>NC_140080.1:56821185-59469416 GCF_964194135.1 Talpa europaea | reverse complement strand
TGCAATAAGCAGACTATTGATAGGAACTCAATTTGAAGTAAAATTAATAACTATATCCTTTACCTAGACTCTAAGTGAATTATGAAGAGATCTGTACATTGTGTCTGCCTTTTTATCCAGTTAACAAATATTCCCAAGATCATAGAAACTCCACTCACAGTCTCTGAGGAATTCTGGGTTTAAATATTGTGGCTTAAGTTATTTTAATGTACATACATAAACATCATTTATTTGAGTGAAATTTTCACCAGACCCGAAAAAAGTGAATTACCACCAACACCAATCACTCCATTAGTTTTATTCTTCATACGTACTTGGATTTTATTGGACCACTGCACTCTACCTGATCATTACAAGTTTTGTGTGTTACCTTTCCCATTTTTTTTTTAAAGATTCATTTAGGGTCTTCCCGGTGGCGCAGCAGTTGAGAGCTGGGTTGCGAAGCTGCCCGCGGCCTCTGCAGCGCTGGTTCGATCCCCGGCTGCTCCCCGGCCACTGGAGAGGGTCCCGCATGGTGCGCAGACCTCTCCTGCCGCCTGCTGCTCCCCTCAGCAGTGTAATTTGGTCCTTCTGCCTGTTCTGCTCCCCGCTCTGGCTCTGGTGAATTCTCTCACCCTTCTGTGCTTCTGACTGTACCCAGTGCTTGTATAAATAAATAAATGAATAAATCTTTTAAAAAAAAAAGATTCATTTATTTATTTATACAAGCACTGGGTACAGTCAGAAGCGTGGAGGGTGAGAGAATTCACCAGAGCCAGAGTGGGGAACAGAACAGGCAGACTGACGAAATACACTGCTGAGGGGAGCAGCGGGCATGGCAGGAGAGATCTGCGGGCCATGTGGGACCCTCGCTGGTGGCCGGGGATCGACCTGGCCCTGCAGAGGCTGCAGACCACTTCGCAGCCCAGCGCTCAACCACTGTGCCACCAGGGGAGGCCCACCTTTCCCATTAATTCGCAAACATCCTGAGAAACTGAGTTCTAAATCCGTTCTACTCCTTATTCACAAGTCATAGAATAGGGTAGGGACTGGTAGGGAAAGTAATACCAATGGCCTACTATACACCAGGTCTGCTCTTACCATAGTTGTCCACAAACATCTTATGAGGTGGCTATTATTATATTCATTTTACAAAAAAAAGAACTCAGGAGTTGAGAGAAGCTAAAGGATTTCCCTAATTTACATAGCTAGTAATGATGAGACCCAAACCAAGCTCTGCCCTCTTTTCCTACTGTCTCACTCTATATAATTTTAAAACAACTTTCATTGCAAGTCTTTCATAATAATAAGGGTAATAAGTGTTACTTTAAAGAGCACAAGGAAAGTGAAAATAAGCCTTTTGAGCCTCCTCAGAATTATGACAAAGAAAACTAATTACTTAATACTATGCTCAATCTATTAACACTCCTTGCCAAAATTTTAGGAAGTGTTTTCCGGTTATTTTCCTCCTGATTATCAATGTAATGCACGCTCTTTGTAGGAAATACAGTGAGTAGAAAAAAAGTTGTTTTAAAAAAACTACCCTAGGGAAGGAGGGAGGAGCACAGGGGACTGTGGTGATAGTGCACGGGTGCACTGGTGAAGGAAATTTTATGGGGACTACACCTGAGGGGGGGGGGGCGGATAAGCAAATATTGTTATATTGTTTTAAAATGAACAATGATGTAAAAAAAATAAAAAAATAAAATTAAAAAAAAAAAACACTCTAGCTTATAGTGTGGTAACATTTACCTGAAGAGGGATGATTTTTTTTTTTAAGTATAAAGACAATATTTTTATTTGCATAACAAAGACTCTAAGAAATAACATAAAATACTAATTTATTTTAAATTTACTTTCTTACATCATTGTTCATTTTGGTATAATATTTCATTTCTCCCCTCAGATGTAGTCCCCATAGTTCTCCCACAGCACCAGTGAACTGTCACCATAATCCCTTGTGCTTCCTCCCTGTTTTAACCTCCCCCTCCCCTGCTGTAAGCCTCAGATCTATGGTCTGTCTGAAAGTGTGGTGTTTTTCCTGATACTCTGTTTGGTTTCCCTATATTCTTCCTACTGTAACAGGGTGGTCCCCAGGAAAGGGGGAGGTTCCCTGCCCCACCCAAGGGAGGGTGGAGCTGAGCAGAAAGAGGAGAAGCTGCAGAAGAGACTGAGGAAGGAAGCAGGATGGAGCCAGGAGACCTGGAGGAGGCGCATGGAGCCTAGAGACACCTGAAGAAACTGCGCTTGTCTTTTGGTTGTGGACGGGGTGACACAGATGTGGGTGAGACCCGTGGGGAGGTGACAATGGCAGCTTTTATCTTGATGTTGATTTTGCTCCTTTCCTTCCGGGCTTGTCTGGTTGTTTCTGGCCCTTTTCTGTGGGTCCCCACTGGAAGATGCTTTAGACTTGTGGCAGGCTTTGGGGCCTTGCTCTGGGCCAGTCCCATTTGGATGGACTTTTACCCACGAGGGGACGGGTAACTTTGGGTGCTTCATTTAGAAACTAGACTCTGCCTTACCTGTATTGTTTCCTAGTTTTATTAAAGTTCCTTCCCCTTAAAGTCTCCTATGTTTTCTGTTGATGCGGCGGATGGCAGAACCCATTTAGAATAGGCAGGTTTGCGGGGTTTGGGCTGCCCCTCTCCCTGTCCTATAACACTGCAAGTGAAACCATGTAATATTTCTCTTTTCCCTTCTGACTTATTTCACTGAGCATAATCCCTTCCAGCTCTATCCATGTTGCTGCAAATGGCATGAGCTTATCTTTTTTGATCTCTGAGAAAAAAAGTGCTAACATTTTAATGTAGAAATGCATCCAATGTTCATAATGAACTTTTTTTGTTGTTGTTACTTTTTTTGGTTTTTTAAAAATATATTTCTTACATCATTTTTCATTTTTGCACAATGTATGCATTTTCGTCTTGGTTATATTCCCCATACAATTGCACCCCCCTTATTTTGACCCCAATCCCTCCTCTACCCACCCTTCCCCCCCCCATAGTGTGTCTCTGGTTTATAGTTGCTTGTTGATTTTTATTTTTTCTTTATTATAGTTATTCTTTTTCCTGGTTCCTTATTTAGATTCTCTCAATTCCTGCTATGAGTGAGACCATCTGGTATTTTTCTTTTTCTTTCTGGCTTATTTCGCTAAGCATGATCCCTTCCAGCTCCATTGAAGAGGGATGATCTTATATCTCAGAATCATATTCAGTATTGTAAATCAATGTTACTTCAATATAAATAAATTAATTAATTGAAAAAATTTAAGACCACTCTAACCTCAGCACTCAGAGACAATTACATTTAATCTTTGAGCATACCCCCTTCTTATTCTGCCTCTTCCCTCCCAGTTCTCGTCCTATAGATTTTTCTTTTCATAATTAGCTTGCATATTTACTATTAAACCTCTTTCCAATAAAATCAGATCAAAAACATTTCTGATGTCTTTCAAGCCTTTTACTAGGTACTCTAATGGGCAGTATTGTTCTTAAACAGGACTGGGCTCCCATGCCCAGGACCTTGTTTTTATAGCAGTCTGCTCGGTCCCTCCTGTGGCTATCCCCTTTGCTATTAGATGAGAGATACATTGGGAAAGGAGGATGTATGCACACAGTCAATATTGCTCTTCCAGAGCAATTATAGGTTCTCAGAATCCTCCAATTCCATGATGAAAAATCCCAGCATAGACCTCTTCCCAGGCCTATCCAATTAGGGACAGCTGCACAGCACTGAGCCCTCTGGCCACAGGGTAGACAAGCAGTCCAAGAGTATTGATGGACTTTGGATGTAAGGGTTGAATGTCCTCACAAGTGTGTGTAAAGGCTGCTCTTGGCACAGGACTGAAAAGAGCTGGGAGGAGTAGGGGGCTGGCTCTCCCCAGGCTACCACATTCCAACGTGGAATTCCAAAGACTCAGAGAATTTTAAATTTAAACCTGGCCTCCCAGGTCATTAAGAAGGCATACTAGTCAAAGTAGGAGCATTAAAATATACACTAATTCAAAATCAATTCTGGTGAATTGGTTTATAAATTTAAATATTCAGGCATAATTTATGCATCTCTATTCATTTTTTTGTTCTGGGTCTCAAAGACTCTGTAGTGAGAGGGTGGCAATAGATGCATTTTTTCATGTAGATATATCATAATATGCCTAATCATTATTCTAATGTTGCATGCTTAAATGATTTTTAAATTTTTATTTAAAGTGACTTGTGTTAAACATCTGTACATAAACATTTGCCTTCATTGTGATATATCTTACGACATACTCCAAGGAGCAGCATTACTGGGCCAAATGATATAAACTCTAAACAGCTAACACCTTACATTTACGGTTAGACTAACAGGAGAGCTCACGGAATGTAACCCTATCCCTCTCCATTTTCCTACATTCCTAATTCACTGACCTACGTTAATGGTTACAGAGGTCATAGCTATATTTAAAGACTTTCATATCTTGTCATTTTGTTTCTACATAGGGAACTGACTCACAAAATAGTTTTTGATATGCTTTAGAAGTCCACTGAATTCATTTCAAACCCTAAAATCAGGGATGGGCAAACCATTTTCCTTGGGTTAAATCCAGCCTACAGCCCATTTCTGTAAATAATATTTCACTGGAACACAGCCATGCTCATTCATTCCTATATTGTCCAGATGGGTTTTCACACTACAAGCAGGGCTAAGTAACTGCACGAATACAACTTTTATATCCACTTACAATATCTAAAATATTTACTCTCTGGGCCACTGGAGAAAAGGTTTGATTTAAAATTATCACATAATTCTAACCATGAAAAAAAATTAGAAAATATTGAGTAACCTTAAATCTCTTGCTTGTTTCATAAATCAGATGCCCTGGTCCCACTGAATTTTTGTTTAGGTGTTTCTGTTGAAATCTTTGGGGTTTTTTTTTAGATATTTGAAATACAATTTTATTCTAAACAAAAAGGAATTCTAAACAAAAAGGAATGGGAATGATAATAAACAATATTTTACCACTGAATACTGTTCTGTGACTATAGCAGTCTTGTACTGGAAACTCAAAGAGGAAATTGCATTCTAAAAGAGTCAATACACAGATCCAAAATATGAAGGTTTTAAAACTGCCATATTCACTCCAAGGCCCATTCATCTCCTATAGCATCCCAAATATTGAGCACATGTTCTGCTTAGCTATATAATAAAGTGGCAAACACTGCAACACTGTCCTGTGACAAAATTGCCTTTAAAACTAGACTTCTGATCCTGGGCTCCATTCTCTCACAGGTCATCATCTTCATGTGGGATAGCAGTTGTCTGAGCAACCTCTAAATCATGATCATACTGTGCCACCAAAGCTGACAACCTCTGGTGGGGCAAGAGCAAGCATGGCAACCCAGCTAGGGTCTCTGATTAGTTTTCTAGCAAACCAAAGGGAGGGCTTTTCAAAGTTGTAATTAATTTTGGAAGAAATGTCCTTCAGTACTAGACTTGGATATAACAGCCATCTTTCAGTTCACAAATTTCTCCTGACTAGCTGAACCTCACAGGTCCACAAGAACATTGGTATGGAACACAAGAGGATGGACCTCAACAACTACATACTTCTCAAATTCAATGGTAAAAAGACATTTCATGAATGTAGTTTTCCCAGTACCAACATCACCAACCAACACAAATTTGAACTGAATCTGGGGTTTTCCTTTGGAAGCCATTGTGATGTTACTTCCTAAAACATCTCCGGGCTTGTCTCTCCTGTTGAAATCTCAATAAAGCCACTCATATTTTTTTTTTTTTGGTATTTATATATTTTTACATCATTTTTCATTTTTGCACAATGTACGCATTTTCATCTTGGTTATATTCCCCATACAATTCCCACCCCCCTTATTTTGACCCTAATCCTCCTCCCCCAACCCCGTAGTGTGTCTCTGGTTTATAGTTGCTTGTTGATTTTGATTTTTACTTTATTATAATTAGTCTTTTTCCTGGTCCTTTATTTAGGTTTTCTCAATTCCTGCTATGAGTGAGACCATCTGGTGTTTTTCTTTTTCTTTCTGGCTTATTTCGCTGAGCATGATCCCTTTCAGCTCCATCCATGTTGCTGCAAATTGCATGTGTTTATCTTTTTTGAGTGCTGAGTAATATTCCATGGTGTATATGTACCACATCTTCTTGATCCAGTCATTATTCTTGGGCATTTGGGTTGTTTCCATAGTGTAGCTATTGTAAATAGTGCTGCTATAAACATAGGGATGCAGGTGCCCTTTTGAATTAATGATTCTGTCCTCTGAGTAAATACCTACGAGGGGAATTTCTTGTTTAATAATATTTATCAAGTTCTTACTGTGTGTCAAGCACACCTTGTACCAGGGTCTAAAAGCTTATGGAAGAATAATCATTTTTATCTCAAGGAGTTGATAAATGTGCCTACTGCATGTCAAGCAGTTCTTGCACTGGGTTTAGGAAGCATTATTCATCATTTTTGGCATCAAAGAGTTTTTTAGTTTCCAATTGTGCATTTCCAAACCTTCACAAAGCCAGTGGGATCATTCTAATTTTCTCAGACCATCTCCTGTCAATTCTAAGATTCTCAGAATGGGTTGTATAAAGCATAAATGTTATAAAGAAACTGTGGCAAGAGTTGAAGCACTTTTACTATAGCAACATGGAGCCTGAAATGCAACAATTAGACTAACTTGATGATAAAACCACTGACAGAAGATGCAAGGAGAGCAGGAAAACAGGCAAAAGAAATAATTTCTCTGTACCTCCTGTAGAAATTTCCTTGATATCTCTATTTCAGTCAGTCAGGGGAACGAATTGTTCTTTTTTGACGTCAAGATGAGCAGGAGAATGGTTAATGGTTATTTACTTAAAAAATGAAAATTCCCATTGATGAGGAAAAGCCCATACATATATAGTGAGTAAAAAGAGATTTTTTACTCTCCATAAACATGGGAATAACAAGAGTAATTTAGCACTGGGAGAGGACATAAACCTGAGCCAAGTATTTCAGAGGACTCTAAGAAATGTGGCTTGGATTTAAGTTTTTTTTTTTTTTTTAAGTTTTAGTAGAAAGAAAAAAGGGAGGAGAAACTATGAACAAACTAGATGACTTCACACTTTTCATTGGCACAATTAATCTGTTAAAAATTGTATTACATGAATCAAAAACAAATGTCATGAATGTGCTATTGCTTGGATCACTGCTGGTATTGCTATACAATTTTACTGGGGTAAAAGAGAGATTTTGTCTGTGAATTTTTTTTTAAAGATTTTATTTATTTTTACATAGAAGAACTGGGGTATACACCAGAGATGTGTGGGGGTGGGTGGGGAGGAGTGTAGTGAGAGGATTCACCAGAGAGAGAGTGGGGAGCAGATCAGGCAGATCTACTGAAATACACTGCTGAGGGGAGCAGCAGGTGAGACAAAAGAGGTCTGCTAAACCATGCAGGTCTGCTCCCTGGTTGGGGATCAAACCCATGCTGCAGTGGCTGAGGATAGCTTCATAGTGCTGAGATTAACCCCTTGTACCACCAGGGAGGCGCTGTCTGTGAATTTGTGCTCCTCCTTGGCCTCTTATTAATTGGACAACCTTGTATAAGTTTCCTCATTTTTTAGTCTTATCCTTTGCAAAATGTTGATAACACCGCTTACCTTTCTGGGTTCTGTCATGGACTATATGAGGTAACATAAGTCAGATTATCCTTTCATCATAATTTACAGTATATGTGAAAGTCCCCAAAACAGTCTTCTTGGAGTTGGTAGATGAATTGCCTCCACGGTTTATCTTCACAATAACATCCCTGACTCTTTTTTCTTTCAGTCACTAAATTTTACAAAAAGGTATCTTTCTTTGGCTAATGAAATCTTCTCTCCCATTGAGAGTGATCAACAAAAATCCATATGCCTCTGCATGCTTGATGTCTTAACATCAGGCATGATGTTAAGCAGTTGAGCCTTTCCTGGGGATTAGTGCTATCTAACCCAGCTGAGCATGAAGTCCTTAGAAGAAAGCTCCCATATTGAGCAACACATATGCCTGGAGGAGGGAAAGAAATATTGAACAGGCAGGTGGATGGGTGCCACTTTGGGCATAATTTATCTTTCTACAAAGAATTATCTACAATGGCTCATTTTTGGAAATATGCTCATTTGCGAAGAGCAGTACGCATTTGCAAGATGAGAGGGTAGTCCTGCTTGTTCATGCCAATTCAAAACCATTAGAATGATTTGCTCTGACCTACTTAGAATAAACAAACCTATTAAGTATTTGTATTTCCAGACTGTGTTATAAAAACATAGCTCTCAGAATATCTCCAAGGTATCTACAAAGGACTTCATTGTTCTATGAATTTTGTTCTTATGAGGAAAGGTGAAAATAATTAATGCTTGCATTGCTAATATATTAATTTAATTATTTTGATTATTACATTCTGTTTCAAGAGCTTTAAATATCCCTTCTACCTAAGTCCTTGTGTGGCCAAGAAAATATATTATTGTGCTTCTACTGTTCACCAAGCATTAGAGTAGGTGTCTCAACTTCCTCACTATCCATCACTGCTTCCACTCCTTGTAAAGTTACTTATAAATCCACTACTTCATAGATATTACTTTATCAATGTTTTTCAGGATGGGCCCCTATTCACCAAACTGATTGGCCTTATGCTGATCTTCATACTCTACAACAATGTGTCTTGAACAAGATGTGGGCTATGCAAGACAATAGCCCATGGAAGGAGGCACAGCCAGTGGCAGACCTGCCATTAGCAGGAGCACTGTAGGTCTTCAGAAGGCTCTCCAGATGAGCAGGAGGGACAAAGCCAACTCAGCAGATGACCCATTGAGAGCAGCATAGCACTGGTGAGCATCCTGAATGAGTGTGAGGGCAGACCCAAGCAACAGACACCCCATTGACATCAAACATCCTCATCAAAAACCAGGAAGAGGCCTGGGTAAAAACCCAGAATAGCAGACTCCACAGACAGGACATCCCTGCCACTCACTGAAGACCCATCCATATTAGTTCTCCCTGATAAAAACTCCATCTATTGGAAAAATAGAAGTGCTTCACTCTTAGTTTTGGAAAGCAAATAATAATGAGATGAAAAAAACCACAACAAATGGCAGCCTGAGTTTTCAGGGGGATATTACACCACAGTGAGAAAACAAATCCCCAGGACCTAATCACGAAGACATAGAAGATCTGTTCTTCCTATCAAATACAGAATAAAAATTTCCATCATAAGAACATTCAGAGAAATGGGAGAAAACACAAAAAGCTAATCAAAGATATACAAGAAAGGACAGAAAAACAAATGAGCTAAGAAAAAACTAATGAACAGAATATCGAAATTGAAGTTTTAAATAAGAAAATAAAAGAAATGCAAGATATAAAAATATCTGTAGAGAATATTTTTAAATTCTGGAGAAACTATGAAAGTAGAATAGGCCAAATAGAAGATCAAATTAGTGATGTTGAAGTATATATGATGAACAAAGAATTCTGGTGGAAGAAGAGAGATAAAGCAAAAAAAAAAAAAAAAGAAGAAGAAGAAACACTTTGAGAATTATCTGATTCCAAGGGAAAAGGCAATATGAGAATGAAAAGGCAATATGAGAATATCCCAGAGGGGGAAGAAGGGAACAGAGAACTTAAAGAAATAATAGAGGAAAACTTCCCCAACCTGGAAAAATAACTAATTATACAAGTTCATGAAGCTAAAACACCAGGGTTCCTAAACAGAATGAAACACACACCAAGACACAACAGTGAAGCTGTCAAGGGTTCAAGACAAGGAAAGAATATTGAAGCTGGCTAGACAGAAGAAGCAGACAACCTATAAAGGAACCCAGATCAGGCTTTTACTTATCTATTCCTTATTCTTCAACTATCCCATTTTCCTTCTAACCTGACAGATATTTCTGAAACTGCAGTGGTCTCTGAAACTTCTCTCTGCTAAAACATAGTGCACCTTAAATTGCATCAGAATCACTCAGATACTCATTAAAAAATAATGTCCTTGGGACAGGCGTATCATTCCAAACCAAATGAAGTACAAGCTTCTGGAGGAGGGGGAGCAGTCAATTCCCACTATCCAAGCATAGTCTTATGATGACCCTAAGTTTGAGAAGCTTCTAATACTCTGGCCTTTGGGAATCTCACCCATTCCTACATCCATAAACACGTGTTCTTTTTTTCTCTAGTCTCAACCACTCTCTGAGCTTCAGACCTACATCTTTCAATGGTCCCATGACATCTCTAGAGACTTCAAGTTGCCCTAAATATGACTCAACTTCCCAAGAAAATGTTACTCAATTTTTTGTCTTTTCCTTAATAATATCACAGTGATCTCATTTACTCAGGTTTGGACTACTGAAATGATCTTTACTCTTTACTTCTCCATTGCTTCCAAGTCTAAGTAGGTGCCCAACTACATATTCCATATCTGAATCATCACTTGTATCTCTCCTGTCCATTTCAAACCTAGTTTTTGACCTTCTTACTTCTTTCTCAAGATGATTAAATCACCATTTTCCTTTTGTCAAGAAGTTCAAGTTCTCGTTGCTTGAAAACCAATACCTTCCAATGCCTCTATGATCTAATATCATCTGCTGGTATGTAAGTATTATATTATACTCTTGTAAAGTTCTTTTGGAGATTATTCAAGGTCATCTGTCATTCATTCTATGTGAGGGCACAGGACTGCTTCTAGCATAGAAAACTGATCTCAGGATTAGCAAAAGAAGTGAGACATCTATGTGAGAAAGCCTGGGACTGTAATATTAGGTAGGCAGAAAAAGGATAATGAGAAATCAGCCCAAAGAGTTGTAACACCAATACTACACATATACTTGCCAAAGTTAAAATAGTCTTAGTTATGAAGGACAGACTGGGTTAACAAGAGAATGCTGAGGAACAGTGAGAGAAAAAAAGTTACATGTACAGCCACTGAGAGGGAAAGAAGGCAAGGTGTGCTGGTTATATCATTGTGTACCCATCCTTACCCTGCTCAGTTCCAGGAGGTTGACCTGCATGTATCACATTCACTGACGTAACCTATGCTCTGGCTTCTGGTTGAAGGATACTTTGGGGAGGCTGAGAGGAAAAAAGATATAAGGAATGGAGAGAGGGAAGTCTTAGTTCTTTCTTCCTAGCCAGATCACCGATAGTTTCCTAAATCCTCTGAAGAAGGTGGCAGCTCCTACCAGGAAGCCCAGTCCTCAGTCCTCCATGATGTTGGGTTCCAGGAGTGGCCTCCTCCCTTATTACCTCAAGCCTACAGGTGATAAGTACACTCCACTTCTAACAGTCCTGGGCGCTGGTATTACACCTTGTGCCACCCTACCTTTTGCTAATATCCTTGTAAATAGTCGTTTTACAAACTCCTCAAACCTGTTCAGATTTGAGTATGACATGTTTCCTGCTGGAACCCTGAATGATATACATGGATACAGAAAAAACAGAAAATTCAATGAAACTAAGACAAGGGAAGGAAGAGGAAAAAGAGGAGGAAAAGTCAGTAACTAATTTTCTCCATGAAACATGCTCTTCATCTATCTTGACCACATTCTTCCTCCAACACCTCTCCTATCTTAATTACCTCCTTCTTCCATGTTTCTTAATATACTTTCCTCATTACTTTACCCACCATCATCTCTTCCATCCAAATCCATTCCTTTTTATTCACTAAACTTCTTTCCCCAGGACGGTTAATCCAATTCTATGTCCATTCGGATATAAATATGGTATAACACCTTTCAATAGAAGGCACCCCATGGCTTTCTGGGCTCTGCCTCATATAAACTCCCTAATGATGGGGCCCCTCCAAACTTTCTTCCTTCTCCATTGGAATCCAACACTGCTTCCAATAACATGACTTCTTTGAAGATACTTCCTTTGCAGCTAGCTCTAAGTTTCCTCATCATCCAAATTACTCAGGTAATTTCTGCTCATCAATTGTAAGCTAAGGTATTCAAATAGGAGACCTATGGTCTAGATTTGCACTGTCTAGCATGGTAGCCTCTAGCTATAGTGTGGCTATTTAAATTAAAATTAAATAAAAATTTCACTTCCTCATTTTCACAGGCCACATTTAAAGTGCTCAATGGTCATATGTATCAATAGTAATAACAACTGAGTAGAACATTTTCATTATTAAAGAGTTATATTGGACAGATAAGGGCCTATATAAGTGTTTCTTAACCTTAGAACTATTAAAATTTTAGCCAGATAAGTCTTTTTCATAGGGCGCTGTCTTGTGTTTTGTAGAAATCTTAGCAGTATTACTTCGTGACAACCAAAATTATCTACAGACTTGTAAGACTTTGGGTTATATGAAATAATTTGATTGTGTTTTGTTTACCTATAGAGAAGCAGCAAGACAAGTAAAGAAAAAGAAAAGAGTTGAGACATACTTGGACCAGTTGTTGAGATATTCTTGAAGCAGGAAATGAGTAAGGAAAGGAGGCCAAAGAAAGAAAACCATCCATAAAACCATCTTGAAGCTTGTTACAACTTTTTAGTCACAAGTCCTACTTTTACAGTAAGGTATAATGAATTTTTTTCCTGGTTGCCCCCAATGTATTTGGTAGAATCAAAAAGGATCATCATAGACACAACCCCTTGGCCCTAACTCCAGAAAATATCAGGGGGAGTTTTGACTGTTTTGTAAATTGATGATGTCTCCTATTAGGAACATGAAGTGCAGGGCTGTCAAAATCATCTTAGAATGATATTAAAAAAAAGTCCTTGATAGCTGCACAGGATCACTCACACACATTCCTTTCCTTCACACAGAATAGGGAGTATTACATCTTTCTTGATCTGCCAAATTCTAGGTATTCTAACACCAATGTCTTCTAGTGAGCAGACATTGAAAGCAATGTAGGGGAAAGTTACTCTCACTAGAGAGTATAGTGGATTCAACAATGCAAAGCAGGTTTTCCCAAAAAGTAGTCATCAGTTCTAAGAGATGTCTTACAGTGAAGAAACTTTTTTTTAAAGATTTCTTTATTTATGCATATAAGAACTGGGGTACAGGCCAGAGGTGTGGGGGTTAGGGGATTCACCAGAGACAGAGTGGGGAACAGAACAGGCAGACTGACTGAAATACATGGCTGAGGGGAGCAGCAGGCGAGTCAGGAAAGGTCTGCTGAGCCATGTGGGTAGCTCCCTGGCCGGGGATGGAAATCATGCTGCAGTGGCTACGGGTAGCTTCATAGGTTGCGTCTTAATTCCTTGCACCACCGGGGAGGCCCACAGTGAAGAAACTTTTTAAAGATTATTTCCCAAATCGATTTAACCTTCTGAAGCTTACCTAATTCTAAAATAATTAAAAGACTGTGCTCAACTGAACTTTTCCATCTACTTAGAGGGTTTCCTTGACACTCTACACGATTCCCATTCAGAGAGAGGAAGGCACAAGGGATCCTATGAAGAGTTCAGGAATGGTCATGCTTGAGAATCACACAGATCACTGTATCAGGAGTGAAAATTACGAATTCAAAACTAAGAACAGAACAGGGCAGGATCAGGCATCAGGTACAAACAGACAGGCTAGTGATCTTTCTGCTTTATTATCAAGCTTTTAAGGCAGGAAGTTACTGAGGGTGAATGAGGATCTACAACACTATGGGCTGTAAGGAGACAGAAATCACGTTGATACCTCCTACTCAGTTGAGGACCACAAAGAGCAATGACAGAGACTCAGAAACTGAATATTAGAGAGGTTTATAAAACAAGCGGTGTGACCTTAAAAAAAAAAAAAACCAAAATGAATTTCAGCATGAAAGTCTCCTATAGGCTCAAGCAAGGTACAGTGTAGTTTTAACACTCTAAAGAAGAATAAGGCAAAGCCCATGTCCTCCATGTGTTCACACTCAGCTCCTTATGAACTGATGATGAGGATGGTAGTGGTAGTGGTGGCAGTGATACTCTTTTTTTTTTAAAAGATTTATTTAGTTATTTATACAAGCACTGGGTACAGTCAGAAGTGCGGGAGGGTGAGAGAATTCACCAGAGCCAGAGGAGGGTGCAGAACAGGCAGACTGGCTGAAATACACTGCTGAGGGGAACAGCGGGCGCGGCAAGAGAGGTCTGTCACACCATATGGGACCCTCGCTGGCGGCCAGGGATTGATCCAGCACTGCAGAGGCTGCAGGCAGCTTCGCAGTCCAGGGTTCAACCGCTGTGCCACCAGGGGAGGCCCAGCAGTGATACTCTTAATCCATACTTTAACCCTGGAAAATATATGAGGCTTGGATAGAGGGGCTTCATCACTTTCTGGTACAGGATCTGAATAGCTAGCATGTTCTGTAAATACACAGTTCAAATAGAGATATATAATGGCAAGAACCAAATGGTGCTCACATATTTGCCTCAGATCCATTGACCATGTCTGGCTTACAGCAGTTATTCAATTAATGATTGAATAGTGAAAAAGGTAAAGGAGAAGCTTGTCTTCACATGGCAGATCCCTCAGAAGACAGTGACTCTTATTTTGTGCCTACTCCACATACTTTGTTCAGATAATGTGTCTATTGTAGGTACTTAGTCAAAAATAGTTCATCATATCCAAAATCTAAGAAATGATAAATTTGTATCAGACAGGACCCCAACAAGTAACAGATGGCATATTCAAATTAGGATAATTTGTGGAAACTTATTTCAAATGGACTATGTGTAAAGATAAGGACACAGTGTAGGGAACTACAAGGGAAACTGATGTAATTTGAAAATGATAGCAGAAGAACTGTTACCATGTCTAGGGTAAAAGAGATGAAGAGGATTGATTACAGGAACCAAAAAGGAGACAGTCTTACAGTGAAGAACCATGACCTTAGGATGGAGGGGCACAGGCAGCCAAGGCAAGCCCACAAGGAGGGAGCCAAGAGAATAATTAGCCTGACCTCACTCTCCTCCCTCCCTTGGATCTCCAGCTGGGACTCTGCATTTGGAGGAAGTCAGAGGCCACAGAAGCCCTGGTATAGTCCTCACAGAGAGCCTCTTGGGTAGAGAGACAGAGGGTAGAGAAGGGAGGAGAGTATATCAGAAGGGGCAAAACAATAGGTGATCACTATTGCTGAACTGGAAATCTTTAAAGATGCCAATTCATAATTAATTTGTCTATGATCTGATGAGAATCACTTTTAAAATCTTATTCTTTATTTATGCTCAAAATCTTAGAGTTAGGACAGTCACTCTAACGTTAAAATGGGATTTTATTCAAGCAAAAAAATCAAATCTCAATTAGAAGGAAAGTTAAATTTAAATGACAGAGAAATTGTGAGCCTTAATTCTGCCAAAACTGAAGGTCATCCACAACTATACAAAATCTAGACTCCAAGCTAGAGGTAAAGGTGTTGGTTCTTCCCATAAGGGCAAATGATCAAAGGATTAATATACTGCTGAATATAACCAAAGCTTCTGCTGTTAGAGAATAGAGCAGAATACAGTGTTTGGGGATTTTCCAATGTAATAGGCAAAATGAAGATGTCCAAAATGCCTATGAGAAAAGTTATTACCAAGTAGTAGAAGTCAGAGAGCTGAGCACTGGAAAGTTTATGAAGAAAGTCAGTGTAAAAAAAAAAAAAAAAAAAAAGGCTGCTACATTTCCTAAGAAAGGAAAGCACTACCTATCAAATGACAGAAAATAACACAAAATGATATATTAGAAAGAAGACACAAAGAAGAATTCTGATGTGGGCCCTCCCCTGGTGGCACAGGAGGTTGAGCACAGCAATGTGAAGCTGTCCGCAGCCTCTGCAGCGCAGGTTTGATCCCTATGGGTCGCGAAATCCCACACGACAAAGCAGACCTCTCCTGTCGTGCCCGCTGCTCCCCTCAGCAGTGTATTTCGTCAGTCTGACTGTTCTGTTTCCCACTCTGTCTCCAGTGAATCCTCTCACCCGCCCACACATCTGGCCTGTACCCAGGTTCTTGAATAAAAATAAATAAATCTTTAAAAGAAAAAAAAAAGAATTCTGATGTGGCCTCAGAAATAAAAGAAACAAAAACAAGATATTCATCATCTTTCAACTTCTGTGCAACTATGACTTATCAAACTGTGACCTATCAAACATTAGCAAACTACAAAAAGGGATACAAGATCTTTTGGTTTTGGGGTCTCTTCTGCCTTAATCACAGGCATACATCTTGATTTGCAAAGATTTACAGTCACAAAGTAAATATGTAAGTATTCTTTATATATAATTCATCAATTCCTGGAAACTAATTATGTATTCAAAATCTTTACAGTTAAATTAATTTGTTTTAGTATGGAATTTGATGTTTTCTTTCTTGAGTAAGGCATATTCATGGCTACTATCTGTTCAGTGCAAGCTGTTCTCGTCATATTGAGTACTGACCGCAATTTTAAGCTCTTATCTGCAAGGAGTACACCATGTACTGTTGTTCAAGCATATAACACTCACACCAAGTTGCAAGTAAAAGATATGCACAACTGATAAATGATTTTATATGCACAGATACTGCAAGAGGAAAAGCCAGCTGGCTACAATTATCAATCTCTTTTGCTTTGTCACAAATTAATGCAATAAAGAGAAAAGAAAGGTCCTCTCCCTTGCTTTTGGACTACTTAATTATTATGGAAGTTTGACAGGAACATTCTCACTAAAATATAATCTTCTTTGATTCAGTAGTTTATAATCTTCGTGGTCCTAAATATTCTTATTCACACTTTAACTATAAATATTTAATGAGTACCTACTGTACATACCAGCAAATGTTAATGACATTAAGGGATACATCAGTAAACAAGATAGACAAGTTCCCTGCACTCATATAACTTACATTCTAGGGGAGATGGTGAATTTCAACAAAGAGGTAAGTAAGTAATTAAGTAAATAAATACATACATACATAAATACATAAATAAATAAATAAGAACTTTAGATTGGGTCTTTGTGAGAAGCATAACTAAATAAGTAATGAGGTAAAGAATAATAGAAAGGACATAATTTAGATGAGATAGTCAGAGAAGGCCTCTGAGGAGCTGACATTTTCAGTAAGGCCAAAACAAGAGGAAGAAGTCAACAACTTGAAGATCTGGAGAAAGAACATTCCAAGACAGAGAAGAGCTAAGGTAAAAGCCCTGAGGTAGGAGTGTGTGTGTAGGGGGTGGGGGTTGGGGGGTGGAAGATGCTTGAGGAATTATAAGAAGGTTAGTAAGTGAGAGGAAAATGATAAAAGATAAAGACAGCAGGGTTGCCAGATATCAGACCATGTGGGGCCTTGCAGGACAAGGAATTCGGATTTTGTTGCAGGAGTGATGAGAAGTTGCCTTAGGGCTTTGAAATGGAGAGCATCTGATCTGTGCTTTAGAAAGTTCATGCTGACTCTAAAAGGCAAAGATACTATAGGAGGGAGAGAAGTGCAATCATTCAAGTATGAGAAGATAGTGATTGTGGGGGAAAGGATGTGGGAAGACAGAGACAATTTGGGGATCCATTATGCAGATAGGCCTGCTGGCAGATTTAATGCAGGATATGTTCAAGTAAAGAAATAAAGAAAAAAGAACTCCTAGGTTTAACGTTAAGTATAGTCATTAACTGAAAGAACAAAACCAAGTATGGAGTAGGTAGAGTGGTTATGAAGGAAAATACAGAGTTGAATTTTGCATGTATTTTGAGATAAGTAGATATGAAATGGAGACAATCACATGTATAAATGTATAAATTAGACAGTCACATGTATAAATCTACTTAATGACCAAGGAAATTGAATGAGAGGTCAGACATACTTTTATTTAAAAATCCAAATGAAAAATATTATTAGCAACATATGCTCAAAAAAGGTAGAAACTGTGTCTTTAAATTTACTTTGTAGGTTACAGAGCCGAAATGCTGAAAAATACAGGATGCTGTGAAGTAGTAATCATAAAATAAACAAAAAAAACCTAAAGTATTATCTTTTTTATTTGTTTGATACTCCTACCATCTTAGCTCAAGTATCAATCATATTACTGATAATTGTAGTGGAGAATTAGAAAAATTAATGTGGGTTTTTAGTAAAATTTGAAATATTCAACTGATATTTCAAATGAACTGTTTTTTCAGCACAAGTCTAAACACAACAGTTACTCAGAGATGAGTATCTAGAAAGAGGCATCACAATTGCAGGAAAGTTCTATCAGTACTGCTATATCAAAAGAACAAATTCTATTAAGGGACAACTGACTAAAGGTGTTAATATCCCCTTTGTAGGGGTGGGTTGTGGGTCAACAGAATTTCATAGAAATGTAAATACCTCTGAGTGGTTGTTCCCCAACAGTCTATGTTCCTGCTGATTGATTGGTTCTTACTTTACTATACCATTCATCATGGGGAAAAAAAAAAAAAGGAAGCAAAAGGTATTTCAGCTCTTGTAATAAGAACTCTAAAGTCCCAGTAAGTATTACCTTTTAAATTACACAATTAAACAGGTTCAAATGAAAAGTAAATGTGTGGAATTTAATAGACATGCAAATATCAAGAAATTTTATTTGAGCTGATTTCTTTACAGTAAGGTCTAAACCCACAAAACCCCTTTGTAAGGACAATAGGGCAGGAAGTGGCAAAGTCATAATCAGTGACCTTAGATCTTTTTGAAGTGCAAAGAAGCAAAGTAACAGCCTACAGGGTAAAACTAACATCACACCTTTGAATCGGTAAGTGAAAAGAGAAAATCATTAACAGCTAACCAATTCCTTAGTGAGAATTTAAAAACCAATTAAAAGTCCCTGAATGTTATATTCATCTTAAGAATTTAGTCCTTCCAAGAATTTGTTTCTAAAATATTTCATAATATTTCATAATTTACTGTCCCAGAGAACAGTAAATAGAGAACTTTTTTCTCCTGTTAGTTTAATTCTGATGGATTATTTGGCAGTTTCTGTGCAAGCCTAATGGAAGGGTTACTGTACCAAGAGGGTGCAGCATATAAAGACTTCACTTTTACCTTAAAGATAACCATATGAAGACCTAGACTTCAAAAACATGTATTCAAGGTAATAATTAAAACTTCTTCAGGAAAGCATACAACTGTACTCATTCCTCAGACTTTTTTTTAAGATTTATTTTTATTTATTTATGCACACAAGAGCTGGGGTATAGGCCAGAGGTGGGAGGGGGTGAGAGGATTCACCAGAGACAGAGTGGGTAGTAGAATAGACAGATTGACAGAAATATACTGCTGAGGGGAGCAGGGGGCATGACAGGAGAGGTCTGCTGCGCCATGTGGGTTGCTCCCTGGCTGGTAACTTGTGCTGCAGGGAAGCCCTTCTCAGACATTTTTTGAGAAATGAAATGTGTGTTTTCCAATCTTCCACTTCCTCCCAGAAAAACCTGCACATCTTAGATCTTACTCTGATTTTCCTTAGTTTCAACATATTTTTACTCACATATAGAAGAAGGGGAGGGAGAAAAGGAGAAATAGAGAAGGGAAGGAAGAAAGTAGAAGGCCATCAGTGTTCACTTTCATATGCCAGAGTTAAAAAGTGGTAAACGCTGTGAGTTTAAGGTCCACCAGGGAATCCATCCTTTCAGCCTCTCTTCTTACAGTTTCCTCTTCTTATCTCTCTCTTCCTATGTTTTCCAACTTTGGCAACCTCCTCCCAAGCCCAGCCTGTGTGCGGTCATTAGGGGTATCGTGCAAATTATAGCTGGCCAAAATTTAAATTATGGATATATTTCAATAGTATTAACAGATTCATGTAGAATATTAGAATTAGTCATTTTAAAGATGTAGCAATTGGTTTGAGTCAAGCTAAGTAAGTATTCAAAATTAGTAACTCCTCATACAACAAACTGGGAAAATAAAAAAGGTTTTGTTCTTTCCAGTCAGATATCACAAGCAGCTACAAAAACTGGTAGTATTTATCTAAACCAAATAATCAAATTATAATCTAGTTCTCAGATTTCCACAGCAAAAATTGGCCATAGGACCCTTAATATTATAATTTCACCACTTCTAGGCTTTCTCCCAAATTTCACTAATGTCTGGGATTCTAGAGCATGAAAAGAATTCAGACACCCCAGATGTTTTCAATTTATTGGCCTAATGTTCTTTGTGAACAAGGTATACATAGATACAATTTGCTAAATGGTATGTCTCAGTGGAATTAGGAATTAAAATGTTCTGTGTTAAAAGAACAGCCTCTGGAAGGAATTGTCACAGATTTCCCTTTCAGGATACCAGCACCTCAAGTGAAGGCAAGGATGTGTTTCCTCCTGTTAAGTTCCACAAAGTAATCAAAACAACCTTTTGTCACTCTCATTCCAACAATACACACAGATAGGAGAGATCAAAATTCCTTTAAGAACCAATGAAATAAATGGCAAATTATCTGAATTACACTAAATGATTCTAAGCCAATCTGCAAGAATATTTACATTTTTTTCCAAGTAGCTTTCTGTCAGGTATAGAACACTCTCAAAATGCCAGCAACATGGTGAACCTCACATGTTGTGAATTAAATATAGGCTCTACATTCCAAACGTTAGGAGAAGACAGGCAAAATTCAAAGTTTAGGCACATGCCAGTCATGACTCAATCCTGGGTAACCTTTACAAAGCCAGCAAGGTCTCCCTGAAAATAAACTGGAGAATTATTTTCTAAGAGTAAACGCTTCAATTGTAGGATAATGTAACCTTAATACACAGTTGTTTTCCTCTCTACTCAGGAATGGTGTGTGGCATGGGGAGCAAAGAGGTAGTATCTCAGAAAAGATGATGGAAGGGAGAGAAAATATAATAACAGCAAGAACGTAGCAGTGAAAGGAGTTTTCCATAGTTCTGTATAATGCTTGGAATGTAGGTGGACATGAAAGTTGAAAATATGTTCCATTCTTTTGGCTTATTTTGGACTGATTTTATAGAAGAAAACAATGTAATTACATCAAAGCATCTGCAAAGATAAAATCTAGGAACTTTTCAAAACCAGAGAATGTTTGGAGAGGGGGAGGGGAAAAGGAAGAGGCAACTGAAGTTAAAACAGGATAAAATAGTTACAAAACTGGCTTTTGAACAAAAGAAAATAGGAGCATAAAACACTTATGAGTGTTTTCATTCATACTATTTCTTCCTAATTCAATTAAAACATAGGCTTATGATAGATTTACACCATAGTGAAACTCCTGACAACTTCAAAATCAACTTCATGTTTGGGCTCCATTCTTTCAGGTGATGAATAGTGGGAAATCAGTGAAGGAATGTCACTTGAAGTCAGTCATTTATCATGAACCAAAATGGCTAAGTGCCCCATAAACTGCAATGATCCATTTCCTATTAGCATCACACAACAGAAGGTAGCCTCATCTGCATTAACAAGTTTTATGACCTCCGCAGGCAGAGAGGCTAATGTTAGGAAATGGGTTATTTTTGTTCTGTTATAAATGTTCATTATTATACCATAAAAAATTCTTTAAAGATATAAACTACTGATTGATTCATTATGCAATTCTTTTTTAAAGGTTTTCCCCATCTTAGATTTTTTAATTTAATTTTAATAAAGTAATTTTACTGTGTTGGTCAAACTCCAGCTGGTATCTATATGTAATTCACACTTCTTCCATCATAATTTCAAATATCACAACAGACTACAATTAAAATAATTTCACTCCTGCACCCCAAATATAGGTGACCCCTGACAATTTTTCAGTGTCCCATATTTCAATATATAGACAGACCTTTAAATTTGGGTGAACTCTAGCTTTCTTAATTCAAAAAAAGGCATAAAATATCATGTCATAATTTAAAACTAAGTAAAACTGTTACAGCATTTACATCCAATATATTTACCACAAAATACAATCTAACCATTTAAATAAATTAGTGAATCACATCCAGATGACTAGTGGCACTCTTGACTGCAAACATGGCCAGGAGTTACCTTTCTACAACAAATGGTATCACTTCCACAGAAAGAAAAAAGAGAAAGAAACCCAAATGGCAAGATGAGAAAAGCAGCTAAGGAAAATGGGTACCGTATACGACTAGGAAAACAAGGATATTTACTAAGGATATATTTCTACAACTTTTAAAAAAACTGCTCTTTTGAAATGCATTACTGAAAGCACAAAAAAGATTTCAATAATTATCTGATAGTGTTATATTGGCTTAAATTTTATCTACAGAAAGCAGCTTAAAAGGTGCACTGTATTTTTGAAGATTCTTCGGCTATCTCTCAGACTCTCCATTTTCTTTTTCATATGAAATATCAACAAACTTGGAAAATAAAAAGTGTAGGGCAAATTATTTTTAATTTTTGCCACTGAAAATAGTTATTTCATTAAGTCGCAAATTCTCAGGGGCTAGAAAGAAGACTTAGACTTGATCCACTGTCCTCAATGTGCTTGTAATCTATTGTATTTTGGGAGATAGGATATATACGTAAAGTGGAAAGATAAAATAAACCCTACGTGAATTATTGAAAAGAAGTATCTATCATGTGCTTTTTAAATATCAAGACTGAAAAATACTTGTTTGTTGACTCATCAAAGAGTATTCTAGGGAGGAGAAGAGGGGAGAGGGGAGGAGAGAGAGAACAGAGTTGGCCAGGGAAGAAATCATGGAAGGGAACATCTTAAGCTTGGCCTTGAAGAATAAGCAATTTACCATACAGATAATTTCAAACATTTTTCCCAAATAAAATTATCTCTTGGAATATGTTGGTTCCCCTACAAGTATTGTCCCAGCTAAAATGTCCCCCACAACAGTAAGCCTTTCATACTTGGACTTTTAACCTCTCCATTTCCTGAAATTTTCCCTTGCAACCTATTCACCAAATGATGACCATCATTGTTTTCCTTTCTCCTTTGAAATCACTAATAACCCTCAAGTCAAATGATCCCACCCACCAAGAACTAGGGATCCTGCAGAGGGCTGAATGTTTATGACCTTATTTATGCCAAGCAGATTTTAATCAACAGAAACTCTCCTGGCTCTTTGAGAGAATGCTACACTAGGATAAACTAAAGCAAAACAAAAAGTTATAATTGTCTACAAATAAGGAATAAAGGATTCTGTCATAATGCCTTCTAAGCTTTGCCCTTTAGATTTGGGGATGGTACTTAAGTGCTACTCAAACTTCAAAGTATACCTATGTTCTTTACTATTGGCCTCTCTTACCTTGTGTGCAAATTACTGCAACCTTCTTTAAATCTGTCTCCCAACCCTAGAACACCTC
This sequence comes from Talpa europaea, assembly GCF_964194135.1. Taxonomy (NCBI): domain Eukaryota; kingdom Metazoa; phylum Chordata; class Mammalia; order Eulipotyphla; family Talpidae; genus Talpa; species Talpa europaea. Next base: position 59,446,261 of record NC_140080.1, on the reverse strand, counting down.
TCATCTAGTTCATTCTATATATCTCTGTCAGGAAAATCTTCCTACACCACAATATGGCACATATAATATCCTCTGATAACAAATCTTCAGGAAATCTCCACTATTGAAAGAATACAATCTGACTCTAGTTGATGCTTCCCTAACTTTTTTTCCTGCAAATTGTCCAGAGGGCCTCCCTAGTGGTACAAGGGGTTAAGCACCACACTGTGAAGCAATCCAAAGCCTCTGCAGCATAAGTTCCATCCCTGGCCGGCCAGGGAGATACCCACATGGTGTGGCAGACCTCTCCTGCCTCGCCTGCTGCTCCCCCCAGCAGTGTATTTCAGTCAGTCTGCCCGTTCTGTTCATCACTCTGTCTCTGGTGAATCCTCTCACCCCCGCATCTCTGGCCTGTACCCCAGCTCCCGTATGTGTAAATAAATAAATCTTTTTTTAAAAAAATAACAAATTGTCCAGACAAAAATGCAATATTATTTGTGGAGCACACATAATCAAAGATTTCTAGCCTTAACAAGAAATATAAGCATCCCTTATAGCTTGAGGGAAATACAGTATCACTGCCCACCTGTAATTCATTCCTAGCCCAACACAATGGCTAGAAAAATATGGTTAGGTTATCTGCTCTCTTCAACCATATTTCTCAGTTTTTCTCTAAGCAGTGCTTGTCAAATTTTATTGTGCATACAGATCACATGGTATCTTGTGAAAATGCAAATTCTGAGTCCCTAGATAGGGGATGGGATTTGAAATTCAACATTTCTTCAGTAGCCTTCAGGTGGGTCCGACTCTGCTGGTCTAAGGACCACAGTCTGAGTTAGGAGACTATGGTCCTGGTCCTCAACTGTGGCAGTACATAAAAATCACCTGTGAAATTTTAAAAATCCAGATGTCCAGGCTGTGCCTCAGATCAATCTGAATCTTTAGGGGAGTTGTTTTTAAAGCTTGACAGGTAGTGTTGCATTTTCTTCTTCAGCCAAACCAACCGCTCTAATCATTATTCTAACTGTATCTTTGTACAGGTTGTGTTCCATGCAGAGATGACCCTCTGTTCAGTTAAGTCCTATCCTCTAGTAAGACCTGAAGTTAGTCTTTCATCTGTGAAGATGTCTCTAAGCCTGGATAGTCAACACATCCTCTCAGTCACTTTCCTGCAGCTTTCCTTATTCCTTAGCCTCTGCCCTGCATTAACTGAGGAATTTGTGTTCCTTGAAGCAAGCGCTGTTCGTTACTCTTTGTCACTCTCTCAAGGCCTGGCAAGTACAAATGTTAAATGTAACTTGCTATGATTTTGAGATAGGCTTTCAGGAGAAATTCTCTAAATAACAGCAAGTGAGATTCTTTCAAGGCTAAAGAGAAAAAAAGTCTTCCTAGAACACAAGTACTTTCTCAGCTAGGAGGGAATATTTCAGGACTTGACCATGCCTGCCAGACAGATAGAGAGATCTAGCTCCTCAGGGTAAGAAAAGCAAAGCCTTAACTCCATCGCAACATTTTTCTCTTAGAAAAGGGCAAAAAGGAAGAAAGAAGTTGGAAACCAGGGTCATGACCTTTGGTGTAAGAAGTGGAGAGGCTCAAATAACAAGCCATTCCCCACCACACGGAAGCAAGGATTCCCTGGGCATCAGGGCCATTCAAATTTGGGAGTGAATGGATTGTCTTCTCCAATTTATTTTTTTTAATTATTTATTTATTTATTTATATTTAATTAATTAATTTATTTATTTATACAAGCACTGGGTACAGTCAGAAGTGCAGGGAGGGTGAGAGAATTCACCAGAGTCAGAGAGGGAACAGAACAGACAGTTTGACGAAATACACTGCTGAGGGGAGCAGCGGGCGAGGCAGGAGAGGTCTGCGCACCATGTGGGACCCTCGCCAGGCACCGGGGATTGAACTGGCGCCGCAGAGGCTGCGGGCAGCTTCGCAGCCCCGCACTCAACCACTGCGCCACCAGGGGAGGCCCTGTCTTCTCCAATTTAATTCGCTTACCACTCCATTTTAGGATATAAAAGCCTTCTAGTGCCATACATACACAGAAAAAGAAGGGAAACTGTCATTCTAACTATTTTAAAAGTGGAGTTCATCAAAGGTTTAGTTATCAAAATAGGCTATTTTGGCTAATAGGCTGCTCCCGGCCACTGGAGGAGGGTCCCAAATGGCGCGCAGACCTTTCCTGCCGCCCGCTGCTCCCCTCAGCAGTGTACCTCGGTCCTTCTGCCTGTTCTGCTCCCCGCTCTGGCTCTGGTGAATTCTCTCACCCTCCCCGTGCTTCTGACTGTACCCAGTGCTTGTATAAATAAATAAATAAATAAATAATTCTTTAAAAAAAAATAGACTATCTTATGATATTAGTCTCTTGGACAGAAAACATTTTCAATATGAAGTCAGATGATTAAAAAAAACCAACCTAGTAGATACTTAGAAGTCAGGGCAAATCATGGAAGACACACTTAAGGAAATCCATCACAACTCCAAACTGGGAAAAATTTCAATTAGAAGATGTAGAATCATTGATGAAGGAATTGAAGTCTATCAAATACACCTGGATTCAAATCCTGATTCTCTCCACTCTGAATCCTGTGGCAAATTCCTTTACCTTGTTTGGACTCAGTTTTCTCTTTGTGGTGTGGGGATCATAATGACTATTTAGGTTATCTAGTTTAAATGATAATGTGGCAGTTTCTCAAATAATGTATATCACACAGGTGCTATAAAATGTTCAATTGGAACATACTCTAACTTATATACAGTGTTTTAAATAAATGTCACTTCAATAATAAAAATGTTAAATTTGTTTTTAATCTTTTCAGTTGGGCCTTCATCATAAAAGCCATGTCATATAATGATAATATTATAGCAATCTACACTGTGACCCTACCAAGCTCCATACCTTTTCTTGAACTTGCATATACATTTTTAATGCCTCAAAGCTCCTGCAAACTGTGTTTTTTGCCTGGGATGAAACCTCTCAACTTCCTCCTCTCCTCCTCTTCTAAAATAATAACAAAAATAGGAATAATAATAATTTTTATTTCTTTTGTTTTTAAGTCTCCTGTGCAAACTATCTCCCTTCCCCTGGGTTTTTCCAGTTACTCCCACCACCAGAAGCTGTCTCCTGAGCTTCTAGAACATTTTATAAGGATGTGTACTGGAGTGTGCATTACACCTTTGTGTGTTCCCACCTTTGTGAATTTCTAGAGCTGTGTTGTCCAACATGGTAGCTATTAGCCTCATGAATCACTATTGATATTTAAATTAATTAAAATTAAATACAAACTCAGTTCCTCAGCCCTATGCACCACCTTGTAAGTGCTCAAGCAGCACAAGTGGCTATGACTACTGGATTGGACTACACATAACAGAATCTGTTACATCACAGACTATTCTGCTGAATAATAACATTCCATTTCTTGGCCAGGGTTTATGTCTTGTTCATTCTTTAAGTCTAGTACTCACAATAGTGAGTTTGAAAATGAATCATGATTTCAATTAATACAGGCATGTTTACACATTATTCTGGATAAATGAGAAAGGATTACTCATTTTTATTATTGTTTAAATCTGTAGCAGAAAATATTTACAAAATACCTACCATGAAGGTTATCACAAAGGAAATAATGAATACAAGTTATCTAATCATATGAGCCAATTGGTTGCAAAGTCCTACCCCTTGCTTTTGATAATCATGAAGTTATTCCACCAGAAGATCATTAAGGAGATTTTATGTCACAGGTTATCACCACAATGGGTGAATGGTCAGTTCTATTTTGTATTTCGGTTGTGCCTTAACTGACTAGTCTCACCATGTCTACTTGCTCCTTACTCTCAGAACCAAAGATCTGATGTGAGCTGTTACATAAGAGCATGAAAATCAGCTCTGTGATGTCTCTAACAGACACAGACAAGGTCAGTGGCATGGTCAACAGTAAACATTTCTCAGAAGGTCACACCAGAGCTGCAAAACTGCTCCTTTTGTGAATCACGCCTTCTTTTCAATGACATCCCCAACCCCTCTGTGCACCTCCCCCATTCTAAACAAATACTGCTGAAATAACCAAATACTAAACTCCCGAGCTTTGTGATGTCACCCAATCCATTGTCGGTGCCTCTTCCCTGTCCCTCCTTAGAATCATTCAGCGCAAATTCAGATCCTATAAAAGGACCTTTATCTTGCTGGATGCCACACAGTCCCTCCTGCTGTGTTCTCACCTTTGGTGTATCAAGTCAATAAACCTAACTATGATTACAGTAGTATTCCTGGGGTCCTTCCCCATGACCAAATTTTAGGAGCTATTCTATAATAGCATTTGATTCCATAAAAATTTCCATGGCAGAAAGTAACAGAATATCTTTGGGTCATCTGACTTTTTATTAAAAACCATGTTTCTCAGGTAAGTGAAGGGAATCAAGAGGTAAAACTTCCAATTATAAATAAATAAGTCATGGAATGAAGTGTACAGAATGCTGTTTGTAAGCAATAAGATTGTACTGCAAATTTGCAAAATTGCTAAAAATAAATAAGAAATACATTGTTGTGGCTATCATTTCATGTTGCATACAAATGTCAAATCATTGTGTTGCACATCTGAAACTAATATTGTATGTCAACTATACTTCAATAAAGAAGAAAAACATCCCATCCCCCCAAAAGAACTTTCCAATTCAGCCATAAAAAAAGATTAAAGTACTGATACATGCTCCAACAGGATGAACCATGGCAACATTATGCTCAGTGAAAGAATGTAGGCCATAGACTGCATAAATCCATTTATAAGAAATGTCCAAGTTAGGCAAATCCATATAGATGGATTTGGGAAGAGGCGAGAATGGGGAATGACTGATAACAAGTGTAGGTTTTCTTTTGGGGGTGATAAAAGTTTCTGAAATTAGAGTGGTGATGGTTGTACAATCTTGTAAATATACTAAAAACCAATGAAATGTATGATTTAAAAGAGTAATTTTATGATGCTTGAGTTATAGCTCAATTTTATTTCTTAAAAGATTTATTTTCTATTTATGTATACAAGAACTGGGGTGCAGGAGAAGAGAGGAGTCAGCAGAGACAGAGTGGGGAGCAGAACAGGAAGACTGACTGAAATACACTGCTGAGGGGAGCAGCAGGCAAGACAGGAGAGGTCTGCTGCACCATGTGGGTTAGCTCTCTCAGGGGATGGAACTCATGCTGCAGTGGCTGGTGGTAGTTTGACAGCACTGAGGCTTTAACCCCTGAACCACAAGGGAGGTCCTATAGCTCAAATTTAAAAATAATTAAATTTATGCCTTTAGGAGTACAGTTTTCTGTCTGTTTCAGAACCATTAAGGTGGGTGGAAGTCTCTTTTTTAGTTCATTTTGATTTTTATTATATACCACAGACATATCCACCAGCCAGAAAGTAATATGATTCTCTGTACTCTTAAAATCATACGAAATATATTTCTATTTCCCTCCTTTTTCTGATATTGGAGTTGCATTTCATATTATTATTTTGGGACAAGGTTAGGGCAAAGTAAAAGAAACCACTGAAGGCAGTGCATTAATGACATAATTATGAAGCTATTTTTGGAAGCCAGTAGCAACTTACTGATTGAGAACAGCCAGGTTGAGCAATATTCACAATACTGATATTACTCAGCCACTTGTATTTTGATTGTCTATGGTTACTAGATATCAAAAAAATTGAAGAGAGTTTCCTAAGAATTTTCTATTCTTGTTTGTTTGTTTGTTTCCTTGTTTGTTTGTCTGTTTGTTATTGTTTGTTTGTTCCAATAACATCTGAAAAGCTTTAAAAACAGCACAAGTCCTTGTTCATTGGAAATCTTCTCTGTGCATTCCAGAAATGTAGACAATGCACTACAGTCCACTCCTTGGCAGATGTGAGCTTTAACAATCATGCCTGCTTTTGGCAGTGAAAGAATATGAGCAACTAAAAAGTTCCTACAAGCACTTGACCTATCTAGTTAGCTTCAGCCTTACATACTATGCAGGTGAGTCTCTGGAGAGTACCCTGTGGTATTCTTGGCACAAATTAAGTTTAATATGGATATATTCTATCTTATTTGCACATACAAGTAGGGAAGATTAATTTTTCTTGACTTTTTCATCAATCAGGAGGGAACACATTTTCAAATTCAATTTTGAGGTAGGTATAGATAGAAATGAGAAAATTACAAGACACCATAGGATCTAACCTCTGTTTACCTTTCAAAGCTTATATCTTAATACTCCTCAAGTGGCACAAACTGTGTGCTAAATAGTCCATACTAAACGACTGGAGTTTTTATAAATTGCTCTTAAATTCAACTTAAGCATTGCTTCTCTAGAAATAAGCTCATATACCTAAGTTGTTACCCTTCTTTTTTTTTCTTCTAGATTCTAGCATTATCTCAATAATAAATGCTATCACATGCACTTTGCAAAAATAACTTTGTCTCTCTTTATTCACTACATTATATAAACTACTAGTGGGGAAAAAACTGTGTACTTGATCTTTTGTCTTCAGTGATAATGTACAGTATGAACTCTGTTATAAATGCTTCTTGAAATAATGTTGAAGTGTAAGTATTCTTTTTAAAGTGCTAGGTCTTTTTTCACAAAACTAGGCAGAGATTTGTTCATTTTTTGACTTTATAGATTTGTAGAAGTTCCTTCCTCTAACCTCTGTTTTGTCCTAGAGTAAAACTAGACTGACCCATATACAACTAAGAGGAAGAAGTCTATTACAAACTACATATTACTATTATTCCCAGCATAAAAGGGCTATTTGGAAATTGAAAGAACATAAGAACATTCATCATAGTGCCTGACACAGCACCTGTATTAACAAGACACTGGATTTGAATTTAAATGTTTTAGGTCATAAAGAGAATTCAATGAACTATGTTGCCTATCTTTTAAGATTTCCTGGAAAGAAAAAACATGCTCCTGCCACTGGCTCAGCTGAGAACAATCAGGAACTAAATATTTGCATAAAACAAATTCCAGGAGAGATGGAATCAGCAGATTCTAGAGCCAGCAATAATGGTAGGGAGAGTATTTGAACCTATCAATCTGTGGGCTTCAGTGCCCATCATCTCACCCAACAAGAGGTAGTTCATCTGACGCTTAAATTGATCCTTAACTCTCTTCTGCAACCTAACATCCCATCAAGACCACAAAAGGAATATATGAATATTACGTGGAATTAAAACTACCTACAGTGCCCTTTGGGTTGGTTAGAGAATAGGATTTAGTGGTAACAAAAAAATAATTAATGAAAATGCTCATTGCTTTTCTTTATAGACTCCTGTATCAGCCTCCTAAAGCAAGCTCATTAAACTACTTTGGACAGAGTTATTTAATTGATCTCTATAGCACCTAATAAAGGCTCCCAAGTAATACATTCTGCCGTGTCTTTTTTCATATTCATCCTTAAGTTTGTTTCCGTCTTACTCTGATGCTTCCATCATTTTCTCTAAATCCCATCAGTTCTGTATATTTTGAAATTTAACTGTAAAACTGCCTTGGCAGTTAATATAGATCTTCTATAATTAATATCAACGTACAAATATAGTTCTGCCAATCTGCATTTCCCTACCCTAGCAAGAATACATATTCCCAAGATTATGTTGAGCATAGTAGAGTTAAACACAGATGTTTGAGAGTTGCTAGTATCGGAGCAGACCTAATGGTGCCAAATAGGACATATTAAAGTTCTATATAATCCATTTTCAACTGTAATTACAAATACGAAGTAGTACTTCTCTCAGAAATGGTTTAAAACACTTCTTCTATTGCCACAATGCACAAAGCGCATTCCTCTCACAGAGAAAAAGGCATCTCACCAAGAGACTGCTGAAAAGAAAAAGGAACTGAATGGCAGCACCATTAGCTGATAATGTGGATGGCTAGCACTAGGAAAAACATTTTCATGGGAAGGAAAGCCTTCCACAGAAATGTAGTGTGGGGAAATGATATTTGAACCTGCTCTGAGCAAGTGAATCAGTAAAATTCAGACTTTTCCATGATTTTCAATTAAGGTTCTCAAGAAAGGAGCAGACATGCCCACGCAGAAGGCTTGAAAGTTGGCAATGTGGTATACAAAGGAGCTCAACCCAGATCACGACAGAACAGTACCAGGTTATACAGTAAGGGCTATCACTAGCTTCTAAATGAGGAAGAAATGTAACATAACATCAAAATCCATCCTACAAGGGCCTCCCCGGTGGCACAGGGGTTGAGCGCTGGGTTGTGAAGCTGCCCGCGGCCTCTGCAGCGCCAGTTCGATCTCCAACTGCTCCCCAGCCACCCCACCGGAGGAGGGTCCCTCATGGCACGCAGACCTCTCCTGCCGCCCACTGCTCCCCTCAGCAGTGTGATTCGGTCCTTCTGCCTGCTCTGCTCCCCGCTCTGGCTCTGGTGAATTCTTTCACCCTCCCACACTTCTGACTGTACCCAGTGCTTGGATAGATAGATAGATAGATAGATAGATAGATAGATAGATAGATAGATAGATAGATAGATAGATAGATAGAGCAATACCAAGCTAAGTGTTAAAAAAAATCCATCCTACATACTTTACAGCTCATATTATAGATAATATTCAGAGTAGACTATATATAGACCAGTGATTCTTCAAGGTGTGGGTTTTGTTCTTCTTACAAACTTTTTAGTATTTTCATGTTATCACATAGAGATATCTGCACACATGGAAGTGATGGTGATTTCAGGGCCTTCAGAAATTCCACAATCTACTCTTCTTATTCCCCAAAGTTGTTCTCTTTCTTTAAGTTTTTAGTTCCCAAAGAAAGGTGTGAATTCAGCTTTACCAAGGAAGACTAGGGGAGCCGCAATTGCACACCTTTGTCTGAGGTTAGCCGTTTCACAATTTTTAGCATGTTGTTTAATAAAGCCATCATGTTCACAGTATCTTCAAGTAACATGGGTTCCTACCTTCCTTCTTCCTCTAGAGCAGTACAAAGGAATAAAAAAAAATTAAACATGAGTTGTCTCTCACCATATATTCATTCATGCAAAATACAGTACCAGGTACTATACCCGGTGTGGGAAACACAAAAGAGAAAAAATCACTTCCTCTGTATTGGTGAAATAGACATGTGTCCCACAGGGAAATTCCCCAGATGTCCCTAATATAGGGGAGACTGAGTCAGAGGAGGCTTTGCCACAGAAGGAACACTGGAGTTGAGCTGAGCCAGACTTTCCTCAGGCAGACAGGTCTGTAAAGGCAAGGACAGGAAGCACATTCCATACAAGCAGAGAGGACAGTGTGTCTGAAGTCACTGAGATATGAGAATGTTTGGGTTTCAGGAACAATGGGATAAGTTCTCAGTGTAGCCAGGGTGCAGCCCATGGGCAAGGGTGGGTAGGCGGGAGAGAAGAAGAAAACAGGGTCAAATTATGATGTGTGATCACCTCGCTTAAGAATATGACAGAATATTGGCTGGAAATCATTTATAACTAATGACATTAGTGGAATGATATGGTGAACTCATTTAGAGAATAAATTACTTGCTGGGGGGAAAAATCCTATAGCTGGACAAATATTGCTCATTATAAAGCACTTTCAAAAGGGAAATTCTCTTTACATAAAAGAGAACAGAAAATTTTCATCATAAACTTGAGATGTTCTATTTTAAATGAACTTAGTTGTGGGGGAGGAAATCCAAATAATTACAATTTAGAAAGAAAAAAAATTGAGCCATCTATCCAGAAGTTAAGGATTAGGTAAGCATTTACATAAACTGTAATTTTTAGGCACATTTACATTAGTGTGTTGTGATATCGAGATAAAACAAATTAGTGGTTTAAATAGCAAAAGATGACTCATCTATTTCATCCAAATACAAACAACCTACCTGAAAAATAAAAACTGAAAAACATACTTAATTCTTAAAAGGAATATGGTACTATTGTTAGCATTCATTGAAGTCTCTCTCCTATGTCTATATCTGGAAGGCAACTAAAATAATCCTGATAATAAATAATATTTATAAATAATAGTTGAATGAAAAAAAACAGGATAGGAAACCAGGTGCTCATGCTATTATATTTCTCACAGAAGCATTCCCAGGTCAAAGCCTACTTTGTCTTTTCCATTTCCTAGAAGCCAGGTAGTAGCATAGCATTTATCAGTAATCACAAATATAGGGCAGGAAGTCACTAGTAAACTCTTATAACCCATCTGTGTCAATCATTGAAGCCAAAGAGCTCTTGGTTCTGAACAAAGTAGCTCTGATAGAGCCCTGTTCCCATTTTCAACAATCACTATGCACTGTCAACAGGAAAATTTCCATGCACTAATAATTCTGAAAGATATTAGTGTCAAGCAATAATATGGTCTGTTGCTATGGTAATGGCATAACACCATTAACTATCACCAACAGACAAATAAATACAACTCTAATGTAATTGTCTAGATAAAACAGAAAAATAATCCAGGTTATCAAAGTAACTATACTTTCATCACCCAGATAAACATGGATAGTTCCCCTTACTATGCTAAAACAAGAGTAAGACTGAATGCAAAGTTAGCTGGACACAACCGATACAAAATAATTATTTAAGCCAGTATCAATACAATGATGATTTATATTCTATTCAAATAAGTGTATATATTAAGGACAAGACCTAAAAGAAAAAAAGCATATTTTACTGAAGTACTCCTCTGGCAAATCTTTACCATTGTAATTCAGAGAAACAAAATTAGAAAGAAAGGTGAGCATTAATAGTTTCCTTTCAGTGAACTGGAATGCCCTGAATGAAGAGTCGGATAGCTCAAGCTCTCACCCAAGGATGTGCTATGCAATCTTCATCTTCTTGTCCTCAGTCCTGGGAGACTAAACAAGAAAGAGGAAAAAAGCATGGTGGCCTTACAAAATTCTAGGCTGATTGTTTCAAATCCTCAGTTAAGAAGTCACCATAAGCTAAGTCTACAAACAGCAAATATGGGGACTCACACACAAAGTGATAAAATGAATAATTTATAAAAACTAAGGCAACTCTCTTAAATCAGGAGTTGTTCCCAAAATCCTTGCCATGCATGGATTTGGGAATGGGAAGAAGGTTATAAAGAAAGGTGCCCACATCCATTGCCTGCTGAGAGCAGGAAGAATGAGAGGGAGGTAAGAAAGAGGGCCTTCTTTTTGAGAACTCTCTCTCTCTTCTAGTATATCTTGGACTTGCTACCAGTGGTCTCACCATCATTATGTTGCGGGGAAAGGATGTCCTGAACAAACTTCACAAATAGGTTTTATGGACCCCATCCCAGACCAAAGAGATCCAAGATACCAAGGATGACAATCCCATAATGTCATCACCACTGAAGGGAGGATTGCTGGGAACTGAGGGTGGAGTTAAGCAGCCAGGTTTGGTATATATCCCGAAATGTGGGTCTCGGGGGCCTCTGGTTTTTCACCAGCTTTCAGCGTGCTATTGGGGCTCCAGCTCAGCTGAATTGGTAGGACACATTCACCAATTTATCGCTCTCTTTCTCCCTGACTTATTCATTTTCTCATTACCCCATCTCTCTCTTTTTTTTTTTTTTTGGTAAATAAACCCTCTATTTTTTTTTAAAGATTTATTTATTTATGCATACAAGAGCTGGGGTACAGGCCAGAGATATGGGGGGTGAGAGGATTCACCAGAGACAGAGTGGGGAACAGAACAGGCAGACTGAAATACACTGCTGAGGGGAGCAGCGGGCGAGACAGGAGAGGTCAGCCTCACCATATGGGTTGCTCCCTGACAGGCCGGGGATCGAACTTGTGCTGCAGAGGCTGTGGATTGCTTCATAGTGTGGTGCTTAATCCCTTGAGCCAACAGGGAGGCCCAATAAACCCTTTTTTTTTTTAAAGATTTATTTTTATGCACACAAGAGCTGGGGTACAGGCCAGAGGTGTGGGGTGTGGGGGGGAGTTGAGAGGATTCACCAGAGACAGAGTGAGGAACAGAACAGACAGATTGACTGAAATACACTGCTGAGGGGAGCAGTGGGTGAATCAGGAGAGGTCTGCTGCGCCATGTGGCTATCTCCCTGGCCTTGGATTGAACTCGTGTTGCAGTGGCTGCAGTTAGCTTCATAGGTTGCGTCTTAACCCCTTGCGCCACCAGGGAGGCCCCAATAAACCCTGGGGAGGCCCCAATAAACCCTTGCGCCACCAGGGAGGCCCCAATAAAACTGTGTACCTGCATGCAGTTGAGTCTCATTATAAGTTCCTTTTAAATGTACAGGTGAGGACCCACAGTCAGGCCAACCCATTGCACACTGGGGTTGCCCTGTAGCAGTTACACCAGTCTTGGTACACACACAGTATATTGGCATATGTGTATTTTAATTTAAGGGCCTGGTTGACATGACTCTCATTGCTCTGCTACAGATAAGATGCTTGACTCTCAGTTTCCCCATTTGAGAATGGGAATAGCATATCTACCTTTCAAGGGTTACTATGAGGAATAACTTAGAGGAAATCACTTTATAAACAGTAAAGCATTGCCTTAAATGTTATTTATGAGTTTAAGAACACCTTTCAGTAGATGTTTTATCATTACCATTAAATTTTATCAATTTCTCAAAGTATATATTGCAAAGTTAAACAGAATATTTCTGTATCCCCATGCTATTTTTTTTTCCTTTTTTTAACCCTAACACTAACCCTAGCCCTAAACCCTGACACTAACCCCTAACCCATGCTATTTTTGACTGTTAATAAAACAACTGCAGAGGGCTTATTATTACTAGGTACTAATATATTAATATAAATAAGTACTTATATATTAATATAAGTATTAATATAAGTGCTAATATTTACTGGAAAAAAAGAAGCCTCTTAAATATTACCCAAAGAGCTATTTCACATTTTAATTCCCTCTACCAAAGTCAAAACAAGTAGAAATGTCACTCAGAGTATGGACTAGTAAATCCCAGGAGAGTTGTTTTTCTTCAATATACCTTTCCATGCATCGTCAGCAACTTACCTAAAAATTAAACCTAAGTTCTAAGTTATCTAATTAAACCTAAGTTATCTAAAAATTAAACAAAAGTTGTTAAGCTTATATAAAAGGAATATTTTTAGTTTAGTTCTACAAAAACATCCTAAGTATATGCTTAAAGACAAACTATAATATTCAATTAATATGACATAGTCTTTTTTTAAGATTTATTTTATTTATTTATGCATACAAGAGTTGAGGTACAGGCCAGAGATGTGCAGTGAGAGGATTCACCAGAGACAGAGTGGGGAGCAGAACAGGCAGATCTCCTGAAATATACTGCTGAGGGGAGCAGCGGGTGAGGCAGGAGAGGTCTGCTGCGCCATGTGGGTCAGCTCCCTGGTCAGGGATTGAACTCATACTGCAGTAGCTGGAGATAGCTTGATAGTGCTGACTTACACCCTTGTGCCACCAGGGAGGCCCCCGACATGAAATCTTTTATTTTTACTATTGAAAAGGAAGAAATAACCCTGTTGACAGTTTTCAGAACTGACATCACCACCATTCATTCATACGCAGAGTTGACTGGTTAGACAGAAGAGTGGTGTGTGGTCCAAAAGCAGTAATGTGACTCTAGCTCTGCAACAGCACAAACATGTTCACTGGAGAAATGCAGGACCCTAGGACTTCCCTTCACAGACACAAACACACCTATATGCCCCAAGTAGAAGAACGACCACAGTACCTTTTTTCTGCCTAATCTTCTCGCTCCTTGGCAGGGTGGAGGGGAATCTTTACGGACTATTTTTAGCTAACAACCCAAAATGTCTATGTACCCAAAAAGGGCGGGGGGGGGGCCGTTAATATTAAGCTGACTTCAGATAGATAGGTTTAAGATGATTTTGATATTCTTTTTTTCTCATCACAAGGCTGCTAAAACATTATAGATTCTTTCTCCATTTCACTAGACCAATTTTACCTAAAGAAAAAAAAAGTTTACTTTTAACTCTCATGCTTGGTATAGAAATATCTTCCAGGTCAGTGTTTCTTTTCTTAAAGGTAGGAGTAAGTGAAAAGGTAGTTGGCTGCTGCACCGAACAAAAATGTTAGATCTGTGTTTAAAAATTATTTTTTAGTAACATTAAGGAAAATGGATAATTTACATGAAGAATGGATGATGGAGCTGAATTCTAAACAATTGCAAATATTTGGGTTTTTTTATGTATCTCAAAAGGCAATGCACACTGTATTCCATTTTAACAAAAGACTTTCCCACTTCCCAGAGGAGTTACTATTTAACATTTAGAGAGTGCCAACAGTGCTGTGGAGTGTGCAGTTTTTTAGAATAATGTGTACAAGTTCTTGCTTTAAGCTCTGGTGTAGTGAAAATACCATGTATGACTAATTACACACTCTGTTCTGTTTCTTAAAAAAACTCACATCAAAAAAAAGTTTCATATAATTAATCTTTTAGAGAGTCAACTCAACTCGAAAACTATAGCACCAACAGCACTTAAAGCAGCCCAGATGAAATCATTTACCACACAAAAAGGAGGCATTATTGAACTTAAAATTGGAATTGAGAATTTCTGGCCCAGTATTTGCATCTACTCTACATTTAATCCACTTGCAGGGTTATGTTGTTCTAGCTATCATTATAATCCTCAGAATTATCTTCTGCTAAGCCATTCCATCTCTTCTATTCATGACCAAATCCCTAAAAAGTTGAGATAAAAAGCCATTGAATGACAAAGAAGACTAGTTAATGTGCCATTTGGTATCAAAGGACAGTGATAACTCGCAAATCTATGGCTCAAAATGCTAAGCAAGATTTGACAAAAATCACTAATTTAGAAACCTAACAGATCTGGATTCTGGTTACACACTCCACTCATTTGAAAATCATATGATTTGGAGTCAAGTTTCTTAATTTCCTGGAGCCTGTTTCCTCATCTGAAAAGGAAGTTAATAAAGTACCCCACAGGATTGTTGTAAATATTAAGATAGCTATAAAATACCAACTACTATATTTTATACATAAAAAGGGGCTCAGTAAATATTTTTACTGCTGTTCCCATTTTCACTTCCACAGCCTCTGACTTGACCAGATATTTATTGTTCCTCTTCTGCCTGACATCTTATGACTTATTTCTTGATCATCTCACTGTATCATTTCACTCCTTCAATCAATCCTAAACATGAAAACTACTTTCAAAAAAAATGACATTTCAATTATATACTCCTGCTTCCTACTCAAATCTTTCACCCTGAAGAATGAAGAGTAAACCATCTGATAATTTCCTTTTTCTTCTGGCTTCTTTCACTGAGTATAATCCCTTCCAGCACCATCTATGTCGCTGCAAATGTTATGAGTTTATCTTTTTTGATTGCTGAGTAATATTCCATTGTGTATATATATGATATCTTCTTGATCCAGTCTCTATTTTTGGGCATTTGGATGGTTTCACTTATAGGGAGGATACAGGGGATATAGGGGAACCAAATAAGGGATCAAGAAAAAAATAATTATAATAAATTAAAAAAACAAAATTAACAGGCAACTGTAAATCAGAGACATTCTGCAGGGGAGAGGGAGGGAGAGGGATCAAAACAAGGGAGGGATGAACACAAGGGACTATGATGATGGTGCACAGGAGAAATGGTGTTTTACGGGGACTACACCCAAGAGGAAAAATCATAAATTGTTTTATATATGTATATAATCTATATTCCTTCCTATATAAAATATATTCCTTCCTATATAAAATATATTTCTTCCTATATAAAATACATAGGAAGAACGATGTTATTTTATATATATATAAAATAAAATATGCCTTCCACAGAAAAAGAAGAATGGGACCTCCCCGGTGGCGCAGCGGTTGAGCACTGGGTTGCGAAGCTGCCTACAGCCTCTGCAGCGCTGGTTTGATCCCCGGCCACTGGGCGAGGGTCTTACATGGCGTGCAGACCTCTCCTGCTGTGCCCGCTGCTCCCCTCAGCAGTGTGTTTCGTTAGTCTGCCTGCTCTGCTCTCCGCTCTGGCTCTGGTGAATTCTCTCACCCTCCTGCGCTTCTGACTGTACCCAGTGCTTGTGTAAATAAATAAATAAATCTTTAAAAAAAAAGAAAAAGAAAAAGAAAAAGAAGAACGAAGAGTAACTTCAATTTTTGGTCTGACCTCATGTCAAAATGAAAGTATCTTTTATTAATCTTAATGGTTCATTCTAGTCAAAGAGATCTCCTAATTAACTCCATAGACAGTTGATCCAAACCCCTCTGTAGGCATATCAGGATAGTGCAGCCTCTAAACCATGCTATTCAAAGTGTGGTCCACAGACCAGAGATGTTCCGAAAAAGGTAAGTAGAGAACAACAGCTTAGTAAAGCATTTTATTTTATTTTTGATTGTTGATATTTTGGAATTATAGCATCCACCCCCTCAAGTATCACCACTGTTGTGTGCCCACCGCCAAATCACACATAGTCCACCACCATAGTCCATTGTTCTTCTTCACCCTTTGTTCTCACTCCTCCTCTATTTCTCCCTTTTTGGATGCTTCAGTTCTATAGTTAACTTTCAAGGGTTAATTTTTAAACTTGCCTTTATCTGACCCTTAGTTTGGTTTCTCTATATTTCATACATAAGTAACACCATCTGCTATTTATCTTTCTCCTTCTGACTTATTTTACTTAGCTTTATCCCTTCCACTCCATCCATGTTGCTGCAATTGGCATGAGTTTTATCTTTTTTGATTGCTGAGTAATATCCTATTGTCTATATATACCACACCTTCTTGATCCACTCACCTGTTTTCGGACACTTAAGTCATTTCCAGAGTTTGGCTATTGTAAACAGTGCTACAATAACCATGGTAGTGCCGGGTGTGTGTGTGTGTGTGTGTTTAATTAGTATTTTTGCATTTTTTGGTAAAAAAACATCTAGGAGTAGAATTACCTGGTTGTATGTCAGATCCATTTGTAATCTTTTGAGACACCTCCATACTGCTTTCCATAGAGGGTGGGCAAGTATTCCCACCAAGAGTGTAGGAGGGCTCCCTTTTCTTCTTATCCTTGCTAGCACTTATTTTTGGTCTTTGTGATTTGGGTCATTCTCACAGGTATGAGTGACCTTGATTTGCATTTCCCTGATAATAAGAGAAAAATAACTTTTTTCTTTTTTCTTTTTTTTTAAAAAGATTTATTTATTCATTTATACAAGCACTGGGTACAGTCAGAAGCGCGGGAGGATGAGAGAATTCACCAGAGCCAGAGCGGGGAACAGAACAGGCAGACTGACGAAATACACTGTTGAGGGGAGCAGCGGGCACGGCAGGAGAGGTCTGCGCACCAAGTGGGACCCTCGCCAGTGGCCGGGGATCAAACCGGCGCTGCAGAGGCTGTGGGGCAGCTTCGTAACCCAGCACTCAACCACTGTGCCCCAGGGGAGGCCCATTTTTTCTTATACCTGTATGTCTTCTTTGGAGAAGTGCCTATTTAGATTTTCTGCCCATTTTTTGATTGGGTTATTTCTTTTTTTTAAAAGATTTATTTATTTATGCATACAAGAACTGGGGTACAGGTCAGAGGTGTGTGTGGGGGTGGGTGAAAGGATTCACCAGAGACAGAGTGGGGAACAGAACAGGCAGGTTGACTGAAATACACTGCTGAGGGGAGCAGCAGTTGAGTCAGGAGAGGTCTGCTGCACCATGTGGGTCACCTCCCTGGCAGAGAATCAAACTTGTGCTGCAGTGGCTGAGGATAGCTTCATAGTGTTGTGTCTTAACCTCTTGCACTACCAGAGAGGCCCGACGGGGTTATTTCTTTTCTTTTTTTTTTTTGAGTTGTACGCATTTCTTGTAAATCTTCAACATCACTCCCTTGTCAGATGCACAGATTTTCTCCCATTCAGAGGTGTCTTTTCATTTCAGTTACTTTCTTTCACTGTTCAGAGTTTTTTATTTGTATTTTTTAACATAGTCACAGTTGTCTATGTTCTTTTGTTTTCCTTGCTATAGGAGAAGAATCCCTAAAGACATCACTAAAGCTTATGTCATGATGTGGCTTATCTATGTTTTCTTCTATGTATTTTATGGCTTCAGGTCTTATATTCAAGACTTTACCCATTTTGAGTTGATTTTTGTATATGGTTTGAGAAAGTGGCCTAGTTTACTACTTTTTGGCATGTGGCTATCCAGTCTGGTAAAAAACTTTAGTTTGTGTTAATCTAATATTTAACTATTGGGGTTAAAGTTTGTGTGAATTTTTTTATTTCATTTTTTGAGTTATTTATGCTGATTGTATTTTACAAAATTATAGTCAAACTAGATTGGAAAAACAAGTAAATTGATGCAGTTAGAGAAGCACATTTCTAACATACTGCCTATTCTATTAAATGTTGTCTTCCTTCCTTCCGCTCTTAGAACACAGCTAAGCCCCCCTACTCAACATGGAAGGTTCCAGGTAATCTGACTAAGCTGTACAGAATCTACTCCACTTCAGGAGCAAATGTAATCGTTTATTACATACATATGTCAGTTGTAATTTTACCCACTGGAGTCTAGGTAGCTAATAATACGGTATGGAATTTAATATAGGGTTAATTCATTTGGGATTCCTCCCAGGTACTCACCAAGTTTTTTTTTTTTTTTTTTTTTTTTTTTTTAATAGAGGCATGCTTTATTTATTTGTTTGCTGGTTTGTTTGCTTGTTTTGTTTATACATGCACTGGGTACAGTCAGAAGTGCAGGAGGGAGGGTGAGAGAATTCACCAGAGCCAGAGCAGGGAGCAGAGCAGGCAGAAGGACCGAAGTACACTGCTGAGGGGAGCAGCGGGCGGCAGGAGAGGTCTGCGCGCCATGTGGGACCCCTGCGCCATGTGGGACCCTCCTCCGTTGGCCGGGGAGCAGCCGGGGATTGAACCGGCGCCGCAGAGGCCGCGCGCAGTTTCGCAACCCAGCGCTCAACCGCTGCGCCACCGGGGAGGCCCACACCAAGTTTTTAATTCACTCTTTTAATGAGACAATTTAATTAGAAATTAACTTCATGCAGATGTACTAAAAGTATCAAAAGAAAAATATTTTATTTAACAGTCTTATCACATAAATCCTAAAGACAGCATATGAAGAAGTTCCAGTTGATTTATTCTTTGATCAGCTGTGCAGATTCATCAAAATTATCTCCTCATCTGTAAGTAGACCATTACCAGTCCCTTTTACATGAATTATAAGCCCCAGCACCTAGTACGAAAGCAGGTACTGTTAAGTTTCTGTCAGAGAGTCTTGAACTACCCCAGACAAGTGCCCCAAAATGGTCACCTATTTAAGTAGGTGACTGGCCAAGTTTCTTCTATCTTGAGTCAGAAATTTAATCCAACAAACATAACTAAACATCTATTATGTTCAAAGAAGTATACCAAGAGGTGACAGTATACCAAGTTGACTGGCCTCAAAGGAGGTTACAACTTAGTTGAAGAATAATATAAATCCACAAATAACTATTATGTAAAATGATATCTATGTGGTACTGTGAGAGATTTAGAAACCTGTTTATATAGCAGTTTAAAGAAAATCATCTCACATATATCTGGATAGGCTGCAGGGAACACAGAGTATTTGAGGGACACTAGCGAATGGGAAAGACATTGACAGCTGAAAAGAATGAGATGGAGAATAGAGATATGAGCATGAGATTGTTAATTGTTTTTATATCAAAAATTATCACACCTGTAAAAAGTTGCAAACTGATAAAGAAATTAATTCCCTCACCATTGAATTGTATTGCATTTTATGGTTGTTATCTAAAAAAGTGAATGTAAAAAATCATATTTCCAAAGTTAGGAAAAGGACTCAAAATTTCAGTTTATATTTGTAACATTACCAAGGTTTTTTAACTATAAAATATTAACATCAACTTCTTTGTGTCGACCAGAGTTGCAGAAGCCCAGAAAAATATTCCAGACTGAAGTGATAAGCAGAAGAAAACATGTAACTATCACTTAGGAATTCTCAGACTTATTGGAGAAGTGCGTGGACTGAGGCACAGACTTAGAGAACTCTCTCTGCAAGCTGGAGAACATGTGGATATTTGGGGCACAATAAAAAAAGCCTATATAGGGCCATCCCAGTGGCGCAGCGGTTGAGCACTGGGTTGCGAAGCTGCCCACAGCCTCTACAGTGCCGGTTTGATCCCCGGCTGCTCCCTGGCCACCAGAAGAGGGTCCCACAAGGTGCGCAGACCTCTCCTGCCGCCCGCTGCTCCCCTCAGCAGTTTACCTCGGTCCTTCTGCCTGCTCTACTCCCCGCTCTGGCTCTGGTGAATTCTCTCACCCTCCCGCGCTTCTGACTGTACCCAGTGCATGTATAAATAAATAAATAAATCTTTAAAAAAAAAAAAGCCTATATAACTCCCTTTACCTGATACTTCACCTCAGACCTCCTGGGTTCTTCTGAATCTATTGTGTCCTGACTGGCTGCATGTCATGATCAAGAAACTGAGCATATTAAGAAGTTTTTAAAAATATTCCAACAGCTACATATTAACCTGAAAGTCTAGAAACTATAATCTTTCCATTAACTTTTTCTTAATGGAAAATATCTTTTTGCTACATATTGCAAATATTCTTCTTATTTTTCCATGTTTTATCCTATCATGTAGTTAGAAGAACATGAACTTTTAAGAATCAGGTAGATGCAGTCTCTCTGGTACAGATCATACCCGAGAGAGCACTAAGAGATGAGAACAATGCATGAAGAATTTGGAGAATAAGTCTGGAGTCTAAGATGACTTGGAGTATTATTATCATAAATAACAATTATTGAGTGCTTATTGGGAATTTCACATGTATTCGCTCACTTAAACCTCACAACTTCCTCACAACATACGTATATTTAATATCCCCATTTTACACAAGGAAACTAAGATGCCGAACAGAAATATCTCCAAGGAAGACATAAAAATGACCAATAAACACATGAGAAGCTGCCCAACATTATTAGCCAATTAGGGAACTGCGAATCAACAACACAGATACTGGGGCCTCCCTGGTGGCATAGGGCTATCATGCTATCACCATAACATGTTCGAATCAAACATAAGTTCTATTCCCAGCCAGATAGCTAACCACACAGGGTGCAGCAGACCTCTCTTATCTTGTCCGCTGCAACCCCTTAACAGTGTATTTCAGCAGATCTGCTCCCCACTCTGTCTCCAGTGAATCCTCTCACCCGCACCTCTGGCCTACACCCCAGTTCTTCTATATATAAATACATAAATCTTTTTTTAAAAACACAGATACTAGAACACTTTTTTTAAAAACACACTCACTAGAACAGCTGAAAGAAAATAATTGTGTTGGAGAATACAACCCTCATATATACTGTTGATAGAAATATAAAATGGTATAGCCACTTTGGAAATTAGTTTGGCATTTCCTTAAAATGTTAAAGTGTTTTCACATGACTCAGTAAATCCAGTCTTAGGCATGTATCCAAGAGAAATGAAAATAAATTCACCCACATTTGTACACAAATGTTTATAACAGCATTAAACAGTATTTATAATAGTAAAAAAACCAACAAATGTTTACCAAGTGATGAATAGTTCAAGAATATGTGATATAGCTGTATAAAATAACAGTATTTTACAATGAAAAGAAATGAAGTACTGATGCATGCAACAAAATGGATAAACCTTTAAAACTTTGGGCTCATGAAAGAAGTTAATCATAAAAGGCTACAAACCATATGATTCCACTCATATGAAATGTCTAAAACAGGCAAATCTATAGTGATAGAAAGTAATTTCATAATTATCTAGGATTAGGAGATTTGGGGGAATGGAGATAACTGCTAAAGGGTATGGGTTTCGTTTTAGGTGAGGAAAATGTTCTAAAATTTATTGTGAGTTGCAACAGTTACACATCTCTGTGGATATACTAAATATTATTGGATTGTACCTTTAGAGGAATGAATTTTATGGTATGTGAATTACAGCTTTAAGAAACAGGTCCTTGAATCAATCATGAGTTGAAGTGTGTGATTGGCAGGGGCTGAGGGAAGGTGAGTAAAAGGCTGATGGCATTACCCACGCAAATGTGTTGATAACGGAGCGCTCCTTGACCCTCATGTTGGATTTTTCTGGCGACCCAGTACTGAAGAAGGGAAATAAGAGGAAGCACTTGCCAAGGAGAGAGCCAACTTTAAATTTTGGACTATCTTTAAAAAATATCTTTTAAAGTGTTGGTGACAAAGCCAGAGTTGTCATGACTATTACAGCATAGAGGGAAGTACAGGAGAGGTTGTAAGTTGTACACATTATTCCTCAGAAACTAACTTGACCTTGGATTTCCTGAGATCCTACAATTTAGCTCATGCAATGAGTACAGTATCCTAAAAACAGTTAATTCAGGCCGTGTGTGGCAGGTCATTTCAGAATAACAAGCCTTCAGATTCCCTGCCTCCAGTGACCCAAGTATATGCTCCTATAAAGGGTGATGTGCATTTCCTGGATGCTGAGAACATGAATCTTGTTCTAAAATGCCCAGTCATTTCCTCACTTGGTTAAGTAGTAACCCATTTAATAATGCTTATTTTTAAAAAAATTTACCTAAGATTTTGTAAGGAAAGTTTTCAGATTGTATTCCAATAAAGCATAGCTAAAAATCAGTGATGCGATAGCCCAACATGGATAATTAGGATGAACAGGTATAGAAATCTGAGGCTGCCCATCCGAGTGTGTTCTGTACCCCTCTATTTGGAATATTTAACACTTTCCTAGTAATACTTTCTCTTGATTTTCAGCGAGAGAATAATTTATAGGTGTCTTTCACAGAATTATTGCCTTTCTTCTCTTCTTCAGATCATTATATCGCATAAAAAAGAATGTTCAGCAAAGTATCAGAAGCCAAAATCATTAAAAGTAATAGTAATAAAGGCGGTCTACCCACTTATGGACTCTTCTGAAATATATTTAAAAGGGAGCTGCATAAAAGTCAATTTATTTTGTTCTAAAGTTACTTACATTTGTTTAAGTTTAAGCAGTAGAGGCTTTCTAGGAATTTATCCTAATAATGAAAAAAAGAAAAAACATGAGTGAAGTTATGCATTGTCATTTTTTTTAACTTTTTTAAAGATTTTATTTATTTATACAAGCACTGGGTACAGTCAGAAGCACGGGAGGGTGAGAGAATTCACCAGAGCCAGAGCAGGGAACAGAACAGGCAGACTGATGAAATACACTGCTGAGGGTAGCAGTGGGCACGGCAGGAGAGGCCTGCATGCCATGTGGGACCCTCGCTGGCGGCCGGGGATCAAACCACACTGCAGAGGCTGCGGGCAGCTTCGCAGGCGAGCGCTCAACCGCTGCGCAACCAGGGAAGGCCCCATTTTTTAAAACTTGATAAAGTCTAAATGCTCTAACACAGGACATGGCAATCAGTGCATAAGATACACCACTTGAAATATTATGAATACATAGCAAATGGAAGAATGGTTAGAATATTGTTTCACAATCACAGTGCTGAACTATATGCAATAGTTATAAGTATACATCAACATGTAAGTATATGAAATATAATCGAAGGCAAGCAAAAAATGTATTATGAAAGTGGATTTTATGTGTTATTTTAAAAGGCAAAAAGAGGGCCTCCCTGGTGGTGCAGGGGTTAAGACGCAACCTATGGAGCTATCAGCAGCCACTGCAGCACAAGTTCGATCCCCGACCAGGCAGACCTTTCCTGTCTTGCCCGCTGCTCCCCTCAGCACTGTATTTCAGTCGATCTGCCTGTTCTGTTCCCCACTCAGTCTCTGGTGGGTCCTCTCACTCCTCCACCTCTGGTCTGTATTCCAGTTCTTGTATGCATAAATAAATATATCTTTAAAAATAAATAAATAATAAAAATATTTTTTAAAAGGTGAAAAGAAATGAGTTGGGAAAAATATAATTTGTTATTTATACAATGACAATATATTTTAAAGGTCTAAATCTGTTGACATGAAAGATGTTCACAGTAAGTTTTTAAGTGAACAAGGATATATGATTGACATATATGTGTGTTTATATATACAGATACATAGTGTGATATAATTGTATTTTAAATTTTATTGTTATTTTGCTGGTCAATGGGAAATTTTAAAGCAAATTTATTGTTATAATTTATATACCATGAAATATACAATAGCATTTAGTAAATTTCTAGCATTATGCAACTATCACCAAATCTAACCTTAACACATTTCTATCACCCCAAAAAGTTCAGAATACACCCCAAAAAGTCAGAATACACCAAAATTCTAGGCAGTGGCCCATATATGAATAATATGAATTAAATTTAATTTTTTCTGAAGTTTTTAACCAACTGACTTTTATTGCCTGTTGAGAAAGGTTTTGGCTTTGTTTTCCTTCTAATGAAGGACATGTGAGAATTTCACATAAATATGATAGATTATGCAAATGCATTCACTTTCACTCACTGCCAAAACCTAACTAAAAGTATACATAAATGGTTTTTTTTAAGCATGAAAACGTGAGGACAAAAGAGAGCAGAAACAATGGAAACAGCAACAAAAAATTTAAACTGGAAAGCAGAAGGATAAGCAAATGACCTCACAGAACTGAGAAAGTTGAATCCCAAGTCAAGCTCAGAAACAGCCAGCTTACACAATAAACCACATACCTTTCCCAAAGGTATCACCAGGTTTGGTTCCAGATATGAGGCATTATAAAGGTGAGGCTAGAAATAGGAGGTTAACTGAAACTGTCTTTTAAGAATCAGATAAACCCCCAAGATTGCTTCTCCAATTCTAAGCAGGTAACTACATCTCCCCCACACTGCAGAAAACTGAACAAGCACAGTTGCATATGGGGTACACAAGCAGGAAAGTTAGGGGAACATTTTATATACTGAAAGCTGAGTCTACCCACCTCTAGACTTCAACTCAGACACCAGGAAGAAGGGCCAGAGATCAGAAAAATTTCTCTGGGGAATCGAACCAGTATGGGAGGAAAGATATACCAACAACTATGCTTACCATAGGATCAGGCTTCTTATGAGCTTTATGGGGGAAATACTCTTAAATAAGAGCAGACCACCAGGATCAACAGGGAACTGAGGAATATCTTAGACATAAAAGACAAAGACCAAAACAAACAAACAAAAAGCAACCAGAAGAAAATAGATTCTGCAAGGAGGAAAAAAAGGATTTGGATTTTATTTCATGAATATAGGACAGAACACATGTATAAAATAATAACAGGTAAATATAAAACATACTTTACACAAACAGATTGGAGCATTCACACACACCAAAAAAGAAAAGAAGGGAAAATAAAAGAAATCTTGCACACAAATATTTATAGCAGCTTTATTCATAATTCCCAAATCTAGTGGCAGACAAGATCTTTTATAAAAGGTGAATGGATAAATTGTGCACATTCATACAATGTGATATTATTCAATGCTAGTAACAAACTATCAAGCTTCAAAAACACTGGAAAGAAACTTAAAAGTATATTGCTAATGAAAGAAGCCAGTCTAAAAGGATACCTAGTATACAATTTCAACTATATAACACTCTTTTAAAAAGGCAAATAGATACCACTTTTCTCTATTTCCCAAGTTTCTAAAATTTTATATTTTATTTAAACAAGGAAGGGGTTTGAAATGACGATGCAAAGTCTTTGTTTATTACATTAATGTAAATACACTATTTAAAAGTAGAGCTTTCCTATTTGGTATGGTTTGGTTGGTTATATTTGGAATTTGATACTGGAAACATTCACAAATTTTTCCATAAAAATTAATGGTAATAGTATTTCCAATTTCCAACAATACCCTAAATCATGCCACAAATGGCATGATTACCATGAATGCTTACTTTTAGAATAAAACATTCTTAGAAATATTAGAGAAACATGGAATTATTTGTTCATAATATTTCTTTATATGATGTGTTCAGTTATATAGGAACTATTAGGATATTGTATTATTCATTATTTTCAAGTTTCCAAAAGTCTAAACATAACTTTTTGAAGATAATTATTGGCATTAAGACAATCTGACTTATAAATTTTATAACTGACATCTGGTCTGAATGTGGCATAAGTATCTTTTTCTTATTATTTTTGATTGCCACTGTATAAATTCATATCTGGACTCTGAAGATCACATTTATTATACAACGTGATTGACGTTTTTCTCTTACATGTTTTTTACAGTGGCTTTTATGAAATGCTCAGTGATTATTATTCTGACTTAAACATTCTAAGAACACTTGATACCAGAACATTTTACACACAATGTTCTCGGTGCAGCAAGGACCAGAAATTCTGGTACCAAGCAAAACTGTGCTAAGTACTAAATG
Source organism: Talpa europaea (assembly GCF_964194135.1). Lineage (NCBI taxonomy): Eukaryota > Metazoa > Chordata > Mammalia > Eulipotyphla > Talpidae > Talpa > Talpa europaea. The sequence continues at coordinate 59,419,977 of NC_140080.1, read as the reverse complement.
TAAAATTTTCAATATCTTTACTACTTAAATTTCATGTTTTAAGGAGAATGTTGTTATAGCCCCAGTATCTTTACAAACTAAATGACTTTATACTAAATAAAAAATCATCTGTCATGCATATTTCATCAGTTTCATCAAGTATCATGAATTTTAATGTGTTTTATGAACAGGTCCTACAGTAAAAAGAATGTTTTTGGCACTTCATCTATCCAATTTCTCAAATTTAGTTCATTTCAGAGGACAACCCACTGATTAATTATTCATGACTTCTATCAGAAACACCTGAATCCAAAGTTCCATCCTTTCATGTTTTCACTCACCTTCTGTCCTTGTAGTCTCTCATATATTTATTGAGCAAATTCAACATAGTGAATGTGAAAATGTAGAGATGAAACATATGGCCCCTGGCCTCAAGAAGCTCAAAATGGAATTGGCTACACAGACAAGTCACATAGTATTATGGCACAGTGGGTCATGTAGAATGACAGGATATAGAATGGCCCAGTGTATAATGGCATGATAGGAGATGACAGAGTTGAATTTTGTTGTGTTCAGTTTGAGATGACAGGTCAAAAGTTTGTGATAAGCATGTGAATACAATGTGGGCACTTAAGTCTGTAGTCTACAAAAAGCTCTAAGCTGTGGCTATAGATTTGTGAATCATTAATATAAAGATAATGAGATCGCATTTAAAGAGTATGTAATGGTAGAAAAAAGAAAAGAAAGGATGGAATTATATTTGAGATGAAAAAGTGAGTATCAGCACTCAAAGCATGTGAGGAAAAAAAAAAAGAAAACAGAAAAGTATCCACAAAGAAGGTAATAAAACAAGTTTTTTTTTAAATTATATTTGTCATCCATAGTTCCTTTTTTTAAAAAGATTTATTTATTTATGTAAGAACCGGGGTACAGGCCAGATGCGTGGGAGGGTGAGAGGACTCTCCAGAGACAGAGCGGGGAACAGAACAGGCAGACTGACTGAAATACACTGCTGAGGGGAGCAGTGGGCGAGACAGGAGAGGTCTGCCACGCCATGTGGGTATCTCCCTGGCTGGCCAGGATTGACTCTGCACTGCAGAGGGTGCGGACAGCTTCACGGTGTGGCCCTCAACTACCTGCGCCACCAGGGAGGCCCGGTAAAACAAGTTTTAAGAAAGAGGTGACAGTCAACAGTCACCGAAAGCTCAAGTCTAATAAGATAAAGATGGAAGGTGTACACTAAGTGTGGCAACTTGGGCAGGGCATCTTCACGAGCCTCATAGGAGGCTGAATCATCTGATACTGAGTAAGGAAATGGTGGCAAGAAGAGAGCGCATTCAAAAGGGTGGGTCAGGAAGGGCTACAAAGAGACAGCTGACTAGGAGTGTAGGGTCCAAAGAAATATCAAAGAGTTTTCTTTCTATTCTTTCTTTCTCTTCCTCTCCCTCCCCACCTCTCTATCTTTATCTCTTCTTTTATTTTCTTTCTCTCGTCTTTTCTCCCTCTCTTTTTCCCTTCCTCTCCTCACATCTCCCTCTCTCCTTCCTTCCTTCATTTTTATTAAGGAGAAAAGAGATAGACTACATTATAAGGTATAGGAAAGAGAAGAGTTTAGAGACAAAATACTGAAAATAAAGTAAGAAGGCAGTATCACAAAAAGATTCCTTACTCAGGAATCAAAAGAGTTCAAGAGGTCCTCCCTGGTGGTGCAAGGGGTTAAGATGCAACCTACGAAGCTGTCCACAGCCTCTACAGCACAAGTTCAATCCCCAGCCAGGGAGATACCCACATGGGGCAGCAGACCTCTCCTGTCTTGCCCACTGTTCCCCTCAGCAGTGTATTTCACAATCTGCCTGTTCTGTTACCCGCTCCTGTCTCTGGTGAATCCTCTCACCCTTCGCATATCTGGCCTGTACCCCAGTTCTTGTATGCATAAATAAATAAATCTTTAAAAAAAAAAAGAGGTCGAGATGCAGTTATTATCACTGGCAGGTCTCTTTTTTCTATGTGAAGTATTAATATAAGGAAAGTTCAAAGAGCTAGAAAGGAATGTGGAACAGGAGTGCTGAAGTGAGAGAAGAAAGTTTAGATGTAATTATGGATGAACTAATTTGAGATTATGCAGGATTTCTGGACAGAATTCCCAGCAGAGGTGAGAAACCATGAATGTAGTTGTTTAACCAACTGCCTTAGTTGTATGATATGTCCAACAAAAGTCAATAACCTGGATGCAAAAGCAGAGAAAAATGGATGGCTGAAGAGTCAGATATTGATGAAGTCTAGTAAATGGGTCTTGAAAATACTGAGGATTCTAAGGTTTGTTAACCACAGAAAAAGAGGTGTCACAGAGGAAGGTAGGAGTAGGAAAATAGGTCAATAGGAGGACTGACAACGTGGGAATAAATGTATAATAGAGGACAGATGCCTATAGGTATTCACCCATAATAACTCAACCCAAGATGAGTTCAAGATAAAAGGATGGAGATGAAGAAAGGATGTCAAGTGGCTACAGGTCCATTCTTCTGCCAAGTCACCAAAGCCCCTAGAGCTATTCCAAAAAGAGACTCTGAATTGTCTTTCAAGACCACCAAAAGTGGATATTCCTTTACATCAGAGGTCAGTGAACTTTTTCTGTAAATGGCCAGGTAGGAAACACTGCAGGTTTTGTTGTCACAGTTACTCAATTCTGCCACTGTAGCTCAAAAGCAACCAAAGACAATATGTAAACAAATAAGCATGGTCATGCTCCAGTAAAACTTTATTTTCAAAAAAGATGGTGGGCTGGATTTAGTTCAGGTTTTGTTTATTGACCTCTGGCGTAGACCATAATCTTTTAGGGGATCTGTTCTTTTTTTTTTTTTTTTTTTTTGCACATTGACTTAAATTTTTTCTTTTTATTTTTTTCTTTTTCTTTTTATTTTTTTAAAATAATAAATTTTATTTTTATATTCCCCATACAATTGCAGCCCCCCCCATTCTGACCCCAATCCCTCCCCTCCCGCCCCCGCCCCCCTAAAAGTATCTCTGGTTCATAGTTTTTTGTTGATTTTGATTTTCACTTTCTTATAGTTATTCATTTTCCTGGTCCCTTATTTAAATTTTCTAGATTCCTGCTATGAGTGAGACCATCCGGTATTTTTCTTTTTCTTTTTGGCTTATTTCGCTGAGCATGATCCCTTCCAGCGCCATCCATGTTGCTGCAAATTGCATGTGTTTATCTTTTTTGAATGCTGAGTAATATTCCATGGTATATATGTACCACATCTTCTTGATCCAGTCATCTATTTTTGGGCATTTGGGTTGTTTCCAAAGCTTAGCTATTGTAAACAGTGCTGCTATAAACATAGGGGTGCAGGTGTTCTTTGGAATTGATGTTTCTGTGTCCTTTGGGTAAATACCTAGGAATGGAATTGCTGGATCATTTTTTTATTATTATTATAATGTTTTATAAACAAAGAATATTGACATTTTGTCTGTTATATACACTGCCAATATTTTTTTCCTTTTCAATTTTTTTTTCTTGTTTATATTTTGTTTTGAGTGTTTGGGGAAAATGTAAAATTTTAAATAAATATATTCATGTAGTATTCCATCAATATTTTCCTTTGTTTTTGGCTTTATACTCAATGATTTCCCCTACACAAATATTATATAAATATTTGCCTTTTATTCCAGTGGAATTTTAGAGGAAGTATGTATGTGGTAGATAAAACAAACTCAGGAGCTAGAATATTGAGGTTTGCAGTGCCTGTAGCACTACTTATTAACTCTCTAAGCCTTTCATTGCTTTACTTATAAACTGGGAAAAAAAATAAGTCCTAAATTATACAGTTGCTCCAAGGAGTGAACAAAAAAAAAAAATAATTACCACATTAAAAAAAAAACCTGCTAAAACCAGGACTTGACACATAATACCAACTAAATAAATGTTAGCTGGGCCTCTCTGGTAGCCTAGGGGTTAAGTCTCAGGATTATCACCACTGTGGCCTAAGTTCCACTGGCTAAGGAGCTAACCCACATATGGCACAGCAGACCTCTCCTGTCTTGCCTGCTGCTCCCCTTAGAAATGTATTTCGGTCAATCTGCCTATTCTGCTCTCCACTCTATCTCTGGTGAATCCTCTCACTCCCAGCACCTCTGGCCTACACCCCAGGTCTTGTATGCATAAATAAACAAAATAAAAATCTTTTTTAAAATCCATTTAAAAAATAAATGTTAGTTATTATTATTTAGTTATTGTTAATTCATCTTGAAATTTCCTCATTAAAAGTGAGATTAGGACAAATTCTTTCCACCCTCACTTCTTTAAATCTATCTCCCACCACATTTCTCTCAGTCTAACTTAGTTTCCTTCCTTCTTTTATGACATAATCAACATTCTTAGCTGTTCCAATGTTGTTACAAGTGTGGTTTTTTTAATTAAAAAATTAAAATTTTATTTATATATTTGGCATTTATCTACTTTATTGCAAATGTTTTATGGTGACTAAAGGATTTATTATATGTTGACATCAAAAACTGTAAGTTCATTTTAGAACAGGTATCTCTGCGTCTGGAGCCCACCCAGATTGTGTGGAACTGGGAAAGGGCTGTCCCCCTAGCCAGAGGTGAGCTGAAGGCCACCACAAGCAAAGCCCCGCCTGGTAGAGTTGGAGCCCAAAGGGGGATCCAGTGATTTGGAGGCCAGCAGGCAATCCAGACACTGCCAAGGCAGTCTGTGTGACCTCAAGACCCACCTCTTGAATTAAACAAATACAGCCGGAGGAGATTTTCTGGGACAGAGACCATTAACATATCCATAGTATCACTGCCCTACTGGACTTCTGGCATAACAGCATTGAACTCAATTGGACCACCAGTTTCTGACAACCCAGAAAGAGCATACCAAAGAGATGCCGGCCAGTACCAGCAACACAGTATCCCAGTGCATAGGACAAATTAGAAAACAAGCAGCAGGGAGAAGAAAAATTACAAGCAACCAAATATGTCCCCAGGGAAAAGACATACCACAGAAAGACAATCAAACACTGGATTAAAACAATAGTAACTTAGAGGAACTTACAAGACTTCCAGATAGAGAATTTAAAATCACCATGATTAAAAAACTGAAAGAAGTCAAAAATGATATGGGAAAAATAATCAACCGATATGGGAAAAATAATCAACAACCAGAAGAATGAAATTGAGTCCCTAAAGAGAGAAGTGAAAGAAATGCAGAAGATCAAAGGAGGAGCTAAAGAACTCTGGGAAAAGCAATGAAAGCAGAATAGATAAAATGGAAGAATGAATAAGTACTCTTAAAGACACAGAAATAAAAAGAACCAAAACAGAAAAGGAAAGAGAAGTACGAAGGAAAAAGAATGAAAAAAGACTTCAGGAACTATCTGACTCCATGAGGAAAGGAAATATAAGAGTTATAGGAATCCCAGGAGAGGAGAGAGACCTAGAAACAGAGAAAATATTCAAGGAAATAATTGAAGAGAACATGAAGAAGCTGAAAATAGACATACAAGAAGCAAGAAGAACACCAAACTTCTATGATGAAAGGAAAAAGACAGCAAGACATATAATAGTAAAGCTCCCAATAATCCAAGACAAGGAAAAATAATGAAGCTGACAAGAGGGAAGAAACAGATAACATACAAAGGAAAACCAATCACACTGACATCAGACTTCTCCAAAGAAACACTATGGGCAAGGAAAGAGTGGAGGGACATAGTCAACAGACTCTAAGACAACAAATGCCAACCAAGAATACTCTATCCTGCAAAGTTTTCCTTCCTCTATGAAGAAAGAATAAGGAACTTCCCAGATAAACAGAAACTCCAGAATTTCATCACGACTAAATCCCCACTCCAAAAAAATACTACAAGGAGTCCGAAAGCCAGAACCATCAGAGGGATGAATAAGAACAAAACAAGACCCCAAAAAAAAAAAATTAAAAAATAAATAAATAAAACCAGAGAAAAGACAAACAAAATGGCAAATACAGACACTAACATATCAATATTAACTCTAAATGTAAATGGACTAAACTCTTCAATAAAAAGACACAGAGGGGCCTCCCCTGGTAGCGCGCAGCGGTTGAGCGCTGGGCTGCCTTGAAGCTGCCCGCAACCTCTGCAGTGCCGGTTCGATCCCAGGCCGCTGGCGAGGGTCCCACATGGCGCACAGACCTGTCCTGCCGCGCCCACAGCTCCCCTCAGCAGTGTACCTTGGTCCTTCTGCCTGTTCTGCTGCTGGCTCTGGCTCTGGTGAATTCTCTCACCCTACCGCACTTCTGACTGTGCCCAGTGTTTGTATAAATAAATAAATAAATCTTAAAAAAAAAAGTTCTGGATTATATACACAATGGAATATTATTCAATGGAATACTATTCAGTGATCAAAATAGATAAACTCATGCCATTTGTGGCAACATGGATAAAACTGGAAGGGATAATGGTAAGTGAAATAAGTCAGAAGGAAAAAGATAAATTCTGGAACATGACATTTATACGTAGAATACAGAGAAACCAAAGTAAATGCCATATAGACAAATTTAAAAATGAACCTTGAAAGCTGACCACTGAACTGAAACATCCAGCAAGTAAATGGAAGGAGAGGTAACAACAAAGAGGGAAGGGAGCACAGTGACTATGGTGTGGACTATGGGTGGTTTGGTGGTGGGTGCACAACAGTGGAAATTCCTGAGAGTGGAATTCTATACTTTCAAAATACTAACAATAATTAAGCCAATGTAACCTCAATAAAAAAAAATAAAATAATAAAATAAAATAAAAAATAAAAATAAAAAAGACACAGAGTTGCAGGCTGGATTAAGAAACAAAACCCAACATTTTACTGTCTCCAGGAAACACATTTAACTACAAAAGATAAAAATAGACTGAGAGTAAAAGGCTGGAAAACAACCCTACGAGCAAATGGACCAAAAAAAGAAGGCAGGAACAGCTATATTTATACCAGATAAAACAGATTTCAAACTCAAAAAGGTGAAAAGAGACCCTGACGGTCACTACATTATGATCAAGGGGACAATACTTCAGGAAGACATAACACTCATTAACATATACTCACCAAAATATAAGACAACTATTATCATCTCTGATAACAGACATCAGAGAAAATACACATGTAGTAGGAGACTTCAACAACCACTATCAACAGTGGGTAAATCAACGAGACAAAAAATAAGTAAGGACACTAAGCTCTAAGTAAGATAGATAATTTAAAGGATCTAGAACTCATGGGCTTAACTGACATCTATAGAACACTGAACCCAAAAAAAATCTGAGTACACATTTTTCTCAAGCGCACACAGATCATTCTCCAGGATCGATCACATTACTGAGACACAAGAAAAACATCAACAGATACACCAAAACTGAAATCATACCAACCATCTTCTCTGACACTGAAGGTATCAAACTAGAAATAAACCATAAAAAGAAGGCAAGGAACCCTCCTACCTCATGGAGATTGAAATCCACACTACTGGAAGGCCACTGGACTAATGAGGAGATCAAAGAAGATATTAAAAAATACTTTGAGTTGAATGACAAGGAGTACTCCAATTTCCTAAATGTATAGGATGCAGCAAAAGCAGTAATAAGAGGAAAATATTGCTATATATTTTAGCAATTATAGATATTGCTATATATTTTAGCAAATATATTGCTATATATTTTAGCAAATATATTGCTATATATAGCAATACAGGCTCACATCAAGAAACAAGAAAGCACTCAAAGAAACAACCTAATCACACCTCTCAAAGAACTAGAAAAAAGAACAACAAAAAAAAACCCTAAAACCAGTAGAAGAAAGGAAATAATAAAAATCAAAGCAGAAATAAATGAAATTGAAATTAAAAAAAAATCCAAAAGATCAATGAAACCAAAAGTTGGTTCTTTGAAAAAATAAATAAAATAGACAAACCCCCAGCCAGCCTCACAAAGGAAAAATGGGAGAAAGCACAAATAAACAGGATCACAAATGAAAGAGGAGAAATCACAACAGACACAGCAGAAATCAAAAGAATAATCAGAAACTACTATGAACAGTTATATGCAAACAAGTTCAATAATCTAGAAGAGATGGACAAATTCCCACAACTTTACAATCACCCAAAGCTAGATAAAGAAGAAATAGAAAACCTAAACAGACCAATTACAAGCAGGGAAATTGAAATGGTAATCAAAACCCTCCCCCAAAACAAAAGCCCAGGACCAGATGGATTTACAAATGAATTCTACCAAACATTCAGACAGGAACTAGTGCCTATCCTTCATAAACTCTTTCAAAAAATTGAGAAGGAAGGGATAATACTAAAAACATGTTCTATGAAGCAAACAATACACTAATACCAAAACCGAACAAGGACAACACAAAGAAAGAAAACTACAGGCCAATTTCTCTAATGAACACTCATGCAAAAATCCTCAATAAAATTTTAGCTATCAAGAATCCAACAATGTATCCATAAGATAATTCACCACGACCAAGTAGGATTTATTCCAGAGACAGAAGGATGGTTCAACATCTGAAAATCAAATAATGTAATCCAACACATCAACAAAAAGAAATATAAAAACCATATGATAATATCAATAGATGCTGAGAATGCTTTCAACAAAGTATAGCACCCATTTATGATAAAGGCCCTTGAATTCTCGGGATAAAGGAACATACCTCAACATCATAAACGCCTTATATGACACGCCCATAGCCAATATCATTCTCAATGGTGAAAAGTTAAAAGCCTTTCCATTAAGATCTGGAACAAGACAAGGATGTCCACTCTCACCACTGCTTTACAATATAATAATGGAAGTCCTAACCAGAGCAATAAGACAAGAGAAAGACATACAAGGAATCCAAACAGGGAAGGAAGAAGTTAAACTATCACTATTTGCAGATGATATGATAATATACATAGAGAACCCCAAAAACTCCACAGAAAAACTACTCAAAATAATCAACCAGTTCAGTAAAGTAGCAGGGTACAAAATCAACACAAAAAATCAGTAGCCTTCCTATACACAAACAATAAATTTGAAGAAAAAATCAAATACTTGGGAATAAACCTAACAAAAGAGGTAAAGGACCAACACAAAGAAAACTATAAAACACTGTTAAAAGAAATAGAAGAAGACACAAAGAAATGGAAAGACATCCCCTTCTCATGGATTGGAAGAATTAACATTATCAAAATGGCCATCCTACCAAAGCAATTTACAGATTCAATGCTATTCCAATAAAAATTTCAATGAAATTCTTCAAAGAAATAGAACAAATATTGATGAAATACATAACGAGCCACCAAAAACCCTGAATAGCCAAAGCTCTCCTGAAAAAAAAAAAAAAAAAAAAGAAGGGAATGGAGGCATCATACTCCCAGACTTCAAACTACAATACAAAGCCATAATCATCAAAACTGCATGGTAATGGAACAAGAACAGACACACAGACCAATGGAACTAAATAGAAAATACAGAAATAAACCCACAGATTTATGGTCAACTAATCTTTGACAAAGGAGCAAAGAATATGCAATGGAGCAAAGAAAGTTTGTTCAATAAATGGTGCTGGGAAAACTGGGTCACTACACGCAAGAGAATGAAGCTTGGCTACTACCTCACACCATGCACAAAAGCCAATTCAAAATGGATTAAAGAACTAGACATAAGACCTGAAACCATAAATTATATAGAAGGAAATACAGGCAAAACACTATATGACATACACCTCAGTAACATCTTTAAAGACACATCACCCAAAGCAGTGATAGTGAAGGCAAAGATAAACATCTGGGACTGCATCAAATTAAAGAGCTTCGGCATAGCAAAAGAGACAGTAACCAAAACAAAGAGACACCCCACTGATTGGGAGAATATTTTTTCACACAACACTAATGATAAAGGACTGATCACAAAAATCTACAAAGAGCTGATGAGACTCAACAAAAACAAAGTAAATAATCCAGTCAAAAAATGGGCAGAAGAGCTAAAAAGGAACTTCTCCAAAGAGGAAATGCAAATGGCCAAAACAGGCATATGAAAAAAAGCATCACTTGTAATCAGGGAAATGCAAATCAAAACTACAATGAGATACCATCTTACACCAGTGAGAATGGCACATATTAAAAAGCTAGCAACAACAAATGTTGGTGAGGTTGTGGAGAAAAAGGAACTCTCCTGCACTGCTGGTGGGAGTGCAAACTGGTCCAACCACTATAGAAAGCTGTGTGGAGATTACTCAACCTGCTAAAGATGGAGCTTCCATCTAAAGTGGACTTCCAGCAAGTCCACTCCTAGGTATTTACCCAAAGGACACAGAAACATTAATTCAAAAGGGCACCTACCTGCACCCCTATGTTTATAGCAGCACTATTTACAATAGCTAAGCTATTGTTACACCCCAAATGCCCAAAAATAGATGAATGGATCAAGAAGATGCGGTACATAAACACAATGGAATATTACTCAGCAATCAAATAAGATAAACTCATGCAATTTACAGCAACATGGATGCAGCTGGAAGGGATCATGCTCAGGGAAATAAACCAGAAAGAAAAAGAAAAATAAGTCTTACTCATAACAGGAATTTAGAAAACCTAAAAAAGGGACCAGGAAAAAGACTTATTATAATAAAATCAAAATCAACAAGCAACTATAAACCAGAGATGCACTACAGGGAGGGGAAAGAGGAGGGAGTAGGATCAAAACATGGCGGGGGGGGGGGAATTCTATGGGGACTATAACCAAGATGAAAATGCATACATTGTGCAAAATGAAAAATGATGTAAAAAATATATAAAATTTTAAAAATTAAAAAAAAAAAACCCATAAGTTCTTCTTAGTGTTTTTTAAGTCACATGAGCCAAAGGTTTAAAGCATAGGTCCAAAGCCTTTGAGGTCCAGGCCTAACTTGGTGTAAGGTCCAGGAGAGCTGGCAAGTGCTTACTTCTCCCTAACTCCTTCCAATATGATGGTTCTGGCTCTTTCTCAGCTCCTCCCATTTGTCAAGAGCATACCTCAGTATCTTGACACTTTCTGAAGAGCTCTTTCCCCAACACTCCTCCAGCTTTGTCTTACTCTTCCTTTTCATTTCAGCACAGACAAGACTGCTTCAAAAACCTCAAGTGGCCAGTATAAATTTGCATAAATTTGCACTCCCTATTACTCTTTGCTTACCAGCACTCATTTCAGTGGTCAAATCAGAGAATATGTTTATTAGTGTCTTCTATTTGAGTAAGAACTCACTGAAGTTTGAATTGATGAGCAGAAAATTAAAATGGTATTACAAATATCACTACTGAAAAGAAGTTTTACTTATTTACTCCCCAAAGATGTGAAATTTAATGCTACACAAATTGAACTATGTGTTTATTTACAAAAAATTTAAGATCGTCTTATGTTCATTTTTGCACAACTAGACGCTATAACCACACATTAATTATGCGTGATCAGTTAGTCAAATGATCATTTTTGTTACACAGAAAAACCAATTTTTATAAAAATTCTATGAAGCAATTCAATACTAGCTGTTCCTTCTTTTAGACTGAATGAAGTTTTACTATTGTGTGAACAGCTGTGCATTTATTTATCCACTTAATCATTTAACTACATGTTTGCTGATTATCTCTTAGTTATTAAGCCCCGATGATTGAAAGATAAATGGCACATAGTCTGTGCCCCTTGAGAGCCTATAACCAAGTGAGATACACGCCCACTGGTTATTCCAGTCAAGAAGCAGCATACACAGAAGTATATACAAGGTGTCTTCTTGCCATCTGGAGACAGCAGGGAAGGTTTTTTGGAAATGATGCACTTGAGAAATTAGTATCCATATTTTAACTGTCTAAAAAGAGATTATTAGGTGAAATATCCTTAAGAAATGTTAAAAGATAGCAATTCTGTTTTTATTTATAACTTTTTTTTACAGTTTTAAAGACTAGGTTTATTAGAAAAATGAGAAAAAGAGAGACACCTGCATAGTCATAGGTGGGCAGGAGAGCTGCCTATTACAACTTTTATAAAACTCACTTGTAAAGAATATCTTTATCCATTTTGTCAAGTACTTCAATGACAACTAGAATTCATATGACCACAGTGTGGCAGAGGCTCACCAAATCCACTTCCTCCCTAGAGAACAGCCAGACATTTCCTAGTTCTCACAATGGAATGTGCCTGATGTGACGGCCATGGCAGCTAAGCTTTGTGAGTCTACCCTAATTCTCTCCTTCCACAGCAATCTTGGAGACTGGAATTCAACTGTGGCAGAAGAACAAGATGAAAGGAGCCTGGATCCCTGAGTGACTACAAGGAGAAGCCCTTGTCATTATGAACTGCAAAGTGAGCAAGTAATTAAGGCTCTGATTTTTAGATGTCTGTGACAGCAGTTAGTTAATCCTGCTAAATAATTCCACAATGAGAGCAGTATGTAGTCAATCAGAATTTTAAAGAAAATGATGACAGATTTCTCAGTTCCTTTGTAATACCTATCCCCACTGCTTCTTTTCTAATAGGATCCTAATTTTATTTGGGGTGCCAATGTACCCTAAATTTGATTGGTCTAAGATCACTATGAAAATCCTGTTCTCTACTTTTCTAGGCTTCCCTTCAGTGAGAAATGGCCATACAGCCCATCTCCAGCTAATGAGACCTAAGTGTGCCTACTACAGGAATTTCTGGGAAAGTTTTCTTTCCCTGACAAAAGTTTCTTTCTTTCTTTCCCTGCAAAGCTGGTGTCATGCCTTCTTCCCAGTCCTTGATTCAAACTGGAACCTGGCTGACTAATGCTGGGTTCCAACTAACGTAATAAATGCTTTCTGAATTAATATAACATATTCGCTAATATAAATGTGTGAGTTGATATGGGAATGCTATCTAAGGCATTCAAAGGTAATTTTTTATTTAAACATGGAAAAGACAAAATAAAGTTCTCAGTGGCTCCATCACCACTCAGTTCATGAAATTTGAAATGAAAGTTCTATTAATCTAACACCAACCCTGAATTTTTTTTTAAAGATTTACTTATTTATTTTATACAAGAACCGAGGTACAGGCCAGATCCATGGGAGGGTGAGAGGATTCACCAGAGACAGAATGGGGAACAGAACAGGCAGACTGACTAAATACACTGCTGAGGGGAGCAGCTAGCGCTACAGGAGAGGTCTGCCACGCCATGTGGGACCCTCTCTGGCAGGCCGGGATTGAACTGGCACTGAAGAGGCCGTGGACAACTTCACAGCGCGGCGCACAACTGCCTGCGCCACCAGGTGAGGCCCCAACCCTGAATTTTTTGCCATCATCTACTGACCATAGAACATGTTTATCTCTCAGGCTTTCTTTTCTTTAATTTTTTAAAATTTTTTATATTTTTTTTAATTAATTGTTAAAAATTTTTACATCTTTGTTCATTTTTAAACAATATTTGCTCTCCCCACCCCCTCAGGTGTAGTCCCCATAGAGTTTCCTTCACCAATGCACCTGTGCGCCATCACCTCAGCCCCCTGTGCTCCTCCCTCCCTCCCTCTGATCCCTCTCCTGCCTCCTCCCCTGCAGCATGTCTCTGATTTATAATTGTCTGTTTTTGCTTTGTTGTGTTTTGTACTGTTATTATTTTTTTAACACTGATGTCTTATTTAGTTCCCCTATATTCCTACTATAAGTGAAACCATCTGATGTTTTTCTTTTTCCTTCTGGATTATTTCACTGAGCATAATTCCTTCCAGTTCCAGCCACGTTTCTGCGAGTGGCATGAGTTTACCTTTTTTGATTGCTGAATAATATTCCATTGTGTATATATACCACATCTTCTTGATCCAATCATCTATTTTTGGGCATCTGGGCTGTTTCTAGGTTTTACCTATTGTAAATAGTGCTACAATAAACATAGGGGTACAGGTGTTTTTTTGACTCAATGTTTCTGTGCTCTTTAGGTAGATCCCTAGGAGTGGAATTGCCAGATCACATGGTAGCTCCATTTTCAGTAGACTGAGGAACCTCCAGACAGCCTCTCATGCTTTCTTAATGTGCTCTTTTAAATCAGTGTAATGTACTAAGAACTCAGGCTTTGGAATAAATTCCCAGTTCTGACAATGTGTGACCTTAAATGATTCTGTCCATTTTTTTCATGCTAAATTGGAGGAAATAACAGCATATGCTTCTAAGGATGATAAGGATCAAACAACACAATTAGTAAAGGTGCTTAGGAGAGAACTTGCATATTGAAGTTTAATAAACATAAGCTTTGATTTTTATTACCTCCAAACTTCAGGCATACAGCTTCAAGTAATGAAATAATCCATTGTCTGTGAGACACTCTTTGCATTCTATGGGTGTAAGTGTGCTTTATGTATTCAGGCCTCCTGGTGAGTAAACTAAAGAATAATTAAGGTTGTCCGACAGCCTTTGGACTGCTTGGGTTTTAAGCAGGGTTAAAATAACATCACGGCTAAGTTGTTTTAGTAAAGGATTAGAGTCAATGACTAAGAGTCAAGGGCGGGATGAGAGAGGACTCTAGAAGAATAGGGTATGTGCTCTCTCGTCCCTGTGACCTCTTTCACCTTGGGTTTGTGGACCCTAGAGCCTCACTCCAGACAAGATGATAAAGAGAAGAGCAATAGCACAGATGATAATCCTAACAGCAGTAGTCAGCCAGGCTCCCTCCCACCACTGCATTCACCTTCCCCAGGCTTCTCCAAAATGGAGAAAGAGTCCATAGTTTTCTGCTGTCTATCATTCCCTTTCCTAAAAAACCCACCAGCCTGTCTCCCCCTGTCAAAACCCTATTCGTGGGCCTCCCCGGTGGCATAGCGGTTGAGCGCTGGGTTGCGAAGCTGCCCGCGGCCTCTGCGGCGCCAGTTCCATCCCCAGCTGCTCCCCGGCCACCGGAGGAGGGTCCCACATGGCGCGCAGACCTCTCCTGCCGCCCGCTGCTCCCCTCAGCAGTGTACTTCGGTCCTTCTGCCTGCTCTGCTCCCCGCTCTGGCTCTGGTGAATTCTCTCACCCTCCCTCGATTCTGACTGTACCCAGTGCATGTATAAACAAAAAAAAAAAAAAAAAACCCTATTCGTTCTCCCACCTGGCATAAATGTCTCCCCGATCAAGATAACATCTCTAGTTTTCACGCTCAGATAGTGTTCCTGGCTTTTCTATACACTTGTTGAGTCTCATTCACTCAAAAAGTACTTTTTAAGTACCTATTGGAATTAAACCATGGCTGAGGGAACATGGTTTTGATCCTTTAGGAAGAGTTTAGTGGTTATAATAAATTGAATTTATTTTCTATTTTCACCATCTTTCTTCTTCAATAGGATATGCACCGGCTTACAAGAAAAAAAAATACACACAGTGTAACAGAAAAGTGAAATATCAGGTCCAGAAGAGCAAAGAAATCAAATACACTAAAAATATATATAGTTCACATTAAATGTGGCTCCCAAGGAAACAGGGTAAATTAAAAGGGCAACATAACAATCTCATCTCACAACATTCTCTTATCGACAGAAAAGAGGATGCATACCAGTTCATCAGGGCAAATAAAACTTACCCCTCACCCTAAAGTATCATATAATTTCTCCTTTGAGATGTTATAGAGGTTTCAATAATTATATTTCAATGCCAAAATTGTTAAAACAGAGGCATGGACCCTAAGGATTCAAACTAGTTCACTAAATTTCAAACTCCTTAAATGTAATTACTACATTTATTAATAACAACAAAAGCAATAATGCTGTACTGTAGTGCAACTCAACAGAACACCATGCCAGTTCTCCTTTTCAGAATTAAACAAGTTGAAGTCATATGCAAGGATATAAATGGATGTCAGTTATAGTGCAACAAGCACACACACTGTAGGTATGAAATGTAATGTTGGAGCAAATAATGAAAGTATACTCAATGTTACATATCCCTAACATGAACATACCTGCTGCTAGTAAACTATTTGCTCCCATTTAAAGCGGAGTCTGATGTGAACTCAACTAATGGTAAACAGTTCTTTTTCTCTGGTCAGAAGATGATGCTGGCAGGGTCTAAAGCACAAAGTTGGGGATACTGCCATGCACAGTTTTAATACCTTTCAAGAGTTTTGTTTAGTCCTACTCTTTGAACTACACACTTTTATCTGAATGTCTCCCCATTATGTCAACCTTGATCTAAACTCGACACCTCTTTCCCCAAAACTGGTTCTGTATTTCCTTTTTGTGTTAATGGCTTCACTTTCACCCTAGGCAATTGGGCTTGACTGATGACATGGGGTTATCAGTCTCTCATTCCTTTCCTTTTACTCCAAAATTCAATCAGCAATCATATATTTGTTTTCATATTATTTTTGAGTCTCTTTCTTTCTCTTTTATTGACAGCAGTAATATTCAGGTCCATTTTACTCTGAGCCCATTTTTTTAATTATTATTTTTTAAAAGATTTATTTATTTATGCATTCAAGAACTGGGGAACAATCCAGAGATACAGGGGGGAGAGGATTCACCAGAGACAAGAGTGATTGACTGAACAGAGAGAACAGGGAGATTGACTGAAATACACTGCTGAGGGGAGCAGCAGGCAAGACAGGAGAGGTCTGTTAATGCCATATGGGTCACCTCCCTGGCTGGGGATCGAACTCTTGCTGCAATGGCTGCAGACAGCTTCACAGTGCTGTGCTTAACTTCTTGAGCCACCAGGGAGGCCCTGAGGCCATATTTATACAATAGCTTAGACTCACATTTCTAAAATACAACAAAGTCATAATTCCTGTTCAGAAACTTTCATGATGGGCCACTGTTACTAAACGTAGGGTGAGCCTGGAGTTCTCCATAACAGTTTTACTCCCTATGGACATCTTTATTTCCTCCACTTTCGTACTGCCCATCTCCCGGTACAGTAGCCACCCCCTCCATCTGCGGGAGATATGTTCCAACACCCCAGTGGATGCCTGAAACTTGGACCAGTGCTGAAGTCTATATTTACATACATACCTATAATAAAGTTTAATTTATCAATCAGGCACAGTAAGTGATTAACCACTGTAACCAACAGTAGAACAATACACTGTCAATAAAAGTTATGTGAATGTTCTCTCTCTCTTTCAAAATATCTTATCGTACATAGTAGTTTTCAGACTTCAGGTCTGAAAGCACAGAAAGTGAACCCACAGATAAGGGGGGACTACTGTATTTACAGTGTTCCTCAGTGCCACAATGCTTTCATTTCCTCTTCCCTATTAATTCAAATTCAACTATTTAAGGCTTAGGAACACTCATACCTTCTAAGCAAAGTTTTCTTAAATTTCCCCACCTTTTGCTTAACTCTTTGTACTTACTCCTGTCATCTTAAATATGTGAGAATATATTCAGCCTTCCAAATTAAAATGTAAGCTCCTTCTACTTTTTTTTTTTTGTCCCCCACGGTGCTTAGCACCTAATAAGCACTAAATATATCATAGCATTTGAAAGGAGGAGCCCTCGAGGTCATTTGTTGCCTGCTGCCACCGGGGATGAGAATCCCTTTGACATTCCTCAGAGCTGAGCCTCTAGCCTTTATTGAACATTCTAGTGATACTTCTCAGTACATCACAAGACAGTCTGTTCCACTGTTGAAGAACACTAGTTAATAGAAAGGTTTTCATCAATCTCCAAAATACACCTAAGTGAGTAAAAACTCAAAGTACCAAACAATATGTTCAAGATGCTTCCTTTATGCATGAACAATGGTCAGAATGTCCTAGAAAAGATATACAAGAAACTGGGGTTATGTCTGGACAGGGGATTTGGATGGCTAGGAAACTATGGTTGAAGGTGACTTAAATTTCACTATTAGAAAAATTTCACTTTGGTATACTTAATAATAAATAAATAAAATGCGTTTTAGGTCCTTTCTTTTTACGTACTTAAATCTTTCTCTGTGAATCTTTTATCCTGATCCTATTTCTGATCTCTGGATCTGCCCAGCATATCTCAACTACATTGATTCATTGATTAACATTTTAATGAACTCTAGTTAAGAATTATGTAAATATGCATATTATGAGATTTATTAAAACCCTTAAAAGTAACACATTCTCTTAAGTGAGTTATAAGTTTGATGTGCTACAATATAGTTAAATACTTATATTTTATATACATAATTTCCAAGTCAGTCATCTTAATTGTCTCACTCAATTTTTTCCATAGGCATCTATTCTATTTTCACCCATACTAGTATAAAGAACTTGTTGCCTGAGGCATTATGATGTTATCTTGTATATTTCATGAGTAGTTTTGTGATGTTCTTGACACCTGCAGTGCCCTCCTATTACCTAAAGCCTTAAGCCATACTTAGCAGTTTGAAGGATATAGTCCCCAAATTCCAAAACAGTCTATGAAAAATTTACAGAATGAAAAATGATATCATCTCTGACCATTATGAATAAGCACTTATTGTGGGAATCAAATAAACTATATTCTAATCCTGGCTCTTTAAGAATCTCTGGGTCCCTCTGATCACAAAAATCTGCAAAGAGCTGATGAGACTCAACAACAACAAAGAAAATAATCCAGTCAAAAAATGGGCAGAAGAGCTAAAAAGAAACTTCTCTGAAGAGGAAATGCAAATGGCCAACAGGCATATGAAAAAATGTTCAACATCACTTGCCATCAGGGAAATGCAAATCAAAACTACCATGAGATACCATCTTACACCAGTGAGAATGGCACATATTAAAAAAACTAGCAACAACAAATGCTGGCGAGGGTGTGGAGAAAAAGGAACTCTTCTGCACTGTTGGTGGGAGTGCAAACTGGTCCAACCACTGTGGAGAGCTGTGTGGAGATTTCTGGACCTACTAAACATAGAGCTTCCATATTATCCAGCAATTCCACTCCTAGGTATTTACCCAAAGGACACAGAAACATCAATTCCAAAGAACACCTGCACCCCTATGTTTATAGCAGCTCTGTTTACAATAGCTAAGCTTTGGAAACAACCCAAATGCCCAAAAATAGATGACTGGATCAAGAAGATGTGGTACATATATACCATGGAATATTACTC
Organism: Talpa europaea; assembly: GCF_964194135.1. Classification (NCBI taxonomy): domain Eukaryota; kingdom Metazoa; phylum Chordata; class Mammalia; order Eulipotyphla; family Talpidae; genus Talpa; species Talpa europaea. The sequence continues at coordinate 59,400,960 of NC_140080.1, read as the reverse complement.
AGCATTCAAAAAAGATAAACACATGCAATTTGCAGCAACATGGATGGCGCTGGAAGGGATCATGCTCAGCGAAATAAGCCAAAAAGAAAAAGAAAAATACCGGATGGTCTCACTCATAGCAGGAATCTAGAAAACTTAAATAAGGGACCAGGAAAATGAATAACTGTAAGAAAGTGAAAATCAAAATCAACAAAAAACTATGAACCAGAGACACTTTTAGGGGGGCGGGGACGGGAGGGGAGGGATTGGGGTCAGAATGGGGGGGCTGCAATTGTATGGGGAATATAACAATAAAATTTATAAAAAAAAAAAAAAGAGAAAAAAAAAAAAGAATCTCTGGGTCCCTAATTTCCTCTCCATCCATAACACAGGTACTGGTATTAGACTGTTTTTGAGGGCCCTTTCCCAGTTAGCTTTCTATCTATGACTTTGTCACCAGCAGATACTCAGGTATTACAGCACACATAACTAGGATTTACAAGTACTCACCTAGTGAAAGCACTCATTTTCCTTGAAAGTATGGCAAGGCTTTCTGAATGTTGGAATCATTGACTACAGGCATTCCGTTTGTCATTTATCAATAATGATCAACTTGAACAAAGGTCTTTCACAAGCCTGTTTGTGTTTTCAATAGTTATCAATTTCCCTGTTTTAACTCTAAGGTATTAATATCATGAAACTTGTTCCTAAGCTCTCCTCCATGTAGAGTTATCATAAAGACTTCAAGCAATGATAACTACTATCATCAGTTATAGTATATACTGTAATTGGTATTTAACTCTGAAAGCCCCATTAATAAAATCTAGTTCAATTAAATAAGCATTTCCTGAGCATCTAGAAGGCACAAAGTAATGCATCAGGAATTTGGGGAGAAACACTTAGCCCTTTCCACCAAATACAATGGGAAGAAATATAATAGGTGTCTCATGGATGAAAGGGTTACTTGGGATTATGTTGTTCTCTTTAAACACCTGTCTGCCTCTACCATTTCCACCACAATTTTTTACTAGATTTGATCTTGCATCTGGAAAACTTTCCAATTTATACCTTTCAGTTCTAGTTCTCAATAACAACAGAAACAACTAAGTCATAAGGGACTTGAAGTTCAGGCTGGGGATGTGATACTCTTCTAATGCACTCTCCTAAATGCACCTAAGTTACCTGGAACTCCCAGTCTACTCTTCTTTTGTGTCTCAATTTCTTAATTTAAATGGAGAGTCATGGTTCCTACATTCAAGTTTTCACCTACTTGGCCTAGGGGACAGATGACTTAAGGGGAACAGAGAGTCCATATTCACTTTTTCAGATACAACAGTGTTCTGGCTTTTTGGCCAAAGAAATAAAGGTTTATCTTAAATCTCCTTTGCCATTTCTACTATTTCTGGAGGGCAGAAAGCAGCAATAGGGGAGAAAAATCCTGCAAATACCTGCCCTTATCACTCTTTGTGACTGGGAAAGGTCATAAGGTAATTAAGCATGTGCTTCTTGTAGTTATTTCTTGTATCAAAAGGTATTTGCTGAGTCCCTACATCTATGCTGAGATCCAAAGAAGCCAAAAATAGTGAAAACATTATTTCTACTCTTTGGAACGTCATGATTTAATGGGAAGGTGGGTTTACCCAAAAACCAAATTGAAAACAGCTAAGTGCCAAATCAACTGATAGTGATTAAAAAGAAAGGGAGGAAGGAAGGAAAAGAGAAAGGAAGAAATCACCTACATGGTTTCACATACAGGAGGAATAATATAGGGAAACTGAATAGAGGGTCAAAAAAAAAAAGGCAAAACTTGCAGGCAAACTATAGATCTGAGACATAGAGCAAGGGAAGTGGAGTGAGAAGGGTCAAAACAGGGGAGGGAAGAGCACAAGGGACCATGGAGACGGTTCATGGGGGCATGTGGTGATGAGAGATTTATGGGGACTACACCTTAGGGGAGAAATCAAATATTGTATGAAAATGAAAAACAATGTAGGAAAATAAAAAAGTTTAATCAATCAAAAAAAGAAAAATTAAAAAATAGAGGAAAAAAAGAAGTCAACTACAGAATCCTAGAACTGCAGTAGGAAACCTAGGTGGTATTCCACCCAACCTCTCCCCATAAGCAGAAATCTTCCAACATCTTTGTCAGGGTCATTAAACTTCTTATGTAATGTAGAACTCACATTTCACAAAGCAGTGCATTTAATTTTTTGAAGTGTCTTAATGTTAAAACATTTTATACAATGTTGAAAAAAAACTCTCATCTCTTTATTATTCTATACAGCAATAATTTTCAAAACGTTATTTTTTAAGCAGTACAATGTGTTTTTAAAAGAAATATGATCCTACTCCCTCAAAAATGAAAAATGATGTAAAAATGTATGATAGAATACATTTTTATTACACATAAAAGAAATATGAGGCACAAGTCCAATATGAACACTAACTAAAAGTAGAATTCTATTGGTCACTGTGGAGGGCCTTCAACATGTCCACTAGTGCCCCTTTCTCCTCTACCCCTCTGCAGACCAAGGCATACCACAGAACGCCTGCAGCTCTGTGGAGCAAAATTTGGAAACCACTGCGTTAAAGTCTAATTATAGTTGCATGTATCAGCCCTTGAAGACTGCTATCTTGTCTCTCTAAATCTTGATTAAACTTGCCCCTTTCAAATTGTCTATTGTTTTTTATGTCATTTCCCCCACATCTCCCCTTATTCTGACAACTCTCCTGAATGAACACATTTTCTACTAAAATTAATTCTTTAGATACTGTGATCAGTCTAGGATACTATCTCTTTTATACTCTGGATACCAACAGACGTTAAAGAGGACTGAGTGAATGAAGAAGGACCTGAGCTGGACCTTGAGAAATATAGAATTTAGATACGTGGTGATAAGGGAAGATAAAATTCTAAGCTGGGAATCCAGCATGAACAAAAATACAGAAATTAGAATCAAGGCCTTCTAAAAACACTTCCCTTCCAGACCTTTGTAAGGTCTTTTCCATTTAGCCAGTTGCCCACTCTGTAATATTTTCAAAAACTGTGTCATCTTTCAGAGAGTCAACATCTTGAGAAGAATATTCATAAAGGTTATAAGACTAGTGAGGAACATCCCTAGAGATTCTCAAATCGAAAGCCAACCCAAAGAACACCTCATTGCTAAAAAATTGTCTTTTGTTTATCACTTATCAAAACAGGTAATATGTGTCCCAAGTGGTCTCCTGTTATAAAACAACAGCATTTTCATGTATGCAAGTGCTAATCCACCAAGGCAAAACATCCTGTGAAAATAAATGTTAGCAGACTGATTTTGGGGTAAATATTGATTTGTTCAAGAAGAAAGATCTTAAAAGACCTAGTATTTTTCTATGTCTTTTTCCTTAAACATATGCATTAATGATTACATGAGTATTTCGTATTTCTTATTGGAGAAATGTGGTTTTCACACACACAGCACTCACAAACCTGGGGAAATGAATCTTGTCCTAAACTTTAATATGTGTTATGAATTGAAGAATTTTAGGTCACTGAGAAAAAAACTGATCTTATAGCATTCAGGTTAACTGATTCAGACATTTTATTGCCATTATTTTCTCTTTTCCTTCATCTCAAAAGGAGATAATCTGAATTGCACTAATCTGAAAAACAACAATAAGTGTAGCAAATACTTGACAATGAAGATGGAAAGGCTCTAAAAATCTGTTACCTTAGTAACAGCAAGAATGTGGAAGAATAAGAATACACTGTCAAGACATCATTTCAGATTCCACAGATTTGAAGCCTAAATACAGTCAGCTTTCATTAGCTTTTTGTTTTTCCCAGCAGGTCCTTGGACTTTGAAACAAAAACCTGAATGACAGCTATGAGCAATTCCAGCCTGGCTCCTGATTAGCTATGCCAAACAAAACAACTCTCTGCAGTGTAAACTTTCCAGGCATCTGCAACCAAGCCTCTGCAGAGACTATAATTCCTCAGCGAGATTGAAGGAGAGTCAGAGGCTGGGGGGTAAAGGGTGAACAGGAGGGGGAGGGGAGAAGCCGGTAAGACCTTCCCCTACACCTCGAACTAGTTCCCTGACCTAGTCCCTGTTAAAGCGGGTGGGGAGGAAATTAAGTAGACCTTGTCTTGGTGTTATTGTCCTTGCAGCTTTTTAACTCTGCCTACTCTATGATTTAACTACCCATCTCTTTAAATCTGAAATTTCATTCCAATTAGCCTCCATAACATCCTTGTATTCTAAGCCATCCATGCATTTAACAAATAAGCAGTTCTGAGGCTCTATTACAATCAAATAGAGCCAGTAGTAGATTAAAGAGATCTAAAAGAGAAAAGCAAATATATGAATAGACATTGTCCCATATGGATGAAACTAAAATATTGTGTCATTTGTTGTCATTCACTTTCACTGCATGCAGACCTAAAATTAATTACATCAAATGACAGTGCACTATGCTGTGTGGTCCCATCTGCTACATAATTAGATACCGGTGGAACAAACAAGTTTTTTTCTTATGATCAGTCCCCTTGATTCTACCTAAAGAACATTCCTTTATCTACCCAAAAGAATTACATATTGGATCTCAAAGACAATTTTGATCAGATGCTTAATTTAAAAGTTATAAATGGTTTCAGAAAAAAAATACTCGAGAGAAAATTCTGTATTGGAGTGCTAGATGCAATTCTGCTGTCAAGAGATGAATTAATCTAAAAGGTTGACTGAAACCCTGCCAATAATCCATCTATAACTTCAGAAGTAAAAATTAATGTTTTTATATTACTCAGCTACACAGCCAGAGAGTAGCACTGAAATTTCCTCTTGTCTTCTAGAAAAGTGACACTTAACCAACACTCTGATTTCTTAGCTTCTGAGATAAACTACAATAACTGATAAATGGCAGACAACGAAAGTCCCTACTTCTAGTCAATAACCATTTTTTTTAAGTCTCGTGATAAGTGTGTAGCACTTAAAACAAGGGAAATAGCTCTGACACCCTAAGATGTAATTTGGATATATGTGGCAGCAGATACCACAAAAAATTTACCATTTACATCACCACATCATGAAAACCTAACCTACATTTAAGACATTAAATTGTTTCTTGAACAATGTTTTACATTTTACTTTATTTTAAAATTATTTTTGAGATAAAGTTGATTTACATATTGCATCTTTGGGAGTTATAGTTTCAAACCTCCACAAATGCATATCCTCACATCATGTCCACCGTCAGCCCCCCAATAATCCTCCAATATGCTCCACTGGGCCCTCTTCCTTCCCTTCTCACACCCTGCCATCTTCCCCTTCTGGTTGCCTCTGTTTTGCAGTCAGATATTGAGAGTCCATTGTTGGTTTGGTTTTGACTGATTCTTAATTATGTTTCTCTATATTCCACATGTGGTATTTGTCTTTCTCCTTCTAACTTATTTCACTTAGCATTATCCTCTCCAATTTTATGCACACAACATTAAATTTAAATCATCAAAAGGAAAATTCAAGTTCAGACATAGAGAAGAGTCCATAAAAAGATTCACCAAAATTCACAGTCAAGGAGGCAGTAATTCTGGAAACTAAAATGACAAGGAAAAATTCAATGTTAGTGATAGACAATCTCAAACAAGTAAGTTACATTTCTAATTACTTTATTTTACTTGTCTGCATTCCCACCATTCTATTAGTCTGTAGAAAAGAGCTTTAAGAATATTTTTATAATAAATGAAGATTTAGAAACTGATGTCAGAAAAACAGAAAACCCCTCAATATGAGCCTATGCTTGAAATCCCAAACCAAACCTGCTGATTCAGCACAAAGTCATCAACAGAGGACTTATCTGTAAAAGGAACAATCCATTGTCTGGCTGAAACAAAGGGCAGTGCACAGGAAATCAGGCAAATCTGGGCCAGATGGTCACTGATTCAAGTTTCATTCTTCCCATCCCCCACCCTCCTGTCACCACAAAAACAGATTCAGATAACATTTTTGGTTACCAGGTAATAGCCCTGAATATAAGGTATAAACGTTTGCAATTGCCTATACCACCCAAACTCAATACCATATAATTTACTAAAACAGAATGTCCTTAATAAAAGTTAATGAGAAAGTTATTGTGCAGCAATTACTGAAAGGAAAATATCTCTGAAAACCCACTGTTTCTTAGGTAAGACACAGAGTTTTACCAGGTGGAATTATTAAAAATATCCACACTAATTTGTTTTCGTATATTGTTTTATTCTCAAACCATGACACAAAATATAAGTGAATCCAGAGAAAACTGATTTATCACACTGATTTTCTACGAGTTGACATTACTGAGTCATCCTTTGAAAAGAATCTTGTGGTTTCCAATCTAGAAATACTTTTTATATTTACAGTGACAGGCTACCAACAAAAGTAATCACTGATTTTATTTATAAACCAATATGTCTAACCTCATACGATAAGAGTTTGTATATAAAAATACTATTGCAAAACACATTTCACACCCCTGTAAAACTCAGTTTTAAATTTTAAACAACTGTTAATTAAAGCAAATCATGCAGAATTATGCTTTAAAATCAGTAAGAATGCTAATACAAATGTGTAATAAAGGTGACATAAATAAAAACTCAGAATTACTCAATAAAAATGTTCAGAAAACATTCCTTTACCTGTCTTAATTGTATACGATAAAGACATTTATAATAAACAAACATCTTTTCTTTGAAGAGAACTCTTGACTCTATCTATAGCAGTTACACTGGAAATATTTACATTGATGTAACCTAAGTAAGTTTTACCAACAAACAAATAGCAATTCCTTTAGTAAACTTTATAATCCCTTTTATAATTACTATGGAAATGTCAGTGCAGACGTTTTATTGGTAGGCTACAGAACCACTTTTCCAAAATTTACATATAGAAAGGTTAGGGTACATCAAAGAGTTTTTTGTCTATTTGTTTGTTTGTTTTTACACAAGGTAATCACAGGCTGACAATGCAATGGCTAAAGACAAAAAATGACTTCAAAATATGCAATTAAGAGCAACTCACAGAAATAGCCTGTTTTATTATAGGAAAGCTGAAAAAGTTGTTAAAGACAACACAATGTAACCTCCCTTAAGAGACCCTTCATGGCCGCTTACACATGGCAACAAGTGAGTATAAAATGAAGCCAAATCTTGACTTTCTGTCTTAACTTGAAAAGCGATAGTAGGAACTTTACAAACTTGTCCTCAAACACTGTACCTGAAGTTGATTTATAATAACACTGTGAGACTAACTTTTAAGCAGTGATTAAAAATATAGTTTAAAATAGTACATAATATATAAATATATGTGAGACATACATATGTCAATGTACTTCTGCTAACTTCAATAACTCAATGGTTTTTTTAATATCTCAGATTTAATTATTTGAAACGTATTTTTATAACCTAATTTTTAAAAAACAATTGTTTTCTTTTACAAAATAAAACTCAGCATCATACAAGTAATTATTGAAGTGTTACATGTGCGATTATAGCATATAAATTAATTTTCTTTTAACATAATTATATAATCTCAGAAAAACTGCTAATGACAAAATTAATAATCCATTAAGGGAGTTAAGTGCTGGCTATTTCACAGAGTTTTTTTGGTGTTAAATAGGGATTTATTTCAGTACCCATGAAAAGAGAAGAAAGTAACTATTCAAATTAAAATTTTCTACCTTCTGAGCTCATGTTTAGAGACTCTAAGATAAATTTACATATAAATGAAACACACACAAAGGCAGCTGGACTATCATAACCATCCTACACACATTTCGTGTTTCAGAGAGTTAAAACTCTCATTCTTAGAAGAGAGAACACCGTAACTACACACTATTTTTAATCAGTCAATTTTATTTGCATATCATTGCAAATCAGATTTACATGTGTATGCTTTTATTTAATGTAAGAGGAAGGGAAAAGTATCTCTATGCAGTTGGATCAAAACAAAATTCTACCAACAGAAGTCAATTCAGAACAGATTTCTCATGCACATAAGTTTCTGAAAAAACAGATTTTAAGTAAGATAGAAACAACAGCTATATCAGCAACAATAAATGACTACATAAATGTAAGGCATTATAATTTAAGTTATGATCTTGTTTATTAAACCCTGATATAAAGGAATAACCAAGTTTAAAGCTAAAATATTGTATAAGAGCTGAGCTTTAATTATCTTTTAATTCTTTTTTTCTTTCTTTCCCTAACATGTATCTTCCTTTTTTAGTAGTTCACAACTTAGGCCAAAAAATTAATTCCATTGGAAAAAATGTGCAAAAAAAAAAAACCATATTAATGAAAATATGACCTACTTTTATTACTTCTTATTACTATAGACAATAAGAAACTTATCAAGGATCAGATTAGAGGATGCATAGTTTTCATTCAGGAAAACTTGCTGAGAACCCAAATTTCTGAAGGATGAATTGTATTTATAAGAAAATGCTTTATGATCTATACTTTAAATATTTATTATTTCCCAATATTTTCTATAAGCATTAATGAAATAATAATGAATTAAGTAAGTAATCTCATATGGCTAAATGTGCTTTTAACATAGTTTAAGGTCAAAATAAGCTGAGACTCATTTTCTCTCTCTAGATGATAATTTCTCATGCTTTAAATTTACTACATGTGCAAAAGGGGTTATTTACTAAAATTAGCTTCTACTGTATAAGACCAAAAAAAAGATATGTTGGATAGTGATAAAAAAATTTGTATGTGTCCCTCAAAATATACATGCCACAGTTGGGCTTTATTTATAGATACCTTAATATCCATGAAATATCACTAAAAACTGAAAGTTCATTCCATGATTTCTTTCACATAATCAACACTGCTACAAATTTTACCAATGCCTCATGAACAAAGTTAAAAACATCCTTTGGGTTAAAAAATGAAATGGATAGTAAATCCCCATTAAATATTAAATGAATTCTTTCATAAGTTTGATATTCAGTAACAGAATCAATGACACTCTTACATGGTATATTATAAAATCTTTTACAACATTAGGTGTGAGTTAAAGAACATGTTTTAAATAAAATTGGATCTGAATCTACAAAACCACAAGTCACATAACTGTATTTTAACCAGACTCTAAGCTTCCCCGAGATCAGGGATAGTTCTCTATTTTCCTTTCTTTTTTCTCCCCAGCACCATTCCAAAAATAGGTACCTGATAAAAACGTATAACTTGACTTTAATTGTTAATTTCCTGCCTAGTGGAGGCTTCTTTTATTCTCACTGAATTTAAAGTTTTTGCTCAATAGGAAAATTCTGAAGAGAAAATTTTTTTAAGAAAGCAACAAATATATTTGATGCAGTAATTATTTTTTATCCAAGTGAAAATGAGAGGCAGTTTAAAATTATAATGGTTGTTGGCAATTATTACTTCAAAACCTTAAAAAAGTCAGTACAGGTTAAACACAAACTTTAGGATAGAATTATGGTGTCTGTTTGCAATCCGTGAACTTTAGCTTCCCATGAGTAAACACCATACAGATGTCTGGTAATCTCCCATGTAACAGTATCTAAAATAAGCCCACACTGTTTTGATTTTGGAAGTCTTATCAACTTAAAATCCAATGAGCAAAATGAATGGTAACATCTATACAGTACAAGAGATTTGTCATAGTTTTCAAAACATTTTCTCCAGCCATCAATTCCATGATTCTCATCCACTATGCATTATTATCATGAAAATATATGACTTTCAATTATTTTTATTAACTAGGATATTTATTGGAAAATTTAAAACCCATACTACCTTACTTACTTATGTAAGTAAACTTGATGATAAACTAAACACAACTGAAGCATTACAAAGGTATCATTTTGTGAAACTCAAAAAGAAGAGAAAATGAGATGCATTTCTTTTCAACTCTGCCACAAAATTGTTTTGTATTTATTTTTTCTGTTTATTATCTTTAACTGAAAAGATAACACTATTGATCTAGCATGGCCTCATCTTGGTATTTCAAAGAAAAATGTATATTGTTCCATCTACCATCATTTCTCCCAGTTTCCTTTTAGTCAGTGGCTTAGATCTGAAGAAGTTTGGTCAAGTTTAAGGATAGAATCTATAGACATGGAAAATGGTCCCTACAGATTCCCAAAGAAGTCATCTGGTTCAGTCATTCATTTATTAACAAATATTTATTGAGGGACAACTATGTGCTTATACCAGGTGCTAAAGGTAGAGTAATAAGCAAAAGAGACAAAGCACTTCCAACCCTGGAACAAGGCTAGTGAGTCCAACACGACCCCCGTTACATTCCTTACCAACCGTGATATAACCTACGAACAGTCTGTTTCCCAAAAATAAACAACTAAATGATCACCTAGTGGTTTTAAAGAGTTAATATGCTCCTTAGCACCCATCTATACAACTTTTTTTTTAAAGTTTTTTTTACCTTTTTTTAAAAAGACTTATTTATACAAGAACAGTGGTACAGACCAGAGGTGTGGGAGGGTGGGAGAATTCACCAGTGACAGAGAGGGGAGCACAACAGGCAGACAGACCAAAGACACTGCTGAGGGGAGCAGAGGATGAGGTAGGAGAGATCTGTCCCGCCATGTGGGTTTCTCCCTGGCTGGCCGGGAATCTAACCCACACTGCAAAAGCTGCAGACAGCTTCACAGCGCAGCGCTCAACCTGCTGTGCCACCAGGGAGGTCCACATCTACACAACTTTTAAATAAAACCAATATTTACCACATGTTATCTTTCTGGATAATATAAAACATTGTAAGATACAATTCCTGACATGCAGATCTTACAGCCTAACTGAGTTGCAAAATATGTACCCAACAGTATGCACAGAAGAAAGAACAAAGGCTTTGGAATCAGCCAAACTGGGGTATAAATTCTGACTTTACCACTTAATACCTATGAGCTCTTATGAAACTCACTTAAACCCTTCTGAGCCTTAGCTTTTTTAAGCTGTAAAAATAAGAACCATGAAGCCTACTTTATGGGACTAATGTGAGTATTGGAAATGATGTGTCCAATGCCTCATATAGTGTACATAATTTTTATCAAATTTTTGGATTAAATTAATTTCTGCTATAAATTATTAAAAAGTAGAAAAGGACTATGCAGAGAAGGATACACAGATTATAAAGACTTTGATGCTTTATTTTACTAAAGGCTATATATTATGTATACACACATTCTCTGACATACATACACTGCCTTTGAAATTCTAGATATGGAACTATGTCATATATTATACTGCTCCATCACAGTTCCTACTCAAGAGGCAGAAGTTGAGATAAGGTATACCACAGACTCAGGAGTCTTTATGATTGCAGATAATGTCAAACATTTAGAATATCTGAAATACTGTAGCCCTGACACTATACTTCTAGACTCCAAAAGAGCTTCAGTAGACTATGCAGATAGTCTAATACCCAACAACACCACACAACTCCTATACATCTTTTTTTTTTTAGATTTATTTATTTATTTATTTATTTATTTATACAAGCACTGGGTACAGTCAGAAGCACAGGAGGCTGAGAGAATTCACCAGAGCCAGAGCGGGGAGCAGAGCAGGCAGAAGGACCGAAGTACACTGCTGAGGGGAGCAGCGGGCGTGGCAGGAGAGGTCTGCGCGCCATGTGGGACCCTCGCCGGTGGCCGGGGATCGAACCAGTGCTGCAGAGGCTGTGGGCAGCTTCGCAACCCAGAGCTCAACCGCTGCACCATCGGGGAGACCCTCCTATACATCTTTTGACTATGAATAATATGACTAGTGTTAGATTATTCTATATGTATAAAACAGGTGATTTTTTTATGTGGTCTAACTTTTCTAGAAAAGGGAAACTTGCTAATATTTTTAGTGGGAGGCAAAACATTTAATGTTAATTGAGAGTCTCTGATTAAGTCTAAGGCTTGTCATTCAGTAAGCCTGAGAAGGAAAAAGAGCTCACAAAGGGTCTGCTTTGTACCAGGTATTGTGCTTTGTCTATTGATCCATTAGCTCAGAAATGTAACTGAGAATCAAAGGATGAATCAACTATCTTTGAGTTAAGAATATATCAAAAGGAAAATAATTATTTGCTCAATAGAGATTTTATTTCTTAAATAACAGATTAGGCTGATTTTATATTATAAGGCACTGAGCCTACCAGAGAATGTCATTGTTTTTACATAATCCCATTGTACGATACAGTCTGAAAATATGCACAGGAGAATGTAAGAGAAGTATTCTTTACATTAGTCCTATGTCAAATATTGTTGTTCTTAGCTAGCATTACTACTATTAGTAGTAACATTACTAGTATTAGTAATATTAGTATTAGTAATATTATTAGTCGATCTTGATTCTTTGCTCCAACAATTCTCAGGTTATTGCTAAATAGTTAAAGTGTAGTAGAATGGCTACGTAGGATTCTCCAGTGACAGTAGCCTACCCATTCCCTTATCCACCAGGGATACATTTCAATATCCCTAGAGGATGCTTGAAACCAAGGATAGTACCATATACTATGCTTTTCCCTCTACTATAAACTATGATAATGTTCTATTTATAATTAGACACATTAACAATAATTAATGAAACAGAACAATCATAACAATATATGTTGATAGAAGTTAAATGAAGCTTTCTTTCTCTGTCTCTCAAAATATCTTATTATACATAACATTTTCAGGCCACAATGGGCCATGGGTAACTGAAACCATGGAAAGTGAAACTGCAAATAAGGAGCAGGACTGCTGTAGTAATTAGGAGATGAATCTTAAAAAGTTTCTACATAGATTCATATGAGAACTTTGGGTGCAACGGGAAGTTCTGTCTGCTCCAGCTCTAGATGTTTCATTGGTTTATGTCCCACAAGAGAATCAAGGAATCAAAGGATTTTTAAAATAACCATTTTAAAAATGCTACAAATTTAAACCTTACAGGGAACATCTTCATATAATATTTGTGAGAAATCCAACCAGAATTTTCAGATTTATTCCCATTAAATGAAACCGAGAAAAAATATTGTGGAAATACCTTAATTATCATCCATCTTGCTTCTCCAATATTGTACTGATTTTTCAAAGAATTGCCAACTAACTTTAGATAGTATACTATCAATTCTGTAGAATGCAATTAATTAGTCAAGACTTTGTATTTATTTACTATGTCCCTGACATTTTGGAAAATATAGACTATGAAATGCCAACAGATTTACATCAGGAAGAATGCTTTCTAAAAGAGAGAATATAAATGTCTATTTATTGGAATCCGTATTTAAACATCATCTCCAGTTGATTCTGGAAGTGGTCTAAAGTTTGGCAAAAATTTTGTTAAATAATAGGTATGATTTGCATGTGCTGTCCAACGGAACTGCAATAGCAGAAATATTCTATAGCTGCTCTGTCCAATACATTAGCCACTAGCCAATGTAGCCGTTAAGCTCTTGAAATGCTAACAATATGCCTGAGAAACTAATTTTTATTGTATTTAACCTTAATTAATTTTATTTTAAATAATCATAGCCGCTCCAGAGAATGGGGAAAACTAAGAGAAATGAGCACAAGGAGCAGGTAAATAGGCGGGATAAACAACTGACTGACTTGTCTAAAATACAGATTTTGTATTAAATTATCATGGGGTGAGATTATGAAGTGTATTGAAGGTAACTGAAGAAACTGGATCTCATGGAACAAATTGTTAGCTACCTAGTTAAGCATTTTCCTGACCATCTTCAATGTTAATTATCCCAGCGTTTATATATGCTCACCTCAGAGAATGGACCCTGCCCAGGGTCCACTGAGGATGATCCTCTAGCAGTTATGGTAATGCCACTCTCCTTGTAGTTGACTGCTTATACATAAACATGTGGTAAATTCTGGTTTATGGGATTTGGGACATCTGTGTATATAGGTAAACTCTTTAAAAAGTGTTTATCCTGAAAACCCCGTTCACAAAAAGGGCACTGAAAGCAAAAACAGAGCCCCTCTCCCTCCCAAAGTTGAAGCCAAAGCAAATACCTTGAAAGCCAAGAAAGCACCCACAGTCACACAAAAAAAAAATCTACATCACCCACCTTTCAATGGTCCAAGACACTGCAGCTTCAAAGGCAACCCAAATATCCTTGGAAAAGCACCCCTAGGAGGAACAAGCTTTACCACCGTGCCATCATCAAGTTCCCCCTGACAACCAACCAGCCATGATGAAGATAGAAAATAACTATACACTCATATTGTTCAATGAAGATGTCAAGGTCAACAAGCACCAGAACAAATAGGCTGTGAAGGTCAACTCTCTCAACAGAAATGATGGAGAGAAGAAGGCATATGTTCTACCAACTCCTGACTATGATCTTTTGGATGTTGCCGACAAAATTGGGATCATCAAAACTGAACACAGCTCACTAATTCTAAATATAAATGTTTTCACCATTAAAAAATGTATTTAGTCCAAAGAAGATTAACCTTTCTCTGACACCAGTCAAAGCTTGAAGCTTGGGTACACTGCTGATATGTTGGAATAATGAAAAGACAAGATGGGATGCAAACACTAACAAGCAGAGAATAAGCAACCACAGTTCCTGATGACATCATCAAGCACCCAAATTAACTGAAGAATTGACCTCCCTGACTCCCTCCTGCAGACATTTTAGGAATATAATGAATTAATTACTGCTTAAGAGTTTCAGTTTTTTGTTGTTGCTGTTCCATGCAGCTGACAGCATTAGACAGAGGTACTAAGGCGTAGGAGTACACCCTCTGGGAAATACTGAGAGAGGCAACTGGCAACCATAGAAAGTGATCAAGGTTGGAGACCAATAAGTCTATGCCTTGTATTTTACTAAGTATTAAGTGAGAAAAGAAAACTGATTATATATGTATCCATAAAAGTTCAAGGTGTTAAAATGATATGCATGTAAAGTAGGTCAGAAGAAAGAAAAGGTGGAGTCAAATAGAACAATTTAAAAGACCTCAAAGTCCAAGTTTCCAAAAGATTTTGGAAATATTAGAGAAGTATCACTAGTATGCAAAAACATTAATGCGTATAGATAAATAATTGAAGCAAAAAAAAATGAGGGGAAAGCTCATTTTGAATTTTTTTTAATTTGTTCTGTTATTTTTATTTAAAATTAAAACAAATCAGGGCCTCCTGGTGGCGCAGTGGTTAAAGTCTCAATGCTATCAAGCTATCACCAGCCACTGCAGCATGAGTTCCATCCCCGGCCAGGGAGCAGCAGACCTCTCCTGTCTCACCTGTTGCAGCCCTCACCAGTGTATTTCAGTATATTAGTGTATTTCAGTGTATTTTAGTATTTTAATATGGATTAAAGTCCTTTATCAATATCAAGTAGGTATGAAATGACAGCTTATTATTAACTTACATTCTAATAGCATTTCTAAATCTGCCTGTTCTGCTCCCCATTCTGTCTCTGGTGAATCCTCTCAACCCCTGCACCTCTGGCTTGGACCCCAGTTTCTTGTATGCATAAATAAATTTTTAAAAAATTAAATTAAAACAAATCTAAAGACATACAATTTTTCTAAAATGTTTGAAAATTGAAAAGTTATTGATGTATGATTTCTTAATATGAACTACAATTAAAGGTATATGAAGACACTGGAAAATGATATGGTAAGCCAGAAACTGGGTTACCTTGGGAAGTCAAGTTGATAAGGTGCCCCTTATCAACAGAGGCCATGTTGCAAGATCCCCAGTGGATGGCTGAAACCAAAAATAGTGCTGAATCTTATTTATATTGTTTTTTCCTATACATATTGATTTATGATACTAATTTATAAATTATAAATTTATTTTAAACTTATACTTAATCTATAACTTAGGCATAGTAAGAGATTAACAACAATAACTAATAGTATAATAGAATAATTGTAACAATTATTGTAATAAGTTATATGAACATAGTCTCTTTCATTCTCTCAATATATTATTGTACATATTATTTTCAGACTGTGATTAATTGCAGGCAACTAAAACTATGTATAAGAAGGGACCACTAAACCCTGCTTATTCTTTTCCCTTTCAGGGTGCAATGATTTGCAGCTCTAAAATTCAACAATCTCTTTTTTTCAAATGGAAGGAAACTCTTTTGAATAAAAAAAATGGCAAGCAAATGATACCAAATTTAATTTTCTAGGGCCTCTCTGGTGGCACAGCAGGTTGAGCGCAGCACTGTTAAGCTGCCCGCAGCCTCTGCAGCATGGGTTTGATTCCCAGCCGGACAGGGAGATACCCACATGGCATGGCAGACCTCTCCTACCTTGCCCGCTGCTCCCCCCAGCAGTGTGTTTCAGTCAGTCTGCCTGTTCTGTTTCCCACTCTGTCTCTGGTGAATCCTCTCACCCTCCCGCACCTCTGGCCTGTACCCCAGCTCTTCCAAAATTAAATAAATAAATAAGATATTTATTAAAAAACTAATTTTCTAAATTCTGTTCCTACTCTCTAACTTATGCATCTAAGGGAATAGAAGTTAATCTCACTCAATTCTCTGGGCAAAGCTTAAGTGTAGGAAATAAATATGTATGGCAGCGTTGATATAACTTTCAAGAAAAGTTTCTGCATTTATTTTCAGTGAATAAATAAACCAGTTCTGGAAATTTTAATATGGATTAAAGTTCTTTATCAATATCAAGTAGGTATGAAATGACAGCTTATTATTAACTTGCATTCCACTAGGATTAATAAGGCTAAGCATTTGTTCATATTTATTGACAAAATTGTGCCTCCGTGAGTAGCCTAGTTACATCATTGTCAAAATTCTGAAAAAGTATGTTATATAAAATACTTTTATTATTATCTTGTAAGAGTTCTTTATCTGCATATGTAGATATTTCCAGTTCATTTTTCTATGGTATTGGTTTACAGTTAATTTTTTGTTTGACAATAAAGTTTTAGGGCCTGCCTGGTGGCACAAGGGGTTAAGCCTCAGCACTATGAAGTTATCAGCAGCCACTACAGAATGAGTTTGATCCCCGCCAGGGAGCTGACCGACATGACACAGCAGACCTCTCTTGTCTTGCCCTTTGTTCCCCTCAGCAGTGTATTTCAGTGGATCCACCTATTCTGTTCCCCGCTCTGTCTCTGGTGAATCTTCTCACCCACCTACACCTCAGCTCTTTTATGCATAAATAAATAAAATAAATCTTTAAAAAAATGTTTAACTATATAATCAGATATGGTCACCTTTCAATATATAGTTGTGGTTTCTTATTTAGTTAAAATAAATGCCAATATGGCCTCCCCTGGTGGTGCAGCAGTTGAGCGCTGGGCTGCGAAGCTGCCGGCAGCCTCTGCAGCGCAGGTTCAATCCCCGGCCTCTGGCAAGGGTCCCACATGGCGCGACAGACCTCTCCTGCCATGCCCGCTGCTCCCCTCAGCAGTGTATTTTGTCAGTCTGCCTGTTCTGTTCCCCACTCTGGCTCTGGTGAATTCTCTCACCCTCCTGCACTTCTGACTGCTTGTATAAATAAATAAATAAATCTTTAAAAAGATAAATAAATGCCAATAAAGCAATGGTTGTTTAACCATGGAATATGCAACCTACAAATTATTATTCAGTCATTAAAAAGAATAGGAACTATACCAGCTGACTTAAAGCTATGCCTTATATTTTATTAAGTATGAGGTGAGAAAATAAAAATGATTATATATGTATCCATAAAATAAAAATAAAAATATAAAAATATATATGAAATATATACTATATATAAGGTTACAGGATCATGGAAAAGTTACATCAAAATAAATATATCAGCCACATCATGCTGGGATGAAAAAGGAAGGGTAAAAAGAAAATTTAGTCTCCCTGAATTTTTTTCAAACTTCAGCTTTTTTAAAAACATGATCTCATTAAGTAAAATTATTTATATTGGTGAATATATATAAACATGCAGGGGGATACATAAAAGAATGGTCACTAAAATGTTAATGGTATATAGTTTAAGGTGGTTATGTTTCAAGAACAAGGGAAGAAAAAGAAAAAAGAAGTGAAAAAAGGAAGAAAAAATGAAAACATGATTTAAAATAAATTTTCATTCATCCCTTCCAAAATACAGAAGAGACCAGGTGGATGATGGGGGAGATAAGATTTTCAAGTGAAAAGATTTCCACCTTCCTCCAAGAAAGGCAAGAATTACAATAACAGAGTTCCCTGAATCTGCTGACAGAATTCTATACATTAACATAAAATAAATAGGGCCTCCCCGGTGGCACAGCGGTTGAGCACTGGGTTGCGAAGCTGCCCGCAGCCTCTGCAGCGCCGGTTCGTTCCCCGGCTGCTCCCTGGCCACCGGAGGAGGGTCCCACATGGCGCGCAGACCTCTCCTGCCGCCCGCTGCTCCCCTCAGCAGTGTACTTCGGTCCTTCTGCCTGCTCTGCTCCCTGCTCTGGCTCTGGTGAATTCTCTCACCCTCCCACGCTTCTGACTGTACCCAGTGCTTGTATAAACAAACAAACAAATAAATAAATAAATCTTTTTTTAAAATAAATTAATTAAATAAATAATATTGGCTTAATCAGTTTAAAAGCAGGAACTAAATGAGACATTATAACAATTATATCTTCTCTTCATTCACATCATGACCTCCACAGGCGGGGCTAACAATTTTAGGCCCATCTGGCCTATAAAACTAAATTTATAGAATATGTGTAAGGAGTGACTCCAATACTTTGTGTGCATAAAAACCACTAGAAAGATTGTTAAAATGCACATTCCAGAGTCCCACACCAGAAACTCATATTCAATAAGTTATGAGACCAATAATCCACATTAAACAAGCATCCCAGGTGAGTAAGGCAGGTGTTGAGAGATTACACTAAGCAACAGTGAATTTAAGGATGCTTGATTTCTTTACAAACTGATTAACCAAAGAATTCAAGGACTGTAGTATACTAGAGAGAACAAAGAATTTTGAAGTTAAAAGATCTAGATTACCTCTGTAGTCTAATCCCCCACTCACTCCCTCACTTGCCTCTCCCCTTCAGTGCTACTGGTCTCATAGCGACTCCTCCCACAAGAGACTTTTCCCCTAAACTTCCAATAGTTCAGTCCTTAGCAAGCTTCAGGTCTTGAGTGAAGTATTGCATCTCAGCAATACCTCAAAGAGAACTGTAACCCTCATCTCACGTTCTAATTCCCCCTTCTACTTCATTTTCCTCGCTAGCAGTTCTCCTAGCTTAAAACACACATGTTATTCATTTTCTTTTCCTTATTGTTTGTGTCTGATGAGGACAGGAATATTTGTCAGTTTTCTCCATTGCTACGTTCAGTCTAGAACAGTGCCTGGGCAGAGTTCAAAGAGATTTCACTTGACTAAAATAAAACAGTGAAGCTTGAGAGTTCTATGATAGGAGGCAGATATAGCCAGTACATGACCGGCTTGTTAATACACAGATTTCTGGGCCTTGCCTGAGATTCTGATTCAGTTTTCTTGCTGTGGTATTTGAGATTCTGAATTTCTAACAGGAAACCAGGTGATACTGATGCAGCTTGGAGAGCTGACAAGCGCCTCTGCTGTCTTTATAGTGAAAGAACCTATTCCACGACATGACAACGGTTGACTAAAAATGGAAAGCTTTGTTATACTTGTATGCATTTTACAGAAGAGAAAAATCAGTCTCTATGTCCCTAAAACTATCTACCCAAATAAAATGATTCTATAACAGTGATATTTTCCCTTAACCATGTATCTTGGATATTTACTGCAACATATTTTTTAAAAAACCTGATGTTTTAGTTGTTTCAAAGTTTTTACTCTTACAATGTTTCCAATTACATTTTGCTATACGCCTTTGTGCATTTATCTAATTATTTATTTTATTTTTTTTTAAATAGAGGCATGTTTATTTATTTATTTATTTGCTTGTTTGTTTGTTTTTGTTTATACATGCACTGGGTACAGTCAGAAGCGCGGGAGGGTGAGAGAAATCACCAGAGCCAGAGCGGGGAGCAGAGCAGGCAGAAGGACCGAAGTACACTGCTGAGGGGAGCAGCGGGCGGCAGGAGAGGTCTGCGCGCCATGTGGGACCCTCCTCCGGTGGCCGGGGAGCAGCCGGGGATCGAACCGGCGCCGCGGAGGCTGCGAGCAGCTTCGCAACCCAGCGCTCAACCGCTGCGCCACCGGGGAGGCCCTAATTATTTATTTTAAACAAATTCCTGGAAGAGAAATTTCTATATCAAAGAGTGTATATAGTCCAGTACTGTCCAACTGACCTTTCTTCAGTGATGAAAATCTTCTGCATCTTCACAATTCAATATGGTAGCCAGCAGTCACATGCAACTACTAAGCACTTAGACTGTGATCAGTGCAACTGAGAAACTAAATCTTTCATTTTATATAATGTTAATTTAAATCTAAATAATCACACAGGGCAAGGGACTACCATATTCTTAATAAATATATCTTAATAAATTCTATCTTAATAAAACCAAGGAGGGAAAGAGACTACTATATTAGACAGGTATAAAACATTTAAATTCTAAATACTTGATGTCAATCGCTCTCCAGAAAAGTTGTAATTATTTACCTTCACTTTCAGTGTATAACAATAATCATTTATTTACCTGATTACCAATATGATTACCTATCTATTGAAACTTTACAATCTTAAACTTGAAATATGTGATTTTCATTTGCATTTCTTTGATTATAATGTTGAACTGGGTTGTTTCTTCTGTCATCATAGTCATTTAAATGGGAATATTTTTATCCATGTTAATTAACTGAGAGTTTGAAAATTAATCTGATTTCCAGTTTGTTGGATCTATAAGTCTTCTTTAAAAGTTATTGTCAAATTTAAATTTATAGAAAAATATGAATCTCCATTTCCACCTAGAAATCAAGTGATCTGGCAATAGTGACCTATGTTTCCACAAAGCAAAAATCCGGGAGTGTTAGAAATTCTGGCACCTTCAGACTTTCTTGTCTACTAGAATTCATCATCCCCTATTATTTACAGGTGTCCTGCTTCATTCATGCAGATTATCTGGTTGGCACATATAGACACCTGAGTTTACAATTCCTACTCTGAATTCAATGTTGAGAGATTAAAAGGCAGAAAGAAGCTAACTTTCATTTCCTGCATACCACCCAAGTGACTTTATGGTATTTCTTGATTATTTTGTAACTAATATTTATTTAACTAGCAGAACACTTTTCTAGTGGTTGTTGACATTTCCTGCCTCCTAGAGTAGAGGTTCAGCACCACAAGTGTTGTTAAAATGCAGATTAGTAAATCTCACCCACCCTCAGAGTTTCTACTGAGTAGGTTGGACTGGGTCCCAATAATTTTCATCTAACCCCAAGTTCCAATTGCAGCTCCACAATGAGACAAGTTTTTTCCAATGATATGGACACTCCTGGAAGTTATAGTGTGCAATTTTGATGATATAATATAAATTTATACACCCTTTCTTCCTCAAAACATGTACACATTTATCATTTCATTTTATCTTCACAACAGTCCTATGTGTAGAAGCTTGATAATTAGAGTGATTATTGGTAGCCCCATTTTACAGAAGAAAAGTAAGACAAAGGAGTTAAGAAACTCCCCTAAATATGTAAGAACTTAGCAGAGGGCCTCCCCGGTGGCACAGCGGTTGAGCGCTAGGTTGCGAAGATGCCCGCAGCCTCTGCAGTGCCGGTTTGATCCCCGGCTGCTCCCCGGCCACCAGAAGAGGGTCCCACATGGCGCGCAGACCTCTCCTGCCGCCCGCTGCTCCCCTCAGCAGTGTACTTCGGTCCTTCTGCCTGCTCTGCTCCCTGCTCTGGCTGTGGTGAATTCGCTCACCCTCCCGTGCTTCTGACTGTACCCAGTGCTTGTATAAATAAATAAATAAATCTTTAAAAAAATTAAAAAAAAAAAAAAAGAAAGAACTTAAGCAGAACAAGCAGATTTCCTAACCTTGGTAATAGAGGCAAACATAGCAATCCAGGACACCACTGGAACTTCTTCTCCAGACTGGTACCATAAAATAGAACCATACTCAGGAATGGAAAAGACCATACAAGATAAGGTTCACAACAACAAACATTTATCAAGTGCTGATTACGTGTTAATCTATGCTAATTGTGGCTACAGTCTCTTCTGTAGGGACTGTTGAAGACATTCATAAAACACAGAGAAAAATTAAAAACATAATCTGAAGCCACAACCTTGAAAAGATAGTGAATTTATCATAGACAGGACAAAGGCAAATATGCTAAAGAAGTGGTTGGTAGGGGTAAATACAGAATTGGGTAAAAGAGAGGAGTCCCTGTGGGAGCTTCACATCTGGACTTGGAGGAGTTGCTATCACCAGTCAGTCAAGAATGGGAGGGAAGGAAGAGTACACAATAGGGAGCCCTCCTGGGGCTCAGCAGCACAAAGAGCTGCTGTTATCCACACAGGGTGTGTGTTTGTCAGAAATATCAGGGCTGCTGGGACTCCAGAACTTACAAGGGCATGCTTTTGTGTAGTCTAAATTACCTTGACTATATAAGAACTCAAATCAGAGGGCATAACTTCATTATCCATTTTAGCCAAAGGACACCATGGATAGGGATCATGGAACTTTGTCTTACTCTGGTTTTTCCCAAATTTGAGAACATTCCTGCTGAATATCTACCAAGCTCTGATCAAAATAATGCTAATAATAAATCAGTCCTTCAAGGGGGGAAAACAGAAGAGTGAATTTACTTTTAAATAGGATTGGTATCTGATAGTATTTGTTGATTTTAATATCTTATTTGCTAAGATTTAAAATAATAACTAATAAAAAATACCATAGAGGATAATATAGTTAATTTGAAAAAGCCTATTAGAAAATTTGGTCCAGTCTTCATTAGTGCTATAGTTGATTTGTCCTATATGTCCGCCTTTTGGTCTAGTTCAAAATGACTGAGGCAATTAAGATTCCATCACTCTTTTTGGAAAGGGTAGCAATATTGCTGAAAAAACTACCTCCTTCCCACAGACCAAAGAAATACAAATAAAAACAAATGGATACAATTTGCACTGATCAAATTGGTCACATTAGTAGAAATGTTTTAAGATAACATGAGAATATATATAGGTTATTAATTATACCATATCTTTATGTAATCCTTTTGGAAGGTAATTTGAAAATTACTAAAAATCTGTGCATTCCCTCATAAGAGCAATAGCTAACATTGCCTGTCTTCTGGTGTGTCACTGCTTTTTATCTTAACAGCTTTGCAGAGCTATTACTATATCCATTTTACAGATCAGGAAGCTAAAGTTCCGAGAAAACAAGGTATTTCTCAGAATGTTTCTCAGAATGCCAATAAGTGACAGAACTAGGCTTGAACTCTGAAACTTTAATTTTAGAGCCTACCCATTTATATATAACTACTCTATACTGCCTCTCTACTGAAACAATCCTAAGGAAGTTTTAAAAAATAACAATAAAGGAAGCTTCATGAGGATGGTCATTTTATTTTCTTCCATTCAGGAAAACCCAAATAGAGGAAAGTTTAGTTAGTTACTGTACCTCAATAGGTAAATGATGATAAATTATTACAAATAATGGGAAGCAAATTATGCAAAGTTTTTATAAAAGTAAAATTATATATACAATGTGATAAGACATCTGTAAAAATATATATTTATATGGCAATGTTGGGAAGGGAGCCAGGAAAAAAATGTTATTCCATTTTATGAGAATTTCACTACTAGTACTTCAGTTTCTTTTATTTTTGTCTACTTTATCAGTCAATCAAAATCACACTAAGCACACTTACAATCTATTCTTCTAGTTCATATGCTTATCATCACAATCACTATAACTTTTTCATATTACACATTAATTCAAGGTAATTATATAATATTCTTTATTTGTAATTCTGACGCTTTAAAGTATGAGATCTTCTTAACCTTAATAATTTTTGCCATCACCACTCACAGTGTTGTCTTAAAGTCCCTTAATTGAGATTATACATAGTGACAAAAATAAGTTAATTCTTTTTACTTTCACAACTTTAGAGTCATGCCTCACCTCCAAGCACATATGCAGGAATCATTAGCCCAGAGGTTGCAGGTGTTTGAGAGATTGAAAAAGTTTCCTGTTAAGAACTGATCTCGAAGTGAATATTCATGCAGTAATTAAAATATCTTAGCTTTAAGGGATAATCATATTCTAAATACTTTTCAGTACTAATTAAATTAGTAGTCCCTTTAAAATAAGAACATGGACTTTATTTCCACTTTATCCTAAAAGAAAAATAAGAGTTTTGATTTCCCTAAAATGGTACCATGGGTTGTGAAAAAAACTGACTCCTCAATTATACAAGGTGATGCACGGAGGCTTTGTCAGCCTAAGGTTTGGGCTCTATCAGTAACTTAAACAGATATTTTGTGGTAAAGTAGCTGTTGTCCAACGATATCAATCTCATAAAAGCAGGAATGTGGTTTAAACACCTCTACTTTCTCTGAACACCTCCTCTCTACACCTCCTGAATCTGTCATTCAGGAATTTTTTTGTCAATTAACTTTCTCATACCCACAAGTTCAACTGGGTGCTCCTTAGCCAATCTCAAGACACCTACAGAACTATTTTAATCATAAACTTTTGGAGACAGAAGGACCCTTTGAAAGCACGTAGTTCAATTTCTTTCTTTAACTGAGGGTGGAACAAGGGTACTTCTGAGAAAGTTACTTAATTTAGGTAGAGTATGAAAAAACCTAGGCCTGGAAATAAGACGTGTGACCAAATGTCTTCAACTTGACCTCGGTATTTCTCCCTTACCGTTAAAATGGTTATATTGTCATGTCAACAGGACTATACCTATCCTTTGAATGTCTTCAGTTATATACTGCACTAGTCAGTAAACCCTAATTTCCTATCCTTTACTTCATAAAGAGTTCCAAAATGGAGGAAATAGTCAACAAAGATAGTAAAAACCAAGTGTAGAGAAGCTGGTGGTGGAGGGAGGAGAACAGCAGTTTTAATACTTTTGTTTTCCACTGAATATTTATTCTAAGATTTTTAGCACTCTAACTGATCTTCAACTGTAGTAAATGTCTCCCTTAAGTCAAATAAAGGGTACTAATGTTACCATGAGTAAGTATCAGTATCAATCACCACTGATATATAGTTCAATCTTTCCTTATTTCAGTTCCTTTCATTCTTTATTTCCATACTGTAATTTCTTTCTAATAGGCAGCTTATGGAAGAACATACAAGAAACTGACCACAGTGATTGTCCTCTGGGGAGGATATGGGAAGCATAGGGCAGGAGAGATTTACTTTTACACTGCTGTTTCAAATGTTTATCTTATGCATATTATTTTTCAATTTTCATTAATGAAGTATCTCCCTTTAAAATAGCCAATATGCATGTAATTCTATTATGAAATATTTTCAATAAAACAACTATTTTAAATGCTTTCTCTCTTAAGTAAGTTTTTAGCATTGCAATTTGTAAAGCCACATAAAAATACTCAGAAAGACAAAAACCAACAGTCACAAAATTCAAAGCAGAATTCCAGGAATTAAAGTATAAGAAAACGTATCCAGGAACGAAAGTCTTTCGAAAGGGGACATGTAATTTTTCAAAAAGCTTTTGTGGAAAAGGTCTTCCCCATATTTAAATGTTGAGGTTTTAAAATGAAATTTAAATCAGATTTGATTTATGAAAAGTAGAAAATAAAATTTGATTTCCATCTTCTCAACAGGGGTCAGAGGGCCGGTGTGGGGTAGATAAAGACCTTTTAACAGTCACGTTCATAGATGAAAGAAACATAACCAAGGAGTTTCTCCAGGACCTGTCCCCCTCCACTGCAGGCAGCAGCTGTTCCCGTGCAAATGAATCGTGCGACCTTACTCAGCTCGGCTGAAGTGAGAAGCCCACGAACGGAGTCTGCACAGATAATTTTCTTTTAATGGACCTCGCAAGAAGGACTGAGGAAATTGATTTACTTTAACGAGCACCCTCATCATCACCCTCGCCCGCCAGGGTCTACACCTCCCGTCGCTGTCTACTTGTGTCAGGGACAGCTGTCAACGCCACCCTTTGTATCGCAGTCAGAGTAAGAGTGGTCTCCAGCCGCCCTCGGAGAAATGGAAACGATGGCCGAAGACGCGCGCGCGCTCGTGACGAAGTGACATTTGGTGTGGAGACAAGAGAAACCCATGGACACTGGGCAAACGCCCAGCCACCGCTGGGCGCTCTCAACTTTCCCGAGCCGAGCCCTCCTCCATCCTCCCGCGGTCACCTCCGCGCCTCCCTACCTGCCGCCCTCCCGCCCCGGCGAGCTCCCCGGAGAGTCTCCCAGGCCCGGGGACCCCGGTCCAGAGCGCGCCCCGAGCGGCGCCGCAGCCTCCCCCAGCCCGGGCTCCGGCTTCCTCGGCTCCCGCCACAAAGGCGGCGAGGGGAGCTGGGATGACAGGCCTTTGGCCTCCGGGCGCCGGCCGCTCGGTCTGGGTCCGCTCGGGGGGCTGCGCGGGGCGGCGGGGAGACCCGGCTCAGATCCCGGGCTGCCAGGGCGCCGGCGCTCGCCACGCAGACACACTCTCGCTCGCACTCGCTCGCCGCCTTCCTACCGCTCCAGGAGAAGTCAGCCACTGCGCTGCCCCGCGCAGGCAGGGTGTCCACTGCCCGCCAAAGGGTAGCGCCTGCCCGGCAGGGCGTGCGCTCGCGCCGAGCTCGCGACCTCTCACCTCCCCGCCTCCCGCGCCGCGCCCCGGAGTCCCCGCAGCCGCTCACCTGGCCCTGGCGGGGCGCGAGGGCAGAGGACCAGGGGGTGGCCCTCGCCTCGGCCGGGGCTCCTCTCCCCACCCCCAGTCCGAGTCCCAGCGCTGCGCTCCGCTCGCTCCCGCCGCCCTCCGCCGAGGTGCTAGCGCCGCCGGTGGCTGGCGTCTCTCTGGCAGGCGCGCCCGCCGCGCGCTCAGTCCCCCGGGGCGGGGCGAGGCGGCGGCCGCGGCGGCCGGAGGCGGATTCCTCAGGTGCGGCCCCTCCCGCTCCCGCGGCTCCGCGGCGGCCGCGACACCCGCGCCCCCTCCCCCCGCCCCGCCTCTCCGCTTCCGCGCCCGCGAGCGGCCCCGGGACGCGCGGCCCGCCTGCGGTGGGGGGGCGCACGTGTCCCGGCCCTTCCCCTCGGGACGTCCCCCCAGGCCGTGGAGCTCGCCGTGCCCCGCGCCCACGCCTCCATCCCCCCACTCCACGACACACGTGATGTGCGTGGCCCTTGTGGCCAGGGGACGGTGGAGGGTCTGGAGGGGGTCTCTGGGAGGTGCCCCCCAGTGTGACTTTCGCGCGCAGCCCGGAAGAAAAATGGGCTCGCATTTCTTCACCGAGGGCTCTAACCTCGTTGCGAGATTGCTCTTTCTGTGCCTTGGACGGCGGCTCAAGGACCGTAGGCGTGGACTCGGCCTGGGCGATGGTGGGGCAAAACCCTTAGCATTTTGCAAGAGGGATGGTAGAGCGGAGGCAGGACGCCGACAAAATCAAACCAACCCGGGAGCTCCAGGCCAGAGACGACTTTTGCTCAGGAGCTCGCCTTCCCCACTGCCCACCCCAGCCGAGCCGAGCCGAGGCGGGCGGAGCGCTTAGGGACGCTGCCTGCTGACCCCGGGCTGGTCCGGGCCTCCGGGAGGACAGACCTCCGCCACAAGGGCAACCAGTTCCTGCGAGTGCTGGGTCTTCTTAAGAGATGCTGTGGACAGATTTCGCTCCACTTTTTCACAACTGATGGTTTTTGTTATTAGAAATGTTACTCGTTGTTGCCAGAGGTTTTCAAACAGTCGTTGTTGCCAGAGGTTAAAGACTACACTCCTTTATGGATTGGATTATCCAGGCTCTGGAAGAAGAAATTTTACTCTGGCTGTGGAGGAAGAGTCTGGTAAAGAAGAGTTGACCTATTTTTATGTCCTGGGGACAAGTATAGCCCCAGGTAGCTCCGCTAGTCCCTGCAAGAGGGGAAGCTACCATGATGCCCAGCCCAGCCAGGGCCGGCTGGGTATCAGTCTGTTCTTGGAGGATCATCGTTAATTATAGTTCAAAGATAACCCCAATTAAAGTAGACCAATTAAAGATCTCACATGATTTCTAACTCTATCTTCTCTAAAAAAAGGACTGAAATGCATTTTTTCTTTCTCTTTTGGATGATACAGAGAAAATTGACCGGAAGTCTGGAATCATCAGGGAATAACTCAAGGAAAGCATAGATCAGTTCTGACTGGCAAAAGTCAGCAATGTGTTTGTGGTTTGGATTGTCTTCCTCCTGCACTAGGAAGAAAAGCTTTACTGCCATTTTTTAAAATCCTTTTGTCCCTGTGGGAATTAGGAACAGAAATTTTTTTGTTTTTGTTTTTGTTTTTCAATTGAATGCTTATTATCTGGCCTTTAAAAAAACATTGAAATGCTTTTATGTGCATGAAGGCAGGAAACATGATTTTCTCAGTCACCCTGTATTCCCACTGTCTCATCATGCACATAATAAAGGTTTAGCACATGAAATCAATGTTTTGAAATAACTAACATAGAAGGGTGCAGATGATTAGCACTATAGGTCAGCATATCAAAAAGGAATCCAATGTCAGGAAGTTCACCATTAGAACTGGCATATATGTGAGAAATATGATAAGTAGAAACCTGAGATTTCAAGTTCACCCCCTGAATAGAAACTAAGCTTACAAGAGGTTAAAGTAGAGGATCTTTTGAAAAACTAATCCTTCACAAGGTCTATAGAGTTGGGGAGAGGAATACCTTCCATTTTAAAGAAAAGGAAACTGGGAACAATGAGCAACCTCAAAGTAAAGCCGAAGTGCAGTTTTCTCTAAGTGTACTTCAAGGACCATTTGTCAAGTGGCAAGCAGACCAGTCTGGAGATGTAAAGGCAAATTTGGCAGTCATTCAAGGACCTTAGACTAATATTATATTATTCTGGTATTCATTCTTCATTCAGTCAACAAATATTTATTGACTGCCTACTGTGAGCCACATGGTGTAATGAGAACTGGTGATTCATCAGTAAATAAGGCCCTAACAAGGTTAAAAGTTGGTGATAATAACATCTATATTCTGGAAGACTGAAAACATCTCAATGTCTCCTTTATTTAAAAAAAAAATACTCCCTTGCCATGAATTTGTATATATGCTTTACCTCTTCTTTAGGATTTATATATTCTCCATTATGAACAGTAGACTTCTGTAGTTATAAAATGTGATACGCTTAAGAGTGAACACTCCGGGGGTAGGTCCCATACTTTTGAATCCTGGCTCTAAGATGTACCTATTTGTGACCTTGATCAAGTTACTTGACTCCATCTCAGTGTCCCCACGGGTAGAACATCGTAAGAGCACATACCTCAAAGAGTAACTGTGCTGAGATATGTATAGGGTCTAGCACACTATAAAATGTTAACTGCTGTCATTGTCTGTGAGTACCTCCTCTCTTCCCCATAACAGTGATTCCCAAATGCTTCCCCATAGATATCCTACATTAAAATTTAAGTTCAATAAAAAATATAAGACTCACAGCACTCTGATTTCATATAAATGATAGAACCCTTTTGAGGAGTGTTTTTGAAAGACCTGCCTAGGCAATGGGAGTTCTGTTATTACATCCTGGTTCTGCCCTCCAGGATGAAAACACATTTGTACTGATTTCTGCCACCCTTGACACCACACTCTGGAAGACTCATTTGTCCATTATCGTCAATGGCCACATCTGAAAAGGGCATTGGGATGTAAACCCTCCTTGAATACTTCACAGTTTTCACAGCCCATTTCCTACTGCTAAAGGTTTGATGTCCTAGGAGTTCTTTTACAATCAGAAGTTTTTTTAAGGCCAGGCTTGTTCCTGATTTGGTTATCTAATTCCCTCAAATACATAGTAAACTTCAAATTTATTGCTCCTATTGAGTTCCATGTGCCAATAGTCACAACCAAAGTTCTTTCTGAATCATAGTTCAAAATATTTTTTTAATTTCTTAGTTTTGTTTATTTATTTTAATAATTTTACTTAGTTAATACTGTTATACATCATTGTTTGCATTTTTCAAACATTGTTGCCATAGTGCACCTACAACCAAAGAACCTATAGTCCCCTACCATAAACCCTTGTGCTCCTCGTTCTTGTCACTGCCCTTCCCCTTTGGTAGCCCCGATTCCACAGTCAGCTTTCAGGGTTAGTTTTTTAGTTGGACTTTATGAGAATATTCCACATATAGGTGATACCATCTGGTGTTGTCTCTCCCTCCTGACTAACTTCGCATAACCCTTTCCAGCTCCATCCATTTTGCCATGAATGTCAAGAATTTACTTTTTTATTGCTGAGTAGTATTCCATTTATATTTATATAAATATTATATATATATATACACATATATATATACACACACCACATCTTTTTCATCTGTTCATCTGGTTTTGGACATAAAGGCTGTTTCCCCATATCCTGGCTATTGTAAACAGTGCTGCAATGAACATGGGAGTGCAAGTTTCCTATCAACTTAGTCTTTTTCTATTCTTTGGGTAGACACCTAGGAGTGGAATTACTAGGTCATGTGGCAGATCCATTCATAATCTTTTGAGAAAACTCCATAGAGTTTTCACTGGGGTTGGCTCAGTCTCCATTCCCACCAACAGTGTAGTAGTTCTTTTACTCTACCTCCTCACCAGCAATTATTGTTCCTGACTTTCTTCATATGGCCCATTCTCACAGATGTAAGATGTTATCTCATTTTCATTTTATTTACATTATCTCTGATGATTAATGATGATGAACAGTTTTTCATATGCCATTTGTATATCTTCTTTAGAGAAGTGCCTATTTAATTTTTAAGCTCATTTTTTAATTGGGTTATCAAATACTTTATATCTGTGCTTCCTTCACCCTATTCCTTTTACTTTGAACTTAAAGTATGGTTTAGTATCCCATATACCATCATAATCATCTTCTATGAGGAAAAAAACCTACTTCCCCACTCAAATCTAATTCACTGGACACTGAAAAATAAACCTTTAACCTAATACCACCATCCTCAGACAGTAAGATATCACTCACTAAAATGGAGTTTATTGAGAAAGTAGGAGAAAACTTTTAAAGATTTATTTATTTATGCATACAAGAGCTGGGTACAGGCCAGAGATGCTGGGGGGGGGGGGTGAGAGGATTCACCAGAGACAGAGTGGGGAACAGAACAGGCAGACTGACTGAAGTACACTGCTGAGGGGAACAGCAGGCGAGACAGGGGAGGTCTGCTTTGCCATGTGGGTTGCTCCCTGGCCGGACCGGGAATCAAACTCATGCTGCAGAGGTTGCAGATTGTTTCACAGTGCGGTGCTTAACCCCTTGCGCCACCAGGGAGGCCCTATTTAAATTTTGTTCAAGTTCTTACTGAAATTGAAAGAATGACAAGTGTAGTTTATCATGAAAATGAAGCAATCTGAGAACCACAGTGTCCTCAGAAATTAAAAACAACATGAATATTTAAGTAGAAAAGATTATAAAAGCAGTTAAAAGAAAATAGACTATGTTGAAAACTGATCTTGAATTGTATTAGCATCTCAAAAGAGTTCTTCCAGACTAAAGAGCAAAATAATAAAGAGTTAGAAACTGTGGAAGGAAAGAAAGGGACATTGGATCCAATAGATCCAATATTTATGTTGGAAGTTTTGGAAGTAAAAATAAAATATACTGTATATGCAAAAGATATTCTTATACTATAGAGCATTATTGAAAGACAGTAAAGAATACCTATATAAATGGAAATACATCCTGTTTGTTAAAGAGTTAATATTGTTATGGTAGCAATCTCCCCAAAGTGATCTATAGATCCAGTACAATCCCTACCAAATTTCTGCTGCCTTTATTTCCCCCAGAAATTGAAAATCTCACCTTATAGTTTATATAGGAATGCAGGGAAACTCAGAATAGCCAAACAGTCTTTAAAAAGAATAAGTCACAAGACTGTACTTCCCAATTTCAAACCTTATTATAAAGTGACAGTAATCAAAATAATGTGGTACTGGCATAACAATAGATATATAAAATCAATGGAATAGAATTAAGAGTACAGAAATAAACCCATGGTAGATTGATTTTTAACAAAGTTATCAAAATAATACATGGTCAAAGAATAGTCATTTCTACAAATGGTGCTGGGACAATAGACTATCCACATGCAAAGGGATGAATTTTTGGACATCTGCCTTATGTTAAATATAAAAATTAACTCAAATGGGTCTCCATCTAAATTTAAGAGCAAAAACAATGAAACCCTTTGAGTTAGGCAATAGTTTCTTAAAATGACATCCAAAGCACAAACAAGAAAAGAAAAACTAGATAAATTGATTCACAAAATTTAAAACTATTTCATATCAAAGGACAATATCAAGAAAGTGAAAAGACAACTCATAGTACGGTAGATAATATTTGTAAATTATGCATCTAATAAGGAATCTATTATTTGGAACATATAAAAAATATTGCAACTCAGTAATAAAAGACAAATAATACAAAGAAAAAATGAATAAAAGATTTGAATAAACATCTCTAGAGAAGGTATACAAATAACCAACAAACACACAAAAATTTCATCAACATGATTAGCAATAGGGTAATATAAATACCCTAGTTCAAACTCATCTGGACAGAAAGTAGAAGGATGATTGGGTTTGGGTGGAGGTAAGGGAAAAGTAGAAGGTGATGGGAACCTATTGTTTAATGGGTAAAGTTAGAGGTAGGATTAGGATTAGAATTTCCATTTTGGAAGATGAAAAAGTTCTAGAGATGGGTTGTGGTGATGAATATACAACAATGTGAATGTACTTAATGCTACAAAACAGCAACATTAAAAATAGTTAAAATTTTATGTTATGTATAGTTTACCATGATAAAAAAAAAGCACTAGTTTTTGAAAGATACAATAACAAACTCTAGCAAAGACGTGGAAAAACTAGAATTCTTATGCATTGATAATAGAAATGTAAAATGGTATAGCCACTGTGGAAAAAAATTTGACAATTCCTCAAAAAGTTAAACAGAGTGATACTGTGATCTATCTAACAGTTCCACTCCTAGATATATACCTGAGAATTTATTTAATTTTTTAAAGATTTATTTATTTATGCATACAAGAACTGGGGTGTGGAACAGAGGTGCAGAGAAGGGTGTGAGAGGATTCATCAGTGAGAATGGGGAGCAGAACAGGCAGATCTACTGAAATACACTGCTGAGGGCAGCAGCAGGCAAGAGAGAAGAAGTCTGCTGAGCCATGTGTGTTGCTCCCTGGCCAGCCAGGATCGAACTTGTGGTGCAGTGGCTGGCAATAGCTTGATAGCGCTGTGTCCTTAACCACTGTGCACCAGGGAGGCCCTATACCTGACAATTTAAATGTATATTGACACAAAAACTTGTGCATGAATGTTAATTGCAGCATCATCCACATTAGCCAAAAGGGGACATTACCCCTTTTTATCAACCAATGATGGGAATAAACAAAATATGATATAGCCATACAATTGAATATTATTCAGAAACTTTTTTAATAAAGTACCAGCACATGTAAACATGCTTCAAAATGGATGAAACTTGAAAACATTTTACTATGTAAAATAAGTCAGACATGAAGGGTCAATTATAAAATGATTCCATTTATGTGAAATGTCTAGAATAGCAAAATCCATAGAAATGGAAATAAATCGGTGGTCATTAAAAGCTAAGAGGTTTGGAAACAAAAAAGCTAAGAGGTTTGGAGGGAAATAGAGAATAAGTGTTAATGAGACTGGTTTCTTTTCTTTTCTTGATCAAAACGTCCTAGAATTAATTATGGTGACCACACATGGATTGTATACTTTAAAAGGGTAAACTTTATTGTTTGTGAATTATATCTCCAATTAAAATGACATTAAAGAGAAATGGCATTCATGTAAATAATAGAAGAAAATTTTCCTGAGATGAATATAAATTTGTGTATTCAATTAGAAAGGGCAAGATTTTTTGAAAAGGATCCACACTAACACACATCCTTGTAAAATTTATGATTTTGAGGAAAAAAAATAAAATTATTTTTTCAGACCGCGAAAGGATATATATATATATATATATATATATATATATATATATATATAATTAGAACATCATCTGATGTCTCAATTACAACATCACTTGAAAGATTATTTATAGGACTGTGTTCTGAAGGAAAATCATATCAATTTGAATTCCAAACAAAGCTGTAGTACAGTTGCCTCCCAAGCAGCTCTTCTTCCATTGGGTAGCAGTTTGATGCACATTTAATTTCCTTTCCCATGCTCTTGTGATTGGTTCAAGGATGGAAAATAACACGGTAGACTTCTGTATCCATGGTTTTGTTTTCTACTGTTTCAGTTACCCACAGCTAATTGCTATCCAAAAATATTACATACAAGAAGATATTTTGAGAGACCACATTCAGTTAACTTTTATTATGGTATAATGTTATAATTGCTGTATTTTACTATTAGTTATTGTCATTAAATACTTGCTGTGCCTAACACATAAACTACCATAGTTATTCATGTATATAGGAAAAAAACATAGCATACATAGGATTTGGTGTTATCTGTGATTTCAGGCATCCATTGGGGACCTTGGAACATATCCCCCAAAAAGGACTAAACAAATGAATACCTGATATTTCCTTGACATGGGTTTTGGTTTGTGTTACTCCAGTTAAGTCAAGATCAGAAATAAGGAGAAACCTTTCTCCTCTTCTAAATCGTGTGATATGCTTTTATGAAACCTGATTTGCTACAACCATCCTGATACCCTGAGGGACACCAGCACAAGGAAAACAGCAGAATTTGTTGGCGTCTTTGTGTATTGTTGTCAAGAATATAAAATAGGGAGGCCACTACAGAAAACAATGTGGCAGTCCTCAAAAAATGAAGCTAGAATTACCACCATCCAGCAATTCCTCTTCTGGATATATATTCAACAACATCAAAAGCAGGATCGCAAAGAGACATTTGTTTGTTTTTTCATTTTATTCAAAGAACATTGCATTATAACATATATAAAATAAATTACTTATAATATTATAGATAAAATTATAACATCATATATTTCAAGTATGCATCTTTTTTGCTTTTTTAAATTTTTTTATTAATATTTTTTAAATTTTATATATTTTTACATATATACAATGGAATATTACTCAGCAATTAAAAAAGATAAACTCACGCAATTTGCAGCAATATGGATGGAGCTGGAAGGGATCATGCTCAGTGAAATAAGCCAGAAAGAAAAAGAAAAATACCAGATGGTCTCACTCATAGCAGGAATATAGAAAACCTAAATAAGGGACCAGGGAAAAGACTAATTATAATAAAGTAAAAATCAAAATCAACAAGCAACTATAAACCAGTGACACACTGTGGGGTGGGGGGCAGAGAAGGGAGTAGGAGTAAAACAAGGATGGTGGGAATTGTATGTTTGTTTGTTTTTAAAGATTTATTTTATTTATTTATTCACAGAAGAACTGGAGTCTAGGCCAGAGGTGTTTGGGGTGAGAGTATTCAACAGAGACAGAGTGAGGAGCAGAACAGGTGGATCTACTGAAATACATCACTTAGAGGAACAGGGGTGAGACAGGAGAGGGCTGCTGTACCATGTAGGTTAGGTCCCTTGCCAGAATGGAACTCAGGCCTCAGTGGCAATAGCCTGATAGCACTGAAACTTAACCCCTATGCCACCAGGGAGGCCTGCAAAGAGACATTTGTACATCATCATCCCCAGTAGTGAAAAGGTGAGACAAGTGTCCATTAGTAGGTGAAAAGATAAACAAAATATGGTACACACAGATAATGGATTATTATTCAGCCTTAAAAAGGAAGGAAATTCTGACATGCTACAAGATGGACGAATCTTGAGGGCTCCAAGTTAACTTGCTTTTCAGTTCTTTAGTTTACTTAAAATGTCTTCTTTAAATGTCTGCATTGTTTTTTAGATTTTTTTAATGATTTATTTATTTATACATACAAGAACTGGGGTACAGGCCAGAGGTGTGAGGGGGTGAGAGGATTTACCAGAGACAGAGTGGGGAACAAAACAGGTGGATTGACTGAAGTACACTGCTGAGGGGAGCAGCAGGCAAGTCAGGAGAGGTCTGCCCTGCCATGTGGGTAGGTCCTTGGCTGGGGATCAAACTGTAGTGGCTGCAGACAGCTTCATAGGTTAACCCCTTGCACCATGAGAGAGGCCCTGTTTTGTAGATATTTTTAATAGAATATGGTGATATCTTTGATTTACTGAGACTGTACAAAACTAGTTGCTGGAATTTTTATATTTCCTTGAATAGCTTTCTGAGAGTTGGGTTTTTCTTTTTACTTTTTTGCCATGTTTCTTTTCCTTCTTTCTGATCTTTTTTATACACACACATGTTGCATGCTTATACTTAATTTTGCTGAAAAACAGACTGAGGTGGAGGTAATAGGAAAGATTTAAAGCAGATGAAGGTGGCCTCCCCAGTGGCACAGCGGTTGAGCACTGGGTTGCAAGGCTGCCCGCAGCCTCTGCAGCGCCAGTTCGATCCCCGGCCACTGGGCGAGGGTCCCACATGGCGCGCAGACCTCTCTGCCTCTCTGCCGCCCGCTGCTCCCCTCAGCAGTGCACTTCCATCCTGCTGCCTGCTCTGCTCCCCGCTCTGGCTCTGGTGAATTCTCTCACCCTCCCGCGCTTCTGACTATACCCAGTGCTTGTATAAATAAATAAATAAATAAATCTTTAAAAAATAATAAAACAGATGAAGCCCTCCCTGGTGGCCGAGGGGTTAAGTCTCAGCACTATCTAAGCAGTCACCTGAGTTCAGGGAGCTAACCCACATATCTCACAGCAGGCCTCTTCTGTCTCCCCCACTGCTCACCTCAGCAGTGTGTTTCAGTAGATTCACCTGTTCTGCTCCCCACTCTGTATCTGGTGGATCATCTCACCTCCATGTACCTTTGGCCTACACCCCAGTTCTTCTATACATAAATTAATTAATTAATGTTTAAAGAAATAAAGATTAAAAAAAGAAGATGAAATAAATTTTGGTAGCCCCATCTGTGATTTACATTTTTCCCAACTGCCATACCTGTAGACTTGGGGCTTGCGGATCCCCACAATTGTATAAGTCACTTAGTTGAAATGTGTGTGTGGGGGGAGGGGGTGTGTATAGCAGCAAGCTGGAAATATATTTTTTTCCATTTTGAATCCTGTATTGTCACTGTCTTTATGATGTCTTTTTGATGAACAGAGATTCTTAATTTGAATGTGTTGCATTAATCATCTTTTACTTTTCATAGTTTATGCTTTTTGTTTAAATATTTTCCCCTACTCCAGTATTAATGACATTCCTTTACATTTTCTCAAAAATTTAAAGTTTATACTTTCACATGCAAGTTCTTACACTAACTGAAATTAATTCTTTAAAATATGATATGAAGTAGGGCTCCAATAAATTTTTTAAACATGGGTAACCAATAATCTCAGCACCCTTTATAGTGTTTTTTTTCCTTCCTCTGATCTTAATCCATACCCCCCACACTCCCCATCATCGATTAACAAATACTTGCCATTTTTCTGATTGCCAAATCTAATAGTCCTTTCTTAGTTCCCATTCTTTAAAATTTCAGGGCAGTATTTATCCATTTCACTGTTTCCTTCTTTTCTTTTTTTTAAGATTTATTTATTTATGCATACAAGAGCTGGGGTACAGGCCAGAGGCGTGAGGGATGAGAGGACTCACCAGAGACAGAGTGGGGAACAGAACAGGCAGATTGACCGAAGTACATTGCTGAGGGGAGCATCAGGCAAGACAGGAGAGGTCTGCCCTGCCATGTGGGTTGCTCCCTGGCTGGCTGGGGGATAGAACTCTTTCTGCAGAGGCTGCAGACGGCTTCATAGGATGCGTCCTAACTCATTGCGCCACCAGGGAGGCCCCTCCTTCTTTTCTCAGTTTGGTTTTAATTTCTCTGCACTTTCTTGGTTATCTTTTCACTCTTCCTGTATGTCTTTGATAAATCCTCTTAGATCTCATCTCTCTCTACATTTGTTTCTTTGAAAATTTCAATGACTTTCCTATCTTCATTTATCACCTTTTTTTCTGTTTCACCATTCTCTTCAGAGGAAGGTCCACATCTTTAAATAATGGTTAGATGTTTACATGTTTTGCCCTGATAGGATCTTAACACTTATATGCTAAAGTAGAGGAGATTTGATGACCTACCTTCAGAAATAAAACATTACAGATGGAGTTATGAGTTGAATTGTGTACTCCCCAAATCCTTATGTTGAAGTATCTCAGAATGTGACCTTATTAGGAAATAGAGTTGTTGCAGATATATTTAATTAAATTACAATGAGGTTAGATGGAAATAATGTGTACCTCTAATTTAATATGATTGAAGTACTTATATAAAGGGAAATTTGGTCACAAACATGTGCACAGGGAGAACACCATGTAAAAAAAAAAAAGCAGTATCTACAAGCCAAAGGACATCAACAATTACCAGCAAACCAATAAATGTTAAAAGAGAGTTATGGAAAATAACTCCATAACCACACTCAGAAAAAAACCAACCTATTGACACCTTGATCTTGGACTTCCAGACTCCAGAACTGTGACACAATAAATATTTGCTGTTTGAGCCACCCCGTTTATGGTACTTTGTTATAGCAGCCCCAGCAAGTTAAAACATAGGTTGCTCAAGAGGCTTCTTATCTATGACCATGACAGGCATAGATAAGACTATGTTAACTTAGAATCATAGTTAAGACTGTTAACTTTAAGGAATTCCTTAACTTTGTAGCATCACTATGTTTATTAGATTTTTTACTAATTAATGGTAAACCCCATAAAAAGGAAGGACCAGATTGTTTGCCTTTGGGCATCTGAGGAAGAAAGAATTTATGGAGATCATGCTTCTCTCTACATCAGTCTTGTGAAAGAAAATGACAAAAGGATGCAGAGGTAGTGGCAACATAAAAAGTCGAAGATAAGAAGGCTTCCTTTAGGGCTTGCCCCCCCACCCCAAAAAAAAAAGAAAGAAAAATGATAGGTTGATTCTTGGACTAAGAGCTAAGACATGTCCCTAGTTTCCCAATACCTGTTAACTTCTATTGCCCAGAGAATTGCAGCAATCTTTTAACAGGTTTTCCATATCTCTTGTCTTTGCTCTTGACATTTTTTCAGCCTCATTTACCTCTTTTTTGAATGCCAGAGATCTGACTAGGGGTGAGGTAAGCAAAGCACCTAGGGCTCAAAATGTGAGGAGGCACTCACTTTCAGGTGCTAGCCCTGCTTTCCACCACTCTGAGAGTGAGAGTCTCTCTGAATTTTGCACTCTAGTTTCCGTTGAGTAAAAAAAAGGTTGAGTCTTCAATGCTCATCTACTCTCTCGATCCAGTCCAAAGCAATTGCTTATCCTATGAGCTGTCATACATTTTGTTTCTTTTTCTTTTAAAAATTTTATTTATTTATTTATACAAGCACTGAGTACAGTCAGAGGTGCAGGAGGGTGAGAGAATTCACCAGAGCCAGAGCGGAGAGTAGAACAGGCACAGTGATGAAGTACTGCTTATGGGAGCAGCAGGTGGCCCGAGAGGTCTGCCCGCCATGTGGGACCCTCGCCCGGCGGTCGGGGATCTAACCTGCGCTCCAGAGTCTGCCGGAAGCTTCGCAACTCAGAGCTCAACCGCTGCACCACGGGGAGGCCCTGCTTATTTTTCTATTAAGTAAAGTGATCAGATCTGTCCATGTCAAAACTTGGAGTCATCATTGACTCCTATAATTCTTTTAGACTCCACATTCAATGCATCAAGAAATCTTTAACTGTTTTAATACACCCAAGCCTGACCACTTTTCATTCCCTGCACTGTTACTTGTTCTAAGATCTCTGGACAATTACAATGACCTCTTAGTTTTCACTCAGTTCCTCCCCTACCTCACCTGTTATTTTGAGTAACAATGAAAACTCTTAAAATGATATACTTAGAAGCATGAAAGAAGTATAAGTAAAAATTATTACAAATGTATAAAAAGAGACCTTGTCCCTCCTCTCCCCAAAAAACTAAAATAAGCTTACTAACTTATTAATAGCAGCTGTGTTTGAATAGCATCATACGTTTTCCTTTCTTGTCATTTTAAGCATTTTAGAAATATTTGATGAATGAGCATGTTATTCAATTCAAATTAATTTTTTCCTTAAATTTAAATACATGGTAAAGATAATGCAAAATTAGCAGGAATCATGAGGGAGAATGGTAATAAAAGGTGGGCAGAAAAAAAAAAAAAAAAAGGTGGGCAGATAAAATGGAGAATTAACCCTAAGGCTGACTCCCTGCTTGATAAATATTTCCTGTGATACTTACAGGAGAAAGGCTGCTCTTCTCTCACTTTTACCAAAAGTCTCAGTTATGTAAAATATTCCTATTTCGTTTTTTCCTGGATGATCAAGAAGCTCATTTGTATCAGAAATCTTTCACACCCCCCTAGGTTTTGTTGCTTAGAGCTGACTCATATCCATGGAACCCCTGAGAGCAGTCATCCACTAATATCCTCTTTTTTGTGTTAGTGGAGGCCTCCCAATCTTGTGGAGATGAAGATGTGGTAAATACATCTTGGGATTTTTGTAAGAATATTCTGGAACCCCCTGGCTCCCTACTGTTAAAATAAATTTTCTACACCAGTATGCCAAAACGGAGTTTGACTTTGGAGCTAGGTCAAGTGTAGGGTCAATCAGCAAGGGGTCTTACAAAACCCCAGAGGCTATGACATCTCAATGCAGAGTAAGTTTTTTATTATGTAAAAGTGAGTGTTTGCAAATTCTTAAAGCAAACATCTTTTACTTGGCTGTTATTTTTTTGGTCTCAATTTAAAAAAAAAAAGGAACTCTCCAGCAATTGTCACATGATTAAATCACAATTAAATAAACCTCAAGACTTTATTTAATAAAAGGGTGACTTTTCTTATACTTAACTCTTGTTTCAATCAGGTAATTTTCCATCATTTATCAGTTGATTTAATGGAGAAATTTAAGCACAAAAGTTGGCTCTAGGGCAGTATCTTGTAGAAAACACTAGAGAAGTAAGACATCAAATTAAAAACAAAAAAATATTGAATTTCAATTATGAATATGACATTGCTTTAATATTTTAGTATAACACAGATTTACCCATACTTGCTAATTGGCTTGGGTTGTCTAGGAAAGAAATAAAATTTGTAGTGTATAAATTCTTATAAATTCTGAGCATAATTAACACTAGAAAAATAAATGTTTCATATAGCTCTTTTTATGTACAAATGCAGAATCATAGCACTTTAAAATGAATTTTATTGAAGTTACATTGGTTTACAACACTGTGTAAGTTTCTGGTATTTGGTATTATAATTCAACATCTGTAGCCATTACATCATAATCACCACCAATAAATAGTCTAGTTTCCATTCATCACCATATAATTGAACCATACCCCATTCCCCAACACCCTTCCCTTTGCTAACCACCAATCTGTCCTAAGAGTTTGTTTTTGTTTGCATGCTTTGTGTGTGAAATCATACCATATTTGTCTTTGTCTGACTTTTTTCATTTAACATGATACTATTAAGGTCCATCCATGTTGTTACAAGCAGCAAGATTTCACCTTTTATTGTAAGAGTAGTATTCCATTGTATATACAGTCAAGTTTATACACCAAACTTACTTAACAGTATTTCAGTCAGCAAGGGATCATTTATATAATGGTGGTCCCAACAGGCTAAACAATATAGCCTAGGTGTGCAGTAGGCTACATTATCTACATTTGTGTAACTAGACACTATGATATCACACAATGACAAAATTGCCTAATGATGCATTTCTCAGAAGGTATTCCTGTTAAGGGGTACATGACTATATATCACATCATCTTTATTCATTCACCCTTCAATGGGCACTTAAGTTTCATATGTTGGCTATTATCAATAATGCTGCAATGAACTTAGGGATGCAAGTATCTTTTGAATTAGTATTAAAAGATAAATACCCAGAAGTGGAAGAGCTGGATCACATGGTACTCTATCAGTAGTTTTTTGAGGCCACTCCATACTGTTTTCCATAAGGCCCCACCAATTCCCACCCCAACAGTGTAGGAAAATTTCTTTTTCTCCACATCCTTGCCAACACTTGTTATTTCTTGTCTTTTTTTATAACAGCTGTTTTCACAGCTATGAGGTCCTATCTCACTGTGGTTATTTGTGTTGTTGGTGCTGGTGTGTGTGTGTTTGTATGTGTGTTTGTATTTTAAAGCCTATAGCACCCAGTATTCCCAGGCAGTCTCCCATGCAAGCACTAGCCACACCCAATCCAGCTTAACTTCCAAGATTGGATGTGATAGGGTGTGTCCATGTGATTATGGTCATAGACTCACTGTAGTTTGAGACTTACTGTGATTTTGACTGGCATTCCCTAGTAATAAGTGATATTGAACATTTTTTCATGTGTCAGTTGGTCATCTGTATGTTTTATTTGGAGAAATGTTTTTTCAGTTACTCTTTCCATTTTTTAGTCAAGTTGCCCTTTCTGTTGTTATTGAGTTACATTATGCTTCATGCATTTAGGATTATAAACCCTATTGGATGTAGATTTGCAAATATTTTCACCATTCAGAGGTTGCATAATGCAAAAGACCTAAAGGTATTGATGAAGAGATTTCTGAATAATTCACCTAGCCAGATATTCCTATATTGCAGCCCTATCACGTGCTCAGAGATTCTTATCACTTCCTAATAGTGCTCTCTTAAATGTGAACTCATAATGGATTAGGGTTTTTGGGAGAAGTCTGGAGTCTAAGGACCCCAGGCAGGTTCTTCCTTGGTTTTTGTCTTCAGAAAGGAAAGAATTCAATGTAAAGGCCATAGTTGCAGAAAAGCAAGAGATTCAGTGATAGGTAAGTGGAAGAAGAACAGAAAAGTTCTTTAAATGGACAGGAGTTCCCAGAGGGTAGCCACTGAGTTGTCTAGATGTAAGTGCTTATATAGGTATTTTGGGCAAGGAGTCAGGAGTAGGGGGTTGGCCTTTGGGTGTGTCTGCATTGTGTCTCTTGCTGATTGGCTGGGTCCTTGGGGGCCTCCTAGGGTACCCACTGA
The DNA here is from genome assembly GCF_964194135.1 of Talpa europaea. Classification (NCBI taxonomy): domain Eukaryota; kingdom Metazoa; phylum Chordata; class Mammalia; order Eulipotyphla; family Talpidae; genus Talpa; species Talpa europaea. Next base: position 59,357,896 of record NC_140080.1, on the reverse strand, counting down.
GTTTGCCCACCTTACCTGGCCTACTTATCTGAAACCAGCTTTGGTTTGTTGCTAATATGTTGGTTTTCTGAACATTCCCTTTTAAATTGTATGTGGCCGGGGAAGGGGGGTAGCCCTCCTGGTCTGTAATTGTGTCTCAATCAGGCTTATAAATGAACTTAGAGCTTAGGGCACCCTGCTCCTATACCCATTTCCTAACTTCCTCCTTCAATAACTAAGGACACTAGATATCAGAGAAAAGTCTCTGACATAGAAGGAAAAAAACAAAACAAATAAACTGGAAAAGAAACTTGGAGAAATAGAGCTATGTATGGAGATGAAGATGTCAAAAATGAATATCTTCAGAAAGATAAGATCGCATGAACATATGAAGGAGAAGAATGATATAAAGAAAACTCTGAAATTAAAAATGTGATTGTATAAATGCAAATCAAAATAGAAAAAGTGGTAAATAAAGCTTGGAAACTCTTCCAGAAAATAGAACAAGAAGAAATAAAAAGCTGGAAAGAAAAGATAGGAAAATTAGAGGGCCAGGAAAAAGGCAGAGAAAATGGAAGAAAGGAAATCATCAAATAAATAATTCAAGAACATTTTTCTATAAATAAAGAATATAATTTTTTAATTTAAAAGACCCAACACGGACCTCCCCAGTGGCGCAGCGGTTGAGCACTGGGTTGCAAAGTTGCCCGCAGTCTCTGCAGCGCCGGTTGGTTCCCTGGCTGCTCCCCGGCCATCGGAGGGGGGTCCCACATGGCACGCAGACCTCTCTCTGCCGCCCGCTGCTCCCCTCAGCAGTGTACTTCGGTCCTTCTTCCTGCTCTGCTCCCTGCTCTGACTCTGGTGAATTCTCTCACCCTCCCGCACTTCTGACTGTATCCAGTGCTTGTATAAATAAATAAAAATAAATCTTTAAAAAAAAAAGACTCAACACTGTGAATATCGATATTGAAAGCATATCACTATATAATTTATTAAAATTAAGGATAAAGACAATTCTACAAGCTATTGGAGGGAAAAACACAGATCATATGCAAAGTATGAAAAACCAGAATTGCTTCAACCTTCTTGTAAGTACTACTGAAATCTAGAAGACAATGGAGAAATGCCTTCAACTTTTTATAGAAAAATTATTTCTAAGTGATGATTCTACTCCAGTTACACTATCAATCAAATGGGATGGTAAAATAAAGACATTATCACTCATGCAAGTTCTCAAAATTTTACCTTGCTCTCATTCTTTTTTTTTTTTTTAATTTATGTATTTATACAAGAACCAGGGTACAGGCTAGATGTGTGGGAGGGTGAGAGGATTCACCAGAGACAGAGCGGGGAACAGAACAGGCAGACTGACGAAATACTCTGCTCAGGGGAGCAGCGGGTGCGACAGGAGAAGTCTGCTGCGCCATGTGGGTTTCTTCCTGTGGCCGGGATCGAACCCATACTGCAGAGGCTGCGGACAGATTCACAGTGCGGCATTCAACTGCCTGCGTCACCAGGAAGGCCCCTTGCTCTCATTCTTTTTAAGAAACCATTAGAGGTGGTGGCCTGGGGGTTAAGCTTCAGTGGTATCACCACTATGGCCTGAGTATACCATCCCCAGCCAGGGAGCTAACCCACATATGGAGCAGGAGACCTCTCCTGTCTCACTGGCTGCTCACCTTAGCAGTGCATTTCAATAGATTCACCTGTTCTGCCCCCCACTCTGCCTCTGGCGAATCTTCTCACTCCCTGCACCTCTGGCCTAAACCCCAGTTCTTCTATACACACACACACACACACACACACACACACACACACACGAAACTAGTAGAAAATGAACTTCATTAAAACAAAGGGGGAAATCACAAGTAAGACATGGTCTGCAGGAAACAAAGGATCCAACACAAATAACCCATGGTAATGCCCATCTGCTGAGGATAGAGGGCAAATTGTTTCAGATTGCAATGAGTTAGAAAGCTCAGGAAAATTTTCCTAAGAAGATTAGACTGATGGAGTACCCAATGCATGTAAATGTGATGAGAGATTTACATAATTAGGTGAGACTTTAAAGTTCAATTAAGAAGAATGCATAGAAAATAAAACAAACAAAATAAATTATACAATGAGCAATCTTAAAGAAACCAAAGGGTCATCATAGTTTTCCTATACAAGTCTAAAAAAATGACAATCTAATTGTATTGGGAGGTTGGGAGGATGAGAAAGAAGTTAGTATGTTGTGGAAAGATGGGGGGCAGTGTGTAAGAAAGCTAAATCTTTGACTTCCATAACAGAATTCCATTCATAATGTCTAAAACTGAAAAATCACATATAAGCAATAAAATATATTATTTAGATAACTGGAGCTAAGTACTGAAATTGTTAGATAAGAGGGAGAACAATAGGGATAAATGTTTTTTCTAATGAGTCTTAAAGAATATGTGACTCTTTCAACTATATGCATATATAATTTGACAAAATAAAAGTAAAGTCTATATTGCGCTGTGGAGCATAAAAAATGAACAAGATTTGCTTCTTCAATTTGCCTATTGTTAATCTGGGAAAAGAGATATTTAATGCAGGCAGGATTCAGTGCTGAGAAAGAAGACGGGGGAGGTAAGTTGAGGACAAACCTTTGGATGACCTTTGGTATCCCATTAATGCTTTTGGAAGACAATAGGAAATTGTTAAGTTTTTTGAGTAAGAGAACTAACATGTTCTGAACTGTAATTTAGGAAGATTATCTGGCAGGAATACATGAGTTGGACTGAAAAGGGGAGGTGAAAAAGAAGACAAGGAAATAGGAAGGAACTCAATTCAATAACCCAGGGCAGAGGTATGAACTTGAAAAAGATTGGTGGGACCTGAAAAGCAAAGATGGATATGAGATGTTTCAGAGATAGCAGTTAAACCTGATTTAAAATTCTATGAATTTGCTTTTTTGCTTTTCTTGTGTTGGAAATTCTTGACGGGGACTGTGGCTTTAACTGGCTGATTCAGAGAGACAAGGAGCCAAGTAAATCACATTGATTTGTAGCTTATATAAATATATAAAGTCAACTAGTTAATAAGCCTAAGAACATGCTGATCTTGGTACAAATGCTTGATGTGCTTGTGTTTTCTAACACATTTCATTTCATTTGGTTTTTAAATATGAGTTACTATACCATTGACTTCTAAATTAACAGTTATACTTTACTTTTCATCTCATCATTCTTGCTAGCCCAAATTATTTTAAAATAAGTTGAGAAATAGTTATAAATTGGTAACTCTATCATATTTAACCACTGCAGTGTCTACATAACTAGTGACACTGACTTTGGTCTCTACCATATTCCCATTCTATCCATTTTGCATAGCATTGTCAGATAAATGTTCCTGTTTAATATTTATTTTTTTAAAGATTTATTTTGCATAGAAGAACTGGGGTGTATGCCAGAAGTGTGGGGAGTGAGAGGATTCACCAGAGACAGAGTGGGGCGCAGAACAGGCAGATCTACTGAAATATACTAGCTTGGGCAAGACAGGAAAGGTCTGTTGCGCCATGTGGGTTAGCTCCCTGGCCAGGGATCAAACTCATGCCCAGTGGCTGGTGCTAGCATGATAGCACTGAAACTTTAACCCCTGCACCACCAGGGAGGCCCCTGTTTAATATTTAATCATGCATTCAAATTTATACAGTGTTTCCCTGTCCCCCCAAATTACAATTTTTTCTTGACATTCAAGATTTCCAAGACTTTATCTTCCTATTCCCTCAATCTATCTTCAATTTCAATGACCCCTACAACTATATTTTCACTCTTGTCTATCTGATCTCTTTATAATCTTGAACTCTCAACATGCACATCTGCACTCAATGTTTTGCTTTCCAGTTTCCCTTCCTGGAATTTCCACCCTTTACTTTTTCTTTATTCACACTCTTCACCTGTCACTTAAGATTCACTTTGAGTCTGTCTTCTGCATTATCTAGACTTCCAGGCACTTCACTTCAGAGAAAGGTCATCTTTGCATTTGCTAAAGTTATGTATCATTTAAAGTCTGCACCGTGTATACTGACATTTAAGTATCTGCCTTATTATATGTGCTGGTTGTGTCTCCTTTCCAAGCAGTTACCATTTGCTTTAGGACAGGTTAATTCTATCATAAACTTCTGACTTTCCCTACCTTTACTCTCTTTATTAGAATTATTTTAGTTGCAACTGATAAGAGTTCCAGTTAGTTTTGAAAAGGGGGGGCTGTTTTATCTAATGTAAATAAAGTCTCCACGGGTAAAGCAGATTTTAGAATGGAGGAATTTGAACATTATCATCATAAATAAGTTTCTGTCTCCTGACTCTGCTTTCCCCTGAAAGAATGAGCAGAAAGAATGCATTTTTTTTTTAAGAATGATTGATTGATTGATTGATACAAGAACCAGGGTATAGGCCAGATGCGCGGGAGGGTGAGAGGATTCACCAGAAACAGAGCAGGGAGCAAAACAGGCAGACAGACCGAAATACACTGCTGAGGTGGGCAGCGGGGCGCAGCAGGAGAAGTCTGCTGCGTCATGTGGGACCCTCGCCCGCTGGCAGGGATCAAACCGGCGCTGCAGAGGCTGCAGACAGCTTCACAGCACAGCACTCAACCGCCTGCACCACCAGGGGAGGCCCAAGAATGCATTTTTTTCCTCTGTTGTTTTAGAAAAAGAATCCAGGCTGACTCTCGACTGTCCTGGAGAGGGTCACATAACCACTCCTAAACCAAACACAGCAATTGTGATTAGTTAGGTCTGGGTCATATGAAAAAAGCCTTGAACTGGAGCTGGTCTCAGGGTTTCAAGTAGACTGAGAATGAGGCAGGGATGTTCTTCCAAAGGAAAGTATGAATATTCTCACCCAATAACAGGAAATTATTCTGGGCAGGCAAAAATATCCAGTGTCTGCTATACACTGTCAATCTCCTGTGTTATTTAGGAGATATTATAAAATCTCTTTCAAATACCAAATAAAATAAACTCTTTTGAGCTGTTAAATTATATACATTTTTTATTTTTTGCTCACAATGGTGAAGATATGAATAGGCAAAATGTCTAGAAGAGTAACAGTCATTTTATGTAAATATTGTAAGCATGGCAAGCATAACTTGTGAAATAATACCAAATGAACCCTCCTCAGTCTTTGGTAAAGGCATTTTAGATTTGGGTATTTTTTGTTTGTTTGTATGATTTTTGCATTAAGAACACTTTATGTTGAAGTATGAACAGTTTTTTCAATAAAATACAAAAAGATTTATATTGTATTGCAAAATTTAAATCTTTGCTACAACAAATGTTGTATTTCTCTTAAATAAGCTAGAAAGGTAAGGAATATCATGATCAATCTATACTTTCTCTTTCCAGTATCAACCTGGAGGACCTTGACATTTAAATTGGACAATCAGGGCCTTCCTGGTGGCTCAAGGGGTTAAGCATCGCACTGTGAAGCAATCCGCAGCCTCTGCAGCACAAGATCAATCCTGGCCAGTCAGGGAGCAACCCACAGGGCGAAGCAGACCTTTCCTGTCTCACCCACTGCTCCCCTCAACAGTGTACTTCAGTCAGTCTGCCTGTTCTGTTCCCCACTCTGTCTCTGGTGAGTCCTCTCACAACCCCCCCACCCAACCTCTGACCTGTATGCCAGCTCTTATATGCATAAATAAATAAATAAATCTTTAAAAATAAATAAATAAATTGGACAATCATAGGTGTGAATTTCCTGGTTATCTCCAACAGACACAATTTTTTAGCCATTTCCATTGTACTTTATGCCCCAGACCTGTTGATTAAAGAAAGTGTGAACACATATCCTTGTTCTAATATCCCAGACTTTTATACTATTGTCTGATGAACTGGAAACAAAACAACATTCAGCACCCAGAATGCGTGGCTGCTCAGAGTGCTGGCCAAGTTGGTATGTTGTACATCATAAATCTTGATGTAACCATCATTAGAAGCAGTGACAAGGAGCTAGGAATCAAGGGGGATAGGCCAAGGAGTGAATGGACATAGCATGACCTTCCACCATATGCAGAAATTTTCCAGTTGCAATATTAAAAATATTATGAGTCAATTTATGGTTCCTCTGGCCAGACAATTCCCATCAGGACTATATGTGGTAACAAGAATTTTCCTTTTTGTGTCCAGATAATATTGGTTTTCCCACTTTCCACACCAAAAACATTCACTTTCTCCACATGAGTTTCTGTGGTCATGTCCTGTGAGTCAGGAGAAAAAGTCAAAATTCAGGGATCTATAGGTTCTGCTCTACAGAGTTTATCTGTTTGCCATTTCCACGTCCCAGAGATTTATGTGAGCATCAGGAGAACTGGATGCAGCAATAGGTTGGGTGTGGCTGAGGTCCACAAATACCACATCCAACTGATGTCACTCTGAACTCCACTCTAGGTCCAGTCTCTCATCATCTTTTCCAGACCTTCACCAAGCCATCCAGGGAGACTATGACCACTGCCTCGGAGTTTTCTTACTTACTTGTTTCTCAGGCAGTGGGCCAAATGGCATCATCTTGTGCTTGCCCTTGTTTGAAGAGAATACTATACTGGTTGGTCATTTCCTTAACTGAGGATGACAGGCTAAAGACCAGACAGTACACCCACTGTTCTGCCTGCCATACCTCTGATTTAGGCATGTTTGAAAGGGGCTGATAAATGTGGTACGAAGCATCTTAACTAAATAGAGCACTTTGTTGTTTCCTGTGCTGTTAGACACTAAATAACTTCAAGAATAAAGACATTCAACGTGGTGGAGAGTGGGAAATAGAAAACAAATTTAGTAATAAGTTATAAAGACTAACAATAATTTAGCTTTAACATTTTCTCATCATTATAGAAGCAAACAGTATTTTATTTCTGAGCTCTTAAAATGTTGTGAAAATATCTGTCCCCACTGCCACCTCATGACAGCCAATTCGGTGGCTATCACCATGAGAAACATCAGGACGTAGGTGGTGGGGGAGAAGTTGGTATCAGTGAATTGTGAAATGGATGCAATTGTACAAATAAGGCATTAACAGGTCAGATGACAATTTGTTGAGAATTGTCTTCTTAATCTTAAATGAAAAGCTCAATCTGAATTAATTAATTCATTACTGAACTCAAAAGAAAAATATAGGGGGAAAAAGCATCAAGTTGTATTTCACTAGAAGTCAGATGATGCAATTGCCTATAACCAATAGATAACATAATACAATAATCACCCATTAATTGAGTGGATAAACAACCGATGGTGTTTATTAAAACTCTCAACAAATTCAGTTTATTTGGCATGGGAGGGATGGAAATAAAAGTGATATCTGAGTAGTATATTTTTTAAAAAGATTAAATAGTTTTCTTAATAATCCACATGATGTAAAAGGTATCTATGTTTTTTAAGGATTTATTTATGCATGCTTGCAAGAACTGGGGTATAAGCCAGAGGTGCAGGAGGGGGGTGATGAGAGGACTCACTAGACAGATTAGGGAGCAGAACAGGCAGATCCACTGAAATAGACTGCTGAGAGGAGCAGCGGGTGAGGCAGCAGAGGTCTGCTGACCTATGTGGGTTAGCTCCCTGGCGGGCTGGGTATTGGAATCATAGCTCCCTGGCAGGCTGGGAATCGGAATCGAACTCATGCTGCAGTGGCTGGCGATAGCTTGATAGTGCAGTCAGTGTCTCTAACCCCTGCACCACCAGGGAGCCCCCAGTATCTGCGTTCATTTAAATTAAACTGGAAAGGAGATTGGGAAGTAAGAAAAGAAAAACATTGGAACATTTAAATTGGAGATCCAAATTAAATTTTGCACCATTTACTAGGCATAACCTCTTACATTCTCTCCAAGCCACAGTTTCCTCACTTGTAAAATAGAGAAGAATAATAACAGTACCTTGTAGCTTTTTCTAAGGATTAAACAAAAAAATACATGTGAAATATTTAGAACAACAGCTGGAATATAGTAAGTGCAAGTTAATTATCAGTCATTATACTATTATTATAGTCATGATTATTCATTCTTTTTTTTTTTTTTTTTTTTATAGAGGCATGCTTTTTTATTTATTTGTTTGCTGGTTTGTTTTGTTTATACATGCACTGGGTACAGTCAGAAGCGCGGGAGGGTGAGAGAATTCACCAGAGCCAGAGCGGGGAGCAGAGCAGGCAGAAGGACCGAAGTACACTGCTGAGGGGAGCAGCGGGCGGCAGGAGAGGTCTGCGCCCCATGTGGGACCCTCCTCCAGTGGCCGGGGAGCAGCCGGGGATCGAACCGGCGCCGCAGAGGCTGCGGGCAGCTTCGCAACCCAGCGCTCAACCGCTGCGCCACCGGGGAGGCCCATGATTATTCATTCTTAAAGTGAGTTCTTTGAAGGACATGATGAAACATCCATATAACTTTTGTGGAAGCAAGATTAGAAACAAACTGGATGGCTTCAAAGCATTCAGAATCATGACAGTAGTTTTGCAAACATAGATCAAGAGGGTTCTAACTGGATTCTCCAGAAAAGAAGGAACAGGGTCCCTCAGGATGTCAAGCAGGTCAACCCTAAATCCTTTTTTTTTAATGCAAAATTAAGGATTGTAGTGCATGTTCACATTTGTATTACATATGCCTGTATTTCAGGACACCCTTTTGGACTAAATGGAAGAATTGTTTTGAAAAACACTGATGAGAACATATTTCCACTCTGAAATAATGAAACAATTCTATAAGCATCAGGAGTTTTGTTTGTTTGTTTGTTTGTTTGTTTGTTTGTTTTGTTTATACATGCACTGGGTACAGTCAGAAGCGCGGGAGGGTGAGAGAATTCACCAGAGCCAGAGCGCGGAGCAGAGCAGGCAGAAGGACCGAAGTACACTGCTGAGGGGAGCAGCCGGCGGCAGGAGAGGTCTGCGTGCCATGTGGGACCCTCCTCCGGTGCAGGGGGAGCAGCCCGTGATCGAACCGGCGCCATGCGGGCAGCTTCGCAACCCAGAGCTCAACCGCTGCGCCACCGGGGAGGCCCAGCATCAGGATTTTATATACAGTCTGTAGTTTCTAGAAAAGGAGAGATCATGAGAACAATACCTAAGGAATAGTGCCTGAATGAAATGTCCTAGCAGCATAAAGAACCCAGAAGCTGTCAGTTAATACTTTAGTCCCCATTTATATGATGTTGATGCTTCCAGAATACTTGAGATCTATACAAGGGTGAAGGAAGACTAGGCTATGAAGCTGGGATCAGATCCAAAGAGAAAATTACTTAAATGTATGTTATTAAATTAATAAGTGACGGCACATTTTAATTTTATTTATCGTATTTAAAAAATTTTACTGAACTGACACTGCTTTAAAACATTGTATAGATTTCTGATGTACAACATTATAAATAGATGTGTATTTATTACATTATAACCACCTCCAAAAAAGTCTAATTTCTACCCATCACCGTAAAATTGCTTCCCTTTACCTAATTTACTGAATCCCCTTCTCCTTTTCCATCTAGTAACTACCACTGTTATAATCTAAGAGGTTTTTCTGTTTGTTAATTTGTTTTGCAAGCACAAAATTTAATTATCTGCCTCTTTAAAAAGATCACAGACATTGGGGAAGCCTAAGAAGAAACAAGTAAGATAGATTTTGACAAATAACTAAATGCTGTCCAATATAAGGTTAATAGTAGTTAGTGATTGAGATTGAGTTATAAAGTTCAGTGGATTCCAGTAATACAGCTATACATGATTTTTAAAGACAATATGCATGAGAAATGACTCTTTTGATGACTATAGGGCAAATAAATGTTGGCTAAAAATTATTGGAAAACAGATAACAGAGAACATGGATAAAGAAAAATAAGCTGCAAATAAAAAAATACGAGATTGGAAGAAGTAAGATTGATTAAAGAAGAAAATAAATATCGTTTTACAGGTTTTTGTTGAATCTGATTTTTGGACGAGTAATGGTAAGATTAAGAGCTTTGAGAAGACAGGGAGGATTTTCTAACCTTCCATATCAAAGAGAAACCATGATTTTAAGCCCAGAGCCTGGAATTCTCTTGGGACTCTATACAGACCAGCATCTGCCACCGCAATTACAAAAGGTGTCATCTGACTGACCTAATGCTGCAATGTTAGGCTAGTGGTGTGAAACAAAACAAAATTTTACTTTCTTAACATCCTTTAAATAGGTGTTACTTCCCTTAATAGCACTGTTGTGCTTGGTCGGGGAGGAAGGAAAACTTAAGTCCTCATTCAATAGTTTTAATAATGTTCCCACTATTGCTTTTAAGCACATACATTTTATCCTCTATAATCCTCTAACTTCTTCTTAAAGACTTTTCTTCTTTGTACTTGGATGGTTTTAGTATATTTTTAGTTTGCTCCCACAAGAAACACCAAATAGTTGTCAAGAGTTGTTTAGATCTTGACTTTAGAATGCATAATTTAAATTTTTTAATTTAAGTGCCTTATAGTCAGAAAAAAATAATTTTCTTTGAATTTATATGACACCTGGTTTCCAAGTTTTTTTTTTTTTTAGTTATAGCTGAGTATCACAGGTAATATAGCAAAGAAGAAAGAGATATATGTGCTTAGCAAACATTTATTTAATTAAACATTTTCGGGGGGGTAAAGTAAGAGATAAAAAAAATTTAAACGGACAATATTTCAGACTTCCATGAAAATTTCACTTAATAGTGAATATTTCTTAAATAAATAAAGCAAACCTCTTATAAAATAACAGAATTTAAGATTAAATTCCAACAAATAAATAATGAAATATAGCTAGTTAAATTTACATTTTTTAAGAGGATAACTATAGTCATAAATAGACTTGATCATCAATCAGCATAATACCTCTTTGGGCCTTAATACATTGTCCACTTCCTTCACACGTGGTCATATGTATTTTAGTCCATATTGAAGGTGTATTCATCAGACTAAACTTTCACTGTTTTTCCTAGTGGTTTGAATAGAGGACTAACAATTGAGTCTTGTCAGGTTCTTAGAAACCTACAGTATCTTTCACCTCACAATAAAAATCAAATGCTATACCAAATTGTAGTTTTTATATCAACTGTCTTGGACACAGATTATAGATAATGGATATGGACATTTTTAATACCAAAAAGGGTGACTAAATTCTCAGAATAATTTTGAGAAATGTTTCGTATGTCTGGTTTGGTTTTGTGTTCTAAAAGACAGTATAGCTAGTGCTTTTTAAAAGTGTCCACTTGACTTAGATAAATCCTCTGTGTAACTGCTAACTGGAAGTGATGGGAAATGCCAAAGATTCTAAATCTCCCAAAACACAAAATTTGTATGTTTTTCATGCAATAATTTACTTGAGACTATTTTAGGAGAAGGCACAAAAGAAAGAATAGGGTGGTTAAAAACAAACATACTTTGGGTTTAAAAAGAATTGGATGAGTCCGTGTGCTATCACAAACTGGCTATGTGACTTCAAGTAGTTACTTAAAATCACCGACTCAGTTTCGTCAACTGTAAAAGAGGATAATAATGCCTACTTCACAGGGTTGATGTGAATACTAAGTAAGTCAAACATAGAAAGTGCTCAGTCAGCAACTGAGAGTAGAGTATGTTAAACACAAGGTAGACAATGCTATTAAAAACATATTAAAATAGGGAAGAAATATCTAAGGCAGGATTTCTGCTATTTATGATATAGGCTACCATAATCTGGACAGTTGTTCCTTATTTCCTTTATCCAATCTAGGAAAAACGTTTTTTTGGAATAAAAATAAAAGTCTTTTTTCAGTTTTATGCAGATAAAAAATTAATTTTAATTTGAACAAAACTCTATACATTGGGCCTCCCCTGGTGGTGCAGGCAGTTGAGCGCCACTCTGTGAAAATGTCTGCAGTTTCTGCAGTGCTGGTTTGATCCCAGCTGGCAGGCGAGGGTCCCACATGGCGGGGCAGACCTCTCCTGTCTCACCTGCTGCTCCCCTCAGCAGTGTGTTTCTTCAGTCTGCCTGTTCTGTTCCCCACTCTGTCTCTGTTGAATCCACGCACCCTCCCACGCATCTGGCCTGTACCCTGGTTCTTGTATAAATGAATAAATAAAATTTTTTTTTATTTATTTATACATGCACTGGGTACAGTCAGAAGCGAGGGAGGGTGAGAGAATTCACCAGAGCCAGAGCGGGGAGCAGAGCAGGCAGAAGGACCGAAGTACACTGCTGAGGGGAGCAGCAGGCGGCAGGAGAGGTCTGCGCGCCATGTGGGACCCTCCTCCGGTGGCCGGCGAGCAGCCGGGGATCGAACCAGCTCTGCAGAGGCTGCGGGCAGCTTCGCAACCCAGTGCTCAACCGCTGCGCCACCGGGGAGGCTCTAAATTCTCTTTTGTTAAAGCACTGACACGAATGACTATATAATAATATCCCTAGGATTAATCATAATCTTAGTTCCTAGTTCTTTTCAGTATGTGAACTTTCTTGGAATTTTTCATATTTGCAAAAATTTTGTACATAATGTTGTTCCTTAAAGACTCTATGTACAGGGCCTCCCCGGTGGCGCAGCGGTTGAGCGCTGGGTTTCGAGGCTGCCCGCAGCAAGGCCGGTTCGATCCCTGGCCACCAGCGAGAGGCCCACATGGCGCGCAGACCTCTCCTGCCGCCCGCTGCTCCCCTCAGCAGTGTACTTCGGTCCTTCTGCCTGCTCTGCTCCCCACTCTGGCTCTGGTGAATTCTCTCACCCTCCCACGCTTCTGACTGTACCCAGTGCTTGTATAAATAAATAAATAAATAAATCTTAATTTAAAAAAAGACTATGTACAATAGATTTTTTTTCTTTTTCTTTTTTAAAGATTTATTTAAAAAATAAAGGAGGGTGAGAGAATTCACCAAAGCCAGAGCGGGGAGCAGAGCAGGCAGAAGGACCACAGCACACTGCTGAGGGGAGCAGCGGGTGCCAGGAGAGGTCTGCGCGCCATGTGGGACCCTCACCAGGCGGCCAGGGAGCAGCCGGCGATCCAATTGGCACTGGGGAGACTGCAGGCAGCTTCGCAACCCAGCGCTCAACCGCTGGGCTACCAGGGAGGCCCACAATAGATTTTTTTTTTTTTATGCATACAAGAACTGGAACTGGAGTGTAAACCAGAGGTGCAGAGGTGGGGTGTAAGGATTCACCGAAGACAAGTGGGGTGCAAACTACCGAAATACACTGTTGTGTGGAGCAGCAGGCGAGACAGAGAGGTCTGTTGTGCCGTGTGGGTCAGCTCCCGGCCTGGGATGAACTCACGCTGCAGTGGCTGCCAATAGCGGATAGCGCTGAGACTCGTAACTTCCTATTCCGCCAGGGAGGCCCTATGTAGAATAGATTTTTAAAGTAGCTGTACCTCTGCTCCTGCCCCTAGAATGGAGAGTTCCCAGTGGCTTAGACAAGCCTGTACAAGGAAACTAATAAGGAGGGTGATGTGGCAGAGGAGGTGGATGTTGGTAGCAGAGATGTGTTTTGAAGGCAGCAGCAATGGATTTTATTAATGACTCACATACAGAAAAGAAGAAAAGGGGAAAGTTAAGGATGACCACCAAAATTTAGATTAGAATAACTAGATAGGAATGTAGCCATTTATAAGGTTGGCAAACTGGGAGATTAAATTTAAGAAAAATAAATGTTAATATAATGTGAGTCTATGTGTAAGAAATGTTTTACAGTACTTTTTAAAAGTTAAAGCATTATCAAGTCTAAATTTGTTCTAAATTTCTGAATTTTGAAATCATTTTCTAAATTTTTCCTTGTTTTGATGTATTCTTTAGATTATTTAATACTTTGAAGAAATTAAATAATTTATGAAGGTATTAAATAATTCTACAGATGGTCATAATAAAACCAATTTACTCCTTGCTCTTATTGTGAAAGGTGAGAGTTTATCTTTTGTGAAGAGTAGGGGAAAAAAGTAATCAATTTTTTCAGCCCCTTCCAAGGTTCCATGATTTTTCAAAGTTGAAATGTAATCAACTAGTTACATGCTTTTAAAAATTAATAATTTTTGATAGTAAATACTAGTTCACCTGGCATTGATAAGCTAATTCATCCAACATTACTAAGACTTTAAAAATAATTTTTTTGTTTTGGAAATTTAACCATTTCTTGCTGGCCCCGTATAAGTATTTTTAAGAAAAAATTATTTCTTTTAACTCCACATTTTAACCAGAAAGATACTCAATTTTTTAAACACGGGTTTAAAGTGTTCACCCAAAGGATAAGAGTGACATCTAGTGTTCATTACAATTACCTGTAACTTAACATCAATGTATTTTTCTAATTGAGGGGAGCAAAGTTAATGAGATGATTAATTCAGATTTGACAAGTTAACTTTGTTTTTATTTATTTTTATTTATTTTCTATTTTTTATTTTATACATTTTTACATCATTTTTCATTTTTGCACAATGTGTGCATTTTCATCTTGGTTATAGTCCCCATATAATAACCACCCCTCTTATTTGACCCTAATCCCTCCCCCCCCACCCCACCCCCGTAATGTGTCTCTGGTTTATAGCTGCTTGTTGATTTTGATTTTTTCTTTATCATAATTAGTCGTTTTCCTGGTCCCTTATTTAGGTTTTCTAAATTCCTGCTATGAGTGAGACCATCCAATATTTTTCTTTTTCTTTCTGGCTTATTTCTCTGAGCATGATCCCTTCCAGCTCCATCCATGTTGCTGCAATTTGCATGAGCTTATCTTTTTTGATTGCTGAGTAATATTCCATGATGTATATGTACCACATCTTCTTGATCCAGTCATCTATTTTTGGGCATTTGGGTTGTTTCCATAGCTTAGCTATTGTCAATAGTGGTGCTATAAACATAGGGGTGCATGTGCCCTTTTGAATTAATGATTCTGTGTCCTTTGGGTAAATACCTAAGAGTGGAATTGTTGGATCATATGGAAGCTCCATCTTTAGCAGGTTGAGGAATCTCCACGCAGCTTTCTATAGTGGTTGGACCATTTTACACTCCCACCAGCACTGCAGGAGAGTTCCTTTTTCTCCATATCCTCGCCAATATTTGTTATTGCTAGTTTTTTTTTGATACGTGCCATTCTCACTGGTGTAAGATGGTATCTCATTGTAGTTTTGATTTGCATTTCCCTGATTACAAGTGGTGCTGAACACTTTTTCATATGCCTGTTGGCCATTTGCATTTCCTCTTTGGAGAAGTTCATTTTAGCTCTTCTGACCTTTTTTTTTTTTTTTTTTTTTTTTTTTTTTTTTTTGAGGAAAAGGAAAGTGGTTTAATTTGTTGACAAACAAGGAGGGCAGCAGACTCACGTCTGAAAGAAAGCTGTCCTGTTCTTTGGCAGAGTGCAGGGGTATTCATACAATGGGAAAGAAAAAGGAGATGGGCTAGGGTCTGCAAAGGGGAGGAGGGAGGGGTTGGCATGGAGACAGGTCGTCGCCAGCTTGCTTTTCTTCAATAGTTTAACTCCCTCTTCCTTGAAATGCAGGAGGACTTGTTATGCTCATCTGAGAGGCCGGCCATAAAGACAAACCTTTCATGGAGGTTTTTGGAACACGGTAAGCAAGGTTGTTGTCGTTTTTGGAGTCTGTGGATTTGGAGTGCGGGGTCCTTAGGTTCACTCTGGGAAAGGTTTCACCAGAGCTCCCATTTCAACAATATGCGTCAAGTTTCCCAGGTGAATTTCTCCACGAGACAGAGACATTAGTTATATTTAAAGTGCAGGTTTATTAGGGAAAGGGACAGAGGAATAAAGGACGTGTGAATAGATACAAGCAGGCAGGAAGAGCTGCCCCAGAAGGGACAGGTTTGCTAAGAGAAGCCTGCCTGGTTGCAGGCAGGCGGCCTTGACAGGTCATGGGCAGGCAGGAAGCTGCTGCTCTGCAGAGGGAGAGAGTTGGTGAAAAGAGGCACCTGCATAGTCACAGGTGGGCAGTGGGATTGCTGCCTCTTCTGTCCATTTTTTTTTTTTAAAGATTTATTCATTTTTATACAAGAGCTGGGGTACAGGCCGGATGCACGGGAGGGTGAGAGGATTCACCAGAGACAGAGTGGGGAACTGAACAGGCAGACTGACGAAATACACTGCTGAGGGGAGCAGCTGGCAAGACAGGCGAGGTCTGCTTCCCTATGTGGAATTCTCGCCTGTCGGCCGGGATCGAACCAGTGCTGCAAAGGCTGCGGACAGCTTCACAGTGCTGCACTCAACCTCCTGCACCACCAGGGGGGCCGGTCTGCCCATTTTTTGACTGGATTATTTACTTTGTTTTTGTTGAGTCTCATCAGCTCTTTGTAGATTTTTGTGATCAGTCCTTTATCATTAGTGTTGTGTGAAAAAAATTTTCTCCCAGTCGGTGGGGTTTCTCTTTGTTTTGGTTACTGTCTCTTTTGCTACACAGAAGCTCTTTAATTTGATGTAGTATCACTGCTTTGGGTGATGTGTCTTTAAAGATGTTACTGAGGTGTATATCATGTAGTGTTTTGCCTATTTTCTTTCTATATATTTTATGGTTTTAGGTCTTATGTCTAGTTCTTCAATCCATTCTGAGGTGGTTTTGTGTATGGTGTGAGGTAGTAGTCAAGCTTTATTTTTTAATGTAGCAACCCAGTTTTCCCAGCACCATTTATTGAACAAACTTTCTTTGTTCCATTGCATATTCTTTGCTCCTTTGTCAAAGATTAGTTGACCATAAATCTGTGGGTTTGTTTCTGGATTTTCTATATGGTTCCATTGGTCTGTGTGTCTGTTCTTGTTCCAATACCATGCAGTTTTGACTACTATGGCTTTGTAGTATAGTTTGAAATCTGGGAGTGTGAAGCCTCCATTCCCTTTTTTTTATTTTTTTCAGGAGAGCTTTGGCTATTTGGTGTTTTTGGTGGCTCCATATGAATTTCATCAATATTTGTTCTATATCTTTGAAGAATGTCATTGAAATTTTTATTGGAATAGCATTGAATCTGTAAATTGCATTTGGTAGGATGGCCATTTTGATAATGTTAAGTCTTCCAATCCATGAGCAGGGGATGTCTTTCCATTTCTTTGTGTCTTCTTCTATTTCTTTTAACAGTGTTTTGTAGTTTTCTTCGTATAGGTCCTTTACCTCTTTTGTTAGGTTTATTCCCAAGTATTTGATTTTTTTTTTGTTTCAATAATAAAAGGTATGGTTTTCTTGATTTCTTCTTCTTCAGATTTATTGTTTGTGTATAGGAAGGCTACTGAGTTTTATGTGTTGATTTTTTATCCTGCCATTTTACTAAACTGATTGATTAGTTTAATTAGTTTGTCTGTGGAGTTTTTGGGGTTCTCTATGTATATTATCATATCATCTGTGAATAGTGATAGTTTGACTTCTTCCTTCCCTATTTGGATTACTTGTATTGACAAGTTAACTGAAGTGCATGGTAATAGGAATGATTTGATGATAGCAGGCAATTGGAGATCTTGTTCTTGATTCTTTGAGGGAAGATTGAGCAAAATATATAAATTTACTTTTATCAGCCTAGAGATCTTTGCTACAACAGTAAGAGTATATAAAATCACCACTTATTTTATACTCTATCATTGTATAATCTACCTATAGTATAAAATAAGATCATAGATAAGAAAGGCATCATAGATACTTGGTGGAAAAGAATGATTTGAGGTTAGATTTGACTATGTTGGAAAGAATAAGAATTTTTCAATATCAACTATTAATTCCATAAAGGGATCAGTATTTCTAAGGTCGTCTTTTGAAGCCTATAACTATCCATTTGAGAAAATGAGTACATGTTTTGTTTATTAACTGTATTAACCATAACATTCAACAAGAGATAGGAACTTTACTCCTACACTAGCATGAGTAAAAGACTTCATTCTCATGTCACCTGAGGTTTCAGGGAATGGGCAGACTCCAGGTATTGCTGTGTCCAAGTGCCACATCTTCAGTGGTCTCTCCATATCTAAGTTGTATTTTATTTTCACACCTCTATTACATACAGAGGGCAAAAAATAATTGTAGGATTAATTTTTATATAAAACTAATGATGACTGAAAAAAGAACAAACCCCTATTGTCCTCCAATTTCTCATAATGACATCCCCAAAAGAACTCTGATGGGCTTGACTTTGATCATGTGCCTATTGTTGGTGTACAGATGAGGTAGGTGTACAGAGAAAGGATATATTGATGGTGTACAGAGAAAGGATATATTCTGAGTGGTTGCTTGGATTATGGCACAGCCCATAACAATAAATGTAAAGTCATGTATGATTAGACAGTCCTCTCAGAATCATATGGAATTGGGAAAGCTCAACTCCCCCAGAAAAAGGATTACAATAGAGAAAAAAGGATGGTAATAGATGGCAACAGCTTCTTCTAGTTCACTAAACTAAATCTCTACATAGTTTTGAAATAAGTTTGTACCTTTTATATCTTAAAAGGGAGACTCTTAAAACTCTAAATTTCTTTTAATATTTTAGAATTTAAAGTTGCAAGAATAACTCAGCACCTTTTTGCCACTCCTTTACACTGCTTTCCCTAATGTTAACCAACCTTACCACAATTGCAGCCTTTGTTTAATTCAGGAAAAGAGAGAATCCTTTCTGAAACATTGTGACATGAATTACTAGTCAGTTAAGATGAGCTGCGACGGTTGTATTTAATAACATTCCTCTAAGTTAAAGAAAAATTTAATCTTTTTTACCCTCAGAAACAAGCTTAATTTAATCCTATTAATTTCTTTTAACCCCAATTTTAGTGAGATATAATTGATATATAACACTGTATATATTTAATGTGCACACCATAATGATTTAATATGTGAATACGTAGTCACACCTCAGAGATACTGCATGTTCAGTTTCAGACCACCACAATAAAATGAGTCACATGAATATTTTTGCTTTGCCAATGCTTATAAATATAATGCTTTTACTATACTATAATCTATTAAGTGTGTAATAACATATCTAAAAAATGTACTTAGCTTAATTAAAAAATACTTTATTAGGCCATATATGGCAAGCCCATAGCCAATATCATTCTCAGTGGTGAAAAGTTGAAAGCATTTCCATTAAGATCTGGAACAAGACAAGGATGTCCACTCTCACCACCACTTTACAATATAATAATGGAAGTCCTAGCCAGAGCAATAAGACAAAAGAAAGATATACAAGGAATCCAAATAGGAAAGGAAGAGTCAAACTATCACTATTCACAGATGATATGATAATATACATAGAGAACCCCAAAAACTCCACAGACAAACTAATTAAACTAATCAATCAGTTTAGTAAAATGGCAGGATAAAAAATCAACACATAAAACTCAGTAGCCTTCCTATACACAAACAATAAATCTGAAGAAGAAGAAATCAAGAAAACCATACCTTTTATTATTGAAACAAAAAAAAAATCAAATACTTGGGAATAAACCTAACAAAAGAGGTAAAGGACCTATACAAAGAAAACTACAAAACACTGTTAAAAGAAATAGAAGAAGACACAAAGAAATGGAAAGACATCCCCTGCTCATGGATTGGAAGACTTAACATTATCAAAATGGCCATCCTACCAAATGCAATTTACAGATTCAATGCTATTCCAATAAAAATTTCTTTTTTTTAAATTATAGACTTTCGGGCCTCCCCGGTGGTGCAGCGGTTGAGCGCTGGGTTGCTAAGCCGCCTGCGGCCTCTGTGGCGCCAGTTCGATCCCCAGCTGCTCCCCGGACATTGGAGGAGGGTCCCACATGGCGCGCAGACCTCTCCTGCGCCCGCTGATCCCCTCAGCAGTGTACTTCGGACCTTCTGCCTGCTCTGCTCCCCGCTCTGGCTCTGGTGAATTCTCTCACCCTCCCGCACTTCTGACTGTACCCAGTGCATGTATAAACAAACAAACAAACAAACAAACAAATAAATAAATAAAACATGCCTCTATTAAAAAATAAATAAATAAATTATAGACTTTCCTTTTTTTTAAAGATTTATTTATTTTTATACAAGAGTTGGGGTACAGGCCAAAGGCACAGGAGGGTGAAAAGATTCACTGGAGACAGAGCAGGAAGCAGAACAGGCAGACTACAGAAATACACTGCTAAGGGGAGCAGCGGGCACGACAGAAGAGGTCTGTGGCACCATGTGGGATTCTCACCCGCCAGCCAAGATTGAACACACACTGCCAAGGCTGTGGACAGGTTCACAGCACGGCGCTCAACCCACTGCATCACTGGGGAGGCCCTATTCCAATAAGAATTTCAATGACATTCTTCAAAGAAATAGAACAAATATTGATGAAATTCATATGGAGCCACCAAAAACAGCTGGGACTACATCAAATTAAAGAGCTTCTGTGTAGCAAAAAGACAGAGAAACAAAGAGAAACAAAGACAGAGAAACAAAGAGACAAAGAGAAACCCCACCGACTGGGAGAAGATTTTTTTCACACAACACTAATGATAAAGGACTGATCACAAAAATCTACAAAGAGCTGATGAGACTCAACAAAAACAAAGTAAATAATCCAGTCAAAAAATGGGCAGAAGAGCTAAAAAGAAACTTCTCCAAAGAAGAAATGCAAATGGCCAACAGGCATATGAAAAAATGTTCAACATCACTTGTAATCAGGGAAATGCAAATCAAAACTACAATGAGATACCATCTTATACCAGTGAGAATGGCACATATCAAAAAAACCAGCAACAACAAATGTTGGTGAGGATGTGGAGAAAAAGGAACTCTTCTGCACTGCTGGTGGGAGTGCAAAATGGTCCAACCACTATGAAAAGCTGCATGGAGATTCCTCAGCCTGCTAAAGATGGAGCTTCCATTATGATCCAGCAATTCCACTCTTAGGTATTTACCCAAAGGACACAGAATCATTAATTCAAAAGGCACCTGCACCCCTTTGTTTATAGCACCACTATTGACAATAGCTAAGGAAACAACCCAAATGCCCAAAAATAGATGACTGGATCAAGAAGATGTGGTACATATACACCATGGAATATTACTCAGCAATCAAAAAAATAAGCTCATGCAAATTGCAGCAATGTGGATGGAGCTGGAAGGGATCATGCTCAGTGAAATAAGCCAGAAAGAAAAAGAAAAATATTGGATGGTCTCACTCATAGCAGGAATTTAGAAAACCTAAATAAGGGACCAGGAAAATGACTAATTATGATAAAGAAAAAATCAAAATCAACAAGCAGCTATAAACCAGAGACACATTACGGGGGGTTGGGGGGAAGAGGGATTAGGGTCAAAATAAGGGGGGTGGTTATTGTATGGGGACTATAACCAAGATGAAAATGCATACATTGTGTGAAAATGAAAGTCCTAGATGGCATTTTCTTCCAACAGAAGGTTGTTTTGTCTACATTGAAAATCTATTGTTTGTTTCTTTTAAAAAATTTATTGTTATTTATTTATGCATACAAGAACTGGGGTATAGGCCAGAGGTGTGGGGGCTGGAGGTTGTGGTGGGAGGATTCACCAGAGACAGAATGGGGAGCAGAAGAGGCGGATCTACTGCAGACGCTACTGAGGGGTTCAGTGGGCAAGACAGGAAAGATATGCTGTGCCATGTGGGTCACTAGAGTCCATTGTAGAGTTAATATGTGTCCTACTCTCATTATTTTTCTCTCAGAAAATAGGGAGGCTTGAGAAGAAGAAGAGAGATGGGGGAATGACCAGTCAGCAGAGAAGTCAGAACACACATTTAATTAAGTTCATCCCCCAAAAGTTAACAGTCGTAACATCAAAGATCATTCATTACAGATCACCACAACAGATAAAATAACAATGAAAAAGTTTGAAATGTTGTAAGAATTACTAAAATGTGACACAGAAAGTAAGCACATCCTAATAGAAAAAAATGGCACCAATAGACACAGGATTGCCATAAACCATCAATTTGTTAAAAATAAAAAAGTTGTATCTGCAAAGCAAAATAAAGCACAATAAAATGAGGTATGACTGTAATTGCTTTGCTTTAGAATGCTGCAAAAGACAAGTTACCCAAAATAACACCTTTGTTTTGATACCAAAATTACTGTGCACAAGTACACACACACACACACACACACACTCTCATAATCTTATATACAAAACAGATATGAAAAGCATAAATTAAAACCAATTAACATTTTAAATATAAAATGAGCATAACAAAATGTTCTTCCTCTGCAAAATAAAAAGAATGAAAAAAAGTGGGCCTCCCTGGTGGCGCAGCGGTTGAGCGCTAGACTGTGAAGCTGCGTGCAGCCTCTGCAGCGCTGGTTCGACCCCCGGCTGCTCCCCGGCCACCGGAGGAGGGTCCCACATGGCGCGCAGGCCTCTCCTGCCGCCCGCTGCTCCCCTCAGCAGTGTACTTTGGTCCTTCTGCCTGCTCTGCTCCCTGCTCTGGCTCTGGTGAATTCTCTCATCCTCCTGCACTTCTGACTGTACCCAGTGCTTGTATACATACATACATACATACATACATACATACATACATACATACATACATAAATCTTTTTAAAAAAAAAAGAATGAAAAAAAGAGATGACTGAATTTTAGGAACTATATCAATATGGCACACCAAACAATCAAAGAAAATCAAAGACCCTATTACCTTACCATAACTCCCCTTTAAAAAAAAATCTTCTTAAAATTAAAGTTTTTTTTTAAAAAAAAAGATTGATTTATTTATGCATACAAGAGCTGGGGGTTAGGCCAGAGGAGGTGGGGGGTGAGAGGATTCACCTGAGACAGAGTGGGGAACAGTACAGGCAGATCTACTGAAATACACCCCCTGAGGAGAGCAGTGGGCCAGACTGGACAGGTCTGCTGGGCCATGTGAGTCACCTCCCTGGCCGGGGATCAAGCTCATGCTGCAGTAGCTGGTGATAGCTTGATGGTGCTGAGATTTTAACCACTGTGCCATCAGGGAGGCCCTAAATAGCCCTTTTTTAAATAATCCTAGGACAATTTTGCACGATCTGCTCTTGCTGTTTCAAAATCAGTTGAAACAGTTAGCCATCTCAAAGTGAGAAATTCCATCAGAGAATTTACTGCAGAATCTAGCTCAGTACACCTCTCCATTCCAAAATATTTAATAATAGATTATTCCTCACACTGCTACGAAAGTCTCTTAAATTCCATAAAGTCATCTATCCAACTGGGAAAGATTTTGTTTCTAAGACAATACGGTAACTTTTCCGCACTACTCAGCTTGAGCCTGACTCAAAACAGGTGTGATATACTGCACAGTCTACATATAGCATAGGATTTCTCACTTTCAAAGCTCAATTTTCACAGATCCACAGTAGTAAAGGCCTTATAAGTCATCTGTGAGGCACAATAAAGTGAAAGATAATAAAATGAAGTATGCCTGTATTATGAAATTATTACCATAATAAGTCTAGCTACTATCTGTCACCTCACATAGTTACAATATTTTTCTTATACTGAGAATTTTCAAAATCTACTCTTAGCAACTTTCAAGTATATAGAAGAATATTATTAGCTAAAGTCACGATTCTGAGTTACATTTACAGAACTTATCTATATTGTAACTAGAAGTTAGCACCTTCTGACCCCCTGTCCCACTTTTCCAATGCCCCACCCCCACTTTTTTATTTTTTATTTTATTTATTTTTTATTTTTTATTTTTTAAATAATAAATTTTATTTTTATATTCCCCATACAATTGCAGCCCCCCCATTCTGAACCCAATCCCTCCCCTCCCGCCCCCGCCCCCCTAAAAGTGTCTCTGGTTCATAGTTTTTTGTTGATTTTGATTTTCACTTTCTTATAGTTATTCATTTTCCTGGTCCCTTATTTTAGTTTTCTAGATTCCTGCTATGAGTGAGACCATCTGGTATTTTTCTTTTTCTTTTTGGCTTTTTTCGCTGAGCATGATCCCTTCCAGCGCCATCCATGTTGCTGCAAATTGCATGTGTTTATCTTTTTTGAATGCTGAGTAATATTCCATGGTATATATGTACCACATCTTCTTGATCCAGTCATCTATTTTTGGGCATTTGGGTTGTTTCCAAAGCTTAGCTATTGTAAACAGTGCTGCTATAAACATAGGGGTGCAGGTGTTCTTTGGAATTGATGTTTCTGTGTCCTTTGGGTAAATACCTAGGAGTGGAATTGCTGGGTCATATGGAAGCTCTATGTTTAGTAGGTCCAGAAATCTCCACACAGCTCTCCACAGTGGTTGGACCAGTTTGCACTCCCACCAACAGTGCAGAAGAGTTCCTTTTTCTCCACACCCTCGCCAACATTTGTTGTTGCTAGTTTTTTTAATATGTGCCATTCTCACTGGTGTGAGATGGTATCTCATGGTAGTTTTGATTTGCATTTCCCTGATTACAAGTGATGTTGAACATTTTTTCATATGCCTGTTGGCCATTTGCATTTCCTCTTCAGAGAAGTTTCTTTTTAGCTCTTCTGCCCATTTTTTGACTGGATTATTTTCTTTGTTGTTGTTGAGTCTCATCAGCTCTTTGCAGATTTTTGTGATCAGTCCTTTATCATTAGTGTTGGGTGCAAAAATGTTCTCCCAGTTGGTGCCACCCCCACTTTTTTTAAATAAATTTTATTTTTATACTCCCCATACAATTGAGACCCCCTTATTTTGACCCCAATCCCTCCCCTCCCCGCCCCCCACCCCGCATAGAGTGTCTCTGCTTCATAGTTGTTTGTTGATTTTGATTTTTACTTTCTTATAGTTATTCTTTTTCCTGGTCCCTTATTTAAGTTTTCTAGATTCCTGCTATGAGTGAGACCATTCGGTATTTTTCTTTTTCTTTCTGGCTTATTTCACTGAGCATGATCCCTTCCAGCGCCATCCATGTTGCTGCAAATTGCATGTGTTTATCTTTTTTTGATTGCTGAGTAATATTCCATGGTGTATATGTACCACGTCTTCTTAATCCAGTCATCTATTTTGGGGCATTTGGGCTGTTTCCAAAGCTTAGCTATTGTAAACAGTGCTGCTATAAACATAGGTGTACAGGTGCTCTTTGGAATTGATGTTTCTGTGTCCTTTGGGTAAATACCTAAGAGTGGAATTGCTGGATCATATGGAAGCTCTATGTTTAGTAGGTCCAGAAATCTCCACACAGCTCTCCATAGTGGTTGGACCAGTTTGCACTCCCACCAACAGTGCAGGCGAGTTCCTTTTTCTCCACAACCTTGCCAACATTTGTTGTTGCTAGTTTTTTTAATATGTGCCCATTCTCACTGGTGTAAGATGGTATCTCATGGTAGTTTTGATTTGCATTTCCCTGATTACAAGTGATGTTGAACATTTTTTCATATGCCTGTTGGCCATTTGCATTTCCTCTTCAGAGAAGTTTCTTTTTAGCTCTTCTGCCCATTTTTTGACTGGATTATTTACTTTGTTTTTGTTGAGTCTCATCAGCTCTTTGTAGATTTTTGTGATCAGTCCTTTATTGTTAGTGTGGTGTGCAAAAATGTTCCCCCAGTTGGTGGGGTTTCTCTTTGTTTTTGTTATTGTCTCTTTTGCTGTGCAGAAGCTCTTTAATTTGATGTAGTCCCAGCTGTTTATCTTTGCCTTCAATATCACTGCTTTGGGTGATGTGTCTGTAAAGATGTTTGATGTGCATATCATGGAGTGTTTCGCCGATATTTCCTTCTATGTATTTTATGGTTTCAGGTCTTATGTCTAGTTCTTTAATCCATTTTGAGTTGGTTTTTGTGTATCCCACCCCCACTTCTGGCACCCACCTCTCTGTCTCTGTTTCTGTGATTTCAGTATTTTTAGATTCAAAATATAAGTGAGAACATATAGTATTTAGCTTTCTTTGTCTGATTTAGTTCATTTAGCATATGTAATATCCTTAAATTTCATCCACACAGTCACAAATAGCAGGATAACCTTCGTTTTATAGCTAAATAATATTGTGTGTGTGTGTGTATCACATCTTTTTTTATTGAGGTCACACTAATTTACAACTTTGTTTTTGTCTTATTTATTTATCAATTGATTTACTTTTACATTTTAAAAGAACAGGTTTGTTAGGAAAAGGAGAAAGGAAAAGAGAGACCCCTGCGCAGGGGGGCAGGAGAGCTGCATTCGCCAGGGCAGAGATTGTACTGTGTTGTAGAGGTATAGAATCTCCTCCTGCAAGTGTTGTTTCTACACCACACTCACCACCAAAGAACCCACAGTCATCCACCATAGCCCAAGTCACTTCCACCCTTTGTTCTTAAGCCTCCACACCCCATCTGGTAGCTTCAGTTGTAGAGTCAGATTTCTAGGGTTTATTAGTTTGACTTTAACCCTTTGTTTTATTTCTTTATATTCCACATTTAAGTGACATTCAGTATTTGTTTTTATTCTGCCTTCTTTCAGTTAATGTAATTCCCTCAGCTCCATTTGTAATGGCAAGATTTTATTTTTTTAGTAGCTGAGTAATATTCCATACCACATTTTCCTGATCCACTCGACTGTCTTATGGCACTAAGCTTGTTTCCATAGCTTGATTCTTTTAAATAGGGCTGCAATGAATATGGGAGTCCATATTTCCCCCAAATTAGTGTTGTTTGTATTCTTCAGATATCTAGGAATGGAAATCCTGGGTCATATAGTTGACCCACTTTTAATATTTTGAGAGCCTTCCATACTGTTTTCCATAGAGGCTGGTTTAGTTTACATTCCCACTTACAGTGTAGGAGAGCTCCTTTCATTCTGCATCCTCACTAACACTTGTTTTTGGTTTTTTTGAGATGAGCCATTCTCACAGATGTGAGGTGGTATCTCATTGTGATTTTGATTTACATTTCCCTGACTATAAGGATGAATATTTTTCATGTGCCTGTTTGCCATGTATATGTCTTTTTTTTTTTTTTTAAGATTTATTTATTTATTTATTTATACAAGCACTGGGTACAGTCAGAAGCGCAGGAGGGTGAGAGAATTCACCAGAGCCAGAACGGGAAGCAGAGCAGGCCGAAGGACCGAAGTACACTGCTGAGGGGAGCAGCGGGCAGCAGGAGAGGTCTGCGGGCCATGTGGGACCCTCCTCCGGTGGCCAGAGAGCAGCCGGGGATCGAACCGGCGCTGCAGAGGCTGCAGGCAGCTTTGCAACCCAGCGCTCAACCGCTGCGCCACCGGGGAGGCCCCTATATGTCTTTTTTGGAGAAGTGTCTATTTAGCTTTTCTATTTATTTGTTTGTTTGTTTATTTATTTATATCCCTTCCACCAAACCATCCATGCACATGCCCCAGCCGCCTCCCTCCTCCATTCACAAAACCCTTTCCCCTATCCCCTCTGGTAACCATTATCTTCTTTTTAGCACATTCAAAATTTTTTTCCTATTGTTTGTGTGTAATTGATTTTTCTTGGGGGGGGGCAGTGTTTGTGTTCCACATATGAGTGAGACCATCCTAAATCTGTCTTTCACTTTCTGTCTTTCACTCAACATAATCACCTCAAGATTTGTCTACTTTGTCCCAAATGCCACCATTTCATCTTTCTCCATATTCCATTGAATATATGCTTTACAGTCCCTCTATCCATTCATCTATTGATGTGTTGGTTCCATGAGTTAGCAATAAACAGTGCTTCTATGAACATAGGTAGATCTTTTCATATTAGATTTTTTCATCTTGTTTGGACAATTACCTAATAGCAGCAGTGCTGGTTAAAATGGAATTTTCATTTGTATTTTCTTGAGATATCTCCATACTGTTTTCCACAGGGACTATACCAGCTTGGGAATGTAAGTTCCTTTTTCACTGCAACCTCATCATTTGTTAATTATGTTCTTTTTCATATAGACCGTTCTCACAGGGGTGAGGTGGTGTCTCAGTGTGGTTTAGTTTGCATTTCTCTCTCTCTTTTTTTAAATTTTTAATTTTATTTACTTATGCATACAAGAACTATGGTATAGGCCAGAGATACTGGGGTTGAGAGGAGTCACCAGAGACAGAGTGGGGAACAGAACAGGCAGATTGACTGAAATACACTGCTGAGGGGAGCAGCAGGTGAGTCAGGAGAGGTCTGCTGGACCATGTGGGTAGCTCCCTGACTGGGAATCGAACTTGTGCTGCAGTGGCTGCAGACAGCTTCATAGGCTGCATCCCAACCCCCTGTACCACCAGGGAGGTCCAATTTTCTTTTTTTATACTACCTTTGGTTTTGGGATCAAGTTAATGCTGGCTTCATAGAATATATTGGGGAGTTTTCCTCATTTCGATTTTTCTTTTTTAAGTGTGAGTAGGATAGGTATTAGATGTTCTTTAGAGGTTTGGTAGAATTCACTGAATAAGCCATCTGGTCCTCAGGGTTTTGTCCTTGGGGAGACTTTTTATTACTATTACTATTTCAATTTCAGTGCTTGTCTCTTTCATTCTGGTTAATCTTGGGAGTTAGGGACATCCCTGGTGGTCCAAAGGTTTAAGACACAGCACTATGAAGCAATCTGCAGCCACTGCAGCACAAGTTCAATCCCCAACCAGGGAGATACACACATGGCGCAGCAGACATCTCCTGACTTGCCCGCTGCTCCCCTCAGCAGTGTATTTCAAATGATCTGCCTGTTCTGTTCCCCACTCTGTCTCTGGTGAATCCTCTCACCCCCCACACCTCTGGCCTGTACCCCAGTTCTAATATGCATAATTAAAGAAATCTTTAAAAAAAATCTTGAGAGTTAAACTGTTAACTATCTTATTTTTATATGTGGACTTGTATTGCTATGAACCGCCCATGTAGCACAACTTTTAAAGCATCCAATACTGTCCGGTAGCTTGTCTGTAGAAATTGTTTGTCTCTTCTTTGATTTTTTCATTGACCCAAGAGTTGTTCAGGAGCATATTGTTTAGTCTCTACATGTTTTTGGTTATTTTTTTTTTTGTTCCAGGTTTCCTTTTATGGTTAATTTCTAGCTTTATTACATTGTGTTCTGTGAAGACACTTGATATAATTCCTATTTTTGCATATTATCTATGGTTTGTATTATGTCCTAGTATATCATCTATTCTTTATAATGTTCCATGTGCACTGGAGAAGAAAGTGTATTTATTTTTTTTAGGATGGAAAACTCTGTAGATGTCCAGTAAATTCATCTGATCTAATACTTCATTTAAGGCCTTTATTTCTTTGTTAATTTTCTATCTGGATGATCCATCAGTGGTGAGTTGAAGTTTCCACCAATCATATATTGTTTTAAGTCTGTTAATAATTGCTTTATAGAATTAGGTGCTCTTATATTTGGAGCATAAATATTAATAACAGTTATATCTTCTTGGTGAATTGTTCCCATTATGCCTTTACCATTATATAGTGTCTTGTCTTTGACCCTAATTATCTGGTTTTAGTTGGAAGTCTAGCTTATTGGATATAATACTCATTGAATTATTAGTATGTATGATTTTATTCCAGCCAGTTATTTTTAGATTTTTTTTTTGCCTTGTATTTTTAAATGGGTCTCTTTTAAACAAAGTATTGGAGGCTGGAATTTTTTTCACATTTGGGGTAATTATTGATATAAACATTTTGGTTTTACTTTTGATTATTTTATTTTTGCTGTTTTTTTTTCTCTTTGTTTCTTTCCACTCATTCTGGATGGCTTTCTTTAGAATTTCTATCAGTTTCTTTGCTTCTTCATGTGTGATGTCTATTCTGGATTTTTGGTTAGTGGTTTCCATAGGGGTTTTACTTAAATTAAGTAATTTTACTTAAATTATGTTTTAGATCCTTTATGAGCTGGAGTCTGCTCTCCAACATTTAACCATACCAGTTCTACCCATTTCTTCCTCACCTTTAGTATTTCATGTTGTTGGCACCTAGTATTCTTGCTCTTGGAGTTATTTTGCTATCGTCATTTTGCTGAGGAGTTTGTGCTCCAATTTTTCTTTTCTTGTAGTACTCCTTTGAGTATTACTTGAAGAGCCGGTTTGCTGGTGGCAAACTCCACTAGCTTCTGTTTGTCTGAGAAAGTCTTTATTAACCTTCAGACTTAATTGATAATTTTGCAGGACAGGGAATTCTTGGCTGGCAGTTCTTGTCTTTTAGAATTGCAAATATTTCCTTCCACTATCTTCCTGCCTGGAGAGTGTCTGGACTGAAATCCAGGGAAATCCTTATTTGGGAGCCCTTATGAGTTATTTCTTCCCTTGCTTTCTGCAAAATTTTTTCTTTATCTTTGATTTTTGATAGTTTTACAACACTGTGTCTGGGCATAGGTTTTTTTGCATTGATGAATTTAGGTGTCCTCTCTCCTTACTGTTCCTCCATATTCAATCCTTCTGTCAGTTTGGAAAGTTGTCATTTATTGTCTTTTAAAATAGGGTTTCTACTCCCATTTCTTTTCTCCCCCTTCTGGAAGCCCAATCATTCTGAAGTTTCCTCCTCTAATTGAATCTGATATTTCTCATGGAGTTTCCTCATTTTTCTTTTGTCTTGAGTCTTTTCTAAACGTGTAATTCATTCATTTACATTTTTCTACAGCTGAAATTCCTTCTTATGCCATTTAAATTCTACTTGAAGCACTAAGTATGTCTACATTTCATTCAGAGTCCCTTTGTGTGATCTTTTTAAATATTCAATCTCTTTAGTGAAGAAACTCTTTGTTCCTGGATCTCCTTTCTGAGATCCTGAGTCTACCTTTCTGCCTTTGACTGATCTTCCAGTATCTCATTTAGCATTTTTAATATTGTTGCTTTGAAGTGAATGTCAGATAGTTTCTTTATTTCTGTATCCTTTATAATTTGTTCTTGTCTTGAGATGTTCCTTGTTTCCTAGACATGTATATTTCCTTATTTAGAGCTGTGTGTGTGTGTGTGTGTGTGTGTGTGTGTGTGTGTGTGTGTGTGTGTGTGTGATGCTGGGGATTTTCTTTGCTTGTCTTCTACTTAGTTTACCTCGGTGTGAGTTGGAGGTAGGATGGGGAGTTCTAGGGTTTTTTGGTTTTTTTAAAAAGATTTATTTTTATTTATTTATGCATAAAAGAACTGGGGTGCAGGCCAGAGGTGCGGGGAGTAAGAGGATTCACCAGAGACAGAGTGGGGAACAGAACAGGCAGACTAACTGAAATACACTGCTGAGGGGAACAGCAGACAAGACAGGAGAGGTCTGCTGTGCCATGTTGGTTAGCTCCTGACCTGGGGATCAAACTCAAGCTGCAGTGACTGCTGATAGCATCATAGTGCTGAGACTTAACCCCTTGTGCCACCAGGGAGGCCCCTTCTAGGGTTTTAATACTCAATCTTGGTTGGAAGAGAGATGTTAGTCCCCTCAACCTTCTTGTTTTGTTTTACAGTAAGCTCTATTTTATGCTTAAATTGTCTTTACTTTCCTCCACACCTCCCTTTGTTCCTTTCATCTGAGGGGGGGAGGGGTCATGATCTATGAAGCATGGACCTCCCAGTGGGAATAGCAATATTCTGACCTCCAGATTGACACGCTGGGGGTAATTTTCACTTGGTTCAAAGCAGCACTGTGTGTGCAGAGGGAATGCATGTGCCTATTTAACACTATGGCTGCCCATAATGGCCAGCATTGCCCAGACCTTGCTTCAGCCACTGCTTATGCAGGGCTGGGATGTATAGGTGTCCTTGGTTTGCCTTCCCAGATGATATGTGAATTCCACTGTGGGGCTTGTTATGGAGTCTGGTCTGGCTTGGCCTGGCTTCTCTTTGCTCTCTTCCAGGAGGGAGTAAGGGATGGAGATTTCAGTGGCCATGCCTTCCCAGTTGTGAGTTCTCAATTTCCCAGATTGTACCCAGACCCGCTCTTGTGTCAACAAGATTTCTCCAAGGAATCTCACAAAGTCCTGGTTTCCCTCAGTGTGACTAGAGAAGTTGACCTCTAGCTCAGACACATTCCCCCTTGCCTCATCTTGTTCTTTCCCTTCAGTGGCCACCAACCTTAATTCTTAAACTCCTTCAGGATGTCCTGGGGCTGTGTAGGTGGTGCAAAGCATCTGCATTTTCGTACAAGCACATATCAATCTTTTTTATAATTATTTTCTTTTTTTAAAGATTTATTTTATTTATTTATGCATACAAGAGCTGGGAGTAGGCCAGATGTGTGAGGGGGGTGTGTAAGAGGATTCACCAGAGACAGAGTGGGAGCAGAACAGGCGGATTGACTGAAATACACTGCTGAGGGGAGCAGCAGACGAGCCAGGAGAGGTCTGCTGTGCTATGTGAGTTAGCTCCCTGTTTGGGGATCGACTCATGCTGCGGTAGCTGGTGATAGCTTCATAGCGCTATACTTAACCACTTGCTCCACCAGGGAGGCTCTTATAATTATTTTCAAGGGAGAGGACGATTAAAACTTCTCTATTCCTCCATGTTGTAGGGTGAGGCTCTTTTGCCTTTTGGATTGGGTTATTAGTTTTCTTATTATTGAATTATATGAGTTCTTTGCAGATTTTTGTATCAGTCCCTTGTTGGATGTAGGGTGTCTATTTGTTTTGGTGACAATTTATTTTACTGTCCAAAAGCTCTTTAGTTTAATGTAGACCCATTCATTTATATTCTCTTGTTTTCCTTGCTTTGGAGACAAACCCACAAAGACATCT
This sequence comes from Talpa europaea, assembly GCF_964194135.1. Classification (NCBI taxonomy): domain Eukaryota; kingdom Metazoa; phylum Chordata; class Mammalia; order Eulipotyphla; family Talpidae; genus Talpa; species Talpa europaea. The sequence goes on along the minus strand of NC_140080.1, from coordinate 59,325,434 downwards.
CAGAAGTATTTTGCCTATGTTTTCTTTTATGTATTTATAGTTTCAGGTCTAACATCCAGGTTTTTTATCCATATCAGTTGATTTTTGTGTATGGTGTGAGCTAATGGTCTAGATTCTTTCTTTTGCATGTGGCTATCCAGATTTTCCAGCACCATTTATTTCTTAAGGAGATTATGCTAAGTGAAATAAATCACAATAAAGTATTGTATGAAGTCATTTATACATGGTATATAGAGATGCCAAACAAGTGGTCAGATAAAGCCAAACTAACAACAAACCCTAGAAAGTTCATTATAGTACAGATGCTACCAGAGGAGAAAAGGGAGGGAGAAGGGTGGGCAATAAAAATATAAAGAGTATCAGGAATATTCACCACCAACATGGCTACATGCTAAGCTATAAGACAAGTATCATGAAATTTCTAAATATTGAAATTTTGAAGAGTATGGTCTCTGACCACATGAAATTGAAGAATAGAAAGGAAGAAGTAAGATTGTCTCAGTTCACAAAAGATATGATCATTTGTACAGAAACTTCAAAATGAATGTACAAAATGCCTAGTAGGTTTAATAAGTGACTACTAAGGTGATGCTAATTTGCAAACATGTGTATGTAAGGCTATCATAAAAAATTAATTTTTTGTATACTGTCAAATATTATAATATGAAACTTTAAAATACCATTTATAATAATATCTAAAATATAAGTTAATTTTTAAGAGTTAATTACAAAAATTGTGTTCAAAACATGATTAAAATATTAAAGAAAATATTTGATTAAAATATTAAAGAAAATCCGAATAAATGGACAGTTATATCATGATCGTGGGTTAGAAGTCACAATATTGTTAAGGTTAATAGTCATCTAAATGTGATCTGTAAATTCAACACAATTCCAGTGAAAATCTTGACTTTTTTTAGAAATTCTAAAATGTATAGGAAACACGAAAAGACCTAGAATAGCTAAAACAATCTTGAAAATGAAAATAAAGCTAGAATACACATGCTATCTTATCATGATTTTGTTTAAACCTATAGTAATAAGACAGCGTGGTAATGATGAAAGAGAAATAGACCCACACTTATGGTCAGTTGATTACTCTGGTTCAATTCAATAGGAATTGAATTGGAAGTAATTCAATAGGAAGAGTAAAGCCTTTTCAAAAAATGTTGCTACACAAATTCTAGTTACCTTAGCCTCCCCAAACTCACCTGTCTCAGGTAACATGGGACAATCAAAGGGCTCACCTTATTGTTTCCTTTCTTTCAGGGATACCAATCCTGTTATACCAGTTGCTTAATATCTGAAAACATTGTTAAATATATTTTGTCTAGTTTTCTAGGATAGACAAAGGGAAACCCATATCCTTTTACTCCATTTTAGCTAAACCAGAAGCTGGAGATATATATATATATATATATTGCATAGAAGAACTGGGGAGTAGACCAGAGGTGTAGGGGGTGAGAGGATTCACCAGAGATAGAGTGGGAAGCAGCACAGGCAGATTGGCTGGCATACACTGCTAAGTGGAGTAGCAGGCAAGACAGGAGAGGTCTGCTGAACCATGTGGGTTAGCTCTCTGGCTGGGCATCAAACTCAGGCTGTAGTGGTGATAGTGCTGAGACTTAACCCCTAGGCCACCAGGGAGGCCCTGGATAGTCACCTTTATATGTGCTTTCTGACTGTTGTATAAAAATGGTTTATCATGGAGCGAATATGGAAGAAATAGAAGCAAAGGGTTCATTCAGCAAGTACTGCAACTGTCTAAGAGAAATGCTGGTGCTTAGACTAGTAGAGCAGCAGTCCAAAACAGGACTGTTCAACTGCTGAATGCATTTTGGTGTTAGAATTGGCAGTACTGTATGATAGATTGGATTTGGGGCATGAGACAAACATGGACATGAACAGAAATGTAGTTTGGGGGCCAGAAAAACTGCATGAATATCATTATGAGAAGACATGAAACTGCATGAATATCATTATGAGAAGAATATCATTATGAGAAGATTCAGGATTTTGGGGATGGGGAGGCAAAAAGTCTGAGAATTCCATTCTTAATCTGGAAGCATAAGAGAAAATTCATGTCCTTCTCCCTATAGGAATATATTTTAAAACTATATTATTATATTTTATAGTATATTGTAATATAGTGTTTATGTCTCTCTCATAGGCCAATAGCTCTTTGAAGAGCTTATTCATGTTTGTGTCACATATAGTGCACATAGTAGTCCTTTAATAATTGTGTGTTCGTGTGTGTGTGTGTGAGAGAGAGAGAGAGAGAGAGAGAGAGGAAGAATCTGATGAACTTGATGTCAGAGATGAAAGCTGAGGGTTCTGGGTTACAGGAGAGATAGTACTGAATCTCTGGAAAAGATCTAGAATCTTCTGCTATTCTTTTTTGGAAACCAACTTAGCCCAGTAAGGACAAAAAATGTGTATTCAATCATAAAAACCGTGTGTTTATATAACCTTAGATGGAAATAATGAGAGAAGATGCCTTGTGATTTTGATATCACTTGTTTCCCTGACGAATAAAAATCCTCTTTGAATTGAATAACACAGAGTGAAAAGGAGAATGGGCTCAAATATGTGTCTAATAACATGCCAACATATCTAAACATACTGCTTAAGAGCTAGTCTTTCTCAGCTTAGTGCTATAGTTTATAACAGAGCTCTCACAGAGCTTTTCATGGTCATACATGGTTTTATTTTTATCATCTTTAGCTACAATGTTAAATGCCAAATAGATGCCGCATTCTGCGGGGGTGGATGGGAGGAAAAAGGTAACCCTAAATGGCAATGAAATCCTTTGCTGCCTAAAACTTTTCTTGTATTTGAATATTTCACTCTGAGGCTCACTGTTTGGTTAAAGTATTGTCTTTAAAAAGAACCATTGAAGCTAGAAGGGATCATGCTCAGCGAAATAAGTCAGAAAGAAAAAGAAAAATACCGGATGGTCTCACTCATAGCAGGAATTTAGAAAATCTAAATAAGGGACCAGGAAAAAGACTAATTAATACAAAGTAAAAATCAAAATCAACAAGCAACTATAAACCAGAGACACACTACGGAGGTGGGGGGATGGGCAGGGAGAGGAAGGATTAGGGTCAAAATAAGGGGGGGGTGCAATTGTATGGGGAATATAACCAAAATGAAAATGCATACTTTGTGGAAAAATGAAAAATGATATAAGAATTATATAAAATTAAATATTAAAAAAAAGAGCCATTGAAAGTTTTTAAACGGCTTTTTGGGTGAATTAGCACAGTAAGTATTTTCTAAGGTAGGGAGTCTTTATGAGATGGTTAAAAGCATTTGTACTGCACACTTTCTTTGACTTGTTAACTTTGTATTCGTTGACAAAAAAGGCTTAACCTCTATAAGCCTCAGTGTATCCATTTATGAAATGGGACTAATAATATATCACACCAAGTTGCTAATAAATATTGAATCAATAATGACTATAAAGTTCCTCTAAGATAGTTCTGGAACATTTTGATAGCTAAGCAAGAGCAGAGTGTAATGAAATAAAACCCTGAAGAAGTAAGTTTGATGTGATGGAAGGGACTGGGAAAGGTCTGAAGCATAGGGTATAGGAAGCTACTTTGGGGGGGAAAGAGCAGATATTGGCTGAGAATATTAGGGAACGGAGGCCATGATGGGGATTCTGAAAGGCATGGGGGACACTCCAGAAGGAAGAGTTGGACACCATCAGTAAATGAAAACTGGGAGCTGGTACCCAAAATAAACCCATGGCTGCTCAGAAATTTTACTTAGGGCAGATCTAAATGAATATTTAGCTAATCTTAACATAGGACAGAGCCTTAAATTTGGAAATCATACAGTGAAAAAATTAACCAAAAAAAATCAAAATTCTGTACTTTAAAGATATTTAAAATTTTTTTAAAGATTTATTTGTTTAAGCATATAAGATCTGGGGTACAGGCCAGAGGTGTTGGGGGAGGGGGGTTGAGAGGATTCACCAGAGACAGAGTGGGGAACAGAACAGGCAGACTGACGAAATACACTGCTGAGGGCAATAGCTGGCGAGTCAGGAGAGGTCTCCTGCGCCATGTGGGTTGCTCCCTGGCTGGCCAGGGATCAAACTCATGCTGCAGAGGCTGCGGATAGTTTCATAATGCTGTGCTTAACCCCTTGCACCACCAGGGAGGCCCTTATTCAAATAATTTAAAAATTACTAGAAACTTCATTAAGAGAAATTTTTTTTTTAAATTTCACCCAAGTTTTTCCACATAAAGATAGTAGATTACACACTGGCATCTACTTTTTGTTCTCTCTCACACTACTAAACCCACACATGATGGAGAGAAAAGAAAAGATAAGCAGCAGAAGTAAGATTTTGAAACTAGAAAACAGATAAATGACTTAGCATCCCCTCTAAACTACATCTTCAGTCAACATCAAGGAAAACTGACAGCTATTCCAATTTACAACACAGGATCTCCACAGGCTCAAATGTAACATCTAGCACCTATGAAGTCAGGGAAGTGCAGTGGGAAGAGACTGAAAATAGGATGAATGGTTGAGCACCTATTAAGTAATTGGACCCTGGAATTCTCCCCATACTGCAGCTGGACCACTGTGCCGCCCCAACGCTGGTGAGACAGTGGAGATTTATTTGTGGGAGAGAGTAAACCAGAAGACACCATGCCTGGTTGAAAATGGGACATCTGGGACTGAAAACAGAAATGAAGCAAACATCTACATCCGGCTCCTGAAACACCATGGCATCTACCCCACTTTACAACCAGAGGCCCTGCCCTTAAGACAGGAGATGAGAAGACTTCTTTGGGGAATTTGATCAGCTCAACAAAACAGATCTAAACATACTATCAGGGGAGGTTCCCAACTATGCAGTCAGGCTAGTTCACCCCATTGTAAAGGTCATATTCAACATGCTTTCCCTCCCTCCACCCCAGCCTGCAAGCAGTTTTTTTTTTTCTTTCCCTACTTTTCAGGATATGAAAACAATCAGGGATTATCAGACATTCAAGGGAATTCTCCAATATGAAAAATGGAAACCAAAAAAGTAAACAAAAAACAACAACAACAAGGAAACAGACCTTGCAAGAGAAAAGAATACTTTTTAAAGGAAATGCTGCCATTACTATCCTGAGAGAGATAAGAAAAGTTATTTCCACATGAAAAAAAATAGGATATTATTTAAAAGAGGGGAGAGGCTGCTCAATGGAAAAAATCTCTTGGAACTAAAAATATAACACAAATAAAAACTCAATAAAAATGTTGAAAGGAAAATAAGGAAATCATCCAGAAAATAAGGTAAAAGACAGGCAGATAAAAGATAGGAAAAGTAGACAAACATTAGAGATCCAGCTGGAAAGTCTAAAATCTTTTTTAAAAAAGATTTATTTATTCATGCATACAAGAACCGGGGTACAGGCCAGAGGTGTGGGGGTGAGAGGATTCACCAGAGACACAGCGGGAAACAGAACAAGCAGACTGACTGAAATACGCTGCTGAGGGGAGCAATGGGTGAGACAGGAGAGGTCTGCTGCATCATGTGGGTATCTCTGTGGCCAGCCGGGATCGAACCTGCTCTGCAGAGGCTGTGGACAGCTTCACAGCACTGCACTAACTGCCTGTGCCACCAGGGAGGCCCAGGAAGGTCTAAAATCTTAATAGGGCTTCCAGGTTTCAGAAGTAAGACAAGGAGAATGTGTCAGAGAGTATTTAAAGAAAAATTCAATAAAATTTCTCAGAGCTGAAGCACATCAGTCTACATTTTAAAGAAGTCCTCTGAGAACACAATACAATGGTAAAAAACAGATCCCTACCCAGGCACATGTAATAGTTAATTTTATATGTCAACCTGGCTGGGCTGTCAGATGTGCAAACAGAATATTTGGTTAAACATTATTCTGGGTGTTTCTGTGTGAAGGTATTTTGGATGAGATTAACACACTGGCTCCCTTTAAGCAGATAGCCTTCCATAATGTGCATAGATTTCATTCAGTCAGTTGAGGGATGAGAAGATTGTTGCACAGTCTGACACACCCTTCAGCAGTAGGGGTTTTTAACCTTCTTCATGATCTGGCTTCTGTCATATATCTACCCCCATCCTTAGTCTATCAGACATGTGCAATTGTGAAGAGAATTCAGCCTTTTTCACAGGTCTCTTAAGCCCCATTCAAATGTGGAAATATGCCTGGGCACCTGTGTGACTGTGCAAACTTCCTGTTGAAAGTAAACATAAGGTCCTTGAAGGAGATGTTTTCTAACATTCAGGGAAGTCTGTCTCAATCTCACCTCCCTTCAGCAATGATAACTTTATTATACAAAACTGTTTATAATTACATGTGGTCTTATTTTATACCCTGGTTTTCTAAACTCTGTGACCATTTTATTTTATTTTTACATAATTATGTTCTAAGTGGATGTTTACCAATTAAGATATTAATGTACAAAAAAATGAGACTCATCATGTTGAAACTGAAGAACAGAAGCAATAAAATTATTCTCACACTAAAACAAATGGTTATAACATTTTTAGAAACCAAGGGCCTATTGACTGTCTCAAAACACATGCAAACCTTTGGCATTTAGTGGTTTGGAGGATTTAACCCACCATTTGGGGGTAGCAACACCTATTTATATAATCTTGATGATTGGTTTTATATATGTTAAACAATCAAGATGAAATTGTATAACCATCAAAGACAGACAAAGGAGGAGAGGCAATATAAGCTTCTAGAACCAGGAAAAGAATTATTAGAGTCACTTTCATTTTGCCTTCAAATTTGTTTTTCTGCCAAGTACTTTTTCCTGCGGGGCGGGGGGGGGGGGGGGGGTCACGTTACCACTAGATGGCAGCACAGTGGCATTCTCGTAGTTACCTTGAGATCGAGTCAGAGCCAGGAAACTGGCTCATCAGCTTGGCTGTAACTTAGAACAGACTCATCGCATTGTGTGCATACATACAAACAAACATGCATACATACATAAGTACTTGCAACCAATATTCATTGCCTTTAATATAACTCCTGATAATGACATTATTGCATTTAAAACAATGTTACCAAAACATTGGAAAAGAAGGAAAATAAATAAAATAATTAATTAACTAATTAAATTTAATGACTAAAGGAGACCAGAAAGGAAGGTAACAGAATGAAGAACATTGTTCCTGAACAACTGGTCTAGATGGAGACATCTAAAGGTATCCACTGGTATGTTTTTAAGGACCAGAAATCAAACACTGATACAAATGAGGAAGCTCTAAGGGCCGTATCTTGGGGTCAGAAATTCCAAATAATTCAAGGTCAAATCATTGAAACTACAAGAAGATAATCATCGTTAGAATCAGAAATAAATGGTCTTAGTTGATAATTCTTTGTGAATGCACCCAATTTTACAGAGATGTCATGTACATGGCAGTTGCCAGACAATTTGATGCCCAATTTACCAGTTTTTATTTGCCATGATGACACTGGAAGAATGACAAATTGCTATGATTCTCTGTTTGTAGTGCACCTTTGTCAGTAGCTAAGTTTCCTCTCTGGCTCTACCTCCAGTCAAAAAGGGGCCCCTATGATTTCAGCTTTTGCTGAATGACCCCAGCTCTGGGATCCAACAATACTATCATCTCCCATGGTCCTCTGGTCTAAAGGTTTATTGGTTTCTGCCGTTGCTAACTTTGCCTCATTGTCTTCTCAGCTTTTTTATCATTTGTGTAACCAGTTTCCTGTATTAAATTCTCTCCATTAAAAATGCACTGACTGGGCCTCCCCAGTGGTGCAGCCGGTTGAGCACAGTGCTGTGGAGCTGTTCGCAGCCTCTGCAGTGCCAGTTCGATTCCTGGCTGGCCAGGGAGATTCCCACATGGCGACGCAGACCTCTCCTGTCGCGCCCGCTGCTCCCCTCAGCAGTGTGTTTTGGTCCTTCTGCCTGTTCTGCTCCCTGTTCTCTCTGGTGTATTCTCTCACCCTCCTGCCCCTCTGGCCTGTATTCCAGTGCTTGTATAAATAAATAAAATCTTTAAAAAAAAATATACTGACTATGGCTTCTGTTTTCTTGATGCATTAATGTAATACACATATATAGATATATATATATATATACATATGATATGAGCAATTTTCACTATTCTTTTTACTCTGATATTTCCTATTCCTTTTTTAAGATTTATTTATTTATGCATACAAGAACTGGGGTACAGACCAGAGGTGTGAGGGGTGAGAGGATTCACCAGAATCCACCAGAGAACAGGCAGACTGAAATACACTGCTGAGAGGAGCAGTGGGCAAGTCAGGAGAGGTCTGCTGCACCATGTGGGTTGCTCCTGGCCAGGGATCAAACTCGTGCTGCAGTAGCTACAGATAGCTTCATAGTTTGCGTCTTAACTCCTTGCGCTGCCAGGGAGGGCCTGATATTTCCTATTCTAATCTATTTTACATTTTTAAAAATGCCAGTCACAACCCATTAAAATGAGTTCACAACTCACTGATGGGTTACAGCTTACTCCCTTTAAGCCCCTATCACTCACTTCTGAGTGTCTAAAAGCAGTGCTTTGCCAAATACAGAGAACAAGAGACCTGAAATAGCCCATAAGGTCAGGAAGAAATGTCTGTGAAACCCAAATTTGGGGACTCCTCATCTAACATCATTAAGTTAGACAACTATTGGTCTCTAAATCAACAAGATGTGACATGGGGATGGAAGGATCCACATCTCCTTCTTTATCATTTCGCCATTTTGTATGACTTTGGATTTTCAAAGCATGTCTAAAAAAAGGCAGCAGGGTACAATAAGAGGAACCCCGGATTTAATGACAGAACATGTTAGTACCAACTTGGAATTTGCCACTTTTTACTGACGTGACATAGAAAGTCACTGAGCATCATTTCTGTACCCTGGTTTCCTCTTCTATAAGAGGGTATATAATATGATTATTTCCCATTAGAATTCCTGAATCAATGTCACTTGCATTGCTTTCAAAATCAACATTTTATTATTATCTTATATATAAAATACATTTGATCATTCAAATACAGTTATTCAGATTTGAATTATATGAACTTTCTGTGATATGATAAATATGGAAATTATATCTGTGAAAGTATTTGTTATTGCTTATATAATAAAGACTGAGTTTATTAAACGCTGTTCCACCCAACCCCTGAATGTCAGTGCTTAATATTTACCAGGCATACACATTCTAACAGCCTTTGTGTTAGTATAATGGACCAGTCAATTCTACTTGCTTCTGGGGATTCAATCATACCCCACAAACAAAGATAGATTGTTTCCAATTAGTGTCTGTTGGGCAAAGATGTTCAATTGTTAAATCGCTTTAACTGTGAATGAATTTTAATCAACATGATCATATTGCTTTACACATTTCTCTTGTAGAATAAAACATTTCTTTACAAATTAGATAAGCTCAATTATTGATATATTTCCATATATTTAAATCACACTTGCAGCATATACCATCATTTTAAAAAGAAAATTCTTTTCAGGGCTTTCAGAAAACCATTTAAATTCTGGTGTTCTTTGGGCCTCCCTGGTGGTGCAAGGGGTTAAGAGCAGCACTATGAATCTAGCCGCAGCCTCTGCAGCATGAGTTTAATCCCCAGCCGGCCAGGGAGCTATTCCCATGGTGCAACAGACCTCTGCTGTCTCGCCCGCTGCTCCCCTCAGTGGTGTATTTCACTAGATCTGCCTGTTCTGTTCCCCACTCTGTCTGTGGCAAATCTTCTCAACCCCTGCACCTCTGGCCTGTACCCCAGTTCTTGTATGCATAAATAAATACTGATGTTCTTAAAAAGCAAAGAAGTACAACCTCAAAGGCTTTCCTGGTATCTTGGCCAATAAATTTGATAAGGGACCTAAAAATGATTATGTGTAATATTTATCCATCTATTCTATTGTAGAACATTTATTATATATTTGGAGTTATGTTGCTGAGGAAAGCAAAGATGAATAAGAGTGAGACGATCACAATCTATTAAAGTGATACAGATATAAGCAACTAATATAGATGTAATACAAAGGATACTATAACTAAGATATTAATTCATTGATACATTTTTCCAAATGAATTTAGTGCCTGCATGTATCAGACCCTATACTAGTTATTATAAATAAGAAATACTACTTTAAGAGCTTGTAACCTAATAGATAAATACAGGACAAATTCCTGAAAAGCACCTAAACTAACCTTATTGAATGGTGCATGAAAAGTCTGTCACAGAAGAAATTTACATAGAATTCTGAAAAACTAACAGGAGAATGAAGAGTAAGAAGAGAGATAATATTCTAGGCAGAAAAGCAGTTTTTACAAAGGTAAAAAGATGGGAAAAACTGGAAATTATTTAGTATGCCTGGATTCCGGGTTACATATTGAATGTATTAAGTCATAGAACTAGGATGAATAGAGGTCAGATAATGAAGAGTTGTGTGTGCTGTTGTAAAGTTTCCTATTTTATACAAACCATTGAAGGTTTTCAGCAGAGGATACACACACAGATATGTATATACATATGTGTATGTTCATATACATATGTTTGTATGCATGTTTTATTGAGATATAATTCACATACTATAAGGATTTTAGCTTATTTACTGAATTGTGCTACCATCATCACATCAATTTTAGAGCATTTCATCATTCCAAAAAGAAACTATACCCATACCAACAATCTTCCATCTTTTATCATGATGGCAGCCCCCTAATTTATTGTGCCTAACTTTGATCAGTAACTAGTATTTAGCAGAATAACTTTAAAACCTTGCCTAATTATTATTTTAATGTGAAGTAACCAGTCACTTTTTGTCACAAAGCTCACAAGCCAAATGTCTCAAGTTCAGAATTTTTTTGTGAAGAAGACTCCTAATCATAGCAAATCTTCATTTATTTATTTATTTTTTTAAAGAGAGGCATGTATTTTTATTTATTTATTTATTTATTTATTTGTTTGTTTGTTTGTTTGTTTGTTTGTTTGTTTGTACATGCACTGGGTACAGTCAGAAGCGCGGGAGGGTGAGAGAATTCACCAGAGCCAGAGCGGGGAGCAGAGCAGGCAGATGGACCAAAGTACACTGCTGAGGGGAGCAGCGGGCGGCAGGAGAGGTCTGCGCGCCATGTGGGACCCTCCTCCAGTGGCCGGGGAGCAGCCGGGGATCGAACCGGCGCCGCAAAGTCCGCAGGCAGCTTTGCAACCCAGCGCTCAACCGCTGCGCCACCGGGGAGGCCCAAATCTTCATTTATTTTGAATTTATCTCACTTGCCTTTAGAGCTTCTCTAACATTCTGTTTCCTCAACTTCTTTCTAAATTCTATTTGGTTAGCCTTTACTTTTCCCCTCACACTTGCAGTTTTTCCCAATTCCTCCTGAATTTTAAAATTCCAAATGGAATATATCCCTGATAGTGTAGTCCAGTATTATCTCAATACGTTAGAGCATACATTGTACACCTAATATTCTGTGAGAAATTAGTTTTCTTTCCTTCTATCACATGGCCACATGCTTTAATTACTAATGTCATCCTTTCCCACTGATAATATAGCTCAGATCACTTTTCTAAGTGTTGATGAGACTCATGTGGGATGGTATCAAACCCTCAAAGAGAAACTTATATTGGCTTGCCCTCCCATACAGGACCCAGAAGGAAATTAAAGTATTTTCACGTGGCTTGCATTCGGATGCACTATGGCATAATATGCTGCTGCCAACACATTTTCCTCTTTTCTGTTTGGATATATCTAAAATTTTTACTGGGAAAAATAGACATGTTTAAAAACAAGACTTCAATATTTTCAAGCAATCAATTCAACTTGCAGAATTTTTATGATACCAGAAATTATCTGGCCAAATTTTACTGAGAATTTGTAGTCTAGCATTCTTAAAACTTAATACAAGAGTTTTTAATCCTTTGGATGTTGACCCAAACAAAAGTAGTAAAGCTCTAAAAAAAATATCTCATGGTTGAATTTTTCCCCAATGATATTTTAAGGAAAAGTGGTATAAAATTTAGAAAACTGGTCAAATCAATAAGTATAATCAGTCTCTATCAGACTAATATTTTTAAGAGAGAAAATAATCATTGTTGTCCTGGGGAGAAGACAAGACAGGCAACATGGTAAAATGCAAAAGGGCAGCAGGCTCAATGTCAGGAGGCTGGATTCTAGTTCTGTTTCCATCGTCTAGCTGTGTTATTGTGGTGATTTCCCCCTCTGAAAGATGGAAGTAATGATGTTTACCTACCTGGCTCCAGAGTTTCTGTGAGAACCAAATTATTAATATGAAAATGTGTCAAATTTAAACTGATCAACAAAATTAGGGAATTGTTGCTGACAATATTTCAAGATGACGACTAATGTGAATAGTATAAAAATTTCAGGGGTTGGAGAAGAATGGCTATATTGGTAAGGGTGGTCTAGGCAGGAGTTCTGTGTATGGGCTCTCACAGACAGTGGTTACATTCTACTTTACAGTAGAAATGCAATTCCTTGCGAAAACAGCTCCAGGCAAACATGTGAAAGAGACCATCTATATTTAACATCAAGAAGATTGACTCTTAGGGCCTCCCTGGTGGCTCAAGGGATTAAGCTTGATCTTAACAGCTCTATGAAGCTATCTGCAGCCACTGCAACATGCGTTCAATCCCAGCCAGGGAGGTGACCCACATGGTTCAGCAGACCTCTCCTGTCTTGATCACTGCTCCTCTCAGCAGTGTATTTCAGTGGATCTGCCAGTTCAGCTCCCACTCTGTTTCTGGTGAATCCTCTTACACACACCCCAACCTGCATCTCTGGCCTGTACCCCAGCTCTTGTATGCATAAAAAATAAATCTTTAAAAAAAGGAAAAGAAGATGGACTCTCCATCTATTCCAGATCTTCTAACATTTCATTCACCATTTAGATTTTTGTGAGAAATATCCCATTTAAAAAAATCAGACCTGAGCCCTCCCTGGTGGCATAAGAGGTTAAGATGCAAACTATGAAACTCTCCACAGCCACTGCAGCACGAGTTCCATCCCCAGCCAGGGAGCTACCCACATGGCACAGCACACCTCTCCTGACTCGCCCACTGCTCCTATCAGCAGTGTATTTCAGTCAATCTGCCTGTTCTGTTCCCCACTATGTCTCTGGTGAATCCTCTCTCACACACCCCCACACCTCTGGCCTGTACCCCAGTGCTTGTATGCATAAATAAATCTTTTAAAAAATCAGACCTATATTCTTTGAGATCCAAACTTAACACACCTGCATTCACTTGTGGGTTGTTTGTACCACTAGACAGAAAGAAATTCTAACATTGAAAGGTTATGTGGAGCAGTGGAAAAAGCTTTAGAGTACCCCACACCTGCTAATATCCCAGTTTTATTCCCCACAGGTTGAGTAAGCTTGAGAAAGTTATTTAATATCTCTAATATTAACCTCCTTTTTCTGTAAACTAGGGATAAATGATCCCTGCCTTGCAAAAGTTCTTTTATATAACATAAAAAAGCATGTATAAGAATCTAGTACTTTGAAGTTGTTTAATATGTGGCCACCACTACTACCGCTACTGTAATTTAGTATCGACACAGTGGGATTTCCAGTATCAATCAAACTGTAAGGAAGGTACTAACGAAGACCTAAAATTGGTGGAACACTTTAAATACACCAATGAATCCCATTGTCAATGAATTTCATGACTGTAATTTATTGGATAATTGACTTGAGACATCAAAAATATAGCTATATTTGAGCAAAGATGCTCATTAAATCAACAGAGCAACATTAAAATTTTTTTTAATTTTAAGCCAGGGTTCTAATTTTTTTTTTAGTTGATTCCCTTTAGATTTCCCCCAGTGTTTCAATTTGTGTATTGTGTGAAATATATAGCAAAACTTCACTTAGTTTATAATTCTATGGAGAGAGACAGCAAAAAAAATATAAAAAGATGGCAAAAGGCAAACTGATATGAGTATTAGAGAACATTCCTCATCTCGTTATTTTTAGTCACAGCAAATAGTATAATTAAGTCCTTGTAAGCAGATGGAAAAGTTGATTAATCCTAATAAGGAAAAAAATCAAACTATTAAAATGGTTAATTGTCATTGTTATATCATTTCGCCTCCTAATTTCAGCCTGGAGACTGCCAAAACTTTAGCAACTTTGCCACAGATTATCTCCCTTTAAAATTGTAAGGGAGGGCCTCCCTGGTGGCTCAAGGGGTTAAGTACAGCACTGTGAAGCTATTGGCAACCACTGCAGCCAGAGTTCCATCCCTGGCCAGCCAGGAGCAACCAACATGGCACAGTAGAGCTCTCCTGTCTCACCCACTGTTCCCCTCAGCAGTGGATTTCAGTCAGTCTGCCAGTTCTCTTTCCCCACTCTTTCTCTGGTGAATCCTCTCATCCCCCACACCCCACACACACCCCTCTGGCTTATACCCCAGTTCTTGTATGCATAAATAAATTTTAAAAATAAATAAATAAAATTGTAAGAGAAATTAACTCTCCCAAAATATGTAGATTTATTTCTGTGTTCTCTATTCTTATTCCATTGGCCTATGTGTCTGTGTTTGTTCCAATAACATACTGTTTTGACAACTATAACTGTGGTAATATAGTTTGAAATTTGAAACTGTGATACCATCACTCTTTCTCTTTTTTATTTCTATTGCCTTGGTTGTTCAGAATCTTTTGTAGTTCCATACAAATTTCAGTAATACAAAAACAGAGCCTCCCTGGTGGTGCAAGGAGTTAAGACGCAGCACTATGAAGCTATCAGCAGCCACTGCAGCCCGAGTTCGATCCCCGACCAGGGAGGTGGCCCACATGGTGCAGCAGACCTCTCCTGACTCGCCCACTGCTTCCCTCAGCAGCATATTTCAGTAGATCCACATGTTCTGCTCCCTACTCTGTCTCTGGTGAATCCTCTCACCCCCCCACACACACCTCTGGCCTGTACCCCAGTTCTTGTATGCATAAATAAATAAATCTTTTTTAAAAAAAAATACAAAAGCACTATGTTCACTGCAGCACTATTTATAGTAGCCAAGTTATGGAAACAACCTAAATGCCCAAGGACAGAAAAGTGGTTTAGAAAAATGTGGTACACATACACAATGGAATACTACTCAGCTATTAAAATAAAAAGATGAACTCTTGCAATTTGTGAAAAATAGATGGAACTGGAAAGGATGATGCTAGGCAAAGTAAATCAGAAGGAGAAAGACAAATGTCAGATGGTTTTACTTTTATATGGAATATAGAGGAACAAAACAAAGGATCAGGCAAAAACAAACCAACAACAAACTCTGGAAATCCGACTGTGGAACTGAGGCTACAAGATGTGGAGGGGACTGGAAAAAAACAAAGTGGGAAAGGGGCACAATGGACTATGAGGAGGAATATGGGTGCTTTGGTGACAGGTGTGGTGTGATGACATGCGTCTGAGGAGGGTGAGCCTATACCCCTGAATGATATACAGCATTGTAAACCAATGTTAACTCAATAAAAATCAATCAATGAACCAAAATAAAAATAAGGGGAGAAAGAGACCAAAAATGGACAGAAAAGAATAAGGCAAAGAGGTTTGATGCCAGCCATGTTTATTCTGCTAGAGGGAAAGGGGTGCCTAAGAAATGTGTGCTGGCACTACAGTGGGGAAGGAGGGAGTAGAATCAAAACAAAGGGGGGTGGGAATTGTATGGGGACTATAACCAAGATGAAAATGCATACATTGTGCAAAAATGAAAAATGATGTAAAAAAATTTAAAAATAATAATTAAAAAACCTAAAAATCAGGAAAAAAAGAAAGAAAAATGTGTGCTGGATCTGAATAGTGAGGACACAATACAAAGGTGTTGAGAGATTCCTGGCACATATGGGTCCAATAAGTAGTAACGATAAGGATTAGTGCATTTCAGTCAATTTCCATGAAATAGATCTTCCAAATTTCTCTTAGCAACCTTCCTTTTAACTCTTATTGCTAACTTATAGCTGGAAGGCATTCTTAGAGTTCTGACAATTATTTTAATAAGGTGGGTGTCCTAGGATAAGGGAGGGGGAAATAAGGAAAATAGAGAAAGTAATGAATCAGTTTTTCTAAGTTAAAATTGAAGAAGATGAATGTCAAAGAATTCATGGCTATGATATCAAGATAAGTGGTTAGTATTCTATATTTCCAGACAAAGTTAAGCAAATGTGATTCATTGGTTTGCTAGTGCAGTACAAGATTTTTTGTGGTGGCAGAACTAATTCCATCTGTTTCAAAGAATTTTTTTTCACAATTACACCTTATTTTAAATTTTATTTACATAGAACAATCATATTTCTTTGTTTCATTCCCCCCCCAAGAATTTTAGGTCAGAGTAATACTATATTTTATGAGTTTCTTTATGTTTATTTTGATATATGATTGGGACAAGGTGTGTGCTTTTTCAGACTGTCTGGCTTCTGGAAAGAATCTTATTTTTTTTTTCTTTCCTGTGCCTTAAATCAGATGCTTAAATAGGTTGCCTTTTCCCCCCTTTAGAATGAAAATATTTTATAAATGGAGAAGGACTAATTTGAATAAATAAAACAATAAGTTTCAAAATGCCCCCATCCTCTTCTCTCCTTTGCACTTCATAAAGTATGTTTGATGCAATGAAAACACAAATTGGTCTTTATTGCTTGCTCATTTTGTCAGACCCTACTGCCCAATGACCTCTATCTAACACAGGTCTTTTACACTAGAAGTGTGTTTAAAAAATGCATTCATTGCAAATCAAAATTACAATGATATACCATCTTACACCAGTGAGAATGACACATATTAAAAAAACTAGCAACAACAAATGTTGGTGAGGATGTGGAGAAAAAGGAAATCTCCTGCACTGCTGGTGGGAGTGCAAAATGGTCCAACCACTATGGAGAGCTGTGTGGAGATTCCTCGACCTACTAAAGATAGAACTTCCATATGATCCAGCAATTCCACTCCTAGGTATTTACCCAAAGGACACAGAATCATTAATTCAAAAGGGCACCTGCATCCCTATGTTTATAGCACCACTATTGACAATAGCTAAGCTATGGAAACAACCCAAATGCCCAAAAATAGATGACTGGATCAAGAAGATGTGGTACATATACACCATGGAATATTACTCAGCAATCAGAAAAGATAAACTCATGTAATTTGCAGCAACATGGATGGAGATGGAAGGGATTATGTTCAGTGAAATAAGCCAGAAAGAAAAAGAGAAATACCAGGGCCTCCCCAGTGGCGCAGCGGTTGAGCGCTGGGTTGTGAAGCTGCCCGCTGCTCCCCTCAGCAGTGTACTTCGGTCCTTCTGCCTGCTCTGCTTCCCGCTCTGGCTCTGGTGAATTCTCTCACCCTCTGGCGCTTCTGACTGTACCCAGTGCATGTATAAACACAACAAACAAACAAACAAATAAATAAATAAAACATGCCTCTATAAAAAAAAAAGAGAGAGAAATACCAGATGGTCTCACTCATAGCAGGAATTTAGAAAACCTAAATAAGGGACTAGGAAAACGACTAATTATAATAAATAAAAAATCAAAATCAACAGCAACTATAAACCAGAGATACACTATGGGTGTGGGAGGAGGAGAGGCGGGATTAGGGTCAAAATAAGGGGGGTGGGAATTGTATGGGAATATAACCAAAATGAAAATGCATACATTGTGCAAAAATGAAAAATGATGTAAGAAATATATAAAATAAAAAAATAAATAAAAATGCATTCATGGGCAATAATTATATACTTCACACTTGTGATATTTGTGGTGGTAGAATATGTGATGCAACAAAGTTGGGCTAGTGAGGAAGAAATGAAGCTGGAAATCCAGGAAGCAAGAACTATATCTTCAAAACTCATCAAACATATACTGAATATTTTTTATGCATGGGGAATTTACAAAGGTATAAAAAAATGTAGTCCTTAACTTTGATGAACTTAACAATCAAATAAAGAGACCAGTCACATACCCAAATCACAGAATAAGTTATAAAAGATAATTGAAGATTGCGCAAGTTTGGTTGTTTGATGACAACTCTGTGGAGAAATAATTTATATGTGATAAAACATTGAACACATACAGTTGAGTGATTTTTAGTAAATTTATGCAATTGAGCAATTCATCACCACAGCCAGTTTTAAAACAGTTCCATCACTCCAGAATATTTCCTTGCGTGCCTATTGACTTCTACCATCAGTTTCAGGCAACTGTTGATCCGCTTTATCAGAATAGCCTTGAGTCTAGGGCTAATCTGAGCTCACCACTAGAATACCTTTCTTTTTTTTTTTTTAAACATTTTTAAAAATTATTTATTTATTTATTTTTTAAAGATTTATTTTTATTTATTTATTTATACAAGCACTGGGTACAGTCAGAAGCGCGGGAGGGTGAGAGAATTCACCAGAGCCAGAGCGGGGAGCAGAACAGGCAGAAGGACCGAAGTACACTGCTGAGGGGAGCAGCGGGCGGCAGGAGAGGTCTGCGCGCCATGTGGGACCCTCCTCCAGTGGCCGGGGAGCAGCCGGGGATCGAACCAGCGCCATAGAGTCTGCGGGAAGGTTCGCAACCCAGCGCTCAACCGCTGCGCCACCGGGGAGGCCCTAGAATACCTTTCTGAGTTACTGGAGCGCCTTTCTAAGGACTCAATCCAGTACTGGTGGCAGCATGGACTATTCCCAGCCCCATCAAATTACCTGCTAGAGATTTTTCCTTCTGCCCCTTTTCTGTCCTCACCCTCTTTTCCTCACACTCAATTTGAAATTCAAGAGGCTTCTCTGCAAATCTTTGACAGCAATGATTCTGTGAAGCTCTCCTTTCTCCAAAGCTTTACCCCATAAAATTTTGTTGCTTTGGCCTCCTCAATCTCTCTCTACTCTTTTTTTCTATCTAGTAAGACTATTGGGCTTCATTTGTGTTCCTCCTCCTTGTTTTGCAACCTGAAAGATGGGTATTTGTTGGGCTCACACCTCATTTGTTCCCTCATATCAGGACTGTGATCTGTGCTTCCTGTTGTCCAAGGTCGGAAAACCATTGGGGGTGTGTTGTGTGTGTATATACACTCATACACATTTAACTAGTTTCTAGCTATTCGTAGTAAGAAGGTAAATCCAGGCTCTGTTGGTACATTATGATTAGTAGACGTTCTAGTTTTGTGGGTATGTTTTCATTATTTATATGTATCACCTACCTATGACCAATTCTATAAAATACAATTAATTGTCAACAGGTCAACAATGGAATAAAACTAGTTTTGAGATAAATATAGGTATACCTACAGACACACTCACATATATGTATATGTTTAAAAATTTGTAAAAATGATAATGAATCAGCAAAAACCTTACATATTTTTATGAACTACAGCATTTGCAGGATTATGCCAATCTAGTAACAGTCCCTCCAATCATATGTAGAAACATGTAATCTTGAATTTCATATAGAAGGGTGGGTCAAATGAGTCACTCATTTTTTAATTTAAAAATGTGTTTCCTTTGTACCTTCTTATATGGCACTACAAATTTGCTTAGTAGACAGGAAAGGAACGGCAGTAATAGAAACATGGGTGTGCTGAGCACCAGAGTCACAAGCTATATGATGCATGTACATGTTCTTTCTTCCAGATCAATGCATTTCATCACACTTTTTAATCACATTTACAGAATGTCAGTTACCATTTTATGATTATTAGTTTATTATCAGTTTATGATTACTAGTGGGAGTGACTCTCCACCCAAAGTAGATAACCAAAAAAGGGAACTAGGTAGCTAATTAAACTGAAGGTCCATTAGTTTCAGATGTGTCTGGATACAGAAGACCCAAAGATGTCATCAGCTTTCTTTTTCCTCTTCCAGTCTGGCTCTATTATCTTTGCTCTTGCTGATCTCAGATAGTTTCTCCCATCCTGGTTGCAAGCTGATTGCCTAGGGCTACATATTTCCACTTCATGCTTCCAACTATTCCAAGCAAATGTCTCAGGGTTCACTCCTGACCAACGTAGGTCATTTTTCTACCCTGACTGCCATGGCAAAGGAAATGTAATGCACTGATTATCTTAAGCCAGGGTCACGGACTTCACCTGAGGCTGGTAGAGAAATAGAGCTCCTTTCAGATAACATGGCCTAAAAGTGGAAATCAGTCTTTGGTTAGAAGATGAATGAGTGGTTGCTGGAAAGGCAAGTAATAAATGTGCTGTCTGTATACCAGATGTAATTGTATCTAGGCTAGTTTACGTGATATCCACTTCCAACCACATTTTGACCAGTGTGTGTTCTCTCTTCCTCCATTCTTGCCCCCCACAACATTCATAGATTTATTTAATTATTTGAGACCTAATTATTCTTGAAGGACATTTTACAATAGGGAAACAGATGAGACTATATGTAATCAGACAATGGCGATCTTGGAAGACCTCACAGAAAAGGGAGAACTTCAGCATCAAGAGATGAAAGGAGGATTACCTAGAAACTAAGGGAAAACCTAGAACAATGAAATGGTGAGTGAAAGCACAGGTTGGAGGTCAAGAGTGAGACTTAAAAAAGCTGAGGAAAGCTGATGCAGGTTCTTGAGTCCCAGGCTAGAAGATTTGAATTTACTCTGAATTTGCTAGTACAGGCCTACAGTATAAAATTATTCTAGAGGATCACAATTTACTTAACTCTATTTCAAAGTGAGTGTGCCCTATCAAGAAATGCATAATAAATGTTCACCTGCTCATTCTTAGTTCACAAGCTACACAAAAACAGGAAGCTAGAGTTGACCCTCTGCTTGTCATTTGCTGACCTTTCCATGAGGGAATCATTTCAGGTTTTGGAGGACAGGTGATCTCATTATAGTATGTTGGTTACATCAGGATGAGACAAACTGGGGGCAATAGACTATAGGCAAGAGACAATAAGAACCTAAATTAGAACAGCATGTGTTTGGGTTGTTGTAGGGTCAGGAAGGACCACGGAGCAGGTTTTCTATGATCCCGCAGACCAGGTAAAGGAGGAGTCAGAGTCCTCAGTGGCTTTTGCAGGTCTTTTATTGGGATTACCAGGTACACGGCATGCAGGGCGCTGGGGGGGGGGGAGGCTGTCAGGCCTCCCAGCCCCCAGCAAGTCTTCACTCTGGGCTCTCCAGCCTTCTCTCAGCTTCTGCTTCTCTTGCCTCTCTCTTGGCTTCTGCCGCTTCTTTCTTGGCTTCTCTTTTGGCTTCTGCTGGCGTCCCCGTGATGCCACCTTAAAAGCCCAGTCTTAGCCCAGGTGAATCCCATCTACCTATGCCCACACCCTACTCCAGGTGCCCGCCATCAGGCATGCATTCAGGACTGCAAGGATCCATCATCTATCCTGCTGGCGTGAGGGCAGAAAAGCCTGACATTTTCCCTTAACCTACAGTTGTCATGTTTAGGGAAGCAACTAAAGTGGAGCAAGTAAGAATCTTGGGTGAAGCCAAAGTATGATGGAGCAGTATTAACTACTCAGATGGAAAAACTTTTCTTGTAAGGGTTGTAAAGGGCTGGACTGGATACAGTGCAGGTTTTCTGATCCCATGCAGACCGGGTAAAGGAGGAGTCAGAGTCCTCAGTGGTTTTTTGCAGGTCTTTTATTGGGGTTCACCAGGCATATGGCAGGCAGGGGTGCTGGCTGGGGGGCTGGGAGGCCCCTGCCAGCCTCCCAGCCCCCAGCAAGTCTTTACTCTATCTGGGCTCTCTGGCGTTCGTTCTGCTGCTTCTCGGCTTCTCTTTCGGCTTCTGCTTCGGCTGCTGCTGCTGCTGCTGGCGTCCCCGTGTCGCCGCCCTTAAAAGCACAGTCTTTACTCAGCTGAATCCCATCTACCTATGCCCACACCCTATTCCAGGTGCCCGCCATCAGACATGCATTCAGGACAAGGATCCATCATCTATCCTGATGGCGGAAGGGCAGAAAAGCCTGATATTTTCTTTACCCTACAGGGTTCGCTTCCTTTTCTATTCTATCTTGACTGTGTGGTGTCTCTTTTTGTATTGGGGGAAGGAGCTCAAATACCTGTAGGCAAGTAACTCTGAAGCAGAGTAAGAAAAACTAAGAGAACTTCAGAATAAAACATTTCATAGATGAATTGTCTGCGCAAAAATAAGGGAAATTCTCTGAGCTCTGTTTTCAGGCACTGCAGAAACCCTTTGAAGGAAAGAAATAACTTCTTTCTGAAGCTAGCATTGTAGCTACAATGAGTCATCACATCTTTCCAATCCAGTCTGTTTGGTTATATAATCTTCTCAACTGGGTCAAACTCTCTGTTATCTAGTAGACATCATAATAATCAACTGTGTTTAATGCCCCAGTAAGTAGAAACTGTATCAAGTAAAGCTGCTTTCCAAAAAGTGGAACTATGTACTGTTGAAGTTTCACTTTGAACTTGAACTTTATACATCTAGAATCTATGGTGAACAAGTGGGCATGTTTCAAGAAACAGTGTCTGGGCACTAGAAATCTGTTTACAAGGAGGACCAGGGGACAATGTTGGTAGAGGAATATTTCTGAATGTCTATCATCTAAATTGTTCTCCAGACCAGATACCACATACTTTCGCTTGAGTCTTATGAGTTTTGTGGAGACAGTGTAGAGGGACTTAAAATTGACTTAAGAGGGCCTCCCCGGTGGCGCAGGCAGTTGAGCGCCTCACTGTGAAACTGTCCGCAGCCTCTGCAGCGCTGGCGCGGCAGACTTCTCCGGTTGCGCCCACTGCTCCCCTCAGCAGTGTATTTCGTCAGTGTAGGGTAAGGAAAAATGTCAGGCTTTTCTGCCCTCCTGCCATCAGGATAGAAGATGGATCCTTGCGGTCCTGAATGCATGCCTGATGGCGGGCACCTGGAGTAGGGTGTGGGCGTAGGTAGATGGGATTCACCTGGGCTGAGACTGGGCTTTTAAGGGCAGCGTCATGGGGACGCCAGCAGAAGCCGAAACAGAAGCCGAGAGAGAAGCAGAAGCCGAGAGAAGGCCAGAGAGCCCAGAGTAAAGAGTTGCTGGGGACTGGGAGGCTGGCAGGCCCCACAGCCTCCCAGCCTGCCGTGTACCTGGTAATCTAAATAAAAAACCTGCAAAAAACCACTGAGGACTCTGACTCCTCCTTTACCCGGTCTGCTGGATCCTAGAAAACCTGCGCAGTGGTCCTTCCTGCCCCTACAGTCAGTCTGCCTGTTCTGTTCCCCGCTCTGTCTCTGGTGAATCCTCTCACTCTCCCACACATTTGGCCTGTACCCCGGTTCTTGTATAAATAAATAAATCTTTAAAAAAATAAGCAAATCTTTTTAAAAAAATAAATACATCTAAATGTGAATGTTCACTGGATGGAACTTTAAAAAAATTGACTTAAGAGGTTGACTTAACCTTAGTTATTAGTGATTTCCTTAGTGATTGGAAACTAGTTCTTGACAAAGATCTTGGCACCTTTGACTTAGATATTTAACACTTTAAGGTAGATATTGGCAACAGGCCAGATGCGCAGGAGGGTGAGATGATTCACCAGAGACAGAGTAGGGAACAGAACAGGCAGATTGATGAAATACACTGCTGAGGGGAGCAGCAGGCATGACAGGAGAGGTCTGCTGCGCCATGTGGGACCCTCACCAGTCAGCCGGGATCGAACCAGTGCTGCAGAGGCTGTGGACAGCTTCACAGTGCAGCTTCAACCACCTGCGCCACCAGGGAGGCCCTATGCTTTTGCCTCTTTGCCTCTTTAAGCCACAAACACCTGAGGAAAGAAGAGAGAATATATTCTGGTAATGATTTGAAGGCTGTGATTTCTCTTTTCCCACATATTTTCATTACATTTCCTAAATTCTGAGCATTATTAATATTTTTAATATGTAAAATGCTCAAAATATCTCATGAAACCCATAAGAAATGATTAAAACTAGCTATGGCATAGCATATAGGGCAAGTTTTCTGAGACCAGTACAGAAGATTTCATAAGATTTGTACCTTGCCCCCTAAGCCCTCTTTAAAAACCCCTTTCTCTTCCTCTGGCTCCTTTTTTCATATTTATTTAATATGTGTACTGAATCATCATTTCTTTCTCTACAATTCTGGAGATTATAAAAATATTAAGTATCACCCAAACAAAAACTGAATTTAAATTCAATAACATTGATTAGCTTAATGTTAGATCTATCCTCAGAGAACTAGACAAATTGGAAACTTCAGGGTTGCTATTGGGGAATTATGGCTTTTTAATGCATTATTGTTACAGGGCAGGGAGAGGGCCACCCCAGAACCCCCAAACCTGCCTGCACTAAATAGGCGTGCCATCCGCCACGTCAACATAAAACATATGAGACTTTAATGGGAAGGAACTTTAATACAATTAGTAAACAATACAGAAAAGACAAAGAATATGGTTTTTAAATCAAGCACACAAAGTTACCCCTTGTGTGTAAAAGTCCACCCAAACAGGATTGGCCCAGAGCAAGGCCCAAAAGCCCGCCCTGAGGCTAAAACACCTTCTGTCAGGGACTCATAGGAAAGGATCAGAAACAACCAGAAAAGTCTGGGAGGAAAAGAGCAAAATCAAAATCAAGATAAAAGCTGCCATTGTCACATCCCCACGGGTCTCTTTAATTTTTTGAGTAATTTGAATCAAAATGATATCCTGAAGTCTTAGTGAATTAGCATTTTATTTTATTGAGGTAGCATTGGTTTACAACACTGCATGTGAATTAGAGGAATAGATTTACACTTCCTCAAATGTAGACCACACCACACCCACCACCAAAGCACCCATAGTCCTTTACCCTTGGCCGTTGGACTCCCTTGCCCCTTTGTTCCCTCCCCCATCCTCTCAGCCCCTCTAGTAGCCTCAAGTCTGCAATTGCCTTTCTAGGGTTGGTTCTGATTTAATTTTGTCAGTTCCTTTGTTTTGTCTCTCATATGAGTGATATCTGTGATTTGTCTTTCTCCTTCTGATTTATAAACTAGTGTTTTGTTTTTTATTTTAAGATTTATTTATTTACGCATAGATGAAAATAGGGTGTAAGCCAGAGGTGGGGGGCGATGAGAGGATTCACCAGAGAGAGTGGGAAGCAGAACAGGAAGATCCACTGAAATACACTGCTGAGGGGAGCAGCCAGCGAGACAGGAGAGGTCTGCTGCACTGACCAGTGTTTTAAAAAACTAATAAGCAGACAATTTATAAAAGTAGTTTAAAAATTCCACTCCGTGCCTGAAAAATGTCTTTGGTAACTGGGAAACAATTGTTTATGACACCGAACACATTTAACAATATTGTTATCAATGTGACAACTTGGCCTTTTAAAATATAGTTTGCACAGAAGGAAATAATTTCCTACCTCCAAGTGGTGACCAAACCACCAGTTCAGAGATTAAAACTATAAGTGAATTGTATTATATTTCAGCTCATTATAGTTAATTAGCTAATGAAATGAAAGCACAAATAGATGAGAGAGAGGGTTTTTTTATTTATAAATATTTTACATCATTGTTCATTTTTAAACAATATTTGCTTCCCCTCACCCCTCAGGTGTAGTCCCCATAGAGTTTCCTTCACCAATGCACCCGTGCACCATCACCTCAGTCCCCTGTGCTCCTCCCTCCCTCCCTCTGATTCCTCTCCCTCCACCTCCCCTGCAGGATGTCTATGGTTTATAATTGTCTGTTTGTTTTTGTTTTGTTGTTTTTTGTATTATTTTTTCCCTTGATGTTTTGGTTTCCCTATATTCCTCCTTTAAGTGAAACTATCCAATTTTTTTTTTTCCTTCTGACTTACTTCACTGAGCATAATTCCTTCTAGCTCTATCCATGTTGCTGTGAACAGCATGAGTTTATCTTTTTTGATTGATGAATAGTATTCCATTGTATATATATATATATACCACATCTTCTTGATCCAGTCATCTATTTTTGGGCATTTGGGTTGTTTCCAAATTAGGTTTTACCTAATATAAACAGTGCTGCAATAAACCTAGGGGTACAGGTGTTCTTTTGAATCAATGTTTTTGGGTCCTTTGGGTCAATCCCTAGGAGTGAAAATGCCCAAAAATAATTGCCAGGTCATATGGTAGCTCCATTTTTAGAAGACTGAGGAAACTCCAGAGTGGTTGGACCAGTTTGCACTCCCACCAGCAGTGCAGGAGAGTTCCTTTTTCACCACATCCTCACCAACATTTGTTGTTGCTAGTTTTTTTGATATGTGCCATTCTTGGTGGTGTAAGGTGGCATCTCATTGTGTCTTTGTTTTGCATTTCCCCGATTATAAGGGATGTTGAACATTTTTTCATATGCCTGTTGGCCATTTGCATTTCCTCTTTGGAGAAGTGTCTTTTAAGTTCTTCTGCCCATTTCTTGACTGGATTGTTTGCTTTTTCTTGTTGAGTCTCATGAGCTCTTTGATTATCTTTGTGATCAGTCCCTTATCAGTTGAGATAGGGGTTTTTTTGGAGTCTGATTGATAAGCAAAATAATAAATGATGCTGAGTAATGGTATGAAGCAAGTTTCAGCACAAAAGAAGGAGGAAACTAGGAAATAAACATAGAAAAAGCTAATCAATGTAAGGGCAGGATATTTTTGTATTAATTAATTAATTAATTTTCTTACATCATTGTTAATTTTTGTACAGTATTTGATTTCTTCCCTCAGGTGGAGTCCCCATAGTCCTCCCACCACCATAGCACCAATGACTAAGGCAGAGTCTTAAAGAGAGCAAAGATAAATTTTGTTAAAAGTAAATAAATAGAAAGTTAGAAATATTTATGTTGTTGATAGCTGAACCACCCAAATATATTTTAAGTAATGCCTTTAATTGAATACAAATGGCAAACTAAGTAGTTATGCCAACTTCTATTTTAGTAACATGTCTAAAGCAGATTACAAATCTAGTAACGATGTAGCCACAGTTTTTCTTGAAAAAAAATGTTTCTCTTTAACAGTTGGATCTGAAAGGCAATGTATTTGTAGAAACTTAATTGAACACCAGAGTTATTATTTTGTAGGCAAAGGATATGAATTTTGACTTGCAGTACACTCACTGAAATGCATTTAATTTTTCAAAGGACAATTCTACACTAGGTTAAAGAAAAAGTTTAACAAACTTAAAGTCCTGTTAAAGATTTCCTAAGAGTTCTCATCCTCTTGCTTCCATTGACTTCTGCTTCTCTGTGGTCACTACTACTGCGCAAGAAGTAATTTTGCAAGCACTTATATGGCTATGAGCCATGTATGAGTCAAATAGATTGTCTATTATTTAAATCTAATAGTTTATAGAACACACTAACCCCTTCTCTCACACCACATCAGGCCTGGATTCTGTCCTTTTGAGGAAGAATACATTCACCAAAAAATTTTTTTCAAAAAGGCATCTCAATGGGATCAGGGCAGAAAGTATCATACCCTTCTCCTTTTCGTTCTTTGAACATGACATAGAAACTCTTTTTTATCTATTTGAAACACATACATGTGGTCAGAAATAGTAATTATTCAGTAACAGGACCCAAGAGATTTTCTTCATCCCTATCGCATACTCTTATTCTAGATTTGTTTTATATTTACTAAGGCATGTTGCTTCTAAAAATTGCAAATAATTCAGCAATCAAAAAAGATAAACTCATGCCATTCACAGCAACGTGGATGGAACTAGAAGGAATTATGCTCAGTGAAGTAAGCCAGAAGGAAAGAGAAAAATATCGGATGGTTTCACTTATAGCAAGAACATAGGGAAACCAAATAAGACATCGTGTAAAAAAATAATAACAGTACAAAACACAACAAAGCAAAAACAGACCATTATAAATCAGAGACAGCTTGCAGGGGAGGAGGCGGGAGAGGGATCAGAGGAGGGAGGGAGGAGCACAGGGGACTGAGGTGATGGTGCACGGGTGCAATTGTTAGGGAGAAATGATGTCCTGAGCTAATCCCATACAGGCTTTGTGGACCCACCCCTACTCCAGACTAAAGCCATCAAGACATTGGGAAAGACAAATCCCATCACCACCAAAGGGAGGGTGGCTGGGACCTGAGGATGGAGTTAAGCAGCCAGGTTGGGTATAAAAACCAAACACATGGGCCTTGGGGTGGCTCGTTATTGCTCGCCTCCTGGCTTCATGGCTCCTGGCTCGCAGCCAGCTCTCAGAGTGCCATTTTGGGATTCCTGATTGGCGGATCGGGTAGGAGTCATTTAAAACTTTG
Organism: Talpa europaea; assembly: GCF_964194135.1. Lineage (NCBI taxonomy): Eukaryota > Metazoa > Chordata > Mammalia > Eulipotyphla > Talpidae > Talpa > Talpa europaea. The sequence goes on along the minus strand of NC_140080.1, from coordinate 59,297,270 downwards.
TCTCCCGGGCCTCCCTGGTGGCACAGCGGTTGAGCGCTGGGTTGCGAAGCTGCCCGCAGCCTCTGAGGCGCCGGTTCGATCCCCGGCTGCTCCCCGGCCACCGGATGAGGGTCCCACATGGCGCGCAGACCTCTCCTGCCACCCGCTGCTCCCCTCAGCAGTGTACTTCGGTCCTTCTGCCTGCTCTGCTCCCCGCTCTGGCTCTGGTGAATTCTCTCACCCTCCTGCACTTCTGACTGTACCCAGTGCATGTATAAACAAAACAAACGAATAAATAAATAAAAACACATGCCTCTTTATAAAAAAAAAAACCAAAAAACAAAAAAAAACTTTGTCTCCCACTTTTTTCCCTGAGCTGTACATTTTTTCATTTCCCCTTCCCTTGTAAATAAACCTTTTATTAACTTTTTGCATGTGCCTGCAGTAAAGCATTGATAAGTCCTTTTAAGCGCGGGTGAGGACCCACAGTTAGGCACCCCGTTTTGTATCAGGGTTGTTCTACAACATTTTGGCGCCCAGAGTGGTTTCCAAGTTACTCCGCGGTTGACCAGCCCAAAGTAACATTCCTTGCGTTGGTCACCATAAGCACACTAGTTGAGCTGTACATTTCCTCATTTCCCCTTCCCTTGTAAATAAACCTTTTATTAACCTTTCGCGTGTGCCTGCAGTAAAGCATTGATAAGTCCTTTCAAGCGTGCGGGTGAGGACCCACAGTTAGGCATCCCGTTTTGTATCGGGGCTGCTCAACAACACATTGGTGAAGGAAACTCTGGGGACTACTCCTGAGGGGGGTAGGGAAGCAAATATTGTTTAGAAATGAACAATGATGTAAAAAAATTAATATAAAAAATAAATAAAAATTGCAAATAACTTCCCATAAGAAACCCACATTAGAAGGATATAGATTCATATAGCTAGAATAGAAAATCAGTGATGTGAGACATAGTCTGTTTAATATTGCTCTGGCTCTGGACTAGTATTTAACTAAGCTACATATATAATGGATTAATAATAATATTAGCATAGATAGTACAAAAACAGGAGTTAAAAAAACATTTTTAATCGCCTTTGGAGGCAGAAGACTTGCCTGCCTTCCTCTTTTCTTCCTTCCTTCTGCCCTTCATTCCTATGTGCTGATCAAGCTAATATTAGCATTAGTTTGCATTTCTGAAGTCCAGGGCAGTGAGCTGAAAGAAATTCAGCATGGAATTTCTGCTTTATTTCATGAAAAATATTTGGTCTGTCTTGATATATTTTTATTTTATTTTTTTAGGTTTATTTAGTTTATTTCACAACTTCGCAATAAATATTTTTTTTTTTTTAATTTTCTAGAGGCATGTCTTGTCTTATTTATTTATTTATTTATTATTTGTTTGTTTGGTTTATACATGCACTGGGTACAGTCAGAAGCGCGGGAGGGTGAGAGAATCACCAGAGCCAGAGCGGGGAGCAGAGCAGGCAGAAGGACCGAAGTACACTGCTGAGGGGAGCAGCGGGCGGCAGGAGAGGTCTGCGCGCCATGTGGGACCCTCCTCTGGTGGCCGGGGAGCAGCCGGGGATCGAACCGGCGCCGCAGAGGCCGCGGGCAGCTTCGCAACCCAGTGCTCAACCGCTGCGCCACCGGGGAGGCCCCTCGCAATAAATATTTTTGAAGAGTTTTTGCCATAAGCACTTTTTAAAAAAATTCTTACCATGTAGTTCATTTTATTTTTTTATTTTTTTTTCAGTTCCAAGAGAATTTATTTATTTCTTTTTTTTCTTGGAAATTCTTTTTTTTGTCTTGATATATTTAGATGCTATTATATTCTAAATAAATACTCTGAATGAGTCAATACAGTAATAGAATGTTGTTCATTGGCTCCGTAGGAGTAGGAATTGGATCTCTTTTTGCTCATCAGTATAACTCCAAATCTAGCAGAGCATGGCATAGAATAGGCACTCTGCATATTCAAGGGTAAAGTGGCTTGGGTTTACCTTTTGTGAGCATTTATAAATGCAAATAAATAGATAAAATAGCATTAAAATAGCCATGCTAAAACTACTTGCCCATAGCAAAACAGATAATGTTCTATCTCCCAGTATTTTGACACTTAAGCTTATTTGATGTAGAATGTCTTTTAACTAATCTATAGATTTCTACATAGATCTTAAATTTCAGATGGAGGACTAATACTCCTGGATGCTTTCACAGACTCCTCTGGTTTGTGATATTTCTTCTTTACACGCACGGTGTCTTATACATACTGCTTTTATATGGCATTGAGATTGCTTATTAACCTAAAAGCGTATCCACTGCTTAGGTTATAAATTACCTAATGGTAGAGAACATAGCTTTTCATCATTGTAGCAACAATCCTAGCATGGGTCTGATTTGTTACAATTTAGGCAATATCAATTTAATGAAGAACATTCTCTTTCACATCCCAAAAGAAATTCAGACACCCAAGCAAATAACTGGGATAGTAACATAAAGCATCTGATAGTAAAAATAAGGTACAGTAAGGCCCAGGTACAGTAAGGAGGAAATACTTTTTCTTTCTGCAGGTTGGGATTAGATTATATAAAAGAGGTAATGTTTGACCTGTACTTGGGAAACAAGAAGGAGTTCATCATTTCTTTATTTTTTATTTCATTTCTTTCAGATGGACATGGATTCTCTTAGTTAGACTTATTTGATATATTTATTTCTCCTTCATTTCTGAAATATATTTTTGGTAGATATGGAATCCTGCGTTGACAATTCTTTTTTTTTTTTTTAAGATTTATTTATTTATTTATACAAGCACTAGGTTACAGTCAGAAGCGGGGAAGGTGAGAGAATTCACCAGAGCCAGAAACAGAACAGGCAGAGTGACGAAATTCACTGCTAAGGGGAGCAGCGGGCGGCAGGAGAGGTCTGCGCGCCATGTGGGACCCTCCTGTGGCCGGGGATCGAACCGGCGCTGCAGAGGCTGTGGGCAGCATTGCAGCCCAGTGCTCAACCACTGCGCCACCAGGGGAGCCCCAACTGGGTTGACAATTCCTTCCCATCATTTAAACATAAACAATGTTGATCTTCTGTCTCTGGCCTCAATACTAGGAAGTTCATCATCATTATTAATATCATTGTTTTCCTATATGTAATGGGTCATTTTTCCTCAGCTGCTTCAAAGATTTTTTCTTTACATTTAATTTTCAGTAGTTTATAATGTGTCTGTGTGTGGTTTTCTGAGTTTATTCTGTCTTATGTTCACTAAACTTCTTGAATCTGCAAGTTAATGTGTTTCACCAAATTTGGGAAGTTTCCAGCCATTGTTTCCTCAAATATTTTTCTGAATTAATTTCTTACAGGATTTCACTATTAAAAATATTAGAATTTTGATGTAGTCCCTGAAATTTTATTCCATTTAAAAAATTGTTTATCTTTGTTCTTCAGATTGGATAATTTCTATATATCTTCAAGTTTACCAACTCTTCTCTCATCTTCACACTGCTATTGAACTTAATCAGTACATATAAAATTTCAGATATTGCATATTTTAATAGTATGTTGCTCTTTTGTTACAATTTTACTTCCTTGCTGGTAAATTTTATCTTTCTATTAATTTCATTTCATGTGTGTCTATCTTTACCTCATGGAGTTTATTATAGTACTGCTTTACACTGTCTTACAATTTCAATATCTGAGTCATCTTAGGGTAAACATAGATTGTCTTTTCCTTTGAGAAGTGGCCATCTTTTCATGGCCTTTTGTTTAAAGAAATATCTGGACTTTTGGAATATTAAACTGTATAGCTAGTGAATCCTGTTAAAATTTTTTAAGGGATGCCATTATTTATTATTATCATTATCCTCATCTTCATTTTCCTTATTATTACTGTTTTAACAGGTGATCAACCCAGTTAGCTTCAGACTGCAAGTTTTAAAATCACCTTCAAGACATTGGGCAAGACAGCGGGGTGTGCAACATCCTCAAACCCTTCAGCAAACACTCACATCCTCTGAGCCCCAGAGACTCCAGCCCATGCTATGGAAAATTCCCTCAACAAATGTGTCAAGTGCATCAAATCACTGCGTTCTCTAAAGAGATTTCTCCTGCTCACTGAGATTATTTTATGCTTGGTGATAATATACTTTTCTATGGATTCATCAAAATTATTGGTCATTGTGGCCATAGTTGAGGGAATCCTTGCTTCTTGCTTCTATCATATCCAGTGGTGTGATGTGGCAAACAACTTACTGTGTATCAATATAACTTGGTGTGATTTCTTTCGAGCCTTCACAGCAGCAATCTTATTGCTGTGCATCTCCATTCTTGTCCTTGTCAGCAAAGAAAGTCACCAAAGACCCCAGAAATAACGAGCCTACTTGCTTCATGCATATTTGCTGTAGATACCTTTGTCACCTGTCCTCTGCAGCAGTAAAGATATACAATGACACCTCCAAAACACTCTAATATTGCAGATGGCCCTGTGAAGGTGAACTCTTCATTCCTTTCTGCAAAATAAGTCCTCCATCAAATAATCCATCAAACTCCTTCCAGCCCCTGCAATACTTGCAGCCAATTCTTAGATCTTTATTGAGGTAAAAGTGCCTTTATTTGAAGAATTTATCTTCTAGGTTACCTGTCAATCCTCTGGGTTTGGCTGCGTTAATGGGTATGCTTAGGTCCCCCTTCTGTCTTCAGTATCTAAAAGAAGATATCATTTCCACTTGGATTATGTCCCTGACTAAGTCACAAAATCAGGGAGGAATGAACATCAAATATCAGATTGCACTCTCCAGGCTGTGACCTACTCCAGAGAATCTTCTCAGTGGGGGGAATAGTTCTGTGGATGAATAAATGAATAATACACAAACTCAGAAAATCTCCTTTTTGTGGGCACTGATTCCAATCAGTTCAGTAGCCAAATCTTATTAATGCTACTCTGGGTCTATTCAACACATCTTTAAGAGTTTAGTCTGCGATCTGGTTGGAAGTTTAAATCTTAGTTCAATTCTCAAGACTTTTGCTATGCAACTTTGGGTCTGACTCATGTATATGCAATTCATGGGTAAACTGGGGACGCGTATACTTTCTTACACAATGTTAAGGCATTCTCTTCAGTTTACTTCTCTCCAGGATTCCGCCTATCCTTTCTGTCTCATTAGATAGCCCTTTTTCCAGTTCCTCTGTGCAGAAAGATGAAGTTTCTTTTAGAGTTTTAATGAGCCATTGTATTACTGTTGCTGAGTGGAAAATGTACTTGGGGTCTGAAGGACAGGATATAAAGGGGAAAGGATAGAAAACCAACTCTCAAATGTGTTATTTATTTGAGTTTTGACTCCATTCCACAATTTGTTTGATTTTGTTTTAAACGTATTCAGGTAATTGCTTTTGCATATTTGGTCCAAAGTTTTCACTTGTAATTAGCAACAGAGATAACTCATAGTGAGTATACGCCTAACTTGGCCACATTCTGATAATTGATGTAAGAAAAAATATTTAAGGATGTTTGCAAAAATATGTAAAATGAATATAATGGAAGAGTAAGATCTTAGAATTCACATAGTCTAGTGGAACTGTCTCAGAGGTTACTTGGGGGTAGGAAAAAAGTAAGAGTGCTAATCTAATGTAATTGTAAAATAATTGACAGAAATCAGAAGTCAAGAATTCTAGTTATGCTGAGATGACTTGATGATGTCCTTTTAAATATTTTTCATCAGAGGGTAGACTTGAATAAACATCCCTCATTGATGTCTAGGATAGTGATTTAGAGATTATGATACTCAGAGTTCTAGGGATTCCAAGTGTGTGAACACTAAACAATGCAATATTAGCTGTCATCAGCTTTTGTGTTTCTCCCCCACTCCCCATTGCCAGAGTAAACTAGCTTTGCTTTATGACTTAATGTTATCAAACCATGATTATACTAACTTGTTTTACTTCCCTTTTTGGAGAATCAAAAGTACCTAACACAAAGAAATTGTTTTAAACCTGTGCCTAAAGTTATCAGGCTAGTGGGAAAAAAATATTCTTCCTTCGTTATTTTATAATAACCAGGTTATATAAACTAAGTTATACAATTTTGGGCCCACATTTTAGGGTTAGGATGATGGTAATTAGTAATGTTAATGGAAATTCATAATTAATAATTCTCCCAACTTCCTATTAAATATTCATGAAATAGTACAAAAAGATAAAAATACATAACAATCCCTGAAATAGGGATAAAACTCAAACATAAAGGAACTTTCTGAAAGTATTTCGATTATTGAATTTTCAATAGTACCGAACTTAAAAAGACTTAATATGAAGGCACATAGCATCATTTTTTTTTTTAAGATTTATTCATGCATACAAGAACCTGGGTACAGGCCAGATGTGCAGGAGGGTGAGAGGACTTACCAGAGACAGAGCTGGAAACAGAACAGGAAGACTGACGAAATACACTGCTGAGGGGAGCAGCGGGCAAGACAGGAGAGGTCTGCAGTGCCATGTGGGATTCTCCCTGGCTGGCAAGGATGGAACCCGCGCTGCAGAGGCTGCGGACAGCTTCACAGAGCTGTGCTCAACCACCTGCGCCATCAGGGAGGCCCCCACATAGCATCTTTTGACTCATGAAAACATAGCTGGTAAAAGGGTAGAAAGAACTGTGTCATGCTTCTCATTGGGTCCCCCCACTGACTGCCCAAAGTCTGAGAACACAGAGCTTCTCTAATGAAAACAAGGTAGCCATGGCCTTCACTATGTGAAACATTTCAGAACAGTGTGTCCCTTCCTGTCATTAACAGTCCCTTTTAACCAATTCAGTTTATATATTGTCCAGTGCATAATAAAGTTAAGATAAAGAGAATGGAGACCGTGGGATAAGTAGTCCTCACAAAGGTAAAGAATTTCAAGTGATGTAATCAGGGAAATGCAAATCAAAACTACAATGAGATACCATCTTACACCAGTGAGAATGGCACATATTAAAAAAACTAGCAACAACAAATGTTGGTGAGGATGTGAAGAAAAAGGAACTCTCCTGCACTGCTGGTGGGAGTGCAAAATGGTCCAACCACTATGGAAAGCTGCGTGGAGATTCCTCAACCTACTAAAGATAGAGATTCCATATGATCCAGCAATTCCACTCCTAGGTATTTACCCAAAGGACTCAGAAACATTAATTCAAAAGGGCACCTGCACCCCTATGTTTATAGCACCACTATTTACAATAGCTAAGCTTTGAACACAACCCAAATGCCCAAAAATAGATGACCGGATCAAGAAGATGTGGTATATGTACACAATGGAATATTTCTCAGCAATCAAAAAGGATAAACTCATGCAATTTGCAGCAACATGGATGGAGCTGGAAGGGATCATGCTCAGCAAAATAAGCCAGAAAGAAAAAGAAAAATACCGGATGGTCTCACTCATAGCAGGAATCTGGAAAACCTAAATAAGGGACCAGGAAAAAGAATAACTATAATAAATAAAAAATCAAAATCAACAAGCAACTATAAACCAGAGACACACTATTGGGGGGGAAGAGGAGGGATTGGGGTCAAAATAAGGGGGGTGCAATTGTATGGGGAATATAAAAAAAAATCTTAAAAAAAAAAAGAATTTCAAGTAAGTAGAGGTGAAGTGATCTTAAAAGTAGTGAAAGGTGAAGAAGAGGTATAGTTGTCATGCACCACTCAGTGTCAGTAAATGCAGTGAAATTCTCTAAGCTAAACATCTTTTTTTAACTGAATCAGGAAGCGAGTCTATTTCATTTCAAAGGAACTATACAAGATAAATGCCTGTTAAGCAATAAAAACTAGAACAAGGCCTGTGTGTTTCAAATCACCGAGTATCTGAGGAAAGTTCATCAGTACCTAAGTTAGTGAGGGAAATGAATAGCAAGATTCTGTACCTTATCTATTTTTGAAATTTGAGTCTAGATATTTTCCTTTCAGTTCAAATTTGAAAAAATGGGGGGTGGTGGTGGAGGAAATAGGGGCCTATGGAATACATTTCTCAATATAAGACAAGGAAAATAATCTCCTAGAAACTTAACAAGAGTCTAGAAATATTGTTTAAAAAATGTGTACGTCCATTGACAGAAGAATGGATAAACAAATAAATCTTTTTGAAAAATGTGGTCCTTTCATATAATAGAATATCATTTAGCATTAAATGAAATGAAATTTTTACACATACTGCACTACCTAGATTCTAGTACTTAGAATAAATTCATAGAAACAAAAAGTAGACTACGAGTTGCAAGCAGCTGGGAGAAGGGGAAATTGGTGTTTAGTGGATACAGAATCTCAGTTTGCCAAAATGGAAAGTTCTGGAGATGAATGATGGTAATAGTTGCCGAACATCGTGAATATTCTTTTTTTTTAAAGATTCATTTTTATTTATTTGTGCACACAAGAACTGGGGTGTAGGCCAGTGGTGTGTGGCAGAGGTGGTGTGAGAAGATTCACCAGAGAAAGGGTGGGGAACAGAACAGGCAGATCTACTGAAATACATGCTGAGGGGAGCATCCAGAGAGACAGGAGAGGTCTGCTGGGCCATGTAGTTAGCTCCCTGCTGGGAGATCGAACTTATGCAGCAGTGGCTGGCGATAGATATCCCTGAGACTTTAAACTCTGAGCCACCAAGGAGGTCCCAGTTGTGAATATTCTTAATGCCCCTGAACTGTACACATAAACAATTATTAAAATGGTAAATTTCATGTTACCTGTATTTTATCACAGTGACAAATGCAATAAACTAATATAGAGGAAATTTCACACTTTTGAAGATTTCCCTTTTAGCAGGAAAAAAAAAAGTATGAGAGCCACACTAAGATTATCCTAGTGAAGTTTTTTAATTTCAGAAACACACAAATAATCCTAGAAGAGTTAAGAAAGTATTAAGTACAAAGTAGCAAAATTGGGCCTCCCTGGTGGTGCAAGGTGTTAAGTCTCAGAACTATGAAGCTATCAGCAGTCACTGCAGCCACTGCAGCACAAGTTGGATACCCAGCCAGGGAGCTAACCCACATGGTGCAGCAGACCTCTCCAGCAGACCTCTCCTGTCTTGCGGGCTGCTCCCCTCAGCAGTGTATTTCGGTCTTTCTGTCTGTTCTGCTCCCTGCTCTGTCTCCCGTGAATTCTCTCACTCTCCCACACCTCTGGCTTGTACCCCAGCGCTTGTATAAATAAATGAATCTTAAAAAAAAAAAAAAAAGAGTAGCAAAACACAGGTTGGTGATTTACTTTTCCTCACTAGCACTATGTTTAAAAAAGTTAATGGAGCAAATTTAATGAATTTTTAGGGCAAAATTTTGTGGAGCAAATATATATGTATATATCTTTATATATATATAAACAAAACACAACCTACATCTATCCATGTTGTCTTTCATGTGAGGAATAACATTTTTAAGACGTCTATTTGTAGGGTACTGGTTAAATAAATAGTTATGCTTGCAAAAAATGAACTACTCTGTTGATGTTTTAAAAGAATAAGATAGTTCTACAATCCCTACAGAATTCATAATGGCATTATTCAAGGAAATAGAACAAATATTACTGAAATTTATATGGAACCACAAAAGACCCCAAATTGCCAAAACAATCGTGACAAAAAGAGTGGCGATTTCACTATACCACAAAGCCATTGTAATCAAAATACTATAATACTGGGCTAAAAATACACCAATGGATTATAATTGAGAGCCAAGAAATAAGCCCATACTTGTATGGAGAGTTTAATCTATGACAAGGGGGCAAAGAGTATACACTGGAGAAAGAAAATTCTCTTTAACAGATGGCGTTGGGAAAACTGGACAGGCAGATGCAAAAGAACAAAACTGCACCACTACCTCACACCATACAGAAAAATTAATTATAAGTGGATCAAAGACTGGTATTTATACCAGATATCATGAAATATATAGAAAAAAACATTGACAAACACTCCACAACTCTGGCTTCATGAAGTCTTTATGGATTGGACTTTACTATAAGGGAAACAACAGTAAAAATAAACAAATGGGACTACAAACTAAACATCTTCTGTACGGTAAAATAAATTATTAAAATGAGTACCCTACTGAATGGGAGAAAATACTTGCATATTATTCATCTAACAAGGGGCTGATCGCCAAGCTACAAATAACGTATACAACACATACAAAAGAAAACAATTAAAAAACGTGCAGAAGACCTAAAGAGACACTTCTCCACAGAAAACATACAGATGGTCAGCAGACATATAAAAAAATGCTCACCATCACTTACTGTCTGGGAAATGCAAATAAAAACCACAATGAGATACCATCTAACATCTCTAAGAATGACCCATATCAAACAACAATTGTTGGTGAGGATATAGAGAAAAAGGAACTTTCATACACTGTTGGTGGGAATGCACTCTGGGGCAACCCCTATAGAAAACATTATGAAGGTTTTGCAACATATTAAAAATAGATCCACTATCTGATTTAGAAATCCCACTCCTAGGAGAATGCAACAACACTAATTTGAAGGGATGTCACACACTCTTATGGTTGTTGCAGCACTATTTACAATAATTTATGGAAACAACTTAAATGTCTCACTAACTTAGGCCAATTTAAGGAAGATGAGTGGACAGATGGGTCGACTAAGAAGATGTGGTATATACACAAAGTAAAATAGTCCTCAGTGCTCAAAAGAGACAAAATCTTGCCATTTGCAACAATATGGATGGATTTGGAGGGGTTATGCTAAGTGAAACGAGTTGGAAGGAGAAAGACAAATATTGCATGATTTCACTTATATGTGGAAACAGAGAAAGAAGACAATGGTACAGGAAAAAATGAAATGAAAACAAACCCTCAGAAATCTAACTGCCGAACGGAGGCTACCAAAAAGGAAATGGGCATAAGTAGCAAAGTATGGAGGAGGCACAATGGACTATAGTGGAGGACTATAGGTGCCTTGGTGGTGGCTGTGGTGTGGTAACAAACATCTGAAGAGTTATGTATTTATACCTCTGAATAATATGGTGTTGTACACAAAGTTCCCCTCGATTAAAAATACAATTTTTTTAAAAGATTTATTTATTTATACAAGAACTGGGGTACAGGCCAGATGCGAGGGAGGGTGAGAAGATTCACCAGAGACAGAGTAGGGAACAGAACAGGCAGATTGACGAAATACAATGCTGAGAGGAGCAGCGGGCACGACAGGAGAGGTCTGCCATGCCATGTGGGATTCTCCCTGGCTGGCCAGGATGGAATCCGCGCTGCAGAGGCTGCAGACAGCTTCACAGCGCTGCGCTCAACTGCCTGCGCCACAAGGGAGGCCCAAAAAGTAATACAATTTTTTAAAAGAACCAGGATATATTGTTAAGAAGGGAGGAAAGCATGGTGGAGAAAAATCTATATAATAAATGTAAATGATTGTGTACCTGTGAAAAGAAAACAAGAAATGCAACCGCTATTGTCTTTTGTATAATAAACCAAGTGACTTGTGTACAGAAGTGGGAGGAAGAATTCCGTTTCATTGTGTACCATGTTGTATCTTTTGGATATATGTATTCATGTGCACTTATTAACTGTTCAAAATAATATTTTTTTAACTTTTTTATTAAATTAAACAAGTACATAAATATTCCGTAAAATTTACAGAATTTGAATTGGAACTTCTCAACCTATGTTAGTACTTAAGTTGTCTGTATGTGTATGATGCTGAAGCTGCTGCATTTGACTTATGTGCAGGGGGAATTAGAGAAAACCAGTTGATGGACATAGGGAAAAGAATAACATAGACCCACAGGAAGAAGGGATGAGAGCCATTTAAACCTGTAACGACTGAGAGAGTATCCTCAGTCATCAGAGCTTCTCCATTCATGGCTTCAATCCCTTTTGATGATCAACTGTACTTTCTGCTCTTCCTTAAGTTGGCCTAAGTTAGTTTCTGTTTCCTGTAACAACCATAACAAAATTCCTAAAACCTTGGCAATACAATTATAAATATAAATAGAAAAATCCTAAATAAACAATTAAAAAACAGAATCCAATTGCATATTAGATGCATGTGTATGTGTGTAACATAATAGTAGGAATTTAATTTACATGAATCATACATTATTAGCTTAAGTAAAAACAAAAGCTATGAAATAAGCTCAACATTATAACAAAACAGTGTTTGATAAAAAAAATGAAGCACATTCCCAACAAAGTTTTAAAATAGATTGGACAGATTATTTTAGATATGACTCACACATAGTTTTAACTATAGTGAGAACATTAGTCTATTTCAATTCTGCTTGTAATGTGATTACTTCCAAGAGAAAGTTTCAGTTTGGTGCATTAGTATACTTGCTAATGTCCCCCCTCCTTTTAAAAACAAAACAAGGAAGAGTTAGTATTAAGCTCAGAGCCTCAAGCAACAGAAATAAATAGAATTTTATAAAATTGTTAGTAACAATTGTTACTAACATAATTTGTTACTATCCCCACCTTTTGGTAGTACAGAGAATAATTTTTTTTGAAGATTTATTTATTTATGCATACAAGAGCTGGGGTACAGGGCAGAGATGTGGGTGGGGGGGTGGCGGTGAGAGGATTCATTAGAGATAGAGTGGGGAACAGAACAGGTAGACTGACTGAAATACAATTTATATATTTTTATGGTTACCTTCCATTTAGGGGAAGTGATTCTGTTTTCCAGCTACAATAATATAAGGTTTCCTTTTGAACCAATGTACATCTAACAAGTGATATGATTTAAGAAAATTGTTAAGCAAATAAAAGTACATCATGTAGGTGAAGTTAATATTTGACTGACAGCAATACATTCGTGAATAAAAGGCACCATCTTAGCATGATAAAGAGTACTTTAACCAAAAGTTAGCACTGCACTAAAAGATGAATTATTTCTGAGGAAAACTGGCAAAGAACTAAAGTGACTGTCATATGCCTCTAATCACTCTGGTTAAAACACTAAGACCTGAAATAGATATGAAGTATGATTATTGAAAAGAAAGAAACCAAATTATGACTATTTAGAAATACATCTTATTAAATCTAAGATTTTGCCATTTTCACCTTCCAAAATGGAATCAATGGTTTTTAGAATCAATGGTTTGCCATAATTTGTTAGTATCCCCACCCTTTGGTAGTACAAAGAATAATTTTTTTTGAAGATTTATTTATTTAGGCATACAAGAGCTGGGGTACAGGGCAGAGATGTGGGTGGGGGGGTGGCAGTGAGAGGATTCATTAGAGATAGAGTAGGGAACAGAACAGGTAGACTGACTGAAATACAATGCTGAGGGGAGCAGCGGCAAGACAGGAGAGTTCGGCTTAGCCCTGTGGGTTGCTCCCTGGCTGGCTGTAGATCGAAATGAGGCTGCGGATTGCTTCATAGTACGGTGTGTAACCCCTTGCGCCACCAGGGAGGCTCCCATAGAATAATTAATTTAAAATATATTATATTTCTTATAATAGGTGAAATATGGTTGTTATAATACATATTTTAAAATTTGCAAATAATTGAAAACATCTGACAGATTCAATAACAGTTCAGAAAAATGGTAAAAGATGCTAAATATATCATACTCAACAATACTCCTTTATGTCAACAATCCTGAAATAACCAAAAGCAAAAGAGTTAATCAGGACAGTAACAAAATTTTAGCATATCCAGAAGTAATCTCATTGAGAAATATGTGTGGCCTAATTGATAAAATCCATAAAACTTGATCAAAGTTACATTTTTAAATTCTTTGAATAAAAGTTACTAATACTTGGTTGGGAAGATGGGATACAATACAGATTTTCTTCCCAAATTAAGTTATAAATTTAAAATATTTTCAGTTAAAATGGCAATGGAATAGAGAGTAGAGTGGGAATGTTTGAGAATCTGTAATAATTATATGTAAGAAAAATTGGTTAAAATAGTTTAACACATTTTTTTAAAGAAAAATAACAAAGGAAAACAAGCTTTTCTGGGTTACTAAAAGACACCTCATCTCTGTAGTTATATTATTAAGCTGGGAGAATAAATATATCTATAATAGTATACACTAGTTCTGGAACAAATAGAATTACATATTACCCTCAGTGTGTAATGAAAATAACAATTGTTAAGGAAAGACAAGCTTCTTAATAAATGGGGTTAGTAGAATTATTTAGCAGTTTGAAAGAGTACATTCAGATTCTCCCTTTGTTCAATATATCCAAATATATTTCAATTGGGTTTTTTTTTAAAGATTTATTTATTTATTTTTGCATATTAGAACTGGGGTGTAGGCCAGATGTGCAGGTGTGTGTGTGTGTGTGTGTGTGTGTGAGAGAGAGAGAGAGAGAGAGAGAGAGGATTCACCAGAGACAAAGTGGGGAGCAGAACGGATGAATTGTCTGAAATAGACTGCTAAGGGAGCAGCAGGCAAGACAGGAGAGGTCTGGTGCATCATATGTGGGTTAGCTACCTGGCTGGGATCGAACTCAGGTGTGGTGGTGATAGTGGTGAGACTAACCCCCCATGCCACCAGGGAGGTCCTCAATTGGGTTTAAAAGCAAAACAAACAAACAAACAAAAAACCATAGCAGTGGAGGAGTGGAGAAAGAAAAAAGAAGTAAACATAAGTCAAATTTTTAGTAGGTGGAAGAACTTTCTAAACATACAAATAAATAAAAGTTCTTTATAAAAGTTTCAAAAAGCAGGGCCTCCCTCGTGGCCAAGGGGTTAAGATGAAACCTATGGGGCTATTGACAGCCACTGCAGCATTGAGTTCGCAGGGAGCTGCCCACATAACCTCTCCTGACTTGCTCCTTGCTCCCCTCAGCAGTGTATTTTGGTCAATCGGCCTGTTCTGTTCCCTGCTCTGTCTCTGGTGAATCCTTTCACCCTCCACACCTCTGGCCTATATGCATAAATAAATAAATCTTTAAAAAAAGTTTTAAAAAAGCAAAGATTTTGGATGTCAAGAAATACATTCAAATTTTTGAGTTAGTAAAAATGTTCACTTTAAGAAAAACTATAATAAGACCCAGTTGATGAATAGGCACAGATCATAAACTAATTTCATAGAAAAAAGAAAAGTAATTGGTTAACAAACAGCAAAATATTCAACCTAACAAAGATATGGAAATTAAATCAACAATGAGGTAAAAGGTCAATAATGACACCCCAGAGCTGGGGAGAGGATAAACAAAAGGCACAAAAACATTAGCAGTGGGAGAGTAAACTTGCATTATTATTTTGTAAAACACTGGCAAACATTAAAAAGTATAAAATGCTTTAACCCACTTCTGAGTATCATTTCTAACAGAATAATTCTACAATAAGAAAAACTTTATGTACAGGAATGTTCATAGTAGCATATATACAGAATGACAGGATGAATAAATACATTATGATAAATTGCTGTGCAGTCGTTAAAAGTTATGTTTCAGGGCTTCCCCTGGTAGCGCAGGGGCTGAGCGCTGGGCTGCTAAGCTGCCTGTAGCCTCTGCAGCGCTGGTTCAATCCCGGCCGCTGCGAGGGTTCCACATGGCGCGGCAGACCTCTTCTATCTCGCCCGCTGCTCCCCTCAGCAGTGTATTTCCTCGGTCTGTCTGTTCTGTTGCCCGCTCTGGATCTGGTGAATTCTCTCACCCTCCCACGCTGCTAACCTTACCCCAGTTCTTGTATAAATAAATAAACACATTTTACAAAAAATAAAAATAAAAATAAATTAAAAAAATAAAAGTTATGTTTCAGGTAAATATGCTTACAAGATTATGGAAGCTGAAAAAAAGTATATAAGAATTATATACAGCATGTAAAACAAACAAACCTTTGCAGGGGAAAAAAGATTAAAAGAAAAATTTCAACAATATCAATAGTGATTTTAATTAGAAATATGAGTGACTTTTGTTTTCTGTCTTTTCATAATTTCCAAAAATTTTAAAATAAACAATGTACTATTTTTATAATGAAAAGAAAAACATGATTAATGTTTTTAAAGCCCTAGCCTATGCCCTAGGGAATGTATGACGCAGCAATGACAAGAACACATAAACAAAAACAAATGTATAAATTCAAACAGCAGTTTATTTACCCTGTCTACAAATAAAAAGGGGTAAAGTGCATAAGGTGTCATGGTTATTAAGAAATATTATACAGAGTGCATATGTCTATACATATATAGGTAATATCTATGTTGATGGGTGGATATGAGGAATCAGTGTCTCCCAGTTACAGCGATTTTGGGGAAGATATTACATTTCAGGAGGTGCATGAATTGTAGAGCAGGGAAGGGAAACTGGAGAAATATCAGAAATAGATACTTTTCTGTTTCCAGGGGGTTTTACTTAGAATTTTTAAGTGTGAGACTAAGATGAGTGAGAAAAGTAGCAGTGAATAAAAAAGGGAAGTAAACATTGGGTGAAAAGCCCATCACTGCCAAAAAAGGCAAATTAGCCAACTTGAGAGCCCTAAAGAGGAACATAAAAGAACCTAAAATGCAATGGGTCAGAAAGTACACTCAGACCTAGGGCTCAGTAGAGTAGTGCTGGGAGGAGGGGCATGTTTGAATAGGAGGCTGTATCAAAAAATGGGAGCATATGTGACCAACTACATGTACCAGTTATTATCTCCTTGATCGGGGCTTCCCTCTACTACTATGGACACATGCATCATTTCAGGGGGTGCACAAACCTGTTTCCTCCTGTAGAATACATCCTACTATCAGTCATTTGGATGCTTGGGCTTGTGAGTGTGCTACCAGAGATGGTAAATGGCATCGAGCAAGGCAACAATTGTTTTATAGAAATCTGTTTCCCTCTATTTCTCCATTCTGTTTCTAGGGTCAATGCAAGTATTTTTGCAGTTGAATGGAACAGCAGCTTCTAAGAAATAAAAAGCAGATGTTAGAGGAAGGCATTCCAGGGTGAGTCAGGAGAAGCCCTTAAGGGCACTCCATGCTCACTGATTGCCCTACACTTTTCCTTGCTATAATCCTGATGGAAGTCCACACCCCTAATTCTGCCAAAGCAGCATGAAGGCTGTCGTAAAATGTCTAACTACACTAACTTGCAAGCCTTTTTCTTGTAAAATGAAAAATGGCTTATCTCAAAAGGAGCACTCTGATGTAAAGGAACATATTCTTCCTCATTCACTTCTCAGATCTAGAAAAATATGTACATATAAACTACTTAGGGACAAATATTAATCATATAAAGCTAACCTCTTAAAATAGAATGGAAGCTAAATCTTTATAACTTCTGTACTAAAACTGCTGAGAATCAAGAGAAGTTCTACATTTAAGATAATTTCCTTATGGAAAGTTATATTAAACATATTAAGTGTCATACTTTCTTGGGAATGTTAGCTAAAGTTTCTGTAGGAAATTAACCACATCATTCTTAACACATTTGTGGTATGCATTTTTGAAATTACATGAAATTTATGGGACTGAATTACAACTGATGTCTAGTTTGTGGTATGTACCTGAATTTTTGGTATATTTTTGATGTGGAATAGACATGATTATGCATTAAATAGAGAAAAGGTGTTTATATGGGAATATGATAACTTTTTAATACTTACAAATCTGGTAGCATTTTATCTGTTTAGAAAACTTTTACAGTTCTTTTCTACATAGTTTTACTTTAAGACAGTAAACACGAGTTAATTTGTCATTATAATGCTCCACTGTGAACAGTTTCCTTGCATATAGGATTATATAAAAAGGTATAATGGGCAATCCCAAAGTATATCTATATTCATAATTATGAATAATTTTTTTCCTGAAACCTGTTTTAGCTATCTATTTCTGATACCCTAAAACTAAATGGCTCAAAGCAAAGAGCTATTTATTATTTGCTCATAATTCTGCTATATGGGCAGTGCTTGGAGGGATTAACTTGTTTCTATTCCATGTGGTATCATCCAGGACATTTCAAATGGCCAAGGAATGCTAGGATGACTCACCTTGGGTCAAGTCTAGAATCTCTGTTCTCAAGGTCTGTTGTGTTCTTCAGTTATCCTTCAGGGGATCTCTTTGTGTGGCTAATTAGTTTGGGGTTCCTCACACTATGGTGAAATCAGTTCAGCTGGACTTGGCAAAGCACTAATCTGTGAGATGCTAGGCAGATGCTCAAAAGTTTAGACCTGATGCTGGCAAAGTGCACTTTTGCGGCATTCTATTGATTAAAGCTGGTCACAAGACCTCAGGCCAGATTTGGTCTAGGTATGAACTTCACTATGGCATGAATACTGGGAGTTGTGGTCCATTGGGTGCCACATTTGGAGGCAGACTGCCACTTCAATGTTTATAAGAGAAATTCCCTCTTAAAAATTAAAGTACATTTAAACATTAAACTGAGTGTATTTCCTACTAAATAACCAAAAGCAAAGAAATGTTCTACTTGTCTTTCACTATACATAAATCTAAACCAAAATTCTGTTTTTTTCATGATCTCACCCTAATATTCCTCATTCAAATTCTTTTAGCAATGCAGTCTCTCTCTCTCTCTCTTTTAAAAAGATTTATTTATTTATGCATATAAGAACTGGGGTACAGGCCAGAAGTGTGGGGGGTAAGAGGATTTCCCAGAGACAGAGTGGAGAACAGAACCGGCAGAATAACTGAAATACACTGCTGAGGGGAGCAGCTGGTGAGACAGAAGTCTGCTGTGCCATGTGGGTAGCTCCCTGCCCAGCAGGGGATTGATTGAACTCCTGCTGTAAAGGCTGTGGATAGCTTCATAGTGCTGTGCTTCACACCTGCACCACCAGGGAGGTCCAATGCAGTCTCTTCATTAAGTTGTAGTATGATTCTCATCAACATAAAACATTTCCACATGTCTGAATTCCAAAAACCAGAAAAATTAAGATATAACTACCTTAACTATATATTTTCATGGATGCCAAATTTGTAATTTAAAAATTTCCAAGTAAGAATATTAAAAAAACTGTAGGAAAGTACAGTATTATATTTTAAAAAGTATCAAAGGGAATTTCAGGCAGAAAGATAGTCTTAAATTAGAACTTGTTACTTTATGAAAACATATAGAATGTCTTTATACTCACATTGTTACAGGTCAGGAAAACTCATGAAGGACTTACACTGGTTCTTAGATCAACTGTTTGGGAATCTCTAGTCAAACCACTGTTATTGAGGGCCTCCCCTGGTGGCGCAGCAGTTGAGCGCTGGGCTGCAAGGCTGCCTGCAGCCTCTGCAGCACCGGTCCCACACACACACAAAAAAAAAACAACAACAAAAAAGCCCACTGTTTTTGAGCACCATTAAGTTCCTTTTTTCCCCAGAAAATTGTAAAATCATGTCATATCTTTTCCTAGGGATTATGCTGTGGCTCTGCTAGGGAAAATACTGATCACATTGCAAATTCTGTAATTCCCTCTTTTACATAAAATTTCTTACCTCTCTGATAATATAAATATAAATAAATGCAAGTGTGAAATATTTGTCACTCTATAAGGTTTTGCATACTCAGTAGTTAGGAGTGGGAACTCTGGAATCACATTGCTTCTGTTCCAGTATTGACTGGTCATGACTTTGAGCAAGTAACATATTTTTCTGTACCTCATTTCCCCTATCTATGATGTAGGTACTATCATAACAGAGCTCTTTTGAAGTTTTAATGAGCCACTATGATTAATGCACATGGAATAGTACACATGGTCAGCACTCAATATATATAATTAATATTACAATCTTATTATATTTATACATATCAGTACTTTGCAATTGCACTTAGGATCTTAATATATAGTTTAAGAGTGATCAAATAGCCACAAATGTTTTTGAAGAGATTAGTTCCAACTAGGTAATAGAATTTTTAAGATTGGAACTATAAAGTCAATGATTCTGTACTGTTATAGATGAGGATTTTTTTTAAAAGAAATCAATAGAGGGTCTTCCTGGTGGCACAAGGGGTTAAGAACAGCACTATGAAGCTATCCGCAGCCACTGCAGAACTAGTTTGATCCCTAGCCAGGGAGGTGACCCACATGGCCCAGCAGACCTCTCCTGACTGGCCCACTGCTCCCCTCAGCAGTGTATTTCAGTCAATCTACCTATTCTGTTCCCCACTCTGTCTCTGGTGAACCCTCTCACTCCCCACACCCTCTGGCCTGTACCCCAGTTCTTGTATGCATAAATAAATAAATCTTGGGCCTCCCCTGGTGGCGCAGAGGTTGAGCACTGGGCTGTGAGGCTGCCTGCAGCCTCTGCTGCGACGGTTCTGTTCCCTGACCTCCAGGGAGGGTTCCCCCCCCACACACACACACAAAAAAATCTTTTTTTTAAAAAAAGAAATCAATACAGTTATCTACCATATGGTAAAAGACAACTAGTGGTGTGTTACAATCATTAGATAAATCTTGTAGAAAAGTAAAATATGTAGATCCCAGATATGTTTCTGGTAGCTTTGCCAGATTGCTTTTCAATTCTACTTACATTTATCAGGACAACGTATTATCTTAGCTACCTGCACTTCTTCATGTGTCCAAATGGAAAACAACATAATGTTCAGTTCTCTGAGAAGCAACAAAATTCCTAAGAATACCTAAAAATGGTAATGAAAAAGCACAAGCAGGGTTTAGGAAGTTTATTTTAGTGCTACTGCCAAATTTATTTTAAGCCCTATGCTTAAAAATAAATTTAATTCACATGACTGGCTTAACATGCTGGTGACAAGAAAAGTCACTGAAGAAACATTTAATG
The DNA here is from genome assembly GCF_964194135.1 of Talpa europaea. Classification (NCBI taxonomy): domain Eukaryota; kingdom Metazoa; phylum Chordata; class Mammalia; order Eulipotyphla; family Talpidae; genus Talpa; species Talpa europaea. The sequence goes on along the minus strand of NC_140080.1, from coordinate 59,276,617 downwards.
AAAAAAACTGAATTTTTTCTTATAGGCTTTAATATTTTTGTGAAGATTTACTTTCTATCTTGATCTATATATAGGACTTCATATCTAAACAGTCCTTGTACCTTATAAAATGAAAATAGAATAGGCATTTTCCAAACAATACCTTTTCTTAACCTGTGCACGCACACAAGAGCATTGGTTTAGATGCTGTGCTAAGCTTGACATACAGAAACAAAGTTGTAGCATTTTTCCAGTATGGGGTAAAACAACCCTATTTTCTACTTTTGGCAAACCCTAATTTGACCTATAGGCAAAACTAAAGATTGATCATAATTAATGCTGAAAGTAGTGAAGAACATTACTGTATCAGCAGATTGAGCAACAAGTCTTCCACTTTTTCTCACCACAGTCAATGAAGCAATTGAATTAGCAGGAAATACCCATTATTTTCCTGTTCTACATTAGTTCTGGTAAAATCACAATTCTAGGTTTAACTGAAGTTTTGAAATTGAAACGGCAGGATTACACATTAACAAGAAAATTACAGTGCCAGTGTTAATAGTGTGGGAGAACAAGTATGAGTAACTTAGAAATATTGCTTTATTTCCATGACATTATTTCCCTCTTTTGTTTTAAACTAAATTGGGCCTGACTTCTAGAGACTAGATGGGTCAAACGCTTTGGGGGGGTCACCAGGGGCCACGGTGCGGCATTACTGAAAACCAATCTCCGCTGGTGCTAAATCGCTGATAACCTGTCGGCGAAAAGGCAACCTGCGTAAAAGAGAACCTATCTCCTCTACAACAATAACAAGCACTTTTCCTTTCTTCTCAGAATTCCGCGGACCGCTTGCAGCCCAGAGCAGATCCCAAGCAGTTGCCCGCGCGACCGGAGCGAGGCCAGAACTCCACCCCCGCCGGCCCATCCCTGCAGCTCCGCGCCCCAGACGCTCCCCACAGCAGTCCCAGGCCATCTAGGGCGGGGCCGCTCGCCGCGCCCTGTCGGCTCCTCCCAGCTGCCAGTCTTCCCCGAACGCCCCGCCCCCCGCCCCGGCAGCCCGCCCCCGGGAAGACGTTGGTGTGCGCGCGCGCGAGGGAGCGCGCGCGCCTCCGCCGCGCCGGGCTAGTTCCCCAACGAACGTCCGCGCTGCGCATGCGCAGTGGCCAGCGGACTGCATTTGTTTCAGCGGAAGGCGGACATATTAGTCCCTCAAGGCCCCCCTCGCCCCACCCCCCCCAGGCATTCTCCTCAGAGACTCGCCCTTTACCAAGCCCGGACTGCAGCCCCTCCCAGGAGCTCCCCGTTTAGCCGTCGCCGGGACCCGACTCTCTTCGTTCTCACCGCCAGCTCTCCAGCCTTCCGTCTCCGGATCTGCATCGGGCACCGACCTCGCCCTGCCCAGGCGGTCACCGCAGCGGCAGCCTCAGCGGCGACGCGACAAAATGGGAGAGTGAAGCTGTGCCTCGGGGACTAGCTCTTGGTCGTGACGGATCGGTACCTCGGGTCGGACCTAGTAGAGCCAGGGATGCGGGACTAAATCGCCTCCGGCGCCTCCGAGCAGAACGGGCCGGGCCCGTGGCCCAAGCAGCGGCGGCGGCGGCAGCAGCTGGCACAACTCTGCACCCGCCCTTTCCTTTTCTCTTCCCCCTCCCCTCTGCCGAGGAGTCTCCACCCTGCTTCTCTTTCTCTGTCCTCCTGCCCATCCGGGGACCGCGAACCCTCGGTGGTCGCCGGCGGCACAGGCCCGCTAGGCTGACGCACCTCGCGGGAGGGACGGGGCCCGTGGCTCCCGCGCCGTCGGCTGTCGGGAGGGGCTGCCGGGTGGGATGCGACTGTGGGTGTCGGAGCGGCTGTGGGTCGCTGTTGCCCCGGGCCCGGGGTCTCGAGAGCGGAGTTCCCCTCAGTGAGGAGCAGGAGGGGGAGCCGGGCGCACCTGGTGACCCTAGGTTTCGGCCCCCGGCCCTGCCGCAGCCAGCGCACCCCCGGAGGAAATTGGCTGAACTTGCTTTCCGCTGCTGTGGCTGGTGTCGGGTGTTGTCGCAGCAGCCGCAATGTCTACTGGGGACACTTTTGATGCGCGGTTTGAAAAGCTCGATCACCTGCTGAGGGATCCCAAATCGGAAGTGAATTCGGATTGTCTGCTGGTGAGTAGTAGCGCTGGCCTCTTATTCGTCTGGGGGTCTAGAGTGTGTTTTTGTCTAGTTATGTGCGGGGAAAACGTCAGGTGTGCATCATCTCGGGGAACGCCAAGAACCTGGTGTTTCATCCGAAGAATTTGGGAGTACCACTAATATCGCGAGCGTGTCCCCGTTTATCATTGGTTGGTATGATACTAACGGTTCTGAATTCCTAGCCGTGATTCAGTTCATCATTACACAAAAAATAGTTATAAACTACGATTCCAGGCATCATATAAGAAGTTACCACGTCAGTGTTATTTTTTTACCACGTATATAGACTTGAGTGGCGATCTTAGTAATATTCATCTTTTGGTCAGCTTGATTAGTAATGCTGGAAAGCTTACTTTCTACTGACAGCGATTTAACTCCTAAGGGTCCAGTTTTTAGACTTGGAACTGACAATGGAGAATCGATATTGAGGAAGTGATTTTTGAGCCAAAATGTCGTAGGTGACTGGAGTCTGATGGGACTTTTTACTGGCCTGTTAAGTGTAAAAACTCGAGATAACTGATGATAGATCATCTCAGTATTAAGGTCTTTTACAATATTGTAGATTACAAAAGTACCACATATTTTACCATAACTGCCTTTTTTGGTAATTGACAGTTGTTTCTTTTAAAACATTTTAAAGTTTATGATTTAAAAAGACAGAAATTCTATTTTAAAAATCTTTCACTGGTTTATAGCATATGCAATTATACGTAAATAATTGGGGTTCTCAAGTTTTGTCAGTTTGCTTACAAATTCTGTAAGCAAGTTTCTCCATTTAGTGAATAATTAAAAATTATAATTCTGCTTTAGTAGAAACAAAACCAGTCTCTAAAATTGCAGAAAGTATGTATATGAATAGTAATTTACTGCCTCTTCAGAAAATTAATGTCAGATATAAACAGTATTTCAGATTAAGTGAACAAAATAATGCCATCCATAGAAATAATACAATTTAAAAATCTCATCTTGAATCAGGAAAATCATGTAGCCTGTTTAAAATTAGCATTCATTTCAGGGTTTCTAAAAACCCCTGTAGATTTTTAAATGTTTATAGTTCTATAAGAAGGTTTCTCCCAAAAGCTTTCAAAATTACTCTTACATGCTTTTGAGTGTGAAATAAGAGTATTGTGGGTTGTGTTTCAAATATCACCCACATTACAGATACTCTTCATATTGAGAAACAAGAAGATTAATGCTTAATGCAATTTAAAACATTTTATTGAATGAAAGAAATGGAAGGTTTTAGGACACATCTTTCTATTTAGCCAATTTCCATAAAGTTTGATTTTACTTTGCTTTTTGATTTCCAAGTTCCATGAAGTGGTACTGTAGGGAGGGTTTAGTAGTTGTTTGTTTTTCTTCAGTTGTCTTCTAGCCTCTTGGTATAGTTTCATTTGGTGATTTACTGAAATGTGGAGACTACAAGGAACTGTAAGTCATGGATATTTTCCTTGAGAGTCTAATCTATTTGAAATTGCTGGTCTGGCTACAAGCACCTAATCTCATGTATACAGATCTAACAAGACAAGACCTAGTTTCGTACATGCACTGAAAAAAGCAAAGCACTTCACAGATTGAGAAAATTGATGATAAATTTCAAGTAATTGGTATAGGTAATATAAGCTTTGGAAATGAAAAAGAAGGTATCACTGTGAGTTGAGAGAATCAGTATGTTTTTTGATGGATGAATAGGATCTAGATAGAAGAGATTCAAAAGGAGGGTAAAAGATACTATAAGTGAAGGGTGGAGACATGACTATGACATGTTTAGGGGAGCAGAAGATAAAGTTTGGGATAGATTTGTGTTTGATTGCTAGACCTAGGAATGTTTAGATTTTCTTCAGTATGTTGTGGCTCTTAAATATTTGTAAACAAGACCGTGCCAGGATGAATGAAGAAGATTAATCTGGCAGTTGTGGGCAAAGAGACTGTAGATGGGCTAGGACTGGAGAGTTTGTAAATACTTTTATTAACAGTCCAGAAATTATTGAAGCCCAAAACTGGGGCATGAGTATGGGAAGGGAGTATTGCTGAAACATGATTGGCAAGGTTTGGTAACAAGAGGGAACCAAAGAAAGAGAATCCATGATTCTAAAAATTTGAGCCTAGATTATATAGAATGATGAAAAAACATGGGCGAGAACAGCAAAGTTTTTTGAAATTGCTTGGAAAGAATAGGTAATTTTAGATGTGGTGGGTTGGGGGGATAGTGGAACAACCATCAGTAGACTGGAGATACAAAACTGAGTTCATAATTAAACGATTTGGAAACATTTGTACAGTCGTGCAAGTTGAAACTGATAGGATAGAGACCTTAGAGAACTAGGGATAAAAGAGGAAAGTTTATACAAAGTGGAAAAGTCAAAGGCAATCAAGGGTTTTCAAAGTTAGAATAGTCAGGTATCATGGAGCCCAAGACTTTTTTAAAGATTCATTTATTTATCCATACAAGAATTGGGGTACAGGCCACAGGTGCAGGAGGTGAGAGTATTCACCAGAGACAGAGTGGGGAACAGACAGGCAGGTCGACTGAAATACACTGCTGAGGGGAGCAGTGGGCAGCAGGAGAGGTATGCTGAGCCATGTGGGTAGCTCCCTGGCTGGGGATCTAACTGGTGATGCAGTGGCGGCTGTGAGCTTCAGAAGTTGCTTTGAGCTTCAGAGGTTATGTCTTAATCCCTTGCGTCATCAGGGAGGCCCCGCCTTTGTTGATTTCTGTAACTGATATTTATTGAATGCACTTTATGTGCCATGTGCAGCACTCTAGGTTTAGGGCTTTTGGGGGAAAGACTAAAGTTGTCAAATTAAGTTTATTTACTTTTTTGAGCAGCGCCACTTTTCAGAAATGAAAGTTCCAAGCCTTTTGATTTTAGAAGAGTTTGCTGACAAATGTTTTTTGAACCACTTTGCCCACAAAACATTTTTTGTTGAGAGACTAGTTGTAGTACTAATAGTTGTAAAGTAATGTGGCTTCAAGAAGCTCTGATAAGTGGTTATCCAACCTTTCCTTGAATACATAAAATTTATTTCAAGAACTTGATAAGTCTAGTTTTCATATTGCTAATGTAATGCTGAAGTATTTTGCAGATATTAAGATAACATTATGGTAACTCTTCACTTCCTAGATCATTCAATTACTCAATCTTGGTTTTCTGTAAGTTAGATTCTTTCCAGTGCCCTTTCTTCCATATTATCAAGAGCTGTTTTCCTTTTCTCAACTTTTTTTTTTTAACCTGAGAATGATAACAAATTGTCAGTAGTTTTGAGTACCTTTGAAAACAGAATAAGGGATAGAAAAATAGTCTTAATTTTTCCAGAGGGAAAAATGCATATGATTTGTAAATTAAAAAAGAAAAACAAAAGTAGGTGGTAGGAGGGTTAGGCATGTATTTGTCTGGAAGTTTGACATACGTTTCCTGAAAATACAGCTATCTTGCCTATAGCATGTTTACTGTACTTTTTAAGGATACAATAAAGCATGATGTTTCCAATTTTTGTTTTTTGTTGGTGGAGGTGTAGCAATAGATGAATTGAAGGGAGAGACGGGAATCAATGTTAGTTCAGTAGTACTGAGTTTTAACAGTGCTGTTTCCTATGTTCATATTTATTACAACCATTTCCCATTAGTTTTTTGGAGTGTGGAAAATAAATGTAAATCAAGTTTCAGGTGATTGATTTTTTTTAGTTTTCTTCATTTAAATCCTTTCCTGGATTTCCTTGATCCACTGCTTCCCATCTTTCCATTACTGACTTCTTTTCTCATCCTCAATCTTTGGCCTATAGTACTTAACTTTTTCTTGAAGTTCATCCATTCTTGTAGCTATCATCTCCATGCTAGTGATATCCAAGTCTTTAATTTTTTATCTGGTTTCAGGTCCTGAATATCTAGCTGCCTACTAGGCATCTCTATTTAGATGTCATCTTAGTCATATTCTTTCTCTTATATGCTTAACTTGTTTTGTTTTTAATGTCACTACTATCCCTGTCACTTGAGTAGATTTTTTGCTGTGAACATTAAAGTTGACAATCCTGGGCCTTATTTTGGATTATTACAACAGAAGTTGGCTAACTTTCCAGATTCTAGATTGTCCTTCTGTCCTACTAATGGAATTGATTATATTAGGGTTTATGTCACTTTCGGTGGAATGAAAAGACCCGAGGTCATGAAATCTTTGGACCTTTAAGCTATATATACCTGCCAGTGTTATGAATAATGGGTGCTGCCAAAATCAGTTGCATATCTGGTTAGTTTTGATTGATGTTAATATGTTGCAAGAACTTTAAAAAAAAATAAGTTACTCTGTTAGTTCATTTACTTAGCAAATCTTTGTGTAGGGTCTAAACTTGGATTCAAATCTAGACTCTGTTGTGTACTTTGTAGGTGAGCTATTTTAACCTCTTAAAGCTGGTTACATTTTCAGGAAAATAGGGGGGTAATAGTACTAGATTGTTGTAAGGATTAAATAAAACAGACAAACCAATTATATGACACTAAATAGGAATTTGCCAATGACAACTATTATTTTTGTCACATTTATGGTATTCCCATTACATACTACTCCCTGTGTTTAGACTGGAAATCATATTGTTTTCTCTGAGTGAATAATAATTTATATGGCACCTCAGAGCCTTGTCCATAAATTCATAACCCAAATGATCTTCCTTGTAACTGAAAATGGAGATATTTAGATGGGATTCAGTACAATGGGGAGGGGCTTTTGGAGTCTGTCTATTGACTTAGTTATGATTTATAATATACCTACTTTCTGCCGAGGATTTAGATTAATAAGAAGGGGAGTTGGGAGCTGGTTTATGGAGATTTAGTTGTTACATTGCTCTCTTTCTGTATTTTTTGTACTTTCAAGTTGCATGCTGTAAATAGGCCCTCTTACTCTGCAAGCATCCTGTGGGTGTATAGGGAGGTGGCTCAGAGTAACAGCAGAGACATGAATTGACTCATTCATTAATCTCTTGAGTCAAAAATGTTTTTAATCCAGAAGAAGGAAGCACATATAAAATTTTATAATGAACAAAGAATAAATTATCCATTTTAGATTAAGTTTTACATAACTTTACAGTTTAGTTTTATTTCATGGTTGTAAATTTTGGTATTGTGTATAATATATGTTAAAAACTGAAATTGTTATGATAAATGACAGAAAAGCCCATGTATCAAAAAATAGTACTTATGGAGTTCTAAAACTGAAGGTTGTTCAATAGCGGTATACCCTCATTCCCATCCCTGCTTACAAAAAGGGTATATTGGGGCCTCCCTGGTGCGCAAGGGGTTATGGCACAACCTATGAAGCTGACCGCAGCCACTGCAACATGAGTTTGATCCCCGGTCAGGGAGTGACCTACATGGCGCAGCAGACCTCTCCTGACTCTCCCTCTGCTCCCCCTCAGTGTTTAGGTCGGTCTGCCTGTTCTGTTTCCCAATCTGTCTCTGGTGAATCCTCTCACCCCCACACCCCCCACACCTCTGACCTGTACCCCAGTTCTTGTATGCATTTTAAAAAAAGGGTATATTCATTTAGTTTAAATCCTGAGTGTGAGTGTAGTGATGGTTACCATACTTGTATGTCCAAGATGTGCAGATAATACTGCATTTCACAATGAAAAAATATGTTAGCTTTGTGTAATGAAAGAACATTGGATTGGAAATTCAGAGGATTGGCATATCCTTGTTTTACTATTAATTCTATAAAGTGAATCTTTTTTGTCTTTGGGCTTCAGTTTCCCTCTTTGTAGAATGAAGAGTTGGATTATGTAGTAGACTTTCTTTGTGTGTCTAAAAAAATTTTCTTCTCTAACGTACTTGGCTCTCCCTATTTGGAATTGTGAAATATGAGTACTTTTTTTTTTTTTAATAGTTTCTAAATTAGAGGAAGTTAAATGTTCAGATTAATGTACAAAGTATATCTCAGGGAGGTTTATGTAAACTTGTGTCTTATTTTATTTTTTTAAAGATTTATTAATTTATGCATGCAAGAACTGGGGTGTAAGCCAGAGGTGTGGGGGTGAGAGGATTCACCAGAGAGTGGGAACAGAACATGTAGAAGTACTGAAACACACTGCTGAGTGGAAGCAGGAGGGCAAGAGGCAGGAGAGGTCTGCAGTCCTTTGTGGGTTGCTCCCTGACCTGCTGAGGATGGAACTTGTGCTGCAGTGGCTATAGCTTGATAGCGCTGTCTTTAACCCCTGTGCCACCAGGGAGGTCATTGTGTCTTATTTTAAAATGTAAGCTAACCTATGCCCCCTCTTTATACCCATGCTTATTTATTTTTATTTTATTGTTCTTCCCCTATTTTATTTATAGTCTTTGTTCCATACTCTTTATACTGACTTTTGGCAAGAAATAGACATTTTATCTCAGATTATTTTCTGGAACTAATTTTGAATTGGTGAACTGCAGTTGACTTTTTTTTTTTCCTTTGCTGTTATTCTTCCATTCAACAAATGTTTTGTGTCTACTGTGTGCAAGGTATTTTGAGAGGCACTGTGAACACCATGAGCAAACATTGTTCTTGCTTTTGTGGAATTTACTATCCTGGGAAAAGGATAAATTATGAATAGATAGGAAGGGGAGGTAAGAGATGTGATCATATCTTTCCTTTAAAATTTGGAGGATAGATGTGATCATATCTTTTCCTTTAAAATTTGGATAAAATTTACCTCTCCGGTGGCACAGCGGGTTGAGCCCTGCGCTGTGAAGCTGTCCGCAGCCTCTGCAGCGTGGGTTCGATTCCTGGCCGGCCAGGGCGAAACCCACACATGGTGCAGCAGACCTCTCCTGCCTCGCTGCTGCTCCCCTCAGCAGTGTCTTGGGTCTGTCTGCCTGTTCTGCTCACCGCTCTGTCTCTGGTGAATTCTCTCACCCTCCCGCGCCTCTGACTTGTACCCCAATTCTTGTATAAATAAATAAATCTTTTTAAAAAAATGGAGGATATATTTAAAAACTTGTAAAATGGTCTCAGTGAATAATTTCAGATGTGAGTCTGTACATTGCCTATCAGATTCATTTGAGGAACTTGTTAAAAATGGAATTGGGCCCATGTGTAGACAAAATCAGAATATTTTGGTATTATTTTTAGGATTCTGCGTGAGATATGGATTCTTAAATGCACTCAAATTTGAAAACTGGATTTTCAGTAGAGAGCTTATTGATCTGACAGGAGAATCAGGGGTATATGTCCCCTGCCCTGATTGGCCTCCTACCCTACGCTCTCCTGTTATGATTTCCCATTGCCTAACAACTGAATATGCTAAAGAATCCATTCATCCGGTCCATAAGAGTCAGCAAACAAAATATACTCAGAATTTTTCTCTCTCTTTTTAAATTTTTGTCATCATAGAAACTATTTAAAAATACGTATTTTGTATGTTTCTCAGTTTTTGTCATCCCTGCTAGTGTTCTCTTTGTTGATATTTCACTAATTGGAAACGCTTTCTGTTGTTTTATATCTATGACCCTAATAATTTTGATACAGTTTACTTGTTATTTAATGAAATAAGGTGCCCGGACTCATCTTACACAATTCTTGCCCCAGACTTGGAAATCAGCCAAACTTTTTCTTTTAGTTGGAATGATATTGTGAGATCACAATCCAGATACTAGCAGTACTCATCACAACTAGGTTGAAATTGTTTCTTGTTCTTGTTTAATGAATAGAGCTATGGAATTTTATTTTTGAAAAAGAGAGAAACACTTTATGCTGGTAATTCTAATTTCCGTTTATCATTACTTCGTTTTCTTTTACACGAAAAACTAGTTCGAACAACATTAACAGAATTACTCATTTGTTTTATCCTATATATAAAAATATATCTCGTAGTAAGACTACTAAATGAAGTTTACAGTTTTATTGTACCTCTATTTGATTTTAGAATGTTTAATTTGAGAAAATGTGATCAAAATACTATGTTCTGAAGTTACTTTAAGTAATTTCTCTGTTATTGTCACCAACTTGACATCATTTAGGCTCCTTCACTTCAGTTTTCAAATTTTAAGAATTGCTTTCTTTTTGGCTTTAATGTTAGTTTTTTATATATGTAAAACATTTATGCATTTTAAAAATAAAAACTATACAAGATATGTATGGAAGATTCTTACTTCTACCCATGTCATCTCTACCCTGTTCTTTTCCCTCTTCCATTTTTTTTTTTAAAAGATTATTTATGCATACAAGAGCTGGGGTACAGGCCAGAGGTGTGGGGGGGGGGTGAGAGGATTCACCAAAGTGGGGAACAGAACAGGCAGATTGACAGAAGTACACTGCTGAGGGGAGTAGTAGTCAGAAGAGGTCTGCTATGCCATGTGGGTTGCTCCCTGTCTGGCCGGGAGTCGAACTTGTGCTGCAGTAGCTGCAGATTGCTTCATAGGTTGGATCTTAACTCTTGCCCCACCAGGGAGGCCCCTTCCATTTTCATTTTTTGATTTAATATTTCATTGTTTCTTATTACAAATATAAGCAAATATGTGTGTGCGTGTATTTCTATTTCTATGTGTATGCCTTTCTGCCAGAAAATGTGGCACACACCATTCCCCATATTGGTGCATGGAAATCTTCCTTATTCCTTTTTTTTAAAAAAAACAAAGGCCAAGTTTTTTTTTTTTTTTTTTAAAGATTTATTTATTTATTTATACAAGTACTGGGTACAGTCAGAAGTGCGGGAGGGTGAGAGAATTCACCAGAGCAAGAGGGGAGAGCAGAACAGACAGACTGATGAAATACACTGCTGAGGAGAGCAGCGGGTGGCAGGAGAGGTCTGCGTGCCATGAGGGGCCCTCACCCAGTGGCCTGGGATTGAAGAGGCGCTGCAGAGGCTGCAGGCAGCTTTGCAACCCAGCGTTCAACCTCTGCACCACCAGGGAGGCCCCCCCTCATTCCTTTTTGCAGCTGCTTAATGTTCCATTTTGTGGATGTTAGCATTGTTTGTTCAATCTCCTATTGATGGACATTTGCTATTTAAGATACTGCTGCTGTGAGTAACATCGTATCTAAATAATTTCATACTTTTGCCAGTGTGTTTTTGAAGTAGACTCTTAAAACTGGGATAGCAAGATCAAATTTTATTGTTGCAATGCTTTCCCCCTCCAAGATCTTTTATTTTAAATGTCTGTCCATAATATATGAGATTGTTTGTTGCCCTCACCAACAACTTATTGATTGATTGATTGATTGATTGATGTATTTTTTACATCATTGTTCATTTTTAAACAATGTTTGCCCTCCCCCCCAGGTGTAGTCCTTATAGAATTTCCTTCACCAGTGTACCCATGCACCATCATCACAGTCTCCCTCTCCCTCCTCTTCCCCTACAGGATGTCTCTGATATATAATTATCTGTTTTTGTTTTGTTGTGTTTTGTATTGCTATTTTTCCCCCGATGTCTTATTTGGTTCCCCTATGTTCCTCCTATAAGTGAAACCATCTGATATTTTTCTTTTTCCTTCTTACTTATTTCACTGAGCATAATTCCTTCTAGCTTCATCCATGTTGTTGCAAATGGCATGAGTTTATCTTTTTTGATTGATGAATAGTATTCTGTTGTGTATATATACCACATCTTCTTGATCAGTCATCTATTTTTGGGTATCTGGCTTGTTTCTAGGTTTTACCTATTATAAACAGTGCTGCAATAAACATAGGGGTACAGATATTATTATTTTTTAAAGATTTATTTATTTGTGCATGCAAGAGTTGGGGTACAGGCCAGAGGTGCAGGAGGTGAAGAGGATTCACCAGAGACAGTGGGGAACAGAACAGGCAGATTGACTGAAATACATTGCTGAGGGGAACAGCGGGCAAGTCAGGAGAGGTCTGCTGTGCCATGTGAGTAAGTCACTGGCCGGGGATCAAACTCATGCTTCAGTGGCTGCAGATAGCCTCATAGGTTGTATCTTAAACCCTTGCGCCACCAGGAGGCCCCAGGCATTATTGTATCCTTTGGGTAGATCCCTAGGAGTGGAATTGCTGGGTCATATGGTAGCTCCATTTTTATTAGACTGAGGAACCTCCAGACAGCTTTCAATAGTGTTTGGACCAGTTTGCACTCCCACCAGCAATGTAGGAGAGTTCCTTTTTCTCCACATCCTCGCCAGCATTTGTTGTTGCTAGTTTTTTTGATATGTGCCATTTTTACTGTGTAAGGTGGTGTCTCATTGTGGTTTTGATTTGCATTTCCCTGATTATAAGGAATGTACCAACAACATACTGTTTTGAAATTTTATCAATCTAATAGACGAGAAGTGTAATTTTAATTTCTGTCCCTCATATAAGTTAAGATTGAATATTTCTTCATATTTTAAGGGCTGTTTGAATTTCTTTTCTGTGAACTACCTGTCCATATTTTTTGTTTATTTTTATTTCTTTTTCTCAACTTTCAGGAGCGTTTTATAAATATTAGGGATCTTAACTGTTTTTAACTTACAAATGTCTGTTTTTCTTTTTTTTTTAATTCATTTTTTTATTTTCTTACATTGTTGTTCATTTTTGTACATCAAGTATAGTCCTAATTTTCCCACTACCACAGCACCTGTGAAGCATTACCGTAGCCCCTTGTGCTCTTCCTGTTATGGGTCAGGGAGAGGGGCACCCCAGACCCCACAAACCTGCCTGCTCTAAATAGGTTCTGTCATCAACACAAAACATATGAGACTTTAATGGGAAGGAACTTTAATACAATTAGTAAACAATACAGGAGAGGCAAAGAATATAGTTTCTAAATCAAGCACCCAAAGTTACCCATCCCTTCATGGGTAAAAGTCCACCCAAGCAGGATTGGCCCAGAGCAAGGCCCCAAAGCCTGTCACAAGTCTAAAGCATCTTCCAGTGGGGACACACAGAAAAGGATCAGAAACAACCAGACAAGTCTGGGAGGAAAAGAGCAAAATCAAGATAAAAGCTGCCATTGTTAACCTCCCCATTGGTCTCTCACCCACATCTGTTTCAGCCAGACCACGACCAGAAGGCAGGTGCAGTTTCTTCATGTCTCTCTGTTCCACATGCCTCCTCCAGCTCTTCTTGCTCTCCATCCTGCTTCCTTCCTTTCTCAGTCTCCTCTGCAGCTTCTTCTCCCTGCTCAGCTACACCCTCCCTTGGGTGGAGCAGGGAACCTGGATCCTCCCCCTTTCCTGGGGACCACCCTGTTACATTCCCGCCCCCATTTGACCCATCTCCTTTCCCTTCTCTTGCTGTATGCCTCAGATCTGTGGTTTGCCTGCAAGTTTTGTCTTTTTCCTGACCCTTTGTTGGGTACCCTATAGTCCACCTATAAGTGAAATGATCTGACAATTTTTTTCCTTCTGACTTATTTTGCTTAACATAATCTTAGGAATCTTAACTCTTTATCTTTGGTATAATTTGCAAATTCACAATTGTTTTTATTGATATATAATGACATATATTATAGTTGACATTTACATTTTATTTCCTTCAGGTATACAATATAATGAATTGATATGCTTCAATCGTGAAATGGTTACCACCGTAAATCCAGTTAACATTTATCACTGTATAGAGTTAAAAAAATTATTCTGTGATGAGTACTTTAAAGATTTATTCATGGGCCTCCCCGGTGGCGCGCCGGTTGGGCGCTGGGTTGTGAGGCTGCCCGCGGCCCCTGCAATGCCAGTTCGATCCCTGGCTGCTCCCTGGCCACCGGAGGAGGGTCCCACATGGTGCGCAGACCTCTCCTGCCGCCCACTGCTCCCCTCAGCAGTGTACTTTGGTCCTTCTGCCTGCTCTGCTCCCCGCTCTGGCTCCGGTGAATTCTCTCACCCTCCCGCGCTTCTGACTGTGTCCAGTGCTTGTATAAATAAATAAAAATAAATCTTAAAAAAAAAAAGATTTATTCTTTTGTCAACTTTCAAATATGCAATATAGTGTTATTGGCTATTGTCACCATGTTATGTATAACATTCCTATGATTTACTTATTTTGTAACTGGAAGTGTATCTTTTGAACCCTTATATATTTTGTATACCCTTCAATCTTTGTCACCCACCAGTCTGTTGTCTGTATCTATGAGCTTGGTATAAAAAATGGCAGGATTTTATTCTCTGTTTTTGACTGAATAATACACACACACACACACGCACATTTTTTTTCCCCATTCATCCATTGATGAAAACTTAGGCTGTTTCCATATTGTGGCTATTGTAAATAATGATGCCATGGCCATAGGGGGTGGAGATACTATCTTTATGGGTTAGGTTTTTCATTTTCTTTGGGTAATTACCTTTAAGTGGTATTGCTGGATCATATGGCAGTTCTCCATAGTGTTTTCTAGTGACTGTACCAAGTTACGGTCCCATCAGTATTACACAAATCTTCCTTTTCCCCACATCCTTGCCTATATTTATTATTTATCTTTTTGATAATAGCCATTCTGACAGATATGGTCATTTTGGGGTCTTTTGGGGTTCCAAACAAATTTTAGGATTGTTTGTTCCTTTCCATTTCTGTGAAAAATGCCTTTGGATATTGATAGGGATCACACTGAATCTGTAGATTGCTTTGGATATTATGGGCATTTTAACAATATTAATGCCTCCAATTCATGAGTGCAGAATATTTTTCCATTTATTTGTACTTGTATGGGTCTTTTACCTACTTGGTTAAATTTATTTCTAGGTGTTTGATTCTTCCTGATGCAGTTGTAAATGGTACTGCTTTTTTAAATTTCTCTTTCTGATAGTTCATTATTAGAGTATAGAAATGTAACTGATTTTTGTATATTGATATTACATCCTCCATCATTGATTTTTTAATTAATTAATTAATTAATTAATACAAGCACTGGGTACAGTCAGAAGCGCGGGAGGGTGAGAGAATTCACCAGAGCCAGAGGGGAGAGCAGAACAGGCAGACTGACGAAATACACTGCTGAGGGAGCAGCGGGCGGCAGGAGAGGCCCGTGCGCCATGTGGGACCCTTGCCTGTGGCCGGGGATCGAACTGGTGCTGCAGAGGCTGTGGGCAGCTTTGCAGCCCAGTGCTCAACCGCTGCGCCACTGGGGAGGCCCAACTCTAAAGGCTTTTTAGTAACTTTCAAGTTTTTATTATCTGGTAGTACAGTTCTCTACCTCCCAGTCCCATTCACATACACTTTGATATTTGAGGAACATGGTTTTTTCCAGTCAGGGGTAACTACCAATCCTGCCTTTGTTATTTACCAGTCCTTGGTCTTTGGACAATTTACTCAGCCACCATAATGTCTGGTTATCACATCTCTGGAATGGGGATAATGGTAACTACCTTAGGAGATTGTGAGGATAAATGACATAAGCACAGCTCTCTTGTCAATTACTTGACAGCCCAGTAGATACTTAATGTATACATTAATTTCTAAGAAAGTAGATATGGTGTGATATAATAAAAGAAAAACTGAAGTGGGGAATTTGAAGCCTGAATTCTACTCTCTAATTGTGTAAACTGTAAATTGAAAAATTGTATGATCTTGGACAGATAATCGTTCACTCTCTGAACCTTTGTTTTCTTTAGAACTGTAATTTAAAAATAACTAATGTTAAACCATCTTCAAATGAATTATCTTTATTACAAGTTTATTTAAATTTCCAACCTTACCAAAATTTGTTTTACAAGTTTTCTTTCTTCTCTTTTATTGATTGCTTGAATTTTGCTACTTCTTTAACAGCAGGACAAAGAAAATGCTCCTCTGACTTTTATCATCTACTCTAAAGTTGTTTGTGTGCTCATTGCTTCCTAATTGTGTTTCCTTTGCTGATTTCTACTGAGGTAGTGTGTTCATTTGTAGTAATTTCTGGTCATGGAAGCAATATAGCATAGTGGCTAAGAGTATGAGCTCTGGAGTCAGATTATGTAATTTTTTTAAAATATCATTTGTTTACAGTAAGTACTGTATATGATTCACGAATATAGGATTCTGCCTCTTCAGGTATATTTTACCATACCACATCCACTACCAAGGTATCCATAGCCCTCCAAGGTTCCCATAGTCCATTGTGCCCTGTTCTGCCTTCCTCTCCTTCTTCCCCTTCTGATAGTCTCAGTTTTACAGTCAAATAGCTAGGGTTTGACTTTGGTTTGGTGTTGTCTGACTCTGTTTTCTCTGTATTCCACATGGAGCAAAGACATCTGGTATTTGTCATTTTCCTTTTGTCTTGTTTTGCTTAGCTTAATTCCTTCATGTTCATTCATGTTGTTGCAAATGGCAGGAGTTCATCTTTTTTAAATAATTGAGTGGTATTCCATTGTGCATATATATACATCACATTTTTTTTTTTAAAGATTTATTTATTTATTTATACATGCACTGGGTACAGTCAGAAGCACGGGAGGGTGAGCAGGCAGAAGGACCGAATCCTCTCATTTGTCTCTGAGCACTTAGGTTGCTTCCGTAACTTGACTATTGTAAATAATGCTTCAATGAAGGAATAAATATGTCCCTTCAAATTAGTGTTTTTAATTCTTCATTGTTTATTAATATTTGCCTGTATTACTATATATTTACCTTTTAGTCCTGTTTTTGCTGCATCCCATACGTTGTTGCAGTTTGTGTCTTCATTTTTGTCTCCAGGTTTCAAAAATTTTTTTCTTCAATACTCATTAATCCAGTAGCCATTCAGTAGTATATTGTTCAATTTTCACATACAGAGGTATTTTCTGTTTTCTTTATGTGATTGATTTCTATTTTGAAACATTGTAATCAGAGAAGATATTTAATATGATTTCAAATTCATAAGTGTATTGACATTTGTTTTATGACCTAACATGTAGTCTGTCCTGTGGAATGTTTGATGTGCACTTGATGAAATTGTCTACGCAGGTTTTTTGGGTGCAATTACCTGTATATGTCCATTTATCCTGTGTGGTTTACGTCCTCATTTAAGGCTTTTGTTTCTTTGTTGATTTTCTGTCTGCTAAATTTGTCCATTGATAGAGTGGTGTGTTGACGTTTCCTACAACTGTTTCCAGTGTCTATTTTCAAGATTAATAGTTATGTTAAATATTTGCATTCTCCATTTGTTATTTGTTGCATATATATTGAGGAGTGTCATATTTTCCTCATATATTGTTCTCTTAATTATTATATAATGACGGTCCCTGTCTCGTCATCTTTTTTAGGTAGATTCTATTTTATCTGATATGTTTGTCATGTCTCCCCTTTCTGGAGTTTTTCCCCAACCATTTACTTTTCAGCCAATTTTTACCTTTGGCGCTCAGGTGGGTCTCCTGGAGACAACATAAAGTTGGGTTTTATTTTCTTAGCCAACTGGCAACTCTGGGGCTTTTGATTAGTGAGGTAAGTTCATTTATATTTAGGGTGATTCTTGACATATGAGGATTTGCTACCACCAGTTTTGAGTAGTATTCCATTGTGCATATATATATACACAATGGAATATATATATATATATATATATATATATATATATATACACACACACACACACACACCAGTTTGTCTTCAGTTTTCTGGCTTTATCTGTTTACTTGCTCAGGTGTTTTTGTTTTTGTTATTTTTTGCTTTTTTTGGTGGGTTTTCATCTCTTCAAATTAGATAGCAGAACTTTCAACATTTCTGTTGTAGATATGTAGTGTTTGCAAACTTCTCACCTTCTTTTTGTCTATAAAGGCCTGTATTTCTCCCTCCTACCTGAAGTCTTGTAGGATATAGTATATTCTTGGATGACAGTTTTTATCTTTATTTTGAATATGTCATTCCATTCTCTCCTTGTTTCTGTGGTTGCTCCAGAGAAGTCTAATGTCAGCTTGATGGGGGTGATTTCATTGATTATATGCTTTCTTCCATCTGTCTTCACTGCTCTTTCTTTGTCTTTAACTCTTGGAAGTTTAACCGGTTACGTGTTTTGGTGTAGGTCTCTACATTTTAGATAACCAGGCATTTAGCTTGTATTATCAGTTCCTTCTCTGGGTTTGGGAAGTTTTCCTCAATTATTTCTTTGAATAATATCTCTTGTTTATTTTCCTGTCACTTGTGCTTCTGCAATACCCATTGTTCTTACATTTCCTTTCTGACTGGAGTCCAATAATACTTTTTTTTTTTTAAGATTTACTTACTTATGCATATGTAAGTAAGATTTACTTACATAAGATTTACTTACTTATGCATACAAGCACTGGGGTACAGTGCCAGAGGTGTAGGGGTTGAGAGGATTCACCAGAGACAGAGTGGGGAACAAAACAGGCAGATTGACTGAAATACACTGCTGAGGGGAGCAGCAGGCAAGTCAGGAGAGGTCTGCTGTGCCATGTGGGTTTCCTCCCTGCCTGGGGATTGAACTGGTGCTGCAGTGGCTGCTGATAGCTTCATAGGTTGTGTCTTAACCCCTTGTGCCACCAGGGAGGACCTGAGTCCAGTGATTCTTAAAGTGTTTCGTGTGTGTGTGTGTGTGTGTATTTATCTTTCTAACAACCTGGTTTCTTTGTGCATTATCATCTTGAGGTCCTTGATTTGATCTGCCATTTGATCTGATTCTCCAGAATTTTCTGTCTCCTCTGTTGATCTTTTTACATCTTGCATCTGTGTTATTTTCTTATATAAATTTTCCATTTATGTTCTTTGATCATTGGAGTTATTTTCAGGTCATTCACTTATTTTTCCGAGTTTTCTTCCAGTTCTTTGAATTTTTTATGATGGCAATTTTGAATTCTCTGTCTGATAGGAGAATAAAATCTCCCCCTTCTTTGTGGTTTGGATTCTAGAAGTTCTGTCCTTGTGATGACACATTCCCTTGAGGTGTCATGATTTCATGTGTCGTGTATCGCTGTCTGCCCATTTTGCTTTAAATTTTCCTATTTTTTTTTTAAGTGACTGTACTAGTAACTGAGAGGCTTTTCCAGTAGATGGTGGATGGTGCTGTGGGTTTTTTTTTTTTAATTTCTCCCAGCTTTATATGATTTTATATGTTGGGTGTTTCTTGTCTTCTATAGATCTGGCAACCTGGTATTGCAGCTGGTCAATTGGACCAGGTGCACATTTTCCAGGAGTCTAGATGTTTGTGGAAGTGGGGACAGGGAGTTGACTCATGCCTGTGGCAGCTCCAGTATTGCACCTCTCTGTGGTTCCAGACCTGAATCTCTGTGTACTGTGCACTTTGAGCTCCACAAAGTCAAAACCATCCTTGAAGAGTGGAGGGGAGGGGATTATAGTCCAGCACACTGTTGGGAACTGGATCTGCTAGGAGCACCCCAATTTCTCCTCATATATCTTCCTTCAGTCAGTGGTCTGTGATTTCATACCAGTGAATGCTCCCCTTTCCTGGGCTGTTAACCAGGCAACAGAACTGTGATTTGTTAGGCAGCCTCCCATTCAGGACCACAACTTCTAGGTGTTTCTCCCCACCCACCTTTTGTGTAATGAAGTGTGAATCTCTTCTGGTGCTTCTGGTGCTGTCCGCACTGGTCTTCAGTATCCATGAGGTGTTCCAATTTCACTCCAAGTCAAGGGACCATCGGTTGCAGCACCTCTTTGGGTTAACTTTCAGATTATTCTCTCAGTAGCAAAGCCTGGAATCTACTCTGATGCCACCTTTGGGTTTGTGTGATTTTGAATCCCAGCTAGGTCAGTCACGAGACTTTGGGCATTCTTAACTTATTTAGGACTCAAGCACATCATGTTCAAATAAGATTAGTCATAGACTCTTAGAAAGCTGTTAGGAATATTAAATGTGATAATGCATGTAACATGCTCTGCATAGTTCCCAGCATTTAGTAAATGGTAGCTTTCATTATCATCATTGTCATCATTATCTACTTCATAATTTGTCCTGGGAAAAAGGACGTTTGTGCTGACCAAGTGGATTATTATCTACCTCCTCACTCCACAGGCCAATTTTTTATTTAGTTGTGTGATCTTGGACAAATTATGTAACTTCTTTGAACCTGAATATATTTAATCTGCAAAATGAGAATCATGATAATACTTCTTAGGTTTTAATTATTAGGATTGAATGAAATAATGTATATGCAAGGGTTGTAGTGTCATACAGGTGTTATACTTAAGAAGTTTTTTTTTTTAAGATTTATTTATTTTTTATTTTTTATACAAGAACTGGGGTACAGGCCAGAGGCACTGGAGGGTGAGAGGATTCACCAGAGACAGAGCAGGGAGCAGAACAGGGAGAGGACCAAAATACACTGCTGAGGGGAGCAGTAGGAGAGCTAGGAGAGCTCTGCCACACCATGTGGGAATCTCCCTGGCCGTCCAGGAATCGACCCCACACTGCAGAGGCTGAAGACAGCTTCACAGTGTGGCGCTTAACCCACTGCACCTCCGGGGAGGCCTCAGGTGTTAGTATTTATTTCTTTTCTTGCTTACCTATGAAGGTTCTGCTATAGTTAGAAATGTGAGTTGGAAATTTGGGAGAAGAGTAGTATGGGATTATTTGTTTGAAACATTTCTTGATCTGATCTTTGCTTTCTGTTATTGCTACCATACCCAAGTTCAAATTTTCAACCTAATGTTAGTGGATCAGTGAGGTATCCTAATAGTTTGCCAGTATAATCTATACTGTATCTTTCTTTTTCTTAACTTTTTGTCATGTGGTTTTTATATACTATTTACTTGGTAATAATTCCTACCACTTCGTGAAATGGACTGTGTGCTCCCAATGAATTTTCTCACTCTCTGTAGCATGTTGCTAGCTCTCAAAATTCTAGGTTCTATCTCTTTCTGAGTGCTTACCTATGTCTTCCCCATTTTTCTTATCTTTACAGACTAACGAACGTCACAACTGTTTTACATTGCTGCTTTCTATTTTGAACTCTACAGTATTATAATTTCTCATTTGCTAGAACTTGCTTTCATGAGTGAGTTTGACTTGAGTTTTAGTCTTCCCTCTCTAATAAGAATTTCTGGAGGACTTAACAATTCTAGGCATTATTGTTCAGTTAATACTTATTACTATGAGTGACTAGCTTCCCACCCAATATCCCTGTTTTTTCCCATTTGCTTTTTAATTGAGTTACTATTTTCTCAGTTGTAAGTGATATTACCCAACTTGAATTTTCTTAGGCAAGAACTTTTAGATTCAGGGAAAACCAGTTGTCGTTAACAGTAAAGATTCATTTGAGCTTCAATGAAAACTATAATTTGGGCCTCATGGGCAAACCAGTTTTCTCTGTGTGTGTCTTTCTTTCTCTCTGTATGTGGGGGTTATCATTCACTCTGATTGTAGACTGATTTTAGTCACCTATGTAAAATATGACTTTTATGTCTAATAGCTCAACTTTAACCACTAGCTTTAAATCTTTGAGTTTCAATCCAGAGCTCTGGGTTAGCTTGGGTCAGGTGCCCACCCCTCAGTAATCAGTTGTGATAAGAAAAGAGGGTAGAATCTCCTGGGAACTCTCTCAATGGGGGAAGCAGTTTCTAGGAAAAGGAGGGCAGTGTAGACAGTAACTTAGATATTCATTATGTCACCCCTCCTTGCTTCCCTCTTTTCTTTGACCTTGGATAAATCATCTAAACTCTCTTCAGTAGCAGCTCACTCAATTTGTAAAATGCAGTTAATAATAATTTACTTCATAGAGTAGTGGTGACTGTTTCATGTGTAATCTGTGAAGCAGGGTTTGAAACCTCAGAAAAACAAGTATCAGCTGATGATAAAAGGCTGCCCCTTTGTCTATTTTACTTTCATACCTGTGCTTATCTGTTCTGGCCCCAAAACTTTTTATTTTTATTTATTTATTTATTTTTGCCTGTTGGAGCTTATCCTGCCACTCCAGTTTGCTGACTTCGTGGTATTATCTCTCTTAATACCATCCTTGATAGCATCTACCATTTTTGAAAAGAAGAGGAAGAAGTTATTAACTTCAAACAGGTTTTTCAGATAGTCTTAGTGTAAATAAGTATTTATTATAATTAAATGAATTATAATGATGGTAGAAATAAAAGCAATGGATTTGTTTGGTGATTCTAGCATTTAGCTCAGTCCCTACTCCTTTCTTATAGTAGTTTAGAGCAGCCATTGACCAAATCTAGTGTATTGGTGGCTAAGGGCTTATTGAAACTTCTTCTCCTCTTTACCTACATTAATAAGGAATCTTTTTGATGGTAAAGGACTAAAATTCAATCCAAATTAGCTTAATCAGTGAAGAATTTTTTTCCCTCTTACTATTTCATAGGTCGATTCTAGCTTTTGAAATGTCTGAATCAGGGACCTACTGATATCACTCAGCTGGTTTTCCAGAACTGCTTTGTTAGTATTGTCTTTTTTCTTGGATGGACAACTTTTGGTATTGCTAGTTATCTTTCACCACTACTTGTTCTTTCACCACTACTAGGTACTTCCCACTACAGTTTTCTAACCTTCAAATTGACTTTCTAACTGATCTGACCAACTCAGATCATGTACACATACCTGAAGTAATCATTGGGGTCAGAAGAATGGTATGCTAATAAGTTTAGGCCACCATCATGTGCTCCAGTTTCAGGACAGGGGAGAAGTCAGCTTTTATCAAGACGTAAGGATTTCTTGATGGGGTTGGGTTATAAATCAGAATTCAGTTACAAAGAGAATGGGAAATGACATGCTGCGTAGTCCAAAACAACAAATAACTACTATATTAGGTGAAGTGGAGATTCAGCACCAGGAGTAACTCAAGTAATGATAGTTTATTCTTCTTTTTCTTTTAATGTGTTTTTTTTTTTAACTGAATGAAGTTACCTGACATTGAAATTAGATTAAGAAATTAGATTATGGGTTCTCTCCACTATCCAAAAGTAGAATGTGCATGTTTGATATGATTTGGCAGATTTCTGTTCAGTGTGGGAATGTATTCCTTCTTCAGATTTTCCATATAAATCAATGGTAATAGCATCTGCATACCCAAAGATAGCTTATTAAATCATATCAAATAGGAACATACTACTTTTGTTTTTGTTTTTGTTTTTTTAAGATTTATTTATTTATTTATACAAGCACTGGATACAGTCAGAAGCCCCGGAGGGTGAGAGAATTCACCAGAGTCTGAGCGGGGAGCAGAGCAGGCAGAGGGACCGAAGTACACTGCTGAGGGGAGCAGCGGGCGTCAGGAGAGGTCTGCGCGCCATGTAGGACCCTCCTCCGGTGGCCGGGGAGCAGCCGGGGATCGAACCGGCTCTGCAGAGGCTGCGGGCAGCTTCGCAACCCAGCACTCAACCGCTGCACCACCGGGGAGGCCCCCATACTACTTTTGGATAGTGGGTGGGGACAAACCTGTATTGCTAACTAGTTGCCAAAGGCTGCCAACTTCATATCACAGCTTGGATAACATTTAGTCCCTTAATGGAAAGATGCCTGTGTGCTACTTTGCCATAATGATAAGTCTTTGAGTGACATAGTGAAGGATTCCCAAATATTTGTTCATAGATTAACCATGTCAGAACCAAATAAGATTCTTATTTCTCATTACAGTCTTTTACCATATGGAAATTTGGGTTAGAAGATTAAGTGTGTTGAAATTTGTATTCTTTTTCTCCATCTTTATAGTAGTTTCATTTTTATTCTTTCCCCCATAGATTATTTATTTTATTTTATATATTTTTTACATCATTTTTCATTTTTTCACAATTCCTTCTATGAGTGAGACCATCCAGTGTTTTTCTTTTTCTTTCTGGCTTATTTTGCTGAGCATGATCCCTTCCAACTTCATCCATGTTGCTGCAAATTGCATGAGTTTATCTTTTTCGGTTGCTGAGTAATATTCCATTGGGTATATATACCACATCTTCTTGATCCAGTCATCTATTTTTGGGCATTTGGGTTGTTTCCATGGCTTAGCTATTGTAAATAGTGCTGCTATAAACATAGGGGTGCAGGTACCCTTTGGAATTAATGTTTCTGTGTCCTTTGGGTAAATACCTAGGAGTGGAATTGCTGGATCATATGGAAGCTCCATCTTTAACAGGTTGAGGAATCTCCACACAGCTTTCCATAGTGGTTGGACCAGTTTGCACTCCCACCAGCAGTGCAGGAGAGTTCCTTTTTCTCCACATCCTCGCCAACATTTGTTGTTGCTAGTTTTTTTAATGTGTGCCATTCTCACTGGTGTGAGATGGTATCTCATTGTAGTTTTGATTTGCATTTCCCTGATTACAAGTGATGCTGAACATTTTTTCATAAGCCTGTTCGCCACTTGCATTTCCTCTTTGGAGAAGTTCCTTTTTAGCTCTGCCCATTTTTTGACTGGATTATTTACTTTGTTTTTGTTGACACTCTTCAGCTCTTTGTAGATTTTTGTCATCAGTCCTTTATCATTAGTGTTGTATGCAAAGACTTTCTCCCAGGGCTTCTCTGGTGGCGCAGGCAGTTGAGCGCTGCACTGTCAAGCTGTCTGCAGCCTCTGCAGCGTGGGTTCCATGCCGACCGGCAAGAATCCCACATGGCGCAGCAGACCTCTCCTGTCTTGCCCGCTGCTCCCCTCAGCAGTGTATTTTGTCAGTCTGCCTGTTCTGTTCCCCACTCTGTCTCTGGTGGATCCTCTCACCCTCCCACACATCTGGCCTGTACCCCGGTTCTTGTATAAATAAATAAATCTTAAAAAAAAATTTCCCCCAGTCAGTGGGGTGTCTCTTTGTTTTGGTACTCTCTCTTTTGCTGTACAGAAGCTCTTTAATTTGATGTAGTCCCAGCTGTTTATCTTTGCCTTCATTATCACTGCTTTGGGTGATGAGTCTTTAAAGATGTTGCTGAGATGTATGTCATGTAGTGTTTTGTCTATATTTCCTTCTGTATTTCCTTCTTTTATGGTTTCAGGTTTTATGTCTAGTCTTTAATCCATTTTGAGTTGGCTTTTGTACATGGTGTGAAGTAGTAGTTAAGCTTCATTCTTTTGCATGTAGCGACCCAGTTTTCCTAGCACCATTTATTGAACAAACTTTCTTTGCTCCATTGCATATTCCTTGCTCCTTTGTCAAAGATTAGTTGACCATAAATCTGTGGGTTTATTTCTGGATTTTCTGTTTGGTTCCATTGGTCCGTGTGTCTGTTCTGTTCCAATACCATGCAGTTTTGACTACTGTGGCTTTGCAGTATAGTTTGAAGTCTGGGCGTGTGATACCTCTGTTTCCTTCTCTTTTTTTTTTTCCAGGAGAGCTTTTGCTATTTGGTGTTTTTGGTGTCTCCCTATGAATTTCATCAATATTTGTTCTATTTCTTTGAAGAATGTCATTGAAATTTTTATTGGAATGGCATTGAATCTGTAAATTACTTTTGGTAGGATGGCCATTTTGATAATGTTAATTCTTCCAATCCATGAGCAGGGGATGTCTTTCCATTTCTTTGTGTCTTCTTCTATTTCTTTTAACAGAGTTTTATAGTTTTCTTTGCATAGGTCCTTTACCTCTTTTGTTAGGTTTATTCCCAAGTAGTGGATATTTTTTTTGTTGTTTCAATAATAGAAGGGATGGTTTTCTTGATTTCTTCTTGAGATTTATTGTTTGTGTATAGGAAGGCTACTGAGTTTTGTGTGTTGATTTTGTATCCTGCTACTTTAACTGATCCACTAGTTTAATTAGTTTTTCTGTAGAGTTTTTGGGGTTCTCTATGTATATTATCATATCTGCAAATAGTAATAGTTTAACTTCTTCTTTCCCTATTTGGATTCCATGTATGTCTCTCTCTTGTCTTACTACTCTGGCTAGGACTTCCAGTATTAAAAAGCAGTGGTGCGAGTGGACATCCTTGTCTTGTTCCAGATCTTATTTATTTATTTTTTATTTTTTATTTTTTTTTTCTATGTATGTCTATCAACTATTTATTTATTTATTTATTTATTTTTTTAAAATAAATTTTATTGTTATATTCCCCATACAATTGCAGCCCCCCCTTCTGACCCCAATCCCTCGCCTCCTTATTTATTTATTTTTTAAAGATTTATTTATTTATTTATTTATACAAGCACTGGGTACAGTCAGAAGCGCAGGAGGGTGAGAGAATTCACCAGAGCCAGAGCAGGGAGCAGAACAGACAGACTGATGAAATACACTGCTGAGGGGAGCAGCAGGTGCGGGCAGGAGAGGTCTGCGCGCCATGTGGGACCCTTGCTGGTGGCTGGGGATTGAACCTGTGCTGCAGAAGCTGCAGGCAGCTTCCCAGCCCAGCGCTCACCTGAACCGCTGCACCACTAGGCCCTTGTTCCAGATCTTAATGGAAATGCTTTCAGCTTTTCACCATTGAGAATAATATTGGCTATGGGCTTGTCATGTATGGCTTTTATGATGTTGAGGTATGTTCCTTGTATCCCAAGAATTTCAAGGGCCTTTATCATAAATGGGTGTTGTACTTGTGGAAAGCTTTCTCAGCATCTACTGATATTATCATATGGTTTTTATATTTCTTTTTGTTGATGTGTTGGATTACACTGATTGAGTTTTGGATGTTGAACCATCCTTGTCTCCCTGGAATAAATACCTCTTGGCCGTGGTGAATTATCTTAGGGATACATTGTTGGACTCTTGATAGCTAAAATTTTATTGAGGATTTTGCATCAGTGTTCATTAGAGAGATTGGCCTGTAGTTTTCTTTTTTTGTGTTGTGCTTGTTCAGTTTGGTATTAGTGTAATGTGGCTTCATAGAACGTGTTTGGTATTATCCCTTCCTTCTCACTCTTTTGAGAGAGTTTATGAAGAATAGGCACTAATTCGTTTCTGAATGGTAGAATTCATTTGTCAATCCATCTGGTCCTGTGCTTTTGTTTTTGGGGAGGGTTCTGATTACCATTTCAATTTCACTGATTGCAATTGGTCTATTTAGGTGTTCTATTTCTTCTTTATCTAGCTTTGGGTGATTGTAGAGTTGTAGGAATTTGTCCATCTCTTCTAGATTGTTGAGTTTGTTTGCATATAACTGTTCATAGTAGTTTCTGAAAAATAAGGAATGCTTCGCAAATTTGCATGTCATCCTTGCGCAGGGGCCATGCTGATCTTCTCTGTATCATTTCAATTTTAGTATATGTGCTGCCGATGCAAACACTGAAATTTGTGTTCTTAACAGGACCTAGGTGGTTGCATAACCAGGTTTGGAAGGACTGAATACTTTCCAAATAACTAAAGATTATGCCTCATTTGGGAAACTGCTGTGAGGAAAAAAAAATAAACTGAAATAGAATTGATTAGAAAAGACCTACCTTCCATTTAAGAAACTCCTTTGGTTTCAGAAAACAGGTTATTTGTAAGTCAGTGAACATTTTCTGAAAAATCTGACTTTTATCTCAGATTTTTATCTCAGAGTGGTGAAGGTAAGTCAGATTTGATGAAGAATCCAAATGTCATCTGTCATCTTTCTAACTCCCCAGTACCTTGTCCCTTTTCTTGTCAACAGGAAAGGATTGGCTGTTTTCTTAGGAACTTATAGAAAATAGTTTAAATGTGAATGGGCTGTAAAAAAAGAGTTTGCTGTGTAGAAATCAGAATTTTTTTTGTTACAAAATCAAAAGATAATGGAAATGTGCTTTTCATGCGAGATTAAAATGTTATTCCTAGATGATTTATTTATTTATTTATTTATTTTTTACAATTTGCTTACCTACAGAGCTCTGGGCTTTTTAGTAATTGTATTTTGAGATGTTGTTTCTCTCCATGTAAGCTCTATGAGGGTAGGTACCTGATTGTTTTGTTCACAGATGTATCACTCGTTTTTTTGGAACATCAGTGCCTATTGACATATTTAATGTTTCCACAAATACTTGTTTGTTGTTGGATTACTAGAGCATGTCTTCTCTTTGTTTCTGTGAAGAAACCAAGAATGCCTGACCTAATGTTAAATGATAGGGCATAATTGGTAATTTGTTTAAATCTGTGCTACCTCTAGTGCAGTCAGATAACATTTTAAAATTATAAGCAGTACAAAGATATAGGTTGGGTTTTCCCTTCCTGCTGTCTCCAATTTTTTTAAGATTTTGCACCTTCATTAATTTTATCTTTTTTATGATAAAACCCCCCTGGGATTGGGTGAGGCGGAAATTATTCTCACTTTGCAAATGAAATTTTTTTTTTTTTAAATAGAGGCATGTTTTATTTATTTATTTGTTTGTTTGTTTGTTTGTTTTGTTTATACATGCACTGGGTACAGTCAGAAGCGCGGGAGGGTGAGAGAACTCACCAGAGCCAGAGCTGGGAGCAGTGCAGGCAGAAGGACCGAAGTACACTGCTGAGGGGAGCAGCGGGCGGCAGGAGAGGTCCGCGCACCATATGGGACCCTCCTCCGGTGGCCAGGGAGCAGCCGGGGATCGAACCGGCGCCGCAGAGGCCGCGGGCAGCCTCGCAACCCAGCACTCAACCGCTGCGCCACCGGGGAGGCCCGCAAATGAAATTTAACCTTAGGGAAGTTTAATGAATTGCCTAATAGCATATAGCTAGTAAGTGGCAAACTTTCTGATCCTTAGGAAAAAACACCAAAATTGTAGATAACATACCACAAGAGAAGTGTTACCATAGCACTTAGGAGAGTGCTTTGTACACAGAATGTTCTAAATGGAAAATATTTAAATTTGCTGAAAAGAATGGGGATTAGTAATAGAATAGGAAGCTGAGATATGAAATAATAAGGAAAGGTATTAAGAAGTCTATTTTTACTAGATTGGAGAGGGAAGGTAAGTCTTATTTCAAAAGCAGTGATCTCAAATTTGACATACAAGAGCTAGAAGCCAGTTCTTTGAACCTGCAGTATATTATTGCAAAGTTCTAATAGCTGCCTGCTGAAATATCTTTGTTGGATTTGATATGTCTGGAAAGTGTTGATAAGCAATCTAAGCTATGAAGCATGGTGATCGGATGTAGAATAATAATGAATAGTTAGCTATGGTGATTATTAATGACATTGTTATACACATCACTTAACATTAGACAGTCGTTTTTCTGGATTGTTAATGAGGTAAGATACTGGGTGGCTTTGGGTTGATGTTTAAAAAAAATCCTTGTATTTGGTAAAGGGGTTACTGTCTTATGACAGAAGTAAACATTCATCAGGGGCTAGTGTGAGAGGGAATTTGACTAGATACAAGGAAACATTTGGGGTGATACAGGTGTTCTGTATCTTGATTTGTGGTGGTGGTAGTTATACAGCTGTGTGTTTGTCAAAAGTTCATAGAGCTGTAAACCCTGAAAAGGATGCATGTCATAAATCATCCATGAGTAAGAGGTACACTCAAAGTAGATCAGAAAAAAAATAATTATAATAAATTAAAAAGTTAAAAAACAAAATTAACATAAATCAGAGAAGTTCTACAGGGGAGGGGTAGGAAGAGGGATCAAAATGGTGATGGTGCATAGGTGAATTGTGGGTGGGAATTTTACAGGGACTATACCTGAGAGGAGAAAGCATGCATTGTACAAAAAGGAAGAATGATGTAAAATATATATACAATAAAAAAAATTGGGGGCCTCCCCGGTGGCGCAGCGGTTGAACGCTGGGTTGCGAAGCTGCCCGCGGCCTCTGCGGCGCCGGTTCGATCCCCGGCTGCTCCCCGGCCACCGGAGGAGGGTCCTACATGGCGCGCAGACCTCTCCTGCCGCCCGCTGCTCCCCTCAGCAGTGTACTTAGGTCCTTCTGCCTGCTCGCTCCCCGCTCTGGCTCTGGTGAATCCTTTCACCCTCCCGCACTTCTGACTGTACCCAGTGCATGTATAAATAAATAAACAAACAAACAAACAAATAAATAAAAATATATGCCTCTTTAAAAAAAAAAAAGTTGGGGTTTAAGTCTCCTGTTTGTTTTGTGCTTCTTTGCTTTTTTGTGCCCGTTTCCTTTTATTCTTAGTTTTCCTTCTCTAAACGTTTTTATTTATTTTTTTTTTAAAGACAGTTTATTTTTATTTTTTTAAAGATTTATTTATTTATACAAGCACTGGGTACAGTCAGAAGCGTGGGAGGGTGAGAATTCACCAGAGCCAGAGCGAGGAGCAGAGCAGGCAGAAGGACTGAAGTACACTGCTGAGGGGAGCAGCGGGTGGCAGGAGAGGTCTGCGCGCCATGTGGGACCCTCCTCTGGTGGCCAGAGAGCAGCCGGGGATCGAACCGGCGCTGCAGAGGCTGCGGGCAGCTTCACAACCCAGCGCTCAACCGCTGCACCACCAGGGAGGTCCCTCTAAATGTTTTTATTTCTTCATTTCTAATGGATATTTTCAATGGCTATAGAATTATGGGTTGACAGTTCTTTTGACACTTAAAAATGGTGTTCCACTTCTTTCAGAGGTCTCATATAGTTTCTGATGAAAAATTTGCATTTTTCCAATTCATTCTTACCCTGTAAGTAATGTGTCATTTTTCTGTGGTTGTCCTCAAAATATTTCTTTGTCTTTAGTTTTCAACTTTTTTATTGCAGTATCTGGGAATGGATACTTTTGGGTTTATCATGTTCAGAAATGCTGAACTTATTCAATCATTAGGTTTATGTCTTTCAGAAAATATGGCATTCAAATATTTCTTCAAATTTTTCCCCTGCACTGTACTCTTTTTCTTGTCCTTCTGTAACTCAAATAACAGAAATGTTCCCTTTTTTAATGTTGCTATATAATGTCGTGTAAAAACAATTTTTTTTTCTATTGTTAAGATTGTATAATTTCTTTTGACTGCTGCTGTGGAACTTCTTGACTGTGTGTTTTTAATTTTGGTTATTGTCCTTTTTTATTATAAAATTTTTGTTTAGTTCTTTCTTTTTATTGCCTATATTATCTAACTTTCCATTAATTAAAAATGGTTACCCTTATTTTTGGGAACAATTTTTTAATAACTGTTTTAAAATCTTTGACAGATCCCAGTCTGTGTCATTTTTGTGTAGTCACCTGTTTTAGCTTGTAACTTTTATTTTTAATAATTGTAGATTCATAAGAAGTTGTAAATATAGTGCAGAGGAAGACTGCACACCTTTCATCAGTTTTCCTCCAATGGTTATATTAGTTTGCTTGCATTTTGGTCAGAGAACACACACTTTGATTTTAATTCCTTATGAATTTATAGAGGATTGAAGTATGGCAAGGATATGTTCTATCTGTTTATGAGCACTTGTAAAGAATATATTTTGCTGCTGATGGATGAAATGTTTTATAAGTGCCTGTTAATTCTGTTGGCTTATGGTACTGTTGAGTTTTCTTGCTGCTTTTCTTTCCAGTTCTATCAGTTGAGAGGAGTTTTGTCACTAAAATTATGAATTTGTGTATTTCCCTTTTTGTGTATTTTTTTGCTTTATGTATAATGCAACTTGGTCTAGAACATACACATTTAAGGTTGTTAATGACTTGGTGGATTGATTTTTGTCATGTAATTTTCCACTGGTAATATTCTTTGATGTGTAGTCTACTTTATTTCATAATACTATAACCACTTCAGCTTTCTTATGATTACAGCTTGTATGATATATCACTATCATTCTTCCAACCTATCTTTATTAGTACATTTGACATGAATTTCTTATCTATAGATAGGTCATATTTTGTTTATTGCTTCTGTCAATCTCTTAACTTGAATTGCTGCTGTTTGATGTAGTTGTTATGTGACAAATCTACTTTTGTCTGCTGAGAATATTATATATGTATTTTTCAGGATATAGAATTCTAGTTTGACAGTTTTGTTGTATCTTTTGCCAAATTAGGGAGAAATTTTAGTTTCCTTTATTTAAGTCCATTTTAGCCTGTTCTCTTCTCTCATTTGGGTCTCCAGTGATATAAATTTTGAACTTTTTGTTACAGTTTTACAGGTCTCTGAGCCTCAGTTCTTCTCTGCCTCCTGCCATTTCCCAGTGATCAAAATCTGGTCTTAAAACTTGTATACAAGATTTATAACATGATGACGATTAGCTGGTGTTTAAAAAATGTTTTTATATTGCTGCTAACTAAATGTGTGGCATCTGTTTATTCTTCCCCAAAGAAGAGAATCAGACACTTAAAAGACCAGTTTTTATTTTTTTAACATTTATTTATTTACGCATGCAGGAGCTGGGGTATGGCCCGGGGGCAGGGGGGGAGGCGTGGTGAGAGGATTCACCAGAGACAGAGTGGGGAACAGAACAGGCAGATTGACCAAAGTACACTACTGAGGGGAGCAGCGGGTGAGACAGAAGTCTGCTATGCCCTGTGGGTTGCGTCCTGCCTGGCTGGGAATTGAACACATGCTGCTGTGACTGCGGATAGCTTCATAGGTTGCATTTTAACCCTTGCGCCACCAGGGAGCCCTTAAAAGACTAGTTTGAAAGATGACAAACTCAGTCCTCCAAAATAAAATTGAACCATCTGAACTTTACCAGTTAGTCATCCCAAAAGAAATCTTAGTTTGTATTCACTCATATCTATATACCTTTAATGTAATAGCAAGGATAATCCTCTTTGAGATTATCCATTAATATATTTTTATGATTTATTAGGATATGTCATTTTCTTACAACAGTCCCCTGTGGTAGTTACTATTATCATCCTTATTTTGCATATGAGAACATTGAGGCTATGATGGATTGAATAACTTGTTGATGATATATGACTATTAAGTGCTCTGTCTTAAAATAGCACTTCATGTTCTTTTGACAGGATACACCTTACATAGAAATATTTTCCTATTATTTTACAAAGTTAGTATCTCCACTAGATATCTTGATTCTCTGCTCCTGTAGATGTTTTTGAGCCTCATTTTTTTCTTAAAAATATGTTTCTTCTACCAAAAATTATTCCATCAAGTTCACATTCTAAATCATGTAAACATGTAATCTTTTCTCATTTCTTTCAGCCATTATTTCATTTTCCATTAACTTTCTACCTTCTGTAAGATATTGTAGGCCCTTTCTACTCTCATGAAACATTTTCTTTAAGGTTGATAGTGACCCTCTTTTTTTTTTTAATTGTAGTAATATATATATAACAAGACATTAGCCACTTTAACTATTTTTAAATATACAGTTTTGTCATGTTATGTCAAGTATGTTTATCACCCCCTTTTCTAGATTTCTTCATTATCTCAAACAGAAACTCTTAATCAGTTTAAGTCCCAACCCTTTACCCCTTGATAACTTACAGTCTACCTTTTTTGCATACACTACATTTTGTTTTTCCATTCATCTCTTGATGGGCACTGGGTAGTTTCCACCTTTTGGCTATTTTCAATAATACTATGAATATAGGTGTACAAATACTATTCAGGTCCCTGCTTCCCACACTTTGGGTTGTATATTTTGAAATGGAATTGCTGGATAATAATTCTTTAACATTTTCACACCGTAGTTACACCATCTTACTTTCCCCTGAGCAGTGCAGTAGGTTTCTAGTTTCTTTATATCCTCATCAATACTTGTTTGTTTGTTTTTTAACTTTGTAATAAGTCAGCTTAAATGAGTGTAAAGTGGTGTCCCTGTGATTTTGATTTGCATTTCCCTAATGATTGTTGATATTGAGGACCTTTTCATGTGCTTCTTGGTCATATCTGTTAGCTGTCTCTGGAGAAATAGTTATTCAAATCCTTTGTCTATTTTTAAATTAGGTCATGTGCTTTTTGGTTGTTGAGCTGTAAGAACTCTTTACATATTTGGATATTAATTGCTTCACAGATGTGTTATTTGCAAATATTTTTTACCATTCCATTGGTTGCCTTTTTACTCTGTTCATATTGTCCTTAGATGTACAACAGTTTTAAATTTTGATTAAGTCCAATTTGCCTTTTTTTCTTTTGTTTACACATTTTGGCATCATGCCAAATCCAGTGTCATGATACAAAATTCCTTTATATTTTTCTCAATGCATTTTATTTTTCTAACTTAGGTTAAGTTTTTGATCCATTTGTAGTTAATTTTTGTATTTGGTCTACAGATAAAGGGTCTATTTTTGTGCTCATACATGTCAATATCCAGTTAAACACCATGCATTGGAAATCCTTCCTTCCCTGTTGAATAGTTTTGGCACTCTTGTGGAAGTCAGTGGACTATATGTTTGAGAGTTTATCTGTGAACTCTTTATTCTTTTGATTTTATGTGGCTAATGCTAGAATCACACTGTTTTGATTTTTATAGCTTTATGTCCTGTGTTTTGAAATTAAAGTCTTCCAATTTTTTTTTTTTTTTTGACATTGTTTGGCTATTTGAATTATTTGGAGATTCTCATATGTGTTTTATGGTGGGTTTTTCTGTTTCTGAAGAAAATCATTGGAACTTTGATAATGATTTGCATTGAGCCATAGACTATTTACCATAGTATTGTCATTTTAATATTTAGTATTAATATTGTCTTTTCATTTGTCTTTAACTTCTTTCAGCAACATTTCATGGCATAAGGAAAATAAAAGGTCACTATCAACCTTAACAACTAGAAGGGGCATAAATCAGTTTGCAGTAGAAAAGTTTTTGAAAAATGAACACATGAATTAATGTTTGAGAGAAATGTTATTAGAAGATTACATGATTTCGAACCTAAACTTGATGAACTAGTTTTAGTGTGAAGACACATATTTTATAGAAGGTAAATGATTAAATGAGGTCCCCAAAAATGTAAAGGAGGACAGAATCAAGATACCAAGTCTAGACATTAACCTTGTAAAATAGTAAAAGGACATAGTAAAACGTAATCATATTCCAAGATGTAATGTTTACTAGTCATGCCCCCACTTTCATTCTGATTTTAATAATTTTGACTTCTCTCTTTATTCCTAGTCAACTTAAAGGTTTTTTCAGTTTTGTTGGTTTTTTCAGAAGACCACCTGTTGGTTTTGTTGGTTTTCTTTTTTATTCTATTCCCAATTTTATTAATCTCTATTCTAGTTTTTCTTTCTGCTAGCTTTGGGTTTAGTTGCTCTCTTTTCCCCCTTTGTTCATTAAACTGTAAAATTAGATTATTGATTTGAGATCTTTTTTCTTTTTTTAATATAAGTGCTTATAGCTATACATTCTCTCTCAGCATTGATTTCCCTGCCTTCTCTAAGATTTGGTATGTAGTGCTTTTGTTTTCATTTGTCTTGGGCTGTTTTCTGATTTCCCATGTGATTTCTTGACTTACTGGTTGTTTTAAGTGCGTTTTTTTTCCTTTCCACATATTTGTAATTTCCCAGTTTTCCTTCTATTACTGTGTACACAGTAATTATTATTGTGTACACAGTAATAATATATAACTTATTTCTTTGTAATAATTACTGTGTACACTTCTATTTCCTTCTACACTGTATTAGTGTGTAGTTTCATTTCATTATGATTAGAAAAGATACTTTGATTTCTTTCTTTTAAAGGTTATTAAGATTTGGGCCTCCCTGGTGGCGCAGGGGTTGAGCGCTGGGCTGCGAAGCTGCCGGCAGCCCCTGCAGCGCCGGTTCTATCCCCAGCCACCACTGAGGGTCCCACATGGCGCGTACACCTCTCCTGCCGCACCCTCTGCTCCCCTCAGCAGTGTCCTCCGTCTGTCTGCTCTGTCTCTGGTGAATCCTCTCACCCTCCTGTGCTTCTGACTGTACCCAGTGCTTGTATAAATAAATAAATCTTTAAAAAAAAAAATAAAGGTTATTTAGATTTATTTTATGGACAGTGTCCCATGTGCACTTGAGAAAAAAGTGTATGCATCCATTGTTGGTTGAAGTACTGTGTATTTCTGTTAGATCTATCAATAATTGATTATATGTTACTCTTTTTTAAAAAAAAAAAAGACGATTTACTTATTTATGCATACTAGAACTGGGGTACAACCCAGAGGTGTGGAGGGATGAGAGAATTCACCAGAGAGAGTGGGGAACAGAATAGGCAGATCGGCTAAAATAAACTGCACAGGGGAGCAGCGGCTTAGACAGGAGAGATCTGCTGTGCCATGTGGTAGCTTCCTGGCTGGCAGGCAGGGGATAGAACTGGTGCTGCAGTAGCTGTTGGATAGCTTCACAGTGGGGTGCTTAACCCCCTGGGCCACCAGGGAGGCCCTGTATGTTACTCTTTTCTTATTGATCTTTTATCTGTCTGATTTGTCCAAAGTTAAAAATGGGTAATTGAAGTCTCCAACTATTATTTGTAGATTTGTGCATTTCTCATTTAAATTCAGTAAACATTGTGTATTTTGAAACTTAAGTTTGGTTTATAGGTTTGTAATTTTTATATAACCTCTTAATTGAATGATGTTTGTTAATATATAACATCTGTTTCTTTTATTCATTTTGACATAAACTCTATTTTGTTTGTATGAGTTTATAACCATTAGAGGTTTTTTTTAGCTATTTGCTAAAATTATTATTTTGTCTTTTTACTTGTAAACTATTTGTGTCTTTAGGTCTAAATTGAGTTTTTTATAGACAACGTGTAGTTGTCTAAAAATCCACTTTGTCAGTCATTCTTTTAATTGGATGATTTAATGCAAAATAATTACATTTTAGCTACAAAATTTGATTTTAAATTTTTTTATTTCATTGTTGACATTCTCTTTTACTCACCTTGAACATTTTTAAGAGTTGTTTTAATGTCTGTCTAGCAAGTTTAATGTTTAGACTTCCTTGGAATGGTTTCTGTCCATTGACTTTTTCTCCTCTGAATCAACTGTTTTCCTTTTTATTTCTATGTCTTGTGATTTTTTATTACTGCAAATTGACCATTGATTATTATAATTGGTAACTTAGATATCAGATATTTTGTCTTCTCAGTTCTTTTGTTTTTATTGTTGATAGCTATAGTAATCCATTTGTTTTGAGACTTTTTCAAATTGTTTTTGCAAAGACTATTTTTTATTGTATCTGATTACTGAGATCTCTTCCTCCAGTTCATCTTTAGCTAATGTTTGGACAGAGATGTTCTTGAATACCACATGCTAAGATAAACAAACAAAAGAAAACACATTCTCTGCCCTCTCAAAAAAAGACAGAACCACCTCTTCCAGTCTTTGTAGATTGGCTCTATTCCAGGGCACTCCTTTGCCACTTAAACTTGCTCTGAATTTAGGATCAGTCTGAAGTGAAAGGTTAGGGTTTTAGGACTTAGTGTATATTTTTGCCTGAGTGTTTGCATGACTTTCTAAATTCCCTTGTATTCATAGCTGCTTTTGAATGACCTGCTTTCTGAAAGAATCTCACTTCAGTTTATCCCCTGGATCTAAGTGATCTCTTGTATGTCTCTACTGTAATCTCTTGCCTGAGATAACTGTGAGTTTTGCCTAAAAATACATGATTTTTATGTATAGTATATCATTTTTTCCTTGTGTCACCGCATTCTCATACCTAGTAAACAAGCATGTCCTTACTAGTGCATCTAATCCTGAATGATATTTTACCAGGAGTCTTATTTTTGTAATTCAAAACTATCCAGAGAACTAAAATTTACAGCAGTATTCAGTTGAGTAATTTTCTTCTGCTTCGTCTTTTGCTTAAGTTCTGTTGAGAGATAACATAACTGGTTCTTTCTCCGTCCTAATTAATAGCTGACACTTAAGAATTGTGAAATGTTCATTCTTTAGGAATTCTTGTAAAATGTTATATTTGCAACTAATT
The DNA here is from genome assembly GCF_964194135.1 of Talpa europaea. NCBI lineage: Eukaryota > Metazoa > Chordata > Mammalia > Eulipotyphla > Talpidae > Talpa > Talpa europaea. The sequence continues at coordinate 59,239,059 of NC_140080.1, read as the reverse complement.
ATACCTATCTTTGTGTGTTCATGTGGAAGTAATTCTTCAATGTCACTTGGCTTTTTTCAAAATACACAACTATAATTGGTCTCCTATTAGAAGGCAAAAGATTTAGTTTATTGTAATTCTATGACATTGATTGGTTTCTCACTGTTGATCATCTCCTCTACAATCCTTCAATTGATGATTAAGCTGTATGAAAGTAGAAGGAAGCTTTGCTTCATGCCTAAGTCATAAAATTAAGTGGAACAATAGGACTATATGCTTTGGTTGTTATTCCTAGTAAATTGTTTTTGTGCTTGGATTACTATTAATTTCTATTAAGGGCTTAATTTCTAATACTAGAATATGGACTTTAGGTTTGGGGAAGTATTATTCTTCAGTATTTTATAAAACTTTAGAGTATTGAATAAAAGGAGTCATTTCCCCAATTTTATGATTGGCTATAGATATCTCATGTATTGTATAACTTTTCCTCTACATTTAAGTGGAAGCCTGTGACCCTCTCCTCATCTAAGTGTCTTGATTCCCTTTAGCCTCTCGTGTGGTAAGCTTTAGTAATGCTAATAGATTGCTTTTTGCCCATTTTATTTCTCTGATAAAAGTTCATATAATTTTTGTTTATGGATGATACTGAAAAAGCTAATAAACCATTTCACATGACTATAAAATTAAAGTGTATAATGATACACTAGGTTCAAACACCTAGTGGCCATGTACAATTAACAGAGGTAGCTGGTTTTCCATTAACAAATGCTTGGTCAAATTCTATGGTCAAGCAAAAGTCTGATATCCCTATGTGAAAACAGAAATCATAAATAGGATTACTGAATTGGAGAAGGATTTAACATAATGACCTAAGAATTAAAATATAATCAGTTTTTTTGATATTCATTTTAACTTAGTCATTTATTAGGAGATGGTGAACTCAACTACAATATTGATTTGATTTTTCAAATCAGCATCAGCTGATCTTCCTAAAATTCAAATTGTCATGTAAAGTTAAAATATTCAAGTGAGCCTTATATTCTAAAAGTCAAAAATATGTATCACAAGGAAAAAAAATTTTTCTTCAGATCTGCACCTCTGAAATTTGAAAAATAAGTGTAGGGTGGGTAGGTTTTTTTCCAGGCGGTAAACAGAATTGATATTATTAACAATTTTCTCCATGATCAGTTCCCACTTGTACATTGATACATTTTAAAAACCATTTAAATTGACTCTACTTTTTGGTCTTCTAAGAAAATATTTTAAGTGTTCTAAAATCGAAGAGTGATTTACACCTGTGACTTAACAAAGAGTATAAAGTTTATAATTGTCTGGTTTTAATTTCTCTTTCAACTTTTTCTAGTTATGACTGTACATGGTCTGTAGAAGGTGGATCTTAATTTGTTGTTTCTTTTTTATTCTTGAACTCTGGAGAAGCAAACTGAATTTTCCTAACTAAGTTAAATGAAGAATACTTGGGATTATTTGTGTGTTACTCCTGCTCCTGCCACACAACACAGAATAATGTGAATTTATGTATTTCCACTTAACACTGGCTGGTACACCTTCACATTGCTATGTACTTGCTTATATTAAATCTAAATAACCACTTCAGAACAAAAGCCCATGTTTCTTCTTTACTAATGACATCCTTAGAAAGTGCTTCGAGAAAGAGAACCCTTATGAAAACCCAATACATTTTTATAATTAAAAATGTTTAAGTTCAGAATTTTTTAATACTAAATTCTACATTTTAGAAATTGCTTTTTACTTATTGCCTTATAAAATATTTGTAGTCACAAATATACGCCATTTGTTTTTGATGAGTGTTTCTCAAATGAAGATAAATGCAGTAGTAGTAAGGGAAAATGAAAAGTATTTGTTTCATTTCTATATGAGGGAAAGAGAGCATATGTTGAAGTCACTTGCATAGTCAGTTTGTGGTGATTTTGCTGTTTTTCTACCTTAGAAAGTTAGAAGGTAAAAAAAAAAAAATCTATATATGGAGTAAAAAAGAAATTTTCTCTTCTCCCAGTACTCATGTAACCTTATAGAAGATGTTAAGTACATATAATATGTAACGGAGAGGGCAAATTAATGCTTAAGGTTATGCTTTATTCTTAAAAGAGGAAGTGCTTATAGTATGATCCAAAAACTAACTGTGTGTTTATTTGTTTAGGATGGATTGGATGCTTTGGTATATGATTTGGATTTTCCTGCCTTAAGAAAAAACAAAAATATTGACAACTTTTTAAGCAGATGTAAGTAATTTTTTGTGGTGGTTAATGAAAGACTGTATATAACTAAATCTTGACTTTAATATAAACCCTTTTCCCTGTACTTTAGATGCTTTGGTTATTTTGCTAATAATTCCTATATAAAATGAGTAGGAAATGTGAAAGAAACCTTATTAGTTTGGATCCTATCAGGAGAATCTATAAAATATTTTGTAAAAAAGAAAATGAAAGTTATTTAAGTTTTATAGATGTTCTTTTCTAAAATACTTTTTTGATTTGATAGGATACTGTCATTCTAAAATATGTTTAAAAAACTAGTGATAAATGTTAAAAAAATAATTATACAAAAAATAAAATATGATTAAAAACTTATTAAAATAGTTTCATACTTTTGATTTTAAGAATTGATAATAAAATTTAGATCATAAAATTCTCCCCATCCCATTACTTTAATAAGTTCCTAAGCCATACCTGTTGATACCCTTAGGTAGGGTTGGTTTTAGTTTTATCTTTCAATTTTGGTTACATATGTTTGGCTAGAAAGTTTTATTTTTGTAAATAGTCAGGATTTTACATTGTTGTGATTTTTTTTCATCATTTCTGTACTTTGTAATCTTGCTTTGAAATCTTTGTGATGTGTGTATAAAGTATACTTTCCTGTACTTTGAAAAATTTACGTACTGATTTTACATTTTTTAAATTTTGTATTTTATAAAAATATTTATTAATCCTTAATTTTACTTTGGAATATGTTTGCAAGATTTTGAATTTTGAACTTTTTACCTGTAAAAGTTTTCTTAATTTCTTACATCTTACCAATTGCAGGAATGTTTTATTGCTGTCCACATTATTTACCCCTCTGCTTGGCAGTGTAGTAAAAGAACTAAAATGATGGAGAAAGATGACCATTTCTCATTCAGTGGGGGGCGGGGCAAAGAATAAATGTGTATTAGCACTAAAGGGGGTAGATAATTTTGTATAGATGACATAATAAGGAAGTAGTGGTATCCCAGAGGAAGGCGTCAACCCAAGTGCTTGAGGGGATAAGTAGTGGCTGAGGAGGCTATACAGGATTAGATCTTGTTCAATAAGTAAACCGGTCAACTAAAATAGAGGGGCATGTCATTTTATTTATTTATTTATTTTTTAATTTTCTAGAGGCATGTCTTATTTATTTATTTATTATTTGTTTGTTTGGTTTATACATGCACTGGGTACAGTCAGAAGCGCGGAAGGGTGAGAGAATTCACCAGAGCTAGAGCGGGGAGCAGAGCAGGCAGAAGGACCGAAGCACACTGCTGAGGGGAGCAGTGGGCGGCAGGAGAGATCTGCTCGCCATGTGGGACCCTCCTCCGGTGGCCGGGGAGCAGCCGGGGATCGAACCGGCTGCAGAGGCTGCGGGCAGCTTCGCAACCCAGCACTCAACCGCTTCACCACCGGGGAGGCCCGGGGGCTTGTCATTTTAAGTTGGTGATCAACATCTGCAAAGAACTGGAAATGTGCAGCAGTATGCAGTTGCAATATCTAGGCACTGCTAGAGTATTATTTGAAAAATACCTAGAAATAAAACTGCAGAATTAATACAAATATCTAAAAACTCTTTTGTGCTATTTTTTTTTTTTTGCCGATCTTTTTGTCAGATTGGGTATGTGGATGAGAGATCTTGAATTTTATTCGAAGGTTTGGGCACAAAATAATTTTTTTGCATTAAAACAGATTTTTATATACTTGAATCATGTAATTTTTTTTTCAGATTAGTTTTTGATAATTTTAGAGCTCATTAGGACTACTTTTGACTGCTTTAGAATTATGTATGGTATACTAGGTTTCTTTAGGCAAAGAGTAGTAGTATTTTGATCTAACAGTATATTATGTGTAACTTTTACTACCGTATTTTGCATTCTGACATTTTTGAAACATTTTTAACAATTGGGGTATGTCTGACAATCTGTAGTGGTACATAAATTTATGATGCTTATAGTCTAGACTCTTATGCTAGCTAAAATATATTATTTTCTTGTTAGAAAAGCAATATAGAATCATTTTAAATTTGAAATATAATAGAAAATGTGAGAAATAAAATAATATGTAATTCTATCACATTCAGAGATGACTTGGGGTTATTATTTTGGCATTTTTTCCTTCTGATCTTTTTTCTATTTGTAAATATCAATATATATATTTGTGCTTTTAGAAAAACTCAGTTTCCATACCACATACAGCTTATTCTGGTTCTTTGCTCAATATTGTATGTTGAAGCTTCCCAAGTGGCCTAGGGATTAAGTCTCAGTGCTATCACTGCTATGGCCTGAGTTTGATCCCTGGCCAGCGAGCTAACCCACATACAGGCACAGCAGACCTCACCTGTCTCTTCTGCTGCCCCCTTTAGCAGGGTAATTCAGTAAATCTGCCTATTCTGTCCCTCACTTTGTCTCTGGTGAATCCTCACATCTGGCCTACACCCTAGTTCTTCTACGTAAAAGGTAAGCACTGTATGTTGAGCATCTTTCTATGTAATTAAATATTCTTCAACAACAATTTAAAATATTGCCTAGTGCTCTCATATATAAATATATATATATATATGAAATTATTGGATCTTAACATTGAAAAAAATAAGCATTGTAGAGATCTGTGCTCCATAACATATCTAATTTTCTTAGGACAAGTTCCTAGAAGTAGAATTTATTGAGTATAATGTGTGGTTTTTAAAATGTTTTGGATAAAAATTACCCCCCCTTTTTTTTTAGAGAATTAGATTGAACAATCTATGATTGACATCTTTCAAAAATTTTTGTGATCCTAAAATTAGAACTTCTTAACTTTTCTGCCAAGGCTTCTTTGCTAATTTGTGACTATTTAGAGACCAAATAGCTAGTTACTGGCCTGTCAATACTTGTGTTGTCTATATATGAGATATGACTCCATTTGCCTTTTTCATTCCTTGCTAATTTTGCTTTGTAGTATTATCTCCCTTATGTGAAACTGCCTTTCTAGCACCATTACCTGACTCAACTCAGTTGATAACCATAAAAACAATAAAAATACTATTCATTGGTCTTATAATTAAAGAGGGCTTACCATATATATAATTTTGCAGAAACAAATTCTAGTTTGATGTTTACTATGGAAAAAATACAATACTATAGGAAAGCTTTGTCATTCTGAGAATTTTGCAGTTTTAGATAGGGTGACTATGGTAGAGCACACATTTGAGAAAAGAATTGTTTGAGAGAGTTAGCCATGCAGATGTTTGAGGGAAAACAATAGCATAGAGGAACAACTAATGCAAAGGCCAATGTATTTGAAGAGCAGCAAGGAAGACATTGTGACTGGAAATTATTAAGCAAGAGATGATATCAGAGAAGTAAGGGAATATGGAGTGCTAGATTATGTAGAGAGTTGTAGGCCTTTATAAGATCTTTGACTTTTGCTCTGCATGAGATAGCAAGACACTGGAGAGTTTTGAGCAGAGGAGTAAAATGGTCTGACTTGTGTTTTAAAGAATGTCATCATGTGTTAAGAATAGAATTTGGAGAGGCAAGTATAGACACAGGGAATAGGTTAAGAAGTGGTTATAATAACCCCAGGAGGAGATGATGCTCGCTTGTTGCAGCATGGTCAGTGTGTAGAGGATAAAAAGAGATTTGAAAAACAGAGAGAGCATGTTTTCCTGGAAGATGTATTGTGGAAGGGGGTAAAAAAAAAAAAAGGAGTCAAGAAGTCCTCTTGGCTTTGTCACTGATAAAATTGAGCTATCAACTGAGATGTGCAAATCATAGGTAGAAATTTGCGGTGAAAACATCTATTAAATTTCAAACATTAAATTTAATATGCTTGTTATTCAAGTACATGCCTTTTGTAAACAGTTCAACATAGAGCACACAGAGGAACAAGGTCATGAAAAAGTGTATGTATAGCTGTTTCTTCTGTCCTTGGTCTCTATCTTTCACAGAGCTTTTGACTACGCAGAGCGTCCTGGAGTTCAACAACTCTGTGGTCTGCAGGAGTCACTATGTGGAGGGTTCAGGGAAGGATTTGTCATTTTCAGTGGAAAACAAGTGTGAGTTACTAATTATGATGACTGTTCTTTGGTTTGGCATTTGCTGGACCTTCTTTATAGTAAGATACCAAATGCTTAGGAAATAAGGACATTTTAGTTCATCCATGAAACAGATATGAATAGGAACATTTTAAGAAGTACAGTCTCTGAAAAATTGAACTCTTGAGCTCAGCATACTGGAAATGTTTGTAAATAAACAAATGGCACGAAAAACAATTGCATGTATAAATGTGAAGAGAAAAGTCTGAACTCGAGATAAAAATTTGGGAGCTGTTGACATGTCAATTTTTACAACACATCAGAAAAATGAGTGTCAATAAAGAAGAAAACATCATCAAAGACTTAACTTCAAGATGCTTTGGTATTAGTAAATCTGGGAGAAGAAGAGGAACCAGAAAAAAAAACGGAGAAGTAGCAATTAAGATTGGGAAAAAACATAAAAAACTCTTAGAATTGTTGGAAGAATGTGATATCCTAGAAGTCAAGAGAGTATCTCAGGAAAGAGTGATCAAGCTTTCAAAAGCTGTTATCAAAATGAGGACTGAGAATTGGTTGTTGGATTTAGCAACATGGTGGTCATCTGTGACTTTGATAAGCAGTTTCTGGTGGAAAGCCTTTCTGGCATGGATTTAAGAGCAAAGATAGGAAAGATTTAGAAACAAATGATAGGCAACCTTTGAGGAATTTTGCTGTAGTGGAATTGAGTAATGCAGTACTAGTTGGTGATAGAAATGGGATCAAGTATTTGGTTTTTTTTTTTTTTTTTTTGCTTGTTTTTTTGACAGTTTGATTAAGATGGAAATGAAAATAGAATGATAAGATTCAGCTAGAAAGGGAGAAGTTTAATTTGTTTTACAGGAGAAAGAGGGGAGAATTGCTGGAGCAATAATCTTGCATGAGTGAAAAAGGATATCACTCATGGAGGAAATGATATAAAGAGCACCACTTTGCTATAGTAAAAAGTGACAAAACCAGATATACGTTGACAGTTGAAAAAAACTTATGTAATAGTAAGTTTATGGTATTTTTCTTTCTTTTGTTTCAGGGTAGTAGCCAGCAAAATCATTAGCTGTGCATATGAGGATCAGTGGGAGAGCTGTGGGAGGTTTGAAAAGAAAAAAATGAAATGTCTGTAGCAGAGTGGGAGAGTGAATAGACTAGGGCAATAAATGATTGCCAAGTAGATTTCTAGGCCAGCTTTCTGTTTGTGATTTTTGAAATTAAAATGGGATTAGAATATGGTCTTTTGTTTGTATATAGACATATTCAACAGTTGGGTGCTGATATTTTTAGTTGGAGAGTTGGATTTCACTAGGATTGTGGTTTTCACTATAGTGAGATGGAAGAGTGAAGGCATTGAAGTTGTATATAAGTGATTGGTTAAAGTAGGTAAAGAAAAGCTATCAGTGTAGTGAAGTACAGTAAGGGTAGGATTAGTGGATTATAAATCTTGGTGGGGTTGTAGATTGTTAGAGTTAGGATATTAGACAGAGTGAGCAGGAACGCTAAGGGAGTGCTTTCAAGAGTATAAGATTCGAAATGGAAATTATAATTACTAATAGTGACAAGGTCTAGTATATGACCATGAAATGAGTGGCTGAGATAAGATATGAAGGATAGTGTTATTGAAGGAAAGAAGTAGAAATATTGACAAATTGGGCTATAGGAAATATTTATGGGCACATAAAAAGATGCTTGTCATCACTAATTATTAGGGAAATACAAAATTTTAGTTGAGGTTTCAACTCAACACCTGTAACACCAGTTAGAACGTCTGTTTTCAAAAAGACAAGAATCTACAGGTGTTGGTGAGGTTGCGAAGCAAAGGGGTTCCTTGTATATTGTGGTTGGCATGTAAATTGGTGCAATCACAATGAAAAACAGTATGGAGGTTCAGTAGCCAAGGTATGGAAACAACCTATGTATCCATCGATGGATGGATGGATATAGAAAATGTACACAATGGAATGCCACACAGCTATAAAAGAGTGTGGTATTACTATTTGTAGCAACATGGATGTGCCTTGAGAACATTATGCTAACTGAAATAAATCAGACAGAGAAGGACAAATAAAACATGATTTATCTCACAGATGGAACATAAAGAAAAAGAGCAAATAAAGCAAAAGCAAACTCTTAGATACAGAAAACAGATTAGCGATTACCAAAGGGAAAGAGAGTTGGGGTAGGGGTGGAATGGGCAAAGGAGGTCCAGTGTATGGTGATGGAAAGTAGATTTGATGGAATAATGATGTAGTGTGTATATATAGATCTCAAATTATATTGTTTTACACTAGAAACTTAAATAATGTTATAAATTAATGTTACCTTATTAAAATTTAAACAATATAGCAATAAAAATTGCTAGATTCTTGACAAGATTTCTTTCCCAAAAGTTGTTGTAAAAATGATTAATGCATGGATTGAAATAAAAATTTACAATAGATGTAAAACAAGTAATAAAGGCAAATAAATATTTAAAAAATAAAAGAATTACAATAGGAGAATATTAGAGTGATGGTCAGTAAACCAGGAACTAATATTTGGTAGCAATGAGATGTGATGACCTGACAGATTACAAAACCACAATTACGTGAAAATCAAAGCTGACAGATTTAGGCTGGGTTTGTAGTGATAGCAGTGGAGTTCACCTATTCTACATTCGGAGCCAGTGGTGTAAAACCAGGGTCACTGGCCTTCACAGGGAAGCTCAGTTTCTCTTAGAACAGGGCTTGATAAAGTATAGCCCACAAGCCAAGTCTTGCCTTACTTCTTATTATATGGCTCATGGACTGACTGTAAGGCTTTTTGCATTTTCAAACGATTGATTAAAATGTCAGCTGAGGGCCTCCCCGGTGGCGCAGTGGTTGAGCGCTGGGTTGCGAAGCTGCCCGCGGCCTCTGCGGGCGCTGGTTGGATTCCCGGCTGCTCCCCGGCCACCAGAGGAGGGTCACACATGGCGCGCAGACCTCTCCTGCTGCCCGCTGCTCCCTTCAGCAGTGTACTTTGGTCCCTCCGCCTGCTCTGCTCCCCGCTCTGGCTCTGGTGAATTCTCTCACCCTCCCGCGCTTCTGACTATACCCAGTGCATGTATAACCAAAACAAACAAACAAACAAATAAATAAATAAAACATGCCTCTATTAAAAAAAAATTAAAAAAAAATAATGTCAGCTGAGAAACAGTATTTCATAATGTGAAAATAATAAGCAATTTAGAGTCCAATGTCAGTAAATATTTTTATTGGGACATGGCCATGCTTATAACGTTTATATGTTATCAATGGCTGCTTTTGTGCTACAACAGCTGAGTTGAGCAGTTATGATAGAAATTATCCATGGTATTGTCCTTTCTTCACACTGCTGCTTAACAAACTATAAATGAATCACAGTGACACAGTTAGAACTCACTAGTGTACTATGTGTATCACCATACCACATTTTATCTCTTACTACCGTTTTATACCCATGGTGTCAAAAAGGGGAAGAAAAGTTATCTGAATGTTATCATTTTGGGACACAATAGAGTTTGAGTTATTTTATCAATTGTCAATTGAAAAACAAGACAAACAACTGAGAGTGATTTTCTTTGACTCTTTTACTGAGGAGTCAATGCTAAATTTGAAGTTACTAAAGAATTACCTTCTGTGTACAGTCTGCGTGGAACTGGTATATGCAAAGACGTTGAGAAAACACTAAGTACAACTTGAATTAGTCTAAGATGTGTTTGAAGTAGAGTCAAAGGTGTGTTTGAAGTGGTGGTAATGAAAATTATATATGGTTTAGAAAAAGGCTTAGTTGACAAACTTAAAAAGCTTGTGAAAACATAGATTTTAAAGGTATTTATTGTGTTATGCATCAGCAGGTACTTTGTAGAAAGTAGTTGCGTCTATCATGTGTTTATTGAACTGGTGTGAATGGCAAACATAATTCTCATGGACTTAGCCATCAATTCTGGAAATTTTTGTCAGAAACTGAAACTGAGCATCCCAATTTAATTGTAGCATACAGCAGAGGGTAACCTTTTACTGTTATCTGAGTAGTTTTATGAACTAAATTGTTGTCTACCCTCGGCTTCATTTATTGAAGTCCTAACCCACTGTATGACTGTGTTTGGAGATAAGGCCAATACGCAATTCAGGTTGAAAGAGATCCTAAGGGTACCACTCCGATAAAGATAGAATTAGTGATAGGATTAAAGTCCTGTTCCTCCCAAGAAGCCAGGAAGAAAGACCATACCAGAAACCAAACATGCCTGCCCTTTATCTGGGAATTCCAGCCTCTACAACTGAGGAAGCGAATGTCTGTTGTTCAAGCTATGTAGTCTGTGGTATTTTGTATGGCAGTATGAGTAGACTAGGACAAAGACTATTATGAAGGTTTTTTTCTAACAAGAAGAGCCATTTTCAACTCTCATTGTGAAATTGTGCGAACATTGTGGTGTTCCATGGGGGTAAGGAGTGGGCAACTACCTGACTGCAGACCTGTCTCCCCACCATGTTTGCTGTGACCAGGCAAGTCCTGCCAGTGCCCCTGCCAGAGAGCTAGCAGCCACAAGGGCTACTCTTAATAACTGGTTTAACAGACTTTGAAAATTAATTTTTGCTTCAGATTTAATGTTTCTTAATGAATTCAACTTCAAATTTAAAAAAATAAAAGGAAAAACATTTTCCTTTTTATGCAAAACTTAATTTTTTGACAACTAATGTTTGAATTATAAGTAATATCAAACTGCTTACTATACTTCCTGTGCTGTTAGGAATTAAAACAGGAAGCAAGAACTCCATTCCCACACAAATTTGCAGCAGATATATTTTCTGAGCTCGAACTACAAACTTTGTAGCCTGTTTATGACTCTGAGCCTCCTATAACCAAAGCCAGGGATTCTTTCTCATCTTCACAGTCTGTTAAATAACACATTATCCTGGTTCAGTACTTTTAAACTCTTTATCTGGAGTATTACAATATTTTTAAAATTATCTCCTGCCTCCAGTCTAACCCTTATTGAGTTCATCTTTTACATATTCCCTAGAGTAGTTTAGCTGAAATGTAACTTTTGCTTATCTGCCTTATTGCCTTTCATGACTTCCAACATGTGGTAGTATTCAAATTGTGCTTCTCAATTCCATATGAATCCTACAGGCTTCTCAAAGGCTCCATTATGGAAGAATAAAGGTAGATGAGGGTCCAACCCCTCTCCAACACTCCTTATCACCAATACCCTCATGGAGCAAAGTACTTTTATCCATTTTACCTATTGAGCTGTTTTAAATTTACTGTGAAAAGGATTTTTGATGATTAAATAATTTGTAATTTCTGACCGACAGTTCATCTGTGCTATGACTTACTTACATTGCCCATTGTCTGTCTTAACTCTCTTTTCCACGCTAGACTGACCTTTTTCTTCATTTTAGACTACTTTCAGCAAGTATCATCTCTAGAAAGAAAACTCTGTATGCTTTTAGCCACCTTCCTCCCTTGGGTTAGGTGTCCTCCTTAGTACTTTAAAAACTTGTGCTAATCTCCCTTATTGTGTTTTTTTTTTATTCTTTCGTTTCCTTGTTTGAACTCCTTAAAAGCAATTACTGTTTTAAAGTTATCTTTATGATCTACAGTGAGCTCCTGCAAAGTACATATTTGTGTAGCAGATTATTGTTTACATCTCTCTGATAATTCCTACAGTAGTAGATACATAGCCAAAAAATGAAGGTACTTATGTTACACCTCTGTGAAAATTTGCTCTCTGTTGCATGTTTTTATTGCTCTTAATGTATGCCAACACTTGAGTTTAAATGTACATTTTAAAAGAAAGACAAAAGTATTATATGCAGCTTTTATTAGAAACTAGAACTAAAAGTTTAATAGCTGTTCTGTATTTTGTACAACTCTGAAATGTGAGGCTTTTCCATGTAATCTCATGCCAATGTTGACCCATGTGGATTAAAATAGCCCTATTTTAATCTGTGACCAAATTAGGAATTAGAATATCTATCCAGTGAGGGTTTGTAAATTATTGTAGTTTGTAGCATGACAGTTTTATATAAATAATTGTAGTGATTCCCACTGTGTATTTTAAGTTGAAAAATCTAGGTTTAATTAGTGAAATTTTGTGACTTAAGTATATAATTCATGTTTGCCTTTTGATATGTTTATACCTTTTTAAAAGATCTTCGAAATTGAATTTATAAAAAGAAAATTTTATTTCATTAATCTAAAATACCAACCAATGATCCCTAAATTCAAATTTGATGTGCACTTAAAATAACAGAACTAATTAATTATCCACAGTGTGTGTGTAGTATAGCATAGCATTTGTTTTGTAAAACATTCTATTAAGTCCGACTTCAGTGAAAACATTTTAAAAGCTATAGTGAATTCATTCCAGAATATACTTAAAGCAATTCTTAGTCCATTAGCCATTTCTCTATTTTATGACGTTGCATACTTATATATTAGTAATGATTTCTTTGTTTTCATTGTGTCTCAAAAACTTGAATGTAAAATAAGTTGTTTCAGTTATGTTTCAGTGATTTAATATTATAAACTTTTCTTTTCATACAGATAAAGACACAATAAATAAAATTAGAGATTTACGAATGAAAGCTGAAGATTATGAAGTAGTGAAGGTGATTGGTAGAGGTGCATTTGGAGAAGTTCAATTGGTAGGTTATTTTAATGAGATTAAAAATCTTTTTGAAATTAAAAAATCCATTTGTGTGTTTGACATATTTTTAGGGAGAGTATCATATTTATAAAATTGTTACTTTAAATTGCTTGAGACATTGTTTTCTAAGGATGGGAAAGCCTAGAGCCAAATGGCAGTAATACAGCATATTTTACTCAGACGTCCATAGGGAGAAAAGTTATTTCAAATAGCACAAATCTTTATTGTGAACAGACTGTCTGAAATGTTATGTCATAGTAAGTTTTATAAGTAGGAAGCAACATACAAAGCAGGGAGTGAAAGTTAAGATTTTTTCCCCTAATGTTCTTTACTTCTGGTAATTAAAGCCTTGTTATTACCAATTTTGGATAATTAATTGTAAGAGAAAAAAAATAGCTTGAGCAATAATGCAGAATTATTTAACAAGGTCTTAAAATCATTTAGTAAATTTTTTTTTGGAAATTCGTGCTTTCAGTGTTAATGAAAGGTTCATTATTTTCTGTTTTCAATTTTAAAGGTAAGGCATAAATCCACCAGGAAGGTATATGCTATGAAGCTTCTCAGCAAATTTGAAATGATTAAGAGATCTGATTCTGCTTTTTTCTGGGAAGAAAGGGACATCATGGCTTTTGCTAATAGTCCTTGGGTTGTTCAGGTATGATTTGCTACCATTTCGTTATTGCTGTACTTGTTTGTAATTAAATATATTTGAGATCTTATCTTGTTTTTTAGGACGTAATAGCAATTACTAATAGGCCATTACTTTTTAAATCATAAAATTGTACTGAATCATCTCTTGCAGGAAAATAAGGTCAAAGCAAAATTATTCATGTTTCTATAGAATTTAAATATTAAAAAGTCAATCTGCTCTGATTTGAGAAGTCATTTGATTATACTCTAGGTAGATACTTTTATTTAATAATTGAAGTTTAATTTTTTCCCAAATATGAAATCTTTATTTTGTCTTTCTCATTTTTTAGAGAGGAAGGAATGGGAGAAATTAAGGGAAAAGTGAGTTAGTTTTGCCTTCAAATATTGTATGGGCTGTAAGTTTTTCAGTGAAAAAAAAAATACAATAGAAGTCGGTAGTTAAGTCCTAGTGTTGACTGCCAGAGGCCTATGAAACAGTGGCCCAGTTCTTTACCCTCTCTGAGCCTGTTTCCTTCCTCATAAATGTTAAAGTTGGCTTAAATTAGTCAATTGTAGAGATACTTCAGGTGAAGTCTTGGAACTTGGGTTGAAGGAATTTGGGTAGGTATAATTCTAGGTTTTCTATTTCTGCTTCAACTAGAACAACTCCTTGTGTTTTGTTTTTTCAAATCTGTTTTAGATATTGGAGTCTTTATGTAAGAATTTGTATGGAGACGTAAAGTCCTTTGTTTAAAAAAAAGGAAAAACTATTGTTAGACTATTTCTAAATTTCTAGCATGTATTTTGTGATTTACTTATAGTTTATAATGAAGATTATTCTAAATAAGTGTACTAATAGTTCAGATAAAAAAGATACGGAAAATTTACAGATATGTATTACATAATAAGACTTTATACTTAAAATGTCAGCTCTGTTTTTGTCAACTGTGTAGGCCAGGGTTTCTCAGGCTCATTACTATTAGCTTTTAGGATCGGATAGTCTTTTGTTGTCAGAGGCTATCCTGTGCATTATAGAATATTCAGTAATATCCCTGACTTCCGTCCAAGTGATGTTAGTAGCAGCTGTCCCTACCCCACAAAACCAAATGTGTTAAATAACCAAAAATGTGTTTAGATTCAGATATTATTGAATGTTTTCTTTGTATAGGTAGAGGGTGGGACTGGGAATCACAATTAATTACTTATATAGATAATATTCAGTGTTCTGTAGAGTAAAAGACACAGTTGTTATTTTTAGGGTTAAATTTGCAATTTAGGTACTTGAAGCTACATTTTCTTGTAACTAGGGTAGAATGCTGACATCATTTATTTATAGTGCCCAAATTATAAATTGTACAGTTCAATCTAGGATAGTCATGAGATGATACTTGAATTTGTAATCCTTCTCCAAAATACATTTTTAATTAAAATAGCTAAATGTATAATTAAAAGCATTGAACTCTGTTGGAAAAAATGAAACGTGAAAGGAAAATTCTAAGATGTCTTTCAAGATATCTAGGTAAATTAGTTATTTTCTTCAGGGCTTATTTTAGTTCTAATTTTTTTCAGTTTAATTAAAATGTCATTTTGTAAAGTTGCTTGTCTTTTAACTTCAACCTTAGACCCATATATTTATCCCTGGTGTTCTTGCCAACTTCATAATCAATGGACTTGACTCCTTTTGCTTTGCCTCTAACTGCTAACCTTTTCCGGCTTTGTTGACTGTATTGCTCCTCCTCCTGACTGCTATTGTTTTTTGAGAATCTTTTGTACTAAGTTCTTTCAATATTTGCTAATCTTTGAAACTAATCTTAGGTTCTTTAAGCTGAAAAGTAGTTAATTCTTACTAAAGATTAAAATTAAAATTAAAGATTAATATTGTGGGGACTACACCTGAGAGGAGAAAGCATACATTGTACAAAAAGAATGATGTAAAGTATATATAAAATTAAATTAAATTTAAAAAGTAAAATTAAAGATTAATAAATGTTAATTTTTGTTTTGTCATTTTATTCATTAAACATTTATTAAACATTTGCTAATTGCCAGTTTTCCAGATGCTGATTGAGCAGAAGTTATGAAAGTCAAGAAGACATCTTTACATTTTAAGGGGATTGTAGTTAGGTTGCAAAAACTTAGGCAGGTTAAGTAAATTGCCCAGTCACACAGCAAATAAGGGACCCCTGAAACTGTACTCCAATATTAGACTTCTTGAGAATTGTGGTGTTGATATACATTGAAAAATAAAATGCACTATTGCACGTTTAAATTAGAACTACATTATGTCTTTGCTTAGGAGACGTGTATATTCTTTTTTTTTTTTTTTAAGTTATTTATTTATTTATTTATTTATTTATTTATTTATTTATTTATTTATTTATTTATTTATTTATACAAGCACTGGGTACAGTCAGAAGCGAGGGAGGGTGAGAGAATTCACCAGAGCCAGAGCAGGGAGCAGAGCAGGCAGAAGGACCGAAGTACACTGCTGAGGGGAGCAGCGGGCGGCAGGAGAGGTCTGCGTGCCATGAGGGGCCCTCACCCAGTGGCCTGGGATTGAAGAGGCGCTGCAGAGGCTGCGGGCAGCTTCGCAACCCAGCGCTCAACCGCTGTGCCACCGGGGAGGCCCAAGACTTGTATATTCTTTATTGAAATTATTGTAATTAAATTTTCAGTTAAAAATTTCAACTCATATAGAAAGGTATAGATAGAAAAGGCATAGATATAAAAATTTTAAAGTTAACTACGTTATTAGTTCATTTGCATATGCAAAGGTCTTTGTGGTATTAATGTTTTGTGTTTCTTTTTTAAGTGTACTTAACATTACTGCAGTTTGATTATGTTAATTAAATTCTACATTAGTATTTTTGCCAATTCTGCAATAAAATAATTTTGCTTAATCATAGTTTGGTTTTGTATTTTTGTAGCTTTTTTATGCGTTTCAAGATGATCGTTATCTTTATATGGTGATGGAATACATGCCTGGTGGAGATCTTGTAAACTTAATGAGCAACTATGATGTGCCTGAAAAGTGGGCACGATTCTATACTGCAGAAGTAGTTCTTGCATTGGATGCAATCCATTCCATGGGCTTTATTCATAGGTAAAGATAAAAATGCTTTAAGTTTTTTCATTTGTTGAAAAGTGAAGCTGAAAAGTACTTAAAACCTTATTTGATTAGTATTTCAGACTCTAAATCTACTTACTCTCCTCCCATATGCTCTAAATGGTATTTCACAATTTAAAATTTTGAAATTCATAGTTTTGACAGTTGATTAATGTTGATATTTTGTTTTATTTATTATCCTTTACTATGGTTATATAGCTTTTATCTGGTATTCTAAACAGTAAAAATTATAGCTTCTCGGCCTTTTGGCTAAGATCAAGTGTAAAAAGTAAATATTATAAGCTAGTTTTCTAGTGACTGTGCCAGACTATTAAATTTTATATACAAAAATTTGCTTTTGATTTTTTTTTATATACATTTAAAATATATATTTGTTTCTGATTAGTGAATAGGTCATATTTATTCACTAGAAGAATAATTTCATTTGTTTGCAAACACCAGTGGAATCCATTGCATAGTTGCTGTGCTAAGTGCCAGGGATACAAATAATAAAATGACTTAACCCTGTCCTGGGGTTATCATGTACTTTTCTATTTTGTGCCTTTATATTACTTTTTAATGTTTTTTTTTTTTTTTTGTGGTTATTCTCAATGATTGGATTTTCCTCTGGAATAATTGAAGTACTTAAAAGGAAAGAGAACATATGACTTCTGATGCAGTATATATGAAGGAGTTTCCCTGATGAAGTTTAATTTATAAATATGGCTCGAGAGCACTAAGTAGCTCAAAGATGGCTTTATCTAGATAGAGGATACATGACCTAATATAAGCACCTCGTCTAATTTTTATCAGTGTCTAATCTGTTTCAGTAAAATCTGTTTCAGTAATACTCTCCTGTTTTTTTCCGCCCCCTCAGAGATGTGAAACCTGATAATATGCTGCTGGATAAATCTGGACATTTGAAGTTAGCAGATTTTGGTACTTGTATGAAGATGAATAAGGTTAAATAATTAGATTTTAATTTATTTTTTCCAATTCCCACTAGATGCTTTTTAGAAAACACTGTAGGAATTTACTAATCATAGCTTGACTAGTACAGAATTGATGTGAAATGTTTTATTTGTTGAAAGAGATGCCATTGCTTCAATGTTGTATTAGTAATGTGTTAGATGACTTTTTCCTGTCTATTAATTTCACAAATAATAACCAATGTTAAATTAGACTTTCATAAAAGTGAGATTTCAGTATTATGTATATTTTTAAGTGTTTTACTTCAGCCTTTTGTTAGTATGTGGAAGATCTTACTACTTATTTTAGGAGTCAACCTTAAAATACCTGTCCTTACTGTTTATGTAATAAATAGCATATACTTATCTGAAGGAGCAAGTAGACTATTTTATATTCAGTTGAAACAGTTTATGTTCTTTGAAAGTTATAATTTCAGAATAATCTCCATGAAGTTGCATTATTATTTTAAAAGGAAATTAATTGGTTAGAAGGAAACATAAGAGTTTTTGTGTGGAAATTTAATTATAATTATGTTGCATTATAATTAACAAATATATAATCAATAACTAACAATATTGTATCATTTTTCTGCTTTTGGAGAGTGTTAAAATGCATATTAGATAGAAATTCATTGGGTTTAATGATTATATTTTTTCTCATACACATCATCATTTTTTTATTTGCATGGTCAATTCTTTGTTCTCTTTGAAATTTTTAACATGGTTAAATCAATTGACTTCCAGCAGCAAAACCAAAATTACCATTTATTTATTAATGGTGTCAAATGATTCATCCCACCAGGCACACAATCTCTTTGCATGGGCTTATACACTGTTCTCTGCTATTAAGATGAGATCATAATGTTGCCCAAACTGGGACAGTAATAAATGGTGGCAGTGTGACTTTCTGATGAGTGTTAATTATTATGAAATAAGAATAATTAATATATCCATAACACACACAGTTATGAATATATTGCATATGTAAAATGTATATGTGATTAAACTCTTTGTTAATTTTTGGCAAGTTTGCATTAGGTTTTTATATATATTATCCAAACATTTAGAGGTAGTATTAAGAAGAAAATAATTTAAAATAAATGAAACTTTAGATCCTAATTTAAATTTTGATCTGCCCCTTCTTAGGAAGGTATGGTACGATGTGATACAGCAGTTGGAACACCTGATTATATTTCCCCTGAAGTATTAAAATCTCAAGGTGGTGATGGTTATTATGGACGAGAATGTGACTGGTGGTCAGTTGGGGTATTTTTATATGAAATGCTTGTAGGTGAGTAAAGCATGGTTTCCCAAAACTTACCACTTGGCTTCTTCCAATAACATTGAGAGTACTTATTTTGTTTGTAGGAAGCAAACTGATGTAAATTTCCTTTGTGTTTTCAAAAGCTATTTAAAGGCTTAGAGCAATTTTGTGTTGTGTTGCTTTTTTTTATTTATTAAATGTGTGCTTTTAGTTTAATGAATATTTAATGCTCTTTAAACAGATAACATTGACTCTTTTCCTTTGAAACTGAGTTTTAAAACTGTATCTTGTTTTGCCTTTACATTTCCTATTGATTTTTTAGGTGATACACCTTTTTATGCTGATTCTCTGGTTGGAACTTACAGTAAGATTATGAACCATAAAAATTCACTTACCTTTCCCGATGATAATGACATATCAAAAGAAGCAAAAAATATTATTTGTGCCTTCCTTACTGACAGGTAAATATAGTCTTAATATTAACTCACCTCTTTATTTAAATATTTTGGGAGGTTTAATACTTTTAAATATTTCAATTTGAGATTCATTTTAATTAAAATTAACTTGTGTTAATTTTCAATGTGTCCTTACAATGTCTGAAATGTGTATATCAAATTTACATTTTCATGTAAGGGCTATCTAAATAAATAAATATATATATATATATATATATATATATCCTGCTTATATCCTGATACACACACACACACAGTGCTTTAGGTGCTCACGATACAGAAATGAACAAGACACGTAGTCCCTATTCTCCACTGTCTCATAGTCCTTTGGAAGAAACAAACAAGCAAATCAGATATTTATCATACTGAGAGATAAGTATTCTGAGTTAAGTAATGTGTGCCACAGAACCAGAGTGGTTTCCTACTCCAGTCTGGGAGAATCAGTAAAGGTTTCTTGAAAAAATGTCATATTATACTAAAGCAACTTATCTTTTAACTCATTAAAAAAAATTGGAAGTCAAAGTGTTCTTATTGTTTATAAGCTAACTAGAGAACAAAGGACATTGAGTTTCTATTTCCAAATCAGCTTCGTAGCCACATATTTTAGACATTTTATCTCCATGCTCTCTGATGAGGACAGGTATCAATAACTTGTTCCTTTAAAGCTCTTGATTTTGTCATAATGTCAAGAGTTAGATGTCATTGATTTTTGATTGGTCAAAAATAATAGACTATAAAATGGAAATTTTACTGATAAATTTATTTTATGAAATGGGGCTTTATTTATATATGAATGTCTGTATTAAAGGACATGTGGGACCAGAATTCACAGACCATATGCGTCTATATTATTTGCCCAAACTCTGTTGGTCTCATTGCTAATCAAGTGACATCTAATTATAATTAAAATTCATTTTTATTATTTATTTTCATTATGACTTTAATACATGGGCAGTCCTCATTTGTGTTTCTCCTATTTAGATTTGTTGATCAGTTTCCTTTTTTAAAAGTAATTAATTTAATTAAATCGAGGTATAATTGACATATAACTGACATATAACACTATTAGTTTCAGATTTACAACCTAATGATTTGATATTTGTATCATTAAGTGACTACCATAGTAACTCTAGCTAACTTCTGTTCCAATACATTTTATTTTATTTTTAAAGACTTATTTATGCATACAAAAACTGGGGTATGGGCCCGAGGTGCGAGAGGGTGAGAGGATTCACCAGAAACAGAGTTGGGGAGCAGAACAGGCAGATCTATTCAAATACACTGCCAAGGGGAGTAGTGGGCAAGACAGGAGAGGTCTGCTGTGTCATGTGGGTTAGCTCCATGCTTCCAGGGATCCAACTCGTGCTATAGTGGCAGGTGATAGCTTGATAGCACTGTCTTTAACCCCTGTGCCATCAGGGAGGTCCCCATGTTCTTATACATTTTAAATTTAAGGTATTTTTTAAGAGTTTTTGT
The DNA here is from genome assembly GCF_964194135.1 of Talpa europaea. Classification (NCBI taxonomy): domain Eukaryota; kingdom Metazoa; phylum Chordata; class Mammalia; order Eulipotyphla; family Talpidae; genus Talpa; species Talpa europaea. Next base: position 59,218,220 of record NC_140080.1, on the reverse strand, counting down.
TAACTTCTGGTGTGAAATAAAGTTGTTGATTGCAAGAAATTTATAACTTTACTGTTAAAAAATCAAGAAAATGTATTTTATTGTGCTAATTAATCAAAGTGAGTGATTCATCAGGATTTTCACTGTCTAAAAGTTATGGAGTATCAACAAATAAATATGTTTGTTTCTATATTTTTAAAATATTTTAAAAATACTTTAAAATAATCTCAACTTATTTTTTATTTAAGCTGAAAATTATGCTGAGAAGCAGTATAATTTCAAGGTGATATGGGAGAACTATATTTATCATTCTGCAGAGTTTTTATGTCCACAAATAAATCTGGGCAGGTTATAATAATACCTTAAATGATTAATAACTTTTGCCTTTCCTTTCTATTCAGAGAGGTGAGATTAGGGCGAAATGGTGTAGAAGAAATTAAACGACATCTTTTCTTCAAAAATGATCAATGGGCTTGGGAAACACTCCGAGATAGTAAGTTATATTTTACTGCACTTTTCAGCAAATATTTTAAAAGTAGTTTGGTAAATAGTCTGTTGAAACTGCCTTATAATATATGTAATATATACACTTGAGCCCCTTATCTGTGATTTTGCCTATTGTGGTTTCAGTTATCCATGGTCAACTGTAGTCCAAAAATATATAAGTATTTTGAGAGAGAGAAGGAGAGTCCACAGTCACATAACTTTTATTACAACATATTGTTAAAATTATTCTATTTTATTATTAGTTATTATTGTAAATCTCTTACTGTGCCTAATTTAATTTCAAATTTCCTATATGTATATATAGGAAAAACAACAGACTGTATAGGACTCTGTGCTCTCTATATTTTCAGGTATCCATGGGGAGTTCTTAGAACATGTCCCCCACAAATTAGAGGGGACTACTGTATATTATATCAAAATTCAGAATATACAAATGCTTTTTGGTTTAAAATTACATTTTAATATGCACTTAAAGAGGGAATATTGGATAATATTGAGAAAATTGCTCTGCTATTTCTCTGATATCCCACTCAAGATACTAAGATGCAATAGTAATAAACACATAATGAATTTGAGCTTAACAGTCATAATTTGATATTTTCTTTCTATTTTATTGCTCTTTTAGACTTTAATATCTCATTGTAGAGAAAGATTATAGAGAGATTAAAATATAATTCTTTTGAAAAGTTATTCTTTGGTCTTTGCTAAAAATATACAGAAGTTCTATTAATTAGTATCAGAATTTAATTTGTATGAGTACCTAGGAAATGCAGATATATTTGATTTGAAGCTTGTAGTTCAAAAATAAGAATAGGCCATATGCAAGAAGTTCAAATTTTCAGTCACTTTAGAACATTTCCCTATTAAAAACCTAAATTGTAAAATATTTTCCAGAAAACCTTGTTTAGCATACCTGACTCAAAATTATAATGGCATTGAAAGTTCCCATCATCTTCATGGATTTGGGAGGTCAAGAATTTTTCTTTCCTTTTTTGAAATCTTGGGAATTTTTTCTCCTTTTCAAGCATCAGAAAAGGAATAATGAATATTAGTCCCTAACTTTAGCAATAGCAATGAATAGTTATAATGAAAGTGAATTCAGCTGTGTAGAGTTAGAAAGTAAGTATTTTGAAATTCAGAATTTGTCTTAAGGATTGCCTATCTCATTGAGAAAGTGAGAGTTAATTTTGGAGAGAAATTTTACTAATTTTGTTTAATTTGAAGAAATAGATCATGGAGATTTACCAGTATTAATGAAGTATACTAGCTATCATATATTTTTTAAAAAACACCTTTATATTGCCTCCAAGTATAATATATTGTACTAAGCTATAAAATTACCTAGAAGGAAACAGCATAAATAAGAAACTCTTTTGGAAATTAAGAAATTATCCTACTACAGAGAATGATAGGAGCAGTTTAACCTTGAGGAAATTTATTAACTGTGTTTAAACAGGGAAATAAGGCAATTCTCCTCATGTAATTGTGACATCATTCTTGTCTTCATTCTGTAAGAGAAACTTGTAAGAGAGATGTGAGTTGATGAAAAGCTTTGTTTTTTATTGAAGTTATGCTCTTAGTAAAGTTTTAAAAAGTCTGAAAACATACAAATATGATTATAAATCTGATTGGAATCTAAGAGGGGACTGAAGAAAATATAAAGTATCTCTTGTATTGCTCTAAATTCTTTCTCAAAATAATGTACAAATAACTACAGCAGGTATCAAACCAGCAAAAGCTCTTTGCCTTGTGGAACTCTTTTTTTTTTTTTTTTGTCTTTTTAGATTTTTTTTTTAATTTGACAAAGTTTCTTATGAGCTATCAATTATGCATGAAATGAGCTTTGGATTGCAGGCCTACTTGCTCTTTTTTAAAAAAATGTTTAAATAATTTTTTACATCATTTTTCCATTTTTAAACAATAATTGCTTCCCCTCACCTCCTCAGGTGTAGCCCCCATAGAATTTCCTTTATCAATGCACCCATGTACCATCACCTCAGTACCCTGTGCTTCTGCCCCCTACCCTCTCCCACCTCCTCTCCTGCATTATGTCTCTGATTTATAATTGTCTGTTTTTGCTTTGTTGTGTTTTGTACTGTTAATATTTTTTACACTGATGTCTTATTGGTTCCCCTGTATTCCTGCTATAAGTGAAACCATCCGATATTTTTCTTTTTCCTTCTGGCTTATTTCACTGAGCATAATTCCTTCTAGTTCCATCCACATTGCTGGGAATGGCATGAGTTTATCTTTTTTGATTGCTGAATAATATTCCATTGTGCGTATACACCACATCTTCTGGATCCAGTCATCTATTTTTGGGCATTTGGGTTGTTTCTAGGTTTTATCTATTGTAAATAGTGCTGCAGTAAACATAGGGGTACAGGTGGTCTTTTGAATCAATGTTTTTGTGTCCTTTGTGTAGATCCCTAGAAGTGGAATTGCCGGGTCATATAGCTTTCCATAGTGGTTAGACCAGTTTGCACTCCCACCAGCAATATAGGAGAGTTCCTTTTTCACCACATCCTCTCCAACATTTGTAGTTGCTTGTTTTTTTGATATGTGCTTTCTCTTTTCTTTTTTTAAAATTTTAAAATTTTATTTATTTATTTTTGATATGTGCCATTCTTACTGATGTAAGGTGGTATCTCTTTGTGGTTTTGATATTCATTTCCTGATTATAAGGGATGTTGAACATTTTTTCATATACCTGTTGGCCATTTGTGTTTCCTGTTTGGAGAAATGTGTTTTAAGTTCTTCTTCCCATTTCTTGACTGGATTGTTTATTTTGTTTTTGTTGAGTCATGTGGATTCTTTGTGTATCTTTGTGCTCAGTCCCTTAGTTGAATGGAGTGTAAAGATCTTTTTTCCTGATGAGTGGGGTATCTCTCTCTTTTGGTTAATGTCTTTTTTGCTGTACAGAAGCTTTTCAGTTTGATGTAATTCCAGGTGTTTATCTTTTCCTTGACTATCTTTGCTTTGGGTGACGAGTCTTTAAAGATGTTATTGCGATGTATGTCGTGTAGTGTTTTACCTATATTTTGTTCTATATATTTTATGATTTCAGGTCTTATGTCCAGTTCCCTTATCCATTTTGAGTTGATTTTTGTGCACAGTGTGAGGTAGTGTTCTAGTTTCATTTTTTTGCATGTGGTGGTCCAGTTTTCCCAGTACCATTTATTGAACAAACTGTCTGTGTTCCATTGTATGTTCTTTGCTTCGTTGTCAAAGATCAGTTGTCTATGTAAGTGTGGTTTATTTCTGTGCTCTCTGTTTGGTTTCATTGGTCTGTGTGTCTGTTTTTGTTCTAGTACCAAATTGTTTTAATTATTATGGCTTTGTAGTATAACTTGAAGTTTGGAAGTGTGATACCTCACTGTGATACCTCCTTTCTCCTTTGTTTTCATCAGTAGGACTTTGGCTATTTCTGGTTCTTTTTAGGTTTTTTTTTTTTTTTTTTGTGGTTCCATATGAATTTCATCAGTATTTGTTCTATTTCTTTGAAGAATGTCATTGAGATTTTTATTGGAATAGCGTTGAATCTGTGTATTGCTTTTGGTAGGATGGACATTTTAATTATGTTAATTCTTCCAATCCATGAGCAGGGAATGTCTTTCCATTCTTTGTGTCTTCTTCAGTTTTTTTTTTTTTTTAAAGATTTTTATTCATTCATTCATTCATTCATTCATTTATTTATGCAAGCACTGGGTACAGTCAGAAGCACGGGAGGGTGAGAGAATTCACCAAAGACAGAGCCGGGAGCAGAGCAGGCAGAAGGACCGAAGTACACTGCTGAGGGGAGCAGCGGGCGGCAGGAGAGGTCTGCGCACCATGTGGGACCCTCCTCCGGTGGCCTGGGAGCAGCCAGGGATCGAACCGGCGCTGCAGAGGCTGCGGGCAGCCCCACAACCCAGTACTCAACCGCTGCGCCACCGGGGAGGCCCTTCAGTTTCTTTTTTTTAAAAAATATTTTATATAATTCTTACATCATTTTTCACTTTTGCACAATGTATGCATTTTCATTTTGGTTATATTCCCCATACAATTGCACCCCCCCTTATTTTGACCCTAATTCTTCCTCTCCCCCCTCCCTACCTTCTTCAGTTTCTTTTAACAGTGTTTTATAATTTTCTTTGTATAGGTCTTCACCTCTTTTGTTAGGTTTATTCCCAAGTGTTTGATTTTTTTTTGTTTCAATTATAAAAGGGATGGTTTTTCTTGATTCCTTCTTCTTCAGATTGATTGTGTATAGGAAGGCTACTGATTTTTGTGTGTTGATTTTGTATCCTGCTACTTTAGTGAACTGGTTGATTATTTCTAGTATTTTTTCTGTGGTTTTTAGGGTTCTCTACTTATATTACCCTATCATATGCAAATATTGATAGTTTTACTTCTTTCCCTATTTGGATTCCTTGTATGTTTTTCTCTTGTCTTATTGCCCTGGCTAGAACCTGCAGTATTATATTGAAGAGCAGTGGTGAGAGAGGACATCCTTGTCTGTTCCTGATCTTAAAGGAAAGGCCTTCAGCTTTTCACCATTGAAAATAATATTGGCGATGGGTTTGTCGTATATGGCTTTTATCATGTTAAGTTATATTCCTTCTATCCTGAGAATTTCAAGGGCCTTCATCATAAATGGATGTTGAACTTTGTCAAATGCTTTCTCAGCATCTGTTGATATGATCATATGGCTTTTATTTTTCTTTTTGTTGATGTGTTGGATTACACTGTTTTCGTATGTTGAACCATCCTTGTGCCCCTGGGATGAATCTCACTTGATTGTGGTGTATTATCCCTTTGATGCATTGTTGGATTCTGTTGGCAAGGATTTTGTTGAGGATTTTTGCATCAGTGTTCATTAGGGAGATTGGCCTGTAATTTTCTTTTTTTGTGCTGTCTTTGTTTGGTTTTGGTATTAGTGTAATGTTGGCTTTGTAGAATGTATTTCGAAGTATTCCTTCTTTTTCAATTTTTTGAGTTTGTGTAGGATAGGCACTAATACACTGCTGAATGCTTGGTAGAATTCATTTTTGAAGCCATCTGGACCTGGGCTTTTGTTTTTGGGGAGTGTTTTGATTATTGCCTCAATTTCGCTGCTTGTAATTGGTCTGTATAGTTGTTCTATTTCTTCTTTGTCCAGCTTTGGATGATTATATTGTTCTAGGAATTTGTCCATCTCTTCTAGGTTGTTGAATTTGTTTGTATATAACTGTTCATAAAAATCTCTGATAATTCTTTTGATTTCTACTGAGTCTGTTGTGATTTCTCCTGAGTCTGTTGTGATTTCTCCTCTTTCATTTATAATCCTATTTATATGTGTTTTCTTCCATTTTTCTTTGTGAGCCTTGCTAGAGGTTTGTCTATTTTGTTTATTTTTTCAAAGAACCAGCTTTTGGTTTCATTGATCTTTTGGATTGTTTTTTTAATTTCCGTTTCATTTATTTCTGCTTTGATTTTTATTATTTCCTTTCTTCTACTGGCTTTCAGGGTTTTTTTGTTGTTCTTTTTCTAGTTCTTTAAGATGTGATAGGTTGTTTCTTTGAGTTCGTGTTTCTTGCTATATATTTTCCTCTTAGTACTGCTTTTGCTGCATCCCATACATTCTGGAAAGTGGTGTCCTTCTTGTTGTTCAACTCAAAGTATTTTTTAATTTCTTCTTTGATCGCCTCATTAGTCCAGTGGTCTTCGAGTAGTGTGGATTTCGATCTCCATGAAGTGGGAGGGTTACTTGTTTTCTTTTCTTGATTTATTTCTAGTTTTGATGCCTTTATGAATAGAGAAAATAGTTGGAATGATTTTGATCTTCACATATCTGTTGATTTGTCTTCAAGTACCTGTTGTTTGTGTTGTGGCCCAGTATGTGATCAATTCTGGACAATGGTCTGTGCACGCTTGAGAAAAATGTGTACTCAGATTTTTTTTTTAAATAATAAATTTTATTTTTATATTCCCCATACAATTGCAGCCCCCCCCCCATTCTGACCCCAATCCCTCCCCTCCCGCCCTGTACTCAGATTTTTTTAGGTGCAGTATCCTCTAGATGTCTGTTAAGTCCATGAGTTCTATGTCTTTATTTAGGGCTCTAGTGTTTTGTTTATTTTTTATCTCATTGATCTGTCCATTGGTGAGAGTGGGGTGTTGAAGTCTCCCACTATATATGTTTTTTTTAAGGTTCTTTTTTTTCTTTTTTATACAAGAACCGGGGTACAGGCCAGATTTGCGGGAGGGTGAGAGGATTCACCAGAGACAGAGCAAGGAACAGAACAGGTAGACTGACGAAATACACTGCTGAGGGGAGCAGCTGGCACGACAAGAGAGGTCTGCCACACCATGTGGGACCCTCGCTGGCCTGCCGGTATCGAACTGGCTCTGCAGAGGCTGCGGACAGCTTCACAGCGCTGCACTCAACCACATGTGCCACCAGGGGAGGCCCTATGTATTTTCTTTAATGTCTGTTTTCAGAGCTGATAATAAATGTCTAAAATATTTTGGTGCTCCTTCATTTGGTGAGTATATGTTGATAAGTGTTATTCTTCCTGGTGTATTGTCCCCTTGATCATAATGTAGTGTCTGTCTTTGTCTCTTTTTACCTTTTTTAATTTGAAGTCTGTTTCATCTGATATAAGTATAGCTGTCCCTGCCTTCTTTTTTTGGTCCATTTGCTTGTAGGATTGTTTTCCAACCTTTTATTTTCAGTCTGTGTTCATCTTTTGTGGTTAAATGTATTTCCTGGATACAGCAGAATGTTGGATTTTGCTTTTTAATCCAGCCTGTTACTCTCTTTTTATTGATGACTTTAATCCATTTACATTTAGAGTTAATATTGATATGTTGGCATCTGTATTTGCCATGTTGTTTGTCTTCTTTGTGATTTAATTCCTTCTTTATTCTGTTCTTGTTCATTCCTCTGTTGGTTTTGGCTTTAGGACTTCTTGTAGAATTTTTTGGAGTGGGGATTTAGTTATGAATTCTTGGAGTTTCTGTTTGTCTGAGAAGATCCATATTTTTTCTTCATAGAGGAAGGAGAGCTTTGCAGGGTATTCTTGGTTGTCATTTGCTGTGTTGAAGTTTGTTGAATATGTTACTTCATTCTCTTCTTGCCCGTAGTGTTTCTTCAGAGAAGTCTGAAGTTAACCTGATTGGTTATCCCATATAAGTTATCGGTTTCTTCCCCCTTGCCCGTTTCATTATTTTTTCCTTGTCTTGGATTCTTGCAAGCTTTCCTATTATGAGTCTTGCTGTAGTTTTCTTTTCATTGTGGTAATTGGATGTTCTTCTTGCTTCCTGTATGTCTATATTCATCTCCTTTTTCATGTTTGGGAAGTTTTCTTCAATTATCGCCTCAAATAATTTCTCAGTTCCTTTGTCTCTCATCTCACCTTCTGGAATGCCTGTAACTCTTACATTTCTTCTCTTCATGGAGTCTAATATCGAAGAATGTCTTCATGTTTCTCCCTTTGCACTTCTTTCTCTTTTTTTTTTTTTTTGGCTCCTTTTATTTCTGTATCTTTCAGAGTACTGCTCCATTCTTTCATTTCATCGATTTTGTTTTCATTGCTTTTCGCAGAGTTCTTTATCTCCTCTAGTAGTATTTTAATCTCCTGCATTTCTTTTATTTCCTTTCTTGAGGTCTCAATTTCGTTCTTCAGTGATTATTTGTCTCAAATCATTTTTTTCTTTTCATTTTCTTTCTACTTTTTAATCATGATGATCATTAACCCTTTGCACTCCGAACCATTTTACGATATTTTTATTTAATTTCTTGTGCCATTTCAAGTTAAAACTTCAGGGAAACATGCATGTCTCAAAAAGTTGAGTTGAAATAATCTTAATTCCCTGTAATCACTAATAAATTGCAATGTCCCCTGAGAGGGGACATCCGAGTGATATGCTAGAATTCCGATGTCTCCTGAGAGAGGACAGCGGAGTGCAAAGGGTTAATTCTCTATTTGACAGGCCAAGAAGTTCTTCCATGTCATTGTTGAGCTCTGGTGACTGTGTGTGTGTGGGTGGGTGGGTGGGTGGGTGCGTGGTGTGTCCTCCTGCGGGCTTGCTTGGTTATTTATATTTTTCCTTCTCCCTGCTGTTTGCTTTCTAATTAGCTCTGTGCGTTGTGACGGTGTGCCACTGGTGTTGAGGGGCTTCTATTTGGGGTGCTCCTTCAGTGGTATTGGAAACTGTTTACCAGACCGAGTCCAGCACTGTATGCCAAAACCCCACCAGGGCTTGATGCTGTGTTGTTGGGCACTGTCCCTTACAGTTCCCTCCTTCTGTATTTACTCAGATACAGCAGAGAATCAGCTAGCTGGTGATTTTGTTCTTGTCCCTAGGTGGCGCCAGAGACCTTTACTTGATGACCTGTGCTGTTTCTCAGTGGTTCCCTGAGAAACGGATGCGGGGAGGGGAACACCTCAACACAGGGACTCTTGTTCAAGCTGGGTGCTTTGTCTGCCCCATGCTCATCCAGTGCTGTGCCAGCAGCTGTATGGCTCCCATGCCCTGAATTCTGTGCTCTAGGTCTCAGTTCCAGGGCTATCAGATCCAAAATGCTTGCTGTTGGGCCTCCCTGGTGGCACAGCAGTTGAGCGCTGGGTTGCGAGGCTGCCCGCAGCCTCTGCAGCGCCGGTTCGATCCCTGGCTGCTCCCCAGCCACCGGAGGAGGATCCCACATGGTGCCCAGAACTCTCCTGCCGCCCGCTGCTCCCCTCAGCAGTGTACCTCGGTCCTTCTGCCTGCTCTGCTCCCCGCTCTGGCTCTGGTGAATTCTCTCAACTCTCCCGCGCTTCTGACTGTACCCAGTGCTTGTATAAATAAAAATAAATAAATCTTTAAAAAAAAAAAAGCTTTCTGTCACCCTGTGCTGTGCCCACTGTTAAGGCGGGTCCCACACCCAGGATCCTGTGCTTGGCTCTCAGTTCCAGAATGGGGTCTTGCTCCACACCTTGTTTCCCGTCTTACCCCAGTTTGCATGCCCCACCCTCTCTCAGAGCCTGACCATGGTGGTTTTGGGATCCCTGGCTTCCAACTATCAGGAAGTTGGTGATTTTGTTCTGGTCACTAGGTGGCACCAGAGAACTTATCTAGTATCCTTCCAAAACTGCGTTTTTCCCTGTGGGTCTCTGGGGAATAGAGTGGGGGTGGTGTGGAGCCCCTTAGTGGCATGGGGGAGCTATGTCTGTCCCATGCCCCACCATCGTGGGGAATCCCAGGCCCCGGATTTCGAGCCCCGGTTCTCAGTTCTGAAGCCCTCAGATCCAGGATGGGGATGGTAGCCCAGTTCAGTGTCCGCAGAATGTCGCCTTTTGCACCCCGCGCCTGTGCCCAGGCGCCTGGTTTTTGACTACTCAGTGAGGGTCATTCACCTCAGTGACCGTTCACAAGTGTCTCCCCACGAACCTAGTCTCGGGGATGTGGGGACCTGGGAACCTGTGATCTGCGTATGCTTTTCCAGAGGGCATGCTTTTCCGCACAAGCTTAAAGGCTGGCTTTGGGCTATTAGCAGGTCTCTCTGCAGAGTCCTTCTCTTCCTGTAACGGCGCCCAGAGCCGTTAGCTCACCGCAGTGGCGATTCCTGCATGGTTCTCCACAGTTCCCATCCGCGTGGTGCGGTGTCTGCTGTAGTTCCTTTCCACTCATTGTCCCGCTTGATCTGTAGTGTGTTCTTTTTTTTTTTTTTTTTTAATAGAGGCATGTTTTCTTTCTTTCTTTATTTGTTTGTTTGTTTATACATGCTCTGGGTACAGTCAGAAGTGCGGGAGGGTGAGAGAATTCACCAGAGCCAGAGCGGGGAGCAGAGCAGGCAGAAGGACCGAAGTACACTGCTGAGGGGAGCAGCGGGCGGCAGGAGAGGTCTGCGTGCCATGCGGGACCCTCCTCCGGTGGCCGGGAAGCAGCCGGGGATCGAACCGGCGCCGCAGAGGCCGCGGGCAACTTCGCAACCCAGCGCTCAACCGCCGCGCCACCGGGGAGGCCCTGTAGTGTGTTCTTGTTGTTGTTTTTGTTTTTTATTTTTCCTTTTCCTCCTTTCTGTTGGTCGGAGTGTGCCGGCTTTGTGGGTGGGGGAGGGCAGCAGGCTTCTGAGCTTTCATCCCTTCTAGTCCTCTTTTATGGCCACTTTTCCTCTTCTGGCACTTTGACAGAGTCGCTGTTTATCTTCTGTGTCCCGGTTCTCGCAGGGACCTGCTGCTTTTCCTCCCTGTAACTTTTTTTTTTAATGGAAGGACTTACTGGCAGCGTTCCTCCCCCCCCCCCCCCGTGTTGATCCTCTCCCTAGTTTTATTTAAAAAGACTCCACTGCCCAAATGCCCAAAAATAGATGACTGGATCAAGAAGATGTGGTACATATACACAGTGGAATATTACTCAGCAATCAAAAAGATAAACTCATGCAATTTGCGGCAACATGGATTTGCACTGGAAGGGATCATGCTCAGCAAAATAAGCCAGAAAGAAAAAGAAAAAGACCGGTTGGTCTCGCTCATAGCAGGAATTTAGAAGACCTAAATAAGGGACAGGAAAAAGACTAATTATAATAAAGTAAAAATCAAAATCAACAAGCAACTATAAACCAGAGACACACTGAGGGAGGGGGAGGAATTAGGGTCAGAATAAGGGGGGGATTGTATGGGGACTATAACCAAGATGAAATGCATGCATTGTACAAAAATGAAAAATGATGTAAAAATATATATAAAATAAAATAAATTATGAAAAGTGAAAAAATATAAAAATAAATAAAAAGACTCCACTGGGTGAAGCAGGTTGAGCCAGGGCAGAGATGGTGCTGACTGGTCACCACTATGGCACAAATAGGGACAGCACTAGGAAAGCTGCCTTGTGGAACTCTTAGTCTCGTAGAATTGGAGAGTCTAAATCAATGACAATTTATGATATGATTATACCTCTTATATAACATCGATGAAAAGGGTAGTGAATTACTTCATTTATGTAAATTTTATTTCAAGAATTAATATATTTGGTGATTTTATTAGGTTATTGTTGCTTTCTACCTCTTAAAAATCTGTATTATCATCTGTGGTTTTGTTGTAGTATGCTTATATTTAGCATACTTATAAACATTTTGCTATCTTTTTTAAATCCGAATAGCCCCTATTTTGTGGTTATTAAAAAGGAAAAAATGAAGTCTGCAGAACTTTTCTTTCTTACCACTCTTCTTACCCCTTCTCTACTTCCCACCCCTAAAATACCAAGAATGCTTTTATTCTGAGCTGACCTCACTGACCTAAGTTTAAAAAAATTATATAACGCAATTCTTTGTATTTTTTTCTTTAGACTCTCCAATTTTCTTTGGCAGATTTGCTTACTTTTTAGTAAATAATCCTTTTGATTGTTTTACAACTTACATGTCTACAGATTGCAGTGACACTCTTTACCATCTGTTCCTTGGTGTGGGAACTGGTAAAAACTAGTTTGATTTTTAGCAGAATTTCCATGAATTTCTTACTCTTAATTTAGAGACAAAAAGTGTTAAGATTGTAAAATTACTTTTTCCACTCATTTGAAATAGAGGTGAAGAAGTGACAAGAGATTAAAGATAGAATGCTGAAGAAATGAAAAGCCTTTTGCACACCATTGTTCAGAGAAATATCTTTCACAAAAACTTGCTACAGGTCACACTGCTAGGAAATGACAGTGTCAGTATAATGGTCATAGTCTCTCTGAATCCAGAATTGTTCATCTTCTGGAATACCATGTACCTTTTAAGATTTCCAGTATTAGAAATGTAGGGAATTGACATTTGTTGGCAGTTTATTTGGGGCAACATAACATTTATTATATAAAGTAGCATTATCAAATATTATGTTAAGTGTAATGCTTGCAAAGCTTTACCATTCTTGATCTCACTAAGATAAGATATTACCATTACTCTTGTAACCTATAGTTGGTGGGAAATACACAAAATGATAACACTGGTAACACTGTCAGCTCATGTACTAAATTTTCAGTTTAGTTAAAAACAAACAAAAGAAGGATGGGAGAGAGAGAGAAAGGAACGGAAAATGTATTTTAAGAAATAATGGAGAAAACTTCTCAAACCTAGAGAAGGGAGTAAATGTATAAATCTAGGAAGCTAAAAGAGCCCTGGGTTGTCCAAACAAAGTCAGAGCTACACCAGAGCATACAGTAGTGAAACTTCCAAGAGTTCAAGACAAAGAAAGTATTGAAGCTGTCAATGAGGAAAAAGCAGAATTATACACCGTGACCAAGTGGGATTCATACTAGGAACACAAGGGTAGTTCATATTTCCAAAAATAAATCAGTGTAATTCATCATCAACAAAAATAAAGATTAAAATCATATGATCATATCAGTGCTGAGAAAGCATTTCATAAGACCCAAGATCCATTTATGTTGAAAAATGGGGCATAAATGGAACATGTCTTAACCTAAGAAAAGCCGCTTACCGCAAACTCACATCTAATATTCTCAGTGGTGGAAAACTGGAAGCTTTTCCAGTCAGGTCTGCTACAAGCAAGGATGCCCACTTGCACCATTACTATTCAACGTATTGAATAGTATTTGGAAGTCCCAGCTAAAACAATTAGACAAGAAAAAGATGTTCAGGTTTCCTATTTCTTCACTATGCATCTTGAATAATGCTACAGTTCTAAGAATTTGTCTACCTCTTCTAGGTTATTGAATTTGTTAGTATATAGATACCATAGTAGTCTCTAACTGTCCTCTAAATTTTTGCAGTATCTGTTATTTCTCCTATTTCGTTTTTGGTCAGTTGATTTCAATTTTGATACCTTTATAGTCTGAGAAGATGCTAGATACAATTTCAGTCTGCGTGAATTTGTTAATATCTGTTTTGTGACCCATAATGTGGTCTATTCCAGAGACTGTCCCATGTGCACTTGAGAAAAAATTGTATTCTGCCTTTTGGGTGTGCAGTGTTATGTAAATGTCTACTGGGTCCATGTGGTCCAATTCTGTGTAAAGCTATTGTATCACTGTTTATTTTCTGTCTTGTTGATCTATCCATTGTGGAGAGTGGGGTGTTGAAGTCTCCTCCCACAGATGTGTTTTTTCCAGCCTGTTTTATGAGTTACTTTAGCTGCCTAATGTATTTTGGTGCTCCTTCATTTGTTGGGCATATGTTGATGAATGTTATGTCTTCTTGACATATCATTCCCTTATCATTATGTAGTGTCCACCCCTGTCTATTGTTACCTTTTTAAACTGGAAATCTATTATATTTTGTCTGATTGAAGGGTGGCTGTCCTTCTTTCTTTTGAGAGTTTACTTCGGAAATAGAAGGTTGGATTTTATTTCCTAATCCAACTAGATACTCTATGTCTTTTAATTCCTGAGTTCAGTCTACTTAGATTTAGAGTGACTATTGACATGTGATAGCCTGTTGCTGATGTTTTATTCTTAATTTTTATGTGTCAGTCTATTTTCTTATTCACATTTTTGTTTATGTTCTTCTCTTTGAAAAGGTGTATATGTTCCTCCCTTGGAAAAGTAGTTTAGTGTTTGCAAACTTCTTGAGTTTTTCTATGTCTGAAAATGCCTTTATTTCTCCCTCATATTTGCAGTATAATGTTTTCTTGGCTGGCAATTTTTATCATTAAGTATTTGGAACACATTGTTCCATTCTCTCTTCATTCATAGTGTTTCTTTAGAAAAGTCTGATGTTAACCTGATTGTGGTTAACAGTCTACTTCTTCCCCTCTGCCAGCTTCAATATTCTTTTATACTTTGTTCAGAATTCTTGGATGTTTTATTAATATATATCTTAGTTTTGGCCTCATTTTATTTAGGTATGCTGGGGTTCTTTTAGCTTCCTGGATTTGTACATTTATTCTCTTCTCTAGGTTTGGGTAGTTTTCCTGTATTTCTTGAATTACATTTTCTGTTTCTTTCTTTCCTGTCTGGTATCCATTTTTCTTGTGTTGCCTTTCTTCATGGAGTTGAATAATTCTTGGAGTGTTTCTTCATATTTTTTCACTTTGTTTCTCTTTCCTTTTCTACTTGGCTTCTTTGTACATTTGCATCATTGGTAACAGTAACTCATTCTCCCAATTTATCTTTTCTACTTCTGTGACTTTCTCCTGAATTAGTCATATTCTGTTTTTCTCTTTAAATCCTAAAACTCGGGCCTCCCTGGTGGCGCAAGGGGTTGGGACGCAATCTGTGGAGCTTTCCTCAGCTACTGCAGCGCAAGTTCAATCCCCGGCCAGGGAGCTGCCCACATGGCACAGCAGACCTCTCCTGACTCGCCCGCTGTTCCCCTAAGCAGTGTGTTTCAGTTGATCGGCCTGTTCTGTCCCCGCTTTGTCTCTGGTGAACCGTCTCACCCTCTGCATCTCTGGCATGTGCCCCAGTTCTGTATGCATAAATAAATAAATCTTTAAAAAAAAAAAATCCTAAAACTCCATTTTTATATTATTTAGAGCTTCATTTTCTGTGTTCAGTTAATTGATTTTATTTCTAAGGACATTCTTTTGTTTTTCTCTGTTTTTTCTCCCATTTTTTTAAATTTATCATGGTAATTTTAACTACTGTATTTGATGGAAGAACATATTTTCCAAATCTTTGAAATTGGGTGGGTTCTGGATATTTGTTCTTTCTCTGTCTTATATTATTCCTTGAGGACCCATGTTGTCATTTGTTGGATTTTACCTTCTCCCCATTATTTGCTTTGGGGTCCAGATACTGTAGATGGGGCTTCGTATAGGCATGACTCTTTTCCCCTTCACTGGTCAGAAGTCTCACCTGTTTGTGCAAACAGCTGGTTGGGCCTCACCAGAAGTCACAGGCTTATGACTACTCTGGCATCTCCTCTGGCACTGGTCCAGGGCCTCACTAGTTTGGGTGGACACTGATGGAGTCTTGCAGGAATTTGTGAGGCCTCTGGCTGCATGCACCCTTTAAAGTACATTATGAAGCAATAATAATTAAAACAGCCTGGTACTAGAATAAAAACAGGCATGCAGACTAATGCAATAGAATTGAGAGCCCAGAAATTAATCCACTAACTATATAGCCCGTTAGTCTGTGATAAAGGGGCCAAGACCATACAGTGGAACAAAAGTAGTTTCTTCACTAAATGGTATTGGAAAAACTGAACAGCTGTATACAAAAGAATTATACTTGACCACTCTATCTAACCATATGCAAAAATCAACTCAAAAACAGATAAAAGACTTGCATGGAAGGCGTCAAGCCATAAACTACATAGAAGAAGACATAGGCAAAACATTTCATTACTTAAACTTCAGTGATGTCTTCAGGAATTCATCCCCCCCAACAAGGAAAACATAAGTGAACATAAACAACTCAGACTATATCAAACAAAAAAGCTTCTGCACAGCAAAAGAAACTGCAAAATGAAAAAACAACCTACTGAATAGAAAATATTTGTACACTATATATATGACAAGGGACTTAAGTCAGAGATCTACAGGGCGCTCATACAATGCAATAGAGAGAAAACAAATAACCCAATCAAAAAATGGGCAGAAGATATAAAGAGACACTTCTTCAAAGAAGACATCAGATTGCATATAAACACATGAAAAAATGTTCATCATCACTTATCAGGGAAATGCAAACCAAGACCACAATGAAATACCTCCTCAACCTGTGAGAATGGCTCGTATTGAAAAGATCAGAAAAAACAAACCCTGCTTAGGATATAGAATAAAGGGAATCCTCTTTTGCTGATGGTGGAGATGCAGACTGGTCCAGCTCTTATGGAAAGCAGAATGGAGGTGTCTCAAAAGATTACAGATGGATCTGCTATATGGCCTAGTAATTCCACACAGGCATGTATCTGAAAAATTCAATAGTACTAATTCAAAAGGAGACTTGTATCCCATGTTTTTTGCAGTGTTGTTTACAATAGCCAACTTACGGCAAAAGCCTAAGGGCCCAAAAAGAGATGATTTGATCAAGAAGATATGATGTATATATACAATGGAATATTATTCAGTAGTCAAAAGATAAAATCCCTGGTAATTGGGGTGATAAATGTGGAGTAGAAGGGATAATGCTAAGTGAAGTAAATCAGAAGGAGAAAGATAAATACTGGATGGTGTCACTTACATCTGCAATATAGAGGAACCAAACTAAGGGCCAGATACAGACAAGCTTAAAAAGTAACCCTTGAAAGCTGACAATAGAACTGAAACTTACAGAGGGGTAAGGGGTGTGGGAAAACAAAGACTGAAGGAGGCACAATGGATTATGGTCATGGACTATGGGTGATTTGGTGGTGGGTTCACTACAGTGGTGATACCTGATAGTGGGTTCCTATTGTTACCCCAAATTTAAAAAGTTTAATAAAGTTTAAAAATACTTTAATTGAAAAAAAACTATTCTTCAATAGTATCATATATAAAAAAACTAAATTTATCAGAAGCTATAAAAGAATATGCACCCAAACTAGCTCTGCTGCCTTTTAAAATCTTACTTGCATGATAATTTTAATGCAGGATTTCTCAATCTTGACCTTTGGAAGGTAAATCTTTTTTTTTTTTTTTTTTTGGTTGGTTTTCCCTGAACGTTGAGTATTTTTAGTGGTATTTCTGTTCTCTGTCCACTACTAGATGCCATTAGAACATTTCCCCCATTTGTAACAACCAAAAATACACCCAAGCATTGCCAAATGTGACTTAGGGTATATTTATTTTCCCAACATTTATCATATTGAGGAAATTCTACATTTGTTGACTGGGGTTTCTTTTTAATCATGAAAGGGTATTGAATTCCAGATTTACTGTTTTAAAGTAAAATATATGTCAAGAATATAATTGATTTATATACTTCTCACAAGGAGAAGATGCCCTTTTATTCCTGTCGCTTTATAAATAAGTATTTATTACTAGAAAACTAAAATTGTTGAGTCAGGCCATTCTCTAGGCCATTAAGAAAAGAGAATGATGGAAAAGCTCTTTTCTCTTTCACTGTTTTTAATACTACAGCTTCTTTGGGTTGAATGTTGTTTTATTCCTATCAAGTAGTTCAATGTATCTGAAATTCACTACATTAGTTCTTTTTGCGTGAAATACCTAGATGATTCAATAGAAATATGATTCTGTTACTTAAATCTTTGAAATCAGGTTTTTGTTTTTTGTTGCTCATCTTTATCTTCTTTCTTAAGATGAATGAGATGATTGTGTGTAAAACAATTATTCAATATTTTGATGATATTTTGTGTTGTTTATGTTACTTGTATTTTTAAAAAACATTTTTCAAAAATATATTTTTAGAGATATACTCTAGCATATTCAAACTTCAAAAGAAATATTGGTAGCATTTGTTTTATATAGCATTTTCTGTGTTACGAAGATTTGAACATTGCATATGTGACTTTATAGTTAGTATATATGAACCTTGCTCCCCATCAGGTTTATAACTCTTGATTCTCTGTCCATGTTTGGTATCCCTGCCCTCTTTCCCTAACAACCACTTCACAAATACTTTAGTGAATTGTTCCTTAATCATCCATACAATTCAGAAGAGGTAATTTGTCTAAAAATGTAATTCAAAATACTGTGCTCCTCATGATTTAATATTATACTAGGGGGTAATATGGTCATCATTTATATTCTATTTTTATTATTTGGAAATACAGTCCAGTAACAAATTATTAATTGTATCCAGAACACTAATAACCAACCTTTCTAGTCTTCTGTAGAGCTGATTAGTGAATAAAATGCTGTATTTGAAATGGATCGATTTTAAAGTATGGCTTCTGAAAAATTTCTGTAGTCCTAATTACTGTTGCATATTTTATGCTACGATGTATTATAAAACCTTAAAATACTTGACTTATAATATTCAAATTAAAATAGATGATAATCTAAATGACCTTGAGGACAATCATTTCATAGAATTACATAATGATCAATACCAGTTGATTGACAGTAAAACTCACTATAATGGGATTCAACCCATTTGGAATTTGTGGTTCACAAATTATTTGTATATGAAAACCAATAGTAATTGGTATGGAATTTTTGCTTCACTTTATTTTTGTATTAAATTTGAAGTGAACTAATTTTACTTCTGTATTCAGCTGTAGCACCAGTTGTACCTGATTTAAGTAGTGACATTGATACAAGTAACTTTGATGACTTGGAAGAAGATAAAGGAGATGAAGAAACCTTCCCTATACCTAAAGCTTTTGTTGGCAATCAACTGCCTTTTGTAGGATTTACATATTATAGCAATCGTAGGTAAGTATGCTGAATATTGATGTGTTCAGGTGGTTTCCTTATATTGCAGTTCTGCATTTAGAGAACCATATATTACTAACTTTGTAGTTATAACTTCAGTTATATAGCATACTAAATTTAGAAGATCTCTTAGAGATAAAATGCTCTGATTTCTTTTTTAACTCATATTCCACTGGCATGTTGTATTTGTCTTTATTTACATTATGTAATACATATTGCATTCTTTGACACATTAACAATCAGTGTGATTAAATGGCATCACATCAGGATTTGTCATTTGTTAATCGATCTCTTCTCTACAAAACTGCTACATAACCCCTATTACTATCTTCTGACTACTAGATTCTCTAATTAATCTGAATAATTTTCCAAGAATAACACAGGAAGCAACATTTTTGTTTCTATTAGAGCACTGTTATTTGTTTAAAAGTACTTAAAGAACACTTGATTAGCTTCTGTTTTTCACTTTGAATATCTGGTACATTAGTAGTTTCTCCATAATAGCTGTGAAACATACTGTATAGCTTTTGATATCTTTTTGAGAGAGCTCTACTGATTAGCCAAGGTGGTAACTGTGGTTGTGATTTAGTTGTGACTGTAATAGTAATAATGGTAATTGTAGCAAGATAGAGATAGTAGCAGAAGCAGCAGCAGTACAGTAGCAGTCCCTTTATATAACATTTGATAGCTTAGAATTTTTCAATAAAATCTGTTTGATAATCTCATAAAATGTATGAAGAAGACCTTTAAAGATCACTAACAACTTGTCTTTATATGTTATTCTAATTTTATACTGAATTCAGAGAACTCTGTAATACTTAAGAGTCCCAAGTTTTGCTGCTTCACACCTAAACAGTGGTTTTATGTATCATTTCTCTATTATGTTTCTAAAGTGAAAATTATAAACCACACTCAATTTAAAAAAAAAAACAGTATAAGATTGGAAAAAATCATTTAATATTTCTTACTAGTTATTATATATTAAAGATTGAATAACTTAAAAGTTATTGAATGTTCAAAGTTTTAAAAACTTTTTTCCTCCCAGATACTTAACTTCAGCAAATCCTAATGATAATAGAAGTAGCGCCAATGTGGATAAAAGCTTGGTATGTATTTTAATTTTTGTTTAAATTTATGGTCAATCAATGTATCAGAGCAAGGGTCTTAACAGGAAAGCATCATATTCAAAAGATTTAAGAGAGTTTTATGTGTGACAATAGCAAAATTTGCCATTCTAACCATTTCTCAATATACAGTTCAGTGATGTTTGCACCGTCACATTGTTATGCCACCAGAATACTCCATTTCCAGAACCTTTCTTCATCGTAGACTAAAACTTTGTACCCACTCTCCAATATACTCACCCTCCTAGTAAACACTATCCTACTTTCTGTCTAGATACCTCACATAATATTTGATGTTTTGCGGCTAGCATATTTTACTGAGCATAATGTCCTCAAGTTTTATTCATGTGGAATTTTTCAGAATTTCATTATTTTTTAAAATTGAATATATTCCATTGTTACATATATAGGATATTTTGTTGATTTATTAAATGAAGAGAGTTTAATGAAAGGGACTACTGATAGATCTGTGGGTAAGGTTGAGGGGAGCAGTAAATAAAGGGCACTAAAATCACCCATTGATTAACAGCAGTGATAAGCCCTTGCCCCTAGTCTGAAAGGACAGGAAGAAACAAATCTTGTTACTACAGTTTAAAGAAAGCATAGAGTTAAGGAAGAGGAAATATAGAACATAGACCACTGCCAGAATCAGGGTAAAGCAAGAGCGTGGGGAGAATAAATACTTCATTTCTCCCATCTTCTGATTTTCTGCTGTTATCTCCCACATCCTGAAGCCAACCTTAAAATCAGAACTGTAGAGTCTAGGTAATGTGGTCTGTAGATTTTCAAGCAAAGAAGGGCAGAGGATTTATCTTCAAGACTGACAGGGGTTGGGAAGGGCGTTAGATAAAAACCATTACCTACAGTCAACATTATCTAATTTGTCCAATGAAAAGTAAGTTGTTAAATAATATTAGAGATATGAGTGCTTTCTATTATGGGGTTCATGAGACAGAGGTTAAAAGAAAATCTTGCTTACAGTTGAGAAGATCCTTTTGGATTAACCAGGACTTCTCTTAAAAATACCAGAAATAATGGGCCTCTCTGGTGGCGCAGGTAAGGTTGAGCGCTGCACTGTGAAGCTGTCCGCAGCCTCTGCAGCGGAGCTCTCCTGTCTCGCCCGCTGCTCCCCTCAGCAGTGTATTTCATCTCTCTGCCTGTTCTGTTCCCGCTCTGTCTCTGGTGAATCCTTTCACCCTTCTGTGCATCTGGCTTGTACCCCGGTTCTCGTATAAATAAATAAATAAATCTTTAAAAAAAAATACCAGAAATAATGACCTTAGTGCAGTCTGCACACTCTGTGTACTATAGCCTTCGTATTTTTAATTGAGGAGTAGAATAGCTAGCAATTATTTTTTTAATGCTGACATAATTCTTTCTCTGATATATTTACTCTTAAATGTAATAGAACATGTGATAGCAAGGGAAAATGGAATAAAGGGGCCATGAACCAGTAGAGCTATTTGCTACGTCATATAGCTGACAGGGTCTCAGAAATAAAATTAAAGCACCTTTGACCTAGGGAAGATGATGATAGGGAGCTGCTATAACTCAGTTCTTATTGTATTACTTGTCTCTTGGATTAGAGATAAATTAGAACTTCAATTATATTCAGTGGGATCATGTTGTCTTAGGACTGATCTTACCAATGGTGATTGCTCTAAGTTTCTGTCAGTGACTGCTATCTTTTATCTTTCGCTCTGGTAAAATCACAGGGGAAGAAGATATTTGTGTCACTTTTTATTGACCCAGAACTAAGTAAAAAGCTAACTAATTTTCAAGCTTTTCTTAAAAGCCTTCTAGAAGACTAATGAACAACTTTATAGTTGTCAAATACAATAAGCTATTTTCATGCATATCTTATTTTTCTTTTTTACTGCATCTGATACTGATTAATCCTTCCTCAACTGAAACGTCAAACTTCTTTTTTTAATTGGGTAAACATAATAAGAATGTTGAATTATAACACCATATACCTAAAACCTATATAATGTTATAAACCAGTATTATTTCAGTAAGAAAGGGGAACGTCAAATTTTTCTGATTCTTTCATTCTCATCATTTCCTTTCTTTTTCTTCCTGCCTCTTTGAATTTTATTTTCAGTCCTCTGCAAACTCGTTATCCCCTCTTCTACCCATTCCTCCCTCTCTCTGTTCCCTGCTTATCCTCCCTCCCCCTTTCTTTCCATCTTCCTTTCTTTCTCCTCTCATTTCTCCCTTTAATTTTTTTCCTTTTTTAAAAAAAGACTTATTTATTTATGCATACAAGAACTGGGGGGTACAAGCAGAGGTGTTGGGAGGGGGTGAGAGGATTCACCAGAGAGAGGGTGGGGAACAGAACAGCAGACTGACTGAAACACACTGCTGAGGGGAGCAACGGGCGAGAAAGGAAAGGTCTGCTATGCCATGTGGGTAGCTCCCTGGCTGGGGATTGAACTCATGCTGCAGTGGCTGTGGATAGCTTCATAGGTTGCGTCTTAACCCCTTGCACCACCAGGGAGGCCCTCTCCCTTTAATTTTTAAATGTTTTTCAAGAATCTGATCTTGGCTTTCTAATAATTTTCTGCAAATGAACATCTGATGCTGGTCTACTTTGCTTCCTCTGAATGTGTTGTTTGAATCTCTCCTCTCTCGCTACTCTTCGTGCACATCTCTCAGGCACTTCAGCTGAGTCCAGAGGTAAACTCAAGAGTTTTCTTCATATTCTCTCAGCAGTTCATTTTGTGTTTACCTATCTTTTGTAATGCTACTGTGCCGGCTCTTTTTACTTTAATCAGTTGCTAGATCATAAGTTGTTTTCTTGTTGATATTTATCCATATTCTCTTCATTCCTACAGCCTCTGCCTTAATCAGACCTATGTACTCTCTTAACAGAACAGTCTCAGTAAGCTAGTAACTAGTTGCTTTATCTAGAATTTCTTTTTCCTTTAATCTGTTTATTATTACTGAAATGATGGTTCTAAAATGCCCGTACTGTGTCATGTCCTTTTTTAAGATGCTTACCCATTTATGTCCCCAAATTCTGTTTTTGCATACAAGCATCATGGTCCCACTAACCTTTTCAGATTTTATTATGCCATTCTTCTGTTAGGTTTTGTGCTCTGCCTATACTAGCTCTCTTTCCATTTTCCAAATATACCATCTTTCGTGTCTCTACTTTTAGACTTGTTTATTCTTTTTTGTGCTTTCTCTGCTTGGTACTTAATGTCTTTTAAGTCTCACCTCAAACATATCTTCCTCTCACAAGCAGATATGACCTCTTGTTTCTTTCAGAGCACCTTATGTGTAATTTTATTACTTAACCACATTGTAATTAAATGTGTTATGTATATGTTTTTAGGGTTATTGTAGGCTTAATTCATCATCCTATTCCTCTACGCCCCACTATGTATCTATTAACTTCATAAGAACAGGAACCAAATCTTATTTTTTGTATTGCTAATGCCTACCACAGTACCTGACATATTTGTAGATGTGGAAAAAATGCTGTTAAAATAATATAAAAAAATTTGGATAGAAAGGACGGGGCTGAGATAATAATTCCCTCTTAACCAAGTATAAAGTACATAAACTTGCTATTCTTAAATTCTCTATGCATATTCTTAATAGAATGAGGTTTTTTGTTTGTTTTTTATTACAGCAGGAAAATTTGCAAAAAACAATTTACAAGCTTGAGGAACAGCTACATAATGAAATGCAGCTCAAAGATGAAATGGAGCAGAAGTGCAGGTGAGAATATATTTATATGTTCATCATATTAAAATTTATATAGCAAATGCTTATTTTCAAGCTTGTACTCTATAAACACTTGAAAAGTACACACAAATAGGTAAAGTTGTAAAGTTTGCTATTGATGTACACTCAGTGAAGAGTATCTTGGCTACATTTGAAAAGTAGTATATATGTTAGCAGATTAGTTATAGATGTGTTTTCCTTAGAATATTTAAAGTACATTTAATTTGCTGCTGACAGTCTTTTTTCTTAATATAATTACAGTGATGATTCACTTACCACCTGATCAGTTGCTTTTCTGTCGCATTTAATTTTCTCACTGAATGGACAGTTATTTACATTAAATAAGGTGCTTTCTAAAAGATGAAATATTGTTGAAGATTAAAATTCACTAAATTTTGCTGTAAGCAAAATTGATTATATTTTCTTTGTATTATTGATTATATTATTTGATTATATTATCTTTGTATGCAGAAACTTCTCAACAGCTATACAATAATTATTTATCCATTTTGTCTCATTTCCATATTTTGCATTTAGAAATTCCATTCCAAACCTTGGAATGGGTTATACTAACTTCCATTTTTAATTCTCTAGTGCAGTAACTAAAGTTTTTTCTCTGTGAGTCTAAACCTAATAAGAGCCTAAGTATTTATGAAAATATACAATGGTCAAGACAATTTTAAATAACCTAGCATAATACTGAGTTGCAGTTTTTATAATTATATTTTTAAGGGATAATATTGACTAAATGATACACTGTTGTATCATGTTGATTATGTATTCAACAAGTGGAATTAGGAATATTGGTAATTTTCTTACTATGGGAGAGAGGAAATAAGTAAAATTTTCATGGGATACCATTTCTAATAGACAAAATTAGGTAAATGTATAAATACAAACATTATTTATTTATTTTTTTAATTTTATTTTTATATTCCCCATACAATTGCAAACTCCTTATTACAAACATTTTTTAGAAAAAATCTTGAATATAAATAACCCATTCCAAGGTTTGGAGTGGAATTTCTAAATGCAAAATATGGAAATGAGACAAAATGGATAAATAATTATTGTATAGCTGTTGAGAAGTTTCTGCATACAAAGATAATATAATCAAAATGAGGCAGATGACAGCTGGTGATAGTGGTTGTAGTGGTGATTCAGTTTGAGGAAGAAATAAGAATGGCCCAAGTGATCAATGTAGGAAAGAAAGGCCTGAGACCAGGATAGGAAGGTTGACAGAGTCTGATCTTTGGAGGATGTTGTTTTTGACAAGGTAAGATATTTGTTATTTATGTTAAGGGCAATAGAAAACACATTAGAAGTTAATTAAGCTAATAAAAAAATGGCTCAGATTTACTCTTTAAAAAGAATGCTGTTTAATTGGCATCACTTGGTATTTATCCAATTAAATGGGAATAAGGGAGCAAGATGTGTTAAGGGTGATTCCCAAGTGTTGTCCTTTACTGGGGGGATTGCTAGAGCAGAAGCTAATTGATACTGAGGGAATGGATGGAGAGCAGAAGGGAATAAATTAGTTTTGCACATACCAAATGATGTATTTGATGAGACATTCATTTGAAAACATTGCATATATAGATTTGAAGCTCAGAATTATTTCTAAAGCCAAAGTACACGAGTTATGATGAGATAATTAACTTTCAGTTTATCTCAGTTTATTTGCCCAGGTTTCCAGGTGGTATGTTGTATTTGAAATTTGCCACATTTCTCTTCATTTATTTAATCTTGTATTAAAGTTCAAGTGGCTAATTTTTTTTTATAGTAGCAAATATTGCATGAGGGAGTTTAAGGGTCTTTACTATGGAATTCATATATTTCCTGCCAAAAAGTCCATGGATAAAACTTGAGATCCTTAAATTTGGACGAGGAAAAAAAATATTTTCTCTGATAACTTAATTCAGCTTTCCTACTATTTTGAACATGGGCAATAATCCACAATTAATAGTAGCTGTGAATTTTTATTACCAGTGAAAATCACAGATATAGTCTTATTTTTCTGATTTTTTCTATGATTTATGCTTATCATACTTTCAAATCCTGTCAAGTAGATCTTGTGATTTATTATATTAACAAAGAAACACATTTTCAATTCATTAGACATTTTCTAAAAGTTTAAGACTATATTTCAATATAATTTTGGCTTCTTTTAATCCTATGTATTTTATGCTTAAAAATACATTATTCTGAGAAAATTCCATAAGCTTCACCAACTCCCATAGGGATTCATAGCATGAAAAAATGTTTAAAAATCTAAATATGTTATGAATTCTATCAAACATTCAGAAATGAATGAGTGCCTATCCTTCATAAACTCTCTCAAAAAAGTGAGAAGGAAGGGATAATACCAAACACGTTCTATGAAGCCAACATTACACTAATACCAAAACCGAACAAAGACAACACACACAAAAAAAAACTACAGGCCAGTCTCACTAATGAACACTGATGCAAAAATCCTCAATAAAATTTTAGCTATCAGAACCCAACAATGTATCCATAAGATAATTCACCACGACCAAGTAGGATTTATTCCAGGGGCACAAGGATGTTTCAACATCCAAAAATCAATCAACGTTATCCAACACATCAACAAAAAGAAATATAAAAACCATATGATAATATCAATAGATGCCAAGAAAGCTTTCGACAAAGTGCCACACCCATTCAGGATAAAAGCCCTTGAAATTCTTGGGATACAAGGACATACCTCAACATCATAAAGGCCATATATGACAAGCCAACAGCCAGTATCATTCTCAATGGTGAAAAGCTGAAAGCATTTCCATTAAGATCTGGAACAAGACAAGGATGTCCACTCTCACCACTGCTTTTCAATATAATACTGGAAGTCCTAGCCAGAGCAATAAGACAAGAGAAAGACATACAAGGAATCCAAATAGGAAAAGAAGAAATCAAACTATCACTATTTGCAGATGATATGATAATATACATAGAGAACCCCAAAAACTCCACAGAAAAACTAATTCAACTCATCAATCAGTTCAGTAAAGTGGCAGGATACAAAATCAACATGCAAAAGTCAGTAGCCTTCCTATACACAAACAATAAATCTGAAGAAGAAGAAATCAAGAAAACCATCCCTTTTATTATCAAAACAAAAAAAAAATCAAATACTTGGGAATAAATCTAACAAAAGAGGTAAAGGACCTATACAAAGAAAACTATAAAACACTGTTAAAAGAAATAGAAGAAGACACAAAGAAATGGAAAGACATCCCCTGCTCATGGATTGGAAGAATAAACATTATTAAAATGGCCATCCTACCAAAAGCAATATACAGATTCAGTGCTATTCCAATAAAAATTTCAGTGACATTCTTCAAAGAAATAGAACAATTATTGATGAAATTCATATGGAATCACCAAAAACCCCGAATAGCCAAAGCTCTCCTGAAAAAAAAAAAAAAAGGGAATGGAGGCATCATACGCCCAGACTTCAAACTATACTACAAAGCCATAATCATCAAAACTGCATAGTATTGGAACAAGAACAGACACACAGACCAATGGAATCGAATAGAAAATCCAGAAATAAACCCACAGATTTATGGTCAACTAATCTTTGACAAAGGAGCAAAGAATATGCATTGGAGCAAAGAAAGTTTGTTCAATGAATGGTGCTGGGAAAACTGGGTTGCTACCTACAAAAGAATGAAGCTTGACAACTACCTCACACCATGCACAAAAACCAACTCAAAATGGATTAAAGAACTAGACATAAGACCTGAAACCATAAAATACATAGAAGGAAATATAGGCAAAACTCTACGTGATATGCACATCAAAGACATCTTTACAGACACATCACCCAAAGCAGTGTTAGTGAAGGCAAAGATAAACAGCTGGGCCTACATCAAATTAAAGAGCTTCTGCACAGCAAAAAAGACAGCAACCAAAACAAAGAGAAACCCCACCGACTGGGAGAACGTTTTTGCACACAACACTAATGATAAAGGACTGATCACAAAAATCTGCAAAGAGCTGATGAGACTCAACAAAAACAAAGAAAATAATCCAGTCAAAAAATGGGCAGAAGAGCTAAAAAGAAACTTCTCTGAAGAGGAAATGCAAATGGCCAACAGGCATATGAAAAAATGTTCAGCATCACTGGTAATCAGGGAAATGCAAATCAAAACTACAATGAGATACCATCTTACACCAATGAGAATGGCACACATTAAAAAAAACTAGCAACAACAAATGTTGGCGAGGATGTGGAGAAAAAGGAGCTCTTCTGCACTGCTGGTGGGAGTGCAAAATGGTCCAACCACTATAGAAAGCTGTCTGGAGATTCCTCAACCTGCTAAAGATGGGGCTTCCATATGATCCAGCAATTCCACTCCTAGGTATTTACCCAAAGGACACAGAATCATTAATTCAAAAGGACACCTACACCCCTATGTTTATAGCAGCACTATTTACAATAGCTAAGCTTTGGAAACAACCCTAATGCCCAAATATAGATGACTGGATCAAGAAGATGTGGTACATATACACCATGGAATATTACTCAGCATTCAAAAAAGATAAACACATGCAATTTGCAGCAACATGGATGGTGCTGGAAGGGATCATGCTCAGCGAAATAAGACAGAAAGAAAAAGAAAAACACCGGATGGTCTCGCTCATAGCAGGAATCTAGAAAACTTAAATAAGGGACCAGGAAAAAGAATAACTATAAGAAAGAAAATATCAAAATCAACAAACAACTATGAACCAGAGACACTCTATGGGGGATGGGGGCGGGGAAAGGAGGGCTTGGTGTCAAAATAAGGGGGTTGTAATTGTATGGGGAATTTAAAAATAAAACTTAAAAAAAATCTATATATGTTAGATAGTAAGGAATATGGTCTTTTATCCTTGTATAAGAATAGATAAACATTTCTAATCTATATTGTCTTTGCTTTTACAGAACTTCAAACTTAAAACTAGACAAGATAATGAAGGAGTTGGATGAAGAGGTACTTGTTTACTAATCAGAATTTCTCTTTTGAGAGTTTCTTCTTATTTCAAAAAAAATTTTTTTTTCTGAGAAATTGCATTTAATCCTTGGGTTGACTTATGGCCTATATTGATAGAACAGAACCAAAAAATTATAATGAAAGCCTCACTAACTTCAGTTTGGAGCTGTAGATTCAAATGGTGCAGATTACGGTGTACTCTAGTTTTTTGGTTTAGTTTTATTCTAGAATCTTATTTTGGTTCTAATCATGAAAATTAGTACTTAAATTTCCATTTAGTGAATCTTAGTAGTTGAAAATTGAGGAAGAGGCAAGAGAATCAAGAGATTAGAAATAACAGACAGAAACAAATATGAGAGTAGGATGAGTATAACTTAAATAGAACTGACAAAACATAATTTCAGTTAATCAAATGAGAACTATATTGATTATAGAATTCATATTTTCCAGTCACCTAGCTCGAACTTTTTATCATCAGGAAATACAAGAAAAACATTTCATGAATCAGATTTTTGTTAACAAATATGAAATACATTTTCAATCCTTTAGTGTGCAAATATCTTTCTACTGTATATATGAAGAAGCCCTGAAAAGATATATACTCCCTAAACTTTTCTCATTATTAATTCCTTTGTACTTTTTAGATTTAATCTTTCTGATGTTTATTGTGTTGCCTTAATTTTTTCTTGAGGAATTGTATCTATCACTGATGTTTTATTCATTGGTAGGTTTGGATATATATATATCTGGAAAGACTGAAATAATATTTTACCACTTGTCATTGGTTAGTATATACTTGACCACCACTGTTTGATTGTAAGAAATCCTTTTTGCCTGGCCTCTACTTTCATTTCATTTCTAAAATATAAAATTCAACTGTGGTAGTTGTTAAGCTTTCCAAATTGAAAAAGTAGATCTTAATTATAAAATAAGGATAGTCCTGGAAAGATGGAATAAAAGGACTTTCCCCATTCCTCCTAATAAGTACTGCTAAAAACCCTAGACATTAGGGCTTCCCTGGTGGCTCAACGGTTGAGCAGTGGGCTGTGAAGCTGCCTGCAGGCTCTGCAGCGCCGGTTCGATCCCCAGCCCCCGGCAAGGGTCCCACATGGCATGCAGACCTCTCCTGCCGTGCCCACTGCTCCCCTCAGCAGTGTATTTCGTTGGTCTGCCTGTTTTGTTCCCTGCTTTGGCTCTGGTGAATTCTTTCACCCTCCCGCGTTTCTGACTGTACCCAGTGAGAGAATTCACCAGAGCTAGAGCGGGGAGCAGAACAGGCCGACTGACAAAGTACACTGTTGACGGGAACAGCGGACGCAGCAGGAGAGGTCTGCACACCATGTGGGACCCTCACCCCGTAGCCGGGGATCGAACTGGCACTGCAGATGCTGTGGGCAGCTTCGCAGCCCAGCGTTCAACCACTGTGCCACCAGAGGAGGCCCTAAATAAATAAATCTTAAAAAAAAAAAACAAACAAAAAAAACCCTAGACATTAAATATAAAACAAATATAGAAAGATTCTGAAAGATGAAGAAGACTGACGTGCTGGAGTACAACGACCCAAAGAACAATATAGGAATGAATACTATGGGTTGTCTTTCTTCTGGCATATATTCCAGACCAGATGCTAGAGAAGCTAGCTAGCTACCTGGAAATACCAATAAGCACAAACAAGGAAGGCAGTTCAACTAAAGGACTAAAAAAGTAGCAGGCAAACAAGTCAGAAGACTTTCACACAATCACTGCTCTCTGTAGATAACCAGAATGTGACAAATATAACTCCATTCCTACTAGGAAAGACTGAGTGGGAAACCTAGATTTCCAGCTCTATGATTTTAGAAAAGGCCCAGCAGAGGAACTTCATTTCCCAAGACATTGTCACCCATGTGGGGAATCTTGTCTTCTATCAGTGCTTGCACCCATCAGTAATGAGATATCCCATCACTTTCTACTAGTGTGGTTCAGAAGAGACCAAGTAGAGAGTCCAAACTTTCAACACTGAAATAACAAGCTATCCACCCCCACAGTAGTGTTTGCATGAGTTTATCTTTTTTAATTGCTGAGTAATAGTCCATTGTTTATATGTACCATATCTTCTTGATTCTGTATCTATTTTTGGTCATTTGGGTTGTTTCCATAGCTTAGATATTGTAAATAGTGCTGCTATAAACATAGGGGTGCAGGTACCTTTTTGAATTAATGATTCTGTGTCCTTTGGATAAATACCTAGGAGTGGAATTGCTGGAATTTAGAAAACCTAAATAAGGGACCAGGAAAAAGTCTAATCATAATAAAGTAAAAATCAAAATCATCAAGCAACTGTAAACCAGAGACATACTGTGAGGGGTGGGGAGAGAAGAGGGATTAGGGTCAAAATAAGGGTGTTGGGAATTGTATGGGGAGTATAACCAAGATGAAAAATGATGTAAAAAATATATAAAATAAGATTTAAAAAATTTTAAAAAACACCATGAGATAGCACTGTATAACCATTAGAACAAGTAAATAAAAAATAACTTCAGGCTTCTTTTACTGAGCATAATTCCTTCTAGCTCCATCCACATTGCTAGGTATGGCATGAGTTTATCTTTTTTGATTGCTGAATAATATTCCATTGTGTATATATACCACATCTTCTTGATCCAGTCATCTGTTTTTGGGCATTTGGGTTGTTTCCAGGTTTTACCTATTATAAATATTGCTGCAGTAAACATAGGGGTACAGGTGGTCTTTTGAATCAATGTTTTTGTGTCCTTTGGGTAGATCCCTAGGGTGGAATTGCCTGGTCATATGGTAGCTCCATTTTTAGTAGACAGAGGAAACTCCAGACAACTTTCCATAGTGGTTGGACCAGTTTACACTCCCACCAGCAATGTAGGAGAGTTCCTTTTTCTCCACATCCTTGCCAACATTTGTTGTTGCTTGTTTTTTTTTGATATGTGTCATTCTTACTGATGTAAGGTGTTATCTCATTGTGGTTTTGATATGCATTTCCCTGATTATAAGGGATGTTGAACATTTTTTCATATGCCTGTTGGCCATTTGCTTTTCCTCTTTGGAGAAAAGTCTTTTAAGTTCTTCTGCTCATTTATGCTCAGTGAAATAAGCCTGAAGGAAAAAGAAAAATATCAATGGTTTCATTTATAACAGGAATATAGGAGAACCAAATAAAACATCAGTATAAAAAAAACAATAACAGTACAAAACATAACAAAGCAAAAACAGACAATTATAAATCAGAGACACACTGCAGGGGAATGGGGGGAGAGGGATTCGAGGGAGGGAGGGAGGAGAACAGGGAACTGTGGTGATGGTGCACGGGTGCATTGGGCAAGGAAATTCTATGGGGACTCAACCTTGGGGGGGGGTAAGCAAATATTGTTTAAAAATGATCAATGATGTAAAAAAAAAATACCATTAAAAATAAAGAAAAAAGGGAAAAAAAATAACTTCAATACCAAAAACATGATGATGTGGAGAAACTGGATCACTCATACATTGCAGATAGAGGTATAAAATGGTGTAGCAGCCATTCTGGAAAATAATTTTTGCAATTTTTTAATATACTAAATATGTAGTTATCTTGCAAAGCAACAAGCTAGTTCTATTATTAGGAAGCTGTTTCTAGGAGGTACTGATTTTAAACAAAAATTCCATTGTAAATCTTTGGGTTGATTTTTATAAAAAAGCAAAAGGTTGCCTCAAATCAGAAAGTGTTAATTGCTTTGATAATTTTTGTTGCAATTTTAGGGGAATCAGAGAAGAAATCTAGAATCTACAGTATCTCAGATTGAGAAGGAGAAAATGTTGCTACAGCATAGAATTAATGAGTACCAAAGAAAAGCAGAACAGGAAAATGAGAAGAGGAGGAACCTGGAAAATGAAGGTAACTTGTTACCTCTTTTGAAATTTGTTTTGGAATTTCTGCCTAACACTGTGCTTCAGGTCTTCGTCATGAGGTAATCTTAAATTTAAGGTGTACGATATAGTTTTGAAACTACAATCCTAAGACATCGCATGAGCTAAAACACCCAGGTCCTCCCAAAAATTTATGACAGTTTAAAGTCAGTGGTAATATTTTAACTAGAATGGTGTTTTTAATCCATGTGTATATATTGGAAACTACGGTAAAGTTTTAAAGACTACTAATGCCTAAACTCTATAATTTATCTAGACATGTGGCCGCTATATTTTAATAAGTTCTCTAGGCAGTTCTGACAAGCAGCATATGAGAACTAAAATGGAATGTCATGTTTTTTAATGTTAATGTTGAAAAATTAGAGATGATTTTTTACATCGTTTGATCCAGTGATTTTACTTCTAGGAATTTATTTTACATATTTACCTGTGTACATACATGATGGTATATAAACAGGATTATTCATTGTAGCTTGTTTGAAGTGGCAAAAATTATAAGCAAGGTAAACATAACCAATGATATAAAATTTTGGTGTACCTCTATGGTAGACTGCTATTCAGCTTATAAAATAATAAAGTATCTCTATATGATGCTATGAAAGGGGGGGGTATAAGGTATATATTTAAATGAAAAACAAACAAACAACAAAAAAACCCACAGATGGTTTGTCTACAAAAAGAATGTTGTTCATATGTGCTTAATCATATGTTTATTTAGGCTGAATTATAAATATGCATTTTAAATCATATATATGTATATATATAGTGTGTGTATATATTTATATATATTAAGGTATGGTACCCAGTATTTTAGGAATGATACACAAGAAATAAGTAATAGTTTTTGCTGGGGAGGTGAATCAAGGGACTGACAAATGTGGCAATGTGGTACTATTTGGTACCCTTTGCACTTTTAATCATTTATTTTTTTCCCCAAAGATTTATACTGTTCAAAAGTAAATAATATTAAAACTAGTCTTGCAATGTTTAACTAATAGATTGACCTTATTAAGGAAATAAAAAAACTTGAAATATTACAACAGTGGAAACATCTGTTTTTGCATTCTATATTATAAAATAATGCTCTCCTTTTAGATAAATTTAAATGTAAGTACTTCCAAAATGGAATTTGTTTTTGGGAATGAACCTAAAGTAATTGACTATTTTGATCTAAGACTGAATTCAGTTTTTAAAGGGATTTGTATGATTCCCTATGAAAACTTTCTGATTTCTGTATTCTATTCCTTAATTTTCTAGTTTCTACATTAAAGGATCAGTTGGAAGACTTAAAGAAAGTAAGTCAGAATTCACAGCTTGCTAATGAGAAGGTGGCACAACTGCAAAAGCAGGTAAGTTTTTGGAATGAGGTTTTTAAAATATTATAATTAAAATGAGTTTGTATTTTGGTCAGAAACCTATTTTCTTGCTTTCTTTTGTAAATAGCTAGAAGAAGCCAATGACTTACTTAGAACAGAATCAGATACAGCTGTAAGATTAAGGAAGAGTCACACAGAGATGAGCAAATCAATTAGTCAGCTTGAGTCCCTGAATAGAGAATTGCAAGAGAGAAATAGAATTTTGGAGAATTCAAAATCACAAACGGATAAAGATTACTACCAACTGCAAGCTGTATTAGAAGCTGAACGGAGAGACAGAGGTCATGATTCAGAGATGATTGGAGACCTTCAAGGTAGTATCTTTTTTTACTATGATAAATATACTTTATGTAAAATTTATCTTTTATCTTTGAGAGTATATATATATATATATATATATATATATATATGGCTTAAAATACATTTCACAGTATTGTGCAATATATCACAACAACTCACCTCCAGAACTTTTTAAAATTATACTAAAGTAAAACTGTCCATTAAACTATAACTTCCCATTCTCCATTCTTCTCAGTAATGGTAACCACCATTCTACTTACTGACTCTAAGATTTCACCACCTCATGTATTCTTTTGTGTCTGTTTCACTCCTCTTCGCATATTATCTTCTAAGGTTCATCCATGTTGTATCTTGTAGCAGAATTCCATTCCTTTTTAAGACTTAATAGTATTCCTTTGTATGTATGTACCACATTTTGTTTATTCATTGATCAGTGGAAGGTAATTTTAAAAAAATAATTTATTGTGGTTAAAAACATACAATTAATACAATTTGCCATCTTTATTGTTTTAAAAGTAATATAATGTAACTTTTATCATATTGCCTTCATGAAGAAAATGACTTTGGTGGAACCGGAAATGGTTTCCATTCTTTCTCTTTCAGGATAATGCCTGCATTTGTATCACACTGTAATTTCTTCACTTTCACAAGCCACTCTTGTGAGATAGGTAGTGAGGATATTTCTAATTTGGAATTAGATTGCTGAAAACTTCATTTTAAAACATATATAATTCACAGATGCCTTACACAGAGTAAGACTAATCTCAGCATAGAAGATTTTTACTGTTAAAACTAGGAATTCCTCGTGTATTGTTGGTAAAAATAGAAACACAGTTGCAGAACAGAATCCCATTACAAATAAAAATGTAGTCACTTAGAAAAGGTAGTATTAGAGATATTGGCAATTTTTGTGAATCTGAAAGGCAAAAGATTGTGCAAATGAAAAATATTTATAATAGTAATAAAATTCAGTTTGTTTTAAAAAGATGTCTAGTAGTGCTACCCACTTCTTATGTATTTTTTTCCATTTTATATTCTTATTAGCAGTAGCATCATACTGCCTAATCAAAATAGCTATGTATGGAAGTTTCCAGACCTCTCAGGAAATAATTGTCAGTAGGTTTGTCCATTTTTATCTTAGTCATAGCATAAGGCCATACCATAACTGTGGGATCTTATGGGGTTTGGTGATTACCTTTTTTTCTGTGGAAAGAAGTCATGGTCAGTTTTGTGACTGTAAAAACAGAAATTAACATCTCCTTTTGGTTGTTAGCTGAGGAACCTTATTTCTTGGGATTTAGGCTTAGATCTGTACATAACCAAGAAAGTAACCTTATAATATGTATTTAAAAGTCTTATGCTTGACCTCCATAAGTTGCTTTTCTTGCGTTTTTACTCACTGCTTACTAGCTGTGTAAAAGTCACTTCATCTGCCTTTTTAACCTATAAACCAAGGAGATTAGAATAAGTGATTTCTATAAATCCATTTAATTATAAAATGCTGTAATGTAATCTGATCCTTCTAGATATGATTAAGCTTTGAAATGCTTGCTCTCAAAGAAGAGACTGTTTATCCATTTGTTTATCTACTGTGGCTTTAGGTGAATCTACTTTTTTTTAGACATTGGTTAAGTTAAAGAAAATTTGTACCGTGAGTTATGGTTGCTATTTGTTCTTTTTCAGTGCTTCTTTAAGGTTTAGTATTTATTTAAATGTGAAATAAAGCTCATGTGCATTAAAAAAAAACACAACTTATGAGCTTCAACATACATGTAAAGATACATTCTAGTTAAAGAACAGGAAAAAAAGCCCACAATATTTTATAGTCACTAAGAAATTTCAGATCCTGCAGGTATACATTCCTCACAGTTTGGAATGCTGGGCTTCTTCTAGCAGTCATTATTTCCTTTTTGAATGTCCCACATGTACACTAGTAGGTGGAAGCTTCTTTGTGTGTATGGGAAATGACTTCCCAAATACAATTGGTTAGTAAATACTTTAGACTTTGTAGACCACATGAGCTCTATTTTAACATATACTTTTTTACTTTTTACAACCTTTTAAAAATGAAAAAGACATTCTTAGCTTTATATATACAATAGACAGCCTTCAGGTCTGAAGTTTGTCAACATTTGTACTGGTGTATTGGTGAGGTTGCTGTGAGAGACAAAAGTTAAGACCATAGTGGCTTGAACAAAATAGACAACAATCAAAATGTCATGGAGGAATGAAATTTTTAATTGAATTGACAGTCTCTTCATCTCATAAGTTTATATGTGATTCTTCAAATTGAAATGCAAAGAAAAAAAGCCCTTTAAATCTTCAAAAGTCTATTGCTTAGTTGTTTTTTTCCTCCAACTTTTTATTTTGGCAAATTTCAGATATATGCCATAGTAGAATACTGTAATGATCCTTTCAGTCCAGCTTCACTAATGTTCATCTAGTAGTCAGCTTTTAATTTATACCCACTTTCTCCTTTTCCCAGTCTTCTCACATTAAATTATTTTGAAGCAGATCTGAAACATCACATTGTTTAATTTGTAAATATCTCAGTATCGCAAAAATAAAGACTTAAAAATAATAAACACAGTATCACTATCAAATCTTGAAAAAAGTTCATAGCTATTATTATAAAATATCTAGTCAATGCTCACATTCTTCCAGTAGTTCCATTATTTTTGTTGTTTTTACTTTGCTTGAATGAGAATCCAGTTAATGTTTGTACATTGCAAGTCATTATTGTGTCCTTTAAGTTTATTTTAATATATATGTTTTTCCTGCCTTTTTTGTTCTTTGTAGTTTGTGGTTACTGTTGGTTGAAGAAACCAGTTTTTTGGGGTACTATTGAGTATCTCCTATTCTGGATTTTGTTCATTCCATCTACTGTTGTCAGTTAACATGTCACTCTGTCCCATGTAGTTCTAGGATCTTGATCTATTTACAACAAAGGACTTTAGCAAGAATACTTGATAGTATTATTTAGACATTGGAAATTATGTGAAGTCTGTCTTTTTGTTGTATTAGCAGCCATTGATAATGATTACCTAGATCCTGTGTTTCTTTAGGAGATTGCCATTATCCACTTTTTATTCTTCCTCATCTATTTATTAACTGGAATGCTCCTATAAACATTTTCTCATCAATTATATAGAAAGGGTAAATATTTGTTTCTTTTCTTTACCATTTTTCAGAATGGTAACTTCAAAGGTAACCATTGACATTTTTTAATATATTTGTGAATTTATGAGTTTTAATATATTTGATATGTGTTAGCCCATTCCACTATTCTTATTGAAGCTTATTTGAGGCTAGTGAGAATCTCTTCAAATTGAGACCCTGCCCTATTAGTCTTAGGTAGATCTTTTCCTTTTGTTATTCATATTATCTTTTCCTGGATTACTTTCTATTCCAGACTTGAACTCTCCCATTTTCAAAGGAACCCTAGTCCATTTTGTGGCATATGATATTTAGAGATTAACCTAGATTCTGTGGATACTCACTGTTATTTTATTGGTTAGTTGTAGGACTTTTTAATGAATAAAGGCAGGAAGTACTCTAATTGCTAATATCTTAATATATAATGATTAGAAACTTACCAGATTTCCATTTTTTTAAAAAAATTTTAGTTTTCTTTTTCTGAATTAGTTCATAATGCATTTTTGTTTTATTTATAACTTAACAGGGACATTTGGAAATTGTGTAGGTTTTTTTTTTTCTTAAAATGTTTTTAGAAGGAAGACAACAGATCGCTTTTCTAATTTAATCAATCTGTTTTCTAAACTGTTTATTCTTTGACTCTTAAATCTACCAAACTTTGAAACATGTTTTAAAGTAACCACTGTGACCCAAAAATAGACGACTGGATCAAGAAGATGTGGCATATATACACATATTCAGCAATCAAAAAAGATAAACTGGGCCTCCCTGGTGGCACAGCGGTTGAGCGCTGGGTTGCGAAGCTTTCTGCAGCCTCTGCAGCGCCGGTTTGATCCCCGGCTGCTGGACGAGGGTCCCACATGGCTTGCAGACCTCTCCTGCCGCCCGCTGCTCCCCTCAGCAGTGTACTTCGGTCCTTCTGCCTGCTCTGCTCTCCCCTCTGGCTCTGGTGAATTCTCTCACCTTCCTGTGCTTCTGACTGTATTCAGTGCTTGTATGAATAAATAAATAAATCTTTAAAAAAAAAAAAGATAAACTAATGCCATTCGCAGCAACATGGGATGGAGCTAGAAGAGATTATGCTCAGTGCAATAAGCCAGATATCAAAATATCAGATGGTTTCACTTACAGGAAGACTATAGGGGAAACATACAAGGGATCAAGGAAAAAATAATAACAATAAAAAACACAACAAAACAGTAATAAACAGACAACTATAAATCGGAAACATTCTACAGGGGAGGGGGAGGGAAGGGAATCAAAACCAGGGCGGGAACAGCACAAGGGACTATGGTGATGGTGCATGGGTGAATTGGTGGTAGAAATTCTAAGGAGACTATATCTGAGAAAAGAAAGGAAACATTGAAAAAAAATTATGTAAAATATATATAAATAAATATTAAAAAAATAAAATTACCACTATGGTGGTTTTTTTCCCCATAGCCTCCTTGTATTCTAAAAACTTTTGCTTTTAATATTTTTTTTATTAAAGTAATACTTATATAACAAAAGTAATCATTTAAACACATATAATTCACTGGCATTTAGTATATTTATAGTGTTGTTTAATCACCTTTTTGTCTCATTCCAGACATTTCCATTATCCTAAAAGAAAACTTTGTAACCATAAGCCATCCCTTACTATATTATATATTTTAAGAAACAGATAAAAATAAGGAAAATAAGCTATATTTTATTTTAAATGTCCTTCACAGGGTTATTAGGAGTTTGCAGTGGATTCAACCCATAAATTTTCATCCCTATTTTCTTAGGAGTTGATTTACATAAACTTTTACATGAAAACTTCAGTTTAATCTAAATTTATTGTCTTTATACAGATCTTAAAACATATCACTACAAATGCAGTTGTAAACATTTTTAATAGCACTTTAACATTTAACATCTTGCCACATTTCATGTATCCTTGCCTATATAAACACACAGATACTTTGTATTTTGGTTTAATCATTTAAAAGAAAATGCAGGTGTTTCTTTCTCATACATGAGCATATCCCTATGAAAACATAATGTCTTTATTGTGTGTATAGTTTCATTGCTCTCTATATCCTAGAACTGGCCTCCCAGATAAGTATTTTCAGGTGCTAACTGTAAATTTTTTCCTGGTCCTTTGGCATACTTTATTCATTATTCTGTCAATTCCTAAACCACTTTGAAACATAAAATAAGAATGTAGATTCTTTCTTTTGAACTCTACAATATAATTAATTTCATTTATGTTAGAGTCTACATGTATTAAGTGTGTGTGTGTGTCTGTTAAATATATATGCTCTAGAAACCTGTAAGGTCTAAAGCATGTTTTAATGAGGGGCTATATTGCTAATCCCATTGCATGGCATGAATCTCAAGTAGGTTAAAGCTAGACTTTGTTAGAGCACTTCAAATTCTTAAAACTCAGTTTTCTATAAAGATGGTTCCATTAGGTTTACAATTAAACACTTTTTCATAATGTTTGACACATAAAAAGCACTTACATATTTCTCTTAAGTAACTAAGAAAAAGATGTCACTCTTAAAATGGTGGGAAAGCATTAATGGTTGCACTGAAAACACTTTACTTTGATGACGGACTTGAAATTTTTTTCTATTTGATAGCTCGAATCACATCTTTACAAGAGGAGGTGAAACATCTCAAACATAGTCTTGAAAGAGTGGAAGAAGAAAGAAAAGAGGCTCAAGATATGCTTAATCATTCAGAAAAGGTAAATTAGCTCACATGCACCATTTATGAGATGGTTTTTACAGGTTATCATATGTTATAAGGTGATTTTATTAAGTAACATTCATTCCTAATATTTATTTATATTCGTAAAACTTTTTATGGTTGATTGGTTACCTTGTGGGGGTATATGTATGTTTTATTTAGTGCTTCTTAGTGTCTTTTTTTTACTTGTTTGTTTTTAAGCCTTGAAGGGTATTGATGCTTGATATTACCTGATCATTGCAAATTGCTTTGGTTTGGAAATACCTCTTCGTATAGAATATTCTTTCATTTTATTATATTTGGATAAGATGAACCTGGTAGCCTTATGAAGAAGGAAAATGAAGGATCAGTAGATCGTAGACCATGCATGCTTTATTCCTTGTAGTTGGTACCAGTTAGAAAAATAGAAAAGAGCATAAAGTAGACTTTGCATGTAGAATTTCTTAAATAATATATTATTTGTAGCCTCTGTTTCTACCTTGTTAGAAAAGGATTAAATAGATAATATTCAGATCTTGCTCTTACTTTGTCAGTGCCTCTGAAATGTTATAGGCCAACCACATCTTCAGATCAGGAAATCCACCACTTTACCTTGTCCTTTGGACATGTTTTAGGATAATCAAAATATAGTTTTCTGATGTCTAAATCCAGTGTAATTGTGAAAATAGGATGATAGAAGGAAGAATAGAAGAAACAATCAGACATTTTGACTTGTTTTCTTGTCAGTAATGTAAACCTAGGTATGGATGCAAATGTAGAATACAATGATTATTTTTTAAGGACCTGAAGAATTGTCCCATTCATTTCTGGTCCTAACAATAAAATCTCTTATATATATATAACTACCATCACAGCTCTGTCCTGCCATCAACCATATACAAATGGGAAGTGGCAGGGGTTTTAAAAAAGTAATATTTTGCTTTTAATTATATGCGCTCACTGTGATTTTAAAAG
Organism: Talpa europaea; assembly: GCF_964194135.1. Classification (NCBI taxonomy): domain Eukaryota; kingdom Metazoa; phylum Chordata; class Mammalia; order Eulipotyphla; family Talpidae; genus Talpa; species Talpa europaea. The sequence goes on along the minus strand of NC_140080.1, from coordinate 59,177,238 downwards.
TAAGGCACTTTATATATATATATATATATGTATACATATATGTGAAACATGTCAGAAAGTATAAAACATTAAAACTATAAGCTAAATAGAAATATTTAAGTATGTGGTGTCATATATCAGGCCAGTGTGATCATATATTATCATAGGAATATTATTTAAGATTTAGTAGTGTATTTTTTGCACAATGTATTATGTTATTCTCATTTTACAGGAAAAGAATAATTTAGAGATAGATTTAAACTACAAGCTTAAATCATTACAACAACGGTTAGAACAAGAGGTAAATGAACATAAGGTAACCAAAGCTCGTTTAACTGACAAACATCAGTCTATTGAAGAGGCAAAGTCTGTTGCAATGTATGGTAAGTGTCAGTTTTAATATTTTTACATCATTAGTTGTTAAAAATTGGCCACAAACATTTTTCATTTTGATCAAAATTTCATTTTATAGTAGTGTAAACTTAAAAACAATAAATTTTGATCTAGAAATGTGATTGCTTTTTTTGATGCCTTCCATTTTTTTAAAATCGCAATTTCACCATTCCATTTCCTTCCTTTACTATCTTATACTCCTTTCACTACCTTATATACCCTATTAAAGTCAGTGGCTCATTTCTCCCAATTTTTCAGCCTGTTCCTTTTTATTTTTTATCCATTCTGGAGCATTTCTTACTTTCTACTCTGATTTTTCCCATTCCTTTGTGTTTCTGTTGGATTATGCATCTAAATAAAACCATAGAGCAAACCACTTCCAATAGTTCTTCAGATTGATGTTAGCCCAATGCATTATCATCAATTTTTTTTGACATAGCAATCATCATTTCCTTCTCCCAGACTTTTATTTCTCTTCTCCAGCTTCCTGTGCTGTTTCTTTATCACTCTACTTTTAGGTGAACTTATCTCCTGTTTCAAAAAGAAATGAAAACATAGGTGTGAACTCCTCAAAATCTAGATAATCAACCTGTCCTACTTCTTTTCCCCTATTAATTATTCTTCCCTCTCATTTTGGAAGGTGATATTTTGTCCTGGCTAATGCCTTCTAGTTGCACTCAGATTCAGTCCCCTCTTTTCACCGCTTAACTTACCTCTTTTGTTCCTCTTTATCCTTAGCTTTTCCTCTTCTACTGAATCCTTTCTTGTTGGAAACAAGTACAAGTCTCTTCCACTTTAAAAAAAATTTAAAAAATTGGCAAACCCTTGCAGCAACCTGGGATCCTTACTAATTGGCACTGTTTTACTACTTACCTTTATAGCAAAATTTCTAAAAAGATGAGCCTTCCTTTGTTTTCACCTTTTATACCGTAACTTCCTACAAACTGGAAATGTCACATAACACCTTAAATTTGGTTTGTTCAAGGAAAAACTTATATCTGTCAAATCTGCTTCTACCCTTTATTTTCACTATCCTGGTTAATGATTATATATTATGGTTTTAATGAACCCAGGCTTGGACAAATCTATTTTGCCTTTTAGCCACTCAAAGACTATTAAAAAAAAGTAAAATGAGAAAAAATGTATTTGAAGTGTCTGTGCATAGAAAGCTTTTCAATAATTGGGATTATTATCATGGTTGTAGATGTTGGGTAATAGTCACCATCCAGAAGCCCATGCTAAAAATTTTGGAAATATTTAGGAATTACATTTTTTAAAATTACATACATTGTAACATTCCTTTTACATTTATGGTAATGTTACCACTCTGCTTTATCTGTTGCAATAGAAGTAATTTTTACTATGCCAAGATTTGTTTTATTTACCCTTCTAATGTTGTTACTTAGACCAGCATGTGCTTTTTAAAATTTAAATCTTACTATATTAGTCCTTCTTAAAATCCTTTTTAAGGCTTTTTACTGTCTGCATATCAAACTCCTTATGATATACAGAGTCTTTGAATTCCCACTTAACCTTTCTTTACACTTTTACTGCTTTGCACTTTTAATGTGTGCATCAGCTGTATTGAACTCCTTTTATTTCTTTCACATAAGGTAATTATTGATGGCCTACCATAAGCCAGGAATAAAGCAGAGACTAAGACTGATAGGAACCCATCCTCTTAGAGATATATTCTGAGGGTAGTGATAGACCAATAAAAGCAAATAAATGAAAATACATATAGATTGTAATCACTAATGTGAAGGAAATTTAATGCGATAGTTAGTTGGTGGTACTCCCTGAGCTGCGGTTCTGAGGAAAGGCCTATGTGAGGTAATAATATATTAGGTAAGAACTGAAGTCAAAGAGCTGATGAAAGAGTGGAAGAAAGAATATTCCAGGCAAAAGAAAATGGTAAATTCAATACTTTTAGTCTAAGGATAATAGGAAGCCATTGTAATTTTTTGAACTGTACTGGGATGTATAATTTATGTTTTTAAAAGGCTACTTTTATTGCTGCATAGAGAATGCTTTTGAGAGAGGCAACAATTTAAAAAGGGGAGATCAGTTAGAAGGCTGTAGACCATAGACATTGGTGATAGTAGAGCTGGAAAGACGTGTATATACAGAAGACAATAGTTTATGATAAATTGGATGGAAAAGGAAAAAAATGGAATTACACCAGACTCAGGTTTTTAATTTTAACCACTTGGTGGATGGTAATATATTTTGATATGGATATGACTGAGGTCAGAAAAGAGGAATCATCATAATGGTGCCCTAAGAAAGTTTAGCATTGAAGGTCAAGTAGAACAGGAAAAACCAAGAAAAAAACAGCTAAAGAAATAGTGGAAAAACCAAGAGAACATGGCGTTAGAATCTCAAAGAGTAATTATTGAAAAAAAAAAAAATGAGGAAATGGTTCAATGTATTGATTCTGCTAAGGTCATTTACTATGAAAACATGGATATTGCATGTCCTTTGAATTTTGTAAGGTTGTATTTCACTTGTCAAATACAAAGAGCAGTTTTAGTGGAGTGGTAGAGATAGAAGCCAAATTGTAAAGAGAAGAATATATAGTGGATTAGATACTAGAGATAGTAATTATAGAGAACTTTTGCAGACATTTGGCTGTGAAAAGAGATGGGATGGTAGATGTGAGCTTTGTGAGATCATAGAGGATATTTTAGGAGGGAAAATGGTTTATTAGTGTATTGTGTTGATAGGAATGATTCAGTTGAGAGTGAGAAATTGTTGGGGCAGGAAACAATTGAAGGAACAAAGTCTAGAACAGAAATTGATGGATTTGTATCTGATTAGAGACAGGTGTTGAGAGGAATGATCGTATTGGTACTTGCAATTTTGTGGGTTTGGGAAGAAAGACGAGGAAATTCCATTCCATTGGTCTCTATTTTGTCAATCTTTTGGAGTAAGAAAGCTGATTTACTAAGTTTGAATCCCAGTGGTGTAATCTACTAGTTGCAGACCATGGAAAAGTTAACTTCTCAGAACCTTAGTTATTCTACCTCAAAAAAGGAACCTCATTATAGACTATACCTTCTGGTAATTAAAGTAGATGTTATACTACCATGGAATCTTTTTTTTTTTTTTGACTTGCATAAATTAGAATTCCTATCATATCTTTAAGCCTCTTGAAGTGTTTCTGGAATAATGAAGGGTATAGATTAGTATCTCTCCCCAGAGGTCCCACTATATAATTATCAATACTTCAAATAACATTAGCATTTAACATAATGAATAGCTCTATTGGAGTTAAAACACAGTTGGGAATTTTGGTACCAATTTATCTTATAAGCCTATGAAAATGAAAAGTACTATAGGGTCTTTAAGTATATGTTTGTAACTTTTTTTCTTTCACAGAAATGGAGAAAAAGCTGAAGGAAGAGAGAGACGCTCGAGAGAAGGCTGAAAATAGGGTTGTTCAGATTGAGAAACAGTGTTCCATGCTAGATGTTGATTTAAAACAATCTCAACAGAAACTTGAGCATTTGGCTGAAAATAAAGAAAGGATGGAGGATGAAGTAAGAAAAATGGACAGTAGTAAATTTGTTCATCTTACAAAAGATAAACAATCATAAGTTGTGACTGAAAAGTCAGTTGTCTATCATTTAAACAACGTGAAAGAGATTTGAATGAAATGAACTATATTGATTTATGTTAACTGCTACATGATCATCACTATATCCCTAGCTCCTAAAATTTACATCTTCAAATATATATTGAACATTCACACCTCAGAGTCTATACCACTTTGCACTGTGACTATACAGTTGTGTGTAGAGGTGTATAGAGGTGTCATTGCTCCTCCCTGAAATAACTGAACAACTGCTTTTTTTTTTAAGATTTATTTATCTATCGATCGATCGATTTATTCATTCATTTATTTATTTATTTAATTATTTATACATATAAGCACTGGGTACAGTCAGAAGCATGGGAGGGTGGGAGAATTCACCAGAGCCAGAGCGGGGAGCAGAACAGACAGACTTGATGATATACACTGCTGAGAGGAGCAGTGGGCAGGCAGGAGAGGTCTTTGCGCCTTGTGGGACCCTTGCGGGGGGGATGGAACCAGCACTGCAGAGGCTGCGGGCAGCCTCTCAGCCCAACGCTCAACCACTGTGCCACCAGGGGAGGCCCACAACTGCTTTTTTAAAAAACAAAAACGAAACTCTATTATAAAGACTGTTGTGGTCCCAAAGAGGAGTTTGCTCTTAGATTTCAGGGAATGTAAAGCTGCAGTCCTGACCGTATACAGAGCACACATTTATGAATGAAAAAAAGGACATTATAGGTTTGTTATTATATGTTTTTTATAAATTATTTGTAAGTCTTGAAAATAACTAGTTTACATATGTAAGTTAGAAAAGGGAGAAAGGGGAAACCAGGATAGTCAGGAAAAGCTTCATTCACAAAGGTGAAAAACTTCATGGATTGTAGTCTACGAGTACATTTAAATACTCCCTAGGAATGTCTCCCGAAAAGTGGCATCAGGGCTTCCCCTGGTGGCACAGGTGGTTGAGCGCAGCCCTGTGAAGCTGTCCTTAGCCTCTGCGGCATGGGTTCGATCCCGACCGCCCAGGGAGATTCCCACATGGCGTGGCAGACCTTTCCTGACTCGCCTGCTGCTCCCCTCAGCAGTGTATTTCATCAGTCTGCCTGTTCTGTTCCCTACTCTGTCTCTGGTGAATCCTCTCACCCTCCTGCACATCTGGCCTGTACCCTGGTTCTTGTATCCATGAATGAATAAATCTTACAAAAAAAAAAGTGGCATCATACTTACCTTCTATTTCTTCTATTCCAGAATTTCCATACAAATGAGGGGTAGAAAAAAAACATATTCCACCCCTGTTCTCCCCAATATCTCATATTTAAATTTGGAAATTAATTTGACTTAATAGTAAATTCTATAGTAGTAAACACCTGAAACATTGGAGATGCTTTAAAATACCAATATTCTCTATTTGTATAAGTAATTATAATGTACTTAAGGTTTGATTAATTTTCTTTTAAATAATGTCTGATTGTTAAAGATATTTAAAGTCCAATAATTTTTCTCATTCATAGGTTAAGAATCTAACACTGCAACTGGAGCAGGAATCAAATAAGAGGCTGTTGTTACAAAATGAATTGAAGACGCAAGCATTTGAGGCAGACAATTTAAAAGGTCTAGAAAAGCAGATGAAACAGGAAATAAATACTTTATTAGAAGCAAAAAGATTATTAGACTTTGAGTTAGTACAGATTACAAAGTAAGTCTCAGAGACATTTTTTGTTTGCATATTCATTTAATTTTATTGGTTTACAATAATGTACATGGTTTTGGGAAACAGAGTCACAGCTCCTTAGATGCTTGTCACTATACCACACCCACCACCAAAGAACCTGTACTCCTTTACCGTAGACAGTTGGGCCCCCTCTCCCCTTTGTTGCCATCCCCACTCTCCCTTCCCTTTTAGTTGCCTCAACTCTGTACTCATATTTGTTTTGATTTAGTTTTGTCAGCTCCTTTGTTTTGTTGCTCTAGGAAAGAAACAAATTATTCTATAAGAAAAATTATCGAGACTACTGACTTTACAGAAATTTACTTATGGTGAAAAAAGCTACAGTTTTCTCATAAGATTTCCATATCCACAAAAGTCATCATGTTTCTTCACACTAGAATAAAAAAATAAGAGATAAACTACTTTTTAGTTATGATTCAGTGCTGGTACTGAATTATGTATTATTTTTATTATTTTTTAATATATATTTTTTATAAATATTTATTGAAAAACTTTATTATTGTGGTAATATTGGTTCATAGCACTGTATATATATAATTAAGGGGAATAGTGTCACACAGATGGGTATATCTTATGCCAACTATGCCAAGGTGTTTTTATAGCTTCAAAATTTGTTATAATATCTTCAATTACAACACAGTAATTCATAGATAAAATTGCCAGTTTTACGTTGGTGAAATTCTTTTCCCCTTTAATAGCCAGCATTTTAACTAAGTAATAATGTGTTTTATAATTTTACTTCTCCCCAAATACCTTTTTTAAAATTTTTATATATATATATATATATTTTTTTTTTTAGATCATTCTTTCTTTTTGTACAATGCATGCTCTCACCTTTCAGGTGTGGTCCCAGCAAAATTCCCATCACCAATTCACCTGTGCACCATCACCATAGTCCCTTGTGCAAAAAACACTCTTTTAATAGTTGCCTGTTAATTTTGCATTTTAATTTATTATAATTATTTTTTTTTCCTGGTCCCTTACTTGGTTTCCCTACATTCCTCCTGTAAGTGAACCCATCCGCTATTTTTCCTTTTCCTTCTGGCTTATTTCACTGAGCATATTTCCTTCCACCTCTATGTTGCTACAAATGTCATGAGTTTATCTTTTTAGATTGCTGAGTAATATTCCATTGTTTATATATAATACATCTTCTTGATCCAGTCATCTATTTTGCCCCAAATACTTTCAATGAGCATTTATCATGTCCTTTTATGAATTATATACCTTAGGAGTTAGGATTTGAAAATACAAAGTTATTAACATATATTAAAACCTAGCAGCCACAGATGAAATTATTAGTCCTTGAAAATCAGTGTTTGGGAAATATAGTCTGTATGTCTTATTGAGTCTGTTCCTCCCTATGTGAATTATATTTATGTGTGTATATTTTATATACAAATGTGTATGTAGGTGTCTGTGATCCTGTTTCTTTGCCAATTTATTGTTCTTGCCTCCCTCCTCATTTTTATCCAATTAATTCATTTCCAGTAGCATTCTATGTTTAATTGGCCATAATATGTAGTATGAATTATTATTGTTATTATTATTACTTGAATTTTTTCAAGTCTTGTTTTTAATTGCTTACTTACTAGATAATACATTTAAAATATATCCCTAAGGATTTACCCAAAGGACACAAAAACATTGATTCGAAAGAACACCTGTACCCCTGTGTTTATTGCAGCACTATTAACAATAAGTAAAACCTGGAAACAACCCAAATGCCCAAAAATAGATGACTGGATCAAGAAGATGTGGTATATATACACAATGGAATATTACTCAGCAATCAAAAAAGATAAACTGATGCCATTCGCAGCAACGTGGATGGAACTAGAAGGAATTATGCTCAGTGAAATAAGCTAGAAGGAAAAAGAAAAATATCAGATGGTGTCACTTATAGCAGGAATATAGGGGAACCAAATAAGATATCAGTGTAAAAAAAATAATAACAGTACAAAACACAACAAAGCAAAAACAGACAATTATAAATCAGAGATATACTGTAGGGGAGTAGGTGTGAGAGGGATCGGAGGGAGGGAGGAGCACAGGGGACTGAGGTGATGGTGCACAGGTACATTGGTGAAGAAAACTATGGGGACTACACCTGAGGGGGTGGGGGGAAGCAAATATTGTTTAAAAATGAACAATGATGTAAAAAATTAATAAAATAATAAAAAATAAAATGTATCCCTAAGAATGCTTTTCTCTGTAAAAATTTAAAAATATTTATTTTCAATTTTGCTGTTTAGATTAATGCACATTTAATAGTCTCCTGAAACTGACCTTCACTAGGAAAGGGAGGGTTCCCTTTACTTTGCATAGTATTGTTTCATAAGGAGAAAATGGAACCAGACAGACAGTATGATCTAATCAAATACAAATAGTTACTTACCATAATATAATGAATTATGATTTTTAAAAACTGTTAATAAACCTTTTTTACCATAGCACTTTTAGTAAGCAAAATAAAGTTCTAGTGTAAATAGCATGTATTTTCTATTTTCTCTTTTTTTCTGAAGACAATACAGAGGAAATGAAGGACAGATGCGGGAGCTACAAGATCAGCTTGAAGCAGAACAGTATTTCTCGGTGAGATACATAAAGACTGTCAAAACTTGACTAAAAAGAAGGTGTTTAGAATTTTCATGGGAACTGTGATTCTTTTTCAAATGACTCTGATGTGGCTTTCATTCCCCCATCTGTACATTTTATTTCTGAATCTGAGTTTGTGGTCTGTTTAACTTACAAAGAAATGACCATTATATGCTAACTTTCCAGAATGCCCTCAACCTAAGGTTTCTGTTTGCCTGATAGCAAGCTCAGGTGATTTAGCGTGCTAGTATTATCAAGTATGATTCATGAATACACATTGCATTTTTAAGTATAACTAATACTCAGAAGCTTTTTCCTGTTTTAGGCCTATATGCACTTTATAGATCTGCTTTGCACATAGACATTTTCCTCATTTGCTGCAGGCCAATTATTTCCACTACTGCTATTGATGAGTGTTTATAGTTAATGCTTTGAGAATTTATTGAGTACTCTGAATTTTTTATTTCTTTGGGACCTTTATTGTTATATGCTTCCCTTATAATACTTCCTTTGCTCTGTCTCATATGCTCTGGACGGTTGTGTCCTCATTATAAATTGTTTCAAGGTGTTTTTAGATTTCTTTTTTGATTTCCTCATTAACCCAGTGGTCTTTTAGTAGTGTGTTGTTCAGTCTCCACATAATATGGTATCACCTGGCTTTCTTTCTTTTTTTTTTTTTTTTAAGCCTCAATTTCCTTATCTGTAAAATGGAGATAATTATATTGCCTTACCTCATAGGGTTGTTGTGAGAATTAAAAGAGCTGAGGGTGATAAAGAATTTGCATTATTCTTAGCACATAAATCTTCAATAAAAAGAACTAGTTTTATTTTACTGGTAATTCATAAAATGTTTTGTTAAGCTGACTTCAGATAATTGCTTCAAGTGTCCTCAGTGATGTTTTTATCTTACGTGAATATTTTAAAAAATATAACCTCATCCAAATGAGACTATTCACCTGGCTTTCTTTTTGTGGTTGATTTCTAGTATACCTTTATGGTCAGAGAAAATTCTTGGTATGATTTCCGTGTTCATATACTTAAATTGTTTGTTTTATGACCCAGTATGTGGTCAATCCTGGAGAGTGACCCATGTATACTTGAAAAATGTATTTTCAATTTTGGGGTTTTACCATCCTATAAAAGTCTGTTAGGCCCATGTGGACTAGATCTTTGTTTAGGGTAATTGTGTCCCTGTTTATTTTCTGTCTCATTGATCTGTCCATTGGTGGGAATGCGGGGGTTGTAGTCTCCTACCATGTATGTACTTTCCTCTGATGTCTGTTTTCAGAGACTATAGTTATTGTGTAATGTGTTTGGTGCTTTCTCATTTGGTGAGTATTGTATTGATGAGTGTTATATCTTCCTGGTGTATTGTCCCTTTGATCATTATATAGTGTTCATCCATGTCTCTTCTCACCTTTTTTAGTCTGTTTTATCTGATATAAGTATAGCTGCCACTGCCTTCTTTTGGGTGCCTTTTGCTTGTAGAATTGTTTTTTACTTTCAATTTTTGTTTATCTTTGGAGCTGTGTGTCGTCTTTCTTTGCTTTGGTATTAGAGTAATGATGGCCCCATAAAATATTTCACTTGTTTTGCAGACACTTTATAAAACCCAGGTAAAGGAGCTTAAGGAAGAAATTGAAGAAAAAAACAGAGAAAACAGAGAAAATTTAAAGAAAATACAAGAGCTACAAAATGAAAGGTATGACTTTAAAACAAGAATCAGTAGCACAACAAAACATTCTTAAATTTAAGTTTAATGAGCCAGGTTGTATCAGAACAGACACTGGAAATAATTTCCATGTTACCACCTTTGAAAGAAATTTTAACTTGTTGAATGAAGCAAACACATAGAATAGCTGAACATGTATAATGTTATGAATATGACAAATACCATTATAACCACCACCCTTGAAAGAGAAAGACCTTGTTGTCTACGTCATTAGTGTACTGTATTCCCATTCCTAATATTCCTTAATTCCCTGCCCTACCACAGTAGTCATTATCCTGACATTTATTGAAGGAACTGGATTATTTGTCTTTTATAGTTTCCCTTAGTTGTGAGTTTTCTGCTTCTATTTTCATAGTTAGTTGAACATTTTTATTCTCTTCCTGTGTTTCTTGTGAATCAGTAGTTAATGTGGTACTGTGCAATATGGTAGCCACTAGTCATATGTAGCTGTTTAAATTTAAACTTTACTTCACTTAAATAAAGTTTAAACTTTTGTTTCTTGGTGTACTAGCCACGTTTCAGATGCTTGATAGTCATATATGGATACTTTGTAGAATATTGAACAGCACAAGTATAGAACATTTCCATCATCATGGAATGTTTAAGTGGGCACCCCTTATCTGAAAATTAATCAGATTGAAATCTTACTTTTCAAAGGGGAGAAGACTATCTCATACCTAACTTTGTAATATTTGGTTATGTCTTTATTTGTATTGCTAGCAGTCACTGACATTCAATATTTAGATTCATATTACATTAAATGGAATCTAAGGCACAAAGGCACAATTAAGTATATTTTCTGGTTATTCTCTGTGATAGTGGTAATCTGTTCCCTATCATCTGTATGGTATATTACACAATCCCATGTTGTATGCATTCACTGTGGAGGAGAGTACCCGATATTTGACATTCTGTTGTTTCACAGGGTTATGTTTGTCCTTGTTTAATCTATTTAAGAGAAATGTTTTCATCATAAGTATTGTGCTAAGCACTGTACTTCATGCCAGTGATTTAATTAATAGTAAATTAAATTAATTAAATTATTAAATGCTTCAGAATCTAGTCTAGAAACATGGTATACCAACTATGGCGAAGTGCTAATGGAATATTTTGAAGGACTGTATACATCATCTTACTATGATCTCAGGAATTCAGAGACCATTTCCTCGGTCGTAACTAAGAAAAAATAGAATAGGGAATGTACCATTGTACAGAGTCCAAAGCCACTCTGTGATTTAGAGAACAACAAATGTTTTAGTTTGAGGTAGACAGTAGGTGACAGAGAAGGCTGGACAGGTAAATATGAGTCAAAAGACTTTGTGTGTTGTGCTATAGAATTTGGAATTATCAAACATTGAAGAGTGAGGAGTGTGTTTTGTTATTTTTCTGTGTTGTATAGCCTAGATGTCCAAATAGAACTAGATACTATGCAGTTAAGTTTACTGTTTCAGAAATTAGAGAAAGGTTGTGAACTTGAAAATGATTTGATAATCATTTGGTAGAATAGTTTATAGTGGTTTGCAAATCTATTTATAAGTCTTCATAATCTCATTGAATTTCAAAGCTGGAAGGGACCTAAAATATAATTTAGTTTTGGCCCCCCTGGTGACACAAGGGGTTAAGCACAGTACTGTGAAGCTATATGCAGCCTCTGCAGCACGAGTTCAATCCCCAGCTGGCCAGGGAGCTACCCACATGGCGCAACAGACCTCTCCTGTCTTGCCTGCTGCTCCCCTCAGCAGTGTATTTCAGTCAGTCTCCTGTTCTGCTCCCCACTCTGTCTCTGGTGAATCCTCTCACCTCCTGCACCTCTGGCCTGTACTCCAGTTCTTGTATGCATAAATAGAAAAATCTTAAAAAATAATAATTTAGTTTAACTCTCACTTTATGGATTTGATTAAATTGAGCCCCAGGAAGGGTAAGGAACTTACCCAATTAGTTTGTGATAAAATGGGGATGCTGACCACCTGATAACAAGCTAGCTTTTCCACTGGGCCATGCTATCTTCCATTAAATTCATAAGATTCCTTTGCAAAAGTAGACTGCTTTAAAAGAAAAAAAAAAAAAAATAGAAGTAGACAGCTTGCCATTGCTTCATTGGCTTTTCTTAAGCACAATAGCAGAGTTCTTTACTTTAGTTTTTCAAAGTGTGTTAAGTTCATTACTTTTACAGAAAGTTTGTAATGGATTTGTAGTTTATTTTAAGCAATGAAATAATTCTTTTATCATTTAAAGATAATTGTTTTTACAACCCAAATGCCCAAAAATAGATGACTGGATCAAGAAGATGTGATATATATACACTATAGAATATCACTCAGCAATCAAAAAAGATAAACTCATGCCATTTGCAGCAATGTGGATGGAGATGGAAGGGATTATGCTCAAAGAAATAAGTCAGAAGGAAAAATATAAATATCAGATGGTTTCACTTATAGGAGGGATGTAGAAGAACCAAATAAGTGATCAGGAAAAAAAATTATAATAAATTAAAAATCAAAATCAACAGGCAACTATTAATCAGACATTCTGCAGGAGAGGAAAATGGAGAAGGATCAAAACAGGGGAGGGAAGAGTACAAGGGTCTATGGTGACGGTGCACGGGTGAACTGGTGGTGGGAATATTACGGGGACTACACCTGAGAGGAGAAAGCATACATTTTACAAAAGTGATGAATGGTGTAAAATATATAAGATTTTTAAAAATAAAGATAATTGTTTTTAAGTATACGATTAAGTTGAAAGAGTGAATTGGTTTTGTTTATATCCATTCTCTCATATCTATTGTAGAGAGGCTCTTGCTACTCAGTTGGATCTAGCAGAAACAAAAGCTGAGTCCGAGCAGTTGGCTCGAGGGCTTCTGGAAGAACAGTATTTTGAGTTGACCCAAGAAAGTAAGAAAGCTGCTTCAAGAAATAGACAAGAGATTACAGATAAAGATCACACTGTTAGTCGGGTAAGTGTGATAGTCAGGTAAGTTATGTGACTAAAATTAATTTAATAATCTTTTGAATAGGATATTTATGAGGATTAAGTGAAATGAGATACATAGATGAAGAGTAAATATATTACTAAAAGTAATCAATATGCTTTTTTGCTGTTTCACCATTATTCAGCTGAAAAAACTGAGATCCAGAAAGATTGAGGTTACACAGTTAGAAGTAACACAAATTTTCTATTTTCTAATGTAATTCTTCCTTTTGTTAATATCTATATGTATATTCACATTTCATTGGTGTTTGTTTGAATATTGAAATAATTTTTGGAAGGTAACAATCATTTCAAAATATTTTAAACGAATATATTTTAAATTGAAACTGGGAATTTTCTGTTATTAAGCAGTGTCTGATAGTCACCTGTGGAAAATGAGAATTATCATTTTAAAGGTTACTGCTTTAAATATGAGACTAGCATAGAGGCTATGGTAATCCTTTGTGTGTTTTGTTTAGCTGGAAGAAACAAACAGTATGCTAACCAGAGATATTGAATTATTAAGAAAAGAAAATGAAGAGCTAAGTGATAAAATGAGCAAGGCAGAGGAAGGTATGTCCTCTTTAAAAAAAAAAATCATGTTAAATCAGTTTCACAGGTAAATCTTTAGCTATTTATATTGTTTTTGTTGAAATATTTGTTTTTGTTTTTCTATCTGTTAAATAACTTCCTTAACCTTAGGAATTATCCTAGTAGAATTTAGATGTTAAGAAAAAAGAGGTAATGGATGTGTTAACTGAGGGGGGTGGCATACAGTTCTTTTACAGTGGTACATAAATCAGATCATCACATTGTGTACTTTAAATACCTTATAATTTTATGGTCAGTTATACCTTAGTAAAGCTGAAAAAAAGATTTATTTTAATGAAGTTACTGAAAGTTGCTCGGTAATATATACTAACTTGAATAAGAACATTGTTAATTTGGAATGCAGAAATTAATGCATTTTATATAATTTATTGACAGAATATAAATTGAAGAAGGATGAGGAGATCAATAATCTTAAGACTGCCTTTGAAAAGAATATCAATACAGAACGAACCCTTAAAACGCAGGTATACATACATATGCTATCATTCTTTTCCATGTGTTTCTATTTGAGTACTATATATTCAGAAGTTATTATTTGTATATTGTGTACATTTTTTCAAACTGAGGTTATAAAGTTCAAGCTTTTCATTGGAACAAATGAAATACTCTTTAAATATAGAATTCAGGAAATAGGATTTATACTAAGTGAAAGTAGTTAACTTGTTTAATCATTGATTAGTAAGAACATTTTTTAAATTATATAGAAGACCTATAATTAACACTTGGAAAACTTAATGAAGAGAGAAAAACTCTTATATGAAACCAAGATAGAGGAATTGGAAATAAGAAACTGTAAGAGTTGGCATAGTATTTTGCTTTTGTATTTTTTGATGTAGCAAGATCAGATTTTTTACACTAACACTTGATGCCTTGTCATTTTACTAAGTTATCCAATAGTTTAAATCTTCATAAACTACTTTGTACCTCAGTGGATTTTTATAGTAAGATAAATACTTTCTACTTTTTAGTAATAGATTACAATAGCTTCCTTATGACTAATGTGTGCTCCTTCAGCAGTCCTTTGTTTTGCAGTTAGGATAAACTTTCAGAAATATACTTGATACCTGTTAAAAATTCATCAGAGGAGGTTTTGCTTATCTTTATGCTAAATTAGAGATCATGAAACAAAATGACATTGATTACATAAAAATTCAAGTCTAGAGCCCAAAGCAATATAAGTTGAAAGAAAACAAAGTAGGAATAATATTTAAAATGAATATAAATATAAAGAGCATTTGGATATAAGAAAAAGACAATGTAATGGAGGGGGAGTCAGGAACAATTGAAAGAAAAAGAAACAGCAAAGTTTAAAAAATGATCAGGGCCTCCCCTGGTGGCATAGCGGTTGAGTGCTGGGCTGTGAGGCTGCCTGCAGCCTCTGCAGCACGGGTTCAATTCCCGGCTGCCTGCAAGTGTCCCTCATGGCGCGCAGACCTCTCCTGCCACCCCCGCTGCTCCCCTCAGCAGTGTATTTTGTCAGTCTGCCTGTTCTGTTCCCCGCTCTGGCTCTGGTGAATTCTCTCACCCTCCCACACTTCTGACTGTACCTAGTGCTTGTATAAATAAATAAATAAATCTTTAAAAAATAAAAAAAATAAAAAATGATCAACCTCAATATAAACCAAGAAAATTAAGAAAGAGATACCTTTTCACAGTGAGACCAACAGATTTTAAAACACAGGTTCATCAAGAAGATAGAGGAAGAGTTCATTCCTATACTATTTTAAGAAATAAACTATAAGAACAATATGACAGAACACAGCATTTTCATGTCCATCTTCTTCGACCTCATAACTGCCAGTTTAGCAATTTTTATCATATAGAAATAAATATGGTCAAATATATATATAAATAAAATGTAATTGCTGCAACATTATTTTTAATAGTGAAAAATCAAAAAACACCTAGCAGTCCATCAACATGGTATTGATAAATCATGATAAACCATGTACTGGAATACACAGGAGCTATTAAAAAATTAGTAGATTTACATGTAATGAAATGGATAAATAATTATTTTCAATGATAAATTACATAGTATTAGGGTTTTTTTTTTTTGAAGATTTATTTATTTATACAAGAACTGGGGTACAGGCCAGATGCTCAGGAGGGCGAGAGGATTTCACCAGAGACAGAGCAGAGAACAGAACAGGCAGGTTGACCAAAGTACACTGCTGAGGGGAGCAGTGGGCGAGTAAGGAGAGGTCTGCTGCGCCATGTGGGTTGCTCCCTGGCTGGCCAGGAATTGAACTTGTGCAGCAGTGGCTGCAGATTGCTTCATAGGTTGCATCTTAACCCTTGCGCCACCAGGGAGGCCCCCACATAGTGTTAGATTTAAAAAATAAGTTGCGGCAGAGAATATATAAATTGATCCCATTCTTAAACATAAACATATATGTTATCGATTTATATGTGGATAAAAGAAAGACTATACATTGTTTGAAAGAAAAAGAAAAGCTTTAAGCAGAAATGGACTTTAACTTTCTTTGTAACTTATCTCTGTATTTGGATTTTTTGTAATAAATATATCTTAGATGTAGCATTAGAAAAAGCCAAATACACATTTATGAGTGCAATGATTCAGCTTTCACTGTATTTAAAAAATACAGGGTCTCTTCATCCTAATCTAACCTAATCTAACCTAATGCTAATGTGACCTAATTTGTATAGAAATGATGATAGTGGTTAGGATTTTTTCTGTCTTAATAGAAAAATCTATGATTTTTTTTTTTTACATTACTATAGAACAAGGATATCATGACATGTTTTACAGTTTATATAGCTAATATCATGTACTTTAACAAATTCTGTCTTGTTTTGAATGTATTGTTTTCTTCTGTTGTTTCTTCTATTCCATTTCTAGTCAGGGTCTCTGTTCCTGTACTTTCCTGTGTATTCAAAAGAAAAAAATTATCTTTGGCATTTTTGCCTGTGTACTATTTCCTTCCATTTTAATACCATCCTTGGATTGTCTCTTTAATACCATTTCTTCTTTGCTTATTCAACTCCTGTTTGTCTTTTTAAGATCTATATGTGAACACATAAAATGCAGGCACTCTTATTTCTTACTGCATTCCTCTTATCATCCTACTGTAATAATGCTTGCATGTCTGATTCCACCAACCTAGAATGCCTTTGGGGTATAACTGTATTTTCTGTCTTTATATCTTGTGCCTATCAGAATTTTCTATATAATAAATGCTAAATAATTGTTGAACAGCAAATGGATTTTTGCAAGCCTTGTATGATTGTTACAGTAAGATAAGTCGATAGTTACTTGTGCTACCAGTTATCATATCTCAATCTTCATTAGGTTTTCCTAATTTTTACATAAACAAAAAGTCCTGAGTTTGCTGGAAAAATAAATTTCAGTGCAGATTGAAATTGCTGGTACAATAGAGATGCTCATTAACATTTTTTTAAAAAATATTTCAATAGGCTGTTAACAAGTTGGCAGAAATAATGAATCGGAAAGATTTTAAAATTGATAGAAAGAAAGCTAATACACAAGATTTGAGAAAGAAAGAAAAGGAGAATCGAAAGCTACAACTGGAACTCAACCAGGAAAGAGAGAAATTCAACCAGATGGTAGTGAAACATCAAAAGGAACTGAATGACATGCAAGCGGTAAGGTTTGTGCACATGTGTGCATGTAGGGTTACTTTCTTAAATTATTAATACTGTAATACATTTATTATCTGTTGATCTTGTTTATATTAGTATAAAATGCATATTTTGGTATATATTCTCCCAGATTTAACCATTACTATTAAAATATGAACCATGATCTTGAAAAACTAGTAAGATGCTCTGTTTATTAACCATTGAAACATGAGTAATTTTTACCAATTAACATCTGCTTAATTAGAGATGCTATTTTTAGAGAAACAAGGATTTTGACTGAAACTAAGATATGGTTGGATTAACATTAACTATAGTTGATCTAAAGGCTTGTTGACATAGTCTAACTTGTTTTCTCTAATCAAGACTCAACTTTTCTGAAATCAGAATATCAGAACTTAATATTTAGTTACTTCTGGATTGTTAGTAACACAAAATTGAGAGATCATGGTCTCTCACGCAAGCATTGACTATCATTTTTGGTTTTACCATCCTGAGTAGTTTTCTGTACCTTTTGAACAACTTCATTTGTACTCATAAGAGCATCTTCTGTTATTCAGTGTTTTGTATTAAAAAAAAACACGAAAAACCCCCATTTAAAGCAAGGAGTAGAGGAGTGAGTCTAAGCAATGAATTACTGAGGAAGAGAACTTTCTTTTTTGGAAGTTTCAAAATTGTGCATGTAAACTTTCATGAATTTTACAGTAAATTCTTAGTCTTAGCAGTTTTATTTTTTTAACCTTCCTCCCCAATATTAACAATTTTAGATTGCTTATTTGTTTTAGATTTAAATTTAGATCATTTATTTAGAGTTCCATTGGTTCTTAATTTTGGAAGCTTGATCTTGATTCAGTGTTTTTCAAAAATAGCAATTGGTAGAAGAGTGTACACATAGGAATGAGCTTCAGATGCAGTTGGCTAGCAAAGAGAGTGATATTGAGCAATTGCGTGCTAAACTTTCGGATCTTTCGGATTCTACAAGTGTTGCTAGTTTTCCTAGTGCTGATGAAACTGATGGAAACCTTCCAGGTAAGAATATTTCCATTACTTTATTAAAGTTTGCTTAAATGTCATGGAAGTTAGTGTATGTTTATTTCATTTTGTTTTATACCTTTCTCATTTGTCAACTATTAAGAAGGAATTTGTTTCTGATAGCTAAAATATGATCTTTATGCACTTAGTGCATTTTATGGAATAAATGCAATAATAAACAATCTTAGGCTGCTAAAATAAATCTGAAAAGAAATAAAAATAAAATCTGAATAGTAACCTAAAGAAGTTTATGAACTTACATTGATTATTTTAACTCCCTAGTGAAAGTTGAAGCTGTTGCTACACTTTTCACTATTTAAAAAAAATTGTACATTTTCATGAGTAGTAGCTCTTTAATGTATTTTGCAGTTTTGTACTTAAACTAAGAACTATACTTCATCAGAAGCACAGCAGCTGTATATAGCAAGCTACCCAATATAGTAATGATAAAGTTTAATCAGGCTTAAGTTTCAAGTTGGAGGGCCTCCCTGGTGGCACAAGGGGATAAGACACAGACTATGAAGCTATTTGCAGCCACTGCAGCACGAGTTCGATCCCTGGCCAGGGAGATACCCACATGGTGCAGCAGACCTCTCCTGGCTTGCCCGCTGCTCCCCTCAGCCGTGTATTTCAATCAATCTGCCTATTCTGTTCCCTACTCTGTCTCTGGTAAATCCTCTCACACTCCCCCCTTCACCTCTGGCCTGTACCCCAGTTCTTGTATGCATAAATAAATAAATCTTTAAAAAAAAAGTTTCAAGTTGGAGAAATAGTTTGGGAGATGGCACTGAGGAGGGAGGGAGTCAAGTAAAGGTAAAAGTGAGTAGCTAGGATTTTAGACTTTTTTCTCTGTCTTTTTCTCAGTGGAAAATCAATTAAAAAATAAACACAGACTTGTTCTTTGGTTAATTGTAGTATAAGCTATTATATACACATAATTAACAATAACTATTCTTCGAGGTTTTGGAAGTTAAAGTATAAAGTTCAAAATAGATTTTAATTGGTATAATTCCTGATAATATAGGAATAGAAAGATATTTTTGAGTTCTATTTTAATGAATATTACTTGTTGTTTTTTGGGTTTTTTTTTTTTTGAAAATTTGACTGAATAATTTGATAAACTAGTAATTCTTGACCAGTAGTTCTTGGTGGGACTCATGGTGGGAAGTTAATTCAGCTCATACTTGTAAACCATTTGCTTCCCTGGAAAGGGAATGATAGGTAATATATTATTTCTTATTTCAATAGTCAAGAAATACCTTTTCTTTTCCCATTTTTGCCTTTCTGAAGCTTCTTGCCTATTGAGAAACTTTTAGATACATATTCACTTGATTCTGGTTAGAAGACCAGACCACCTTGGATTTGAATTTAACTGGAACTTGTAGCTTCAACTGCTTGAAAACTTTCTAAAGTTAGATTTAATCATCAGTAATAGAATGACCTATAGGAGTGTTTGGCTACATCTTCCAGTTGTTGAACTGAAATTAGAATTTAGAGTTTAGTTTCTCTCATTAATACCAGTGTAATTCTAGAGCTCTTTAGTAAAGAAATCCTTTCTTTATTTAGTATAGGTTAAGTATCCTAACCAGGGGTTGTGTCCTTATTCCTCCCACTTCCCTTTATTATGAGTGTCTGGGTTTTCTTTGTGTTAGGTTAAACATTCAGAGACTTAACCATTATAGGGTTTATGCTATTTAGAAGATTTAAATTGAAAGATGAATTTGGGGAACTTGAAGAGAAAGATGTGAGTGTTACCCTTTGCCCTGGCCTATTCAGCAAGGTTAACCGCAAAGTATCATCAGATGGTTTGATTGATAGACTTAGGTTAGAAATTCATTTAGATTTTAGAATTCTGAACCAATACATCCACCTAGGAGTCAGTCAGCAAAGAGATTTTAAAATATTTCTACTAGAACTATTCTGAGTACATTATTTAAAATAGCTGTATATATTCATAGACTGTTTTTAAAGTTTTCAAAGTCCAAACCAGAGTGGACTTTTCCTAGCAATGACTTTTTGCTTTGAAAAGTAGTGTATTGGGGCCTCCTCGGTGGCGCAGCGGTTGAGCACTGGGTTGTGAAGCTGCCCGCGGCCTCTGCGGTGCCGGTTCGATCCCCGGCTGCTCCCCGGCCACCGGAGGAGGGTCCCACATGGCGTGCAGACCTCTCCTGCCGCCCGCTGCTCCCCTCAGCAGTGTACTTCGGTCCTTCTGCCTGCTCTGCTCCCGGCTCTGGCTCTGGTGAATTCTCTCACCCTCCCGCGCTTCTGACTGTACCCAGTGCATGTATAAACAAAAACAAACAAACAAAATAAAGAAATAAATAATAAAATAAAAAAACATGCCTCTAAAAAAAAAAAAAAAAAGTAGTGTATTGAGGCCTCCCTGATGGTGCAGGGGTTTAAAGTCTCAGTGCTCTCAAGCTATCTCCAGCCACTTTGGTATGAGTTCCATCCCAAGCCAGGGAGCTAACTCATATGACCACTTTGGTGGCCACTCTGCATAGCTATAAAAGGAAATCAAGGCCTTCCTGGTGGTGCCAGGGGTTAAGTCTCAGCACTGTGAAGTTATGGGCAGCCACTGCAGCACGAGTTCCATCCGCAGCCATGGAGTTGACCCACCTGGCACAGCAGACCCCTTCTCTCTCTCCTGCTGCTCTCCTCAGCAGTGTATTTCAGTCAGTCCACCTGTTCTACTCCCCACTCTGTCTCTGGTGAATCCTCTCACTCCCGCTCACCCTCGTACCAGTTCTAGTATAGATAAATAAATAAAATAAATCTTTGAAAAAAAATAAAAGGAAATCAGCTAGGTATCTTTTACTCTATTACTGTTTTCTCAGTGTTGAAACTTGCGAAGATCTCTATAGTACTATATATATCCTTGATTTTCATACTGGAGGTAGAAATTAATGGATAATCTTTATCAAAGTTATTTTAATCTTCAATATTTCTTTTATTTATCTGGAGAAACTGATTTCTCTTTATGATTTGAAAGATGAAATTTTAGGGCATTTTACTTCTAGATTGCCACTTAGCTTGCAAGGTCATAGTTTTAAAGGATATCTTTATATAAAAATAGTTAACTTTCATCTAAGACAGGAATAAGTAAACAGAGGAGAATCTAGTGTGTGTGTATATATATATATATATATTTAGTTATCATCAGTTTTCAGGAGCTTCTCTGAGGGAATTCACCAAAAAAAAAAAAAAAGTAAAATTGTTCTCTGTAGTATTGTTTTAAGTTGGCAAAAGCCTTAAAATCTTTTCAGTGGTCCATATTTCTTCATTTAATTTAAGTTAGAGGGCCTCCCTGGTGGCACAAAGGGTTAAGCATAGCGCTGTGAAGCTATTCACAGCCACTGCAGCTGGAGTTCTATCCCTGGCCGGCCAGAGAGCTACCCACAGATGGCAGCAGACCTCTCCTGTCTTGCCCACTGCTCCCTTCAGCAGTGTATTTCAGTCAGTCTGCTTGTTCTGTTCTCCACTCTTTTTCTGGTGAATCCTCTCAGACACACACCCCCACACTTCTAGCTCTTGTATGCATGAATAAATAAAACTTTAAAAAAGAATAAGTTAGAGCAAATATAAATTGGCCCAATTTGATTCATAAACTGTCTTTGATATATGCATTTCTATAGAAACTCTGAAATGACAAGTGAAGTTACAACATTTCATTGAAAATATATTAAAGAAAACACTGGTGTAATTTAATTCAAGCCTGAAGCCAGAAAGCATAAATATTTTTGATATTTATTCTCATAGAAAAATGAATGGGGGAAGATACAAATGTAATTTTCTATCACTGTCAAGCTTTCAATGACTGTCACATCTTTTATTGTGAGACTTAAGTAGATTTAGAAGTGTCATCAGATTATAACACTATTTTCATTTTTACTATTACTCATTTTAGTATTGTCAAAATTGTTCTTTAAAATAAGAGCTACAATTTTTGGTATATTGAGAGGAAGTTTTCCTAGCAATAACTTTTTGCTTTGAAAAACAGTGTATTGAGGCCTCCCTGGTGGCGCAGGGGTTAAAGTCTTAGTGTTATCAAGCTATCTCCAGCCACTGTGTCATGAGTACCATCCCAGGCCAGTGTACTAACCCAAATGGCATAGCAGATCTCTCCTGTTTCCCCCGCTGCTCCCTCAGCAGTGTATTTCAGTAGATCCACATATTCTGCTCCTCACTCTGCTTCTGGTGAATCCTCTTAACCCCTGTACCTCTGGCCTGTACCTGTATTGTACTCTGGGCTATATTCTGTTCTTGTATGCATAAATAAAAATAAATCTTTTTTAAAAATTAAAAAGTAAAGAAAAATAGAGTATTTGTGAATGATCAGTAACCTTCACATGTTATTTAATATAAAACTGCCCTTTGGTTTTTAGTTATGGCCATTATTTACAAAGGATAGCTTTTATTTATTGGCTAATTCAGAAAAAAGTAAAATTGCAAAATAATTATCAAGTGCCTGTTCTCTGTGTAAGATGCCATTGAGGTATATAAAAAAAGCATTAGATCCCTATTTTCACACACTTTACCAAGGAACTACATAAAGAAAATAATTATTGCTGAACTAAATACTGAGAAGAAAAGTTGGGGAAAATGAGGGATCATTTTGAACTGAAGTTTTTAATTTTCTCCACCTTAAAAACAGCTGCAATTTATCTCAAAGGGAATAACAAAAGCAAAGGACATTAAGTACATGGAAGAAGTTGGAATATAAAGTCAGAAATTAGCCTGACTGGGTGAATACTAGAGTTTTTAAAGTTATTGATAGCGTACCCTGCGATAAGTGAATTCACCATGTTAAACCTTCAGTCTCTTCATTTGGACATGGAGAATAATAGTAGAACCTAATGTCCTGTAATCTTCGAATTATATATGAACTATTTCTTGTAAGGCACTTGGCAAATAATACATGTTCAGTAAATGTTACTTATGGTTACTATTACTGTAAGACTAAGTTGTTTTATAGCTTTTTAGTTATGTGGAGAAGGACAGTATATATTTTCAATAGGGTCATGATTTGAACCATAGTATATATAATCTGTCACATGATCTCATTGGTACTTTAAAATTGGTTACTTTTGTTCCAAAAATAATGAGATATAGAAAATATTTTAATCTCTTTAATTTGATTATAAAACATTTCTAATTAGGTGATTTCATCACAAATCTCTCCCAGCCCCCAGATATTTCTAATATAAATATTTATTCTATTTAAGTGGTAATACTTAACCTTGGTCAGATTAATCAAGGAATTTCAGGTAATCATGCAATAAAGTATTAGCAATTGACCCCTTGAATTTTCTGTCCTTTTATGATTTATTAAATTCTGATAATATAAATATAAAGGGCTTTATTACACCTCTCTAGTTTAATAAGAAAATTGGACTCACCCTCTCCCAACTAAATTCAGACAGTTTTATCGAAATTGTTGTCAGTGTATTACCAAAAAGTTTATCAGAATATTGTACTGAGAAAACAAATAAAATGCTTGTCTCTTATTCTTTATATCTAGTTGGTTCTGCCTGCATTCCTTATTTATTTATCTTCTTACCTTCTGTGAGTAATAGGTCACTTCTGTACTTTTGCTTGCTCTTTCTTGTGTAAATCATGGCTCTGATTTGTTCCACTTGCTGCATAATTTTTTTTTTTGCTAAGTATTTTTATATGAATGTTAAATTATATGTAAAGTTTTCTGTATCATATCCCATTTAAGCTGCAATCCATTCTAGTCCTGTCTGGCTCTTAAGGGTATTGTTGTTACCTCATACTTTTATAATTGGGTACTAAATGTTAATTTTATGGGAACAGTGGCTTGGAATTTTTTTCTGCAATATTTGTATGGCCATAAAGTTGATTTGTGTGATTGAAGCATGAAAGAGCAAAGTATAGCATATATTCATTTAGCTGTGTTCAAATGCTTGTTGCTGCATGCGATCAGACAACTTGTAATAGCTTTTCTTTTTGTTACAATTTATGACTGAATAATATATATTCTTATTCTCAGAGTCAAGAATTGAAGGTTGGCTTTCAATCCCAAATAGAGGAAATATCAAGCGATATGGCTGGAAGAAACAGGTACCGTGTGCCTCACTTTATCTAATTGGTATCTTTTCATATATTTTACTTTTAAAGCATAATACTTGATTTAAATGCTCTATTACTAGCATACTAGTAGTATGGTATTCAAGAGAAATATAAACTTCAAATGAAATGTTACCACTCCTTTGGAATTAAACATTTGTGGAGTCCTGTTAAACTTAGAATGAAAAAAGAATTGCGCAACTACTAGAAAGTACTGATACTTTTATTTTCCAATTAAAAAAAAATTAGTTGTGAGAATTTAAATGATTTTAGATTAATCCATTATAATCTAGACATAAATGATAATTTTTATGCTGTCACTTTAAATCAAATTAATGTCCTTATACCTCATCCCAATTTTTTCTCATTTCAGTATGTTGTGGTAAGCAGCAAAAAAATTTTGTTCTATAATGATGAACAAGATAAAGAACAATCCAATCCATCTATGGTGTTAGACATAGAGTAAGTTGCATGTTACTTACTTTTTTCCTTAACAAATTTTTAAGACATTATACTAAATCTCACTTAGCAAAATGTGAATGGGAAAAATTTGTATACCTGATTTATGTATTCTAAAGAGAATTTATTTTTCAGGTGTTATTGGTTTTAAGGTCAGAGAGCTGTCTTCAAAAGTATGTGACTATTTGATCGTGTGTATGTGTATGTTCTCTTTCAAAAAAAAGGTCAAAAAGGTCTGTAAAAAAAAATTAGGTTTTTCTCCTTATATTCAATCTAAAACCACTCTGCCTGCATTAACATACACACTGTGGATTGTATAAAAATCAGTTAGATAGTTCTGTATTTAAGGAGCTTACAGATAGTAGTTGGAGAGGTGAAGCATAAGTAACAAAATATAAATTCAATGTGAATTGTAGTGGATGCTAGTCAAGAGAAATATAAACTTAAAATGCAGTGTTGCCATTCCTTTAGTATTAACATTTGTGGAGCCTAGTTATACTTAAAGTGAAAAAAGAATTGAGCAATTATCAGAGAGTACTGATATTTTATTTCCTGATTAAAAAAATTAAATGATTAGCTCTAGTAGATCAGCTCTACATAAACACTAATGATATATATATCATCTGAGTTAAACAATTTAGATTGATACGTTTGCAGCTGTTTTACCTTTTTAATGAGATGCAATTTTCATACAATAAAATGCACAAAGTTTAAGTGTTCTCTTCAATAATTTTTGACAATTGTAACATCCATTTAATCACCCGATGCAAAATAAATAACATTTCCATCACTCTGCAGAAAGTTCACTTACACCCCTTCTGGGGAATTGGCAAGGAAACTATGAATTCTATAATTGAGATTAGTTTTGCCTATTCTAAACTTCACATAAATTAAATTATACCATATGTATTCTTTGTGTGTCTCACTTCTATCATTTGGCATAGTGTTTGTTATGTTGTTCTTTTTATTGATGAGTAATATCCTGCATTGCTTCCAGTTTGGGGCTATTATAAATAAGACTTCTGTGAACACTGTGGACTTTATTTCTCAAGAGATTAATAATACCTAAGAATGGAATCCTGCCTGTAGTCTTTAACCTTTAAAACAAATACCAAATAATATTTTTAAGTGGTTTATATATATATATATATATATATTTACTGACAGTGCATGTATTTCACAAACATTTGGTGTTGTCAGTCTTTGATTTTTGATACTTTAATGGATATGACATGCTATCTCATTATATGTATTGTCTATTAGTAATAATGCCAAAAAACTTTGCATTTTATGATATCATTAGTGTTGAATCCATGTCTTCATTGGCCTTTTGTATAGCCTTTCTTAAATGTCTCCAAGTCTTTTGCAAATGTTTAAACTGGGTGCTTATATTTTTAAGATTTGTGCAAGTTCTGTATGTAATTCTGATACAAATCCTATGTCAGAAATATATAGTACAAATATTTCCCAATCTTTGACTTGCCTCTTCATATTCACTATGGTATCTTTAAATGCAAACCAATTTATCTTTTTTTTTTATTTAGAGGACATTGCCTTTTATAACCCATCCAAGAAATTTTCACCTGCCTAAAGGTCATAGTGTTTTCTGTGCTTTCTTCTAGGATCATTCTCCTTATTCTAGGTTTGACATTGAAGTCATAATTTATTTCACATTTATTTTTGTGTTTGGTAAGAGGTAGTAGTTGAGGTTGATTTTTTTTCCCCCCATTTGTTTTCTGATTATTCCAACCCAGTTTCGTACATTGACCTTGAATGCTATAATCATGCCTTTTACTTAGCAGTTTTGTAGATTCTTTCATGGATTCCACAAGCCATTTCTACAAATTTGCAACCAAATTTCCAAATGGTGAAAGGTTTACTTTTTTCTTTTCAATCTGTATGTCTTATCCTGCAGATAGATTCATATGACCACCACCCCAGTCAAAACACAGATCTCATGCCACACTTTTATAGCCACAAGAGGCACCCTTTTTTCATTCCTCCCTAATTGCTGTCAGCTACTAATCTATTCTACATCTCTATAATTTTGTCATCTTGAGGATACTGAATAAATGGAGTCAAATAGTGTGTAACCTCTGGATCAGCTTTTTTTTTCACTCAGCATAAATTCCCTGAGCTCCATTGAAGTTATAATTTGTTTTCTTCAGTTACTGGGTAGTATTCATGTTAGGTTGTACCACAGTGTAGTCATTCATTTGGGTTGTTTCCATTTTTGGTGTTTAGGACTTAAGCTGCTATGAAAATTCATGTGCAAGTTTTTACAAACTTAGAACTTTTCAATTTTTTATAGTTAAAGGTCCAGGAGAGCACCTGCTGTGTCAGATGATAAGCAGATACTTCGTTTTATAAGAAACTATCATACACTTTTCCAGAGTGGTTCTGCAACTTTATATTTCTGCTATAATTGTCTGAATGATCTAGTTTCTATATATTCTTATCATTATTTGTTTTTATTATTGAAATTCCAGTAGATGATGTGATTTTTTAATTTGCTGTACCTGTATAACCTCTTTAATGAGCCCTATGTCTTTTTCTATAAATGAGTTTTATAATGGCCCATATCATGTTTTTATTTTAGTAAATTGTTTCACGTTCGACCTGTTACACAGGGAGATGTGTACAGAGCTGAAACTGAAGAAATTCCTAAAATATTCCAGGTAAAAATTTGAAATTATAATTTTAGAACATCTTTTATTTTACCTGAGTACTAAATGTATTTTATGAAGTATAAATATACAAATGTTTTAATACATTTGAAAGAATAAGACTTTTTAAAATCTTCCTTTTATCATTTCTGAATGTAGATTCTATATGCAAATGAAGGCGAATGTAGAAAAGATGTGGAGATGGAGCCAGTACAACAAGCTGAAAAAACTAATTTTCAAAATCACAAAGGCCATGAATTTATTCCTACACTCTACCATTTTCCTGCCAACTGTGAGGCCTGTGCCAAACCTCTCTGGCATGTTTTTAAGCCACCCGCCGCCTTAGAATGTCGTAGATGCCATGTTAAGTGCCACCGAGATCACTTAGATAAGAAAGAGGATTTAATTTCTCCATGTAAAGGTAAGGCATAAAAATTATTTTTATAACTTACAGCAAATTAGAGAATTAACTCCCAATGAAACACTTCTTTAGGTATAGTGTTTTCTGTACCAAATTGGAAACAAGTATTATAAGAAACAATATTTTGGCATGCATTAGTCGAGCAATGTGCAGCTGTTTCACAGCTGCAGATTTAGCTTTGATAACATATTTTTAAAGGGAAACATCTTTTTGTAAAATCAAAGGTGCCACAAAGAAATTATTCTAAATTGGAGAGCAGAGGTATATAGGTGAGTTCTACTGTAGTCTACCTTTAGTTTTTAACCTCCTGCATTTTTTGTCTGGTTTTCACTGCCTGGACTAACATATTTTATATGCTAGTTTAGCCTAGTAGTTCAATCAGAATAGCACAAATTATAGTTATTTTAACAATACTTTTGTTTATAAAAATACATTTGTTTGCTTCATGGCTGCATTTTATATTGTATTTTTGATTTTACTTTCTTATTAGTATATAACTAATGTTTTCTTTTAGATTTTCAGCCTTATTTAAATTGAGAGGGGGATATTGTCCAAATATAGTGAATCTTTCAAATTCTAAGAAACTTATAAAATTAGGCATTCAATAGGCATTTTAAAAGAAATTTTAACTTTCGTTCTTTTTCTTTCTTAACATAGTAAGTTATGATGTAACATCAGCAAGAGATATGCTGCTGTTAGCATGCTCTCAGGATGAACAAAAAAAATGGGTAACTCATTTAGTAAAGAAAATCCCTAAGAATCCACCATCTGGTTTTGTTCGTGCATCACCTCGAACACTTTCTACAAGATCCACAGCAAACCAGTCTTTCCGGAAAGTGGTGAAAAATACATCTGGAAAAACTAGGTAAGGATTGAAATGTTAACCTTTTTAATGATATAGTATAACATCTATAAACATTTTAAATTTAATTGCTTTTCTCCCCATAGAGGACATCATTTGTAAATAGGTATTTATATGTGACTTGAAATGAAACTTGAAACTACAAATTAACTGGTTCTTTTAGAGAAGTTAGTAATATTTATAAATCATGTATTTAGTTCTCTAGCAAGTGATATTATCATTTGTTGGGATGTGTGGTACTTTTTATCCCTTAATGTTTTAAACAAAACGTGGTTTATTCATTTTTTTAAATGTAAATAGAGTCATACAAAGCTTTGCTCACCTTCATTTTTAAGCACATTGGCTCCTTTTTTAGAGAAATTAAAATTAGTTGGTATTATCAGTGACTGTGGTGTTACAAATAAAACTTCTGAGAGTAAAATAAATAAATAAACTTCCGAGTTACATACCCATTTTGTGGGGGTCAAGAGAGGTTAACTGGTTTTGATGGAACTTAAAAAAATATATTTATATGCTGTAACAATGACAGAACATAACTAAACCCTTTATTGAAGAAAGGTTATGATATCTCAAGTTCTCATCTTGACATGAACAGGTGAGATTCAGAAGAACTACGCAACTTAGAAGAACTAAGCAACTTACAAACAAGATCACATAGTAAACTAATGGCGTAGTCAGGTTTAGGAACCATTTTCATCCCATTCTAAAAAGCCTGTATGTTTTCTCTTTTATCAAATACCAACTTTCTCTAGAATGTAATCCTTATATGAAAGAATATATGGATATTATATGAATATAGGGATAATATATGAACCTAGAAGTTGAAACCTAACACTGATTTTGCTTCTCTGCTCATGTCACCCAGATCTTCCAAGTAACCTGAAAACCATCTTTAATTCATCCTATTTCTTTACTACATACTGTCAAAGCCAAGTCTTATGCTTTGAAATGACTTGTATCCTTTGGTCCTACTCTAGTATCATTGCCTCACTCCTGACTTATTTCTGTAGATTGGTGTATTAATCCTCTCCTGTGTACAAAAACCGTATCTAAAATTATTAAAAAACAGATCTTAACTTTGTAAAAAGAATGTGCTGGAAATTGACTGGAAGTGAAAAGGAGGCAATACTAAGTGTATTTTTCCATTTTCCTAATTTTGTGTATTAATTGTATGTAGGGATGATGGATATTTACCTTTCTATTTAATTTTTGTTTTTTATTTTTAAACTGAATGCATTTCTTAAAATACATTTTTTTCTTTTTTTCCCTCAACAGCTAACCATATGACCTAGCACCTTGTGGAATCATGTGGGATGCTACCTGATAAAGATAAACCAGGCTTCTTTAACCAGGCAGAGCAGACAGGCTGTTCCTTTGACACAAATATCACAGGCTTCAGGGTTAAGATTGCTGTTATTCTGTCCTTGCTTTGGCACAAAAGCATCTGAGGGTTTTTTTTTTATTGCGGGTTTGCCTACAGGTAGATTAGATTAATTATTACTATGTAATGCAAGAACGATTGGGGAAGCTTAGCTAGACGTATTTTTTAAAAAGGTGCTGCCTTTTTGAATTCTAAGAAAATGCCTGTCAATCATGATAGAACATAATTTTCCTCATATAAGTCAGAGGAAGGGACTTTCACTTTCAGGTGGAATGGTTATCACTATCATGGAAGGACTAATGAAAATATCTCAAAATGAGACAACTGAAATTTTTTTAAATGATTCAGTTTTTGTGCTCTTGCAGGACTATACAAAACTATTTTAAGATAGCAGTGATATCACTTGACTTCAGTGCTCTCACTGTAGAATATAAGAGCCTTACTCTTGATTGCCCATCATGGACTTGTGGAGAATAAATATCTTACATATGCTTTACAAAATACTGTATATGTTTCAGCAAGTTTATAGATTGGGGAATATGAGAAGGCAAAAAAAATTTACATTTAATCTATGCATTTTTTGCCAAGCCATATTGAGTTATTTTACTACTAGAGACATTAGGAACTAACTGTACAAAAGAACCCAAGTTTAAAAGCATTTTGTGAGGTACATCATTTCTGTAATTGTATAATGTATTTCTTTGTGGTTTTAAGTGATAGACATTAAGTTAACAAACATATAAGAAATGTATGCACTGTTTGAAATGTAAATTATTCTTAGTACACTTTCAATGGGAGTTGCATTGCCCTTTTAGTGCCTTAATTTGAGAGAATTACTTTACTGCCATGGCTAAATATGGAAATTTCAAAAACACATTTTCAAAAAATGATGTCTGGGTCTTTTCATTGATGGTTATTGGACTTTAATAAATTAATTATATTCTTCATTGAACTACCTGCAAAAATAATGACTATAAAATTCTGCAAAATATGTAGAAGGTTTCACCAGTATAAAATTATGACAATACATCTGATGTTCTCCATCTAGCATAGGAAATACCAGATAAATACTATTACACTTATGTCCAGTAACAAGAGATGATTCAT
This sequence comes from Talpa europaea, assembly GCF_964194135.1. Lineage (NCBI taxonomy): Eukaryota > Metazoa > Chordata > Mammalia > Eulipotyphla > Talpidae > Talpa > Talpa europaea. The sequence continues at coordinate 59,146,009 of NC_140080.1, read as the reverse complement.
ATGGGCAGTATGATTTGTTGTTATCTTTTTAACCAAATACCTCCTCAGTAATTTATAATGGCTTTGCAGTAATGTGTATCAAATAAGAAGCACTGGAAAACTGATTGGTCTTTATGATGATGCATGTTTCAAGTGGTATCGAAAGCCGCACTGATGGATATGTAATAATAAACATATCTGTTATTAATATGCTAATGACTCTGTGCTCATTTAATGAGTAATAAAAGTAATTTATGGAGAGATACTTTTAATAGTGACTACTATGGTGTTTTCTTATGGCTGAAAGGAATGGAAACCAAGGTATAAATAGTCCTTGCCTGTATACAAATGTTTGTTAAATTCTAGATTAAAGTGAATTTTAAAAAGATAAAACCTGGTTTGGGTTCTGAAACAACCGTGGTTATAGTTGAAACACAGGGAAACAGTTTTCCATGGTTCTCTTGAATTTGTCACATCTTGATAGCACAAGCTCTGGCAAGCCAATTTCTAGAGTCTTTTCCAAGGAGATTTAATTAGTGAACTTGCTCAGAAGATACTGTATCTTCCTTCAGAGGAAGGAATATAATAAAAATTATGTATCCCTTTGGGTAAAAGTTGACAGATTTGCTTATTCTCATTATAAAAGACTCTGGTACATAAAACTTGGGGTTCCTCAGCTATGATGTAAACCCACTGCATATTTAGCACCTAACTGGACACTCTGTGTCACCACCATGGGATAATAGAATGAAAAATTCAATAGAGCACTTGATAAGCAGACTCAATCAAGAAGAAGAAAGAACCAGTGAATTCAAGGACAGATCATTTGAAATTATCCAGTCAGAGAAAAAAAAAAAAGAAAAAAGAATAAGAGTAAATAAACCTATTGGATTTATGGTACATTATCAAATAAAACTATATCCATATGTGAATCCAGACAGATTATAGGAAGAGAATGGGGCGGAAAGCTTACTTAAAGAAATAATGGCTGAAAACTCCCCAAATCTAGGGAGGGAAATAGACATCCAGACTTTTAACATCCAAATTCCCAAATAGGTTGATGCTATAGAGGTACATTAAGGCACATTACAAACTAAATTGTCAAAAGTCAAGGAGTAAAACAACTCATCACATACAAGAAAATGCTCATGAGACTATCCATATATTTCTCAGCATAAACATTTGCAGACCAGATGAGAGTAGGGTGATTTATTTGAAGTGCTCACAAAAGAAACCAAAACAAAAACCTAGCCAATCAAGACTACTATACCAACCAAACTCTTCTTTAAAAAAAGAGACACGGGGCTTCCCTGATGGCACATAGGGTTAAGTCTCAGCACTGTGAAGCAATCTGCAGCCAGGAAGCTAACCCACATGGCATAGCAGACTTCTCCTGTCTCGCCCGCTGCTCTCCTCAGCAGTGTATTTTAATCAGTCTGCCTGTTCAGCACACTACTCTGTCTCTGGTGAATCCTCTCACCCCCTGCACCTCTGGCCTACACCCCAGCCCTTGTATGCATAAATAAATAAATCTTTAAAAATTAATAAAAAAGGAGACTCTTCCCCAGGCAACACTGAAGGAGTCTGTCACCACGAGATATGCTGTACAAAAAGTGCTAACAGTTGTTGTTCAAGTTGAAAGGTGCTAAATAGCATCATAAAAACATAAATCTCACTGGTAATGATAATAAATATATAGGCAAATTCAGTGTTAGGTATATTTTACTAATGGTACACAAGTCACATTAACCTTTGTGCAAAAGTTAATAAAATATTAATACTTTCAGCTACAAAAATCTATACATACATAACATAAAAATGTGAAATCAATAATAAAGTATGTCATGTAAAAATGAAGAGTTTTTATATTCACTTGAAGTTATCAACTTGAAATAGACTTATGCTTTATGAAGTTACAGGATAGCCATGAAGGAAATACCTACAGAAGATGCACAAAAGAAAGATACAGGAACCAAAGCATATAATACCAAAAAAAAAAAAAAAATCATTAAATCACAAGGGAAAAATAAAAGAGGAAGGGAAATCTAAAAACAGAAGAATTAATATCACAAGACAAAGCCCCTATTAATAATTAAATATAAATTCATTAAGCGTTCCAATCAAAAGACAAAGTTGCAGAAGGATTAAAAAAACTATATACAATTGTCTAAAAGAGGCTCATTTTTATAATTAAGGAAACAGTCTTAAGTGAAGGAAAAGATATGTCCTGCAATGGTAACCAAAGGGGAGCAGAAGTGGTCACACTTTGTAGGTATAACTCAGAGATATTACAGGTTTGATTCTAGACCATCACAGTAAAGCAAATATCACAATAAAGTGAGTCATGTTACTTTTTGTTTTCCAGTGCATATAAAAGTTATGTTTATAGTCTAATAGGTGTGCGGTATCATTATGTCTAAAAACATACATACTATAATAAAATATTTTGCTAAGAAAATGAGCACATGCTGTTGGAAAAATAATGCCAAAAGACTTGCTTGACCCAAGGTTAACACAAACCAACAATTTGTAAAGTTTGCAATAATCTGCAAAAATAATGACATGAAGTGCAAGGAGATAAGGTGTACCTGGTAAGTAGAAAACTGCAATGAAAGACACAAATCATACAATGATTAAAAAGGTTAATTAAACCAGAAAGATAGAACATGCAACTAACATCAGAGCACCTAAAAATACAAAGCAAACATTGAGGGACAGATATGTTACAACACAATACAATTCTTGACAAATTTAACAAGGTTGAAATCATCCCAAATAACTTTTCCAGCCACAGTGGAATTAAACTAAAAACAATATAAGAAAAGTGGACAAACTCAGTACAATGAAGTTAAAGAACACTCCTACAATACTCTTGTATAACCATTAGTTCAAAGAAGAAATCAAAGGGAGATATATAAAATATGAGACAATGAAAACAACAACAACAAAAAACTTATGGGATGCAGCAAAAGCAATACTAAGGGCAAGTCTGGAGTGACAAATATATAAATGAAGAAAGATCTCAACTAACTTTACACCTCAAGGAACTATGACTAAAAAGGAAACTAAGCCAAATTAGCAGAAGTAAGAAAGATTAGAGCAGAAATGAAACAAACTATAAAAACAATAGAAAAATTGACAAAATGTTTTCTAGAAAGAAAAATCCTTAGAAAAAAGTCATATGAAATCATAAATGAAATGATACAATATTACAACAAATAAAGATCTTAAGGGACTCTATTAGGCAATTACATGAAACAATTTGGATAACCTATAAGAAAATAAAAATTCTCAAATACAGTCTACTAGGACAAAATAAAGAAGAAATAGAAATCTTGCACAGACCTAGAACAATTTTAAAAAGGGTTTGAATCAGTAATCAAAAACTGACCGACAAAGAAAAGTCCCGGGAATAGATGGTTTCATAGTTGAAATCTACCAAACATTTAGAGAACTGATGCTAATCTGTCTTAAAGAGTTCAAGAAAATTTAAGAGGGAGCACATTCATGAGGTCAGCATTACTGCAATACCAAAGTCAGACAAAGATACCAAAAGAAAAAACATCAATATCCCTGATGAATATGTATTCAAAATTTCTTAACAAAATATTAGCAAATTGCACTGAATGAATATAAGAATATACATCATGACAAGTGGAGTTTATTCCTTAGATGAAAAGATAGTTCATATAAATCGATGTGATATACAATATTGATGAATTAAAGATAAAAGTCACACAATCATCTCAATAGATGCAGAAAAGGCATTTGATAAATTCAACACCCCTTTAAGATAAAGCCTCAATGAAATGAACATATAAGACAGAAGAAGACCATACAGAAAAAGCCTACAGCTAATATACTCATTGGTGAAAATGGAAAGATATTCCTCAGAGCAAGACAAAATAAGGATGCCCATTCTTAATACTTCCTTTCAACACTGATATGTTTTGGGAGCCTGCTGCCATAAGGAGCTGGAGTTTATGGAGAATACCTGTTTGCACTGCATACAGAGTTCCAGGACATTAGAAGTTCTTTTTTTTTTTTTTAATTTTTTTTTTAATAGAGGCATGTTTTATTTATTTATTCATTTATTTGTTTGTTTGTTTTTGTTTATACATGCACTGGGTACAGTCAGAAGTACGGGAGGGTGAGAGAATTCACCAGAGCCAGAGCAGGCAGAAGGACCGAAGTACACTGCTGAGGGGAGCAGCGGGCGGCAGGAGAGGTCTGCACGCCATGTGGGACCCTCCTCCGGTGGCCGGGGAGCAGCCGGGGATCGAACCGGGGCCGCAGAGGCCGCGGGCAGCTTCGCAACCCAGTGCTCAACCGGTGCGCCACCAGGGAGGCCCAGGACATTAGAAGTTCTACAAACAGAACTTCTTCCCACAATTGACTCCTGTTCCCTGAGGATGTACTGGCTTGTGCACATGTTCCCTACTAACCAAGAAAACTTTTTCAGCAGTAACTTATTAATCTGTATAAGCAAAAACACAATTGCGTGCTATTTTCTTGTTCCTTTGTTCATATCTGTAATAAAAGTTTGGGCTGGGAGAGTGAAAAGCAGAGCCGCTCTCAATGGCACTCTCCCTCGTCTCCCCCTGCTGCAAATTCATTTAGACGCCAAGTCTTTGTTAACCACAGAGGACTTACTTCATCAGCTGTCCTGACTGTGGCAGTAATGGAAGACTTAACCAGAGAAATTTGGCAAAGAAAAGCCAAATCAAAAATTCCATTTACAATAGCATCAAAGGGATAAAATCCTTAGGGATAAATTTGACCAAAGAATGAAAGATTTGTACACTGAAAAAATTGCAGCATTGAAGGAAGTTTTAAAAACATAAGTAAATCATGGGCCTCCCCGGTGGCAGAGCAGTTGAGCTCTGGGTTGCGAAGCTGCCCGGCCTCTGCGGCGCCGATTCGATCCCGGGCTGCTCCCCAGCCACCAGAGGAGGGTCCCACAGGGCGCGCCGGATGCTCCCCTCAGCAGTGTACTTCGGTCCTTCTGCCTGCTCTGCTCCCTGCTCTGGCTCTGGTGAATTCTCTCACCCTCCCGCGCTTCTGACTGTACCCAGTGCATGTATAAATAAAACAAACAAATAAATAAATAAAACATGCCTCTATTAAAAAAAAATAAGTAAATTAAAAGACATCCTATGTTCCTCAATTGGAAGAATTATTGTTAAAATATCTATACCTTCCAAAGCATTCTACAGATTCAGTGCAATCTGTTAAAATCCCAAGAGCATTTTTACAGAAATAGAAAAATGATCGGGGCCTCCCTCGTGGCGTAATGGGTTAAGACAAAACGTATGAAGCTGTCCACAGCCTTTGCAGCATGAGTTTGATCCCTGGCTGGCCAGGGAGCAACCCACATGGTACAGCAGACCTCTCCTGACTCACCCACTGCTCCACTCAGCAGTGTACGTGTGTCAGTCTGCCTGTTCTGTTCCCCACTCTGTCTCTGGTGAGTCTTCTCACCCTCCGCACCTCTGGCCTGTACCCCAGCTTTTGTATCCATAAAAAAATAAATCTTAAAAAAAAGAAAAATAATCATAAAATTCATGTGGAATCATAAAAGACCCTGTGTAGTCAAAGCAGTTTTGAACAGAAGACAAAGCTATCATACTTCCTGGTGTCAAAATATGTGACAAAGCTACAATAATCAAAACTTTTAATACTAGCATAAAAACACATATAAACCAATGGAACTGAACACAGGGATCCCAGAAACAAATCTCCACATATATAGTCAACTGTTAACTATATAGTCCACATATATAGTCACCCTTTGCCAAAGGTGCCAAGACTACACAATGGGAATAGGACTGTTTCTTCAATAAATAGTGTTGGGAAAAGTTTCAAAAAAATAAGTGCAATTGGACTCAACACATGATACAAACATCAACTGACATTGGATTAAAGACTTCAGAACTGTAAAAATGCTAGATGAAAACATAGAGGAAAGCCACTTGACACAGCCTTGGCAATGATTTCTTGGCTGTGACATCAAAAGCACAGCAAAAGCAAAAATTTTTAGAAGATGGGATTATATCAAATTTACACAGGCAAGGAAGCAACAAAGTGAAGGAGAACCTATGGAATGGGAGAAAATATTCACAAACCCTGTATCTGTATCTTTTCAATTTAGTATAGAAAATACTACACCTGGGCCTCCCCGGTGGCGCAGCGGTTGAGCGCTGGGTTGCGAGGCTGCCCGCGGCCTCTGCGGTGCCGGTTTGATCCCCGGCTGCTCCCCGGCCACCTGAGGAGGGTCCCACAGGGCGCGCAGACCTCTCCTGCCGCCCGCTGCTCCCCTCAGCAGTGTACTTCGGTCCTTCTGCCTGCTCTGCTCCCTGCTCTGGCTCTGGTGAATTCTCTCACCCTCCCGCGCTTCTGACTGTACCCTGCGCATGTATAAACAAACAAACAAATAAATAAATAAATAACATGCCTCTAAATTAAAAAAAAAAAAAAAGAAAATACTACACCTGAAGAAGTTATTTCACTGGGAATTAATTCTCTAATTTGTTGTAAATTATAAAGTGGATTTGATGACTAGGTGTTGAGTGGAAAATAGTATGGGAAAGATTATATAAGAAGTTTTAGCATATACAAACTTTTCTGTGGAATCAAATCTGAATGTGAGAATCATAAGTCACATGGGAATGATACATAAAATTAAGAATCTCTTTTCCTTTGTGTGGCAGAGACTGCTGATTTTCCACTGAAATCCATTTTCTCCTTACTTAAGAGTAGAGTTTAAGATTATATTCTTCTCCCCAGTTAGAGATTACATTTCCCAGACTTTCATATAGCTATACCATGTAACTGTTTTCATTAAGTGAAATATGTATGGGAATTGTTAGGTGTACATTTCTCCAGTTCTTGTAAATGGGTGTGCTGCACTTTCCCCCCTTCTATTATTTCTTCCTGTGTGCTGAAATCTATATTTAACCCAACAGGAAAAAAAACAGCCCCTTAATGTGTTGCTGCTCATAACGGCGTTTTTTTTTCAGGCTGAGTATGAACATTTCCTGAATTTGTTAGTTTGTTAAGGTTAATTTAAGGATTTTAATGGGAAAATATTTCCTGGATGATTCATTTGGGACCAATGTTGTCAGAAGGTTGTTTATAAATAGGAAGGTAGAGGATCAAGGTCAAAGAAGGAGCTGTGATTGTTACAGGGCAACCCCGATATAAAACGTGTTGCTTGACTGTGTGTCCTTACCCACATGCTTAAAGGGGACTTAAACTGCAGGCACACACAAAAGGTTAATAACAGATTTATTTTCAAGGGAAGGGGAAATGAGGAAATGAGTACTTCAGGGAGAAAAAGAGGGAGATAAATTCGTAAATGCGTCCTACCCGTTCTGCTGACCTGGAATCCAAATTACCTGCTGAAAGGTGGCAAAAAGCCAAGAGCTGTGGGTCCAAGAGGTTGACCCCAGTTCACATGGCTGGTTATATATACAAACAGGAATCATGACTGCTTAACTCTGCCCTCAGGTCATCACAACCCTCCCTTTGGGGATCATGGGATTTGTAGTTCCCAGTATCTTGATGGAGTGGGGATGGGGTCCACAAAGCCCATATGGAGTTTGCTCAGGACATCCTTTCCCCCTAATATGATGATGGAAACAGGTTGGAGTGATGTTGTTGCTGCAGTGGGTCCTGAGACTGGTATTTGTGGGTAGCCTCTAGGATCTGGAAAAGGATGAAGCGTAGATTCTCCCCTAGAGCCTACAGAAAGCTATGGTCTTGCTAACACTTTAAGGTGAAGAGCATTCTTGAACTTGTTTGCCAGAACTGTAAGATGATAAAATTTGTATTGTTTTAAGCCCTATATTTGATGTGGCATTTTTTTTTTCTTTCAGTGGGAATAAGAAATCAATACATAGCTCTTCTGTTTTGGGTAGCTCATGTCCTATATCCAGTGTGTCTATGTGAGAGGTAGAACCAGACATTCTTTTCCTCATCATTGGACAATTACATAGTCTTGTCTAGGATGTGGAATCTTGGGGCAGTGAGGCAGTCACAGAATTGGAAATTACTCATGAATGTGGTAGCGCAAGTAGCAGACTTTCTGTGACATAACCTTGCCAATGTTCCCTGCTGCCCATCTCCCTTTGTTCCTATCCATTTTCTGTGCCTGGATTGCTGGTTTTCCTATTGATTCTGTTAGCTATATCAAGTCCTCTAGTTTTTGTTATTTATAGCCAAGAGTTCTAATTCAGAGTTACATGGTCAATGTATGCATATTTCAATATTCCTACCATATTCTCAGTCTTATGAGAGCATGTTTATCTTTGTACTCATAGCTTCTATACTGTCTTGCACTCAATAAAATGCTTGCTGAGAGCAAACAGCTACAGTGTAATGCTACTGATAGCAAGAGGTGATTGTAGGAGTAGCATTTAATTGTATATGAAACAGCACTGGATGAAGATTTTATTTTACTTTTTAAAAGATTTTTATTTATTTATGCATACAAGAGCTGGGGTACAGGCCAGAGATGTGGGGGCGGGGATGAGAGGATTCACTAGAGACAGAGTGGGGAACAGAACAGGCAGACTGACCGAAATACACTGCTGAGGGGAGCAGTGGGCAAGACAGGAGAGGTCTGCTGCGCCATGTGGGTTGCTCGTTGGCCTGCTGGGGATCAAACTTGTGCTGCAAAGCCTGCGGATTGCTTCATAGTGTGGTGCTTAACCCCTTGAGCCACCAGGGAGGCTGTAGATGAAGATTTTAATATTAGATATGATTTCTGTTGGCCAGATAAGGAGGAAACATTTTAAGCAATAAACTGTAGATTCGTCACCACTTAGCTTTCTGATAGTTGACCACATTTTTAGGAACTTATTTATTTGTAAACATGCAGGTTAAGATATTACCAATATATTTATTATTTAAAGAACTCAATCTTAAGAAGACGACTAGTCTCAAGACCCATATAGATCAGAACTTAGTACTGTATAGTATATGGGGCAAGGTTGCGCATCTACAACTCTTGTTATTTCTTTTTATGCCTCCTTTCAGTTGCTAGCACTGTGTTCCAAATCCTCACTCTGCTCTATTTATGTTAAATTCAGATCTTGTATTATTAAGGAGGGGAGATGCACTGAAAACAAAGTTGACTGAGACAAATTCCTGGTCATATATGGAATAAGTAAGTTAAAAATAGGTTGATCTCACATTCGCTTCTTTTGGTGTCAAATAATTCCATTTCTACCAGACAACTATGATTCCTGTTTATAGTATGTTGAAGGAATACAGATGTTTATTCTGTAAAAAGAAGTATGGTGATACCTACTGAAAGAGAGTCACAGGGTACCACAAGAGCACAGCACAGAGAAAGATTTGCACTGGCATCCTTCCATCCTTAGATCTTATGTCTAAGGATGTCTAAATTGACTTTATGTCAATTTCAACAAAGGGCAGCAAAGATTTTCCCACACAGGACCAATCCAATATATTTTAAAATATCTCTTTAATGAGAATATATTATTGGGCATTCAGAGAATAGAAAATAAAGCTACCAATAAGCCACTACACTAACCATACCCTACAGTCATTCTCAAGCTTTTACTGTGTAATCATTATGTTGCATACTATGTGTAATGCACTGTGGTAGGTGTCATGGTATCATTTAATAAAAGTAAAACCTGGTCTCTGCACTTCACTCAGCTGAACAATGCTGGGAGACAAAATAGATAAGGAAGGGGAACCCATAGAGTGCCATGGGAACTTGGCCATGGGTCCACATGACCTATTGGGGAGGGGGGGGGGCTATCACAAATTCTGGGAAATGCAGAAACGGGGTAAACAGAACCAGGCAGGACACCTATGTAGAAGGCCCATGGGATAGCAACTAGCCCAGACAAATTTCTCCAGTCATGAAAAGCCTCAAAAACAGGTTATAAAAGGGATCACCAAATCCTTCCTGCAGACTTCTGTCTCCCCACTGCTTCTCCTAGCAGTATATTTCAATAAATCTACCTTATCTGTTCTCCACCGTCTCTGGTGAATTCTCTCAAACCCTCACACTGATATTAGCCAGCCACAGAAAGTATCTTCTACACATGATCTTATTTAATTCTCACAATAATCTTATTACATAGATACTATTCTTTCCATTTATAGATAAGGAAATTGAGGTTCAGAGGTCACTCAGCTAGTAAGGAACAATGGGATTCAAAACAAGTCTGGATTCATTAATGTTCTTATAATCACAAAGTTCAATACATTTTTTAACAGTAAATATTATACACCACCTATCAAACTTTTGACTATTTATTAGTAAGTAAAGGTGTTGCAGTATCTTTAAAGAATTTTTTTTTCTTAGGCCTCCCTGGTGGCGCAGAAAGTTGAGCTCCACACTGTGAAGCTGTTCGCAGCCTTTGCAGCACGGGTTTGATCCTGGCCGACCAGTGAGAATCCCACATGGCGGGGCAGACCTCTCCTGTCTTGCTGGCTGCTCCCCTCAGCACTGTGTTTTCTCAGTCTGCCTGTTCCGTTTCCCGCTCTGTCTCTGGTGAATCCTCTCACCCTCTGGTGCATCTGGCCTGTACCCCGGTTCTTGTATAAATAAATAAATCTTAAAAAAAAAAAAAAAGAAAAAAGAAACAAAACCCAACCTTTAAAAAAAATTTTTTTTTTCCTCTCGCCTTCCACCCAACCACCTGTGCCCATACTTCTTTTGCTTTCTTTCCCCATCACCTCTCCACTTTCCTCTGGTAACCATTATATTTTTTGCTGACTTCAAGATTTATTCCTACTATTCTTTGTGTATAAATGTTTTTGGTTATTTGTACAATACATCTGATACACTTCCTAGTGTATTACTTACATTATTTTAAATAATATTCTATAGTATCTTTGTGTCATTGTAAGTCATATTTTTCCTAGTTGGAAAAATTTAAATGTGCAAAATAAAAACCCACATTTTCAGCTGGTTACATTTTGGATCATATTCTTAGGATAGGTTTTGAAGTAGCTAGTAAAAAATGAATAAGGCTTCTGATATTGATGAGATCACTCTCCTAAAGGTCTGTATTATTTTGAAATATGGATTCATTATGAGAATAACAATTCAAACTAAACTTTTCTAGCATTTGGGATTAATGTAAAACTTTGCTTTATTTCATCAGACAATCTCAATTTTAACTTGCCATTTCTTTGAAAATCCTCCGTTCACGTACAGGTTCTTTTCCTTCTTAATTCACCTACAAATCTGGGATCTAAACTGCTACTGCAATATAGAGTTGGAAGAAACCTCAGAAACCTTCCAATTTAATGTCCTCATTTTCCAGATCTGGGGACACAGTCCAAGACATCTAAGTGGTGGGTTAGGGGTAACTTCCACCAGGTAGTCTGGAGCTGGACTCCTGGAGAGTTTTTCCCCATATTTAACCTCACTTGGTCCAACCTAGTGAGGGGTTGTTAGAAACAACAGTAATACATGACAATCAAGGCTGACCTTTCATTTAAGTGTTCGAGGTGCGTCGACATTTATTTTTGTCCCTAAACCCTTAAATCCTACTTCTCATTAATAAGAAGACCCAGTCGAGGGGCCTCTGCTCTCAGCTCTTCTATTGGCCACATTAACATGAGAAAACCTCCGGCTTGTACGGACCTGCCGTTTTAAAAATAAGTAGGAAGAGACATTTTATAAAAATCTTTCTTAAGAAGGGCCGTCAGGCGCCGACACCGACGGCAGCACGGCGCGAACCCGCCCAGCCCACGCGGCGGGCTGGCGCGAGAGGCGGCGTCCAATGCGCAGGCGCGCCTTGTATCCGTGCGGCCGCGCGTCAGCCCCGCGCGCCCCGCCCCCCCAGGCTTCCCTCCCATCTCCCAGCCTCTCCACTCTCCTGGCCCCGCCTCGCCGCGCCGCGCCTCTTCTCCTCCCGGCACTCGCCCCTTGGCTCCGCGGACGAACTGCGTGTTGCTGCGTCATCGCCAGTGGCCGGTTTGAATGAGGCTCTGGTCGCACCCGAGCCGCCACCACCACCGCGCCTCCGCTTCGGTCGCTGCCACAGCTTCTTCGTGTCCCTTCCCCTGGCCACCCTTGCCGGGGCCGTTCTGTCTGCGCCGCCGCTTCCCCTAGGGCCCCGCCATGCCACTCTACTCCGGTGAGCTCCCTCCTCGCCTCGTGCCCAGCTATCCGCCCGGCGCTAGGCCTCTGAGTAGGCCGGGCCTGAAGGGCGGGTGCCCGACCGGCCACGGGGCGGGGGAGGGTCTGGGGAGGTGTGGACTAGGGTCAGTGGCGTGGAGAGGACCCTGGCCCTTTTTCCTCTCTTCCTGCTAGTTCTGAGCCCTGCTTCGCGAGGGAGAGCCGCCTCTCCCTGGCCGCCGGGTGGGTGGGGTGGGCGGGGGAGTGGAGGTGGGGAAGCTGCGAGCGTCGGCCTCTCGGAGTCATGACTCTGCAGAATAGTTTCTGTCGTCGTCCCAGCCTGCAGGGAAAGGTGAGGGTGTGTCCTGGGCTCTGGGACCAGGCTGGAGGAGGGATCTCCTGGACCCCATCGGTGGAAGGGACGGGCAGGGGGGGAAACCTGAAGTGAGGGCGGGTGGAGGTACCCGGGATGTAAGGTTAGCCTTTATTACTCTTGGAGTTACATCAATGACTGTATTCACTTTGCGCTTTCCCCTTGTTTTTGGCTTAACCGCCCCTTTGGTACCTGTTTCAGTTTTCTCCCGAGGCAGATTGCCAATTTATCTTCATTTTTTTTTCCATCAAACATTGTATTGCGCTTTTATGTCCGAAGCGTACTGTTAACTTGGACAGGTAGCTGAGTACTAATATCCGCAGGCGTCATTTCCTTTTGATTGGTGTGTGACAGGTTTTTTTATTTTTCGTAATTATATGGTGGCACTTCAAGGTATTGCCAGGGATCACGTTTTCACTGCGTTAATAGACCCTGCTGTTTCCTAGTCATATTCAAAATGGCACCTAAAATGTACGTGTTGGCTCCAGTTGGCTGTGGATGTGCGATTCGTTCACAATTCCTGACTCTGTACTCTCTCATATTCCTTTAAATAAGAGTCATCATTAAAGAAAAAGTCAAAAGAGTAATGTTTAATCAGTCTCCTGGTGGATTCTTGATGTTTTAGAAAATTTAATCCAATTCTTTAATAGTGATTACTTAACCTCTCTCTAAAGTCACAGCAATTAACAATAGAATGGAGCTTGAGATATTCTATTTATACATTATAGAGTTAAGGGAACACTACTGGTGAAAAGTAAGTGTACGCTAATGCTTAAATCGCTCACCTCACACGCAAGCAAGACCAACCCCTTGAAAAAAATGCCTGTATTCACCAAACTTTCTATCTTAAAAATGAGTTACATCTTAAATATTGAGTGAGATCTTTTGCTCATTTCCAGCATGAGGGAATGAAGATTTCAAAGGTCTCTTTCCTTGACATCATATTGTGAATCTGTATTTTCATGTTTTGCAAAAATGCTGCTGTTAAAATGAGGACATTTAATACACTGTTTCTAGTAGAAAAGCACTGTTTTCAGTAGAAAGTTAAATATCCAGATTCTGACCTGGATTTTTATTAAGTGCCATAAAAATTAATGAACACCTGTGTGGCTGTCACATAGCTAGTGTTTTTATACATGTTGGTTTATTTTAATCTTCAATGTAATCATATGGTATTAGTATAATTTTCTTTTATAGGTAAGTTTAAGTTATTTATGGTTTTACATTAAATAAATCATATATTTTCTCCATCATTTCTAATACTATTTTGGTTTCATTCTGTTTCATTCTTGCTTGTACTCATGTTTGTAGTTTTCCTGATTGAAATTATGCCCTCTTCAAACCCATTTTCCTTGCTGCAGCTCTGATGTTCAGGCCAAAATGTCCTTTAATGAAAACATTTCAGGGGTTGCACATTTCTTACAACAGAAAGCCTGTGTGTTTTAGAATGACTGTGTTACCTTCCTTGACTTAACCCTTGTTCGGTTTCCAGTTTTAGCTATTTCTTTTCTCTAGGTTTACCTGCATATCAGCACCATGTTACTTTAGGCTTTTGAATTTTTTTCTTGTCTATTCCAGGAATGCTTTTAATTCTCTTTTATTCTCTGGCTAACACCGAATTTCTCAAAGTTGATAACGGAAACAAAAAGTTATTGCTTCCTTCAGGGAACACTTTCTTACTCATCAAGCATTCCTCTGTTCCTGTATACTTATATTTATTTTGTATGCTAATTATTTTAACCTTTTTCCCTTGTCTCTTTTATTAGACTATAAGTTCATAGAGAATCACCTGCTAGACTATTGTGTCTGGTCTTATCATTGAAGTAGGGCTAAACATAGTAACTGAACTGGTGAAAGGGTTGGGATATGGAATCAGGGTCAGCTTTTCAAATTCTGATTGTAGTGGTGGAAAATCAGACAATTCTTAGTTGTGAGTTTCTCATTTTTGAGTAGGTATAAAGATTTCCGAGTAAACAAGCAGTATGTATCATATACATACATCCTTGAGTTTGTTTTACATATTTCAAAAGTAAGCTATATAGGGGTTGACTCATTCTTCAGAACTTTTTCATGTTCCTAAACTGAAACGCTATACCCATTTAACAGTAATTCTTCATTTTTCCTTCCTAACATGCTCCTGGCAACTTCTATTTTATTGTCTCTCTGAATTTGTCTGCTCTAGGTACCGCATATAATATCTGTCCTTTTGTGTATATGACTTATTTCACTGAGCATAATGTTTCCAAGCATCCTCCATATTGTAGCATGTGTAAGAATTTCATTAATTTTTAAGACTGAATAGTATCTATTACAGGTATAATACCACATTTGTTCATTTATCTTTTGGTGGATCATTGCTTGTCCCCATCTTTAGGCTGTTGTAAATAATGCTCCAATGTGTATGGATATACAAATCTATTTTTGAACATCTGCTTTCCATACTTTTGGGTATATAACTAGAAGTGGAACTGCTGGATCATTTGGTAGTTCTATGTTAATTTTTTCAGTGATTCCCATGTAGTTTTCCTCAGTGGCTACACCATTTTCTCAGCATCAGTGAACAAAGGTTCCAATTTTTCCATAACCTCAACACTTGTTATTTTCTGTTTAAAAATTTTATTTTGTAATTACCACCTAAATTGTTATGAGGTAGGGTTATATGTTTTTTAATGATCTTTGTAGTCTTTTTAATATTTGACCACTTGTTGCTGAGGAACCAAGACTTTCAGTTCTTCCATATCTTTCTCTTACGAGACAGTATTGTTTAACCTGTTTTAAAGGTGCCTTACTATCCCAAGACATTTTTCTTCCCTCAAACTATCTTTCTAACTTTTCTTTCTCCTCTCTATTTTTAGTCTTTATAAAACATTTTGAAATCTGAAACTTACCCTAGGAAATATTTCAGTATGATATTTTGCAGAGATTATTGGAGTAGAATTCCGAACAGTAATACTTATCCATTAGTTTTGTAATATTAGTAAATCAGTCAACTTAAGTGTCAGTCTTATTTAGCAAAGGAGAGCTTGGATTAGATACAGTAAGATTTTATTCAAGGCCTACTGGGCCCACTGTGTTCAAGTCACTCCTGATTTGGAAAGCATTATAAGCATAGAAAGATGAGTGACAGTTCAGTTTTTAAGAAGTAACCTAATAGGTCTCCTAAAGATTTTCTAAATCTAAAGTTTTGTCATTTTATAAATGAGAAAAAATAAGTTGTGCTTTTGTTTGCAGTTACTGTGAAATGGGGAAAGGAGAAATTTGAAGGTGTAGAATTGAATACCGATGAGCCTCCAATGGTGTTCAAAGCTCAACTCTTTGCACTGACTGGAGTCCAGCCGGCCAGACAGAAAGTTATGGTGAAAGGAGGAACATTGAAGGTACAATATTCCCCACGTTTTCATTATTTGATGTTTTTATAGGATAGGTCAAAATAACACCAGAAAATGTAGCATTTGAGGTATTTTTTTTTTTTTTTAATTTGTTGAGAGTATATAGAATCTGGGATTAAAACTGTGTTATTCATGTTAGTGAGAGGAAAGAATGTTGTAGCCACTTCAGAGCACTATGTTATAAATAAACATTTTAGGGCCTCCCCGGTGGCGCAGCGGTTGAGCGCTGGGTTGCGAAGCTGCCCGCGGCCTCTGCGGCGCCGGTTTGATCCCCGGCTGCTCCTCGGCCACCGGAGGAGGGTCCCACATGGCGCGCAGACCTCTCCTGCCGCCCGCTGCTCCCCTCAGCAGTGTACTTCGGTCCTTCTGCCTGCTCTGCTCCCCGCTCTGGCTCTGGTGAATTCTCTCACCCTCCCGCGCTTCTGACTGTACCCAGTGCATGTATAAACAAAACAAACAAACAAACAAATAAATAAATAAAACATGCCTCTATTAAAAAAAAAAAAAAAATTTAAAAAAAAAAAAAAAAAAAAAAAAAATAAACATTTTAATTTTAAAATCCATTATGCCAGTGAATACCTATAGGTATAAGAGGCCTGGGGCCCTCCACATACCTATATTGCTTGAATCTTTTTTCCTATAAAGGTGTATTGTATTTTATTTTGTGTAGGTATTTGTATTTCCTTAGTAATTTTCTTTTATAGTGATGGGAAATTTAACTGTTAAAAATGTGGAATAGTATGGTAGTTGTTTGCTTTTTTTTTAAAGGACTTTGACAGAATGTATTTTTGTACATACAGTTAAATATTAGAATTTAAAGTACTTCAACATCTTTACCAAAGCTCTGGTAGTGGAATGTTGGAAAACTGAATTTTTTTCCTTTGGCCTTTTGCATCCTACCCGTTAAAAAAGAGCCATTATCTTTTAAAAATAATAGCTATCTAATACCTATCTGAACATAGGAAGAAGAGAGAACATAGGAGGAAGAGAATTTAAGTATATCTTTTTTTTAAAGATTTATTTATTTGGGCCTCCCTGGTGGCGCAGGCGGTTGAGCGCAGTGCTGTGCAGGGCAGGTTTCCATCCCCACCAGCCATGGAGATGCCCACTGGGCGGGGCAGCCCTCTCCTGTCTCTCCCACTGCTCCCCTCAGCAGTGTATTTTGTCAGTCTGCCTGTTCTGTTTCCTGCTCTGTCTCTGGTGAATCCTCTCACCCTCCCGCACATCTGGCCTGTATCCCAGTTCTTGTATAAATAAATCTGGAATATATTTATTTATGCATATTTATTTATGCATACAAGAACTGGGGTAGAGGCCAAAGGTGGGGGAGGTGAGAGGATCCACCATAGACAGAGTGGGGAACAGAATAGGCAGGCAGACTGAAATATACTGCTGAAGGGAGTAGCATGTGAGACAGGAGAGGTCTGCTGCACCAGGTCTGCTGCGCCATATGGTAGCTCCCTGGCTGGCAGGGGATTGAACTGGTGCTGCAGTGGCTGCGGATAGCTTCACAGTGCTGTGCTTAACCTCTTGTGCCACCAGTGAGGCCCAATTTAAGCATATCTTTAGTTTCCTTTAATTACTTTGGAGTGGTTGTATTTATTGTATTTAAAGTTGATGAAGGACTATGAAAATGTTGTGAAGATATTTTCTCTATTAATGTTTATAATATAGAAGTGTAGTTTTCTAAAAAAAATTCTTTAAGAACTAGACATGATTTGCTTAAGACTTGTAGTTAACTTTAGAGATAAGAACAGACTGTTCTGATTAGGTGGGCAGTAAAACAAATGTTGGTTGAAAACATTGTTTCCCATATAAGTTGTAATATGATTTTTGGTCATTAGTGAACTTGAGAACCAAATTTGTGCTGAGTCTTATATTGGTTGTGTACTGGAGGAAATATAGAATAATGCCTACTGAATGAAAGTATGACTAATAGCTAATATTTATTGAGGCTTTTCTAAAATTCTCATCTGCATTTTTAAGGTGAGAAAAGTGTTTTTTATATATTAATGTATAAAAAGCGAGGAAGTACATTTTATAGATGAAGAGACTTAGCATCTGAGAGGTGTAAATAGTATGTTAAATCATCAGAGGAACTCAGTTGGGTCTGGATTCATTTCACAGTTTTGTGTGACCTTGGATAAATAAGTGATCTGAGGGGACATGTATAGTTATCATTCCTTATGAGTAGCAGTCATATTCCTTAAACTGAGGAGAGCCTTTAGATAGTTGTTGTTCTACTTTACAACAGTGACCAAAGAGATAATTAACACTACGAAAGGGGGGCATAGTGAGGGCTTAGTACCTTTTGTAAGAGGAAAAGAGTAATCTGGAGGTGACTATCCCATAAAGGGAAGGACTTAACCACAGCAGTCCAAACTATCTTTGAACTAAGAATGGAATTAAAAAGTAAAATCTTGATTTAATTGAACATATTGAAGTAGATAGATGTGAAATTTAAGACTTAGGAAATATTCATGGACATGGCAAGTATTTATTAAGGATTGGTTTACCTTAGGGTAGTCTTGTTAATTCTTGTTCATTCTTCTGGTATAATTTTTAATAATACTTCATTCTAAAAATCTCTTGGTTTGGGTGATAAATCATCCTAGTATATAGACTTACTTCTTAAGTTACTGTTATTCTTGTTACATAAGCTGGTTCTTATGTGACAGTTCTGCTGCTTCCAGACAAGCAAAAAGTTGGCATCTGTTATTTGTCATCAAGTATTTTTCATTACTTTTGGCACTGCCAAGTTTATGCAATTTAAGACGTTGATAAACTTAATAGCTTTGATTTTTTTTTCTTAAAAGCACAATTACAGTAACTTTTTTGAAATTGTGCTTCACTTTGTTTTACGTCACAGATACTGCATTTTTTTCCTATTTTTTAAATTTTATAAATATTTTGCATCATTCTTCCTTTTTGTGCAATGTATGTTTTCTCCTCTCAGGTGTAATCCCTGTAAAATTCCCACTACCAATTCACCCCTGCACCATCACCATAGTCCCTTGTGCTCTTTTATTCCCTGTTTTGACCCCTCTCCCTCCCCTGCAGAATGTCTCTAATTTATAATTGCCTGTTAATTTTGTTTTTTTAATTTACTATAATTATTTTTTTCCAGATCCCTTATTTGTTCTCCTATATTCCTCCTATAAATAAAGCCATCTGATATTTTTCCTTTTCTTTTTGGCTTATTTCACTGAGCATAATCCCTTCCAGCTCCATCCATTGTTTGCAGTAACTTTAGTAAAATCTGCATACAGAAAAAATTCTATTGAAGGAGTTAAAATTAGGTGATTATTAAATTATGTTCAGATTGTACAGGGGTGCTTAACTGTTTCTTTTTTGCCTTTAATACAGGATGATGATTGGGGCAATATCAAAATAAAAAATGTAAGTATTATCTCAACATTTATAATACAGTTTTGTAATTATTAAACCAAAATATATCCACGTCATTTTTTCCCTATGTATATCCAGTTATTCCAGCACCATCTGTTGAAAATAGTTCATTTTTTGCATTGACTTGTTCTGGGATCTTTCTTCTTGAAAATCACCTGTTATATTTTTGTGTTCTTGTTTTATTAATATGTTTTTAAATTATTTTATTTTTATTTATTTAAAAAAATTATTTATTTATTTGTACAAGCACTGGGTACAGTCAGAAGTGGGGAGGGTGAAGAGAATTCTCCAGAGCCAGAGCGGGGAGCAGAACAGACAGACCCACAAAACACACTGCTGAGGGAAGCAGCGGGTGCAGCAGGAGAGGTCTGTGTGCCATGTGGGAGCCTTGCCTGCGGCCAGGGATCGAACAGGTGCTGCAGAGGCTGCAGGCAGCTTCACAGCCCAGCGCTCAACCTGCTGTGCCACCGGGGAGGCCCCCCAAATTAATTTTCATTAACCATAGACACTTCCACATTGTTTTTATTAATAACACATCCCAGACAATGCTTCCCAGAAGCACTTATGTCAGTTCCCATTACATTTTGAGTACATAATTTCTACAGATGGTGCCTATGCCAATTTCTACAAAGGGGAAGACAAAGTCATACAACATGTTACAGAGGGCTTTCTTAATTTTTCTGTTTAGCCCATGTTGAATACCTTTTGTAAGTACAGTTATACTCATATTTGCAAAGACACGGAGCTTTCTCTTTGCTTCCCTATGAGGACAGACCTTAGTCTGAGGCTAGATTCTTTTTATCACTGTCTGATTGAATGTGTTTTACATACATTGAAGTAGACTGCTGTTTGTTCACCTGACCCTCACAAAGGGGATATTCCTCCATATAGAATCCCAGTAGCTTTAGGGTGTGAGTTAGTCTTGGGATTTTTCTTCGTGTATAAATGACAATGGTAGGGTGTCATTGAGCTACTTGGGAATAAGGGCTCTTTTAATATGGGGGCACAGACTCTAGCAAGTCTTCACTCCCATAGAGAGACCCCTCATGTAGATGTTTCAGCATTGGTATTCTAGGCCGTTGGGAGGAGTGTCGTTCCATCTGAGTTCATGCTCCAAGTGTAACTCCAAGTGAACTGTTCATCAACCTTTTCATCCCGGTCAGTGTAATAGGGAACAAACTGAGATAAAGTCATTGGAGAGATGAGTGCCTCTTGTAGAGCAGAATGAGCAGCACCTTTAGCTGCAGTCAGCTGCTCTGTTGATGTCTGCAATTTCAGATCATCCCTTTGGTAGACAGTGCATCATTGCTACAGCTGATGGCAGAGCTACTACTCTTAGCCAGACCAGCATCTCTAGTGGGTGCTGAATATATTTGTTGCTGACTATTAGAAGCCCCCTTTCCATATAGCACTATGTTTGTATAGAGCCATGAAGACATATTTCCAGTTCCTGTACCTTCTTACTCAGGACTTGAGTCAGAGCTATCAATTTGGCCTTCTGGGCCAAAGTCCCTACCAGGAGGGCTCTGATTTTAGTGGTGTCTTGAAGCATGACGACTGCATATCCTGTGTGTTGATGACCCAGTTCCATAAAACTCCAAATTTTAAACATCTCAATCTGAATCTGGCATAGCCTGGCCAGACAAATCTGGTTGGCTTCGACACAAAGTAATTTGTATACATTTGTAGGTTAAAATGTTGTCTGCATTGATTGGGAGAAAGATAAATGGTTTTCAAGAGCTAATGACTTACAACTGTATATTAAGATTATTTAATAGAGCTGCTTGATAGAATAGAAGTGAAAGTCCACCTTTATGTTTGGGCAATGTCAAAACTTGATGTGCATACACATTGATGGACTGAACTAAGGTAAGCTCTACTTACTGTATTAGGTCAAATTTGCAGGTGTAGCCCCCAAACATGGAGGCCATTCCTAAGTAGTATGCTCCAGTTATTTGGAGAGATATTTTGTGGGCTGCATTTTTGATCCTAATAATTGAATTAACACTCCCAGGCAAACTTTGTCCATTGTGAATAGAGTTGGAAAGGCTTCTTGTAGTCTGGCACCCCTTAAGGCTGGTGCTGAAGTCAGCCTTCCCTTTATTTTATGAAAGGCCTGTTGGCAATAAGGGGTCTAAAACAAACGTTCAGAGTCCAGGCCTTTGAGAACTTCATATAGAGTTTTGCAATTAGCAGGGTATAAGAAATAGGCATGGTTGAATGTATGTCCTGGAGAGTCTCATTAATGGCTCTCAAATCCTAAGCCAAGTGGTACCTATTTGGAAAAATTGTAGTGCTGTGTAAGGTGCAGCAGGGCCGGTTTTGACCAGATTGGAGAAATTTCTATGAGATTTATATTTTATATCTTTTTTTAAAAAGATTATTTATGCATACAAGAGCTGGGGTACAAGCCAGAGATGCAGGGGGCGGGGGTAGGGGGTGAGAGGATTCACCAGAGACAGTGGGGAACAGAACAGGCTGACTGATTGAAATACACTGCTGAGGGGAGCAGCGGGCGAGTCAGGAGAGGTCTGCTGTGCCATGTGAGTTGCTCCTTGGCTGGCTGGGGATGGAATCCCTGCTGCAGTGACTGTGGACAGCTTTATAGGTTGGGTCTTAACCCATTGGGCCACCAGGGAGGCCCTTGTTCATTTTTTAAACAATGTTTGCTTCCCTCCTGCCCTCAGGTTTAGTCTCCATAGAATATCCTCCACCAAATACCCGTGCACCATCACCACAGTCCTATGTGCTCCTCTCTTCCTCCCTCTGATCCTCTCCCTTGTCCTCCCCTTCAGGATGTCTCTGGTTTATAATTGTCTGTTTTTGTTTTGTTGTGTTGTATTTTGTAATGTTATTATTCCCCCCACCCCCAATCTCTTACTTGGTTCCCCTATATCTCTCCTGTAAGTGAAACCATCTGATGTTTTTTTTGCTTCTGACTTATTTCACTGAGCATAATTCCTTCTAGCTCTGTCCATGTTGCTGCATATAGCATGAGTTTATCTTTTTTGATTGCTGAATAGTATTCCATTGTGTATATATACCACATCTTGATCTAATCATTTGTTTTGGGGCATTTGGCTTGTTTCCAGGTTTACCTGTTATAAATAGTGCTGCAACAAACATAGGGGTACAAGTATTCTTTTCAATCACTGTTTTTGTGTCCTTAGGGTAGATATCTAGGAGAGGAATTGCCGGGTCATAAGGAAGCTCCTTTTTTAGTACGCTGAGGAGCCTCCATACAGTTTTCCATAGTGGTTGGACCAGGTTTTTTTGTTTTTTTTTTAAATAATTCTTTTTAAAAGATTTTGTTTTTATGCATACAAGAGCTGGGGTACAGGCCAGAGGTGCCGGGGGTGAGAGGATTCACCAGAGACAGAGTGGGGAACAGAACAGGCAGACTGACTGAAATACACTGCTGAGGGGAGCAGTGGGCAAGACAGGGGAGGTCTGCTGCGCCATGTGGGTAGCTCCCTGGCCAGCCAGGGATCAAATTTGTCTTGCAGAGGCTGCGTATAGCTTCACAGTGCTGTGCTTAAGCCCTTGTGCCACCAGGGAGGCCCCATGGTTGGACCAGTTTGCACTCCCACCAGCAATGTAGGAGAGTTCCTTTTTCACCACATCCTCGCCAACATTTGTTGTTGCTAGTTTTTTTTTTTTTTGATATGTGCCATTCTTACTGGTGTAAGGTGGTATCATTGTGGTTTTGATTTGCATTTCCCTGATGATAAGGGATGTTGAACATTTTTTCATATGTGTGTTGGCATTTGCATTTCCTCTTTGGGGAAGTGTCTTTTAAGTTCTTCTGCCCATTTTTTTTTTTAAAGATTTACTTATTTATACCAGAACTGGGGTACAGGCCAGATTCGCGGGACGGTGAGAGGATTTACCTGAGACAGAGCGGGGAAAAGAACAGGCAGACTGACGAAATACACTGCTGAGGGGAGCAGCAGGCGAGACAGGAGAGGTCTGCCTTGCCATGTGGAATCCTCGCCAAGATCAAACTGGTGCTGCAGAGGTTGTGGACAGCTTCACAATGCGGCACTTAACCGCCTGCACCACCAGGGGAGGCTTCTGCCCATTTCTTGACTGGATTGTTTACTTTGTTCTTGTTGAGTCCTGTAAGTTCTTTGTATATCTTTGTGATCTGTCCCTTATCAGTTGTATGGAGTGCAAGAGTTTTTTTTTCCCAATCAGTGGGGTGTGTCTTTGTTTTGGTTAATGTCTCTTTTGCTATACAGAAGCTTTTCAGCTTGATGTAATCCTAGGTGTTTATCTTTTTTTTAACTTTCTTTGCTTTGGGTGATGAGTCTTTAAAAATGTTACTGAGATGTATGTCTTGCAGTGTTTTACCTATATATTCTTCTATATATCTTATGGTTTCAGGTCTTATGTTCAGATCTTTTATCCATTTTGAGTTGATTTTTGTGCATGGTGAGAGGTAGTGTTTTAGTTTCATTCTTTTGCATGTGGTGGTCCAGTTTTCCCAGCACCATTTATTTTTTTATTTATTAATTTTTTAAGATTGTTTATGCATATAAGAACTGGGGTATAGGCCATAGGTATGGGAAGTGAGAGGATCCACCAGATACAGCAGGGAACAGAACAGGCAAACTGACTGAAATAAACTGCTGAGGGGAGCAGTGGGTGAGACAGGAGAGGTCTGCTGTGCCATGTGGGTAGCTCCCTGGCAGGCCGGGAATTGGCCTATTGGTGCAGAGGCTGCGGATAGCTTCATAGTGCTGTGATTAATCCCTTGAGCCACCAGGGAGGCCCCTCCCAGCACCATTTATTGAACAAACTGCTTTTGTTCCATTGCATATTCTTTGCTCCTTTGTCAAAGATTAGTTGTCCATATATGTGTGATTTTATTTCTGGGCTTTCTGTTTGGTTCCATTGGTCATTGTGTCTGTTTTTGTTCCAGTACCACAATGTTTTAGTTATTATGGCTTTGTAGTATAATTTGAAGTTTGAAAGTGTGATACCTCCATTCGCCTTTGTTTTCGTCAGTAGGGCTTTGACTATTTGCGGTTTTTTTGTGGTTCCATATGAACTTCATCAGTATTTATTCCGTATAGTTTAAGATTCTTATAGTAAACTCCATTTCAACACTTGTACCCTTTGTATTATTGTTGTCATGCAATTTGCTTGTATTGATATATATGTTAGGTGCTCTGTATTATTTCGCTATTGTTTTTCCTTTAGCTATCTTTCAAAAAGATTTAAAAATGGAGAAAACCCTTATTTGTTATTTTTGGCACTTTTCTTTTGGACCCAAATCCATATTTCTGTCTGTTGCAATTTTTTTTTTTTACCTAAGGAACAATCTTACATTTCTTGGATAGCCGATCTGTGAATTTTATCTGCTTTCATTTTTCTATAAAGCTGTTTACCTTCAGGGCCTCCCTGGTGGCGCAGCGGTTGAGCGCTGGGTTGCGAAGCTGCCCGCGGCCTCTGCGGCGCCGGTTCGATCCCCGGCTGCTCCCCGGCCACCGGAGGAGGGTCCCACATGGCGCGCAGACCTCTCCTGCCGCCCGCTGCTCCCCTCAGCAGTGTACTTTGGTCCTTCTGTCTGCTCTGCTCCCCACTCTGGCTCTGGTGAATTCTCTCACCCTCCTGTGCTTCTGACTGTACCCAGTGCATGTATGAACAAAGCAAACAAGCAAATAAATAAATAAATAAATAAACATGCCTCTATTAAAAAAAAAAATTAAAAAAAAAAGCTGTTTACCTTCATCTTTGAAAGGTATAGCATTCTAAATTAACACCTTTTCTTTGAATACTTGAAGATATCTTGATTGACATAGTTAATTGTCATTCATTAAATTTTGAAAATCTTTAGCTATTCAAATTTTTTTTTCTGTCTGTGCTTCTCTTTTATTTTTTAATTAATTAATTAATTTTTGTGGGACCCTCTCCGGCAGCCGGGGAACAAACAGTTGCTGCAGAGACTGCAGGCTGCCTCACAGCCTAGCGCTCAACCGCTGGCCACCAGGGGAGGCCTTATTTTATTTTTTAAAGATTTATTTATTTATACAAGAACCGGGGTACAGGCCAGATACGTGGGAGGGTGAGAGGATTCACCAGAGACAGAGCGGGGAAACGAACAGGCAGATTGATGAAATACACTGCTGAGGGTGGCAGCGGGTGAGACAGGAGAGGTCTGCCGCGCCATGTGGGACCCTTGCTGGCCGGCCGGGATTGAACCGGTGCTGCAGAGGCTGCAGACAGCTTCACAGCGCGTCACTCAACCGCCTGCACCACAAGGGGAGGCCCTCTTTTTTTTTTTTTTTAAATTTAATTTTATTTTTGTGTAAAAGAAATGGAGTATAGGCCAGAAGTGTAGGGGTCGAGAGGCTTCACCAGAGACAGAGTAGGGAGCAGAACAGGCAGATTTACTGAAATACACAGCTAAGGGGAGCAGCAGGTAAGACAGGAGTGTCTGCTGCGCCCTATGTGGGTTAGCTCCCTGGCCAGGGATCCAACTGAGGCCTTAGCAGTAATAGGGCTGAGACTTACTCATCCACCAGGGAGGTCCCTGTGCTTCTCTCTTTTTTTTTTTTTTTTTAAAGATTTATTTGTTTATTTATTTATACAAGCACTGGGTACAGTCAGAAGCGCTGGAGGGTGAGAGAATTCACCAGAGCCAGAGCGGAGAGCAGAGCAGGCAGAAGGACCAAAGTACACTGCTGAGGGGAGCAGTGGGCGACAGGACAGGTCTGCGCGCCATGTGGGACCCTTCTCCAGGGGCCCGGGAGCAGCTGGGGATCGAACCGGTGCTGCAGAGGCTGCGGGCAGCTTCGCAACCCAGCGCTCAACCGCTGTGCCACCAGGGAGGCCCTTCTGTGCTTCTCTTTTTAAGACTAATTTATACGTTTATTGCTATTGTAGTTTTCCCTGGTCTCATATTTTTTGATTCATGCTCTGTGTGTGTGTGTGTGTGTGTCTGTTCATCTGTTGATGGATATTTGTTTTTGTTTTTTAAGATTTATTTATTTATTTATGCATACAAGAACTTGGTTTCAGGCCAGAGGTGTGTGGGGTGTGTGTGAGAGGATTCACCAGAAACAGAGCCGGGAACAGAACAGGCAGACTGACTGAAATACTCTGCTGAGGGGAGCAATGGGCTAGACAAGAGAGGTCTGCTGAGCCATGTGGGTTGCTCCTTTGGCTGCAGAGGATCGAACTTGTGCTACAGAGGCTGCAGATTGCTTCATAGTGCTGTGCTTAACCCCTTGTGCCACCAGGGAGGCCCAGGTATTTGTGTTTTTAATTTTAGATTTTTTGTATAAAACTTGGGAACCTTCATCTTCCTAGATGGTGTGCTTTTCATTTTTCTTCAGTAAATAGCTAGGAGTGAAATTGCTGGGTTATTTGATTAAGTGTATGTTTAACTTTGTCACTTTCCAAAGTTCTACCATTTTACATTCTTTTATTTATTCTTTTTTAAAGATTTATTTATTTATGCATACCAGAGCTGGGGTGCAGGCCAGAGGTGTGGGGTGTGAGAGGATTCACCAGAGACAGTGGGGATCAGAACAGGCAGATCTACTGAAATACATTGCTGAGGCAAGAAGCGGGCGAGACAGGAGAGGTCTGCTGTCAGGAGAGGTCTGCTGCGTTAGCTCCCTGGCTGGGGATCAAACTCTTGATGCAGTAGCTGGGGATAGCTTTCATAGTGCTGAGACTTAACCTAACGGGGAGGCCCCCATTTTACATACTTTATACAGTGTATGAGAGATCCAATTGCTCTGTATTACCATCAGCATTTGATGTTTTCAGTCTTTTTAAATTTCCCATTCTGGTGGATGTCTAGTCACATTTTTTGTGATTTGAATTTGTGTTTATTTCATTTATGGCTAATGATGTTGAATATCAATTCATGAGCTTATCAGGCTTGTTTTCATCTTGTGAAATGCCTAATCAAATCTTTGAATATTTTTAATTGGATAGTTTTAACTTAGTATTAAATATTTTTTATATCTACTAGATGTGTTTTGTGATGTATATGTGCTGTGGATTTTTTTTTTAAAGATTTATTTATTTATACATACAAGAGCTAGGGTACAGGCCAGAGATGCGGGGGGTGAGAGGATTCACCAGAGACAGAGAGGGGAACAGAACAGGCAGATTGACCGGCTGAGGGGAGCAGCAGGCGAATCAGGAGAGGTCTGCTGGGCCATGTGGGTTGCTCCCTGGCTGGCTGGGGATCGAACTCATGCTGCAGAAGCTGTGGATTTCTTCATAGTGCAGTGCTAAACCCCTTGCGCCACCTAGGAGGCCCAATATTTTCTACCAATCTGTTGCTTTTTTATTCTTTAAAATTGTACAATTTTAAGCATGTTGAAACTTTTGTCAATGTTAACCTTTTATATTTAGATATATCATCTGAGCAAATATTCTTTAATTCTGAAGTTTATAGTGCTGTTTTTGGTTTTTTGCACTGGGTATTGGCAATTTGTGATTTATCTGTTTCTTCATCTACAATGGTTTTGAATTTACCCCCCAAATTAGCTTTTGTCCCTCTTTTTTTAATGCCCTTCTTTTTACTTTGGTTTTCATTTATGCTTTTCTAGCTTCTTAAGGTAGCAGCTTACTTAATTTATAAATCATTTTTGTTTTCTGTTTATCTCGTCCATTTGTTCTATTATGTGTGTTAACTGATTCTTTTTTAGGTGCTCACTGTATACAGCGTAATTTTTTTTCTAGTTTATCAAACTAGACTCAAAATTAAAATTTAATCAAAACGAAAATTTTGATTGTGTTAATGGTTCAAGGTTTATGTAGTTGGTAACGT
The DNA here is from genome assembly GCF_964194135.1 of Talpa europaea. Taxonomy (NCBI): domain Eukaryota; kingdom Metazoa; phylum Chordata; class Mammalia; order Eulipotyphla; family Talpidae; genus Talpa; species Talpa europaea. The sequence goes on along the minus strand of NC_140080.1, from coordinate 59,117,951 downwards.
AAGTCCTTTAATCTTTTATGTCAATTTTATGAAATCTTTTTTTAACATGGCAATCTTTTGACCCTGCTTACATGATTTTACAATTATTTGTTTCATTTTCTTATTAAAATTTTAATTTGTAGGGGCCTCCCTGGTGGCGCAGCAGGTTGAGTGCATCCCTGTGATTGTCCGCAGCCTCTGTGGCTTAGGTTCGAGTCCTGGTCAGCCAGGGAGATTCCCACATAGTGTGGCAGACCTCTCCTGCCTCGCCTGTTCTGCTCACTGCTCTGTCTCTGGTGAATCCTCTCACCCTCCCATGCCTCTCGCCTGTACCCCAGCTCTTGTATAAAAATAAATAAATCGTTAAAAAAATTTAAATTTGTATTTTTATTTGTATATGGCATGTGATGAGATGGTGAACTGATAGTATCCAAAGGGATGTCATTCAGTCAGATATTCTTCTCTGGCCTTTTTTTTAAACCTCCACTTATGGTTCTTTTTTTCTTTTTTTTTTTTTAATTTAAACTTCCTTATTCTTTCTTTCATGTGCTATGTCTTCCATTTAAGATATTGAGCAAGATGTTCACCTTTCAGGATTGTGAGCTTTAGGATGACAGTTTCTTCATTGTGTTTCTATTATGAAAAGTTATATTTGTATTGAAAATAAATATTCTCTGGGTCCTCCCTGATAGTGCAGGGGTTAAAGTCTCAGCAATATCAAGCTATTGCACACTAACCCACATGGCACAGCAGACCTCTCCTATCTTGCTGCTCCTCTCAGCAGTGCATAAATAAATAAAATAAATCTTAAAAAAAAAAGTATTCTCTTAGTTTAATAGAGTTAGGAAATTTGATATTTTAAATTAATTTTATGTTTGGTCTTATTTTTCTTACCAATAATTATATAAAATATTTGTATTCAAATGTAAACAATTATTACTTATACAATAGACATTCATAAAAAAATCTTACTAGTGCTAGTTTATTTGCTATGGAGCAAAATTAAGCCACTTCATGTTAATGATTATTTGAATAATTCTTTCCTTTTCAAAATTATAAACTGTATTCTCAGCTTTTTTATGACAATATTTTTTACTCATCTATATTGAGGTATAATTTACAGTGTACAAAATTGACCTATTTCCAGTGTGTAGTTTGATGAATTTGGTAATTTTATGCAGTCATCTTACTACTACTGTGATCAAGATGTAGATGTTTCACCACTCTTTAAAGTTTCCTCTTAACCTTTTTGCAGTTAAGAAGGTAATTTCTGACCTAAAGTAGCTGCCCTAGTACTTCCTTTTTTGTTGACTAGAAAGATGCAGAATGTGTTTTCCATGTCTCGCTTTTGTCATTGGACATAAAGTGATCAGCTTTTGAGCATTTTTGTGAAATTAACTTTTTTTTTTTAACAGGGAATGACTCTACTAATGATGGGGTCAGCAGATGCTCTTCCTGAGGAGCCCTCCGCTAAAACCGTATTTGTAGAAGACATGACGGAAGAACAGTTAGCATCTGCTGTAAGACATACTACATTTTATATATTTGATCACTGCTTTTCAGAAGTACATTTTATAGATGCCTTTCAAGGAGTAGCATCTGTATGTTTTGAAGACTTAGTCACAAACACTAAGATGTATGTTTTTAGTTTTGAAATTGACTTAAGAAATCCTATAATGGAATAGTTAATAAAATTACTTGCTGTTTTGATTGTACGCTTTGATTATTGTTTTTCTGACTTTCAAATGAATTTACTTAGGCTTAATTTATACTTAACATTAAACAAAGTTTGTAATCCAGAGTTTGGGCTTTTAAGTCTCAGAACTGATGTAATTACTATAATTAACTTTATTATACAGATAAGGGTTGTTATAAGATACACACACAGATATTATAAAGTCAACATCTGTAATAATTGTGTCTGGTAAATAGTGTTTATTTTGAGTGTTTACTTTTATGGAAAAATGGGCTCAAATAAGTGAAATACTCAAATAGCTCAAATAGCTTAAATAGCTAATATTAAATAGCTTAATATTTAAGCTTAATAAATAGCTTAAGTAGCTTAATATTTAAGCTCAAATAGCTTAAATACTGGGGCATTTAAGTGCTTAAAATGTTCCATGCTGGAAATACATTAGTTTATCTTTAATTTAAATGCAAACTTGGTTTAGAAACTGGTCATCACATGTTTTGAATATTTATTTAAATCATCCAGGTTTTATATACTGCCATTTTTTTTGGTGTGAAGTATTTCTATGTATATGTTGCTACTCTGTTTAAGTAAGTCTACAAAGGAGGCAGGACTAATGGATATGATTGTTCTTTTAGTATTTTTAAGAAGGGAATTAAAATAGAGAATGATTGTCAGTGTGATGCAAATGAAATTTTTTGTTGGAGAAATAAAGCATTGTTACTTTAGAGTAAATACAAATTGGTATGAGTGGTAAATTGTTCTTGCATCAAAGTATATGTGAACTCTGGTGACTCATTCAATAAGTCCTCACTTAATGCCCTTGTCTTCGATAGGTTCTTGGAAACTGTGACTAAAACTAAAAAATGTGTAATGAAATCAGTTTTACTGTCGCCTAATTGATCTTAATAAGACTTAAATTCCTATGGCATATTTCTAGTCACAAAAACATCAGCAAACTTGTAAATGAAGGTCAAAAACACTTATATTAAAAATAATTTGTATTTATCCATTCACTTTCTAAATCACTTATTCCAGTTCAAGGTTTCAGGTACCTGGAGCCTGTTCTGGCAGCTCAGGGTACAATGTGAGACCCAAACCTGGACAGGATGCTCTCATACACACACCCACTCTCACTCCTACTGAGACAGTTTAGAAACACTAATGAATCTCACATGCATATCCCTGGGATATGGGAAGAAAATGGAGTACCTAGAGAAAATCCATGTAGACAAGGGAAAATATACAGACTCCACACAGACAGTGGTCCTGACTGGGAATTGATTTTTTTTCCTCATTAACACATGATAAAATGTTATTCATAGATCTCTGCCTCATTTTATAAAAATGATTTAATACTTTTCCTTATCAGATGGAATTACCATGTGGATTGACAAACCTTGGTAACACTTGTTATATGAATGCTACGGTTCAGTGTATTCGTTCTGTGCCTGAACTCAAAGATGCCCTTAAAAGGTAAGACTGAAGAGAAATAGCTTTAAGTCTTTTTTGGGTAAAGGAATTCCATATTTGGGTGAGTAGGGTTGTTTTGTGTATATATTTTTAGTTGCTTTATTGAGAAGCACAGATCTTTAATTTATGATGAGGTTACATCATGATAAACCCATTATAAGGTGAATATTTACTGTAAGTTAAAATACGTTTACTTAAACCATGGGCATGCACTGTCCTGTGCAGTCCTGTTTGGGAAGGAATGCTAAAATCAGGTCCTGTCTTGGTGTGGTTTTATATATCTGGGCTCTGACTCAGTTTCTTGGGCCTCAGCACATGTCTGTTGCATTGAACTATTAACATTGGGAGTTGAGCCATTTATATTAAAAGTACCTTCCAGCTAGGCTGTTTTGGGAGCTGTGACAAGAAAAAGATAGCCACACTGGATGGGAGCTTTTGAAAGCCTCCTGGAGTGCAGATTTATATATATTTTTTCTTCACTGTGTCAAGTGGAAACAAACACTTTTTTAAAAAACAAGCAGGGGTAAATGAAGACCTAGAACATGATACTGTTCATGAAAATTGGAGACTTTGTAGTGACTTGCCTGTATAATTTTTTTTTTTTTAATTAAAAGAGCAGGTTTATTAGGGAAAGGGACAGAAGAGTAAGACACTTGCATAGACACAAGTGGGCAGAAAGAGCTGTCCCAAAAGGGACAGGTTTGCGAAGAGAGCCCTGCATGGTTGCAGGCAGGTGTCCTTGAGGAGAGCTGCCTCTGCTGAGGGAGGTCAGTGAAGAGAAGTCCCTACAAGGTACAGTTCACAGGCAGGCAGCAAGTGCTGCCCTGCTGAGGGAGAGAGTGGGTGAAAAGAAGCACCTGCATAGTCACAGTTGGGTAGAGGGAGTGCTGCCCGGAGCCTGTGGAGAGACTGCACTCACCCCATATAATTCTTCAAAAATTATTATGCAGCATTGTTTAGGGAAGAAAGTCAGACATCCTTGTCTAGTCTTTATTAAGGAATTCTATATCTTTTTAGTATTGTGATATTTAAGAACTGCTTAGTCTCTTCTTGCATGTTCCCCCGTAGTATATTTGTAGTTTTTATTTTGAATGCTTGCTTGCAGAGAGAAATGAACTTGATTCCAGTACACTATCCTTAATTCTTTACTTTTAAATTGATAACCCTAATGGGGAGGGTTAAAGGTAAAGGGTAGGGAAAATACATAAAATTGATGCATTTTACCTAGCTCTGAAATAGGATTCACGATATCCCTGTTTGGTAATTCTCTTGCTTATATATGCGATGAAAAGGCTTTTAAAAAGAATAATAAGTAAGACTATTAAAAAAAACAAAGCAAATACATTTAATATACCTAATTTTACAGACCTCCTATTTTATTCTATCCTACCTTAAAAGTGCTCAGAATACTTACATCATTAGCTTACAGTTGGACAAAATCATGTAACACGAAGCCAGTTTTAAAGTATACTGTTGACTATCTCATGTAATTCATTGAATGCTGGAATGAAAATGAACCCTAATTAAAAATTCAAAATGTGGTTTCTACTGAATGTGTATTATTTTATACCATTTTAAGGTGAAAAATTGTAAGTCAAAACATCCTAAGTTTGGAACTATCTTTTATGATATAATTCACCCTTCTAACATGTTCAATTAGATGTTCTATATTATATTTTCAAGGTTGTGCAGTCATCACCACAGTCTAATTTTAGATTAATTTCTTCCCCCTGAAAAACTTAAACTCATTAGCAGTCATTCCTTATACCCTTACCACCTACAGCTCTAGGCAACTGTTAATCTACTTTCTGTCTTATAGATAAGCCTATTTTGAAATTTCATATAAATAGAACCACACATATGATGATTTTGTGACTGCTTTTACTTAGTTTCATTCACATTGTCACATGTATCAGTATTTCATTAGTTTTTGTATTTCATTCTGTGGTTATTCCTGGTGTGTTTTAATCATTATCATTTGATGGGCATTTGGATCATTTCTACATTTTAACTATTGTGAATAATGCTGCTATAAACATTTAAGTACAAATATTTGTGCAGATGAATTGTTTTCATTTATTTCTCTTGCTTATGAGTAGATTATTTGCTCATATGGGGTAACTGTTAAGCAACATTTTGAGCAACTGCCAAATTAGTTTCTAAAATGGCTACACAGGGCCTCCCCTGGCACAGCTGTTGAGGGCTGGGTTGCGAAGCTGCCCGCAGCCTCTGCAGCGCCGGTTTGATCTCCGGCCATCGGGTGAGGGACCCACTTGGCGAGCAGACCTCTCCTGCCGCCCGCTGCTCCCCTCAGCAGTGTATTTCGTCAGTCTGTCTGTTCTGCTCCCTGCTCTGTCTCTGGTGAATTCGCTCACCCTCCCGCGCTTCTGACCAGTGCTTGTATAACTAACTAACTAACTAACTAACTAACTAAATCTTTTAAAAAAATAAAATGGCTGCACTATTTTACATTCTCACCAGCAATGTAACAGTGTTCCAGTTTTTCCACCCTTCTATCAATCTTGTTATTGTATGTTTTATTGTATTCAGTAGTCATCCTAAGAGTGTAAAGCAGTATGGTAATGTGATTCTCTTTTGGGTTTACCTAATGTTGAGTATCCAGTTGGGCAATTGGCCATTTATATGTCTTTGGAGAAATGTCTCTTTCGATCCTTTGTTTTAAATGGTTTGTCCTTTTATTATTTAGTTGTAAATTTTATATATTTTGGATACAAGTCCCTTTTCAGAGGGTACTTTGCAAATATTTTCTTCCATTTTGTGAATTTTCTTTACTTTTTTGATAGTACTATGTGTAGTGCAAGCATTTAAAATTTTGATACATTTCACGTTTTCTTTTCTTGTACATTTTTGGTGTCATATGTAAGAAACCATTGACTACTCCTATATTACAAGGATTTTCTGCTATGTTGTCTTTTTTAAGAACTATTTAGTTTTAGCTCTTATATTTAGGGCTATGATCCATTTTTAATTAATATTATGTATATAATGGGAGATAGTTATCCTGTCCCGTTTTTTGCATGCAGACCAATTCTTATAGTACCATTTGTTATAAAGACTAATCTTTCCACTTTGAATTGCTTTAGCACTTTTTCCAAAAAATCAGTTGAGGGCTTCCCTGGGGGCCCAAGGGGTTATGCATCAGTACTAGGAAGCTATCCGCAACTACTGCAGCAGCAGCACAAGTTCAATCCCTGGCCAGGGAGGGGACACACATGGAGCAGCAGACCTCTCCTGTCTGCCCGCTGCAGTGTATTTCAGTTAACCCGCCTGTTCTGTTCCCCACTCTGTCCCTGGTGAATCCTCTCACCACCAGCACCTCTGGTCTGTAACCCAGCTCTTATATGCATAAATAAATTAAAAAAAAAAATCAGTTGACCATAACCTATGTGATAAATAAGATTTATTCTGGACTCTCAATTCTAGTCTAGAACAAAATACATTTATTTGTATGCCTGTCCTTAAGCCTTTTATTAAAAAGAAAAATCTTGGTTTTTTTTTTTTAAATTTTATTTTTATATTCCCCATACAATTGCAACCCCCTTATTTTGACCCCAAATCCCTCCTTTCCCTGCCCCTCTCCCCCAAAGTGTGTCTCTGGTTCATAGTTGTTTGTTGATTTTGATTTTTTTCTTTCTTATGGATACTCATTTTCCTGGTCCCTTATTTAGGTTTTCTAGATTCCTGCTATGAGTAGACCATCCGGTATTAGAAAAATCTTGTTTTTACGCCACTATAAAAAAAGGAAAAAGGAGTTAACTATTACCCATAATTTGAGAACTTGTGAAATAGTCTATAAATAATGGTTCATTTGCAAATGTCTTGATGCAGACATTGCCAGTTGTTAATATATGATAGAATTCTAAACTACAATTTGTATATAGATAGCTTTATCATTCTGCTGTCCTCCCCTCCCTCTAGTGACTTGTAAAATGCTTTGTTAGAACTGAGCAGTAGAGAAGAGAGAGAAATACTATGCAAAAATGTGTGAGTAGCTGAAGTATTTCTGCATTTCTCTGTAGTAAATATTTGTCAAATATTTATATGAAGTAGCCTAAATTAAGGCTGATGTGTTATCAGTGAGCCAGACATGTACTTCTCTTGAAGGCACTTAAAATCTAATTGAGAGAGGCTATCAAGTAAACTGGTATTGTAAAACTGCTTTGATGGGAAGTTTTAAAGTTACTTTTTCTTAAAGGCTTATAGTTATTTCTCTACTATTTTAGTGTACTCATGGCTATTGATGAGAGGTCTAATATCAGTCTCGATTCTCATTTGTTTTAATACTTTTTGAGTTTTTGCTATATTTTTATTTTTCAGTGTTTTCCATTGTAAGTGTGACCTTTTGTTTTCTTTAATGCTCAGAGGATGCTCTCAGTCTGAGGACTTTATCCTAAACTCTAAGATATTCTTGGCCATTACTTCTTCAGTTATTCTTTCTTTTCTCTACTTCCTTTCATATTCCTATTATATACGTAGACTTTCTGAATCTATTTCTCATGTCTCTTTTTTTTCTTCTGTACTTTCTATTTGCATGTTCTGGGAGAATGCTGCAGTTCTGTCTTATATTTCACTGATTTATACGCTAGCTTTGTTTTACAACTCCTTATTTATCATGACATTCTGTTCTTTTTTAAAATAATCTTCGGTTTTTAATTTCTGCTATGATTCCTGCTTCTATTTCTCTGAGGCTCTGAAATGTTCTTATTTAAAGGTCCTCCCTCACCTCCCCACTGGTCCTTTAACTCTGGTGTCTTTGAATGGGTTTGAGCTGCCCTCAGTTGGAAGATTATATATGCATTTTATTTAACCATGTGTAAAGCTATATTCTCTTTTGTCCTGATTGCAAATGATCTGAATGAGAAGCTTATCAGAGAGCTTCTTATTTTGGAGTGTGATTAATTGGTAAAGATATGAGAGAACTTCTTTTAGAGTGTGGTTAATTGATACAGACCTGCCTTACTTTCAGGACTTTACTTTTTTTTCATCTGGCATAAGTCTCTAATTTAAGGGTAGCCTTATTTTTATTTTTCTCTAAGTTTTGTTTAAGCTGGGGAGATTTCAACATGTTCATTCTGTTTTGTTGAAATGAAATTACTTCTATTAAATTTTCACAAGAGGGTGGAAACCCTTATACTTTCTAACATAATACAAGATGACATGGGTGGCAGCAATTCCACTTCTAGGTATTTACCCAAAGGACACAGAATCATTAATTCAAAAGGACACTTTGCACCCCTATGTTTATAGCAGTACTATTTACAATAGCTAAGCTATGGAAACAACCCAAATGCCCCAAAATAGATGACTGGATCAAGAAGATGTGGTATATATACACAATGGAATATTACTCAGCAATCAAAAAAGATAAACTCATGCTATTTGCAGCAACATGGATGGAGCTGGAAGGGATCGTGCTCAGTGAAATAAGCCAGAAAGAAAAAGAAAAATACTGGATGGTCTCACTCATAGCAGGAATTTAGAAAACCTAAATAAGGGACCAGGAAAATTACTAATTACAATAAAGTAAAAATCAAAATCACAAGCAGCTATAAACCAGAGACACACTGCGGGAGCGGGGAGGGAGTAGGATCAAAACAAGGGAGGTAGGAATTGTATGGGGACTATAACCAAGATGAAAATGCATACAATGTGCAAAAATGAAAAATGATGTAAAAAATATATAAAATTAAAAAAATGATATGGGTGGGCTTGGTTGTCTTTGGAAAAATGTCAATAACTGATATTAAAGAAAAAGAGAACCTGGAGATGCTAAAGATTATCCTCAGCACTTAGAATTTTTATTTGGCAGGTTCTAGAGACTGTGATGCATTATGAATGAAGGGTAGAGAAAAGTACATTCAAGGGGAATAGACTGGATTAGCTGAAGAGGCAGTGAGGACAAAGAACTGTAGCTACAGATAAAATCTGGTTTACTCGCTACCCTGTGTAGAGCTCTATCATAATTGTAGAGTTTTAAAATTAGAACTTATAGCGAAAAATATATATAATTAAAAATTATTTTTGAAAAATCTATTAGTTACTTATAAAAGACAGTATTATTTGGCCATATTTGTGTCTTGGAGACTGTCATGCCAGCTCTTGATAAATGCAACATACTTGGTTTTTCGAGTAGTAATTGCTAGATTGCTGTTTTATTTTCAATTTTTCTAGAGGAATTATCTGGTTGTTTTTTTTTTTTTTTAAAGTTTTATTTTTATTTATGCATAACAAGAACTGGGGTGTAGGCCAGAGGTGCAGGGCATGAGAGGATTTGCCAGAGACAGAGTGGGGAGCAGAATAGGCATCCACTGAAATACACTGCTTAGGAGAGCAGCTGGTGAGACAAGAGAGGTCTGCTGTGCCATGAACTCATGCTGCAGTGGCTGACAATAGCTTGATAGTGCTAAGACTTTAACCCTTGCATCGCCAGGAGGCCCAGGCATTATCTGGTCCTTATAACATCTGTCCATAAAATTGACCCAACCTTTTTTTGCACTTTAAATGTACACTTCTATTTCCTTTAAAGTCAATTTGGTAATTTGTTTTGCCTCAAAATTTTCTAGATGTCTTTAAACTATTTTAGCAAAGAGTTACTCTTTTTTTTTAGATCTGTAATCCCCTCCCCCCATTTGCATTCCTTATTACATTTTTTTTTTTCCTGCTAAGGTTATCATGCCATAGGGTTGTGTATTTTATTTTTCATAGAATCAGCTATTTTATTCATTTAGTTCTTTTTATTGTCTGATTTATCCTACTTTGTTTGTATTACAAACTTCTGTTTTCCTTAGTCTTAATTGTTTTCTAACTTTTGAAGTTGCATGCTTGGATCATTCATTTGTTCTTGTGTACTAATTTAATCTGAGGTTCTATTATTGTTCCCTATGCATTAATTAAAGCTGTTCACATGTTTTAGAACAAATTGTAAACTCTTTTCTCTTATCCAGAGTTTGTTTTTAAATATTGAATCATAGCTTATAGAACAGTATACAAATGACTTACCTTAGAATGAACACATCCAGGTATCCAACATTGTTAGAACCTATCAGCATTCCCGAAATCCCCTCACCTATTGTTCCCTTATTACTCCTCATACTTCTTTCCGAATGTGTTAGTACTAACTTGACATCTAACCTTACAGATTAATATTGCTTATTTTGAATTCCTTATCAGCAGAAACATACAGGTTGTGTTCATTTGGTTCTGACTGATTATCTTTGGTTTATCAGTGTTGTATGTGGGTAGTTGTAACTTTTTCTTTTTCATACTGTATAGTATACTGTTGTACCTATAGACTACAGGTTTTCCCTGCTGTGAGAAAGTAGAACTTACCTAATTGGTATGATTTGATAGATTTTCTGGGGGTTCTGGGAATGTTACTATTAATTGATGTAGAAAAATTTTAAGCATTCCAGTACACCTAAAATAAACTATCAGATCACACCAAATAGGAGCACTTTACTTTGCAATAGCAGGGGAAAACTTGTATTACCAAATAAACATTTTCCCTTTTGATGATGGGTTGATCTGGTAAATGGTTGATTATTTTGAATATTTCACACTTGATAGAAAAGTCACATTCTTTTTTGCAGGTGATAACATAATAAACATTAAGTTAACTTTATACAGATTTTCTGTATCATTTTTTTAATTTACTGACTTAACAAAGACTAGGAAAGGTAGGTTCTCTTGGTACTTTTCTCTGTAAAACGTCCCAATACTCAGAATTATATATTTTCCAGTATTATTAGGAGCTTTTGGGGAATGGTATTAAATTATCTATAACCGTTCTATTTTTAGTTTCAAAATATTTGACAATTAGTGTAGTTTTTCCCATAAATATAGACACTCATATTACCCTGTAAAATTGTTACTTATGTTACTCATGTTACGAGAAGTAAAATTCAGTAATGGCTGCAGTTATGTAGAATAATTTATATACTTCAGTATATTCTGTGATATATGCACTTTATTAATATTTCATTTTTACTTCAAAAGTACTTTTTTGAAAAGGTCACTAAAATGTCTAACAAGCTTTCAATTTTCATTTTTTAAATGAATATAATTTAGACATTATTATGAATTATTGCATATTGAAAAATGTAGGAAATACTTAAGCTGTACCAGTTTCCAAAAGAACTAAACAAGCAACTGAAAAGAAAATTCTTCTGTTGAATGTAATTAAACGTATTTTCTGTAACTACTTTCATTCTACTTAACATGAGCACAGAATTTTTTTAATGAAATAGCAATTTACATATGGTGAAATGCATGTATCATGTTTTGGTGTGATTGATTTTGACAAATACAAATTCTCTGTAACCCATTTTCCCACTAAATTATAGAACATTCCCACCATCCCAGAAATTTTTCCTTTTTCCCCAAGATTTATTTATTTATGTATAAAAGAACTGGGGTACAGGCTAGAGATGTGGGGGTGAAAGGATTCACCAAAGACAGAGTGGGGAACAGAACAGGCAGAATGACTGAAACACATTGCTGAGGGGAGCAGCGGGCAAAACAGGAGAGGTCTGCTGTGCCATGTGGATTGTTCCCTGGCCGGCCAGGGATCGAACTGGTGCTGCAGAGGCTGTGGATTGCTTCACAGTGTGGTGCTTAACCCCTTGTGCCACCAGGGAGGCCACAGAAATTTTTCTTAAACCACTTCCCAGTCAGTTCTCGTGTCCTCCACTAACCAACTTCTTACCTTGTTCTATTTTTGTTCATTCTAGCACTTAAATGTACTGAACGGACTTTTTTGGGAGGCGGGTCCTGACTTTGTTCACTCAGAATAGTTTTTGAGATTCATCCATGTTATTCACTGTATACATAGTTATGGTTGCTCCACATTCTTACCAATATTGGGTGATACATATCTGTCATTTTACTTTAGTGGGTATGTAGTATACCTAAACTTAGTTTTAATCATAGTGAATGTGAATAGTGACTAGGATATGGGAATATCCCTTCACCCCTCAATATTTGACATCTGGATGATATTTTCTGATCCTTTATAGTAAGATGTGTATGAGTAGTGACTGACTTGAATATTGTGTCTGATGGGCAGTCCTTGTTGTCAGTAACTGAGAATTATAAAGCTGAAAGTGGATTTAGAAATCATTTAATAGAAAGTCCTCATAAACTCATTTTATAGGTGGACAAGTTGAGTTGAAATTTAAATGACTTATTTAATCTTATATAGCAAGTTCATGGTGAATGCAGGTATATTGTTATGTTTTTGATCTAATACTATTTCCCCTGTTATTTCTGAAATTGCATTAATTTTATTTCCTTTATAATAATGGACATTAAATATGTACTTTTTGGTTTTACACTGTTTTAAGCAAATCATGAGAAAGGGTATGTTTTCCTAGTTCACTGAGACCTTTAGAAAATGTTTGCTTTAGAAGTATTAGCAAAGGAAAATAATTTAAAGTAGGCTTCATGGATCTAAATTCCCGTGTTTCTTAGTACTCTTTTTTTGCCTATTTAATGCTTATAGCAGTAAGACCAGAAGAGAAGATAGAAAGGTTGGAACAGCTTTGAGAAACTTGCAGTGACAGTGCTATAGTCATTGTAACTGGTTTCTTTATTTGAATTTTATAATCAGTTGAATCCTATTATTTAATTCTATCTTAATGTTCCTAGGTATGCAGGTGCCTTGAGAGCTTCAGGGGAAATGGCTTCAGCACAATATATTACTGCGGGTCAGTATCTCAAATATTCTGCTTTTCAAGAAGGGGTACAGTATAAATGTTAACTTTTCACTCAATTTATTTAGTACCTTTCAGCTTACAAAATATGTTTTGTGTAGCATAATGCTCATTATAATTGTAGTATTTAGACTTACATTAAACAACTTAGAATTTACCTAAATTAGAAACCACTAATGGTCCATTTTGAAAAATAATTTTTGGATCTTTTGGATTATTATTTCTACGTCAGAGTCTGCTAGTAAGATATATTTTTGGGGATAACCTTAAGGATATCCAGAAATAGGTCTTATTACAGTCAACGTTATCATAATCATTGTAAAGGAGAGTCTTAGGGGGTATTCCGTATATCAGAATTACTTCATTTTTGTCTTTACACAAATGAGTCCTCGTTGAAATCATAGTGTTTATAGCTGTGTGTATGTGTGTGTGTATTTATTTTTGTCACATCTGGTCTCTAATGCATTTTCTTATTTTTTTTTTCTTCTGAACCATTTGAGAACCATTTATTTTTTTAAAGATTTATTTTTATTTATTCATATAAGAACTGGGGTGTAAGCCAGAGGTGCGGAGGGTGAGAGAATTCACCAGAGACAGAATGGGGAACAGAACAGCCAGATCCACTGAAATATACTGTTGAGGGGAGCAGCTGGCGAGGTCTGCTGTCCCATTGTGGGTTAGCTCCCTGCCTGGGAATGGAAATCATGCCACAGTAACTGGTCATGGCATGATAGTGCTGAGAATTTCACTTCTGTACCACCAGGGAGGCCCAGAGGAACAATTTTGAAAAAGGAAAATTAACTGGATCTCAGCTGTCTGGTAATGTCAGCAAGTGTGTTTAAGGAACCAGATTTCATTACTAGAGAGTGCAGTAGATGGAAACCAAATATGGGCTACAGGGTGGTTGGTTGGAAGTGGTAACCTGATGGTCAGATAGCAACATGGTATTAGAATAGTAACATTATGCCTATTGGTCCCTAAACAGGTTATGTGTTCTCTGTATTAAATGAATATACCCTGCTTTGTTTGGGAAGACAAAACCTGGCAAGGGGATTGAGAGAAGAGTGGAGAGGGGCAATGGAGGAAGGAGACGGTGGATAGAGGAAGAGTCGGTAGAATAGGGCAGGGCTCAGAAGTTGTTATAGCTAGTGATTGTATTATAAAGTCTTCTAGTGATTTTTTTTAAACTGTAAAACCACATTTTTTGTTAGGAATCCAGCAATTGCAGAAGAAAAGATACACTTAAAAATAGTTTTGAAGGGGCCTCCCCTGTGGCACGGCAGTTGAGCACTGGGCTGCGAAGCTGCCTGTAGCCTCTGCAGCACAGGTTCGATCCCCAGCCACCGGCAAGGGTCCCACATGGTGTGCAGACCTCTCCTGTCACGCCCACTGCTCCCCTCAGCAGTGTGTTTCGTCAGTCTGGCTCTGGTGAATCCTCTCACCCTCCTGCGCTTCTGACTGTACCCAGTGCTTGTATGTATGTATGTATGTATGTATGTATGTATGTATGTATGTATGTATAAAAATAAATAAATAAATCTTTAGAAAAAGTTATGAAGGGGGTTTTTGTATTATTGAGAATTAACTTTTACTTGCCTGTTTTAAATATGTCATTATTTTACTAAGACAGTATTTGCTTTGTTTTTAAGCCCTTAGAGACTTGTTTGATTCCATGGATAAAACCTCTTCTAGTATTCCACCTATTATTCTACTACAATTTTTGCACATGGCTTTTCCACAGTTTGCAGAGAAGGGTGAACAAGGACAGTATCTTCAACAGGTAATCAGGGTAAAGGCATGTGGGTTTTCATTTTGTAAATGTAAAACTTAGCTTTCCTATACCTAACCATATTTTTTGGATTGTGTTTGAAAATACAAGTAATCGGTACTCTTTAGTTCACTCCACCGTTATATCTTGTCTGAACTGGTGCAGTAGCCTACAAACTGATCATCTTTTGCTTTTGCCTTTCTGCAGTGTTTCTCCACACAGCCCCTGGACTCCTTTTTAAAATGTAAATAAGATTATGTTGGTCCTTGTTCAAAACTCCCTAGTGATTTTCTTTCTTTTTTTTTTTTAAATTTTTATTTTCTTACATTGTTGTTCATTTTTGTATAATATTTGATTTCTGCCCTTAGGTGCAGTCCTCCTAAAGCTCCCATCACCACATAACCTGTGAACCATCACCATAGTCTCTTGTGCTCTTCCCTCTCCTTTCCATCCTCTCCTGTATGTCTCAGTTCTATAATTTGCCCACCTAGTGATTTTCTGTCCCAGTTCTAGTCCTTGACTTCCTCTTATCTCTTCATTTGCCACTGTCTGCTTTGCTCATTTCTCTTTAGATACACTGGCTTTCTTGTTATTTTTTTAA
This sequence comes from Talpa europaea, assembly GCF_964194135.1. Taxonomy (NCBI): domain Eukaryota; kingdom Metazoa; phylum Chordata; class Mammalia; order Eulipotyphla; family Talpidae; genus Talpa; species Talpa europaea. Next base: position 59,102,709 of record NC_140080.1, on the reverse strand, counting down.
ACATTCCAGTTATCATGACTTGCTTCCTTGCCTCACTCAAATTTCATGGCTTATATGCCAGGTTTTCCTTGACCATCCTACTGAAATAGCACACTTCCCTTCCCCAACCTTATTTTCCCATGTAGCTTTTTTTTCTTCATAACCCTTCTCTTTACTGAATTTTTTTTATCTATGTTCTCCATTAGGAGTACTTCCATTTACTTCACTGCCATGTATTCCTGGAGTCTTGAATAGTGTTAAACTCTTAAGTAAAATTAGGAACCCAGTATACTAACATCTGCTGTTATGTTAAGAGTGAATAAAATATTCTGAAATTCTTTATTTCAAAGATCATATAATAACCTCACTTGGCTTAATATTTTTAAAGAAGAAGACAGCCCCTAAGGAAAGTAATTATCTTGAAACCATGAAAGCCAAGATTGACTTACTGTGTCACTTTTTAAAATGCAGGATGCTAATGAATGTTGGATACAAATGATGAGAGTATTGCAGCAGAAATTAGAAGCCATAGAGGATGATTCCATAAAAGAGGTATTGAAAAATATTTGTGATTATAGACTAGTATACTTTGATTCCGTTCTCCCAATACCCCAAGATCTTGAAATGAACGTATTGTAATAGACATGTAATTGAATACTTTAAATGCTCAGTCTATAGTCCTAGTTTGAAAGCTTTCATTTGACATTTGAATTGAGTATATTCTTTGTGAAGCTGAATTGATTTCGTTGAGCATCTATATTCCTTCAGGAATATTTTTGAACAATAGAAGGATTTTACATTTTCAAAAGCTTGAGTATGTATTATTAAATTGGATTGTGTGGGAGGATATAAACATCAGTATCTTCATAAAGTAAAACTGGAATATTTAATTTTATTTTTGCAGACAGATTCTTCATCTGCGTCAGCAGTGACACCATCTAAAAAGAAAAGTTTAATTGATCAGTTCTTCGGAGTTGAGTTTGAAACTACGTATCCTTATAAGCCAAGATCTATATAGAGTTTACTCATAATTTAGTAGAACTGATTAGTATACATAGCGCAGTTTACTGATTGGAGTGGTGGGATGGATATGAAGAAAAATTGTTCAGAGGTAGAAATTAGGAATTTGGAAAAATGTACCTATTGGATTGTATACTTTAAAACTATTTTTTCCCTAAATACATCTTTACCAGAATCTACCTCATTAATTCACCTCATAAAGAATTAATTTTTTTTCTTCTATTACTGGTTTATTAGAATTTTAAAACATTTACAATGTAAAAAACAACAAATTTAATTCACACTTTTTAGCATGTTTATTTTTTTAATATTTTTTAGTAATATAAAACATCCTTGTTTATTTTCTCACCAATAAGATTTGTCCCTTCAAGTGCAGTCACCATAGTTTTTCCATCACCAAAATATCCAGTCTCCCACCACATTCCACTGTGCTGTCCTCCCCTCCCTGTTCTAATTTTAATGTATGAAATGTAGTCTGTTCAACTAAATTATATACATTAGATTGAACAAATTAATAAAACATGAATTTAGGGAAGTTCTGTTTTCATGAATAGAAATTGAGGGTCTAAGATTTCTTGTTTATGTGTATTTAGGTTATTAAGACCATTTTATGACCAGATTAATGTGTTATAACCAGTGTTTATGTGTTATTGTAAACTAATTACTCCGTCTTGTTGGTAGATGAACTCTTGTGAGACCAAAATGTTTTAAACACCAATGAAAGGTGTTACTAGTTTTAATGACATTAGGATAATTTATTATAGTCAAGATTATATAACAAATTGAATGCCTGCTTGCATATTCCTTATCTTATTTTGCAAAGCATGAAGTGTACGGAGTCAGAAGAAGAAGAAGTCACTAAAGGAAAGGAAAATCAACTTCAGCTTAGTTGTTTTATTAATCAAGAAGTCAAGTATCTTTTCACAGGACTTAAATTGGTAAGGACAATTACAACTGATTCTTGTTATTTGGAGATTTTGTATTTGCAGATACACTTAATTTTTTACTTTTCTCATATTTGTGAATGCTAAACTTTATTTGTAAACCCAACATCAATACTCATGGTGCTTTCATGGTTGTTGTAGACATGCTCAGAGTGCCACAATTTTGAGTAGCTGACACTTTATTCCACTTAAGGCCCCCAATGGTGATGCTTTGTTTTTATTTCAGCTCTCATTCTATAAACAAGTGTCCCTTTTATATTATATATATATATTTAAAGAACCTGTTTATTAGGGAAAGGGACAAAAGAGTAAAAGATACTTGCATAGACACAAGCGGGCAGGAAGAGCTGCCTGAAAGGGGCAGGTTTGCTAAGAGAGGCCTGCATGGTTGCAGTCGGGCAGCCTTGAGGAGAGTGGCCTCCGCTGAGGGAGGTCAGTGAAGAGAAGGTACAGGTCACGGGCAGGCAGGAAGCTGCTGCCCTGCAGAGGGAGAGGGTTGGTGAAAAGAAGCACCTGCATAGGCACAGGTGGGCAGAGGGAGTGCTGCCCCCCCCTTTTTTGGTAAAGACTGTTTTTACAGAGAGGAACTGAGGTGCAGGCCAGAGGTGTGGGGGTAAGAGGATTCACCAGAGACAGAGTGGGCAGCAGAACAGGCAAATCTACACACTGAAATACAGAGATAGAGCGGGGAGCAGCAGGCAAGACAGGAGAGATGCATTCGCTCTCTGGCCCAGAACAGACTCAGTCCATCATGGTGGTAGCTCTGAGACTCAACCTTTAGACCACCAAGGAGGCCCTAAATAGTTGTCCTTTTTTCAATAATTTTAGTGCCATATTTCTTGCATTTTTATTGGTGTCTTTGCTGTTTAAAATGACTATAGGCATAATACTGAGGTGTGCTGTCTTAATGTTTAAAGCACAAGAACTCTGATATGCTTTAAGGAGAAAATAACATAAGCTAGATAAGTTTCATTTAGGGGTTAATTACAGTGTAGTTGGCTGTGATTTCAGTGTTAATGTTAAGTAAGGAGTCATTAAACAGAAACACATGAAAAACAAGGTTGTGTGTTTATCAGTTGATAAAAATGTGCTGAGAGGACATTGTGAGGCATAATAGCTTTTAGAGAAGTTCACTTTAAAAACACAAATACTAGCTAACTAGTAAGAGTCCTAAAACAAATTATGATGTACTAGTTTCAGGCCATCAAAGCATGAAGTGTAAGTGTTAATTGGAGACTGGAGTAGAATGCTTTGACAAGGTATCTCCAGATGATGTTTTCTTCATAATTTTATAAAATTCCAGGAAAACTAACAATACTTGGTACTTGTAATTGATAGTGATATTTACGATTGGTGATGATATGATAACTTACCTGATGAATAATAGTCACCCAAATTATTTGTAAACGTCTGTTCCTGAGATGTATTTATTGCCATGGTAAAATTTTTAGATGCTTTACTATTATTTGTTCTGATTGTTCTTGAGTAATTTTACTCCACATTTCTCTACCTCTCCAATACTGACTATACTTATTTAAGCATTAAAAAGTGACTTTACAAGCTGAAAGCAATTCCATTAAGATCTGGAACAAGACAAGGATGTCCACTCTCACCACTGCTTTTCAATATAATACTGGAAGTCCTAGCCAGAGCAATAAGACAAGAGAAAGACATCCAAGGAATCCAAATAGGAAAAGAAGAAGTCAGACTATCACTATTTGCAGATGATATGATACTATACATAGAGAACCCCAAAATCTCCACAGAAAAGCTAATTCAACTCATCAATCAATTCAGTAAAGTGGCAGGATACAAAATCAACACGCAAAAGTCAGTAGCCTTCCTATACACAAACAATAAATCTGAAGAAGAAGAAATAAAAAAACCACCCCTTTTATTATCGAAACAAAAAAAATCAAATATTTGGGAATAAATCTAATAAAAGAGGTAAAGGACCTATACAAAGAAAACTATAAAACACTGTTAAAAGAAATAGAAGAAGACACAAAGAAATGGAAAGACATCCCCTGCTCATGGATTGGAAGAATAAACATTATTAAAATGGCCATCCTACCAAAAGCAATATACAGATTCAATGCTATTCCAATCAAAATTTCAATGGCATTCTTCAAAGAAATAGAACAATTATTGATGAAATTCATATGGAATCACCAAAAACCCCGAATAGCCAAAGCTCTCCTGAAAAAAAAAGAAGGAAATGGAGGCATCACACTCCCAGACTTCAACCTATACTACAAAGCCATAATCATCAAAACTGCATGGTATTGGAACAAGAACAGACATACAGACCAATGGAATCGAATAGAAAATCCAGAAATAAACCCACAGATTTATGGTCAACTAATCTTTGACAAAGGAGCAAAGACTATGCATTGGAGCAAAGAAAGTTTGTTCAATAAATGGTGCTGGGAAAACTGGGTCGCTACATGCAAAAGAATGAAGCTTGACCACTACCTCACACCATACACAAAAATCAACTCAAAATGGATTAAAGAACTAGACATAAGACCTGAAACCATAAAATACATAGAAGGAAATATAGGCGAAACACTACGGGATTTGCACATCAAAGACATCTTTACAGACACATCACCCAAAGCAGTGATAGTGAAGACAAAGATAAACAGCTGGGACTACATCAAATTAAAGAGCTTCTGCACAGCAAAAGAGACAATAACAAAAACAAAGAGAAACCCCACCAACTGGGAGAACATTTTTGCACACAACACTAATGATAAAGGACTGATCACAAAAATCTGCAAAGAGCTGATGAGACTCAGCAACAACAAAGAAAATAATCCAGTCAAAAAATGGGCAGAAGAGCTAAAAAGAAACTTCTCTGAAGAGGAAATGCAAATGGCCAACAGACATATGAAAAAATGTTCAACATCACTTGTCATCAGGGAAATGCAAATCAAAACTACCATGAGATACCATCTCACACCAGTGAGAATGGCACATATTAAAAAAACTAGCAACAACAAATGTTGGCGAGGGTGCGGAGAAAAAGGAACTCTTCTGCACTGTTGGTGGGAGTGCAAACTGGTCCAACCACTATGGAGAGCTGTGTGGAGATTTCTGGACCTACTAAACATAGAGCTTCCATATGATCCAGCAATTCCACTCCTAGGTATTTACCCAAAGGACACAGAAACATCAATTCCAAAGAGCACCTGCACCCCTATGTTTATAGCAGCACTGTTTACAATAGCTAAGCTTTGGAAACAGCCCAAATGCCCAAAAATAGATGACTGGATCAAGAAGATGTGGTACATATATACCATGGAATATTACTCAGCATTCAAAAAAGATAAACACATGCAATTTGCAGCAACATGGATGGCACTGGAAGGGATCATGCTCAGCGAAATAAGCCAAAAAGAAAAAGAAAAATACCGGATGGTCTCACTCATAGCAGGAATCTAGAAAACTTAAATAAGGGACCAGGAAAATGAATATAAGAAAGTGAAAATCAAAATCAACAAAAAACTATGAACCAGAGACACTTTTTGGGGGGTGGGGGGGCGGGAGGGGAAGGATTGGGGTCAGAATGGGGCATTTGCAATTGTATGGGGGAATATAAAAATAAAATTTAATATTAAAAAAAAAACCAAACAAACATGCTGATTAAAAAAAAAAGTGACTTTACAATGATTCTTACATATTGTAATTAGTGATTTTTAAAAATCAAACTTAAATTTTTTGCACATGTGTAATATGTCTTATTAAAAAAAAATAACAGTAAATTGTTTTAACTGATTGGTATGTTTATGTTAAAGCAAAGCACATTAGTAGTTTTGATTTTTTTCTTACAATATTAGAAATACTAGCTAATGTTTACTTGATAAAGAATATATGCCAACTCGTTTTCTGCGTAATAATTCATGTAATTTTAACAACAGCATTATATGTAGGTACTGTTATCACCATTTACAAATGATGCGCAGAGATGAAACTGTCTTGCCTAAGGTTATATAGGCTATAAAGGAAAGGCAGTCATGTTGATTAAGATGGGTGCTAAATGTTTTCCCACATTTGTTAAATTAACTGAGGTTTTCTGTTAAGACTTTTTTCAAATTTAATAATAATTGATTGGAAGATGTATACATAAAACAAACAAGAATTTCCTTGTCTTAATTTCTAATATAGTATGAATATTCTGGTAATATGTAAGTGGAAAAATGCCATAAAAGGCTTTAATGTATTGCATAAAATATAATATAAACTCTCAGAAACATTTGGCTCACAATTAAAATCTTTCAACCATTATTTTACATTCTGAGGACCTCACGCCATTATGTTATTTTGATATATCAAAGAACTGAATCATATTTCAAAGCATTGTGTCTGTATTCAAATTATTCCTCCCTGGTACAAATCCATACTGGTGTGTAGATATTGTATGTTTTCTATTGAGGAATACTAATTTTTAAAAAAATTAAAGGTAGTCTGTATTGCAGGAAAAAAATTCTTCAAACTAATGTTTGATTTGACGTTCTTTTTTAGCGACTTCAGGAAGAAATCACCAAACAGTCTCCATCATTGCAAAGAAATGCTTTGTACCTCAAATCTGTAAGTTGTGCATTCCTTTTGAAATTGAATTTCCTAGCATTCAAAGGTTTCTAGTTAATTAATGTTACCCAGTCTTTGTGCTTTACTAAAGCATGGAGTTAAAAATTTTTGTGGCATTTGCATGTAAAGGGATTTTTTTCTGTGTTTCCTTTTCAGTCCAAGATTAGCCGACTACCTGCTTACTTGACTATTCAGATGGTTCGATTTTTTTATAAAGAGAAGGAATCTGTGAATGCTAAAGTTCTTAAGGTTAGTAATGAGCTTTTAGTATAAAATACGAAAATTCTTTAATTTACAATAAAACCTGTTACTTATTCCTTTAGGAATAGTTGAACTTTCTCTGAAATACTTTAAATGGGAGAGTTATTAACATTAGGAAAGTGGTTTTTAGTCATGAATATATATTGTATTGAAATTATGCATTGTATTATTTATTTATTTATTAAAAGATTTATTTGTTTATGCCTACAAGAACTGGGGTACAGGCCAGAGATGCGGGGGTTGAGAGGATTCACCAGAGACAGAGTGGGGAACAGAACAGGCAGACTAACTGAAATACACTGCTGAGGGGAGCAGCGGGCGAGTCAGGAGAGGTCTGCTGCGCCATGTGGGTTGTTCCTGGCCGGGGACTGAACTCGTGCTGCAGAGACTGCAGATAGCTTCATATGTTGTGTCTTAACCCTTTGCGCCACCAGGGAAGCCCTGTATTTTTTTTTTTTTTTTTTTGTGGTACCCTTGCCGCTGGCTGGGGAACGAACTGGTGCTGCAGAGGCTGCGGGCAGCCTCGCGGCCCAGTGCTCAACCACTGCGCCGCCAGGGGAGGCCCTGTACTTTTTATTTTAAATCATATGCATGCCTTTCTACCCCTGCCCTCCAAGCATCTGATTAAGTGGAGCCTGAAATCTTAAGTATTTCAAAAGATTTCCAGGTAGTTCTGATGGGTTTTCTCCACTACTCGTAAACAGTGCTGTAGACCAGATCCTCAGCTGTAAAGATGCTGACCCAGTAGTTTGGGGATGGCAGTGGGGTAGGGCATAGAATAAAGGCAGTACCTTTCTTCTAGGTGAAAGGAGTATAAATAACTGCTGCCCAAAGAATACTTAAATTGTAGTCTCTTGATGTAGGTACCAACCTTACTATTTTGCTGTTTTGTTGCCTATATATCTAAAGTGCTGGATCTTTGGGATATATATATATTTTTATATATATATATAAAACTATAACTATATACAACTTTATTCAACAATATACAACTTTATTCAACAATATACAACTCTCTCTATACATATATATATATATATATATATATATAAAACTAGCATCTTGAGCTGCAGTTTATAGTATTTTCCTATATTAGTATTACATGAGGAAGTTAAGTATAGTTGAAGTATCTACTAGTGTTAAATTTATTTTATTACATTTTAAAAGGACAGATTTATCAGAAAAAGATGGAAGAAGAGGCACCTGTGTAGTCACGTGGGCAGGAGAGCTGCCACTCCTATTTTGCAAAGGGAAAAGTTTTATGAAAAGAAACACTTGCATTGTCACAGGTGGGCAGGAGATGCCTAGTGTTAAATTGAAATATTTATTAATATTGAACTTTATCGGGCCTCCCTGGTGGTGCAGGCAGTTGAGCGCCGCACTGTGAAGCTGTCTGCAGCCTCTGCAGCGTGGGTTTGATCCCAGCCAGCCGGCCGGCGAGAATCTACATGGCATGGCAGATGGCTCCTGTCTCACCTGCTGCTCCCCTCAGCAGTGTATTTCGTCAGTCTGCCTGTTCTGTTCCCTGCTCTGTCTCTGGTGAATCCTCTCACCCTCCCGTGCATCTGGCCTGTACCCTGGTTCTTGTATAAATAAATAAATCTTTAAAAAAAAAATTGAACTTTATCACTGTTTTTAATAGTAAAATTGTATTTCAGATTTAAATGTCATGTGAATCCATTTGCAAATTGACTCCTGCTGGTTTTAGGTATATTGATTATTTTTACAGCAAATGGTCTTAATAATTCTGAAATACTTCTTTTGCCATATAAATTCTAATCATTCTTCTGTGGTCAGTTTTATGGGTTAAAATGTGTGGTTTATTTGTAAAATGGTTTATTTGTAAAAGATTTATCTGTAAAAGTTACGAACAGATTCATTCTTGAAAACAATCACTGTAGGTTTCAATGCACAGATTTCCAAGAGATTTCTACAAATTTTTATTCTTGTTTTTGTATATAGGATGTTAAATTTCCTCTTATGTTGGATGTGTACGAACTGTGTACACCAGAACTCCAAGAGAAAATGGTCTCTTTTCGATCAAAATTCAAGGATCTAGAAGATAAAAAAGTGAATCTACAACCAAAGACCGTAGGTTCTTACTGAGATTTTCTAATCTTAATATTTTAATATTTTATCATTGTTTAACAATTACAAGTATTGTTAATCTTTTAGCAAAAATGTACAAAACTATTTTATTTAACATATATAGAAATTCTACATGTATTGTTGCAAGCGTGCCTTTCAAGTTTTAGGTATTTGTAGCATAAGAAAAACAACTATTTGTGGTAAATGGTACTTTATAATAGAGTAAGACTCAATATTTTCTTTCCTCCTATAATCTGTAGCTTATAGTCCTCTTATTGTACTTATCTCCTTAAAACATAAAATCTTGCATAGTACTTTCTACATACTTTATTATTGTTCCTCATAAGACAAGATGTTGCCTCCATTTTTAATGGAATTGTATGAAATAACGATTCATTCATACCAACTGTCACAACAAAGTTGTATCTTTAGTCAGTGCTACTGTTGTGCCTATGACTGGTATAAAATTATAACAGCAAATTTATATGTAATGCATAATTGTATTTTATAGTTAGATAAGAAACAGCTAAATTATAAGTTGGAATTTTTTTGTCAAAATGAAAATATTTCCTTGTAACTAGAAATATTTCCAAATATTTATATCAAATATTTATTGATATTATGTATTGAATTTAAAATTTTCTGTAGGTTATCGTTTGTGTGTGTTAAAAGAAAGTTTTTTAAAAATTAAACTTTCAGAATTGTAGAACATGCTGTTGTAAGAACTAATACAAAGAGGTACCTTTCACAGCTTCCCCTTGTGATATAACACGTTATAACGCTTTTGGTGTTATGAGACCATTGACTCATACAAGGCCATGAAGATTTCTTTGTTTTCTTCTAAGAATTTTATAACTTCCATTTAGACCTGTGATCTATTCTGGGTTAATTTTTGTATATGTGATGAAGTAAAAGTCCAAATCCATTGTTTCGCTTGTGAATATCTACTTGTGTCAGCACCGTTTATTGCCTATTGTATTGTCTTGGCACACTTGTAGAGTCCAGACTTCTCTGGACTCTCAGTTTTATTCCTTTGGGCTATGTAGCTGTCATTTTGGCGGTACCATGTTTGTGATTATGTAGGTTTGTAGTGGGGATTATAGTTTTGTGGTAAAGCTATATTAAGGATTGTAGCTAAGTGTGAGTCTTCAGACTTTATTTTTTTAAGATTGTTTTGGCTACTCTGAATTGTATGTATTTCCATTATTTATTTTAGGGTCAGCTTGTCCGTTTTTTTCAAAAAGAAAGCAATTGGAATTTTGATACACGTCATGTTGAAACTGTTGATTAGTTAGGAGAGTATTATCGTTTTAATAGTATTAAGTCTTCCCGCCAATGAACTTGATAGTCTTTCTGTTGCATAGGTCTTTAATTTTTCCAACACTGTTTTACAGTTTTTGGTGTACAAGTTTGTATTTCTTTGGTTAAATTTAAGTATTGTTATCTTTTTTATTTTTTTTATTTGTGGCATTGCTTGCTTATTTTTTTTTTTGGATTGTTAATTGCAATTAATTTTTATAAATTGATCTTATATTCTTTACTCCCTATTGATTTATTAACTGTTTGCTTTTTTGAAAGTCCCCTGTGCTCCTCCCTTCCTCCAATCCCTCTCTCTCCCGCTCCCTTGCAGCATGTTAGAGACTACTTTTTAAGTAGGTTGGTAGATAGGTAGCTAGGTAAATAGGTAGGTAGATAGGAATGATTGACCTACTTGACATTTTTTGTTGTAGGATCCTTTGACTTCTTGCCACTCAAGCTATTTTTAAACAGCTGGCATCGTTTTCATTGCCATTGTAGTTTTCAAGAATTTTGTGCTCATATGCCTAGATAAGTTAATTTTTTTTTTGTATTACACATTGAAAATGGGTTGAGGCAGGGAGTTTCCTCTAAATATCCTTGTCTAAAATAGTCTTAACTCTTTTATTGATAGTAAATATAATTTACTGTGAAGTGCAGGTTTCTAGGGCTTTAGTAGATTTAATATTAGTCATGGCAATTTGGCTTTTTTTTTTGAGGCAGTTTTTTTTGGTTTTTTAAACTGTGTGATTCAATAGTGATTTGGTAACATTTTAGAATTGGGGTTCCCTTTTTCTGCTCTGGAGCACCTGTATTCATGTATATTCTGTAGCTTTAGTGGTTTAAAGTTGATCCTATAATCAGAGGGCCTGTTACTATACATATAATTATTGTTTTTTTTGGTAAAGATTTATTTATTTATGCTTACAAGAACTGGGGTACAGGCCAGAGGTGTGTGGGGGGATGGTGAGAGGATTCACAGAGACAAATGGGGAGCAGAACAGGCAGATCTGCTGAAATACACTGCTGAGGGGTGCAGCGGGCGAGTCAGGAGAGGTCTGCTGCACCATATGGGCAGCTCCCCTGGCCTGGGATTGAACTTGTGCTACAATGGCTGCGGATAGCTTCCATAAGTTGCATCTTCACCATTTGCGCCACCAGGGAGGCCTATAATTGTTTTTTGTTGAAGTGAAGGACCCTCTGGGTTTAGTTTTTTGTTCACTGTAGTAATTTGTAATGTAGATTATTTTTCTTTGTTTTGCCTTGGTGCTTTTCATTGTAGACAGGTAATTATTTGTGGAATTAAATACTCATCAAGAATACAAATTTTATTTCCAATATCATGATTTAAAACTAAATATTTTTTTCCTCAGAGTGACAAAAAAAGTAGTCCGCAGAAGGAAATTAAGTATGAACCCTTTTCTTTTGCTGATGGTAAGTAAGATTATCATTTCAATTGGGTTATTGTGGGGTTTTTTTTTTTTTTTTTTTTTTTAAGGTAAAATTACTGTCTTGCCATGTTTTTTCAGATATCATGCTTTCAAAAAAAGTTGTGTTTCTGGAAATATTAACCTTATAAGGTATATAGTAATATTAGTTTATATTAGTATATATAGTAATATTGAAATATTAACCTTATAAGGTATATAGTACAGATCACCTTTTAGTGTGTAGTTACCTAAATGGTACCGTACTTTTTTTTTTAAGATTTATTTATTTATGCATAGAGCTGGGGTACAGGCCAGAGATGCTGGGCAGGGTGGGGGTGTGAGAGGATTCACCTGAGAGAGAGTGGGGAACAGAACAGGCAGACTGACTGAAATACACTGCTGAGGGGAGCAGCGGGGAAATCAGGAGTGGTCTGCCTCGCCATGTGAGTTTCTCCTTGGCCAGCTGGGGATTGAACCTGTGCTGCAGAAGCTGCGGATTGCTGCATAATGGGGTCCTTAACCCCTTGTGCCACCAGGAAGGCCCCTGGTATTATACTTCTTAAGAAATCTTTCATGATGTGTTAACTTTGATTGGACAGTAGTATCTTACTGAATTCTGTTAATTCCTAAGCTTCAGAGTTGTTCTTATTACCTGGCATGGAAAAGTACTTGTGTGTTCATTATCTAATATTACTGGATTCACATTTTTTTTTAGACATTGGCTCTAATAATTGTGGATACTATGACTTACAAGCAGTGCTAACACACCAAGGAAGGTCTAGCTCTTCAGGTCATTATGTGTCATGGGTGAAAAGGAAACAAGGTAAAGATTCCATTCTTTTTTTCATTTGCTATATCCTGTGTTAAGTATGATTAGTATAAAGTTTATATAGCACAGTGGTTCTTAAACTTTTGGTCTCAAACACCCTCTACATTTTTCATTTCTGAGAACCCCTAAGGATTTTTATTTATTATTATCTACTTTAATAAAAATTAAACTCATAAACTCAATGCCATAAACTCAATGAGTTTATGGCAGTAATAAACCCACTATATATTAATGTAACATTAAAAAATATTTTCCAAAGCAGAAAAAAAATTAGCAAAATACAGTACTGATTTACATTTTTATAAGTATGTTTTGTTTGGTTTAATAGGGAATTGTTGCATTCCCCTTTGTCTTCTTTCGTTCTGCTGTTTATTATACTTTGTGTAGTTCCTGGAAAATTCCAAAGCACTCTGTAGAGAGGGGAAAAGGCAAATGTTTTAGTATTGTTTCGGAAAGTCTTCGTGGATCCCCTGAAATGCTCTTTATCCTGAGTAGTCCAGGGACCATGCTTTGAGAACTCTCAGTGTAACAACATAAAACTAGCCAGTATTTTTTTTTTTTTAAACTCTGAAAAATTCATAAATATTAATCATTTTTGTCTCATTTTTTAGATGAATGGATTAAGTTTGATGACGATAAGGTCAGCATCGTGACACCAGAGGATATCTTGCGGCTTTCTGGTGGTGGAGACTGGCATATAGCTTATGTTCTACTTTATGGGCCTCGCAGAGTTGAAATAATGGAAGAGGAAAGTGAATAGTAATCTTCATTTTAGCTATTTATGCTTAGGTGTGAAATAAATGTTATTTGTTGATCTTTTCTATAATCTAGGGCTTTAGAGGAAGATGTTTAGGTGGTTTTATGTTTCCCCTTTACCTGGGACGAAGGAGGGTAGAAGCAGACCACTCTATCTAAAAACTTACAGAAGAGAAAATGTCTTTGGACTGTGCTGCCCTTTGTAAAGGTGGCAGGGCGACAGTTTTTTTAAAAGTTTATTTCTGCATTAATTTTTTAAAATTCTGGGTCAGAATCCTTTGAACCATTATCTTCTGTGATAACTTTTCTCCCTGCTCTTTTCAGCCCAAGATTCAGCAATCAGATGTTTATTGCACACCTATTACTCTATTATTTGTTGTTGTTCTTGCATGGTTTAAACCACCATTCAGTAGCTGCCCATCCTTTGCCTTATCTAACAAATTTTGCCAGGAAGGAGGAAAGGAAGTGTTGCTCTCATTGTGTAACTCAGTGCTGCTGTCCACATCCCATGGAACATGGGTACAATCAAGTATTTACCCAGCCTGACTGTGCTGGCTTTTCATGACTTTGAAATAAATTGTGATCAATAATAGTACATTTGATTATACATTATTACCTTGTCTCTCTGATGTACTATGGTTTGTACATTTAACTTTGCAATGGTTTTGTAGTAATCAACCTTAAAAAATTGTTGATAAGCTCTGGCTGCTTATTTTTAGAAAATGAGGATATTTAATAATAAAAATATAAGAGGGATTAACAGCTTTGACCTCAAGTCTTTTGTCTGTTGAGTGTTGGAGCTTGGGTGAAGTACAGGTATGTTTAATACTATAGCTTCTGCAGATTTACATAATTTTACTTTGCTGTTAAGCATCCATTTACAAATGTTTGTTATCTTGTTTGCCTGCTCGCATTATAATCTGTTTAAAAAAATACATTCTTGTAAAAGTAATGGAGTTCTTTGGATAATAATTGCAACGATATTATCAGTCATGTCTGTGGCTCAGTTGGTGTGTTTGTTTTTACTGTCTGTCAATTCCCAAAACCTTAATGATTCTCTCGACTTAATACCAGTTTTTACAATGATGGTAGGAATACCAAGAGTACAAGGTATTTCAATATGGTAGGATTATTACATTTTAATATCTTCCAATTCTTCATCTTTGTTTCAGGAGCCTTAGATTACTAGAGAAAGAATACAATATTAAGTTAATTTGTCTCTGCAGGATATTTATAATAAAGTTTTGGGGATTATCATAAAATCTTACATCTTTGCTTATGCTCTTTCAGTGCTCCACAGAGCAGAATACTGGTAACTGTTAGATCCTAGAGAACAGTTGCCACTTTCCTCAACTTTGAACAATATGGTATAATCTGAGAATACGAGGGTATAAGATAATAATTTCAGGGAAATATCTGTAAATATCTTCTTTGGCTAAATTCTGATTATTGGCAATTGATACTCTGTTTTGAGGGAGGGTGCAGAATACAATGGGGAGGATGAGACTGTAAGAATTGTAGTATCTACTGATATGATGCTAGTAACTGCAAGTTTTTTTTTAATCCAGTCTTATTTGGTCTGAGTAATTTTGAGGACATAAATTTAGCTACAGAATGCTAATTAATTCTCTGGTTTAGAACAAATTATATATATATCTTCTATGGAATCAGTATTCTAAAATTATAATTCCTTAATTTAAAAAATTTGATTTCATTTTATTTCAAACAAGCATTATTCCAAAGATATTTTAGGTTTTTTAAATTAGTAAGACTTCTTTAGAATTTGACCTTGCATATAAGGTCTTTGAGAAAGGAAAGTAGGCAAGAAAATGTCTGATTCCTGAGTGTGCCTTATATGCTGTGCCACTAGCACTGAGGCCCTTTTGATATTAGCGCATCATGGTTGGACTAGCAAGTGAAGTTAAGCCTAAGCAAGAACATTTATATGTAATATGCAATTAAACATCCTTTTTCAGGATTCAAAACAATGATGACCTAATCTTAGAGTCCCAAAGGGTAATGTTTATGTGGGATCAGGAAAGGTAGAAGGTACTATCTCCAGCCATTACTGCACAGTGCTTTGCTATTTCTAGGATGTTTTCACCTACATAGCATTTGAACATCACAAAAATCTCTGAGCCAGGTATCCTTACTTTAACAATTTATAATAACTAGGTTTGAAATGCCCCTCATTTCTTTGAAAGTTGGTGGTTTGGCAAACATTTTTTGTATTGGAACAGATAGTGACCATTTTAGGCTCTGTAGCCCATACAGTCTTGTTGCAGCTACTTATCTTTGCTGTTGCAGTCTGAAAGGAGCCATAGATACTACCTAAAGAATGAGCATAGCTGTGAACTGATAAAATTTTGCTTATTAAAAAAAAAAAAATAAAGCCACGATGAATGGACCATTGTTTGCTAATCCTCTGCTTTAAATTATGAGTGATACTGGAACAGTGAGTTTCAGGAAGTCTTACTCTGGGAAATATGGAGAAGTCAGTCAAATTTTTAACTACTAATTTGATATAGCACATCTTAGGAAACACCATGCTCCTTAATATCACTTACTGACTTTATTAGAAATATATTCAACAAAAATATATTATGTGACCTTGAGGTCACGTTGGCTATTTTCCCAGTCCACCCCTACTTTCCTCTCAAACCCTGAGGTCAGTTATTAAGAGCCAGTATGTGTTCTGTTGTTCTTGGAGCACCAGCGAACTAACTGTA
The DNA here is from genome assembly GCF_964194135.1 of Talpa europaea. Classification (NCBI taxonomy): domain Eukaryota; kingdom Metazoa; phylum Chordata; class Mammalia; order Eulipotyphla; family Talpidae; genus Talpa; species Talpa europaea. The sequence goes on along the minus strand of NC_140080.1, from coordinate 59,086,784 downwards.
CAACAACTGTTATAAAAATGTTTATTGTTTACCAAAACCAGTGGACCTCTATGAAATGCTGTGTGGTAACAAAATCTTATCACAGTTTTAATAAAAAAGGAAAAAAAAAAGAAAGAAGCTAACTATTTGTCTCGTTGTCATTAGTTAGACTTTCTGCAAGGTCACTTAATCCAGACTTATTCAGTGCATTAATCAGATTCTCAGGTGTTGCATGTACTCCCTCTTGATCTTGCCAGGCAACGAGTAGCTGCTTAGCTCTCATCTTCATGTCTTCACTGTCACACTCAATCTGTCGAATTTCTGAGTCTTTCATTTCCAAATAGGGAGCCAAAATCTTCCATTGTTCACCCAGTTTGTTAGCAAATACCTCTATTTGTTCCCCTGTTACAGGTTTGTCTCGCCGAACATCAGGACCTAGAAAACAAAGGAAAGGTAATTATGTATGAAAAGCGAGGACATACACAATTCAAAGTATACAACAAAACTGAGAAGATACAGGGCCACTGAAATATTAATTACCTTTAGTAAGTAAGCTTTATTTTAAATTAAAACACTTCTTTCTTATAGTCTCCTTGGGTGAATATGGTTCTTAAATCAAATTTCTCATTGTGTAAAATATTTAGAAAGCTATTGTCAAGCAGTGTTTTAAATCCTCAATCCTCACTATAAGAAATAAAGCTGAGATAAATGGTAGATGTTGACAACTATATCAAATTAAATAGCATACCTCTCAAAGAACCACAATCTTTCCCGCTTATAAAATAACCAAGAAAATTCAATTCTTACTTTCATTTTCCTTCAGTAAGGCATCATTATCTTCCTCATCTTCATCCTCACCTGTTTTTATTTCTTCAGAAGGAGGCTAAAAACAAACAAAGTATTGACTAAAAGATATGCCAATTTCTAGAGTTAGATTGCTGGGGATGGACAGCTGTGGTTTAGATAAGAGTGGTGAGACTCCAAGTATAGGATAAAAAACCTTAAGAGTGTTAAAAACGAATGTGGGATAAGAATTGCAGATGGGACAGTGTTAATAACCCAGAGGAGTAGTAGACAGAGGAAGACGACTTGAGAGTTGGGAAGACCCCTCCCCCCAACCTGGGACGAAGGGGTGCATTCAAGAACACAGTAAATTGGTTTGCAAATACCTAGCATGTGATAATTATAAATGCAAGCTCTAGGAAAGATTGCGGGGGGGGGGGGTTGGAGGGGGAGCAACTGTGTCCTTAAAATTTGAGAAGTTTACTAGGTATTAAGGTATAATTCTTACTGTATTGGAAAACTACATAGGAAAAGAGAACCATGTAGAAAGAATGACCAAGTTGCCTACTTTGTGGTAACAGACAATATAATATAATGTATTGGCAAACAGGAAAAACTCATGTCTGAGTTTACAGGTGGCTAATAGGTTTCCCAGAGTATTAAGGACTTAGATAAAAATATATACAGTATAAAAAATTATTAAAGTTTCCTTATCAATTTAATCCTTTCCTATATATACTCAAATGGATTTTTTTCTTCATTCAAAAATAAGGGCTGGGGGTGGACCACAGTTTTCTTTACATAAATCCAACTTTCTGCTCAAAATAGTAACAGCAATCTTTATTGTGTGTGATGGTAATTTTAAAGCAGATAACAGTGAATAAAGGCTATGAAAAGTTTGATCTTTATTACTTACTGGTAATTCCTTGGCTAGCTTTATTACCATGTTTTCAAGATACTCTGGCAAACTTTTAAACTGCTGGTTGGTTGGCTGGAAAAAATGAGGGCTTCTCCGTGCTAGTAGTCTCAGGGCTCTCCAACCATAATTTGAATTGTTCACTGCCCTATAAAGAGAGAGATGTCTCATTATAGGTTTCTGTTCCTGTATTTCCTTCTAGTCAGTCAGTGTAGTTATCTTCATGTGAAACTGTATACGGTATGTAGCAGGAGACACCATTCTTTTCATTCTGATCCTACTGCTAATGAACCTCTCTGTATTCAGTTCACTTTCACTTGCAAATAACAGCAGAAACCAACAGTCTGAAGAGGCAGGTTCATATGCAACAAATACATTTTAAGTTTGCATACATTTTACTTAATTTTAAGATCAATTATGAGTCCAGTACTGGTTAGATATTGTATGTACGGATCATCCACCTAAATATATGGAATAAAGAAAAAAATCACAGTTGGTTCACTAGGTTCAAAGAGTGAATTTCATATTTTATAAATTCATTATTGAGTTTTGATGATATAAATTTAGCCAATATTTGCTCATCTACCTATGTAACACCTAAGCTTTTAATTCAGTCACTGTCAATCTCAATGAATAAGATGGCTCCAATACTCGAAAGGGAAACATTCAGTAGCCAACACAATAATCACTGATGCCAAGAATACAATCTGAATTGTTTCCCTAATGAGCACAGCAATAATAGGTGGTATATAGTAAGGTAAAAAATGGAAACCTCAGACAAATTCTTAAGATAATTATTTGGAAGTGGGCAAGCCTCAGAAATCTCCTGAGCATAATTTCTTTCCCCTTATGAATGTCTGCGAGTCATTTGGAAGTGCCCTGAAGTTCTTCAGTAGCAATCTGATGTATATAACAATGCCTATAAATGAGTCTCATCATATCTGAGACATGCTGGCCACCTGCAAGGCTACTCAGACAGTGGGGACTCTTAGTTACACCAGGCTACCAGATTTTGCCCAGAATGTTCCTAGTCTTTCTCTGACATGTTTAATTTGAATCTTTTATAAAATTAATACACACAAATTGTTTTTCCCCAGAGAGCCATACCATTTGCAATCTTAAACCTATCCTAAAGAATTATTACTTTCAAGAATGCATGCACCCAATCTTAGCAAATTCAACAAATACTTGTTGAGCTGGACCCTTGAGTGTGGTGAAGACCATAGAGTACTCTGAACACTCAAGATACTCTAACATAGTTAAGAGAAGGGCCGGAGTGATTTTCTTGGCTTTTGTGACTTACTAGCTGAGAATTCAGTAAATACATTTACTCTCTGCCTCAATTTCCTTTGCTGTAAAATGGAGGTAAAAAGAGTCCTACCTCGGAGATATAGAAGGTGGGTGCTGAGGGAGGACCTGACATATAGAAATGGGGGATGTGTTGGCAATCATTGATATACAAGGTATAAAACAATTTCTGAAAGTGATAAGGGTGAGAAATGGGAATTTCAGATGATATGTGCTATGAAATACAACAAACAGTACTGCATTATAGAGGGAAAGCAGAGAGGTATTGCTTGAACAGGAAAAAAAAACACTGAGGAACTTTCTTATAAGAGCTGAAGTGAGACACGAGGGAAGTTGCCCTGGCAGAAGTTTCAAAGCAAACGGGATAGTAGAAAGAAACAAAAGTACAAAGGTGAGGTAGACAGACCTGAGTTGAAGAACAGAAACACGTCTAGAGCAGAAAGAAAATTGCAAAGAGGAGGAGATATGGTTGGAGAGGTAGGTCTGAGCTGGATACAGAAGTCTTTTAGGCTCCAGTAAGGAACTAGGATTTCATCCTAACTGGTAGGTATTGTAGTTACTGGAAGATTTTAAGCAGAAGATCTGGCTTGTGAATTTATTTTAAAGATCACTGGTTGATAACAGGATGAAGAACTGGGCAGACTCTTAACTCCAGTCAGATAGGGTCACACTGTTCAGAGTGCTAACTACATGTCATAAATAGTTCAAAGTGAATAATACAACTCTTATGAAAAAAATATTGAGAAGAGTAGCTCTTGAGGAACAGTACTTACTTATATTCATTTTCAACCATGTTTTCAGGGTCCGCCTGTTCAATGGCTTCTTCAAAGAAATCCTCCAAAGTTGGCATATATTCCCTGGGCATTACAAAGTAACTAATGAGGATTATGTATATTATTAATAGTAAATACTATTGGTAGCAACCTAATTCTAATGTTACTTACCCTTGAGCTACAGCTACATTATAGGTACTCAGAATTTGAAAGAGGTATAAATGACTCAAAACTCAAATGTCTCAAAGGGCAGTGTGGTATGCCATATTATTACTATATGCCATGTAGTGTAAAATGCATTATACACTCACTGCATTGTGTGATTCTGCTAGTGGTCACAGGGCTACAAGGGGTTTAACAGCAAGCAGGAAATTTCACACTATGTCCACATTCATGGATAGCTCTCTGTAAACCAAAATTAAGCCAAAATTTATAAGCAGATAAAATTTATAAGATTTCAAAAATTTAACTTTGAGTGTATTTTAGATTGTTAGTATGCATACTTGGTTTTTAATTGTAGCTTTAAGTTTGTTTTTAGAAGTAAAATTTGCAAGCAAATATATAAAAGCTCATCAGAGGACACATGTGACAAAAACTAGAAAAATGGGCTCTCTAAGAGAAATCAAATATCAAATCTTAGGACTTTCATTATACTAACACACTCTCCAGCTGGTAAACGTGCCCGAATTTACTACCACTCTAATCTTCTACATATCACACTACACAAAATAGGGTACACACTAAAATTTCAACCAGACTATCATTCACAAATGTTTGGCACCATTTGTTAGTTTTAAAATTATGTATGGGCCTCGCTGGTGGCGCAGGGGTTAAAGACACAGCGTTTTCAAGCTATCGCCAGCCACTGCCAGCCACAGCAGCATGAGTTTGATCCCTGGCCAGGAAGGTGATCCACAATGTGCAGCAGACCTCCTGTCTCACTCAATGCTCCCCTCAGCAGTGTATTTCAGTAGATCCACCAGTTCTGCTCCCCACTGTCTGATGAATCCTCTCACCCCCCGACACCTCTTCTTAATACCCCAGTTCTTGTATGCATAATCTTTAAAAAAAAAAAATGTATTTCAAGCAATCAGGACTAATGTAATGAACTTAACAGGCTTTTGTCATACCCTTTTTGAATTTTAAAAACAACAGATAGGGTTGCGAGAGCCTCCTAAACTCGTCCTCTTATCTCCCTAGAGATGGCCAGTCTTTAGAATTTGGTATTTATTATTTTCATGCTTTTAAAACAATTTAGGTATACTTTTCTGAATCCTTTCGTTTTGAATCATTCCAAGCTTTTTATTAATGGAGTCCTGCTTATACCCTGCTGCAACCCTGTGTTTTTCTGAAGTAGATCTGTGTTGACATATCCTCATTTCCTAGTGACCTATACATAGTAGTTCATCATAACAATTACAAATTTCCATATTCTTGATATTTAAGTGATTTTCCCACTTTCTGCTAAGTGAACATTCTGATAGGTCTTCTGCAGATGAACTAGTTTCTTTAGACACTGGCTTTCAAACTTACAATGCAACTGCCAGTTAAGAAATTTATTTGTATTGCAAACTAATACACATAGATATACACAAGTATGTATATCATGTATAAGCTAATGTTTCATAACAGTATATTTTCTATTTTCATAAGAGCCAGGTTTCAAGTACTAAATCAACTTCCGAAACCACTAGTGATTTAACCTGAAGTTTTAGCTTCAAAAGAACTCCTTTAGAACCAATCTACCTAGAAGTGGAATTGCTAGATCTTAGAGTATATAGTTTTAACTTTCAGATATTGCTAAATTGTTTCCCAATTGGCTGTAATAATTTAGTAGGCTTCTAACAGTTGCACTGGCCAATTATTTTTATCATAATTCTTTTTTTTTTAAGATTTAATTATTCATGCATATAAGAATGGGGTACAGGCCCGAGGTGCAGGAGGGTGAGAGGATTCACCAGAGACAAAGCAGGGAACAGAACAGAGGGGAGCAGCGGGCGAGAAAGGAGAGGTCTGCTGCACCATGTGGGATTCTCACCAGCTGGCCAGGATTGAACCCACACTGCAGAGGCTGTGGACAGCTTCACAGAGCTGCCCTCAACCACCTATGCCACCAGAGGAGGCCCAATTTTTTATCGCATTTCTTAAGAAACCTTGGTATTTTAAAATTATTCAATTTCCTAGTTATGAAGTTGACAGCTATGGTCTGTATCTGCCCTTGTGGTTACTAGTAGACTATCTTATTTTCTATTCAATTTTTAGACCTCCTAGATCTGTGGTTCTTCCTCTCGTTCATATTTTCTGTTCATCCCTCTGTATTTCTTAATCATTAATTCTTACTTCACCTGTGTCTAGTCTGCTTTTTAACCTGCCAATATAATAAAGTTTTATAGTTCCAGTGACTATACTTTCTATTGCTGGAAATATACATTAGTTTTTTTTTTTCAAATTTGACTTTTTTTTAATAGTGTCCTGTTCCTTTCTTTTGTTTTCAATTCCTTCTTTTATGCTTTTAATTATCTTAAATATACTTATTTTACAATCTTTATGTGTTGGGTTTATTATCTGAAGTGGCTAATTTCTGTTGTTTGTTCTATCTGCTAATTCTTATACCTAGTATTCTCTTGAATTTTTTTTTTAAAGACTTATTTATGCATACAAGAGCTGGGGTGCAGGCCAGAGATGCAGGGGGGTGTGAGGTGAGAGGATTCACCAGAGACAGAGAGGGGAAAAGAACAGGCAGACTGACTGAAATACACTGCTGAGGGGAGCGGCGGGTGAGACAGGAGAGGTCTGCTGTGCCATGTGGGTTGCTCCCTGGCTGGCCGGGGATCGAACTCGTGTTGCTGAGGACAGCTTCATAGTGCGGTACTTTACCCCTTGTGCCACCAGGGAGGCCCTTGAATGCTTATATTTAGGTAGTGAACTTCTCTTTAGATCTGTAAGATCCTTCTGTGGTTTAGGTTGAGGTGTGAACTCCAGAAAGACTTAACAACCTAGGGCTTTTTAGTTTACCCTCTTTGTGTGGGGTTTTCTTTATTCTGCTGTAGGTATAAATTTAAACTCTAAGACTTCATGAGAGAGCGTTCTTGGCTATAATTTCTCAGGGAATACACGTGCCTTTCCACCTGCATCCTGGGAAGAACTAGATTAAGCCTCCTTGTTTCCTGTGTCAGTGAGCATGTATCCTCTTCTACTCTTATTTTTTACATATAATATAGTACTTCGAGGGTCTTAGCTATAATTTCAGTTGTGCAGGCCTTTCTGTCCTTGTGGCAGTCAAAATCAAAGTTTTCTGGTTCTAAAACTGGAAATTATCTGCATGGCTCCCCAGCTATAAGTAGCATGAAATTATTTTCCCTCTTGTTTTGTGAATCCTTTTTTTGTGATTTAAAAAAATGTTCTAAAAAAAAAAAAAATTGTTCTATCCACACCTCTAGGTTTTACAAAGGGAAGTCATAGTCCACTGTGCCAAAGTCAACCACAATAAATTTTTTAAACTTTCTTTGAGCTCTAGTGGTAGCCAACATATGGCTCCATTTTACTCTACATAAATTTGAGAAAAACAACATTTTCAACTTACCTTGTCTCTGATTTACAGGCTTCCATATTATCAGGACAGAGATTCCAAAGCCTTGTTAACTCATCACTACAAAACAGACATGCAAAAATACATATTTTTTAATGGACACTATCCTTATATGGTTAAAATTGAAGAGAAAAATGACGATTATTTGGATGGTGATAATATGCATTTTAATTTCTTCATAATTTTTGGCATTTAACAGAATTTCCATGTCAGCATATATTGATCAATAATCATTTTTTTGTAAAGGTTCAATATAATATAAAGCAATGAATAACTAACTGGCAAGTCACAGAAATGGAAGGATTATGGTACCTTGTAATAACAAGTAAGTTTGATCAATTTGACAGTAATTGTGTTTATCTCTGACATGGAAAAAATGAGATAGCCTAGAACCGTGAATTTTGGAAGGAAACAATGAAAATTTATCTTCAAGTTGCATGCACCTATATAGTGGCTTCAATGATATGAAACCACATAATAAGGGTGTGGCCAGCTTTAGTTATCTTTATACGTGTCAAACACAAAAAACTGGAAAAACACAAAACCTGGTCAGTTGTAACAGTAACAATAGTAACAGCTCACAGATGGAGAAAAGTTAACCTACTTTCCCATCAGAATTTTCTTGGTAGGTCCTTTCCCTAAGAAGTCCTCTGGTGCTGTTCTCTTCCGTACTATTCTTGTTGGCTTGGTATCTGAAGTTCTGAGGTAAACAAAACACATTGGAATTACAAATGGACAGCAGAGATAGAAGAGTGTTGAATGTAAAAGAAAATTTAGTTACTACTTTCTTCCTAAAAAAGATGAAAGCTTCATATTATTGTAGAACACTCATCAGATAAAACACAAAAATGGCACACCAGAGAAAAATGACAAAGGATGCGTATATTTTTCCCCCAATAATTTAGAATAGATTAAATTGTTCTGGAAACAATGATATGAAACAAGGTAAAAATTCAAAGAGAGGTATATCAGTGTGTCTGGATTCTTAGAGTTCAGCTTAACCTTTTTTATATGAATACATATACTCACATCTGTATATAATGTAAAATAATCATGTCACACTACAATTTTCAAATTCCTTTCTCATACAGCTTGAGATGAGTATATAGTTACCTTTCTTTTACAAAACTTGGGCATCCTTCATTTTTCCATGAGTTCCAGTTTTCTTCAGTATTTAATATATGCTGGGAAAAACAAAGAAATCACATTTACTTAATGGAAGACTTTGAAATATATTCGGTGCTAAGAAGACTAGGTAAATATAAAACACATACCTCTACCATCTTTGAAAATCTTTCTCCATCGGGGGGGTTTTCAGATAGTAGCTGTGATTAGAAAGAATATACTAAGCTTTCAACAACTTTCTGCATCATAGGAGTGGTTTGTAGGCAGAGAACCAAGAAGTGTTTGTGATCTTGTACCTGAGCTTAACTTTATCCTTATTTTCCTATTTGGGGCTGAAACAAAGAAAATTCTAAATTTCCATTTTGTTCAACCATAGGTTTGTTGCGTGTTGAACTTACTTGATAAACTGATTTTGTAGTATCTTCAATCCAGAGTGACTGCTCATCAGTTAAAACATAGTTTGAACTGGGAAAGAAAACAGTAAAAACATGCTTGTGTTACAGCAATAAACGTTCAATATTAAGATTTATGTTATGTCTTGAAAATAACAATGCAAGTAATAGATAAATGTAATTCTGACAGTGCCAAAATTACTAAGAACAGTCACAAATGAGAACATTTTATTGTTTTCAATTTGGAAATTTAGTTTGTTTAATCTACAATCTCTGTATAGCTGTATTTAAAACAAACACACAGTGAAAACAATATACTATTTCAATGTTGGGGCCCTTCCAGCTTTCCAAATATAAGAGCTCTGAAAGTGGTATATAGGAACTGTAGGAACAAGACAAAATTAGGACCAGAGCCATGACATTTCCTAAAAACAAATTTTATGTAACGGAAGTATCCTTCCTGTGACTAATTTGTTGTTACCAAAAAAACAAAAACAAAAACAAAAACAACCAAAAAAATACAGCAGAGTAGAATGAAATTTCAGCATTTCAAATCAGCTTGCTAAACCTAGTGTCTGGCAAACAACATTCCTTTCATTTTCTGAAAAATGAGAGGGTTTTAAGTGAAAATTCTCATACTTCATCTCTAAGATTAAGAGGGCCCAGAACTGAACACATGAAGATGTATGAAAGAAAATAAAACATTCAAGTAATCAGTATTAACTATAAGCACAGGAGTGAATGTTTCCCAAAATAAGTTTAATGTGGGATGAGTCCTGAGACAACATTAACAAATTCCTCTACAAGATGCACTTTCATAAGGCGTGCTACATTCCTTCAAAGAATATTCAAAATACAATGACTAAAATACTAAGAACCCTAGAGAAGGCTGAAGACAGAGCCAAACTTAGTAACTGCCATTAATTCAGATCTCATTATGGACCTGGTATTTTTATAACCACTCAATGAACACAGACAGACACCATGTGTCAGCATCTGAGCATCATTCATTTAATTCTCAGAATGACTACATATCCATATTAAGCAGAGACTACAGAGGCTCAATGATTTACTCAAGAGCACAAAGCTTGATTTCGAGCTTAGGCCTGGCTCCAAAGTCCTTGATCTTTCTATTATGCTTTAACTAAGCATTCATGATAGGCAGAAGTGTAAGTGCTTGATCTTTATAATAGTATTCAATATCCAGTACCTAAAGATGAGGTTGGAAAATGAATCATAGCCTCTGTTGTAAGTGTCTGCTACTTGTTATCTGAAAACTGTAAGTTTGAAAGAGCTAACCCATAGCTATTGATGAACACGGGATATCAAGCCAGTAGCTAGTAAAGTCACATTCTTCACACAATTAACAAAAATACCTTAAAGTCATGGTGAAATGTCAATTATGGATAGGACAAAAAGGAAATTGTCTATGCTACAGGTGGAGGTATTCAAACAGAGCAGAGCTCTTCATTATGTTTAGTGAAACCCCAAAGAAATTGTAACTTCAAAGATTTACTTTGCCTCTCTCACTTCTAATGTACTAGATACTGCCACAACTCATCAGACAAGTATTATTGGCTTAGCTGGCAATCAGGTTTGGACAAGTCTAAGAAAGGAACAAGTAGAGATATTCAACACCTTTTCTCTAAAACAAATATACCAATATCTGGTGTCTTTAACAAGTCTCTTGATTGTCTAATGTGATGCAAAAGAAAGGTTTCAGGGATGTGACCCTTAAACAAAAAAAAGAGCCTGATGTATATGACATATGCATTCTTTTTTTTTTTTTTTTTTTTTTGTGGGACCCTAGCCGGTGGCCGGGGATCGAACTGGCGCTGCAGAGGCTGCAGGCAGTCTCGCAACCCAGCGCTCAACCGCTGTGCCACCAGGGGAGGCCCGACATATGCATTCTTTTTGCTGCTGCTTCTTAGTTGTTTACTACCCATTTTAACTTACCTTTTGAATTTGACCTGCCCCTTGAGATATTGGAATAAAATGAGATACTGCAACAGGATGTGTCGACGAAAGTTACTGTCGCTCAGCTGTAAATCCATTAACTACTCAAAAAAACAAAAACAAAAAATACACAAAACAATACATTAGATTCAAGTTTTCCTAAGATACAAGTTACATGCTATTACAGAAATGGAAGATTTCAATTCAAATACATTTGCTATTTGGTAATGGGAATGGCACTAGAACTTTGGTGGTGGGTATGGTGACATATATATAATCAAGCTGCACTCCTGAAACTTGAGTATTATAAACCAATGATAAATCTATAAAAATTAATTTTAAAACATTTGTTGAGAGCTCACTGATTATGAGGCATTACTGCTTGATCCCCAAGATAGAGTAGTGAAAGCTTCATTTGGATTTCTTAACAACTTTATGTTGTGAGATATTTGTCAGTGCATGATATATCTAGCTCTGTGAAAGAACCTACCACATAGCTTTGAAGATGGCATCATTGCTCTATTATTGTTTCTACTTAAAAGTCTGTCTCTAACTGTCAATTGTTCTTTATTCCCCATTGTTATTCTAAATCTCTGCAGCAACTATTTCAACTCTTTCCCACTTACCAAAACCGCTATTTACCCCGCTCCACTCTCACTAGGTAACAACCTTCACCTTCAAAGTGGAGAAAAATACATTAAATTGGAATTTTCAGCTGCACCCACATCCTTGTTCTACCTGACTGCTAAAGGTAGTGCTTTCCATCTGGACATCCTTAACTCCCTAACTTTACTGAGTTGCATCAATTAATTGTCATGATGCCTCTATATTCAACCCTTTCTTTCAAGTTCCTTTCCACTGGCATTAAAGAACTTTGACTCTCAAAGAAATCCTAAATCCTCACCTTATTGTCCCCGAACAGCAAAACTTCTTGAACTAGCTATACTCACTGTTTCCAATTCACCTCTCAACCTGCTCAATCACATCTCAATCTGGTTCCCCAATCCACTGGCAGTGTTTTTGCCAGGAATACCTATGACTTATATGTTGGCAAGTCCAACTTGATATGCTTAGATTCCAGAAAAACTTTCTTAGTTTTTCTCCAATCTCACTGCCTATTCTTCAATACTCTTCCTCTCTCCTACTCCCTCAAATGTTGGTTTTCTTCAGGATTCAGTTTGATGTTTCATGGTTTCTTCTCTGCGCAGCCTAAACTCTCCTTTTGGGCTGACTCATATTCTATAATTTTAATTATAACTTGTAAGCTGGTATCTTCAAAATCTATACTCTCAGTCAAATACTGTCCCTCCCTAATCTCCAGATCTGTACACTCATCCAGCTACTAGTTGAACATTCAACTGACAATCAGATTTCATGTTCAAAATAAAACCACATAAATTTCCCTCAAAAAGTCTGCTCTTCTCCAGTGTAGGTTTATTCAGCCAGAGGTTTAACCATTCACCGATTCTCCTATGTAATTCTAGGAAGACTTCCTGGAAGAGCAGCAACTATAATAAACCAGGAGCAAACCAAATAAAACAGGAGCAAACCTAAAGTCAGAGAATGAGAAGAAAGAAACAGGGTACAAAGTCTGAGACAAGAGACTGAGCTCTCTAAAGACCCTAAGTAGTTCAACAAGTCTGGGGTGGAAACAGACTGAAAATGAAGACCTACAGTGGCGAGGCAATGTTTAAGAACTCTTCATCTATCCTGAGCTTTAAGTCCCCTTTATTGCATTTATCTTTTATGTCAGAAGATAATTTTTCTTGACAGAAACAATGTATGGAAAACAAGAATCAACAAGATATTGAATCAGAGGTGGAAAGGGACTTGTATGATTAGTCCAGCTATTTGCTTCACATTTTGCTTAGGAAAACCAGGCCTCAAAAAGTTAAAATTTTCTTTGAGGTTTAAAGCTAGTGTCAGGAATAAAACTAATACATTCAATTGTATTTTTCCCCAGAATACATATTCCCAAATTCTACTTTTTTGAGTTATTTTAAAAATTAAACCATTTACACTACACAGTAGATCAAAATTTCTGTCATTTTTTGAAAAAAGATTTTTTAATTTATTTATGCATAGAAGAACTGGCGTGTAGGCCAGAGGAACTGGGGGGTCAGAGGATTCAGAGACAGAGTAGGGAGCAGAACAGGTAGATCTACTGAAATGTACTGCTAAGGAAAGCAGCGGGTAAGACAGGAGAGGTCTGCTGTGCCATATGGGTTAGCTCCCTGGGCAGGGATCAAATTCAGGCAGTCTTGGTGGTAGTGCTGAGACAACCCCTAGGCCACCAAGGAGGCCCCCATAATTTTTGTTTTTTGAAAAAAGGTCTTTTACTGCACATCTTAGCTTAGTCCTCAAACTCCCTCTTATTATTTCAAATGAAAAGACTCACGTCATTTTTCAGTTATATTTATATGTCTGTATATTCCTGCAAAGTTAAAGGGTGAAATTTTCCCTTCCTATCACTTTAATACAAAGTAACTTAGAAATCTGTACTAAGCTGTCTTTACTACAGCACTATTTACAATAACCAAGTTATGGAAACAACTTAAGTGAGCAATGACAGATTAAATGGATAAACAAGACATGTGATATATACACAATGGACTACTACTCACCATTAAAAAAAAAAAGCAAAGGAACTGACAGAAACAAAACAAACCCTTGAAATCTGAGAGCAAAGCTGAGCCTACAAGAAGGGTAGTGTAGGAACAAAGATGGGGCTAGGGGCTCAATAGACTATGGCAGAGTATCTCTGCTGGTTTGGTGGTGGGCACAGTATTAGAAGATGTATCTGCAGAGGTATGGACTTATACCCTGAAACATATACAGTGCTGTAAATCAGTTATTTCAATAAACATAACTTAAAAGATAAATTTATAAAAATCTGTGCTAAGAAACAAAATATTAAGTGCATTCTTATCAATCAAAACCTTAAAAATCTTAAACTGTCAATGACAAATCAGCTGAGGTCAATTTATCCAGTTTTCAAATTATGATGTATTTTAAATGTTCAAAAATGCAGTTAAGTGATGCCACTTTCATGTCCCACAGTTACACAAGTTACAGTTTCATATCAAACTACATTTACACAGTTGCAGATCAAACCCTAACATTTTAGCTTATGCAACAGCTGTTAGGGAACTAAAATACTGCCATGACTGTTAAGCCCTATCTATAAATTTTTTTCTTCTCTCTCTATTATGGTAAACACCACCCATATTTAATGGGTATGATTCCTATGCGTGTGTTACACTATTACTGGATAGTAGCTGTCTGTAAATAATATATTGAGGTATTTTGCATGTTTTTAAGCTCTAATACACTTTATTCTGTAATAATCCATTTTCATGCAACACTGTGTTTTAAATTTATACAACTTAACTACACATGGATCTAGTTCAGGGGTTGGCAAATTTTTAGCAAATGATTTTAGGTTTTGTGGATCATATAATCTCCATCACAACTACTTATTTCTGCCATCACAATGAAGAAGCATCCACAGATAAGACATAAATAAAGGTAGAGAGCTCCAATAAAGCTTATCTATAAAAACAGGGCAAGTCAGACTGCTGTCTCTCCTCTAGTTCACCTAGTCTCAGTGCATGACTAATCACAAAATATTTTCCAAGTACAAATTAAAACCCTGATGGAGGCTTAGAGTAGAAAATTTAGGACGGAGGCTTCACAAGACCAGCAACTGGAGGTGGAGGTAGAAATGATTAACCTAGTCATTAAACCAGCAAAAACATAAAGGAAAAACCCATGGGCAAGGGAAATCCTCCAGACTGCTTTAAAAATAGAGTTTTCCAGTCTACAAAGGACTGAATTGCCACAAAAGAACAAACTTTCAGAACAATTCCTGCCCTGGCGAAAGGCAGTTTTTATCACAAGACTATGTCTTGGGATATGTGTCTATGCAGCATCTCTTTTTAAAAAAAAATTATTTTACTTATTTATGCATGTAAGAGCTGGGGTGCAGGCCAGAAGTGTGGAGGGTGAGAGGATTAACCAGAGTCAGAGTGGGCAGCAGAACAGGAAGATCCACTGAAATACACTGCTGTGGGGAGCAATGGGTGAGACAGGAGAGGTCTGCTGCACCATGAAGTTAGCGCCCTGGCTGGAGCTCGAGCTAGTGCTACAGTGGCTGTGGACAGCTTCACAGTGCTGAGACTTAACCCCTTGCACCACCAGGGAGGCCCCCATGCAGCATCTCTTTTTAAAATCTTTTTTATTGGTAACTAATCATATTTATTGTTATTTTTTTAATTTATAATTTTTTTTTTAAAGATTTATTCATACAAGCACGGGTATAGTCAGAAGCGTGGGAGGGTGAGAGAATTCACCAGAGCCAGAGCGGGGAACAGAACAGGCAGAAGGACTGAAATACACTGCTGAGGGGAGCAGCGGGCAGCAGGAGAGATCTGCACGCCATGTGGGACCCTCGCTGGCAGCCGGGGATTGACCCGGCGCTGCAGAGGCTGCGGGCAGCCTCGCAGCCCAGCGCTCAACCACTTCGCCACCAGGGGAGGCCCTTATAATTTTTTATTAAAAATTTTTTTTCACATCATTGTAGTCCCCATATTTCTCCCACCTTCATATCACACCCTGTGAACCATCACCACATTCCTTTCTATTCTTCCCTCCCTTGTTTTGAACTCTCTCCCTCTTTTGTTTGCTGTGTGCTACGGTTCTATGGTCCAGCCTGCAAGTTTTGACTTTTTCTTGATCTTTGGTTTTTCTATATTCTACACATAAGTGACACCACCTCGTATTTATCTTTTTCCTTCTGACTTATTTCGGGTAGCATAATCCCTTCCAGCTCCATCCACGTTGTATGTGGCATCTTTTTAAACCAATCTTTTCCTTTGAAAAGCAGCACCACCAGCAGCAGTTCTCTGCCCACCTCTGTCTATGCAGGTGCCTCTTTTTCCTTCCTCCTCTTCCTAATAAACCTGTCCTTTTAAAATGTGTCCTTTGCCTCTCTGAGTTTATCCCATGTCTCTTAGTAAACTCATTGTGTGCCCCTGAAAGAAGAACTGTCAACTTTTCTCAGAGGTAACCCAAGGACCCCTCTGCTCACAGAACCCCAACATCTCCTCAAATCCCATCAATCCTGTAGTTCAAAATATATACACCAGAAAGTAATTAAAAATAAGTTGACAAAATAGATTTAATGCAGAACAACCTTGGAAATCAAATTAGTCTTACTTGTATGAAGAAATGGAATTTTCCAACTAATATTTATCATCTTTAACCAAAAAAACCCACATCTAATAAACTTTACTTTGAAAGGATATCAGCTAAAGAGAAAAAAGAACCATTGCTTATTATGTTTAGCAAAAAAGATTTATACCTTTTCACTTGTTAAAAATTTTGCAAAATATACATGCTCTCCTCCTGTTTTTAACTCTTCCATCTTTTTCCTTGAAGCCTGAGTATCATCTAGTTTATAACTCTTAAAAACAGCTAGAACTTCTTCAGAATACTGCAAAGTAAAAACATGAATTAGTTTTATTTGGCATTATTGCCCAAAATGTTTATAGATTTTTCCTCTAAACATACTCTAAAGCACATTAAGTAAGAGAAATTAGGATAGCAAAATAGGAGTGAACTATTTTGTATAAGATTACTGTAGGAAGAAACTGTTCCTGAAGAAATGGGATTTTTGATGCAGTTTGTGTAGAGAGCTAACAGAGAGAGGAATACCTTAAGAGTGTACAGAAATTTACTAGTGAAATTTGAAGAAATGCCTAAGCATTTCATTTGCTAGACAGCTGCAAATAAATAAAACAATGAGGTCAAATTCTATCCAGTTGAGCAGCAATTCAAGATGATTAGTCACATACTCTGAATTTGGATGGTAGCCTCTCAAAAGATATCACGTACATAATAAAAACTAAAAAATAACATAGAACACACCACGCTGCTTTTAAGAGCTATCTATTAACTTGGCGTTTTGGAAGACAATGAAACAGGACAGCTGATCTTTGAGTAGCCAAGAAAAAAATAAATACAAAAAATGTTTGTATAACTGGGGTTGGCAAACTTTTTCTGTAAAGGGTCAGATAGTATGAATTTTAGGCTATATGGCTCAGATGGTCTCGGCCTGCCATTATAGCACAAAAAGAGCACAGACATATGTAGATGAATGGACATAGTTGTGTGCCAATATAACACTGTTTACAAAAGCAGGCAGCAGGCTAGATTTGGTCCAAGGCTGTAGTTTGCGCACCCTTATTCTAGCACAAAAGCTGAAATAATTTTGGACAAAGTAAAAATGCATTCTTCAAAAATCTGTTAATTCATGTTAGCAATACCTACCATATAAAAAACAAGCAAAACCCAAAGCTGTAATTACCAACTTTGAAGTCCCCAAGTCATTTATAAACTATTCCACAAAACCAGTTGTATTTATAATTTAGCTCCTATATAATGCAAAATGGATACAAATGTAAGAAGTAGAATTATATAATGATAAGTATGCTTGATAAGAGTCAAATTTTAGCTCTGCCATTATCAGTAAATATTATGATTTTGGTAAATTTGACTTTTTTCTTACCTTAAGAAATGTCTTCCATGAAATCTTCTCATAGCATTGCACCGGGTTCCTGAAGTAATCCTGAAGTGACCAGAATTTTCTATATAGGTTGTAATCAATAGGAATGGAGCTAATAAAATAAATGTTATATGAATTAAATTATTTAAGTTCTTTAAAGAATATCTAAGTATTCCTAACTTTTCTTGGTTCAAAAACCCATCTAAGAAACTGATAAATGCTATGGCTTCTTTCCCCAGAAAAATGCACATTCATATTTAAATTTCTACAAAAAATTTCAAGGGACTCATAGACTAAACAGACTTTATCTCCAGTGGTGGAACCATTAAATTTTGGCTGGACACATGATTATTCAGAATTAAATACTATGTTTCCGACCTGTCTTGCAGTTAAATGTGACCATGTTTTACCCATTTTTCTCTTTTTTGCTCTTAGAATGCAGATATGATAAAGGACAATCTTGGACTATTGGAAAAAGAACAAATAGGAACAGCTGGTGGGACAAGATGTTGTTACAGAGACATCTAGATAAAAGGGAGTGGTATCATGTTCTCTGCCCCACTTAATGACGGGCAGAGCTGAGTGCCCAGGTGAAGTTAGGTAACGCAGGTGGGCTCAGAAAAAGAAAGAGTTCTTATTCCTGTGGCCTGACATGTGGAGAAGAGACATGTAGATACATTTGGAAGAGACATGTAGATAAGAGACATATGGAGAGGCTGACAATGACACCATTTTCTTGATGTGGTATCTCTGTCACCTCAGCTTTCTGTAACTGGCTCAGAAGCCCTTTCCTACAGTTTACTGTCAGAAGGTGCCTTAGACTTGTGGCAAGCTTTTAGGCTTCTGTGATCCCACTTTAGGCAGACCCTATTTTGGCTGGGCATTTGCCCAGAAGGGGATAGGTAATTTTGGGTGTTTTACTGGGAAACTAATATTCTTTCTCCTCCTCTTTCTCTATGTGAATAAGGAAAATAGTCACAGAGTTCATGTATTTGATTTTTCAAAAGAGATTTGAAACTGTGTTACCCAGATGATAAAGATTTTGAATTATGTGTTAAGTCAGATAAAGAATTTGGCAGGCTTAGCCAATTTTTGTAAAAGAATGCTAACTTTGCTAGAGCAACTGCTAATATTTGAAGTATGTAGATCCTTGCTTCAAACCAATAGCGATGAATACTGACAATTTTTAATAGACCAAAATCTATCTCCTACCAAAGTTGTATCAAGAATGAGCAGTATTCAAAAGAATCTAATGGTATGCTAACTCACTCTTTCTAAACTCTTCTCTAGCAACATACAACTCTAGAAACAGGAAAGCAGTTAACGGAGCAGTAAGCTCTACAGTGAAAGCAACTTCACTGTTTCCAACAATAAGATTCTAGGATTGGGTTTTCTATGGATCAAGTTAACAAAAGTAACAGAACATTTCCCAAAATGTGAAAGTAAACTGAAAAGAAGAATCCACCTACAATTTATTTATACCCATGACTATTTACATAATTTCACACATATATTTATTTTGAAATAAAATATATCTGAAGATTATATAAATAAGTTTATATGCAGACTATACACATAGAGTTACTTAGCACATAAATTATCTCTTGAAATATACCAGGAAAGCTTGTCTCTTCAAGAAAAAAATGGAAGGCTACCTCTAGTCATAAAATGAGAATTATGTAATTATTGTATGTCCTTTATTATCTCTGTTGCCATGAAACTCATGTCCAAGTTAATGCAGGATACCAACAAGAATCTTACTCCAAGTTGCTTTATCACCTCCTTCTTGTTAAGACTTAATTTCTTTCTTTCATATGTCTGAGATGTCTCATAGTATAAATTTTGAATATATTAATATATTACTGCTAAGAAACTTTAATGGCTGAGAACCTAATATAGTTTTAAAAAAACCCTCCCCTCTTGATGGTTCTATTACTCATCATTATCTGCTGTCCCTCTCTTTTTTCCTTCATGGCTAAAGTTGTTAAAAGTATTACCTACATTCGAGGTTATCACCTCAAATTTTTTCAACCCACTGCAGTTTGCTTTTCACCTTTACCACCCCACAGATTTTTTGAATTTTATCTTTATCCACATGAAGTAAATGTACTACTTATATATGCAAACAATAACAAGTTAGAGGTGATATCATATAAAATAGAGTCTACTGTAACTATTTTATATAAGATACTCTGTAAAATGACCTATTTTTTTAAACCTTGAGCTAATAATTTACAGAACTTCACACATGGGAATTATTATACAAACATTTTTACTCATATAGGTGAGCCAAATGTGAAATGGACTTTACATTGTACAATCATGACTAATGTATTCTTCTTTGTAAATTACAATGCTTGGGACAGTTTGGTGATGTAACTGGCCACAAAGTAATCCTTCATATAATTTCTTCCTCAAAGGAAAATAGTTAAGTGATTTTCTGCAGCCAAAACTGATTTAACATAACCAATGGGGCTGAATTGTTTACACAGGCTTACACACAGTCTAACTAGAAAAAACAGCATTGGCCAGAGTTTGTTATTGGGGCTCTGTTTACAACTCAGGTGACAAGTTAATTTTGGAGGATGAAACTTTTGCTCAGAACCCCAAACCCTACCTTATCCATAACACACATGAACTAATAGATCTCTTAAAAACAACAACAACAACAAAAAAAACAAAACTATAGCTAAAAAAAAAAAAAAAATAAATAAATAAAAAGCTACTGCACAATGAAGAGACAATTCTGAGTACCCTAGAACCAACAACTATGGTAATAAGGATAACTAGTAAATAAGTAATTCAATAGACCATTTCAGATCAGCATCTCATTAAATCCTCTCAAGAGTAGTAGGGAGAAGGTGGCATTACTACAATTTTAAATATGTTGAAACTAAGTTGCAGGGGATTTAAGTAGTTTACTCATGGTTATACAACTGGGAAATACCGAAATTATGTCTGAAACCGTACTATTTTCATAGTTCTTTGGGTTTATGTTTTTGAATTTGAAATCTGGGATGCCAGAATATATCTCCCTATGCAGATATAGGAAACACTTATTGGTCTTCTAGAAATTCTTATTAAAAAAAAAATTATTTACTTTGTAGAAGAACTGGGGTGTAGACTAGAAGTATGGGGGGGTGAGAAGATTCACCAGAGACAGAATGGGGAGCAGCACAGGTGGATTTACTTAAATACACTGCTGAGGTGAGCAGCGGGAGAGACAGGAGAGCTCTGCTGTGCCACAAGTGAGTTAGCTCCCTGGCTCAGGCCTTGGCAGTGATAGCAGTGAGACTTAAACCCTACGTCTCCAGAGAGGCCTCTTCCAGAAATTCTTTCAATGAAAATAATGATAACTTGTCTTCTCAAACACCTACAAGACAGCTAGTGGAAGTTTTCTTTCATATCTTCCCTTTTCTCCTCCTCATTGCTCCAGTCAGCATTAGAAAGAAATTATTCAGAAAGCAAGCACAGGGTTAAATATGATGAGCTAGGAAACGAATAGGAGAGTGCGAAAGAGTACATTTCTTTCTTATGTCTCCTACACTGATTTAAAAAAAAAAAAAATCAACCTAGTACCTAGAGGCACTGGATCCACAAAGTTAAATGGAAAGAGAAGGAGAGAAGCACCTAGGTTACCTGGTGCTTGGTTTTTCAAATGTTAGGAGAGTTCATTAGATGATCAATGTATGTAAACACAGTAAACAATGATCTGTCTGCATATAATTTAGAAACAAACTGATTTAGGATTTATAATTTTAAGTAATATAGATGAAAAGTTACAAATAAATCTATAGGCATGATTTTCTTCCTTCTTGCCAACAACCTCACTCTAGTATTAAACTATTATCATTATAAAACAAGAAATTTGAACTTCTAGAAACTTACCAAGTTGTTGGTGCTTCGTCATCTCCCATTTCACCTTCTTCTACATCCATTCCTTCTTCTCTATCCTCAGTGTGCTAAGTTTGAAAAACATGTAGTTTGTCATGAAGCAGTTATTAGACAGAAGGAGGTAAATGCTGGAATTTACCTTCACTAATGGGTCACATTAGTGAAGTCTAGTCACAGTAACTATCTAGGCCTATAGTTAATCTTTAAGGCAATGGGAATCTAATTTTATGTTGACATTGATCTGAGAACTCAAGAGTGGTGACAATGACTTAAGTTATCATGAAGACATAGTGGAAAATTTTAAACCAGGATTTCTCCAAACATGTTCAGTACATTCTTTCTGCGTAGAAAGGGTCTATGGCTAAATACATTTTGGACAGTAACTTTTTAGAGAATTAAGAAGATCATTAATAATGTAGTTCCCTTTCATCTATGGGGGTATGTTAAAGAACCCCAGTGGATGCTTAAAACCGCTAACACCGAACCCTATATATACTATGTTTTTTCTATACACAAATACTTATGACAAAATTCAATTTATAAATTAGGTACAGTAAGAAATTAAAAACAAAAGTTAAAAAACTGTAAAAAAAAGTTGTGTCTGTGGTCTTTCAAAGTATCTTACTGTATGTTTATTTTTATATAAAAAATATTTCACATGAAGTATGAAAAAGTCAATTATGTTCAGTTGACTGAAAATACAGATAAAGTTTGTATACAATTAAATAATGTATATTAAGGACTCTAAGAACTATAGTAAGTACATAACTCTTAAAATGAATTTAAGTAGTTATTGTCTCCAATTTTAATCTGACTGTGGAAATCCTCCACCCCAACACAGAACACTTATTATCTGGGAACACTTTATTTTTGATTGGAAACTTGTGGATATGCTCAGTTTCTAGCTCTATATTGAAAAATTCAAAATAAGAAGTTTACATGAAATAGCCAAGAAGTACTAAAATATACATGAAAGTGTAAGACCAGATTTTGAAAAATCTTTGGGCAGCATTATTTCCAAATTGATTGCTGATATTTTAAGGGATAAACTACAAAAACATAGTTTGACTGGCTAGAGGTGGGGGGAAGGAACTATGAGCCCTGAGGGCCTGAGTTGCTGCTGCTATACCCCATTAGCACCAGGCCAGGACACCCAAGAGGATAATAACAACTCCACCAAGAATGCAGAGGAGTCCAACCATGACCCCTCCCCCCCCAATGTAAGCCTACAGTTTCTCTTCCTGAGCAAGAACTTAAAACACTGGAGGAAGATGAAGATAAGCTTTTTAAAATGTGGGCAAAACTATTCAGATTTGCATAAGAGCACAATCTCCCAGAACGGAAGGAAGCAGGCACTGGCAGCACCAAGCTCCTGAAGCATGAGGTGAAATGGCCATCCCCCTGGTCATAAAGAGGATGAAGACTCTAAAGATAAGCATCAACCATAATATAACACTAATGATGGAACTGAAGCAGATGTAGTCAGTAACCATACAGACTTTCCTGATGAGTGCCCTAATAAGCCCAAACTGCTGTAGTAAGCTTCCTAAATGCGGAAAATGCATAGAAATTCAAAACAAAGTTCTAAGAATGTATGAAAGAGATCAAAGAGAGAGAAAAGAAAGGATAAGGCAGAAATGATAATGCCATGAATGTGGCAGAAAATCTGGAAGCTCTTTCAGTAGAGAGCAAGCAGTCAGAAGATGACGAGACAAAGGAGAAAGCTGAGGAATAGCAGTCTTCCATTGCTTTCTTTTCCTTCTTTTAAAAAATATTTTCCCTGCCCCTCCCACATATAGTTTGTTTTTGTTGTTTTGTTTTTACAAGGGACTTCATATAAAGAAATTAATTCTGACATTAGAAAAGTCTGATTAATCAAGCAAGGTATCAGTTACATCTAGTAATTAATATCTTAAATTTTATAACTTGTTCCTAGATAAAGAGTATGTGCTGAATGTCTACAAATTTGGCATCTAGGACTGCTTTCTGAATATATCATAAATAAATTAAAAAGAAGGCTGATTACAGCTGAAGTCCTTTTAAAAACCAGTGGGCAAAGATGGACTATGTGACAAGTGGTTCTGAGATAACTGCCTCACCATTTAGAAAAAATAAAATTATAACACAGAACAAATTCCAACATTCTTTCTGGGTAAAGGATTTTCAAGAAAAAATAAATTATAAAAGCACCAGAAGAAAGAAAACAAAGGGGATTATTATAATTTGGGGGAGTGGAAACCTTTAACATGACACAACATCAGAAACAGAAGACTAACAAATAACAATATTAAATCCAACTTTTAAAGTTCTATACAGCAAAAGTACCATCATGTTATGAGAACTATAAGGTAAGAAAAAAAGATGTCAGCACGATAAGCAGTAAATATTTTATATAAAGAGCTTTATATGCAAATGAGAAAGACATTTCAACAGTAGAATGAGCAAATGGCTTAAATGGGTAATTCTCTTTCTCACTGCTTCTAATAAGCATGAAAGAAAGATAAGTTCTAGTAAACATAAAGTTCCACCATTTAATTAATAACCAGGAAATGTAAAACAAAGATGACTTGCTTTTCAAGTACATATCAAGGAAAAATTAAGCAAAGATTTTTAAAATCCGATAACTCTTAGTGTTGGTGTGAGGCTGAGAAAATATAGGCATTATCTACCCATCTGCCACTGGCAGTAGTATAAATGGGTATATCATTTCTGAGAACTAACTGGGAAATAATTATCCCAAATTGATAAAGGCATATTATTCTGACATAGCAGAATTTATCCTGTGGATACACATGTACAATTTAGGACAATATACACAATACAATCCACTGTAACACTGCTAACAAAATGCCAACTAATGGGATTCTGATATATCAATTTACAGACTTATGAAGAACCATTAAAACACTGAGAAAGATTTGAATGTATTGAGTGCATCCAATCTATACTATTAAAGAGGAAAGTGAGTTTCAGAATAGTATGTATTACATGATCTCATTTTAGGGAAAATAACTACACACACATACATACAAAGTACTGGTAGTATCAATGGAAAATGCTAAGAATGGTTCTTTGAATTCTTGGATTATGGAATAATTGTACTTTGTATTTTAAATATTTCTATTTTGGTTTTTTTTTTTTTTTACACAGAATACATATTATTTCTATAAACTGGAAATAAAGATTTTAAAATTTTTGATGATTTAGAAGACCTATTCACATGAGTTATTCAACAACAAACTTATAAATATGTTGTGTTAGGCTAAATAAAAGTCTTACCTTCTGACCCAAGGTGCTTTCCTGCTCATTGGTATTGAAAACAGTGACATTTTCCAGATTAAATTGGCTCTGTAAGTTAAGACCTATTTAAAAAAAAATTTTTTTTTTCAAAGCAAACTCACCAAACACCTAAATTTGTTTAAGAATGTAACTTTGTGATTATATAACCAAAACGTATAAATTGGTAAGTCCTTTAGTAAGTAAAGATCAAATTAGAACACCAGTATTTCCCTCCAAATGTTTATTAGTCACAAAGAGGAAAAGAGTAACATTGTAGCAGAGAAATATGGTGACCAAGGAGAACACTTTAACTAAGTAAGCAATGATAACATAACCAGTAATAAAACATAACAACCTCACACCCAAATGATGCATTAAGAAGAACACATCACCTCTGAGTCTTCCCTAAAATCCATAACCTTAATCTAGTAAGGAAAAAAAACAAGAAAAACCTAAATTGATTCTACAAAACACCTGACTAGTACACTTCAAAATCATCCAGGTCATGAAATAAGCAAAGACTAAGGAACTATCATTGATTAGAGGAGATTAACGTGATATCAAAGCTAAATGCAATGTGGGATCTTGGATTGGATCTTTAACAGAAGCAGTGCTAAAGTTGATAAAATCTGTAGTTTAACAGTCCTGTACCAATGTTGATTTCTGTGTGACTCAACTACACATTATTAATAAGCTTTGAACTTAAAGACTTTATTTAATACCTGTATTATATACTAAGACCGATATTACTATTGACCAATAAAAGAAAATAAATAACTGAAGATGATCTTCCAAAGCATTTTATTTAATGTATAAAAGCTTACCTGATTTCTCAGATAAAGGGAAAAGCCGAGCCAAAAAGAGTTGAATTCGTCCACAGAACACTGTATTCTGGGATTTTGATAACCTTCTTAGGAGATCTAACAATATACAAAAATGAAGGTTACATGGAAGAAATCCACGATACACACTTGTTATCCAGTTTGTCAAGAGTTATTTCATAAAGCAGTAGTTCTTAAAATGCATGTGTGAATTATTGTCACAAAAAAGCACTCGAAAATTAGGAATGAACAGGAATAGTTTAATTAAATGTGAATGATAAGTTTTAATAGAGATTGTTACTTTAAAAAAAAAAGGTAACATTTTAAATTTTGTCACTCGGGCCTCCCTGGTGGCACAAGGGGTTAAGACGCAACCTATGAAGCTATCCGCAGCCACTGCAGCACAAGTTCGATCCCGGGCCAGGGAGCTACCCACATGGAGCAGCAGACCTCTCCTGACTCACCCGCTGCTCCCCTCAGCAGCGTATTTCAGTCACTCTGCCTGTTCTGCACTCCACTCTGTCTCTGATGAATCCTCTTACCACCCCCTCACCTCTGGCCTGTACCCCAGTTCTTGTATGCATAAATCAATAAATCTTTAAAAAAAAAATTGTTACTCATATTTAACTCAACAAATTGTTGAGTTACTTACCATTGCACATACGTAGTAAATAATTTTTCCCAGCAGAATAGAATGTATTCTGAAATTAAAACAGAAAATATTATTACTTTTCAGAAGTTGTTGCACATCCATCAACATTAAGTCACAGGAAATAAAATATTAAAGAGCATTAACATGTACTAAGAAATCTACCAGGTCACACTTTTTATTAAAAGCAAGTGACATTTTCAATGAAATAAAAATATTTTCAGATACCTAACAAATTTACTTAGTCAAATTATTACTTAGTCAAATTTTACACTTCAACTTTTTCTCTACATGACTCCTACATGATTCCCCCAAGAGAACAGAATATAAAATTCTCTCACAAGGACAAACTTTTGGGCAATCAGCAGAATTAGGAATTTAAGCCAACCTCCACCCCCCTCAAAAAAAAAAAAAAACCCAAACCAATTATCCTCAGAACTCTGGATACTTAGAAACATAATGTTAGTAGAGAAAGAAACCAAAGCACTTACTGATTTCCAAGTAGCAACATTTTTTTCCACAAAAGTGAATATTGTGTCACACAAATCCAAAGGAAGACAATCCAAAACATCTCCCAACAATACAAAAGGTGTAGATGCAGTACAAATACCTTCAAGCAGAGCACAAGCCAATTAAAAAGTTTAAAATGCTACTGAGTAAATAGTTCATGCAAAATAATTCTGAAGAACATCTTAAGGGTACACTTTGTCAACCCTAACAAGACTTTATGAGATAAGAAATGAAAGCAACCTAAAAGTCCCCAAAATGGGACATACTTAGTTTTGGTATGTACACTCAGTAATGATGATGATAAAATCATTCTTGGTAACACTTCTAGCGCATTTGTCAGGTATCCTGAGTGCTTTACATATACTAACATATAAATCTTTATATCCCTACGAAATAGATATTATCTTTAGCTTATAAAAGGGGAAAACTGAGACACAGAGACGTTAATTAACCTGCCCAAGGTCACAGAGCCAGAGAGTGGTAGAGCTGGGATATGAACCCAGGTAGTCTGGCTCCACAGTCCGTTTTCTTCACCACTAAGCTATTCAAAAGAATATAAAGCAGCCAATTAAAAACGATGGTTATGACGGCTATAAATTGGAAAATGCTTATGATATGTTAAGTGAAAAAGGCAGGATTCAAAATTGCATATATATTATGGTTATAACAATAATTTTTTGAGACTGATTTTATACCAAAATGAATGGTAGTTTTTCAAACCCTTTCTCTAGTTTCCAAATGTTCTATAATGTTGCCAAATTATCTTTTTTTTTTTTTTTATAGAGGCATGTTTTCTTTCTTTCTTTATTTGTTTGTTTGTTTGTTTTGTTTATACATGCACTGGGTACAGTCAGAAGCGCGGGAGGGTGAGAGAATTCACCAGAGCCAGAGCGGGGAGCAGAGCAGGCAGAAGGACCGAAGTACACTGCTGAGGGGAGCAGCGGGCGGCAGGAGAGGTCTGCGCGCCATGTGGGACCCTCCTCCGGTGGCCGGGGAGCAGCCGGGGATCGAACCGGCGCTGCAGAGGCTGCGGGCAGCTTCGCAACCCAGCGCTCAACCGCTGCGCCACCGGGGAGGCCCGCCAAATTATCTTTGTGATTTGAAAAGATCAGCTTCAAAAGAGATAATAAAAAGATGTGATACTGATTTCAACTAATATTAAACATTTAAATAACAGTATTATTCAGGGGAATGAAAGATAAAAAGTTATTTTGAAATTATGTTATAAAAGTAAAGCGATAAATTAAGGATTTTTTTTAAAGTCATGCATGCTAACTAAAACTTAAGTGTTTAAGTTGTCACTTAAGCACTGTACATAAAATCTAAGAGGCACTAGAAGCCAAAAACACTGTATTAATAAAGTACGTTCAGAAAAAGGAAGTAGTATTTCCAGTTCTACTCTGCACTGGTAGGATCACATCTGGATTGTGATGTGAGGGATACTGCCCAGAACCAGTATGTGGATAAGGCAGCAGATTTCAACTCAATTCTAGGGAAACTCAAAGAACAGATCTATCTAATAGAAATCAAGCAGTGAGTTCCATCAACTGGCATCAGAACATTACAGAGAAGTAGGTTAGACCAGAGATGAGACTGGAGATAATAAAGTCCCTTACCACTTAGATTCTGTGATACCATATGCCCTGGACACCCAAGAGATTTGAGAGGCATACTCCCTGCCCTTAGTTGCAGTATAGTTCAGTATAAGTTTATTCACATTTATTAATTACAGAACTTAAGAAAATCACCTAGCTTCTACTCCCAAGGATTTTAATTCAGTAAAAGTCTCCCTTCTCTCTTTTACATAGTAAATTCCTACTTCATCTTTTGGAGCATTGAGCAAATGTAAGCTCTTCTAAAAAACTTTCCTAATATCTCACCTATGCTTCTAAAGCACAATGCACATAAATCACAGCATTTATCAAAGCTTGTTTTTTTTTTTTTATGTAGGGTAGACATTCTTGTGTGTTTTAACCAGCATAGTGTCTGACACTGAATAGAAACTCAATAAATATCTGCAAAGTTAAATTTAACAAAATATTTATGGACAATTTAAAAACAAGTCACCTAAGCGATACAATAATAATCTCTCTCAAAAAAGAATTTTCCCCAATCAAATAAAAAAGCATATAAGCTTTTATTTTAAAGTTTAAGTTTGTAAGTTCTCATGTTTCTCAAGTAAATTAAAAGTTTTAAACATAGACTCTGCACAACTTCAAGTATTAAAAACATTACCAGTCTACAAGAGAAACATTTCAAGTTAATCAATGAACTAAGCATTTGCTGCAACCTGTTTCACAGAGACTGGGCACTACACCATGTTGTAGAACTCACTTAAGTTTTATTTATTAATGAATGAATGAATGAAAGAATGGGCATCTCACATAAAAGTTTAATATGTAAAGTGAGAATTTATGAACTATGCTGAAACACACAAAATATCTTGCTTCTACAGTGCTTCTACATAACACTATCATGTATGTTCCAGTTTTTTGTAGGAATAATTACTAGAATAATATGTTTTGTAGATTAAAAGGCACTTTTCAAATAAATTATGTGTGAATCAAATGAATATTTTAACCAATTGGTTAAGAGTATTGAATTATTTTTGCATTGCTTTCTGCAATTATTTAGTGTTAGGTACTGTGTGCTTAATTACGTGTCTTTTGAAAAAGACTCTTGGAAATATCCTCCACTGCACTGATCACTATCCTTTGATAGTTTTCCTGCCAGTCTCTCCCAATTCAATTCTTTCTCCATAGCTGGCTAGCATGGCATTCAAAACTTTCACAAATCTAACTTATCCCTCCAGCTCTTTTCTCGCCATACTTTCACTGCTGCGTTCCATGTAGTTCTTTAGTCATGCTGAACTCAGCCTATACATAGCTTTTCCTTTCTGTTTCTGTCTGACAAGTTCATCATCCCTCTGGACATAGCTGCCTTTCTCAGGCTTTCTTTTAGATTCTGAAATTTAGAGAGTCACTTCAACATCTCATTCTCACTTCAAACACAATAATTATACCACAATAAAACATTTATACATATGTCCCTTAATTAGCAGAGACTGTTTCATTCATCATTGAACCTCTAAATCGCAGCTCAATTCCAGGCACACTGTAGATGCTCATTATTTACTGAATGAAACAACTGGAGAACAAAGTAAGTGCCAAAATATGTACTGCATAATAGAGATGGAAAAAGTGTGAGTTAATTTCATTGGACAACTTCTTGGCAAAGGTAGGATTCAGGTAGAATTTGAAAAATGAAGAAAATCAGATAGTTGAAGAGACACAGGGAAAATTTTAAACATAGCATGTCATGTCCAAGGTTACTTTAAAAAAACAAAACCACACTTACCTTCAGTTACTCCCCCAATAGCAAGAGAAATAATAGCTAAAACATTTTCACATGATGAATGATTTATCTACCAACAGAGAAAACAAATTAATTTAGGAGCCAGGGTTTAGAATATTTTGATAACAATAAAAAGATACCCTCTGACACGAAGTTGATTATCATAAATATGGGATAAAAATGTTTCTTGAAGATAAAATTATGCTTGAGGATGAAAATACAAAATAAACAAGAATAGAATAAGTAACTGTAGGAGTGTATCAAGTAAATAATAAGCACGTAACTCACAACAACCCTACAATTCAGAAAAGCAAAGTAACTTGCCCAGGGCTTCATAACAGGTAAGTGACTAAGCCTGAAGAGGAAAAGAGTTTTGATAGAGAATTGTCCAAAATAAAGGGGACACTCCATTAAGGCCATTAGGGAAGGGAATCAACCTCCACCTAACTAAGCCTAAACTGTTAAAACTTTCCTTATTCAGTTGCCCCACCAATGGTAAATAAATTGACTGTTCATATTTAGATTAGATTTCTCTACTGAAGTTGAATAGGCTTTAGTTATTTTTGTAAGCTTATTTTTTTTTAAAGATTTATTTTATTTATGCATACAAGAACTGGGGTACAGGCCAGAGGTGCAGGGTAGGGGGTGTGAGAGGATTCACCGGAGACAGAGTGGGGAGCAGAACAGGCAGATGTACTGAAATACACTGCTGAGGGGAGCAGTGAGCAAGACAGGAGAGGTCTGCTGCGCCATGTGGCCTATACATAGCCTGTACATGGCCGGCAGGGACTGAACTCGTGCTGCAGAGGCTGCGGATAGATTCACAGTGCTGTGCTTAACCCCTTGTGCCACCAGGGAGGTCCTATTTTTGTAAGCTTATTAATGAAGAGGATGCCATAGGAGAATGAGAGCATGAATCCCAGCCGAACATTTTTGGACTAGTCCTTTCATGACATTATAGGATGAGTCACTATTTACATAGCAAAGTAAAAGGGCCCAACTTCAACTTCTAGTTCGTGCCCATCAAGACCTCATGTCAACTTTTCTTATATTCACTTGGAGAGGAATCTCTTCATTTATCAAATCAAACCCTTAAATTGTACCTGTGCTGTTAAAACCCCTAATTATTACAAAACTCCTACACTAGAATCAAGTCAGCTTTCACAGAAGCAAGTTCACTCTAAGAAGAAATGGTCATGTTTAAATATCCATTCTAAGGATAGGAGTAATTTTTTGTAATTTGATTTATTAATTTGCCAGCAAAATTTTAACAATAAAGGAAAAACATACTTACAATTTCTTCTTCTAGAACACCTCTGAAAGCCTGGTCAAGGGTACATTTTTTTTCATTTTCACTATTGAAAACAAAACACACCTGAATTTTCTTGAACAGTTCAGGGAAATTATAAATATTTAGGTAAGCATATTTCATGGATATGAATGCCTTACCTGCCAGGTAACTGGCCAAAAGTACTCAACAATGGTTTGATATTTTTGTTGTTCAGAGCCTCCCTGGTAGACTTCTAGAAAAAAAAAAAAAAAAGCTAATAATTGGAAAGATTTTGTATATTATTTACTGAAAAGCATTACACTCTAACAGCCTAAGTAAAAATATTTATATCTGGGAATAGTCATTCTATCAGTCATTATTCAAATGCCACTGTTAACATTCTCATCACTTTCAACCTGGCCAGAACTTCCTACCTAGGGTTTCTCATTCGAGGTTTTCCCTCATACTTTTTATCACATTCACGAGAATACAGTAAGTCCTCATTTAATGTCATTGATAATTTCTTAAAAACTATATCTTTTAAGTTAATGACAGGATGTATAACAAAAGCAGATTATCAAATAATGACACTTTGTTCAATGTTGGCAGGGATTTTTTTCTCACAATACCATAATAAACACAGAATGGGACAGAACCTCAAATGTTTTCATAGCTCCCTCTTGAGGTCCTTGATGTTAATCTATCTAATCTTAACTCCCCACAATCCCCTCACACATATTCTCCACTATCTTGTCATTATTTCATCATTTTCTATCAAGTACACGCTAGTGTATTCATACCTTCATGCTATTCTTCCCACCTGCTTACCCAAATTCTATTCATTCTTGAAGACCTATCTTACGTGCGACCTTCTCTAGGTAGCTGGTTTAGTATAGTCCCTCACACATAGTAAGTACTGAAAAAATTCTTGCTGTCTTAGTCAAAACTGAAGACAGTTTTTGAGAATTATACTGGAAATGTCCATTTCTGACTCTGCAACTAGTAGGCTGTGAAGTCTTGGGCATATCTCTTTATTTCTTTGTGTTTAATTTTCCTCACCAGTAAAGAGGGTAGCTGTAGATCCTTTCTACCAGCAGCATTAGTGGCATCACCTGGGAATTTGTTAGAAATGTAAAATCTCAGGCCTCATTAGACTCAAGAATCACAATCTATATTTAACAAGATTTCCAGGTGATACCACTTCACACAGAAGCTTGAGAATCACTGGACTATATGGTCTCCAATTTGATGATCCCCTCTCGAACTAATATTTTGGACATTCTGAACAGTTACCATTGGCAAAATTTTCAGAGCACCATGGGTTACAGCAAAATGTGCAGAATGAAAATGATCCTGATGACATAAACAAGATACAATTTGATAAAAACCACACTACATGAAAAAAACACCTGCACGTAAGAAAACTATTGCCTGTAAAGAATACATTTTTCTTTCACAGAATTTTCACTCTGGTATAACGACATATATGCAGTTAAAAATCTGTGTAGTTGAACCGTGGCCTGAAACGCCAGTGCAAATCTAAAGACGAATACGGTCACACAAGTTAAATAGGGTTCTTCATGCTGGAGGCTGTGACTGACAACATAAAAATATTGGTTTTAATTGAGAAAAACGAAGTAAATCGCTTAACTTGGGGAGGGGTGTGAGTTTGTGTTTAGCTTCTATTTCATTACCTGGGGTAATAAAACAGCTTATTTCACAGTGCAATTCTTAGAGTTAAAAAAGCTGGCACGACGCTTATTTACTACAAACGCTCTGTAAGGAATTCCCAAATGCTTTCACTACTCTTACCTAATGTGTAAGCATAAATAAAAAGCACCTGCAACCCGCCCCAAGCTGATCTCCGTCTTTTCTCCCTTAGGACCTCCTCATGGATCTCTCAGGAGGGCGAGGGGCACAGGTGTGGTTAATAGACAAAAAGAACCACCACCGGCCCTCTCAGGAGGCGGGGCGAGAGCCGGTTCTCAAAGACAAAACCCCTTGTGCCCTCGCCCTTCAGCAACTACCCTTCCAGTGTGGAGACGCCTGCCCCGCTAAGCAAGCACTGCAGAGGAGCTGGAACCCCAAGAAGCTTTGGGGTGACCCCTCCACGCAGGAAGCCAACGTACCAAGCACGCGGGGTTCCCAAACCTGTCCGCGGAAAGGCGGAGGCCGACAGCAGAGCACGCCCGGAAGAGGCAGGTAAGGTGAATTTCCCACCTCCCAGCCCCCGACGGGGCCGGGTGCTGGAGTACCGGCGTTCACATCTCTGCTCCCACTTTACCTCACAGCAAAATTCGAGTAATTTCAGGGAACGTAGGGCAAAGATCAGTGCAGGGTCAGGCCCGCACCCTCCCACCTTCCACTCACCGTAAACCGCGTTCGCGCTTCGGGCAAACTAAAGAGTGGCGGCGTCGGAGACATCTTCTCGGTTGCGCGTGCCCGCCACCGAGCTGCGGCGCTTCCCGATGACGTCAGGCCGGGAGCAAAGAGATAGCCTGCTCGGGCTAGAGCGGCCTTGAGCCGAGGGGCAAACCTGTTGGCCGCGTGGGCTGTACCAAATTCTAGTGGGCGAGGGAAACTTGAGTCGTCCACACAAAGCGTAATCCGGGTTCGTGGGTAACCCCTAGGGTGACGGCTTACGGGCGACCTCGCCCTGAAAACTGCACGGGTAGGCGGGGACGGCCACCAGCGCGGGGTTCCTGGTCTGGGGAAGCCGGGTGAGCGTCGGCTGGTGATGACTCACGGGGCCGCGCGGGAATGTAGCCGCTGCCTGAGAAGCCGAGGCAGGTGGGTTGTCTGGGAAAACGTCAGGTTGGGGAAGTTTTGGCAGTTGGCGTGGACCGCCGGACCGCGGTCATTTTCACCCAAGGAGAATTTTCTTTTTCTTTTCTTTTTTTTTCAGTTGCATAAAAATTTTTTTTTATTTTTATTTTTATATTGCCCATACAATTGCACCCTCCCCACCCCCACCCCACCCCCGCCCCTTGTTTTGACCCCAGTCCCTCCTTTCCCAAGGAGTATTTTCAGCTTCGGATTTACATGCCAGTTCGTGGGCTCCGTATCTGAGGAGCAGTTCCCTTTTCTGTGAAAGAAGAAAGAAAAGGCCTATGTTTCTGGGCAGTTGTACAGCGCGAATGAAATAATGCTAGTTGGGCTACTATGGCCTGTAATGGTATCTTGGAATTAGTTGCTCGCGCCTAAAGGTTGCCACTGAAAGAGGAAAGATCGTGGAGGAATACAGTAATTGGAGAATGGGTCACGAGACATTTAGGGCAGAGGCACCCTCTGTAAGCTCATTTCCTCCTTTGACTCCCCTCACTGCGGAGACTTGGCTAAAGAGAAGCCAAGTGGCAGAAACTTTATCATTTGGAATTATACAATGGAGAAAGAAGCACCGATCCAAATGCTAAAAAAATGTCCCTCCAGTTCCTATTCTTTTACACGTGTATCTAAATAAAGCTAGACATGCTTTATCTCGTTCCTTTTATTGACATCCAATGAATACAAGAAGCTAACAAAATGACAACTTTGCAGAGTCATACCTTTTCGTGGGAATCGTAAATAAACATGGCTACCTGGAGAATTAGTCGCCCCCCTAACCCACCCCACCCCAATCAACAGAACCATTCAGCTTTAATTGTATAACTTAAATCTACAAAATGACAAGCTGGTATTAATTGATTTTGTAGGTAGCTGATGTAATAGGATTATTATCAACTATTTGGGAAGAGGTAAATGAAATACTTTATATGGACATGTAACATTAGTTACAGGTGTACAATATAATGACAATATCTGTGCAGTGAAATAGGTTCTAAAATAAGTCTAACTTATGTCTTCATATTTAGACATTTTTCTCATGATTTACTCTCAGCAGCTTTCAAGTATGCACTTCAGTATTGATGATAGACCATGCTGTAGATTACATTCCCCAAGACATTTTGTAACTGGAAGTTTGCCCCTTTTGACATCTACCTATTTTGCCACTACACAATTCCCTGCCTCTAGCAACCACCAACCAGTTTGTCTGTATCTATGAACTTGGAGGTTTTTGAAGGCAACACTTAGTGTCGTGCCCTCAAGATTGATTTAAGTTACTTCAGGTGGCACGATTTCCTTTTTAACAACTAAATAATATTCCATTGACTATATATTCATGTATTGATTTCACTGTTCTGTGACTATCAGGGCGTAACTTCACAAACCTACATTTTATAATACACTACACCCTGGGCTCTATGGTATAGCCTATTTGGAATCACTAGTGGTATATACAGTTTGAATATCCAAAGGGATGTATGATTGTATCTACCACATTTTCTTTACTCATCCTTTTGGGCATGAAGTTTGTTTCCATAGCTTGGCTATTGTAAATAATGTTGCAGTGAATGTTGTATGCATATATTATCTTTTCAAGTTTTTTTTTTTAAGATAAGTGGAATTGCTGGCACACATGGTAGTTCTGTTACTAATTTTTTTTTATCAGTATCTTTTTTTTTTTTTAAAAGATTTATTTATTTATTTATACAAGCACTGGGTACAGTCAGAAGCGCAGAAGGGTGAGAGAATTCACCAGAGCCAGAGCGGGGAGCAGAGCAGGCAGAAGGACCGAAGTACACTGCTGAGGGGAGCAGCGGGCGGCAGGAGAGGTCTGCGCGCCATGTGGGACCCTCGCTGGTGGCCCGGGACCGAACCAGTGCTGCAGAGGCTGCGGGCAGCTTCGCAACCCAGTGCTCAACCGCTGCGCCACCGGGGAGGCCCTCTGTTACTAATTTTTTGAGGAACCTCCATCCAGTTTTCTATAGTGGCTGCACCAATTTACATTCCTATCAACAGTGTATAAGGATTCCCTTTTCTCCATATCTACACAAACACTTGTTATTTCTTGAAGAGATTCTTTATACCAATATCTTTCTATTTGGATTATTATAACTTTGTAATGTCATTTGGAATCGGAGTGTGATGCAGTTTTGTTCTTTCTTGAGATTGGTTTGGCTATTTGGGTTCTTTTGTGTTTTGATAAAAATTTTAGGACTATTTCCATTTCTGCAAAAAACGCTTATGGAATTTTGTTAGGATTACATTGATTCTGTAGGTTGCTTTGGACATTTTAACAACATTAATTCTTGTAAAACCATGAGCACAGAAAAACTTTCCATTTGTTTCTTTCAACATTGTTTTCTAGTTTTTAGTGTATAGGTCTTTCACCAACTTGGTTAAGTTTATTTCTAGATTTTTTTTTTTTTTAAAAGTAATTGTAATGAGGGCCTTCCTAGTGGCACAAGGGGTTAAGGCACAACCTATGAGGCTGTCCGCAGCCACTGAGGCATGGGAGCAACCCACATGGCGCAGCAGACCACTCCTAACTCCTCTGCTGCTCCCCTCAGCAGCGTATTTCAGTCAATCCGCCTGTTCTGTTCCTCATTCTGTCTCTGGGGAATCCTCCCACTGCCCCCGCACCTCTGGCCTGTATCCCAGTTCTTGTATGCATAAATAAATAAATCTTTTTTTAAAAAAAATTGTAATGAGATTGTTTTCTTCTCATTTTTGCATATTGACTTTTTTTTTTTTTAAGATTTATTTATTTATTTATACAAGCACTGGGTACAGTTAGAAGCCGGGAGGGTGAGAGAATTCACCAGAGTGGGGAACAGGACAGGCAGACTGACGAAGTACACTGCTGAGTGGAGCAGCGGGCGGCAGCAGCTTCGTAACCCAGCGCTCAACTGCTGCGCCACCGGGGAGGCCCTGTATATTGACTTTTGTATTCTGCACTTTATTGAATTAGTTTACTAGTTCTAATAGTTTTTGGTTGCATCTTTAGAGTTTCTTTTAAATGATTTGCTATCATGTCATTGCAAATAATGAAAGTTTACTTATTCCTTTCCATTTTGAGTGCCTCTTTTCCTTGCTCTGGTTAGGACTTACAGTAATATGTTGAATAAAAGTGGTGAAAATGGACATCCTTGTCTTGTTGCTGATCTTAGAAGAACAGCTGTCAGCTTCTACACGTGAGTGTGGTATTAGCAATGGACTTTTAACATATGGACTTTTTTTGTGTGTTATAGTCAGTCCCTTATATACCTATTTTTGAATTTTTAACCTAAATGGATGTTCTGTTTTTGTCAAATGCTCTTATTGAGAGGATCATTTTTTTTTTCCTTCCTTTTGTTAATAGTGGTTTATCACATTGTGTGGATGTTGAATCATTCTTGCATATCTGGAATAACATTACTTGAGCATGGCATACATTTTTCTTTTAAATATGTTGTTGAATTTGGCCTGCTAGTTTTGTCTGATATTTGCATCTATGTTCACCAGTGGGTCTATAATTTTCTTGTGGTATGCTTGTCTGGTTTTAGTACTAGGGTAATGCTAACCTTGTAAAAAAAAGAATTTGGAAGTATTCTTTCTCTCTTTTGCAAGAGTTTGAGAAGGATTGTATTCTTTTGATATTTGATAGTATTTACCAGTAAAGCCCATGTGGGCATGGACTTTTCTTGGTTGAGATGTTTGCAATCTTACAAGTAATTGATCTGCTCAGGGTTTTGATTTCTTCATGATTCAGTCTTGCTCGGGTGTATGTTTCTATGAATTTATCCATTTCATCTAGTTTCCAAATTGTTGGTATATGATTGTAGCAGTCGTATGATCCTTTGTTTATTCTTTCTTTGTGGCATTAGTTGTAATATCTTTTTATTAGAGCCCTTATTTATCAAGGGGAGTTTAGCTAAACTCCTGTCAATTTATCTTTACAAAAGAACCATATTTTAGTGTAAAGTTGGGTGTTTGGGATTTTTCTTGTTTCTTGAGGAAGGTATTTATTGCTATGACCTGCCCTCTTCGAATTGCTTTTGTTGCACCCCATAAGTTTATTGAAGTAACAATGATTTACAACACTTTGTGTGATTCAGAGATACAGGATTAAACCTCTTTGGATATATCTCACACTCTACAACCACCTTCAAGGCACTAATAGTCTTGAAGTCTGCTGGGACCTAGTCGTCCATAATCTATCAGCTTTCCCCTCCACACTTGGCTGTTCTCCCACTGGTAATCTTAATTCCACAGGCATATTTTCTAAGGTTTATTATTCTAAATTTGTTATTCTGAGACTTCTAAAAGATTAGTCCAACCCTTTGTGTTGTTTCTTTGCATTCCATTTTATTAGCATTATCCCCTCCTCTCCATCCATGTTGCAGATGACAAGAGTTCATCTTTTATTATCACTGAATAAATAGTCCATCATCTTAATCCACTGCATCTTCTTAATCTACTCATCTATTCTTGGGCACTTTGTTTCTATATCTTGGCAATTGTAAATAGTACTGCAATGAATGTAGGAGTGCATTTATTCCTTCCAATTGGTGTTTTTGTGGGTTTTTTTTTTTTTTTTTGCTTAGATATCTAGGAGTGGAATTGCTTGATTATGTAGTGTATCTAAATTTAACATTTTGAGGGCCTCGCCAGTGGCGCAGCGGTTGAGCGCTGGGTTGCGAAGCTGCCCACAGCCTCTGCAGCGCCGGTTCGATCCTCGGCTGCTCCCCAGCCACCGGAGGAGGGTCCCACATGGTGTGCAGACCTCTCCTGCTGCCTGCTGCACCCCTCAGCAGTGTACCTCGGTCCTCTGCCTGCTCTGCTCCCCGCTCTGGCTCTGGTGAATTCTCTCACCCTCCCGCACTTCTGACTGTACCCAGTGCTTGTATAAATGAATAAATCTTAAAAACAAAAAGTCCCATTATTAAAAAAATAAATAAATTTAATATTTTGAGAAATGTCTACACTTTTAAAGCACTGTCTTCCCCAGTTACCATTTAAGAGTGTATTTAAAGTGGAAGATCTAAGGGGCTTCTTGTGCAGGCACTAAGATAGTCAACTCACAGCTGTCTGTTTTCATGTGGAACACTTCTTTGTTCTTTAACTAAGCCATAAGGACCCCTAGGTGGTTTCTGTGAGGCACAGGTGTTGTCAATTATCTCAGCAAAGCAGTAACATTCAAAAGTACAGTGCTGGGTGGTGGAGGTGTCAGCAATGCAACCTGTGATGGTTACAACATCAAATAAAGAAAATATAGGGGTGAATCAGCAGGTGTTAATGGATTTACTATTTAATAGGTATAGATTTTAATTTAGGATGATGAAAATGTTCTAGAGATTAGTTGTGATGTTGATTATGATGGAGGACAAGAGTGAAAAAAAACTGGAAAGGAGGCCTCACAAGACTAAAACCTGCCTCACAAGACTAAAACCTGACTCACATGGGAGGTGGGGATAGAGGGGATTAATGTGACCATTAACCTAGCTACAGAAATCAAGATCCTTAGGCACCAGTGCCTTATCACAAGGCATAAGGCCTAAGCAAATATCAGATGCTGTAGGGAATGTCTAGAGCACAGATCTGAGGGTGAAGATACAGGGATTAGGACCATCCTGAAATCTTCAGTCCCCATTCTGGAATCTCTGGTCCCTTTCGGATTCTGCCTCGTTATCCAAAATG
Source organism: Talpa europaea (assembly GCF_964194135.1). Classification (NCBI taxonomy): domain Eukaryota; kingdom Metazoa; phylum Chordata; class Mammalia; order Eulipotyphla; family Talpidae; genus Talpa; species Talpa europaea. The sequence goes on along the minus strand of NC_140080.1, from coordinate 59,047,122 downwards.
AGCAACAAACCGAAGGCTCACAAGGAGTGGCCCCTCCCAAACAGAAGAGGCCTATATCAGTGTAGTCTCTGCACAGGCTCGAGGCAGCAATTCCTTTGTGACAGACTTCAGAGATGTCCTTGTGGGCTCATCTCCAACAGCAAGAGAAACAGAGAATATAGGGCCTCCCTGGTGGTGCACAGGGTTAAGCACCACACTATGAAGCTGTCCGCAGCCACTGCAGCACGAGTTCGATCCCCGACCGGCCAGGGAGCATCCCACATGGCACAGCAGACCTCTCCTGACTCACCCGCTGCTCCCCTCAACAGTGTATTTCAGTCTATCTGCCTGTTCTGTTCCCCGCTCTGTATCTGGTGAATCCTCTCACCCCCCCACACCTCCGGCCTATATCCCAATTCTTGTATGCATAAATGAATAAATATTTTTTAAAAAATCAAGAGAATATACCCAATTGGTCTTTATCAAATTAAAAAGCTTATGCACACCTAAAGAAACCATCACTAAAACAAAAAGACACCCTACTGAATGTGAGAAAATGTACGTATAGAACTCAAGAAATATCTAATAACCCAGCTAAAACCATGGGCAGAAGATTAAATAGGCACTTTTCCAAAGAAGACAAACAGGTGACCAACAGATCCATTAAAAAAAAAAGTGGGGGGCCTCCCCTGGTGGCACAAGGGATTAAGAGGCAACCTATGAAGCAATCCTCAGCCGGCCAGGGAACTACCCACACAGCGCAGCAGACCTCTCCTGACTTGCACGCTGCTCTCCTTAGCAGTTTATTTCAGTCATTCTGCCTGTTCTGTTGTCCACTCTGTCTCTGGTGAATCCTCTCATACACATCCCACACACTCACCTTTGGCCTGTACCCCAGTTCTTGTATGCATAAATAAATCTTTAAAAAAAAATGCTCATCATTATCATCGGGGAAAGGCATGTCTAAACTACAATGCGATACTACCTCACACCTGAAAAAAATAACCCCTATTAAAAACACCAGAAACAACAAATGCTGGTGAGAAATTGAAGAATAAGGAAACGTTATATACTTTGGTGGGAAATGTAGTTTGGTCCATACAGTATGAAAAAACATGAAGAGGGGCCTCCCCTGGTGGCGCAGCGGTTGAGCGCTGGGCTGCAAGTCTGCCTGCAGCCTCTGCAGCGCCGGTTCCTTCCCCGGCCGCCGGCGAGGGTCCCACAAAAAAGAAAAAACATGAAGAATTCTCAAAATATTAAAACTAGATCTACCATAGTATTGAGCAATTCTATTCCTAGGTATCTACCTATAGATAGTAAAAACATTAATTTAAAGAAATACACTCTTGTGCTCATCCTAGCATTATTTATGGAAACAACCTAAGTTCCCCAAACCAGAAGAAGAGAATAAGACAATGTGATATATACACAATGAAATACTACTCAGTTTTAAAAACGCAAACACAAACAATATTGTCATTTATGATAATGTGGATGGAATGGAGAGGATTATGCTAATTGAAATAAGTCAGAAAGAAAAAGACAAATTGCAAATGGGTGTCATTTACATGTGGGATATAGAGAAACAAACACAAAAGGCCATTTAATAACAAACCCTAGAATTATGACTGCAGAACTGAAGTTAACAGAGGAGGAGAGAGGTGGGGAGAGAGTAGGAAGGAGGCACAATATGGTGAAGGCCTTAGTGTGGTGTGGTGAGGTAACACATTCAAAGGGTGTGATCCTCTACCTCTAAATCATGTACAGTGTTGTGTATCAGTGTTGAAAAATAAAAATAAACCACTCACCCCAAAGTTTCCCATGTAGGATATTTTCTTAACCACATGCTAGTGAAGTAATACAGACCAAGCACTTGCTTAAGAGGAAAAACAGGTGTGCAAAAAAAAGTGAATAGGTAACATAATTGGATTTTTTTAATAACTAAAATGTTATGGATGACAATACGATCTTTACTCATGCTTATTCAATTTTAGGGAAATAATTATGAGACATTAAATAGATCCATGGCTTGGTGAATATTCATGAGTCAAGACTTGAGGAAAACAGTAATTCGTGATTAAAGCTAGGTTCAAAACCTAAACTGAGGAATAGATATAATCAAGAAAGCTTCTGGCTCATACTTGACCATTACAACAATATAATAAAGTGTAAAGAGCACAAAATTTGGAATCAATCCCAGAGTTTTGTTTTGCCCATTATCTCTAACAAGAACCCTAGATCTTTGATATTGCTTCCTTTATGTAAAAAGGCATAATAATTGTATAACTCACCTCAAAAGTTTATCTTTACCCTTAAGTAAATTAGCATGAAATTGCTGCTTTTTAAAAAGACTTTTTTAAGAGCTTTCCTGGTGGCGCAAGGGGTTAAGATGCAACCTGTGAAGCTATCTGCAGCCACTAAAGCACGAGTTCGATCCCTGGCCAGGGAGCTACCCACATGGTGCAGCAGACCTCTCCTTACTCACCTGCTGCTTCCCTCAGCAGTGTACTTAGGTCATTCTGCCCGTTCTGTTCCCCACTCTGTCTCTGGTGAATACTCTTACCTACCCCACACCTCTGGCCCATACCCCAATAATTGTATGCATAAATAAATCTTTAAAAATAAAAAATAAAAATATTTTTAACTAAAGTTTTTTACTTTTATTATAGTAAGATATTTTTTAAAATACAATTCAGTAGCATTAAGTACATTCACACTATTACATAACTGATGGGGTTTTTGGAGTCTGTGGATTTGGAGTGCGGGGTCCTTGGATTTACTCTGGGGAAGGTTTCACTAGAGCTCCCCTTTCAGCGACATGCGGTGAGTTCCCAGACGAGTTTCTCCATGAGACAGAGACGTTAGTTATATTTAAAGAACAGGTTTATTAGGGAAAGGGACAGAAGAATAAAGGACACTTGCATAGACACAAGCGGTCAGGAAGAGCTGCCCCAAAAGGGACAGGTTTGCTAAGAGAGGCCTGCATGGTTGCAGGCGGGCGGCCTTGAGGAAAGCTGCCTCCGCTGAGGGAGGTCAGTGAAGTCCTGACACCGTAGAGGTCACAGGCAGGCAGGAAGCTGCTGCCCTGCAGAGGTGAAAAGCAATTTTTCTGCCCACCTGTGACTATGCAGGTGCTGCTTTTCACCAACTCTCCACCTCCCCTTCTGGATGCCTTAGATATATGGTCAGCTTTCAAGGATCAGTTTTAAAGTTTCTTTGTCTAATCCTTTGTTTGGTTTCTTTATATGCCACATACAAGTGAAACCACCCAGTATTTATCTTTCTCCTTCTGGTTCACTTCACTTAGAATAATTCCTTCCAGTTCTATCCACATTGCTGCAAATGGCATGAGTTGATCTTTTTTTGATCACTGAGTAGTATTGCTGTGCGTGTGTGTGTGTGTGTGTGTGTGTGTGTGTGAGTGACACACATATCTTCTTGATCCACTCCTCTGTCTTAGGGTATTAAGTTATTTCCATATCTTGGCTCTTGTAAGTAATGCTACTATAAACATAGGACTGTAGGTTTCCTTTTGAATTAGGGTTTTTGTGTACTTTGGGTAGGTACCTAAGAGTGGAATTGCTGAGTCATAGGGATTGTCTTCTTGATTTCTTTCTCTTCTAGCTTGTTTGCATATGGGATCACAACAGATGCTTGTAAATTAATTTTGTAATCTGCCACTTGGCTGTACTGATTTTTTTCAATCAGTTTCCAGTGGACTTTAGTGTTTATGTGTAATATGTCATTGGCGAATAGTGACAGTTTTACTTCTTTCTGAATTTGATTCCTTTTATATTTTTCTTTTGCCTAATTGCTCTACCTAGTATTTCTAATACTATATTGGAATTGAATAGGAGTTGTGAAAGTGAAAATCCCTGTCTTATAAAAAAGCTTTTAATTTCACATCCATTGAGTATATTAGTTGTGGGTTTGTCCCATGTTGTGTCTATTGTGCTGAAGTAGGTTCTATTCATCCACATTTTTGAGTTTTTTAAAATCATAAATCAATGTTGAGTCTTTTTTTTTAAAGATTTATTTATTTATACAAGCACTGGGTACAGTCAGAAGCGCAGGAGGGTGAGAGAACTCATCAGAGCCAGAGCAGGGAACAGAACAGGCAGACTGACGAAATACACTGCTGAGGGGAGTAGTGGGCGCAGCAGGAGAGGTCTGTGCGCCATGTGGGACCCTCGCCAGCGGCCAGGGATCGAACTAGCACTGCAGAGGCTGTGGGCAGCTTCGCAGCCCAGCGCTCAACCGCTGTGCCACCAGGGAGGCCCTCAATTTTGACTCTTAACAAATACTTTCTCAGCAGCTATTGATATGATCATATAATTTTTATCTTTTCTTTGATGTGGTGAATTATGTTGATTGGTATTCTGGTTGCTGAACTATCCTTGTATCCCTGGAGTAAATCCCACTGGGTTATGGTGTATGATCTTTTTAATGCATCATTAAATTTATATTGCTAAGAGAGTGTTGAGAATTTTTGCATCTAAATTTATCATGGAAATTGGTCTGTAGTTTTTTTTTTTTTTTTTTTTTGATCTTTTTGTCTGGTTTTGGTGTCAGGGTAAAAATGCTAACCTTATAAGATGTACATGGGAGTATTCACTATTAATTTTTTTATAGGACTTAATGTGAAACAGTCTAATCCTGGACATTTGTTTTGGAGACTTTTGATTTCTGTTTCAATTTCCTTTCTTGTAATTAGTCTGTTCTATTTTCTACTAATTCCTGATTCAATCTTGGAGGGTAGTTTATACCTAAGAATTTGTCCATCTCTTCTAGGTTATTCAATTTGGTAGCATAATAATCTCTTATGATCTTCTGGATTTCTGAGATGTCTTTTGCAATTTCTCTTTCTGATTCTGAGTTTTCTCCCTTTTTTTTCTTTGTTAGCCTTGCTAGAGGTATGTCTATTTTATTTTTTCAAAGAACCATCTCTTGGTTTTAGTAATCTTCTAGGCCTTTTGTTTTAAACTTCTATTTCATTTGTTTCTGCTCTAATTATTTCCTTCTTACTACTGGCTTTCGGTTTTGTTCTTTTTCTAGTTCATTATGCTGAGAAATAAGATTTTTATTTAAACCTTTTTTTCTTGATTTGGACCTGTATATATATACATACACTTCTCCCTTAATACAATTTTTGCTTTGTCCAATTGGTTCTGGTAGGTTATATATTCATTTTTCTCAAGTTTTTTTAATCAATTTTTTCTTTGACTTTATGAACACATTCAGTAACGTGTTATTCAACCTCCACCTATTGGAGGTTTGTCCTACTTTGTTTTTGTTGTTGATTTCTAATTCAATACAGTTTTGATTAGAGAAGATACTTGATATGACTTCATTCTTCATTTAAGTATTTTAATTTAAGTATATTAAGTATATTGATGATAATATTGATGCTTGCTTTGTGACCCAGTGATCCAGTGGTCTGTGCGTTGTGGTCTGTCCTGAAGTATGTCCCATGTGCACTCAATAGTTTATATTCAGACAAGGTGAGAAGTAGAATATTGGGTGACATTTTGCTTTGGTGTATCCAGCTTCCCTGCAGGGGTAGGCAGAAATTTTGCCTGGAATTTTACCATTGCTTGCCTTCTTCCCCTTTCCTGTTTTGATTCTTTTTCTTTGCATTCCCCCCCCTCCCCAGAGCACCTTACTAAGTAATTTACCCCAAAATTCTCACCTCAATGTGTGCTTCTGGAGATCCTGATGATGTTTGTTTAGGCTTACCAACACAGGAGATATGCAAGAAATTTTGGAGAGAGCATTGGCAGGTAGGGAAAACTTGCAGACCATGGTGTAAAGTTTCACCTGTAGAAAGAGGGAAGGAAAGAGTATAATGTATGAAGTTTCTGGGTGAAGCACAATTCCAAGAAAGAATTGACTCTACCAATGGGCAGTCCTTATGCCAAACTTTTTGTTAGAAGATTCTTCTAGTTTGCCAGTTTGCGCTAGTACCTCTGGCATGTTCAATGACTAATTGTAGTGCTCAGAAAGCCTGGCCTTGGAGCTATGGTGTATCCAGAGGACAAACTACACTATCAAGTCACTCGTACTTCCCATAGCAAAAGCTTCTAGTGGTGCATCTTCACTGTCTTAAGTTACTGACATAATATTCATTTTCAGAAAATATTCTCAACAAATACATATGAACCTGGCATGGTGAAGAAAACAGGAGTCACTACCCTTATAGAGCTTTTATTCTATGGGAGAGAGGATTTCTTGAAAAAGGAAATAACCACATAAAAGAATGTCACTGTGACAAATGCTATGAAGGAAATAATAGATAACATCTGTTGAGTGCTATTACATGCTTGCATTCTAAGTGCTTTATATATATGAACTTATTTATCTTCCCCAAAACATTGTAGAAGAATCTGAGTGTTTAAGCAATTTAGCCACAATCACTCAACAATCAAAAAATGAGAGACTGAGATGGAGGATACTTGGGTAATGTTTAAATAGTTGTCAGGAAAGCCCTTTCTGAGGAAGTGTTATTTAAACTAAAGCTTAAGGGATGATAAGGAAAATAATTGTGTGTTTGTAAGGGTGGGATTTGTCAAAGGACAGACTGTACAATGGTTTGTGTTAGGAAGGAGGACTGAAAGGCCATAGTGAGCAAGAATGGAAAAGGAGGTTGCTGTACTAGTCAGTTCTTTATTTATTAAACAATAGAAACCTCCTCTGGTTCGAGTTTTAAGAAGTTATTGGTAGGGTGTTGGGGAACTCATACAACCAACTGGAAGACTGGAGATAAAGTTTGCCATGTCTGACTGGTAGCAAGACATAGCTTCAGTTTTAAAATGTTCCATGCTAACACTTTCTTATGATTTGTCTTTGTCCCTGAACTCTAGCCTATGGACACTTGCTACCACATCACTGAACACTCACCACAACACCTTGCTAGTACAGCTGTCCTTCATAACCTCCAAATGTCAGGTCTTTGTACCTTTTCCTCTAGATTCAAGGTCATAGTTAGGAATATCTGATTGGCTACACTCAGGTCGTATGCTCATGCTCTGGCTTCAGAGAATGAGAAATATTACATCCATTCCTCCTTGCTTTCAGTATCTGTAGTAAGCCGTAGAGCCTTATTTGGGGATTTCCTTTTGCTGGAAGTGTATTTCAATGCCAAGAAGCCATTATGATAATACCCAAATAGTCATACTGCCCAGTACATTTCTTTTATTTCAGGGGTCAATGTGAGTATTGAGTTGATGTTGACAGTTTCCCTGTCACTTAGTGAAAGCCCATCTACAGAGAAAATAGGCTAATATGCAGAGCTGAAAGATGGGCTATAAGAAATGAAAAAAGAAAGGAGAGATGTAGGGTAGTGACAGAAATGGAGATGGGGTAGGAATTAAGATTAATTGCAGCAAAATTTGAGCTCTGTGCTCTCATGTCAATGAGAGCTCCATTACCATTCTTCTAAGTTACATAAATTGTTAAATTCCTTATAGTGGCTTAATGCTATTTAGAGTTGAGTTCATTCTTTTGATATCAGAGTCCCAGTTAATGTAGGAGCTGAGGTGTGTTTCATCTACAATTATGTGATTCATTGTTCGGTTTCTTTTTCATGTCTCAATTCCAAAAAGAGCCTGTGCCATCCTTCTGAAGTTCTGAATGAAATAGATTGATTGGCTTTCAAATGATCCAGGGTATTGAAGATTATGGTCTTGCAGGCCTATTATTTTCCATTAGCTAGGTAGGATTTTTGCCTTTGAGCAGTGATGGATATTTATCTGGATGCAAAAGAAAGTAGTAGGCATTCCTTCTCTCAACAGTGGTGAGTTGAGTGGCTGTAAATATAAACATGAACCTATCAGTATATGACTAGAAAGTTATCTTGTAAATGGAATTCTGTAGTAATGGTGATGCAAAGACCTCAAATTATGTCAACCATGTTGACATAAGTTTTAGTGCAGGATGGAAGGAGCATGTGTAAGTCTGTATTGCCCCCAAAAGTAGAGTCAAAGACTTGTGTCCAGGTAATTTGGAAAATGACCTAAAGAAAAACTGGACAGTAGAACCAGGGAGAATTTATACAAGAGTAATTCTGTCCATGTGGTAATACTACAGAATTGGAAACAATTGGCAAGTGATGATTAAGTGGTGAATACATTTTTAAATATTTGAGTGTATAAAACAGTGAAAAATGAAGAACTAGATGTACTTGTTTCAGTGGAAATAAGTCACTGGTTGGAGTAATCATATATTTTTATAATTTTCAAGCAAAATGTAATATACAAAATAAGGGAGCCCAGGGAAGAAAGAAAGTTTTGGAGCTTGCTAAGATAAAAGAATTTTATGGTTGACGTTTTCAGTTGTTGTTGTTGTTGTTTGCCATTAAAATATCATTTACTTACTCTGCCCCCTTGTATTCATAATAACAAAAATTAAGTTAAATTTCATTGGGATGATAACATCTTTGAAGTAACTGGTTATTACCACAAGAGGTCACCATTTGCATGAAAATACTTCTTCCAAAGTAGGAAAAAAATGAAAAAATACGTGTATTTCTGGGTTCTAATACTGACCCTCAACTGTTTAAGTCAATGCAAATTTTATGAAGATTATTATTAGAGAAAATGGTATGTACTGTGTTGTGTTAGAATATTTAATTTTATTAGTTTTCAGCAACTCAGTGACTGCTCCATGCTTGATTTTGGTGTTTTTCTTTCAAAGAATTCCTCTAATAGCTCTTAGTTTTAAACAAGTAACACATAAGATAGTGGAACACAGTTTACTGGAATTTGTATTGAATCACAAAAGACCCTGACTAACCAAAGCAATCTGACAAAAAGAACAGGCATTATTACCTTCTAGACTTCAAATCCTACTACAGAGCAACAGTAATCAAAGCAGTATGGTGTTGGAATAAAAATGGGCACAAAAATCAATTGAATAGAATTGTAAAACATTAAAAAAATCCACACTTACAGTTGATTTATAACAAAGGAACCAAGAACATAGAATGGAGAAAGGAATGTCTCTTAAGCAAATGGTGGTGGGAAAACTGGATAGCTGCATGCAAAAGAGTGACCACTGTTTAATACCATACACAAAAATCAACTCAAAATGAAATGTTTGATGTAAGACCTGAAACCCATAAAATACATAGAATACTACATAGGCAAACACTCCCTGACATTGACTTCAGTGATGTCTTTGGGTACTTGACTCCAATAGCAAAAGAAACAAAAGAAAGCATAACAAATGGGACTACATTGAATTACAAACTTCTGCACAGCAAATGAAACTGTCATTAAAACAAGATAGGAGAAAATATTTGCATCCGAAAGGGGTCAATATGCAAGATCTACAAAGAACCCACAGAACTCAACAAAAAGAAAGCAAATACTCTAATAAAAAAAAGGGAATAGACACTTCTCTAAAGAGAACATACAGATGGCTAACAGGTACATGAAAAAAATGCTTATTAGTGCTGATCATCAGGTAAATGCAAATCAAAACCACAAGGAGGTCTTTCTTCACACCCTTCAGAATGGTCTCCTACCAGAAAGATGAGAAAAAGGAACCCTCAAACACTTTTGAGAAGAGTGTAGACTGGTCTAGCTCATATGGCGGTTTCTCAAAACATTAAAAATAGATTTATGATGCGATCTAGAAATTCCACTCCTAGATATCTGTCCGAAGTATACAAAAACACTAATTCAAAGGGATATATGCATTATGTTGTTTGCAACACTATTTACAATAGCCCAGTTGTGGAAACAGCCTAATTGCCCAATAGCAAATGAGTAGATTAAGAAGATGTGGTATATATACACAGTGGAATACTAAGCTCGCTCTCTCTCTCTCTCTCTCTCTCTATATATATATATATATATATATATATATATATATAAAACTTGCCATTTTGACAACGTGGATGGAACTAGAGGGAATTATGCTAAGTGAGAAAAGTCAGAAGGAGAAAGATAAAAGACTGGATGATTTTACTCATGGAATATCAAAAATAAAGCCAAGGAACAGACAAAACTAAAAGAAAACCAGCCCTTGAAATCTGAGTGCAGAACCAAGTCTACCAGAAGAGGAAAGGGAATAAAGGAGGAAAAGGATTACAGTAGAGGGTTTTTTGGTGTTTTAGTCAGGGCATGGGTTGATAACACACACTTATAAAGGTGTGAACCTATACCCCTGAAATATATATAGTTGTAAATCAATATTCCTTAACAAATATAATTTAAAAAGTGACACCTACATAGTGGGGGGGGTAATTACTATTATTTCATGAGATTTTGTGACTTCTCTCTAGCTGTATTTTTATTAGAACTTCTTAGAGGAAAATGAAGCACTTTGCCCTCTGGGGTAAAAGAGGTGTCTGATACTTGGTTCTCGTTAGACTTTCTACTACAGTGTTTCTTCACCAAGCTCTGGCTTCTTTCTACATACTTTGTAAATAGTAGTGAAGAATTTCCTGTCAACCCATGGTCTACACTAAATCATCAGCACTGATAGAGATGAATTACAGACTGGCAGTCTAAGAAACACTTTTATTCAAATACTTTCCCCACATTGCTTAGTTCTCTGCTTATACTCTTTGTACTTTAGTGTCTTTCTTAATGAAAACAGAAACCTGATTAGTATTGAATATATTCTTAGGTAAAAATCCTTCGGTGGTTCTACATAACTATCAAGAAGTAGTTGTTAGCTCGACATTCAGAATTGTTGATGTATCCCTGACAAATCCATCAACATTCTATATTAATATTCATTTTAATAAATTATTACATGCATGAACACATCATATGCTATCATTGTCTTTCACACTAACTTACATTATCTCACTTATTCTTTTTCGAGATGTTTGAAAATGAGAAAACCAAATCTTGGAGAACTTCAAGATATATTTGCATAACTGGGATTTGAATTCAAGTGTATATACCTCCAAAGTCATAACTCTTTTACACTTTCTCATCTTGACTCTCCTCAAAAATACATGCTCTGCAGCTAGATTGAGCTCTCAGTTCCTTTTATGGCTAATAACTTCTGTGTACATTTTTGCTTCCTCCTGGAATGCCTTGCTCCTCCACTCTAACTGGTCAAATTCTCCTGTCACACCTGCTGTGCTTGACACTCCTTCATTCATTCACTAGAGTTCTTGTCCCTGCTCTGAATTGGAGCATTAGCAACATAGTCCTGAGTAGTTTTTCTTAGAATGTGTATATAAGTGCAGCAGAGGATGGGGGAGGTAATTGCTGATGCTATGCTGTAAGAACCATTGCACTATGCAATAGAGAGTCCATTTTTAGCTTGAGTGCCCATAAGGAAGCTTTTTTTTTTTCTTCCAAAGGCAGTGAAATAAGTCCATCTGGGGGGGGTAAGTGGGACGGGAGGGATGTGAGGAGAGTGAGAGAGAAAATACTAATTGAAACTGTCAAGTTTCAAGATAGAACTCCCAAGGTAAGAGGGAGTTGCAGGGCTATGAGAACAGAAAATCTATTATAAGAGTTAACACATCAAACCAGCAGCTATATTTAAATGATATTTGACTCTTTTCTTTGTATGTTGAATGGTTTTCTAGTTGATGGGATGCTGGAAGTTTCTAGGCTAAATTATGCTTCCATTTTCTTGAAAGTAGTCTTTAAAATTATGGCCTCACTAGTTTCCCATTTCAAGTATTTTCTTTTTATACTTACCTTGGAAATATTGAGAAAGGGAAATAAATTTAAGCATTTATTGATAATATGCAAAGTGCCGGACAACTCTTTCACATACACTATTTCATCTAATTTCCAGCACAGCTTCTTTTTTTTTTGAAATAATAAATTTTATTTTTATATTCCCCATACAATTGCAACACCCCCATTCTGACCCCAATCCCTCCCCTCCCGCCCCCCACCCCAAAAAGTATCTCTGGTTCATAGTTTTTTGTTGATTTTGATTTTCACTTTCTTATATTCATTTTCCTGGTCCCTTATTTAAGTTTTCTAGATTCCTGCACAACTTCTATACGTTAGAAACTTCCTCATAGAGGAGAGCAAGAGAGACCAATACTGAGTCACCTGGTGGTCAGGGGGCAAACTGAAATTTAAATAACATCAAGCTTGACTCCATTGTCCCAGGTTTTCTCAAATTTGAATGAAGAACAAAATTTTTTTTTTTAGGAAAAAATTTCAGACCCCTTTGTGTTGACTAAAAATTTTTTAAGTGAACAATCATAAAAAACTTGCTGTAAACACGTCATGCTTGTGGCATTTATATAACTACAGAACTAAAAGCAACTATGCAAATTAGAACTTCAAAATCAATAAAATTCAACATTAAGAATGGACAGTATCTTTGTCTTGAAATAAAATCGAGTCTTGTAATACAAACACAGTATTTTTAGGGTAGATTTTTTTTCAGTTTTGCTTTTCTATCTGCTATATGATGTGATTGTTTTTTGTGTTATCATTTTCTCTTTGAACTACTGTGAAAATTCAAGATTGCAGTACAATCTTGGGCCATTGTTTGGCCCAAATAATTATTTCATTATGAACTTCACCTTTGTTGTTTCATCTTCTCATGACAATAAAAATAGAACTGTTTCTGGAATATCCACTCCTGAGGGTGGGTCCTTTTTCACTGTTGCATACTTGGTGTCTGGGTCTGGAACAGTGTTGGCACAATGTAAGAGCTCAGTAAATATTTATCTGATGTAGGAGTTAATGAGCAAAGAAGTACTTTGTATCACTGAGATAGTATTTTAAGATTTATTTATTGAAGGACTGTGTTGCCCTCTCCAGTCCCTCCTTTTTCCCTACCCTCACCATTCAAACAGGTACTTGGGTTCTTTTGTCTCTGACCTTATGGGGGAGATTAGCTGAATTAGAAAAGTGGAAAGTTTGCCAGCTGTCTTGGTTTGTGTTGCTATTTCTGAGTGCACCTTCCAATGTGCTGCTTATCTTCCATTCTTCCTGATCCACTGTCCACTTTTCTCCAGTTGTATCATTGGCATTGGTCTTTGGCTTCTGTTTGAATTTGACCAGTGGGAACCATTGGCACACACTGGAGGGTAAGTCTCAGTAGATAATTGTATGGACAGATGTGCTCACACAAGCCTCCATGCTTTGATGTTTGGGCTCTATGAGCAGTCATGGAATTGTGACAAAAACCTGCGGACATGGGGTGAGGAGAGCAAGGAGATTTATGGTTATGTGTTCTCCTAGGGGAATGGTAGACTTGACGTTAGAGCTTAGTTTAATTATAGATACTGAGTGATATGTTTTCTGTATACAAGTTTGCAGATTCATATCCTTCATTTTTTTTAAGATTTTAAAGATTATTATAATGAAACTCAAAACTTAAAAACTGTCATTATGGACTCAAGGGAATTCAATTTGAGATACTCTACATATGTCATACTAAACTTTGGTTATAAAATTCTAAAAGCTAGTTTCTTGTGTACATGAATAAAAGTTGTTATTAAGTTATACTCTGGGAGGCAGCAAAACATAGTGGATAAGAATGTGAACTCTGGATTCAGAATTCTGCTTTGTCCCTTACCAGCTCTATGACTTTTAGTAAATTGCTTAATCTCTCTGTGCCTCAGTTTCCTGATCCATAAAAGTACACAAAACTTTGAGGATTAAATATAATATGTGTAAATTACTAAGGATGCATAATAAGCTTTCAATAAGTGTTTATTATTACTATGGTCTCAGTATTCCATCAAATATTCATTTGTCCACTGATGCTTATTACCACTAACCCTGCACAGTAGGACACACTCATGCAATGATGAATAATTTATCTCTTTGCAATCTTGGTATGTCCAAGATTTTTTTGACATCCACCAAAAAATCTATTTTCTGCTTTTTTTTGCTATATGATCTTTTTGCATCCTTGCAGCTAGGCACAGAATGTAACTAAGTTCTAGTCAGTGGTTTCTGAGTAGAAGTTTTGCATGTCATCTTTGAACCAGGCTTTTCAAGAGGCAGGCGTACCCTATTCATACTCTCTGGGTGCAGAATATTACAGGGCCCTAAGTCATGACAAGGCCACAAAACAGTAGGGCCTGGGTTCCTGAATTACCATGTGGAAGGGAGTTGCCCAAACACTAGAAAATATCTCTCACACTGAATTATGGACAAGAAGTAATGTGTTTGGACCATTATGTTTTTGAAGATCTATTTTTTTTTTTTTTAGAAACTAGTGTTGTCCTAATTAATAACTCTTCTTATAATTATAAACATGATAGAACACATGTTGTGTAGTTGGATTCAAATTCTCAGGAAAGGGGGGCTAAGGGAAAGAAGAAAATGGAATCCTTTTTATATCTTATTGCTGAAGTGAGAACCCTCCCAAATTTTCTTGGTCTCTCCATTGTATTTCACCCTGGGCAATGTTCTTCCCCTTCCAATTTCTATTTTCTTTGTCATTAGAGCTCCCAGCTTAACCATGAATGGCATCTGCTAAAAATGCTCCTCTTTTTTATATAAGTGGGTCATTCTTTGTGTGTCTTTCTGCATTAGGGTGATAAATGGTTCTTCCTGACCCTTTCATTTCTTTCCCAAACGATCAGTGGCAATTTGTACAATGAAAGGTTGGCCTTCCAACAGTCCATAATTAATGTGACTTATCAAAGGAATTTCATAATGTCCAAGGCACTTAAACTGTTTTAATATATAGTTCATTATTTTTAGGAAAAAAATTAAAATTTCCTGGTTAACTGCATGTCAGCTTGTTGAGACATAATATCTTCTAATTAGTACTTTCCTAGAGTGAAAGGCCAGCACCTCACTAAAAGGCAAAAACAGTGGCTTCATACTATTTTTTCTTTTATCACCTTCCAACCTAAGTTATGGATCTGATGGAGACGCTTCTTAGGACACAAACACCCATTTAGCAAATCTGTATGTGCCTTAGATATGCCTAAAACAGTGCTAAAAACAGGGTACTACTTAAAACAGGCACATGGGACAGTGCCAAGGAGGGAGAACTGTTACTCTCTGTGGGTTCTCACCCATGTACTCAAGTGAAAGACCACTAAGGCTTAGGCTCAGGGTCTAACAACAACAGGGTTTATTTAACAAATGGAAGATTGGGGGAGAGAAATTTCTAAGTCCATAAATTGCCAGTTGTCTCTTCCCAGATATTGTTTGCAGTGTCCAGAAGGCCCAAACAAAAGCCGCTCATGTAAGGTGACAGGACACTGCAGTAGGTCAAGGTAGCAGTCTGAAGGCTCTGCTGGATGCTAGACTGTACATTAATGGACTGAACAGCACCAGGAGGTGGTGCTGGAGAACCAAAGGCTGTGGACAGCTCTTTGTGAGCCATTAGCATACACAACAGCAAACAGCTCTTCGAGGCGTGAGGCTGAGGCTGACAGTGCCCCTTGCAGGTATTGTCAGAGGTAGGACTGGAGGCAGGTGCAGAGGCCAAGTCTTTGGAGGTCTGGTGGTCCCACAAAGGTCATCTGATGGATGCTTTTCTCTCTTCAGAAGCCATCTGCTGAATCCTTTGAAGGTGGTCTGATGAATGCTGCTGCTTCAAAGGTGGTCCAATGACTCCTTTTCACTTTGGAGGCTGGCTGCTCACTCAGTCAAGCTGACTCTTGTTCTGCCTTATAGTCTCTTCAGGATCCTCTGCTTAATATGCCTTTTTGGACTGTTTTTAATCCTAAGCAGCTGATTGAACTATTTAGCACCAATCAACTTGGTTTTTATTTTTAATCCAAATAAATTAACTCAAGGTTGAGTGACAGCTGGAGTGTTCAAACCTGAATGGTTCATTTTAGCTTGAACCTGATTGGTCCATTTAGTTTGAGCCTGGCTAGTCCATTTAGGATCCTTGAGCCAGATATAAAAGTGGGGAAAGCCCCAGCCCCTGCTCAGACCTGCCTGCACTCAGGTCAAGGGCAGGTTTGTGGGCCTGTTGGCTCCAGGGAGCCATGACCGGAGTCCACCTCACTGGGAGTAGGGGAGGGGAGAATGTCCACAGGTGGTAGGCTAAAGCCAGAGAGCCTCAGTTTCAACAAAGCCACCTTGCCTTGAGACCTGTTGGTCCTGCAGGGATCTGGTTACAGTTCCATGCTCTTTTATCATCTTTCAACTTAAATATGAATTTAACAAAGATACTTCTTAAAACACAACCACCCATTTAGCAAATCTGGATGTTCCCCTAGATAGGCCTATACAGAAGGGGCTCTAGTGAAGACTGCTCCTCTGGCTTAGGGCAGTACAGGAAGGTCTGGCTGAGGTCAGTTCCAGGGTGGCTCTGCTCCAGGCTGTCTGGAGGCCTCCCTAAAAGGTAGGTGTAGGTGGTATTCAGTTCTGTCCCTTCTCCTGGGCACTGCCAGTCTGCAGCCTTGGCTTGAAAGGTGTAAAAACACAACTAAAAACAGATTGTAGGCACATTTTTACCTGGAGTTGCCAGCTGTCCTGAATTGACCGGTCTCATCCAATAAGTAAGCCTGAATCTCAGAAAATAAGCACTTCAGAAACATTTGGAAATCCCAAAACTCTAAACCTAAAGAAGGCAGTACTCCATAAGTTGTGTGTAGATTCAAGCACCTTTCTTACAGAGCACAGGGAACACTTACTCATTTATTCATCAAAGATTCATTTAGTCAGTGATGTAGGGCCTCTTTACTATGTTCCATCCTACATTGATGATATTTGCTCTCAGGATTTCATTTTACATTTTAAAATAATATTCCAACTCTGAAAAAATTACTCTTTGGCAGGTTTTCAGGAAGTAAACGCTTACCATGTGAGATTTTAGAAAAAATAAAGGGAAATTAGTTATTCAATACTTCGAAGCATCCAGCAACTTCTAAATCCTCGGAAAAATCAACATAAGGCAGACTTCTTGCAGATTTCTTTACTTTTCTATTCTCCTAGGAATGCCAATCTCTCAGCTTGCTGGAATAAAATGTGTGAGCCAGGTTGGTCCAAGCTAAATTGTGGTTTTTCATTTTTCTAGAGCAATGGTATCAAACTGATAATAGCCTCAATTTGAAATCTGCCCCCTCCAAATTAGGCCAAGTGGCATCCAGCACACAAATATTTTTCTGACCTGCTCTGTGGAGGGTGTCATGTGCTGGTCAGCTGTTAGAGTAGTAGTGACCACCCACTGGGCAAAAAAGTTATGGGAAAAACTATGCATTCCCTACTACTCTTGACAAGAAAAAGCATAAACTTAAGTGCCATAGACCCTCACTGACATATCTCTGCCCTGAGCATGCCATCCATTTTTCAGCACCATAGAAGAGAAAGATCATAGGCTGTCATTGCTGGCTGGAAACGGACTGCTGCCACATCAAAGCCCCTCTCAGGGTGGCCTTAACAGAAAGTGGTGAATATAATTCTAGTGGTCAGAGATGCAGTAGCGTACTTGGTGTCTCACTTTATAAAGAGGGCGAAGGGGCCAAAGATGTAGATAGATATGAACTCTGGGGCAGAGGTAAATGGCTTCGTTGGCTTTGTGATAGTTCAGAAAAGACTAGATTGGAAGGGACATGACAAATTAATCTGGAGAAGAGGCATGAGGATGAACCTGTGTCTTAGCCCCACCATCCAAGGAGTCACAGAATTCTGATCTGTTGACATATATCCTGCACAACATTGTGGCAATGGGCACTTGACCATAAGATCCAGTGGGCTCACCAGATATTTGATCCAACAGATGTAGCAATTCTAATTGGAAAGTGGAAAAATTATTGTAGGCTCCAGCTAAGGTGCTAACTTTGGGACAAAATCCTTATGTACTGTCAATGGCTATGGAGTTATGGGCCCCATGACCAGAATATATAGGTACAGGAACCAAGGGGTAGAAGTAAGTATGACTCCTCTCACAGTCACTGCTTCTCAAGCTTGCAAATTTAGGCTCTGTCAAGTGAAAGTTCTGGTTCCTTCAGGGAAGGGAAACACCAGCCAGTTATTGAACTTGAAGCTGTGGACTACTGCCAGGTCATTTTAGCCTCACGTCAGTAGGAGAAATGCAAAGAAAGTAATTACTACATTTATTGGCAAAATTAACCCTAATGACCATAAGGAGTAGGGTTGCTGCATATAATGGAGACATAGGAGTTCACTGGAGTATAGAGGACCCTCTGAGTCATCTTAGTGCTTCCTTGCCAGGCCTAACAGCAAATTCCATGTTCAGCAGCTATGACTTGATGAGGCAAGGGCAACCAAGGGTCAGGGATAAAGTTCTAGGTTAGCCCATCAGGCAGGAGTATTGGCTAAAGGTGAGTGGAATCTAGAATGGGTGGTGAAGGAGGGAAATGAAGGATTTATCTTCTTCCCTGGAACTCAAGAAAGATCCCTATCACCTGGTCCAGGATTTGGAACGTAGTTAGGAGGCCCTATGTTGTTGACTGTATGAATCTTTGGTGCATTTATGACTAAAAGTGCCCTGTATTCTTTATGAAAGGTGCTCAAGTTAATCCATGTTTGAGAAGTGCTTAGAGATCTCAGGGGATAGTCTGTTAACACCTGGCACTCGCAGCCCTGGTTTCATCAAGGTTCACTAGCTGCCACTCCCTTCGCACCAAAGCCTCATCGCAGAGGCTCACACATAGCTTTGAAAGTGCACCAAACCACCTCTGCTTGCCTCCCAAGCCACTGTGTCACCAGCAGGAACTCATTATTCCTTTAGAGTCAGAGCAACAGAGAGAAATACAATCTTTAACGCTTAACCATTTTCTTTCCCCCAAATAAAAAAAAAGCCAAGTCACACATGGCTACAATTTGGATGTAGTGTCACTTTCACACTTTATTGCTCCACACATAAGCCAGTTGAATGTTTTTGTAAGTGACTGAATGAATTTAGTTTTTGAATTACCCCTTGTACCTTACCCAGATAAATTACCAAAATAAACAGCAAGCATACTATAATTACAGTGTTGACAGTGGTCTAAGACTCAGCTAGATGAAAAATTGCTTTCCCTCCTTCCCTTCATCGCTCTGTTCTGAGATGGGTTGGCTGGAGATGAATTCTTCCAACATGTGACCTATCTTGAAATGGTTGCGCCTAGAAATGGTTTCCTCTTATTGGGAAAGCAGAGACTTTGCAGATTGGGGTCAGAAAATCCATCAGCCTTTCACTTTGTTCCCAGCTGTTTTGTTTTCTCCTAGTTTTGACATTTGACCATTTGCCGCAATGACTCTTACCTCTTACTTTTCTAGTCCATTCTCATATGCTAGAATTTGGGTGACATACTTGAAGAGGTTGAAATATTCAAAACAGCAGTAAATAACTAAGCAATAAATTGCTCTGCAATCACTGCTAGATTTAACACTTTTTCCTGGTATCTGTGGAATCACCCACAATTATTGCCTCTCTCACCTGACTGTTCCTCATGCCTGTGTTGTTGTATAAGGAGACCTTTTCACTGTCCTGGTCTTTTACTTACTTAAATAAGCAATATTTAATTTTGGCCTGATAAAAATGTACATTTTACTTCCTTACACTAAGTTTCACGTTAGTCTTATATTGTTTTTCATGATCTTCTCACTTTTTTTTTTTAAGATTTATTTATGCACACAACAGCTGGGGTACAGGGCAGACATGTGGGGGATGAGAGGATTCACCAGAGACAGAGCGGGGAACAGAACAGGCAGGCTTACTGAAATACACTGCTGAGGGGAGCACCGGGTGAGACAGGAGAGGTCTGAGATGACCTCGCCATGTGGGTCATCTCCCGGGCCGGCCCGGGATCAAACTCGTACTGCGGAGACTGCGGATTGCTTCATAGTGCGGTGCTTAACGCCTTCCACCACCAGGGAGGCCCTCACCTTTCTTTTGAACATCTCTGTAATAAGTCTGCATGTTGTGCCAAAAATGAAAGTTATGCCTTAGTCAATATTTAATTGCACATTAATGATGAGTTTGTGAGATGTCCTTGTTCTATATGTGATCCAGTAGTAAACAACGATGGCTTTATATTTATTGGTGAAAGGAGTTTTTTCTATCAAGAAGCTTATTCTTTCTTTTATAATACTTTAATTGTACAGGGGCGGGGGGCTCCCTGGTGGTGCACGGGATTAAGCACAGCACTATGAAGCTGTCCGCAGCCTCTGCAGCACGAGTTCGATCCCCGGCTGGCCAGGGAGCAACCCACATGACATAGCAGACCTCTCCTGACTCACCCGCTGCACCCCTCATCAGTGTACTTAGGTCAATCTGCCTGTTCTGTTGCCCACTCTGTCTCTGGTGAATCCTCTCACCCACCCACACCTCTGGCCTGTACCCAGCTCTCGTATGCATAAAAAAATCTTTAAAAAAATACTTTAATTGTACATCTGATTATATTGCCTCTTTTATGTTATGTTTAGAAATTAATATATTCATAAAACTAAGCTTAATTAGCCAGACTTGAAACCTACTTTTAAAATTGACTGTGGATTTAAATATTTGCATATTTAAGCATTACACACTTAGCTATGAGAAAGTCTTTCACAATATACTTCTCGCAATTAATCTCATTATTTAAGCAAAAAAATTTAGGTCTAACTTTGTAGTTTTTAAAACTTCTGTTTTTGGAATGGCTGAATTAGAAATTAGGATGCTCTAATTAGGATGCTCACAACCTGATTGTCCCTGGGAGACAGTGGTTCCTTGCAAACTTTCAAATTCAGATTGTGTCTGAGATTGTCTCAGGTCTGAAATTCCTTGTATCTCAAGTGGCATACAAGTTCCTTGTATCTCAAGTGGAGCATTTAGAATGCTTTATAAAAGGCTGCCATTCTATG
The DNA here is from genome assembly GCF_964194135.1 of Talpa europaea. NCBI lineage: Eukaryota > Metazoa > Chordata > Mammalia > Eulipotyphla > Talpidae > Talpa > Talpa europaea. Next base: position 59,026,432 of record NC_140080.1, on the reverse strand, counting down.
TGATAATTATGTACCTATCTCTAATTTGGCATTAAGTATAGATTTGTCAATCCTATGATAAACTGGAAAATATCAGAACCTGAGTTTTACTGTTTTGTCATTCTACATTTCCCCCCTCTTTTATAGCCATAGTATAAAGTTTCCAAGGTCAGGTGCTTCATTGATCTGTCTTTTAATGGCCTCATTGATGTGCCTCACTGCACCTCCTCAGTTTCAATAGACTTTGATTTCATACTGTGTACGTAGTGGAGATAGGGCTTGGGGGGAGAGGATATCTATCATGGGATTTCACGAACACTCTCAAACAGCAGCTACACAGAGAATAGTGTGTGCCTGGCAGGGCAAGGCACCCTGTGGGAGAAAAAAGCTTACTGCAACTATTGTGACAACTCCTTTGATGTTTGTCTTGTTTCTTCTAGAAACGAGCATTATGAAAAGGTTAAGTTCAGATTATCTAGAGATCAATTTAGGATTCTATTCTTTTTATTTAAAATCTATTACAAATTTTTATAGAGAAACATTTAACATGAGATCTACCCTCTTAATATATAAAGAACATTAAAATGTAATTGACATATAACATATTAGTTTTAAGTTTACACAATGAATTCATATTGCAAACTGATTATCACATTTTTGTTCATATCCTGTTAATATTTATTAAATGCATAGTATAGTATTGTTGACTTTCAACAAAATATTGTACAGGAGATATCTAACACTCATCTTGCTTAATTGAAACTTCATACCCATTGATATTCCCCACCCCTTCCTCCCATGTTTCTTCTTAATCCCTATGAATTGAGTAGAAGACACTATGGAATTGTCTGGTGGCAATTGAAATGGATAAGGCCCAGTTCCTGACTCAAGGGGGCCCTGTTCCCTAGGGAGGGGTACAGCAGACAAATATTCGGGTAATTCTAATATTCAGCAGGAGGTCAGTGCCTTAAGAGAGGAATAAAGGGGCATGAGATAATTTTATTTTTTATTTTTATCTTTTAAATTTTATTTTTATATTCCCCATACAATTGCAACCCTCTTATTTTGACCCCATTCCCTCCTACTCCCCGCCCCCCACCCCCCGTAGTGTGTCTCTGTTTTATAGTTGCTTGTTGATTTTGATTTTTACATTGTATTAGTCTTTTTACTGGTCCCTTATTTAGGTTTTCTAAGTTCCTGCTATGAGTGAGACCATCTGGTATTTTTCTTTTTCTTTCTGAATTATTTCGCAGAGCATGATCCCTTCCAGCTCCATCCATGTTGCTGCAAACTGCATGTGTTTGTCTTTTTTGATTGCTGAGTAATATTCCATTGTGTATATGTACCACATCTTCTTGATCCAGTCATCTATTTTTGGGCATTTGGGTTGTTTCCATAGCTTAGGTATTGTAAAAAGTGCTACTATAAACATAGGGATGCAGGTGCCCTTTGGAATTACTGTTTCTGTGTCCTTTGGGTAAATACCCAGGAGTGGAATTGCTGGATCATATGGAAACTCTTTCTTTAGTACGTTGAGGAATCTCCAGACAGCTTTCCATAGGGTTGGACCTGTTTGCACTCCCACCAGCAGTGCAGGAAAGTTCCTTTTTCTCTGCATCCTCGCCAACATTTGTTGTTGCTAGTTTTTTTAATATGTGCCATTCTCACTGGTGTGAGATGGTATCTCATTGTACTTTTGATTTGCATTTCCCTGATTGCAAGTGATGTTGAACATTTTTTCATATGCCTGTTGGCCATTTGTATTTCCTCTTTGGAGAAGTGTCTTTTTAGCTTTTGTGTTGAGAGAATTTTAAAAATTATTTCTAGTTGGGGTCTCCCTGGAGGACATAATATTAGGGGCAGTATGTAAAAGGGGAGACTGATTTCATTGGTTAGAGGTATGGCTGAAGAGTATTAGACTTGGGAGACCCCGGAAGGATATAGAAATTCTGGACTTCTTGCCATTCCACAAGCTCCAGGCCACCCTAGACAGCTAGTTCTTGCTGTCTAGCAGTTGGATGTTTTCTGTGACTATTTGTCTTCTGATATGTTTTAGCCTTTAATGTAAAGTCTTCTTCATACTATCTAGCTTAGAGAATGAAAGCAAAGGATCTGGTCTGTGTTGGGGCATGGGTATTGAAGGAGGGCTCCCTTCCCTCTGTGATGACACCAAGGACTAGCCAATTAGGGCCCTAGGAGAATGTGAAACTTAGGGAGCTTGTCAGGCTGTGTGACCTGGGACAGTATCCTTAAAATGCTAACCTTGGGAATAGGTTTATTTTTTTGAGATGTTGTATTTTCTTCTGTAATCTCTAAGTAAGAGATTATTTCTGAAAAATAGCAAGGCTACACCAGAAATGCTGATACTCCAGAGTTAATTCAGACGTTCAAAGAAAAGAATAACTTTGTTTGCTGTTCAGTGGTGCCAAGTGCTATCCCATGGATACTTGCTCTTGGCAGATCTCCTGGACAGGTTCATTTTCTATCTGTGTTTGAAAAACATGCTGGGTTCCTGGGTCCCCTTGTTCTGATCTCACTAGAATGCCAGGGTGCATGTCAGGGAGTTGAGTTACAGAAGGAGGAAGATTGTCTTCCCAGGAGGAGAAAAGAAGCATTCCCAGGGCCAGATGACCAAGATGCCAATTCTTACTACAGACTATGGAAAATGTACTGCATGTGATCCTGTTGCCTATGGTGGGAAATGGAAACAGGAAAAGGTAATTTCTGGGACCATAATTTCCAAACATAGCTTCAGAGTTGAAAAATGAGCACAAATGATCTCGAGCAGCTGACATTTTCTCATTCATATATATATATATATATATATAATATAATCTATTACATCATTCTTCATATTTGTACACTATATGATTTCCCTGTGAAATTCTCACCAATTCACCCATGCCCCATCAGCTATAGTCCCTTGGAGCAGCTGACATTTTCATGCCCTCAGGAGTGTATATAGTGCTGTCGGCTCCTTCTCTCTGTCCTCATCTAAAATTTGGTTGTGATGGACAGGTGGGGAACTTCTGTGGGTTTTAAGGGTAGTGCTCTTTCCACTGCAAGAACTCTTTCAAATGGGCTCTGGGTTAATTAAAAAAAAAAAAAAGAAAAGGAACAGCTTTCTTCTTCTTCTAGCTGATCCTCCCCACTGATCTCTCTTCCATCCTGTGTATCTGTATATGTGTGTACCTCTCTGGTTATCTGTTTATATCTTCATGTATCTATATATCTGCCCATCCATCCAGCATTTAATTTTCTAGGCATTCATTTTTCCTTTTTGAGAAATGCCATGTCTATGTGAAGGTGTTGGTCATTATTTCTTGAGCCTATTGCTTCAAGACTCTTGGCGTATTTCACTTTGTTGAGTAGATATAGACTTGAATTAGCTGAGATTCAGGTATAAAGTGATTGTCTCTTTGCAGAGTGTCAGTTAAGTGGCACTTTGTAGGGCCTGATATCCAGACTGTTTTATAAAATGGGCCCCAAACTGTATCTTGGAAAAAGTGATTTTTTCACATGGTATTGTCCAAATGGAGGCATAGCAATTTGTTATTTTTTTTTAAAGATTTATTTATTTATACAAGAGCTGGAATACAGGTCAGAGGTGTGGGACAGTGAGAGGATTCTCTAAAGAAAGAGCGGGGAGCAGAAGAGGCAAACAGACCAAAAGCACTGCTGAGGGGAGCAGCGGGTGAGACAGAGAGGTCTGCCACGCCATGTCGGTATCTCCCTGGCTGACTGGGAATTGAACCTGCACTGCAGAGGCTGTAGACAGCTTCACAGCGCTGTGCTCAACCCACTGCGCCACTGGGGAGATCCTCGATTTGTTATTTAGAAACAAGTTACCACCATAAAAAATAAGATAGTGTGCATGTTATAACACAGTTAACCAGCTGTATATGCTGATTATGCAAGAGAAAAAAATGCTTATTTTATTCATTTTACAATTTATTAACATCATCATGGAAAGTTAGATCTAGGAAATATCTTGAAGGGGGTGGAAATTACAGATTTTTATTTTTATTTTTTAAAGATTTATTTATGCATATAAGAACTGGGGTACAGCCCAGAGGTACGGGGGAGATGAGAGAATTCACCAGAGATGAATGGGGAACAGAACAAATGGATTGACTGAAATACTCTTCTGAGAGGAGCAGCGGGCGAGACAGGAGCCGTCTCCTGCACCATATGGGGTTAGCTCCCTGGGTAGGGATTGAACTCATGCTCCATTGGCTGCGGATAGCTTCATAGTGCTGAGACTTAACCCCCTGCACCACCAAAGAAGCCCCAAGAATGACAGATTTTTATTTTTTAAATTTAATTTAATTTAATATATTTTTATATCATTTTTCATTTTGCACAATGTATGTTATAGTCCCCATACAATTCCCAACCCCCCTTATTTTGATCCTGCTCCCCCTTTCACTCCCCCCTCAGTGTGTCTCTGGTTAGTTGATTTTGATTTTTTCTTTATTATAATTAGTCATTTTCCTGGTCCCTTATTTAGGTTTTCTAAATTCCTGCTATGAGTGAGACCATCCAGTATTTTTCTTTTTCTTTCTGGCTTATTTCACTGAGCATGATCCCTTCCAGCTCCATCCATGTCGCTACAAATTGCATGAGTTTATCTTTTTTGATTGCTGAGTAATATTCCATTGTGCATATGTACCACATCTTCTTGATCCAGTCATCTGATTTTGGGCATTTGGGTTGTTTCCATAGCTTAGCTATTATAAATAGTGCTGCTATAAACATAGGGGTGCATGTGCCCTTTGGAATTACTGTTTCTGTGTCCTTTGGGTAAATACCTAGGAGTGGAATTGCTGGATCATACGGAAGCTCCATCTTTAGCAGTTTAAGGAATCTCCAGACAGCTTTCTATAATGGTTGGACCTGTTTGCACTCCCACCAGCAGTGCAGGAGAGTTCCTTTTTCTCCACATCCTTGCCAACATTTGTTGTAGCTAGTTTTTTTTTTTTTTTTTAATATGTACCATTCTCACGGTGTAAGATAGTATCTCATTGTAGTTTGCATTTCCCTGATTACAAGAGATGCTGAACATTTTTTCATATGCCTGTTGGCCATTTGCATTTCCTCTTTGGAGAAATTCCTTTTTAGCTCTGCCTATTTTTTGACTAGATTATTTACTTTGTTTCTGTTGAGACTCTTCAGCTTTTTGTAGATTTCTGTGATCAGTCCTTTATCATCAGTGTTGTGTGCAAACATTTTCTCTCAGTCGGTGGGGTTTCTCTTTGTTTTGGTTACTGTCTCTTGCTGTACAGAAGCTCTTTAATTTGATGTAGTCCCAGCTGTTTATCTTTGCCTTTGCTATCACTGCTTTGGGTGATAAGTTTTTAAAGATGTTGCTGAGGTTTATGTCATGTAGTGTTTTGCCTGTATTTCCTTCTGTATATTTTATGGTTTCAGGTCTTATGTGTAGTTCTTTAATCCATTTTAAGTTGGTTTTTGTGCATGGGGTGAGGTAGTAGTCAAGCTTCATTCTTTTGCATGTAGCAACCCAGTTTTCCCAGCACCATTTATTGAACAAGCTTTCTTTGCTCTATTGCATATTCTTTGCTCCTTTGTCAAAGATTACTTGACTGTAAATCTGTGGGTTTATTTCTGGATTTTCTATTTGGTGCCATTGGTCTGTATGTCTGTTCTTGTTCCAATACCATGCAGTTTTGATTATTATGTATTTGTAGTATAGTTTGAAATCTGGGAGAGTGATGCCTCCATTCCTTTTTTTTTTTTTTTTTTTTCAGGAGAGCTTTGGCTATTCGGGGTTTTGGTGGCTCCATATAAATTTCATCAATATTCTATTTCTTTGAAGAATGTCATTTTTATTGGAATAGCATTGAATCTGTAAATTGCTTTTGGTAGGATGGCCATTTTGATAATGTTAATTCTTCCAACCCATGGAGCAGGGGATGTCTTTCCATTTCTTTGTGTCTTCTATTTCTTTTAACAGTGTTTTATAGTTTTCTTTGTATGGGTCCTTTACATCTTTTGTTAGGTTTATTCCCAAGTATTTGATTTTTTTTTGTTTCAATAATAAAAGGGATGGTTTTCTTGATTTCCTCTTCTTCAGATTTATTGTTTGTGTATAGAAAGGCTGCTGATTTTTGTGTATTGATTTTGTACTAAACTGATTGATTAGTTGAATTAGTTTTTCTGTGGAGTTTTTGGGGTTCTCTATGTATATTATCATATCATCTGTGAATAGTGATAATTTGACTTCTTCCTTCCCTATTTGGATTCCTTGTATGTCTTTCTCTTATGGCTCTGGCTGGGACTTCCAGTATTATATTGAAAAGCAGTGGTGAGAGTGGACATACTTGACTTGTCCCAGATCTTAATGGAAATGCTTTCATCTTTTCACCATTGAGAATGATATTGGCTATGGGCTTGTCATATATGGCCTTTATAATGTTGAGGTATGTTCCTTGTATCCTGAGAATTTCAAGGGCCTTTATCATAAATGCGTGTTGTACTTTGTCAAAAGCTTTCTCAGCATCTACTGATGTTATCATGTGGTTTTTATATTTCTTTTTGTTGATGTGTTGGATTACATTGATTGATTTTTGGATGTTGAAACATCCTTGTGTCCCTGGAATAAATCCTACTTGGTCGTGGTGAATTATCTTATGGATACATTGTTGGATTCTGATAGCTAAAATTTTATTGAGGATTTTTGCATCAGTGTTTATTAGAGAGATTGGCCTATAGTTTTCTTTTTTTGTGTTGTCCTTGTTCGGTTTTGGTATTAGTGTATTAATGGCTTCATAGAACATGTTTGGTATTATCCCTTCTCAATTTTTTGAGAGAGTTTATGAAGGATAGGCACTAATTCGTTTCTGAATGTTTGGTAGAATTCATTTGTAAATCCATCTGTTCCTGGGCTTTTGTTTTGGGGTAGGGTTTTGATTACCATTTCAATTTCTCTGCTTATAATTGGTCTGTTTAGGTGTTCTATTTCTTCTTTATCTAGCTTTGGGTGATTGTAGAATTGTAGGAATTCATCCATCTCTTAGATTGTTGAGCTTGTTTGCATATAACTATTCATAGTAGTTTCTGATTATTCTTTCGATTTCTGCTGTGTCTGTTGTGATTTCTCCTCTTTCATTTGTGATCCTATTTATTTATGCTTTCTCCCGTTTTTCCTTTGTGAGCCTGGCTAGGGGTTTGTCTATTTTATTTATTTTTTTCGAAGAACCAACTTTTGGTTTCATTGATCTTTTGGATTGTTTTTTCAGTTTCTATTTCATTTATTTCACTTCGATTTTTATTTCTTCTACTGGTTTTTGCGTTTTTTTTTGTTCTTTTTCTAGTTCTTTGAGATGTGAGATTAGGTTGTTTCTTTGAGTTCTTTCTTATTTCTTGATGTGAGCCTGTATTGCTACATACTTTCCTCTTATTACTGCTTTTGCTGCATCCCATACTTTTAGGATATTGGTGTCCTCCTTGTCATTCAACTCAAAGTAGTTTTTAATTTCCTCTGTGATCTCATTTGTTCAGTGGTCTTCTAGTAGTGTGGGTTTCAATCTCCATGAGGTGGGAAGGTTCCTTGCCTTCTTTTTATGGTTTATTTCTAGTTTGATACCTTCAATGTCAGAGAAGATGGTTGGTATGATTTCAGTCTTGGTGTATCAGTTGATGTTTGTCTTGTGTCTCAGTAATGTGATCGATCCTGGAGAATGAACTATGTGTGCTTGAGTAAAATGTGTACTCAGATTTTTTGGAGTTTAGTGTTCTATAGATGTCTGTTAAGCCCATGAGCTCTAGATTTTATTTAGAGCTTTATTATCCTTACTCATTTTTTGTTTCGTTGATCTATCCATTGTTGATAGTGGTGTGTTGAATTCTCCTACATATGTGTTTCCTCTGATGTCCTTTTTTAGAGATGATAATAGTTGTCTGATATATTTTGGTGCTCCTTCATTTGGTGAGTATATGTTAATGAGTGTTATTTCTTCTTGAGGTATTGTCCCCTTGATCATAATGTAGTGACTATCTGGGTCTCTTTTTACCTTTTTGAGTTTGAAATTTGTTTTATCTGAATAAGTATTGCTGTTCCTGCCTACTTTTTTGGCCCATTTGCTTGTTGGATTGTTTTCCATCCTTTTTCTTTCACTCTATTTTTATCTTTTGTAGTTAAATGTGTTTCCTGGAGACAGCAAAAGGTTGGGTTTTGTTTCCTAATCCAGCCTGCAACTCTGTGTCTTTTTATTGAAGAGTTTACTTCATTTATATTTAGAGTTAATATTGATTTGTTAGCATCTGTATTTGCCATTTTGTTTGTCTTTTCTCTGGTTTTATTTATTTTTTTAAATTACTTTTTTGTCTTGTTTCGTTCTTATTCATCCCTCTGTTGGTTCTGGCTTTAGGACTCCTTGTAGTATTTTTTGGGTTGGGGGCTTAGTTGTAATGAAATTCCGGAGTTTCTGTTTGTCTGGGAAGGTCCTTATTCTTTCTTCATAGAGGAAGGAAAGCTTTGCGAGATAGAGTATTCTTGGTTGGCATTTGTTGTCATGGAGTTTGTTGACTGTTTCCCTCCACTCTCTCCTTGCCCGTAGTGTTTCTTTGGAGAAGTCTGATGTCAGCCTGATTGGTTTTCCTTTGTATATTATCTGTTTCTTCCCTCTTGTCAGCTTCATTATTTTTCCTTGTCTTGGATTCTTGGGAGCTTTATTATGTGTCTTGCTGTATTTTTCCTTTCATCATGGAAGTTTGGTGTTCTTCTTGCTTCTTGTATGTCTATTTTTCAGTTCCTTCTTCATCTTTGGGAAGTTCTCCTCAATTATTTCCTTGAATATTTTCTCTGTTCCTATGTTTCCTCTCCTTCTGGGATTCCTATAACTCTTATATTTCCTTTCCTCATGGAGTCAGATAGTTCCCAAAGTCTTTCTTCGGTCTTTTTCCTTCGTACTTCTCTTTCCTTTTCTGTTTTGGTTCTTTTTATTTCTGTGTCTTTGAGAGTACTTATTCGTTCTTCTGTTTCATCTATTCTGATTTCACTGCTTTTCCCAGAGTTCTTTAGCTCCTCCATTAATCCTTTGATCTCCTGCATTTCTTTCACTTCCCTCTTTAGGGACTTAATTTCATTCTTTTGATCATTGATTATATTTTCCTTATCATTGTTTTCCTTTTTCTTTTTCTTTTATTTATTTATTTATTTATTTATTTATTTATAAATTTTATTGTTATATTCCCCATACAATTGCAGCCCCCCATTCTGACCCCAATCCCTCCCCTCCCGCCCCCGCCCCCCTAAAAGTGTCTCTGGTTCATAGTTTTTTGTTGATTTTGATTTTCACTTTCTTATAGTTATTCATTTTCCTGGTCCCTTATTTAAGTTTTCTAGATTCCTGCTATGAGTGAGACCATCCGGTATTTTTCTTTTTCTTTTTGGCTTATTTCGCTGAGCATGATCCCTTCCAGCGCCATCCATGTTGCAGCAAATTGCATGTGTTTATCTTTTTTGAATGCTGAGTAATATTCCATGGTATATATGTACCACATCTTCTTGATCCAGTCATCTATTTTTGGGCATTTGGGTTGTTTCCAAAGCTTAGCTATTGTAAACAGTGCTGCTATAAACATAGGGGTGCAGGTGTTCTTTGGAATTGATGTTTCTGTGCCCTTTGGGTAAATACCTAGGAGTGGAATTGCTGGATCATATGGAAGCTCTATGTTTAGTAGGTCCAGAAATCTCCACACAGCTTTCCACAGTGGTTGGACCAGTTTGCACTCCCACCAACAGTGCAGAAGAGTTCCTTTTTCTCCACACCCTCGCCAACATTTGTTGTTGCTAGTTTTTTTAATATGTGCCATTCTCACTGGTGTAAGATGGTATCTCATGGTAGTTTTGATTTGCATTTCCCTGATGACAAGTGATGTTGAACATTTTTTCATATGCCTGTTGGCCATTTGCATTTCCTCTTCAGAGAAGTTTCTTTTAAGCTCTTCTGCCCATTTTTTGACTGGATTATTTTCTTTGTTGTTGTTGAGTCTCATCAGCTCTTTGCAGATTTTTGTGATCAGTCCTTTATCATTAGTGTTGGGTGCAAAAATGTTCTCCCAGTTGGTGGGGTTTCTCTTTGTTTTTGTTATTGTCTCTTTTGCTGTGCAGAAGCTCTTTAATTTGATGTAGTCCCAGCTGTTTATCTTTGCCTTCACTATCACTGCTTTGGGTGATGTGTCTGTAAAGATGTCTTTGATGTGCAAATCACGTAGTGTTTCGCCTATATTTCCTTCTATATATTTTATGGTTTCAGGTCTTATGTCTAGTTCTTTAATCCATTTTGAGTTGATTTTTGTGTATGGTGTGAGGTGGTGGTCAAGCTTCATTCTTTTGCATGTAGCGACCCAGTTTTCCCAGCACCATTTATTGAACAAACTTTCTTTGCTCCAATGCATAGTCTTTGCTCCTTTGTCAAAGATTAGTTGACCATAAATCTGTGGGTTTATTTCTGGATTTTCTATTCGATTCCATTGGTCTGTATGTCTGTTCTTGTTCCAATACCATGCAGTTTTGATGATTATGGCTTTGTAGTATAGTTTGAAGTCTGGGAGTCTGATGCCTCCATTCCCTTCTTTTTTTTTCAGGAGAGCTTTGGCTATTCGGGGTTTTTTGTGATTCCATATGAATTTCATCAATAATTGTTCTATTTCTTTGAAGAATGACATTGAAATTTTGATTGGAATAGCATTGAATCGGTATATTGCTTTTGGAAGGATGGCCATTTTAATAATGTTTATTCTTCCAATCCATGAGCAGGGGATGTCTCTCCATTTCTTTGTGTCTTCTTCTATTTCTTTTAACAGTGTTTTATAGTTTTCTTTGTATAGGTCCTTTACCTCTTTTGTTAGATTTATTCCCAAATATTTGATTTTTTTTGTTTCAATAACAAAAGGGATGGTCTTTTTGATTTCTTCTTCTTCAGATTTATTGTTTGTGTATAGGAAGGCTACTGACTTTTGCGTGTTGATTTTGTATCCTGCCACTTTACTGAACTGATTGATGAGTTGAATTAGCTTTTCTGTGGAGTTTTTGGGGTTCTCTATGTATAATATCATATCGTCTGCAAATAGTGATAGTTTGACTTCTTCTTTTCCTATTTGGATTCCTTGGATGTCTTTCTCTTGTCTTATTGCCCTGGCTAGGACTTCCAGTATTATATTGAAAAGCAATGGTGAGAGTGGACATCCTTGTCTTGTTCCAGATCTTAATGGAATTGCTTTCAGCTTTTCACCATTGAGAATGGTGAATGATATTGGCTGTTGGCTTGTCATAGATGGCCTTTATGATGTTGAGGTATGTTCCTTGTATCCCAAGAATTTCAAGGGCTTTTATCATGAATGGGTGTTGCACTTTGTCGAAAGCTTTCTCAGCATCTATTGATATTATCATATGGTTTTTATATTTGTGTTTGTTGATGTGTTGGATAACGTTGATTGATTTTCGGATGTTAAACCATCCTTGTGCCCCTGGAATGAATCCTACTTGGTCGTGGTGAATTATCTTATGGATACATTGTTGGATTCTGATAGCTAAAATTTTATTGAGGATTTTTGCATCAGTGTTCATTAGGGAGATTGGCCTGTAGTTTTCCTTTTTTGTGTTGTCCTTGTTCGGTTTTGGTATTAGTGTAATGTTGGCTTCATAAAACGTGTTTGGTATTGTCCTTTCCTTCTCAATTTTTTGGAAGAGTTTGTGAAGGATAGGCACTAATTCGTCTCTGAATGTTTGGTAGAATTCATTTGTAAATCCATCAGGTCCTGGGCTTTTGTTTTTGGGGAGGTTTTTTATTACCATTTCAATTTTGCTAATTGTAATTGGTCTGTTTAGGTGTTCTATTTCTTCTTTATCTAGCTTTGGGTGATTGTAGAGTTGTAGGAATTTGTCCATCTCCTCTAGATTGTTAAACTTGTTTCCATATAACTGTTCATAGTAGTTACTGATTCTTTTGATTTCTGCTGTGTCCGTTGTGATTTCTCCTCTTTCATTGATGATCCTGTTTATTTGTGCTTTCTCCCTTTTTTCCTTTGTGAGCCTGGCTAGGGGTTTGTCTATTTTATTGATTTTTTCAAAGAACCAGCTCTTGGTTTCATTGATCTTTTGGATTGTTTTTTTAGTTTCAATTTCATTTATTTCTGCTTTGGTTTTTATTATTTCTTTTCTTCTACTGGTTTTGGGGTTTTTTTGTTGTTCTTTTTCTAGATCTTTGAGCTTCGAGATTAGGTTGTTTCTTTGCGTTCTTTCTTGTTTCTTGATGTGAGCTTCTATTGCTATATATTTTCCTCTTATTACTGCTTTTGCTGCATCCCATACATTTAGGATATTGGTGTCCTCCTTGTCGTTCAATTCAAAAAATTTTTTAATTTCTTCTTTGATCTCCTCATTAGTCCAATGGTCTTCCAGTAGTGTGGTTTTTAATCTCCATGAGGTAGGAAAGTTCCTTGCCTTCTTTTTATGGTTTATTTCTAGTTTGATGCCTTCATGGTCAGAAAAGATGGTTGATATGATTTCAATCTTGGTGTATCTGTTGATGTTTGTCTTGTGCCCCAGTATGTGATCGATCCTGGAGAATGATCCGTGTGCGCTTGAGAAAAATGTGTACTCCGTTTTTTTGGGGTTTAGTGTTCTATAGATGTCTGTTAAGCCCAATTGCTCTAGGTCTTTATTTAGAGCTTTGGTTTCTTTACTTATTTTTTGTCTTGTTGATCTATCCATTGTTGATAGTGGTGTGTTGAAGTCTCCCACTACGTATGTGTTTTCTCTGATGTCTGTTTTCAGAGAGGACAACAGTTGTCTGATATATTTTGGTGCTCCTTCGTTTGGTGAGTATATGTTAATGAGTGTTATTTCTTCTTGAAGTATTGTCCCCTTGATCATAATGTAGTGACCATTGGGGTCTCTTTTTATCTTTTTGAGTTTGAAATCTGTTTTATCTGATATAAGTATAGCTGTTCCTGCTTTCTTTTTTGGTCCATTTGCTTGTAGGATTGTTTTCCATCCTTTAACTTTGAGCCTATTTTTATCTTTTGTAGCTAAATGTGTCTCCTGGAGACAGCAAAAGGTTGGGTTTTGTTTCTTAATCCAGGCTGCAACTCTGTGTCTTTTAATTGAAGAGTTTAGTCCATTTACATTTAGAGTTAATATTGATATGTTAACATCTGTATTTGCCATTGTGTTTGTCTTTCCTTTGATTTTATTTCTTTATTCTTTTAATAACTTTTTTTTTTTTTGGCCTTCTTTCATTGTTATTCGTCGCTCTGAGGTTCTGGCTTTAGGACTCCTTGTAGTATTTTTTGGAGTGGGGGTTTAGTTGCAATGAAATTCCGGAGTTTCTGTTTGTCTGGGAAGGTCCATATTCTTTCTTCAAAGAGGAAGGAGAGCTTTGCGGGATAGAGTATTCTTGGTTGGCATCTGTTTTCTTGGAGTCTGTTGACTATGTCCCTCCACTCTCTCCTTGCCCGTAGTGTTTCTTCGGAGAAGTCTGATGTCAGCCTGATTGGTTTTCCTTTGAATGTTATCTGTTTCTTCCCTCTTGCCAGCTTCATTATTTTTTCCTTGTCCTGGATTCTTGGGAGCTTTACTATTATGTGTCTTGCTGTATTTTTCCTTTCGTCGTGGAAGTTTGGTGTTCTTCTTGCTTCTTGTATATCAATTTTCAGCTCCTTCTTCACATTTGGGAAGTTCTCTTCAATTATCTCTTTGAATATTTTCTCTGTTCCTACATCTCTCTCCTCTCCTTCTGGTATTCCTATAACTCTTATATTTCCTTTCCTCATGGAGTCAGATAGTTCCCGAAGTCTTTCTTCGTTCTTTTTCCTTCGTACTTCTCTTTCCTTTTCTGTTTTGGTTCTTTTTATTTCTGTGTCTTCAAGATTACTTATTCGTTCTTCCATTTCATCTATTCTGCTTTCATTGCTTTTCCCAGAGTTCTTTAGTTCTTCCATTAATTCTTTGATCTCCTGCATTTCTTTTACTTCCCTCTTTAGGGACTCAATTTCTTTCTTCTGACCATTGTTTTCCCTCTCTAGGGACTCAATTGCATTCTTCTGATCGTTGATTATTTTTCCCTTATCATTGTTTTCCTTTATGACTTCTGTCAGTTTTTTAATCACGGCAATTTTAAATTCTCTTTCTGGAAGGCTCAGAAATTCTTCCAAGTTATTGTCTTTGCAATCTGGGGGCTGGCTTTCTTTTTGTGGTGTGCTTTTTCTCTGGAGAGTTGCTAGGTTGCGTGTGGTTCTTCTCCTCCCTACTGTCTGTTTTCTAATTTGCCGTATGCGTTGGGACACTGTGTTGTTGGGACTTGCCGGCATCTTGGGTGGGCTTCTCTGTTCCCCTCTGGTTCTTCCAGGAGTCATCTGTCAGTTTCAAGCAGCCTTTACTGGAGAAAGGTCCCTGTTCTAAAATGCCGATGTGGGGACACACTCCCCTGTGCGCCTGGTCTGCCCCGGCGGTGGGTTCCTGCTCCCCTCTGGGCTTGGACTGCAGGCCAGAGGGGGTCTGGCGTGGGCGAACTTCCCCCGCTCACCTCTGGCTCCTGAGGAAGCCTTCTGCAGGTAGTCTTTACTGAAGAAATGTCCCTGTTCTAAAATGGTGATGTGGGACACACTCCCTGCGCTTCTGGTCAGGCACACTATTCTGCGCGCCTGGTCTGCCCCGGCTGTGGGTGCTCGCTCTCCCTGTGGGCTCAGACTACTTGTTCAGAAGGGGCCCGGTGTGGGCTAACTCCCCAGCTGGCCACTAGCTCCTTCAGTAGCCTGTGCTGGGGTCAAGTCGCTAGGTGGCACCAGAGATCTCTCCTAGAGCCCTTGGGGAGCTGATTTTCCACCCCGTGGGACAGGGAGCAGAGCGGGGATGGTAGGGTACACCTCAATGGCTTTGGGGTACTGTGTCTGCCTTGTGCCCCACCGTCGTGGGGAACCCACGCCCCTAATTTCGTGCCCCGGGTCTCAGTTCCAAAGCCCTCAGTTCCAGGACGCGGGCTGTAGCCCAGATCAGTGGCGCGGGAATGGCGCCTTTTGAATCCCGCTCCCCTGCCTGGGCACCTTGTTCCTGCTCACTCAGGGAGGGCCTCCTCCCGGGTCTCAGTTCCAAAGCCCTCTGTTCCAGGACGCGGGCTGTAGCCCAGATCAGTGGCGCGGGAATGGCGCCTTTTGAATCCCGCTCCCCTGCCTGGGCACCTTGTTCCTGCTCACTCAGGGAGGGCCTCCGCCGTCTCCCCGCAAGCCTAGGTCGCAGGCGCGGGGCCCTGGGCAGCTGCAATCCGAGCGCTGCTTTCGCGCAAGCTTACCGGGCGGCCGGGGCTGTGTGCTGGTGCTGGTCTCCTCCTGGGGGGTTGGGCTCTCTTTAATGGCGCCTGGAGCTCACCTCCGCGGCGGATCCTGCAGGGTTCGCCTCAGCTCCCGTTCACGGGGTGTGGTGGCTGAAATAGTTCCTTTCCACTCACAGTCCCACTTGCTGCATCCGTTTTTCTTGTTGGGCGTTTTGGTTTGTTGTTTCCCTCGTCTCTGCCGGTCGGAGAGTGCCGCCTCTGTGGGCGGGGGAGGGGAGCAGGGTTCTGAGCTTCCCTCCCTTCTCGTCCTCTTTTATGGCAACTTTCTTCTTCGGGCAGTTTGCTGGAGTTGTCCGTTTATCTTCCGTGTCCCAGTTCTCACTGGGACCTGCCGCTTTTCCTCCCTATTAACTTTTTTTAATGGGAGATCTTACTCGCAGCGTCTCCTCGCCGCCATGTTGCTCCGCCCCCCCCATTGTTTTCCTTTGACTTCTTTCAATTTTTTATTTTATTTTTTAAAAGATTTATTTATTTATTTATACAAGCACTGGGTACAGTCAGAAGCGCAGGGGGGTGAGAGAATTCATTAGAGCCAGAGAGGGCAACAGAACAGGTAGACTGATGAGACATATTGCTGAGGGGAGCAGCAGGCGCGGCAGGAGAGGTCTGTCGCGCCATGTGGGACCCTAGCCGGCGGCCAGGGATCGAACCAGCGCTGCAGAGGCCATGGGCAGCTTCACATCCCAGCACTCACCCACTGCGTCACCAGGGGAGTCCCTTCTTTCAGTTTTTTAATCATGGCAATTTTAAATTCTCTATCTGGAAGGCTCAGAAGTTCTTCCAAGTCACTGTTGTTGCATTCTGGTGGGTGATTTTCTTTTTGTGGTGTGTCTTTTCCTTGAGGACTTGCTTGGTTGCTTGTAGTTTTTCTTCTCCCTGCTGCTTGTTTTCTAATTTGTCCTATGCATTGGGACACTGTGTTGCTGGTACTGGCTGGCATCTTTTTGGTGTGCTCTTTCTGGGATGTCAGAAACTGGTGGTCCAATCAAGTCAAAAACTGTTATGCCAGAAGTCCAGTAGGGCAGTGGTACTATGAATATATTAGTGGTTGCTGTCACAGAAAATCTCCTCCCTCCGTATTTAATTCCAGAGGTGGGTCTTGCAGTCCCATAGACTGCCCTGGACATGGCTGGATCACCCACTGGGCTCCAAATCGCTGGATCCCCCTCTGGGCTCCGACTGGTGGCCAGACGGGCCCTGTCTTGTGGGGGCTTTTCAGGTCACCTCTGGCTGTGGGGGCAGCTCTCTCCCAGTTCCACGCAGTATAGGTGGGTTCTGGAGGCAAAGATACCTGTTCTAAAATGGCGAGTCAGGAGGACACTTTCCTGTGCTTGCAATCTGCCCTGGTAGTCGAATTACAGATTTTTTAAAACATGTTTGCAAGTCATTGGGGACTCTTGTATTTTGTATGCTCAATCAAGCTTCTTTGCCATCCCTCTTTTTAGCCAGGGCCTCTCAAACATCACTGAAAACCAGACCAAGGGAGCATGTAAAGATCTATCTCTCAAAGCCCTGACTATGATGAAGGGATCTGGAGAAAAAACAGAAAAACTAGAGAACTACTGTGTTAGAACTCAAGGACCTGTGTCAGTTAGCTGTTGCTCCAGTAATGCTGTGTAATAAACCACCCACATCTCTTTTAAATTTTTTTTTTATTGAAGTAAGGTTGTGTTACATCATTGTTAGTATTTTGGAAGTATAAGATCTCCCCCTACAGGTATAGTCACCACAGCTCAATCACCAAAGCACCCATAGTATTCTACCATAGTCAATTGTGCTCTTTTTCTCCTCCTATAGATGTCTCTGTTTTATGGTCAGTGTTCAGGTGGTTTTAAAAGTTTGTCTTTGTCTGACCCCTTGTTTGGTTTTTCTGCATCCTACCATCAAGTATTTACCTTTCTCCTTCTGGCTTATTTCCGCTTAGCATAATCTCTTCTAGACCCATCCATGTTGCCTCAATGGCATGGGTTTATCTTTTTTGATTGCTGAGTAGCATTCCATTGTGTATATATATGGCATCTTCCTGACCCACTCATCTGATTTTGGGCACTTGTTTCCACAGCTGGGCTATTATAAATAGCACTATAATAAACATAGGAGGGCAAGTTTCCTTTTGAATTAGTGTTTTTGTGTTCTTTGGTAGACACATGTAGTGAAATTGCTGGGTTGTATGGCAGATCCATTTTTAAACTTTTTTTTTTTTAAATTATTTACACAAGAACCGGGCTACAGGCTACATGCACGGGAGGGTGAGAGGATTCACCAGAGACAGAGCAGGGAACAGAACAGGGAGACTGATGAATCACACTGCTGAGGGGAGCAGTGGGCAAGACAGGAGAGGTCTGCCGCGCCATGTGGGACCCTCGCCAGCCGGCTGGGATTGAACTGGAGCTGCAGAGGCTGGGGACAGCTTCACAGCGCTGCACCACCAGGGGAGGCCCCATTTTTAAACTTTTGAGAAACTCCCAAACTGCTTTCCACAGAGACTGGACTAGTTTACATTCCTACCAACAATGTAAAAGTGTTCTCTTTTCTCCTTAGCATCATCAGCATTTAATTGTTTCTGATTTTTTTTGATATGGGCCATTCTTAACAGGTGTGACGTGGTATCTCATTGTGGGTTTGAGTTGCATTTCTCTGATAAATGATGATAAACAATTTTTCATGTGCCTATTGGCTATTTTTATGTCTTTTTTTTTTAAGTGTCTACTTAGCTCTTTTGCCCATTTTTTTGATTGGGTAGTTTTCCTTGAGTTATATGAGCTCTTTGCAGATCTTTGATATCAGTCCTTTGCTAGATGTATGGTATGCAAATATTTCTCTCCATTTAGTAGGGTGTATCTTCATTTTGGTTGTGGTTTCTTTCTCTGTGTAGAGGTTTTTAGTTTGATGTAGTCTCAATTGTTTATATTCTCTTTTGTTTTCCTTGCTGCTTGAGAGGGATCTGCAAAAACATCGCTGAAGCTAATGTTATAGTCTTTTTTCTGTATATTTTATGGTTTCAGGTCTTACATCCATGTCTTTTATCTATTTTGAATTGTCTTTCGTCTGTGGTGTGAGATAGTGAAAGTCACCCCACATCTCAGTGGGATCTATATTGCAACAAGCATTTATTCTAATAGGTCTGTGGGCTGGCTGTGCAATTCTGTTGCAGATTCCAAAGAGTTGGCTCTCTTTGCTTCTTGGATATCTGCTTTGGTTGAGACAGCAGCTACTTGGGTGAAGCCTCAAGATGATGGCAGAGGGAAAACCCAGTTATCCTAGCACTTCTCAAGCCTTTGGTCATGTCACATCCACCAGTACTGGCTACAGCAAATCACATGGT
Organism: Talpa europaea; assembly: GCF_964194135.1. NCBI lineage: Eukaryota > Metazoa > Chordata > Mammalia > Eulipotyphla > Talpidae > Talpa > Talpa europaea. The sequence goes on along the minus strand of NC_140080.1, from coordinate 59,007,772 downwards.
TGAGCCCAGGTCAAGGGACAAGAAAGTATACTCTTTTCCGAGAGCCAGAGGAACATGGCAAAAGTGGATACAGGGAAAGTAAGTTGGAAAATATGCCGTACAGGAGAGTTAGTGTGGTAGGCCTTGGATGATGGAACTACTATGTATACTTTTCCATCCCCCCACCCCCCCTGCCATCCATTCTCACTTCCTTTTATTGTTATAGAACTTTTTTGCTTGGCATGTGACTGACTGGTTGTTGTTGTTGTTGTTGATTCAGCAAGAGGCTGTATTACCCAGCCTCCCTTGTAATTAAATGAGGCTATTTGACTAAAAGTTTTAAGTGAAAATGTTGAAATATCTGCCCTTAATGGGATTAACATCTTTCCTACCTCGCCCCAAGCCTCTTGCCTGGAATGTAGCTGTGGGCTGAGCCCTCTTGGACCACATGAATAAGGGTAATAAGTGACCATTCAAGAAGAGCAAAAATCTGGCACTGGAGGTTGAAAGTCTGGCCAAAAGACAGTTCTACATCCCTGGCCACAAGGACTAAATGGAGACCTTTACTTTAATCCCATTTAATGGCCTGACAGCACGAATTGTTGGTGAGGTTCTCTGCACTAACGCTGACTTCCAAGTTGCACGGGTGATCCCTGTTTTGTAAAGTCAGGGCCAGTAAGTGCTTGGAGGAAAGCTAGAGACTGGAATGCTATCCTGGCTCTGGCAGGTAGGGCTGGACTGAGATTGTTCATTCATAGTTTCATTTACTGAAAAAATTGAACACAAGGTGCTCTGCCTCTATGGAATTAGGTTGACTTTCTAAAATATACTGTACAAGAGAAGATTTAGTGGGAGGTTTTTCTCTAGACTTGCCCACTGCCTGTGACTTGGGCATGCTATATACTCATTTAACAAGTATATCCAGCAGGAGAGGGAAAAGGAAGACTGAAAGGAACAAGATCTTTTCAACATCTGCTTTGTGATTTGTAAAATTTGATGCCATGTCAAGGGATTCTTCCCAGAAAACTTGGAACTATTATACAGAGAAACACCTTCTAAGATTGAAAAGTTCACTTGTACTTTTAAAACAATTGAGTGTATCAGTAAGGAAGTAGCTACCCATCACAATGCCATTTTAGGAAAGCTTTCAAAAACTTTCCCCTGACTTAAGGCCATATTTTGTAAGCAAAATGACTATTTTATATATGATTCTTTTAACTCAGTCTTCCATTCATTTTGATCTATATTTTGTACATTAGCAGTATGAATTCCTTTATCTCTCCTGCTTGGCATCTCTCACCTTTCATAACTGACCATCTTTCTCTTTATTCAATCATTTTAAGAGTTTTCTTTGTATTACCCACAGGAATTGTGCATAGTATTTGGCATGGAATCAACTTTGCCTTGGGGTGGGGTGGAGTATATTTAATGGGGAAGAATTCTAGTAAGAAATGATGGCTTCAGCTGAATTTTAAAGGAGGTATTTTCTAGGCAAAAAAGATAGAGCAAAACAATCCAGATAGAGTATGGGGGTAAAAATGACCATGGAGGAAAATACTTTATAATGCTATTGTCTGTCGCCAAGCAGGGGTGGGGTTGCAGATGGAAGGCAGGCTTAGGGACATGGTTAGAAACCTGGTCATCAAGGGCCTGTGGCCCCGCATGTATGTTCTGTAGGCTAGCAGGATCCTTTGGAAGGCTGTTAAGCTAGAGGTCAGGAGTAGGATGGACTTGGACTTGGAGATGTAAAAATGAGGAACCTGATCAAATTTGCATTTTTGAAAGTGACTATGACAGCAGTGTGGGTGATGGGTAAGTTTTCAATTTGAGTCTTTGCTTCCTCATTTCTAACATAGGGATGTGGTTTATGCAAAGATTAGAAGAGATAATATATGTGAAAATGCTAAGTATATTTAAACCATTATTGTCCTATCGATTGAATCATGATTTAACATGTTCACTTTTTCAAGAAGAGATCAACTGTCATTTGAGGCAGAATACACATGCTTGATATTATTGCCTGACTTATGTACCTTTCCACTTCCTTAAATATCTTTTTTTTTTTAAATGGAAACAGCTATTAGTATTTTGTGCGATATAAGTTAAACTCCAGCTGCTACAAATTGGAAGGATTTGGGGAGGGAAGTTGGTGAACATCAATTATAGAAGAAAAGTGTCCCCACCCTCACCCCACCTTCCATACATTCATATTTTTCCAAGAGTTATTTGGAGAAAAATTGCTTTCTACCTCTTCATAGGTTGTAGCAAGTCAGGTACCTGAGGGTATTTATACATCTACTAAAATTCTCCTACCAAAAGAATATCATTTGTAAGCAGGTGATTACAAACCTGTAAGCAGGTGTATAAATAGCTAAATATAAAGAGTACATGAGCTATTTCATCATGTGTGATATTCATCTGATTTTATTCAGTGTGCTACCAAGAAGGATCTTGATTCCTAAAGAAAATTAGAACACTTTCAAAGCATGGATTTGAATCCTGCCTTACTCCTCAGAGATGGTGACCTCCCTGGGCTATAATGGGCTGTTGGGAGGATAACATGAGATTATCTGATTGAAGCACTTCCTAGAGAATCTGCCTTTTGTCACAGGGCCTCTGCAATTCAGACAACAGTGGGTCCTGCCAGCCTGACTAGGCCACATGGACAGGACATCAGGGCGCTGGCTGTTCCTGGGCTGCAGAGACGGCATGAATGGGCAAGACAACATAGTCCACACAGCTGCAGGTGTGAAAGTCAAACTCTGTCTTTATTTTTTTACCATTTTATTTGTGATAGATAGCAGCACTGCCTGGGGAGCTCCATGGGGAGGAGGAGAGGAAATCTGCTGGATGGAAATCTTACCTTTGACCATCAGTGATATCTAGTGCCTATTTTGAGCACATTTCATGTTAAGACTTTTCAATGGCACGTCAAGGAGTAGAAGAAAGATGGGCTCAGAGGAAAGGTTCTTTACAAGAGTTCAGCACAAGGGCAAAAAAATTATTCTTGTATTTCATTATACATGTGCCTTGGAATTACACTTTTTTAAAATCTGACTTAAGAATAAAACAAACATTCCAGGTAGCATATAGCTGTCCCCATCTTTCTAGTAGCTCTGCCTTTGGCGAATGTGACACCATACTTTCCTGACAGTTACTATCAGCTGTGGTATGGGTCCAATACCTAGTATGTTCATGAATCTGCCACAACACAGGGCCTTCTAGGTAGCCAGATTCAAGTGCTCTGCCCTTCCTAACAGATGCCTCTCCACCATCCTGACTCCTACAAAAATGAAGTAAATGCATATCCTGAGTTGACCACTTTGGACCTGGCCAGGGACACAGCGAGAGTGTCGGTTGGTGATAATGCACGGCCCACTTGTCTGAGTCATGTATATGCTCAGGCTTGATCTACACTGGCAAAATCTGCAAGAATATTTCTGGACATTTCAAGTGATTGATTCCTCTGAGGAAATGATACATTAAAATATATATCTATACACACTCACACATTTTTTTTTAACCACATTGAAAAAAAACTCTCTGCCACTGGGTAAAATTAAATCTGAGAAGAAACCCTATGAGTTTTTATTAGTACCATTATTGTTTTCTTTGGCTCCATGTATTATATTGGTAAAATGACAAAAAAAAGGAGAAAAGGAAAAATGTAAAAGGCAGATCTTTTGTACAAAAATACGAAGTTTTAAAAGCTCTTTAAGTATATTTCATATTATTACTAAGAGCTAGCCTATATATCTGTATGTCTGCATAATTTTCCTACATTTGGGGTTTTAGAAATGTAAGGTACTGTTTACACAGTATATGTTTAAGTTTTCCTTACAGCTCAACAACCAACAATAGTCTTTTTCTGATTGGCGCATTCCACACTTTGGAAGCTATGACTTGCCTAGCTGCACCTTTACTGGCTGAGAGCATGCTATGCCATTCAGTCCATTTGCATCCCGAAAATCAACACATCAAGTTCTGGAATGATTGTGGGTGGTAAAGAACAATAGCTATCAATTGTTTTCAGTAATTGGTTTTCAATTGGTTTTCAATTGGTTTTCAGTGCTTCCCCCCAATCTGTTGAGAAAGTGATGCAATCAGAAAGAAGTATCCTTTGCCTTTGAAAACAGTCTGAAAATTTGTACACGTTATCACATCACAGTCCATTATAAGGCAGATGATGGCACTAAAAGAGACAAAAAGGATGGGCATTAGTGTTTCTTAAAGAACAATGTTAATGTACAACTCAAAAACAGAACATGTATTTTTAAGGGAAGGCTCTAAAATACATCATTCAGTAATTCAATTTTTTTCAAAGAAATCCATATAAATTCTCATTTAGAGTAAGTGAAAGGTAAGTTCCATTTCCAAGGAACCTAGTTCCAACTTAAATCCCAAATGTTCACAAAACGCAATCATAAATCTAGGTCACCTGTGACACTCTAACTATAATATCTTGTTAGATATTTGTGGTTATCCCCTGCAACTCACCAGGCTGAGAGTTTCTTTTGCAGCTCAAGACCCTGAGCACATGGATGACCAATGCCTGGCACATCAAAGGTAAGTAATAGATGTTTGTTGAGTGGGTATATGGATAATTTGTACCTCAGTTACTACCAAAAATAATTTGAGAAAAATATGAGGTTTTTGTTACTGTCAACTTTGAAAATAAAGGCACTGAGATACAATTCATCCACTTAAACAACTTAGTGGTTTTTAGTATATTTTCAAAGTTGTACAACTAATCTAATTTTAGAACATTTTCAGCACTCCAAAAAGAAGTTTCATGTCCTTTGGCATTCATTCCCCATTTCTTCCTTCTCCCAATGTAAACTTTTAAATTTACCTTTAATGAGAAAATTTAAGATGCCCCATTCTGAAATGTCACTTTTTAAATCAAGCTTTAAATAAGTATTTTTGAAGGAAAGAAAATCACCTAAAGTCTCTTTGGCTTTTTGAACTTATAAGGAGTACAGACTGTATGCCCCCATTATCTACTCAGCAACTGTCCTGTAGTAGATGCTCAGTAAATGCATGTGGCATTAAATGCTTGGATACCTGCATTGTCTGTCTATGGAATGCTATGAAAAAGACCTAACATCGGAGCTTGTGTTAAAGAACAATTAATGACAATGTTACAATGACCTAGGCCTGTTAGTCTAATAACATTGAGGAGTACCCCTAATACACTGGACACATTTAATATATTTAAGGACATCCCAAAACTCTGCAACACTGTTATTATTCCCCTGAGGTTAATCACTTGCCCAATTAATAAATGAAAGGACCAGGACTGGAACCAATTGCAGAATCTACATTCAGAGCCCTTAACTCTACCACCTTTCAGAGTGTAGACCCTACACTCTGCAGCTCCCTCTTAAAATCTGCTGCTTACCTGTCTCCCTGTCTTTTTCGCAAATGAAGTTATTGATGTCTTCACATTGAAAATCGTTCCACTGCCCACCATAAATCAGGCCAGCACAATCTTCTCCTGGCCCATGGCCATGACCCCAGTTATCTGGCTGTCCAGCTTTCCAATTTCTTTTAACAAAACAGAAATTGAGTGTTATTTGTGAAGTCCAACAGACGATTTCTTTACCCATGAGTAGCAGAGAAATGCAGAAAAACAAAAGTGTAGCTTGTCACTTGTCCTGGAATGAAATGCTTTGTTTAATAGTCTACGCATGTTCTTATACAGAATAAGAAGCAGCTGTTTTGCAGAGCAGTGTGTAATGCAGTATCTCCCTTCAGGCTTGTTCTCTTTAGCACAATAAAATCAGTTCATTGAACTTTTTTTTTTTTAAACAATGAAGGAGTAAATCCTTCAACAGTTAGATGAATGCGGACTTTCTAGCGTGTACTGGGATGCTGACTGCTAGACATATGTGTTTGTATATTCCAAATACATGGTACATTCACACACATTCTTGTGAGAACGCAGAGATTTCCTTATACATTTTGATATCTTGCCTCTAATAAGTCAGTGTCAAGTAGAGAAAGTGAGGGTCCTTTGATATATATTTATAAGAACCTATAAGCACAAATAACTTGATTATGGCTGTCTGGCTAAGTTGTAGAGGGTCAGTTACTTTATATAGAAGTAGTAAATTGATCTTATTGAAAATGACTCATACATTTCATTGGCTTTTTTGGGAGAGAAATTCTTAAAAACAAGTTTTCTGTAGGATGAGTTCACTTGGGGCTTGTTAATTGGAGGCTGCTCAAAGCACCACTTTGCCAGGGTTTGCTGTTCTTGATTCTGTTTCCATGCAATCAATTAGATGTGTTTCCAAGACTCAAAACTTAAAAGCTAACTTTTCTCTAAGAAGCAGGTCTTGCACAAAAACTTGTGGTTACTGCCTAAGAGGATATAATCTTGCCTCCAGTGGAGGGTCTGAAAAAAAAGAAAACATCTGCAGCAAGAGGCACTTCTCCTAAATGACTCACTACCTCAGCAACCATAGGCTGTCCTGGGGTCACCCAGGGATAGATACCATATTGCCCTTCATGTGTGACAATAAGACACCAAAACCAGAGGACAGTGGCAGTTGATATTTACAGTTAAAGATCGACAAATAAGGTAGAATTAATTGACTTCTCCATACCAAATATTTTTTTTTAATGGGCCTCAGGTTAATAAATATAGGTTGAAAAGATAATTTATATGAAACCATCAACTGAGAAGAATGAAAATGGGATGGTACTTAGGAGGAGTTAGAAATATTCATCTACTCATCAGATATCCAGGTGATGGTAGTACAGCAGTGCAGAGAACAGGTAACAGGCAAGAAACAAATTAATTAAAACCCTCAGACTGCCATAGTGATGCCAGAGAGAGGGGAAGTTGGAAGGCAAAGTAGTTTATCTTCAGGTATGCTTTTTTTGTGTATTTCTTTCCACCTTGTAGGGACCTTCTGGAAATGTTGATACCTGAGTAGTGCAATTGTATTTCTGCTGGTCTGGTAGGGATTCAAGTCCAATTTTATTTTATTTTATTTTTAAAGATTGATTTATGCATACAAGAGCTGGAGTGCAGGCCAGAGATCAGGTGGGTGGGAGGATTCACCAGAAACAGAGTGGGGAGCAGAACAGGCAGATATACTGAAATACACTGCTTGGCCTCCCTGGTGGCGCAAGGGGTTAAGCACAGCACTGTGAAGCTGTCCTCAGCCTCTGCAGCACAAGTTTCATCCCCAGCCAGCCAGGGAGCCACCCACATAGTACAGCAGACTTTTCCTGTCTTGCCTGCTGCTCCTCTCAGCAGTGTATTTCAGTCAATCTGCCTGTTCTGTTCCCCACTGTCTCTTGTGAATCCTCTAACCCCCTGCACCTCTGGCCTGTATGGAAAATCTTGCATGCATGCATAAATAAATCTTTTTAAAAAAGTGAAAAATCACTTAAAAAAAAAAGAAATACACTGCTGAGGGGAGCAGCGGGTGAGACAGGAGAGGTCTGCTGCGTCATTTGGGTCACCTCCCTGGCTAGGGATCGAACTCCTGTTGCAGTGGCTGCGGGTGGCCTCATAGTGCTGCATCTCAACCCCTTGCACCACCAGGGAAGCCCTCAAGTCCAATTTTATTTATAGCATTTGAGACCTGTGATTCCTGAATGTATAGTAATGGCACATTTGATACTCTTCTTTCTGTTAATTGAGAAAATGTATAAATATGACTTCTCACAGAAGACCTGGTTATTTCCCTCTGTTTCCTTGTCATTTTAAGGAGTGTGGATAAAATGGATCTGCAGACAAGCCAAAAAAAAAAAAAAAAGAACTGATTGATAAGAAAGGAGATATTTATCATTATTTACTATTCATTTTTTCCCCAGATTATTGGGATTCTTCACATCCAGTGCTCAACGTTTTTCTTTGAGATAGAATGCAATTATGTGGCCATGACTAGAGTGACGGAGGTGAGGCCAGAGTGGTGGGGTGATGAAGTAGCCTGAACCAGGCTGCAAAGGCAATTTTTCTTGTAGATTGAGCACCAAAGTCTCAAAGCATCTCTTTGGAAAAGCTAAAATCACATGGAGTGAAAAGTGGCAAATTCCTTTTGTAGTAAAACAGAACAGAACATATCAGATAAACAGAATATATTTTGGAGAAGAATTTCAGCACCTTAACCTCATTCACTGGTAGATTCTGGAAAGAATGGCTGAAGCTTGTGCCAGAAATCCCTGAATCCCATATTAAAATATGCAGGCCACAGAAGGGGTTGGGTAGCAACACACATGTATGCTTGGACAGCATATGCTCAGTACACCACGGACCTGGGGAGCACTAGGACTCACTGTCCCAGTGAGCTGGAAACACACAAGTGCACCAGCTCGTGGGTGTGAACCTTTATGGGATTTGGGGTTTATCCTAATGGAGACTGAGAACAAAGTTTCACTCTTGGGAATAGTCCCCTCCAACCTCACAACTTAGTACTTTCTCCTCAACCACAAGATTGGCTGAGGTTACATGGCCATGAAACTTCTGCTGGTAAAAGCTTGGCCTCAAAACAGGAAAATCTTAGTAGTGAGAGTTGTTTCTTTGCTGTATATTTTTTCTTCCTCTGCAAGGGTTTGTGTAGTGGATGATTTCTCTGTAGTGACCTAAGCCAGTGTTACTCTGATAGAAACAAGAAGCATGGTCCAGACTGTTATAATTGAAATCACTGTTGCTGAAGTTCCCTTCTTGTCCCCACCACCCTATGGATGCATATTCTAAAGATGTAATATATAGTATTATATGGAGCAGTCTGTATGGACAGAAAGGCAACCATATTTTCTTTGCATTGTAGAGATGAAAGCTGTTACATGTCACTTGACAGCATATTGCAATCCATTGATGTCCTGTGCGGAGAACAAGAAGTGGGCAAGAGGAACAGAAGAGCTTAAAGTGTGTTTTGGGAAGCCCGCAGGAAGAATATCACCTGTCTGATCATCCAAAGCAGGCAACTATAATCAGGGTGGGTAAGATCTTAAAATGATACTTATGATTCTGCTCTAAACAAGAGAGCAGAGGACCACATGTGTTTGATGCCTCTGTGCCTGCCAGGCAGCCTCCATCAGTAGGGACAGCCCCTGCCAAATGACATACTTGCAATTAATCCATCAAGAAAGATCAGCGTTGGCATCCTCCTGATTTCATGTATCCTTTCTCCGGTTTATCTCTTTTCAATTTCATTGCTTTCAGGTCATTATTTCTTTTCTATCCTCATAAAGCAGAAGCTTAGATCATTGCTTTTCAGCTTATTTTTTGGCTAATATATGCATTTTAAAGCTATAAATGCTCACCTCTAAACATTTTAGCTACATTTCACAAATTTTGACATGTTGTGTCTTCATTTTCTTTGAAGCATTTGCAAGTTTCTGTTGTGATTTTCTTTTTTGACCCATGGGTTATGTAGAAGTATGCCCTTTAGTTTCAAATACTTGGTAATTAACAAATATCTTTCTGTTGCTTTCTAATTTAATTTTGTTTCCTAGACCATACTCTGCATAATGAGAGTTCTTTTAAATTTGCTGATATGTTTGATGACCTAGCATAATTTATCTTGATGAACATATCACATACATTTGAAAAGAATGTGCATTTGGAGTTGTTGGGTGATATGTTCCCTAGAACATCAATGAAGTCAGCTCAGTCTGTTGGCTTCTCTATCTGTTTGTTCTGATAGCAACCACAAAGGTCTGAGATAGCTGCAAAAGGGCTTCAAGTAAGTGTGTGCTTATGAGTGAATGAGGAAGTTAGGAAATGGGTACAGGCAGTCAGAAACGGGGTGCCTCAGCCCATTTGTCAATCTGATTAAGGAGCAGGTATCTCAACTCCATTTATCAAACTAAATGGGAAACAACTGATGGTCCAACCCAATTAAAAATGGAATATTCAGAACAGCAACATATTAACAATCCTAAAGCAATGGACCAAGGATAGTTTCAGGAAGGCAGGCCAGGTAACGTGGGAAACTCAGTGGCCCTCAGTTTAGGAGATCCCATGGGCACCCACCAATGAGCAAGAGACACAATGTGGAGACACTCAATGACCAAACCCTCACTCTTTGCCCGCTATACCCATGGCTCTTCTGCACCCCAGTAGCTACCCACTTGGGGTCCCTTTCTGCCCAGAGATCTTTCCTATCCTTTTCTATCAGTAAATCTCTGCTGTTCTGCCTAAATCTGGTCTCCTGGTTGAATTCTTTGCTCACCAAGAACCCAACGGGAGCTCCCACGGGTCCCCAGGCCTGATTCATGAGTATGTGAATGCATGAGATGTCTGAGTGTTGAATGTATGAGATGTGTGATTATGGGTTGGGGAAACAGTACAGAAGAAAAGCAGGACAGTTACTTCTTTGTATCCTGGACAAGGCATGGGCAGGTACTGGGTCTAGAAATAATTGCTGGGGTTTTTGGAAAGGGAATCAGATGGGTTAGTACTGAGAGGCCACAGAGGTAAAGAGGAGAGGGAAAGTAAGTCTGAATAGACAGTATTTGGGGAGGCATTCTGATGGGATACCCCAGACAACCTGAGACCTAACCCCCATCCACAGTGGAGAACATTCTTCACAAGTTGGCTGTGATGCATAAGTGAGAATACTGTTTGTGGCATCTCAATCAGGATGCTGTAAGATACATAAATATCAGGTAGTACTATTCTGCAACTGCTGACTAGTAGGAAAATAATTATGATTATGACAATAGTAGTAATGATATCAGTAATGTTAGCAATAAGAGCAGGTAACATTTGTTGAGCTTGTTCCGTAGCCCAGGTACCATACTAAGTGCTTTATATACATTATCACTTTACTTTTCACAATACTGGTATAGCCAGGTCCTCTGTAGCATTCCTATCTAGATGAAGACATGGACATTTGTCTGAGTGGGTAAGTTGCACAAGGTCACAGCTAAGGCCTGGAACTCAGACCTCACAGACTCCAGGGCACGTACTCTCTCCTCTTCCTGCACTGGCTTTTTCTAGTTTGTGCAGTGTTTATTACATGTCAAGTTAAATTAGATTGTAGTTATTGAAATCTCAATGTGTCTACCTAATTTATTCTTCCTTTTAAAATTTGATCCTGGGGAGTTTTACATGTACATATGTTCCTTTGGGTAGAAAATAAGAAGCATAGTTTGGGCTGTGGCTGGAGACAGAGGTCCCAGGAAGGTGTCTGGTGCTGTAGACTTTTTTTGGTCCCAGGTTTCAATGCTGGCACTCTCCTTCCAAATCATTCTGAAGCTTGGGGAATAGAAGAAAAGTCCTACCTTCAGAGAGTCAGTGTAAACACTAATGTTCCAGCTCAATCCATTCCACATGTGCTAATCTACTTTTTCCTTGGAGGAAGGCTTAAGACTGGATTTCTTATTGATTCTAATCCAGACCTCTTTTGTGTTTATGGCTGGAGAAAAGTCCAGGAGGCTTTTTTTAAAGTTCCTTTCTGACTCCCTTAAGTCCTGCCACTCTTGACTGTCAAAGACACAGATTTATCTTTTCCTTGAATAATCTCTGCCTCCCATCCCCATCTCCAACCTTCCACTGCTCTGATTTTAGCTGTCAACTCTCTCAAAGGTTTTGAGCCTCCCGAGTGCATCTGTGTTGTGTTGGGCACTCTCTTTGGACTATCAGCCAAATATCCACGTGCTAGTGTGTGGTGCAGCTTCCTCTCTCCAAGGACAGGTGCAGAGGAAACAGAATGTCTGTCAGGCCAGCAGACAGTCATTTGCCTTGGTGGTAGTTTGAGGTTTACCTTCAGCACAGACCAAAGATCTTCAAATGTTCCACCATGACATTTTGTCACTCCCTTTAAAATAAATGACCTCATTCTGATCTCCACCTATTTCCTCTAGTCATGCTCTTCATATGCATTATTTAAAAGCACAAAAGTAGCCTCATTCCTCCTTACAGATACATGCACGCACATTCTAAAGCTCTGTCTGACCTACTCCTCCCCCTTGACTGCTATGTGCTGGTGACATTGTTCTAGACCTGAAACCCCCGTGCTCTCTCCAGTACTGCAGCGCTGTGGTGTCAAAGCTGTGATGCTCTCACAACTGCTTGAGCCTCTGCTTATTTTGTCTCCAGCAAAGGAAAGGTTTTCAGAGGTGGGCTTTATAAATTCTGCTCCACTTGGTAGTTTGTTGTATATTTTCATATCAAAGGCAAAGTAAGAGCAGGAAGAAGGGATTTTCAAATTGGTGTAATTTAGTCACCTCTAGAGTCTTGGTTTGGATTAGGGAAGGGCTGATAAGACACCCCCTCCTCCCCCATGGGTAGGATGTGGCTTGAAGAGACACTATATTGCTCATCCATTGCAAAACTCCAGTCACATCTGACTTACAGGGATTCCTCAAACCTTTAGGAGATCATTATCCCAGAAAACTGTGTTTTGTATTTGAACTTCCCATATATAGAAGAATCATAATGTTCTTTACCGTCTGGCCAGAAACCAAACTGGGGTCAGGGACACCAACAGTGTCATCCTGAAGGGAGCTCCCTGGCCCAAACACGCCTGGGTGAGTCCTGAGCATATCTGAGAGGTCTGAGCTTCCTTCACAGGTGCAGTTAAAGAACTCCTTGGCCACAAATATGGTTGCATGTGTTGCTATGAGCCTCTGGTTTTTCTTAATAGAAATGAAATTTACTCAATGAGAAGAAGGAAAAAGCAACATTACAGTACATTGATTTTCAACTACAATTTCCCTACATGAAGTATGAAGCTAGTACCTGCAGCTTCCATTTGTGGAGCAAATAGAACAAAAGGTCTTTAATGGAGAAACTATAAGGAATAAGGCAGGAGGCAAAAAAACACAGAGCAAGAGTAGTCTGACCATTAGTCTGTACGTTTCTGAGTACTCACTTATACTCTGGAAAGGTCCCATCCAGCCACTTCCATTCGTTTTCATTCTCTGAGTCTGTGAGGCCGATCCAGTAGCTATCTCTCCCAACTATCTGCTTTTTTACCCATTGCTGAAAAAGAAATCAGCGAGTTAGTATTTTTGGGAACAGCTGTCCCAGGAACTTGTTTTTTTAAACATTCAAGGAAAAAATGAATCTCTAAAGAGGATGTTTGTCAGAACATGCACCCTGCATTTGGGGGCTTTGACATTTGTGATACTGTTTCTGAGTCTCCCAGGCCACTAAGTGAATTCCAGTCTCCTCTTCTACCACCCATCCTTTCCATGTTCTGGGAACAGCAATAGCTTTGGTGAGTTCTTCCCCTGGGCCAGGTCCAGTGTGTCCCATTCAATGAGTCTTTGTGCCTTCATATCAGTCTGTATCACCAAGATGATGATGACTGAGCTGGATTCAAACCAGGTCTGTATATTCTTAAGCCCAGGAAGCTGACTGTGCTTATTCTTAGTCAGTTGCTGTGGGAAGCATTGGTTTCCAGGGTTGTGGCTCCTGGAGATACTTGGAAAGGAAGGAGGCCCTTGGAACAGTGTGGCATCACATGAACAGTATTGATATTGTTGCTAGACCTCAGTTTCAAATCTGCACTTAACCTGTTACCCCATAAATAAAGCATTTACATATTGCAGGGCCTCTGTTTACTTATCTGTAAAATTGGGGCTAAAAATACTCAGGTTCCAGGGTGGCTGTGAGGTTTAAACAAGAAAATGCCCCATACAGTGCCTGGCTAGTAGGGGCCGACTGAGTTGCTGCCATTGCTATCACATGTAGGATCTGCCCCCATGGCCATCTCTGCTTTTCTAGACCTTACTGAGGTCATGTACCTGGTCACTTGCCCCCCACTGTACCCTTATAGGGCTATGGCTCTTGGTTTCTCTTTCTATTAGGACCATCTTAACAGTCACTGGAAGGACCTTGCTTCTCTAAGGCATGATAAGCAGTATCCTCCAGGTTGAAGCAAGAGGACATAACTCCCATGCCATGAATGCTTCTAGTCACTGGCTAGACCCCAAATCTCCATAATGCAGCCTTCTGTGTTTATGTGACTACGAGTTCTTGATTCTTTGAATCCTCAGTAAGCATGCAATTTCCAGATGTAAACTATCCTTAAATTACAGTTTTCCTCAACCAAGTATGCCAGACATACCTGTTCTTCTCTTGTGTTTATGAAAACAAGATGGGAAGACTTGTCTTCACAGAAAATTTTCGCATCCTCAAAAATTTCTTTCTCAACCGAAAAATAGTAGCATTTGTTTGTGAAGTTCTTCCAGTGGGGTGGGCAGCCTAGGAATGTGAAGGTTTAAAATAGTGATTAAAAAACACACAAAGGCAGTTATATTTAAAAGGCCCCCGAAATGGCCTCCTTTGGTCAAAAACCAAGAGCAGCCCCGTGTCCATGTGTGGAGATGGTGACTGACATGCGTGACCACGTTGGGAGCAAAGACTGGTACGTGGACTACAGAGCACACAGTAGTTAAAGCTACATAATCTGGAAGATATCTATGCCTGGGTCTTTGTTCCTCTGTCTGGGTTAGTCTTTACAATGACAGAAAGAACAGCAAGAGGCAGCGAAGGCACAGATGTTCAACATCAGTCTGGAATCAGATGGCACCCATAAACAACTAGATGTGAGAACACAGAGCTCACAGAGCAGCAGAGACGACCTGAGCCACACTAAAGGAAATCAAGTGTGTTTGGGTCAAAGGACAGTAAAATGGGCTGGGTTGCTAACTCAACATTAAAGGTATTGCCAGAGGTTTAATCATCAAAGGACTCAACGGCACCATAGTACCTTCTCAAAAAGAAATGAACTCCTGGCATGAGGAACATTACACGTTAACTAAGGGATGTCTATCCCCAGGTGAAGGGTGTGAAATAAAGACAGGCTTGCTTGGGGGTGGCCAGCCTCAGACTTTCATGAAGAAATGTTAGGGGATGGATGCCTTTGTCCCTTAGGGTTTGGCCTAGCTAAATAAACAAGCACTAGGGAACCTGATAGTGTTTAGAGAGAAACATGTGTGCCTGAGTGACGCCACCTGGCGTGGATGCCTGTGAGAGCGGCAGGCTGTGTGCCAGCCCGGCATAGTGCCTTCGCTGCTGAACTAAATGGGGCATGGGCAGTGCATGGAGTTGCATACTGGGGGCTGGCCCAGCCATAAGCACACACATTGGCCCTCCCCACGTGAGAAAGATGGCTCAGACTTACCATTGGCTACGGGTGCTGTGGTTGGCTCATTTTGCAGGGCCAGGGGCACCGCTGCCCCTGAAGGGCCTGGAGGTCCAGGAGGGCCCTTGGGACCTGGCATGCCTGGCACCCCAGGCAAGCCTGGCAGTCCCCGAGGTCCAGGCACACCTGGCTCCCCCACAGTGCCTTGTAGTCCCTGGAAGCCAGGAGGGCCCTGAGGGCCTGGGAGTCCATCTTTGCCTGGTGGACCTGCAGGGCCTGGGTCCCCACTGGGCCCCTGAGGGCCGGGCTTCCCTGGGGACCCTCGGGAGCCTTTGGGTCCCTGCAGGCCTTTGGATCCTTTGCCGCCACGCTCTCCAGGGGGGCCAATGGGCCCAATTGGGCCCCTCTCACCAGTGGGGCCAGGTGGACCAGGCTCTCCCTTTTCTCCTTTCTGTCCCTTATTGCCAGTGGGACCTGGGGGTCCTTGCTGTCCTCTGTCACCTTTTGGACCCCTGGGGCCAGGAGGACCTAAAAACAACAACAAAAAAGTAAATGGCATAAATATGGATACCATTGTGAACGATGATGAATTTCCCTTCTTAAAAAAATCTCCAGCTAAAATAAAATCTGGATGTACAAAAAATGTTAGAGTGCTTATTTTACCATACTATCGTTGATGGCAATTTTTTTTAAACAAGTTTTTTTTTAATTAGCTCACCTCCTCCTGCTCCCAGAATTTAGGATATATCTTAACAGCACAGCTTTTTAGGATTTATGGATGTTTTAGGGGTAGGGACAGCTTTACACGATTATTGTTGGCATTAAGATCCCCTCCTGTTTATTTTCTCCTCTTCTCATTGATTTGGCAAATATTTATCACCTGTTATATGACAAACACTAATGTCATGTGACAAAGAGTTGAATTAAATAAAAACAAAACAAAAAAACCCTTCAAGTGTTGAGAAACCTGGAGTTCCCTCAACGAGAACTCTTGCCTAGGCCTGTTCCCCTCTGTCACATCCCACATGGCATGCCTGTTCCTCCCCCGGTGCTTTGGAGACATGGCTGTCCATAGGGCTGACACACTCCAGCTCAGGGTGACAGGAGGTCTTTCTGGCAAACAGTGCTAGGCCAGGCCTGAGGAGTTTTGGTTTTTCCATTGGTTAGTCTAATCACCAAAATAGGAAAGGTGGGCTAGAGAAAAAATTAGTTTGTAGGGTAGGAAAAAAAGACACAATTTTTCCACCAAAGGAAGAAAAAACAGTCCTCCCATAAAAAGGCAGGGGTAGGAAGGCAAATACTTGCTTATCCTTTCCACCCCATAAAGTAGTTCACTTAACATAGGATGGTTTTGTTTCCCCTAAATTGTTAGGGGTGACTGGGACCTTTACACAAATACATCATGACCAGGACTTGTACAATGAATGTTTTCACACACATTGTGTCACCCGAACTTCGTCTAAGATATTTTAGTCCTACAACACATCTGAGAATACAGAGGACCAGAGAAGCCAAGCTCTTTGTTCCAGGTTATAGTATTTTCCAGGTGGAAGCCTGGAACATAATTCCCATGCCACGAATGCTTCTGCTAGCTCCTCAGTGAATAAAACTCTGAAGATCACAAGCCAGTAGTGGTGCTGGGACAAGAATTGAAGTGGATTCATCTTAGAGGATACTATTCTCAAATATTTGACTCAAATATTATAATACTCTCCTCAAATATTTAACTCCCCTGACAGAATCTTAGAATTTCTGAGATGCTACCATTCTACAGGAATAAGTATACAACAACAACAAAACGTTCATACTTGTTATTTCTAAGGAAGCAGAAAATCTTTAAGGTTGGAAGGATGGAAGTGCTGAGATGAAGGATGGGCAGGTCTTCCACCCTGAGTTTTCTTTACCTTTCCTCCCCCAACAACTGCTCTGCAGACAGAACTATAGAACAGCCCTTCCAACCTCTGTTGGGGATCTTTCTTTGCCCTCCCTCCTCTGCTTTGATAGACATCACTGTAGCTTCATATGATCCAGAACCCCAAGCCCAACTTACCAGTCTCTTCTTCCTCAGCAAGAACCTAGGCCCAAGACTCAGCTTTCCTTATTCAAGGCTACCCATAACATTGCCCACAGATTTATTCACAGGACCCTCTACTGAGCTGTAGAAGAGTTTATGCTAATGTCTAGGATTAGCTTTACTGCATTCCTTCTAGGTTATATGCTCCTTAAGTGGGAAACATTAGGAGATTTGGGGATAAAGCACCTTCTCCCTGAACCTGCCCCACTGACTTCTGCCTACCAGCTCCTGTTGCTTCTTCCTATCATCAGCTGCCTTGGAGTCATGTCCTTATTTCCACCTGCTAGTCAGATTTTCTCTGGGGTGTCCTGCCAGCACCTCCAACCTGGCATGCCTGTAATTGGCATCTTTACTGGCTATGTCCTCCCTTCACTGCCCCCTACCCCCACTATACCATCACAGCTCTGTTACTGTCACAAGCCTAGTGGGGGTGTCCTTCCTCACTCTTACCCATCTATCTTTTTGGTAGATTTTTATGTAACTGCCAAACTGCTCTTCCTACTGAATTCCGCTCTGTTCATCCCACTCTGCATCTCTTTCACATTTTTGCTCCTCATGCACATCTCTGATCTCTACTGCTCCTGAATATTTAGCCCCTACTTGATCATCTGGCATCAAGATATGTTTATTCTGTCTTCCTCTGCACTTCTGCACATTTCACCTCTTCAATTTCCTCTGCCTATATCCATCTGGAAAATTCCTGTTTGCCCACTATGTAATCCTCATAGGTTTCTCCAGATGGAAGATATTCCTCCTTCTCTAAACTTTTAGCTCTTGTTTGGTCTTAGAAGGCCCTTCATCTAGTAGCAAGCAGTCTCTGGCACATAGTCATTCAGCAAATGCTTATCAAATCAATGTGCTTTTCACACAAATCAATGTGCAATTCAGCAAATGCTTATCAAATCACAGGTCAAAAGACTGTGTGCATTAATACTAAGGCTTTGAGGCCACGGGGAGACCAGAAGGGAAAGGTTTTTTGGGAATAGTAACCTGCAAGGTGTCCCTCACTTTAATAAGTACAGCTTCATCTTACCTATCAGGTTGACCTGTGGAATGATCAGGGGAGATAACATTCCTGACTCACACTTAAGATGAATCCAGTGGTGAAACTTACAAGCTAAGTTGTGTTTAACCGCGGAGGTTTATAGCCTAGGCCAATTGCTAAAGACAGGGAAGGTGAGTGTTAAATGTCAGATCTATTTCCTTTAAAAAAGTAACTTAATACCTTTGTAGTTGAGAAACAATTGTGTCTTAGAGATTAAGAGCAGTGAAGTTACCATGCTACATCCCCATGATTGAATGTAGCATTATGGAAAGTTCTGGAAAATTCTAGTGAAACGACAGTGACAACAGGCCAAAACAGAGAAAAAACTTTCTAATTTATTGGGAATAACAGCAAATATAAAATAACTTCTCAATTACTTTTGTTTATGTTCTATGTTTAGCTTTAAGAAATCCAAATAATGAGGAAGGCCTGTTGGAAAATTCAAGTGCTTTAGAAATTCTTTATCCTCTTTATGGATTTTCCAATAATCAGTGTTTCTCAGTCACTCACATCTGGAAATAGAATGGCCATGAAATAGTGACTGTTCAGGGGTTTTTCTCCATAATCTGACAGACTATGCAGTGAGAAGTTGTATTTCTTCCAGACACCTTCCTCTGTTTGAGAGAATTCCAAAGACACACAACTCTCTCTTCCTCTCCAGATATGAGTCTAAGACCTCCTTACTTGGGGTGACAGCTGTTCATTACAGGTTTCTACCACTATCTGAAAGTAGAACATTCCTATTTGGTATAATTTGGTACTCTATTTTTTGTGTCTGGGAATGCATATAAATTAATGAAAACAGTGTTCCCAGACCCAAAAGTGACCTACCTAATCAGAACATTCTACCTTTGGATAGTGGGGAAAACTTAAAATTTCATTTTCTTCTGGGATTGTGTAGTTTCTTAAAATTTCATTTTCTTCTGGATTGTGTAGTTAGTGGTGTTCTACACTATTTCTCTCTGAATTGGAATTTGTTCTGGAATATGCCAGTCACTCTGCATTGATGCTGTGACTTATTTGAAAAATGGCATAAATGTGGGTCCCACAGTTAGCACAAAATACCAGTAGATGCTAACTTCCAGATCTTATGAAGAAAGGCAATAGATATTAGGAGAAAATGCAAGTTTTTGCCTTTGATAAAGATTAAAATCCTACCTATGATGGCTTTCCTAGCTGGATTAGCAAAAAACCCAGAATTTTTGATACACAGCACTACATGCATCACAGATAAGTTACCTGTCTCTCTTTTAATAATATAAGGTTGAATAACTCATGGCTGTGGATAAACTGGCCAACACACTGTTATCCATGTTTTCATCCACAGCCGCCCCAGTCTTGGGAAAATGATCCAGGCTATAGAAGGAAGCCAGCACTCTGCCTTCATCCTGGGCTAAGTGAACATTTCCTCTGTGTATCCCATACATAAAGGGATTCATTTATTCATATATTTTGCTCATTAAGATACAGAGATCTATACTCTGTTTCTCTTCAGATTGTATAAATCTTCTGTCTTTTACTAAATAAATTCATTATTTCTTTTTTAAAATAGCACTGAGAAAAAGAGCTAAACCATTTTAAAAGTGAGCACTGGATCATTGTAAGAGTAGATTATTAGTGGCAGGGATATCTCTTCCTTTAGGACCTGGGACACTACTATCATTTACAGTATATTAATAGTTGGATGAACCATCATTTTTAGGGCTTACTTGGATATTTTTTGGGGGGAGGAGATTAACTGAAAAGAAGATTAAGCCATCCTTAGTAGTACCTTAAAACTAAAAACACTGAGGGCCTCCCCGGTGGCGCAGCGGTTGAGCGCTGGGTTGCGAAGCTGTCCACGGCCTCTGTGGCGCCGGTTCGATCCCCGGCTGCTCCCCGGCCACCAGAGGAGGGTCCCACATGGCGCGCAGACCTCTCCTGCCGCCCGCTGCTCCCCTCAGCAGTGTGCTTCGGTCCTTCTGCCTGCTCTGCTCCCTGCTCTGGCTCTGGTGAATTCTCTCACCCTCTCGCACTTCTGACTGTACCCAGTGCATGTATAAACAAACAAACAAACAAATAAAACATGCCTCTATAAAAAAAAAAAAAACTAAAAACACTGAGTCAAATGATATGGAAATATTTGTAAGATTGTGCAGTAACAACATGACTTCAGTTAAGAAAATGGTAATGCTACACATGGAGGGACATGTGATGTCTCATACACAACAAATTGGAGATTTGCTTTCAACACCATATGGTTGGCTCACTGACTGAGAATTCTGAAATGCTAGAATACCAGGTTGCTGGTAAAGCCATTACAAGCTCCAAAAATGCCTGAATACAACCAGAACTCTGAGCAGTCTGTTTGTACTGCCAGTAGAATCCTCCCTGGGGTCCCCTGAATCTAGAACTGAATCTAGAATGTTCTAATATTTAGAAAGTAAATAATCCCACAACAAATGGCAACCTGGGTTTACAGAGGAATACCACACCACACAGAACAGATCTCCAGAACCCAGTCAAAAAGGCATGGACGATCTTTTGTTCTTATCAGATAAGAGTTCAAAATTGCCATGATAATAAAATTCAAAAAAGTAAGAAAACACAGAAAAGCTGATCAAAGGTATACATAAAAACTCAAAAATGGGGCCTCCCTTGTGGCGCAAGGGGTTAAGATGCAACCTATGAAGCTAACCGCAGCCACTGCAGCACAAGTTTGATCCCTTGCCAGGGAGGTGACCCACATGGTGCAGCAGACCTCTCCTGTCTCACCCACTGTTCCCCTCAGCAGTGTATTTCAGTCAGTCTGCCTGTTCTGTGCCCACTTTGTCTCTGGTGAATCCTCTCACCCTCCACACCTCTGGCCTGTACCCCCATTCTTGTATGCATAAATAAATAAATCTTTTAAAAAAAACTCAAAAAATGAATGTCCTGAGAAATGAAAGTAAAGAAGATCGAAAATGAAGCTTTAAATAATAGCAGGAATGTAGGTTAAAAAGATCAATAGAGATTATAAAAACAAGAAAACTCTGGAAAAAGCTATAGAAAATTGAATCAGTGACCTGAAAATGATAATTCACTGAATTCAGAGGAAGAGATACACAAAGAATTGAAGAAACACTTTGACAGTTATCCAACTCCACTAGAAGGAATATAGGAATGACGGATATCCCAGAAGGGAAAGAGAGAGAGATGGGAACGGAAAACTTTTTCAAAGAAATAATAGGGAAAACTTCCCAAACCTGGAAAAGGAACTAAATATAAAAGTCCATGAACCTAAAAGAACACCAGGTTGTCTAACATAATCAGACCTACGCCAAGATGCATCGTAGTGAAAATTCCAAGGGCTCAAGACCAAGTAAGAATATTGAAGGAAAAAAAAAAAAGGCCTCCCCAGTGGCGCAGGCGGTTGAGCACAGCACTGTGAAGCTGCCGGTAGCCTCTAAAGTGCGGGTTC
Source organism: Talpa europaea (assembly GCF_964194135.1). Classification (NCBI taxonomy): domain Eukaryota; kingdom Metazoa; phylum Chordata; class Mammalia; order Eulipotyphla; family Talpidae; genus Talpa; species Talpa europaea. The sequence continues at coordinate 58,986,173 of NC_140080.1, read as the reverse complement.
TATCCTGGCCAGCTGGGCGCGGCAGACCTCTCCTGTCTCGCCCACTGCTCCCCTCAGCAGTGTATTTCAGTCAGTCTGCCTGTTCTGCTACCCACTCTGTCTCTGGTGAATCCTCTCATGCTCCTGCACATCTGGCCTGTACCCTGATTCTTGTAGGTATGAAAAAAAAATCTTTAAAAAAAAAAAGAATATTGAAGGCTGGGAGGAAGAAGCAGATAGCCTATAAAGGAACCCCAATCAGGCTTACATGTAACTTCCCTAAAGAAACACTGTGGGCAAAGAAACAATGGAAAGACATGATCAAAATGCTTCAAGATAAAAACTGCCAGCCAATGATACTCTATCCCACAAGATTTTCCTTCACATATGGAGAAGCAACAGCCTTCTCAAACAAATAGAAGCTGAAGGAGTTTGTAAACACTAGATACCGCACCCACAAGAAATTGAAAAAAGTTCTCATATCTAAATCAAAGCAAAGAATATCCATAAAGAACTGAACAATGAAATAAAATCATTAGGAAAACATGACAGACTTTTCTATACCAACATTCACTCTAAATGTAAATTGACTGAATTCACCAATCAGAAGTGTGGTTGTGTCTGGTTGTATTAGAAAACAGTCCAAACTTCTGTTGTCTCCAGGAAACACATCTGGGTTCCAAAGATAAAGGTAGGCTCAGAGAAAATGTTGGAAAACAATCCTATAAACAAATGGAGTCCAACGGAAGGCAGGGATAGCTGTACTTCAGATAAAATAGATTTCCGCTAAAAAAAGGTAATAAAAGAAAGAGATGGACACTATGCAATGATTAATGGATCAATACATCAGGAAGACATAACATTAATATATACTCAACAAATGGAGGAGCATCAAAACATAAAATGCAATTGCTATCAAATCTGAAAACAAACATTGGGAAAAATACACTAGGGACTTCTTCCCTCTTTCACCAGTGGACAGATCAACCAGACAGAAAATAGATAAGGACAGAATAGCCTTAAAGAATTATACCAGGGCCTCCCCTGGTGGCGCAGGTGGCTGAGCGCAGCGCTGTGAAGCTGTCCGCAGCGCTGGTTTGATCCCGGCCGGCTGGCGAGGGTCCCAAATGGAGAGCAGACCTCTCCTGACTCGCCCTCTGCTCCCCTCATCAGTGTATTTCAGTCAATCTGCCTGTTCTGTTCCCCACTCTGTCTCTGGTGAATCCTCTCATACCCCCCCATACGTCTGGCCTGTACCCCAGTTGTGTACATAAATAAATCTTTAAAAAAATCATATGATTATATCAATATATGCTGAGAAAGCATTTGATAAGATTCAACATCCATTTATGATGAAAACCCTGGAAAAAGTGGGGATAGATAGATATACCTCAACATAATACAGGCCATATATGACAAACCTACAGCTAACATCATTTTCAATGGTTAAAAACTGCCAGCTTTTCCACTAAGATTTGGTATAAGACAAGGATGTCCACTTTACTGCTACTATTCAACAAAGTATTGGAAGCCCTAGCTAGAGCAATTACAAAAGAAAAGGTTATAAAGGGAATCCAAATTGGGAAAGAATAAAGCTATCATTACTTGCAGGTGACATGGGAATATATATACATAAATAACTCTATGAAGACTACACTGAAAAACTAATTGAAACAACAAAGCAGTTCAGCAGTGGCAGGTTACAAAATCCATGTACAAAACTCAGCTGTCTTCCTTAAAGTAAACTAGGAGCTAGAAGAAGAAGAAATTAAGAAAATAATCCCTTTTACAACTACATCAAAAGAATAAATATCCACAAGTAAACAAAGGAGGTGAAGCACCTATACAAACAAAGACAGAAAGAAATGGAAAGATATTACTGCTCGTGGACTGGAAGAATTAACATTATCAAAATAGTCATCTTACCTAAAGTAGTATTCAGATTCAATGCAATCCTTGTGAAAGTTTCAATGCATTTAGGAAAGAACATTGGAGGGCCTCCCCGGTGGCGCAGCGGGTTGAGTACCATGCTATGAAGCTGTCTGCAGCCTCTGTAGCATGGGTTCAATTCCCGACTGGCCAGGGAGAAACCCAAATGGTGTGGCACACCTCTCCTAACTCACCCGCTGCTCCCCTCAGCATTGTCTTCAGTCTGTCTGCCTGTTCTGTTCCCCACTCTGTCTCTGGTGAATTCTCTCACCCTCCCACGCCTCTGACCTATACCCCAGTTCTTGTATAAATAAATAAATCTTAAAAAAAATCTCAAAAAAAAAAAAATAGAACATTGGAACTCATATGGAACCACAAATGGAACCCAAATAGCCAAAACAATATTGACACAAAAGAAGAAGAATGTCAGCATTGCACTCCCAGACTTCAAACTACAATTCAAAACTATAATAATCAAATGATATGTACTGGAACAAAAGCAGACACACAGACCAACGGAACACAATTGAGAGTCCAGCTATAAACCCACACCTATGTGGGCAGTTAATCTATAACAAAGGAGTCAAGAATATACCCTGTGGAAAGGAAAGCCTCTTCAATAAATGGTGTTGAGAAAACTGGACAGCCAAAAAAAAGAAAGAAAGGAACTAGACCACTATTTCACACAATATACAAAAATCAACTCATATGGATAAAAGACTTGGATGTAGGACCTGCAGCCATAAAATACATAGAAGAAAACACAGGCAAAAAGCTCCAAGCCATACAAGGTTGTGGAGAAAAAGGAACTCTCCTGCACTGCTGGTGGGAGTGCAAACTGGTCCAACCACTATGGAGAGCTGTGTGGAGATTCTTCAACCTACTAAAGATAGAGCTTCCATATGATCCAGCAATTCCACTCCTAGGTATTTACCCAAATGACACAGAAACATTAATTCCAAAGGGCTCCTGTACCCCTGTGTTTATAGCAGCACTGTTTACAATAGCTAAGCTATGGAAACAATCCAAATGCCCCAAATAGATGACTGGATCAAGAAGATGTGGTACACATACACAATGGAATATTACTCAGCAATCAAAAACAATAAACACATGCAGTTTGCAGCAACATGGATGGAGCTAGACGGGATCATGCTCAGCGAAATAGTCAGAAAGAAAAAAAAATATCAACGGTCTCACTCACAGCAGGAATCTAGAAAACCTAAATAAGGGACCAGAAAAAAGACTAATTAATACAAAGTAAAAATCAAAATCAACAAGCAACTATAAACCAGAGACACACTACGGGGGGTGGGGAGAGGAAGGATTAGGGTCAAAATAAGGGGGGGTGCAATTGTATTGGGAATATAACCAAAATGAAAATGCATACATTGTGCAAAAATGAAAAATGATGTAAGAATTATATAAAATAAAATATTAAAAAAATAAAAAATAAAAGGTTGCAGTGGGAAGGAAAAAAAATCCATAGACTTCAGAGATGTCTTTGCGGGTTCATCTCCAAGAGCAAGGAAAACAAAAGAATATAAACAATTGGGACTACATTAAACTAAAAAGCTCTGCATAGCAAAAGAAACTGTCACTAAAATAAACTATTTCTACAATATAAAGACACCCTACTGAATGGGAGAAAATATTTGCACACCATACATCCAACAAGGGGCAGCTATCCAAGAGCTACAAAGAACTCATGCAACTCAAAAAAGAAAACAAATAACCTGATTAAAAATGGGCAGAAGAGCTAAACAGACATTTCTTCAGAGAAGACATTTAGATGGCCAACAGTACATGAAAAAATATTCATTATTACTGGTGTCAGGGAAATAAAAAACCTCGCCTCATATCTATGAGAATGGCACATGTCAAAAAGGCCAGAGCAAGTAGTGTCAGTGAGGATGTGGAGAAAAAGGAATCTTCTCACACTGTTGGTGGGAATATAGACAGATCAAGTTCCCATCAAAAACCGTATGGAGGTTTCTCAAAATCTTAAAAGTGGATGTACCATATGACCCAGCAATTCCACTATTAAGTATCTATGCAAAAAATATGAAGACTAATTTGAAGGGAAATATACACTCTCATGTTCATTTAAGCATTATTTACAATAGCCAAGCTATGGAAATAACCTAAATTCCTAACAACAGACGAGCAGATTAAGATGTGGTATGTGTGTGTATGTGTGTGTATTACTCAGCTATTAAAAAAGGTAAACTCTTGCTATTTCCAAGAGCCTGGATGGAATTGGAGAGGATTATGCTAAGCAAAATAAATCAGAAGGAGAAAGACAAATACTGGATGGTGTCATTATATGTGGAATATAGAGAAACAAAACAAATGATCAGATAAAGTCAAACAAATTACAACTCCTAGAAATTTGACTGTAGAACTGAGATTACAGAGAGGTGAGTACAAAGCAGTGAGGGAGCACAATGGACTATGGTGGTGGATTTGGGTGCTTAGTTGGTGTGGGTGAGATGTGTTAAGGCACCTGAAGGGGGAGGTCCTGTAACTCTAAAATACAATCAATGTTGTAAACTAATGTTACCTCTATTTAAAAAAAAAGATTTAAATGATGGTATTTGGCAATGGAAGAACAATTCATCCTTGACCTCATGTTTAACTTAAACTTCTAGAAAGCCATGGAAGCTCTTTGTCCACGAAAGTAGGTATATTTAACCATTTTAATGAAAATATACATTGTAGCTTTGTAAGTCTTAATATCTGGTAGATTGAGTCTTCCCAAATTATTCATAGTGTCTTTATCTTTAGTCTTTGTCAGATACGCTGGTGAGATTTTATAAAATATTCTGTCAGGATTTTGGAAGTGCATTGAATTTATGTACCATTAATATACATATGTTAATATGTTACTTGCAGTTAATTGACATCTTTTACAATATCAAGTGTTAGATTTGTCTTTCACTTATTTATTAATACATTTTCATTACTACCTTTTGCTAAGTTTTATTATTCTGTAAATGCACATCTTTGATTAAATTTACACATATGCCTATTTTTGTTTTGAGAATTATATTTTTAATGAATTTTAGAATTTTTTTATATGTAAATAAAATTTATTTCATATAATGATCATATATCTAGCAGCCTTGCTGGTAATTTGACTGTTTCTTACCAACTGGCCATGGTCTGCATCTATGCCTCAGAATACCTGCTCTCACGGTTCCCCAGATGAACAGTCTTTTTCAGGAAGCATATCAAAAGGGTATGGGGTGGACAATGAGAAAAACTGAGGCCTTCTCTGATCCACTTAGCTTTGTCCCCATCCTATGTTGTCCCCTGGCCTTTCAACCTTCCAGCTCATCTTTCAATTCCAGCTCAAATGTCAAATTCCTTATGGGAGCCTTAATTGATTGCTCTCTTAGAAACACATTAGCCTGTATTTTAGTCTCCAAATGTGTCATCTGTTCTCATAAATTGCCATAAGATGGCAGGTAGCTTTGGAATCATGGGTTTGGAAATAGACAGAGGTTAGCACTATCATTTATTAGCTGCCTGACCTTGGATAAATTATGTAGGCCCTCTGTGCCAGAGGTCCCTCCCCTGAGAATGCGGAATGCCAATAATTCTTACCTAAAAAAGACTTAACAATGAAAGCAATTTATCCAAAATGCTTGGCAATGTTACTGGCATACTCAACAAATGAGGATTAAAGAAATGAATGAATGTTATCTGTTGGTGGCACCCAAGTCTGATTCCTCTCCAGGGCTAGGTGCCAGAAACCCAGCAGTAAGTACTTTTGGCTCTAAATCATCCTTAACCCTATCTGTACAATTTTATTCCTTGTGCCCAGGAACCTGGTGTTTATCACTATAGTACATTAGCTGGGTTGTATCAGAGGGAAATCTTAAATAGGAATTGAACTTACACCTGGGTCTAAATATTAGCTAGCCCTCTGCTAGGCGCTGCACTAAGTGCTTTATATTATCACATCAAATAACTCTAAAAGCTAGACACAGACAAGGAGAGTGAGGCACAGAGAAGATGAGGATTTGGCATTGTTACTCCAATCTGTCCAATTCCAGAACTCCAAGTCTTTTGCCTCTACTAAATCCTATGCCTTTCTCAGAAGAGCAAATGAAAGGAACCTTGTTAATGCACTAAGGGAATGCAGCTTACAATCTCCTGGCTTACAGAATAAAAGCTCAGGAGGTGAGGTAAACTTCCTATCCAAGAGTATGCACTATGAGGTATGAACTATGTGAAGGTAAAAATCTTTACATTATTTGTAACAAAAATAAGACTTTTTAACAAGATGTTTGATTTATGTAAGAAATAATTGTTGCTGGGATTCTACAGGTGATTTTCACATCTATTTCCACCTTACCATCTAGCTTTAGTGCAATCAGTTAGCTTCACCTTTCTTCTTAATGAGGCAAATGTCTTTTTTTTTTTTTTTTAAAGATTTATTTATTTATTTATACAAGCACTGGGTACAGAAGCGCGGGAGGGTGAGAGAATTCACCAGAGCCAGAGTGGGGAGCAGAACAGGCAGACTGACAAAGCACACTGCTGAGGGGAGCAGTGGGCACAGCAGGAGAGGTCTACGCTCCATGTGGGACCCTCGCCCAGCAGTCAGGGATCGGGGATCGAACCAGCACTGCAGAGGCTGCGGGCAGCTTCGCAGCCCAGCGCTCAACCTCTGCGCCACCGGGGAGGCCCAATGAGGCAAATGTCTTATGTGACTGAATTGTACTGTAAGTATTAGGATTCCTTAAGTGTGAGTCAATTAGAACTTCCTGGAAAGTATAAGAATATTTTGAATCTAGTAGAGGCAAGCCCAACATAAGCCACTGTTAGTCCAGTCCTGCTCCCTCCTGTTTTATCTCATCTTTACCTCAGGGATTAGATCTGTACATATTGGAGAAATGTGAAAGGAAGCATGTGGACATGAGTTCCTACCCCAGTTTCTGTTCTTCTAGGGTACCTGGTAGGCATTCCAGAAGAAGAAGAATGCTTTGGAAGAAGTTGAATGGATTGAATAGAAAGGAGACAGCTTGGTTGGCTTGAGAAATTTCTCAGGTCAACTCACTTCTGTCACCTCCATTGATACCATCCTATGCCAAGCCACCCATTCTTGGTCCATAGATTCTCACTGAAGCCCCGCTTCCCTCCTCCCTTTCCTATAATCTGTTCTCCCTCCAGCACTCAGAATGACCTTTTAAAAATATAAATCCTGTTGTCACCACCTCATTTAAAGCCCCCCATACTTAGAATGAAATCCTAACTCCCCTATCCTCACAGACTTGTCCAGGTGGATCTGGGGATATGAAGGAAGGGCACTCATTTTTAGTGATTATTAATGGGGTTTTAGTGATTATTAATAATTACTAAAATAATAATTACTAAAATAATCAATAATTAAAATAATTAATAATTAACTAAAAGTAATTATTAATAGTTTCTGGCACCAGACAACATGTGCTCAGTTTCTGTTTAGATATTTATCATTTCTGTAAATTTGAGCATGTTCCTTAAATCTAAGCCTGAATAGTTGTCCTTATTTATATTTGGGAATGATCTAAGTACCTGTATAATAGAGTTGTCAGGACTCAGTAGGGTGATTTGTGAAAAGCACTCAGTATGTTCACACTCAATGTGAGCTGATAAAAACAAATCATAATAATGGTAACATTAATTTAAAGCTGCGGTTGTGTATCTTCAACTATGATATACTTCCTCAGCTGATGAGCTACACTGTAGACTAAACATGTCAGATATTTCCCTGTAGAAGACCAGCTAACAAACTATGAAATCTACTGCTAGAAAATACCCAGAATGTGATGAATGGATCAGCTAAGTTATAGGCATGTGCTGTATGGCAACAATTTGGTCAATAACAGATGACATGTACTACATGGACTCTTGGTCCCTAGATGCTACACCATCCAGCCTAGGTGTGGAGTCAGTTATACCCTCTAGGTTTGTGTAATTATATTCTTTGGTGTTCACATGATGAAGAAACCAGCTAACAGCACATTTCTCAGAATGCATCCCAGTTGTTAAGCCACCCTTGAATATATAACAATTCCATGAGAAATTTAGAAAGCTCTTAGTGTAGGAGGTTACACACTGGATGAGATCTGCCTCATTGTGAATTTAGGTTGAGAAGTAATTAGGAAAAAAGTAGATCAAGCACTGAAGAACTTTCTTAACAGTTGAAGGACCATCCTTATTCAGAGTATGATTCATACCTACAATATCTCTGACTCAATTGTCCAGCTTCTGTAAATAAGAAAAGCATTACACTTTCAGGCAACATCCATTTGTAAAAGGAACATTATATAAAATCAAAATATTCTTTAATGAACCCCCATTAGTATTTGTTTCACCCCCTGGATCTCCTCAGATTTTAAATAATCTCTTCCATATGATAGCCTCTTATTAAATAGCTGTAGACGGCTGCCTTAGTCCCCACTGAGCAGTCTTATAGGTTAAAGTTCCTAGGGCCTGCAGTCTTTCCTCACAGCACATGGCTTCTAGACGCTATCATTTTCTGAGCATGCTGGTCTGTGACTGTCCCTCTTGAAAGGTGTCCCTTCTGAAGTACCCCTACCTCAGGGCTGGTGTTGACATACTATAGAGAGTAAGATATAGTAAGCAAAAATCACATTCGTTTCCCTGACAGACATATTTAGTGACTTGCAGTCAGCTAAAACTCTCATGCCTCTGTATTATGATTCTATCATCCACTGGCCAATATATGTGGTTTCATGTCATGTAAGTATTGAATTTCCAGGTCATCCATGTCTTTATGCTAGTCACTGACAAAGGTGTTGAACAGGGCTCTGCCATCTGTCATCCTGACCTGCTTCCAGATTTACAGCTCATTACCCACCACTTTTTATACAGGCACACCTTGGTGATATTGTGGGTTCTGTCTCACACCTCCTCGATAAAGCAAATATCACAATAATGCAAGCACAATGAATTTTTTGGTTTTCCAGTGCATATAAGATTTGTTTACACTATACTATAGAATATTAAGTATGCAAAGTATAATGTCTAAACTATGTACATGGTTCAATAAAAAAAAACTTTATATCTAAAAATGCTAACCATCATCTAAGCCTAATATTTTTGCTGGTTATGTAAAAGTAAAGTGCAATAAAGTGAAGTGCACTAAAATAAGGTAGGCCTATATTTGGTCCATTCAACCAAAGTGGCAGGCACACAGTAGGTGTATTTCATGCTCGTCTGTATTTCCTTCCCCCTGAGTGTGGAACCTCACTAATATCAAAGATAATGGGCTATTTCTTCTTTTACTGGGTTACGTTATATGAGACTCCATCTTAGCCAATGGAGTGAGACACCCTTGCTGGCTTTGAAGAAACTGCAATGTTGTGAGGTTATTGTAAGTCAGAGAACTGTGGGTGGCCTCTAAGAGCTAAAAGCAATTGCCAATGGACAGCCAAAAAGAAAACAGGAACCTCAATTTCACAAACCCAAAGAGATGAGTTCTGTTAAGAACCTGAGGGAGTACGGACATGGATCTTTCCTCAGTCAAGCCTGTGATGAAACCACAGCCCCTCCATGAACTTGCAGCTTGGGGGAAACGCTGAGCAGAGAACCTGCCTAAGCTGGGCCACACTCTGACCCACTGAAACTGAAAAAAGAAATGGGTGTTATAAACTGCTGAGCTTGTAGTAATTGGCTAGGCAGTATGGAAACCTAACATGACCAATAAATCCATCTAAGTGTCCTGTAACCCAGCACCTGTTTCTCTATCTTGTTCTTAAGGTTTTCATTGACAAATGCCACGGTGAAATATAAATTTTTTTTTTGGTTTAAATATTTCCCTAGTTTAAATAATCCTTTAACTCTGTTAATGTGAGGAAATTAGCTTAGGTTCCTTTGTTGCTTCCTTAGTGCATTCTTCTTAATATGTCCCGACAATGGCTACTTTCCTGAAAGCTCATAAATCATCCTTTCTGATCATCTCTTCTCAAATATTTCTGGGGCTTGAGACAAATTCCCCATTCTACAGTGTATAGAATCTGTATTTATCCCCTATTGGAAAAGTAGTATTACTTTTGCTTACAGTCAGTCTGTGATTCCTTGAAGTTCTCTTGATTTTACGCAAGGTCAAAGACCATCTGGTCTGTATACCCCCAGGTGCTGAGGGTATACATAGTATACCATCTTCCACATAGTACCTTCAGTATCAATCCTGTGAAAATATTTTATGGCTGAAAATACTATTAATATATGGTTGCTGAAAATCTTTCAGAATAGATTTAGTCTGAGCCAGTGACTTTCGATTTATATGAATGACCTGGATGAGAGTAAAACTCAGACTTTACATGCATATAGTTTTCCTCCTCTGTGGTCTTACAGTTGCTGTGTTCCTCTGCTTATGATACTTGGAAACAGGAATATCTTTTTCCAAAATTAATTAATATATTTTTATATCATTGTTCATTTTTGTGCAATATATGCTTTCTCCTCTCAGGTACAGTCCCTGTAAAATTCCCACCACCAATTCACCCCTGCACCAGGAAACAGGAATATCTTAATGATCTAAAAGAATTAATCTTCCTTTCCAAGAAGCCAAGTTTATAATGGCATTGAAATAACTCAAGTACTGAGAAAACCCTAATTAACCAACCTTTTACTCAACATTAATGGAGCTTCTTTGAGCGCCCACAAATTCTTAGTCATACCTCCTTTCAGGATGTGGAACTTAATTCCTCTCCCATAAACATGGGTTGGACTTAGTGACTTATTTATAAAGAACAGAATATGGTGGAAGTGATGGTAAGGTCATAAAAGATATTGTGACTTCCTTGTTGCTTTCTCTCAGATCACCCACTCTGGATGCAGCCAGCTGCCACGCTGTGAGGACATTCAAGTAATCTCAAGGGTAAAGAACCTCAAGGTTTCCTGCCAATAGCCAACAAGGAGCTGAGAGGCCCAGAACTGTGTGAACAGTGGAGACAGCGCCTCCAGCCATAAGTAAGGCTGCAGATGATGGCAGCCATGACCATATGCAACTTCATGAAACATGCAGAACCAGAACCACCCAGCTAAGTAAGCCACTCCTGAATTTCTGATACACAGAAACTGAGATAATAAATCTTCATTGTCTTAAATTGCCAAGTCTAAGGGTAACCTGTTATACAGGGACAGAAAATTAATGCGAACATAAATTCAGAATTTTCACTCACCCTGTAGTATTGTAAAATTCTTGATAAGCTGACCATGCTTGGAGTCTACGAGCTTCATTTCCTCCATAATCACTGACAAGTTGGCTACCTCAGTGTCTAACCTTGACCTCATCATATCTTGTTGCATCCTGAGAGAAACAGAATCCAAACGGATGTTGGCGAGTGTGTTATTCAAGGAGGTCAGGTCATCTGTGTGTTTGGTCAGGGTATCTGTGCAAGTGGTCCTGACTTCATTCAGGTTGCTGGTTAGCGTCCGCAGGTGGTGGGCCGTGTAACTGATGTTGCTGATGATGTTGACAATATCTGTCTCAAAGAGCTGGAAGCGTTCCTCCAGCTGGTTGAACTTGATGGCTGTTCTGTTCTCTGCATCCTTGTGGACATCCTGAAGGTCTTTCAGGTTCTGCTCATTGGCTTGTGAGGCTGTGGTGATATTGTCCATCTGCCCCGTGAAGGAGTTGAGCTGGCTGTTCATATCCTCCAGGGTGTCATTGTTGGCTTTGGCCAATGCAGAGTTATTGGCAGCCAGTGTCTGCAAACTCTGTACTTTCTCCTTTAACCAATCAGTGTCCTTCTTGGCTTGAAGGAAAACCTGCTGTAGATTTTGGAAATCATTCTTAATTCGCTGGATAGCCTGGCTCGTGTCATCCACAGAGCGCTGCAGGTTAGTGATAAGGTTCCTCTGCTGGACCTGGGTTAAGTTCAGGTTGTTGAGGTTCATAATGACCACATTATGAGAATACATTTGGCTCTGCAGATTGCCCTGCAGCACGCTGGTATCTTGCTGCAGATTAGTGACATAGCCATTATATGCCTGCAGGGTTTTGTTTACTGTAGTGATAAGGAAAGAGTTATTCTCCAAAGTTTCTTTCAGTTGACTCTGCCTGTCTACCAGTGCATCCCCACTCGCCTGTAACTTCTCCAGAGTATCTTTGTTTTTGCTGGTCTTTTCTGTAATCTCACGAAGTTGTTGGCGAAGATCCAGAATATCTGATCTGAAGGTAGAGAGTTCTGAGTTGGTGCTTAAAGCTTTCTTTCCAGTTTGGTCGCCTGGAATAAGACATGTTTGTTACTTTGCTGGTACAGAGGAATATTTAGGTGAGGTTAAAGGCTTTAGAGAGACCGAACAGGTATGTACTGTATTTGAGATACAAACTTTGTGGTCTATGTAAGCCTGCTCTGCCTTTAGTAAAATCCACCTATCTCCAATAAAAATCAAAGGAGGGAATGGGCTCGAATTTTTCATTTTTAAAATTAATCCTGATAATTCTATGTAGTTTAAAATATTTCAAATTGGAATTTATAAAGCAGGCTACAAAAGGTGGTTTAATAAAGGATATTAGTGGTTTTGATCAGGCTTGGTCTTTGGATTTTATTTGGCACATGAGTGTTTGAGGTGGGGGTTCAACTCCGAACTCAGCTTTAAAAGTCTTTGAATTAAATAATGAAAAATGGTTTAGCATACAATACAAAAATTTAATGTACTTCTAGATAAATGTGAGTTTATAGTAATGTCATTCTAAAAAGCTCTGTCATTTATACAACGCAGAGTCAGGGGATTCAACTTTATAATTACTCTTGTTGCAGATTACCTAATTTTTTCAGGTCACTTTCCACTGCTGTGAGCTTGTCATCATAGGTTTGGCGAGATGTCTCCATGCCACCTGTAACATTGTCCATTTTCTCTACAACTAAGATTTGGAAATCAATCATTAATACACATATTGGTCATTTCATTTTTCAGTTCCAACAAAGGATTTTATTACAGAATATCAGAAACAGCATCAAACAAACAGAGTATCAATTAAACCAAATATTGGGGAAAAACTATTTTTTTAGGAAAATAATTGGTCACAAAACCCAGTGGTAGATAGTTTACTTGGCTGAGAATTGTATGTTCTTTTTAAAAAAATATTTAATTAATTTTTAAACTTGTTATTAAGGTACCATTCTTTTACATCCTTGCTAGTGTTTTAACAGTATATGATTTTTCCCCTTGGGTGTAGTCACCGTAGCACTCCTACCACCTAAGCATGCATCATCCCCAACCAAAGTCCACTGTGCTCTCCCCTGCCACTGTTCTCACCCTGTCCCTCCCTCTCCCCAAAAGCTGATGATCTATGACCAATTTTTGAGGGCTGGTTTTAAAGTTTGTCATTGATCCTTTGGTTTTCCTATATTCCATATAAGTGACATATATACACAATGGAATACTACTCTGCAATCAAAAAAGATAAATACCATTTGCAGCAACATGGATGAAGTGGAAGGGATTATGCTAAGTGAAATAAACCGGAAGAGAAAGATAAGTACAGGATGATGTCACTTACATGAGACTTGTGTGTTCTTAACCATTCTCAGTATTCTGTATTGCCTTGGATGTATTGCCATCCATTAGTTTGGAACTAATTTGTAAATTTTTATGTATTATAGAAGTCTTTAATTCTGTATGAATTCCTATATTAATTACCTAATTATATATAACTAATTGACTATACCTAATTACCTAAATACCTAATTATATATAATACACCTATATATTATTACCTATATATAACCCATATATAATTATATATAATTACTTAATTACATATAACATTCCTATATATAATATACCTATACCTATTAATCACCTAATTATATATACCTATATTAATTACTTAACTAATTAATTAAATTGGGCCATTAACATTGTGATAATTTCCAAAATTTTATCTGTCATCAGACTCCCTGCCATTTCTGGCAGTTGGGACTCACTTATCTAGAAGGAGATTCCACAACAAAGAACATCTAACTCAAGTCTATAAGCAAAGTCACTGTAAAAGGAATCCAAAAGGAAGAGTATTTGCCACTCTGTCATGAGTGCCAACACTGAGGCCCAAATATCTGCTACTCTTTAGTAACATGTGACACTATAGTTTTTTAGTTCCCAAGAGGATGCCTAAGTGGGTTTCCAAACATAATTAACCAATAGTTGTTGTTCCTAAGCATTACCTGATGGAACATGACAGGGACAGTTAATGATGGTGTTAAATAAAAACCTCTATTCTTGTTCTCAAAGGCAGCCATTCTCTATGGGTATGAATTCAAGTTTTTCTTTCTAAAATATCTAGTAAGAGTCTATTCTCTAAAACTGACTGCTATGTGACAGTCTATTGTCCTTGGTATCAACATCTTTTAAAATAATGACTTTAATTTTTAAGTGTGGGTATGCTTTGCCTATTTTGAGCTAATAGATCCATTTTATTCTATTCAAGTGCTCCCTGTATGAGATTCTCCTGGCTCCTAATAGGAAGTAGAAGTTCCCAGGTGTCTGTCTGATCTGAAGCAAACTAGTTTCATGGCTCCTGGCCCCTTCCCTGGAGAATCTTATGTTCTCCCTCTGGTTTCTAGTGTGGCCATAATGAAATGTGTGCATTGCACCCAGAGCACTCTCTCGCCTGAGTCTTTCCATGTGTTCTTTCTCCACCTACAACGTCCTTCCCTAGTCTCTTCACCAAGCTAAGTCCTACTGCTCTTTAAAACTCAGCTCGTCACTTCCTGTGGGAAGCCTTTGCTGGATGTTCTCTTGGCAGGTATTTCCCTTTCATAAAACTGGCTTCTATGTCATCATGGCTTGTTTACTATAAGATCCTTTTAGGGCAGGAAAATTCGTATTCAGTTTTTATCTACAGCTCTCAGCTCAGTGTATGGCACTTAGTAGGTGTGTTCAACACACTTATTTATCATGCCATTTATTTGAATGAATGAGAATCTGCCTGTTGGCTACCAAGACCTGTGAAAAGTCGACTGATCTAGAGGTAACGCAAACAACGTACTAACCAACCAACCCAGCAAAGCCTTAGCACGAGCAATGAGTATGACATTTTCCTCAGTAATCACTGTTATTCTGAGAATAACTATATGGGCACAGAGGTACAGTTATAATAATTTTCACTTTAAGGTTGTTTGATAGGCATGCACACGCCTACATTCCTGGAAACTCTTAAGAACAAAATGTTTCACTGGCATTTTAGCAAAACAAAACTTTCAAAAAGTAAAATATGGAATGTTTACAAGTTTAGGTTCTGTTTTGATCCTCAAGTCAAAACACATGCCTCAGTCTGTCCTCAAACCACACACAGGAACTTACATCCTCCCCTTTTTTCTTAGAAGCCAAAAAAACCTCTAAATATGTTGACAGTCATTTTCTACCCTCTCTAATTTTTCTTCCATTTTAGTTTTAAAAAACACACAACTGTTGTGGACAGATCATTCAGAATTGTATAGGGTAAAGGAAACAAATACATTCATTTTAAAATTAAAAAAAAAAACCCAAACCTGTTAGGATTTTCTTTAGTGCAGCAGAAAAACTATTTGCCCTGCCCACTGGGGTGTGTGTGTCTGTGTTTAAAAATAGGATCTGGGTACTGGAGTTGCAAACCTTAGGGTGGCTACTGCATAAAAATACTAGACTGAGGGAGATCCAGAACCAACACTAGCTGTCATAGCACATAGCACATTCGTTTGGTCTTTACTCCTGTTAGCACAAATTCTCTGGCTGGAAAACTGGCAGAGTCAAACTATCTTTCCCCAGAAACTCCAAGTCTCTGGATACAGACCTCAGTTTGTAGCTCTTTCTCACATGAAGAAGGGGACCATGGAACACAGAAGGGTTACTATAAGCAGCTATTTTTTCATGGATGCCCCCTTATTGGAAACTTTTTTTTTTAGCCACAGAATTTTTTTTTCAGAGTATCAACACGTTAGGTGTTATATTTGAAGAGCAGTCCCTCTTCAAGCACACAGAGCCTATATCTCCAGGATATTCTGACAATAATACTTTTTCCATAAAAGTACTTTGGGATCATTTCTTAGCCTGGGGCATTAGCCTCCTCTTCTTTTGTCTTGATTCCAACCATCCTTTAAGGCCCACTTCAAGCCTGACCAGCCCATCGTGCTAAGCATTTCCTGATGATTTGATTTCATATCACAGCAACTGAACCTTTCTCTGAATGGCAGTAATCATAGCCAGTGCTGAGTGCTCATTCTTTGTAAGTACCTGGGACTTCCCAGTAACATTAGCTATATTTCCTTAGAATGCACCGCCACTTCAGTTAATCTCAATAACTCCTCTTTGACAAATGAAGAAATTGAGATTCAGAGATATTCAGTAATATTGCCCAGATCCACACAGCTTGTTAAGTGACTAAGTGGGACAGCAGACCAAGAGCTTGAATCCAAAATCTGCATTTCTCTCTAACTTCACATCAATACTGAGGAACAAGAGACATAACTTCTAGACCTAGGACTTAAGGACAGGGAGCAAAAGCAGAGCACAGAGCTCCTGACTCATGATCATAAGACTCCACCAGGCTATCACTGGTTGCTGAGAATTCCCAGTAATTTAGTTACATTCCCATAGCATGCAATAAAGACAGTTCTACTTTGAACACCATTTCAGGTTCCATTACAAAAACACAGAAGATATGGCTGTGGGGTGTTATCCTAGATTCTAATGAGGGCTATATGGTATGTTCTGATGTATTTTGAAAGCCTTTTTATCCAACTGCCATTGTTTCTTTGTCAGCAGCTGGCTTAGCAGCAAGGTAGACATTATGATTAGGAATGTCAAGTCATTCATGAATGTCTTCTTTCACTGAATATTCTCTCTCTCTCTTGCTCGATCTCTCTCTTTCTTCTTATTGAGGAGTATTCAGGTTTCTGTCCTCTATCCTAATTTTACCTTAAGATGGATCCCTGCTGGGAAGAACAAGTAAGGAGGATTTTCCTGCTCAGGGAATGTTCTGGAGGAAACAGAAACCCTTGGACATAAGACGTGGCTTTATACCAAGAAAGCCCCCATAACTGAAGACAAATTCCAAGGCAGAGGATGCACCAAGCAGTAACTGTCCAAGAACATGTGAAGTAGCTGACGAGTCTCATGGACACAGCCACACCCTGTCTGAGTAACTTGGCAGTACTTTGACTTGTTTAGCAAATCCTCTAGAAGGAACTTAGTTATAGTCTAACTTGTAGTTGTGTGACATTCAAGGAAAAGAACAGTTTTGCAGAAAACAGTAGAAACTGCCTTTGCTAACTGATAAAGGAGTTTCTGTTTTATTTCCTTTCAACTGCTTCAGAGAAATGTCTTCTTTTACTGAATATTCTTTTTTTCTTTCTTTCTTCTTTTTTAATACAGAGTGTTTCTAGACTTCAAAGGGAGTTATGTGAAGGGAGAATAGGTCTTATCTTTCTGTCTCTTAAGTTGCTGGGTCACCAGAATCTTATCAGCAAGAAAAAGGAATCATATAAGTAAAAACACATCTGGAAAATATCAACATTTTAGTTCATTAAGACTGTATTTGGAAACCCAAATTGCATGTTATATTATCTTATTTTTGTGAGTAAAGGCCTGAGGGATGGGGGACTTGAAGGAGAGAAAAGAGGGGCAATTGTCTTGCTCCCTAAATCTCTCTCCACTTCATCCTGATCAGATTATGCTGCAGAGTGGGTCAGGATTTTAGGATTATAGGAAGGACTTGGAGTTATGGCAATGCCCTAAGAGCAGATTGCTTAGAGGTCCCTGGGGATCAATCGATGCTTCTAGAGAGGTCAGCCCTGATCCACATTTCATCTTTCCATGGAGTACCACGAAACTAGGTGCTAGTCAGAGACACAATAAATAAAAAGTCTCTTGTTTTCATGGAAATTATAGTGAGGTTGGTAAAATGGACAGTCCCACTGGCCATGATGATACAGTGTGATGGGCTAAGAGTGAAAAGTCACCATCGGAGCGAATAGGAGGGTGCCTTATACATCCTTCAGGGGTTTTTCTCACAGCATGTGACACATGAAGGGAAAGAAGGAGCCATTTAGGTGTAGAGCATAGAAAAGGTATTCAGGCAAATGGACCAAAACATGTCAGAGTAGAGAGGGTTTTCCAGTGTGACAGAAGTCAAGGGGACTATCTGTATTTTTATAATAAGCAAAAAAAGGTAGGGGGGACTTTCTTCCTTGGATCTTTCTGTTCTTCTGAAAGCATAATCATCCTGGACCTTATTTTCTTGCAGAGATAAAACTTACAAAATAGCAAACCTTTCTCATCTCCATTTGTCAAACCCTTCTTATCTCTGTTTCGGTAGTAAATGATCACATGGTACTGAAGGCCAAAGATACTTATTAAGTGGCTGTTTTACTTTAACCTTCTCTTTTATCTGGGTTTGATAGGAAACTATGGAGAAGTCAGTTAATGACCTAAGTAACCTCGTAAAGGAGGAGAGACAGTTTGATTTACCTAGGACATACAAACCCTCTTTTCTCTACTAGGTTCCTTCCCAAACCTCAGCCTCAGTCCAGTCCTAATCATGATTCAGTTGCCTTTTTTAGCACTTACACCATTAATGCCACATTAGATTAACTCATTACAAATGGTTACAATGCTCTGGTAATTTTCTGGACTTCCACTGCCCAAATTCATCCATCAGCACGGTACAGGATGCACATAAAACTGGGTATAGTCTTATAGGGAGGATAACAAGCCTTCACCATCCTGAGTGTTTTTAACATGTGCTGCCATTCTAATGGCTAGATCTGTATAAATATAGTTATGAGGAAGCAAGGAACAGAAACATAGCCTCTCTGCTGAGACCAAAAATAGGGCAGGTGATTCAATTACATCATCTTTGCTCATCATAATTGAAAAATGCTATTACTGTTACCATTTTACAGATGGTAAAATGGGAAACTCTAACTGGTTATGGCTTCTTATAGAGCCATGCAGAGGACTTAGTATGATGCCTGGCATGCCAGCAAACACTTAATAAACATTCACAATTGTAATACAAATGGAAGAATTAAGAATTGAACTTGGGTCACCTGGCTCCAGGCCCATTTTCATTCCAATATACTGTGTTTCCTCAGGAAACCACTAAACACTGGGCTCAGAGGGGTGGGAGGAGTTCCAAGTTGGAGGGAATTCACTTCGAATCTTTCTCTCCCTAGGTCAAGTCTATGGGACTAGGAACAGAGAGAGGAATGTGTGGGAATTCTCCACTGTTACCCTGTCAGTTCTGAGGGAAGGCAGCTGAGATGGCAGCCGAGTGAAGGTTCTGAAGATCAGTAGACCCCAAATCTGCCTCTTGCTGAAACCAGATGATGTCTGTCTCATGTGTCTTTGACAGGAAGGTTTCCATGGCTGTTTGCTATAAAAGTTTATGCAGTTCACGATTTTGAATCATGACACCTTCTACCTGTGGTGTCTGGAATGGGGTGTGGAGTGGGAGTCCACTTTATCTGCAAGTCTGGATGATTCAGGCAAAAATCATCCACTGACCTTAAACCAGACATGTTAAAAGAATCCCTAAAGGCCCATAAAGTATGGCTGAGGTGGTAGTGCTGCCTGTGTTTAATTTCTACAGGGAAATATTTTTATAGAGCTTTGTGAACAATAGTGACCACAGTTAATGTGATGAAGAGTTTGAAAAAAGGAATTAGTTGGCCAGTCCCTGGGTGAAGTCAGTCATATCTCTGGAGATCTTATATTTGGTATGTGCTGACTCTCAGGTGTGCAGGAGGCCTCTTAAAGATAAGACCCAAAAAGAAAAAAGAAAAAAAAAAAGGAAATAGGAGAAGCAACAAAGAGGAAAAATCTTTATAACTTACAGAGGGCCATTACTGTTGTTGAATTGAATCAAAAGGAATTGTTGCTTCCCCCTTTTCAGATCCCACAGCTTTAAGAAGTTCAAGATGCACAGATGGAGCTCATGGTGCTACTAAATTTTGCATTTAGGCATTATTGAAACACTATATTTGCAAACATGGAGTCTCCCCTCCCATTCAATTAATACAGGATAACTTGCTATTTGAAAAGAAAAAGTACTTACCTTTGTATCCCAAAATGGCTACAGTGATTGTTAGCAAGGCACACAAAATGTATAATAATATGATAGAAAACTTCAGTGCCCAGTTATTTTTACATTTGGTACATTGTGTTCCTTCCTGAATCCCTGTAAGAGAAATTAAATTTTAGTAACAGTAACCAAAAACATAATCAAAAAGTATCTTTTTTGCATTTTGGTTCAAATACTATCACTAGTTTTTACATATGCCTTACTATATATAGGATGAGAGGTATTGTAAAAGTAACCATACCATGTTAGTGAACAACTATTTCAAATATTGCTATGATACTGTTATAAAGGATTTGAAAATAGGATATAACCTTGTCTCATTGGATACCTTGAAATCAAATTCCAATCTGATCATTACCATTATATGATCTTACCTCTATGTGACAAGAGATTTAATATACCCCAATCTACTTTTTTCAATCATTACTGGAACTATAGCAATCCACTATAGGAGAATTCACTGTATATCCACACAACTTAAAAAAGTTATGACTTTGGAGCCTCCTTGGTGGTGCAAAGGGTTAAGACACAGCCTATGAAGCTATCCACAGCCACTGCAGCATGAGTTCCATCCCCAGCCAGGGAGATGCCCACACGGCACAGCAGACCTCTCCTTTCTTGCTCGCTGCTCCCCTCAGTAGTGTTTTCGGTCCATCTGCCTATTCTGTTCCCCACTCTGTCTCTGGTGAATCCTCTCACTTCCCACACCCCTGGCCTGTACCCCAGCTCTTGTATGTATAAATAAATAAATCTTTTTTTTTTTTAAAGTTATGACTTGTCCTTTATTTCACTGGTGTGTTCAAGTTAGTTCCTACTGACTTGGAAGAGCCAGTTGTCAGATACATAGGAATTTGGAGAGCTGGTTGTTAAACTGTTGGTAGCTTGAAATCAGCCCTGGAGGGAATATTTACACCATGGAAATTGGTAAACATTGCACATTATCATACTCCCAGAACTGGTTTACCAGCATTCCACTGATATAATGTACTATAATCTTTAGCAAAAAATATAGGTAATTTAATGATTAAAACGCTTAGTATATAACCATTTTTGTACATGTACAAAGACATCTTTAAGTTATCAAAGTTATTTGAATAACAACCACAGAACAACTGGGAAAACCAGACATTTTTGATGAGAGGAGGTAAATTTTTACTGCTCACAGTTCAACTTTTTGAAAAACATTCTGATCTAAGAATAAACCACCATCACTTCTGCAAGTGAGTCCAGAAACTAACCCATAAAAAGAGACCTTTCCATCGACTGATTAGAAACACAGAAGACAAAGACTGTGGACATTTTAATGTGAAAATCACCTTGTAAAGAGTATCAGAAGACTCTTTTCTCTGCCCTGTTTCCCTAAGTGTGTCTTACTAATAGCATCCCCTGGGAGCAATAGCATATAAAGGACTGATCTCCTATAATTGTGCTAACTTTTGATGGAAAGTCATGGGGATTAGAGCACAGCTGAAGTTTCTTTCCTTTGGCTTATAATTTTACGCATCATGCCCTCTTTAGTGAAAAGGGTTCTTCAGCTGTGTTTAATGCAAAACGAGGACAGGAACAGCATAGAACAAGGACTTTCAGAGTTTACCAATCTCTCCCGTGTTCTGGGCTATAGACCCGCGGTGCAGGGGTTCAATCTGTTCCATGACTTAGGGCAGTCTTACTCAAACTCTAGGGTGTGCTAGACTCACTTGAAGGGCTCATTAAAACAGAGTTTCTAATTGAGGAGATCTGAGAAGAGGTCTGAGAATTTGGATTTCTCAAAATTTCTCAGGGGATGTTGATGCTGCTAATATGAAGACCATGCTTTAGAATGGTGCTATCAAAATGCATTGTGCTCACAAATTGCATTGTTGAAACAGAGACTCTGATTCAGTAGGATAGGAGCTAAGATTCTGCCTTTCTCACGAGGTCCAGGTGGTGCTTAGTTGGAGAAACACCCTTTGGGGATCTATGGCTTAGAAGATGGTCAAGCTGGATGGTTGGTTAGCTAATTCCTTGAGGGTAAAATCAGATTCAGTGATCAAATGGCCCTTGAATAAATCATTTTCTCTACATCAGTTTTCCTATTTCTTTGACTCCTTTTTCTTTCTATCCTTTTTTTGCTGCCTGGATGTCTCAGTGCCTCCTCTCATGTCCTAAACTGACCTGGTACTAGCCTTCCCAAACAACTTCTACTGAGTGTTCTTATTTCCATCCAACCTAGAAACTACTATCCCAGTCCCCCAAGAAGTTAAACTAAAAGACAACTGACATCTTCTTCTGTAATCATTCTCCAATTAATCTGTCCTTATATTCTCAAATCCAGTCATCTATTCTCTAATTCACTATCTGCTAATCTTCTGTGATCATCTCACCTAGTCATTGATGTTCATTCAATCTCTACACTGTGCCAGTTTCTGAGCAAGTTTCTTTACACACAGCATTGTTAATCCATATAATAACCCTTCATGGAAACACAATAGCGAGAGAGTAAACGATATCCCAAAGACATCCCAGCCAGGATTCAAACCTGGGTCTGCCTGGCGCATGATCTCTCCACTACACCTTGGTACCTCTCTTGGGTCTTTCTTTTCCATTTCCACTACCATCATCCTAGTGTGAGAGCCTTCAATCTCAGTGGAAGCTTTTTCTTCCATTCCCATTGGAATCCAGCCTCACCCTGTACTAAAATACTGCTGTCCTCGTAACGATGCCAAGAAAGAAAACAAACACAAAAAGATCTTCGATGGCTCACTAAAGTATGAACACACAGACACACAGGAAGACTCACGTACTCCCTCATCAGTTCTTGGGCTCTCTACATGCTCCTAGTTTTAAAATAAAGACCGCTTAATCCAGTTATAGTGAAAATATTTTTTTGGAATTGGGAGTGGGGGAAGGTAGAAACACAAACATGCCACAGTTCATGTTCAGAGACAATAAACTTGCTTTGGTGACAACTATAAAATACAGAATATAAAATATAGACACAGGAACTCAATGAATGACACTTTTATGGTTGATGGTACAGGGGTGGGGAGTCATTCCTTTGGATTTCAGTACTGTGGTGGGTGAGCTCTTTATACCTCTCCAGGGCTATTTATTACATTCCATTAGAAGAGCCTTGCAAGATTTGGTCAGAGTGGAGGTTATGGCAGATAACAGAATCTGGGGCTACTGCATGGTATCACTGGTGGGAAAGTAAGGCGAGGCCCCCCACCCAATGTGGGGTCTTTCCTTCTTATCCTTGTCATGTGTGCACACTGTTTGCCACGGGATAGCTTGTACCTGAAGTATTCATGCGGATCTGCTCCCACACAGTTGTCACTGGTTCACATTCTGCAGAGCAAGGTCACCTCCTCATGATGTGCATTTCTCATTGCTGACTATATCAGCATTTAATCAATATCAGATGGCACTGCCTGGTCTCCCTTTCCACTTGACACACTTTCTTTTTCTTGTTTTTTCTCCCCCCGAGACTTATTTTTAATAAGAATTCTGTTTTATCTTTCCCTTTTTGCCCTCCGCTGGGAGGACATCTGGCCAAACATACGGATGCCTACTACAAAGAGACCCTGCTGGCTCACGTAGTTGAGGGACCCCCTCCTCCTTGAACCTAGATGGTCACAAAAAACATTCAAGAGAGATATCCCCCTGTTACAAGTCTTTGTAGTGTTTGTTTTCTTAGCATTACTTTCCAGAGACTGGGGACTTTGTTCCCATGAGAGGCGGGAGGTAGGAGGGGCAAGGGAACGGATCTGCAGTGTGCAGCAGATAAGAGATTCTAGCTCAAGAAATGAGACTGTTTTGCCCCCTTTACACCAGGAGCTCTAGCTTATCAAAAAAACCTGGCCCTAAAGAGCACGTTTGTATTTCAGCAGGCCACAGACAGCATGTGTTTGAAGGATCCATGCCTTTCCATTGGCTATTCCTCTTGAATGCTCTCCCACTGAACTTGATTTTTGGCTCATGTTCTGAATGTATTTTCCATTGTCCAAGTCTTTATTATACACATTTGGAGGGCCAAGGGAAGCCAGAATCACTGTGGTTAACTCCTTGAGTATTCTACGGAAGTACAGAATAGGCTGATAATTTGGTCCCCAGTGCCCAAACTCAAGTTCCCCGTGTTGCCCTGTTTCCAATAACACATGTTTAAAGTCAGAAGAGTGGGGGTTGGGTGGGGCTGCCAATTGGGGGTGGTTAGCTGATTGGAGAGAATAATTCAAACACTGCAGGAATGACCATGCAAAGGCACAGAAGAATTCACCAGCAAAGGGAATTCCTTTCTGCTGTGGTTCTCCATAAAGAGCCCTCCCAAGTGCTGTGGTCCAGGCTCCAATCCAGTCTGTTTGTCCAATCTTTTTAGAGAGACAAAAGAGCCTCCTTCATGATCATATTTTTCTGTAATATAAATCATTAAGCGAGGGCTCAGCTCATCTGTTGGAATGAATTCCTGCTACTCATCCCCTTCCTCGTCAGGTGAAGGCCGGATTGTGGGCGAGTAGGGGCTCTTCTGGGCTGTTTTCATTATTGTGTCTATAGCTCAGTGGTGTTGCCTTAAAGATCATGTTACTAGAGAGAAGCTTCAAAAAGTTGGTAGGTTGCAAAATCCAGAAAACCACAAGTTTTGATCTGAGATTTGCAGTGACCTTTTCATGTGGTTTTTTTATAGTTATTAATCTACTGCCTGGTGGCATATATTCCCATAAGCCCATGAGAAAGATTGGGCTCTAACAGTAAAACTGATGATTCAAATAAATTCCTGTAATTAAAATGCCCTCAAAAGCAACAAAACAGTAAGAGTTAACATTCTGGTTAGTTACTGGGATGTTAGGCAATATCTCTAGCATAAAAGTTAAATACATAAAACATTTTTTCCCGCAAATAATTATTTTTTCATTATTATAAAGACCATTTACGAAACGATGGGACATAGATTTAGTTAGTAAAAGAATTTTTTTTAAATTACGGAGTAATTTAGTTCCCCAAATAGAGATCCCAAACCTGGACACCTTCTTATGCCACGTTTCCTAAACAATGTGAAGAATCATGAAAACAGAAGTAGGACAAGAACTGGAAGTGGAAAGCATGTCCCTGTGCAAAATACAAAGTCATAGCATCTCTGGATTCATCAAGATACAAAAATCATTTAGAAAAGTTGAATGAGTTTAAACTTTTCAGCGTTCATTTTGATGTTATGTTACTATTCTGCACATTTATCAAGCATATAGTCTTTCATTAAAAAAAATTTCATATATATATAAAAGCAGCCAGTTCTACTTTGGTTTCATCAATTAAAAAATAAATGTAATTTGTCAAAAAAATGTGAAACTTAAACTCTGTACTAAGAAAGAATGGTAGGCAAAAGTCAGATGTGATGATACTACTCAGTATAGACTTCAAAGAGGGCTATTATTTGCTCTG
Source organism: Talpa europaea (assembly GCF_964194135.1). Classification (NCBI taxonomy): domain Eukaryota; kingdom Metazoa; phylum Chordata; class Mammalia; order Eulipotyphla; family Talpidae; genus Talpa; species Talpa europaea. Next base: position 58,960,762 of record NC_140080.1, on the reverse strand, counting down.
TGGTTTTTATAATTTAAAAAATCCTTTATTATATGAACTGTATGCAAATGCTTTCAATTCTGAGAGAGGAATTCTTGCTCATCAGGGAGCTCGAGTATAACATCTCTTACATTTGTCTCTCCTAGCTGGCCCCCTTCCTCTTGGCTCTCTTCTTACTCTTTTTATTCTATGGGCGTGGAATGAGCTGTCAACAATCCTGATGCTACATTTCAGCAGCCCTAACTACTTCATTATCTGGCACTACCAAACAATGTCCTTCTGTGATTAGGCACTGAATCTTTTAATTAAAAGGACTCATGGAAATACAACTTCAGCTCAGCCATCAGAGTCTGTTGTATAATTGAGTCAGACACTTTATTTGGAAGGCCACTAGACATTTGTTTAATGGGTAAGAGTTTGGTATTGCTGCACATGCACTGAGGGATTGCTGAAGACGATGCTGCATTACTGAGTTTTATAAGTGCCAAGCACTCCTCTGCATTACTTATAATCCCTGTAGAGTAGGAAGTAGAAATTATGATCCTATTTGGTAGATTTTAGCAAAGTGGGAATCAAGGAGGGTGAGTGGGGGGAATCAAGGTCAGTGAGTGGCCATGCTGGAGCTGAACACATACTATCACACATTGTTCTTCCAAGCGTACTGACTTCCGGAAGTGGAAAACAAAACAAAGCCAGATAAACAGCAGCAAGCTGACAGGTTAGACTTGTATGAGTGTTCGATCAGGATAAAGAGATGCAGAAACATCCTTTCGAATGTTGATAGGTGAGCCTTTCTCAGAAATGAACTGTAAAATTTAGTCTCAGGTAAGTTAACTATTATAGGCCTGAGGTTTCTACAGGCTGTAATTTCTCTCCTACTAGTCTGTGGTGACAACCCGGAGCAGCAAGTTAATTCCATCCTAAATAAACATTCATTATCTCTGTGAGAGGTCAGACTGGCTAGTGAGGTCTATTAGCCCTTCTGGGGAATCATCCCCCAGTGGTGATGGAATTTTTGTAATGGGGTGAGCTGAGGAGGGAATTTCAAGGCAAACCAGGGAATAGCAGGGGCATTGCTAAGCTTAAGCTTGAGCCCAAGACAAGTTGGTTGAAATCAGTCTCAGAAGCCAGTCTACAATGGCTCATTCATGCACAGAATCAAACAACAACCTGTGGTTCAAGTCTGTAGGAGTTGGGTGAGATAAGTAAGCAGACAAGAAGGAGGCAGAATAGTGTTTATTAAATACTGATAAAAAATTTGATTTTTCTTAACTCCCCTTAAAAATAAAATCTGCTACAGTACATCAACAAAACCAATTATTTTGGTTCAGTTTGGCCCTATGGTTCAGAAATCTATAGTAATTTTCCACGGCTATCAGACAGCACCAGCTGACTTAAACAGGTTGCTGACCATCCAGCATCCCCTCACCGGGCAGTTTCTCAGCACCTCATAGTCAGCAGGCACATCAGCTGTGTGTCGGCCAAGGTCCATCCATTTCACCAGTGCGGAAGCACAGCCCGATGGACTCTGCTGCCCAGCCCAGTGATACGCTGGCTAGCCCGGGCTCTAAGACTCAGGTTCCCAGATTTTGACATTCTCCACCAGAGAACTTTAGGCCCCCAAACACTGCCCATTTCATCATGTTTCTTTTTTTGCTAACTCTTATTTATTCAAGAAATAAGTATGGAGTACCAACTATGTACCAGACACTGGGTATAAGGTAAGCAGAACATGCTTCTGGAACTTACACTCCAGGTGGAAGATGTTTTAATATTAGAAGGTGAAAAATGGTATGGAGACAAATCCAGGCATGGTAAAAAGAATTGTGGGAGAGGAGGTGACAGCAGTTCTAAAAGAGGAGTCAGAGAAAGCTTTACTGAATAACATTTCAGCAAGAACTTGAAGGAGTATGGGGAGAAGGAGTAGGGTATCTGGACCGCACTCCCACAAAGGCTGTGCTTTTTCCCTCCAGGTCTTGAGATTTGCCCTCTTCTTCCCCACAACACAGTCTCCCACCAAATGACTTCTTTTAAAGACTTACCCACAGATTTCCTCCTCAATGAATCCTTTCCTATATGGCCTTGCTGGGCCTGAACACTGTCAGCATGTTCACATGGCATAAATGCACACTTCTTTTTATGCTTTTCAAATACTTTCATTGCCACTTTCAAGGCTCCCATCTCTCCTGTATGGGGTTTTAATTTTTCTGCAGTATTGCTTTGGCATTTCTCTAAACACACTAGTACTTTTTTGTATTCTGCATGTCATGCAGTTTGGCAAATATATGACTGAGAATGGATCCTAGCCATGGAAAAGTGGGTTCATCACCCCCTCAAGTGACTCCCTCACACACACATGGGAAGCAGCCACCTCTTCATCTCTCAGGGGTTTTCACAATTTTCTCTCTCGCCTTTGCAACCAGCCTTCTAGGTGACAAGTGACATGCTGATCTCACCATCCTATGAGCCAGGGTATAGATGTCCTGGGAGAGGCATTCACCTCAGGGGTCTGACAGTCAAAACCCAGATACTCAGAACCACTTCCTCCCAAGCAGTTGGGATCCTGCCTGAGACCTGAAGGAAGAGAGTCTTTTGACCACAATAGAGCAGTGGGAGTTAATAATCACAGGAACACAAACCAATCCTTGAGACACTTCCATGGCTGAAATGGATTCCAACATTCTTAAACAGCACAACAACATTTCTACATTTGGTGTCCTTCACTCTATTCTTCAGTTTCAGAAGGCTCATTTGATAGGGCAAAGATGAGAAAAGTAAACCCATAATCCAATACTTCTTTGGGGGGAATGTTGCTTTAAAATGTCTTCTGGGGGCAGCTGAGTAGGTAACATAATGATGGTGGGATGCTTTGCTAAGCAGGCAAGTCTCAGTTAATGATAATGTATTTGTTGCTTATCACTGAATTGGTGTTGAGACATGTGGAAATTATGCTGCAGAGCAGGTGCTGGCAAAAAAAAAAAAAAAGATTCAACCCACCACCTCTTACATACCTATTGAAAAATCTTAAACCAACAGAACTCGTGTTTTGGTGAAAAGGGCGAGAGGAATTTAATGTAAGTGAAAATATCAATCAGTAACCAGCCTGACAGACATTCCTTGTTTTTCTATGAACATATGCTTTTACTTTCTCCAAATAAAGACTAGTATTGAGATCACTTAAATTAAGAGAAAGTTGAGTCAAGGCAGAAAGACAGATATGCTGATCTATTCTGCCCTAAATGTAGCAGTCTGAACCATGATGAGAAATGAATCAGTAGAGTTGAAGTGAAGCTGGCAAATAAGTCATGATGGAAATGGGAGGGATCTGTGTTAGTCTATGAGCCCATGAAGCTGTGAGAAGTGTGTGGCCCCACGTTTCATGAGGACCACCCCATTCACTAGCTTGTCATTCACACTTGATTTAAAACTGGACAAAGAGAGAAGAATAAACCTTTTCAGGCAGCAGACAGCTATGGCTGTTCAGGTCAAAGCAATGACACCAGAAAATAAAACTGGGAAACCACTACACAAGAAAGCCAGAGAGCATGTAATGAATTATGACTGAATGTACATTAAGTGGGAAGATGTATACTTATTTAAATGTCTACGTCAGTCATAAATTAAAAAAAATGTTTAAAATCAAAATAACTGAATAAAAAGATGGATACATACATATATTTGTACAAACACACACTGACTTTCTTCAGTTAGTAGAGATAATTTCTTAAACGGATCTCTAAGGTAATAAAATTCCAATTCACAATTTCCCACAGATTTCTTAAGGGGCATGCAGCAGCCAATTTATACTAATTGGTGAGACCCAATTATTTATATCTTTTCACAGCTCCATGCTCAGTGACTTCACACAGGTACCCTGAAATTGGTCATGCTGAGAGTATTTCCACCACAGATATCAGCAAATGCTACAAATCAGGCTTTAGCCTCTCTGGAGAGCTGATGGTTAAACATTTGCCAGCAAACCATTCAACCTGGTCAGACTGATGCAGCACATTTAAGTAAATCCACAATCGCACTGTCTGTACGGAGTGATCACTGAGAAGTTCAGGATCACTGGCATAGTTGATTCTGAGCATGGTAGAAATTATATTGGACCAATGGTGTTTTTCTCCCCCTCGGGGCTATACAGACCTTTTATGCATGCTTGCAGTGATATTTTTGTACAAACTAGTTGTTTGGAACTTAAAATGTTCATGGAAACTTAACAAATTTAAAATTCATAATCTCTACGGGGGGTAGATAATCTTATGTTCCCAGGGACATTAGCACATCTTGTTAACTTCATACCACAGATACAGTTTGGTTGTAACCCTGACTAACCACCCTGAGAGCAGTTTTCTCCACACATTTAAGTAAATGTGAGGGGACATATAGAAGGACTGATCTGTCCCCATCTAGAGTTAGCAAGGCCACGTTAAGAGGTGGAGCCCAGGGCCTCCCTGGTGGCGCAAAAGGTTAAGGACAGCACTATGAAGCTACCCACAGCCACTGCAGCACAAATTCAATCCCTGGCCGGCCAAGGAGCTACACACATGGCGCAGCAGACCTCTCCTGTCTTGCCCGCTGCTCCCCTCAGCAGTGTATTTCAGTGGATCTGCCTGTTCTGTTCCCCACTCTGTCTCTGGTGAATCCTCTCACTTCCACACCTCTGGCATGCACCCCAATTCTTGAATGCATAAATAAACAAATCTTTAAAAAAAAAAAAAAGAGGTGGAGCCCAGGTGAATGTGCCTAAGGGCACACAGTTATGGAAGACACATTTGGATTCACACGGAGGAATAAACATAAAGGGATTTTGAAAGATACTTTTCAGTTTCAAAGACATTCTCTTTGCCTTCTAAAATCATACATTAATTTTAAAATTCCATCTGCTAGGCAGAAAACAACACTAGAGCTTAAAGGAGCATGAAACGTCTGTATACTCATAAGATATACAAATATCAGTGACAGCAACAATGAAATCCAGAAACAGAAATAGAAAAATACTAGAAATACATTAGCTACACTGCTCAGAGTGAAGGCAGAATGCCTTTTGAACTTGATCTCTTGCAGCAGAAAATTGTAGATTATGATCAGGGCCACATCAGCTCTGGTACATTACTCAACAGAGATGCAGAAAATATAAAAACAGTTGCAAGTGAAATGAAATTCTTAGGATGTAATTACTTATTTGTACTTTATGCTCCAAGTAATGAATTTTACTTCCCAAATGATCAAGCTTCTAATCAAGTTTTAAACTGGTTAAACAGGCTTAGGACAAAAAACATCCAATTCAGACCTAGCTCAAGTGTTTTCTCCACTACCCCAGTGAATGTGCAATTTGGGATTAATATCAGAACCACTTACTTTGGAGTCATTGATATATTTCATTTCCAATTTGCAACATCTATTTCTTTACATTAACTCCTAATAAAACCTGTATACAGTTTAGAATATAGTATGAGTTTACTGCTTATTCTTTAAACGATCCTTCCTGGTTAGGAAGAGGCACTGGTCTGGTCCTGACTACACAGTGGGATGCCAGGGTTGGCTTGGCAAAGGACGTACACCCTCTTAAGACAGGTCCAAACAGAGATCTTCCTTCCTGAGGCCGGGAAGGGAAATTACTTGAAGGCGAGGTTTGAATGAAGACAAGCCAGCAGTGGCATCTTGCAAAAACAAAGACAGCACTATTTCATTATCTTCATATTATTCATGATCCTGAAGAGGAACTAAAATCGAAGAATTCAGTCTGTTCATAAATGAGGAATAAAATGAGGTCTGGACTTAATAGCTCCAGCTACTATGCACGGTTCCTTCCTTCTGGAAAGCAGTTGTGCTAGCAGCAGAGCTAGTAAAGACAACCAACCACCTGTAAATACAACCTACTGGTTTCCCTGAAACAATCTGTCACTTTATACAGCACTTAGGGGAAACAACACCTAATAAACAACACCTAGTAAAAAGCAAAAGCACATATACTACAGTAAAAGGAAAAATCCCACTTACAACTGTGGTTATGACAGTGCTTATAAAATTAGAAGAACTAATTTATTAGGGCATGCAAAGCCCCAAATGATGGTGTGGTTATATAATTAATAAATTTTATCTATAGGATGACTGCATGGAAGTCTTCTTTGCTTTGAGCTTGGTGGGAAGATTCATCTGTTTCTACTCCTTCAGACTTCCTAGACGCAATCGCAACTGAGCATAAATCATATAAGAGAAACGTTTACCCAAGTGGAGCTGGAAAAGTCGGGCGCTATGGGAGGACTCCTCTCAAAGGTTTCTGCTATAGAGCCTGAGCATAGGATGGAAAGAGGCACAGAGTGGAGAAACAAAACCAAAAGTTTTTGAAGAGAAAGAGCAGAGACTTACGGCCATCTAGACAGGACAGGAGAAAGAGGCGCGCCTTCTGGCATGAGGGAATGAAAATAAGCAACAGGTCCTGCTATCGAGTCACGTGCGTCTCACCGCCGGGCAATGCCGAGGTGGAGTGTCTGTTTTGCTCACTGGGACACAGAGATATGGATTATTTTTGTTAGTGATAAAGAGCAGCTTGCAGGGAGTGAGTGAAGGGAAAACAAACTAGAACATGAAACGAGCACAGGTGTCATGTAAGATTACAGGGACACCCAGGGCAAAATGGAGCAAGTATGTCAGGTAAGAAAGGAGTAGTGAGCCAGCCGCCACCTTTAAAGTGTGGTGATTCTTCTTTCCCAGTGGGCCTATCTGCTTCTCATGTGAAGGTTTTGTATCTGCACACCTGATCCTCAGAGCAGGGTAGGACTTACACTTTTAGTTCTCCCTCAGCCAGGAGCCTTCATGTGGCACCTAAGCTGGGAACCAGATACTGTGTCTGCCCATCTATCTGATCAACCCTCCCCAGGCAGGTACCCTGTCTAGACAACGAAAGCATTCTTCTTTAAATGCATTTCGGATTTCTCCCCAATTGTAACTCCCCTCCTTCCATCAGCCCTCATGAAACTCAAAATAGGGAATAAATTGATAGGAAATACTGACTCCATGTATTTTTACGGCACTGTCTCATTTCTATTAGGTCAAGCACCATGGTCCTGAAGTGCCAGAACCACTTCTCGGAGCAGACTATTCAAACCCTTGAAGTTGATGCAGAAGCAGGTGTAAAACAACATTTGCTACCGATACTGTTGTGTGAGGGTACACTTGAAAAACTGTTATTTACTGATACCAGGTAATATGAAATCACACAATGCCAAGTATTGAGTGATTCAAGGGTATAATATTGTGACAAAGAAAGTGTTCTGAAGAGGCTGATCTTCCATGAGAAAGAAGCTGAACCTCCTATATTTGAAAGGAAACAGAGATCACAGCTCTGCAGCAGAAGATGAAGAATCCCACTGAGAGACTGATACTGCTAAATAATTTGCTAAATCAATACAGCAAGAAAGTCATTAGAGCCTCCCTGTGGCGCAGCGGTTGAGCGCTGGGTTGCGAGGCTGCCCGCAGCCTCTGCAGCACTGGTTTGATCCCTGGCCACCGGCGAGGGTCCCACATGGTCCGCAGACCTCTCCTGCTGCCCGCTCTCCCCTCAGCAGTGTACTTCGTCGGTCTGCCTGTTCTGTTCCCCGCTCTGGCTCTGGTGAGTTCTCTCACCCTCCCGCGCTTCTGACTGTACCAGTGCTTGCATAAATAAATAAATAAATAAATAAATAAATAAATAAATAAATAAATAAATAAATAAATAAATAAATCCATTAGACTGTGGTGGCTCGAAAGCCCTGGCAGCCTACCAAAGTGAACCCCAATGTAAATGCCTAAAGGTTTGAAATCAAATCACAAAGAGTCAACTAGGTTTTAAACTATAGCAAATAAAGTATCTTTCTTTGCTTCTACACTTTCTCAGCCTAAGTCTTGCACAGAGTTCCTGTGTATATAGGCTCCTAACCTCTTCCAGTGCTGCCTGAATCAAACTGACTTTTACTCAAACTCTAAAATTCTTAACATGCTTCAGTTTATCTCTTAACAGCATATTCAAGTCAGTGAGGACCATGACTCAAGAATCCCTGTGGCCAGAACAAAACTCAAATGGTGGCGGTAGCAGACAGTGAGATACACTGGTCTAGAGAAAGTACTTTTTATAGTTTTCCTCTTTTTAAATTTCCATCTTGATGAAAATTGTGAAATTTCCATGTAATTGTAGAAATGCAGACTCATGATGTACAATTTATATGCTAAGCTGATTATTTATCAAATTTGAGCTTCTCATGTCTGATCCTGTTTGTACTGTCATGCTTTTTCTCCTCGATAGTGATAAGTAAGAGGGCATGTGGATGCTTTTGATTGTGATGTGAGGAGCAGCCATCTCCAGAGAGACTAAACATTGGGGGAAAGAGCAGGCTGGACACATGGAAACGGATTCAGACAGGACCAAAACTATTTCCTTAGCTTCACTGATGAAGGGTTTTTACCAGGTCCTTAGTCAGGAGGAACTGGAACCTGATATCAAAACCCACTGTATGTCCTTTATAGTTTCTTGTATATAATTATGTACCATAAACTGTGCAGGGTTTGCATTCCAGGGCGTGGGATCAGTCACTCTCAACAAATCTTTCTGTTGACTCCCTTAAGTCCCAGCTAAGAGGCCCTTGAAGATTTCTCTGAATTGGGCAGAACTGGCTATTGTGGTAGAATCTAGTGCCCAGAGGAAGTAGCACCCTCCTCCCCCCAATTCCACCTGGTATGCACCACTGTTTGCCTGCAGGTGAGCATCATCTGACAGATACACTTTGCCTCTGGTACCAGAAGATGCCAGTGTGTGCCAGCATGACTTTAGGAATGTATGTTTCTGTCCCCATACTGTTCCAAAGTCACTACACTTCCTGTTGGAAGAGGGCTCTTCTCTTTGTTCCTCTTCCAAGTTTGGACCTTGTCTTGCATTCGAGCCTCGATCCACAGAGGGCCCAAGGAAAGGTTGGGCTTCAAAAATACTGAAGGCTTAGGTTGTTGTTTTCAACCACTCAGCTCATGTGCATGTCTGTAAAGCATTGCTGAAACTGGAGGAGTTTCAAAGACAATGAGGCGCATCAAAGAATAAATGATCTAATATAGTAGGTGAGTTCCTGGCAATTTAGTCACTGAACAAGGATGCAAAACAGACCCTGGGTGATAGACCTTCATGTCGTCAAAAATATATTCCATAACTTTAAGAAACATAACTGTTCTTTCTAAAGAATGTTGTAAGGGGCCTCCGTGGTGGCACAAGGGGTTAAGATGCAGCACTATGAAGCTATCTGCAGCCACTGCAGCATGAGTTCAATCCCTGACCAGGGAGGTGAACCACATGGTCTAGCAGACCTCTCCTGTCTTGCCCCCTGCTCCCCTCAGCACTATATTTCAGTGGATCTGCCTGTTCTGCTCCCCACAATATTTATCTGTGAGTCTCAACACTCTTGTGCAGGACTATTCTGGTCACAGACTCACAGCAGCACATCATGAAGTATGGGGGTACACCAAAGTCATCTATGCAGCCAGCTAAGTGGCATTATTAAATAATCCAATGCAGAGATGTAGCAAAGGACAAAATCATTCAGAAGAAGGAAGGAGGCTAGATGTAGATACAGGAGAAGTTGGGGAAAAGTTCATCTGTTGTTAAAATCAACAAGTACAATGTTGACAGTTGAGGCCCAGATGTCCCATTAAGAAATGTCCTACTTAAACAGTCTCAAAAAGTTGGCAGCTGTCCTTGTGGGAACCAAGAGCAGGAGCAGCAGCTGTAGTGAATGATCCAGAAGTGTCCTTTCTACACATCTGGCTTCATCTTGATTCATGGACCTCTTCTCCTCAAGGTCTTCCAGTTGTGTCTCTTATCACTGAGAAGAACTGAGGTCTTCTCAAAGAACTGAGGCCTACAGGACCTCTATACCATCTACCTCCTAGCCCCAACCTCTCTGACCTTATCTACTCTCATCTTTGCTCCTTCTACTCCAGTCAGGCCTACTTGCTGTGCCCTTAACACACCAGACATGTGGCCACAGGGCCTTTGTATTTGCTGTTTTCTCTGGTTAGAATACCATCCACTGGATACCTGCTCCCCCTTACCTTTTTAAGGTCTTTTCTCAAATGCCACCTTGTCAAAGAGGTTTCCTCTGATGACCCTTCTGAAAGTTGCAAACTCCTCCCTCCTATTCTCTATCCCCCTTCCTTGTTTTATTTTTCTCCATAACACATATGTCCACTTAACACGCAATCTAGTTTCCTTATTTTTTTAACCTTCCCTGACAAGAATGTAAGTTTCATGCAGGCAGAGATTTTTGTCAGTTGTACTCCCAACTGTATTCTCAGGGGTTAAAATAAGAACCAGAATTCAAATCCAGGCATGAACTATGCTCTGTACACTCCTGCCCATCATTCTGCTTTTAGAAGTCCTGAGAGACAAAAGGCAGAAATCCAATCATTCTGGAACAAGCTCAAAGCCTGAGAAGGCTCCAGCCCCAGGGGGTGAGGAGTAGGGAATACGGCCTCTAGGATCCAGCAGCCTTCATACTGCATGGATCTGAGATGGTGTGTGGCATTCTGTTTATTTCCTAACTTCACCAAAAAATGTAGGAGCCTGCCAATTAAAAAATGTTTTCATGACCCCAGAAAATCCATGTATTGGAGACATTTACTTTAAACAGTCGTTCCACCATAACAGGAAAAAGAGGTAGAGCAGAGGAGTTTATTATAACAGCTGCTTTCATACCCAAAACAAAGTTTGGCTGTTTTTGGCAGGTTGTACTATAGTAGAGTTGGCAAGAAGCTGACAGACTGCGTGAGTTTCCTTTCAAAAGATCTTTTGCTTCCTTAGAAAAACCCATGACTGGACTATCTAGTGTGAACTGCAGACGTCTGTTCCTCTTTTGCTCCTCTGTCCTCCCAGGGCTTCCAACCTATGGAGGCCGAAATAGGGGCATGAGCTTGTAGAACAGAAAGAGTGTGGGCTTCGGAATTGTGACGACCTGGGTTAGAATCCAGTGTTTCTTTCATTAGCTGCTTCACTCTCCCAGACTCAGCATCCTTGTGCAGGGCTATCCGAAGAATTAGAGTAAGACAAATACAGCTCCCAGCACATTACCAGGTGCGGCTTTCCATTACGACGATATTACTATCATTACTTTAGATGGCTAGAGGGTGGAGTTCTACATTTCTTGTGGGATGTTCCATTTTACAAAATGCACCCAGCACAGAAATTATAATGCAACTCCATTCCTGGGGGTTGTTTAAAAGTATCTACACCCCCTCCCTTCCAACCTACAAAGTGGGCAAGCTACAGAAAAAGGAGAGATGCAGGGTCAATGCTCTGTGTCCAAAAGTGGAGGGAAGGGGAGGGAGAGAAGGGGACCTGCAGTGGCTGGGAAGAGAGGACTTTACTGGGTTTAAAACTGGAAATCCTACAGGAAGCAAGAGGCTCCTGGCTCCTAGGACCTGGGCTATGCTGGGCTGTGCCTCCTGCAACCCTGAGAGCACAGCCAGGAGCTGAAACCCTTTCAGTGCTAATGGTTTCCAGATGGCATCGAGAGACCAGCACTCCAAGCACCTAGCACCCGGGTGCAGGAGTCTGATGCCCATCAGGCTGGTGACCCAACGTCATAAAGAATACTGAGAATTGAACTGAACCCCTGCAAACTTGGTAATGTCACTGTGGCACAGAAGCCACCTTCTTCCTTTCTCCAGCAATGGCTGCTCCTCGGCATCCAAGTCTAAGACCCGCAGAAGCACAGTCCTTGATACACAAAAGAAATGAGCTTCCCCAAGCATCTGGAAGATACATGCTAGGCTGAGTATGGACCATGCTGTAATGGAGGGAATCCGTGGCATCGCTGGTAGCTTTGAAGATAGTACTACTTTTTACTTCAGAAGCCTTTAACCCTCTGTCTGTTCAGGGCCTGAACTTGGAGGACTTACCTTCCAAAGAAAGATAGGGAAGCCGGTGGAGTAGCACAAGGACATGGGATTCACAGGGACACCACCAACTAGACACAGTTAAAGCTCCCTCTTGGGCTGAAGCCTGGCGAGGAGTCGGGCTGGGGGAAAGCAGGGGCTAAAGCCGGCACTGCTTCCCCACTGAGAGGGCTGTGGTTTGGTTCGGGTGTTAAGACATCCCAAATTCCGAATACCAGCTCAACCAAAAGGAGAATGTGTGATTGTGTATATCATCAGCCCAAACCCCATAACTAGGGGTGAGGTACCAAGTAAGGCTCTGGCGTGGCACTGATCAATCAGGAGCTGCACCACAGTGCTCCCCAGCTGAGTATCAGCCCTGCCTATATCCCAACAGAGACATTTTAAAAATACCACAGCAATTACTTGTGGGTGGAATACCCAACAGCAGCCAACACACTTTCCGCTGTTGACTTTCACTGTTGACTTTCGCTGCCTGGCACTTTTCCTGGAGTGCGCCCTGCTCCGTGGTAGCCCGGCCACACAGAGCTGACAGGACATCAGGAGACGGACTATATGCTCCCGTTATGAATCAAAAACAAAAAGTGTTACAGAAGCAGACAGCCAAATGGCTATTTTAAGTTGCTCCACTCTTTAGGGGAAGTAGCTCCAAGGACAGAGCCAGGGGTCTGAGAATATTCTTCCATTGCTACGAAATAAAAAATCCAAAGTGTATTGCTTTGTGAATCAAACTCGGATGCAGGAGGATCGCGTGGAGCCCCGCAGGATGTGGCTAGTGAGAGCAGATGAGCCAGAGGCAGTAGGTCCTGCCCTCCAGGAACTTAGAATGAAGATTGTCACAACTGACTTCCTGCCAATTTTTGTCAAAGTCAGAGAGAATTAGCTCCTCACACATGGCAGTTCTGCTGCTCTCTGGGAAGTTCTGAGAGCCAGAAATCTACTCAGAACCATGATTTTATCTTGTCCTTTCAAGACCCTTCCGACACTGTATACCCTTCCCCTTTCCCCACTTCGTTTTCAAACTCCTAGACTGCTACCCTCTCAGTCCTCACCGGAGATGCCAAATGCCAGCCCTTCTCTGCCACCCATTTCATTTTCAGCAAGTCTACACCTTCTTCCTGGCTCTTTCTCTCCACAGATGACCTTACATCCAAACCACCAGGAAGGATTCTGAATCCCCGTGGGTGAGGGCTGAGTGGGGTGTGGGAGAAATGTGGATCTGGTTCCCAACAACATGCCCTCCCCACGCCAGGGTTTGCTCTGCCTGTTTGTTAGACAAGGGCTGGGCAGATTGTTCAGCCATTTTATCCCAACACTTGATCTTGCTCCCTTACTCCAAGGCAGGTCCACGCAACGTGAACGCTTTAGAAAAGCAAAATAGGAAAACTGGAGGGGAAAAGGAAGAAAGAAAAGGAACCAAGAGCAGAAGAGAAAGACCCAGCTTCAGAGTGATCACAACATATTCAGGTCAAAGTTCAAAATACTAAAACTGCTTCTAATGTCCCACTAAGAAGCAGCCTCTCAGAGTGATTTAAGAGAAGTGGTCTGCTCCCCAGGGGGGCTCGTGAATCTTCATGCATGACGGCTGCATTGAGAGTCCAGAGTTGCACAGTTAGGAGGGTGGTGATGCAAAGGTCAGAAGCACGAGGGAAGAGTTCATTCATCAAGCCCGACACGAACACGCCCAGGACCTGATGGCTGCAAGGACCCGAGCCATCTGGCAGCTTTGCTTGCAAGGCCAGATTACAAAAGCACCAACACAGAAACCACAAAGGAGAAGATGAAGCTGTATTTCCAGAGGAAAAAAGCAAAAATTTCTACCCAAAGCTGAGGTAAGAGCTTTATTTTTCCCCCTATGAAGAAGAAAGAATCCTACTTCCCTCTGATTTGCATTATTTTTAGCAGACATGCCTCAGTTTTGATGCCAATTATGTCTCCCCATGTCACTTCCCCAGCCTGAAATTTGCCAGTGACTTCCCACTGCCTAGAGTGTACAACATAAGCTGACAGCATGGCACAGAGGCCTTTGTGATAGAACCCCCCACCCAGCTCTTCCCCAATTCTCCCTGCAGACTTCTCAGACTTCCGGAGCACGTTGTATTGTCTCACGCTTCCCGTGCTAGGTGCTTTTCCCTCACCTGGAATACCTTCCCTTGTCTTGTCCTGCTCAAATGTTACTGATCCTCTATCACCCATCTCAAAACTCTGACTCCTCTGTGAAGCCTGACTTCTAGACTCCCTCTGCCCGTGAAGGCCATCCCATCACACAACTTTCACTGCAATGGAGACTACAACTGTATCTTTCTGTGCCTAGCACACAGGAAGTGCCTGAACATAGGCCGACTATTCATATAGCGTTCATTTGAATTCTATATGGACACACATCTAATCTCAACCCTTCCCACCCCTGCCCCCACGCCACACACTGTCATCACTACCTCTGGGGATGCAGGTTCTAGTTTGGCCCCTGAGCAGGGCCCCAGGGCTGGGATGAATGGAATACAGTGAATGCTATGTCAGAAATCAAGTTGGAAACTTACAGATGAATGGCTTCAAATGCTTAGAGACCTCACTCATATGCACAGCTTTCAACTCAGGCAGAGTATATGTTTTCGTGAGTGAGGAGAGCAGATCAAAGTGGGTAAGAAGTAGAAAGAGACAGTGGCATAGGGTCTTGTACAGTCTCAGACCTGATGTTTTTCCAGCCTTCTAGGCCACCAGCCCCTGCCAAGTGGTTCTATCTAAAGAATCACATTATTATTTCTGTCAATTTTAATTTTATGTTTAATTAATACTTTTCCAAAGAGCCACAGAAGTTGAGATTTTTATAAATGTCAAAGTCAGTGGGACCAGACTCAGTCAGGTAAGTGCAGGCAGGGAATGCGCTTCCTAAAACATGTGCAGAAAAGTGCAGAAGTGGGTATTTATATAGGAAGGAATTTTTAAAACTGAGATGTAATTCTACTCTTAAAACCTCAGTTTTCATTAGTCTGGCACATAACTGACAGGAGGAGAATGGGACCTCTGAATCTCAAGTGCTCTGTAGTTCTGAAACTTGGTGTAGTCGGTGTTCCATTAAAACAGTTCTCCTGTCATCAGGAAAATAATTGCTGGGTTTACAAATGTCAAGAACTCATTATTTTGGCATGTCAAACAAGTATACCAAGTCTATGATCTTCTAGAGATGAGAAAAAAGAGCTACTGCCACCCTGGAGGAAACAGGAGCCTTTCTAGAATTAGGAATGCCTTTGCTAAGCCTCTGTGACAGACCCGCGGTGGAGCTGGGATAGCACTTTCATCACCACATACCAGCTGCACAGTGGGTTAAAAAGGCATCACAGATAACCAGAAGATGAAATATTATTCCTAGGGAGAATGTATCTTTAAATTATCAAACATCTGCCTTACAAATCACCTTTCCTAAGTTGTGGTATATCTGTACAAACCGTTCAGATATACTGATGAAAAAAATTCCCTTTTTCTTTCTAATTTTCATGCAGTCAAGAACACAGGATCAATTCCTTGGCAACAGTTCAAAAAGCTTTGGTACATATATACTATGGACTATTAAGCTACCTTTTAAAAAATAACAATTATATGTAATGAAATAACTAAGAGTTATTATTGGGGAAAAAAGTGACGAAATCATTTGTAGCAGTGAACACCTGCTATACCCGTGGCAATGTTACTTCAATTAGAAAAATATATATGATCAATTATTTTCACAAGTGTATGGTCTGCCTTACTATTTTTTATAGCAAATCACTCAAAGGCAAGAAGAATATCTTCTAAGTGTTCTGCATCTCATCACACTGGACTAAGTTTTCCTAACCTAGCAAATGCCTGGCATGCAGAAGTAGATTCAGATAAACTTTGCAAAAGCTGGAAGCTGGACTGAAACTCAAAGTATAGTGTGATGGAGAGGGCATGGCCCACAATCCTACATTCCTATCCTGACATCCCTCTTACTGACACTTAGCTCTTGGGAGCCCCATTTTTCTCATCTGTAATATAGGCATTAATTGATGTACATCACAGGATCATCATGCAGGGTAGGTGAGATCACGCATCTACAGTGAGTGGTGAAGGCGGCATTGAGTGGGTCAACATATTGTAGATTTCCTCTTCTTTCTTCCTGGTAAAATACAATTCCTTTTTGGGGTGTCTGCTGCAGATAAAGGGCACACTTTCTGATGTGCATCTCCATGCTGTCTATTGTACAGGACCATTCACATGGGAAGTCTGTGGTTTCCCAGCACAGCCTGAGATCACATGGGGAAGTTGGGCACATTCCAGAGCTCAGAGCTGGGGAGCAAATTGCTGTGTCACCCCTTCTTAGCTAACTGTAATTAGTATGAAAGGTGAATTTTTAGTTTAAATTGGTGAGGAATGCTAAAATAGAAGATGAGGGTAATAGCTTAGTAGTAACATGAGGGAAAAAAGACCTGGGCATTTATGTGAGCAGCTATTGTGTGATGGAGGTGGGCAGTGACAGCTCAGGAGGGAGACGAATATGCCCTCACATCCCAACTCCTGAATGCCTCATAACATCCCAGAGAGGGTCTCCCTGCTGGTGCAAGGGGTTAAGCACAGCACTATGAAGCTATCCACAGCCTCTGCAGCATGAGGTAGATCCCTGGCTAGCCAGGGAGCAATCCACATGGCACAGCAGACCTCTCCTGACTCTCCCACTGCTCCCCACAGCAATGTATTTCAGTCAATCTGACTGTTCTGCTCCCCACTCTGTCTTTGGTGAATCCTCTCACTCCCAACCCTCTGGCCTGTACCCTAGTTCTTGTATGCATAAATAAATCTAAAAAAAATAAGGAAAATTTAAAAAAATAACATCCCAGAGAGTGAAATAAAATATTATCTGCCCAAACCATGACAAAATGTGAGCTTTGCTATCTCAGCTATGAAACTTAAGTTATGATTGTATTGGTTTTGTGTCAATTTAAAAAAGATTCAAGAACAAAAATCAAGAAATAAATATGAGTTCCAACCTATGGACAGTCCTAGCAACTCAACCACAGGTTGCAGCTTCTCCTCTACTCCACCCCCACCTCCCCCCGCCTCAACCCCCACACCTATGCATGAATGCGTACGCGTGTGTACACTCATACTCTCTCTCTCTCTCAACCTGTGCAACTGCCAGCAATGCCTCAGATTTATCAAGACTCTAGAACAGTGATGCTAAGCCTTGGGTATATTTGACATGTCCTAGAAGTTTCTACAAATCATGAGACACAGATCATACCCCCAAGGCCAATGAATGTGAGGCCCAGTTGATTCCAATGTGCTGCCAAGACTGACCACAACAGATCCAGAAGCCTGGTCACATTTGAACCTGGAGGATGGCACCAGTCTGGGTCACAGACTTGAGTAAGGTTGAATTGAGGTAGGATCCTGTACGCGAGTGTACACACGTGTACGCATTCATGCATAGGTGTGGGGGTTGAGGCGGGGGGGTGGTGGGGGTGGAGTAGAGGAGAAGCTGCAACCTGTGGTTGAGTTGCTAGGACTGTCCATAGGTTGGAACTCATATTTATTTCTTGATTTTTGTTCTTGAATCTTTTTTAAATTGACACAAACCAATACAATCATAACTTAAGTTTCATAGCTGAGATAGCTGAGCTCACATTTTGTCATGGTTTGGGCAGATAATATTTTATTTCACTCTCTGGGATGTTATTTTTTTAAATATTCCTTATTTTTTTAAGATTTATTTATGCATACAAGAAGATGAGTAACCAGGACAGTGAGTGTGACCTCTGATATAAGGACAACTGGCAAAGGACATGGAATGAGGAAACTTGGGAGCCTAATCAGTACTTAAGCCCTGTCATGTGTAAAAGGTATTGTTTTGTTTTCCCTACAATCCTATTAAAGGATGGGAACTAGATAGAAATAATGGATTTCAGCTCAATCACAAGAAGAGCTTTCTTATATAACAAAAACTCTTCAAAGACTAGGAGGCCTTTATGTGCAAACACAGACTAGCTTGAGGCCCCACTCAGCAGAGATTCTATGGAGGGAAATGAGGCATCAGACAGGGAATTAGGCTAAATGACCTTTTGGATCCTATATAAGTTTGTGATTCTAGGTGTCTGATTTCAGGAATTCAATGGCTAGTAACTACCGACTGCATAGTGAAGAAAAAAATTTTGTTTGAGTAAGGTGAACAAATCCCTACCAAATGGATAAACATGAGTGGGTTGGGACATAGGAATAAACCCAAAAAGACTGAAATGCCTAAAAGTTCTTCTCACAACAGCATACAATTCATTAGAGCAATTCAGAACACAGCAATAATAGCAGCTACACTAAATGGCTTCCCTGTGGCAGCTCCCTGGGAGACTATCTACTGATTTAAGAAGGCAGACACTCTGGAGGGGATCCCTGCTGTTTATATGGTTGTCCAAGTTAATTATCCCTATATTTTCAAATGGAGTGAATAGTGGGTAGTCTGTTCATCTAGGTCAAATATTTCAACCTATCTTTGTCCCTTGACAGTCCTGCAAAATTACATAGTGGTGTTCTTTTGGGTTATAAGAAAAGATTAGGTTAAAAGATAGCATCCACCTTCTTTATGAGTTCAACAACAGTAAACCCCTATTTCTTTTTCTTTTACATTAGGAAATGAGACTTTAATTATTGTAGGAAATAAGCAAGATTTGACAATCTCTTTTCTTTACTAGAACAATTTTTGCATTTACTTAAATTTTTTTAAATTATATATATATATTTTACATAATTTTTCATTTTTGCACAATGTATGCATCTTCATCTTGGCTATATTCCCCCACACAATTCCCACCTCCCTTATTCTGACCCTAATTCCTCCACTCCTCCCTCCCCCCACCTCCATAGTGTGTCTCTGGTTTATAGTTGCTTGTTGATTTTGACCTTATTATAATTAGTCTTTTTCCTGGTCCCTTATTTAGGTTTTCTAAATTCCTGCTATGAGTGAGACCATCGGTATTTTTCATTTTCTTTCTGGCTTATTTCGCTGAGCATGATCCCTTCCAGCTCCATCCATGTTGCTGCAAATTGCATGTGTTTATCTTTTTTGAATGCTGAGTAATATTCCATTGTGTATATGTCCACATCTTCTTGATCCAGTCATCTATTATGGGGCATATGTAAACCCCTATTTCTAAAGAACTTTAATTAGACCTAACTCTAAACAAGCGGTTTAAAGGAATATTTTAAAGAACAAGAGACAGAAGTTTTCAATTCATGTCATGTTTTTTTCCCTTGGAGTTTATGAATATGTTTCTTCATAGAGATCATGAAAATCTGGTCTGTGGTCTCTGCAACCATTCTGAAGAGCAGTAATCACCACTGCACAAGGGAAGAAAATAGCACAATGAAGTGCTGATACTGACTACCAGAACAAAGAGGGTGTCAGACTGAAGGAACTTAATGTGTCAATGTTGCAGGTACAGGGTGTGTGTGTGTGTGTGTGTGTGTGTGTGTGTGTGTGTGTGTGAGAGAGAGAGAGAGAGAGAGAGAGAGAGAGAGAGAGAGAGAGAGTATATATGGGTTTAATTTGCAAAATCAGTCAAATCTTTGGAAGAGTGAGGTGCTCCTGAATGGCATTGCCCAGAGGTCATTTAAGGTTGATCACATTTTGGATAGTCAGAGTAGCCAGGGACAGTGTTAGGGTTCACAAGCACACCTTAGAGGAAGCTAGACTATCAGTGAACCTGCTGTGGGTAGAGTGGTTTGGCCCTTGAGGAATGGTACCTTCAGGGAACTGCCAGATCACTGAACAGCAGAAGTTACAAATGTCCCTAAGGCCATGTCCCATCTCTGCAAGGCTCAGAACCAATCACAAGCAGACTGAAGACTAGGATGTGGTCGCAGCCATCTGGAACCCCAGAATGATGATGCTAAAGTGCTGTTGATGCAAAAGTAGCAGCAGCATCACCTGAAAACGTGTTAGAAGCAGCTATTTCCCCAGACCTGCTGAATCAAAATCTGCATTTTAGCAAAAGCCCAGATGGCTCTTGTGCTATTAAAGTTGGAGAAGCATTTTGATGAGACCTTAAGTTTCTAATCACTCATTTAAAAATAAAATTAAAATAAGACTTTAAACAGTAGTTTTAGGTTTATAGCATAATTGAGAAAAGGTACATCGATTTTACATATACTTTCTGCCCCTACACATACACATCTTCCAAATTAACAACATTCTACTCTCCTCCCACCCCACTGGTATATTTGTTACAGTTGATGAAACAACATTGACACTATATTGACCTGCAGTCCCTAGTTTACATTAGGGCTCATTCTGGGTGTTTTAATTCTGTGCTTTGTTCCAATGTATAATGACTTGTACCCATCATTATAGTATTGCACAGTAGTTTTGTGTCCTAAAAATCTTCTCCCATTTAATTCATCCCTTCCTTCCCACAACTCCTGACAACTGTCTCTATAGGTTTTTTTTTTTTTTTGCTCCTTAATAGTTTTGCTCTTTCCAGAATGTCATATAATTGCAATCATATAGTAGGTCACCTTTTCAGATTAACTTCTTTCACTTAGTGATATGCACTTAAGGTCCCTCCAAGTCTGTTTATGGTTTCATAGCTCATTTCTCTTTAGCACCAATTAACACCCCATTGTCTGAATATATCAGAGTTAATATATCCATTTACCTAGTGAAGGGCATCTTAGTTGCTTTCAGGTTTTGGCAATTACGCAGAAAGCTGCTGTATACCTCCATGTGCAGGTTTCCGTGTGGACATATTTTCAACTTCTTTGGGTAAATGCCAAGGAGCATAATTGCTGGACTGTATGGTAAGAGTATTAGTTTGTAAGAATAACCTCTCCTTTTTTCAGATACAAAATTGAGTCTAGAGAAGTGACTTGTCCAAAGTCACACAATAAACTCGTGGCAGACATGTCTTGACACTTCACCTGGAAACACAGGTTATGGGAGAAGAATGGATAAGGGAAACCAGAAGACCTGATTTTGGAAGCTCTGTGCCTTGGTTTCTTCACCCATGGAAACTGAGAAGCTTATCCTTCCCTAAAAGGGTAATTATGAATATTCAGTAAAGTAACATACCTGAAAATGCTGAGAGGGCTCAGAAATTTAACTGCTAAAATTTTGTCTGTTCCCACTAGAACTTCCTACGGACTCAGAGTCAGATGGACACATGACTAAGGTCTGAGGGGCTCCCCACATGGTGAGGAGTTTTGTTAGGCAAAGAATGCAGAACTCTGCTTCATTGGCTAAAGGGTAGGGTGCCACACTGCTCCCCGTGTTCTTTAACACGGTTGTCTATACTTTATATAGATCCCTAGATGTTTCCAGTCCTGTTTTCTAACACAGTGACAAGCTCACTTTTGGCAGATTAATTGGTAGAGTTGTCAGCACAGCTGCCTTTTATTGCTAATAAACTTGGATTCCTGTGAGCTGCGGTCTTAATTATTTGTTATTTCTTTTTCTAAGGGGGATAAAGTATGTCCTGCTTTAGGTTGGTGTTCTCTCACATTAGGACAAGGAACTGGAGAATGCACTAAGGTAGTTTTCATATGGCAGTGAATAGGAGGAGTGCCACAGAAAGAGCAAAAATTGAGTGGAGGCTACAGCATCCTTATACCAGCTTTTCCCCCTACTTTACTTCATCCTCTCATCCCAGTTTTTCTCACTGCCCCCCACATCAATGATTTAATGGCAAGAGGCAGAGACACAACCTCTTTCAGTAAACCTCATGATGAAATTTCCACCAGTAAAATCCCATTGAAATGTTTGAAGGCTATATTGTAGTGCAACCCCTCGGTGATGTTTTCCTACGTATTTGAGAACTGACTGATCGCTCACTGTACCATCAATTCAGCTACACCCATTACAATGGTATATTTTCATAGTTCTTAAAAATAATCTGTGCTACAAGAGACTATGGTGATGGTTCATGGGTGACTTCGTGGTGGGAATTTTATGGGGACTACACCTGAGAGGAGAAATCAAACGGTACAAAAATGAACAGTGATGTATATATATAAATCTTAAAAAAAATAATCTGTGCTAGGAAAATTCAAAATCTTTGTTGATCGAATTTACAGGGAAAAGAAAAAATCATTGCTCAGTGTAATCATTGCATACCATGTGTAACTTCTTAAATCTTCACTATCTTGAGTTTAATAGTGATTTTCCTTGCATGTGACAAATTAATATTATATTAAAAAGAATCCTGTTGACTTTTTACCCTACCAAGAAATACTCAGGTCATTTCGCTATTAGCTCTCTCCAACACTGGGGATATAGGCAAGCAAAGGAAAATTAATCTATGGGGAACACAAAGATCTGTTTTAACCAATAGCTTCATTATCTTCCTCAGAAAATAGTTTCCCAGATCATCTACTTAGTAGGCAGATGTGTGGGTTCACCACCTTCTTTCATTTCTACCTTCCAATCAAGGGACTAATGAACTGTAAAACAGTCTCAGTGGGACAGCAGAAAGGATAAGGAACAAAGAACATGGTAATAAGCCATCTTCATAATAGGTCCATGAAATGGTAATTTTTAAGACTATTAGCAGCATTCAGCTTCCAAGTGGAAAGACACAGTAAACTACTTATTATACTATTTTATTATAGTCAAATAACACCTCATTTTAAATAAAGACCTTATAAAGTTGAATGAGATTAATGTTTTAATCAGAGTTATCTGTATAAACTCAAGCTAAATTCACCTAATTGGATCATTGACAATGGGCTGTTCGGTCATTAGTCTTCATTAGTGTGGCGCCATCATAACGACAGATGCTTACATGGCTTCCAAGTCTGAGAAAGCATCATCCCCCAGCCTCTCTATGAAGAGATTCTCTTAGAGTTTTTGTCTGTATGTGGGTCTCTCCAAATGCCACCTCATATCCAGTGAAGTTTGTAAACTCCAGTTCTAATCTGCTGAAGCCATTTCATCAATTACCTGTGGCCACCCATGGCTGAGAGCTGTTATGTCACAGAAACGGAAGGTTGGGGAAACAACTGGAAGGCACCCAGCAATGATGGGATATGAACTAATTGTGTCATAAAAGCCAGGTTTTGCCACAAAATCTGAGTCTCACAAAAACTTGAGGAGTAAATACATCAATTATTTGCAATGTACTCATAAAATTCTCACCTACCATTAATCCCTTTCAGGTCAGGAAGCCCTTAGGAAAGTGCACACCTTCCCTCCTCAAAGCAGGGGCAGCTTATTTACATTTTCAACACCACAAGTAGTTTATCTTTGGAGTTCTTCTCCTGCTAGGCACTGTCTTCTTTCTCCTGAATGCTTCTTTCAGTCCCCATGTACTGACATGCCTGCCAGTTAATCGAAGCACCTAACTTGGTATCTTCTTCCCAGTTTTCCTAGGTTCCAAGTATCCCCTTCCTTATATAACAAACACTCCTGGAGAGTGTATAAATCAGGTGTAAGAATGAAGGAACCCTGACTGCATTATCCACAATTTAGCGTGAAGGTAGAGCAACTCACCACATCTCTCCCAAGAGTCTTAACAAGTACTTAAAAGATGAGCTCATTAATATAATGGAGTTTAAAATTGATAGACTTTGAGTCAATGTGACTTTGGGAAGGAAGTTAATTCAGGCAGAATTTGAAAAGATATATATCCATTTCACACACACACACACAGAGCCATGCTGTAGAATACTATGCAGCAACGAAAAGACAGTGTTATGTATAAATTAACGCTTCCCTTAATGACCTCAATAGTTTCTTCTAAGAACAAAGCAGGTCTAGAATCAGTCATTTTTCTTAATGTTGGCCAAGACTGTTTTATTCTTATAAACATTATAATGAAAAAATATTGAATTAAAAGACAATGTTATTCAAAAGACCTGATGTACGAAATGGAAATTCCCCAAGATACTGTAACAGTAACCCCATTAAGGCTTTTTAAATCTAACCTT
Organism: Talpa europaea; assembly: GCF_964194135.1. Classification (NCBI taxonomy): domain Eukaryota; kingdom Metazoa; phylum Chordata; class Mammalia; order Eulipotyphla; family Talpidae; genus Talpa; species Talpa europaea. The sequence goes on along the minus strand of NC_140080.1, from coordinate 58,936,939 downwards.
GATAACAAATACAAATAACAAAGCCCTGATCTTCCTCCACCAATTCAGGATAATCACCCCAACTTCTCCCCCTGCTTCCAAGAGATTCAAGCTCACTTGGTGCCACTCACAGACTCAAACCTGAAGAATGGATCTGGACACTTGGCAAAGCACTTGTGAGAAACTGCTAATCCCCAAGTCCAACCAATGGGTATAGAAACCTCATTTGTGGTCAAAGTCACACTCACAGATCAGTTCACAAATGCAAATTCATTTTCTGCTACAGTACCCATAAACCTCATCCACAGCTTTCTGATGACTGACATGTATTCTAGTGGGAAGACCAAAGATAATATCGTCATGGAATTTTCTCTAACATTAAAAGCACAAATAAAAACAAACATGGCCAAACACACAGAGATAGACTTCACAGGATGACATCTCCAGTTGAGGCAGTTCCTAGCAACCATGAGTGCTCTGCCAAATCACATCTGCATTTCTCAAGTGCTGGCCTCAGGTGCTCCCAAAATCTAGGAAGGGAAGCCAGCCCTGCTGTCCAAACACCAGTCTGTTAGGGAGCAGAAATGGGCAATGCCTCTCCTCCTAGGAGCTATTTTTTGCAAAAGTCAAGAGAAACCTGGAGTAGAAACTTTCAAAGCAGGAACTACTCTATGACTCAGATTTTTGGGGAGATGCCCCATTAACTATTTGAGGGCACTCAGTGTCATTCAGCAAATGATTCTTTTCAGTGCTAATGGAGTAAAAACAACAGAAGCAACAACTCTTTTAGTGCATGGATTATAATCCCAGGAGTTAAGAATTCATTCCCTTTTTTCTGAATGTCACTGTTCAGCAAAGGTCATATAAGGACCTGGCACACTCCTCATCTGCTGCCTTGTTGGGACAGGCATCGTCTGTTAGTCCCAACTAACCAATGTTTGTCAGGAGGAGCTGTGTTGGTAGCTGTGGGCAGCTGTGTGTTGACAGAGAACTGGTTCCTCTCCTTTTTCTTTTACTCTTACTCTTTTCTTTCGCTCTTTTTAAATCTGAATTTCCAGGGGCCTCCCTGGTGGTGCAGGTGGTTGAACGCAGTGCTGTGAAGCTGTCCGCAGCCTCTGCAGTGTTGGTTCGATCCCCGCCAGCCGCAGAGCAACCCACATGGTGAGCAGACCTCTCCTGTCTCGCCTGCTGCTCCCCTCAGCAGTGTATTTCATCAGTCTGCCTGTTCTGTTCCCCACTCTGTCTTGGGTGAATCCTCTCACCCTCCCGTGCATCTGGCCTGTACCCCGGTTCTTGTATAAATAAAATAAATCTTTAAAAAAAAATCTGAATTTCCAGCTTCACTGCAAAGCCATTTCTAAACAATAGGTTTCCCAAACTAGTCTCAGGTTTGTCAGAGGGTCTCATTCCCCCTGACTGAACATGGACCGTCTCTAACGATGCGGAGAGAAGGTGACTCATAGGTGTGTACTTACTTTCATCTTACAAACCCAGTCTCCCTAAACTTCCAAAACTCTGTGTTTTGAACTAAAAGAGACTTAGGAGATGATGATATCCTCTTATTTTAAGAGTATGTGCAGGTGCCCACTGGAAAGAGGTGACTAATAAGGTGTGTGCCTAAACAGAAGCAAGCAGGAATTAACATTCTGGAACATTTTAACCTATTCAGTTTGGGAATGGGTTGCTTTTGGAAACCTTTGGCAAGTAGCTGTAATGAGTTACTTTTCAGCTTTTCAGTGTGTGCACATGTACCAAGTCATCAGGTCTGCTAATGCCACTGAGAACTGGAATACCCTCCTTGGCAGAAATGAGTAATTTTTTTTAAAGATTTTATTTTTTTATATGTTTTATTTATTTATACAAGCACTGGGTACAGTCAGAAGCGCGGGAGGGTGAGAGGATTCACCAGAGACAGAGCAGGAAGCAGAACAGGCAGACTGACAAAATACACTGCTGGGGGGAGCAGTGGGCACGGCAGGAGAGGTCTGTATGCCATGTGAGACCCTCGCCGGCCAGCCGGGGATCAAACCAGCGCTGCAGAGGCTGTGGGCAGCTTCGCAGCCCAGCGTTCAACCGCTGCGCCACCAGGGGAGGCCAAGTTATTTATTTTTTTTATTGGTGCTATATTAAGATCCTCTCTTTAGCACCTGTGACTATCTGTTTATAAGTACTCTTGCTGATCCTGAAGAGGAGAGTCTATCTTTAAAGATTGGGATACTACTTTACAATTTAATTAATTATGCCAGTGGTGGCATCGATATCTGAATTTTTACCTCCCATCTTTATATTTTCAGGGGGACCAAGAGAAAACAGTCTATTTCCTGCAAATTATCCATTCCACACCAAAATAACTAGATACAAGTTAGTTTTTTAGAAGTTCAATGAAAAAGTAGGTAGGAAAAGGTAAGAGTTTACTTTTACTTAAGTAGAGTACTCAGAGAAGCAATTATTACAACATACACAGTTCAATTTGATCCTTATATTTATAGTGAATAAGTACCTTTGGGAAGATATGGTCACTGAATATTAACAGTAAGATTATTTGAAGTTTCCACACTGTGAAATGATTCTTTCATTATACTGAGAACACACACATTCACCTGATCATACATGGCAACACACTTTGTGGGTTATTTTTTTTAATTATTTTTTGCATAGAGGAACTGGGGTGTAGGCCAGAGGTGTGGGGTGTGAGAGGATACACCAGAGACAGAATGGGGAGCAGAAAAGGCAGATCTAGTGAAATATGCTGGTAAGGCGAGCAGCGGGCCAGATAAGAGAGGTCTGCTGCACCATATGTGGATTAGTTCTCACCTGGGCATCAAACTCAGGCTAGGTGCTACTGCTGAGACTTAACCCCTACACCACCAGGAAGGCCTGGCAACAAACTTTCTATGTTTGTTAAATAGAGGGAAGAAAAAGCAACCCTTCTCATTTTATCTGGCTAGGGTGTCCCTGGGGCCATGCATGAGCTCTAGGAACAAGGGAATGCTTGCGTTGCATCACTTTAGCACTTCTCCTTTTTCCTGAGTTAATTGCAGGAAGCACTGGAATACCTACAGTATTTTCGAGTTTTTTCCAATAGATGCTATGGTATGCTGGTGGCTGCTAAGCATGGTTATCAGGCCCTATAATCCAGTATTCCTTTGGGAAACTACTGACCTTGGGAAGGTAGAAAAGCACTGAATTAAAATCTAAGGCCTGGGTTACAATTCTGGTTCCCCCACCCTTACAGCCACATCATGTTGATGAGGACTTAGTTTTCTCATCTGTATGATGGGATAATAATAGCAGTCTTGCTCATGGTTTTTATGCAATTCAAATTAGATAACTGATGGGAATGATGAGAATATATTTTACAAGTCGTAAAATGCAAAACTATGTGGGATTTGTTCTTTGGTGAAAACTTACTCTCTTAGTTTCAGTGACATTTGCAAATATTACTTCTGAGGAAAAAAAAAAAAACTTACCCACAATCACACAGCCTTTAGACCTGGGTTTGTGCTTCACACAACTGCTTCTGCTGCTACGGAAAAGGGCCATATCTCAAAAGATTCTCCACCCACAAGTATTTCTTTATTTCTATAATGCAAGGGCATATTATGCACCCACCTTCAACTTAGAGTTCACAGCAGACACGTGCTGTCACATCAGGGAAATCTACTTAGTAATCCAACCCTATTTCCAGGTTAGTTTGAGCTGAGCCATGGGATTGTACTATTGTCCAAGATGACCAATTATTTTCTATCCATGATTAAACATTATAAACAAGATTTTTCTTTATTACATAACCCAGAGTTCAAACTCCTTTGTACTGCAGGTCTTTGCCAATGGATAGAAGCTCAAGTTCACTGTCTGCTGTTCATATTTTTTAAGGGCCCCATTGTATGAAATAATATTCATGGATGATTGCCTAAAAGATATGGGGGACTTCTATTCCTCCAGATACCCTAAATTCTAGCTGCACATCAAAATAAACCATCAAAAACTAGCAGGCTTAGACTGAATCTTTTTGGCCTTATGTGGAGCTCCTTTTACTGAGTTATGCTTTGGCAGTATGCCATTGGCTTACATTGAGGGATATTTCAAGCAACAGTCCTACAAAGATTGCGAGGATAGGGATAATGCTGAAGATATTTCCACCACACTGTGCCTTTGATGAGAACCAACAGAGAAATGTCCCTTGGCTTTTCATTCCATCAAAAGCCTTTTTTCTCCTGAGAAACTACTTTTTTCCATATGGGCACAGCAAAGTTCACATCTCCCTTTTTGCTTTGGCATCTAGGAAGCTCAAATTTTTGTTCCATCTCTAACAACTATCACTATGTAAATTGTATATCAACAACTAACTGTTCATGATCTTATTATTTTTTATCCTTTATATTTCCTACATTTAAATTTCTTCTTTATACATTATCTGCTCCTGTAAATTCCACTAAATCCTTTTGAGAACATTAACTCTTCATGGTCTTCCAGAAGCCAAAAGGGCTTTCCAGCCTTATCTTTTCCCACTCTCTCCCATGAATCCAAGTCCATGATCCAACCACACTAACCCTCTTCATACCTTGAATCTGTGTCCTTTTCATGTTGTTCTGCAACTGCTTGTGCAGGCTCCTCTTCCTGGAATACCCTTTGCCTATTCGTTAGCCCAGTGAAATCCTATCACAACTCATAGCTCCTATCTCTGTTTCATATAGCTTTTTATTCATAATACCAATGTGGCACTTACACTATATTTCAGTAGACTATGTATATATATTGTATCCTTTGTGAGATCATAAACTTTTCGAAGGCAGTGCCAATTGCATTTTTCCTTTATTATCTCCAATGTCTAACCACAGTTCCAGATATCCAATAGTTGTTCTACAAATGTTTATATAATTCATGAGTAAATTATACCCCTTTTTCAGCACCAGCACCTGGGACCCATGCATTCAGTTCCCAACCTTGGTAACAAACATGCCATCTCAGTACTTGCATGTGGATTGTTGGGGTGGTTGCTGGAGGTGCAGATGCTGGTGTCTTTTCGAGTTTGGGATAACAGGTCGCATCAGTCCTTCCTCAGAGCAGACCTTAATCGTCCTACCCTCAAATGTTCTTCAGGAGACAGGAATACAGGGATGCTTCCCTATGGCCAACATTTGCTGCAGGCATTTGAGAACTTGGTCAAATTCCAGCTGTTTGTCACTGATGAGAACAGAACAGCAATCAGATGAAGCCAGGAACATAAAAAGGTGCACCTGATATGGTCTGATTCCATAGGAAAGAGGGGCCCAGATGTGGGGGTGGGAGGCAACCTGGGGTGCTGGGTGCATGGCGAGTGTAAAAATGCATATAAATGCTGAGGAAAGTTAACACAAGAAACGAATTATTCAATCAATTTTCCGAACAATGGCGTGGAAATGATGCTACCACAGCCTCCCTTGTCCTCCCAGTGCCAGAATATAGTATGTTTCTCATTTGTTTAAGAATCTGAAATATCCAGTGAATGATGAAATAGAACATAAAAATAGCATTACAGTGTTTACAGCAGAATGTTGCATAAAAACATATTAGACAGGCATTGCAGAGATGATGTTCCACATGGTGGGCAGTCTGCTTTCTACCTTGACACTTGCCCATTTTCACCACTGGCTTGGAGTTTGCTTTCCTCGAAACTTTACATTAAAATGAATGAGATCGTTACTTTTCCACTAGAAGATCACTGAGTCTAATATCCCATTTTACAGATAGATAAACTAAGGTGCTTTCAGAAATGCTGACCTGCCCAAGGCTACACACCGAGTGGCAGCAGAACCAATCCCTGAATCCCAGCCTGCGGTTCTTCCAGGATACCATGCCAGTTGTCTCTTGGTACCCATCAAACAAAAACTAAGTATAATAACTAGACACTCCTGGGAGAATAAGTCAGCCTGCTGTTTTCACATCAATGCCAAGACAGGGAAAAAATACCCTGTAGTGGAGTAACACTCATTTGAAGGTGTGAGCAAGTGATTAACTGGGCAGGGATGGGGACTGAGGTTACAGAGAGAGAGATCATACCTTCAAGCTTGGCATCTGGGGCTGGCTCTGTCAAAGACTCTAGGGGAGCTCAGCATCTGTTGACCCAGTTGTTGGAAGATGAGGTGAGTGAAAGCCAAGTGTGGCAGAATGCAGGGAAAATGCAGCAGAAATTAGGACTTGGCCTCCTGCTCTGCTGATGAGTGTGTTATGTTTGTCACTTGGCAACTGGGTTATGGTATGCATCAGCAAAAAGATACCCCAGATTTTTGCAGTTGAGCTGGGAGAGAGCAGGACCCTGCAAACATTTCACAATTTGGTTGGGGGTGTCATAGGGAAGACAAGAGTGTTTATTGTAATTTCAATTCTGGCACGACAGACTCACCCCTTTCACAGGGAGGCCAAGTGTATCCACCATCCCTGGGCATGCTCGGCACAGGGAAAAGGCTCATGAGAGGTGTCCCAACCCAACCACAGAAAGAACACTAGACATTTTTGAGTTTCTCATTGCCTTTTTTAAACAATAAAACATGGATAATAATCCTTACCAGAAAAATGTGAGGTTAAAAGTTTAATCTGAGTTCACAGCACCACATTCCAAGGGGGCACTGTACTTGGGGAAATTACTCACCTAGAGTTTATATAAGTTCGAGGCGATTAGAGTCAGCCGACAAATTGGAGCCAGAACACGTTTACATTTAGGGCTTAAAATGTAGATTCCTCTTATGGAAAGACAGAAGGGAGGGGGAAAAATCACCCACTACCCAATGTTTCATGTTAAGGGACCAGACTCCATTAAATGTCAGCCCATCATCTCAAACAGTGTGGAAGATCCCAGGGCACGGTCCCTTTCTGTCAGTCCCTCTTGAAAAGCACATGTCACATCTGCTTGCAATCAGCATTTATCTTGCAGCGTGCGTCTGACTCATTTGGAAAACTCAAAGCACATGTTTATTCCTGCTGAGGCACCAGCCATTACTGGGCAATTTACAGGCGCTCTGCAACCCAGAGCACACAGCGATGGAGGGAACTGCCAAGGAGCTCTTCTGGGCTCTCTGACTGCCTGGGTGATAACTTCGCTACCAGCTTTGTAGATAGAGGTGCACCCTCTTCAGCCTCCAATGAGCTCCCTTTTCACTTCCCAGCCTCAATCTCAGCTAACCATCCTCCTTAGCCAGTTGAGGACTCCAAAGCCAGTGTATTTCAGCAAAGAGTAGCAGCAGGCAATAAATGAGAACACATAGCTCATTAGTTTCTGGAAACAAATGCTATTCATGAAACAACTCAAAAATTCTTGGTCACAAAACAAAATCAATGTGCTTTCTTTTCCTCAATCCTACAGACTCCTGGATGGATTTTGGTGACTGCAATATGCTTTTCACATTGCTTCTTTCCACCATCCAATTGGATGTCAAATAGCTTATCTAACAACACTGAAGGTGAGTGCATTGTGAACCTTCTTTACCTGGGCCTACTCAAAATAATACTTTGGGTTGAAAAGTAAAAGTTCAGCTCTCTTGAGTCACCCCTGTGCAACTTAGAGCACATGAGTTGGACATATTCCCTACCCACACTACTCTCTAATATTTGTAGCACTTCTCATTTAAGATGACTGAGGAATTGCACCCTGGAGAGGAGGAGGAGACTTTTGCCTTCCAGGCAGAATGTGCCCAATTTATATTTCTCATCATCAATGCCTTCTTTTCCAACAAGAAAATTTTCTTTGGGAGCTGATCAGTAATGCTTCTGATACCTTGGACAAGATTCATTATGAGAGCCTAATAGACCCTCCCAAGTTGGACAGTGGTAAAGACCTGACAATTTCCAGCATCTCCAATCCGCAGGAATGTACCCTGACTCTGGTGGACACAGGCCTTGGCACGACCAAGGCTGATCTTATGAATAACCTGGGAACCATTGGCGATCCTACTACTAAAGGATTTGTGGAGGCTCTTCAGGCTGGTGCAGATATCGCTATGAATGAGCAATTTGGTGTTGGCTTTTATTCTGCCTACCTGGCTGCAGAGAAAGTGGTTGTGATAATGAAGCTCTATGATGATAATCGGTACGCCTGGGAGTCTTCTGCTGAGGGGTCCTTCACTGTAGGTACTGACCATGGTGAGACAATTGGCCAGGACACCAAAGTGATTCTCCACCTTATACAAGACCAGAGAGCGTACCTAGAGGAGAGTCGAGTTAAAGAAGTGGTAAAGAAGCATTTACAGTTCATAGATAAGCCCATCACTATTTGGAGAAGAGGGAGAGAAATCAGTGATGATGAGGCAGGGGAAGAGAAAGGTGGAAAAAATGAGGACAATAAAGATGAAGAAAAGCACAAAATTAAAGACATGGGCTCAGGTGAGGAAGATGATAATGGTAAGGAATACAAAACAAAAAAAACAACCCAAGAAGATTAAGGAGAAATATTTTGATCAGGAACTGAAAAAGAGTAGGCCCAGAAACCCTGATAACATCACCCAGCAGGAACATGGAAAGTTCTATAAGAGCCTAACCAATGACTGGGAAGACCACTTTGAAGAAGATGAGTTGGAACTTAGGCCACTGTTATTCATTCCACATCTGGTTCCCTTCTGCCTTTTAGAAAACAAGAAGATAAACAACAACATCAAATTCTATGTCTGTTGTGTGGATAGCTGTGATGAGTTGATACCAGACCATCTAAATTTCATCCATGGTGTGGTTGATTCTGAAGATATGCCCCTGAACATCTCTCAAGAAATGTTCCAGAAGAGCAAAATCTTCAAGGTCGTTCACAAAGACACTGTTAAGAAGTACATCGAGCACATCTCTGAGCTGCAGAAGACAAGAACTATAAGAAATTTTATGAGGCATTCTCCAAAACCCTGAAGCTTGGAATTGATGGAAATTCTACTAATCGGCAATGCTTTTTTAAGGTTCTGCTCATACCTCCCAGTCTGGAGAAGAGATGACTTTTCTTTCAGAATATGTCTCTCACATGCAGGAGAAACAGAAGTTCATATATGTAGGGTAAAGAAAATGTCAGGCTTTTCTGCCCTTCCGCCATCAGGATAGATGATGGATCCTTGTCCTGAATGCATGCCTGATGGCGGGCACCTGGAATAGGGTGTGGGCATAGGTAGATGGGATTCAGCTGAGTTAAGACTGTGCTTTTAAGGGCGGCGTCACGGGGGGGGACGCCAGCAGCCCCAGCCAGCCAGCAGCAGCAGTAGCAGCAGCAGCAGAACCAGAACCTGAAGGAGAAGCTGAAGCAGAAGCAGAGAACACCAGAGAGTCCAGATAGAGTGAAGACTTGCTGGGGGCTGGGAGGCCTGCCAGCCTCCCAGCCCCCCAGCCAGCACCCCTGCCTGCCATATGCCTGGTGAACCCCAAATAAAAAACCTGCAAAACTACTGAGGACTCAGACTCCTCCTTTATCCGGTCTGCATGGGATCAGAAAACCTGCCCTGTGTCCAGTCGTACCCTCTACAATTGGCGTAGTCGGCAGGATCCATGCAGACGGGTATTGGAGCCCTCCGAAGACCTGGAGGGACTAAGGAGAACAGGCTGCTTGCCTGTGATGACGCTGGAGGTGCCATGGCGGCACAGAAGTTGGATACGGTCCGGAGCTGTGGGACGAGACCTCACGTGGAGGAGACGCCCAAGAGGACCAGCCAACGACACCGGAAAGGACCAGCCAATGACCCCTGAGGCAGCAGGCCATTGCTGACGCAGGGAGAGGCCAATGGACTTGAACTGATGGACTGATGGACTGACATTCCCGCCAGAAGGTGGAGGATCTTCCAGGTTGATATGTTTTGGGACCCTGGGGGTGGAACAGTTTGGTTTGCAAACCCCAAGAGATGGGAATCTGGGGGTGGCCAGTGGGCCTAGATGGCCAAAAGCAGCCTGTGCATGCCCAGCAGCCAGGTGGAGGAGAAAAGCCAACTAAGAAGGCAAAAGCTGGTACTGATGATAAGTTGAGAAGCCCTGAGTGGCTGTTAAGCAGCCTGAGTATGCTGAAGAACTGTGAGTCTCGTAAAATCACCTGTGGGTGATGCCCTGCTCATTCTTGAGTGAGGGTGAGGAGCTGAGGAACCTGTCCTTGGGGGATGGGTGGGGAATGTGGCTTGGGGTGGAGCCCAAGCCGAATGCAAAGTTTGGATCCCCGACCCATGTGCTTGTGCAGTGGGTTGGCTTGAGAGCAGGGGTCTGTGAGTCGCATGGGTGGCCATGAAGGCCGAGTGTTGGAGCGACTGCAGACAGAAACCCTGAGGGTTGGCGATTACCCCCAACAGAATAAAATTGCCAATCCCAGAGCTAGTGCATCCTGGGGGTGGATGCTGTGTGTGCCTTGTAGCCGAGACTACAGCCAGAGAAGGCCAGGAAGCCTGACGGCTCCTGGTGTGATATAGTAGATGCCGTGAGTGATTCCCCTCCCTCGTATGAGCAGTGCCTTCGGCAGCAGATTTGGTGGCTCATCTGCTGGTACCAATAATTGTCTTTTGCACTAGGTTGGTGCCCTGCCTGGACTTATTTGTGTTCTGTTGTATTTTGTTATATTGCATTTTGTTATATTTGATGTATTTGCTTTTGTGGGCCATGGCTGCATTGTTTGTTTGCTTAGAAAATTGTATATATGTATATAGACTGTATGGCAGAAAACCCTGAGGGGGTGGACTGTAGGGTAAAGAAAATGTCAGGCTTTTCTGCCCTTCCGCCATCAGGATAGATGATGGATCCTTGTCCTGAATGCATGCCTGATGGCGGGCACCTGGAAAGGGTGTGGGCATAGGTAGATGGGATTCAGCTGAGTTAAGACTGTGCTTTTAAGGGCGGCGTCACGGGGGGGACGCCAGCAGCCCCAGCCAGCCAGCAGCAGCAGTAGCAGCAGCAGCAGAACCAGAACCTGAAGGAGAAGCTGAAGCAGAAGCAGAGAACACCAGAGAGTCCAGATAGAGTGAAGACTTGCTGGGGGCTGGGAGGCCTGCCAGCCTCCCAGCCCCCCAGCCAGCACCCCTGCCTGCCATATGCCTGGTGAACCCCAAATAAAAAACCTGCAAAACTACTGAGGACTCAGACTCCTCCTTTATCCGGTCTGCATGGGATCAGAAAACCTGCCCTGTGTCCAGTCGTACCCTCTACAATATATTACATCACTGGTGAGAACAAAGATCTGGGCAATGTGCCTTTGTGGAGAGAGTGTGAAAGTGGGATTTCGAGGTGCTGTATGTGATGCAGCCTATTGCTGAGAATTGAATGCAGCAGCTCACAGAGTTTGACGGGAAGAACCTGGTCTCAGTTACGAAGGAAGACCTGGAGCTGCCTGAGGATGAAAAGAAGAAAATGGAAGCAGCCCACTGCTGCTGTTCCTAATGAGATCCCTTCCCCCCTTGAGGGGTTGAGATGCATATTGAATGGAAGAAGTAAACTAGGAGCTTCTACTTGGAGACTTGTACCCTTTTTATAAGGTCCTCATATCTTCCTCAGTAGCCGTGCACGGCCCTGCCCACCTGGGTCTCTCTGCTGACATCTAGTGCTTTTTCCATTGGTGTCTTTCCTAAGACAAGATGTAAAGGTCTCAAACCCTACCCCCTCAGACATTGACAGTGGTTTCGATGTTGTGTATTGCTATTTTTTTTTTAAGATTTATTTATTTATTGGTTTGTTTGTTTGTTTATACAAGCACTGGGTACAGTCAGAAGCACAGGAGGGTGAGAGAATTCACCAGAGCCAGAGCGGGGAGCAGAGCAGGCAGAAGGACCAAAGTACACTGCTGAGGGGAGCAGCGGGCGGCAGGAGAGGTCTGCGCGCCATGTGGGACCCTCCTCTGGTGGCCGGGGAGCAGCCGGGGATCAAACCGGCGCCGCAGAGGCTGCGGGCAGCTTCGCAACCCAGCGCTCAACCGCTGCGCCACCAGGGAGGCCCGCTATTTTGTTTTGAAAATAAATTATGCAAAATAAAGACAATGCAGTTTTATACAAGAAAGTAAATATTCATGAGATTTAAGCATTTCTGTCTATTGGGTTTTTTTTTTTCTAATTTTGGCTGCTCTTTCAACATTCATGGGAAGACTGTATCCATGATGGGTCAATTTAGATGCTTTTGTGCAAGTGAGAAAAAAGTGCCCCCGCCAAGTGCACCCAACCCTTTGGGATCCTTTCTGTAGAGCAAAACCTGTACAAGAGCCCTGGAAAGAGTTCATGGGCCTTTTCTTTCCAGCAACCTTTGAAAATGGTGGAAGTTCTAAGGTTTGTTTGCCTTAACTAGAAAAGGCCTCATAATGAAATGCAAGAGGCCAAAGGTTTGAAACAAGATCTATCATACCCTTCTGTCTGTGTTCTCTGAATGAACATGCAGTTTGCTCTAGAACTAACTTCCAGATGGAACTAGTTCCTTTGCTGAGTTTGTGTTTACGTTCCCTAGATGCTTCCTGAGTTCTGTAAGTATCTGGGAAAATGGATCTTTCCCGTTCTCCTGGTTTAACAATAAGTCCTGCAAGTTCTTTACTTTGCACCAGGGCCTCCTATCATCCCTCAGACTTTGTTTGCAGACAGGCCTGCCCTTTAAAGCCACTCCCCCTATCTTAGACAATGCCACCAACCTCTGAGCATCAATCTTAGTAGATGCCATTTCCTAGAGCAGCGGGTTCTATGCATTTTAAACATATACCCCCGATTTCCTTATTTCCTTTATAATTTATATTCTTTATAAATTATCTACAGAAGCTAATATAATTCTCAATAGTCAAGACACAAAATATACTTAGAGATTTATCATAACAAAAATGCACATTTCCATCCATATTCCCTAGTAATATTTTAAATAATTTTGGATGTTTATTTTGGCCAACTACCTGGCAAATCAAATTAGAGAATCCCTGTTTTGTGTTGTAACACTGTAACGTTGCCATGTGGTTGCCAAACAGCAGGAGTAACAGAAGTGCTACTTCTATCATTTTTGTGTCTTTGCTTTTCTGGGGTCCATAATTATTTAATCCACAATTACTTTATAAGTCTTTTTAAGACACCTGTCTATTTTGTGGAGGTTAAAACTAGATAATACAACAGGTAAAACCATTTAGTCAGGTGCAAGTAACCAGGCTCGGAATACACTCTGTCTTTGAACTTGAGAACATGAAGATTAAAGACTTGCCTATTCATTCAATTAGGTTTAATATACAGTCAGGAAGAAGTGAGAGTTTGGGGGCTGACAGAAAAAAGATAATTTTACAATGGATTCCATATTGACATCATTTCTTGTTTAGAGAACTTTCTAACAAGGCAAAGTTAGATACTAAATATGTCCAGGTGTGTTAAATACCTCCAAAGGAGAGCAAGTTAAGTATATGACCTAATTTTTAAAGTTTAGAAAAAGAAAAAAAATTAGGCAAGGCCTGTTTTCCACGTCTCTCCTCCACAGTTAATTCCTGAAAGCATGGAAGTAAACCACTGGAGAAGGGCTTTTTTTCTCTAGTCCTATCACCGTCAATAAATTGACTTTGTCACCCCATTCCAGGTTTGAAAAAATTAGAACTTACAATGTTCATTTTCAGTCTCAAGGGTCATAATTTCTAGTTTGAGGGGGATTCCTACTTTATCCAAGAAAAGCAACTACCATCAAGGTGAAAAGAACTAGCAGCAAATTCTGCTTTCCCCAAAACACAAGATCAGCAGATTTTTCCAATTTTACCAGTGAAGACTTCTCTGATGCTTGAAAATAAATGGTCCTGACCCAGGGCTTCTCTCATGCATGAACATCTCTCTGACCCCAGAAGTAGTTCTGTACATTTAGCAGGTTCCAACTTAGGGGTGGTGATCTGGGGAAAGTGGAGGTGGCTGACTTAGCAAGGTCAGTGGCAGGAAAATCTCATGAATGGGAAAAGAAGACTCAAGTTTTGTAAGAGTTAGGAGAGTTTACTACAAGTTAGCTTATGTACTCAACTATCTAACTCAGTTGTCCTCCATAAAGTTCAAAGTCAACAATTATACAAGGAATGAGAAGAAAATTGACAGTGAAGCCAACTGAAGATGTGGATGAAGATATGAAATCTTCAGGTTTTTCTGAAGGGGGGTATATAGAAGCTGACAGCTCTGACCTTATTTTCCATGTGCTGCTTCTTTTTGTGCTTCTTGGAGGTGTTTACATACTGGCTCTAAGTGTCTATGGATTTAAATAATACAACAAGGAGAGAGGAATTAAAAGCCAGTCTATATGTAGTATCCAGACCTAAATCCTAACCTAAACATCCAAATTCCTGTGATCTTGTTACCAATTTAAGAAAACAGAGAAAGTCCAAATAATGCCAAGCACAGAAAGGCCACCCATGCATACCAGGCTACTTTATCAGCAGCTCAAGGCTGTTTATAAAAAGCAAAATCAACCAAACCAACCAACAACAACAACAAAAAAAAAAAACAAGAAAAATCAACACTTGAAATACCATCCTGGAATATGCACAATGGAGTCTGAGGTTGAGGATATTTTCTGCTGGTCTCGGACCAAGAATATGATGCTTTCGGCAGATTGAACAACAGAAGGCCAGGGTGGGGACCACCAGTGTGAACACATGATGTGGGCAGCAGGGAAGTGGGCTAAAGACTGACTTCTCCAAAGGCTACTCTCTTGGCTGGCAGCTCTCCCCTGCTCGTGCTGTTCCTGTTAGCTGAGTCCTTTCTTGTCAAACAGACCACGAGCTGCCATCCCCTGTCATGTCACTCACTAATTTATTCATCTATTTAGCAAATATTTATTGAACTCCTGAGGGTCAGGCCCTGGGGATACACACATGAATGGAACATGCAAGGACTCTACCTGCATTTGAGGTTGTCTCTGAGTCTCCCTGGCAGACTGTTTGCTTCAGTTTAGCTAAATACAGATGCTCTGGAGTAGAACTGTACTTTGCTCAGTCCTTAGCGCTACTTAACTTACAACTGGTTGTAAATTCGGGATGATGCTGAGTACTTAGAAGAAATAGGTCACTCTGCTTTGGCCTGGGGCAGATGTGTGGGGAGGATTGTGGTAGAGCACTTGGGAAATTAATTTTCATCTGTTTCACAGTTTGCTTGGAACTAGACCAACCTTTAACAGACCCCTGTTCTTGGCTCAATCCTCAAGCAATGCTTGTTAAAGGGTGGGGGTGGGGAGACTGGAGAGGCTCTATTTATTCAAAGTCTATAGACACTCCCATGACAAAGTATTAGCATGGACCTTCAGGTTTCCATTAGCGCAAATGATTAACCCTTTTCATCTCCATTTCTCTCCCCAGTGTAGGTCTATTGGCTGTGTTAGGGAGGAAAGGAACTACAGAAAGACAGTGGCAAGTGGGTATCTGGAGAACAGAAAGTGCCCAGATAAGTTCCAATGTGGATGATCTCTGGGTGCTAGGAAATGAAGCACGGGTTGCTCTGAAAAAAGCGGAGTGCTTTCAGTCCAATCCATGCCAATTGTGTGTTCAACATTTCTAGGGTAAATAGATCCTTTTAGTCTGCCTTAAGTTCATGCACTTGGAATGACCAATCATGTACACTTAAACGTGTAATAAAACTTAAGGGAAAAAAGGGTGCAGGGCTTGCAGAGGAAATGAGCTATTACTCCTCTGGCATGGAAAGGCCATTGTATTTCATGTATGATTTGACCATGCTTCAGGAAAGCAGTTTGGACTTTAAATGGCACATTTCCTTTCTTCTTTATTAGGCTTCCTGAGGGGTTATTTCACCCCAGGTACTTTCTTATACTAAGTAATATTTCAGTTGCATCATGCAAGTCCAGAGATTATGCAGAACTCAGTGATACTTGCTATGTCACTAATGGTCAACAACTGGCAGACTGTGATCCTGGAATCCTGAGACACACACTTGAATCTGTGGTGGATGTTTCTAACTGCCAGAATGTGTCTTCAATCATGGAAGCAATGCTCAGCACATGACGATGGGTGTGCAGTGCAAGACGTGACCAACTGTGTTTCTTAAGATGGGCATTTGTGCCATTATTTATTATTGTTCTGGTAACATTTATTATTTTGGAGGGTTTGTTGTTGTTTTAAGAAATTACAGTGTGTGTGTGTGCGTGCACGCGTGCACATGCATGCATGTAAGAAATAGCCTAAACCTTCTTTCTCTGAGTTTTAGAGCAAAGCAGCATCTGGGAACATATGGTTCCAGCTTCCTGAAAAACAAACTTTCCTTCCTTATTTTGTTAAAATGCATACTTTATCCCTAGTGAAATCAAGACTAGATTAGTTAATGGAATTTTATTTTCAGATTTATCTACATGGGAACATCAATCTCATTAGACCCTCCCAAGGCAAGGACTAGTGGAATGTAGACTTCGTCTTGCACATGAATGTTTTTTGAACACAACCCAAAAACCCTCGCCTAGAAACTGGTGAGATTTTCTGCATGAAATTGCACAATGAGCCTTGCTTCACTCGTCTTAATATTTAGGTATCTAAAATTAGTAATTCATGAGTGAAATCTAATCTTTTTATTTGCATTATAGTTATGCAGATCTGTAACTGCTCCTACTGGCTGGTCTTTTAAAATAATTTCTCTGTAAAATCTCCAGCAACTCTGTCAAAGTTATGCAGTTCCCTTTGGCTTCCTTACAAGGATTCGAACCTAATTCCAAGGGAAACAGAATAGGTTTTCAAAAAGCCAAACTGTTCTTTGCTCTTCAGCTGCTCATGAAAGTACAATTATTATCAACAGAAAAGATACTTTTTAATTGTCACCAAGGACTTGTCCTCAGTATTCTGGGATTGTCTTGGATCAAAAGTCTGGGTGCAGCAGGCAGGGCTAGCTCCAGCATTGGCCTTAGAGCCACAATCATCCTCCTGGCTTGAAGTTGGCCTATCTTATCCCTTAGAGATAATCTATAAAGTACTGCATGGGAATATACTCCAATATAATTTGTGAGGTGTGGCGCTGACCACATCATGTCACATAAGGTTTCATAACAGCTTTGATTCCTCTTCAGGGTCCAGAGACAGGAAGGCTGAAGGTCATGTTACATGGAGACTAGATCTGAGAGCACCCAAGAGGCCTGAAAGGAGTCTCGCTTCCAGAGGCGTTAACCCTTGGTTCTGACAAAGGCCTCCATTCCACGCTAAGACAGCAGAAGGAACATTACAATGGAAGGCACAAATAATGTAGAGTCCAACTACATTGCCAAAGTTTATAGTTTCCTCATCTGTGTAACCAGAGTTTGGGTATATTCAACCCTTCAGAGCCCCTCCAACTCTCATTTGTATGATTCTGAAATTCTATTCTACTCAGAAAGATACCCTGGCAGAACATGTAGAGCAAAACCACAACATTACAGTATGAAAGAGGGGACTTATGACAGTTAACTGTGTCCAGAAGATGCCACGGTGAGGAGGTGACTCCCCCTGCATCTTCTACTGCAGTTAGAAAATCCGGCAGGGATCTCAACAATGCGGGAGATGCCCTGCCCTATGAAATGTTCCACCTAGTAAAGGGTCTTAGCAGTAGTTGAATTAGGGTTAGCCCCATAGCTGGGTTAAGGATCCCACCCCCCAAAGCTGAGCACCAGTTAAAGTTTGTTCCTCATTTCAGGTGTATGACTGGGAATCCCCTGGTGGATGGGTTGTGTGCACAAAAGCAGGACATACATAAATGGGGCATGGAATGAGGAAGCAGCCACGGCCTGAGCTACCACTTTGGGGAAATGCTGTGTTGCCCCCAAGCCACGCACATGTACTTCTCCTTCATTGGTTAAGTTACTCTATCCTTCAGAAAGCTTTCCAACTTTTCACTGGAGTCTTAGCACTCAGAAGAATGCTAATCCTGAGAGGAATTTTAAATATTTGGTTTTTAAGAACTAGACTTTAAGAAACAAAGACTTACAGATATGTGTGACCAGCTTATAAGAGACCCTGAAGTAAGAAGCACAAACCAGACCCAATGAGACAAGATCACAAAAGGACTCCAGCTGGAGCAGAAGGCCATTCCCTGAGGATGCCCAAGTCCTTGGGGAGATGTGACTGGCAACAAGGAGCACCAGTCACTCTCTCCTTTTTGGTTTGGTGGGGGTACATGTTTACAGCAAATTGTATTGGGTCCTTACTTATCACAGGGTGTATTTTTAATCACTTTCAGAATAACCCCTTGTTGTCTTCATAAGGCCCCTGGATTTAAAAACAACAACAACAACAACAACAAAAAAAACCCCAACACTTTCTGCAGTTATGCTAGATATAGGAACTGGGTGAATACCAGGTGACTATGGAAGACAAGATTCTGATGCCCAGAGTGGAAGATCCAGGCTAGAGCGCCCACTTGTCCGACCCTTCAATACACTCAATACAGATGACACAGGGTGTTGCCAACACCACCAATACATGCACTGATATATATGCACAAAAGGACAATATATTGGGCCTCCCCTGGTGGCGCAGCGGTTGAGCGCTGGGCTGCGAGGCTGCCCGCAGCCTCTGCAGTGTCGGTTTGTTCCCCGGCCGCTGGCGAGGGTCCCACAAAATAAAATAAAATAAAATAAAAATAAATAAAAAAGGACAATATATTAAGCAAAGAGTATTTTGTTGGTGGCATCGGTTTTACTTTCAGTGACCCATTACTATCCAGTCTTTTAAAAGACAGCTTTGACTGAAAACACATCAAATTTCTTTTGAAAGTTTCTGTGCAAAAGATAAACGGAGTTGATTGTTAGGTTGTATTTCCATTATCTAACCAAAGTGGAGAGCTGAGTAATTCATACAGTTTGGGCAAAAGGAAGATAAAAATTACCTTGCTAAATCTATCACAGCCACACTGACTTTACTGCCAATTTCCCTGGGTCATTGGGAAGCATTCTAATTCATCTGAAACTAAGCTAACCTGGCAGAGGGATACTTTCCTTGAGTTCTCACACATTTATGGTACTAAAAAAGGAGGGGGAAGGGGTGGAAAAGGTTTTCTTTTTCTGCTCTGGAAATGGAAAAATTCCAGTATCCAAACCAGGGCATCTTCTTTTCCCCCCAAATGTATATGCAGTTAGTTGATGGGTTGATTTTAGGCAAAATGAGACAGTATAACCATCTGAAAAGTAAGTATGAATTGGAAACTGATGAATTTATCTTCACAGATGGCAGCACCAATGTGCTGGTATAAGATAGTTATGAAAGCACTGCTGGATGAACTTTGGTGACTCCTTTTGATGGCTTGAAATCTGTTTATGCTCTTGAAATGGATAATTCCTGTGGCTTTGTTTGTTTATTAGCAATTGTTTTTGAAAGTTTGGGAAAACAGAGCCCAAAAAAAAGGGCAAATAATAACACAAAAATATTCCTCTGCCTGTTCTTTACAAGACACTATAATGAATCAAAATTTATTCTAACAACGCAGAATCCAAAAGTGCCATTTCATATGTTTAAAGATATTAGTGTGATAGAAATTTATGGGAAATTGGTTTGTGGTATTATAAACTATGGCCCTTTTGAGCAAGTCACAAACTTGTTTATGTACTGAATAAAACAAAATATTCAAGACAGGAGGGAACCATGTATTAAGTGGGACTAAGGATGGGGCTGTATGAGTTGAATGAAAAATTAGCCACCCCAACATAGCCCTTTTACTAAGCTGATCCATTCATGGCTGAATGGCTAGTGGTTAACACAAATGAGTCACAGATAGGCAACATGGATTTCTGGCTTACTTTCCTGTCGCCCTCTCCCACTGCCCCACCCTATTCTCTTCTGGTTACCTCTGCTGGGCTTCTGACCTTTTGACTAACTCCCTTTTTCTGACTCCCTGCTTGCCTCCTGGGTTGACAATGGACACAGCCTTGTCCTTCCTCAGTGCTTTCTCAGGCTAGCTTGCAAGCTTCTTTCGTTCACCTTGCTATTATCTCTTGGTAATCATCTCCCCACTCGGTACTGGATTTCAGAACCCCAGTTTGGTTTTGGCCATCCGGCCAGCACTCTGAGCAGCCTTCTCTCAGACCATCAGGACAGACAATGGGATTATGTGAATAACCCGCAGGCACCTACCATTAAGGTCCTTTACTTCCCAGGCTGCTCTTTCTGTGACAGAACCATATTAGTGAGACTGAAGCAAGGTCATGGGTTGCCTGATCTCATAGCTGCTTCTACTGGATGGGCACAGGCACAGAGGCCAAGAGCCTTGCCTATGTGGGCTGAGAAAAGCACATGGGCAGGGAGGTAGGAAGCTTCTAGTGGCTGAACCCCTTCTATTCTGAATCAATGTTGAGGTAAAACCCAAAAAAGATGTCCATTCAACCCTATGTTAAAAGTGCTTTCCTGCTGTGTGGAGATTTCTTGACCTACTAAAGATAGAGCTTCCATATGATCCAGCAGCTCCACTCCTAGGTATTTACCCAAAGGACACAGAAACAATAATTCAAAAGGGCACCTGCACCCCTATATTTATAGCAACACTATTTACATTAGCTAAGCTATGGAAACAACCCGAATGCCCCAAGAAGATGCCCCACATCAAGGAGATGTGGTATAAATACACAATGGAATATTACTCAGCAGTCAAAAAAGATAAAACTCATGAATTTGCAGCAACATAGAGATAGAGCTGGAAGGGATCATGCTCAGCGAAATAAGCCAGAAAGAAAAAGAAAAATATCAGATTGTCTCAGTTGTGGAACCAGGCATTAGCCATTGCTTTGTCATTTTGTGTGTAACAGCCATTTTAGAATTTTAGGTTTTGCTGTTCCGGGAATGACGACTGCATTCCAGAGACAGTTTCAATCCTCACTCCACCCTCACCCTCCGGTCACCAATGAGGGCAAACTTGCCGTAATTGGAGCTGCATCTCAGCCAGGCCAGTCAGCTAAGAATTATAGTCAGGCAAAGTTGAAGAATACATCCTTGTAGCCAATGAGTAACTGCCAGCATGATTTAACCCTATAAAAACCCCTGCTTCCTTTGTTCGGGGCTCTTGATATCTGCTGCTGCGTTGGTAGGTGCTGTGAGCTCGGACTCAAGTCTGTAATAAACTCCCTTTTGCATTTGCATCG
Source organism: Talpa europaea (assembly GCF_964194135.1). NCBI lineage: Eukaryota > Metazoa > Chordata > Mammalia > Eulipotyphla > Talpidae > Talpa > Talpa europaea. Next base: position 58,915,972 of record NC_140080.1, on the reverse strand, counting down.
GCTGTCTTTGGGTTCTAGGAGGCTATGCTCGCCAAGTCTGCTGATCTTGGGCACAACATCACTCATAGCAGGAATTTAGAAAACCTAAATAAGGGACCAGGAAAAATACTAATTGCAATAAAGTAAAAATCAAAATCAACAAGTAATATAGACCAGAGACACACTACAGTGAGGGGTGGGGGAAGGAAGAGAAGGATTAGGGTCAGAAAAAGGGGGTGGGAATTGCATGGGGAATATAACCAAAATGAAAATGCATTTACATTATGTAAAAATGAAAAATGATGTAAGAATTATATGAAATAATTCATTAAAAAAAAGTGCTTTCCTTGTGATGTCTCCAGGAACATAAAAATATAAAAAAACTTGAGATGGAAAATGTGTCTAGTCTTAATTAAAAAGAGAGTGTGGTAGTTAGGTTTCTCCAGAAAGACAAAAGCAACCGTGTGTGTGTGTGTGTGTGTGTGTGTGTGTGTGTGTGTGTGTATAAGAGAGAGAGCTGCTCACGTGTACATGAGAGATCCTATTGATTAATTCAAAATAACTGAATCATGCCATTACGGATGCCAAGAAGTCTCCAAGATCTGCTGTTTGTAACCTAGTGTAGGGTAAGGTAAAAGGTATCAGGCTTTTCTGCCCTCCCACCATTAGGATAGATGAGGGAACCCTGCGGTCCTGAATGCATGCCTGATGGCGGGCATCTAAAGTGGGTACACCTGGGCTGAGAGACTGGACTTTTAAGGGCGGTGTCACGGGGACACCAGCAGCAGCAGAAGTCGAAAGAGAAGCTGAAAAAGAAGTAGCAGAAGCCGAGAGAGAAGCAGAGAAGGCGGAGAACCCAGATAGAGTGAAGACTTGCTGGGGGCTGGGAGGCCTGCCAGCCTCCTGGCCCCCAAGCACCCCTGCCTGCCGTGTGCCTGGTGAACACCAGTGGGAGACCTGCAAAAGATACTGAGGACTCTGACTCGTCCTTTACCCATTGCAGAATGGGATCCTAGAAAACCTGCACTGTGTCCATTCCTGACCTTACACCCAGAGATCCAGAAGAGCACACAGCTTAGTTCCAGACAGAGTCTGAATGTCTGAGGTTCAGGAGAGCCAGTGGTATGACTTCCGGTTCAAAAGCTGACAGGTCTGAGATCCAAGAAATCTATGTTTCAGCTGATTCTGAAGACAGAAAGAGATCAATGTCTGTGCTCACAAACCTCTCGCTTGCAGGAGGGGCAGCCTTTCTCTTCACTCAGGCCTTCAACTGATTAGGTGATGCCCATTCGCATTAGGGAGAGTAATCACTTTCCTCTGTCTACTGATTTTCAATGTCAATCCCATCTGGAAACATCTTCACAGACACACCCAGAATAATGTCTGGATATCCATGACTCAGTTAAGTTGACACAAAAAATTAACATTAATCTCTCATGTTAAAGACAGGAAGTGACAATACTGCAATGTATCAATCCTGACTGCCCATCATAATCAGCTGGGGACTTTTAAAATAGATGTCTCTGCCCCATCCCAGGCTAATGATCATAATCTCTGTGGGGGTAGAACCTGACATGTAAATTTTTAAAAAGCATCTCAGGTGATTCTGATGTGTTGTCAGAACTGAGAAGTACTGGACCAGAAAGAAGGAATACAATATGTGACTAGATGAATGAAGAATAGGAGGAACCCAGTGAGTTTTCATTAAGTCTTTTTAGAAAGCAAGGTTAAGCTTAAGTCAATTTTTTTAGTTTTCAGCATAAGAGCATTTTTCTATATGGCATGGAGAAAGTGTCCTGGAAAGACCATGGCTTGAAGGTCTGAAAGTCTTAGGTTTAAATCCAGTTGTATCATCTAGTTACTTAAATTCTTGGAAGCCCAGTTTCCTAATTGACAAACTGGGGATAATTACAACCGAGCTAACATGATTTAAAGGTCAGCACAGTGCTCAGCCCCTTAGAGGATATCAGCCAATGTCAGTCTCTTTCTCTAAACTCAGTAGGGATCAAGTAGTATAAAAATATGAGAATCAGGGCCTCTCTGGTGGTGCAAGGGGTTAAGCACAGCACTGTGAAGCAATCCACAGCCTCTGCAGCACGAGTTCGATCCCTGGGCAGTCAGGGAGCAACCCACATGGCGCAGCAGACCTCTCCTATCTTGCCCACTGCTCCCCTCAATGGTGTATTTTGGTCAGTCTGCCTGTTCTGCTTCCCACTCTATCTCTGGATCCTCTCACCCCTGCACCTCTGGCCTGTCCCCCAGCTCTTGTATGCATAAATAAATCGATCTTTTAAAAAAAAATTGAGAATCATGGCCTCCCCAGTGGCGCAGCCGTTGAGCGCTGGGTTGCAAAGCTGCCCGCAGCCTCTGCAGCGCCGGTTCGATCTCCAGCTGCTCCCCGGCCACCAGGCGAGGGTCCCACATGGCGCACAGACCTCTCCTGCCACCCGCTCCTCCCCTCAGCAGTGTACTTTGGTCCGTCTGCCTGCTCTGCTCCCTGCTCTGGCTCGGTGAATTCTCTCACCCTCCCGTGCTTCTGACTGTACCCAGTGCTTGTATAAATAAATAAATGAATCTTTAAAAAAAATTTGAGAATCAGCAACATTCTCATCATACATGTAATCCCATCTATGTTTTTAATAAGTGATACCTCTCATACACATTTCATTTTGCAGTCTTTCTTTTCAATCACTATCTTATATCCAAAACTGTAGTTCATAAACAGAAAAATAAAAGATGTCAGATTTTGAACTTGGAAAGGAATGAATGCAGGATTAAACTTGAATTATTCATAGTTGTGTCAGAGTAGAAACTCTCTAAGAAATTCAAGTATTTCCAAATAGTGAGAAAAGGAAAAAGAATGGGGAAAGCAAAAGGGCAAAAGGAAAGAGATTTAAAATTTTCTTTAAGTCAAATTTCAGAGAGAGGAGTAGGTCTAAACTCATTAATATACACAGAGAACCATCGGAAATTATTGTGCCAAACTTATTTCACACTAAAATAGGGATTGAAATCTGTCTTGTTTTTTTTTTCACAATAAAGGAATATTCTATATACGGAGACAAATATTCTAACTTCTAGAAGAAATATCTCTATCCCTCAAAATACAAGCATTCAGAGGCGCACAGGGAGCGCGTAGCACATCACCATTTTAGAACAGGGACATTTCTTCAGTAAAGACTGCTTGAAACCGGCAGAAGACTCCCGGAGGAGCCAAAGGTGAGCTGGGAAGTTCGCCCATGCCAGGCCCCTGCTGGCCTGCAGTCCAAGCCCAGAGTGGGAGTGGGAATCCACCGCCGGGGCAGACCGGGTATGCAGAGGAATGCGAACCCGCAATGCCACTTTAGAACAGGGACCTTTCTTCAGTAAAGCCTGCTTGAAACTGGCAGATGGCTCCTGGAAGAGCCAGAGGTGAGCTGGGAAGATCACCCAAGATGCCGGCCGGTCCAGCAATACAGTGTCCCAGTGCATACGGCAAATTAGAAAACAGATAGTAGGGAGTAGAAAAACCACACACAACCCAGAAACTCCTCAGAAAAAACACGCACCACAAAAAGAAAACCACCCCCCAGATTGCAACGACAGTAACTTGGAAGAACTTTTGAGCCTTCCAGAAAGAGCAATTAAAATTGCCATTATTAAAAAACTGATAGAAGTCATAAAGGAAAACGATGATAAGGGAAAAATAATCAATGATCAGAAGAATGAAATTGACTCCCTAAAGAGGGAAGTAAAAGAAATGCAGGAGATCAAAGGATTAATGGAGGCACTAAAGAACTCTGGGAAAAGCAATGAAAGCAGAATAGATGAAATGGAAGAACGAATAAGTACTCTTGAAGACACAGAAATAAAAAGAACCAAAACAGAAAAGGAAAGAGAAGTAAGAAGGAAAAAGACTGAAGAAAGACTTCGGGAACTATCTGACTTCATGAGGAAAGGAAATATAACAGTTATAGGAATCCCAAAGGAGAGGAGAGAGATGTAGGAACAGAGAAAATATTCCAGGAGATAATTGAAGAGAACTTCCCAAATGTGAAGAAGGAGCTGAAAATTGATATACAAGAAGCAAGAAGAACACCAAACTTCCACAACGAAAGGAAAAATACAGCAAGACACATAATGGTAAAGCTCCCAAGAATCCAGGACAAGGAAAAAATAATGAAGCTGACAAGAAAAAAGAAAAAGATAACATTCAAAGGAAAACCAATCAGACTGACATCAGACTTCTCCGAAGAAACACTACAGGCAAGGAGAGAGTGGAGGGACATAGTCAACAGACTCCAAGAAAACAGATGCCAACCAAGAATACTCTACCCTGCAAAGCTCTCCTTCCTCTATGAAGAAAGAATAAGGACCTTCCCAGACAAACAGAAACTCTGGAATTTCATTATGACTAAACACTCACTCCAAAAAATACTACAAGGAGTCCTAAAGCCAGAACCTCGGAGGGATGAATAACAATGAAAGGTCAAAAAAAAAAAAGTTATTAAACGAACAAATAAATAAAATCAAAGGAAAGACAAACACAATGGCAAACACAGATGCTAACATATCAATATTAACTCTAAATATAAATGGACTAAACTCTTCAATAAAAAGACACAGAGTCGCAGCCTGGATTAAGAAAAAAAAAAAACCCAACCTTTTGCTGTCTCCAGGAAACACATTTAGCTACAAAAGATAAAAATAGACTCAAAGTTAAAGGATGGAAAACAATTCTACAAGCAAATGGAGCAAAAAAGAAAGCAGGAACAGCTATACTTATATCAGATAAAACAGATTTCAAACTCAAAAGGATAAAAAGAGACTGCAATGGTCACTACATTATGATCAAGGGGACAATACTTCAAGAAGAAATAACACTCATTAACATATACTCACCAAACGAAGGAGCACCAAAATATATCAGACAACTGTTGTCCTCTCTGAAAACAGACATCAGAGAAAACACATACGTAGTGGGAGGCTTCAACACACCACTATCAACAATGGATAGATCAATGAGACAAAAAATAAGTAAAGACACTAAAGCTCTAAATAGGGATCTAGAGCGCTTGGGCTTAACAGACATTTATAGAACACTAAACCCAAAAAAATCTGAGTGCACATTTTTCTCAAGCACACACGGATCATTCTCCAGGATTGGTCACATACTGGGACACAAGACAAACATCAACAGATATACCAAGATCGAAATCATACCAACCATCTTTTCTGACCATGAAGGCATCAAACTAGAAATAAACCATAAAAAGAAGGCAAGGAATCTCCTTCCTCATGGAGATTGAAAACCACACTTCTGGAAGACCACTGGACTAACGAGGAGATCAAAGAAGAAATTAAAAAATTCTTTGAATTGAATGACAAGGAGGACACCAATTTCCTAAATGTATGGGATGCAGCAAAAGCAGTAATAAGAGGAAAATATATAGCAATAGAGGCTCACATCAAGAAACAAGAAAGAACTCAAAGAAACAACCTAATCTTGAAGCTCAAAGATCTAGAAAAAGAACAACAAAAAACCCCAAAACCAGTAGAAGAAAAGAAATAATAAAAACCAAAGCAGAAATAAATGAAATCTAAACTAAAAAAAACAATCCAAAAGATCAATGAAACCAAAAGCTGGTTCTTTGAAAAAATCAATAAAATAGACAAACCCCTAGCCAGGCTCACAAAGGAAAAAAAGGGAGAAAGCACAAATAAACAGGATCAGAAATGAAAGAGGAGAAATCACAATGGACACAGCATAAATCAAAAGAATAATCAGTAACTACTATGAACAACTATATGGAAACAAGTTCAACAATCTAGAGGAGATGGACAAATTCCTACAACTCTACAATCACCCAAAGCTAGATAAAGAAGAAATAGAACACCTAAATAGACCAATTATAAGCAGCGAAATTGAAATGGTAATCAAAAACCTCCCCCAAAACAAAAGCCCAGGACCTGATGGAATTACAAAAGAATTCTACCAAACATTCAGAGACGAATTAGTGCCTATCCTTCACAAACTCTTCCAAAAAATTGAGAAGGAAGGGACAATACCAAACACGTTCTATGAAGCCAACATCACACTAATACCAAAACCAAACAAGGACAACGTAAAAAAAGAAAACTACAGTCTAATCTCACTAATGAACACTGATGCAAAAATCCTCAATAAAATTTTAGCTATCAGAATCCAACAATGTATCCATAAGATAATTCACCACGACCAAGTAGGATTTATTCCAGGGACACAAGGGTGGTTCAACATCCAAAAATCAATCAATGTTATCCAACACATCAACAAAAAGAAATATAAAAACCATATGATAATATCAATAGACGCTGAGAAAGCTTTCGACAAAGTGCAACACCCATTCATGATAAAAGCCCTTGAAATTCTTGGGATACAAGGAACATACCTCAACATCATAAAGGCCATCTATGACAAGCCAACAGCCAGTATCATTCTCAATGGTGAAAAGCTGAAAGCATTTCCATTAAGGTCTGCTTTTCAATATAATACTGGAAGTCCTAGCCAGAGCAATAAGACAAGAGAAAGACATACAAGGAATCCAAATAGGAAAAGAAGAAGTCAAAGTATCACTATTTGCAGATGATATGATAATATACATAGAAAACTCCAAAAACTCCACAGAAAAACTAAGTCAACTCAGCAATCACTTCAGCAAAGTGGCAGGATACAAAATCAACACGCAAAAAGTCAGTAGCCTTCCTATACACAAACAATAAATCTGAAGAAGAAGAAATCAAAAAAACCATTCCTTGTATTATCAAAACAAAAAAAAATCAAATACTTGAAATAAATCTAACCAAAAGAGGTAAAGGACCTGTACAAAGAAAACTATAAAACACCGTTAAAAGAAATAGAAGACACAAAGAAATGGAAAGACATCCCCTGCTCATGGATTGGAAGGATAAACATTATTAAAATGGCCATCCTACCAAAAACAATACACAGATTCAATGCTATTCCAATCAAAATTTCAATGTCATTCTTCAAAGAAATAGAACAATTATTGATGAAATTCATATGGAATCACCAAAAACCCCAAATAGCCAAAGCTCTCCTAAAAGAAAAGAAGGGAATGGAGGCATCACACTCCCAGACTTCAAACTATACTACAAAGCCATAATCATCAAAACTGCATGGTATTAGAACAAGAACAGACACAAAGACCAATGGAATTGAATAGAAAATCCAGAAATAAACCCACAGATTTATGGTCAACTAATCTTTGACAAAGGAGCAAAGACTATGCATTGGAGCAAAGAAAGTTTGTTCAATAAATGGTGCTGGGAAAACTGGGTCGCTACATGCAAAAGAATGAAGCTTGACTACTACCTCACACCATACACAAAAACCAACTCAAAATGTATTAAAGAACTAGACATAAGACCTGAAACCATAAAATACATAGAAGGAAATATAGGTGAAACACTACATGATTTGCACATCAAAGACATATTTACAGACACATCACCCAAAGCAGTGATAGTGAAGGCAATGATAAACAGCTGGGACTACATCAAATTAAAGAGCTTCTGCACAGCAAAAGAGACAATAACAAAGAGAAACCCCACTGACTGGGAGAACATTTTTGCAAACAACACTAATGATACAGGACTGATCACAAAAATCTGCAAAGAGCTGATGAGACTCAACAACAGCAAAGAAAATAATCCAGTCAAAAAATGGGCAGAAGAGCTAAAAAGAAACTTCTCTGAAGAGGAAATGCAAATGGCCAACAGCCATATGAAAAAATGTTCAACATCACTTGTAATCACAGAAATGCAAACCAAAACTACCATGAGATACCATCTTACACCAGTGCGAATGGCACATATTAAAAAAACTAGCAATAATAAATGTTGGCGAGGATGTGGAGAAAAAGGAACTCTCCTGCACTGTTGGTGGGAGTGCGAACTGGTCCAACCACTATGGAGAGTGTGTGGAGATTTCTGGACCTACTAAACATAGAGCTTCCATATGATCCAGCAATTGCACTCCTAGGTATTTACCCAAAGGACACAGAAACATCAATTCCAAAGAGCACCTGCACACCTATGTTTATAGCAGCACTGTTTACAATAGCTAACCTTTGGAAACAACCCAAATGCCCAAAAATAGATGACTGGATCAAGAAGATGTGGTACATATACACCATGGAATATTACTCAGCATATAAAAAAGATAAACACATGCAATTTGCAGCAACATGGATGGCACTGGAAGGGATCATGCTCAGCGAAATAAGCCAGAAAGAAAAAGATAAATACCGGATGGTCTCACTCATAGCAGGAATCTAGAAAACTTAAATAAGGGACCAGGAAAAAAAATAACTATAAGAAAGTAAAAATCAAAATCAACAAACAGCTATGAACCAGAGACACTCTATGGAGGGTGGGGGCTGGGAGGGGAGGGATTGGGGTCAAAATAAGGAGGCCGCAATTGTATGGGGAATATAAAAAAATTTATATATAAAAATACAAGTGTTCATATAAATAGTTCCAATAAGTTTCTCTACTTATGATTTTGTAGGTATTTATTCACCTATAGAATCAGTCTATCATAAGTTATAAAGCAATACCAAAATATGTTAACACAGTGGAGTCTTTCACTAATTTGATCCTATAGGTATTTATTACTCCCTGTTAGAAGTATATGATTCCCATCTGTGTTGTTATATCTCAATTTTTATACATAACCACATATATATGAATGTTTCCCCTAACAGAAAACTGCTTTGGAGTTGCATGGGATTTACTAGGAATGGGCATGCAAAAAAAGCAGGAAAGATCATCTCTGCCCTAGTTGAACTCAAATGCTGACTGTAGCAGGTGGTGGGAGAAAAATGTGGGCAAAAATGGCTTCAAATCCTGGCTCTGCCAATTACTAGCTGTGTAATCTGGAACAAGTTACTTAATTTTTCTGAACTTCAGTTCTCAACTCTGTAAATAAATGTTAAAATACCCTCCCTGTTGGAGTATTCTGAGGATTAAGTGAAATTATGCATAAAATGCCAAGCACATGGCAGATACTTTTTCTCTTACATAAATCTTAGAAACAAACATTTCCTGCAGGTGATTTGGTGTCCTTCTGGTTTGTTAAACAGTGCTGCATGTTCATAAAGTACTCAACTTGAAAAACCCAGTTTACTAAAAAATTAAAGCTCAGGATTTCCACTTCCAGGAAGATAAAGTGGACACATTTCCCCCTACTTCTCCTGCTAAGTAAAACTAAACCCCTGGACACTGGATATAAAACAAACATAAGAAGACTTCAAAGATGGAAAGAAGGTAGAGTAGCTAGAGATTTTAGGACCCATGGAACAACACTGTGGTGAGTTGTTTCTATTTCTTTTTTGTCTGATATAGCTCAACTTAGGAGTTGAAGAAGACAGCAACCTAGGAAAAGATGAAAGGAAACACAGAAACATTCCAACAAAAGCATGTTCTCGAAGGAAAGGAGCGGCTTAGCAAGATAATAAGCTTTTTAAATATTAAATACTGTGTTCTAGCCAAAATCGAAAAAAAAAAATGCGGCCCAATTTCCACACATGCCAGCAAGTCCAGGGCAATAGCCTAGACTTACACCTTCATTGAGGCTGTAATGAGTTACCCCAACACCCAACACCCTCACTGGGGTGGGATCAGATAACACCTAGAGAGGAAACTGGACTTTCAAAACTGACTAGCAACAAAGGAGACGGCTTCTACTGCACTGTTAAAGGAAACCATGTGCTAAGCTGGAACTTCTATTTCTCCCAGTAGTGATGCTTAATAATGAGCGCTGATTGTAATGAACAATAATGACACCTCTCAAGTGTCACTGGAGGTCGAGTTTTGGGCCTGGACTTCTGCCTCCACTTAAGCAGTAAAAAGGCAGTGCCTTGCTCTCCCTTGCCAAACTCCTATCAGAGAAAGCCAGCTTGAAACAGAAGGTTCCAATAAGACCCAGAGTCTCATAAAATATAAAAAAATCCCAGTCTCAATCAACATCACTTGTCATACCAAGAAACAGAAAAAACTCAAATTCAGTGAAAAGTGACAGTCAATGTATCTATAGTGTGATGACAGAATTTAGGATTATCTGACAAGGATTTTTTTTAAAGATCTATTTATTTATGCATATAAGAACTGGGGCACAGGCCAGAAGTGTGGGGGTTGGGAGGATTCACCAGAGACAGAGTGGGGAACAGAACAGGCAGATTGACTGAAACAGACTGCTGAGGGGAGCAGCAGGCGAGTCAGGAGAGGTCTGCTGTGCCATGTGGGTAGCTCCCTGGCTGGGGATCCAACTCATGCTGCAGTGGCTGCGGACAGCTTCACAGGTTGCGGTGTATCAGTGTATCAGTAAGAAAGAACACAGTTAACAAAAATAAAGATAGACTTCTCTTTTCCTTTTGTGCAATAGACTTCTCTTTTCCTTTTGAGTTTTTCAAATTATGTTTAATGGTGAATCAAAAATAATACAAATATTTCATTTAATTCTAAATATAAATGGATGAAATATTCAAGGTAAATATATGACAAATGGAAAAAGGCAAATGAAGGTAAGATTTCTATACTTCTCTTGAGATGACAAATAGACAAAGAGTTCTTAGACTTTACACCAAAAGCACAATACATAAAAGGAAAAACTGAAAAACTGAATGTCATCAAAATTAAAATCCTTGCCTCTGGAAAAAAGACTTGCTGATACAAAAACAGCTCTAGTGCCTGAGAAAATATCTGCATACCATACCTCCAATCAAAAATTAGCATAGAATAGGGCCTCCCTGGTGGCGCTGGTGGTTGAGCACAGCGCTGTGAAGCTGTCCGCAGCCTCTGCAGCGCAGGTTTGATCCCAGCCGGTGAGAATTCCACATGGCGCAGCAGACCTCTCCTGTCTCGCCCGCTGCTCCCCTCAGCAGTGTACTTTGGTCAATCTGCCTGTTCTGTTCCCCACTCTGTCTCTGGTGAAACCTCTCACTTCCCACACCTCTGGCCTGTACCCCATTTCCTGTATGCATGAATAAATAAATCTTAAAAAAAAAACTAGCATAAAATATACAAAGAACTTTCAAAAATTCAACAGTAAAAAAGAGCAAATGATCTAATTAGAAGATGGGCAAATGATGAGACATTTCACCAAAGAAGACAAAAGGCAGGTAAGCACATTAAAAGATAGGCAATCTCATTAGCCATTACAGTAATACAAATTAAAATCACAATGCCCTATCACCACATGCTACCAGAATAATTAAAATACATATAAAATACATATATGTAACTAGTGGCAGCCCCAAATGCTGGTGAACAGGTGGAGAAACTACATTCCTGGGCATCACTGCTGGTAATGTAAAATGGTGCAGTCACTGTGGAAAACAGTCTGTTGATTTCTTAAACAACTAAACACACAGCTATTAAATGACCCAATAATTTTACTCCAGGGCATTTAGCCCTGGGAAACAAAAACTCACATTCACACAAAAATCTGTACACAAATGTTTATAACAACTTTACTCATAAATAGCCCTAATCTGAAAACCAGCAGATGTCCTTCAATGGATGAACGGCTCAACAGTGACCATCCATCCTATGGAACACCAATCACAAATACAAAGCAGCAAAGTACTGACAGAGGCAACGATACTAATTATCCTCAGTGAGGGAGAAACGAGTTGACCCTGAAAGGTTATATATTATATGATTTCATTTAAACAACATTCTTGAAATGACAACAGATTACTATTTGTTGGGAATTAAGGAATAGGTAGAGAAAAAGGAAGTTAGTGTGGCTATTTATACAAGAGAAACAAGTAGGAATTTTGTAATAATGGACATTTCCTGCATCTTAACTCTATCAATACCAATATCCTGGTTGTGATATACTGTACTACATGTAGTTTACAAGATGTTACCATTGGGGGGAGCTGGGAAAAGGGCACACTGGATCTTTCCGTAGTATTCTTTACAACTGTGTGAATATACAATGATTTCAAAATAAAATTTATTTAAAATATCTAATGCTTGGAGTAACTTGCAAACTAATAACAAAAGCAAACAAAAGTAAAACAAAGCAAACAACAACCAAAAAACAGAGTCTCTGTAGACACAGACCTTTAAAAATAGAAAGTCCTTATTTATCAATTTATTTGACTTCTTTATCTGAAGTTGGGAGTCACTCTAGAGGTGGAATGACTTGCTCTGGGACTCTGACCACACAGCCTTGGTTCCAAATACCCAGCCTTCAGGCCATAACACCCAAACTGCACCAGTTATAATTCCCTAGGCGAGAATGTAGGAGGAATTTCCTTATCTGACCACAGAATGTTTCACTTAGATTCTTTTACTGCTTCTCTGCACCTAATAAAGCTACTGTCACAAAGACAGGTGTGGCCCTGATTTTCAAAGGTTGAGTTCAAAATGCACTTGGCATGAAGCTATTACTTATGATGATTTCTCTAGAGTTACAAACATTCTAGAACAAAGGAAAGGACAATATCTGCATGAAGTTTTACAGTTTATTAACAAATAGTCATCCTTTCACTTGATCATAGTTAACAGTTCTGTGTGATGTAAGAATTGTTGCCATCTTCATTTTATAGATAACTAGGATTCCATAAAGCTAAATGAATTAACACAAAGTTAGAAAACTAGCAAACTGCAAAATGAGGGCGCCTATCTATTCTATCCTCAACTACTGTTGCTTTTTCTTCATATTTTTGTGAAATTCTGTTCTTCCAGATCTACAGATGAGCTAGTGCTTATATCATTACAAAGCTAACTCCCTCCCAGATGTGAGTGCTAGACCCCACATCTCACTAGACCCCACATCGTGAGATCTACTTCTTATCACCCTCACTCCAGATATTCTCTGCACCATCAAATCATTTTATACAACAATATCCTCTTATTTCTTGTACCTAACTGAATTATAGTTATGTGTACAACTCTCTAATAGCAATATTTTAATCTTCCCAAACAGACCCACTTTTATTTATAGAAGTTGTATAGAAGTTGTTTCTCTTGACCTGTACATAGAGTGGGTTTTCTTACACAATGACTCTGAAATGTAAAGGCTTTCGGATTTAGACTGCTAGAAGTTGTTTTTTTTTTTTTTTAAAGATTTATTTATTTATACCAGAACTGGGGTGCAGGCCAAAGGCACGGGAAGGTGAGAGAATTCACCAGAGACAGAGCAGGGAGCAGAACAGGCAGGCAATCGAAAGCATTGCTGAGGGGAACAGAGGGCAAGACAGGAGAGGTCCGCCTCGCCATATGGGTGTCTCCCTTAGAGGGCATTGACAAGCAGGTCTGAATTACCAGAGAAAAAGAGTTACCACTTCAGGCAAGAGAAATGGAATAAGTAGTATGGTTTTAGTATCAAAGTATGCAATGACATGGAAGTGTATTCAGTTGCCTGTCATAGTGACATATGAACCTAATTACACTATAATTCACATCTGCCTTTCTTCAGCTACTTAGTACTCTAGTGTCAAATACGTTAGGTATAACATAAGTTGAAGAAAAATAGTGAGAAATGATAATGAATAGCACCAGGCTAGCACTGATCAGGCTACTGATTTTTCACTGCCCCCAAATGCAATATCATTGTGCTAACATATCTGGGTAAAATATTTGTGGGGTAGAGAAATCACTTTCAAATCTCTTTCTAGATCCTCCAGTTCCTATTTTCTTTTTCTTTTTGGTAAAGATTGAAAGATGGAACAGATCGAATTTCAAATGTGACAAGCTACAGGGAGGGATTGATCCACAAAAAAATCCAACTGGAAACTGTTTCATTAAAAAGCAAAAGCAAACTGAAAGTAGCAAAGGCCAGTAAGGAGCAGCTAGTGAAGTATTTATCTCGTGCTGGGTTGTATGTAGGTGATTAAAATATTAAACAGAACTGGGTTTTAGGAGGTTATCTGATGTGGAGCAAAGGAAGGAAATAAAGATAATCAGGTCAGAGATTGAAAAGAGATGGGAGAGTCACTGTTATAATCTCTTCAAGTTATGGGTCTAACCTTGTGGTTAAATGTAATTGTGTCATAAAGGAATGACTCGCTGAAGTGATTTCTGTGCCTCCTCTCTGTACACCATCTCTTCTGTTATGAAAGAGGAGGTAACTGCAAATTTCCATGTATGTAAAGAGGTTTTGGGAATTTTCCATGCCCTTCTATGCTCCCTCGTCCCACAGGAAGATCATTCACATGCTTCTCTGGGGGTGAAGGTCATAGGTGCATCATCTCGAGAAAAGACTGAGGTCTGACAGGTCTCTGTACTTAGTTAAAAATCATAATAAAGTTAGAAGACTTGTCTTTCCCTGCTTTCTGGACAACACAAGATGTCTGGCAAGCTAATCAGAAAAAGAAGAGAGGGAAGAGCATTGCAGGCAGAGTTCAGCATGTACAAAGTGTGGGCGTGCATACCAAGTATAACTGTTGCAGTGGTAACTAGGAACAATTCATAATTTCTACATGTATATGTTGAGTATCTGAGCCAGAGAGGGCTGGAAGGTTCATACTAGTGGCCAACACAGACAAGGCCTCTGCTCCCATGAACATGCCATTGAAATGGCAGGGAGGAGACATGTAATACTCAAATAATAAAGTGATACGAAAATATCAGATAGTGGTAAGCACTATGTGAGAATCAAAGTGGCTGCTTATAAAATGGGTCCTCAAGGAAGTCAGGGAGTGATCATTAAGCTGAGATTTGAATGACAAGGAGCCAGCCATACCAAAAACACTGGGGAGTGGGAATAGCCAGAGCAAGTAGGAGCTTGAGAAAAGGCCACTGTGGCAGCGAGGAAGAAAAGTGTAGCTAGGAAATGTGTCCTGTAGCTACAGTCAACATCCAGACAAACTGCTTATATCTAAATGAAAAAATGGAAATATTGGGCCTCCCTGGTGGCGCAAGGGGTTAAGGTGCAGCACTATGAAGATATTGCCAGCCACTGCGGCATGAGTTAGATCCCCGGCTAGGGAGCTACCCACATGGTGCAGCAGACCTCTCCTGTCTCGCCTGCTGCTCCCCTCAGCAGTGTATTTCAGTAGATCTGCCTGTTCTGCTCCCCACTCTGTCTCTGGTGAATCGTCTCAACCCCTGCACCTCTTGCCTATACCCCAGTTCTTGTATGCATAAATAAAATAAATTTTTTATTATATTTTATTTTATATAATTCTTACATCATTCTTCATTTTTGTTATATTTCCCATATAGTTTCACCCCCCCTTATTTTGACCCTAATCCCTCCTCTCCTCCCCCCCACCCCTGGGTAGTAAGTCTTTGGTTTATAGTTGCTTGTTGATTTTGATTTTTTCTTTATTATAATTAGTCTTTTTTCCTTGTCCCTTATTTAGGTTTTCTAGATTCCTGCTATGAGTGAGACCATCCAGTATTTTTCTTTTTCTTTCTGGCTTATTTTGGTGAGCATGATCCCTTCCAGCTCCATTCATGATGCTGCAAATTGCATGAGTTTTATATTTTTGATTGCTGAGTAATATTCCATTGTGTATATATACCACATCTTCTTGATCCAGTCATCTATTTTTGGGCATTTGGGTTGTTTCCATAGCTTAGCTATTGTAAATAGTGCTGCTATAAACATAGGGGTGTAGGTACCCTTTTGAATTAATGTTTCTGTGTCCTTTGGGTAAATACCTAGGAGTGGAGTTGCTGGATCATATGGGAGCTCTATCTTTAGTAGGTTGAGGAATCTCCACACAGCTTTCCATAGTGGTTGGACCATTTTGCACTCCCACCAGCAGTGCAGGAGAGTTCCTTTTTCTCCACATCCTCGCCAACATTTGTTGTTGCTAGTTTTTTTAATATGTGCCATTCTCACTGGTGTAAGATGGTATCTCATTGAAGTTTTGATTTGCATTTCCGTGATTACAAGTGATGTGGACATTTTTTTCATATGCCTGTTGGTCATTTGCATTTCCTCTTTGGAGAAGTTTCTTTGTAGCTCTTCTGACCATTTTTTGACTGGATTATTTACTTTGTTTTTGTTGAGTCTCATCAGCTCTTTGTAGATTTTTGTGATCAGTCCTTTATCATTAGTGTTGTGTGCAAAAATTTTCTCCCAGTCAGTGGGGTTTCTCTTTGTTTTGGTTACTATCTCTTTTGCTATGCAGAAGCTCTTTAATTTGATGTAGTCCCAGCTGTCTATCTTTGCCTTCACTATCACTGCTTTGGGTGATGTGTCTGTAAAGATGTCTTTGAGATGCATGTCATGCAGTGTTTTGTCTATATTTCCTTCTATGTATTTATGGTTTCAGGTCTTATGTCTAGTTCTTTAATCCATTTTGAGTTGGTTTTTGGGCATGGTGTGAGGTAATCAAGCTTCATTCTTTTGCATGTAGCGACCCAGTTTTCCCAGCACCATTTATTGAACAAACTTTCTTTGCTCCATTGCATATTTTTTGCTCCTTTGTCAAAGATTAGTTGACTGTAAATCTGTGGTTTTATTTCTGGATTTTCTATTTGGTTCTATTGGTCCATGTGTCTGTTCTTGTTCCAGTACCATACAGTTTTGATTATTATGGCTCTGTAGTATAGTTTGAAATCTGGGAGTATGATGCCTCCTTCCCTTCTTTTTTTTTCAGGAGAGTTTTGGCTATTCAGGGCTTTTTGTGGCTCCATATGAATTTCATCAATATTTG
Organism: Talpa europaea; assembly: GCF_964194135.1. Classification (NCBI taxonomy): domain Eukaryota; kingdom Metazoa; phylum Chordata; class Mammalia; order Eulipotyphla; family Talpidae; genus Talpa; species Talpa europaea. The sequence goes on along the minus strand of NC_140080.1, from coordinate 58,899,326 downwards.
TTCTAACATAAACCAAAAAAAAAAAAAGAGGACCTCCGTGGTGGTGCAAGGGGTTAAGTAGGTTAAGTATTGCTCTATGAAGCAATCCATAGCCTCTGCAGTATGAGTTCGATCCCCAGCCGGCCAGGGAGCAACACACATGGTACAGCAGACCTCTCCTGACTCGCCCCCAGCTCCCCTCAGCAGTGTATTTCAGTCTGCCTGTTCTGTACCCCACTCTGTCTCTGGTGAATCCTCTCACCCACCACCCCCACATCTCTGGCCTGTACCCCAACTCTTGTTTGCATAAATAAATAAATCTTAAAAAAAATGTTTTAAAAAAAAGAAAAATAGAAATATTTCTAAATATTTCTTAGAAATGTTGCTTCTGCCTGAAGAAAAAACAAAATTGTTTATTCCCTGTCACTCTGTGACTTCTATAGATGCATGTGAAATATGGGTCTACCCAAATATTTACCAATATAGGTTTAAACCTGGGTTCCAAACTCTTGCCTTGTCTTCCGCAACTTCAGTCTGGCTCCTCTTCCCTAGAATATGGCCACAGCTGAGCTGCATACCCAGATCACTGTTTGCCTTCTGGGCAGAAGGATAGCAGTGAGGTGTTGAAATGGTGGAGCCAAGTTCATTAATATAAGCATCAGATGCAGTGAAGAAATTTCATTCCTAAGGCCTGCTGCTAGTTTCAAGAAACACTGGTCACTGCTGTAGCAACTGATTTCTCATGGCATCAGGAGAAATCATAACAAGTGTTAATTCTCCCTGGAGACAGCAAAGTAGAAACTGCCTGCAATTAGTGTTCTCATTTCCTCAATGATGCCAGCGTGATCTTGGTCTTCTGCCTTTCTCTCACCCTGTGGGTTATTCAGTTTTCCAAAGTGTCCCATTTTTGTACCTGAAAAGGACTATCTTGCCCTATACAACTAAGTCATTTGTATGCTACTTTAAGTCTTCAAAAGTCAAGAAATTGAGGGTAGGAGAATGGAGGGGGTATGCATGGAGGAGGGGAAAAATTACAGGATTCAGAATTTTAAATTCTGGGCTTGAGCACTGATCCTACCAGATAGCTGTGTGACCCATGCACAGCTTAATTAACCTTTCTGCTCTTCTGTTTCCCCAGCTGAAAATTGGTGCTATTAATAATACCTCTCTCCTGAGATTAGCAAATGGAACAAAGAAATGGGTGTGAAATGCCTTAAAAGAGCCACAAAAATTTCAAGTATTTGCCTGAAGCAAAGATCTTTCTTCATTATAGGAGATAAAGATGTAAAATGATGGCATTTCTCAAAAGTCCTTGCCTTGGTCTTGGCTTAGGTCTACCTATATTAGAGAATTCAAGGAAGCCATTAGTAAATGTACAGATCTAACCTATTTCTGGATTAATAATCATATGTTCTGGGCCATTTAACCACTCAGGGTCTCAGCTTCCTTATCTACAAAATGAGCATAATATTCAAGAGTAAGGATCAGAGAGCATAATAACTAGAGAATTTTAAGATCCTTAAATATCCAATAAATGTAAGGATATACATTTGACGACCCACATATACATATGTATATATTTTAGGTGATTATGGAGTCTTACTGGATAATTTGAGTTTGAGGTAGAAATTTTCCTATCAAAGGGCTTGTTGTCAACACTCTTCATAGAGAAAGAACTTGAAAATGAACAACTGAGTATCCACCTTTTTTTTCTAAGATTTATTTTTTGTTATTTATGCATATAAGAACTGGGGTATAGGCCAGAGGTGTGGCGGGTGAGAGGATTCACCAAAGACAGTGTGGGGAACAGAACAGCCAGACTGACTGAAATACACTGCTGAGGGGGGCAACAGGCGAGCCAGCAGAAGTCTGCTGCGCCATGTGGGTTGCTCCCTGGCCAGCCAGGGATTGAACTCATGCTGCAGAGGTTGCAGACAGATTCACAGTACTGTGCTTATCCCCTTACACCACCAGGGAGACCCAAGTATCTACCTTTTTAAGGAAGGTGTAGACACAGATAAAAAGCTTTTTGTAGATTTCCAAAATGCTGGGGGTTGTAGATTTATTATCTGTGGTAGATTAAAGATGACCTCAGATTATTTGCTGTTTCTCCTATGTAGTGTGTTTCCTCCCTGTGATGCTGCAAGGTGAAGTTGGAGTTTCTCCGTAAAAAGTTAAACAACAGAATATGGCAGAGGGCCCCCAACCCCCCACCCCCCCCCCCACCCCGGTGGCGCAGGCTGTTGAGCGCAGCACCCTGAAGCTGTCCGCAGCCTCTGCAGTGCAGGTTGGATCCCAGCCGGCCGGCGAGGGTTCCACATGGCGCAGCAGACCTCTCCTGTCACGCACGCTGCTCCCCTCAGCAGTGTACTTCAGTCAGTCTGCCTGTTCTGTTCCCCGCTCTGTCTCTGGTGAATCCTCTCACCCTCCCGCGAATCTGGCCTATACCCCGGTTCTTGTATAAATAAATAAATAAATCTTAAAAAAAAAGAATATGGCAGAAAGGAAGCTGTGCCATGGCAGTTTCTCAGGCTATGCCTTAAGAAACTAGCAGCTTCCACTTTTTGACTTTCCTAAGACTTGTTACTGGAGCCCTGGGCCACCAAGCAATGTTCAAGGCGGCCATTCTGTGAGGAAGCTCACTTGGAGAGACCATAGGAGGAGACAGGGTTGCCAGATTCCCCCAGGTCTTCTAGTTCTCAGTCATACCTACCATCCCCAAGATGGTGGTGCAGAGGGAACCTGTACCTTCTGAATCACTGCCCCTGGCCCCCCCATCAGAGATATCAGAGTAATACATTGCTTTAAGGCACTGAATTTCAGAGTAAGCTGTTTCAGAGCAATAGGTAACTAGAAAGCCATTCAAACACGAAATTATAAAATATTTGATGGTCATTTATGAGTGCGTAACTAAAATAAAAATTTAGCCTCAAAGTTGCCTCAGTCTTAGAACAGGAAAAGTTTTTCTATAGCTAGCTGCCATTGGGTGTCTGAGAAATTGTGCCTAATTGGAATGATTCTTTAGTATTTCCAAGTACACTGAAAAGGGGGAAAAGCCTCATAAAATTTTATACAGCAACAAAATCAGTACAGGCCTATATCTCCCTTGCAGAAATATAATAGAAAAAGTCTAAACAGCTATTAAAAAGCCCTCAAAAAGTTCTTGGTTGAGGGGGACAGGAGGTTCTGGATTACCCCTAAGATCAAGGTTAAATTCCTTCTGGCTGATAACTTAAGGAGGCTGTGTAAACACACAGTACAGCACTCAAAATCATACAGCCACTAAAGACAAATTACTTCTAGAAAATATTAGGCAAATGATTGTGCAACTCCACAAGAGTTAACAAAGACACTCAGATGGACAAAATTTACTCTATTTGCATAATATGTATTTTTTATTTCTGTGTATTGTTATGTGTTTTGACATCTTAAAAAAAACTTTTGAGCTAGAGAGAGACAGCCCTTCCCTGGGCTAGCCAACTCCTCAAAGACAGCAAAAGCTGTCAGGAGCATGCCTTTGAGATGCAAACTAACAAATCCAGAGCCAGACCTCCTCTATCTGACCCATACACCCGGAGGCACTATGACTCTGCCTTAATCATCCTGGGGCCAGACAATGGGAGACCACCACTACAGTGCAAAACCTGCTAGAATTATTCAAGCTAGTCAATCCTAAACTATTTACCCTGTCCTATGTTGCCTTTCCCATGGAAACCTCAATAGAGCCTGTAGCTTTATTTTACCAAACCATGTCTAACATGGACATTTTCAGAACGCCACTCAAGGACTCAAGGACTATATGTTCAAAGACTTAGCTGAAGTCAAGTGTAGCTGGTGAGAACTGGGGTGGGTGAGGTTAGACTAGTTTAATGACCATGGAAATATAAAGTGGCTGTTCTCTGCTCCCCACCCTAACAACCTCCTAACTGGTGCACTGATGTCAGTGAAGATTGGTTTGGGACTGCACAAGGGTTAGCACTTGTCTCCCATCAAGGTTAGAAAACCAACATGAAATTCTGCATTGTGAGAGGAGCATAAGCATGACATCTTCCTTATAAAGGAGAAAATGAGAGATAAAAGGAGAAATTCAGCTATTTAACTAAAAATATTAAGAAATGTTTAAAAATATTTTAAAAATATTAAAAAATATTTTAAAAATTCAGTTTTTCATATATAGCAGAAAAAATGTTATATAGCTTTTAGTTAGTTCTTATAGATAAAATACCTAAATGGCTATGTAATTTTATTTTTATTAAAGATGTATTTATTTATACATACAAGAACTGGGGTACAGGCCAGAGTTGTGGGAGGCGAGAGGATTCACCTGGCCCCTGGGAAGCGGAACAGGTAGACTGACTGAAATACACTGCTTAGGGTAGCAGCGGGCAAGACAGAAGAGGTCTGCTGTGCCATGTGGGTTACTCCCTGGCCGGGATTGAACTCGTGCTGCAATGGCTGCAGATAGCTTCACAGGTTGCATCTTAATCCCTTGCGCCACCAGGGAGGCCTGGCTGTGTAATTTTAAAACACATACACAGCTTTAAATTGTACAGGGTTCCCTAGCTTCTGAAAATGAAGTCTGTCTCTAGTGTTAAGGTATATTAGTTATAAGAATATACTTTAATAGAAATAAAAGATCAAATTAAATCTTCTTGCCTGGTAATATAAACCAAATATATTTTATCAATAACTCATGTTAGTGGAACACAGATGGCAAAAAAGTTTAAAGGTATGACTCATATCTCTTTTTGAAATCTTTTACTATCTCTATAAAAAGCAGAAATCAGATTTCAAATCATCTACACTTCCAAGCATGGTGCTTTGTTTTTCTCTGAGAAAGGCTAAGGTGAAAACAAGCGAATTGAGCTCTTTCACCCCTTTGCAGATCTTCTATGTTTACAATCGCTCACCTTCTACTGGTAGGTTATGAAGCAGGAGGCAAATATGAATGACTCAAAGGAATGCAGGAGGAATTTGGAGGTGTAATTAAAAGAATTACATGTCTGCCTTTTTGTGCCTTTAATTTGGGCAGTCAATTGCTTAAATTACCTACTTCACAGCATGAGTAATATACACAGAAAGTCTGCACTGTAGCCACACTTAAAAGAACTCTGCCACCCAGACTGAAGCTGAGTGCCACTTTCTTCACTTGATGACAAACAGTTAAGTGATTCCAACTACTGCCTAGCTGATGGGAGTCTTATCTAGACATTCCTGCCATTTGGGATCCTTTTACCAGCTTCTTCAAATAGCTCCCACGATGCCATTTAAGCGTTTTAAAAATATCGCCAACTCATCTCTTAGATGAGTAACCAAAAAAGTTTCATGCATTTGCACCATACCAGTTGGGGTTAAAAGTTTTCACTCATCATGTCAACTTTGGACATCAAGCTACAGGATATACCTACCTGGTCAACCCAGGAAAATTACTGGGGATTGGGTCACTGAATTACTGTCTCTCTTCCAGGACAACATCATTAGTTCTTCAGCTGACATAGCAAGTCAGTTGTTGCCTGAACTTGGCTATGAGTACAAATGCCTTTCAGACCACCATGCCTGTCCAGTCCTATGAGGTGAGCAGGTCACCAGGGTTAATGACCTTCTTGCCAGGCCACTCATTTTTTGTTCCATAGGAACACTTGTGGTTACAATTATGTTATTTGCCAATAATACTTAGATAACAACTTGGGAAAATTTTGTTTTTAAAAGTAGAAATTATGAAGTTTATTAATGGCAACCCCAAAATCATTATTTCTGATAGCCTCTTCCAGCAATAGACCAGATCAAGCTCTTTTTTCCCCTAAATCTTCAGTTCCATTTCCTTATAATCATCCAGTTCCTAACTCTGTTAAACTCAGATGTTAGCATAAAATTTTTATGCAACTTGATTGACTGACATATCCATGTAATTGTTTAAACTGACAATGTTTGCTAAACCCCAGAACATGTTAAGGATTGATGATAAGTGTGCGGAATCAGAATCAAGATGGAAGAGTATACATGACAGCCTTGCCCCAATGAATTATGGATGACTGTGGTAGGGCCTTCACAATGGGTAACATAGGTGGTGATATTTTTCAATCAAAGTTTTTGCAATTCTTCAGTGGCAGTAAACCACACACTAAGAGGCCGTTTGACAGCTATTAAATCCAGGTCTCCACAGTTGGGAGGTTGCTTTGCATTTTAAAAATTTGACATTATTTACAAATACTTAAAGGTAAAAAAATGCCAGTCAAGATTACTCTATCCTGCAAGGCCCTTCATCAGATATGAGGGAGATATAAAGGCCTTCTCAGATAAATTGAAGGAGTATGTAAATACTAGATGTCCCCCTCAAGAAATACTGAAAGGTGTTTTAGTATCTAAACCAGAGAGGAACTATACAAAGAACTGGAAAAGGAAATAGAAAAAACCATAACAATTAAAGACAAAATGGCAGCAACAATCTTTCCTAGGGCAATGATCACTCTAAATGTAAATGGACTAAACTTTTTAATTAAAAGATATCAAGTATCTTAGGAAACAGAATTAGTATTAGGAAACAGAATCCAACCTTCTGTTGTCTTCAGGAAGCATAACTGATTTCCAAAGATGCAGACTCAGGGTAAAGGGCTGGAAAACAATCCTACAAGCAAAGTGGACACAAAGGAAGGCAAGACAGTCATACTTATAAATAGGGACATAATAGCCTTAAAGAATTAGACAACATAGGCCTAAGAGACATTTATAGGGCACTGCACACCCCCCCCCCCACAAAATAAAAGCAGAATACACATTCTTCTCAAGGGCACACAGGACATTCTCCAGAATTGACCATATATTGGGTCACAAGGAAAGTATCAAGAAATTCATGAAGACTGAAATTATACCATAAAGGTATCAAACTAGAAATCAATTACAAAAAGAAAGCGGGGAAAATCTCCAACACAGAGAAACTGAAAAACACACTATTGAAAGACTACTGGGTTATCAAGGAAATCGAAGAAGGCAAATGACAACAAGGACACAGTGATCCAGAACTTATGGGACAAAGCAAAAGCAACACTAAGAAGGAAGTATATAGCAATACAAGCCCACATAGGAACAAGAAAAAGCTCAAATAACTTTCTCTTTCTCCTTGAATAACTAGAAAAAGAAAACAAATTGAAAGCCAATAGAACAAAGGAATAATAAAATTTAGAATGGAAATAAATGAAATGAAAAAAAAAAAAAGACCATCCAAAAGATTAATGAAACCAAAAGCTGGTTCTTTGAAAAAATAAACAAAACTCTAGGTAGGTTCATTAAGAAAAAAGGGAGAAAATGCAAATTAATAGGATCAGAAATGAAAGGGAAATTACAATAGATTATGAAAATTTAGAAAGTAATTAGGAGACTACTATGAACATCTATACCCAGTAAGTTCAACAACCTAAAAGAGATGGAGAAATTCTTAGAATTACACAACCATCCAAGATGAATAGGGAATGGAAAACCTGAACAAACCAATCACAAGCAAGGAAATTGAAATTAATCAAAACTTTCCCAGAAGACAAGAGCCCAGCACCAGAAAGCTTCACTAGTGAGTTCTACCAAACCTTCAGGATGAACTAATACCTATCCTTCTCGAGCTCTTCCCAAAAAATGAGAAAGGACTGTTTCCAAGCACATTATATGAGGCCAACATTACTCCAATATCAAAACCTAAAACAACACACAAAAGAAACCTACACACCAACTGCCCTAATGAACAAAGATGCAAATATCCTCAAAAAGATTCTAGCAAACTGAATCCAACAGCTGGATTCTACAGGGATACAAAGGTGGTTCAACATCTGAAAAATCAATTAAATCCAGGTCTATTAAATCCAGGTCTATTAATTTACCACTTCAACAAAAATAAACAAAAAAACCCCATATGATCACATAAATTGATGTTAAGACAGCATTGATAAGATTGAACATCATTTATGATGAAACCCTCAAAAAACTGGGGATAAAAGTAAGCTATCAAACCCACAGCTAACATCGTTCTCAATAGTGAAAAAATGAAAACTTCTCCACTAAAATACCATATAAGACAAGGCTGTCCACTCTTACCATTATTATTCAACATAGCATTGTAAGTTCTAGCCAGAGCAATTAGGCAAGAGAAGATCCAAATTAGGAAAAACAAAGTAAAGCTATCAATGTTTGCTGATTATAACATACATAGAGAACCCGGAAGATTCCACTGAAAAACTGGAACAATAAATCAGTTCAGTAAAGTGGCAGGTTATAAAATCAATATGCAAAAACCAATTGCTTTTTTATATGCAAGCAATGAGCTGAAAGAGGAAGAAATTTAAAAAACCATCATATTTACAATCACACCACCCCAAAAAAAAATTAAATACCTAAGAGTAAACTTAACAAAGGAGGTGAAGGACCTATTCAAAGAAAACTATAGGACATTGTTAAATGAAATAGAAGTAGACACAAAGAAAAGGAAAGACATCCCATGCTTTTGGATTGGAAGAATCAACATAGTCAAAATGGCAATACTACCCAAAGCATTATACAGATTCAATGCAATTCTTATCAAAATCTCAATGGATTTTGTAAAGAAATAGAATAAACATTACTAAAATTCATACAGAACCACAAAAGACCCTGGGTTGGCAAAGAAATCCTGACAAAAAAAAGAGGGGAAAATGGCAGCATTACATGTCCAGGCTTCAAACTATACTATAAAATTATAATACTTAAAACAGTGTGGTACTGGAACAAAAACAGACACACAGACCAATGGAATAGAATCATGACCCCAGAAGTAAATCCACACCTATAAGGACAGTTAATATATAGCAAAGGAGCCAAGAGCATACATTGGAGCAAAGGAAGCCACTTCAATAAATGGTGTTGAGAAAGCTGGACAGTCACATGAAAAGAATGAAGCTAGATCAATCACTCACACCATACACAAAAATCAACTCAAAATGAAAAAAGACTTGGATATAAGACCTGAAACCATAAAATAGACAGAAGAAAACAGGCAAAACATTTCATCATATACACTTCTGTGATGTCTTCTAAGAGATGTCTTCAATAGCAAGGAGAACACAACCAATTAGGACTACATCAAACTAAAAAGCTTCTGCACAAAGAAACTGTAACTAAGAGAAAAAGACCCAAGTGAATAGGGGAAATATTCAAGCACCATACTTCTAAGAAGGGGTTGATACCAAAGATCTACAAAGAACTCATACAACTCAACAAAAAGAAAACAAATAACCCAATGAATAAAAAATGGACAGAAGATCTAAATAGGCAGCTCATCCAATTTGCAGCAATATGGATGGAGCTGGAAGGGATTATGCTAAGCCAAAGAATTCGAAAGGAAAAAGAAAAATACCAGATGGTATCACTTATATGTGGAATATATAGAAACCAGATAAAGGGTCAGATAAAGGCAAACTCAAAAACTAGCCCTTGAAAGCAGACTAGAGAATTTAGATATTCAGAGGAGAAGGAGAGGCAACCACAAAGTGGGGAGGAAACACAGTCTACTGTGGACCAAGGGTACCTGGGTGGTGGGAGTGCTATGGTAATATCCCATACTATGGTAAAAAGCACTCTATACTTACAAAATACAAATAGCAATGTAAATCAATGTAACCTCAATTAAAAAATAATGCAAAAAAATATGTACATATATTATCAAAAATGAAAATGTAACCTTATCAAGTCCAAAATACACAGGATTAAAATGAATATATGTACTATTTTTCCAAATAAAATTCTTTTTTTAAAAAAAGAATCTCAAAAATTCTTTCAGTTATAGGTTTTTTTCAGTTGTATAACCTATCAGGTATTGTCATGATCGTTGTTCAAATATTAGCCTTCCCAGGTTAAAACATGACAACTCAGGATCTAAACATTCCCCAGAAGAATCTTACGAATTGATTTACAGATGAAATGTTGTCATTTACAGCAAAATGGAAGGAGTTTGAAAGAATTATGTGTAGTCAAGCAAGTCAAAATGACAAATACAAATACTGGATATTTATGGACCAGATATTTGACAATGCAAAATACTTCTACTGGCCTAAAGGAAGCGAGGCTTCTCAGGTTAATGGGGTGAGAGAGAAGTAGTGTAACAGGTATAGGGACTGGGAGTGGAAAAAAATAACATGACACAACACAGCATAACAACATAATATGACATAGAAGGTTTGGACAGATCTCATTAAGAAGGTGACTTACATCAAAGTCTGAAAGAAAGGAACAGTCAAACAGATTTCTGTAGGAAGAACATACCCTGCAAGGAACAGTGAGACTGAGCAGTAGCAAACTGTACTCCAGGGGCCAAATCCAACCTGCTACTTGTTTTGAGATGCCCCCCCCAAAAAAGTGAAATTCAGATGACTTAAGAAATCTTGGGTAGTTTTCTTATCATACTGGCCACACACACAGCACTGGCTTGATAGTAAGGATGGTTTTGAAATGCTGTTTTTCACTGGTTTATAACTGAGGTCAACTCAAACAGAAAGTGCTAGGGGCAGGAAGAGAAATGTTCTAGATACCCATCTCTCCTCACCAGGAGACAATCAAGCAAGCTGAGAGAACTGAAGAATTCATTTGATTTCAAGCGTCAATGGCATCCTTTTCCTTTCATCTTACTTGAAGACAGTCTCTTGCTCCTTCTGCCAATTGAGAACGTAAATGACTTTGAGATGTGACACAGATGGGTTTTATAGCTGCCACGAAACTGTTTTAAGAACGGTATCAACTAGTGAGAGAAAAAATTGCACAATAAATGTCCCCTGATCATTTTTCTATGTGTAGTGAAAGCCCAGTTATAAATTACATCAAATACTTAAATCATGGCATGACCTACACATGACCTTCTGCTTTCCATCAGTCCAGTCAGCCTGGTGACTGCCCCCAACCACCGTCACCATGGATGCTGTATTACAGAAGGAATGAAGGTTGTAGTGGGACTTACGTAACACACAGCCCTTTGCTCACATTAACACTAAGCAGTATATAATTTAGAAGGAGGGAAATGTGATCATAGCTTTTGCCCCCACACTGCCATGAAATTCCAGGCTTTTATGTGCAGGAAGCTCCATGTTGATCTTGGCGGCCCCATGGGTTAAAAATCTTGTTTAAATGTTGCAGCCTTAGAATAGTCTTTGAGGTTTTTCTATGTTGTTTTATAAAAGGCTTCTGCCTGATTATTTACAGATGCTGTCTCTGAGAAAGCTGAAAATAGTCTCATTACAAATGCTGAAATAAGGACTCAGGCTTCCCTTACTTAGTTTATGGTGAACAGTTCGAAGCTCAAGCCCAAAGGTTGACCTGGTGCAAAACTGGCTTTTCGATGGGATTTCTGTCAGGGTCTCCCATACTGAGGTTTCTGTTGAACCAACCTCAGCCTATCAAAGAGACAGTCTCCAATGCACTCATTCAACAAGTATCTGTTGAGCCCTACTATGTATTAGAATTTGTGCTAGGAGCTGGGGACACTGGTAAAAACCAAGGTAGAGCTCAGTCAAAGGACAGACAGTAACTCAAACAACAACTAGAAGACAGAGCTGCACATGTTGTCATAGATAAGCATGTGTGCTGAGGTCATGTCACAGGGTGCAGGGAAGGAGAGGGGGTGCGCAGGAAGGCCAGCTCAGATGCGACTCCCCCTCATCCTGCACCTTAATGCTTAAAGAAGACAATAGGGTGTCATTTCCTGTTTTCAGTCTTTCCCTTCATCTCTACTAGCTTGTAGCAGGGCATAATCTACAGCATTTCAGATTAAGAGACCCATTCTTGTTTTCAAAGTCTGTAGAGAAAAATTCAGTAAAACCGTCCCGAAGGTAGCAGTATTCTCCAATGCAGGCAGAAGGTTCTTCCGTCTCCACAATCAAGTTCCTTATGTTGTTGTTGAAATGACTTCCCCTTGCACCAGGCTTGCTGGAAAGCTGCTCTCTGCAGGCATCTTTCCATACTCAGAGCCTCCTCTTTTCCAGACCATGTCCCAGCCCCTCCCACTCAGGGTCTGGTCCTCTCCTTCCAGTGCTTTCAGTGTCATTTCCTGTACTCACTCCAAACCCTTCTGATGCCTTCTCTGTTACAAAACCCAGAACTGAACCAGGAAAGGGGAATGCTGGGCCAAAGATTTTCCTGCAAATTCCTCAGTGTCTCCATAGGCTGGTTAAAAAGTTTTTTTACATGATAACCAGGGGAGACTCTGAGATGACAGTCTAGGGGGAAGGGGTTGTGGAGAGTAAAATACAGTCCTTACAGGTTTAATTAGGGACATGTGGCCCCCATGGTCATCAACATTACCATTCCTGGCACCATTAACTTCTCTCTGGAGCCATGAGGACATGTGGGTAACTATTGGAGAAGTGCTTTTGGGTTAACAGTAGAACCATAAATCACTGTTACTGAGTTAAATACTTCTCCATGTGATTTACAACTTGCAATAATAATGACCTGGTGAGTTTAAGAACTCACCACTCCATCGCTTATGCTATAGCCTTCTCTTAAAGAAAAATAAACCAAAATCTAAGCTGAACACAATCACATCTCATCTTGTTACAACATTTGTTTTTATTTTCTAAAGTACTTTGCTAAATATCACCTCATCTAATTCTTATAATAACTTGGTGCAGTGTATCTTAAATACTCTGATATAAAGCTAAGAGTACATAAGCACATAACATTATGTGACTTGCCCATAATACATTATACATAATACATAAAAAGTATTAGGGATAGGACTCAAAGACAGGTCTTCCTTACCTCTTGCTTTTATATTATACCTAGTATTTCCAAAAATGTTATAATTATATAGCAATTTTTCCTATGCATTATTTTATTGGCCCTCAGAATGTTTCTTAGATATAATTAAGGAACTACTTGTAATAAAAACTGTATAAGATATAGTTGTGAAAAAATTGTAAATAGATCAGAATGATTTTCATTGGAAAACGAGATATGTTCTGATATAGACATCCAGGTTATCTTATTCTAGATCTCTGTACATTTTGCAGTCTTTGAGCTATTTTACAAGCTGTACCTGGGAGCTCAACATCCCACTGATAGACTATTAGGGATACATTGAATATTGTTTGTCTCACATAACTGTAAGTGCAAGAAAGATAGTGTCCTGGAAATAGCACTTACTGCATAGTTAGAAGATGGGCATTCTTTCCCCAGTTTAGCCACTGATAAGTAGTGTCTCTAGGCAAGGCATTTAGCCTTTCTGGTTCTCATCTGTAAAATAAGGAAGATCCATGACTGGATTGTTTATTTTGTTTTTGTTGGATGGGCAGAAGAACTTAAAAGACATTTCTCCAAGGAGGAAATGCAAATGGCCAACAGGCATATGAAAAAATGTTCAATATCCCTTATCATCAGGGAAATGCAAATCAAAACCACATTGAGATACCACCTTACACCAGTAAGAATGGCACATATCAAAAAAACAAGCAACAACAAATGTTGGCGAGGATGTGGTGAAAAAGGAACTCTCCTACAATGCTGGTGGGAGTGCAAACTGGTCCAGCCACTATGGAAAGCTGTCTGGAGGTTCCTCAGTCGACTAAAAATGGAGCTACCATATGACCTGGCAATTCCACTCCTAGGGATCTACCCAAAAGACACAAAAACATTGATTCAAAAGACCACCTGTACCCCTATGTTTATTGCAGCACTATTTACAATAGGTAAAACCTGGATACAACCCAAATGCCCCAAAATAGATGACCGCATCAGGAAGATGTGGCATATATACACAATGGAATATTATTCAGCAATCCAAAAATATAAACTCATACCATTTGCAGCAACATGGATGGAACTAGAAGGAATTATGCTCAGTGAAATAAGCCAAAAGGAAAAAGGAAAATATCGTATGGTTTCACTTATAGCAGGAATATAAGGGAACCAAATAAGACATCAGTGTAAAAAAAATAATAACAGTACAAAACACAATAAAGCAAAAACAAACAATTATAAATCAGAGACACACTGCAGGGGAGGAGGCAGGAGAGGGATCAGAGGGAGGGAGGGAGGAGCACAGGGGACTGAGGTGATGGTGCATGGGTGCATTGGTGAAGGAAACTCTACGGGGACTACACCTGAGGGGGTGGGGGGAAGCAAATACTGTTTAGAAATGAAAAATGATGTAAAAAATTAATTAAAATTTTTTTTAAAAAAGTAAGGACGATCCAACAGACAGAAGGATAAGCAGGACAAATTCAGTTGTGCCTCAGGGGAGAAAAACCCCTCATTTAAAAACTGGTAAAGGAGCAAGAATTACTGGTCATCCAGTACATACAGGTAGAAGTCTTTTACATTTTGTCCCTGCTGGGCAGAACTGTCCGGGGTCATGTTTCAGACCTAATCTTTTCAAGGTTTCTTCACCAGGTCCCTGGTTGTGGCTCAGAGGCAGCCTTTTTGGAAGAAAAGTGAAACTCCATGGCCGGGACTAAAAAGATCTGAGGCTTATCTCACATCTTAATACTCAACAGAGAAGCATGATCTTGTCTTTTCATTTTTATGTGTCCCCTGTTACTCTCAGAGCTAATAACTAGCCCTCAAAAGTGCTTTTAATTGACTACAAGACCATTAACTAGTTAAGTAACCAATACAACAAACATTTATTGAGCTTGTACCACATACCAAGTGTTGTCTGGATGAAAAAGACTCCAAGCTCACATGGCCATGCCTTGTTCTATGTGCTGGATTGAAACAGAGAAAAGTCTCTGCTCCCATACTGCTTATTTACACATTAGGGTAAGACAAAATGGTACGAGTTAGATCAAACTGAAATAACTTTGTAAAAAGGTGTCCAAATCAGAAAGGAAGAATTAAAATTGTCTCTTATTTGTAGCTGCCATCACACTATATATTGAAAATCCTAAAGATGCCACCAAAAACTATTAAAATAATAAATTCAGTAATGTTGCAGGATATAAAATTAATATCCAAAAATCAGTTGCATTCCGAAACACTAAAAACAAACTATCAGAAAGACAAATTAAGAAAACAAACCCAGGGGCCTCCCCGGTGGCGCAGCGGTTAAGCGCTGGGTTGCGAAGCTGCCCGCGGCCTCTGCGGCGCCGGTTCGATCCCCGGCTGCTCCCCGGCCACCGGAGGAGGGTCCCACATGGCGCGCAGACCTCTCCTGCCGCCCGCTGCTCCCCTCAGCAGTGTACTTCGGTCCTTCTGCCTGCTCTGCTCTCCGCTCTGGCTCTGGTGAATTCTCTCACCCTCCCGCGCTTCTGACTGTACCCAGTGCATGTATAAACAAAAACAAAAACAAAATAAAGAAAGAAAGAAAACATGCCTCTATATAAAAAAAAAAAAAGATTTATTATTAAAAAAAAAAAAAAAAAGAAAACAAACCCATTTACAATTGTATCAGCAAATTATAATTGGGAATATATTTAACCAAGGAGGTGAAAGACCTGTATGCTGAAAACTCTAAGACATTGACAAAATGAATTAAGAAAGATACAAATAATTGGAAAGATAGTTCCTGTTCATGGATTGGAAGAATTAATATTGTTAAAATGTCCACACTATTCAAAACAATCTACAGATTCAATGTAATTCCAAAATGAAGATGAAATTTTTCACAGAAAGAGAAAAAACAATGCTAAAATTTGTTTGGAACTACAAAAACCCCAAATAGCCAAAATAATCTTGAGAATAAAGAATAAAATTGGAAGGAGCACAGGTCCTGATTTCCAATTTTACCACAAAGCTATTTATTTTCATGAAAATAAATATATTGACAGAACAGAATGAGTTATGGACAATTAATTTTTGACAAAGGAACCAAGAGCATACAGTAGGGAAAAGAAGACTTTTCAATAAATGGTGTTGGGAAAACTGGGGAACCACATGCAAAAGAATGAAACTGGACCCCTATCGTATACAACACACAGAAATCAACTCAAAATGGATAATGTTGACTTAAATGTAAGTCCTGAAACTATAAAACTTCCTAGAAGAATACATGGGAGAGGGCCTCCCCGGTGGCGCAGCGGTTGAGCGCTGGGTTGCGAAGCTGCCTGCAGCCTCTGCAGCCGGTTCGATCCCCGGCTGCTCCCCGGCCACTGGAGGAGGGTCCCACATGGCGAGCAGACCTCTCCTGCCGCCCGCTGCTCCCCTCAGCAGTGTACTTCGGTCCTTCTGCCTGCTCTGCTCCCCGCTCTGGTTCTGGTGAATTCTTTCACCCTCCCGCGCTTCTGACTGTACCCAGTGCATGTATAAACCAAACAAACAAACAAATAATAAATAAATAAATAAATAAGACATGCCTCTAGAAAATTAAAAAAAAAAAAAAGAATACATGGGAGATAAGCCCCTTGATGTTGGTCTTAGCAATGATTTTTTGATTTGATGCCAAACTAAAAGTATCAATAGAACTGTATCAAACTAGAAAGCATCCCCATAGCAAACAATCAAAAAAATGAAAATTTAACCCATGAAATGGGAGAAAACATTTGCAAAATATGTCACCAATAAGGGGTTTCTGTCCAAAATATATAAGGAACTCATGCAACTGAATAGTGAAAAATCAAATAACCCAATTAAAAATGGGCAGAAGACCTGAGTACACATCTTGCCAAAAACAAAACAAACAAATGGCCAACAGTGCATGAAAGGTACTCAACATTACTAATCATTTGGGAAATGCAAATCAAAAACCAGGAGATCACTTCACATCTGTTAGAATGGCTATAATCAAAATGACAGATAATAAATGCTGGTAAGGATGAAGCTGAAAGGATGAATGGGAGACTTGTATACCATTGGTGAAAATGTTAATTGGTACTTAGACCACAGTATGGAGGGTCTTCAAGAAACTGAAACTAGAACTACCATATGATCCAGCAATCCCACTTCTGGGCATATACTCAAAGGAAATGAAATCATTATTTCAGAGATATCTGTACTCCCACATTCATTGCAGCATTATTTACAATATCTAGGGTATGAAAGCAAACTAAATTCCCATCAATGGCTAAATAGACAAAGAAAATGTAATAAATATACTGATAGACACACAAGCAAGAAAATTATTCAGCCTTTTTAAAGTAGGAAACCCTGTGATTTGCAAAAACATGGATGAACCTGGAGGTCATTAGGTTGAATGAAATAAACCAGAAAGACACATACTGTATGGTATCACTTATATGGGGAATATGATGAAAAAGAAAGCTGATAGCCTTATGATTCTGTGGTAGCTCCCATTTTCAGGGACTAGAGAAATTTGATCTTTTTGTTAAAAATAGTGTAGAGTAATTGGTTTTTTCATGTTACCCTTTGAGTAACTGAGTCAAATGTATAAGAACACACACATGGATTGGGAGCTATCATGCCTAAAAAAATAAATTAGAAATTATATTCAACTGACATATGTGGACACAGTTCTGTGAGAGCTCATTACAAAAGAATTACTTTCAATAAAGTAAAATTCCTTAAATGAAGTAGCCTCACATTTAATTAATTAAAAAAAAACCTATGTTTTAAAAAGACAAATTAAAAAATTGTAAGTGAATTAATTTGGGAGAATAATCATTAACTACATATAAAGACACCAAACTATATACAAATATAATGGTGTCCTATTAAACTTTCATCAAGTTTTTCTTAATGGATTACATTACATCAGTTCAAAATGAACTTGCCCTAAAGCAAATTTTCTAAGGAATAAATATAACATTTACTAGGGAATACAAACACTGACTGTAGAGGAATTTTTTTAAAAGATATTTTCTAACCAGATGGAAGGTTTTACTTTAAAAATGTAAAAGGTTATAAAAGGCTCCATTTGGGGGGGTAATCGTAATTTTTTAACAGGCCAAAGCGAATTTTCTTAATATACAAGTGAGACTTTTACTTCTTTAAAATGCAGTGGAGAGTAATTTTTCCACAACAGTAAGGAGGGAAATCCCTCTGAGATTGTGAAATCACAGAATTTGAAGCTCAAATTTTGTTCACTTCAAGACAGTTAACCAACCATCTACTGTGTGTGTGTGTGTGTGTGTGTGTGTGTGTGATTTAAGGAAAACATCTCTCCCTCATGGAAATGATGCAGATTGAAAAGTATTTAAACTACTGTTAGGACAATGTGTACTACACTAGAAAATCTCTCTACTTGGCTGACTTGATAGTAAACAATGCAAGCTATTTCTCATGCAATCCATCACCAGCACAAGTTAGCAAGACTTTGCAGCAGAATGAAAGGGAAGTTTGGACACATGATATGGATGTGGATTTGAATGTCTAATCCCAGGCCTACGAAAATTAAAAATCTTGATGAAGAACCAGCAAGGAGATGGCCTACAATCTATGGGAATTTCCCCATCCAGCTAAGAAAGCATCCTTTACTCTCCAATGCTTACTGGTGTATTTTAATTTACAGCTGCTACCACTACCTGGCATTATAGGTTTATTTTTTCTCTTCCAGCAGTCTGCTACTGCCTCACACCAGATCCTAGAACAGGGCCTGGCAGTGGAAGATTCTCAATAAATATTTGGGGAAAGAATAAATGATGGTCTTTGCTATTATAGCCAGACTCTATAATTTTATCTGTTAATTATCCCTATTTAAAAAAATTACTTTTTTCAGAACTCTTGCCCAAATTATTAGTGTATTTTGAAAAATAATCTTCCCTTTCAGTTATAAGGTAAATTTGAGACTTACAGTGAATTTAAAATCACTAAGGTTTTATCTGTACAGTCAAAATTGCTAACAATATAAGTACAAATGTACTAAGCTAAATTTATAAACCTAGCCTAGTGTATAAAATATATAGACATTTTTAAAGCTGAAAAATCAGCTCTAAATCATTTCTAATCTACTTCATCACCATAAAAAAACAATCATCATACACAAATCCAACTGAGGAATTGAATAATCTAAAAAAGTGGGAAATCTTTTACTATAAAGCTAGTGACATATGAAAGAACACTTTAGCACTCAAAATGAAGAACACAATGAGTTATAAAACTAGCTTTCCTGACAGACATCTTGTTAACCCAACGGGCCAAAATTTTAAAAATACAGAATCACTCAAAGTTGTTCTTTCATCAACTCTGCATGTAAATGGGCATCCACTTAATATTTTAAGTGGGTGGCAATATATAGGAACTATGACCATATCATTTTATTTTTTAAATTTTTAGTATTTTTTTTTTTACATCATTGTTCATTTTTAAACAATGTTTCCTTCCCCCCTCCCCCTGCTCAGGTGTAGTCCCTATAGAGCTTCCTTCACCAATGCACCCATGCACCATTACCTCAGTCCCCTGTGCTCCTCCCTCCTTCCCTCCCTCTGAACCCTCTCTCTCCTCCTCCCCTGCAGGATGTCTCTGAGTTATAACTGTCCATTTTTGTTTTGTTGTGTTTTGTACTGTTACTATTTTTTACACTGATGTCTTATTGGGTTCCCACATACACACAATGGAATATTATTCATCAATCAAAAAAGATAAATTCATGCCATTTGCAGCAACATGGATGGAACTAGAAGGAAATATGCTCAGTGAAATAAGCCAGAAGGAAAAAGAAAAATACTGGATGGTTTCACTTATAGCAGGAAAAGGAACCCATATCATTTTAATTCACAGCTCTTATCATAGCTGGTCCACATATTTTAATGTGCCTGGTCTAGTCATGTAAGATTTGAATCAGGCACTTAACAGTTTGCATGTGCCTTATACTGAAAATTCTTCAGAACAAGGCTTCTGTTTTACTTGTGTTTACTCCTTGAAACACTTTGGAGAGCACCTGGCACACTGTTGGTTGTCAACAAAATCATTGTTGAATGAATGAATGATCCAAGGGATTTGGAAGAGGAAGGAGAGAGTAAAGGACAACAGAAATATCTAGCTTAGGTAAATAAACAGTAAAGACTTTAATGACACTGGGAATTCATGAGGAGGAGCACACTGGGAATAAAATACTGAGCTGATTTTGGACAGGTTGAATTTTAAGTCCTATTACATAGGTGGATGGAGATGTCCATAAGAAGTTGGGAAAACTGGGTGGCGAGAGCTCAGGAGAAATCCTTCTCTCACATTCGCTGGTCCTTAATTCCCTCCAACTTACAGAGGAATACACTGGGAAAGCAGCATAACAGCAGCAGTTGTAGTAGGGGTGATAATGCTGACAACAATGACAAGTGCTAACACTTACTGGACCAGGGTCAGTAGGGAGAGGCCTGTATTATCTAGTAAGGTTAAATAACTTGTCTGTCGACTGTCAGAAGTACATATGCTTAGTCATTTCACTAAAATACAAACCAAGCCAAGAAGACTTGAATACTGCTGTCCTTGACTCTTGATATGTAACTTCCCTATATTTCTTTCTAGATTAAGATCTGGAACTGGATCCACAGTAAATCTGGATTTGATTATATTCATTCACTAGCTTCATTAATTTATTCATTCATTTACTAACACGTATGTATTCAGTTCCAGATACTACATTAAGCACTGGCATCTACAGTAAAGAGCTACTTTTGTGATCTCTATTAAAATAACTAAGTACTAAAATAATGTTATCATCAGCAGTAGAGACAACACCAGGAATTTATAAAATATAGTACAAGCAGCAATAGAGTATAGGGGCACTCCCCCTGCAAAAGGAACCTGCTTTCTAGGAATCTGCACTCAGCTTGGCTATCAACAGGGCTATGGAGCCTCCTTCAGCCTGGCTGGGCCTCAATGTCCTTATATAAAAATTAAGGGGTAGGGCCTCCCTGGTAGCCCAACAGCATGTCACAACATGCTGTGTCTTTAACCACTGCAACATGAGTTTGATCCTAGCCAGGGAGCTGACCCACATGGCACAGCAGACCTCTCCTAGACCGCTGCTCACCTCAATAGTGTATTTCAATAGATCTGCCTGCTCTGCTCCGACTCTGTCTCTGGTGAATCCTCTCACCCTTCTGTGAGTGTGAATCCTCCCCACACTTATAGACTATATCCCAGTTCTAATATGCATAAATAAATAAATCTTTAAAAAATTAAGGGGTAAGATTACAGTCAGTTCTGCTATATCACTTGTTTTGAAAATATAAGTTCTTTCTAATTTATTTGATGGATTAGAAAACAGTTGGTGCATAACAAATTTTTTTTTTGATTATGCACAAATTTTTCTGTGAGACACACTTAAGTTAATGTAGCAAATGTCATGCAGCTGAACTAAGATAGGCTGGAATACACAGAGTACAAACACACACTGTAAACACCGCCAGCTACTACAGCTCTGGTGTGTTTTCACCCTATCTGTCCACACCTGCTGTTATAACTTCCCATCTGATTTCTCATAACCCTTCTTCTACCCCTTGACAGAAACACACAGGCTACAAACCTTCCTGTACCTTCTTCCTTAAGCAAATTTTCCACAGTAAGGCGCCACGTTTACTGTAGCATTCATATATTTCTTAACATTTAACATGTGTAAAAGTGTGCTAACATTTTTACTAGGATTTTATCTTTTGTCTTTCACATGTCACTGGTGGCGCTTTTTGAGTGTTACACCCATTGCTCCACTTTTCCAATAAGCCTATGGTTGCCAGGATATGATTTTGCATTGTTAGGTGGTCTCCAGGAAGTCAGTACAACTGACTACATTCAGATCATTTTCAAATTTAACATTATTCAGCTCTGCATAACTTCACTATGTCATTCCTAGACTGAATGTTCACCACTGGTGATCCTTTAAACATGATTTAACATGCTGAATCACATTAAAGGGGAACTGAAAATAAATAGTAGCACTTAGTTAAATCTGAACTTACTTTTTCTTTCCTAGAAGGAAAAAAGGGTCAAGTCCCACCCCACAGATGATCTAAATCATATTTTCCTGCTCCATCTCTCATTATGGCCACTTGACCCAACTAAACCAAATCATTTGCTATTTCCAGAAGTGCCCTTCCTCCAGACAAATGCTCATATCATTTGCCTGGTTTAAGGTGTCAATCCCCTCACCTTTGCCTATTGTTTCATTGATTTCCCTGACACTGACTAGCAGTTGTTTGGTGTTATTTAGTACTTACTGCCGATATTATTATTCTTTTCATTTATATTTCCCTTGCTGGATTGTGAGGTTCTTTAAGACTTTAATACCTAGTGCACTCTCACATATAACATACTCTTAATATTCACTAAATGTAATTGAGTTAAACTTCTAATTAGTGAAAGAATGAGAATTTAAATTTATTTATATATTGCTACTTATCTCTTTATAGCAAAATCAATTAATTGAAGATATTTATGATGATTATTTGTGAAGCTATATGAAGTCTATATATATATATAACCCCCAACTATGAGGTTTTATTTATACACACATTAACTTTTTATGAATATCCAGTGGTAAACAAAGCATTCA
Organism: Talpa europaea; assembly: GCF_964194135.1. Classification (NCBI taxonomy): domain Eukaryota; kingdom Metazoa; phylum Chordata; class Mammalia; order Eulipotyphla; family Talpidae; genus Talpa; species Talpa europaea. Next base: position 58,876,963 of record NC_140080.1, on the reverse strand, counting down.
GAATTTTCCTCACTAAAAAAAATCCTTTTGGATATCCAAAATCTGGATATTACATTAGATAGAATAACTGTCCAAACATAAGTTGAAGAAATTAATTTGTTTTCAAAATGCAAAATGTGTTGAAATATAATGACTATTATTTTGATAGGTCAGGCTGAAGAATTTCCTGGAATGTTGCACTCTTGTTCCTGATAACAAACAACAGAAATTTGGACTGAAATCTAAACTCTTTATGTCCTACTCACAGCAAATGTCCGCAGAAGACCTGTGTTTCTGGCAGTCAGATAGTCTTAATAACTCCTCACCTTTCCCCTTTGGTCTTCCAAGTGTCTCTGTTGTCTCTGGACAGAATTTAAGTCAGAATCCGTGACTAATGTGCATAGTATGTTAGCCAGATTATTGGTACATGCAAGTAACTTCCAGTTAGCCATCAACTCTCTGTCATAATGTTGTTTCTTGGTCAAGTGACTCAGCTGTAGAAACTTAATGATTAAACTTAACTTAAACTTAATGATTAAAATTCTGTTCAATAGGCTTTGCTCTGCCAGGAGACCAGGTAGATAAAGGGATCCTTTCTCAACTAAAGATCTGTTTCATTGGCAGATAACAAAAGATGAATGGGTGTTTTTTAGGAATTTAGATTTGGGATCCTACATTATAAATGTAATTTTGGTCTAGATATCACATAGCTCTCCTCTGTGTACAACTGGGATTTTCAGGCCTTACCTTCAACTTATCTGGGAGTCACCTGAACCAAACATCACAACCAGAGGCAGGTATCAGAAGAAAGTGTGTTCTTTTCCTTAAAATAGCTATGGAAGAATTTCATATTTTTCTCTGATGATCTTATATGAGTTAACCTTTCCTTCTCAACCAGGTTGCAAACTTCTTGAGGCCAAATTCTATGCTTTACATTTCATTTGTATCCCTCAAATGACTGATAATCACCATTATTGAAATGTCTAGCACATGCTCAATAAAAATCTTTAATTAATTTTGCCATAAGCAGAGAAGTAGCACAGAGATTTCTAACTTACAACTAGAAATAAGCACACAATTACATGACCCAGGGGTTTTTGCTGTGAGAAGCAATTTTCTGAGGAGAACACAACCAGTGATGGGGGAGTGAGGAAGCCATGGAGGAAGAGAGGCAGCAGTCACTGAGGAGAAACTGCAGAGCTGTCTCGTCCAAACCAGGTCCTTCCTCACGAGGACCCAACATGTTTAAAGAACAGCTCCATTAAATATTGATGATAGGACTCTGGAAGGCCTAGAATTAAAATTCCAATCCTGTTTTAATTTTATGGACTATGTAACATAAAGACCGAGAGAGAACATCTGGCCACTGGGTCACAATGCACATGTTCACAGCTGGAAGAGATCATAGATGACCCAAGTTAAATTAGCTTCAGGGTGGCCACCTGCACAGCATTTTCATTTCTCTGAAATTCTTTTGCCTGCCCACTTTGACCTGTCTCATGACTCTCTACTTAAACTGGATTTTTTTTTCAAGCCTATTTCCGTAATCCCTTTTCTCTCATTCTTGAAAGTTGGTTTTCATTGTGTTGGCGGTATATGTGCATACTCACAGAATGAGAAACTTGCAATCATTGCTCAGTTGATAGCTGGTTGAGTTATCTCTCTTTAGTATATTCCTAAGTACAATTAAAAAGGACAGGAAATAACTCCAGGGCTAAGTTTTATTCTGATTTGGATTTAAGTGGCTTGAGTCAACCCAGATGGCTATGCTTCACGTGACAGTTTTTGAGTAAAAAGAAAAGTCTTTGGAGAAGTAACAGTAATGGCAACAGCTTGCATTTACTGAGCCCTTACCAGGTGCCTGACATTAAGTTCTTTTGCATCTATTAATTCATTTGATGAACAATTTGAGCTACAAATTAGGTTTTTTTAAAAAAATCCCTAAAATTTTTCTAATAGAAACTAATAGACACTACACACAATATTTCTGAAGAAATACACTTTAGAAATTTACAGTCTATAGTCTACAAATATGTACATAATCAGTTATACTTCGGCCTTGAACTCTTGGCTATCTTTTGAGTTTAACTTTTAAAAGAAGTATAGAAGGAGCAGCATGACAGGTTAAATTACAATGTAGGGCCTCCCCGGTGGCGCAGCGGTTAAGCGCTGGGTTGCGAAGCTGCCCACAGCCTCTGCGGCACTGGTTCGATCCCCCCGGCTGCTCCCCGGCCACTGGAGGAGGGTCCCACTTGGCGCGCAGACCTCTTCTGCTGCCCGCTGCTCCCCTCAGCAGTGTGCTTCGGTCCTTCTGCCTGCTCTGCTCCCCACTCTGGCTCTGGTGAATTCTCTCACCCTCCCGCGCTTCTGACTGTACCCAGTGCTTGTATAAACAAAAAAACAAACAAACAAATAAATAAAACATGCCTCTATAAAATAAATAAATAGCAATGTAAAAGCCATATTCTTGAATAAATGTAAAAAAATTAATTTGGTTATAGACCTAGATACTAGTGGATATAAAAACAGAGGTAAATGGTTTCAGATATTGTAAAGCTGGAGTGCCAGCAACAACCTCATGCTTTTACAACCCAGGCTGATAGATGAATTAACAACTTACTTTCCTCATTTTTCCTAAATTGCCAACTTAGCCTCAAATATAAAGTGGTACCTTCTTAAGGAACTATGTTCGTTATAAATTTTAATATAGTCTGTACTTTTGCCAGCTATCATTTTTAAATATATTAAAATATTAAGTGAACACTTTTCATTTTGCTCTTAAGACTTTATAAAGATTTATCATCAAGTCTAGCTGCACTTTAAAAAAAATAACTGATATAATGGAAGTTGAAAATTCTCATTCCATAAAGTCCCAGTTATCCCATATCTACACATGTTCATTGAATCTCTTTGAACGGCCACAGAAAACACCAAGCCTGAAGTTAGGACACGAGGACATGATTGTGGGAAATTAAAGTTGCAATTGACAGGAAGGAATAATAATTTTTTTTTAAAAAGGTAGCATCGATGTTGGGTACAAAGTGGCTGCCCATAACATGCCTTGCCTGAAGGATCCTTCCAAGACCCAACTCACTTCTCTATCTTGCTCTGAGTAAGATAGCTGCTCCAGCATTCTTTGTACATACTTCTACATGCTCTTCTGTCTTATAGTTATTTGTTTCCATATCTGCTTTTCCTCAAAACCATGAGCAACTTGCTATCTTCTTTTGTTTTATTCATATTCATTGTCCTTATGCATATAACAACCAAAATATACAATAGCACATTATCTTTAGTGCTTACTAATATTTGTTGGATGACTGAGCAAATGAGTGGGAAGAAGTATCTATGCTAGCAAGGGAGAGAAAATCTGGAACACAGAGAGGAGAAAAACCATACTTACATTTCTTTAAGTTACATATCACAGATTTTATTATCCCTATTATACATATCAGAACCAGGGATTTGGGAAGGCTAAACTATCACTGATGATTCTGGGAGGTGCTGGGTTAGATTGAGTGAAACAGGTTCCTGACAATGGGGCTTCACTTTAAAGTGCTGTGGGGCCTCCCCGGTGGCGCAGCGGTTGAGCGCTTGGTTGCGAAGCTGCCCGCAACCTCTGCGGTGCCGGTTCGATCCCCGGCTGCTCCCCGGCCTCCGGAGGAGGGTCCCACATGGCGCGCAGACCTCTCCTGCCGCCCGCTGCTCCCCTCAGCAGTGTACTTCGGTCCTTCTGCCTGCTCTGCTCCCCGCTCTGGCTCTGGTGAGTTCTCTCACCCTCCCGCGCTTCTGACTGTACCCAGTGCTTGTATAAACAAAACAAACAAACAAAATAAATAAAATAAATAAATAAAGCATGCCTCTATATATAAAAAAAAAATAAAGTGCTGTGAAGGGTAGGTGATGTGACTTTTCCCATGCTGACATGATTCAAGGGGCAGTTTTCAAGGATCACCTTTGGAGACTATCTTCAAGGAATACATCATTCAGTGTTCACCTGGAAGCATTTGTCATACTGTACAACGGCAGGTATAGAATGGTGAGCAAAGCAGACATGACCTTGCCTTCTGCAGCATGTAACTTCAAGTATCTTTACAAACTTAACTGACTTTGAGTACCTTCAAATTAGAATAAATGACTGGCAAAAATCTCTAAATCTGGAAAAACAGATACATTGATTTTCTCATGGCTAAAAGAAACTCAATTAGCTTGCATCTCATTTTCACATCTTTTGGCTAGTAAAGTGAAACCACTTTAACTTTTTGTCTAAGAATCCTCTTGTGCCTTCTATTGAAATGATGGTGAAGAGTAGCTGGCTCTGGAAGTGTGCTTGTTCTCTCAGGTTTTCATGGGAACCTGTGTTTGTTCGTGAACCCTAAGGTATTTCTGGCCCCAGAATGTGCTTGTGTTCGCCTAGCCTAATGGTGTAGGGTGGGGGGAGAGGGGATAAGTGGAAATAAGATTATGAGACTGGAGCACCAGGCTAAGTGTTATGTTGTGATGGAAAGAAAAGGCAAAGGAGAAAGGAGTGAGCTCTCCAAACTTTTTTCCCATCAAGCACCCTTATCAAAAACAAGGTAAAAAAGAAGCATCCCTCAATACGTGTTTTATTACCAACTACACATACTATGTTTACCCACACTTTGAACTGCATTACAACTTAAATATATTCTCCTTTTCAAATAAAAAATAAGCATGTTTATACTGCACTTCGGAGACTGCAGGGGTAAAATCTAGAATCCATATCCAGGAGCTGGGCCAGTGAAAACTGCAGCCAGTGAAAATGCTGACATAATTGAAGCTAAGCGTAAAAATAATATACCATCTGCACAGTTAATAAAGTCGTGCAGGTGGAAAATGTAAGCCCATAGTTACATGTCTGTGTACAATGTCAGAAGCAATTTTGATATGAAATTAAGTTACTTTTGAGACAGGTTATTCCCAAAAGTGACTTCCAGTCCTGACACTCTTAATTTTTTTTGTACAATATTTTTAAAATTTCTTTTTTGTTGTCGTTGGGAGGAGGGGAGAAAGGGAAGGAAGAAATGTGGATGGGTAAAGAGGAAAAAAAAAAAACCAGTTTAAAATACAAGAATGAAAACCAAGAAAGCTACCTACCCCCAATGTGAAAATCACTTTTATTTGAAAGAATATATATAACTTTATAAATGGGATAGACACATATTTCCATACTGCTTTAAAGCAAGACATTTAGAGTTGTCAGAATCCATATTCTAAATCATCTCACAAGTCTCAGAACTCATGGTAACTGCAGTTCTCTAAACAGTATGTGAGGCTGGACAAAGGAGAACTACTTCCTCCTTGATGTTATGTTTTGCTTTCACTTTGTCAGTTTAAGCTATTTTTATTTATTAAGATTTTTTTCTTGTGTATTATTTCTTATGTAAGTTTTTTTTCTTATGTATTATTTTAAAGTGGAGGTCAAATCTGAGTCATTCTTAGGACAGTCACAGTTCGTTTCTTTCAGTTGAAAATGGTTTTCCCACATGATGTTTGCACTCTGGGGTGAACATATAATAATCAAACCTGACCAAGGCAATAATAATCACATGGAGAACAAAATGAAATAAAAGAGAGTACAATAACAGGTACTTGTTTTTCCAGCATGGCACAAAGTTTGCATCAGCAATTCCATTTTGTGTGGATTTCGGAGCACCCTGGAAAAAACATCAGTCTCTCCTAGGTTATGGCTACCATTTCTCAACCTTGCTCTTTATAACTTGCAGATGCTGCCTGCTTTATAAAGTTAAATCTTACTCATCTGAACCCCAATTATTCATAATTATGAAAATTTTGAGTTGGATGGACTGTCATTTTTTTTATCAGAACATTATTGAGAATATTCACGTACCATACAATTTACTTCAGGTGTTCAATTCAATGTTTTTAGTAGCATTGTGCAGCTAATACTATAATCAATTTTAAAACATTTTCATCAGCCCAGAAAAAAACTAAATACCCAGTAGTTGTCCTCCAGTCTCTATACTCTTCAATGCTAGCAACCGCTAACCTACTTTCTTTCTCTATAAATTTGCCAGTTCTGACATTTCATACAAATAGAATCATTTTGTGTCTGGCTTCTTTCATTTTATCCATGTTGTAGCAGGGAACAGTACTTCATTTTTATAGCTGCATGATATTCTACTTTATAAATATCACATATTTTATCTATCCATTCATCAGCTGATAACATTTGGGTTGTTTCCATTTTTTGGCTATTATGACTAATACTGTTACATTCATGTGCAAGTTTTCTGTGGACAAGCATTGTCATTTCATAGGCAGGAGCAGAATTGCTGGGTCATATGAAACTTCAACCTATTGAGCAGCTTCCAAACTGTTCTGACATTTATTGCTTTATATATGTAAACAAGTGTAATGAACAGATTCAAATGCCAATCACAGAAAGGAGGATTATGCCTTTTTCTAAAACAATTTCCAAACCTTTCAAAATTCTAATACTGTTTGCATAAAATATTTGCTGTGTTAATTACAAGTTATTCTGTCTTTAGAGCAAGTTCTGTTGATGTTTATGTATACCACAACATTTTTTCAGTCATTTATTTGTATTACTGAGCAGCTCTATTTTAAAAAAAGACACTTACTACTCACATCTCCATTTGACTTCTCCCTAATCATCCTGAATTATTTTACCAGTTTATCTTCAGAATATAAGGGTTTTGGGGAGCATCATAAGAACATCAACAGGCATCTGAAAACCATAATCCTTTTCCTGACAATTGCCCTTCAGCAGTCAGTACTACTTACAGTTATTCTTTTCCACTTATACTGGTTTATCTTTCCCTGTTCTCAAGATGCTGACTACGGGCTCCACTGGTTCATGTGATTGAAGGGAGCGACTTTCTCCTAGGAATTATATGGCCTTTAAGTCAGATAGTCCCTCTCTAGGAAAGACTATTCACACTGTTCTGGTGACACATGTATTCAGATTTTCTCCTTGGCTGGTAGCTTTTTCTTAACCAACAAAAGTCGTATAATTTAATAACTCCCCCCTTTCTATACATAGTTTGATGTCAGCACAGTTGTCCTATCTAAGAGATTTTGTATTGGTGGCCCCTTCCGACATGGAAAGAGATGTTGTTCTGAGCAGGATCTGACTTCATCGGAAGCAATCAGATATCCTTTCCTTTCCCCTGGGAAAGCATGAACCTTCTTTTCTCACAGAGGTAGAGGCACAGCAGATCAGCCTACCACTTCTGGAAATTCACCCACAGTCCCTGCTGGCGTGCCTAATGGAGGCCACCCAGTCTGGCTTCATGAATAGAATCTGAAGACTTCACCAGACCAACTGAAACACATCCACCATAGAGAAACTCCAGGAAAAAACAGCAGACCGTAACCTCGGTGTGCCGAGAATCTGGCACATTGCTCTTTATGAGCCACTGTCAAACTGAGAAGGGATAATCCCAGTTGCTCCTTTCCTAAAATTCACCCCTCCACATATGGGTGACAGCATTACAAAGGGAAGCAGCTTCTTATGCTTGGATCATTTGCTAATATGTAGAGAACATACAGGTAAAACTGTAAATTTTAAATCCTGTCCGCTCTGATTTACTAAGTATAAAACTACAGTTGATTTTTTTCCTACAGCAAAATAGATCAACAATGTAACAATATGAGAAAGGCATGCAAAGGTCATGTGTGACCTTTATAATTATCAGACATTTTTAGAACTCTTTTCAAAAGTGCCAGCAGTCAAGGTACATGGTAGTGGGATGGTGGATAGGGGAAGAGGGTATCCTGACTTTGGAAATAGTATATATGAAAATATTTATCTAAAAAATTCAATACGAGACTAAAACCAATGCTGCTGCTTCCAAATACCCAAGTGGAGACCACAATTTTGTCTTTCTCTAAAGTCTTTGCCTTTTGTCTCTCTTCTAAATATTACTTTGTATAGTAATCTTCCTTTTAACTACTTTGTCATCATCCTGGGATAAACATAATAGTTTCCAAAATGAATTGCAGAGGTTGGAGTTGTCTAGATAAAGCATGACTGACTCTGTTGGCAAATGAGTGCTCACCAAGGGCTTGATCCCATAATCTTTGTCTTGGCAGCGCGCCTCTGTAGTGTAACTCCGCTTGGCAAACCTCGCACAGAAATAGGACCCTTGACTTCAGATACAGTGTAAACAGACTGACTTCCTAAAACCCTCAATGGGTATGTGGTGAATGAACGTGGAGGCACAGACTCTGCTATGTAAAACCAAATTATCTTGAAACAAATTTTTTCTCTTCTCTCTCTATTTTTCATAATATATGAGCAGCCGCACCTCCACCCACCTGCCCCAAACTTTGCAATTATTGTCCAGATTCCTGTGGTGTCCAAAGCGGGGGTGGTATTCAATTACTGGTGGACTTTGAATAAAATGATATGTCTGTGAGGTCAATTAGGTTGTCAGTGGCCAAAAAGTAAGCATAAATTAGAATGAAGTAAATGGAAATGATCAAAAGGAATTTGAAGGGGGCAGGGAGAATTTTTAAAGCAGATTCTATTTCTATTATAGAAGCACAGAAAATACTTTCAATGAATTTTAAAGATTTTAAAGATTATACTATATCTAAACCTCCTGAAAATAAAGCAATGCCTTTGGTTAGTAGTATACAGAGGAATGAATTCTATAGTTTCTTTTTACAGGTTATTTTCATCGAAGGGATATTGCACATTCAGTATATTCACAAACAGGAAAAAGAATTAGTAGCTAGATACACAAAAAGAGATCATTTTTCTGCTCCCAAAGAAACGACAATGGGCATAGGGAGGGGAATAAGTACTGTTTCCTTGAATTCATCTCTTTCACTGACATCCTACTTAAATCTGTATGCCATAGCATCAAAACATTAGAATAAAAGTCTACTTTTTTAAGTTGCAGAATATATACCTTTAAAAAAATTAAGAGTATCTTTTGGGGGTGGAGGGTTAAAGCAGACTTTTACTAAGTTATACATTTCTATACCTAAATTTTTATACCAAGTGGGTATTATTTCAGCGACTCTAGTGTGAAAGATTTTCTTTGAGTCTGGATTAAGGAAAAATATGATCTTTTCCTTGTTGTTGTTCACACTTTAAGCTGGAGACGAACGTCAAAGGTAGCAGCGCGTGTTTGGAAGACACCTTGCAATGCCACATACATAAACTCTGAAATGCTGTTAACCGCCTTATGAGCTGCTATAATGAGGCTTCCCCAGCAAACTTTCACAAGATTCCCATCCTGAGACACATGGCTATCATTTGGGGAAAACTACTAAGCAAATACAGTGGTATGTCACTCAGTTCCTGCTTCACGAAAGACCCAGCTATGAGCTCTGCTGCTGGGCCTTTGGGATCTGCCACTATGTTCCTGGGTCTGAATGAGTGAGCACGCGTGGACACTACCTCAAGGTCACTCTTCCAACACAGAACACTTTTCACAGGCAATCTCTGTTCTTAGGCTCCCCAATAGGCTGGCTGCCCTGCATGCTGAGGCTCGTCTACTCAATCCAATTCTTTCTCCTCTTTCCCAAGATGTCAAACCTGCATCAAAGCCTGAGTGCTTTTCTGGTTATTTTGGCTTTCTCACCCCATTATCTTCATAGGCAATACCAATAAATCTCACACTTGAAATTCTGTTGAGGTGTCTACTTTCTGGAGAACTCACTGGGCTCCAACCTACATTCTCCTAGGAAAAATGGAATGCTGGGTTAGCTGTGGAATACCGGTGATACACACACAGATCTTTAAATGGAAGGGTCTAGGCTGCTTTATCAAAACACCTTGTAATCTCCTGCTGAGACCTGACCTCCTCTCTACTGCAAAGTAGTTCATTGAACCTTGATATTAACTCTGGTTTTGCTACACCAGGAAATGTCCTTCTTTTCTGTAGCCTCCAAAATCATATTATATTTTGTTCTTGAAAGGGGCTTCCCTGGTGACACAGGGGTTAAAGTCAGCACTGTCAAGCTATCACCAGCCACTGCAGCACGAGTTCAATCCCTGGCCAGGGAGCTGACCCACATGGAGCAGCAGACCTTTCCTTTCTTGCCTGCTGCACCCCTCAGCAGTGTATTTCAGTGGACACGCCTGTTCTGCTCCCCATTCTGTCTCTGGTGAGTCCTCTTACCCCCTGCACCTCTGGCCAATACTCTAGTTCTTCTACAAAGTAAATAAATAAAATCTTTAAAAATATATAGTTATTGACAGTAACATTACTAAAAAATAACTTCTATTGGGATCTCACACTTACATAATTTCATTTTAGCTCTTTTTACCCTAGGTAATTTTTAAGTAGAATATTTAATAAAGAAATCAGGCCTAGATTGCATTCACTTGCATTAGCAGATGTTTATGTTCCATGAAGAGAACACTGACACTAAACAGAGCTACTGATTAAAATACGTAACTTTCTTTTCTTCAGAAATTTTGTGACAAAATACACACAATATAAAATTTACCATCTTAACTGTTTTTGAGTGCAGAGTTCATTTCTACTAGGTATGTTCACATTGCTGTACGACCAATCTCCAAAATTTTTTTCATTCACAAAACCAAATTCTGCACCCCATTAAACAATTAACTCACTATTTCTCCTCTCACCTAGTCTCTGGGGACCACCATTCCACATTTTTGCCTCTATGATTTTGACTTCTCACAGTAACTCTCACAGAAGTGGAATCATTTGTCATTTTGTGACTGGCTATCCTGGCTGCCTCCAACCCTTCATGACCATCTATTTCAGTCCATTTTACTGGCTTATCTTCTATTCACTTATTTAAAGTGGGCTTTCTCGGAGTTGTCTCTGGATCCCTGGCTCCTGTCTACTGCTTGCTTCCTACAGGTGAGCACATCCACTCTCCTGGTTTCCTTCTCACATATGCTTCATCATCTCCTCCATGTGACTTCAGGCTCACATCTTACTGACAGATGCATGTTTCCATCTAAATCTCAAAAAGCTTGTGATAGGCTGATAATGGCCCCAGAGATAGTACATTCTAATCCCTGGAATCTATAAATGTTATCTTATTTAAAAAAGGAGTATTTGCAGATATGATTAAATCAAGGATTCTGAGATGAGAGGATTATCTTGGATTATCAAGGTGGGTCCTAAAATCCACCTTACGTGCTCCTATAAGAAAAAAGCAGAGGGAGATTTGACAGTGGCACAGAAGAGAAGGCAATGTGACCACAGAAGTAGAAACTGGAGTAATGTGCCAAAAACCAAGAAGTGTTAGTAGCCCTCAGAATCTGGAGGAAGCAAGCAGTGGGATTTCTCCTGGAGCCTCCAGAGATACCAGTCCTGCTGAAAACTTGATTTTGGGCCAGGGAAGCTGATCTTGGAATTCTGCCTTTAGGACTGTGAGCAAATAGTTTTGTTGTTCAAGTCACCGAGTTTATGAAAATTTGTTTCAGCAGTGACAGGAAGCTGATAGAGTACTATATTAATTTCCTAGGAATGCCGTAACAAAGTACTATAAACTGAGTGACTTTAATAACAGAAATGCATTCTCTCATAGTTCTGGAGGTCAGAAGTCCAAGATCAGATGTGCTCCAGGTTGGTGCCTTCTAAGGGCTGTTGAGGGAAGGCTTTTTTGTACCATCACCTAGTTTTCTGGTGTTTTTCTGGCAATCTTTGTCATTATTTGGTTTCTGTGGCACCATCTCTGCCTTCACCTTAATAAGGCATTCTCCTTGTGTGCAGGTCCTGTCTATAATTCCCCAATTTCTTTACAAGGGCACTGGATTATGGCCCACCCTGATGAATTCATCTTTACTTGATTAGCTGCAAAGATTATTTCCAAATAAGGTCGTATCCATAGGTATTGGGAATCAGAACTTCAGCATCCTTTGGGGGGGACATAATTCAACCCATAACAAGTACCTCAAATTCAACATGTAAATAATATATCTTCCTTCCAAAATATAATATAACTTCCTTCCTTCCTCTACTTCATTTGTGAAGTGGTTAATATGATGGTGGCACTGATACAGTGAGAAGTCATGGCTCTATTTTTGGCTGCTTGCTTTCCTCTGATCCCACACACAATCCTGCTTATTTTACCTCCTAAGTAGTTGTTGATTTTTAGCAGCATTTCTCCATCTCTCCAGCTAAAGCCTTTAGGGTGAGCTTAGGCCCTTATCAATAAACTCTTAACTGTTCTCCACCATCCAATCTTATGAGTTCCTTGACTCTATGAACTATGTCTTACTCATCTAGGAATCCCACTGGCCTTTCAAAGAACTGTCACTATATAAGACACTCCGTAAATGTTGATCACTGAACTCATTCAGGAAATTGCATTTTATTTATAACAGCAAACCCATACCATGTGAGGCTTTCCATGGGATTTAGAGATAAATTCCTCTATTGAAACAAACGTTATAATAGTATTTCTGAGAATGGAATTTTACCATTTTACTACTTACCTCTATCATTTTGATAGAGGATACTTAGTATTACTTAAGATGGTGTTTCATACACTGTTAGTTTAAAAGATAATTATATCATAGGAGAAAATTATAATCCTGACCTTTGCCACCAGTGTCTTTCCCCCTTGAGAATCTGTAATTTTTGTCCATACCTCTGATTAGGTACATTGTTGTATACACTGCCTTATGCTCAGGTGTGTGTGTGTGTGTGTGTGTGTTTTAAGATTATGTCTTCTTTCTCACATAACATGTAAGTTGCTTGAGACAAAGGTTTCATATCTTTGAAAGCCCCCACCATGCATGATCTAGTGTTAAAAAGGATAATACTGAGTGAATAGATTTTGTTGACATCAATGATCACTCACATGAGCTGTGTTAAAATGATGACAATGACTTGAATTGTGCACCCAGTGTTCCCAATAGGCATGATTTAAATTCAGAACTAGGGTTCTGAAATCAGACAGAATTGGTTTCAAATTTCTCCCACGAACTGGTCAACAGTGCTGGTCAATTTATACAATGTCCCAAAGCCCCAACTTCCTCATCAATAAACAGGGGTCCCTCCTCCTTGATAGGACTACAGTGAAGAATAGTTGAGCAGCAGCATACAAAGCTTTAGAGGGCCTGGCCTTTGTCAGTGTTCACTAAATGGAGGCCTCATCACTATCACTACTTTCTATTCTTTTTTTTTTTTATAATAAATTTTATTGTTATATTCCCCATACAATTGCAGCCCCCCCATTCTGACCCCAATCCCTCCCCTCCCGCCCCCGCCCCCCTAAAAGTGTCTCTGGTTCATAGTTTTTTGTTGATTTTGATTTTCACTTTCTTATAGTTATTCATTTTCCTGGTCCCTTATTTAAGTTTTCTAGATTCCTGCTATGAGTGAGACCATCCGGTATTTTTCTTTTTCTTTTTGGCTTATTTCGCTGAGCATGATCCCTTCCAGTGCCATCCATGTTGCTGCAAATTGCATGTGTTTATCTTTTTTGAATGCTGAGTAATATTCCATAGTGTATATGTACCACATCTTCTTGATCCAGTCATCTATTTTTGGGCATTTGGGTTGTTTCCAAAGCTTAGCTATTGTAAACAGTGCTGCTATAAACATAGGGGTGCAGGTGTTCTTTGGAATTGATGTTTCTGTGTCCTTTGGGTAAATACCTAGGAGTGGAATTGCTGGATCATATGGAAGCTCTATGTTTAGTAGGTCCAGAAATCTCCACACAGCTTTCCACAGTGGTTGGACCAGTTTGCACTCCCACCAACAGTGCAGAAGAGTTCCTTTTTCTCCACACCCTCGCCAGCATTTGTTGTTGCTAGTTTTTTTAATATGTGCCATTCTCACTGGTGTAAGATGGTATCTCATGGTAGTTTTGATTTGCATTTCCCTGATGACAAGTGATGTTGAACATTTTTTCATATGCCTGTTGGCCATTTGCATTTCCTCTTCAGAGAAGTTTCTTTTTAGCTCTTCTGCCCATTTTTTGACTGGATTCTTTTCTTTGCTGTTGTTGAGTCTCATCAGCTCTTTGCAGATTTTTGTGATCAGTCCTTTATCATTAGTGTTGGGTGCAAAAATGTTCTCCCAGTTGGTGGGGTTTCTCTTTGTTTTTGTTATTGTCTCTTTTGCTGTGCAGAAGCTCTTTAATTTGATGTAGTCCCAGCTGTTTATCTTTGCCTTCACTATCACTGCTTTGGGTGATGTGTCTGTAAAGATGTCTTTGATGTGCAAATCACGTAGTGTTTCGCCTATATTTCCTTCTATATATTTTATGGTTTCAGGTCTTATGTCTAGTTCTTTAATCCATTTTGAGTTGATTTTTGTGTATGGTGTGAGGTAGTGGTCAAGCTTCATTCTTTTGCATGTAGCGACCCAGTTTTCCCAGCACCATTTATTGAACAAACTTTCTTTGCTCCAATGCATAGTCTTTGCTCCTTTGTCAAAGATTAGTTGACCATAAATCTGTGGGTTTATTTCTGGATTTTCTATTCGATTCCATTGGTCTGTATGTCTGTTCTTGTTCCAATACCATGCAGTTTTGATGATTATGGCTTTGTAGTATAGTTTGAAGTCTGGGAGTGTGATGCCTCCATTCCCTTCTTTTTTTTTCAGGAGAGCTTTGGCTATTCGGGGTTTTTTGTGATTCCATATGAATTTCATCAATAATTGTTCTATTTCTTTGAAGAATGACATTGAAATTTTGATTGGAATAGCATTGAATCTGTATATTGCTTTTGGAAGGATGGCCATTTTAATAATGTTTATTCTTCCAATCCACGAGCAGGGGATGTCTCTCCATTTCTTTGTGTCTTCTTCTATTTCTTTTAACAGTGTTTTATAGTTTTCTTTGTATAGGTCCTTTACCTCTTTTGTTAGATTTATTCCCAAATATTTGATTTTTTTTGTTTCAATAACAAAAGGGATGTTTTTTTTTATTTCTTCTTCTTCAGATTTATTGTTTGTGTATAGGAAGGCTACTGACTTTTGCATGTTGATTTTGTATCCTGCCACTTTACTGAACTGATTGATGAGTTGAATTAGTTTTTCTGTGGAGTTTTTGGGGTTCTCTATGTATAATATCATATCGTCTGCAAATAGTGATAGTTTGACTTCTTCTTTTCCTATTTGGATTCCTTGGATGTCTTTCTCTTGTCTTATTGCCCTGGCTAGGACTTCCAGTATTATATTGAAAAGCAGTGGTGAGAGTGGACATCCTTGTCTTGTTCCAGATCTTAATGGAATTGCTTTCAGCTTTTCACCATTGAGAATGATACTGGCTGTTGGCTTGTCATAGATGGCCTTTATGATGTTGAGGTATGTTCCTTGTATCCCAAGAATTTCAAGGGCTTTTATCATGAATGGGTGTTGCACTTTGTCGAAAGCTTTCTCAGCATCTATTGATATTATCATATGGTTTTTATATTTCTTTTTGTTGATGTGTTGGATAACGTTGATTGATTTTCGGATGTTAAACCATCCTTGTGCCCCTGGAATGAATCCTACTTGGTCGTGGTGAATTATCTTATGGATACATTGTTGGATTCTGATGGCTAAAATTTTATTGAGGATTTTTGCATCAGTGTTCATTAGGGAGATTGGCCTGTAGTTTTCCTTTTTTGTGTTGTCCTTGTTCGGTTTTGGTATTAGTATAATGTTGGCTTCATAGAACGTGTTTGGTATTGTCCCTTCCTTCTCAATTTTTTGGAAGAGTTTGTGACGGATAGGCACTAATTCGTCTCTGAATGTTTGGTAGAATTCATTTGTAAATCCATCAGGTCCTGGGCTTTTGTTTTTGGGGAGGTTTTTTATTACCATTTCAATTTCGCTAATTGTAATTGGTCTGTTTAGGTGTTCTATTTCTTTTTTATCTAGCTTTGGGTGATTGTAGAGTTGTAGGAATTTGTCCATCTCCTCTAGATTGTTAAACTTGTTTCCATATAACTGTTCATAGTAGCTACTGATTATTCTTTTGATTTCTGCTGTGTCCGTTGTGATTTCTCCTCTTTCATTGATGATCCTGTTTATTTGTGCTTTCTCCCTTTTTTCCTTTGTGAGCCTGGCTAGAGGTTTGTCTATTTTATTGATTTTTTCAAAGAACCAGCTCTTGGTTTCATTGATCTTTTGGATTGTTTTTTTAGTTTCAATTTCATTTATTTCTGCTTTGGTTTTTATTATTTCTTTTCTTCTACTGGTTTTGGGGTTTTTTTGTTGTTCTTTTTCTAGATCTTTGAGCTTCGAGATTAGGTTGTTTCTTTGAGTTCTTTCTTGTTTCTTGATGTGAGCTTCTATTGCTATATATTTTTCTCTTATTACTGCTTTTGCTGCATCCCATACATTTAGGATATTGGTGTCTTCCTTGTCGTTCAATTCAAAAAATTTTTTAATTTCTTCTTTGATCTCCTCCTTAGTCCAGTGGTCTTCCAGTAGTGTGGTTTTTAATCTCCATGAGGTAGGAAAGTTCCTTGCCTTCTTTTTATGGTTTATTTCTAGTTTGATGCCTTCATGGTCAGAAAAGATGGTTGATATGATTTCAATCTTGGTGTATCTGTTGATGTTTGTCTTGTGTCCCAGTATGTGATCGATCCTGGAGAATGATCCGTGTGCGCTTGAGAAAAATGTGTACTCCGTTTTTTTGGGGTTTAGTGTTCTATAGATGTCTGTTAAGCCCAATTGCTCTAGGTCCTTATTTAGAGCTTTGGTTTCTTTACTTATTTTTTGTCTTGTTGATCTATCCATTGTTGATAGTGGTGTGTTGAAGTCTCCCACTACGTATGTGTTTTCTCTGATGTCTGTTTTCAGAGAGGACAACAGTTGTCTGATATATTTTGGTGCTCCTTCGTTTGGTGAGTATATGTTAATGAGTGTTATTTCTTCTTGAAGTATTGTCCCCTTGATCATAATGTAGTGACCATTGGGGTCTCTTTTTATCTTTTTGAGTTTGAAATCTGTTTTATCTGATATAAGTATAGCTGTTCCTGCTTTCTTTTTTGGTCCATTTGCTTGTAGGATTGTTTTCCATCCTTTAACTTTGAGCCTATTTTTATCTTTTGTAGCTAAATGTGTTTCCTGGAGACAGCAAAAGGTTGGGTTTTGTTTCTTAATCCAGGATGCAACTCTGTGTCTTTTTATTGAAGAGTTTAGTCCATTTACATTTAGAGTTAATATTGATATGTTAACATCTGTATTTGCCATTGTGTTTGTCTTTCCTTTGATTTTATTTATTTATTCTTTTAATAACTTTTTTTTTTTTTGGCCTTCTTTCATTGTTATTCGTCCCTCTGAGGTTCTGGCTTTAGGACTCCTTGTAGTATTTTTTGGAGTGGGGGTTTAGTTGCAATGAAATTCCGGAGTTTCTGTTTGTCTGGGAAGGTCCATATTCTTTCTTCAAAGAGGAAGGAGAGCTTTGCAGGGTAGAGTATTCTTGGTTGGCATCTGTTTTCTTGGAGTCTGTTGACTATGTCCCTCCACTCTCTCCTTGCCCGTAGTGTTTCTTCGGAGAAGTCTGATGTCAGCCTGATTGGCTTTCCTTTGAATGTTATCTGTTTCTTCCCTCTTGCCAGCTTCATTATTTTTTCCTTGTCCTGGATTCTAGGGAGCTTTACTATTATGTGTCTTGCTGTATTTTTTCTTTCGTCGTGGAAGTTTGGTGTTCTTCTTGCTTCTTGTATATCAATTTTCAGCTCCTTCTTCACATTTGGGAAGTTCTCTTCAATTATCTCTTTGAATATTTTCTCTGTTCCTACTTCTGTCTCCTCTCCTTCTGGTATTCCTATAACTCTTATATTTCCTTTCCTCATGGAGTCAGATAGTTCCCGAAGTCTTTCTTCATTCTTTTTCCTTCGTACTTCTCTTTCCTTTTTTGTTTTGGTTCTTTTTATTTCTGTGTCTTCAAGAGCACTTATTTGTTCTTCCATTTCATTAATTCTGCTTTCATTGTTTTTCCCAGAATTCTTTAGTTCTTCCACTAATTCTTTGATCTCCTGCATTTCTTTTACTTCCCTCTTTAGGGACTCAATTTCATTCTTCTGATCGTTGATTATTTTTCCCTTATCATTGTTTTCCTTTATGACTTCTGTCAGTTTTTTAATCACGGCAATTTTAAATTCTCTTTCTGGAAGGCTCAGAAGTTCTTCCAAGTTACTGTCGTTGCAATCTGGGGGCTGGTTTTGTTTTTGTGGTGTGCTTTTTCTCTGGAGAGTTGCTAGGTTGCGTGTGGTTCTTCTCCTCCCTACTGTCTGTTTTCTAATTTGCCGTATGCGTTGGGACACTGTGTTGTTGGGACTGGCCGGCATCTTGGGTGAGCTTCTCTGCTCCCCTCTGGTTCCTCCAGGAGTCATCTGTCAGTTTCAAGCAGTCTTTATTGGAGAAAGGTCCCTGTCCTAAAATGTCGATGTGGGGACACACTCCCCTGTGCGCCTGGTCTGCCCCGGCGGTAGGTTCCTGCTCCCCTTCTGGGCTTGGACTGCAGGCCAGAGGGGGTCTGTCGTGGGTGAACTTCCCCCGCTCACCTCTGGCTCCTGAGGAAGCCTTCTGCAGGTAGTCTTTACTGAAGAAATGTCCCTGTTCTAAAATGGTGATGTGGGACACACTCCCTGCGCGTCCGGTGTCAGGCACACTCTTCTGCGTGCCTGGTCTGCCCTGGCTGTGGGTGCTCGCTCTCCCTGTGGGCTCAGACTACTTGTTCGGAAGGGGCTGGGTGTGGGCTAACTCCCCAGCTGGCCACTAGCTCCTTCAGGAGCCTGTGCTGGCTTCAAGTTGCTAGGTGGCGCCAGAGATCTCTCCTAGAGCCCTTGGGGAGCTTATTTTCCACCCCGTGGGACAGGGAGCAGAGCGGGGATGGTAGGGTACACCTCAACGGCTTTGGGGTGCTGTGTCTGCCTTGTGCCCCACCGTCGTGGGGAACCCACGCCCCTAATTTCGTGCCCCGGGTCTCAGTTCCAAAGCCCTCAGTTCCAGGACACAGGCTGTAGCCCAGTTCAGTGGCGCGGGAATGGCGCCTTTTGCACCGCTCCCGTGCCTGGGCGCCTGGTTCCTGCTTACTCAGGGAGGGACCTTCACCTCAGTGAGGACCTCCGCGTGTCTCCCCGCAAGCCTAGGTCGTCTCCCAAGCCTAGGTCGCAGGCGCGGGGACCTGGGCAGCCGCTATCCCGGTCTGCACTTGCTTTTCAAGTGCGCTGAGCGTGCCCTTTTCCGCGCAAGCTTACCGGCAGCCCCGGCTGTGTGCGCGTCTCCCGGGGTCTTTGTTCTTCTCTAATGGCGCCCGGAGCCGTTCGCTCCCTGCTGCGGCGAATCCTGCAGGGTTCGCCTCAGCTCCCGTTCACGGGGTGTGGTGGCTGCAATAGTTCCTTTCCACTCACAGTCCCGCTTGCTGCGTCCTTTGTTCTTGGTGGCCGTTTTGGTTTGTTGTTTCCCTCCTCTCTGCGGGTCGGAGAGTGCCGCCTCTGTGGGCGGGGGAGGGGAGCAGGGTTCTGCGCTTCCCTCCCTTCTGGTCCTCTTTTATGGCAACTTTCTTCTTCGGGCAGTTTGCTGGAGTCACCCGTTTATCTTCCGTGTCCCAGTTCTCACTGGGACCTGCCGCTTTTCCTCCCTATTAACTTTTTTTAATGGGAGATCTTACTCGCAGCGTCTCCTCGCCGCCATGTTGCTCCGCCCCTCCTCCACTACTTTCTATTCTTTTAAGGCACTGGCTGCTGCCTCTAGGAACTTCCTCTTCAAGAGTCACTTTCTCCTCTTCACCAGCACCACCAAAGAACATTTGCTTGGAATTGTGGCAGAGACCCTGTGCTTCCAAGAGTTGGCTCTGACGGGATTCTGTGGGAGTGCAGATGAGCTGCTATCACCCCTGACAAAATGAAGCTTTCCCGGTCCCAGGTAGGACCCAAAGACTGGGTCTCTAGGATTGAATTGCAAGTTTGTTTAATTACTGTGTTGGTCAGTATCTTTCTCTGCCTTGTATTTCTCTCCTACTGAACTTCACATGTGTTCCTCCTGTCACACAAACCCCTAAGGGCCTTGGCACCATGCACAGCTATGTGCTGCTTAACAACGTTTTGATCAACAATGGACCTCAGATCTAATGATGACCCCTATATACAGCTAGGTAAGTAGTGGGCTATGCCTCGAGGTTATGCAAATACACAGACTGTGTATCTAACTGGAACATAGGGCTACTGCAGCGGGAGTGAAGGACATTGCCTTTGTCCTACCAAATACCGTGATTCAGGGACTCAACTTCAGAAGTTCTGACCCTAGGGAGTTGGAAGTTAATATTCTACAACTTTAAAGAATGTAACCAAAAAACATCATTCCCCAAAGCAGCAGGCAAGTACAGTTATTTTTCATTGCATACTGTCAAGTTCATCTTCTGAAGCACAGAACTTTTGAACAAGAGAGATTTCTGAGGGTCGGTGATTCGTTTTTTTTTCCCTTTGCTTCCCAACCAGTCCAAAGACCCCTAGTTAGAAGGGAGAGTGAATTTAGCAAAGAAGAATTCTGAATGACTGTCAAATGATCAATGTCCGTTGGCATTTTCTGGAGATCAGCTAATACAGGAATGTGTGAGGTGACGCAAAAAAAAGACACACTCCTGGCCAGGTCAGGGAGCTCTAGAATTTGGGAATTAATCAAGAAATTTAAAAGGATGAAGAAGGAAGGAGGTGATGGGAGGAGGAAGAGGAAAATTAGAAAGATGACGAAGAAAATTATCAGCCCCTTCTCCCCTGCCCCCAACACAAAGGAAGCGTGAGGCAACAGGCATATATGATTTAGGTGTGTCAGTGCTGAATTTCACAGAATAGAATGCTTATTTCTCTTCTTCTTAACCTTTAAATAATATTGCAGGGTCAGTTCTTAGCCCTCATCTTCTATTATCTGTACTCTTTTCTTCTAATGTCTATTGGGAGCCTTGGCATTATACCGATGGCTCCTAATTCTATCTGCATTCACTTCTCCACTGAGCCCCAGACTCATGCAACTATATCCTGCCAGAGACACAAGACTGTTTAAGATAAAATTCCAAATCTGCTCCTCTCTTAGCTTTCCCAATTAGTGTACCACTTCCCAGTAAACATGCCACTGTGTACCCAGACATGGCACCAAATACTCAAACATCCTTTGCCTCACTATCTCCCTTGCACCCACATCAGCAAGCCCAGTCAGCAAAACCCCTAAAGTACAGCCCACGATACAATCTTCTGTAGGTCTCCTAACTCCCCCCCCCCCCCGTCCCATAACTATTTCTCCATAGAGGAGTGAGAACAGCTTACATTATAAGTCAGACCATGTCAAAGGCTCTCCTACAAAGGCTCTCCTAGGACTCCAAAGTGCCCATAAGCTACAAGTCTTAGCAAATTCTAGTCCCTCCCGTCCCTCCCATTTCTTTACCTCATCTCTTTCATCTTCCCCTCAGTCTATTCTAGCAACCTCTGTATTAGTTCTATTCCTAGAACATCCCAGGGCTTTTTACTTACCATACCCTCTGGCCATAATGCTTCCCCCAAATCTCAATACCCATCATTTCAATTCTGCATTTGGTCCCATATTGCCTTCCCTAACCATCTGATGTGAAATAATCACTCATCCCCATAATTCCCCCATTCCCCGTTCTGCTTTTTCTCTGTAAAGGCTATCACCATTTGAATTTTTAGAAATAGCCTTATTATTATATCTCCCTCACCTTGCTGAGGTCAGGATCTTTTTCATCACTGAGTTCCCGGAGCCTAAAACAATCAGACATATAACAGCTCTTCAAAAAATGTCTGAATAGGGGCCTCCCTGATGGCACAAGGGGTTGAGATGCAGCCTATGAAGCTATATACAGCCATTGAAGCACTGGTTCGATCCCTGGCCAGGGAGCTACCCACATGGCGCAGCAGACCTCTCCTGTCTCACCCACTGCTCCCCTCAGCAGTGCATTTCTGTCATTCTGCTTGTTCTGTTCCCCACTCTGTCTCTGGTGAATCTTCTCATACCCCATACCTCTGGCCTATACCCCAGTTCCTGCAAGCATAAATAAATCTTTAAAAAAACAAAACAAAACAAAACAAAAGTCTGAATAAATAAATGTTGAGACACTGAGATTGGCCAGAAAGGGCTTCCTCGGAATTTTTAGTTTTATTCTCAAAAAGATGAAAGATACATGTTGACTGGATTCATATTTGAAGATCAGTAATGTTCTTGATGTTCCTATGTCCAAGCATCACGCCCAGCATAACCAGAAGGGGTGATCACCTTTTATGATCACAGACCACACATCCTTTAAATGGTGCTTGTGTGTCAGCCAGAAACAATGTTAAAAATATCTGTTTCCCATTTCATGACTGTATGGTAGCCAAGTGGAAAGCTATACTGGAAGATAAATGGAAATGAAAGGCACTGTGTTGCTGTAATTTTATTAAAATAGCGAAACATTTTAAATGACACAATATTTAAGTGTATGCGGCACTTAAAGCAGAGTGTGAAATTTCACCCTATGTCAGCCCTCAGATGGGATTACAAAGCACGTGGCTGAAGGCTGACTGCTTTAAGACAGACTTGCAATATATTATATGGAGCATTTTACTACTTTTCTCAATTGAACTGAGCCACAGAATTGGGAAAAGGCATCTGACTGCCACATTTACCTTGCCTCTTAAAGATGGGTGTGACAGCATTAAAATCCAACAGGCTCACTCTAGCTATGCCTAGTATGCATTGTCAATGTAGAACTACAAGATTGTGTTTAAGTCTTAATGAAAAAAAAAAAAATCTCGATTTCCATCCTGCACACAGCTTAGTTCTACAATCTTCACACAAAACCCTAACCCCTCACTAGATTAAGAGTGCCAGAAAGCTCAGGGGAGTATGGACTAATAGTGTGCCATGAGCAACTTGTGTTCCTCAGCCAGGCCCACACAGATGAAACAATTTGCACAGGAGGGACTCGCTGCCCAGAAACCTCCTCTGGAGAAATACTCAGTGTTGGCTGGGCTCTCCCTACCGTGCCGGAAACAGCAGAATGACTTCTGAGTTCCCAATCATCTGTTCTCCACACTTCACTGGAGCCTTCCCACACCTCCGCTCAAAAAGGTCACAAACCCACTTTGGGTTAAATGCTCTTGAAGCTTACTGGAAACCCACTGGCAGCTGAGATAGTGTTTTGAGAATAAACTATGTCATCCTCAAGATTTCCAAAGGCACATTTTCTCTTCCAACAAAGACCAGCGTCTGACTGAGCTGCGGGCTGTGGGCAATGGCAACCCCTTGGCTGCTAGCTATTTTGATTCTGGAAAGATCGCACATGAGGATCAAAGGCTATTGGGACAGCAAGATCAGCTTTCTAGCCAGAAAGTAAAAATAAAATACAGGTGGCAGGGTAGGACTACGTAGGCTGCCTACATACCGCACGGCCCTGAGGCAGCGGCCCCCTCTGTCTCTGGCTAAGTGCTCAGCCCTGCGGCTTCTCTGAGGACAAGCCTGAGAGAGCTTCCAACTTCTTAAATATCTCACTGCTTTTCTGCTGTATTTCCACAGACCTCTTGTGAGGATGGTAGTTTGCTGTGGACCCATGAGTTGTGAGTTTTCTCCAAGACGAGGACAGCTAGGTGACTTGCTATTCCTCTTAGTGGCCTTGATTAGATTATGTTTAACAGCATGGACTGCACAGGGAGGCCCGTTGATCTGCAGACAAGGAGTGGCTTGCCCTGTAAATTAATAGGCCTGACTGGGATTATGGAAGCTAGCTGTGTAAACGCGAATGGAGCCCCCTAAGCCAACAGTCCTTGGCCTGCTGACACAGCTGCGCCCGAGTACCCAGCACTGGAGCCCAAAGGAGATTCAGTTACAGTGAAGAAATCATAACAAAGACAGGAAACAGATCAGCACACTCTGGATTTAACACCCTCCCTGGGGAACTCTGCTGATTTCTAGGCTGCAGATGTTTTAAACCCTGCCTTGAAGAAAGTCCATGTCACATGCTCAAGCTGATGGAGCCCAGTACAGTAGTTAAGCAAAGCGTACAGATTCAGAAAGTGGATCCAAATTATGTTGATTACAGTTCCTCATCTCAATCGAGGTGGAGAAACTTGAAAATCTATAAAATCCTTTGGTGGAGTTTGCTGAGTGACCAGGAAATGAATGCCCACAAAGCACAGTGTTTATTTACTCAAAATAAGGTGTAAATGAAGCCAACGAAACTGTTCCATGAAGACCTGGCTCGTCCTGATAGTTGAAGGGTTTCTCAGCTGCTTCCTTTTTGCTATTCTCAGCACTCCATACCAAATGGAATAGGATGAAAACAAGCCTTCTTCATTCAGCATTTTTAAACATCACTGCCAACAAAAACGGGATCCTTGACTGTTTGAGCTGATGATTAAGGAGATGGCATATCTTACTGGCAGGATATAGGTCGTTTTTCAACAGTTACAGTAAGTTTGCAGGATTGGAAATTTATATTTTTAAATTCTTCTGAGTTACATAAATATGTCTAAAGCTGCACAAAGATGTGGTTTGCCAGAGGCACCACATTTTCTCTGTGGCAAAGGGACCAACTACACCCTGCCAGAAAAAGAGTTCAGGCAAGAAGAGGATGATGAATGTCAGATAAACCTCAAGCCCCAGAGTTGAAAAAGAAAAATTTCAGCCCACTGTGATCCTTTTTTGCCGTCATTTTATTATTTTGTTTCCTTATGTATAACGTAATTTTTAAGAATATTCTAAGAGGATCCTATCAGGACCAAAAACTTTATTGCTGAGGACATATTTTTGTTTCTCATGCTAAGAAAGCAATGATCTTTCTTTCCCCCTTTTTTGTCTTTTTGGTCTTTCTCTCTCTCTCATTTTTTTTCTTTTCTAGTCCTGTTTTTACTTTCTTTTTGTGTTTGTTTTTGTAATGATCATTTGACCTATTTTTTTTTTTAGATTTATTTATTTATTTTATTTATACAAGCACTGGGTACAGTCAGAAGCGCAGGAGGGTGAGAGAATTCACCAGAGCCAGAGCAGGGAGCAGAGCAGGCAGAAGGACCGAAGTACACTGCTGAGGGGAGCAGCGGGCGGCAGGAGAGGTCTGCGCGCCATGTGGGACCCTCCTCCCATGGCCATGGAGTATCTGGGGATCGAACCGGCGCTGCAGAAGCTGCGGGCAGCTTCGCAACCCAGCACTCATCTGCTGCGCCACCAGGGAGGCCCTGACCTGCTATTTAATGAAGTCTCATGTTTGGAAAGGCACAGGTTTCTGGTAATTTAGAGTAATTCTCCTTTTTCCACCTGAGCTTGCAGACTTATCCAAACAACCAAGAGAATATAAGGAATAGCTGGGCAGCGGGTGAGGAGAAGTTACCTAAATCCACACTGGCCCTCCCCCCCACCCCAGCCACAGATCTCAGCAAATTGCTGTTTCTGACTGTGCAGAAGGACTCTTCAGAGGCAAGTCTTTACTTCTGCGAATCAGAGGCTGTTCAGGACTGACATACTTATGATTAATTATGGGGTGGCCTGAAACACTGCTGGATTGTTCCACCTGCTAACAGCCCCTCTTATTTCTAAAATAATTTAAAATAGGTATTTCATTTTATCTACTTATCCCAATTCTGAATATTTACCTGAAGAATACGAGAATACCAATTCAGAGAGAGATGCACTCACTCCTATGTTCACTGCAGCATTATTTACGACATCTAAGACCCGGAAACAACCTAAATGTCCATCAGTAGATGAGTGGATAGAGAAGATGTTGCATACATACATAGTGGAATACTACTCAGCTATCAAAAAGATTCAGTCCTGTCATTTGCAGTGACATAAATGGACTTGAGAGTATTGTTTAGTGAAATAATTCAGAAGGAGAAAGACAAACTGCATGACTTCACTCATATGTGGTATATAGATACAAAATTAATAGATAAAACTTTTAGATTTTAAAGATAAAATACCAACAGGGAAAGAGGGGGAGTAAATCAGATAAAAGGGGTCAAGTGTATGGTGAAGAAATGGAAACTCAACTTTTAGTATATGTAGTATATACAGATGCTGATTTTAGTCATGTATACCTGAAACCTATATAATGTTATAAACCAATGTTACTTTAATATAAGCCCCTCCTTACTTTGGACCTCTTCTATCTAAATTCATGTCTTGTAGAATTTATGATTCCAGATTCTCTCCCCAGAAGACCCCCTTTTCCCTGGAACCATTTCTCCCAATTACCTCTCTGTCCTATCACCATACCTGATGAAATTCTCACTCCATGGCTTGTGCTTAAAGAATTTCTACTTACTACCTAAACAACTGGTAGAGAATTGTTAGAATCTAAGTAAGTAGAATTATTTCTACTTACTACCTAAACAACTGGTGGCTCAGACATGTGGGCAGAAGAATTCTTGTTAAGACCCGAGGGTACCTGCAAAACTGATAGTCATGTCAACCTTTTGTAAGTCCGAAAAGTCATTTATTGTATGTCCTCTGGGACTGAGTAGTGCTCTGTCACAAGGGTGTACTTTTGAATTAACAATCACTTGAAAGAGGGAGCATGCATAATGAATTTGTAAGTGAATCAGTAAATCAGACACTGCTATCACTGGTAGCAATCAAAGGGGCAGAGGGACTGGATGCCTGGAAGACACAGCAGTGGAGTGTAAAAACCTGAATGAAGATATGAGGAGCCTTTAAGATACCTCTGTCTACTTAAAACTTGGCTAAGGCCAGGTCCCTGTCAAGAGACCCCAGACTGTTTTCTTTACACACCGAGGGCAGCAAGTATCCTGCAAGTGTTGGAATGCTTTTGTTTACTCCTTTCTCCACCTTCCAGAAGCTTCATTGTGGAAGTGCAGTCAGGGTGAGGACACAATCTCCCAATTCTCCATACCTCTCAACTCTGAGGAAGGAGAATACAGGAGGGAAAAAGGATGCTTGAAGATCTTTTCAAAGGAAGATCACTGCTTATAAGCTTGGTCCTGAAGTCAGCCTGGAAATCCCACAAAACACATGTGTTCAACATATGAATTAGTTCATCAGATCATTGTCTATCTCTCTTAATTATCCACTTTTCCAATAAACCATGGTGACCTCTCAGTGCTTCCTGGGGGTACTGCTCTAAGGATATTCCTTTAAAATGGGCAAGTGATGAGTGATGAGTGATTAGCCTGCTGAAGACTTAAGAACTCAACAAGAGAAAAAGAGTAAAATAAACTCAGTTATTTTGACTTTGCAGTGAGCTCAAATAAGCAACATCAGTAAAACAGAAAGAATGATTTTGACAAGAGACGTCATTCATTTCAACACACATGGAGTTCCTCTGCTGTCATCCAAGAATAAAATCCTGGCTGGCTCCTACCTATTTTAATTCATTTTTATCTCATGGCCATTTGGTAGGCCACAGGAGAGAATTAGATTCTTAATTTAGTACGCGCCCTAAGGCTTTATGGCCTTTGTCTCACCTTTTGAATCTACCCTCAACCTGTTCCTCCTCCCCTACCCCCAAAATGCCCCAAGTTTCATTTTATGCATCAGCAAAGCCTCAGCCAAAGGGGAAGAAGTTTTCTTCCCATTGGAGTAGAATTCAGGAATTTATCTGTCTTAAGGTCTGGAGTCAAGCTAAATTATGTTACCTGGGGATGTTGCCAAAATACAGGTCTGCTCTCTGTTTTGAATCATGAAACCACTAGTGGTAACCTTATGTGCAGTTATTTGAGATTAAAAACACCCAGTACATAATGTGTGTTTTATGGAAAAGGGCTGCCAAGTATGTTATGTTTTCAACATAGCTTTCCTGGTAATGTGACCTTCAAGCAAAAAGGCAGGTGAGCAGCCCAGGGGCAACTCTCTCTATCAGTGGCATCCGCATATTAGTTGAAGAGCCACCAGCAACTACCCTCCCCCTCAAATCTCCCCAATCCTTTGCCAGATATGGTCTTGTCTTTAGTCTGCAAAGTCCGCTGATCACTCTCCTCAAGTTACACAACAGAGAGGGGGCACTGTAATGGGAAGGTAAGTGAAGGTGCTGTTTCTAATAATCACAGAACTGTGCTTTAGTGTTTAATGGAATTATCTCTATTTACGAAGGCTTTGTGTTATTTTGTTGGGTAGGTGATAATTAACTTTGAAGGAAGGCTGGTTGGTCAGGCAAGGCCCTATGCCGAAAGCTGACTGGCTTTCATTTATTTGACTTGTTTTCATTCAGAGAGAAAATAGATTCCAAATCTTTCTTCAGTGCTAAAATGATTTGCTAATAAGCACCCGAGCTTACCCAAAGGATTTATTTTCATGATTTTTTTCCTTTTGCAATAGTTTAAAAAACAATCCTAAAAATAGTATTAATAGCACTGTCCAAGAGAAATATAATGCAAGCCATACAAGTAATTGGAAATTTTCTAGTAGCCACATTAAAAAAAAAAAGCAAAAAGAAACAAGTTGTTTTTAACAGAATATTTAACTCAGTCGATTCCAAATACTATCATCTCAATATGCAATCAATGTATAAATTATAAGGTATTTTATATTCTTCCAGGTGGAGTTTAGATTTACAGCATACCTCTATTTGAACTTGCTATATTTTTGAGTGCTCAGTAGCCATATTCAGTTCTTTGCTGTTATATTGGCAAGCTCAGGTATAACACCGCCTTGTCTTCTCACTGACTTAAAGTGGAACATAGGGAAAGAAGGAGAATAAAAATGCTGTTAAACAGGCCTTCTTTTCCACAATATAGCAAACTGAGTTGGACTAGAATGTGCAGACATTGAGATGTAAATAAATGGCACTATATCTAAAACCACTGTCAGATAGTTTAGTTAATACATATCATCTCAGCATGACAGTAAATAATTCAAGCTCATTTTTTTTTCCCTTTTGTGTAAAGGAAATAGGGACACAAAGTAATGAAGGAGTGGTGTAGCCACTTTGGAATATACCCGGCAGTTCCTCAAAAGATTAAACAAAATATTGCTCATGATTCAGTAAATCCACTCCTAGGTACATATCCAAGATAAATTAAGACATATTCAAAAAAAGCTTGTATGCGAATGTTCACAACATTATTTATAATAGCCATAAAGTAGAAACAAATGAAAGCCTAGTAATCTATGAATGGATAAATAAAATGTGGTATATCCACACAATGAAATATTATTCAGCAAGAAAAAAGAATGAAGTACTGGCACACGTTGCAAGATGGATAAACCTCACGGTCATTGGGTTCCATGAAATAAATAGGATGCAAAAGATCACATATTGTATGATTTCATTTACATGAAATACCCAAAATAGGAAAATTTAGAGTTAGAAAATAACTTAGTGATTGTTGAGGGTAGGGGTTAAGAGAATTGGAAGAAAATGGGGAATGACAGCTAATGGGTACAAGGTTTCTTTCTGGGGTGATGAAAGTGTACTAAAATTAATTGTGGTAATGGCTGCACAACTCTGAATAAGCTAAAAAATACTGAATACCTACAATTAGTGAATTGCATGATAAGTGAATTACATCTCAAAACTATTATTGAAAAAATAACAAGGGAGGTCTGCCCTGTGAAGTCTGCAGCCCCTGCACATCACATACATTTTATCAGGTGCTCATATGAGACTGAGTGTGTGGCCACCTGTGTGTAAATATATTAGCATTCTACCAAAACAAACAATGCTTGAAATGTTGAAGTCTATTCCTTTTAATTGAAAAAAAGCAATATAGAACAGCCTTAGTTTAACTTCTCCTTAGCCAGAGTATATTATCAGAAGTAAAGCACAGTATCTCAGATGTAAGTCTTCCCCAGTTACAGTGGAAGAGTCAGCTCTGTCCATAGCTGTGCTTTTGGGAGGATAGGGTGGTAAGGGAGTCTAGGGGGAGATAAGCAAGTTCTGCAGAAGCACAGGCTCAAAGTGAGATCCCTTTGCTCCTGCAATCCCACTGCCCTCCTCCCCTGTGTCAGTTCAGTCTTCATTCATCACTTTCTCCTCTTCAGGCTTGGTTTCCAAAATGGGTTTCTGACCTAAGAGCTGGCTTCCAGTGTCAGTTCTTCCAGAAAGCAATTTACTTACCCTTGGCAGCAGTTACCGTCCTCATTAATTTTTTGTTTCATGCTTCTTTTACAAGGTTTTGTTTCAGGCTTGGTTTGCTGTTGTCGTGTTCTCTCCAAAACCAAAAATGATTCCAACACCACACTGGCATACCCTTAAAGTGACAGCTGCTCTACCTGCTGTACCTGACTCTGCACAGTTCCTTTTTAAGACACATGGCAACAATCATTGAAACCAAAAGATCTGTTAAAATCAAGAAAGCAATAAACCACACACACAAAGAAAGAAAAATTATTAGTTGCCTAATGTCTCAATACAATAAAAGGTGGCGGTTCGTGCAGTAAACAGCTTGCCTGCCTGGGTTCCTCCAGCAGAGCTGAGCACGCTGCGGGGCTGTGCAGACGCAGTCCACACTCAGCCACTTCCCTCTCTGACTTCTGAATCTCAGTGGGGGATGCTATCAGTGACCACAGCAAGAGGCAGCGACATCTTGGAGTCAGAGATTACTGAGTCTTGTCTTTCGTATCTTTCTTCTCTCTCACTTTATTCTGGTTGTCACAAGTCCATCATCAGCTTATTCACTGGTGACAGCTACAGGTCTCTCCTTTCTGTATAATACTGCATGATGACATCGCATCAGTCATTCTCAATGCTGAGTTTTGCCACACAGACTTCTCTGTTAAAACACTTTTGGGGATCCATTATTTCATCAAATCAAATCTAACTTCTTTTTCCTGGTTTTCAGCTCCCTACTCTGTCCTCACCAGCAGGTACACCCCTAGTTCCAAACACAAAAATTTCTGGCTATTTCCCTCTGGAGGCTGGAGCAAATTTCTGCCTCTCCTCATCCAGAGCCACAGACTGTTACACTGGTTTCCTTTTCCTTTCCTGATTTTCTCTGGTCTGGACTCATCTTTACCACAAATCTCCACTTATAAACTGACTTGGAATGCTTGCTATTGTTTCACGTGAGTAATTTTCATCTTTTTAACTTAGTTGTAACATTCTTGAGCACAGGGACTTAGCATTCAGAGTCTCCACAGCGCTGAGTATCTGTGAGGAGCCTATCACACAGCATTGCGTGACTATCACTGGACACTGGGTCCCCGAGGTGGGCGCCACGTGAGCTTATGGGTGTTTACGTGTTGCCTTCCCACGTACAAGCCCCACGTACAAGACAGGTACTTAATGCTCCTGATTCTTACTGATACATCTACATTCTTATTCCTCTACTTTGAGGCCCTGTTCATTAAACACCTTGCGTGTTTAATGCCCCCACTAAACACTCACGTGTATATTGCTTTCTCTGACCACATTTCCATCCCTCTCTGCAGAATTAGTAACTTCAGAATTTGGGTCCTCTACCTGTCCTCTATTTTCTTTCAACTATAGCATGATTATGTTGATTTTGTTCTCTCCCTTTGGACTGTGTGCACCACAGACACTCATACCAGTTTTTTAGCAATTCAGTCCCAGGGTCTGCACTTTCAGGACTACAAAGCTGGGGTCCTGACACCTGTTACTGTGGGGACCAGTATCTATAGGCAGTTTATCCTGGGACATGTTCTCCTCCCTCAGCCCCTTTAAAGATGGCATCTTTCTTACCTGTGTTCTGGGACAAAACAGGAAATAGGAATAAACCAAAACAACACTTTGAATCATGGAAAGTTGTTCCACACCCTCCTTCCGAGCTCCTGTCCCACAACCTGAAACTTTTTCTCCCCAGTCCCAGGCACTTATAAGCAAAGCTCCTTGAATCGTTAAGATCTCTGAAAGATGAGTCTCTTAAAAACCATAGCAACTTAAGCTGGTTTTTAGGAAGAGAGCAACTGATTAAATAGTTCACCCTTAAGTGCAGATGATTAGTAGTAACCAAAATCCTTTCCTAAACTTCCTGGTGCATTTGTACTTTTCAAGATGTCTATAATCTTAGTAAAGTTGAAGCACAACATAAAATAAATTCAGATGAATCAGTGTCTTCCTGAAGAAACAAAGATGCTGGAACACCCTGAGTTAGAGACTGTAGGTACTCAGAGCAGTCCTTTGTCATCTGACTCCAGAGACTCTGGTCTCCCCCTCCCCAAAGTCAGAGCCAGTTTGTCTCCTTCCACCTCAGACCTAAGCCCCTGCCATTTTTCCCTTTTCCTGGAATTCAGGCTGTGTGCTATGACTGCCTGGTTGAGGACCTGAGGGGTCTGCCTCCCCAGAATTCAACTTTGGAAGATGCTTTGTCCACATACAGATGTCTTCAGAGAGAGGCCTTATCAGATCACAAGCTTAGGTAAGATTTAAGAAAACATTCTGAGTACAAATTACAACATATTACTCTTCCTTTCTCAAAAATTTGCAGAGCTAAGAATTGTCCTGGGTACAATGGCAAACAAAACTGACACTATCTCTATCCTGACTAACACCAGGGCAAGAAAAAAATGTATTTTAAAAAGTGAGTGTAAAGGGGCCTCCCTGGTGGCGCAGGGGGTTAAGGCGCAACCTATGAAGCTGTCCACAGCCTCGCAGTACAAGTTCAATCCCCGGCCTGCCAGGGAGTTACCCACATGGCACAGCAGACCTCTCCTGGTTTGCCCGCTGCACCCCTCAGCAGTGTACTTCAGTTAGTCTGCCTGCTCTGTTCCCCACACTGTCTCTGGAGAATCCTCTCACCCCCTCACCTCTGGCCTGTACCCCAGCTCTTGTATACATAAATAAATCTTTAAAAAAAAAAAAGTAAGTGTAAGTATGCAAGGCTTTGCTCATTCCCTTCCTGTAATCCCTGGCCCTTGAAAATTAAATAAGATTGCCTCATACCTCAATCTCAAAGCCTGCAGAACTTTCTGCTATCTCCAATCTTCTCTCCCTATTTCTTTTCCCTTTTCTTCCCTTCCTTTAGCATACAGGAACTCTAATTCTTCAGCTCTCTCCAGTGCTGGTGAACCTAAATTTACCCATATCCTCAGCAAAGGAATAAAAGAAACTTCCAATTCATCAGAATTCATTTTTTTTCTAAGTGGTTTGCAGTTATAAACAGGAAAAATCCTTCTTTCCTCCCTAGTCTCTTTCCATTCCTCTCTTCATTCTAATGCTCACTCACAATTTTCAAAGTGAAATTAACTATTTACAAAATGCTAGAGAGGGGAAGAGAACTGACTTAATAATATCCCAGCTGGGATAAAGGCTAGCTTACAAGCTTTTCAAATATGAGTGTTACCACTTTACATAACCAGAACTTTGAAGAAAAAGTACCGAATCACAAAAGACAACCCGGTACTGGTGTGTGCGCGTGTGTGTGCGTGCATGTGTGTGTGTGTGTGTGTGTGTTTTCTAATACTGGTCACTAACCCCAAGAGGTGACAAAGGCAAAGCTCCAAATAAGCTGTCTCTCAATAAGGGGCATGGCTGAAGTGATGTTTTTTCCTTTCTTGATAATTAGTAGTTTTATGTTTTCATTTAATATGTATTTCATTAACATAAAGAAAAATTTCTTTATGAAGCATAAAGAAAAATTTCATAATATGATAAATATAAGATCACTGAATTGAGAGCGAATACCTATTTTTTTCTTGGGATTGTTAGCGAAAACATTACTCTTCTATTAAATTTGCAGACATTTGAGTAAGTACCCACTGATTTTATGAATAGAATCCTTCATGTTTGAGTATAGAAATCTAGAATAAAGTGAGTGAAGACATATAAGCCTAGAAAATGCTGCAATACCTCTAATGTAAGGAATAATTAACCAAATGGAAAACCAACAATCACGAAATCACTATTTTGAACAAAACTAGCAAGAAGGGAGTTTTTCTATCTGATAAATTTTGCCAACTTAATCTTGTATCAGGTACCTGAGAAAATATATCTAAAATAAGAGCACAAAAGTACTTGTCTTGAATTGCTTGGTAAAAGTAAGGTAAAAGTAAAGCAAAATTATCTTGAATTGTAAGGTAAAAGTGAAAAATGATAATTTACTTTTACAAACTGAATGTAGTGGCAGAATAGAGCCCTAGTCACATTACAGATGCAAACCCACAATATTGTATGGCCCAAAGAAAACTGCTAGATCATCTACTCCAACACCTTTATGTTGCAGAAGCGCTTGTCTAGAGTCAGAGGGTTTACATCATTTTGCAAAACTCACATAGCTTGTAATGTGTAGTAATGAGATTACAGCTCTGATGTCCAAGCTTCCAACTCAGAACTCTTCAAAAATCCAGGGATGTGCAAACAGAGTAAATGCACACATAGAAGGGTGTGTGTATGTGCCCCGGCAGAGAGAGCGAGCGAGCTGAAACGGTGTACTGAACTCGCTTTTTTAAATCTAGTTCTCTTTCTTCATCTTCCTCTCTTGATTAAGAATGATCACTTAAGGAGAACTCCCTGAGTGCCAAGCATTGTGCTAAGTACTTCATTTATATTAACAACCTTCACAACTCCCCTGTAACATAGGTAGTCTTGTTATTCCCCTTTCTGTTACAGGCAAATGGGAGCTTAGCGGGGTAAATGTACATTTTCAAGGTCATTTGGGCCCTCTGTGGTGCTTACCACAGGCTTCCCCATTTCTAAGAGGTTCATTTTGGCCCTCCGAAAGTGGAAATGATAGTAAAGACTTCTGAACCAAATTATTTTATTACACACTTTCTGAATAGTGTTTTAAACAAGCAGAGCTGCTGTTGGTATGTGGAGTGGGTTCACATGGCAGCAGTTAGTAACAGCTGTGGTCAATGGCGTGTACGACATTTGCGGATGGAAATTACCTTCCAACCTCCTTTCACGGGGCTTATATCAAATAGATTCTCACACCTCATCTTGAACCTTTTCTGTGGGGCAAAGGGATGGGACAGCATATATGCCCCCTTCACTTGCACAGACTAGAGGGCGAAGGGGTGCAAAGGAGAGTCCCAATCTTATCTGGAAACCCTTGAAGTTTTACCAACACTGAATTTACAACTAGAGACAGAAAGAAGAGGTGGCTCACATTCCATCTGGCATGTGGTGCCCTCTATTGTGCCTTTTGAAATTCTGCGGGTGGGAGGGGAAGCAATTTGTAGGGTTGGCTAATAGTTTTCTTTCATGCAAAGCACCGTTGTTGGAAAATGCTGTCTGCTTTTCATTAAATTTGCAATTCCCTAAGGCACAGGCCATGTCTCCCTTCTTTATTGCATATGATGCACAACACATTATAGATGGTTAATAAATGTCTCATCATTTTCATATTGGATTGACTAAGAATGACATTTTCCCATGAGTCTTACTTGCTCCAATTTCTCAGCAAATGTCACTGAACACATACATTTCCCAAGCAAATGGCATGGGTGAGGGCAGTTTTCCTTGCTTGAATCTCTTCTCCAAATTTTCATGAATGCTGAGCTCACCGTTTCCCTGGGTCAAAGGATCTCCCCTCACCTTCGTGGCCCTCCCCCCCCCCCCACACACCTCTTCAGTTCCCTCTCTCCACTCCCACCTGCAGAATATTTTTTAAAGATTTATTTATTTATGCATATAAGAACTAGGTTATTGACCAGAGGTACAGGGGGTGAGAGGATTCACCAGAGACAGAGTGGGGAGGAGAACAGGCAGATCTACTGAAATACTCTGCTGACAGGAGCAGCAGGGGAGACAGGAGAGGTCTGCTATACCATGTGGGTGGGCTCCCTGGCTGGGGATCCAACTCATGTTGCAGTGGCTGGTGATAGCTTCACAGTGCTGAGACTTGACCCCTTGCACCACCAGGGAGGCCCCCACCTGCAGAATTTGATGTGAATCTCTGACATTCCATCTCACATCATTTCCACCACAAAACTACAGCTCATTATTCTACATATACTTTGGGACACTTTGGGGAAAGCTTTTGATGAAGTTTGTCATCTATTCTGTTACTGGTATGGACACTTTTAGGAGAAAATTTTTGATTTCATGAGAATTTTTATAACTTTTATTTTCTCAGAAATTGAAAAGTGAATGTAGATATTGTTAATAATGAATAAGCCAGTCAAAAGCAGGGATCTTGTTTCACGCATCATTGTACCCCAGTTCATGGCATGGAAGG
This sequence comes from Talpa europaea, assembly GCF_964194135.1. Taxonomy (NCBI): domain Eukaryota; kingdom Metazoa; phylum Chordata; class Mammalia; order Eulipotyphla; family Talpidae; genus Talpa; species Talpa europaea. The sequence continues at coordinate 58,841,013 of NC_140080.1, read as the reverse complement.
CAGTCAGTGAATGCTCATCACAATTTTACAAGTATTCCTATTTCCCCACAATTATTTCTGAAAGCAATTCCACAGTAAGACTTCTAATTAAAAAATGTGTGTGAGGTAGAAGAATCACAGCTTGATATTCCTCATCAAATACTTCAGCAGAGTAAAAAATATGAGATATGAGAACTCGATCTTATCAGTACAAAGTAAAATAAAATCCAAGGTAGAGGATGGTAATCTCCCACTTAGATGGTTTCGAATGTTTCAGTTTGATTGAAAATAAATTGTAAAGTGTCAGCAATGATTTTACTTATGAATTTTCCTGCTTCACAGAACAAGACCAGGTTAGAAAGGTTATCTCAAATATGAGAGAAAAGAAGGCATCTTTACTCATCTGGAATAAGAACACACTCTGGATTTTGGCCAGAACTTTTACAGACTTTGGTTCCATTCTCCTGTTTTTCTGACAAGTCTAAAGTTTCATCTTCTGCAGCATGCAAAAGATACTGACGCATGTATAGGAATATTTAAACCAAAGTTTTTAAAAAAGAAGAAACCAAATCTAGTGTATACAGAGAAGCTTGACTCAATCAGGGCTAAATGTCAGTTTTCAAAAACTTATAAAAAGGATAAAAATGAAATATTGGAAGCAGAAAGTGTTTATTAGTTATGACTCAGAACAGAAGACCAATTTCCCAACATTTCCTGTGGCAGAGTTGTAGTCACTAGGTTTGGAACTTTCTCCTTTTTTTCCCTCTTTCTTTTTTTAGTTCCTCTTCTGAAAAAAAAAAAAAGTTTCTTCAAAATTCTCCTTAACACTATGGTGAATATTAAGTTTCAGAAAGCAAAAATAACAAATGTTCATTCATTTAATCATGTTCTTCTCTATCACATTAATTTCTTATTTTTGAAGTTTTATCTTTTTATAAACTGTCAAAAACTAAGACTCTCAGTTCCTGAGAGATTACTACCTCACAGCTCCATTTACAAGAGAAGTATAAATCATTTAAAAGTAAACTTTATGAACAAAGTCAACTTTTCAATATGTTGTGTGAAACATGGTAGTTTTATAAGGGGAACAAACTATAAATAATAATGGGCCAGATTAAATTACATTTGCTATTCAGTAATAAATCACTGTGTAATTTAACATGGACATATAATAATGTATAATTGTTATATTCTATTACACCGGGTGGGTATTAAGTTATACATAATAATAGTGGTGAGAGTGCTTAATTCCTCACTATATAGTCCAGCTCAAATGATCGGCCCAAGCCAGCTGGAGTCAGACCATCCCCTTTGTTCATATGATTTAGGAAGAACTCATGACTCAATGCTGTCCAATGACACCTGAGGGAATGTCTGCTGAGGGCCTTGGGGGAAAGTGCCCTTGCTCCCAGAGAGAAGACAATGAACTAAGACTGTCTCACCCACATGGAATGGCCATAACCACCTTGTACACATTACTTTTCATGAAGCATACAGCTATGCCGTTCATTCCACGTGCAAGGCTCTGCTGTGCTAACTCATTCAGTTCTCACAACATCCCTATAGTAGATATTATAATTATGTCCCCTCTTTTATATGAGAACATTGAGGCATACAGAGGCTATCCAAGATATCTGCTTAGTAAGAGGCAAAGCTGGATACTGACCCAGCAGTCTGGATTCAGTGTATGTCCTCTTACTCAAGATGTTATGTCAGCTCTCCATGGAAGTGGCTCATAGCCTCCAGTATGTGCTAACTTCCTCAAAATGTATTTTTTTCCTCCATCAACAGATTAATGGATAAAGTAGTTCTGGCATTTATATATTAATGGAATAGTAAGCAATAAAAAATGAATAAATTCTTGTCATTTATGACAAAATGGATGGATCTTGAGTATTATGTCAAGTGAAATAAGTCACCAGAGAATGACAAATGCTATATGATGTCAAAAGAAATGAATAAATAAAACTCGTAGATACAGAGAATCCGGTGGTTAATGGGAGTAAGGGAAAGGCAGTAAGGGTTGGGTCAAATGTATGAAAGGGATAAAGAGATACAAATTCTCAGTTATAAAATAAGTAAGTCATGGGGGTGTAAGTGCAGCATGGGGACTACAGTAAAAAATTAGTAAAAATCGTGTCCACACTGATTTAGGGCAGTGGTGATGGTTGCACACTAGTGTGAATATGCTTAATGCCACTAAATTGTGCAATCAAAAATAGCTGAAATGGTAAATCTTGTTATGTATATTTTACCATAATAAAAATATATATTCTTTGTTGGTGATCACCAAGCTTTTAAATTATTTTTTAAAAAGCCCTACAAGAAAATACATTTCTTTGATGTTTCCAGAACAAATTATGGCAGAGATACAGGAGTTAAGGGCAGTAAGGTTTTATGGAGGGAGGCTAGAAGGTGGGAAGGATCAGAGAACATGAGGCTGAGTGTAGAAGCAGGAAACACCAAACAGGGATGCTGAAGTCTGAGGGAAAGAAGAAAGCAAGTGTGTGGGAAGCAGTCAACAGTTTAATGGCAACCACAGTTCCGTGCACACCTATGCTGTACCTGGCCCACATGTATATTATATATAGGTTTTATATAATACCTCCAAAGTGGTATTCTTGTCACTTCCATTTCACGCATGAGCAAAGTGAGGCTTAGAGGTGTCAGATGGCTTCCTGCTGAAGGTCGAAGTCAGTAGGTGAACCAGGACTGTCTGACTGCAAAGACTTGCTTCTTGCACAGCCACCACCCTCAATACCCAGAGCCCCAGGCAGAACATGAGAGTCTCTCTTCCACAACTGTGCTGAGGATAACGGTGTTCCTCAAAATCCACAACTTAGGGATGTCTTTCCCTTTCCCAGAGGGGCATCCAAATGAACAACTCAGACCTTTCAAGGAAAGTTTCGAAGTTCATCTGTTTCAAGTTGCCTGAATTTGCTACCAAAAGGAATAATGCTTTCCCACCCTACCCCCACAACCGAACACTGGAAACAACCTAATGTCTTCATGCTGTCTTAACAGAAAGAATGGCTGAGTGGATATTTTTTCTTTAATTTTTCCAAAAATAAAAACAAACCACATTCAGCTTCAACTCAGTTGTAGGAAAAACAAATTATTCTCTCTCTGCTCCCTCCCCACACCCTTAGCAGGATTCATAAGCAAATAAAAACCAGGAAAGGGGAGGAATTATTCTTGAAATAGTTGAAAAATCTGAGGTCCAACTATTCAATCTAAACATATTATAAAATTATGAAACAGAAGGCTTTGTATAAGCAGCTGAAGATTTAATCACATCCATCTATGATCATTTGGTTTCCTATCAGAATCTTGGGATTCTGAGAATGGGCAGCTGTGTGCCTCTCTGCAATAGGTAGAGTGGAAAGAAGAATGGCTGGCCCCGCCACTCAGTGTCATGTGCTTCACTTTCCTGATGTGCAAGCTGCAGATAGTTGCTACCTCAAAGGATTTCTGGGAGAATTAAATGAACTAATATATAGGAAACCCTTGAACACATGGTAGGCTGTTCAAGACACTCAAGAAAGGATGTTTAGTGATGTCTTTCAAATGAAAATAGTAAAAAAGAATCACAATCATATGGAAATGTAGGATTGGATAATTTTTTACTGATGAGCAAGAAAGACATGGCAAGGGTGAGCTGTCTAATAACTGAGAAGTTCTTGACGGGTCAAGAAGTTAAAGAAATTTAAACAAATATTGTTGGCAAGATGAGCATGAGTTGTGAATATAATCCATAATGATAATAGGAAATTTCCTCTGGTTTCTGCCAATGAACCTCCTTTCTCAGGCCTCAGGAAACCCATTTACTTGACTGGAAGCAGAAGTTACAGGATTGCATGGTAGCTATTCATGACTACCCTGCAAGGTGATTCTGAGTCTCTTTGTGTGTACTGTTGCCCATGATACCACATTTTTATACAATCAGAAATATGAGTTTGTAAAGTCACACAAATAAAACCTCCCCACTAGGTAATGAAAGTGGCTTTGAACATTGCACAGAAACCCTACAGGGGCACCAAGTCAGACTCATATTCCCTGCCCTCCACTTATCTCTCTGACCAGGTCAGTCCTTTGCCTGCTGTTGTACCTTTTCCACTTAGAGATATTTGGAAGAGGTGCTGTTGAAAGGACAGCCTCATGCTGGGCTTATTTAGCCATTCCCCACAGGAAATGATGGAAATTCCTAGCATTCTTATCTGGGAAAGGGGGAACTCTACTGGTGTCAGTCTTGAAGGGCTGTGTTAAGAGGAATGCATGGAGCCCTCCTTTGTTGTCAGAGGTGGAAGACTTCAAAGCGGCTCCTTCTCCAAATCCAAAGATGAATCAGGCTTCTGGGAACAGTTACAGGAGAAGAGAAATAGGCCAGTTGGTCCCCCAGACCCAAGCTTCCAGAAGTTGAGTATAAGGGTTTATCTTGAACAGTTTCCCAAAGACAGTTCAGGAAGCAGAGATTCACCATATGCCTCAGAAAGAAGCTATTTCTTTCTGGCTATTGGACTAGGTATGTAAGTGCTGCTATTTTTCAGAAGCCCAAGTGCTCCCTGTATTTTTAGACATAGAGTTCTTCTAAACAGCTCAATGATTTAACCAGAGTCATAGATTTGAAGTTTCATATGTCTATGTCTTTGGAAGTTGGGTTTGGAAGGAGGGGCTGGTAACTGTAAGGATGGCAGAGGGAGGGAAGTCTTCCAGAGTGTGACTCAGCTCTACTCAGACTGCTTCACTGTGCCCAGCACTATGCAGGTTAAACTGTCAAAAATATTCTTGCTAATATGAAATTAATTTTCAAGGAAAGAAGTAGAAAAGGAAAAAACCCAACCTGACTGAAACTGTAGCTATGGGAAGGTCTGTAAAGCTGTGGGTGAACCAAGCTATAAGGATACACTTTGGGAAACTCGACAAGTCACTTGATACCTCTTTTTAAACTGTAACCTCTAAATAAAATTTTAGTAATTCTCTTAGAATTTTTGCCCATAGTTTTTACAAAAGATCCGGCTTCTATTCCACAGAGAATGCTTCCTTTCACTCTGTCACTGTTACAGTTTGTAATTTTTGAGATCTGATTCTCTCATAGCTATCAATAATCCCTATAGCTGAGTTACAGGGATAGCAACTTTGTCAAAGCTTTGTCAAATACAAAGAACAACTGTTTCCAGCTGCCCCAGTTGGTCACTGTCAACCCTTAAACCTACCCAAGACCTTCACAGGCGGAACAACATCTCTCTTGCTCCTCATCATTCCAACTTTGAACATCCTATTATTATACTGGATCATATTCCAAAGATAACACAAGGGAACCCAAGGCAATCAATAAAACTAAGTGGTCTAGTACTTCTCTTCCTAACTCTGCACCAGACCAAAAGGAGCCAAAAAGTAGGCTCCAGAGGAAAGATCAGGAACATCCAGGGGGGTACTGATCATTAGGCTCCCATGGGCCACCAGGATGCTGGGGCAGAGGACCCCTGTCCCAGGCCTTCTTTCCTCTCCCAGTTTTCAGCAGTCAAGCAGGGAATATGATCTAACAAGAATCCATGATGCAGCTGAAAATCACAAAGTTCCATGGGCCTTTTAAATCCTGGGCACTGTGTTCAAGCAGCAGGACTAAAAGGCCAGAGAAAGAAGCTAATTATTATAATAATGTTCAGAACTTAGGGGAAGCTCCCAGTGTGCTGGGCACGGTGCTAACCCACATCACACTACATTTCACAGCAATGCCGTGGGGGTATAAAGCTTGTTAGGTCCCAGAATGTACAAGTGAAGAAACTGAGATTTTACAACATTAGATATTAATGTGTCCAAGGTCACAGAGTTGGGAGTGCAGCTGGAATTTAAGTTCAAACCTATTCACAGCTCCAGACAGACCACTGCTTCCAGGAATGATAAAAAGTAGCTATCAAATGAAAAACATGACACCTGACCTGCTAGGATCACAGAGTTGTTTTGAAGGAAAAGTAAGTTCTTTGAGAAAATAGAAGAGATACATAATATTTGTTAGGCTTGTTATGGTCATTTCTATGCATGTTAACCAGCAGAATCTGGAACTCAACCCTCTTTTCACTTCTTCCTTTCTTCTGTGGAATTTTGATGCACTCATCCCTGGGAGGTGAAATGACATTCTTTTTTTAATCCTACTCCATGTAATTTTAAAGAAAAAAATTCAAACAAAACTTGAGAGTACTCACGCTAAACACAGAAGTTATCAGAAGGCTTCAGAAGACATTTTTGGATCAATTTATCACAAATCCCGTAATCTAGAATGAAATCCCTTTAGATATGAACAAATTCACTTTCCCCTTTTGCTAACTCTGTTTAATACAGCATTCTTGGATCGGTGTGATATTTTTGAAGAAAAATAATAACTGGGAAATAAGAAAGATATCACTTTAGTACATATCATATTCTACTTATAAAAAATAAATATACTGGTATCTCATATGTCAACCTGTAATTATAGTTACATACCAGATCCATTAGCTCTTGCATTGAGGCGAAGAAATGTTGACCCTCAGTGCCTGATTAAAATTTGAAAATACTTCATTAACCTTCCACAGTTTTCTCTCATCAAAGCTTTTGTCAGAGAGAAAGTGTCAAATCCGTGTGATTTAACTCTATCACTTTCCCAGGCACCTGCCCCAAATTTTGGGAAGAGACTAAAATGCATGACATACAGAATGAAAGAAAAAAATAGAAAACCTGGTTGACACCAAAATGCAGTAATAAATTCCCAAATAAGCAAAGGATGACAATCCTAAAATAATCAATCTAGATTACTGGAAATCACCATTTTTTTTCTTACTATAATAGTACACTGAAACTGAAAAAAATGATAATATTGTCTTATAAACAGCCTTGAATTTCTGAAGCAAAAGTTTCTGGTTAACTATTTATGAATAGCTTTGGAACAAGCCCACCTCCTAACAATTTGCTAAAACACTGGCCCAACTGCCCTGCCAATAACCCCTGGCTCATCTATAGTCGATTAAATTCAGGTTTCGATGATTTTATTTGCATGAGACATTCACAAAATTAGGCAATAACCAAATCCTTTATGTTATACTTTTATGAAGGAAAAAAAAAAGCTAAAGATAATATGTTCAGAGGTAAGTCACACTTTGATTTCTCCAGACCTGTCATGCTTGGTACTTGTGGATCTCTATACCAAAACATCCAGAGATTACTAGCCCCAAATCTTAGGAAAGTGATAATACTGCTCTGCATTTCTATAGTGCTGTGCTTTCAAAGCGCTTGCCTCTCCAGTATCTCCGTTTCATCAAAGGTCTGTCAGACTTACTACCTTGACAGATGTCACTCTGCTTACTGGGCAGATGCAGGATTGAGAACCACAGCATTTAAGTGGCTGATTTCAAGTCACAAGAGCAAGTTGGGACAGAGCCTACAGAGGTGTCCTGTTTCTATATACCTCCCACCCACCACTGCAGCACCAATTTTGTCTTTCTGAATGGTTAAAGCTTAACCATACGTGAAGGAATGAGTTCTTGGGTTCTGCTGCTTTCAGTGACCAGTTTCAACTTTGTAGGAATTGAACCTTCTATACTTTCTATAAAATCCATTTAAGACCCCATTTCTATAGAACCCACCTAGGTTCTATAAAACCAGGTCCAAAATCCTATAAAAGAGACAAGGCCTCCTGGTGGGGCCAGGCTGGGTGATCAACCCACCATAGGGTCCCTACAGGTACCCCTCCAGGGCATAAAAGTTGAAAGGTCACCTCAACCTCACTGCTGGGTCCAATCCCTAAGCTATACTAGTTTGAGAGTCAGAAGACCCAGCATCTAACCACAGCTCCAGTTAACATGCTTGAGCCAAGAGGTAATCTGTCTGAGCCTCACCTCCTATATCTAGAAAAGTAAAGGCTTATTTACATCATCTCAAAGTCATATTCCATTTCCAAAATTCTATTCTATCCTATGCCAGACCTCCATCACTTTGCTTTAAAACTGGATCCAAGAATTCTTCCCATCAGGATGTTTCTTTCATCTCTATTCTAAGATTTCCCATTTTAATTTCATTCTCTGATACTGTTTGTACCACTCAGTATCAATCTCTTCATGCCTCTCCAATATTTGTAAGTCGTTATCATGTCTCTTCTGAGTCATCAGAGATTTCCACCCATAATTTAACCATCATAAATTAAATTCCTTCAGTAACTTACTATTTTTTGTTTATTTTGCCAAGTCCCCACCCACTAGGTCATTCTTTAAAAAGAAAACTTTTCTCTTGATTCTTCATATTTCTACTGTTTTCCAATATGTATTTCTACTGTTTTTCAAATACAGATTTGAAATCTACTGATTTCCAAAGTATATAGATATCTTAACATTTATTTTGCCCTATTTTTACAAGTTTTACTGCTTTATCTCTGTCTTTTGATTTCTTTGTTGGTTTTTTTTTTTTCCTTTCCTTTATAATTCTTGGTCATCTCTCATTGTATCACCTTCAGAGAATCCAACAGGGAAAGCAGAACGCCACAGGGTCCCAACCCAGAAATATGAAACTGTGGAGATAAAGAACGGCGGTGTGAAGCTGGAAGAGGGGGTTGCGCAGAAGACACCCTACCCACGTGTGCACAGAGGAGCTAGGGGCTTGGTGCCATTGCATTCCCATCTTAGACCTCTTTTTTTCCCCAGAAAGAAATGTAGACGTGTATATCCAGAAGGAAAAATGCTAAAGCAATGAGGGAGCCAGAGCAGCTGGGGGTTGTTAACTTTAATCAAAGTCCAGCCAGGATTTTTTTAAGCAACAGGAAATAGATTTGTTCTTTTTAATAGTCTCTCTCTCCTCATACACTCATACACACACACACACACACACACACACACACACCCTCTCACACTCACAATCTCATTCTTTCTCCACACACACAGTCTTTTCTCCTCTGTCCTCCATTTTCTCTGGCCAAAAACAAGCTGGATGGAAAAACCTTGATTTGTCTTTGGAAACTTGCAGTGTTCACTGGCAGCTCAAAGCCGAACACAGAGCACAAGGAGCATGGTCAAGAGAGAACAGCACAGTGTGCCGCAGCTGAGCAGGCACACGTATTAGTCCCCTATGGCGGCCACAGCAGATTACTACAAACATGAGGCTTAAAACAACACAAATTTCTTCTGTCTCAGTTCTAGAGGCCTAAGTCTATATCAGCTTCGGTCAGCAGATATCAAGATGTTGTCAGGGCTGTGTTTCCCTCAGGAAGTTCTGAATAGAGAATCCATTTCCTTGCCCCATTCAGCTTCTAGGGGCCACCTATATTTATTGGCCTCTTCTTCCACCTCTAGTGCACATCACTCCATCCTCTGCTTCCATCACATCACCTCCTATGAGTAATCAAATTTCTCCCCCTACAGACATTTGTGATTTCATTTAAGTTCCACCATAAGGTCTTACATCAGGCCCACCTGATTAACCCAGGCTCATCATCATAGCACATGCTCTTTAACTTAATCATACAAAGCAGGTTTTGCCAAATAAGGTAACATTCAGGTTTTGGGGATTAATATGTGGACAAATTTGTGGCCATGATCCAGTCTATCACAGAGCACCTGTCCTGGTGGGTTCGTATAAACAGCGTTCCCCTCACCTACCAAGTAACACTAAGTTATGAACATAGGGCCTGAGTGAAAGAGGGGGAAATATTTTCTAAATATCCAAATGGAGAAATGCCATGTATTACAGATTTACCTTCCTCACCATGTTTTTGCCTATTAAGCCATCTGGTTTGTATTCAGCAAACCTTAAGCAACCCAACACTTTCCCATACCTGGGCACAGTTCCAGTTCCACTGGCCTTGGCATGATGAGAAAGCCTCCACCTGTTACATGGAAACCCACTTCCAACTAAAATTGGGCCTCAGAGCCACAAATATTCATGTTAGTCAAAGGTTCAGCAAATGTTCTTGTTACTGTGTCCTAGATGGAGCATGGGCAAGGAAATGGGCTTTATTAGAACTCACCAAACCTCTTGTAACCGAAGGATTGCACCTCCTCCTCCTCTGCGAAGTCGTCTGCAGAAGAAAAGACACGTGTTAACTTGGCAGAGCCAGAAGAGCAGAGTCAGTGAAAGATTCAACTGCTCCCAAATCCAGCTGCTTCACCCTCCCTCCCCTTCATTCAGACTCTAGTCACAGTGGTGTTCCTTCTGCTACTGGACCACATCACGGTTTCTGAGAGAGAGCAGGGTCTCTGCCCTGGAGGATATTCCTCCTCTTCTCTGTGTGATTCCTAATTCAGATCCTACCTAAAGTGCCACAGCTTCAAGATGTCCTTCTGGGGTCTCCCTGGTGGTGCAAGGGGTTAAGTCTTAGCACTATGAAGCTACCCGCAGCCACTGCAGCACAAGTTCAATCCCTGGCCAATGAGGTGACCCACATGGCACAGCAGACCTCTCCTGTCTTGCCCGCTGCTCCCCTCAGCAGCATATTCCAGTACATCTGCTTGTTCTGCTCCCCACTCTGTCTCTGGTGAATCCTGTCACCCCCTGCATCTCTGACCTGCACCCCTGCTCTTGTATACACAAATGTTTAAAAAGAAGTCTTTCTGGACCTCCACTCAGTCATGCCCTTTATGACAATTTATGTTACTATTACTAACACTGTCATCACTTATGTTTATGTCTGTCATGCATCTGATGAGCAGAAACATCTTCTATCTTGGTTCATGAATGTGCCTAGAATGGTCACAGAGGGGCTTAAAAAAAGTGGTTAAATGATTGAATAATCACCTATCCCAAGGGTTATCTTCCTATAACTGGCTCTAAAGCCCTCTATTTCGGATAAAGCCAGCAAACTGTGGTCATATTTCCCACCAAGTGCTGCAACGCAGGAGGCCAGCACCACTCCTGCAATAGCAACCAATTCCTGCCTCACTCTCCTTCCACCAGGTAGCTGGGACCAAACTATGGTTTCCCAATAAAAACATTTCAAAAGATAGATTTTGGACAGGAATTGCTAAATGTAGGACCACATGGAGACAAGATGCTATGTTAGCCAAATTTTTCACCATAAAGTCTAAATTCCCCTCCTACCATAGACATATAATTCCTTATCACATCAATAAAAAAAATCTTCATTTTATAGTTCTGCCAGGTGTGGGTGTACCAATTTATTGGTAAAGAATATTTTTAATATCAAGTAAAGGTATCAAGACCAGGTCTTTCCAAGGAGTACTGACCAATTATCATTGTGGTCACCACCAGCACCCAGCTTTCTCCCTAAGTGCAGTTCAGTTTAAAAGCACTGATTCAGCCCTCTCTATAAATCACAGACTCTCTAGCAATGGGCTTCAGAAAAAAGTGATATGTGGTGGTGTGCAACCGTCCCAGGCTTGCCATTTGGGCAAATGGGAAAAGAACCTTGGAGACTTAGATATACCTGACATGCCTCTTATGCTGAACCAGGGGACCAGATACACAGGCAAACCAGCAGGTAGGAAGGCAGGCAGGCAGCAACCAGGCCTCTTAGCCCCTGTGATCTCTGCAATCTCCTCCCCTGGGCATCCATAATTACAGGTGCACTGGACCTGTGCTCTCGCACCCAAGCACTTTTTGCTAACACATGATATCACATGTGGGTAATGAAACCTGGGAGGAAAACAAGCCCCAGGTGGCAGCTGCAGAGACTAGAGGTGGGAAGGCAGAAAAAGAGCCTGAGTTATTCCATGTTCCTTCCATGTTGTGGTGACAGAAGGCACAGGGCAAGATCTCTATGATACGAGCAGGCAGGGGAAAGAGGAGTCCTAGGAGCCCTCGGTGGCTATTTCAGGCTTTTTTGAGTTTACCAGGTACATGGCAGGCAGGAGTGCCAGGAGGCTGGCAGGCCTCCCAGCCCCCGCGAATCTTCACTCTGTCTGGGCTCTCCGGCGTTCTCTCGTGGCCTCTGCTTCTCCGCTGGTTCTCCTTCGCTCTCTCGCTTCTTTTCTTCTGCTTCTGGTGGTTCTGTTCTCCTCATGACGCCGCGCTCATAAGCCCCATGTCAGCCCAGGTGTACCCACCTACGCATGCCCACACCCTACTCCAGGTGCCCACCATCAGGCATGCATTCAGGACCGCAGGGATCCATCATCAATACTAAGGGCAGGAGGGCAGAAAAGCCTGACAATTCTTTACCCTACCCATGTGATCCCTTCCCTCAAGGAATTCACAAGCTTTTCAAGGAAGAGGGACATGCAGGGGGGAAAACAAGGTCTCTGTAATCATCTTTTTCAGTCACCAAATGCTATTTCCCAAAAATATTACGGAAAAACCCAAGTTATACAATGTGGTTGTAGGGTAAGGAAAAATATCAGGCTTTTCTGCCCTCCCGCCATCAGGATAGATGAGGGAACCCTGTGGTCCTGAATGCATGCCTGATGGCGGGCACCTGGAGTGGGTACACTTGGGCTAAGACTGTGCTTTTAAGGGCGGCGTCCCGGGGACGCCAGGAGAAGCCAAAGCAGAAGCCGAAAGAAAAGCCGAGAAAGAAGCCAAGAACACCAGAGAGCCCAGAGAGAGTGAAGATTTGCTGGGGCCTGGGAGGACTGCCAGCCTCCCGGCCCCCCAGCACCCCTGCCTGCCATGTACCCGCTAAATCCCAATAAAAGACCTGCAAAAAACCACTGAGGACTCTGACTCCTCCTTTACCCGGTCTGCATGGGATCAGAAAACCTGCACCGTGTCCAGTTCTGCCCTTACAGTGGTGAACCTTATCAGAACATGAGTTTATTATGAAAACACACATGAAAGAGCAACTTTTCCTAACAGAATGAAGGAACACGGCATCCTTGTACTTTACTATGTTTACTTATTCAGAGAAGAGGGAAAAGATCTTGCTTGGAATCTAGAAGGCAAGATCTTCACAATTAAAGTAGTTTTGTGGCAAGGATTAAATTCTTCCTGTAGGAAGTGTAAGGGAAGGAGGACACGGAGCAGGTTTTCTATGACCCGAGCAGATGGGGTAAAGGAGGAGACAGCTCTGGAGCCCTCGGCGGCTTTTGCAGGCTTTTATTGGGATTTACCAGGTACACGGCAGGCAGGGGTGCTGGGCGGCTGGCAGGCCTCCCAGCCCCCAGCAAGTCTTCACTCTTTCTGGGCTCTCAGGCCTTCTCTCGCGTTTTCTCTGCTCCCCTCATGGTTCTTCCATTCCTTCTTTCTCTGCTTCTCTTGCGTTCCTTCTGCTTCTGCTTCTGCTTCTTCGGGTTCTCGGCTTCTACTGGCATCCCCATGACGCCGCCCTTAAAAGCCCAGTCTCAGCCCAGGTGAATCCCATCTACCTATGCCCACACCCCACTCCAGGTGCCCGCCATCAGGCGTGCATTCAGGACCACAGGGTTCTGTCATCTATCCTGATGGCGGGAGGGCAGAAAAGCCTGATACTTTTTACCTTACCCTACAGGAAGAACATGCTTACATTCAAGAGAATGACACCCTTCTCATCACTCAGTGATTGGTTAGTTCAACAAATGCTTATTAAGCCTGTGCTCTGAGCCTGTTTTACTAATTCTACCATATTAGTAGCTGGGCAGCCTGATCTAGTCTCAAGTAAAGAACAATCCGTATCTGCTGCTTCTGCTTAGATATTCATTCATTCATTCATTCAATTAATATGTATTTCAGCCTAGTGGAGTTGAGACGTGAATATAAGTTAACAATACCACCCCTACATCAGCTTCCCTTGCCAGCTCTGGCCCCCCACTATATGCCATGTCTGCAAAAGAATCTGCTCACACACAGACCAGACACTGTGGGCCAAGGAGACATCACTAAAGATTTCACAGTGGGAACAAAAGAGCAGTTTAGACTGAGGCCCTGATAGCAAACAGCTCAAAATTTCCCATTAGAATTTCTATTCTCTCCACAATGTTCTTTTCAGCAAGTCTACCATTTGTTTGTTTGTTTGTTTTTCCTTTCCTCTCTGATGTTTTTCCCATGCAACACTTAGTCTGACTGGCTCCTTTCTCCTTCCTGAAATTTCCCTGGGAACTTCAAATGTCTCATGTTTTTGTTATTAGAGCAACTCAGTTCTGCCTCCAAATTAATGCACTCAAGTACATTAGGGGTTCAGGAAAACAAAAGTCTTACAGGCAAACCCTAATAAGACTGAAGGAGGATCTCCTACTTGTCTTAACCCTCATCCCAGAAGAATTAGGAATTCTCAAAGTTGCTACAAAAAAGAATAAATATTTCTCTGTCGCCTCCAACTCTAAAATTAGAGAATCATACAAGACATTAGGATACAAGTAAAATACCACAGATAACACCTGACCAGAATTATCAGGGAAGGCCTCAGAGACAATCTTAATGCTTTTTTTTTTAGCGGGAAAAAATATGAAACACTGCATCCTAACCTCCCCCACTTCTTGGAAATTCATAATACTTTTTGAATTAATAGTTCAAAATAGACTCTGAGAAGTGCTAGAAACAAACAAAAAAAACTTACTTCAACTTTGTTTTACTCTATTTTTTCAAAAGTTGACTTTAGAATTCTCTTTTACACTCTAAAAGTCTGGGTAGAGTCAGGGCAGGTGACACTTGGTATCTAGCTCACAAGCACAGGTATCTCCCCAACCCACTACCAAATTTCCCCAATTGTGCAATTAATAACTAGCCTGTTCACACTGGGATGGAGAGGGCAAGGTGGGCTTTTGGCTGTATGGACGACCCACAATGGGTTGCTACAGTCGAAGGAGAGAGAATGAGCAGTCAGGGCTTCCGAATGCCTGAACATTTTAGAGGGAAAAGACTATGAAGGGACCCAAATGGCTGACAGCGGGGCTTAAGGAAGACAAATAGCCTGATAGTGATGGTATATTCTATTCTACGAGCCTTTTCCTCATGCTGTGCAGACTCAAGCTAAATGCGTCCCAGATTGTGGGGCCTGCAAAGGTGATGTACCAAAATAAAGAGATTCTCCCTACAGAATATACAGTCACCTTAGCAACCTGTCACTTTTCCAAATCTTTTTCTGTCACCATTTAACTCACCTAACCGCTACACTCCCACATGAGCAAGATTTAAGGCCTCTAACTTCTGCAGTGGCCATAGCTTGATCCTGCCTCTGACAGCAGTTTGTCTGTAGGGAAGAAGCAACCTTAACATACAAGTAACAAAACATGTTTAATTTGAGATTTATATCTCTAAGCAAGAATTCTTGGCTTCCACTGCTGTACTATAGCATTTCTGTTTGGATATCTATGGGCTATGCTGTCTTTTCCTTGCCTGTTTTGAAATGTGATTTTTATTTTCATTTTACTTTCCTTGGTAACTGGCACAGAGCCACACTGGTCAGAGATTTCATGATAGAGAACACTGAACAGAATTCTGCTGATTTATTCTTTGAGCTATCTCAGAGTATCATGAGTGCAAATGAAGTTTAGTTTAGTTAGCTTAGAGTTGAGTCATACAATGTTCCAAATAATCTGTGGCCCAACTTGCATATTTCTCCACCCAGAATTTACCTCTCCCTTCCCCTGCTCTCCCTTGGCATCAGTATGACCACACTTACCTCTGTCTGCCTCATATCTAGTCTGGTTTTAATTCCACCAGATGGAAAGCCACTTGACAACAGGAAACTTATCACATTGTACCCTCAATAACTACACTGATAGCACATTGCAGACACAGTTGTTGCAAATCAAGCAGATTAGAGTTATACATGTATTTATCTCCACTAGCTGATGAATTTCTGAAGGAAAGAGAGTAAACCTCTTTTTGAATATTCACTATGGGGAAGATAAGAGAAATAATATTTAGTCAACACCTACTGAATGTCAAATACTCCCATTCACTGTTTCTGTCTTTCAGATGAGAAAACTGAGGCTTAGAGAAGTTACATATTTTGTTCCAAGGTCTCACAACTGGTCAGTACCCAGGAATGTGGTACCATCCAGTTACACACTGTAATGATTGCTGACCCCACAGACCCAAGAAACTTGTGCTAGTGGCAGGGAAAGCTAAAAGGTAATGATTTACACCACAAAACCCTAAAAAGGCTCAGGAATTTGGGACATAGATTACTTTGGAAGGAGAATAAGGGTGAAGCTAAAATAGGAGGACTGGTTAAATATACGTTTAAGAAGCAGTTGACTATAATCAAAAAGATAGATTTTAAGTGTTGGTGAGGATATGGAGAAATTAGAACTCTCAGACACTGCTGGTGGGAAAGGCAAAAGGTAGTCATTTTGGAAAAGTCTGGCAGTTCCTTAAAAGATTAAGCACAGAGGGCCTCCCCGGTGGCGCAGCGGTTGAGCACTGGGCTACGAAGCTGCCCGCAGCCTCTGCAGTGCCGGTTTGATCCCTGGCTGCCAGCAAAGGTCCCACATGGTGCACAGACCTTTCCTGCAGTGCCCATTGCTCCCCTCAGCAGTGTACTTTGTCAGTCTTCCTGTTCTGCTCCCAGTTCTGGCTCTGGTGAATTCCCTCACCCTCCGGTACTTCTGACTGTACCCAGTGCTTGTATAAATAAATAAATAAATCCTTAAAAAAACAAGATTAAGCACAGAATCACCATATGATCCAGCAATTTTACTTCCAGGTACAAACACAAGAGAAGTGAAAACATGTGTCCACACAAAAACATTCATACAAAGCTTTATAGCAGCATTAATCATAAAAGCAAGAAAAATGGAAACCACTCAAATAACCATCAACTGATGAATGGATAAATTGTGGTACATCCATACAATGGAATGTTATTCAGCAATAAAAAGAAATTAAGTATTGATACATCCTACAATATGGATAAACCTTGAAAACATTATGCTAAGTGAAGGAAAGCAGCCACAAAACCACATATTGTATGATTCCATTTATATGAAATATCTGTATTAGGCAAATTCAGGAAGTCAGAAAGCAGATGAAAGGTTGCTTAGGAAGTTTTGGGGGACAATGGAGTCTGACTTCTAGCAGGTATGGAATTTCTTTTGAGGGTGATGGAAATGTTCTAAAATGATTATAAATTTCATAAAACCAACAATTCTTTCCATCCCGCCATGTGCAAGTCCATTTACATGCCTCTTGAATCTGGGGGCTGGGGAGCTTGGAACTCCTCTGGCCAATAGAATGTGGTAAGAGTGGCAGAAGGTGACTCAAGGCCTAGGCCTTAGAAGCCTTTCAGCTTGTTTTTACCCTCCTGGCAGCCAGCTGCCAAGTGAAAATCATTATCTTGACGAATTAGAAGCCACTGGAGAGAATCCCTGGAGGATGAGAGACCATGAAGGAGAGACATACAAGCCACCCTGCCCATGTTTGATCAAGGGGAA
Organism: Talpa europaea; assembly: GCF_964194135.1. Lineage (NCBI taxonomy): Eukaryota > Metazoa > Chordata > Mammalia > Eulipotyphla > Talpidae > Talpa > Talpa europaea. The sequence continues at coordinate 58,823,767 of NC_140080.1, read as the reverse complement.
AGGCCTCCAGCCCAGCCAGCACCTCCAGAGCAGAGACAGCAGTTCCCTCCCCGCCCAGCCAGAATCGCAGTTGTGAATGAATAAGAGGTTGTGGTTTTAACCAGTTTGTTAGGCATCAGTAGATAACTGAAAGAGAAATAAATGCCAGAAGAAAATGATAAAAAGGTTCTCAAGAGGTTGCCTATGGATAATTGTAGGGTAAGGAAAAATGCCAGGCTTTTCTGCCCTCCTGCCATCAGGACAGATGATGGATCCTTGAGGTCCTGAATGCATGCCTGATGGCAGGCACCTGGAATAGGGTGTGGGCATATATAGATAGGATTCACCTGGGCTGAGACTGGGCTTTTTAAGGGCGGCGTCACGGGGACGCCAGCAGAAGCCGAAGAGAAGCCAAGGGAGAAGCAAAGAAGCAGAAGCAGAGAACGCCAGAGAGCCCAGATAGAGTGAAGACTTGCTGGGGGCTGGGAGGCCTGCCAGCCTCCCAGCCCCCCAGCACCCCTGCCTGCCGTGTACCTGGTAATCCCAATAAAAGCCTGCAAAACCACTGAGGTCTCTGACTCCTCCTTTGCCCCATCTGCGTAGGATCCTGGAAGACCTGCATTGTGCCCATGTCCTGGCTCCTACAATTGGCGTAAGTCGGCAAGATGATCCATGCAGATGGGTATGGAGCCCTCTGAAGACCTGGAGGGACTAAAGAGTAACAGACTGTTTGGCTGTGACAACGCTGAAGGCGTCATGGTAGCATAGGAGATGGATGAGGTCCAGGAGCTGCAGGATGAGACCTCATGTGGAGGAGGAGACGCTGGAAAGGACCAGCCAACGACCCCTGAGGCAGCAGAATCGTCGGCAAAGAGAGGACCAAGATTCGGAGCTCGCCAGTGCTGATTCAGGGAGAGGCCAACGAACTTGGCCTGATGGACTTGGACTGATGAACTTGAACTGACAATCCCGCCAGAAGGCGGAGGACCTTGGCAGGTTATGTTTTTTTTTTTTTTTAAGAATCTGGGGGTGGCCAGTGGGCCTTGATGGCCAAAAGCAGCCTGTGTATGCCCAGCAGCCAGGCAGAGGAGAAAAGCCAACTGAGAAGGCAAAAGCTGGTACTGATGCTGGGTTGAGAAGCCCTGAGTGGCTGTTAAGCAGCCTGAGTATGCTGAAGACCAGTGAGTCTCGTAAAATCACCTGTGGGTGATGCCCTGCTCATTCTTGAGTGAGGGTGAGGAGCTGAGGAACCCGTCCTTGGGGGACAGGTGGGGAATGTGGCTTGTGGTGGAGCCCAAGCCAAATGTAGAGTTTGGATCCCCGGCCCATGTGCTTGTGCAGTGGGTTGGCCTGAGTGCAGGGGTCTGCAAGTCGCATGGGTGGCTATGAAGGCCGAGTGTTGGAGCGACTGCAGACAGAAACCCTGAGGGTTGGCGATTACCCCCAACAGAATAGAATCGCCAATCCCAGAGCGAGTGCATCCTGGGGGTGGATGCGGTGTGTGGCTTGTAGCCGAGACTACAGCCAGAGAAGGCCAGGAAGCCTGAAGGCTCCTGGTGTGTTATAGTAGATGCCATTAGTGATTCCCCTCCCTCGTTTGAGCAGTGCCTTCGGCAGCAGATTTGGTGGCTCATCTGCTGGTACCAATAATTGTCTTTTGCACTAGGTTGGGGTCCTGCCTGGACTTATTTGTGTTCTGTTGTATTTTGTTATATTGTGATGTATTTGCTTTTGTGAGCCATGGCTGCATTGTTTATGCTTGCTAAGAAAATTGTATATATGTAGATTATATGGCAGAAAACCCTGAGAGGGTGGACTGTAGGGTAAGGAAAAATGTCAGGCTTTTCTGCCCTCCCACCATCAGGACAGATGATGGATCCTTGTGGTCCTAAATGCATGCCTGATGGCGGGCACCTGGAATAGGGTGTGGGCGTAGGTAGATGGGATTCACCTGGGCTAAGACTGGGCTTTTAAGGTCGGCATCACCGGGACGCCAGCAGAAGCCGAAGAGAAGCCAGGAAGCAAAAGCAGAGAATGCCAGAGAGCCCAGATAGAGTGAAGACTTGCTGGGGGCTGGGAGGACTGCTGGCCTCCCAGCACCCCTGCCTGACGTGTACCTGGTAATCCCTGCAAAACCACTGAGGACTCTGACTCCTCCTTTACCCGCTCTGCATGGGATCAGAAAACCTGCACTGTGCCCATGTCCTGCCTCCTACAGTAATGATAAATGAAGGTGGAATGGGTAGAAAACTGCTGTTTTCATTTTTTTTAAATCTAGTATTTTTTATTCTTTCAACTATGTACATCTCTAACTTTGATAAAAATTAAATATGAATTAAACAAAACAAGGGAATATGAATGGAAAAGGTAGATAGACAAAAAGAAAAGTGCCAAGGGAGGCTGTAAAGGCAGGACTGGACCACTGAGCAGGTTTTCTATGATCTCATGCAGATGGGGTAAAGGAGGAGAGAGTCCTGGAGACCTCGGCAGGTTTTCAGGCTTTTATTGGGGTTCACCAGGCATATGGCAGACAGGGGTGCTGGGGGGCCGGGAGGCCTCCCAGCCCCCAGCAAGTCTTCACTCTATCTGGGCTCTCTGGCGTTCTCTCTGCTTCTCTGCTCTTCCGTTCGTTCTGCTGCTTCTTGGCTTCTGCTGGCGTCCCCATGATGCCGCCCTTAAAAGCCCAGTCTTAGCCCAGGTGAATCCCATCTACCTACGCCCACACCCTACTCCAGGTGCCCGCCATCAGGCATGCATTCAGGACCACAAGGATCCATCATCTCTCCTGATGGCGGAAGGGCAGAAAAGCCTGACATTTTTCCTTACCCTACAGAGGCTAATTACCAGAAAAGGTTTTTTTGCTCCAAAGGGCCAGTGTGTGGCGTTCACCCTGAGGCAAGAGAATGAAAGGTTTGAACTTAAAGCGTTAACTAACTGGCACAAAGTAGGTGTTTACAAGTGCCAGATTGAACAGAACACGTTCAGACCTTCCCAGTAGCCACGCTGAAGAACCGTGCATGGAGGTTCAGTTGGGCTTAGACATTTCTTCCCAGCTAGACTATTTCTTTTGAATAAATTTACTTTTGATAGCTAGTGTAGGGTAAGGTAAAAGTATCAGGCTTTTCTGCCTTCCCATTAGGATAGATGAGGGAACCCTGTGGTCCTGAATGCATGCCTGGTGGCAGGCACCTGAAGTGGGTACACCTGGGCTGAGACTGAGTTTTAAAGGGTGGCGACATGGGAACGCCAGTAGAAGCAGGAAGCAGACAAGCAGGGAAGCAGAGAGAAGAAGAGAAGCAGAGAGAATACCAGAGAGCCCAGATAGAGTGAGGATTTGCTGGGGGCTGGGAGGACTGCCAGCCTCCCGGCCCCCCAGCACCCCTGCCTGCCATGTGCCTGGTAAATCTAAATAAAAGACCTGCAAAAGCCACTGAGGACTCTGACTCCTCCTTTACCCGGTCTGCTGGATTAGAAAACCTGCACTGTGTCCTTCCTGCCTCTACAGCTAGTTTCCTATCTTTTCTATGTAACAAGGAGGTGATTGAGGCCCATAGACATTTGGCCACTTCCAAAGAACCATCAACAAGTTAGTTTTCCACTAACATGTCAATTGTCCAACCTCTCAGGCTCGTGAATAAGACTTAGTCCTTCAGGAAGCATAAAGGAGTCCTAGTTAATATATTCAAGTCCAATGAATATACTTAATTTTAAATCTCATCCCATGATCATGAACACATTTCTATTATTCAAAAGTACTTAATGAATATTTATGATAAATGCTCAATTGAGTATGATAAATGCTCAATTAATGTTAAGGGAGCTCTTAGGATTGCTCTCAAATCTTAATTTGGTATTACTAATCTCTACTTACATTGTTTTTTAGTGCTGTTATGAAGGTCCCATAAGCAATCAGTGGGACCCTGTCAAGGTACTATACTGGTTAAGATTCTACAAATATCTGGGCCTCCCCGGTGGCGCAGCGGTTGAGCGCTGGGTTGCGAAGCTGGCCGCAGCCTCTGCAGCACCAGTTCAATCCCCGGCTGCTCCCCGGCCACCGGAGGAGGGTCCCACATGGCGTGCAGACCTCTCCTGCCGCCCGCTGCTCCCCTCAGCAGTGTGCTTCGGTCCTTCTGCCTGCTCTGCTCCCCGCTCTGGCTCTGGTGAACTCTCTCACCCTCCTGTGCTTCTGACTGTACCCAGTGCTTGTATAAATAAATCTTTAAAAAAAAAAAAGATTCTACAAATATCATTGTTAACTATAAATCAAATATAGTTTGAAAATTTAGCTTCCTCAAGCTCTGGATGATTGGTGTGGTTAGAAACTGTGCTGTTGGAGTAAAGAATGCAATATTTCATATGAAGAATGTCTATACCCCCCTATCCCTGCTATCCCTGGTTTAAAATGTTTATTTTTTTTTACTGGTGATTACAATCTGTTCTTGAAAATGGCACCTCTGAGAAAGTTTTATATCCTCATGGTAAATCTGTGAGCAAGTCTGTTTTCAGATTTGATGGCTTCAATGGGTCATCCACATTCATTCAACTAGTGGCAAACAAAAGCTTCCCAGAAGATGAAATCAACATATAGCAGCAACCTTGGAATCTGCTTTATCTTTGTAAGAGTTCCAATCTAGAGTCTCCTCCAGTGGATGGCAGAAGAGCACATCAATTTCTTCAGATCTTTGATGCCAGGTTATTAGATCTGAGTCCATCACTGGCTCCCTCAGTGGACTGTGGTGCAGTGGGTACTTAACAAAGATGTGTTGATTCAGTGAATCACAAGAATGGTACTAGGAGGAAGCCTAGCTATGGGTGTAGGTTCTGGAATGTGGATTCTGGAATCAAACCAGGAAATTGTTTTATTAACAATTTCCCATTTGATGAGGTAGGTGCCCTTAGACAAGTAACTCAACCTCTCCGAGCCTAAGTCTTCCTATTTGTACTTGAGGAAAAAGTAATGCCTGGCATGGCAGGTGCTCAATTAATAGCTATTATGAAAGGAAAAAATTATAGGTGGCCCATCAGTCATACCTAAGAAGTTGTTTCTGAGCACAAATCATGGTAGAGATCTACCTTGTTCCTAGCATTTATATTCTAACACGTGACCCTGTATCCCTCTTTGAGGCCATTCACAGGAACCCCAGAAACAGTGAGCCTATGCCTTCAGAGTGAGTGGAAAGCAGAAGATGGAATGGGGAGGACCAGCCTGGTGGGGCTACCCCATCATGTGAGTGGACACTCTTACAGATAATTACATCAAAGACCCAGAATACTGTCCCCCATCCTGAAGTCCTTCACTGTTTTCACTTTGGTTCACCAACTGAAGCTTCAAAGCATCACAGACACATACTGCTAGCAGGCAGGTAAGGTTCTACCACCACTCTGGGCTTCCTCTGCTAGGACCCACCCCTTCTGCCCACCATGGGAACACATGTGTGTCAGATTTGTCCCCCTTCCTTGCCCTCCATCTCCTGAGAGATTGTCCATATGCTGGGTTTATTCAAGGTGAAACATGCTTTATTAAAATCACAAAATTTTATGTCTACTCTGCCATTTGAAAACTAACATGTCAAGGGCCATTTAACTAACTTTGGCAGCAGCTACATCAACGATTCTGAACTACTATAAGAAAAATGCACTAATTCAGAAAATTAGACATTAGTTAAGACATAGGTTGAGCGCTATCATCTGCCAGCTTTTCCCACTCACATCATTATCAGTGAAAGAGTCACATGGGAGGAGGGGGAGGGGAAAGGATGGGAGTACTTGGGAACACAGAGATCTATACTTAGCAATAATTAAATGTCAAATTAAGAATGTCAAGCATCCTGAAACTAATGAAAAGGCAAAATTAGACTGTAAATTTGCCTTCCAAAAGGGCAGCCCCCTTTCCTAATCAATGAAAGGGGAAAAGCATCATTTTGTCTCCATTTCCCATCAGAAAATCTGATTCTTTCAGTGTTAAATGCATCAGGCCCTTACGTTTGTTTATTCATTCCACTTCAGGACAGAAAAATCTTAAAAAAGACACTGGGGAGAACAAGGAGAACGTGAGTTCAGAAAAAACAACAGGCAGTTTAAGTATATTGCTTACCAGTGTATTTTTAAAATATCACCAAATAATATTTTTAAAACATTCATATACAAAAGCACAAAAATAAGTAGCTGAATACCATGTTTTCAAGGCATCAACCTCCTCCCTGTGTTAAATTAGCACAGTGGTTTAGATGTCTGTGGTCTCATGTGCTGGTTGTTTTCCACTGTCTCTTAGGTAACAAGGGCTGCTGCACTGAAACTTACCAACATTCCCAACTTTCAGAACCAGAAATGTGATTTAGTAATGACACACCTAACTCTAGAGGAGTCAAATCCCTTCATAAAGAATGTGAATGTTTATCCAAAATTATGAGATTTATGGTACAGCACAACTAACTGAACATAAAATTGGAAATAAATGAAAACAACTTCATGTTTTAATCAGTTTGGAAGACTTCAAGTATTGCAGCAACAGGGCAAGTAATTTTCTTCTGGAAAATATATAATGATGTCATTATTTTGGTACTTGTGACTCTGGGGATGGGGGAAATAGAATGGAGACAGATACTTGCTGAATCGAACAAATAGGTGGCGCTGTGGCTCATGGCAGATGTGGAATTACACTTCAAAACCATAGGTTATCAGAGGCCATCTCCAAGGTTAAAACTTCAGAACTGGAAAGTTAAATGGGTACCTTATAAAAGCATCTGGATCATACAGAAGCTAAATTTTTGCTTGGGAGGCAAATGAGCTTACAACTTCTAAGGTGACCACTAATATTCTTTAAGTTAAAGAATATTTTAGGTTAATATTTTGATCTTTAAGCTTTTGCAAGGCTTGTTATTGACTTCTGTGGCTTAGAAAAATCAAATTCTAATGCAGTATTGGCTATCTGAGGCCCCAGGAGTTAATAACTATGCTACATAATCACAAACCTAAGGAAAATTTTGGCTTGGTTATCTATGGCTAATTTCAAAATAATTCCTCTTGGTAAAGGAGACTTTCCTTTCTGGCTAGAAACACTATGCTTGGCCTCAGAAGTCTTTGTATCCAATTCCTTGACTCCACCCCTTCCTGGCTGCTACACCAATTGTGGCTTCCTTGGCTACTAAATTGTCTGAGATTCACTTTTCTTCTAGGCTACACCAGAGGTTACCCTCTCTGGTATTCTAGGTTTTTCCAGGCAACACAGAAAAACTGGCAAAGCTTGTCTTTAAATAGCTATCATTCTGCTAGTTGTCAAATCCTATTTCTTCCAGTGTTAAGTTTCCACATCCATAATGTGAAAGTCAAAATACCCTACCTCATAGGGTATTGATTTGATGGACTGTAGAGGATACAGCAAGCATAGTGGGTGGTGCTTAGTAGCTACTAAAAATTACTACTGTCCCCTCATTTCCCCACCTAGCCAACAAAACACATGAATGCAAATTATATGCCAACAATTGGTTAAGTGAACCTCTTACAGAGTATTTTGTTTCAGGAGGCCTTCAAAGTGACTAATCTACCCAGACATTCACCAGTCACTCCTCCACAGGGGCAGAAGACAAGTAAGGTCTTTAAAGGCAGTGCCCAGACCCCAAATAAGTAAGGAGTTTTTCCTTGGAGATCTGTAGGCTGGTCCATAATGCAGCAAAAATCTCACAAGAATGTTTAGAACCTTGAGGTGTAGTCTCTGTTGCTGATTTGAATTAACATTGGAAAGTACCCACACAGCAATTAACGATCATTACCCACTTAAAAAGCATAGCAAGATTTCCAGGATTGAGGAACCCACAAGGGAGCTAATGGAATGAGTAGCTGACTTATCTTTCCAAGAGTTCAAAAACTGCTGGTCTCACTGATTAGCAATGAGAAGAGTAACCTCTGGCTAAAACAGGATAACTGAGCCCGAGATAACTTTAGGTATGTGAACTCTTCTCTTTCTGGGGCGGATCTTTTCATCTTTGCTAGCCATGAAAAGTGCTAGCTTCCTAAAATGTAAATGAGAGACGAGAAACCGAGATGGAGAGAGAAGGAACACATAGCGCTACATTCTGAAATTTTCTAGCCAGAGTTAAATCATACCTTTTCTTTCTCTTCCCCGGGGCGGGCCACTTTCTACCTGGCGTTCAGTGCCTCCCTTGCCAGGGTCTCCAGAGAGGGAGACAAAACTCCAAAGCAAATGGTAGGACTTTATCGCTTTGGCTAGTTTAGGGAGAACTGCCTTTCAAAGGCACCAAGAGCCAAAAGTTACTTCCCAGGCGTCGGGGGCTCCCTAGGCGCCTCTTGGCACAGCGAGGCTTGCAAGTCAAAAGGACGCCCTGAGTGGTCCGGTCGGCTGCTAACTCAGTCCCCGGGGTCGGATGGCATTTCGCACGCAGCCCCTCCACTCAAGCCCGGCCCGCGAGGAGGCCGAAACGTATAAACTAGCACAAAACCAGGAGCTCCAGTCCTGTGTAAACACTACGCCGGCCCCTCCCCAAAACTCCCTCTTTGATGTCTCCGCTGCAATTATTTAACTCACATATAAATCAGGATTCTGCTGACAAATCTCGTGTTTTTACTAAACAGAAGGCTGCCCCTGCAAAGCCCTTCTTGTGATTCCGTTTAAAGGTACGATAACATCTGACATTCCATAAACCCGCCCAGGGGACGATTAACGGGATGATTTGTGCGAGTCCCCGAGCGCACGTGGGCACCCCAGCTCCACAGGCGGGCGCGCGGAAGGGGCGCGGAACCCTGAGCAGTTGTTTTCCAGTCAGTGGGGCTGATGGAGAAAGATGCCAAACGCGCTTCCCGAGCCAGCTGAACTCCGCGGGCACCTAATCATTGCCAGATGTGGGGAGGACGCACGGAGAACATCCCTGAGTCCGGGAGAAAACACCCGGCCGGCAGCACGTCGATTTCTCCCCAGGGGCAAAGGGAACAGCCGGGCGCAAAGAGGTCCGCGGGGTGAGTGGGGTGCGCAGCAGGGTGGAAAGCGCCCTGAGAGGAAGGATGATGCCTCCACTCTCCGCACATTTTTTCAATTAAAAAGTTGGAAACTGGAATCCGTAAACAACGACTCAGAGCTTCAAACTACTTTGCAGAGACACGATCGGGAGAATACTTGCACGCTTCCGAACCCCAACCTCTAGATCTCTCGTGCAGCCCCACACCGGAGCCCGGGAGCGCCCAAGTGTGCACACACCCACCCCCGGGCCGGCTCTCTCCGGTACACGACTCGGAGAAAGTTCGCGTAAGGATGCGCCTCCGCCCCCTCCCGCCCGGCCCGAAGCCCCGCGCGGGCCGCCGCGGTCCCACCTTTCATGGTGACCGAGGAGATGCACCGCCAGCCGGAGGGCTCCGCGCCGCCTAGAAGTTCGCGCCGAGCAGCCGGTCACTGAGCGCCCATGGCAGCCGCGCCGCGCGCCGGCCGTCCGCTGTGCAGCCCTCCCTCCCTCTCCGCCGCCGCCGGCCCGCGCTCCCCGCTCCGCGCTCTGTGCCGCGGGGCCGCCGCGCGCGCCGCTCACCCCGGGCGGGAGGCGCCGCTCCCGCCAGCGCCCCTCCCCCTGGCCCGCCGGGGGCGCGGGTGGCCGCGCCCACGCCCCCCTCGCGCCCCCGCGCCCGCCCCGCCCTCAGGCCCGCGCTGGCCCCAGCCCTGTCAGTTTCTCGCCTGGCCTCGCCTCGGCGCCCGGGTCTTCGCTTCCCTGGGTTTTCTTTTTCTTTTTCCCATTGGGCCAACAGCAGAACCAAACCCGAGGAAAGAGTCTCGGGGCTGTCACGTACTCACGCCCCGTGTGCGCGAAGCTTACGGTGTCTAGATCCCAACTACCGAGAGTGTGGGGTGTGAGGGTTGGCGCGCACTGCCACGGGGACGGCGAAGATTATCCCTTCCCCTAATGACTCTGGAACAGGAAGGTTAGAGCATTATATTGAGGAGAGAAAGTCCTCAGGGTTCAAGAGTTTTGAGGGCAGGGCGCTAGTTGGTGACCGAAGGAAAGGAGACCCGAGGTAGATTGTTTGCTGTCACCTGGAGAAAGTTATCGTTAAATCCGAAGTCACCATTAGAAGCTCTCCCTTCAGAACTCAGCAGAATTACAATTATTGGACCTTTAGGAGAGAAACGAGCATAGACCAAAATCCCACTGGATGCCCTTGTTCTCTTTGCACTCAACGTCTCTGAAATGATCAAGTTGAATTTTTCACTACAAAAGGAGGGTGGGCAATTGAACAGCTTCACAGTGAGTATTTTTCATTGTGGACCATCACGTTACCCCGCTGTGTTTATCTTTCCTTTCAGAAAACCGCCTAAGTAGACCCATTCTTAAGCTTTAAAACATAAAGTGGTGAGTGGAGCATTGGGGAGGGAGGTGCAGCTGAACTTTCTTCAGCAACTATGAAATGAAAGATCACCACTCACCAGTACATAAAGTAATACAATTCTGGCAGGGCAGTGGTTGCAGCTACTCTTATGTCCTCTCTTGAGGCCTGGTAACATGGTGTAACGAACCTATCAATTCATTCCAAACAGGGAACACTTTGCTCTAGTAAAAGGCAGTGCCCAGAAATGAACACATTCCAAAACATTTCACAGACTCTTCATTCCAAAAGTTTCCTTATTTGAACACTGGAGGGAACTTCTCCATGATAAAAAGATAAAAATTTAAACAGATCAAATAAGCTCTTTTTTCCAATTCAGGGATTCATAAAACTACAAGGTTCCTCAAAGGTACTCTGGAGACTTTCTCCAGTTCTCTCCAAGTTACCAACCTTGTCTTACAGGATGACAGTTCTTGAAGGGAGCCCAGTATATGGATTCTCAGCCCAGAGTTTACTAACCAGTGTTGGCATGGAGTAAGCCCATCAGTTTCTTTGTGTAATAATTTCTCCAGCTGAAAAATGGAAAGAATTTTGGCTGCATCATTTGAAGTGAAAAAAAAGAAAGGTCAGGAAAAGAAAAAAATAATTTGGATTTCATCAAAATTTAAAACTGTGCATCAAAGGACACTATCAACAAACCTACAGAATGGGAGAAAATATTTGCAAATCATATATCTGATAAGAGATTGATATCCAGAACATATAAATAGCTCTTACAGCTCAACAACAGCAAAAACCCAAATAAACCAATTCAAAAATGGTCAAAGAACTTAAATTGACATTTCTCCATCATTAATCATTAAGAAAATGCAAATCAAAACCATAATTAGAGACCACTTCACACCCATTAGGAAGACTGTTACAAAATGTTTCTCTATTTTTTTATTTTTCATTTTTTTAAAGATTTATTTATGCATACAAGAACTGGGGTACAGGCCAGAGATGTGGGGGGGTGAGAGGATTCAGAGACAGAGTGGGGAACAGAATAGGCAGTTTGACTGAAATACACTGCTCAGGGGAGCAGCAGGTGAGTCAGGAGAGGTCTGCTGCGCCATGTGGGTATCTGGGATTGAACTCGTGCTGCAGTGACTGCAGATAGCTTCATAGTTGGCATCTTAACCCCTTGTGCCACCTGGGAGGACCACAAAATGTTTTTTAAAACACAGAAAATAACAAGTGTTGTCAAGGATGTGAAGAAATTAGAACTTTTGTGCATTGCTTATAGGAATGGTGGAACCAGTGTGGAGAAAATGTATAGTGGTTTCTCAAAAAAGTTAAACACAGAATTACAATATGATCCAATAATCCTGCTTCTGGGTATATGCTCCAAAACACTAAAAGCAGGAACTAGAATAGATATTTATACACACATGATTATAGCAGCATTATTCACAAGAGCATCCAAGTGGAAGCAACCAAGTATCCATCAACAGGTAAAGGATGAACTAAAGGTTGTGTATTCATCCTTAAACAGTAAGGAAATTCTAACATGCTACAACAAATGTCTATTTAAGTCTGTTGCCCATTTTGAACTGGGCTATTTGTTTATTGTTGAGTTGTAGCGTTCTTTATACATTCTTGTTATTAACTAATTCTGAATCTTAAGGACGTTATGCTATGTGAAGTAAGTCACAAAAGCACAAATATTCTATGATTCCACCTGTGAGTTACCTAGAATAGTCAAAGTCATAGAGACAGAGAGTAGAATTGGGGTAAAATTGGTTGAGAGTAGAAATGGTTGTCTGGGGCTGGGGGAAGAGGAGATTGGGGAGTTAGTGTTTAATGGGTATAGATTATCAGGTTTGCAATATGAAGAGCTGTGGAGATGGGTGGCGGTGATGATCACATTACAATGTGAATATACTTAATGCTACTGAACTTCATGCTTAAAAATGGTTATATGGTAACTTTTATGTTACGTGTATTTTACCATAACAATTTTTTTCTAGTAGAAGTATTATGAGATTAAAAAACAACAACAACAACAATAGGGCCTCCCTGGTGGTATAAGGGGTTAAGACGCAACCTATAAAGCTATCTGCAGCTACTGTAGCATGAGTTCCATCCCCAGCCAGGGAGCAACCCACATGGTGCAGCAGACCTCTCCTGTCTCACCTGCTGCTCCCCTCAGCAGTATATTTCAGTCATTCCTCCTCTTCTGTTTCCCATTCTGTCTCTGGTGAATCTGCTCAACCTCCATACCTCTGGCCTGTACCCCAGTTCTTGTATCCATAAATAAATCTTAAAAAAAAAAAAAACCCCAACAACATAGCAACCTCAACCTGTGATGTTAGTTATAATGAGCCAGACTGAGACCTGGTGATGAAATACAGGCTCTTTAGAGTACACTTTTTTTTTTTTTAAAAGATTTATTTATTTATTTATATAAGCACTGGTACAGTCAGAAGCGCGGGAGGGTGGGAGAATTCGCCAGAGCCAGAGCAGGGAGCAGAGCAGGCAGAAGGACCGAAGTACACTGCTGAGGGGAGCAGCGGGCGGCAGGAGAGGTCTGCGCACCAGAGGTCTGCGCGCCATGTGGGATCCTCCTCCCGTGGCCGGGGAGCGGCCGGGGAGCAGCCGGGGAGCAGCCGGGGAGCAGCCGGGGAGCAGCCGGGGAGCAGCCGGGGATCGAACTGGCGCCGCAGAAGCCCCGGGCAGCCTTGCAACCCAGCGCTCAACCACTGAGCCGCCGGGGAGGCCCTCTTTAGAGTACACTTCTAAGGCGGGGTCCTGAAAGATTGCCTCCTCCCCCCATCCCCACCCTCTTAGGCACAGATTGAACCCCTGCAGGTGGATTTTAAGGGCCCCCTGCCTGGAAGCTCTTCTGAGCCCCACTCTGGAGGACACGGGGCTGAAGTATGTTGTCACATGCAGATCATCATTTGAATGGGGTAAAAATTGAGCAGGGGGCCAGGGAGATAAAGGAAAGGTAAAGAAGAGGAAAGCATTGAATCACACAGGTGAGAAGTTTGAATTCCTCAGAGGAAATGGGCCACAGGTTCTCCAGGTGGAACTCTTGCCCCCCACCTCCAGAGGCAGCAGTCTAGTACTTCATTCACTATTTATAAACCTGGAGAAAGTACTTTCTCACATATTCCCCCCAATTCTGGGTCAGTATTGCCTTTTTACTGATGAAAAAGTCCAGTCGCCCTTGCCTTCTTTCTTTCTCTCAGCCCTACGTCTTTACTAAACTTGGTTCCTATGTTTGAAATATAACTCCACTTCTCCCTGTCTGCATCCCATGTAACTACTATAGCTCATCTGGAATTCTACAAGAACCCTCCAAGTGACCTCTCCACACACACCTTTATACCTTCTCTACCCCAGGCCCCAACATGCAGCTGCCAGACTGGCAAGGAAAGGCAGCTGAAAGATGGGAAAGGAACAAGCTGAACTCTTCTGTCTCCCTAACTCATTGCCTTTAGAGAATTTCCAGGCTATGATATGAAAGGGGTAGCCTGAGGGATTCCATGAGTGCACAGAAGCTGTGAGTGCAGGGAGGCCAAGCAGGACCGGGCACTGGGGCGTGAGGAGCAGTCACTTGTGCTTGCCCATTGGGGTCCTGGATTACCTTGATCTTGGATCATCTCTGTTTCCACTTTTTCTAGCAATCAACACCTTCCAGAAACTGTTCTGGCCTCCACCACCTCCCATTTGCCCACACATTTCTCCACACTGCTTATACAGCTCCTTTTCCTCCATTTCAGCCAGGTTATTTAGTGTCTCTTCATACGTCACATGCTTATTCCAATCTATGAAACTTTATTCCTAATATTCCACCCCTGAAAACATCCTGCTTTCTCCATTGTGTCATTATGTTTGCCCATGGCCACTAAAAATACAATTTTCCATTTAGAAATGGACTCTGTAGGGTAAGTGGAAGTGATCAGATTTTTTCCACCCTCCCACCATTAGCGTCAATGATGGACACCTGTGGTCTTACACCAGTGCCTGATGGCGGCACCTGGAACATGGTGTGGGCATGCGTGAGTGGGCACAGCTGAGCATGGAGGCTGAGCACATAAGGGTGGCAGGAGAGGTATGTACTGTGGGCGTGCAGTAGAGACCACTGGAGAGACCACGAGAGAATGCCAGAGCCCAGAAGGAGTAAAAGTTCCCCGGGGGCTGGGAGGCCTGCCAGCCTCCTGGTCCCCCTCCCTCCCTGCCTGCCCAGCACCTGGCTGGCTCACTACAAATGGTGTAGAAAGATCATTAAAAACCTAGAAAAGCCACCGAGGGCTCCAGGACTCTCCTTTACCAGTCTTACCACATCATAGAGAACCTGCCCCTTGCAATTCTAGCACTACAGATCCCTTCATGCAGCAAGCAAGACTTACACAAGTACTCTCTACTGGGCACTGTACTGGGCACTGTGCTTCAGTGGATGCAAACTCAGGTCAGACACAATCCTCTATCCAGGTGTCTGGAAGGTGAAAGAAGGCATTCCAAGAAGAATCTGTAGTAGTCATACAGAACGTGGGAGATGGTCAGTGTCATGAGAGATACAGATAAAGGGCTACAGAAGGAAAGAAAGTGATGACTGCTGACCAAGGCAACGTGGCAGACTTGTTCCATGGGTCTGGTCCCTGAAGGATGGTTATGATCTGAGTGAACACGGGAAAAGCTTGTTCTCTCTTACAGCTAGTCGGTGGAACAATGAGGTCTGGGAACCACTTATATCAGAAGCACTAAAGAGTGTTTTTTATAAAATACAGATAATTGGGCTTCACCTCACAGCTCTGAGTCAGAAACCTTCAGGGAGATTTAGGATTCTTCTGTTTTGTATCATTCCCCAGCTGATTTCCATGGTCTTTAAGCTGGAGAATCATCATAACAGACCATGTCTTCTTCATCGTTTTAACAATAGCTTCTCGCAGTTAACAGTCAAGGGGAAACTGAATAAGTGGCAATGGGAATAACAATGGAGGAAAGTGCCTAAAAAATACAGAGCAGGGAAAGCAAAATACATAGAAGACCTGTAGGACAGTTACCAACGGGTGCTACTCCATTCTCTGAAAATTAAGCCTTTGAGTATGGGAGGAGTGTGAGCTAGTTGTTTTGAGAAGGGTTTTGGCTTCTGCAGCTTAATCATCTGAGTCACTTCATATCCTCTTCCACACTTGACAACAAATAAACCTTGTTTACCAAAGTAGCCATTACACTGTAATAAAGTCCACTAAAAAGTTATGATCCCCTAAAGAGAGGAATGGTGGTGTAATGGACACCAGGTGCTATTTCTCTATCCTCTGAGATGTGATTATGCTTAAGATCTGCATGAAAAGTTTTTTTGGATTAATAAATAGCTTTTAGGTCTTTCACAGCTTATGTTTTTGTCACTTAGCGTTTCTACCTTTAAACAAAATTCAGGTTTTTGAAAGAAGACTCTGAGAATTGTTTTCTGTTTGTCCAAAGAGTCAGTATTTTATTCCGTTTGATGTTTCATAGGTCAGAGGATCAGTTTGAAATTGCTTCGCTAGCCGGCTGCAAGGCCAGAGTAGCTCTCAGGACTGGGATTGTAGATTTTTTTTTAAGTTCAGTGAAAAGACAAGAACCAAGGAAAACAGATATGAGACCCCTGAATCTCATCTTGGACACTGCTATATCACAGAATGAGCCACGGTTTCCTCAATGTGACTTGGGAAGACAAGTAGATCTGCTCCAAAATATTAAATATTGTTTTCTTGTTAGGCTTCAGATGTGTTACGCCTGGACATTTCAGACTATTGGCCCATGTAAAAAGAGTTTTTAGAGTTTATTTTTGCTTTTAATGTGTGTCTTTTGCAGTGATATATTTGAGAGGGATTTACCTTAGTTTCTTTCATTTGGCTTTGTCATCCATTTGTTCTAGTGCCTGTCAGATTTAAGGCAGTGCTGGAGATGTTAACGTCTAATATCTCTAGACCTAAGTGTTCTTGTGATAAATGAAAAGACTTTAGACTAGATAATTGTTTTTTAATGTTTTTCATCTCAAAAACTTTAACATAAAATACATATCAGCACCATGTGGTACAGGATAAACACATAGAGAATATGAACATTGGAAATTGAGACTTATTTCAAATATTTATATATACATGTATGTATGTATATGTATATATGTTTGTGTATGTCCAGAATGTCTGAATTTTCTCAACTTTCAGTAATCAGATACAAATCGGTTTGTCAGCTATAGTGATCAGCTAAAAACAGACCTGTGTGTATATACATACACACACACATATATATACATATACAAATCAGTGATCAACCATATATACATATAAACATACATATTTGCATAGCTACATATATATAGTTATGTTATCACTGAGTGACAGGGATACATTTTGAGACATGTATCAGTAGGTGATTTTATCATTTTGTAAATACAGTGTTCTTGTATAAACTAAATGATATCGGGCCTCCCTGGTGGCGCAAGGGGTTAAGCACCCCGCACTACGAAGCAGTCCACAGCCTCTGCAGCATGAGTTCAATCCCCAGCCAGCCAGAGAGAAACCCACATGGTGCAGCAGACCTTTCCTGTCTCACCCGCTACTCCCCTCAGCAGTGTATTTCAGTAGATCTGCTTGTTCTGCTCCCCACTCTCTCTGGTGAATCCTCTCACCCCCCACATCTCTGGCCTATACACCAGCTCTTATATGCATAAATAAATAAATCTTAAAAAAAAAAGAAAAAGTTTTTTTAAAAAATAAATAAAATAATAAAAAAACCTAAATGATATGGCCTACCACACACCTAGGCTATATATAGGGACCATCATTGTATGTGCAGTTCATTGTTGACCTTAAAGGGGTCAGGATGTATAGTCAGGAAGGAAGGAGGATGGGAGGGAGGGAAAGGCGGGGAAAGGGGAACGGCAGGGAGTGAAGAAGTTATCATTTAAAAAAAATATATTGAGGGGGCTCCCTGGTGGCACAGGGTTAAAAACAGCACTATCAAGTTATCACCAGCTACTGCAGCACAAGTTCAATCCTCGGTGGGCCAGGGAGCAGCTCACATGGCACAGCAGACC
Organism: Talpa europaea; assembly: GCF_964194135.1. Classification (NCBI taxonomy): domain Eukaryota; kingdom Metazoa; phylum Chordata; class Mammalia; order Eulipotyphla; family Talpidae; genus Talpa; species Talpa europaea. The sequence continues at coordinate 58,806,396 of NC_140080.1, read as the reverse complement.
TCTCCTGTCTTGCCCACTGCTCCCCTCAGCAGTGTATTTCAGTAGATCTGCTTGTTCTGCTCCCCTCTTTCTCTGGTGAATCCTCTTACCCTCACCCCCGCACCTCTAGCTTGCACTCCAGTTCTTGTATGCATAAATAAATATATCTTTAAAAATATGTATTGGGGGCCTCCCCGGTGGCGCAGTGGTTGAGCGCTGGGTTGCGAAGCTGCCGGCAACCTCTGCGGTGCCGGTTCGATCCCCGGCTGCTCCCCCGCCACCTGAGGAGGGTCCCACATGGCGCGCAGACCTCTCCTGCCGCCCGCTGCTCCCCTCAGCAGTGTGCTTCGGTCTTTCTGCCTGCTCTGCAAACCGCTCTGGCTCTGGTGAATTCTCTCACCCTCCCGCGCTTCTGACTGTACCCAGTGCATGTATAAACAAAACAAACAAACAAACAAATAAATAATAAAATAAAACATGCCTCTAAAAAAAAAATATGTATTGGACTATTTGTGGTGGTGGCAGTGCCTGGTCCACAGAGCAGAGGCATGGAGGCATCAGTGCCTGGTCCCCACTGACTGCAACTCTCAGCAATGAAGTAGCACTGCTATGGAGCAGTAGTGGTAATAACTGGGCAAGTCTCTGGGTCTCTTCTAGTGCAGATGAGTTGGCCTCTTCCTAAAGATAAGCTGGATATCACCAAGATGGTGCTGGGGTGAGGGTGGGTTCCTTGTTTCTCTATCAAGAGTAATCTAACATTTAGACAGAGAGACATTGCACTGAGAGAGTACAGTGGCAGGAGAGGGACCTGAGTAACCCTTGTACATCAGAGACCAGTGCAGACTTCAACAGAGGTGACAATGAGGAGATTCACAATTCATTGTATAGGAGGTGGGCAGAGAGAGAAGCTGAGGTCTGGGTTAGGGGACCAAATCAAAAAGACAATTCAAAAGATAAAATAAACCAAAAGTTGGTTCTTTGAAAAAATAAACAAAAATAGACAAATTTCTGAATATATTAAGAAAAAAGAAGAAAACTAATATATAGAATCAAAAACAAAAGGTGTTATAAAAGACAGCTCAGAAATACAGACTCATAAGAGACTACTATGAGCATCTTATAAATCGGACACTCTAGATACAATTTTTGAATCATACAACCTTCTATGACTGAATCAGGCAGATATACAAAGCCTGAAGACACCAGTTACAAGAAAAGAAATTAAAACTGTCCTCAAAACTCTCAGAAAACAAAGACTCTGGACCCGGGAGTTTCATGAGTCAGTTCTGCCAATCCTTCAAAGACAAACTCATATCTATTTTTCTCAAGGTCTTCCAAAAATTTGAGGAAGAGGGAATCCTTTCAAACACAGTTTATGAGGCTAATATTACTCTAATTTCAAAGGTAGACAAGACCACACACACACACACACACACACACAAAGAAAAGGAAAAGAAAACTACAGATCAATATCCCTAATGAATATAGAAGTCTTCACAAACTGAATTTCAACAATGAATTAATAGGATCATATATCATCAGGAGGATTTTTTTCCAGGGACGCAAATATGGTTCAACATCCGTAAATCATTCAATGTAATTCACCACTTGAACAAAGGAAACATAAAAATCATAGATTATATCAATAGATACCAAGAACACATTTGAAAAGAATCAGCATCCATTTATGATTTTAAAAACTCAATAAAATGGGGATAGAAGGAAAAATACCACAATAAAATATAGGTTATACATGGAAAACTCACAGCTGATATCATCCTTAGTGACAAGGTGCAAAAACAAGACATGACATGACAAGGTGCAAAAACAAGGCAAGAATGTCTACCACTACTATTCAAGATAGTATTAGAAGTACTAGCAAAGAAATTAGATAATAGAAATATATAAAAGGAATCTAAATTGGAAAAGAAAAAATGAAACTATTATTTACAGATGACATGATAACATATATATCAAAAACTTTAAACAACTAAAAAACTATTAGAAATGACAAATCAGCATAGTGAAGTGGTAGGCTATAAAATCAATATACAAAAAAATCTGTTGTGTTCCAAGATGCAAATAAAGTAGAAGAGAAAGAAATCAAGAAAACAATCTATTTGCAATCACATAAAAAGAATTAAATACCTAGGAATAAATTTAACAAAGAAAGTGAAAAAGAAAGACACAAATGGGAAAGTATTCCTTGCTCATGGATTGGCAGTATTAAAAGCCCATGTTACAGTAATAAAACAGTATTAAAATCCCATATTACCCAAAGCAATGAGCAAATTCATTTTGATCTTATCAAAGTGTCAATGGCAAAAAAAAAAAAAAAAGGAAAACAAAGTGTCAATGGCATTCCTCAAAGAAATAGAGCAAACAACTAAAATTTAAATGGAACCACAAAAAGACCCCAAACACTCAAAGCAATTCTGAAAGAAAAAAAAAAAAAAAAAGCACACACCCACACTTCAAACTATACTGCAAAGCTATAGCAATCAAAGCAGTATGGTACTGAAATAAAAGTAGAAACATAGATCAATGGAATAAAATTGAAAGCCCACACTTAGATGGACAGTTAATTTACAACAAGGAGACTAAAAGTATACAATATAAAAATGACTGTTCAACAAATGATGTTGAGAAAATTGGACAACTGCTTGCAAAAGAATAAAACAGAACCACCAATTCACACCATACACAATATTAACTCAAAATGGATAAAAGATTTGGTTGTGGGACCTGAAACCATAAAATACATGGAAGAAAACATAGTCAAAACACTCTACAACATTGACTTCAGGATGTCTTTGGGAACTTGACTATAATGGCAAGAAAAACAAAAGCAAAAATAAATTAATGGGACTAAATCAAACTACCCTATTGAAATGTGCAAATGAAAATATTTGCACATCCTACATCCAAAAAGTGACTAATATCTGAAATATACCAATAACTCATACAACTCCACAAAAGAAAGCAAATTACCCAGTCAAAAAATGGGCAGAAGTTCTAAATACACTTCTACAAAGAAGATATACAGGGCTTCCCCTGGTGGCGCAGTGGTTGAGCGCTGGGCTGTGAAGCTGCCTGCAGCCTTGGCAGCGCTGGTTCAATCCCCGGTCATGCTGGCGAGGGTCCCACATCGCATGACAGACCTCTCCTGCCGTGCCTGCTGCTCCCCTCAGCAGTGCATTTCATCAGTCTGCCTGTTCTGCTCCCCTCTCTGGCTCTGGTGAATTCTCTCACCCTCCCGTGCTTCTGACTGTATCCAGTGCTTGTATAAATAAATAAATAAATCTTAAAAAAAAAAAAAAAAAGAAGATATACAGATGGTCAACAAATGCATGAAAAAATGTCCATCTTCACTTATCATCAGGGAAGTGTAATTCAAAACCACAATGAGATATCACCTAATATCCATGAGAATGGCCCATAAAAAAAAACAAACAAACAAAAGAAAACATGCTGAGGGCGTGAAGAAAAAGGAAACGTTTTACCTGTTGGTGGTGGTAATGGTGGCTGGACCTGCTCCTACGGAAAACAGAATGGAGGTTTCCAAAATAATAAAGATAAATTTGGCAAATGATCCACAAAATTCTAACCTAGGTATCTGTCTGAAGAATTCAAAATCACTAGTCCGAAGGGACACATGCACTCCTATTTTCATTGCAGCATTATTTACAACATTTTAAGTACTCAACAACAGGTGAGCAGATAAAGACGATGTGGTAGCCATACATAATGGAATAATACTCAGCTATTTTTTTAAAAAGTTGAAATAGTACCAATATTACCATTTGCAGCAACATGGATGGAACTGGAGATTATGCTGTGTGAAAAAATCAGAAGACAGGGGCCTCCCCGGTGGCGCAGTGGTAGAGCGCTGGGTTGCGAAGCTGCCCGAGGCCTCTGCGGTGCCGGTTCGATCCCCGGCTGCTCCCCGGCCACCGGAGGAGGGTCCCACATGGCGCGCAGACCTCTCCTGCCGCCCGCTGCTCCCCTCAGCAGTGTACTTCGGTCCTTCTGCCTGTTCTGCTCCCCGCTCTGGCTCTGGTGAATTCTCTCACCCTCCCACGCTTCTGACTGTACTTAGTGCATGTATAAACAAAACAAACAAGCAAACAAATAAATAAAGAAAAACATGCCTCTATTAAAAAAAAATAATAAAAATTAAAAAAAAAAAAAAAATCAGAAGACAAATAATGGATGATTTCATTCATATACCGACTGTTAAGAAACAAAACAAAGAAACAGACAAAACCAAATCAAAAGAAACTCCATAAACCTGACTCAAGAATTAAGGCTACCAAAAGGGGTTAATGGGGGGAGGGGGGAGGAGAGGGAAGGGAGCAAAGACGGGAAGGGTCCCCATGGACTATGGTTGGAGGATTATGGGTGTAGTATGATAACATACATCTGAGGTCTGAAGAGGTCTGAATAATATACAATGTTGTACACTAATGTTACTTTGATAAAAACTAACACAATTGTTTAAAATATTTATTTATTTATTTGTTTGTTTGTTTGTTTATTTATTTATTTATTTATACAAGCACTGGGTACAGTCAGAAGCGCGGGAGGGTGAGAGAATTCACCAGAGCCAGAGCGGGGAGCAGAGCAGGCAGAAGGACCGAAGTACACTGCTGAGGGGAGCAGCGGGCGGCAGGAGAGGTCTGCACGCCATGCGGGACCCTCCTCCGGTGGCCGGGGAGCAGCAGGGGATTGAACCGGCACTGCAGAGGCTGCGGGCAACTTCACAACCCAGCGCTCAACCGCTGCGCCACCGTGGAGGCCCTAACACAATTTTTTTTATTTTATATATTTTTTGCATCATTTTTCATTTTTGCACAATGTATGCATTTTCATCTTGGTTATATTCCTCATACAATTCCCACCAAAAACTAACACAATTTAAAATTAAAAATTATTAAAAATAAAATAACACTGCACTATCTTAAAGGTACATTATATTCACGCTGTGCATTCCTAGTGGATAGTAAGCAGTCAGTAAATTTTCATTGAATGAATTAATATTTAAGTGCAGTTGAAACAGATAATGGAAGTATTTTATTTGTCAATCCATTTTCACCTACTTTAAAAAAAAAGATTTCTTTATTTATGCATACAAGAGTTGGGGTACAGGCCAGAGAGGTGGGGGGTGAGAGGGCTCACCAGAGACAGAGTGGAGAACAGAACAGGCAGACTGACTGAAATACACTGCTGAGGGGAGCAGTGGGCAAGTCAGGAGAGGTCTGCTACGCCATGTGGGTTGCTGCCTGGCTGGCTGGGGATCAAACTTGTGCTGCAGAGGCTGAGGATTGCTTCATAGTGTGGTGCTTAACCCCTTGAGCCACCAAGGAGGCCCCACTTTCACCTACTTTTAAAATAAGCTTCTTCTTTAAAGTAGCATCAGTAACCATTACTGACATCTATTTCATACATGCTATGTTTTAGACCCTATTCTTAGCCATTGATACACATTATTTTCATGAGATTCAGAAAATTCTTGGGACTTTAGCAAAATCACTTAACTTTTAGTACTGATTTCCTCATTTGAGAATTAAGCATAATGATGTATACTTTGCAATATTTTTGGTGAGATTAAAAATGTTTAAAAATACCTCACAAATTACCTGTACTTAGGAAAATTTCAATAAACTGTATTAAATTTTCTTAAAAATTAATTAATTTTCCTCCATTTGACTTTTTAAGGTAAAACAGAAGGCAAAACCAAACAAAAGTAAAATAACTTTATTCAACTATTTTATATAAAATAATTTATGTGGATAAGGAAACGCCTAGGAAAATTAATTTAAACTATGAAGGATGAAATATCTTTAAAAAGACAATTTTATTTTTAAGAACAAATAAGCACAGAAATAGAGATAATAAAGAGAACTACCTTAAGGGATGGATAGGTTGAAATGTTTATAATTTACATGTAAATTGTTACTATGTATGGTATACTCAAGATATTTGAACATAATTTATTCTCTAAAGTAATTTAAACATTAACTTTATGAATATTGTTTATACCATGATTTGATTAATATTGGTGAAAAAGTAAACTTCTGCTAAGCTTTTGTCAAATTGTTATAAATTCCAAATAAGTATATCAAGATTGGTGAGGTTTCACAGTACAGTTTTATTCTTATTGGTATATCTGTTGATATTATAGTCTTTCAAGATTGGCAGAGTTTTATTTTACTCCTTACTCTTATAAATAAACAGCCATTTCATTGGAGTTTTTGACTCCCATAAGTAACTTACACCACATTTTTTATACAAGGTTAAGCTCAGTAATTCTTTCTACTCTAGTTAATTATGTCTTTCATTGAGACAATACAATATACCTTTAATTTTTCTTTACCTTGAATGTAATTTTAGTACATAGGAATGTCAGTCATCTAAAAGATTTACTTAAAATAAAGAGCACTAAAATTCTGACTAACTTGTTAGATAAATTCTAAAGATGATGAAGGTCTTTATTTTCATAGACATTTGCTGAATTTGAAAGATTTTTGTTGTTGGTTGTGCCTATGCTATAGTGAATTCCCTCATTACTTACTAGGTTTATCCACTCCATGGATTTTAACAGTTATGTTTGTCAATCTCACACAATTAAGATATTTAGTATTCCATATAAAGGAAGTCAAAGACCAGAGAGTTTCCACAACTTTCTAGGTACAAGACAATCAAGAATAATTCCTTCTGAATGTGTTCAAGATAAGCACATCTGAAATTGAATATGATTTTCTAATAATTGCAGTTTAGCTGAATGAAAACCTTGAAACTAAGAAGAAAGAATAGGAAGTCACAACTATACTTAGAGTGCTACAAAGAACATAAGAATGTAGCTGGCCAAAAGTTCATTCTTACATTATGTTTAATATCTTCTAGGAGAAAGTATTGTTAATGAAATTTTTATAAAACATGAAAATCCTAGATGTTAATGGCTGTAAGGAAAATGCCCAAAAATTAGAACCCAAGGTTTGAGTGTTAGCGGAGCTCATTGCCAGCTCTTCTAGGGCTAAATGCTCTGGGCAACCCATTTCCCCATCTTCACAGCCACAACTGTTGACCTTCTACTCAAGGACCCTGCTTGCTGCTCACCCTCTTACTCTCAGATGACCTCATCTCCTCCTCTGCAGGAAATCAGAGGTTATCCGGCAGGAAATCCTGCACTCCCCCTACTCCTATCCTCTCTAAAACTAATCTCTCTCAGCACCTGGCCTCGCCACTTCCCTTATTATCACAGGAAAAGGCATCTTATCTACCGCTCAAGACTCTCCTTCCACCTGTGTTCCCAAACCCCATCTTTTCCTACTCTGATCTGTCATTGTGTTTTGCTCTCTTTTCCTCAATCCTTCCTCCCTCCTTGTAGAGGCTACTTTTACTTCCTATACTTTTCATCAAAGTCAGGCTCCTGAAGTCATCGACATTTGCAGCATCCACTTCCAAGGCGTGTTCCCTCTTAAACAAAGGCCATGTGTCTGCTGTCCCTTGGTGGCACTGGCCCTGCTATACAAAGGTTATTTATGTCATTCAAACCATTCAAATCCATTGGGAGTTTCACACTCTAATCTTGATTCATTTAACTTCTATTCTGTTGACACTCAACTTCTTGACCTGTTCTCATCCTCTGATAGGTGGCATCATGTCTCTCTGATTCTCCCACTAACCCCATCATTGTGTCACTGTTTATCTTTGCTTTTCATTGCAGCTCCTCTTTACAACCTTGCTTCAAAATAACACTGCCATCATTTCTGCCTCCAAGACCTTAATAACTATCCATTTTTTATTACCTCTGTTTTCTGCCTGGACTTTTCTGAACTCCAGACACAAATATCCAAGCACTTACCAGATATTTCAAAACTGTTCCCTTTCATGTAGCTTCAAATTTACTGACCTGAAGTTCATAGTAGCTGCTTGTAATTTATTTTTTTTAAGATTTATTTATGCATAAAGAGCTGGGGTATAGGCCAGAGATGCAGGGGGTGAGAAGATCCACCAGTGAGAGTGGGGAACAGAACAGGCAGATTGACTGAAATACACTGCTGAAGGGAGCAGTGGGTGAGACAGGAGAGGTCTGCCTTGCCTTGTGGGTTTCTCCCTGGCCAGCTGGGGATCGAACTCGTGCTACAGAGGCTGCAGATTGCTTCATAGGGAGGTGCTTAAACCCTTACACCACCAGGAAGGCCCGCTGCTTGTAATTAAAAAAAAAAAAATTGGGCCTCCTTGGTGGCACAAGGGGTTAAGACACAACCTCTTAAGCTGTCTTCAGCCACTGCAGCATGAGTTCGATCCCTGGCGGGCCAGGGAGTAACCCACATGGCTCAGCAGACCTCTCCTGTCTCGCCAGCTGCTCCCCTCAGCAGTGTACTTTGGTCAATCTGCCTGTTCTGTTCCCCACTCTGTCTCTGGTGAATCGTCTCACCTCCTGCACCTCTGGCCCGTACCCCAGCTCTTGTATACATAAATAAATAAAAATAAATCTTAAAAAAAATCTCATCTCTGTCTTTGTATCTCTACTTGTTTCTGATATTATTTGTGGCTTTGCCTATTTCAAAGAAAGCTTTGTTGTTGTCCATCTATATATTTGTATTTTGATCTGTTCTCCATTTTATTTCTGCTCTTACCTTTATTATTTTTGACTTCCTTTGTTTTTACTCTGTTGTTTTCCTAGTTTGTTTTTGTTTTTTCAGTGGAATGCTGCCCTATCTGGAATTTTCTTTTTTTATTTATGGAGTTAAGAACAGGGGTAGATATTTGTTACTCTTTGGGTTCTGTAGTACCTGAGTTTTCCCCCTATAACATTAATTTCCCATCACATGAATGTTGAAGGGAGGTAAAGACTTCTAGAATCCACTACAGAAGCAAGACAGACAGATATTACTGTCTCCACATAACAAGAATTTAAGTGCTTGATTATCATTTTATTGTAATGGAACTTTTTATTTGAAGTCATTAGAATTTTATGCTATTATTATTGTTTTAAGGGCTTAAAACCTGTTCAGTGGAGACCTTAGCTAATATGGTACAGCTGAAGTATCTTGGAAATCAGAAACTTCGTTTCAATCTTGGCGGGGCTTGGATACCTAAAACTTTTCAGGTTCATTTTGGAGATTTCAAGGAAATCTAAGCAAAATGAAAATTTGGTTCAGCGCACCCATGACCCACTAAAATTTGTCATTCATTAATTTTATTCATTCAGCAAACATCCAGAGTGTCTCCTAGGAACCAAGCACTGGGAGCACAACAGTGACAAAATAAAATAATTTCTGCCTTCAAGGATCTTAGTGTTGGCAGAAAGAAGCAATTGAACAAGCAAGAAAAACACCATGTGTAAAAGTGTTGATGAGTTAAGAAGCTTTTGAGGGCAAGTAACAGAACACCCAACTCCAGCTGGGGTAGTAGTAAAGGAAATGTATATATACCTGTGAAGTTCAGAATAGGCTGAATTTAGCAAGATTTGATCTGGGCAGCTGAAAGCATGTGACCTGTCCCAGCACTCCTTCCTCTTCATTTCTCTGCTCTGCCTCTTTTGTCACCAGAACCCTCTTAAGTTCCCACTATAAGCCAAGCAACTGTTGAAGCTGCTGGTGGGAAAGGAGTCTGTCCCAGCATTTCCAGCATCCCACAGAAATCTAAAGATTTATTCTGGCTGAACCAGTCTACGGCATGTGCTTAGTTGAGCAATGGCAGGGAATGTGCTCGTTGGTTTGACCTACATCATGTGTTTGACCCTCGGACCAGGAATGGACACTGTGTAGCCGTATTGAAATAGAAAGTTCTTTTAAAGGGAAGAAGTGATGGGTGCTAGCCAGGCAATCCACTCATGTTTACTACAAGTAATGGTTACTAAAAGTATTGCGTGCTTTGTGAGCAACAGGACTTTGGGAGGCAGGGTAGTATAGTAGTCAGGGGTAAAAGCTCAGAAGTCACATTGCCTATGTTTGAATGACAGTTTTGCGAACTTACTTCCCCACCCTGTACACAGCTTTCTCAAGTACAAAATAGAGATTGTAATGGTAACTTACCCCCTCAGGTTAGTTTGAGTTGTAAATGAGATATCATGCTTGTAGGCAATCATTTTTTTTTTTATAAAGACTTAAATCAATCTGACAATCAGAGGAGGCTTCTAGGAAGAAGCGTCATTGACACTTAATCCTAAACTATAAGGAAAAATCATCTAAGGAAAAAGAAGGACTTTTTTTTTGAAGGTAAGGGGGCTGGTCCCTCAATTTTTGGCCCTAAATGGAACTTGTACTACCTCAGAAGGAAGTCTTTCTCCTGTCTCATTTTCTGAGTGAAATGTATAATGACTTTACCAGACATATGATTTCTATAATGACCAGAGAGGAGTAGTTTCTGAGAAGGGGAGCAATGTGCAAATGCAGCGCCATGGAAGGACATTTGGAAATAAGATTACTTTGTGCAAATAACTTTGCTTTTAAAAAAGGTATGTATATATAAAAAAGCTCTTTAGATTTTGAAGCAATCCATCTAACTGTGTTTTGTATATTTATAGCAAGAGGAGGTTGGAAAAAAGCAGTGGGGGAGAGGGATTTCAGAGTCAGTTCTTTATAGATCATTGAAGGTAGTGAGATATCGAACCCAAAGACATGTAAGGTCCAGCTTGGAGCATCCCATTTCATATTAGTAATGAGCCAGAGAAGTGCTGAGCAACTACAAGGCAAATCCAAAGAAAGGAAATAAGTCATCATCCAAGAAAAAAGTGCACCCCAACCATTAGTACTATAGGTCACCGAGGACAAACTGACTTTCCCCAACCATTCCTTTCTGTACTCAGATCCAGACTAAACCATGTCTATAGTTACATCAGCAGGAACAAAGGGCAGCCAGGATTCAACTGTAAACCTCTCAGTCGCTTCTCTGGGTAAGACACTGTGCTAAACACAGAAAATACAAAGATCTATCAATTACACATCTGTCTCAGCTCTTTCCTTCTGGAAATAGTAGGGACAGCTAGCTAGCATTATTGATCACATAGGTGAGCAAATACGCTGCTGACTACTTACCAGCATGGTTGTCAGTGTTACTGATGAGGAAACACACTCTGAGAAGCTACGTAACTTGCTCAGATTCCCACAGGTGATCAGGGACAGAACCAGGACTCAGAGTCAAGGCTGTCTGACCCTGCCTTGTTGTCTGAGCAGCAGGAAGCAGGTGTACTGAGCCCACAGAAGCTGTGTTTGCCTGCCAGGTGAGGGACAAGATGAAGTGAGAGTTTCAGGTGGCGATTGTGGATTACCAGAGCAGATTATTTAGATCATTGTTTTCTATCTCTCAAAGATGACTGAGATCCTATTAGGTTCTTCAAGGTGAGTAGTTTGATTTTCTCTTTCCAAAGAATGATACTGAAAATTGTTGTGTGTGTTAGGGGTACTGTATTGGTTTTTATATCTGCACTCAAGTTTTCTTTAAAAATGCTCTTTTGGTGACAAAACTTGCAAGCTGACCATAGATCTGAGGCATAGAGCAGGAGAGGAGTGCGAGAGGTTAAAATGGGAGGGAAGAGCACATGAATTGTAGTGATGGATCATGGGTGCTGTGGTGGTGGGAGAACCATAGGAACTACACCTGAGGGGAGAAATCAAATACTATCCAAAATTAACAAAGCCGTAAGAAAATAATTTTTTAAGTTTTTTTATAAAGAAGTATAAAAATACTTTTTGTAGAAAAAAAGATTTCTCTTTAACATTGAATGCAATTTTAGAGCTACATTAGCTATGTAACTGCAAGTTTTTAAATATACTCATGTTGATTTTTAATGATGTAACTTGAAACTTACATGACATTATAATGCAATGTTACTTCAATTAAAAAATATAACTACAAGTTTGGGCCTCCCCTGTGGCGCAGCGGTTGAGCGCTGGGTTGCGAGGCTGCCCGCAGCCTCTGCAGTGCCGGTTCAATCCCCTGCTGCTCCCCGGCCACCGGAGGAGGGTCCCGCATGGCGCGCAGACCTCTCCTGCCGCCCGCTGCTCCCCTCAGCAGTGTACTTCGGTCCTTCTGCCTGCTCTGCTCCCCGCTCTGGCTCTGGCGAGTTCTCTCACCCTCCCATGCTTCTGACTGTACCCAGTGCTTGTATAAATAAATAAATAAATCTTTAAAAAAATATATAACTACAAGTTTACTAGAGATAGTGATATGAGTTTCACTACTTGTCATTGTTTTCAACTTTAGTGCCTATCCAAAAAGCAAAAATAAGAACATTTAAGAGAATCTGCAGGTGGGGAGCCTTTCTCATTGAAATGTTTTTAAGTCTGAAAATTTTTCTGAATATTTTGAGCACAAAAACAGTAATTTCTCAGACAGATACTGGATTATTTCACTCATATGTGGAGTATAAAGGAGCAAAGCAAAAGAACAGACAAGACTAAACAAAGCAAACCCTAGAAATCTGACTGTAGAACTGAGGCTCCCCTAAGTGGGGAAGGGGCACAGTGGACTGTGGTGGAGGATTAGGGGCACATTTGTGGTGGGCATGGTGTGGTAATATATACCTGAAGAGAACCTAAATCATACACACTATTCTAAATCATTATTACCTTAATAAAAATATCTTTTTAAAAAATAGTCTTTTCTTCCCCTTCCTTTCCTTATTCATATTTTATATAAATTTGTAAAATTTAGTGTTGTTAAAAATCATGACACATTTTTCAGCATCTTGCCAGTTTTTATAATCTGAATAAAGCAGTTTCTTAATAAAAGAGGCCAATAACAAGAATGTATACATAATCTTATTTCCTCACCTTTAATGAATGGAGATTCATTTAGTTGAAGTACCCTTTGGCAATCATTTGTGCAGTTTCTGGATCTCCCGCTGTAGTGATTTGATTTCTTTGGTTGTTCACAGCATACATAAGTGAGTCTCAATTTTGTGTGTTTTTTAAACACTTAGGAATATAGATTTGGTGGTGGACATTCAAAATGATTATAATGCAACTACTAGTAGCTCACTATTTTGTTAGCTATATTTTGACAAAGCTATTGTTGGAATAAACCTACTTATCAAACTGATCTTGCCTTCAGACACGATCAGGAAGCAAATCCCTCACATATAAATTATTTTTCTTTGGTTTTGGGTTGATAGGAGAATGTGCATCTAACTACAGCAAGACATGCAAGACTTGCTACTTCACACGTGATCCCTCAGCTGTTGTAAACATGGATCAAAAGTTGGTGGCCCGTGTCGGAGGCTTTGCAGCATGACTGTTCTCAGCACAGCCCTTCAGCATCACTAGCTCGGGGCTCAGATCTTGAGCTTTGGAGTCATGCGTGAGTGAACTTGAACCCAGTTATGCTACCGATCAGCTGAGTGACACTGAATAAGTGCTTAACCTCTCTGAATCTCACACTTAACCTCTCTGAATCTCACACTCCTCAAGTGTAAAACCGGGGCAATAACGTGTCCCTTATTGAACAGTTGTGAGGATTAAATGAGATGATATATGTAAAGTACTTAAAACATAGTGAGATCTCAGTATTATCATTCTTGATTATCCATCTTTAGATGCCTTAAAATCCCGGATCTTCAGGATACTTTGAACTATGTCTAGAACATTGGCTAATTCAATGAATGCTTTCATTATTGTTCAAACGAATGTACTCTAATAATTTTTAGTCCGATGGTGATGGTTTTTGATCATCAGTGACATCAGTCTCTCCCACAAAGCCTCACATTCCAAAGGTATGAATGAGAATGAGCCCCATGATTATTCAGAAAGATCATATCTTTTTTTTTGCCTCTTGTACTTAAGACTTACTGAGAGGCTACCACTTCCCTGATTTCTGAAGGTCCAGGGTAGACCTAAGTTTAGTTTCTACTTGAGATGGAGATTTTAAGAAGCTTCCCCTTGGGATGGGAGTTTGCTTCAAAATCAAGTCTCTGCCTGGACATAATTTCTTTTTTCTTTAATTTTTTTTATTTTAACATTTATCATTTTTAAAAATTTTTAGACAATATTTGCTTCCCCCACCCCCTCAGATTGAGTCCCCATAGAATTTCCTTCCCCAAGGCACCCATGCACCATCACCTCAGTCCCCTGTGCTCCTCCCTCCCTCCCTCTGATCCTTCTCCCTCCTCCTCCCCTGCAGGATGTCTCTGGTTTATAATTGTCTGTTTTTGCTTTGGTGTGTTTTGTACTGTTATTATTATTTTTTAATACTGATGTCTTATTTGTTTCCCCTACATTCCTGCTATAAGTGAAATCATCCGATATTTTTCTTTTTCCTTCTGGCTTATTTCACTGAGCATGATACCTTCTAGCTCCACCATGTTGCTGCAGATGGCATGAGTTTATCTTTTTTTAATTGCTGAATAATATTCCATCGTGTATATATACCACATCTTCTTGATCCAGTCATCTATTTTGGGGCATTTGGGTTGTATCCAGGTTTTACCTATTGCAAATAGTGCTGCAATAAACATAGGGGTACAGGTGCTCTTTTGAATCACTGTTTTTGTGTCCTTTGGGTAGATCCCTAGGAGTGGAATTGCGGGATCAGATGGTAGCTCCATTTTTAGTAGACTGAGGAACCTCCAGACAGCTTTCCACGGTGGTTGGACCAGTTTGCACTCCCACCAGCAATACAGGAGAGTTCCTTTTTCACCTCATCCTCACCAACATTTGTTGTTGCTTGTGTTTTTGATATGTGACATTCTTACTGGTGTAAGGTGGTATCTCAGTGGTTTTGATTTTCATTTCCCTGATTATAAGGGATGTTGAACATTTTTTCTTATGCCTGTTGGTCATTTGCATTTCCTCTTTGGAGAAATGTCTTTTGAGTTCTCCTGCCCTTTTCTTGACTGGATTGTTTGTTTTGTTTTTGTTGAGCCATGTGAGTTCTTTGTATATCTTTGTGATCAGTACCTTATCAGTTGACTGTGGTGCAAAGATTTTTTCCCAATCAGTGGGGTGTCTCTCTGTTTTGGTTAATGTCTCTTTGGCTGTTCAGAAGCTTTTCAGTTTGATGTAGTCCCAGGTGTTTATCTTTGCCTTCACTATCACTGCTTTGGGTGATGAGTCTTTAAAGATGTTTCTGAGATGTATGTTTTGTGGTGTTTTACCTATATTTTCTTCTACATATTTTATGGTTTCAGGTCTTATGATGGACACTAATTTCTGATAAGTTTTCTACCCTTTCAAGTGCCAGCCTGAGCCCTTGGTCTCTGGGCACCTCTCACTGGATGTTGCAGAAAGGACTCAATCTAGGATGGACTTTTTGATTCCTTTCAGCACTGACAGACTCCACCTGTGTGGTTTTAGAACCCACTGTTTCTCCCTACAGTTAGCTCTTATTTGCTTCTGCACCTATCTCTTTACAGATACAAACCAGATTTCATCACACCCCTGGGAACCTCAGGTGAGTTCCTTACTTGACATTAAATTCCCCTCCCTCTGCCACCTTCCTGACATACATCCTGCCTTGTTGCTCTGTTATCAAATTGCAGCAAACTTGGCAATATGAAGCTTCACAATGAAGCCACCACCTACCAAAGAGACAAAAACTTGCATCCCAGTATGAAAAGTATCTGAATGCAAGATTAGAAATATGGATGTTGATTTTTTAGATTAAAGAAATTTCAACACATCAGTTTATCTCCTTTGTCAAGTGAGATAAAGGAGAATGGAGATGAGTGATGATGTTTATTAAATATTTGGATATGGTTCAACAAGATGAAATCTTGATCATGAGATAAAAGGTGTGTGTAAGCATAATTTCAAATGATGTCATTTTTTCCCATTGGTTATAGAACAAGCTGAGAAAAGACAAAGACAGCTACACAAATCTCATAATGGAGTAGGTTTACTCAGATGATAGCCACTAATAGGAGCTACTCATTTATGGAACACACTAACACATCTTCCTCACTATCCATTTAGTAACTGAGAGTGCTCTAAATGCTTAGGGTAGCTACAAACCTCCTGGGATTTGATCATGTCGTGGGGAGACAGAGGTAACAAATTTTCTCATTATAGTGATGTGAGAGGGATTTGTAAGCAGTACTGAGGCGTGAGGATGGAAGGTGACAGCTTCCCTGGGGAGTCTGGAAATCTCTGCAGAGGTAATAATGTTTCATGAGATGTAAGTTCATTTTGTAGTTGTCCACAGGCAAAATTCTTCCCCATTTGCAATCTGGAAGTTCCCAAGTTTGGAGAATCATTTACACTCTAAATAATGTTAATATCTCTAAATTTTAGGGGCATTCCAAGCAAAGTCTTAACACTTTCACTATGTCATTCAAGAAAACAGAGCCTTTAAGAACAGGCTGGTTATAATATCCCTCTAAAAGGACATCTAACTAAGAGACTGCAAAATTGTGTGGCTAAGAACATGAACTCTGGAGTTAGACCAGATTTGGAGTGAGTTTGGCTAAGTTACCGAATGTCTCTAGCTTTAGTGTCCACATTTGCACAATAAGGAGAAAAACAGTATCTACTTCATAGGGATGTGGTGAATACTAAAATAAATGAAATATATGTAAAGTGCTTAGCACAGTGCCTGACAGTACACATGCCTCATAGACATTCATGACCTTTAGAATTCTAATTATCAATTTATATGGTGACCAGATTCTTTCATTCATTTCACAAATATTTTTGGAGCTTCCCTGATACAGAAGATAAAAGGTTATACATAATGCTGTACTCATCTTTAAAAATTAAAACAGATCATTACAAGGTAGTGAAAGGGCAAAGTTAGATCCCCAAGATGGGTGTTTGGATTGTTCTAGGAGGGTTTGAGGATATCTAGGGAAAGTGAAGAGATAATCTGTTAATCTTTTACATTATCCCTTTTTGCACTTTTTTCTTCAAACTTCACAACAAAAGTTTGTGAGGATGCCAGTCAAGATGGCATCTTTCTATAACATTACCTCTGACATGTAACCTCAAAACTCCTTATGACTCAACAGACCATGTAATGTGGAAGGAAAAAGAAATGGCTCAGGACTTAACTCTCAGGGACCCCACCCTGAGCAAGCTGAGGGCTCTAGGCAAGTCACTCTCTCCTCTCCATCTGCAAATCCTCATTTGCAAAGTAAGAGTCCTCTGGTACTTACATTCTAGAGGATATTTTTCCAGAATCTCCAGCTCGCTCTATCCTATATCTTGAAAGAGCATTAGAGAGGGACATGTTTTGTGAATTTAATTTTGGCACTCAATTTTCCTTCTTAGAATGTGTGCCTAGAAAGGCAAGATGAAATGAGGTATTGCGATAACCATTCAGAATAATCCAGGCCAAAAAAAAAAAATGTTAACAAGACCATTTTCTTGACTTTGTCTGAACACACTGGTTTGTTTGATCTCCCTAAAAATAGTGCAGTCTCAACCATCCTTTGCCTGTGAGGATCCAGCTAGATGCAGCCAGAGCTTTTTGCTATCTAGATACCAAACACAACACAATGTTCTGGCATGTCCAAGCAGAAAATTCAACTTTTGAAGCTGAATTCCAGAAGACAGAATCTTAATTGGGACCAGGAGAAAGAATTCTGTTTCAGTAGAGAACTGTCTAGAGTTCAGTGTTTGTCTGTAGTTAATCCCAAGGGTTCTTCACTCATCAAAGCCATTGTACCTTTTTTTTTTTTTTCCCAGAGAAACAAACTGAGAAAGCAAACAGCACATTGAAACAGATCTCAGGAGTTCTTAGCATGGCAGAGAAAGCCCTTGGTAGATCTGAGGGTGGAGGAGGTGATTCTGACAATTTCACCCACAGCCAGGGCAGGGTATGTCAAGGCATCTGCCTGGTACATGGGGTTCCTGTTTCCTCACAACATGTAACCAGCAGTCTTTAGTTCTCGGTGGTCTGTTTTCCAATCTATGATGCCTGATGCATTATCTTATCACTCTTTCCTTTTCCAGTTTCCTCTCTCCCTTCCTCTCCATCTTCCCCTTCCTCACATTCCCCAACACTACCCCAGACACTTTCTCTCTCACACATATAACCCTAAAAAGTCAAATTCCAGATTCAATTTTCCATTTGATAAGAAAAACTAAAAATGAGAGTGAAATATAAAGGTTATTTTCTAATATAACAACTTTCATTTCCAAAGTAACTTTATAGGGCCTCCCTGGTGGCACAAGGAGTTAAGCCCCGCACTGTGAAGCTGTCCGCAGCCACTGCAGCACGAATTCGATCCCTGGGAGTGACCCACATGGCGCAGCAGACCTCTCCTGTCTTGCCCACTGCTGCCCTCAGCAGTGTATTCCAGTCAATCTGTGTCTGTTCTGCTCCCCACTCTGTCTCTGGTGAATCTTCTCACCTTCCACACCTCTGGCCTGTACCCCAGTTCTTGTATGCATAAATAAATAAAAACTTTAAAAAAAAACTAACTTTATAAATTACCTTGGCAGGGCCTCCCTGGTGGCGCAGCGGTTGAGCGCTGGGTTGCGAGGCTGCTCGCGGCCTCTGCGGCGCCGGTTCGATCCCCGGCTGCTCCCTGGCCACCAGAGGAGGGTCCCGCATGGCGCGCAGACCTCTCCTGCCGCCCGCTGCTCCCCTCAGCAGTGTCCTTCGGTCCTTCTGCCTGCTCTGCTCCCCGCTCTGGCTCTGGTGAATTCTCTCACCCTCCCGCGCTTCTGACTGTACCCAGTGCATGTATAAACAAAACAAACAAACAAATAAATAAATAAAGCATGCCTCTATTAAAAAAAAAATAAAATAAAGATTTATAAAAAAAAATTAAAAAAAAATAAATTACCTTGGCAAACCCTATGTCTGACATGAATCAACAGGCCTGAGGAGCATCAGTGATCTTCTTCAGCTGCCCTGCAACAGAAGCAAGAACTAAACCCAAGTCTCCCACATCACCTTACGACAGTAACACCTTAGGCATTCTGCACACTACAGCCCACTTTCCAGATGGGGCTCAACCTAGGAATTAGACCAGTGGCTATTAATAACCCCTATTTTTCATTATATAAATAACTGAACATGCTAATAGAGCAAGTAACCGCCACTGGATCACCTGACTACTAAGTGGCAGAAGCCATGCTTAAACTCTGGAGCCTTACGTTATCTGCTGTCCATGTTGTCTCACAATATCTTTTTTTTTTTTTTAAGATTTATTTATTTATGCATACAAGAACTGGGAAACAGGCCAGAGGCGTGGGGGTGGGGGATGTGTGTGTATGAAAGGATTCACCAGAGACAGAGTGGGGAACAGAACAGGCAGATTGACTGAAATGCACTGCTGAGGGGAGCAGCGGGCAAGACAGGAGAGGTCTGCTGCGCCATGTGGGTATCTCCTTGGCTGGGGATTGAACTTATGCTTCAGTGGCTGCTGATAGTGTCATAGGTTGCATCTTAACCCCTTGAGCCACCAGGGAGGCTCTCACAATATCTTTTCAATGCTGGTATGTTAGGGTCAAATTTGTACATCCAAATTTACACATATTAACAAAGTGAACTGATCTAAGTGATAAATTCTTAAGTGTGAGAAGAATACTACAAAACAATCCAGGAAAAAGTTTATTTGCTCAATGCTTCCTGGCTCAACCTGTGAGCACAATGTTCCATCTGGAGACATTCATCCTAAGTCTTCTCTTAAATTTAATTCTTTGGATTTAAGGTCTTAAATATTTTATTGTATGTCTTATCTTGAAATTTCAGCTGGAAGAAGCTCAGGTACATCCAAGGGAAGGAAAAGAATAAATACATGAAAAACACAAGTTAGAGTCAACAATTCCTGGCATTGACCACCCACCTTCAGGACCCTTCCTGGAGCTCCACAATTGTGAGGGGCTTGTGTTACAGCCTGTTTAGGTTTTTTTTTTTTTTTTCACTTAGTGCTATAGAATGAATGTTTTCCATGCCCAGAAATATATTTCTATGGAATAACTGCATAGAAATCCACATTATGTATGTATTGTCTAACCAACTCTGCGTTGTTGAATTAAGGTTGCCTCAGAATTTTTATGTTATTAACTGAAAACATCAACGACATCTAAATCATCTGTGACTCCTTTCCTAGATGAAGACAACATAAACAAGCAAGCAAACAGAAGGTCAGGTTGATGTAGGCTGACAAACAGACCTATATTTCCCCCCACGAAAGGTATTTGTTTAATGGTTTGGTTGGTGCCATCTGAGGAAAGCTGATATTTATAAAAAAAAAAAAGAGAGAGAGAGAGAAGCTGATTAGTGCCTCACTTGTCATTCGTTTAGTCAGTCAGTCAATCAGTCAGATATGAAATATTTACTGCACACAAGATATTCTAGGCACTCTATTGGACATCCACTAGACAAAGATGATTTAACAAAGGCTCACATCTTGGTGAAACCTCATTCTGGTATCAGGAGGTGCTTGTGTGCCTATTGGTTTTCCCACCAAGAGCATGAGCAACCTGAAAGCAAGAACACAATCCCTCCCTTCTCTGCCTTTGTGCACTGACCTTGTTCACTTGTGCCTGGAAACCCATGGTAAACGTTTACTCAGGGAATGAGCACATTTCACCTGAAGTGACTGATTAGAACAAGTGTAGATTCAAAATAACGAAGGAAGTGCCCCACCCTGGGTTATGTGAAAGAGAGGGAAGTCAATTTCCTTCCTGCATTAAAAGTCTGAATTTGGACCTCCCTGGTGGCACAAGGGTTAAGCACCGCACTATGAAGCAATCCGCAGCACTGCAGCATGAGTTCGATCCCTGGCCAGGGAGCTGACCCACATGGCACAGAGATCTCTCTTGACTGGCTTGCTGCTCCCCTCAGCAGTGTATTTCAGTCAATCTGCCTGTTCTGTTGCCCACTCTGTCTCTGGTGAATCCTCTCACCCCTCCACCCCCACACACACACCTCTGGACTGTACTCCAGTTCTTGTATGCATAAATAAATAAATCTTTGAAGAAAAAAAGCCTGAATTTGGGATTTATGGGAAATTATATTGAAACATTGTATCTTTGTATTGGCTTATTTGCTTTTTCACCTTTTGCTAATTTCCTTTGGGTCTTGTTCACTCAAATGATCAGTTCCTTATCATTATCCAGTTTTTTATTACTAAAGATTATTAAATTAAACCTAATTAACTTAAATATTAATAAATTTTGTTAATATACTAACCAGACTAGGTTAATAGTAGAATAATCTATTTGTTCTTGGCTCCAATAGCTTCCCTGACTCCTGTTATCCATGAAGATTGTCCAAAAACTAATTCTTAGAAGAAAATTTTTATCATTGGCCAACTGAAATTTAAAGGACTACTTGGTTTTTATTCATCTTTTAGAAAAAGGTTTTGAACCTTGTATTCCAAATCAGCCTTAGAAGACATCTTTGTTTTTATTTATGGTGAAAGAAACCTGTCTCTCAAGGTTTGAGTATTTTTGAGAAGTTGCTATAAATAAACTGGTTATAAAATCAATTAGTTCCCAAGCAAGAAGAAAATTAGAAAGTAGAATCTTAGAGCTAGGCAAGGTTTAGAAGTAAGATTAAAGTCTTCCTTGTAGATTTATTTTTGTAATGAAGTTCTAAGGACTAATAAATTTGGGTATTGATATGGGAGGGGAAAAAAGCTGTGGGCTAATGATGATCAATACACAATTCGCTAAGCACAGATGGGGTAAAAGGATGAATAGAACATCATCCCTTCAGTCTAGCTTAGAGAAGGAATTACATGGAAATTAATAGAGCGAAGGGCAGGGCTAGCTACATGATATGTGGGGCCTGGCTCAAAATGAAATGTGACATTCATTTCAAAAATTAATCAAGTCAGCAGGAGCAGAGCATTGTCAAGCATGACCTGCATGCTCATGAAGCCAGCCCTGAATAGCAAGTTAATCATCCTCCTGTTCCACCAAATGTAGGTGTTGGGGTTTCTCCTTCCATACCAAGATCACCTCACTGGATGTCAAAAAAAAGCTAGGAAGGAGAGGGATCAAAACAGGGGTGGGAAAACCACAAGGGACTATGGTGATGGTTCACGGGTGACTTAGCGGTGGGAATTTTGTGGGGACTACACCTGAGAGGAAAAGCCAAACATTATACAAAAATGAACAACAATCTGGGCCTCCCCGGTGACACAAGTGGTTAAGACACACCTATGAATCTATCAGCAGCCACTGCAGCACAAATTCGTTGCCCAACCGGTCAGGAAGCAACCCACTTGGCACAGCAGACCTCTCCTGACTCGCCCGCTGCTCCCCTCAGCAATGTATTTCAGTTAATCTGCCTGTTTTGTTCCCCACTCTGTCTCTGGTGAGCCTCTTACGCCCCACACCTCTGGCCTGTACCCCAGTTCTTGTATGCATAAATAAAGAAATCTTTAAAAAAAATCTAAAATATATATACATATTTAAATAAATATATTTAGTAATAATTTAAAAAAGGCCAGCCTTCTGTTTCTCAAAACTTACAAGTATGCCATGCTTTAAAAGGCCCATATAGGGATAAAGCCACCCTGGGCAGATGCCAGGACCCTGCTGATCCAAAGCAGCCTAAGGGGTGCTGTTGTGTAGTACCACATGCCATGTTGAAGAGATGTCAACATTTTATGGCTCCTTTCCCTGAGTAATTTGCTGTGTTCATTTAAATAACAATGATCTCAAAGAACCTTAAGACAATGGGAATAAAGCAAAACTTTTTTTGTCATGCCCTTTCCAGATCCTCCATAGAAAAATGTTTGCATAGTTTAGCCATTCTGGGCCCTGCCTTAGCGATCCCACCCAGCCCACACACCCTCACAAACTTTGCATTTACAGTTATGTCTCTGAAGCATTTAGGCTAAAACATTTTTACCACAAAACCTCCTCAGGAGATGCCACAAACTAGTGAACTGCTTTGGAGGGAAGGCTTTGGAAGGTACTCAGTTTAGGGGCACACATGTGGCAATGGGCATAAAGCAAACCACCCAGGAAAATTGCCCCTGGACCTCCACTATGCTCTACGTCACTTGCAAAGTGAAAATGAAATGAACCCTTTGTTTTGGGCAGACACAATCTGACACCAAATTGATAAGTGGGGCTGGTTGTGCACCAGTGATGTATGGTGCAGGGTGGTGAAATGTCATTGAACTACAATCCAAGGGTCCTACACTCTTGATTCAACTTCCTCTTTCCAGCTCTCTGTGAATTTAGATAAGCAGTAATCTCTCTGGGTCTAAATGACCTTATCTCTTTAATGAGGAAGTTGCACCATTTCATTGTGGGATCTCTTCCTGTGAAAGAAAATTTCTAAGTACATTTTTGTTGAAAAGGTGTTATAGGAAGATAGGACAAAGAAAGAGGAAAGAGTCTGCTAAAGGGACAAAGAGTTTTTCATTGACATCAACAACGAAAAACTCAGGGAGGATGAATCATGTCCAGGAAACCAGAGAAGACAAGAGAAAGGACTAATATTTAGGGATTGAGATAATTAGCTGCAGAGCATGTCAGGGTGGTGGGCCAGGGAGTTGAAGTATGTTCAAGGGCAAGTTCTTGGCTTTGTGTTAATAGAAGAGGCGGGAAAAATGTCTGGATGGGATACAGATTTTAATTTCAAACTTCCAAAAAGTTATTATAAACAACTGGAGAGAAGGTTGTTTTAAATTCTGTTTAATGTGTGTATTCACTTGTTGGCAGTGACCAGCATTTCCTATAAATACACTAGCATCTTATGGAATGAAACTGTAAAGTGTAACGTGTAAGGAGAAGAGGTGAAGAAAGAGCAGTGAGGGAAACTTGGAGTCTTGCACTTGGCATGAAAAAATTGGGGAAATTGAACTCCCCTCCTTTTATTCTTTTTGGAACTGATGGTGAACAATTGCCTTTTGAATGGCTGTGTTCTTATTAATATACATTCTTGCTTTGCTTTTGGGTATTTAATGTGCTCTCCAGAGAATTGTTCAAAGCATTTAAAGTAACATTTGCCAATTTCTCCATCTTCTAATTAATAACAAGTGGTTTCATGCAAGCCAAAGTTTCAAGCTTCTACATAAGCAACCTAAGTGTCGAGTTAAGCTTCAGAGCCAGAAAGACCTAGTGAGCCCTGCCCTAGCACTTGCTAGCTGTGTGACCTTAGGGAAATTAACCTATCATTATTTCAAATGCACAATTTAATAATGAGGATTGTTGTGATTATTAAATATAATAGAAAAAACATACAAAACATCTCACACAGTTATTGATGTAACTCAATAAACATGAAGTACTCCTTTCCCTGTCTACAACTTTCTCTCCCCTAGAGGAGAAACATGTGACTTTGGAGGTCAGAGCTATTGGTCCAGACACTCACATTGGTCATTACCAAGAATGACCACTTAGCCTGTTCCATTTTGGGCCTGCAGAGAAAGGCTTAGGTAAAGGCCTCTCCTCAAGATTTCAGCTGCTGCTTTACAACTGCAGCTCATTAAATTTAACATCAACCCTCTGCAATATGTATAAATTTCATTCTAAAATTGAAGAAATTAAAACTCACAGAGGTTAAGTAGTATTCTGTTTTCTATTTTCTGAAAGATGACAATATGACAATTCATATCAATTCTGCATTAATTCCAAAACGTACTTGTATGCCACATGTCGTCTGTACTTGACTTTCTTATTCTTAGGTCATATCAGATCAGACACAATCATTTTTCTTATTTATATTTTAAATTATTCACTATCCTTTCTGTCAAGAACCACTTCACATGATCCCTTCTCCCCAAATGGTTCCTTATCCCCCTGCCCGAAGTGATCTGTCTTTAGTTCTTTGCTTACATGTATCATTTCTGGCACTAAATATATGAAGGGAAGGTCCGTCTGTGTCTTCATTGACGTCTTCCATGCATTAGTGAAAGTTATCTTTATTGGAAACAAAAATCAACATGGGGAAGTGATCTCCATATAGGTAATAAAGTTTTGAAAATTCTGCCTTATTATTAAGAAAAGTTCTGGACAAGAAAGATTTTTGAGAATCAGTGAGCACTTACTCCACAGAGCACATTCATAGCAGAGAACATTAATTAAGATCTCCTCTTACTTATTTATATCAACTTTTCTTTACTGCACCATCTTTTTCTTTCCTGTTGGAGGAAGGCCTGCATTCTGCACTGCAGGCCCAAATGTCAGTTTATGTGGCACAGTGCTATTTTGGGGGTAAACATGAAGTGTCTAATATGCATACCTTAATTAATTGGAAAACAGTTCTCTTCTCCTTGCCCTTAACCCATGTCTTCTCTTCTCCTTTATATTTCAATTCCACATACATATGATGGTTCTGTCTAATGAGTGAGTAGAAATGAGAAATTTTTTTTTTTTTTCCTAGCCAGAAATGTCAGCACTGATAGGGGAAGAAAGGTGCTGATATATGTCTTGGTAGACCCTATCACAAGAAAAGCACCAAGACTTAGGAAAATCCAACAGGAATAAATAAATTATCTGACAGTTCAGACAAGTATGCTTGCATTAAACTACCTAAAAATGACTACTATTCAAAAGCCATCCTAGATGTAAAACTATAGAATAAAGGCAAATTTTCTAAAATTTGGTTGAACCCATATATGTGCATATACTACTGCATTCTGACATCCTACTACAAGGGCTAATGCTAATGATTTCCATAAGAAGGTAGTGAGAATGGCTTGTCGCTGTTTTGTTACATTTATAGACAGTCAAAGTCCTTATGTGTTGGTCCCGTAAGGACTTTTTACCTACCTCAATTAATCTCAAGGACTTCTAGCTTATCAACAATGTTGGAATGCTTATCAACAATGACAAGAGGTGGGCCTCCCTGGTGGCCTAGGGACTAGTCTCAGCACTATCACCGCCAAGGCCTAGCTCGATCCCAGGCCAGGTTGCTAACCCGCATAGGACACAGCAGACCTCTCCTGCTTTGCCCACTGCTCCCCTCAGCAGTGTATTTCAGTCAGTCCTCCTGTTCTGCTCCCTACTGTGTCTCTGGTGAATCCTCTCCCCTCCCACATCTCTGGCCTACATCATAGTTCTTCTATAAATAAATAAACATACAAACAAATAAATAAATCTTTAAAAAGAAAAAAAATGTCAGGAGGCACTAAGCTCAGGGGCAATTACACTGAGAAAATTCCAATCACAAGTCCTGATACTGGTGCCCCAAGAACTCAAGGCTTTCTTCTTCTAGTGAGAAAATTAAGAAACGGATGAACAATCAGCAAGCTGTTTTGGATGGAGGGTCGGGGATAGCAAGTAACTGAAGGGGTCTGTGTAATTAATGGGAGTGGGGCCAACTGGGAAGGCATCAGTACACCTTGGAGGAGGGCCTTGGGTTCATCCCCCCAATTCCTCCACTATTTCTCCCCACAAGGAGAAAATAGTGGGACAAACCAAAGAGCAAACTCGGGCCATCACCCACGCCTCACTCTGCCCTGTGCCATCCAAGGCAGTCCATTGGAGTATGAGAAGGAAACAAAATTAAGATCTCTCACTAGACTAGAAATCTTTTTTATTTTTTTAATAACATTTCCTAATATTTAATATAGGCTGCCATTGGAACCCTTATCCCAACAGTGTGTTAGGTTCACACACACTATGTTTACTAAGAAAAAAATAGTGCCTTCCTCTTTGTGGTCACTTTCTGAATATTTCAAGGTTTTAAAGATGTCTTTATTGATACTGATTTTATAAAAATGAGATTATGGTGAGATAGAAATGGCGTGGAAAATCTCAGAAAGTTAAATGTAAAAAGACCATATCCTCCATCAAATCCACTTCTGCATATATACCCAAAAGAAATGATATCTGTTCAGTTCATAGCAGCATTTTCCATAATAGCCAAACACTGAACACACCCCAAATGTGCTTTGACAGATGACTGGATAAACAAAATGATACATGCCACAAAAATGATGAACTTTAGGGCCTCCCTGGTGGCGCAGCGGTTGAGCGCTGAGCTGCAAAGCTGCCCACAGCCTCTGCAGTGCCGGTGCGACCCCGCGAGGATCCCACATGGCACATAGGCCTCTCCTGCTGCCCGCTGCTCCCCTCAGCGGTGTGCTTTGTCAGTCTGTCTATTCTGTTCCTCGCTCTAGCTCTAGTGAATTCTCTCACCCTCCCGCGCTTCTGACTGTCCCCAGTGCTCATATAAATAAATAAATAAATCTTTAAAAAAAAAAAAAAAAGGATGAACTTTAAAGGTGCCATACTACATGAAACAGGTCAGATACAAAAGGACAAATTTCGTATAACCACTTTTTTTTTTCTTTTACTTTTTTTTCTTCTACTTTTTTTCTTTTATTTTTTTTCTTTTACTTTTTTTTAAATAAATTTTATTTTTATATTCCCCATACAATTGCAACCCCCTTAATTTTACCCCAACCCCTCCTTTCCCTGCCCCCCACCCCCCATAAAGTGTCTCTGCTTCATAGTTGTTTGTTGATTTTGATTTTCACTTTCTTATAGTTATTCATTTTCCTGGTCCCTTATTTAAGTTTTCTAGATTCCTGCTATGAGTGAGACCATCGGTATTTTTCTTTTTCTTTCTGGCTTAGTTCGCTGAGCATGATCCCTTCCAGCGCCATCCATGTTGTTGCAAATTGCATGTGTTTATCTTTTTTAAATGCTGAGTAATATTCCATGGTGTACATGTACCACATCTTCTTGATCCAGTCATCTATTTTTGGGCATTTGGGTTGTTTCCAAAGCTTAGCTATTGTAAACAGTGCTGCTATAAACATAGGGGTGCAGGTGCTCTTTGGAATTGATGTTTCTGTGTCCTTTGGGTAAATACCTAGGAGTGGAATTGCTGGATCATATGGAAGCTCTATGTTTAGTAGGTCCAGAAATCTCCACACAGCTCTCCATAGTGGTTGGACCAGTTTGCACTCCCACCAACAGTGCAGGAGAGTTCCTTTTTCTCCACATCCTCGTCAACATTTGCTGTTGCTAGTTTTTTTTAATATGTGCCATTCTCACTGGTGTAAGATGGTATCTCATTGTAGTTTTGATTTGCATTTCCCTGATTACAAGTGATGTTGAACATTTTTTCATATGCCTGTTGGCCATTTGCATTTCCTCTTCAGAGAAGTTTCTTTTTAGCTCTTCTTCCCATTTTTTGACTGGATTATTTTCTTTGTTATTGTTGAGTCTCATCAGCTCTTTGTAGATTTTTGTGATCAGTCCTTTATCGTCAGTGTTGTGTGCAAAAATGTTCTCCCAGTCTGTGGGGTTTCTCTTTGTTGTTGTTATTGTCTCTTTTGCTGTGCAGAAGCTCTTTAATTTGATGTAGTCCTAGATGTTTATCTTTGCCTTCACTATCACTGCTTAGGGTGATTTGTCTGTAAAGATGTCTTTGATGTGCATATCACGTAGTGTTTCGCCTATATTTCCTTCTATGTATTTCATGGTTTCAGGTCTTATGTCTAGTTCTTTAATCCATTTTGAGTTGGTTTTTGTATATGGTGTGAGGTAGTAGTCAAGCTTCATTCTTTTGCATGTAGCGACCCAGTTTTCCCAGCACCATTTATTGAACAAACTTTCTTTGCTCCAATGCATAGTCTTTGCTCCTTTGTCAAAGATTAGTTGACCATAAATCTGTGGGTTTATTTCTGGATTTTCTATTCGATTCCATTGGTCTGTGTGTCTGTTCCTGTTCCAATACCATGCAGTTTTGATGATTATGGCTTTGTAGTATAGTTTGAAGTCTGGGAGTGTGATGCCTCCATTCTCTTCTTTTCTTTTCAGGAGAGCTTTGGCTATTCGGGGTTTTTGGTGATTCCATATGAATTTCATCAATAATTGTTCTATTTCTTTGAAGAATGACATTGAAATTTTTATTGGAATAGCATTGAATCTGTATATTGCTTTTGGTAGGATGGCCATTTTAATAATGTTTATCCTTCTAATCCATGAGCAGGGGATGTCTTTCCATTTCTTTGTGTCTTCTTCTATTTCTTTTAACAGTGTTTTATAGTTTTCTTTGTAAAGTTCCCTTACCTCTTTTGTTAGATTTATTCCCAAGTATTTGATTTTTTTTTTGTTTTGATAATAAAAGGGATTTTTTTTATTTCTTCTTCTTCAGATTTATTGTTTGTGTATAGGAAGGCTACTGACTTTTGCGTGTTGATTTTGTATCCTGCCATTTTACTGAACTGATTGATGAGTTGAATTAGTTTTTCTGTGGAGTTTTTGGGGTTCTCTATGTATAGTATCATATCATCTGCAAATAGTGATAGTTTGACTTCTTCTTTTCCTATTTGGATTCCTTGTATGTCTTTCTCTTGTCTTATTGCTCTGGCTAGGACTTCCAGTATTTTATTGAAAAGCAGTGGTGAGAGTGGACATCCTTGTCTTGTTCCAGATCTTAATGCAAATGCTTTCAGCTTTTCACCATTGAAAATGATACTGGCTGTTGGCTTGTCATATAATTATTTATTTATACAAGAACCGGGGTACAGGCCAGATGCACAGGAGGGTGAGAGTATTTACCAGAGACAGAGTGGGGAACAGAACAGGCAGACTGAAGAAATACAATGCAGTGGGCGAGACAGGAGGGGTCTGTTTCGACATGTGGCATTCTCTCCACACTGTAGAGGCTGTGGACAGCCTCACAGTGCAGTGCTCAACTGCCTGCGCCACCAGGGAGGCCCTTGTGTAACCATTTTTTAAGAGGTAACAAAGTAGTCAAACCCCAAGAGGCAAAGTAGAATGGTGGTTGCCAGACATTGGTCTTGGGGGAGCATAGAGATTTTGATGAGCACAGATTTTCAGGTCTGCAAGAAGAAACCTTCTGGAGGGCCTCCCTGGCGACTCAAGGGGTTAAGACTCAACCTATGCGGCTATCCATAGCCACTGCAACACAAGTTCGATCCCAGGCCAGGGAGCTACCCACATGGAACAGCAGACCTCCCCTGTCTCGCCCACTGCTCCCCTCAGCAGTGTATTTCAGTCATTCTTCCTGTTCTGTTCCCAACTCTGTCTCTGTCACCCCACCCCCACACCTCTGGCCTGTACCCCAGTTCTTGCATGCATAAATAAAAAATGTTTAAAAAGAAAAAAGAAACCCTCTGGAGATGGATGGTGGGAAGCTTGTGCAATAATGTGAATGTTACCACTCAACTGTACACTTAAAAATGACTGAAATGGTAAATTTTGTGTTATGTATGTTTTACCACAATGAAAAATAGATAAATAAAAATAAACACTCCTACTCTTTCATTTCATGATAAAGATGACATGTTCACCACAAGTGAGAAGGTAAATACTGTCTGAATAAAATTTGTAATAAAATGGAAAAAAGCATTGTGAAACTAGCTGTCTGGAAATATTTACACGATTATGGAATTCTGTTGCCATAAATAGTATGTGTCATCTATGAAAATTTTGATATCTGGCACTTTTGAAGCCCTTGGAAAGAGACAGTCTAGCTTCTTTTTTAAATCTTCCAACTTAAGAGTTTTAATGGATTTTGAGTTATTTTTGAATGCATAGTACAGAAATGTAATACTTTTTGGTTTGCAAGAAACAAGATTAACATCAGGGATTATTTAGGTTTATAGATAAATTTAAACATAAAATGGTTTGTATAACTATTGGATACAATTGAAAAGTAATAAGTACTAGGTTTTATTTTATTTATTTATTTTAAAGATTTATTTTCTTTCTTTATGCATGCAAGAACTGGGGTGTAGGCCAGCTGGCGGTGGTGAGAAGATTCACCATAGACAGACTAGGGAGCAGAACTGATGGATCCACTGAAATACACTGCTGAGGGGAGCAATGAGCAAGACAGGAGAGGTCTGCTGTCTCATGTGGGTCACCTCCCTGGAGGGATCAAACTAATGCAGCAGTGGATGGGATAGGATGACATTCTCCAGAGTCCTTAACCCCTGTACCACCAGGGAGGCCCAGGTACTAGGTTTTTGTTGTGTTTTTTTTTTTTTTAAAGATATTTTATTTATGCAGCCAAGAACTGGGGCATAAGCCAAAGATGTGGGGAGGTGAGAGGATTCACCAGAGACAGAGAGTGGGGCAGAACAGGCGGATTGACTGAAATACACACCCCAGGTATTATGTTTTAAAAATCTAGTCAATGATGCAATTCTTCTACTTATCCTTATAAGAAATCTTTTTCTATGCTTTTCATTAAAAGCAAAGTATCATGCGCATTAGCATGAATTAGTACACATATCTATGTGTGTGTATATCTGTGTGCCCTAGTTCTGCTCATTGAATGGGCTTAGAAATAATGATACCCCAATGACAATGAAAACATGCAGCACCACCCAGATCTTTGCTTCTAATACTATTTTCCAATAAAAGGGCTTCTAGGCTTCTAGGAGAAGTGACTGATTCCAGTTCTGGGGCAGGGAAAATATAAGATGAGTCTAACCTATAGTACCATGAAGTAAGAACTTGCTCCCCTCGCCCCACCACTACCACCACCCCTCTCCTGGTAAAAACAAAACAAAAAAAAAAAAATCACAAAACTATGAATGCATGTCAAAGAACACAGAAGCCAATGTAAAAGGACATGTAATGCCAAATGTGGAAAATTTTGAACAACAGAATAGATAATATAATATTAGATTACAGCCCAAACTATGAAGTAAATATCCATGAATACTGATATAAATGATTGAAGTAAATATCCATGAAAGCTGATATAAATGATTGAATAAATGAACATGTGGGAGAAAAGACAAATCTTCCTTACAGAAGAATTCCAAATTCCAAACACTATGTGTAGATAATGCCTTTCTAGGATGTAGAACTGAACACCACCCAACTCTGTTTATCCTTTCCATGAGAGTACGCTAGACATATTGATGTGTTTCCAAAGACTAGAGTAGAAAAAGGGCAAAATAGTTACTGTACATTGGAGAAACGTAGCAAATGCTGCCTTAACCAAGTGACGACTATTAGGTACCCCTGTTATATAATGAGAAAGGCACTTGACTTCTGTAGCATTTGTTCAAAAAAAAAAAAAAAACACCCCCAACTAATGATAAGAAAAACATCAGACAGACACAGATTAAGGATCACTCTGCAGGCTACTTGACTTAATACTTCTGGAGACTGTCAAAGTCATGATAAACAAGAAAAGAATAAGAAGCTGTCACAGAGTAAGAGGAGACTAGAGACATGACAACTAAATGCAAAATGGGGCCATGGAGTAGATCTGGAGTAGAAAGGTTATCAAGGGGAAAACTGGTGAAATTTGAATAAGTCTGCAATTTAGTTAACAACAATGCATCAAAGTCAGTTTCTTAGTTTTTGAAGATGTACCACAGTAATTTAAGACAATAACAATGGTGGGGGAGCATTGAGAGAGGGGTATATATAACCCTGTACTATCTAAGCACCCTTTTATAAATATAAAATTATTCCAAAACAAATTCTATCTTTTAAAAGTATCAAAATACGCTGAATTATCACAAAGTACTGAACCAAGATTTTCATAATTATTGAAGCTTTGCTATTAGAGCGCCTTAAAAATTAATATTATTAATAATTATAATAATAGCAAAAATCATCCTTGCTTAATTCATAATTAAATGAATTCTCTTTAAAAGTTATTTTATTTTTTATCTTTTCAAAATACCTATTTTTATATGTTGCACACTGTACTTAAGATTAACATTGTCATGTTATATTAACATTTTGTGATTTATAGATAAATAAACATGATGTTTGGAGTATACACTCAAATATATACCCTCAAAAGTCAGCTGTCAGTGGTTTATGTATGCAATCAATGTGTTATAAGAGAAATCAAGTCAGGATATCTGGGTGCAGGTTCTAGCTCTACCTACAAGCTGAGTGATCATGTCCAAGTCACCTTGCTTCCCTGTACTTCATTTTTCTCATTCATAAATATAAAAGACTACAAATAAAGTAGCTCATAAAGGTGAGCAGCAAATCAGACTAACTGGATTTGGGGTCCATGGCACCAATGCTGGAAGTTGAAATCTGAAGTCAGCAAAGGCACAATGCGGAGAATGAATTGCAAACTGGGGTGATTAAGCCAGCTTCAAAATATCATGGTAGAGTATCTGAATATGTACTCGTTTAAAGATGATCTACACGTGGCCAATAGATGGCCATGAAAAGATGTCCATCATCTCTTATTATGAGGGAAATGTAACTCAAAGCCACAGTGAGATATTACCTCACATCTGTGAGAATGCTCGTTGTCCAAAAGACAAGAAAGAACAAGCATTGGAGAGAATGTGGAGATAAGGAAACACTTGAACACACTGTCAGTGAGGTTGTAAATTGCTGTAGCCACTTGGAAAATTGTATGTATATTCTTCAAAAAATTAAAATTAGAAATTCCTTACATTTCTGTTATCCCAATCCTGGGTATTTACCCAAAGAATACAGAAACACTAATTGAAAGAAAATGTGCATCCCTATGTCCATTGCAGCATTATGAATGATAGGGAAGCAAGTGTTCCTTGACAGAGGATTAAATAAAGAAGATGTGCTATATTATACAGTGGAATATTACTCAGCTATAAACAAAGATGAAATCCTGCCTTGCAACAACGTAAATAAACCTAGAGGATATTGTGCTAAGCAAAATAAGTCAGATGGAGAAAGACAAACACTATATAACTTTACTCATATGTGGTATAAAGAAATAAAGCAAATTAATGAACTAAATAAAACAAAAATAGGCTGTTATATTATAAAACCAAATAGTGGTTGCCAGAAGGGAAAGAATAGGTAAATTAAGCAAAAAGATTAAATAATATGGTGAAGGATGGAAATTAGGTTTTTGGTAGTATACATAACCTAGTATATACAAATGTTGATCAACAGTGTTATAAACTGAAACCTATATGATATTATAAATCAATGTTACTTCAATAGAAGATTTTTTTAATGGCCTATTAGTCCTCCCCTGGGTACCTGGAGTCCTAGCTGTGTCTTGCACCCTTTCAGGTCAGTTGGGGCCTTTTGGATAGTGGAGGTCATGAGGTCACTGGGCTTCAGATTTTATCTTTTGGTTCAAAATCTTGCTCTAATCAGTTCATTCAGTGATGTCGGAGCCTGGGGAATGACTGTCTACACTAACAGAAAGTGAGAAAATTGATTTATGAACCAGCAACACATCTGTCAAACATGATAAGTGATATATTTGTCATGGAAAATGTAATACTTGGCCACTGGCCAGGGCCCACCTTTCCTTCTAAGTTTACTTGGAGAAGGCAGGATTATTATGCAAAAAGTGAGGTCTTTATCTAGCTGGATAGTGTGTTCTGTTGTAGGGGAAGCTTGCCACTCAAATCAGAATTCCTTGGTGTGCTAAACTGAAGCTTCCTTTTTCAGGCTCCCTGATGACCATCTCTTTCTGTTGCCATGACAATACTCCTTCATCTCCATATCATCCAATTTTCACTGTGGGTGACAATACAGGAACAAAAAGTCACAGAGATGGTGCCTGCTTCTTCCAATATCTACAGAGGCATGTTAATCTCATCAGTAACATCTCTAACCCCCACAGCAGGGCCCTCTCATTCTGAGAGGGCCTCAGCCCATCTGGACCTGTCTGGGTGAATTTCAATAGCTTCAATCTCCAAAGCTATTGCTGTTGTAATGGTTGCTATTTTAAAAAAATTTTAAAAATTGCTCAGTGAGTGGTATTTCCCTCACTTGGGCTTTGTCATATCCTCCTTATGACCTCCCTCTCCAGATGTGTTCCATCTTAAATCTCAGGGCTTTCTTGAGGATGTTTCTATTTCCTCCACAATGAGTAAGATACAAGAGTGCATGTGTGTGCATTCACGAGCTTCTGTTTCTCTCCTCTGTGATCTTCGGAGATCTGAGCCTGAAACCCACCGCTGAGATTTCCTGCCTGGTGACTTCTTCCGAAAACAAAAACAGCTTGTCAAGATCCAAACAACAACAACAAAATACAAAAATCTCTTTATGTAGTGCAGTTAAGACTTTGCATATCACAAAAGGCTAGTTGCCCCCAATCTATGATTATTAAGATTCTCATCACATAGGTTTTGAACATTGTTTGGCCTCATTAAAAAAAAGTTGTTGGTGCCACACAAAACACAGTCATCTCTTTCATCTAAGTGTTTTGAAAAGAAAAGCTATAGAAAATATGGACTCCACTGTCAGATGGAAACTCCTTTGATAGAGGAATGTTTTAAATTATTTAAATACTTTCACAGCAAGAGCTCACATTGGGTTGGTTTCTAAAAGTATTAGGAGAGTCTCACTGCAGGTAACCATGTAACTTTGTCAGAGAGGTTGATTAAACAAGCTGGCATGAGGTAAAGTATCTGCGTGAGAGTGGGCATGCACATATAAACATGCAGTGCTGAATATTAGCAGACATTTATTTGCTATGCTTTCTTTATTTTCACTTCTGAGTAACTCGAAGTGTTACTATATCCTATCCCACCATGGACTTCTAGGGTTGAGGTGGGAGGAACATATAATTCAGCCACAAACTTCTGCTGGCTTTTTATCTTTTAAAAGATAGTGGAAGAATAACATCAAAGACAAAGGAATATTTTCCAATCCATAGCCAATTAGGAACTGCTTACAACTCAATGAAAATAGAATTTATTAGTTCTTCTGTCCCCAGGAAAAACATTTTCACATATTGAGAGGTAATTACCACCCTGGGGAATCTTTTTTGACTTTTCTCATTAAAGTGAGCCCTGAAAAGCTTTTAAATAAGGTCAAAGTTGACCTGGCCAAACCAACTAAGCATTCCTTTTAACTGAGACATCCAGATAAGAGCATACACAATTCTTCCCTCTCCCTGTCCTTCCTGTTTTGTTTTTTTCCTTTTTTCCAAAAATATTTAGCACTTACTATGTGCAGGCATTATACAGATACATGGGATACAGAGATAAAATGTGGTCCCTCTCTTCTGATCACAGTCTGTGGAGGAAGTCAATTTCGCCACTCATTTGTTCACACATTCAGTCAATTATTCATTGCTTATTGAGTATAAACTATGTGAACCTTGCATTGCAATGATACTAAAATGCTCAGTTACCAAGGGATATAAATAAATATTTAGTCCATGTGGGTCAAAAATAAAGGAATGGTAGATGCTCATGTTATTAATTTCTCTGTCTGTTTGAAATACATAATAATAATAAATAAAAATAAGTATTTGAAAATGATCCACATCTAAATCTTTGATATAAAATTTTTTGACTAAGATATAGTATAATGAAATAATCATAAGGCAGGAGGGGCTTCTGCTGAAATCAAACTTAAAATATTTTATGTCAAAGATAAAAAACTAGAGAAAAGATAGACTTTGCAAAGTACGCTTAGAAATCTTTCCCTTATTATGTAACTCTCTAACTAAAAGATGTGTTTCACCTGTTAGATGTCTTTCATTTGCCTACTTGGATGTGGAAAAAAAGATTTTTAAAAACTTTTCCAAGTGAAGAATGTCAATGAATTTTTGTCCAAAATGGAGAAAAGCAATATCCTCAGATCAGGGAAGATGGAAATTATCTTATCTAACTACCTATTAATAAAAACCTTCATAATTGTTGTCTGAGGCTATTTTTTTTTAAAGTAACCCATTACTTGTAAGTGCACAGCTTTAATTTTTGTATTAACGTGTATTTTTGTGAGGCATTGTTTTCAGCTGTGATAGTCCTTAAGAAATCAAGTACAGAAATAAACTGAGCTTAGAAATTTTTAAGTAGTAGTATCATAAAGTGCTAAACCCAAATTTAATAATAGGAAGTATATTTAATGTCTTAGTAAAGTGAGAGGAGAGGCTGTTTAGCTTTAATAGGCATCTAAAATATCTAATATTAATGATTATTAATATTATTAAATATTAAAATATTCCAAAGGGGGATAGAGAGACTTTTTTGTTGTTGAATTTATGAGTTCTTTACAAATCTTGGTTATTAACTCCATGTTGGATGTATGATATGTAAATACTTTCTCCTTTTCATTTAAATAATAGTTTCTTTTGCTGTTCAGAAATGTTTTAGTTTGATGTAATTCCATTTTTTTTTCTCCAGTCTTTTTTTTTTCTTTTTTTTTTTAGATTTATTTATTTATTTATACAAGCACTGGGTACAGTCAGAAGCGAGGGAGGGTGAGAGAATTCACCAGAGCCAGAGCGGGGAGCAGAGCAGGCAGAAGGACCGAAGTACACTGCTGAGGGGAGCAGCGGGCGGCAGGAGAGGTCTGCGCGCCATGTGGGACCCTCCTCCAGTGGCCGGAGAGCAGCTGGGGATTGAACCACCGCCGCAGAGGCTGCAGGCAGCTTCTCAACCCAGCGCTTAACCGCTGCGCCACCGGGGAGGCCCTGATGTAATTCCATTTTTTTTTTCTTCTTTTGCTTATTCTCTTACTCTGTCAGGACTTTCTCTCTTCACATAGCCTGTCTTTCCAGAGGGCTAGCTAGAGGGTGAAATGTAAGATACAAGGTCTCTAAAACTCTAGACCCAAGGTCACACAGCAAACTTTTCCTGTATTCATTGATCAGAGTAAGTCCCAGGGTCAGTTCAGATGCAAGAAGTGGAGAAATAGACCTCTTCTTTTGATGGAAGATAGCATGTGTCTACACAGATAGGAGAAGTTGTTGTCAATCTTCTTTGCAGACATTCTATTCACCAATAAAGTTTTAGAATCCAAAAGAACTCCTATGAAACATCAAGAAAAAGACAATAGAAAAATGTGCAAAAATATAGCCACAGAAGCGGAAACATCAATAGTCCGTAAACATATGAAAAGATGCTTATAAATCAGGGGGAAATGTTAAAACTATCAAAGGACAAACATTTTAAAACAGACAAGGCCAAGTAGTGGTGGAAAACTTTATAGAACTAGTGGGAATATAAAATGATATGCTGGTTTAGAAAACAATTTTGTATTACCTACTAAAGATGAATTCCACTCCAATTCCACTCCAAATTCTCCAAGAGACCTGTACAATAATATTCTTCAGAACACTTTTTTTTTGGAAGGGGAGGCAGGGGACACTAAAAGTAAACCAAATGTCAACTAACAATAGAATGGATAAATAGTGGTATGTTTGTATCATGAAATACTAAAATGCAGTGAAAAGTGAATGATCTATAAGTTGATCTGCATCAACACAGATGAATATCAAAAACATAATGATGGAGTAGAAAAAGTCACACAAAATATTTCAATGTCATTCTACTTATATGAAAAGTTCACAAACAGGCACAAAAACCTAAATAATATATCATTTACAGGTCCAACCTTACATATGTTTAAAAAGAAGCTGCTTAATGATATTTCAGTCAAGGACAGATGGAATATACAACAGTGCTCCCAATAGATTAAACCATCTAGCCCGGGTGTGTAATAGATTGTGCCATCTAGGTTTGTACAAGGACACACTATAACATTCACATAACAACAAAATTGTCTAATGACACATTTCTTAGACCACATCTCCATAGAGAGTGTGTGAAATGATTAACCCAAATTTTTAGGATCGAAGATAATTGGAGAAGGAAGGGATAGGAAGCAAACAAGAGACTTCAAAGATAGCTGTAATATTATCTTTCTCTTTCTCTCTCTCATACAGCTAATAATCATAGTTATATGGGTGTTTATTCAAATATTATTCTAACTTTTTCATTTTGATATTATTGATTACACAAGCATTTTGCACATACAGTGTATTTTAAGTATAAATGATTTTTTAATAAATTGCTGACACCAAACACCCTAATGACAGTGAACAACATGTTATGGCAGAGATAGGGGAATACGCTATATTGGCATGAAAATCAAAGCTCTCTTGTTCCATATTAAACTATTTACAAATAAAATGTTTGGGGGCCTTTGGGGGCGCAGCGGTTGAGCACTGGGCTACGAAGCTGCCTGCAGCCTTTGCAGCGCCGGTTCAATCCCCGGTCGGCGGGCAAGGGTCCCATATGGTGCGCAGACCTCTCCTGCCGCCCCCTCTGCTCCCCTCAGCAGTGTATGTCGTCAGTCTGCCTGTTCTGTTCCCTGCTCTGGCTCTGGTGAATCCTCTCACCCTCCCGCTCTTCTGACTGAAACCTGTGCTTGTGTAAATAAATAAATAAATATATCAATCTTTTAAAAAATAAATTAATAAAATGTTTGGGATTAGCTAAAAATAACCTGGGGGGTGGGGATGATACCAAAATAGTATCGATTGTGAGTTGGGTTCATTTATAATATTCTCCCTCTGCTGTCATGTGTATGAGAAGGAGGAAGATGATGAAGGGGAGATGGGAGGGGGGTTCGGGGGAGAGGAGGGAGGAGAAGAACTAAGTGAGGGGAGAGAGAGAGTGGAGGAAGGCCAGAGAGAAAGGGCGCAGAATTCTCACAGAAGAGAACTGAATTAAGTCAGGAAATTTACTGATTATATGAATGTTAATTGTTCTCAGCTATAAAGAATAAAATAGAGTAGATTAAAAAGGAAAGGGAGCAAAGTAAAGGGGGACTTGCCAGCTCTTTATACAAAGAGAAGAATCTAGTGGGTTAGGGCTTATAAAATGTGCAGGCAAGAAGACATAGAAGGTCCTGCTGGCTGGAGGGGTGGGGAGGAGGTGAGGTCTTGAAAGCTGATCATGGACAAACCTACAAGCTGAGCAAGATGCTACCACTTCTGCTGCTGCCTGGGGCCTCCACAGTCTTGTACTGGACCTGAGCCTTTGGGCTGGCCAAGGGAGCACACAGTCAGGCTGCTGTGGTCCTCGTGGTGGACTAAGCAGTCACCAGCCACCTGACTTGGGTGTTCTACAACGACAAAACCCACATATCCACCTGACCACCCCATAACAGGACATACACCCTCAATCCCAGACTTCCACGGATCTCATTAGCCACCTAATGCTGACCTTGCACCAGTACCTGGCAGACCTCTACAGGGCCTAAGCCATCCCCAGCTCCTCATGCTGGCACCTACCCCTCAAGAACACTACACACTTCCTATACCAACCAGACAGGCCACTCGAAGCTCTGAACTTGCAGTTCAGTCTTTTACTTCTATTTGCTTGCACATGTTATTCTCTTTTACTTAAAAGTCTTCTGCTCTTCCATCCTCCTAGGTGCAATCACCCTTCCAGAATGGGCTCAAGTGGGGCTTTGTCCAGGAGACTCTACCTCACATGCAGGCTGAGGGGAGCCTTCCTCCCCTGTTTTATAGCATCATCCTCTAATACTACTAACATTATTCGCAACATTTCTATTTCTTTCTGCTCTCTTGACTTGTCCAGATGAATATTCCCAATGGTTGAAGAATTTTTCATATCCCTGTGACCATCAATCTACATAGAGAAATAGTCTCAAAAATACACATCGTTTCTGTTTAAAAGATTGCATACCTATCAGAGGACACTTACTATGTGCACAAGAGGATGTTGTAGCTTAATCCTAGCTTTATTCCTTTGACTTTTCTATAATTACATGATTTAGATGGAGTTAACCTAGAGCATTTTCTGCTGAGTAAGTAACTCTGGTTGATGTGTTCGTCACCTGACTATTTGTTCTTACTTCATATTAAACTACCTCTTTTACCAGAACCCACTATTTGCAAAGCCAGGCCAACCCCCAGGTGAGCCAGGCATGTAGGGAAATGGAGATGGCAGAGAAGTACCAGTTTTTGAAAGTTACAATACCCATGCCCTTCTTACAAGGAAAGATCTGACTTATTAAATAGCAAATAAGAAGTAAACCATAAAAAAAAAAGCAGTCTAAGTTATATCATGAAATCTATGCTAAAACAAAGCAGGATGCAGTTGAACTGAAGCTAGTTTTCTGCTCCACTTCAGCACCGCCATGTTTATTAATCCTGGGAGAAGTACTGCTCTAGCTGTAGCCAAACTTGGCAATTTAAACATCTGTCATATCTATGGTATCTGTTTTTATTTAGTGATGTTATATCTTTGTATCCAGCACTGTTCTATTTCGTATATGACATTTTAGTGCGTGTGCTATGTTTTGGACCATACCTATGGTAAAGAAGGCAGTCACTTTAATTTATGGGAGATCCCAATTGTCACTTCCCCCAAACAGCAATGGAATTTTTCAATATCCTCAGAATAAATCCCTCTCCTGGAGCAGTAATCATAATATGACAGTGTGTCCAGCACGGATTTGTTTCAAGATTATTTACTTACAATTCAACAACACTGCTGGCGGCCAGAGTGCCCTGTCAGCAAAAGCTACATTGTTTGAAGTAGTTCAGGGAAACAGCCAGGG
Organism: Talpa europaea; assembly: GCF_964194135.1. Taxonomy (NCBI): domain Eukaryota; kingdom Metazoa; phylum Chordata; class Mammalia; order Eulipotyphla; family Talpidae; genus Talpa; species Talpa europaea. The sequence continues at coordinate 58,765,303 of NC_140080.1, read as the reverse complement.
TTTCAGAATCCAAAGAATGTAGTTTTCCTAAATACCTCAGGATTACGAGATGCTATAGAACTAATAAATTTGCTCCTTAAAATAGTCCAGAAGGAATCCTTAACTATTCCTACATGTTTGAAAGTTCAGGTTATTGATGGGGAGAAAATGTTGTTTTGTCCCTTGGGCTCATATAACAAGTATCATGAGTAACATTTTTCCCCTCCTTTCTTCTCTTTATGATTATTTTTTAAAGGATAAATTTCAGAGTAGAATGCCTTTTAGAAGAGAAGGAAATTATAATGAAATAAAGAGAGATTGTGTGCAAGAACCCACTTCGGGCAACCTTTTAAGCAGCAAATGTTTACTGGGTGCTGATCTTTTCTCCAGGATGGTGGACTAGGCAATTCCTCCCAGCTACCCAGGTGAACTGAACTGTGCTCTGTAAGTGAAGCTGCCTGGGGATACAGTAACAGAACTGAATGTTCTGTCACTGGTTTATTGTTGATATTTAGGCGGTAACCAAGCCTAACCTGTATTTACACCATCTTTTATATTTTAAAGCACTTTCTCATGTGCAATCTCATTTTTCTCACAACTATCCAGACTAAGAGACATCACAACCACCATTTTACAAATGAGGACATTTAGGCCCAGAAGACTTAAACAACTTGCATAAATTCACATCAAAAACGCGGAGAAGTACATGGACAAAAACTTAAGTTTCTTGGTTCAGTGGTCTTAACCTCTGTTCTATCCATTATGTATTGATTGTGCAAATTCACATTTGTCTAAGTAAGACAAATATGCACAGAGCCTTCATCCATAGTAATGGATTTTTCATCTGGGAGCAGGGCCAACCAGAATAAAGTATTCACCTCTCAACATCAGCTGGAGAGAAGAGAGAATACATAAAAATGTAGGTACAACTACAATTGATAGCGCCACAGTTGATGTAACTCCCATGGAAAATCTCACCATTGTGGGGCTCAGTTCCTGACACCAAAGAACAGGTTCAACAATTCAGTAGTGAATTGTTAAATTAGCTGAATGTGTTGCCATCCAAATACAGACCCTCCAAATACTTTATTTAATACACAGATTCTTATCATGGCAAAATGTACTTTAAGTGGAAGCAATGCAAAATGCAAAGACTTTTACACAAATATGATTATTTATACAAATATTTTATATCAGTGCAGCACACCAATTCTTAAGGAGAATTGAAACAGTCTCCAGAACACATTAACTACATTCCAACTGAATAATTAAACTTGATAGCTGTAAACTAAGAAGTAACTAAATTTGACAGAGCTTTGAAGAGGATGTTGTTTCAAAGTGCTATAGTGACTTAATGGGAAGATGGTGCCACTTTAAGAAGGAGGGACAGGTTCAGAAAAGTGAGGTAATTTGGCCAAAAGTACCTGCCCAGAAAGTGGCAGGGCCAGGATTCTAGGCCAGATGTACCCAGCTGAAAAGCCCAGGCTTTACCTGTTATGCTAAATCTGGCTGAAAAAAGCTTTAACTGTGATATTCTCTGGATATTACAACAGAACTCGCCTGTGTTCAAAGGGGGCCTTAAAGAGAAGAACACTGGAGTTGAAGATGGATTGCGGCCCTGCACTGCTCCTTGCTGTGTGAAAAGGAAGATGGTTGAGTGTCTCTGACTTCAGGCGCTTCACTAATAACAAAATGGGAATAATGAATCCTACATGGTAGAGTGTACGTGAAGTTAAGTGAGGTCGAATGCATATACATGCAGAAGTACTTTGTAAACCAAACAGCAGTGTGTGTACTGAGTACTCACTATGGACCAACCACAGTATTAAACACTGCACAGATTATTCACGTATTTACCACTGCAACCCTAAGCACTAAGTACTTTTCCCACCCTGTTTTATGCAGTTTGATGCCTCACTTCCCTGAAATCACATAACTAATAGTGACTGGGGCTGGCATTCAAAGACAGGTGCCCAGGGCTCTGGGCCCATAGGCAAGTCCCCTCCATCCTACTACCCTGAGCACATGGGCCATAGAGTCACCAGCAATATATTTACATTCCAATGTAAATTCTACTGACATAAAGTTCTACTGACCTAGCTCATCTCAGATTTAAATTAAAACGCAGTATCTCTGCCTTCTCTTTGGAGCTGCCAGAGCCTATGGTAGAGGTGGAATGACCACGGTCAGAGGGGAGATCTCTCTCTGTGAGCTGCTTTTCACTTAGATGAGGAAGGCAATTTCTGAACATGTTATTAATCTTATTCCATTTATCTAGATATTATCCTACTCTTGTAAATTTCTGGATTGCCCCATGCTAAGTTCAAATTTATTTTCTTTGTATATTCTAAATTAATCCATAATGAATCAGAAAGGCAGCCTTTCCTTGATTTTGAGCAGTACATAAGCATAAAATATATAGCTTATGCCTTGGTCTCTGAAATTTGACTGTTAGGAAATTAAGATGTTCCTAATTAGGAAATTAGTTTTAGAGCAGAAAGAGAGGCCAAATAATGTGTATAAATTCCTTAGGATTCACAAATACAAAGCTGTTAAGTTCACAAAGAGAGGTCTTCCGTGAGATGTGTATCCAGCCCCCTCCACTTTTCAACCCAACTTGGAAGATGACTTTGCAGTGTAAGTTTATATCTGTGAGTTAAGTTGCTTCCTCTTTCCCCTCACCTCATTGCCATCTGTTATCCCTAAAATACTATTTTTCTAAGTGCCTATAAGAAATCTGTTCTTAGTGGATGTGGGGAGTTTCAAAATGAACTATGGACTCACACTAATGCAATGGGGCCTGAAATCACCCTGGCAGGCAAACACTTTGTATGAGGTGTAATTGAAAACAATACCACAAGTAAAAGACCCAGTTTCCATTCTAAGATTTGCCACACACACAGCATTCAGGGCAAAAGAGACACTGACCAATGCCAAGGGAAAAAAAAAAACCAAAAAAGCGTGGATTTCAGATAAGACTGATCCAGAAACCAAAGGAATTTGGAAAGGACTTTGTAGATACAAAGTAGCAAATGCAGAACATGAAGGAAAGCACAAGAGCCAGCCATTTCCTGGGTGAGTCCACTGAGTTTCAAAAGATGTTTAACCAACATCTAAATGAAAAACCTCCATGGGCATGGTCAGTTGCCAATTGGAAAGAATGAGGGAGACATCATCTCCTCCTGCCCTAATTGCACCCCCTTTCCTATTTAGGGCTTAGCAGGAGGGAGCTGTAATATGATTACATGTTGATGAAGGGATTTCTAGTTGTTGCTTCAGAGGAGACTAACATGACCTATTGGTTTCCTTTGATGTTTTGTTTGCTGACACAACTGCTAAACATTGAAATGTAGTAGAACTATAATTTAGTTCAGAAGCTTATTTTTAAATGTATATTGCAGTCATGAAACTGATTTTTATTTGAAATCCACTTGTCAGAATTTTTTGTCAATACAAGTCCTTACTTCATAAAAGGCATGCTTTATCTACCATCTACTGTCACTTTCATTTGGCTTCCCGAATACCCAGTGAGTTGGGGAGCAGACTTCTGAAAACATAGCTGTTGTGGCATATGTGGGAAGGGGTGCTAGTCCCCAGTTTCTCTGCTCCCCTCACTGTGCCACGCATTGGACCTCAGGGGTGGCCTCCAATACTGTGCCTAGATCAGCCTCAATGCAATCACAGGAGCCCAGAGTTGTGCTGGTAGAAAATGACACAGGGACATTGAAGGCCTTGTGTAACCCTTTCTTTCCTTCCAAACTGGCTGAGGGAGAAAATCAAGATGAATTGCTACATTTGCAGTAGTTCACTTTCCTCCAAGAACAGGTCCTGTAATATGATCTATCCTTCAATAAACATATTTATGTTGCACCAAACGAACTAGGCATCAATGGGCTTTGGGCTAAAATTCAACTTTGTCTCTGTCCTTTTCTCTGAGAAGTTTCTTTACTGCTTTGAAACCCAGCAGAAGTAGCCATTACAAGGACTGCATGAAAAGGAACCCATAGGCCAAGTTCTGCCTGACCTGCTTTCTGCAAGACCTATTTTCTTGGGCCTGCACATTGTTTGTTTTGTTTTTAAACTTGAATTTCAATGTATTTTAAAAGGGCACAAACTCTCCAGGTCACTGCTAATCCCTAATATGCAAACCACTTGGCTTATTCTGTGTTACTAACACTCTTGTGGGCTTCTGACCTTTCCACCTTGGGTAAGCAGAAAATGCTCCTCAGTTAATAGCCTCAAAGTCAGTTTTAGATGCTCAAGTCCCAGGGCCCTAAGAGAAGGAAACAAGGTGGATCAAAGAGTAAACAAACAGGCTAGTCTACAACATATTTTAAAAATTCAGCTAAGCCACTCCCAAGACTCTCAGTTCTACATTTTCTGTTGCATTTGGTGAACCCTCTTCAGTCTATTTACAGTTGGCCCAACTGCATCATAAATCCCATGAGATTTTGCTTTGAGTTTAATATCAACATAGATTGTGTCCTTTTCTCAGCCTGTTTTCATCAAAGCAATGCTGAGGTTGGCCTAAGATGGCAGCTGTCCAGAGAGAGAAGGTGTTAGGGGGAACAGTCATTCTTTCATTGGGTGAATCTAATCTGCCTCCACCTCTCAGGTTCAAAGGCTCTGGAGACACATTCATCTTCCTTTCTCTCTGTCCTCCCCTTTCTGCTCTGACTCCCAAATACAAATGATGTACAAATGGAGAAGACCTTGGTTGGGGAGATAAGAGGAACATTATCAGTCTTTATCTGTTTTTTTAACCTCAAGATCCACATTAGATATTTGTTACAACATGTAAGTTTCTCCTAGTCCCTGGTCATGTCCTGGGATACACATAAAGTCACCAAATAAGCATAGTACATTTTGGGGGAGGGAATCAAATTTGCACAATAGTCAGTCATCTAGAACCTTAATAGAACTTGCAAATGTGCTATAAAACAGAAGGCAAAATTAACTTTTAAAAAAGATAATACACAGGATTATAAAGCCATTTCACACTTATAGGCTTCTTCCAAAGGATTCCCTGGATCCTTAGGGGATGGTTTAAATGTCCTTTGCTATTAGGAGTATCTGTATGAAATTTTGAGAAACACTGTCAGTCTGTAAATTCTTTTCTAAAACACAATCTACTTTTGTATCTGAGAGGAGTATTTCTTTATTTCTGGGATTCATGGAAGGAGAAATTACGTAGCCCTTGACTGGACACTTAAGTCCATTTAGACTTGCCAAAATAATAAAAGGCTTTAGTTGAGTCACTAGACTTCATATTCTCATTTAGAGAACACAGGGATTGTAAAACTTTTGCTGCTGAATCCACTTCTTGTAAATGGCTCCACATATTCAAGAATAAATAGCATAGTTCTGTTATTGTTGGTTTGGGGGTCACTGCTCCATCATCTTGGCATAGTTGTCCTTATGTAGAAGTGTCAAGCATTTGTATTTCTATATCCTGTATTTGTTGGAAAGTAAATGGGCAGCAATAAAGAGACTTTATTACACATGTTTTCTGCCTTGGGTGGCACCTGGAATTTGCTGAGTGCAACTTAAATTTTAAGAGACTCTTGAGCCTCACCTTTTTCATGCCGTGCAAGTCAAATGGAAAACCAAATAATTAGAATAAGCAAGCTGCATGAGTCCTTTCTATTGGTCTCAACTCACTCCAGACCCTGTTGTGGAGTGCCAGCACCTCTTTTGTCCCCTTCCAGCCGTAAAATTTTCTTGATGAGATTTAAACAACCATCTCCTTTTCCCATCTCAGATAATCAACAAATGACTTTGCACATTACCTAAGGCATTATAGTTCAAAATGTCTTAAATGCAAGCAAACAACAACAAAATGCTCATAAGCATTACTTTTCCAGAACATCTAATTCACTTTAAGCTCATTTATTAAAACTTGAATAGTGACTTTAAAGCATCAAGGTAATTTTCATAAGCATTCTATAGACTCTCACTAATAGCAATCACAGGCACTTTGTCCAGACTATCGCCCATCAACTTGTGCAGGTGTCTTTTACAACCCAAAAGTAGAAAGTTCCTATCTGATATGATAGGATAGGTTATTTGGGGAGTCTAGGAATACTATTAGCATTAATTTATATGGGAAAAAATTTGAGCATTTCCAGGCCCCCAAAATAATCTACCAAATCATACTCAATAGGAAAATTCTAGTTTCCGATAGCAAGGAAAGCTGAATGCAGAGCAAATTGCAAGGAATGAAAGGAAGGAGAATGGAAGATGAACAATGTAATTTGCAAAGCATTTTGCTCTTTTCTTTTTCAGAGACTCACCTCAGAATTGGACCCTGTCTGAGTTCTTATAAAATTCCGTTCAATTTTTCTAAGCAAGATGTTTAATTATTATTAAAATGTAGAGGAGAAAAAAATCAGTATCATATCTTTCCAGTGATACTGCATTTTGATAATAATCTCAGCTTTTGGAGAAGGCAGCATGGTATGGTGAACAAAGCCTTAACAGTTTACTTGGGCTAAGGTTTTAATCCCAGAGCCACCATCTATTTGCTGTTTATCATTGGAAATGTTAAGACCTCTCGTTGGCTTCATTTTCTTTTTCATCTGCAAAATGGGAAATGATGAAAAAGATTAAATAAGGCAACAAGCACGAGAACCAAGCCCAATGCTAGGCACAGGGCAAATTTCTCTCCCCTCTTAAAATCAAATGACAGACTATCAACATAGAGTAACTTCCAACCAAGTGCTGACTCTGAGTGAAGGCACTATATTCTACAAAGAGAGTCTTGGTGGCTGAGTTGTGTCTGTTGATTGCACACATCTGGAAACTATGACAACAGTTTTGCTTTGAGCTCAGCTTGGCCCAAATGTAATTCTATATAAGGCAGCGTCTATCTTTCAATTTTTCCCAACACATCATAGCTTGGTTTGAATTTGGGCAAAGGAGTAGGGGTCAAAAGAAATGCACCATGTCTGGGAGGTATTTAGATGGAATAATTTGACAATTATTTAGGCCCCTATGGCCCTACTAGGGAACTGTTTCTGTATTAGCTCACTGACCATGCACAGGAGCCCCATGAGGAAGTGGTAGTATTATGCTGATTTTATAGATGCTTCAATTGAGTCTAGTAGGTTAAGTGACTTTCTCAAGGTCACAGAGATAATAATGCATGAATTTGAGATAAGATCTCAGGGTTTTTGATATGACTTCAACCAACAAGAAAAGAAAAGTAGGTCCTAAGCATGAACTCACTGGCAATCAGAAGCAAGGTTAAGGTTAAGAAAGCAGGAGGATTTGCAGTGTGAAAAATGGGCTACTTGTCAAAGCCTACTTTTTTGAGATGACATTGTGATAAGTAATAGGAGGTGGGGGAGGGGAAGTCCTAGAGAAGTTCCTTGGCCTGTAGGCTCCCTCTGCCCAGGCTCTTGTACATTATGTCACATATGGGCTGAAACAGGGAGTGAAATATGGCTAATTAAGCATGTCATATAAACAATGTTTGATCACTAATTATAAAAAACAGAATTTGTAAAACACTCAGCATAATTTAATCCTCCAGCATTTTTGTGTCTTTGTTTTCTTTTGATTCAGAAGGTATTTTGGGACAAGATTGTCATTCATCCATTCAACAAATATTTATTAATCTACCAAGTATGTGTCAGGCACTACTCTAAATGCTGGGATAAAAAAAAAAACCAACTCTTCGATAAAAGCGCTTAAAGTGCCTTCTCTTATAACCCATCAAGTAGTGACAAAATGAGATTTTCTGGGGAAAAAATTTTAAAAAGTAAGCCAGCCTTTAAAAGAAAACATTTAAAGAAATACAAAGCTATTCTAAAGACACTTCTTTTATGGGTTTACTTGATGGCTTCTTTTCTTTTCTTTTACCTTAAGAAGTTTCCATTTTCCTCTTGCCCTTTTGGTCTCAGGAGGCAATTTGAGTCCCTGTTTGCCCTACATCATCTCCTACTGTGTCCACTGCCAAAGGAAGGCAATCAGAATGTGGGTTTTGCTCAGCTCTGATTGGATGATAAACAGTAATACACTGCTAGCATTTTTTAAAAATACCAGAATGCTGTATTTCATACCCCCTCTCTCCAAATCAAAAGCCTAATGAATGAAATTATGACTGTTGTTCAGGTGCAATTATACTGAGTATGTAAAATTGAAACACTGAAAGTAAATCATACATTTGGATATTACATTACATATTTGAGTTTATGCCAAAGAAGCTAGTAAAGTTTCATGATTCTTGAGTATAATGTCAGGAGACAAACTTGTACAAATCTTATACATGAGCTTTTCCATTTTATCTGTTTTCCATTTATGTCAAGTGGAACACATGGTGTGCCTTAATATTTTTCTTCTCCATATTTAATATCAAGTAATCAAATTCAATCTTGATTATACTAAATTTACCCTTAGGTAACAGACCAAGAAGTTTTCTTAATTAGTATGTAGAAAGAACGAAGAACCACCTCCAAATAACCCTAGAAAAAGGATCCTTTGAACGCCAACAAAAGATCTTAAAAGTACAGCACGTGCTAGTGCATCGCAGAAGACAACGGTGGCTACAGAAGTCCCTTCCAGGGCATGGAAACTGGATAATAACTAAGGAAACTATGGATTATAACGTAAATACACTCTCACAGACGTGGCTGACTTAGCGAGCAAGAGCAGTAGAAAAGGGGTTGACTGCAGGGAATCCTCAGTGCGGGAGACCCCCCCGCGTCAAGCGCGTGCACCTCTGCGGCACCGCACAGTTGAGGTTACGTTGGCAGTGGGGGGGGGCGAGGAATGGCTTCCAGCTTTAGGAAGTCAAACCCATCCTCTACTAGCCAGAAAAGAAGGATGAGTCCGAAGGCTGAACTCACTGAAGATCAAAAACAAGAAGTCCGAGAAGCATTTGACCTCTTCGATGCTGACGGCAGTGGGACCATCGACGTGAAGGAGTTGAGGGTGGCCATGAGAGCGCTGGGCTTTGAACCCACGAAGGAAGAGGTAAAGAAGATGGTCTCCGAAATTGACAAAGAAGGCACAGGGAAAGTCAGCTTTAATGACTTCTTGGCCTTGATGACTCAGAAAATGGCTGAGAAGGATACCAAAGAAGAAATCCTGAAGGCTTTCAGGCTCTTTGATGATGATGAAACCGGGAAGATCTCCTTCAGGAACCTAAAACGGGTGGCCAGTGAGTTGGGGGAACACCTCACTGACGAGGAGCTGCAGGAAATGATCGACGAAGCTGATAGGGATGGAGATGGTGAAGTGAACGAGGAAGAGTTTCTTCAGATCATGAAAAAGACGAACCTATATTAAAGCCAGCCTCTCCAGCAAGTGTGTGTAGCGAAATCAAAGGACTTGCTGAGTTCCTTTCTTCTGTTTTGTGAAATCTTCACTTAAAGGACAGCGCCCATCTCTCCTTTTCCTCCTAAGCTGTCTAGATATATTTATATCCAAATCTCGGGGCTCAATTATAGAATTTCAAAGATGTTTTTAATGTGAGTTTTGATTTTTAATTCTCAAGAGCCGAGCTGGAGGTTGAATAAAGGGCCCTGAAGCTTCAGTCCCATCCACCATCTGCCTTGCATGGGTGGACAGTCTTTAAAGGGCAGAGTGGTTTCTCCTTACAAAGAGAAACACTTTTCTTGTTTTTTCTTCGGTGGTCTTAAATTATCATGCTTCATGTATTATTCCTTAAATTCTGGCCATTAGGTTGGAATCTGCTAGTGGATTAGTTGCTAGCAGATTAGTTTAGTTAGTGCTTTTCATTTGACTAAAGTTAGTGCTTTTCATTTCCACTGCTTTGAAGGAAAATGGTCTGACCATTTATTGGCCTATGAAAGATATTGTTGTAAAGCATGGGCCTGCCTTTGGCTGTTGGTGAATTGTGTGACTTAGATTATTCTCTAACTTGGTCACATGTAAATGATTCTGGCTTTGTGAATTATCTATTATGGATTAAACAGGACCAGAATGTATATGTGGGCTACAGAATAAAAATGAAATTTAATATTGACCCCAGCAAAGTACAATTTGATTAAAGAGATTAAGTTTATGATTTTGAGCAAGTATAAAAGTAAAATTTTAGTTTAGGAAATATCTGATATATCTGAAGCAAATTATCTATCCTTGGAAAGATCAACTAGTGTTTTAGACTACTATAATATAACATGTTCATTTGATTGTTGTGTTATTACAAGTCATTATCTGCTAATTCTCAGAACATCTTGTTTTTTGATAACTGTTCCCCCACCCCCTACTCCCCACTCCCTAGTGATTCCAGAGTGTCTGGCATAATAAAAGTAGTTCACTATTTTATAATCCCAGAAAACTATTTCACTATGGCTTGTGTATTTGTTAGTCTACTTGTTTTCTATAATAAATTAAGCCTTTCTTATTCTGAAATAAGATGCCTAGTCTTTTGACTATTTAAACTCTGACATTAGAACATATTGAAAAATTATAATTGTGGGAAGATAATATAATCCGTTGAGATGAAAACTTAGACTAATGCTTGTTATTATGCAACAAAAGTATTAAATAGTTAAGTTTTCATACAAAGTCCCACTAAGATAAATGCTGAAGTTCTAGAATTTTTTTTTTTTACTTGCTTTGCCAGCAATCTTACCCTTCAGAGAGTGGTGGATCTGATCAGGGTAACTACTACCCTGGGCTTAATTCTCATTAATAAGGATTAATTTGTCAAAGCAGGAATACTAACTGAAGTGATGGGTATGTAGGCATTCACTATGAGAAAAGATTTTGCTGAAATGTCTGGCATACGGCATGGTTACTCACCCTGGCTGCAAATCCTAACATCTAAGGTTCAAGATCTTACTGTGGACTGAAGTGCAGGGATACAAGTGCAACTTGAGACAGCATTGGTGTGAAGGGTCTGATCTGAGGGCAAGAGAAAGAAAGTGGTACTCTGGGATGTAAGAATTCCTGGCATCCGGTTAACCAGAGTTTTGGCCCAGGGATCTGTAAATGAATCAAGGTATAAATACCAGAAACAATGAAAGTTGGCAGAAACTAGGAGAACCAGTCAGCATCTGAGCCATCTGGACTAGGTTCAGTCTTGGCTTCTGGCCAAGCAATGCTAGAAGTGAAAACCAGGAACCCAAACTGAAGGCCAGCAGCCAGGCTACCCAAATCACAGTGTGGTCAATCAAGGAGGCTACAGCCAGTTACTTAAAGGGGTGCCCAGAGGGCACAATTTGTTATTCCACACGCTGGAAGGGGGCTTTAGAGTACTTCAGAGGCCCACTCACTACTAAGGAAGAACTCTCAATGTACTCTTAGTCTTGCTTCTTAATTGGCATATGCTCAGGGCCGGATGGGTAAAGGAAGGGGAGACAAACACAGCAGGCCTAGACTGACATTTCATTTTTAAGAGAAGTGAATCACACATGTCTGGGTGGGTCAGACATGTATGCTAGTCTTTACTGCAACACAAAATACTCAAAGAAGAAAGGACTCTTTCCATCTGGCAGCAGCCACCAGGTAAGCCAAAATGGTTGCTTACAAGTACATCCAGGAACTGTGGAGGAAGAAGCAGTGTGATGCACCTTCTTCTTAGGGTGCACTGGGGCAGTACCATCAGCTTTCAGCCCTCTAGCTTCTGGTCCTACCTGGCCAGAAAAAGGGTGGGATATAAGGCCACTTTAAAAATGATTCTTGGGGTCTCTCTGGTGGTGCAGGGGTTAAAGACAGAGCTATCAAGCTGCTGCCAGTCACTACAGCACTAGTTCCATCCCAGGCTGGCCAGAGAGCAACCCACATGGCGTAGGAGACCTCTCCTGTCTTGCCTGCTGCTCCCCTTAGCAGTATATTTCAGTGGATCTGCCTGTTCTGCTCCCCACTCTCTCTGGTGAATCCTCTCACCCTCCCATGCCTCTGGCCTATACCCCAGCTATTGTATAAATAAAAAATAAATCTCTAAAAAAAAAATAGAGACATAAAAGAAAAGACCACTTTCAAATAACATTACACTGTTTGACTTGTGTTTTATTCCCAGCTTCTCCCTTATAACATTTATGCCATCCACTTCATTTCTCCATAAGCCATAATCATTAAATACATTATTGTTATTTTGAATAAATTGTTATCTGATTAAGAAAAATAAAATATTTTATTCTACCTTTACTTGTTCCTCTCTAATGTCTTCTTTATGTATGTATATCTGCGTTTCTAATAATTTTCCTTTTCTCTTGAACTTCTTACAGACCTACTAATGATCTCAACTATTACTTGCCTGACAAAGACTTTGTCCTTCAGTTGTTGTTGTTGTTGTTGTTTTTTAATTTATACAAGCACTGGGTACAGTCAGAAGCGCAGAAGGGTGAGAGGATTCACCAGAGACAGAGCGGGAAGCAGAACAGGCAGACTGATGAAATACACTGCTGGGGGGAGCAGTAGGCGTGGCAGGAGAGGTCTGCCCCGCCATGTGGGACCCTCACTGGTGGCTGGGGATTGAACCAGTGCTGCAGAGGCTGCAGGCAGCTTCATAGCCCAGCGCTCAACTGCTGTGCCATCAGGGGAGGCCCTCTCCTTCAGTTTTGAAGAATAATTTCACTGAATCTAGAAATCTAGGTTAATGGAGGTTTTTCTTTCAACACTTTAAATATTTCATCCCACTTTCTTCTTACTTGCATGCTTTCTGAAGAGAAGCAAGTATCATTCTTACCCTTTTTCTCTACGAGTAAGGTGTTTCCCCCCTCTGATTTCTTTCAGGAATTTTTCTGTCTTTGATTTTCTGCAGTTCAAACATAATTATGTGTACATTTTTGGGTTTTATCTTGGTTGGAGTTGTCTAAGCTTCCTGGATTTTTGTTTTGTGTCTGTCATTAATTTTGGAAAATTCTCTGCAATTTTTTCAGTTCCTTTCTTCCCCTTATATGAATAAAGCAGTCCCCTTATATGAATATTATACCTTTTGTAATTGCCCCAAGTTCTCATGCATCCTGTTCTGTCTTTTCATTTTTTTCCCTTTACCTTTCAGCTTCGTAAGTTTCTATTAACATATCTTCAAGTTCATGGATTTTACTGTGACCAGTCTGTTAATGAGCCCATCAAAGATATTCTTAATTTCTGTTACATGTTTTTATTTCTAACATTTCCTCTTCATTATTTTCTAGAATTTCCATCTGTTTACAAACACATGTGCTCTTTCATATTGTCCTTTTTCCTATAGACACTTTTTTCTTCAGTGCCCATAGCATAATAATCACAACTATTTTAAATGTATGGTCTGACTCCATCCGCAACCTGGTGAAATAGGAAGGTCTCAAAAGTTCATCATCAGAAATGGGAGATGTTCTAACGGAGATACCATGCTGAGGTTGGTGACTTGATGTGGAGACGAAGTGGGGTGAGGCAAGGGAAGCGTGGCCAGGGCAGCAGCCATCCAGTAAATGGAACATCAGAGGGCCTAACACTGACAGACAGTGCATAGACCAAGAATCTTTCTAGTGAGGCTTTCTCATCCAGAGAGTAGCTCCACTGGTGGTATCTGCATGGGAGCCATTGGCTTGGTTGCAGTGAGCCTGGCTGGCTGCTGTTGAGTGCTGAGCCCTGCACCCTTCCCAGTCAGGAACACCAAGAGAGTAACTCACCACTCACTACCAGCCGGCAACAGTGAGGGAGATTGAGCCCTATCACTCTCTAAAGAGGGCAAGTGGAGTGAGAGATCTTCCCCCTTTCCGCTGCCCCAAGGCACCCAATGCCTGGCATCCATCATCAAGCCAGCTGAGTGGAGAAGGGATCTGCTGTGAGATCTGCCACAAGGTGCCTGCCCGTGCTAGTGAGAGTGTGGGCCCTCCTCCCACTCTCCATGCTGGACTAATGGAGAGAAATCTTCCCCACAGCCAGCCTGCAACTGAGTGACTTGCTGAGCATCAAAGCCCCCAGCCAGGGGAGGAAAAGGAGAGGAGAGGGCCTCCCTGGTGGTGCAGGTGGTTGAGCACAGCACTGAGAAGCTGTCCGCAGCCTCTACAGCGTGGGTTTGATTCTGGCCAGCCAGGGAGATACCCACATGGTGCAGCAGACCTCTCCTGACTCACCCGCTACTCCCCTTGGCAATGTACTTTAGTCAGTCTGCCTGTTCTATTCCCCACTCTGTCTCTGGTGAATCCTCTCACCCTCCCACGCCTCTGGCCTGTACCCCGGTTCTTGTATGTATGAATAAATAAATTGGGAAAAAAAGGAGAGAAGAGAGCATCTTCTGTGCTGTGTTAGCCTTCAACAGCCCCCTCCCAGCTAGAAGGGCAGAGAGAGTGCAGGACTCAGGCCAGGGCAGCAGGGTGGAGGAGACTCCACCCACCTCACTTGGGAGGGGTGCTGAACCACCTGAGTGGATCCAAATACCCAGTGACCTGGCAGTCTGCACCTGTTGGAACATGCCCCACACCTCAGAAAGGAGAAGCAAGAGGATGATCCTGTATTCTGAGATCCCTGATAGAGTGAACATGGCTTATTCTAAAAAGAAAGGTGAGGAGACAGAGTTGATCCTTCTGCCTCACTCCCCGACAGGACTGTGACTGAGTCTGGGCTCCAACTCTCCCTAACTCCCTTACCAGCCACCCAAGCTAAACAAAGAGAAACAATCAAAACAAACCCACAGCACTGACTTACAATCACACCAGAAAGAATGAAATGCATGGGAGTAAAGATAGCAAAGGAAGTGAAGGACCTATATACTGAAAACTATAAGACACTGTTAAAGGTAATGAAAGAAGACACAAAGAAATGGAAAGATATTCAGTGTCTATGAATTGCAAGGATAAACATTGTTAAAATGGCCATGTTGGGGCCTCCCTGGTGGAGCAAGGGGTTAAGATGCAGCACTATGAAGCTATCCACAGCCACTGCAGCACGAGTTCGATCCCCAGCCAGGGAGGTGATCCACATGACGCAGCAAACCTCTCCTGTCTCACCTGCTGCTCCCCTCAGCAATGTATTTCAGTAAATTCACCTGTTCTGCTCCTCACTGTGTCTGGTAAATCCTCTCACCCCCCCTCCCCCTGCCACCTCAAGCCTGCACCCAAGTTCTTGTATGCATAAATAAATCTTAAAAAAAAAACTTAAAAAAATGGCCATGTTTAACCTAAAGTGATTTAAAGTTTCAACACAATACCTATCAAAATCACAATGACTTTAAAAAAAAAAAACAAAACAATTATAAAATTTGGATGGAAACACAAAAGGCCCAACTAGCCAAAGCAATCCTGTGAGAAAAGAAGAAAAATGAAAGAACCACACAACCCGACTTCGAACTACACTTCACATCAGCAATAATAAGAACAGCATAGTATTGCAATAAAAACAGAAACAGAGACCAAAGAACAGAATAGAAAGTCCAGAATGGATCCAAAAAAATATGGACAGTTATTCTCTGACAAAGGAGCCATGACTTTACAATGGAGGAAAGAAAGCCTCTTTGGCAAATGGTGCTGGAAAACTTGGAGAGCCATGTGCAAAAAAAAAAAAAAAAAAAAAAGAAGAAGAAGAAGAATGAAACTGCACCCTTACTTAACTCCATATACAAAACATAATTCAAAATGGTTTAAAGACTTGGATACAAGACCTGAAGTCATAAAATATTTTCGGAAAACATAACTGATACACTCCTGGACATCAACCACGGTGATGTAGTTCAGGACTTGAGAAACAAAGTATAAATAAATAAACAGGACCACGTTAAACCAAAAAGCTTCTATACAGTGAAAGGAATTATCATTAAATTGAAAAGACACCCAACTAAATGGAAGAAAATACTAGCACATCAGACATCCCACAAGAGGTGTCCCCAGGAACACGAATCCAAAATATACAAACCTCCATATTCATACAAGGAACTCATACAACTCAACGAAAAGATGGCAAATAATCCAATCAAAAATGGGCAGAAGAACTAAATAGAGACTTCCTCATGAAAGACATACAGATGACCAACAGGCTCGTGAACAAATGCTTATTATAACTTATCAGAGAAATGCAGATCAAAACCACAATGAGGTACTGCCTCACTCCTGTGGGAGTAGCCCATATCAAAACAAGAAACAAGTGTTAATAAGAATGTGGAGAAAAAGGAACCCTTGTGCACTGTTGGTGGGAATATACACAGGTCCAGTCCCTGTGGAAAGCAGTATGGTGGTTTCTCAAAATATTAAAAATAGATCCACCATATGATCCAGCAATTCTGTCCCTAGCTATCCACCCAAAGCATACAAAATCACTAATTTGAGGGCCTCCCTGGTGGCGCAGCAGTTGAGCGCTGGGTTGCGAAGCTGTCCGCAGCCTCTGCGGCGCCGGTTCGATCCCCGGCTGCTCCTCGGCCACCGGAGGAGGGTCCCACATGGCACGCAGACCTCCCCTGCCGCCCGCTGCTCCCTTCAGCAGTGTACTTCGGTCCTTCTGCCTGCTCTGCTCCCCGCTCTGGCTCTGGTGAATTCTCTCACCCTCCCGCGCTTCTGACTGTACCCAGTGCATGTATAAACAAAACAAACAAATAAATAAATATTAAAAAAAAAATGCCTCTATTAAAAAAAAAGTTTAAAAAAGTTCAAAATCACTAATTTGAGAGATAAATACACTCATAAGATCATTACCACAATACTTACAATAGTCATGATATGGAAACAACCTCAACGCCTGAGTGGATAAAGAAGATGGAGTATACATACACAATGGAATACTACTCAGCTATAGACATAAGACCTGAAACCATAAAATACATCACCCAAAGCAGTGATAGTGAAGGCAAAGATAAACAGCTGGGACGACATCAAATTAAAGAGCTTCTGCACAGCAAAAGAGACAATAACAAAAACAAAGAGAAACCCCACCAACTGGGAGAACATTTTTGCACACAACACTAATGATAAAGGACTGATCACAAACATCTACAAAGAACTGATGAGACTCAACAACAACAAAGAAAATAATCCAGTCAAAAAATGGGCAGAAGAGCTAAAAGGAAACTTCTCTAATGAGGAAATGCAAATGGCCAACAGGCATATGAAAAAATGTTCAACATCACTTGTCATCAGGGAAATGCAACTCAAAACTAAAACGAGATACCATCTTACACCAGTAAGAATGGCACATATTAAAAAAACTAGCAACAACAAATGTTGGCGAGGTTGTGGAGAAAAAGGAACTCTCCTGCACTGCTGGCGGGAGTGCAAACTGGTTCAACCACTATGGAGAGCTGTGTGGAGATTTCTTGACCTACTAAAGATAGAGCTCCCATATGATCCAGCAATTCCACTCCTAGGTATTTACCCAAAGGACACAGAAACAGTAATTCCAAAGGGCACCTGCACCCCTATGTTTATGGCAGCACTATTTACAATAGCTAAGCTATGGAAACAACCCAAATGCCCAAATATAGATGACTGGATCAAGAAGATGTGGTACATACACGCAATGGAATACTACTCAGCAATCAAAAAAGATAAACATATACAGTTTGCAGCAACATGGATGGAGCTAGAAGGGATCATGCTCAGCAAAATAAGTCAGAAAGAAAAAAAAAAAATACTGGATGGTCTCACTCATAGCAGGAATTTAGAAAACCTAAATGAGGGACCAGGAAAAAGACTAATTAATACAAGGTAAAAATCAAAATCAACAAGCAACTATAAACCAGAGACACACTACAGGGGTGTGGGGGGGAGGAGTGGGGAGAGGAAGGACTTGGGTCAAAATAAGGGGGGAGGTGCAATTGTATGGGGAATATAACCAAAATGAAAATGCATACATTGTGCAAAAATGAAAAATGATGTAAGAATTACATAAAGTAAAATAAAATAAAAAAAGAAAGAAAGAACATCAAAAAAAAGATCAAATCTTGCCTTTGAGACAAAAATGGATAGGCCTTGAAGGGACTATGCTAAATGAAAGTCATAAGGAGAAAGGAGAAAGAGTTGATAATTTCACTAATGTATAGAATATAAAGAAACAAAGCAAAAGAACAGACAAATCAAACCAAAACAAACCCTAGAAATCTGATGGCAGAACTGAGGCTAGCAGAGAGGGAGGACGTGGGATGGGGAGTAAAGAGGTCTATGGATGAGGGATATTGGTGCAATGACCGGGGGCATGCTGTGGTAACACACATTTAAAAGGTGCGAACCTACACCCCTAAAACACTAAGTGTTGTAAACCCACATTACCTCAGTAAAAATAATTTCATATTAAAAAATAAATAAAATTTGTGGTGTATCTGAGTGATTCTGCGCTTGGTTTGACTCTTTAGACTGCCTTTTACCTTTCAGGAAACCTTATAATTTTTTGTTGAAAGCAAGATATGATGTATCAGGTAAAGCTAATTGAGATAAACACCCCTTTAGTGTAAGGTTTTGTTTATCTGGCTCAGAGTTAAGTTGTATTTATAGTTTGTTGTAGCTGTGGTGTCAGAAGCTAAAATTTCCTCCGGTGTTGGTAATTTTGTGCCTCCTGCTCTATCTGGATTTCCCCAGAGACTCCTTAAGTAAGGTCTGAGGCTTGTAATTCTTTTAACTGTAATCCCCTGTTATTATATCAGAGCCCTATTGATGTGGTGGTAAGGTAGGGGCTGGGGTTCTACAGTCCTATGATTAGGTCTCAGTCTTTTAGTGAACCTGAGCTGACTATTTCCCTTCCTCCATTCAGAAGACTACGGCAACCTGGAGTTGGGTATACAACTCTTTTCCACATTCCTGAATTCTATTTGCTGATATTTTAAGAGGACTTTTGCATTTATGTTCACAAGTGGTTTTGGCCTATAGTTTTCTTTTCTTGTGATGATTTTGTCTGGTTTAGGAATTAAGGTAAGATCAACATCATAAAATGAATTGTGCAGTGTTCCCTGTTCTTCTATTTTATGAAAGAGATTGTGTAGAATTAGAGATAATTCTTTCAAGATTTTTTAGGGGCCTCCCTGGTGGCGCAGGGGTTAAGACATAACCTATGAAGCAATCTGCAGCCACTGCAGCACCAGTTCGATTCCCGGCCCACCAGAGAGAAACCCACATGGAGGAACAGACCTCTCCTGTCTTGCCCGCTGCTCCCCTCAGTAGTGTACTTTGGTCCATCTGCCTGTTCTGTTCCCCGCTCTGTCTCTGGTTAATCCTCTCACACCCTGCATCTCTGGCCTGTACCCCAATTCTTATATAAAAATGAATAAATCTTAAAAAAAAGATTTTTTAAAATTCTTGAGTGACATTGTATGGGCCTGGAGATTCTTTTGGCAGATTTTTCACCACACTAACACAATGTCTTTAACAGTTATACATTATTCAAGTTATCTATTTCATATTATGTGAATTGTAGTAGTTTGTGGGATGAGGAATTGATCCATTTCATCTAAGGTATAACATTTATTTGTGTAGTATTGTTGATAGCATTCCTTGATTACTTTTTTGATAACTGCCTGGTCTACGGCGATATTATTGTGTGCCTCTTCTCTCTCTCTCTCTCTCTCGTTTTTGGTCAGTCTTTCCAGAGCTTTGTCAATTTGGTTGATTTTCTCAAAGGCCTTTATTTCATAGGTTTTCCTGTTCTGCTTTCAATTTGATATCTGGTATTTCTTTTATTTTCTTTTTATATTCAAAATGGCAGGTTTATTATAAAAAGGGAATTAGGGCCTCCCCTGGTGGCGCAGCAGCTGAGCGCTGGGCTGCGAAGCTGCCCGCAGCATCTGCAGCACCAGTTCGATCCCTGGCCACTGGCGAGGGTCCCACATGGCGCGGCAGACCTCTCCTGCTATGCCCGCTACTCCCCTCAGCAGTGTATTTCGTCAGTCTGCCTGTTCTATTCTCTGCACTGGCTCTGGTGAATTCTCTCACCCTCCCGTGCTTCTGACTGTACCCAGTGCTTGTATAAATAAATAAATCTTGAAAAAAAAAATAAAAAGGGAAGTAAAGGGATGCTCCCACAGGCACAAGTGGACACAAGCAGATAGAAAGGGCTGCCCCTGAAAGGGTCAGGTTTGTTAAGAGAGGGCTACACAGATAAAGGCGGGTAGCCTTGGGAGGAGAGCTGCCTCTGCTCTTCACAAAGGGAAAAGGTTGGTGAAGAGAAGCACCTGCGTAGTCACACGTGGGCAGGAGCCTGCTGCCTTATTTTCTTCTTTGTTTTGCTTTCCTTTTTCTAGGTTCTTGAGGTCGGAGCTTATTATATTGGTATGAGACTCTTCCTCTTTTCTGATGTATGCATCCAGTATTCTAAATTTCCCTTTCCAGACTGTTTTGGTTGTCCAAAAAAAAATTGAAATGTTGTTAAAGATTTGTTCAGTTTATGGCATTTTTAAAATTTTCCTTGAGATCTCTTCTTTGACCTATCTTTTATTTAGAAGTGCGCTATTTACTTTCCAAGTTCTTTGATTTTCCAGTTATCTTTCTGTTGTTGGTTTCTGGTTTAATTCTATTGTCAGAGAGCACATTGACATATACATATAATTGTATAGTTTCAGTTCTTTTCTCTTTTTTTTAATTTGTTTTATGGGTCTGGATGCGATCCATCTTGGTATATTTTCCATGGCACTTGAAAAGAAAGTATGTTCTGCTGTGGTTAGGTGGAGTGGTCTATTAATGATGCTTAGATCCTTTTGGTTGCTAGTGATGTTGAGTTTTTATACAACCTTGTAGGGTAGGGAAAAAGTATCAGGCTTTTCTGCCCTCCCACCATTAGGATAGATGAGGGAACCCTGTGGTCCTGAATGCATGCCTGATGGCGGGGACCTGGAGTGGGTACACCTGGGCTGAGAGACTGAGTTTATAAGGGCGGCGTCAGGGGGACGCCAGCAGGAGCCATGAATGAACGGAAGTGGAGAGAAGAAGAGAAACAGAGAGAACGCCAGAGAGCCCAGATAGAGTGAGGATTTGC
Source organism: Talpa europaea (assembly GCF_964194135.1). Lineage (NCBI taxonomy): Eukaryota > Metazoa > Chordata > Mammalia > Eulipotyphla > Talpidae > Talpa > Talpa europaea. Next base: position 58,744,480 of record NC_140080.1, on the reverse strand, counting down.
TGGGGGCTGGGAGAACTGCCAGCCTCCTGGCCCCCCAGCACCCTTGCCTGCCATGTGCCTGGTAAATCTAAATAAAAGACCTGCAAAAGCCACTGAGGACTCTGACTCCTCCTTTACCCGGTCTGCTGGATCATAGAAAACCTTCTCAGTGTTCTTCCTGCCCCTACAAACCTTGATGATTTTCTGTCTAGTTCATCAATTTTGGAAAGAGGGATGGCAAAACCACTAATTATAATTTTGTATTTTTCTATAGATCCTTTCAATTCTTTAAGTTTTTGCTCCCAATATTTTACAACTCTGTTGTTTGGCACACAAATATGTTGGGTTGCCTTGATTTACTAGTGAACTGACACTTTTATTATTGTACAACAGCTCTCTCTGTCCCTGACAATTTATTTGCTGATTTTATATCAGATATAAAATTCAGATATAAAATCTGAATTTTATATCAGATATATGTCATCTGGTATAAATATAGCAATTCTGCTTTCTTTGATTAACCTGTGCAAGATACATTGTTTTCCATCCTTTTACTTTCAGCTTGCTTATAACATATTTGGAGTGAATTTCTTGTAGACAGCGTGCCATTGGTCATGTTTCTACTTAGGCCATTTGTATTTAATGTAAATGTTGATATATAAAATATAAATCTATTGCTTATTTTTCATTTTCTCTTTGTTCTCTCCATTTTCTTCACTGGTTTTCTCCTGCCTTCAGATTGACTACATAGTACTTTTATCAATTCATTTTGATTTATCTGTAGTGTCTTAAAGTCCATATCGTTGGGTAACTTTTGTAGAGGTTGCTTGAAACATTACATCACATACACATATCTTTTCCCAGTATACTGATGTCATCATTTTACCAGTTAGTGAAGAAACTTTTTCTCCTTTTATATCTCCTTAGATTACACCATCAGCTGAAATATTTCTTCTGCACACGTTTAGAATATGCTCAGTGTTAAAATTTTTGCTTTGGCCATTACATAATTTAGAAAACTTAAGACGAGAAGGAAAGCTTATTGCATTTACCCATATATTTGTTTACCATGTTTTTACTACCTTCTTGATGTTCCATAGTTTCTTCTTTTTTCGGAGAAGTTCCCTAACCATTCCTTTAATGTAAATCTGCTAGAGAGAGTAGTTCTCACACTTTTCTCTCCTCTGAGAATGACTTCTTTCCTCCCTTCATTCCTGAAGGATATTTTCACCAGATAAAGGAATCTGGGTTAACAGTTCTTTCTTTTGGCACTTTAGAAAGTGTGCACCATGTTGTCAAAATTAGAACTAAGTTAAAATAAAATGAAGTGCTTTGAGGCTATAGTCATAAAAGTGTAATTCACCAAGTAAGGAGAGAAGCCCGTCTCTCTGATCTGGTGAACTGTGCACACTTGGTGCTACATCTTAAAAGGAATCGTAAAAATTGAGGCCTATTGAGAGCAGTGAGTAATAAATAAGATGAAAGGATAATAAGCCTTGTCCAAAGAGATATGGTTTAAAGGAACTTAGGTTGTTTTCCCTGAAAAGAAAACATGCTGGAAGAATGTGACCCCCAAAGAAATAAGATTTCTTCCTTATGACTCCGAGGTATTTCAGTTAAAGAGACTAGGAAGAGATTTCAATTTAGTATCAGGATGACTTTTCAGCAACTACACCTGTTCAAAGATGGACTAGGTTACATAAGGATTATGGTCCTGTCCTAAAGACGCAGAGGCCTTGAGGTTGACTGAATATCTTGCCAAGATGCTGCAGGCATTTCAGTCTCTCGATGTGATGCCACCCATACCAGGCATCTCCATTTTCTTGTAGGTTTCTTGGATGTAAAGTGAAATGACCTGCATTTATATAGAGAAATGGATAAATTTGGATAGAGATAGAGCCTTGCTATGACTCTTGTTTGATAATGTTTGTAATTCAAGATGATGTTAAAAAGTGATATGTGTGATTTTAATAATAGCCAAAACTTAAATAGTACTTATTCCATACACCCACTATTCTGGGAGCTTCTACACTACCTTCTATACTATCATGTCTATTTTACAAAAGAGAAAACAATAGCATGGGGACATTAAGTAACTTGTCCAAGTGACAAAACTGGTTAGTGTTAAAGGGAAGATTTGAATCCAATCTGTCTGACTCTGAGTACAGATTTTTTTAAAAAGGCATTATCTGCCCCCGCTGACTCCTTATTTAGTTTAACTTTTAGAACTTGTCCATTCTAATCATGTGTCCCCTTCAAAGGTCACACACTTAACCATTGGTGCTACTGGCCTAGAATGTTTTTAGAGGCCATCTAAAAACTTCCACCATATTCTTCTAAACATTCTCAAGAAGCAAACTTTTCTCCAGTCAGACTGGGCTTAATTTTTTTAAATCTACACCAGAAACTTACCAGATTTGTAGTACAAATCTAATGAACAGGGTGGCTGGAGAAGCTGGTTTAAAACAGTTAATGCCAATGAAATGATAAAGCTAAATTCTTGCATGGTTTATAAACTGTCTTTGAAGGTATTTCCAAAAGAGAAGCATCAAGAAGGTGGTGACTGATGAAGATATTGTTGGAACAAGTCTCTAATCACCATAGCAACCCAGTGTTTTGAAGGAACAACACTCATTTGGATGTGCACATTGATGATATTGTTATTTGCAAAGCTATCCACATCACAGATGCACCGTTTGCTTTGTAAAAGAGCTATTCTTTCATTTATTAAGAAATAAAAAGATAGAGGGAAAAGGCACCAAATAGGAGATATCTATACAGTAAGTACTGAATAATACAGGCCCTCATTAGATGACATTCAGGAGAAAAGACGGTCTTTACCATCTCAGGTAGCAGTCAGGGTCATTTTATCAGCTTAGGACAGTAACAGCTTCCTAATGAGACAGACTTGGATTTAAAGCCCAACCCAGGACAACTTCTTAGCTGGTGTTGGGGAAAACTACTTTGCCGAGTCTTAGTATTTTTTTTTAAAGATTTATTTTATTTATTTATTTATTTTATTTATATAAGAACTGGGGTACAGGCCAGATGTGCGGGAGGGTGAGAGGATTCACCAGAGACAGAGCTGGGAACAGAACAGGCAGACTGACAAAATACACTGCTGAGGGGAGCAGCAGAAGAGACAGAAGAGGTCTGCTTCGCCATGTGGGTTGCTCTGATGCCGGCAGGGGTCGAAGCAGCACTGCAAAGGCTGCAGACAGCTTCACAGCGCTGCTTTCGACCGCCTGCGCCACCAGGGAGACCCCTTAGTATTTTTTATCTATAAAATGAGGGGATTGTACCCCCATGTCAGGTTATTGTAAGAATTAGAAATAATTTACATAAAGTGAGCTGACACAAGCTAATCTGTAAGGGGAAGATATAAAAAATAAAAGATCAGTTGTACCCCAAAAAGAGAGTATAAAAATACATCCCTCTCACACAAGAGTGCAATTAACTCAGTAAAAAGCTGTCAACAAGAAACTTGCCTACTGCAACGTTCACCACAAAGGACTACTGACAGGAGGTTTGGGATCCAGTGGGAGAGGAAGCATTTTAAAATATTATGGCCCTTTAGCAAAGGTAGATTTGCAGCTTGTGTTGGCTTCCCAGCTCTTTAGCTATCTCTTCCATCATCGAGAGTCTGAGAATGAGAGGCCTGAGGCAGAACCCGACTTGTACAGATCCCTGGCGGCTGCACCAGGGCTGTCTGCTGTGGAAGTGCCTCTAGGAAGTGCCCTATCAGTGGGTAAGTGAGGCTGAAACGCAGCCAGAACCCAGCCCTTCGGCCCGGAGCTTGGCACAGGGAGCCATGGCTTTGACTTGACACACAGGCCCTGGCTGTCTCTCTTTCCTGGCTTTATCTACCCAGAGGGACACTTTTCCTCATTTTCACAAGGCATTACCCGTGGTCCTGTCATCACATTGTTTTTTCTTTGTTTTTCTTCTTTAGCTGAGTTAGGCTGCCAAGTTTGAAAAGTCAAGAATTTCATGCAAGAATCGGTATTTCTGGTTTCTTTTGAAATTGAAAAACTGGCTGTTCTTTCCATAGTAGGCCTATGGGAAAGCCTACTGACAACAATCAACATTATGCTGGAGCCAAATGGCTGCAGCTCCCTCCAGGCCTGGACTCCAGTTGTCCACAGGCCCTGGAATACCTGTAAGGTTTGCACACAGGTGAAGACTAGTGTTCTGGACTAACAAGTCTGACTTGCGTGTAGTGGTATAGGTGCCTCCAGAGGGCAGCACTTGAACACATATGGTGACAGGTGAGGGATGCCAGCCTTCAGGTTAGAGAAATTGCTTTCCTCACTCCTCCTGCCCACTGCTCAGGAGAGCCAGAGAAAGGCATTTAGGTCAAGCGGGGCAAGGCCTTGGATGTCAGGTTTTTCCAGGGTGGATAGAACCAAGCTTCTCCCTGTTCTTCCCCCATGAAAGAGGCTACTTCAGAGGCTGCCCGCAAATCTCAGATGACTTCTTGGGCTATTGCAATCCATTCTTTCACTTAATCAAATAGCCAGAAAGAGACAGATTCAGGGAGACAATGTACCCCTGCAAAACTGTTGGCCAAAAAAAGGTGGGGGTATGTGACATGCATGTGTCAGTGCTGCAAAGTTCATGACAGTCAGCATAACTGATTTCAATCCACATTGCTGATGGATTCTGGTTAACCTATGTTAATGAAATGAAGAGCTCCGTATACTATTTATGGCTAGATTAAGCTGATAACTCTTGCTTAGCCTACTTTCAGTGTATAAATCTTGCCAGTGGACAACATAATGCTTTGTTACCAGGTTTTCCCTCATTGGGACTTTCCTCTGGACATTGAGAACAGAAATCTTAATAAGAACATTTTTTTTACCTGTCTCGTTCAAGAAACAGGATTTTCAAACTCCCCCCTCAACATTGATAAAACTGCGCAGTCCCTGGGAGTGACCTATAGAAACATTTCCAAAAATATGCAGCAGCACAATTACTGAGAAGAGATGAGATGTTGTTAGTTAATAAAAATGCCATAAATATAGAATGATGAACTACCATGGGAAATGAATCGATAGAGAAGGACATGTTGGAATGTGGGATAGTAAAAAACACTTAAACTTTGCATGACCTCAAAGAAAGTCATGGTGATATGTTTTGCCAGGTTCCTCAGATAGCATTTTGAGATATGGCTGTTTCCCAAGTCTTACTATGTAATAAGCTGAATTTAGACTCTTTCTGAGCCTTCTTCCTTGGACAGCCTGGAATGTCTGACTCTAGAGGGTTGTCTGAGTTCCTCTTTACACTCAATATCCTTTAGGCAGGATCAGCTTGTGAGACAAGTCTATGGAAGCATCTTGCTTGTAGCAATGGGATAGGGGTGCTTCTCTTTGATAATTTAGAACAGTGCTGGGTTGAGGGTCAGATCTCCCTGGGGTGGTGTCGCAAACTGAAAAAGTAGCAGTGGCACCAAGTTCCTCTACAGTTTTCTACAGCTGTTCCAGATTTTCCATGGGCTCACCTTTAAATTAAAAGAATTTCTGCACTTTCAAGAATTTGAAAACAAAGCCATGTGTGAGAATGTGAGATTCACTCATGTGCCCTAGCAAGAAATAGGTTGCATTCCTTTTTCTGCACTTAGAAAACAAGCACCTCCTTTCCGCCCCTTCCCCAGAATGCCATATATGTAAATGATCCCAAATTAATCTTTAGCATGTGCCCATGTTGTTTTGATTTACTAAACTTTAAAAATATGTTCATTGTTCCCTTTTAACAACTTTTGGCAAGTTTTTCAGAAATTGAAATATATGAGCAAATCAGCAAAATGAGTAAAATTAGCAAGTACCATTTAGCAAGCACTAAAGGTACAAATACCTTTACAACACACAAAACCATCATTATGGTCTCATAATGCTTTATACGTTTTCTTATTTAACTTCACTCTTAATTAGCAAAACACAGTGAAATTAAACAGAGAAGGAAAATTATATATTCATCAGAATAGTATTTTTACATGTCTTTAAATGACTGTTTTTAAGGTAATTATATGATGTAGTAGAAACAAGAGATCTGGATTAGGCCAATGCTGGTTAACTAGAATTTTTAACAAAAACTTAACAGTTCTGGGACATTGGACAATTTACTTACCTGCTGTTATCCTCATTTCATTTATTCATACAGTGGAATTGGTGATACTCAGATCATAGGGAGGAAATAAATGAGGTATATAAAATTTCTGAGATACAATGTTAAGAGGGTCAGGTAACTCTCATTATTAGTTTTTTTCAGGTGATGATGACTTAAGATGCTTAGGTAAATTTTTCTTAACTTTTGAAATAGTTGTTTTTTGAATTATTTAAATGATTTACTTTTAGCACCAAAAATATCAGTGACTGCCAAGATCATAAAAATTAATAATGATTTAAGTCATATGTTAATTGCCTTATTTCTCTTAATAAATCACACAGTGAAACTTTCATTTTTGTATCTGGCTTATCCATCCATTTAATACAAACTGTTATTTAGCCTATAACCACTAACGTATTGTTACCGTACTTAGTAGCTGGTATTTTAAAAATTTCCTTCAGTAGCATTAGCTTTTCCTACCAGGATTCAAAGCCATGTATTTGCCAATTTTCCCCCTCAAATCTCCCATAAATTATAAATACTATATGCTGGCTAAATATTTCCTGTACTTACATAAAGGATACATAAATCAGTATCTATATGATGTTCCTCACTAATAAAAGGAACTTATCTGTTTCAAGAATGAGGCAGTTTTATTGCATATCAAGTTTCTATAGTTCAGTCAAAAGCTTGAGAATAAAGAGTTGCTAAAAAAAAGTCTCTAACTGTTCTCAACTATTTTCTCAATTAGTGTCTGCAAAGATTAGAAGTGCCACTGGTACCATAATTTTGTGTGCACAATCTTCCTGTAGAATATTAGAACATGGGACTTATAGTGTACAGAAAGACCAGTAAAATGTTTGGAAATATATACAGAAATCTGAGGAACTTAGTGGAAAGAAAATTATGTTATTTCTATAAATATGCTAGAGTGCATTTTAATTTTATAATTGAGGAATTATTTAGGTTAAGTCAATGTTGTAATGATTAGGAAATGCAAATACTGGCAGTAAAGGATTTACTTAGGACTTCTCAGGGGGTTAATCAGTAAAGTAATTGAATCCCTACTAAAGAAAGTTCTGTTTTGCAAAACTCAAGATGACTGTCAAAGAGCTATCATAGCTTAATCATCTTGGGATAATACCTCTTAATGAAGCTATATCAAGGGAAATAAAAATCTTTTTTAATTGACCCTAACTGTCCAGTTTGACCCAGCACTGAGGTCCCTGTGCTAAAACCAGAACAGTCCCAGGCAAACCAGGAAGGCATAATCTGCATCATTATATCAAGTATCTGGGTTACTTCATGCCTCAAAAATATACCTTGCCTGACTCTAGTAGTCACCAAGCTATTATTCATTGCCAACTGGGTACCAGATTCTAGAGGTACTTTTATACCTCGTGGTCAAGCATCAAAATTGAAATATCTTATGGTTCTTATGCTTTGTATCTTAGGATGGTAGCCCCAAATGGTTACTTCTGTTTTCAGGTTCGCATTGTTTTAGGAGCCATGAGACTGAATTCAAAAAAGCAGGATAAAAAAAAAAGAGGAAACAGCAAATGCTAGAGGGGATGTAGAGAGAAGTTGGAACCCTGGAGTTTTGTTTGGTGGGGTTGTAGGTTTGGTATAGTCATTATGGAAAAAAAGTATGGCTATTCCTCAAAAAATTAAAAATAGAAATCCCATATGTCCAGTAATCCCAGGAAAAATATTTTTAAAAACTGATTTGGAGTAATATATACATCAACAGATGGCTGGATAAAAAAGATAAGATGCATATATATGATGGACTATGACTCTGTTATAAAGATAAAATCCTTCCATTTCCAACAATATGAATGGACCTAGAGGGTATTATGTTAGTGAAATAAGACAGATGGAGAAAGACAAACACTACGTGATTTCACTTATATGTGAGGTATAGACAAAACAAAAAAAAATGGACTAACAAAATAAAATAATAAACTTTTAGAGTATAAGACCAATTAGTGGTTACCAGAAAAGGGGAAGAAGGAAGGGGGTGAGTTTATCAGGTAAAAGGGGTCAGTTGTATGGTGAACTCAATATATACATATGTTGGTTTGTAATGAGGTGCACCTGAAACATGTATATTGCTATAATGCAATGTTACCTCAGGGGAAGGAAGGAAGGGAGGTAGGGAGGGAAAACAAGATGACCAAAATGAATCTTTGCAGCAGATTCTATCCTGGTTGTGCTGTTGTCATCTCAGAGAGACATGATATCAAGAAACATATAAAAACAATACTGGGTAAAAGTGAATGAAAATGGGCCAAAGAAAGACAGTAAAGAGATTGCCTGCCTTCCTGCCTACCTTCCTACAAATATTAAGCTATATGTGGCATATGCCTGAATATTGTAATTCACTTCCACAAAGATGTCTTGAGTGATCCCTCTGAACCAAGTCCTGTGCTAGAAGCTTGGACTACAAGAATGAAAGAAAAGTGGACCTGCCCTCAGGAACCTTCAATCTCATGGGGATCTCAGTGGTGGCTGTTTGCCAACCTCTCCTGCAGATGCACTCTCTACTCTTCCTGCCTTACTCCATGCCTCCAGGGATTTGACCTGTGTACACTGCATCTCTGGAGCTCCCTTGCTCTGTGGCTTCTGGTTGAGTTCAGCCAATAAAGCGAATTGTTCTGGCATGCTGGCAACTTTGTCAGTTCCTCTGTGAATAGATTTCCCTCTTTTTTTTAAAAAAAGATTTATTTATTTATGGATACAAGAACTGGGGTACAGGCCAGATGTGCAGAGGGTGAGAGGATTCACCAGAGACAGAGTGGGGAGCAGAACAGTCAGATGGACTGAAAATCACTGCTGAGGGGAGTAGCGGGCAAGGCAGGAGAGGTCTGCTGCACCATGTGGGTTTCTCCCTGGCAGTCTAGGGATCAAACTGGTGCTGCAGAGACTTCAGATTGCTTCATAGTGGGGTGCTTAGCCCTTGCACCACCAGGGAGGCCCACATTTCTCTCTTTCAAATCTGGAACCCTCATGGGGCTCCTGTATCCAATACTGAATTTCCTTACATCTCCTCATTTCTGTAAACACTCCCTTCACAAAGTTATTTTCAGGATTTCATCTGAGGGTGCCTCCTGTTCCCTGTCTAGACCCTGACTGATTAAAATGTAAATAAACTATTCAAATAAAGGAAGACAAGTGCAATAACAAAGTTATTACAGGTAGAATTGTTTAATAATGGAGAGCATGATCAAGAATGTTCCAGACAATGGAAATAAGTAAATCTTCTTAATCTTAACATTGAAGGATAAGTAGCAAGTGGAAGAAAAACTTGGAAGGAACATTACAACTATTAGCAATTTAAGAAAGCTAGAACACAAAGTATATGGAAGGAAGAGTGGGTAACAATTGGAAGAAATAAACCACGGTCAGGCCATGTAAATGTGCTAAACAATTCTGTCATCACACACACACACACACACACACACACACACACACTGTGTCAACAAATGTCCTAGGCACTTATTATTCATTGGACAATAAAACAAAGATCCCTACTCTTAGGAGAACACAAACAATTAGCAATAGATTTAACATAAACAAATTATATGTTCTATTAGTAGGTAATAATTGTTACATTAAAAAGAAAAAGTAGAGGAAGTAAGGAAGATCAAAATGACTTGGGGAGTAATAGGTTGCAATCTTAGACAGGAATAGGCCTCATTAGTTAGAGCACATTGAGAAGGCAATTTGTGCAGCATTGGAATAATGGAGGGAGTTCAGGATGTAGACATCTGAAGGAAGCACACTCCAAGCATAGGAATCAGTCAGTGCAAAGGCCCCATGACAAGATCATTCCTAGTCCATGAACCTTAATAAGGCCAGAGAAGCTAGAAATGAGGTGAAAAAAAAAGAGGAATGGGAGTTGAGATCAGAGAGTTTCAGGATGGGGAAGGTCTTAAAGAGTCTTGAAAGCCATTGTAAACCCTTTAGATTTTGCACTAAGGGAGATGAAGTCATTGGAGACTTAAAGTACAGACTTCAATGCTCTAACTGAACTTTCTAAGTACAACGAGAATCAGCTAAAGAGATGTAAGTATGGGGATACCATGGGAGGGAATACCAACTATAGGGATACCATGGGGGGCTTCTTATGATCCTTACTACTCAAAGGGCAGTCCAAGAATAGCAGCATCACTCGCCTGGCAATTTTGCTAATTTTTGGAAATGCAGAATCCCTGGACTTGCACTGAATCAAAATCTGCATTTTAAGTAGATCCCACGTGGTTCACTTGCACAGAAGACTTTAGGAAGCACTGCTTTAAAGGATCCCTCTGATAGGAAGGTGGAGAATGAACTTGAGTTAGGTGAGACAAGCCAAAGACAGGTATGGGGGGAGGCCTAAAACAGAACAGCAGCAGGGATGTAAAGGAGGGGACAAATACAAAGGAAAACAAAAAGGAGGATAATCCCTAGCGCATTGCAGACAATTCTTACATATTAATTTTTAATGTTATTTTTATTTTTACTTTAATATATGAAGTTAATTTAATTTTAAATGATTATTAATTTTTAGTTTAAGAATAATTAATATTCATAGAAGTTTACAAGGAAATGAATAGTAGAGTCCTATTACCCTTCACCTAACCTTCACCAATATTTACATTCTGTACAACTACACACAATATCAAAACCAAAAAATTAACAGTGATACAATCCATATTTCAGATTTCACCAGTTATACATGAACATGTATTTGTGTCTAACCACTTTTATCCTATATGTAATGTTGACACCAGTCAATACACTCAAGCCATCTTATTATTTCTTTATAGCCATGTTCATTCCTCATCCCTAACCTATCATTTATCTATAATCATTTGCATAAATGAAATCATACAGTATGTATCCTTTTTCAACTGACTTTTTTCACTCAATGTAATTTCCTTGTGGTTCATCCAAGATGTTGTCTGTATCAATATTTCACTCCTTTTTTGTTGTTAAATAGTATTCCATGGCAAGGATGTACCAGACTTTGTTCTACTTACTGAAGGACATTTGGGTAGTCACAGTTGGGGCTAGGATGAACAAAGTTGCTATGAATAATCATATATAACCTAGATACTTTTTGAATGAATGAATGAGACAGAATGTCTAGGATTTGGTGAATAGTTGGGGGGTGAGGAGTGGCATAATTAGTAAAAATTGAGCCAATACAATGTGCACCCAAGTACTAAAAGTAGTACCACCAAGTAATACAGTTTGTTATATTTCATATATGCATGTATACATACTATACATTTGTATATATCCTTTGCTACTAGTCAAATAGTATCCTTCTAAAAATAAAACAGTAATTTAAATGAACAAAGTCCCCTTTCTCAGTTGCTATCTGGCAGCTCTTACATGAGCAGCTGTCCCAGAATATTCCTGGGCCAGAGTCCTCTCCTGAGGTAATGCTTCTCCAACAGTGCAGACACAGGGGTGCAGCTCCCTTCTTTCTCCCCTAGCCCAGGAGTAAGCACAGCCTGACCACTCACACCTTACAACCAGGCTTGACTCTAGGGGGACACAGCACAGAACAGGAAACCACTGAAGACACAGTGGCCCCTCTGTAAGCTACCTACTGATAACCTGCCCTTAGGCGCTGTGGTCAGGGCCAGCCCAGAAGCAGCTGTTTGAAAAACAGACTTCATGTGAAAGAGACTCATTTTCCAACCTGAAAGCACTGGCCAGAGGGCCAGGGATCAGCTGAGGTCTCCAGAACAGAGGTGGTAAACCCCCCTCCCCCCATTTTGGTGCTTACCTTTCTGAGTCTTGCTCCACTCCCAGATATCTTCAGAAAGGAGCATATTTCCTTGTCTGGCAGCTGCTGCCAGGGGTCACTTCTGCATCTTCTCCCTCTGGAGGACAGTGGGGCTTATGTCCCAGATCCCACAGGACTGCAACCTACAGAAAAATTGTTCTTAAACAACTACACCCTCAGGGCACTGCAAGAAGCCACAGACCCAAGAGCTCAGTCTTATCATAAAAAAGGCCTACTGCTTTTATCATCATCATAGCTGCAGCCTGAAGGGAAGGTTTCTAATTAAACTGACTTCTAAAAGCTGACTGTAAACCCTTCCACAGGCCTCAGGGCCTTCTTGTATCTTTGTACTCTCCTTTGGCTGACTTCTAGCTGGCTTGTGTCTCTGGGAAGGGAACTCTTGTAGGAGTTTGGTGCCATGGTTTTTACAATTGCTATTCAAAAAGATTGATTGCCACAAAAAGATTGATACTCCTTGATCCCCTGAATCTGAAGACCAGGGTAGTTTGTGTTCCTGGCTTCCATAGGACTGTGACAATTGAAGAGACAGTTCTTGACAGGCTGTTGCCCCCAGAGCACTGCACAGCCAGCCACGGAAACACCCTAATCTTTCAGTTAAAGAGGCCAATTTGTTCTGGAGCTTTGACCTAGGGGATGGCCTTTGGGTTTGGTACACTTCTTGAGGCCTACAGATGGGTCTCAGGGAATGGAGGCCATTGGAGGCAATCTTTGCACTCTGCCAGTATCTCCCAACTCACTGGCATCTCCCAAAAAGGAGCTTGTATACTCTTCCGGAGAATAAATTTTTACAACTGCTATCCAGAGGTTACTTCCAGATACTTAAGGTTACCATGGAAATTAAAAACCAAATTAAAACATATTTGCCAATGTCATAATAATGTAGCTGGATTTTAAAGAAAAATGTGAGTTTTAATCAAGTATAACATCACTTTTTTGCTCTGATGGTCTACTGATTTCCACATGCCTTAGCTCATTCAATAAAAATCTCAGCACTTCTAACTCACATGGGCCTTTACATTCTGTGGGTCCAGATACAATACATCATTTGGCAGTCTGCTTGGGTTGGCCACTAGATTGAAGGAGAGAGCAAAATCTGGAATGATTCCCATATGTCTAGATCTGGTGACAGGGAGACTGTGACAGGGTGAGCCTGAGGAGAAAAGGCTGGATTCAGAACTGTTGAATCTGAAATCCCTGTGGGCCATGCCATCAGAGGACAGCCCGCACAAGGATGGCAATTCATGTTTGTGGTTCTAGGTCATATCAGCCAAAGAGGGTGCCTTGGCATTGACCCCAGGAACAAGACCGTGGGGAATATGAACATCTAAGGGTGGGGCAGAGGAACAAGGGCCAGGAAAAAGATTGAGCAGGTATCTGGTGCCTGGTAAAGCACCTGGCACATAGCAGACACATGGAAATGTTATAGGGCAGCCCCGATATTGAACAGGTTGCCTGGCTGTGGGTCCTCACCCGCGCGCTTAAAAGGGACTTATGAATACTCCACTACAGGCACACACAAAAGGTTAATAAAAGTTTATTTACAAGGGAAAAGGAAAGAAGGAAAATGTACAACTCAGGGAGAAAATAGGGAAATAAAGTATTTAATGCGTCCTACCCGATCCACTGACCTGGAAACCCAAAAACATTCTCAGAGCTGGCCAGACGCTGCAAGCTGGCGGAGAATCAAAATGCGGGACCCCTTCAAAGCCCACGTGTCTGCCTTTATACGAACCTGGCTGCTTAACCCCACCCTCAGGTCCCAGCCACCTTCCCTTTGGTGGTGATGGGATTTGGAGTTCCCAGTGTCTTTGGCTTTGGCCTGGGGTGGGGGTGGAGTCCACAAAGCCTGTATGGGATTAGCTTTAGGACATCCTTTCCCCCCCTAACAGAAATATTGTTTAGGAGTGAATACACAGGCAGTGATTGGAGGTTGCAGGGGCTTAGATGGGCAAGCAAGTTCAGCCCATTCAAATGTGCCTGGAAACCACAGGCTTGTGTAACATGACTTGTCTGTGCTTTTCAGATCATCTGTGGGTCAACTGATTCCACATCAATGCCTTTGTCCCCTTCGTGCTTGGTCTTGTTAATTGTCAGACTAAGGGGTATCGCAGGATTCCCCCAACCTGTAACCTCTAAATGGGTTCTGCCATTGCCACATAAAGACAACAACTTCTTAGTGTGAAAGAAGTTTAAGAGAATAGTGTGCACAGAGAGAAGAAAGAAGAGTCGTTTTCCAATAAAACACCCAAAGTGACCCATCCCGTCGTGGGTAAATGTCCAGCAAAACAGAGTTGGCCCAAAGCAGGACTGCTGAGGCCTAAAAGATTGCCACAAGTTTAAGGCAACTTCTGGTTGGAAACCATAGGAAAGGGGCAGAAGGGGTCAGCAAGTCTGGAAGGAAAGGACCAAAATCAAAGTACAAATGAAGGTCACTGCTGCCATTGTCAGCCTCCCCATGGACCCACGTGTCTCTCCCAAGTGTCTCCACATGTCTTGAATCCATGTACCTACTTCTGTGGCCCCCAAGTCCCCAGTGCAAGTCCAAAGCAGAGAAGCAAGTGGGACTTCTTTACATGTCTCTCTGCTCCATGTGCCTCCTCCAAGAGTCCTCTCCAAGATTCTTATCTCTGTGTCCAAGTCTTCTCTCCAGTCTCTTTCTAGCTTCTCCTTGCTGCTTAGTTCCATCCTTCATGAGGTGGGGCAGGGAACCTGGAACCTTGCCTTTTTATGGTGATTATACTCTTACTTTCTCACCATTTCTCTAGGGCCCTGAGTCGCCCACCCCTAGCCATCTATTCCACCTGCCCATGTTGTCACACTCTTCAGAGGGGAGCTGACAAGATAAGCCCACTTTTTACCGCTCTATATGACCTCTCATTGCATAATTGTGGTTCATTATTGTCCTGAAAGTTTCTCTTTGTAGGGAAGAGTTGGGAATAGATAAGATAAAGAAAATTTAGAGGATAAGAACCCCAGTGAGAACAGGGTAGAATTAAGATGAAGAGCAAGGTGACTCTGTGCTGCTAGTAGTCTGAAAGGCAGGGGGAGAGCCCATAGAGAATGGCTTTATTTAAACCAAAGGATTAGTTACTCAAAAATAAAACCGTTGCTAGTCAACTGTGCCAAATGCCACATGGAGGGTAAGAGGGAGAGGGGACAAAAAAAAAGGTGTGGATTTGGTAATCAGTAGCTCCTTGATGCCGTTAGCAACAAACATCTTTCACAGTGAGCGAGTCCAGCTGCCCTGGGTTGGAGTCTAGGGGAGATTAGAAAGGGTGACAGCCCAGCCTTTCTCAGTGCACCAAAGCATCACCTTCCTAAGCAAAACCCACAGTCATTCTTGATTCTTCTCGTCCTTTCACCTCACAATCCTGCCTTCAAAATAAACCCCAAATCTGACCATTTCTCTCTGCCCAAGGAGCTACCATGTCTCATCCTGGAGATTCAAATAGCTTCCTAACTGGTTCTGGTTCCATCTTATGCTTCTGTGATCCATAGTTTACACAAGAGCCACAGCGGTCTTTAAAAACAATAAATCAAATAAACTTTAAAAAAAAACAGTAAATCAGATCATATTTTTGCTTTTTGTGGATTCCTTCACATTTATCCCATTTTGCTTTTGAAAAAGTGGTCATTTCTTACTCTGCTATATGTACTGCATAGCTGTACTCTCTGCCCTTTTGTCTAATATCAAATTTCTCCTTTCTCTCTCTGCACTCTGCTACACTGGGCTTGAAACAGTGCTACAGCAGGGGTGCTAGGTCGGGTCAAGGGACAGTGGCCAGAAGAGGAAGGTCACTGTGGGCTCTTCACCCACACACACAATTGCAAGACCACACGGGCTCAGGGAACCACAGTGGGGTTTATTTGACAAGCAAGGGAAACAAAGAATCTCTAAGGCCACAAGTGGCCAGCTATCTCACCCCAGATTGTATCCACAGTGTCCAGAACTCGCCAACAAAAGGCTACTCATCCAAGATGGCGCATCCCATGAAGTGTCCAGAGCTCAGGCAGTCGCAAGCAGCGGGTAGGATCTAACTCCTGCAGCTGGAGGTGCTCACAGGCGGGGCCGCTGAGATGATGCTGCAGCAGCACAGCCAGAGTCTGTATGTATGGATGGAACAGACCGGACCTGAGCCAGACAGCAATCAGTAGATAGTGCCAGACAACCAGTAGCAGCTAAGAGCTCTTAAAAGTGACCCAGACATAAAGTGCTCCCTTCTCCCTTCAGAGGTTGTCTGCTGATCCTTTTTTCATCGTTGGAGGCCAGGAACAGAGTTGGAGTCTTCTATCTCCAATTACATTGCTCTCTATGGCTCGTAAAACATTTTCATTTGTATTAATGAATGTGACCAGTTCAACAATTCTGTAAGAGAGATAAGAGAGTGGCTGTAATGTTCTTTAACTGATAAAAAGAAGCAAATAATTGCAGAAGTTTAGAGCTGGGAATTACCATTGGGATTATTTCTTTCAATAATTTCTCATTTTTAGATGAGGATTCAGAGGTCCAGGGTACACAGCATGGTAGGGTTTTTGATGGCACTTGATCTCTCTCTGTTTCAAAAAGATTTATTTAGGCATACAAGAACTGGGGTGTAAGCAGAGGTGTGGGAAGAGAGAGGATTCATCAGAGACAGAGTGGAGAACAGAACAGGCAGATCCACTGAAATACACTGCGAAGGGGAGCAGCCGGAGAGGCAGGAGAGGTCTGCGCACCACGTGGGTTAGCTCCCTGGCCAGGGAGCCAACTCGAACTCATGTTGCAGGGGTTGGTGAGAGCTTGATAGAGCTGAAAGTTTAATGTCTGCACCGTCATGGAGGCTCAATAGCATTTGATCTCTTAAATCAGAGAACATTATAGTTTCTATCTATGGCTGGCAAACATTTCCCCACAAAGGGGACACTTTTAGAAGAGCATACTCCATGTTTAAATTTTTAAAATGTGAATTATATCCTTTAAATTTATTGAATGAATAGTTGAATGATTGAAGATAAAGAAGGGACAGAGAGAAGAAATGCTAGTGAAATTAATTACTATCAACAAATACATAAATAATTTGGATATTTAAGCTTTTGTTTTATTTCTCTTAAACATTCCTTCCTGGATTTTTTCCTTTTAATTTTTTTGCAGAGGGGAAGGAAGGACTGCCTCCTGCCACTGTGGAAGAACACCCAGTACCAGGCCTCCCTGGTGGTGCAAGAGGTTAGGACACAGCCTATGTAGCTATTCAAGCCACAGCAGCAGCACAAGTTCGATCCCCAGCAAGGGAGCTACCCACATGGTGCAGCAGACCTCTCCTGATTCACGCGCTGCTCCCCTCAGTAGTGTATTTCAGTCAGTCCTCCTGATCTGTTCCCCACTCTGTCTCTGGTGAATCCTCTCACCCCCTACACCTCTGGCCTGTACCCTAGTTCATGTATGCATAAATAAATAAATCTTTGGAAAAAAAAATAAAGAACACCCAGTACCTGGGTGAGAACTCCAGTCTCTCATCCTCTCAAGCAGGAGTAAGTTATTTGACTCATGGGAGAATCCATTAGCTGATGCATCTCATAATTTATAGAGAATTCATTAGGGATGCACTCTCTTTCCCTTCCTGAACTTACTGGTGCCAGACAGCAAATTCCAGCTAGTCTGTCCACAGAACACATACAGGGCCACCAGGCTGCACAAGGCCAGAGAACCATTTGCACTGTGTCCTAGAGCTGAGGCCAGTGCAGTGGCACAGGCTTCTCTGTCTGTTTTCTGCACAAGTGACCAACAAGGACTCCAAAGGTTGTCTGACTATGCCAGTGACAGGGTGAGCAAATCTAAGCAGAGATGATATGGTGAGTCCATTATGGCCACATGTCTAAGGCACACTAAGTCTAAATTTAGCACTAATAAACCTGACTTTTTGAAGTCCATCTGTCTGACTCCGCTATTTCTCAGTTAATGTCACATAAATCTTCTTGCTATCTTTCTTAATTAAGATGCACTTGTTTCTAGGTTTCCCTAGTTACCAACTAGTTATCTGTAATATTTTATAATCCACTTAAGTCTTGAACATACTGATGTCATAATTATGAAAGTAACTGGATTCACATGAAGTGCTGCTTAATCTTAACAAAATGGCAGCTGTGAAAACAGATGAAATAATTAGGGGAGGAAATTCTTGGAAGCTTGAAGATATTTTAAATATTAGTTAGCAACATTCTATTCTCAGGATTACACTTCAAGGAGGAACTTGAAGTAAGAAAAGCCTGCAACTGCATATCCTAAACAACTGGTTCCATTTTCAACAAAATTTGAGTTTGTTGAGAAAGAACGTGCAGATACCAGCCATGACCTCAAGCAGGCCCAAATGTGGACAACAGCAAACTTATGAAAAGGGTGCTTAGGGTCAGATTGAGCTGGACAGTTTCTGTGACTAACTTTTCCAGAACTCTCTTCTTCTCTTCCTGAGAAAAATGACCCAAAGTGCTGCTTCCTCAATGGGCCAACTGGTCACCTCTCAGGATAGGACACATCTGGTGTGGACTGTAGTTGCTCAAAAGTGACATGAGCCTACTTTAATAATAATAGTGCAAGTTTTTTTTTTTTTTTGAGCTGATCTATTTTCCAACAGAGCTAGGAGTTTCCAACTAAAACAGAAAATTAGTGGGCAATCAAGGCAGTTAAAATGGGGTGTGGGCTGGACTTTTGGTGTGTCCTATTAATTGTCCATCTCATTGCTCTAGTGGAGCAGAGAGAAACTCCAGACTGCAGGCTGTTCATACACAAGGACCAACTTCTAATGGCTCTGAGGACTAGGCAGCCAGAACTCTGAGTGTGACCCACTTAGAAAAGTGGGCACATAATATTTACCCATTGGATCAAACCCTTAAAACTTTCAAAGAAGGCCTCAGACTATCTTGTGTTTCAATAGCAAGAGAAGCAAAGTCGCTGTACCCTGCTATGGTGACTAACAGTTACATTTTTGTAAATGAATTATCGAAGGGCCACATTTTCAGTTCAGCTAGTGAAATATACTGTAGAGGGCCTGAAATAGTTATCTGTGCATTATTTATATCTAGATGTTACCACTTTATCTAGTTAAAATGTTTCCATAGTCAAAAAATGCCAAGCAAATATGCAATTAACTCAAAATATTTCACCTAAGAGGTTACTTTGTTTCGCATTGTTGCATGATTCCAATTAAAGATATTTAGGGCCTCCCTGGTGGAGAAAGGGGTTAAGACGCAACCTATGAAGCTGAGTGCAGCTTCTGCAGTGCCGGTTTGATTCCCAGCCGGCCAGGGAGCTACCCACATGGCGCAGCAGACCTCTCCTGACTCTCCTGCTGCTCCCCTCAGCAGTGTACTTTGGTCAATCTGTCTGTTCTGTTCCCCTCTCTGTCTCTGGTGAATCCTCTCAACCCCAACACCTCTGACCTGCACCCCAGCTCTTGTATGCATAAATAAATCTTTGGGGGGAAAAAGACATTTGTCTGTCTATATATGAATATACACATCATAAATTTCAGATATAAAAAACATTTTCAAGGCTCTTATGAATCCCATCAAAACATTCTTGTGTAAAAATAAAGTAGCTAAAGGTCATTGTTCCTGATCATGTGCACAGCCCGCCCTCTAGTGGTCTCCTTCTAAAACCTTACCCAATTTTAAACGATGCCCTTAATCTCAAAATATTAATAGGAATTAAAAATATTAATAGGATTAAGAACTGTGTCATCAAATTAACAGAACAAGGCTAAACCCCTGACATGGATAAAAATTAAATCAGAAGAAAGTGAAGGTCCTTCCAGAAGCTGGTGGCAACTTCATGAAAAGATACTGCAAAGTTAATGGTAAATAATTATGTTAAAATTTTTCATTTGGTAAAGTGTCTTAATATAGAGGACAAATGATAGATGGGTGTAAAATGTGGTAATTTTTAAAAGTGATATTTTTGTAACTACTAGTACTGATGTTATTTTATTATTATAGTAAAGAGACATTCCAAATGTTCTTTAAGTAAAGGAGTTTTTTTCTGGAATATAGTAAATAACATAAAACAGATAAATATCCCCTTTGTGGGGAGTTAAGATAATCTAACTTGTTTTAGAGATTTAATTTTATCAAAGTACATAGTTATTTAATTTATTTAACTTTCCTTAGTAAAGTTTTAAACATTTCCATTTGGAATGCTTAAAATTGATGCATATCACATTAAATTTAAAAGGAAATTCATTATCCAAGAAGGAGAAAATTAACTGTGACTTCATATATCTTGACGAGTTTATGAGTCTGTTTTTGCTTTCGTTAAAAAAAGTAGTAAACCATGTAGGTAAAAACTCAGTTGAAGAAAAAGATTTTCGGAAAACAAAGATCCTCTAGTACTTTTAACTAATTCAGTGTTTAGGCAGGTTTGCTCTTGACAAAGAAATAAAATGAAGTTTGAAATCTGTGGGGCTGTGATACATACTACTGTGGCCTTCAATTTCAAGTGGTAGGCACTACCCATCTCCAAGTAGTTATTTGGAATCTCCAAGGTTCCCAACATCCTTTCTGAGCCCAATCTTAAACTCATTGTCCAAGGTTAAAAAATAAAGAAATAATTAAATTACATGAAAAAATAAATTTCAGGATCTTCAGATGATGACCTTATTGACTGTCATAAAGAATGTAAGCAAAACAGGGACTTGCTTTGTCTTTTTACCTTATATTCCAAGTTTTCATATGTCTCAAGCAAATTAGCTTAAATTGTCTAAAGCCATAAAGAAAAATGGGCAGAAAAATGCTTTGGATTACCATATGTTTTCAATTGGTGCCTACAGAACTAACCTAATGGAAAGCATTTGATGCAGGTTTATTTTTGCTTTTGCAGTAACAGCAGGAACATGAAGCTGCCACTCTTGGTGTTTATTGTGTATCTGCTATGGTTGAAAGGTTGTCACTGTGCACCTACTCGGAAGGATAAAACTGCTATCCATGGAAACCTGAAGGGTATGTTTGGTTTCTTTATCTGTGCCATGTCCTGTTTGCATGTCTTGCTGGCATTTCATAGTGATTTACAGTTGAGAGATAACTGTATTTATTACAACCCTCTAGTTTCACGGTGAGCCCCGCTAGTCTCTTAAACCAAATAGACATGACGCCAAACATCTGGATAAAAACAGAAAATTCCAATCGAGTATCTGAGACTGTTCATATATCCAGATGTTTGTTATCATGTAGATAGAACTTGCCAACTTTTGGGCTGCATTTCTTAGTATCGTCCAGATGTTTGGTATCATCTAAGCACAGTTTTAATGAACAGTGAAATTCTTTTCTAGCATTTGAAAATTTTAAACAATTAAAGTAATCTGTGTAGTTATTCTTTGGATAGTGAAAGAATGGGTTATGACATTGAGTCTGATTGGTTTGTGCTCATTAACTGGTGACCTTTGCTCTATGATATATACTTTGGGTATTTAATGTTTAGAAAAATACATTAGCTAAAATGTATCTGATTTGGGATCTATAATTAAGTATGAAGGCAAGAATTAGCTCCTTGGAGAGTCACATTGGTTTTTGTGAAGAAAGAATGACAAAAATGAAAATGTAGAGACATTAAATGTTTATGAAAAGTATAGAAGAGATGACTAGTAAATTATTAACAAATTTTGGATTATATGAGAGACATTCTAGGCCCAATGACCCCTGGGAAGATACTTGAAGCTAAAAGAAAGGGAAGTTGTTGGAGGTTCCCAGTTGGGCATTTAACATAAATTGTGAAGAAAATTTGAACTTTTCTCTAATATAAACACACTTGTGACTTAAAAGCAAGGAAAATAATATAATAAATGAAAACAGGCCCTGAGGAAAGTGACAAGAATGAGATTAAATGAACCTGATTTGTCTAGGAGCTCAGAAGTGAGGAACAGAAGGGACTGTCAGTGTGTGTGTGTGTGGGGGGGTCTATGTGGGGGCCTACAGCTAATTCATTATGATCTGCTTTCAGCGTTTAGTGCTGTGAAAGAACAAGTAAGCCTCTATTTAAGGGACATGAAAAATTGGTGAACTCATTACATTTTCATACACTGTAATCTGACCAGTTCGCAAAAAAAAACATTACAACTATCTTTTAGGATTTCCAGAAGCTGGGAAGATAGATGTAGATGAAGAACTGAAGAAGGCTTTGATTGGTATTAAGCAAATGAAAATCATAATGGAAAGAAGAGAGGAGAAGCATATCAATCTAATGAAAACTCTGAAGAAATGCAAAGAAGAAAAGCAGGTACAGAAATTGAAAATAATATCTGCTCTTATCTGAACCATAAAACATATCTGGACCATAAAATTGCACTTGTTAGTGTAATTGTTGAGTTACTTGTTTTCCCAAATAATAGATTATCTAGACAGCAGCCCTTATTGGTGGAAAAATATAGCAAAAGTGTTAAATTTTTTTAAAGAATATATGCTCTTAGAGTAGGGTTTGCAGAACTCTAAACCCAGAAATTTGGGGACTTCATCTGTTTGGGAAATGCTGCTTTTTTTAAAATGCTTTAGACTTATTCTTTCTAGTTAGGCTATTGAGTCAAAGTGATTGGGAGTTTTGGCTAGATCAGTGGTCTCCAAAGTTTTTTGATCTCCCATCTTTATAATAAAAATCTTTTTTTTTTAAAGATTTATTTATTTATTTATACAAGCATTGGGTATAGTCAGAAGCGCGGGAGGGTGAGAGAATTCACCAGAGCCAGAGCGGGGAACAGAACGGGCAGACTGACAAAATATACTGCTGAGGGGAGCAGCAGGCGGGGCAGGAGAGGTCTGTCCCGCCATGTGGGACCCTCGCCGGTGGCCAGGGATCGAACTGGCACTGCAGAGGCTGTGGGCAGCTTCGTAGCCCAGCAGTCAACTGCTGCACCACCAGGGGAGGCCCAACAAAAATCTTTATTAAATTAACTCCTATGTATACACTTATTAACTTATTTATAAATTAGATACATGACCTATCAATATCACAAGGCACAAAATATACTTAGAGTGAGGATTATCATTAGCTAGAGTGGATGTATGTCATGTTTCAAATAATCGTCTAGATATTTTGAAATTTTTTAGCCCACTTGCCAGATCTGATAAGATCATTTTTCATTTTGTCATGTGGCCAGTAAAGAGCTCATAATGAAACTGTCAGTTCTACCATGTGTTTCCTGTCAACCTGAGCTTACATTATTAATATTTTTTTAATGCCAGGTTATTTTTTTTTCAAAAATCTTTAAAGACTCCCATTTAGTGAGGGTTAGTTAAAAGTAGATGATGAATTCCATGCTCTACCTGAGTCCTCTTAAGCAGCAGTTTGTTGCAATCAAATGCAAGAGAATAAAGAAAGAGGAAGCCACTGCCATGGTTTCTGGAATATGGAGGGTCCCTCCTCTGGATCCTCCACAAGCCCTTGCCTACATGCAGTGGCCTATCATCAGCACTGCAAGAGCGCACCAGGGCATAGGAAATAGTGTATCAGCCCAATCAATTTTTGAAGGTCAAATATCTTCACTTAATAGTTGTAGTTCAGGGCCTCCCGGGTGGTGCAGCGGGTTGAGCGCAGTGCTGTGAAGCTGTCCGCAGCCTCTGCAGTGCAGGTTTCATTCCCTGTGGGTCAGGGAGATACCCACATGCAGCGGCAGACCTATCCTGTCTCACCTGCTGCTCCCCTGCACAGTGTATTTCAGTAAATCTGCCTGTTCTGCTCCCTGCTCTGTCTCTGGTGAATTCTCTCACCCTCCCATGTCTCTGGTCTGTATCCCAGTTCTTGTATAAATAAATAAATCTTAAAAAAAATAGTTGTAGTTCAAACTACATATTTACCAATCACACACATTATATCCAAATGTCAATGGAAGATATTTAAAATTGTTTACATGTTAAACAGTATACAGGTCAATACACTTTAAAATTATCGACATGCCATAGCTCATCGCGGAATTACATTGACAACAAAACACTCAAAACAAATTTCTTTTAAAAGTTATTTTCCAACTTATTCTTAAATCATTAGGAAATCAAAATCATAACAAACATAGTTTGGAAAATATTTTAAATTTTAATATTAAGAGAAAAATACTTATAAATCTTAAATTTCATTTTTTAAAAAACTTTTTAGTTGTGGCATAAACCACATGATATAAAATTTACCATCTTAAATATGTTTATGTGTACAGCTCAATAGTGTTGAATACATTTCCATTATTGCACAACTAATCTCCAGAATTCTTTCCATATTGTAAAACTAAAACTCTGTATTTGTTAAACAAGTGCCCATTTCTCCTCCCTGAAGTCAATTTTTTTTTTTTAAAGAGGCATGTATTTTTATTTTATTTATTTGTTTGTTTGTTTGTTTGTTTATACATGCAATGGGTACAATCAGAAGCACGGGAGGGTGAGAGAATTCACCACAGCCAGAGCGGGGAGCAGAGCAGGCAGAAGGACCGAAGTACACTGCTGAGGGGAGCAGCGGGCGGCAGGAGAGGTCTGCGCGCCATGTGGGACCCTCCTACGGTGGCTGGGGAGCAGCCGGGGATCGAACCGGTGCCGCAGAGGCTGCGGGCAGCTTCACAACCCAGCGCTCAACCGCTGCGCCACAAGGGAGGCCCCCTGAAGTCAATTTTTAAATGAGAAAATACAAACGTTGTTTTAATACTCCCTCCATATATACATATACCTATAGACCTATAAAGTTGGGGGTCATTGAATTCCAGGTAGCTGCTAGAATTCTCTTCACAGAGATCTCTGGGCATCCATTAAGCAGTGGGAGCAGTTCTGTGTGACCGGCTAACCCCAGAGCTGCACATCAGTGTGTCACCAGACTGGTTGATGTGGCCACACTTTTGCCACGAGTCATGGAAGGAAGTCATGTGACCAGTAACTGCAAACCCTCCCTTTGGGTAGCAATCAAAAGATTTTGGGAAAATTAAAAATAGCTCCTCACGAGGAAAATGTGGAAGCCCCTAGAGTTGGGTTCTTCTCCAGTGGGCTTGTGAGTCTGGCCAGCTGGGAATAATGACACTGAATAACATTTACAGAACTTTCATAAAACACATTATCACATGTAATCCTGCCAACATCTGGGTAAATTACCATTACTTTCATTTTTCCAGCAAAGGAGACTGAGGATGCCACTTAACATGTCAATCCAACACTGTAATGAATGAATGGGGTTAAAAAAAACAAACAGCTAACTCTGTGCCTGTGGGACCTGGTGACTTTCTTTTTTCTCCTTTGCTGGGTTTCCTGGCAAGTCAAGGATATACAGGATGAAAAGGAATGTTCCAGTTAGGGGTGGATTAAGTAAGTGTTGGTTTCAGTCTAGGACTTTTAACTTTTTCTGAAAAACCAGCTTATTCATAAAAATTCATTGAATTATACTCTTAAGATTTGGGTACTCAATTAACAAGTTAGTATTAAAAAGAAAAACCTATTTAACCCTGAGTTTCCCTCCCTAAAATGACTTTAAACATAGAATAAAGGATACCATAGCCAAATCAAGTATTGGCAAACAAGGGATCGGTGCCCCAACTTCCAGCAGAACATAGCATTTCTTTCTGTGGGCCCCAAGTCATTATGGTCCCCACCCCAGCCCCTCTTACTTATGTGATAGACCCTGAAACTTAGTGAAAACATCTGAAACTTATTAAAGTGGGAAACCCTAGAGTGGGTTAATTTGGGGAGGATTTAACATCCCACTCCAGGTTTATATGGAATTTTGATAAGCTGTAAACCACAGGAATAGAGTTTTAAATATAGACTCTGTTGGTTTGTGGGGCATTCAGGAGAAGCCGAAGGAGCGACAGGGCATTCCTAAGCCAAAGATCTACTTCATCTGTTACATTTCACCTCCCAAATTGGGATTTCGATTTATTAAGAGGCTTTTGTTATGTTCTGCCAAAAACATAACCTTAAGAGGTAAACTCCCAGTGAATGTAGTTTGGAACTACTGGATTTTGGCTTATAATGACAATAAGCAGAATATTTTAAATGGGCTGATTAAGAAAATCTGGAGGGTTTTTTTGCTGCCATTGTAAGACTACCTTTTTTGAGAAGATGTAAAACTCCAAAGCCAGAAGAGACAAGAAAATTCAGTCTGGATCACAAGATGCACTTAGCAGCCTGGAGTCCTGCAGTTTTCTTCTGTGAGGTATAGTGAATGCCACCTAGCTTAGGTAGCACAGAGGTTTTGCCAAGAGAGAGAGCAGCTAAAAAAAATCCAAGCCCCTCAAAGGAGACAAAGGTGATTTTTAATTCCCAGGGGGTTCCTTGGACTTAATATGTCAGGAAAGGGTGGCTCCCTTTTCTTTTCTCTTAGGTAAAGATTCACAGTAAGTTGGTTTTAAGCACAGACACTAATTTTCCCCTCAGGGGCATGCTATTAGCTCTGTCTACTTCTGGGCAGGTTCATCACTGCCTTAAGTCCCCTGAACTACATGTCAGGCTTGCGTGCGACCAGTCTGCAGAGGATGGGAGGCCAGGAGCCAATCCCAGAGTGCTGGCCTGGGGAGCTCCCAGGGCAGGGCAGAGGGTCTCAAGCACATGTGTAACTTCTCCTGGGTCCCTTACCACCCAGAATGGGATCTGGCCAAGAACAGTAAGGCAGCACGAGGCACATTACTCAGAATATTGACAAGAAAAGGGAAGACATCGGGGCCTCCCCAGTGGCGCAGCAGTTGATCACTGGATTGCGAAGCTTCCCGCAGCCTCTGCAGCAACGGTTCAATCCCTGGCTGCTCCCCTGCCACCGGAGGAGGGTCCCACATGGCGTGCAGACCTCTCCTGCCGCTCGCTGCTCCCCTCAGCAGTGTATTTGGTCAGTCTGCCTGTTCTGTTCCCCGCTCTGGCTCTGGTGAATTCTCTCACCCACCTGCCCTTCTGACTGTACCCAGTGCTTGTATAAATAAATAAATAAATCTTTAAAAAAAAAAAAAAAAAAGGGAAGACATCAAAATATAGCATCTCTGCAATTAGAACAGGTTAAAACAGATTTTATTTGATGTATGAGAATTGTGCTTTCTTGCAATGTTTAAGAGTAAACATAAAAGCAGCATAAATAAGAGAAATAAATGTGCCCACTGTATAAACCTCAAAAACCTCTGTCCATATCCTCCAAGGACTAGCTGATAAGACAGTTTCTAAACTTGTTTCAGAAAAGTTCTGGGTTCCATTTTTATTCTACACTTGCCAGTCAGCAATGAGAGGTTCATGACAGTGTGGTGGCTGAGGTGGGCTTGCTGCCTGGAGTAGCAACCATTGGTTTACCCCCATTATTGGCTCACCCCCCTTAGTGTAATGCCTGGCAAGCACTCACAGCATGTACTCAATAAACACTTGTTAAATGAATGAATGAGTGAACGAATGAATAGATGGGCAAAATTTGCACAGTAGGGATCAATCAGTGCTCTTAGTCAAACAGAAAGCTTTGGGGTAGATCTGCCATCTAATAGCGGCCTGATGAAGGAATGAAGAACTGGTCTGGCATATGCACATCTTTAAAAGGGTAAAATCAAACAAAGTACACATAGTAATGAAGTAGGAAGTAATGAAATAGGATGTTTGTTTCTATTTTTTTAATTAGAAGGCTCTAAAGCTCATGAATGAAGTTCAAGGACATCTGAAAGAGGAAGAAAGGTTATGCCAGATGTCTTTGACAGATTCCTGGGATGAATGCAAGTCTTGCCTGGAAAGTAACTGCATGAGATTTTATCTAACCTGCCAACCTACCTGGTCATCTATGAAAAATATGGTAAGGGAAAAATAGAGCCCAAGATCTCAGAGTCCTTAAGGTACCTATTTCAGCTTACTGAAGGAAAAAGACAACTTATATTACTATTTAAACTAGAGATGCCTGACCTGATGTTGGGCTTCTGCAATCTAACATTCAGGCTTATATATGATCACCTTATTATTTATAAGTTAGAGCAGTCACTTAGTGTTTATCCCTCCCTTTACTGACACTCCATGTATCTCCTTTAGAAAACCCTGATTCTTTCTGCCTTGTATTTGCTTTTTTGTGAATATATTCTCACTGGTGTGTGAGCCCTTTAAGGGCAGAGACCATATCTTGTCTTCATTGTAGGTATCTAATAAATGTCTGCATTCTGAATAATAGTATTTAGTCTCTGATTTCAATCTGCTGTAATATTTTCCTGAAGGTCAAATATTTGAAGACATTCTCTGCCTCCCAAACCTCTCCTTTTGGGAGCTTGCCCTGTATGGCTGCATGCACAGGGATGCTAACACACACACACACACACACACACACACACACGCGCGCGCGCGCGTGCCCCCTTCAGCCCTATCCATGCCTGTTCCAGAGGACTACTGTGCTATCATTTTTTTCTCATTTGGCTATCATCTGGGCAGAGGGAATCATAGAGGGTGGTGACCTAAATAAGAGCAGCTCTGCCCCATAAAAGACCCTATTCTATTGGCCTGACTTCCCCTTCCCCTTTGAGATGTGAGCTGAACATGAAATGGAGTAAAATTTTCCTCTCCGTATTGGAGCATGCAGTAATTAGAGTGTGCTCCTAGCTTGGCAGTGCCTTGCCCAATTATAGCGTGAGCAACCCCTAGGATAATTCATATGCCAAGTTAATTTGCCTCCACTGTTAATTGCATCTGCTCTGTTTTTATAGTCACTGTCACTGTTTAATATCCACAATGAGCAATGACTAGAAGGAGATTTGAGAAATCAGGAGATTTCTATCTATGCCAGTTGTGTGAGCTTATGAAAATTTCTTGGGGCTTAAAGTTGTATTTTTGTGGATGAATGAATTCAGGTAAACGAATAATTAATATCTTCTATAACATTCAACACAGATATATCACTCATATAAGGTCAAGTTTGTCCTGGCATAAACTTAAGGGTTTAGATAAAACAGAGCATGGTGAAACTGTTGGAAATCTTCCACACAGTGGGAAATTCTATAACTAAGCTACTTTCCTCTGACTACAGCAAGGACAGATTTGATTGCTGCTGACATGTAACCATCTCTAAGTAGCCATTTAGCTATATCAGGCATCTATAGTTCAGAGTGGATGTACTGATCTTTTACTTTCTGTGGGCTTATTTATGAGATGAGAAAGAGGGAAGCATAAAGACACTAATGAAATGCCATTGAGGGAAAAAGAAAAAGAATTAAGACAGAGATGAAAGTCAAGAACCTTCTCTACAGTTTTGGGGCTCTCTCTACCTTTTAGATCATGGAATACCAACCATTCCAGCCAGTACATCAGCTGTGGCTTTTCAACAGTACTGAAAATGTAGCCTCTTTAGGCTTGTGGTTGACAAACTCAAACCAGGAGAAATTTCAGATCCTACTTCCACAATCAAAGTTATATAAAAGAGCATTAATAAATTATCATAAAGTGAATTGCCATTCCCAAGCTTGCTCATCATTGTTCTCAATTCAGAATGGCTATTGTGAATTAACTTAAAGTTTATAATAATAGGGCCTCCCTGGTGGCGCAAAGGGTTAAGCCGCAGCCTATGAAGCTATCCGCAGCCTCTGCAGCATGAGTTCGTTCCCCAGCCAGGTAGCTACCCACACGGCGCAATAGATCTCTCCTGACTCGCCTGCTGCTCTCTCAGCAGTGTACTTCAGTCAGTCTGCCTGCTCTGTTCCCCACTCTGTCTCTGGTGAATCCTCTCACCCCCCCATACCTCTGGCCTGTACCCCAGTTCTTGTATGCATAAATAAATCTTTAAAAAAATAAAGTTTATAATAATAGCCCAAAAAAGAAAATAAATTCTTATTCCATTTCATCCCTGAACCCACAGGTTGAACAGTTTTTTGGGACGATATATCAATTTCTATGTTCTTTCCAAGAAGATGATGAAAAAGATCTCCCTGACAGTGAAAATTCCACTGAGGAAGATGTACAACTGACCCAAATAGAGAATGTGTTCAACCAACTGGCGGTGGATATGAGAATTCTCTTTAAGAAGAGTTGTAATGTCTTCAAACAGACGCAACAAGACTTTGACCAGGCTTTTCAGTCATACTTCATGTCTGATACACACTTAATTGAGCCTCACTTTTTCCCTGCTTTATCCAAAGAGCCAATGAAAAAAGCAAATCATGCGCAAAGTTGGGACATTCCCAACTTCTTCCAGCTGTTTTGTAATTTCAGTGTCTCTATTTATCCAAGTGTCAGTGAAACAATTACTGAGATGCTGCATGCAATAGAAGATTTACCAAAACAAGACAAAGGCAAGTAATAAAAGATTATTTTTGCTTAGATGTCTATACTAAAGTCAAGTTCTATTTAGCTTTGGAAATGGTAGATTAAGTCACCATACAACGTATCTGAGAGTGATCTATAAGGATAATCAAAGTTTCAGATCTTAAAAGAAGGTTTGAAATCTGCAAAATACTATTCATCTTCCATCACTGCCAAGAGTTCTGAGGGGCTGTTCTCTCCTTTTATTTATTTATTGTTTTAAGATTTATTTATTTATTTGTTTGTTTATACAAGCACTGGGTACAGTCAGACGCGTGGGAGGGTGAGAGAATTCACCAGAGCCAGAGTGGGGAGCAGAACAGGCAGAAGGACCGAGGTACACTGCTGAGGGGAGCAGCAGGCGGCAGGAGAGGTCTGCGCACCATGTGGGACCCTCCTCCAGTAGCCGGGGAGCAGCCAGGGATCGAACCGGCACTGCAGAGGCTGCGGGCAGCTTCGCAACCCAGCACTCAACTGCTGGCCACCGGGGAGGTCCTGTTCTCTCCTTTTAAAGCAAAACTTTAAAACTGATACAGAAAATACTAGTAGGGTAAGAAATAGAGAAAAGTGTTTGCTTTATGAAAATTCATGTAGATGCTCCATCCTATTCCGCTTGAACATTGTGGAGTTTCTTTGAAGTCAGTCTAGGCTCCTCAGCTCCCTTTGGGGAAGTCCAGTGTGACATGTAATCAGGTCACGTTTAGGCCTTCCACAGCCCCTCTGTGTCAGCTGCAATTTCTTAAATCATAACATTTATGAACAAAACCATAGGAAATTTTCATAGTCCAACCCAAAATAGAATAGAAAATAAAAACAGAAATTTCCACAAAGGAATAGAATTGCTTTCTACTATTCTCACTTGTGACCCATGATAACTCATATTGGAAAAATATTGCTGCTTTATGTTTTAAAGCAGGAGATACACCTTCTTTGGGCTTCTATGGGTTGGGACACAGAGTCGTTATAGTGGGAGATATGGGCCAAGTGTAGAATCTGGGTTTCTCTGGGTTTCTCTCTTCTGGACCACTATACCATGCTCTCCGTTGACATGAAAACTGAAGTGGACTCCTAAAATCTTTCCATTTATGACAGCATGGATGAGCCTGGAAGCTTTTTTGCTAAGTGAAATAAGCTAGACACTCAAGGACAAATACTACATGATGCCACTTATAGGAAGACTCTATAGTAGTCAAGTTATAGCAGCAAAGAGTGGACTGGTAGGCACCAGTGGCTGAAGAGTAGAAAATGGTGAGGCCTTGTCCATGGGTACAAAATTTCAGTTATGTGGACTTGGCCTCTGCAGCCCAAGGAGAATATCAGCTTCTGTGCTTCTGCTTTGTCCCTAGGCTTCCAGAGATTTTTCTTAGCTATTTCTTCAAGCTCTGGAGACAAACTCCCTTCTTCATCCCCTGTTCCTGCCAGGGAACCACTCGTTCTGCTGTCAGTATAAGCTGTGTGTAATATGGACATGCATATCCTCCCGCACAGGGGAACACAGTGCTCCAGGCATCCACTGGGAAGCCCTAATCCATTACTCTCTGGCCAAGGTCTCAGCATCCTGGCTGACAGTCTTGATCAACTCCGTTCTGACTCTGGCTGGGTTGCTCTTTCTTTCTTTCTATTTTTTTTTTATCAACTTGCTAATAAAGGGCATGTAGTGAAAAATAAGTTTCTGTTGTGCAAGATAAATAAGTGCTAGGGGTCACCTGTCCAACATAGAACCTGCAGTTACAATACTATATTATATACTTTAAAATTTAAGAGGTGTATCTTATGTTAAGCATTCTTGTTATGAAAAAGAAGAATTAGAATAAGACAGAAGGACCCTTTTGGAGGTGATAAATAAGTTTATGGAGTAGATTATGGTCATGGTTTCATGGGTGTGTTCTTATCTTCAAACTCACAATTACAGCCTTTTGTATGTAAAGGAAAAATGTGCTACATCTGGCTGATGATTTTCCAATATTTATCAGCTGTAGCTGGCAACATTTGAATCTAATTCTCAACATTATCACAACATTGCATAACTGGCCCTTGTATGGGAGGGGCTTGCTTCACACATAGAAACTGAAACCAGGAAATAATGCTTTATATCCTTCCTGTCCCATTGTTCCATGGGTGGAGAGCAGCCTTCATTATTGGAATTGTTGCTGGGTCTATTTCAGGATTTGTAGACTTATCTTGTAAGTCAGGGTTTTGGTCTGCTATTCCATTCTGAGGTTCCAAATTCATGAAGTATTAGGAAAAGCATCAGGATAGTAACTTAGATCAATGCTGGAATGATATGGAATAATTTTTATCTGATCCTTTAAACAGATATCAATAGTTTGGGAATATGTTCATAAAAAAAAAAATAAGAGCTCCTCCTCCCTCCCGCCACTTACCCTGTTTCATGTTGTGTAGCAACCTTCCACATAGGTTGCTATATTTAATTGTGCACAGAAGTAGTGGTGATTCAGACACACTGATATCTAAACAATCTTCCAACCACTGCTACTCCCTCCCACCCCATCGAGGAAGAATGTGAATTTCAGGTTCCCCCTCACCCACAGGCACCAGGCACGGCCCCTGCTCTGAGTGGGCTCATGGGCCCCTCTCCAGCTCACTCCCTCTCCCAGATGCTGCATGTCCAGGGTCTCCCATAAATGTGAAAGTTAAAAAACAAAAATGAAACAGTAAACAAAAAAGCCTGTGTTATTCCCTTATTCTCTTCTTCCTCCTGCATCCCCATTCTAACAAGATGGTCCACAATAAGATGAACAAAGGAGACACGCTCTTCCCAGATGAGCACATGCGGACTATTTATCAAGAACAGTCACACAGGGGCTGTAGTGTATTTGCAGGTGGTTTCCATCACTTTTCTGGACAGATGGTGTGTGTCCTCGTGGTAGGCAGAATAATATCAACAACTGCCCAAAGATACCATACCCCAGTCCCTGGAACCTGCGAATATGTATGTTGCAGAGCAAAAGGAAATTAAGGTTAGAAGTAGAATTGAGGTTGCTATTTAGCTGAACTTAAAATAGGAAACTTATTCTGAATTACCTGATTGACTCCAGTGTAATCACAAGGGTTCTTAAAGATGGAAGAAGGAAGCAGTAAAGAATCATAAAGATGGCAGTCTGAGAAATATTTGGCCCCACATTTGCTAACTTGAAGCTAGAGGAAGAAGGTCATGAGCTAAGGAATATAAGTGGCCACTAGAACTGGAAATGGATTTTCCTCTAGAGTCTCCAGAAAATACAGCCCTGCTGTAGGACAGATGATGATTGGTCAGGCTTTTACGCCACTGGCCTCTGTGGCTATCACCTGTGGCCTTGACTACGTGAATGTAGAAGGCGCTTGGGAGCATGGGCTCAGGTTATGCATGCCTGATGGTGTGGGCATGTGTGAGTGGGCACACCTGCGCCTGGAGGCTGAGGCTATAAGGGTGGCATCACTTGGACAGGAAAATAGCTACAAGAGGAGGAGTGACTACGGAGAGGCAGGACCATGAGACAACACCATAAAGAGAGCAAGGAGTAAAGATTTGCCAGGGACTGGGAGGCCCTGCCTTTTCAGCCTGCGGGGGTGTCCCACAACAAATGGTGTAGAAAGAGCATTAGAGCCTGAAAGAGCCACTGAGGGCTCCAGAACTCTCCTTTGCCAGTCTGCCTGAATCGATAAGAGAATCTGTCCTATGTCTTGCTGGCACAACACCTGCTAGCACCTTCATTTTAGCCCAATAAGAGTCATTTTAGTCTTCTGACCTACAAAACTAGAAGATATTCTGTGTTATTCCAAGCCCCTAAATTTGAGGTGATTGGTTATGGTAGCAATAAACTAATATATACTTCTTGTCAATCACACTGTTCAACAGTGACTGAATAAATAATACTGTTACCATGTTCCTGAATGGATTTTGTCAAGTTCGTCCTAAAAGCCAAACTTAGAAAAATAGCTAAAACTGAATAATAAGCACCATTAAAGAGAGGTGATAATAAAACCTGAAATATCTTATTCAACATTTTTTATTTTATTAAAAGTGGTTTCATCCTAGTCTCCATATGGAAGAATTTCTTTCCTGCTTTGTTTTTCTAGACCTCAGTTCCTCAGTCTGTTGAAAGAGAATATAAAGCTCTTAAAATGGTCTCCACTTGCCTTATAAGTCCTTGGGAAGAATAGATGAGATCACGTTCAGTAAAACTGTGTGATGTTTTAGTAGCTTGGTGCTGGGACCCCGGAGATCTGGATTCTAATTTACCTTAGAGAGTGTTTACTGACTTTAATTTTCCCATGAAGGTTGTAGCGGCAGGATGGGCACAGAGCAGTTTTCTGTGACCCGAGCAGACGGGGTAAGGAGGAGTCCTAGGAGCCCTTGGTGGTTTTTGCAGACTTTTACTGGAATTTTACCGGGTACACAGCATGCGGGGTGTGGGGCGGGGGGAGAGAGGAGAGGCTGGCAGGTTTCCCAGCCCCCGGCAAGTCTTCACTTTTCCTGGGCCCTCCGGCGTTCTTTCGTGGCCTCTGCTTCTCTGCTCCTTTCGCTCTTTCTAGTGGTTCTGCTCTGCTCTCTTCTGCCATTCTGTTCTCTTTTGCTCCTTCGCTCTGCTGGCATCTGCATGACACTGCCCTTATAAGCCCAGTCTTAGGCAAGGTGTGTCCCCCTACATAGGCCCACACCCTACTCCAGGTGTCTGCCATCAGGCATGCATTCAGGACCACAAGGTTCCATCAATAATCTTAATGGTGGGAGGGCAGAAAAGTCTGATACTTTACTTACCCTACAAAGGTAAACAGGCACAGCGAGAGAGTAGATGATTCAGATCAGCACTGGTGTCTGAAGTAGCAGCCTAGGAGCATCCCGAGGCTCTAACATGGTGTGACTAATGGGAGGTAGTGGGCTACTGGGGAGTTGGTGTCACGTGGACCAATTCCATGTGATGTAATTTTCCAAGTGATTAGGCAGTTTACTATCCCTAATCTATAGACTAGGCATTCATGCAGCTGCTGGGAATAAAGATGATGATTATGACACAATCTCTAACTTTCAGGAGTTTAGTCTAATGAAAGGAAAATAAATTGGTTGACATTTATATTATCAGTAAGTGAAGTGATAGAAGGAACAGAAGCAATGGCAAGATTAAAGTGATAAGACTAAAAAAATTACAGTGATAAGACCAAGTCCATCCCTCAAGGGACTCAAAGTCTAATGAGGAAGATAAATAAGTAAACAGTAAACAGGAAAACAGACACAAATTCTACAGCTGAATTCTGAACGGGGTGATCATAGGTTTTTAAACAATGGACTTCACAATTTATCCCAAAATGAAATGTTTCATTTTTAAATGTTGAGGATTTAATATATATCAGAATATCATCAGTTATAAGTTAATAATAAATTTTTCCTAATGTAAAATACTTAATTGTGAACTGTCATTTTTCTCTTGGATAAAATTCTTTTTACATTATCCTTTTGAGACACAGGGCAAGCTAGGGTTATTAGGCAGTTTTAGGGACAGTGCAGGAGGGACCTCTGAAGAATTTAGGGAGGCTTCAAAGATAAGGACAACCAAGGGAATGTAACCAATTCCACTGGGAAAAACAAACATCCTAGGACCAGGACAATATTGTTAAGGATGGTCCTGGTTTTCTTCAGGTGATAAGATAAAGTGTAGAGATGCTCACCTGGAGGACTAGACCATAAAGATAAAGCGATAAGCATAACAAATGGGGAAAGAAAAAACTGTTAGATAAGGAATGTGAACTCCCCCACTTAATACCCTCTGGGAGTTAGCCAATCAGGAAGAGAGACTGAAATTTTATCATAATGAGAGAGAGAAAGTATATATTCCTAAAGTAATATCCCGTACCAGCTCATCTCGGCCCCTCCCAGGTACCTTATACCTGGGAGTCTTTCTTCTTTGTCTCTTTTCTTCCTAAATAAAACTCTTCTTTCAAAGACAAAATTTGTCTCTCTCTGCTTACTTACTCCAAAAAGTCTGTGAATTCCTTTCTACGGTTTCGGGAGACAAGAACTCGTGGTAAAGCCGCAGCAGTTGTTACACATTTGTTACACAGTTGTTACACCATTCTAGAATGGTTTATCAAAAGTTGATCTATTTTTGGGCCTCCCTGGTGGCACAAGGGGTTAAGTCTCGGCACTGTGAAGTTATTGGCAGCCACTGCAACATGAGTTCGATCCCTGGCCAGGGAGTTACCCACATGGCACAGCAGACCTCTCCTGTCTGGCCTGCTGCTCCCCTCAGCAGTGTATTTCAGTCAATCTGCCTGTCTCCCCACTGTCTCTGGTGACTCTTCTCCCCTTTTCGGACTATACCCCAGCTGTTGTATGCACAAATATATTAATTTTTTTTTAAAGTTGATCTATTTTTGCTGTCTAACCAGCTAAAGTCATTAGCTAAATCCTTAATGACTGTTCATAACATATGTTTAATGAAATGCCAAAAGAACAGCAATAAAGTAAATAGCTACCACCCAATTTAAGAAACAGATGTTTCCACTATCTTTAGAATTCCACTGTACTTCCCAATTATCGCTTTTTAAAATTAAAATATTAGAAATTTTTTGATAGAGAGAAGTCCAAAGAAAAAAGCAATTTATGATCCCTTATTTAGTTAACCGCCTTGACATTGGAGATAATAATGACAAAATGAGACACACTAAAATAATTCAAACATACAAAGACCAAAATAAATGAAGCTTCCCTTTCCTATCTCCATCAAGTCTCTATGTCAGTCTTTCTTCCAAAAGATAGTTACTATTAGAGACTTCTCATGATTCCTTCCAGAGAATAAAATTATATGCATTAATTTATACTAATAATGATGGTTAATAATAGTAATAAGAGGGCTAGATGAAGGACCTATGTAATATTTATTAGATGTCGAATTGTCCTAGCAAATAGTTGCATCAACATGCACTCCTATTGAACACAGGAAGGAGATTTTGAATGCACTGGTAAAAAAAAAAAAAATATTGTATCCACTCTAAAGTGCAGGCTCTAATGACACTGATGTGTAAATGCTGTGTTACCTGTAGACTCCAACCACCCAAGCCTGCCTTCAGAGATACTGTTGTAGAGCAACCCCGATACAAAACGGGGTGCCTGACTGTGGGTCCTCACCCGCGCGCTTAAAAGGACTTATCAATGCTCTACTGCAGGCACACGTGAAAGGTTAATAAAAGGTTTATTGACAAGGGAAGGGGAAATGAGGAAATGTACAGCTCTGGGAGAAAAGTGGGAGACAAAGTTTTAAATGAGTCCTACCCGATCCGCCGATCAGGAATCCCAAAATGGTGCTCTCAGAGTTGGCCGCCAGCCAGGAGCGGTGAAGCCAGGAGGCGAGCGATCGCAAGCCAGAGAGAGCCCAAGGCCCACATGTTTGGTTTTTATAACCAACCTGGCTGCCCAACTCCACCCTCAGGTCCCAGCCACCCTCCCTTGGTGGTGATGGGATTTGTCTTTCCCAATGTCTTGATGGCTTTAGTCTGGAGTGGGGGTGGGGTCCACAAAGCCTGTATGGGATTAACTCAGGACATCCTTTCCCCCTAACAATACCACCAGTACAGGACAGAGAACTGTGTGAAGAAATTCACCAGAATTTGTCGGAATGTTTCCAATTTCATGCAAGATGCCAAAAATGTCAGGATTACCTACAGGAAGGTAAATAATTATTTTCTCAGGGTTTCAATAGCACTGTGGTCAAAGATTCAAAAATCTCACTTTTATAAGAATTGTGGATTCGTTTGCTTTCCTTTAAGCCCTCCTTTGCGTGCTCTTGTCCATTTGGGGGTAATCAGTGCAGATTTATAAACTTTTTTATTGTTTTTAATTGGCATATGGCACTATATTTGTTTCAGATGTACGGCATAATTATTCAATATTTGTGGATGTTGTGAAATGGTTACCAACGTAAGTCCAGTCAATGTCCATTATATATAAGCTACCAGGTTTTTTCTTATGACAACTTTAAATATCTATTCACTTAGCAACTTTCAAATATGAAGGAGTATTATTAACTATAGTCATAATGCTGTGTGTTATATCCCCTGGGCTTATTTATCTTATAACCCCTTCACTCACTTCACTTATCCCCACTTCTAGCAACCGCCAGTGCGTTTTCTATATCTCTGAGCTTGTTGTTTGTTTTGTTTTCAGATTCTACATATAAATGAGATTATGTGGTATTTGTCTTTCTCTCTCTGATTCTTAGTACAATTTCTTCAAGGTATACCCATGTTGCCACAAATGGCAAGATTTGCTTCTTTTTCATGGCTGAGTAATTATCAGCAAAGCTATACAAGTTCTGGGCCTTCCTGGTAGCGCAAGGGGTTAAGATGCAATCTATGAGGCTATCCACAGCCACTACAGCATGAGTTCCATCCCCAGCCAGGGAGCTACCCACACAGCGCAGCAGACCTCTCCTGTCTCACCTGCTGCTCCCATCAGCTGTATATTTCAGTCAATCTGCCTTTTCTGTTCCCCACTCTGTCTCTGGTAAATCCTCTCACCCCCCCCTCCGCCCCACCTCTGGCCTATACTCCAGTTCTTGTATGCATAAATAAGTATATCTTTTTTTAAAAAAAAATGCTATACAAGTTCCAATAACCCTGTTTCAGTTCACATGGCTTGTTGTGTAGCAACAAAGAGCTGCAGAATCTAGTGGTTTGTGAGCACAAAGCTTTATTTTTCATTCTACTATGTCTCAGTTACAGCTGAGTGACAGCTCTGCTACATAGCTCTTCATTTAGACAAAGCTTCCACCATATGGAGTGAAACCAGTCCCATTGTCAGGGGGGGAGAAATCATGATAAATCCTAAGGGTTTTTTTTTTTTAATAAATTTTATTGTTATATTCCCCATACAATTGCAGCCCCCCCATTCTGACCCCAATCCCTCCCCTCCCACCCCCGCCCCCCTAAAAGTGTCTCTGGTTCATAGTTTTTTGTTGATTTTGATTTTCACTTTCTTATAGTTATTCATTTTCCTGGTCCCTTATTTAAGTTTTCTAGATTCCTGCTATGAGTGAGACCATCCGGTATTTTTCTTTTTCTTTTTGGCTTATTTCACTGAGCATGATCCCTTCCAGCGCCATCCATGTTGCTGCAAATTGCATGTGTTTATCTTTTTTGAATGCTGAGTAATATTCCATGGTATATATGTACCACATCTTCTTGATCCAGTCATCTATTTTTGGGCATTTGGGTTGTTTCCAAAGCTTAGCTATTGTAAACAGTGCTGCTATAAACATAGGGGTGCAGGTGTTCTTTGGAATGGATGTTTCTGTGTCCTTTGGGTAAATACCTAGGAGTGGAATTGCTGGATCATATGGAAGCTCTATGTTTATTAGGTCCAGAAATCTCCATACAGCTTTCCACAGTGGTTGGACCAGTTTGCACTCCCACCAACAGTGCAGAAGAGTTCCTTTTTCTCCACACCCTCGCCAACATTTGTTGTTGCTAGTTTTTTTAATATGTGCC
Source organism: Talpa europaea (assembly GCF_964194135.1). Taxonomy (NCBI): domain Eukaryota; kingdom Metazoa; phylum Chordata; class Mammalia; order Eulipotyphla; family Talpidae; genus Talpa; species Talpa europaea. Next base: position 58,704,894 of record NC_140080.1, on the reverse strand, counting down.
ATTCTCACTGGTGTAAGATGGAATCTCATGGTAGTTTTGATTTGCATTTCCCTGATGACAAGTGATGTTGAACATTTTTTCATATGCCTGTTGGCCATTTGCATTTCCTCTTCAGAGAAGTTTCTTTTAAGCTCTTCTGCCCATTTTTTGACTGGATTATTTTCTTTGTTGTTGTTGAGTCTCATCAGCTCTTTGCAGATTTTTGTGATCAGTCCTTTATCATTAGTGTTGGGTGCAAAAATGTTCTCCCAGTTGGTGGGGTTTCTCTTTGTTTTTGTTATTGTCTCTTTTGCTGTGCAAAAGCTCTTTAATTTGATGTAGTCCCAGCTGTTTATCTTTGCCTTCACTATCACTGCTTTGGGTGATGTGTCTGTAAAGATGTCTTTGATGTGCAAATCACGTAGTGTTTCGCCTATATTTCCTTCTATATATTTTATGGTTTCAGGTCTTATGTCTAGTTCTTTAATCCATTTTGAGTTGATTTTTGTGTATGGTGTGAGGTGGTGGTCAAGCTTCATTCTTTTGCATGTAGCGACCCAGTTTTCCCAGCACCATTTATTGAACAAACTTTCTTTGCTCCAATGCATAGTCTTTGCTCCTTTGTCAAAGATTACTTGACCATAAATCTGTGGGTTTATTTCTGGATTTTCTATTCGATTCCATTGGTCTGTATGTCTGTTCTTGTTCCAATACCATGCAGTTTTGATGATTATGGCTTTGTAGTATAGTTTGAAGTCTGGGAGTCTGATGCCTCCATTCCCTTCTTTTTTTTTCAGGAGAGCTTTGGCTATTCGGGGTTTTTGGTGATTCCATATGAATTTCATCAATAATTGTTCTATTTCTTTGAAGAATGACATTGAAATTTTGATTGGAATAGCATTGAATCTGTATATTGCTTTTGGTAGGATGGCCATTTTAATAATGTTTATTCTTCCAATCCATGAGCAGGGGATGTCTCTCCATTTCTTTGTGTCTTCTTCTATTTCTTTTAACAGTGTTTTATAGTTTTCTTTGTATAGGTCCTTTACCTCTTTTGTTAGATTTATTCCCAAATATTTGATTTTTTTTGTTTCAATAACAAAAGGGATGGTCTTTTTGATTTCTTCTTCTTCAGATTTATTGTTTGTGTATAGGAAGGCTACTGACTTTTGCGTGTTGATTTTGTATCCTGCCACTTTACTGAACTGATTGATGAGTTGAATTAGCTTTTCTGTGGAGTTTTTGGGGTTCTCTATGTATAATATCATATCGTCTGCAAATAGTGATAGTTTGACTTCTTCTTTTCCTATTTGGATTCCTTGGATGTCTTTCTCTTGTCTTATTGCCCTGGCTAGGACTTCCAGTATTATATTGAAAAGCAATGGTGAGAGTGGACATCCTTGTCTTGTTCCAGATCTTAATGGAATTGCTTTCAGCTTTTCACCATTGAGAATGATACTGGCTGTTGGCTTGTCATAGATGGCCTTTATGATGTTGAGGTATGTTCCTTGTATCCCAAGAATTTCAAGGGCTTTTATCATGAATGGGTGTTGCACTTTGTCGAAAGCTTTCTCAGCATCTATTGATATTATCATATGGTTTTTATATTTCTTTTTGTTGATGTGTTGGATAACGTTGATTGATTTTCGGATGTTAAACCATCCTTGTGCCCCTGGAATGAATCCAACTTGGTCGTGGTGAATTATCTTATGGATACATTGTTGGATTCTGATAGCTAAAATTTTATTGAGGATTTTTGCATCAGTGTTCATTAGGGAGATTGGCCTGTAGTTTTCCTTTTTTGTGTTGTCCTTGTTCGGTTTTGGTATTATGTAATGTTGGCTTCATAAAACGTGTTTGGTATTGTCCCTTCCTTCTCAATTTTTTGGAAGAGTTTGTGAAGGATAGGCACTAATTCGTCTCTGAATGTTTGGTAGAATTCATTTGTAAATCCATCAGGTCCTGGGCTTTTGTTTTTGGGGAGGTTTTTGATTACCATTTCAATTTCGCTAATTGTAATTGGTCTGTTTAGGTGTTCTATTTCTTCTTTATCTAGCTTTGGGTGATTGTAGAGTTGTAGGAATTTGTCCATCTCCTCTAGATTGTTAAACTTGTTTCCATATAACTGTTCATAGTAGTTACTGATTATTCTTTTGATTTCTGCTGTGTCCGTTGTGATTTCTCCTCTTTCATTGATGATCCTGTTTATTTGTGCTTTCTCCCTTTTTTCCTTTGTGAGCCTGGCTAGGGGTTTGTCTATTTTATTGATTTTTTCAAAGAACCAGCTCTTGGTTTCATTGATCTTTTGGATTGTTTTTTTAGTTTCAATTTCATTTATTTCTGCTTTGGTTTTTATTATTTCTTTTCTTCTACTGGTTTTGGGGTTTTTTTGTTGTTCTTTTTCTAGATCTTTGAGCTTCGAGATTAGGTTGTTTCTTTGCGTTCTTTCTTGTTTCTTGATGTGAGCTTCTATTGCTATATATTTTCCTCTTATTACTGCTTTTGCTGCATCCCATACATTTAGGATATTAGTGTCCTCCTTGTCGTTCAATTCAAAAAATTTTTTAATTTCTTCTTTGATCTCCTCATTAGTCCAATGGTCTTCCAGTAGTGTGGTTTTTAATCTCCATGAGGTAGGAAAGTTCCTTGCCTTCTTTTTATGGTTTATTTCTAGTTTGATGCCTTCATGGTCAGAAAAGATGGTTGATATGATTTCAATCTTGGTGTATCTGTTGATGTTTGTCTTGTGCCCCAGTATGTGATCGATCCTAGAGAATGATCCGTGTGCGCTTGAGAAAAATGTGTACTCCGTTTTTTTGGGGTTTAGTGTTCTATAGATGTCTGTTAAGCCTAATTGCTCTAGGTCCTTATTTAGAGCTTTGGTTTCTTTACTTATTTTTTGTCTTGTTGATCTATCCATTGTTGATAGTGGTGTGTTGAAGTCTCCCACTACGTATGTGTTTTCTCTGATGTCTGTTTTCAGAGAGGACAACAGTTGTCTGATATATTTTGGTGCTCCTTCGTTTGGTGAGTATATGTTAATGAGTGTTATTTCTTCTTGAAGTATTGTCCCAATCCTAAGGGTTTTTAAAGCCTTCCTCCAGAAGTGAGATACAGGTCACTTTGAAGATGACCGTGTTTGATTTTAAGTTGGAAAGGAAGCACAATCCCCCATGAATCCTGAATGAGGAGAATCAGAATAACAAGAGCTTTGAAGACCTTTAGAAACAGTACGAAAGAAGAAAAAGAAACATCTGCTACATCTGTAATTCGTGGCAGCCCTGTGAAGAGACGCTTTAAAACATTATTTCATTCATGTCTATTTTCCCTAGTTGAAAACTTATTCAAGGGGAAAGGGTGGAAAAAGAAAGTATAAGGGGTAGAACACAAACCCATAGCACCCAGCTCCAAATTTCACAAAACTTTTCCTTTACCATGTTACTTTTTTTTTTTTGTTAGAATGTCCTGACCTATCTGAACTACATATCAAGGAAGACGAGGCCCTTAGATTGGTCAGTGTATCCAATCAGCAATATGCCCAGATTCTCCAGATGACCCAGCATCACTTGGATGACACCAAATACCTGACGGAGAAGAGGAGAGAGCAGTGTGGGTGGGTAGCTGAACTGGCAAAGCAGAGTCCAGGAATGGAGAATATCTTCAAGTCAGCAAAGGTAATGGAGAGACCCATGAACAGTGTAAGGTCAGGAAGACCACAGAGCAGGTTTTCTAGGATCCAGCAGACCGGGTAAAGGAGGAGTCAGATTTCTCAGTGGCTTTTGCAGGTTTTTATTTAGATTACCAGGTACATGGCAGGCAGGGGCACTGGGGGGTCGGTAGGCTGGCAGGCCTCCCAGCCCCCAGCAGGTCTTCACTCTGGGCTCTCCGGCCTTCTCTCTGCTTCTGCTGCTCTTGCTTCTCTCTCGGCTTCTGTTTCGGCTTCTGCTGGCATCCCCGTGACGCCGCCCTTAAAAGCCCAGTCTTACCCGAGGTGAATCCCATCTACCTATGCCCACACCCTACTCCCGGTGTCCGCCATCAGGCATGCATTCAGGACTGCAAGGATCCATCATTTATCCTGATGGCAGGATGGCAGAAAAGCCTGACATTTTTCCTTACCCTACAAACAGATAAGGAGTTTGCATGCACCCACACTGTTCAGTCACTTAGAAATTATACCTGAATTTGAAACAACCTGTGCAAGGATGTTCATGTTTCTGTTGTGATTGTATTCAGTCTCACTTGATTAAATGCAGTGCACCATCTTCAGAAAACAAGAAACTCTGGAGGACTATGGGTGATTTGGTGGCGCATGTGCTAAGATGACATGAGGGGGGGCTCCTATACTACCAAATCACATAAATAAACAGTGGTACGTCAATTTTAAGAAAGTTATTCATTACAGTAAGCTTTCAAATTAATAACAACAAAAAAAGAAAATCTCTAAAGAAAACCAAGCTGACGCCCATCCTTTCTTAGCTTTTTTCTTTTCTTCATCTTGCTTTCCTCAGCCCCTGAAAAGTTTCACCTGAAGGCACTATTTTTTTTTTAAGATTTATTTATTTATTTATACAAGCAGTGGGTACAGTCAGACGTGTGGGAGGGTGAGAGAATTCACCAGAGCCAGAGCAGGATGCAGAACAGGCAGAATGACGAAGTACACTGCTGAGGGGAGCAGCGGGCGCGGCAGGAGAGGTCTGTGCGCCATGTGGGAGCTTTGCCGGCAGCTGGGGATTGAACCAGGGCTGCAGAGGCTGCGGGCAGCTTTGCAGCCCAGCGCTCAAGAGCCGCGCCACCGGGGAGGCCCCCTGAAGGCACTCTTAATAAATCTTGATTTAGACTCTGCATCTGGAGATTCAAACCTAGTGTTTCACTCTCTTTCCAACTACAAAGTTTTGGCCCATGGCTGCTTTGAGAAATAGGTTAGAGTCACAACCAGCTCATTAAAAAATAAAAAACAAATAAACAACAAACAAAAATTACTATAGAGTGTGCTTCACTTAATAAGTCACATGCATATGTCGTCGAACTTCTATTCCCACTTTGTGTTTATGTTTATGTGTATACATGCACGTAGGTACATTTGTTTTTGAATCATAATATAAAATGTATTTGTAACTGTGCAGAAGTCAAAAGATTTTGAAAGTTGTTCTCCAACCTTTGCTGACTCTGATTCTGTTATTCTGTTAGATCATACCTTAAGCAGGTAAAATAATTCAATGTATTTGATCATCCACACTAATATAGACTTTTAGTTTAGTGAGGAAAAATTATCTTGAATAAAATTTTAAGAAACATTTTAGCAGCATTTTCAATCTTTAGAAAGGTACAATCAACGTTTGTTTTTGTTGTTTGATATTTTCCATTCTGTGCTTCAATTTGCTTCCATTTTATTATTTATGAGTAACACGAGCAGATTTATATAAAATTCTTTATATTGATAACAAAGGTGCTTCTGTATAAAAACCTCCATATATAATAATGGTTTCCAGTATACATTTTTCTAACAATAATAAAAAGAGAGCACCATGTTTTAAGATCATTTAATACCCTCAATGATTACATAAGGCAAATATTATTTCCAAAATTTTCAGATGAGGCATAGAAAAGTTAAACATCTTGTCTGAGGTCACACAGCTAGTAGGTGGCAGAACTAGAATTTAAACTCAAGCAGTGTTTCTCCAGAATCAGTGGACTTAACCACTTGGCTAACCTCCCCATAATGTCACTTTTTCCAAACCAACTCTTATTTCATTATGAAATGAAAATGAAAATCCATAAAATGGCAAATATTAAAAAGGAAGCTTGTGTTAAAAAATATACAAATTCTAGCAGGTGAACAAAGTTATTCTCAGTGGGTTGTTGTTACGTGGGTGTTAGCTTTATAATTATCTATTAAAGCAGATGTAAATGCTTTATACAGTTTTTATGTGTGTTACAGTCACCAAAAGGAAAAGGGGGAAAGTTATATTAGCCATTCCTTTATAAATTAGAATAAAGAAATTGCCAGTTTTTATTTGGCTGCCTAATATTTTCCTTTAATTTTTTTCATTAAAGGAATTTATATGAATCATTTTCAAAATAATTCTCTTGAGGTTACATCAAATTGCATGTCAGTACTGTCTCATTCAAATTATTAAAGTATATAGACATGAGAATTCATTAAGAAAAGAACTGATGTGTATTTCAGATGAATGGTTCTTATAAAATTCGCACATATAACCATCAATTATAAATTTATGGTTTATCACTTTAATATTGTGGCACAGAGGAGTGCTCACCAAATACTCCAGGGGCTCACTCACATTTTCCAGAAGTTAAGTGCCACCATGTAACAAGTTCTACCCAATGCAATGTGAACAGAATTGAATAATTATTTTTAGACTGAGACAGTGAAGTGTGGCTACCCATTCTGTTTTCTGTGCCAAAGGCTCAAAGCCATATGTTCCATGTGCTACCTGAGGTTTAGGGTGCAAGATTAAAGGAATTACTCAAGTCAGTTAGGGACAGAGTCAGTATGTTAACTCAGTTCTGATTCTTAATTATCACATTATACTACTTCCTGTTAGGATATTTGATCAAAAACAAAGCTAGGTACATAAATCTATATATGTAATGATCAAAACAAAGAGTTTAAAATCTGCATTAAAAACAAAAAGGAGGGCCTCCCTGGTGGTGCAAAGGGTTAAGCACAGCACTTTGAAGCAATCCGCAGCCTCTGGGCCCAGCCAGGGAACAGCCCACATGGTGCAGCAGACCTCTCCTGGCCCACCTGCTGCTGCCCTCAGCAGTGTACTTCAGTCAGTCTGCCTGTTCTGTTACCCACTCTGTCTCTGGTGAATCCTCTCACTTCCCTCCCCTCGCCCTGCATCTCTGGCCTGTACCCCAGCTCTTGTATGCATAAATAAATAAATCTTTAAAAAAAAAAGGATTGGCATAATATAATGGGAATATGGATGCTTTTAAAAATTTTTGTTTGGATTTTTCTCAAAATTTTCAGTAGTGGATACATAAATTTTAAGGATTTCTCATTAGAAGAATATTTTGCTAAAATAGTCGGTTAAAGTAAATTGAGCACTATACAGTATACATCTTTAAATTTTAGTATATGTAATTCCATTCCAAGATTATCCTTACACTGAAATAAAATGTAAATCTACTAAATCTGTAGGGAAAGTGACTGAACGATCTTTTGGGAGTACATCAGTCACTCTCTCAAACTTAGGATGTTTCTTCTGAAATAGTGGCACAGCTAAATCTATACATAATATTCTCATTGGGGAACCTGATCAATCTTAAAGAACAATTAAACTTTAATTCTAAGTTCTCATTCAGAAGGGACCTTATTAGTAGGTCACCATCAATGTATAATTAAGCAGACTGGATTTGCTGCCTTTCCCTTTCCCTTTGAGTTTTGGAGATCTTTTCGTTCAGCTCTATCAGTAAACCCTTTTTTTTTTTTTAGTATACTCTATGAGAGCTCTCTTTTATGGAAAATACAAGATGTTTTTGACTGACCCTAATCTCATAATTGGACCTTGCCACAATACAAAAATAGGCAAGCTCTTTGGTAGTATGGCACTAAGGATTACATCTGGAATAGATTTTTAGCCAGTCTTTCAAATTATAAAAAGAAATATTGCTAAAGAGAGGACTCAAACCTTTAAAGCATTTTTCACCCTGTCTTGAGTTATTTAAAGAAAGGTTTGTCAGAGAAATTCAGAATTCCCGAGACAGCCAATTGACTACTACAACTCCAAATGAAGATAAAGCCTTTCCTATCGTAACCAAGGTTTATTAAAAATTTGGATACTATTGATAGAATACTGCATTCCTCAATGTACAATAAATCTCAAATAGTCTATTCCATCATACATTTGATACATATCAGAGAAGTTGCCAAAAAATAAGTTATAAAGGGAAATTTGTCTGTTCTGCTCCTTGCTGACCAATGACAGGCACTGTGATAAAAATGCTTGTTGAATGAGTAAATGAATAAATGAATGATATGCTTGTCCAAGAGCATCATCATTCTAATTTGCTTTTATGGAGCAGCCACCAGCAAAGGAACCATTCTCTTTCTACCTCAGTAAAAGAGGAATTTCTACGTGGTCAGGGAAGCCTACTCTTGTCTTGGTTTTATCTTGTAGTACCACTGATATTCAACCAGAACAATTAAACTTGGCTCACAATAACAAAGGGAAAATTCCTCACATATAGCAACTGGGTAATCAGGCATATTTTCAGCCTGGGATTCTTTCTGGTTGGAGATGTGTGGAGACACTTTTTGGTTAGGTGTGGGGTTTGGAGAATATCTACATTTAATTGGCTTTCCATAGGTATGCTAAATCCCTGCAATATGCAGAACAATCCCACTCAGTGGAGAACAGCCCCACACAAAACAGCTGAAAAGCCTGGAGAGAGACTCTCCAGCTCCTGGCCCACGTAGAATGGTTCCTCCACCAGGCATTTTAGCTTCGTACATCTAGGAGCACTCAAGCTAGTCCAGATGAGTGCCGCAGTCCTGCCTAAAGCATTTCTGAGTTCAGGTTTTCTGACCCAGCACCATTCTCGTTCCAAATTGCCATCAAAAAGAATGACAGCCCACAGCCATCTACCCAACCTCCAAATCGTAGCACAACACTAGAGGATAATTATTCCCAAAGGAGACACAGATTGTGTTTTAAAACTATTGTTACAATGATGTAAAAAATAATTTTTTTAAAAAGTAAGATATGTATATATCAATAAATTTTAAAACCTCAAAAAATTAAGAAAAAATAAAACTATTGTTACCCTGGTATGGGAGTGGACCAAGGAAGTTGCTAGGGAGGGGAAGAAGCTACTTGACCTAAGAAAAGTTAGTTTAGTGTTGTGATGGATTAAGGAGATTTAGGATGTGTGTTATCCTGTAACACAGTGCATTTCAGTCACCACTATGAAAAGGGCTTTGTGAATGATGGAGGACAAGAAGAAAGACTGGAAAGGAGGTACCCCCAAGACCAGAACCTGACTTACACAGGGAGGTGGGGATAGAGGGAAATAACATGACCAGTAACCCAGATGTAGAGGCCGGGGCCCTTAAGCACCAGAGCCTTATCACAAGGCATAAGACCTGAGCAGGATCAGACTGCTCTAGGGAGTGGAGCACAGACCTGAGAGTGAAGATATGGAGATTGGGCCCATTCTGGAATCTCTGATCTCTTTCTAGTTTTGCCTAGTTATCCAACATCAGCAACAAACAGGCCACTCTATGGAGGAGTGAGCCCTCCCAAAGAGCCAGTGCAGTCTCTGCACTGGCTTGGGGCAGCACTTCCTCTGCCCACCTGTGACTATGCAGGGGCTTCTTTTTACCAACCCTCTCCTTCTGCAGGGCAGCAGCTTCCTGCCTGCCTGTGACCTGTACCTGCCAGGACTTCTCTTCACTGACCTCCCTCAGTGGAGGCCGCTCTCCTCAAGGCTGCCCGCCTGCAACCATGCAGGCCTCTCTCAACAAACCTGTCCCTTTTGGGGCAGCTCATCCTGCCCGCTTGTGTCTATGCAAGTGTCCTTTATTCTTCTGTCCCTTTCCCTAATAAACCTTTTCTTTAAATATAACTAATGTCTCTGTCTCATGAAGAAACTTGCCTGGGGAATCTCGCCCCGTGTCACTAAAATGGGAGTTCTGGTGAAACTTTTCCCAGAGTGAACCCAGGGACCCCGCACTCCAAACCCACTGACTCCAAAAATGACATCAGTGAACACTCAGTACAACCAGAGAGCAAATACATCGACTTTCCAACCATGGTGATTGTGAAATGGTCCCGGAAAAAATTCCTTAGTCTGTTCTTAATGGTTTCCCCCTTCAATTAATCAAAATGTCCAGCTAGTTCATAAATTCTCTTTGGAGTTCGATTTATTTGGTATAGGCTTGGTGGTGGCACATAAAGGCATATTACTTTTTTTTTTTAAGCTTTATCTATTTATTTATACAAGCACTGAGTATAGTCAGAAGCACAGGAGGGTGAGAGAATTCACCAGAGCCAGAGTGGGGAAGAGAACAGGCAGACTGACGAAGTACACTGCTGAGGGGAGCAGCGGGGGACAGGAGAGGTCTGCAAGCCATGTGGGACCCTCGCCCAGCGGCGGGGATCCAACCGGACCTGCAGAGGCTGCGGGCAGCTTCGCAACCCAGCACTCAACCGCTGCGCCCCCGGGGAGGCCCATATTACATTATTTTTAAAAGGATTTGTTTATTTTTTTTCTTTTTTTTTTTTTTAATAGAGGCATGTTTTATTTATTTGTTTGTTTTGTTTATACATGCGCTGGGTACAGTCAGAAGCGCGGGAGGGTGAGAGAATTCACCAGAGCCAGAGCGGGGAGCAGAGCAGGCAGAAGGACCGAAGTACACTGCTGAGGGGAGCAGCGGGCGGCAGGAGAGGTCTACGCACCATGTGGGACCTGCCTCTGGTGGCCGGGGAGCAGCCGGGGATCGAACCGGCAGCGCAGAGGCCGAGGGCAGCTTTGCAACCCAGCGCTCAACCGCTGAGCCACCGGGGAGGCCCTAAAAGGATTTGTTTATTTATGCATATAAGAGGTGGGGTACAGGCCAGGGATGCGGTGGGGGGTGGGTGAGAGGATTCACTGGAGACAGAGCAGGGAACATAATGGGTAGACTGAAATACACTGCTGAGGGGAGCAGCAGGCAAGTCAGGAGAAGTCTGCTGTGCCGGGGATCGAACTTGTGCTGCAGAGGTTACAGATTGCTTCATAGTGCGGTGCTTAACCCCTTGCGCCACCAGGGAGGCCCATATTATATTGTTTTTGCTGAGCAGATTAGGTAGATCTGCAGATTACATAGAGCTGCAGATGTAAATATTTACCTCTTCCCAGATTCCTGTTTCACTGCTACAAAAATTTTAACCTTTCGTTTGAAATGTGCACTTTAGCAGAAGATTCCAGAATCTTGCAGACAATAGACCTGAGATGACCAGAAAAAAACTTACAAATGTTATTGAACAGAAGAAAGTGTGTGATATTTTCATCAGATCTCCTATCTCCCAGACACAAAACCAAAAATTTTAAGCATCCACTATGTGCTCAACAGTGTTTGATGAAAGACAATTTGTTCCACCTACACACATATGTTATCTCATTTTAAACTCACTATCGGATGGCTCCTACCCACTTGTGTTTATATTATATACATTTCACTAAAATTGAAATTTTTGATAGAAAATACTTTAAAATGTCTGCCTATCATTAATCAAGTAAAAAAGTTTCCCTTATTACACTTGCTCCAGGCACCAACATTGAGGATGGAGGGACTGCAAAAACAGGTAGCATACCCACCTCTGTTGTAGGAAACAACTCAAATAACTAGGCTTTGTTTACTTTGGGTTTTGAACACGTGGGGCTTGCTCCCTGGTCCCCTTGATTAAAGGATAGAGTGGTGGACCTCAAAACTTGCCAGGGTGGCCTTTCCCAGCCAATGCAGGAAAATACAGGTTTTAGTTCTTTAATATTTTATTTTATATAATTCTTACATCATTTTTCATTTTTGCACAATGTATGCATTTTCATTTTGGTTATATTCCCCATACAATTGCACCCCTCCCTTATTTTGACCCTAATCCTTCTTCTCCCCCCCCCCCCAGTGTGTCTCTGGTTTATAGTTGCTTGTTGATTTTGATTTTTAAACTTTGTATTGATTAGTCTTTTTCCTGGTCCCTTAGTTAAGTTTTCCAGATTCCTGCTACGAGTGAGACCATCCAGTATTTTTCTTTTTCTTTCTGGCTTATTTCGCTGAGCATGATCCCTTCCGGCGCCATCCATGTTGCTGCAAATTGCATGTGTTTATCTTTTTTGATTGCTGAGAAATACTCCATGGTGTAAATGCACCACATCTTCTTGATCCAGTCATCTATTTTTGGGTAGTTTCCAGGTTTTAGCTCTTTCCCGGCCAAAGGTCCTCAACTTTTAACACCGCCACAAAACGACGCGATTCCGCGAACTTCCGATTCCCGGCGCCGCGAGCGCGTCGCCCCGCGCACCTGGGGCCGTGCGCGCACCTGGGGCTCGAGGGGGCGGGGGCCGGCGCGCTCGGGGCAGCACCAGCGCCGCGGAGCAGGAAGAGGCGGAGTCAGGGCGCGACGGCGGGAAAAAAGGCTCCGGGAAAGAATCCCGCCCTCTTCCCCGCCCGGCCGACTCCCGCGCGGTTCCTTGGCGGTTCCCTGGCGGCCCCGCAGCCGCGCCCCGGCCATGCCCGCCGCCGACTCCGAGGTGCCGCGCCGGGCGGCGCCGCCCCCCGCGCAGGAGCGGGGCGCCGAGCCTCCGCCGACGCGCCACGGGGAGCTGCAGTACCTGGGGCAGGTGGAGCACATCCTCCGCTGCGGCTTCAGGAAGGAGGACCGCACGGGCACCGGCACCCTGTCGGTGTTCGGCCTGCAGGCGCGCTACAGCCTGAGAGGTGACCGCGGCCGCGCCGGGGCGGGCGGGCTGCGGCCGGGGGCGGGCGGGAGACGGCGCCCGGCGGCGACCCCGAGTCCCGCCCTCCGTGCTGCGGCGTGGGAGGCGCAGCCTCGTCCGCCTTCCACACACGCAACGCCCAGACTCAGTTTGACCCAGGATTTGCGAGGGCCACGTAAGCGCGAGTGACAGCTGGGACGTGGAGCCGCGCTGGGCCTCCCGACCCCAGGGTGTGCTCTGCAGCGCTCGCTTCTGCTGTCGCCTCCTGGTCTGGGAATGTTTGCCCCAGGCTGGAGTGCGCGGGGGGGGGGGTCGGCCTGGCCTTGTCCAAAGGCTTGGCTAGAGGTCCCTCTTATGCCCCTCTTCATGCTTCCCTGGTTGGGTCGTTCCTCTCTGCAAGTTTTTTAAAAACTGAAGCTAGGATTATATGGGCCGGGCAATGGCGCAAAGAGGATGAAAGCTGAGTTGAGAGACTTTGGCGGGAACTTGTGCTTTCAGTTGCCCCATTCTGCCCGCGGGCTGCGGTGGTTGGTCTCCTGTGACAGCTTAGGGCGCTTCATCTGAGCAGAGGGGCCACCTTCCTGTACCTCCAGGTGCAGTGGCCGCAGAGAACCACAGATCTAGTTTTTAATACTGCCCCTCTGCTGAGACTAGGGCGAGTTACTTAACTCAAAAAATTCATATCCCATATGCTCAAAATGGAGGAAATACTGTTCAGCAGACAATACTGATAAAGCTAGGTGCTTGCAAAATCTATCCTTGTTACATGACTGTCAACTATACATCTAATAATGGGGACTGAATGATTACAAATTTAGAGGTAAGCTTTTATATTTTTATTTTGCTATTGCTTCACACGAACTTCTGTATTACCTTCCTGTGCCTGTAAAATAGAGATCAGAATGGTACCTCCAGAAGGGTGTTTTTCAGGGTTCAGTAGGATCATGCATATAAGGTGTTTAAAGTCACTATTTTTTTGTACATTAAAAAAAATAGAGGTTAATTGACTTTGCAAGTATTTTACATACTATTTTTCTTTTTTGGCCAATATGCTATCTGCTAGCCTCTAGTCGGAGCATGTTTTCCCTAGCTGAAAAATCATGGAATAGTCCTGGGATCCCTCAGCCTTTGTCCAAGTGAATGTTGTCTTCATACCTCTATGGAGGCTTCACACAAACTAAGCAGTGGGTGGTAGCTCTGTCTCCGCCCATATGGCCTCTCTGCCTTGTCCCCACCCTTTCTCACTGGAATTCCTGTGTCCTATGGTTTAGCTGCTCAGGAGGGCAGACTTAAGTCTAAGCGGTGTCACTGACATGCCCTGCAGCCCATGACTCCACCCATGGGGCAGGAGTCACAGTTTCCAGTTATTTCTGTGGTTGCTGGAGGGCCTGTGTCCCTGGACAGTTTTCTTCTACTGAGAAATCTGGAGGGTGTGTTCCATTTTCCTGTCTCCAACTTATGGCAAATTGTTTTTCAGATGAATTTCCTCTGCTGACAACCAAACGTGTTTTCTGGAAAGGTGTTTTGGAAGAGCTGTTGTGGTTTATCAAGGTAAAGAAATTGCTGATGATGGAAGTAGGCATCTGTTTTTAACATAGTGCCAATGAGGTCCTTTAAAGTCAGATCATGTCACACTGCAACTGAAAGGCCTTACTGGTCCCATTTCACATGGTCAGAGTGAGGCACTCACTGGGTCCCCTGGTCCAGTTCTGGCCTCCTTGCTAATCTTTGAGCCAATGACAAGCCTATACATCCCTACCTAGAACTCTGGAACTTCACATTACTGCTCCCAGAATCCTATTTCCTCACATATAGCAAGACTCCCTTATCTGCCTCATCTCTGCCCAGTGACCCAGTGTGATCTAAGACTATGATCACCCACACACACTCTCCTCCCACCTCACCTTTGTTATCTCTATGGAGAACCATCATCTGATGTATAATGTCTGCCAATAAATAGATAAGTAAAATGTAAGCTCCATGATGGAGAACTTTATCCTTTTGTTCACTGTTGTACCCTAGGGCCTGCCACATAGTAGGTACTCACATACATGGATCACAGAATATAAAACCCAGCCATGTTCCTGTGTTATAAGTGAGAAGGGTCTCTAGTAACAGGCTATACTTTCAAAGAATGGAGTAGGTGCCTAGGGAGACTGGAGTGTGTTGGAGTCTGGCAGCAACCGCGCCTGAGCCTCCCCTCGCTGCACTCCTGGTTCTTACCAGTGATACTCTGGCTGGTGCTGGTCAGAATGTGAAGAGATAGGCTCTATTCTGTGCCAGGCTAGAAGGGAGAATCCCTTCCTCAGAGCAGTTGCTGTGTCTTGAGTGGTTTTTGGCCAAACCATACCTAAGCTGCCTAATCCCTTTTTAGATAGGGTTTAGAATTGGATACAATCCAGTCTTTCCTAGTTCTGTGTTCTTGGGGTATTTTCTTATGTGTTGGCTACTTTAACTGCTGGTGAGCCTCTAGTTCCAAAGCATCATCAGAAATCTCAGAATAGATTGGTCAATTAGCTAGAGCCCAATCTTAGTGGATGGAAAGAGGAAATTTTTGAAGCTCCGTGTGAAAGATTGAGAAATGATTTGTTGGAAATGAAAAAATTAATATAAACTCAGTGACAGAAAGGGAGGAATCTACATGCCCAGAAATAAGATGCATTCACCTGTTTAATCTGAAAGCTTGTGAATTCAGGGCTCTAAGAAATCCTTGTCAAGAACACATCAGACTCACTTCTGATGAGTTGCTCCATTGGTGCTCAGTAAAATACAGGAGTCAGCTGAAATCTGTGGACAGATGACGAGATGGGGTCTGCAGTAGTATTTATTGAGCACCTGGTGTTTTGCTTGTTTTATCTAATCCCTCACAATCATATATGCGGTGAATACCACTGTTCTGTAGATGTGGGCAGGAGACCAGAATGGTGAGGGAGCTGGTCAGAGATGAAGGCAGGCACAGAGCCCAGGAGTGTGGCACCCAGCCCTTCTTGTAACTGACTCAATGTCATACCTGGAGCCCAGTGGGTCTCTCCTTGACCTGGATGACATGAGCCAAATCTGGGGAGGTGAAATGTTAGAAATAAACACATGGTTTGTACTTGGCAAAAACAAAAACAGAACAACTACTACTTAAAGTATAGGTTAGGGGTAAGCATAACTTAACAGTGCCATATACAAAATTTATCACTGATACGTTTGCCAGAAAAACTAATGTTGATTAGGCCAACCAGTAGACACATCCTGAATGCCAGGTAAGAGACACTGAACAGATGATAAGTTAATTCTGGCCATCTTTTTTTTTTTTTTTTTTTTTTTTTTAAAGAGGCATGCATTTTATTCATTCATTTATTTATTTATTTGTTTGTTTGTTTACACATGCACTGGGTACAGTCAGAAGCGCGGGAGGGTGAGAGAATTCACCAGAGCCAGAGCGGGGAGCAGAGCAGGCAGAAGGACCGAAGTACACTGCTGAGGGGAGCAGCGGGCGGCAGGAGAGTTCTGCGCACCATGCGGGACCCTCCTCCGGTGGCCGGGGAGCAACCAGGGATCGAACTGGCGCCGCAGAGGCCGCGGGCAGCTTCGCAACCCAGCACTCAACCGCTGCGCCACCGGGGAGGCCCTAATTCTGGCCATCTTATGTGGATAAAACAACTGGTTAAAAAACTTCTTCACTGAAGTTCACTAAAAAACAACTTCTTCACTAAAAAACAACTTCACTGAAGGAGGTGGGAATAATGAAAGAACTTGAAGTTCAGTTGTTGGGGCTAGGGAAAAAATGCTTTGAGAGGGTGGTTCCTGCTTAAATAGGATGGAGAGGTGGGGGTCATGTTGTGGGCCTGCTTTCTCCTCCCGCCCTCCCCCAACCCCACCGCTGTCAGCATAATCTGGAGGCCTGCTTGGGAGGCTGTTGGACCAATTTTGATGGCTCAGTTCACCTGGATGCCTGTCTTCCTATCTCTTCCAGGGATCCACAAATGCTAATGAACTGTCTTCCAAGGGAGTGAAAATCTGGGATGCCAATGGGTCCCGAGACTTTTTGGACAGCCTTGGGTTCTCCAACAGAGAAGAAGGGGATTTAGGCCCCGTTTATGGCTTTCAGTGGAGACATTTTGGG
The DNA here is from genome assembly GCF_964194135.1 of Talpa europaea. Taxonomy (NCBI): domain Eukaryota; kingdom Metazoa; phylum Chordata; class Mammalia; order Eulipotyphla; family Talpidae; genus Talpa; species Talpa europaea. Next base: position 58,688,354 of record NC_140080.1, on the reverse strand, counting down.
GCAGAGTACAAAGATAAAGATTCAGGTGAGGAGACAGTGATGGCTCGGATTTCCTGAGTACCTGTATAGCATGAACTTGCTGTTTCAAGTGCAGTCTCTGGGATGAGAGGTCAGTGTCTGGATTGCTGAGGTGTAACTTTTACCTGTGAGAGGTATAAATTCAGATTCATGTGGAGGAGTCACATCTACACTTAATGAGGTCAGAGCACATGCTCAGTGACTAGCCCCCCATACCCATGGCAGGTACCATGCCCGGTGTCGTTAGCTGTTGCAACACTATTTGCTGCTATGTTGGGGGGAAGGGTAGAAAGTTCCTCTGGTGGAGAAGACACCCAGGGGATGCCTTGCAATTTAGATTTCCCATTTCAAGACTGAGCTACCCGGCACACACACCATGGGTGGCACTGATGTGACAACACAGTTCTCAGTCACCCTTTCCGCTCCTCAAGAGGACTGGTGGAAGACGAGATATCTCACTACTGGATGTCTACCTCTGTTATCGGCCCCATTTGCTGAGTGTCACAGAACCACAGAACCCAGCCGCAGTCTTTTGACCCTTCTTGTCCTGCATGGCCTCAGGCCAGGGGTTGCTAAAGCAAATGCCTACCTCGGACATGTGTCTGCGTGTGTGCAGTCAGTCACAGTTTTCTGGTTGGCCAGAGACCTGGAGAGCATGAGTCATCCGAAGGGGGCAGTCACATTTCTCCCCCAGTCAGCTGGAGGGATTGAGGCCTGATGGTAGAATTCTGCAGTAAAAACTCTAACACCTGCGTTTTTATGTGTGATTTTGAGATCTTTTGAATGTTGGCAACTTCAGTAAATTTAAATGCCATATGGTCCTGGAATAGGCAAATTCATAGAGACAAAGTAGACTGGTGGTTGCCAGGGACTGGGACTTGTTTAATGGATACAACTCTTTAGTTTGGGAAGATGAAAAAGATCTGGAATGGACAGTGGTGATGGCTGCACAGTACTGGTAATGTACCTTAACGCCACCAGTTACACACTTACAATGATTGAAATAGTTGATTTAATGTTACATAAACTTTACCATAAATGCAAAAAAAAAAAAATGCTATGTGCACCAAATGCTTTCTGCAAGTAACTGGTCTGTCAGTTACTAGTTTGTAACCTCCGCCCTAGGACATTCTAAGGGGTGAGGCTACTCTCCCAGCTTAATTGTGCGTTAAATCCTGCCTGGTGCTCAATTATTTATTAAGCAAGAGCTTAAGGAGCCTAACAAAATTATGGCCTTAGTTTAGAGTTGTATGAATGCTCAACTGTTGGGTTGCAGTAGGAGAGTGTCGTCTTAAAGTTTTTGTCTTGAACCCTCCACCCAGTTTCCCCCAATGACATCATTCTGTGTAATCTCTTACATAAATTGATACTGGTAAAATTCACAGAACTTTCCAGATTTTCTCATTTTTACTTGAACTCATTTGTGTGTGCACACGTGTGTACATTTTTAGCAGGTGTCAATTTATGTAATTACCACAACAGGACACAGAATTTTGCCATCATAGTTCATTGTTCACTTGGTGTTAACCTTTTCTTGGAACTGTGATTGTGATAGGACTTCCCCACTGCACTCCCAATGTAAGAACTGAACTAGAACATAGTCTGTCACCAGGAAATGGAAGTTTAACCTGTAAAAACAAGTTCTTCACTTGTCAGCCTCTAGTTCCATTCAAGGAAGGCAAGTATTTGAAGTCCAGAAACCAGAAATGGAAGAAAAAATACATAATGGTGTAATCACTATGGAGGTTTCTTGAAATTTACAAGCTAATAGTTGTTTAGCTGCTGAATTTTAATTTAAATGGAAGTATAGAAGAATAGAGCCTGGGTCATAGGAATCCATAGTCCTCGAGTCAGAATGTATATAGAATATTAGATGTTGTTTAAGATCAGTACTTTATATGGAACATGGATGAACTAGATTGTGTCAGTGAAGTGAGAAAGGAGTGATTGATGTGTCTGGAGATAAAAGCCCCAATGGGACTACTGGAAGAAAGAGATTGTTGTGGTTGGAGGAGACTGAATATTTTAAGGACTTTATTTTTTTTCCTTTTTTTCTTTTTTTTTTTTAAAGATTTATTTTTATACAAGAGCTGGGGTATAGGCCAGAGGCGCAGGAGGGTGAGAGGATTCACCAGAGACAGAGCAGGGAGCAGAACAGGCAGACGACAGAAATACACTGCTGAGGGGAGCAGCAGATGCGACAAGAGGTCTGCCGCGCCATGTGGGTCTCTCCATGGCTGGCCATGATCGAACCCGCACTTCAGAGACAGCTTCATAGCCCGGCGCTCAAGCCACTGCACCACTGGGGATGCCCTTTAAGGACTTTCTTAGGTAGAAAAAAACATAGACTTTGTCATGGCTCCAGAAGACAGACCTAGAAGTCTAGATAGGACCTGGAACTCAACATCACCCAGTGACATTGGAGAAATTAAGTGTGTTGGATCAAGGTCAACCATGGGCCAAGGGGGCTGTGGAAGGACAATGTGGTAGATGACTTCTGAGCCCATCTTATAAGATGTGGTGATTAAAGTGTATGCCTACTCTCTCTTTGTGACAATTCTACAGATTATTCAGGTCAAGGAGTAGACCAGCTGCAAAAAGTGATTGACACGATCAAAACCAACCCTGATGACAGAAGAATCATCATGTGTGCTTGGAATCCAAAAGGTTGAAAGCATCCTAATTATCCTTTTGTCCTAACTTTACTGTTAGCACGAATGGAAGCAGTGTTGGTTGGGAAATCCTGGGGGGCAAGTCACATTTAGCCCCATTTTCACCTTCAGAAGATGGGTTGAACCCAGATTTGGGTCTTAGTTTGTATACTTATGCACATTCCTCCTCCAAAAGGGGCTTTTAATTGCCAAAATACCCTTATGATTTTAATGCTTTAAGTTAGAACAGATGAAGTTTCAGACCTGGCTTTCACTAACATGTTAAATAGTTCTGTTATAAAATCAAGCTCTGTCAAAGTATGATAAATATTGCCCACAGTAGAATATTTGCATTTATAATAGAAACTGAATACCAGATGGTGTGCCTGACACACCAGTTTCCTGTGGCCCCTGCAATGGATGGACTGCTCCTCTATTTGTAGTCTGGTGCAATGAAGGTAACACATATTTCCAGTCTGTGGAATAGCATGGATTCAGCTATAAATGCACAAATGCAGAAGTCTCCTGTTGGTAGATATGTCTCCATCTGGTTTGTGACATCAAGCCCCAGTGGGACCACTGAGAAAAAGATAGTTGTGGTTGGAGGAGACTGAATATTTTAAGGACTTTCTTAACGCCTTTAAAGACTTTAAGCAGTGGGATGGTCACCTTTTGACTTGATGGAAGGTGCTAGTCATGGGCCTCACTGGCCCAGTGGCCCTTTGTTGTGATTTCCACTATATGAGTTGGCTTCTGTTTCTCCTGTCTTGGCTTTGCCTTTAGCTATGTTCTTTAAAAGCACCCTCCTTAAATTCCTCTGTGCTGACTCCTCAGATCTTCCTCTGATGGCCCTACCTCCATGCCATGCCCTTTGCCAGTTCTATGTGGTGAATGGTGAGCTATCCTGCCAGCTGTACCAGAGGTCAGGAGACATGGGCCTGGGCGTGCCCTTCAACATTGCCAGCTACTCCTTGCTCACCTACATGATCGCACACATCACAGGCCTGAAGGTAGGCTGCTCTTGAGAAGAGTGGACTGTTGTCAGCTCAATACGCAAAACTCTTAGGTTCTTTAAAATAAGAAATGAGCTTGCTCACTTTCTGCCTTTTATGGAACTTTCTTGTCCTTGTGGCCTGCATGAACTAACAAGTTTATGTACAGGTTTACAATTTTCATGAATTAACTTTCTTAAAAGCTACACTATTTAAATTATTTTTGGAAAAGGCTTGGGATGTCTGAACACTCCATATAATGTCTTTTAAATGGTGTGTTTGAAAGGAATTGAAACAAAAATATTTACTTTTTTGCTTTCTCCCATGGAATTTAGCCAGGCGATTTTGTACATACTTTGGGAGATGCACATATTTACCTGAATCACATTGAGCCGCTAAAAGTGCAGGTAAGATGACTGTCTGTTACACTTTAGAGTTGGGTACTTTCTTTTGGTAAAAGGTTGATGAAACATCCCTCATGAAACAGGCATTCTGCTCTGTGCTGTGCGGAGATAAGATGACTTATTCCTGCTGCAGGACTCCCATTTAGGGACAGGTGGGACCAGGGGCAAGGCAGGCACTCAGCTCAGCAGCCACAGACACTTAACATGGCGGGTGCTGGGATCTCTGATCACTGGTCTCTGATGTTATTGTTGTGTTTTGGTGCACCATGAACTGGGCCCATACAAAACAAGGAAATTAACTGACAAATGTGTTTATTGTGACTTCTCCACAGCTGGCTGTTCCCCTCTCCCCTGGCCTTCATGTTCCCTGAGACACAATATTTAGAGCAGGCCAGTTATAGTCCTACAATGGCCTCTAAATATTCAAGGGAAAGGAAGAGTAGCACATCTCTCAATTTAAATCAAAAACTAAGAATGATGAAACTTATTGTTGAAAGCTGAGTAGGCATAAAGGTAGGTCTCTCTTGCACCAGTCAAGTTGTGACTGCAGAAGAAAAGTTCTTGACTGCAGCTTGCTGAAGACTCAGGTGATGGCTAGCATTTTTTAGTAATGAAGTATTTTTTAATTAAGTACATAGTGTTTTAGACAATACATACTTAAAAGCCTATAAACATAAAATTGTGTGACTAGCTTTATTGTGATACTTGCTTTTTTATGGTGGTCTGGAAGCCACCTGAAATATTTCTGAGGTATGCCCATACCAGAGAGGAGGAGCCACATTCAGATCAGGCAGGGAGGTTGGCACCTTCCTGGAAGTGGCATTTCAGCTCTTATTTTTATTTGAAAGAGAATTGAGGTGCAAGTGTTTTCCCTTAATTTTATGCTAAGGTCAGTATTTAGGTATGATCTTTCTAAAGCCTATCTGCTCAGATCCATGTTAAAGCAGATAACAAATGGTGATTTGAAATGGCAATAAAAATACGAGTTTCTGTGCTTAATGAGTGCCAAGAAAGAAATTTCAAACCCTTTTTAGCCCTTTCCAGATTACATCAGGTTTTGAAAGTTACAACGCCTTTTAGGGAGCTTGGTTGCCTTTGATTAGAGGGTGACTTCAGGACACTTTATCCCAAAGCGCCCCTGGTTTTCTGCTCTAGTCGAACTGGATAGAATAATGTGAGGTCATGACCTGTGTCCTCATCTTTACTGTTCATCACAGGAATCCTAGCTAATTGTTAATCGTTAATTCTGTTAACTGTCAACAGATACCATCTTTCCTTGCTCATTCTGCCACTAAGTTGGGATAAGGATTCTGGAACTCCGTCGCCATACCAAGTTATGAGTAACAAATGGCACAAGTCAAACTATGTCCCATCCTTAATACAGGCACACCTCATAGATGCAAGTTCAGATCCAGACTACTGAATTGAGTTGTGAATTTTCAGATACCCAGCATATATAAAAGTTATAATATACTGTAGCCTATTTGATGTGCATAGCATTATGTAAAGAAAAAAATGTGTGCATACCTTAATTTAAAATTCTCTATTGCTAAAATATGCTATCATCTGAGCCTTCAGTGAGTCATGCGCTTTTGCTGGTAGAAGGTCTTGCCTCGTAATGTTGATGCTGCTGACTGATGGGGTAGTGGGTGCTGAAAGTTGGGGTGACTAGCAATTTCTGAAAGTAAACAGTGAAGTGTGCCAAATCAGTTGATTCTTTCATGAAAGAGTTGTCTGTATCATACAATGCTGTTTCATAGCATTTTATCCACAGTGGAACTTCTTTTAAAGTTGGAGTCAAGCCTCAAGCCCTGCTACTTATTTTCTCAGCTAAGCTTATAAATGTAATATTTTCATTTCAGCAATGTTCAGTTTCTTGTCCACTGATGGATTCTAAGAAGCTACTTTACTCATCCATAAGAAGCATTTCTTCTTTCATTCAAATTTCATCATGAGATTGCAACAATGCAGTCACATTTTCAGGTTCTGCCTTTAAGTCTGTCAAAGTTCTTTTGCTATTTCTACCACATCTGTAGTTAACTTCCTCTGCTCAAATCTTGAGCCCCTTAAAGTCATCTTTAAGAAGTTGAGGGTTGGAGTTAACTTCTTCCAAATTTCCGTTAATGTGGATATTTTTACCTCCTCCCATGAATTATGAATATTCCTAATAGCATCTAGAAACGTGAATCCTTTTTGGAAGGTTTTCAGTTGACTTTGCCCCATATATATCAGAAGAATTATTGACTGTGGCAACTGTAGCCTTATGAAATCTATGTCTTCAGTAAGACTTGAAAATTAAAACTACTCCTTGATGCACGGGCTGAGAATAGGTGTTACATTAGCAGGTATGAAGACAACATTAATCTTGCACATCTCTGTCAGAGCTCTTGGGTGGCATTTCCAATGAACATGACCAAGGTGCATTGTCAGTGAATAGTAATATTTTGAAAGAAGTCTTTATCTGAGCAGGTGAATATAAACAGTATTTAGTAAGCTATATTGTAAACAGATGTGCTGTCATCCAGGGTTTGTTCTGTTTATAGAGCACAGGCAAGCTAGATTTAGCATAATGTGTAAGGGCCTAGGATTTTTGCAGTGGTAAATGAACATGACTTTAACTTAAAGTCACCACCTGCATTAATTAACCTCTAATTGGAGTCCTCTGAATAGTCCTTTGAAGCCAGGCATCGATGTCTCCTCAGTAGCTATGAAAGACTTAGATGGCATCTTCTTCCAACACAAGGCTGCTTTGTCTCCATGGAAACTATTTAGTATAGCCACTGTCATCAATTATCTCGGCTAGATCTTCTGGCTAATTTGAGGCTGCTTCTACCAGCACTTTTTGCTTTTCCTTGCACTTGGTATTATGGAGGGAGCTTTTTCCTTAAATCTCATGAATGAGTCATGAATTCATACCTTACGGATCAAATCTTATGCTGCTTCTGCAGCTTCCTCACTTCTCTCAGCTTTTATAAAATTGAAGGGAGTCAAGACCTTGCTCTGGATTGGACTTTGGCTTAAAGGGATGGTGTGATTATTTCATTTACCCAAACCACTAAAACTCTATTAGCAGTAAGACTTTTGCTTTCTTACTGTGTTCACTGAACTGACACCTTCAGTCTCCTTCAAGAATTTTTCCTTTGCATTCACAACTTGACTAACTATTTGGTGCAAAGACCTAGCTTTCAGCCCGTCTTGACTCGATGTGCCTTCCTTACTAATCTTAATCATTTCTAGTTTTTGCTTTAAAATGAGCAACATGGGACTCTCCCTTTCATTTAAACACTTAAGAGGCTGCTGAAGGGTTATGAATTGACCTAATTTCAATATTGTGTCTCAAGACTAGGTCAGTCTGGGGAGAGTGAGAGAGACAGAGCAACAGCCTATTGGTGAGGCTGTCAGCACACACACACAAGTTCGTCGTCTATAGGTATAGTCCGTGGCGTCCCAAAACAATTACAATAGTAGCATCAAAGATCACTGATCGCTATAACAGATACAGTAATCATGAGAAAGCCTGAACTATTGTGAGAATTATCAAAATGTGACAGACACACAAAGCGAGCACACGCTGTTGGAAAATTGGAGTTAGTAGACTTGCTTGATGCAGGATTGCCACATACCTTCAATTAAAAAAAAAAAGCAAACTATTTTGAAGTACAATAAAACAAGGCCTGTTTGAGCATTTACATGGACAATTGATTATAAGAACTTACGCTGGGCCTTCCTGGTGGTGCAGGCAGTTGAGCTTTGAAGCTGTCCGCAGCCTCTGCAGTGCAGTTTCGATCCGGCTTGCCAGAGAGATACCCAAATGGCACAGCAGACCTCTCCTGTCTCACTCGCTGCTCCCCTCAGCAATGTATTTCAGTCAGTCTTCCTGTTCTGTTCCCTGCTCTGTCCCTGGTGAATCCTCTCACCCTCCTGCATATCTAGCCTGTACCCCGGTTCTTGTATGCATGAATAAATAAATCTTTAAAAAAAAAAAAAACTACACATTTAAAAAAAAAAAAAAACAACTTACACCACCAGCTGAACCACCAGGCTACTGATACTATCATTCCACAAAATATCTTTTACTATCCACATCATGAAAGAGAATCCATCTGCCATGCATCTAGTGTTGCATGACCAGGGACTGATTAACCTGCATAACCAGGGTATCTGCACTATCACACCCCTGTAAAGGAATACTCTGCTGATAAAGTACTGTGCGTTTGATTCATGAAGTGACACAGAATTAAAGCAAGTTATACAGATATGGCAAAATAATTCTAATGTTTTTCAGCTTCAGCGAGAACCAAGGCCTTTCCCTAAGCTCAAAATCCTTCGAAAAGTTGAGACAATCGATGATTTCAAAGCTGAAGACTTTGAGATTGAAGGGTACAGTCCTCATCCTTCTATTAAAATGGAAATGGCTGTTTAGAGTGATTTTAAGGGATGCCCAGGTGAAACTTTTTTGCTTTAAAAGAAGGACTAGTAAAAAAATCTCTTGGTGATCTGTCAGTTTATTTACAAACTATTAAGGATGTTGCCAGTGGGAAGTAAACTGCTGGTTCTTAGAGTAAAAGGCCTTGAGCTTGATTAACTCCAAGGATATATGGAAATGCTAAGATTATGAATATAGTCAGAAGGTAAAAATTTATGCTCTTAACAAAAAACATGTACATGCATTTCAATCCCATTTTTGTGCAGGTGAGGAATTTCCATAATTATATAAGCTATTCCCCCAAATTTGAACCAGCTGAACAGCATCATGAGTCAATGATAATGTATAATGTGGTTATGAACATTTAAAGTTATATATTACTATAATAAAGTGTTCTGCATTTATCTGTGAGGTTTATTTTTTTCTGTATTGCCTTTCTGCTCAGTTCTTGACTAAAATAGATTAACTGAACCCCCCTAAATACACAGCTGTATTCTCATTTGGATGCTGCTCTGAAGGTGAGGGTGTATGTTGGAAATGCTGACTTAACTACATTTTGCCCTATTTTTCTGTGGTTCCTCTAATTCTAGTTGCATTTTATCACTAAATATAGTGATAAAATATCACAAATATCATTGTGCCTTCCTAGTTTGGTGTGAATTCTCTAATATGTTTAGACTGAGCAAGAAGAGTTGCTAAACCACTTAAGGGCCAATCTGTGAGGTTGTATACCAGATACCCCACGGTGTTGCAGAACTATTTTTATTCTGCTAATTTATGACAAATGTTAAAAAGAATAAGCAATTACCCCAACAAATTATGCAACATGCTTCTTTTATTCAAAGTACAGTTTAATGTCTGTACCAGCAAGGTAAAATCTTGTAAGAAAATCTTCCTGGACTTTGGGTTAATTAAGTCTAAATTTATTTAAGAATCAAATACGAGAATGCCTTTGTTTAAAGGATCAAGTAATAATGACTACTGAGCTGATTCCTAACGTTGACATAACTTTCAACTGATTCGTTTTTACTAGGATGATTTTCTCCCCATATATAAAACCATACCTAAGAAATTTTAAGCCTTTTCACTTAAAAAAGAATGTGTGAGGGCTAAGAACTTAATTCCCTTGAGCAGTAAGGAGCTTCTTCCAGACTTCACCATCTGGATATTGGTGCTGCTTTACAGATTCTTCTTTCATTTCCGTTGAATAACCAGCATCCTATCAGAGACCAAAAGAGTTGTGTTAATAAGTATAAGTAGACTTTTTGTATTTCCACTGCTCTGAGAAATGCTTTAAAATCCAAGCCAGGGCCTCCCTGGTGGCGCAGGGGGTTAGACCCAATCTATGAAGCTATCTGCAGCCTCTGCAGTGCCAGTTTGATCCCCGCCCGCCGCGGAGCAACCCACATGGTGCAGCAGACCTCTCCTGTCTTGCCTGCTGCTCCCCTCAGCAGTGTATTTCAGTCAGTCTGCCTCTTCTGTTCCCTACTCTGTCTGTGGTGAATCCTCTCACCCCCACACCTCTGGCCTGTACCCCAGTTCTTGTATGCATAAATAAATAAATCTTAAAAAGAAAAATTGAAAAAAATCTAAGCCAGATGTAAGTGAATTAATGAAGTTTCCGATTATTTGAAATGGGAGAGAGGGAAGCACTTTATTGGTTACTTCCAGGATTAGTAACTAAACTTCCTTTGATGACCCAAACTTTTTTTTTTACTATAAATTTATTTTTTAAAGATTTGTTTTTATTTATGCATACAAGAACTAGGGTATAGGCCAGAGGTGGAGGGGATGAGAGGATTCACCTGAGACAGAGTAGGGAGCAAAACAGGCAGATCTACTGAAATACACTGCTAAGGGGAGCAGTGGGTGAGACAGAAGTCTGCTGTACCATGTGGGTCAGCTTCCTGGCCAGGAATCGAACTCATGCCACAGTGACTGGTGACAGCTTGATAGCACTGAGACTTTAACCCCTGTGCCAAAAGAGAGGTCCCAATAATCTAAACTCTTGATGAAATTGAGCCCTATTCCTTTTGGGCAGGAGAGACACATTTTGTTTGTTTTATCAAGATATAATTGACCCAGCAGTTGTAGGGTAAATGAAGTTACCAGGCTTTTTACGCCTCCCCCATTATCTATGACCAGCTCCTGTGGTCTTGCACAGGGCATGTGCATATGTAAATGGGAACAACTGTGCTGTGGGGTGTGGGGATATAAGAGACAAGGACAATTAACGACCACGGGGAGGAGACAGCCAGAAAAAAACCGACAGAGAAACCTGGTCTGTCCTAGTTCAGCATTAAAGACCTGACTACTGAAGCCTCCAAAATTATCTTTTCATCTGAGAAAATTGAAGATGAACCTACCCAGCCTGGGGGGGAGGGGGTTGCAAAACAGCTGTGTAAAGTATACAGCATAATAATTTGACTTATGAGCCCTGATCTCTTGTACATGATGAGGATAAATGACCAAAATGACACAGTTGTAGTGAAAATCTTTTCATTTACTAACTTGCTAGGTGGTGCCAGTGTTCTCTTGTCTTGTTCTCACAGAGGGCATGTTTTACGTTCTCAGCTGGTAAGGAAAGGTTGGAATTAGAGAAGCATCACCAGGGGCAATTTAACCTAATCCTGACCTTCAGGCCATGGGAATTCGACATTGACTAAAGGACCATTTGTTTCTAAATATTGAAAATAAACTGAGGAGTCAAAGCTTTGTTCTGTATGGTCTGGTTCCCAAGAACAAGTAAAGCAGGAACCAGCAGTGCTTGCTCTGTGAGGCCCTGTGGCCAAACTTACCATAGGAGGCATGTAGGAAGCATTCTTGATTAGCACAGGATGCTTGAAATGTTCATGCAAGTGATCAACATACTCACACATTCTGGAAGAAAGGAATCAGATTGGGGCAATAAAGCCTTAAATTAGACAATTCACGGCGTACTGGTCAAGCAGAAGGGGCATGGACACTGAAGGAAGGGTTAAGGGTTGTTTGATAAGCACGTGTTTCTATGCAAATGCAATAACCAGAGCCTCAGATAAAGCAATTTGGGTGCATAAATGAAATCTCTTAACTTTAAAGTAGTATGATCCCAAAAGGGGTCAGTTTAGATTCCATAAATATCTGGGATTATGTGAGTGCCTTTAGCCAAAAGTTAAGAATAGATTAAAATCATCAAATGAGGTCCCTTCCAGGTAGATACAATTCAGAAGAGCACAGGTTTTAAGATTCGCCCAATCTGTGTTCAAATTTGGTGTCAGCTACTTGTTTTGTAACTACCTCTGCTGCCTGACTTCAGTCATGGGAAATGATCAGCTGTGGTGGGCAGCCATGTGCCTAGTGCAGGTGTTACACAAAGGAACTGGCAAGAGAAGGCCTTACGGTTTCTGTGGACATAGACTAAAATCATTGGCTATAGTATGTGCTACGTGTGAACTGTAAACGAGCTACAGTGAAGAACCATCTCTCTGGAGAGGACCTTTCGACCTTGAAGAACAAATAAATGTGCAGATGTTCACTCAGAAACACAAAGTAGAGGTGTGAGGTGTGGCCCCGCATGGCGTCTGGCTGGTGGCTGTTCTGCTTGCACAGTGGCATTCCCCAGCAGTGAGGTCCAGAGGAGTGGCATGGGGCACTTCACCCACTCCTGGGTGGTCACAATTTACATGCTCAGGACTGAAAATAAACTCTCGGCCTGGAGGGGTGGGGTGAGGGTGGGGGTAGGGTAGAGGCAGGGGGGAGGTTAGGGTAGGGGTGGGGTAGGGGTAGGTGTTGGGTAGGGGTAGGGTATGGGTAGGGGTGGAGGTAGGGTAGGGTAGGGGTGGGGTTAGGGTAGGGCTAGTGGTGAGCGTGGGCCAGTGTTGTAGAGCTGGGTGCCCTAAGATCCCCGACACTGCCCCACTAATGAGCCGACAATATTTTCCTTGTATGATCGGGCCCCACTGAAGGTGGTGCTGCTTGCTAGGAGCCTGAGAGGACTATGAAAATGTGGCGAAGTGGGGTCAGGGGACCTCGGCGGGGAGTAAGGGGGAGCAGGGCAGGCTAGAGATGAGGGGGGCCTAGGGAGAGCTCTGCAGCTGCCACTGTAAATCCTGGTCGATGATGACTAGACCACTGCGCAATCTGAGTTCACAGTCTGGAACCTGGTGATGGATTGTGTTCTGAGCTCGGACTGAGACCAGGCGGAAAAAAAAAAAAAAACCTCTCGGGAGTTAAAGCTTTGTCCTATATAGTCTAGATTTTTCTCATCCCTTAAGATCTGTAGGAAGTGAAATGGGAGGGTGTAAGGAACATGGGGTACTTGGGTTCTTTTTCGCCTCCTGCCGCCATTAGCCCACAGTGTGTTGATTCAGAAAGTGCTTGGGACTGTGGGCATGGGGCACATACACCCATGATTATGGATAGGCAGGCTGAAAGGCTGGCAATCACGGGACCTATGCATATGTACACCTGGGCAGAGAGAAGCGAGGGTAGGGAGCCTTGTTGCTGTGTCCCTGCTTGCCTGCCTCCCTGGTCTACCTGTATCCGGCCCCTTGCTTCAGCACTAACAGCCTCTCAAACCTACCAAAGGCTCCTAAATTCTCCTGTCAACCTGAATCAACAATGAACCTGCCCAGTATGGGATGGTTGAACAACAGAGGGCACAGAAGCCAATAACCCAGGAATGTTAACTTTTTATAGTTCAGAGTATTTCAGGCACACAAAATGGCAACATCTGTCTACTCACTACCCAGCTTAAGACAAACCATTATAAGTGAAGCTTCCTATACACCCTTCTAGGTGCCACTTCTCTCACAATCCTGAATTTGGTGTTTACTTTTCCATTGATGTTGTATGCTCTCACAATATACTTCCAGTGATTACTGTAGGGTAAGTGAAAAATTACCAGACTTTTCCGCCCTCCCACAATTAGCATTAATGATGGATCCCTGTGGTCCTACATGCATGCCTGATGGTGGGCACCTGGAGTAGGGTGTGGGCATGCATAGTTGAGCACACCTGGGCCGAGACTGGGCTTATAAGGGCGGCATCACAGGGACGCCAGCAGAATGAGAGAATGAGAGAAAGAGTAGCAGAAATAGCAGAACCAGCAGAGAAGAAGAGACCATGAGAGAACACCAGAGAGCCCAAAAAGAGTGAACACCTGCTGGCACCCCTGCCTGCCGTGTACCTGGTAAAAGCTCAATAAAAGCCTGAAAAAACCACCGAGGGCTCCAGGACTCTCCTTTACCCATCTGCTTGGATCATAGAGCTCCCTGCTCTGGGCCTTCCTGCCACTACAATGCTCTGTTATCACATTTCATTCTAGGAGGAAAGAATGTATAACAAAGCTGTATGTATGCAGATGACTGAAGGTATTGTCCTAATTTAAAGTTTACCTGTGGCATGCTGAGAAGATGGAACTAAATAAAGACTTCCAGTTGACACCTAATAGAAGCAGAGAGTGTACACAGGATGAAAGCAGAGCTTTAGAAAGCCATAGGAGCTGGTTGAGGAAAAATTCATGGTTTCAATCTGGAATCCAACTCTTACCACCACCTCCAAGTACTCAGAAAACAATCTGAATCAGCTACCAAGAACCTACCCCTCTAAAAGAAAAAGGACTTTGATCTCTAGCAGAGTTCCATGCTACTGCTCCATGTGGAATGGTGGGATAAAAAGCAATCAGGTCTTTGAATTAGAGGATGTACCCATGAACAGGTTTCTTAGTGCCTTTGGTTATGAGAGCAGAATTTGAAAAGGTCTGGCCTGGATTGTGAGACACTGTTGGAGTTAATGACACATTACTGACCTATTTTCAAGGCTTGCAGAGACTGATATGAAGTCAAATATAATCAGGTGCTGTACCAATTCACAGAGGCCAACTCCACCAGCATGAGGACAAACAGGAACTAAAATAAAGACAGATTTCTATTTAATACCAAGAGTATTAGGGGAATGAAGGAAAGAATGTATAGTGTTTCTCACTGCCCACGGCTGATTAAGGCATTCATATTACTTAGGATTGAAATTCCAGATGAAAATCATCAAAGATTCCCTGATTAAGCCTAAGTGAGAATTACGAAGAAAAATCAAAATGGCAAACTCCAGAGGGGAGCACATGTGTACAATGTTTACGACGGGCAGGGAAGTGGAGGTTTGCCCTGGAGCTCCGTAGTGACCTTACTTTCAAACTTTTTGGCCATCAGCAGCACTGAGAGGTTCTCATTGACACTTCCCAGCCTGCAGCTGTCAATCTGGAGAAACTGCAGGGCTTTCGCCTGTAGGAACTGCTTAAATATCACTCTATTGTGGCACTGGAAATAGAATTAAAATGAAACCAACAAAGAGTCAGCTTTGGCCTTCGGGAGTGCTAAACCTGGAATAAATTCTAAGTCACTCATTAGTAGCCATCAGGAAACCTGCACTGTATTTACTCTTCCCCTTCACTTGGCATGAGGCAAGCCCTGATAGTCCAGGCAGGCACCGTCTACTCCCTTACAAATCATCTAGTGGAACAGTATGAGTCATAGAAAAGTCACCAACTCATCATCTATTAGGAGTAACTGTCATAGCGACTGGCAAGTGTGAGATGAAGCAAAGCATCAGGATGAACTACAGCGACAGCAATGAGCAGGTGGCACAGACAACAAAACAGCACCAGGCAGTGTGGCGCTGCTCCTTTTGCTGGGAAAACTGAGAATCTGTTCCTTCCGCATAGATCTGCTGCCCGTGGGCTGGCTGCCGCAGGGTTTGGCAGGCACTTGTGCTTCGTTTATAAGCAAAAAAAGTGAGTGCAATAATGTTTACTCAATTTGGAAGCTGGCTTTCTTAAAACCATACAGGGCACTTTATGCTTTTACAACAGCAACTTTAAATTACTGTCTTATGAATTTTAATTAGATATTTTGAAATATAAATGATCTCAGTCGCATGAATTACAGAAAAATATACAAACTATTTACTATATCTGACTACTGGTTATAATAAAGTGCTGCTAGAAGATGACCTGGTTTCCAAGACTGAAAATTTCTCAACTCAGAACACAACAGGAAAGGAAGCCTGATGTATGTGGTGTCCTTAGCTGCTGGCCAGTGTCTACTGGCCCCACATACCTGTTCTCCTGTGGCAACGCCAACCCCTAGTGGGGCCAATGCCTATAAAATAAAAGGTAAACTGGTGTTATTTTCCTGTTTTGAACTGAAAACTCCCAAATGTTTAAACTCCCAATGTTTAAAAATATTTAGAGCTGAAGAAGGAAATGTCTGTTGCTGAGCAGTGTGAAGTTATTTTTTAACTTTTTTGGTGTTGTAATATAATTAATGTGACATTAGTTTTGAGTGTACAACATACTTTGATATGTGAATACACTGCCAAATGGTTACAGTAAGTTCAGTCAACAACCATCACCACACAGTTACAATTTTTTTTCCTTTTGATGAGAACTTCTAAGACCTCTATTGCTGTCAGATATGCAGTTCAGTATAACTCTAGTCAGCAGGTCATACATTACATTACATAGAGGACTTTATCTTATAACTGAAAGTTTGTACCTTTTGACCACCTTTACCCATTTCCCCTGCTCCCTGCCTCTGGCAAGCACCAATCTGTTTGTTCTCTTTTCCAGAATTCAGGGCTTTTTTTAAGATTCCACATACAGCAAGTACTAAATAGTATTTTTTGTTTCTGAGTTATTACATGTAAAAATGCCCGTAAGTCATCCATGTTGTTACAGATGGCAGGATTTACTTTTTTTTGTATTTAATGATATATCTTTATACACACACACACACACACACGCCCCCATATTTTCCTCATCTCTTCTGTCGATGGATGGATAGTTGTGGCTACTGTGAATCATGTGAAGGTGAATGTGGGGCTCCAGATACCTTTTTGAGATAGTGATTTTGTTTCCTTTGACAAATACCCAGAAGTGGGGCTGCTGGATCCTTTGTGAAAAAGGAGTAGCAAAAGGCGGCCCAGGGCAGGCATGCAAACAGGAGGGGAAGTGTGTGTCTATGAAGGGAAAAGCCCGTGCTTGTTCTTATGCTGCCATTACCTCCCTTCCTGGCTATGACTGCAGGGGCTCTTCTGCATTCTGGCCCGACTCCCATCTGTGCCGCCCACCAGATGAGAATGACTCTCCATCTCTCTGGGCTGGGGCAGTGAACAGGGGGAGACATGGCCGTGGTGCAGTGGTTCCTCTCAGACTCACTGGCTCCAGGTGCTTCCTGTAAGTCATCCCATTTTCCAGATCGGCTCGATTGCTTCCCTCTCCTGTCATCTCCCTCTGCCCCTACAGATTACTGGGAAAACCTCCTACCTACCTCCAGTTCTTTATGCCCACTCTCACCACCCCAGACCCCTACCTCAGTCCATCCTACATCTTGCTGCCAGTCAGATCAGCTTTACTCCCCTTCTCTCATTCAGAACTCAAAGAGGCTCTCTTGTGGCTTTCTCTGCCCACAACCCCCCAACATGCACCCACATTCTGCTGCATATCTCCATGGCCCCAGCCTGCTTGCTGGGGCCCCAAGGCAGCATCCCACTGCCTGGGTTCATCTGTGCCCTTCCTCAGACAACTCTAAGAGGGTGGCTGTCTCCATGGAAACAAAATCTGGGAAGGTAAAAGCCCAGGAGAGCTTTGGAGGACTCCAGATAGCAGGGGTTCGGGTCCCTGTTGAGGCAGAATGGTGACTATCCTATAAGAACCCCCCCGGCCAAAGTGCTGTTTAACCACAGCCTCTCAGATTCTGATTCTGGAAGGGCTCCTCACAAGGTTTCAGCGGTACCCTCCAGGGCCCCTGCTTCTGTCTCCCCCACTGCAAGTCAGCTCTCCTTACCATGGGTCTTATCTCCCTGAGGCCAGCTGCCTCCCAGTCCACACCCATCTCTTCCTCAATGACCTTCTTTCTACTACCTCAGCTCTCTGGGCCCCTATTCAGCACCCTATCTGTCTATGCTGCACATATCTTAGGTTTTTCTCTCCACTAGGCTACAAAGTGGGGAGAGTGAGGTGCAGTTTAAACACAGGCTTTTGTAGAGTATCCAGCATAAGTAGATACATGTTGCTTTCCTGCAAGACACAGAGAATGGCCCTGACCCACCAACCCTACAGCCCAACAGGACCCATGAATTCAGGCAAGATGTGCTAAAACTTGGAACTAAGATTTCCTCAGAGGAAATTTTAAGACCAATTACTGCATAATGGGGGAGAGCAGAGCAATGCAAAATCACCTCAGGGAGGAAAATCTGGTCCTTGACTTCCTAGCCCTGACCATAGGACTTGACTATAAAGCAAATGAATGTTTGGGAGGGGATGGTTACCAGGTGAAAACATAAAGGTGGGTCAGAAGCAAGTGCTGGCCAAGCCTGTGCAAGGAAGCGCTGCCACCAGAGATGAGGCTGAGACTTAACACCTCCTGTGTCAGAGGCAGGTCTGTCTGCACAGGAGGGGGGCCTGATGGGCCATTGCCATCAGACACTGTCTCATATTCAAAGCCCACAACCAGTTCCTGGCCTGTTTCCTCTCTCTCCAGCAGACTTTGGTTTAATATGATTACTCATAGAACTTGCTCTGGTCGGAAGAAATAAAAATCTAGTGTTCCCAGTTATAGCCCGAAATTAACCCACTGGCATTCTGATTTTATCTTAATAGTACCGTAACCACAGCTAATGGGATACTCTTCCTGAGAGACAGACAGATGTTCTGGACTTAGCAGCGTCTTAAACCTGAAAAGAAGAGAAGTCTGCCCCCAGGGTGGGCAGATCTGTGGAGGAAGGTGCAAGGGCTCTAGGGGAACACGTAGCCTCCCATGGAGGCCTGACCTTGACATTCACCAAGCAAACCTTTTGAGTCACCCAGAGGAATCTACTTTTTATTTCATTCTGAGTGAGTAAAATATTTTAATATGGGTATGGGAACCATGTCTATTACTGGTAGTCTTTCAACTTTTAGCAATTTACTTTCTCTAATTAGAAGAAATAAAGGCTGTGGATAAGCTGAAGTGAGTTAAAGAAAGTTAGGTGTGCATACCAGTACTTGTCACTAGTTAGAATTATTCAGGGGAGGGCCTCCTTGGTTTGGCGCAGGCGGTTGAGCGCAGTGCTGTGAAGCTCCGTAGTGCCAGTTAGATCCCCACCAGCCTTGAAGCAACCCACATGGTGCAGCAGACCTCTCCTGTCTTGCCCGCTGCTCCCCTCAGCAGTGTATTTTGTCAGTCTGCCTGTTCTGTTCCCCACTCTGTCTCTGGTGAATCCTCTCACCCCCCACACATCTGGCCTGTACCCCAGTTCTTGTATAAATAAATAAATCTTTAAAAAAAATTATTCAGGGGAGAAGCAAAGAAATTTTAGGATCTGTCAAGACCATGCTGGAAAATCAGACAAAAACTATATATGTCTGGGGCAGGGGCAGCAGTCATTTTTATACCTTGGAAATAGCAGCATGTCCCAGAATGTCATCTGGGGAGGTCGGCTCCTCAATCCACAGTGGCTTGAACTTGACCAGCTTCGACATCCACTCCACTGCCTCAGGCACATCCCAGCGCTGGTTGGCATCCATCATCTGCAAAGAGAGAGGCCCTTCATGGTGAAGTCTGCCCAGTGGAGAACTTGCTGCAGGGCAGTGGTTCCAGGGAGGAAATGCTGTCACTCAGTGCCACCAACGGCAGAGCAGGACTCCCCAGGGGAGCCTGACATTTCCTCCAGGGAGGCCCATCTGGAACCATAACAAAGGGATCAAAAGAGTAACTGCAGACACAATCTTTTGGAGGAGATGTGAATTGCTCATGAAGCCACCATGCTGTCCAGAAGCGCCCTGAGTTGGTCACAGGAGAAGTGCTCCCTGACTCTGGAGCTCTGACCCAATCTGCATTTAGATGCTACCCAAGTACAATGTCTTACAATGTTCATTTTAGGAGCCATTTTATCACATTCTGAAACATGCCATCAATTGTCATTTATTGACTACTGCCCACTATGTGTCTGGCACAATCATCAATAATTAAGCATCTATTCTACTAGGCATTTTATGTATTTTGTCATAGTATTTATAAGAACTCTATGAAGCTGTTCATACTAACCATTTTACAAATGGAAAAACTGACATGCAGAGAAATAAGTAACTTGCCTTAAGAAAGCCAAGTAAATAGTTGAAGTCCAGGTCTTTCACTCTAAATGCCTGGTTTTCTGAAGCAAGGATCCTGCCCAGAAGCCAAATGCTGGGTATGCAGAGACCAAGAAAGGGTCCCTGCATCCCAACAACACAGAACTTCCAAAAGACAAACCTGGAAACATATCTCTAAGAGAATGTGCTAAGTGGTAAGTTTCCTCATGGGAGACTCTAAGAACTAGAGGACAGTACAGGATCAATTTTTATCAAATTACTTGGATGAGGATGACCTCATAAGACAAAGCAGCATGGATTCATATATAAATGTCCTAGGTCGAGGACTCAAACTTTTACATTACAAAAATCTGCCTCTAAAAGTTCATAAAAACATGTCACTGTGACTTCCTTTTATGAAAATATTTACCTGAGATGTTTTATAAAAACACACAGAGAAGACCTACCGTTCATTTATTTCAGTCAGAGTTGCAGCATTTCTTCAACAATGGCTCCCTGAGAACCTTCCAATGAACTCAGTGGCTGGATTTGTTAAGAAGGGAGAATAGGGCCACCCTGGTGGCACAGCGGGTTGAGCACCACGCTGCCACGCTGTGACGCTGTCCGCAGCCTCTATAGCACGGGTTCGATCCCCGGCCAGCCAGGGAGAAACCCACATGGGTACAGTAGACCTCTCCTGCCTCACCCGCTGCTCCCCTCAGCAGTGTGCTTCAGTCAGTCTGCCTGTTCTGCTCCCCGCTCTGTCTCTGGTGAATTCTCTCACCCTCCCATGCCTCTGAACAGTACCCCAGTTCTTGTATAAATAAATAAATCTTTTTTTTTAAAAAAAGAAGGGACAGTAAATAATCGACACAGCAGGGCACCATTGGGAGCCCTGTTTACTCAGGCACATGCATGCTAGCAAAATGGGAGCAATCCCTAACCCTGATCTTATTTAACTATAGTTAAACTGTAACTGATCTTATTTAACTAGTTCTGCAGAACAAAATTAAAAATGACTAAGCCCCTCAGTTTTGTTGGTTTTAAGAATTTGCCTACTACAAGACCACAAAGCTGCACATCCTATGACATTAAATGTTAAAATGCCCAATTCCTTGAAACAAGTTGTATTAGGGCTCTGGAAAAAGGCTTCTAGCAACACTGCTTATTTGTCAATGGGAGAGGATTATTTACCAAAATCTTCTCAGGTCCAATCATGTTTCTAATGAGTCGGCACCTACGGATGTCGTCCTGGAGATCAGCACCAACTTTTACCTTAAACCTGTAAAATACATGCAGTTTGGTAGGTTAAATCTGTCTCCAGACTTGGCACAGCCACCTGAATTTTCTGCGGAAGTTATCATTCCTGTCAATAATTCACAGATCACATTTTCTAGTAACCTCTGGCTCTTTCCCAATCAATCTTCAGACAAATTGCTCAAAACAAACCCTGCAAATGGTCATCTCTTTACTCAGTATCAGGGAAATAACTCTAAATTACCTTCTGACAGGAAGTTTAAAAACTGGAGAGCTGTTTAAATTTTTAGTAACATTAATTCAGTTTTGCTGTGCCATGAAAAGAAATTAAGGATGAAAAGCTATAGACTTAAAGAAGAGAGCAGGACTGGGCAAGGGAGCCTAACGAGCTGTCTAATTACATCCCGAATATAAAGTGTAGAATTGATAAAATATCTCCATCTGCCTGGCCCTTTACAAGAGGCTTTATCTTAAGCCAAACTCAGTGAGAGGTTGGCCACAGGGACCCCTGGTGCAGGAGAGTCAAGTCACCCAGGGACATAACTAAGGAGCAGCAGGGTCTCCTCTACATCACCGCTGGCCACTGGCAGGGAGCTCTCCTGGTCTGTTTTGATGCCCAGCTGTAGTGCCAGCAAGCAGCAAGGAAGGTTCTCTATTGATTCAGGAGACCAGTAAAGGAGAGTCCTTTGAGAGTACCCAGAGAGCCATCGAGGCTTCAATGGCTTTTTCAGGCTTTTAGTGATCTTTCTATACCATTTGTAGTGAGGCAACCAGGTGCAGGGCAGGTAGGGGGGCTGGGGGACTGGGAGGCTAGCAGGCCTCCCAGCCCCGCTGAATCTATTCTCTCTGGTCTTGCTCTGAAGTGCTCTCATAGCCTTTCTCCATTGCTCTGTTGCTCTTGTCACCCACCGTCCTCTGTGATGCTGCCCTTACAGCGTCAGCCTCCAGGCTCAGGTGTGCCCACCTACGCAAGCCACACCATACTCCAGGTGTCCACCAGGCACATGTACCCTGAGCCCATGCTCCTTACCGCCTCCTGCATTCAAGGCCGCAGGTGATAGCCACAGAGGCCAATGGCATAAAAGCCTGACTATTTTGCTTTCCCTACATCAACTATTCTTGAGAGGTGGGCCTGGTACCTCAGCTGTGGTTTTTGTTCCCTGGAGAGTGTGGCAATCCCAAGTAGCACTGCCGCACAGTGGGGACAGCACTCGGTGGGAACAGCATCCTCCTAGTTCTCTCTCTATCCAGCACTCTCAATGCCAAGGCTTCCTCTCCAGATGGAGTCTGGGTTGTGTGAGGTCCTCCCTCTGCTTTCCACAATGTCCACTCTCTGTGCCAACGAGAAGCCATAGAAGGCCCACTCTCTGTTTAAGTATCCCCTGCCTTTCTCTCCCAGCACTAAGCACAGTAAAGAAAATACTTCTATTTCAAGTGCAGACTTCAGGGGCCCACAGCTTCTGCATATTGGGTTCATTTTGCTGGGAGGCTGGGGGAGGGGCTGGATCTCTTTGCAACCTTCTCTGTCTCACCAGATATGATCTCTCCAGTCTTTCATAGGTACATGGAGGGAGGGAAGATCCAGAACTTACTCCAGCACTTGCTATGAATCTCAGCTATGCTGGTCCTTTACAAATACAGCAATTTTGAGGAGAACCAGGAGTTAATAGGTTTAGAGAGGCTGATCGATTTGCCCATGAACACACAGCAAATACTTGCAGGGCTGAAAGGAAAAGCCAAGATTTGATTCCAAATCATCACATCCCCAGGTTTCTTTCTACTGCTTCATTCTACCTCTTTCAAGTTCTCAATCCCCAACTGTAGGGTAAAGAAAATGTCAGGCTTTTCTGCCCTCCCGCCATCAGAATAGATGATGGATCCTTGCGGTCCTGAATGCATGCCTGATGGCGGGCACCTGGAGTAGGGTGTGGGCATAGGTAGATGGGATTCACCTGGGCTAAGACTGTGCTTTTTAAGGGCGGCGTCACGGGGACGCGAGCAGAAGCCGAAGAGAAGCCGAGAGAGAAGCAAAGAAGCAGAAGCAGAGAACGCCAGAGACCCCAGAGAGAGTGTGGGTTTGCTGGGGGCTGGGAGGCCTGCCAGCCTCCCGGCCCCCCAGCACCCCTGCCTGCCGTGTACCTGGTAAATCCCAATAAAAGCCTGCAAAACCACTGAGGCCTCTGACTCCTCCTTTACCCGGTCTACATGGGATCCTAGAAAATCTTCCCCGTGTCCTGTTCCTGACCCTACACCAACTCTCTATTTAGCCGAGGTATTAATGAGAATTCAGTACCTCTCAGAGTTTAGTGGACATACACACAAATCAGGGATCTTGTTAAAATGCTGATTCAAAAGCAGTAAGTCTGGGGAGAGGCCTGAGCTTCTGCATTTCTGACAGCACCCAGGGGATGCTGGTGTTTCCACTCCACACCTTCATACTTTGAGTGGCAGAAGGTTGGGTGGCCAGACTGAGTAGCAGTAACATAGAAAGCCTGGCTGGTGATGGGTATCAGGCAGAACATGCCACCTTGGATCGACTCACAGTGACCAGAACAAGAGATGATGGCCACTCTGTACCCTGCATGCATCAGGCATTGGGGTCACAGACAACCAGAGTTTATCCGGAGGAAGACCCCAGGGTGCCCAGGGGCCCATGACCACACATGAGAAACAGGGGAGAGGAGACGCTGGGGGAAGAGCATGGCTGTCACTCAGGGGAAGAGAGGAGCCTGGTTCTTGGAAACCCCCCGGAGCACTGGCACCATGGAGCACTGGGACCCCGGGAGAACTGGCACCAGGGTTATAAGGACGCAAAGTTCCACAGAAACTCTTCCTAACACTTAGAGTCCTTGAGCAATACAAAAGTGCCTTACAAAGTTAAGCCCTCCGTCTCTGGAAGTATTCACGGGGAAGCTGAATAACACCTGTTACTGATAGAAAAGAGTGGGCTTCTTTTTTATTTTAATTTGAAAAGGACACGTCTATTAGGAAAAGGAAAACGAGAGAGGCACCTGCATTGTCACAGGCAGGCAGGAGAGCTTCCTTCTGCTGGTGCAGTGTTCTTGAGTGGGTTTGTATTGGAGTTTGGTGCTTGAAATTGATGGTCTCCAAGATCTCCTTTGATGTTTTAGGATTGGGATTAGAGCTCATATCTTGTCTTTAGAGAAAGCCTGGCCTAGACTGAAACTTCCCTTCTGTGTCCCTACAGACCACACGCTTCTGGATAACTCCTGGCTTCCTTGCTGCCTTTCATCCCCACTCCTCTAAGCCTCCTGTCAAGTTCACTACCATATAAAGAAGTTACCTGGTCCAGCCGTCCTTCAGTGCCTCGGCGCAGAGCTGAAGGGAAGGAAACACAGCATCACCATGTGCCAAAGAACTCTCCTTGGTCTACACAGCAACTCAGTGGACTCTGATCTGGTTTCATAAGCACTAAGGTTATTGCACAAAGCAGAAGAACAACAATGTGTTGCTGAAATTAAGAGCAGAAACTGCTTAGCCAACAGAGCGTAACTCTGTACTCTGAGAGTGACTTTCTTTCCTTATCTCTATGGGAAGCATTTCTTTAACTGTCACAACATTCCTAGAGGGGGAATGGACATTCATATTCCTCTTTGTAAATCTAGAATAGTCTGTGGCTTCCACAGACCTAATGGATGTAAGAGGAACAGAAGAGAGTCTCTGTCTTTCTCGCAACTGTGAGTATGGTCTGATGAGAAGGAGTAATAACCACACATGGGCCCTGTGACATGTGCTAACCACTGAGTCTCCAGCATTACACAAGTTACACCATTTATCTGAATCCTCAAAACTACCCAAAGTAGGGGTCATGTGACCATTTCACAGTGAGGAAACTGAGGCTCAGCATGGTCTGCTGACTTGCACAACATCATGCTGCCGCCTCTGCCTGGGAATCAAATCCCAGGCTGTCGCCTCCCAGCGCCAAGGTGGGACTGGATCAGAGTCCCCTGTCCTCTGTGTATCAGTGCTTTTGATGGGGGCCTTGGATCCACAATGATTTAGAAAGGCTGGAAGAAACTATTAAATCTCTTCCAGTAATCCAGAACTAGATAGCCAGTCTACAAAGTCAGGTTCAAATGCCCACCTGCTTCAGCGTGTCATCCGAGTACCCCAGCCAGGCACACGATGTGGTGTAGGCAGGGTAGCCATGTGTCACCATGTGCTCCTCTGCGAAAACACAATAGTCACTGGCACGCTGCACTTTCCAGGAACCTTCAGAATTAGAATTACTTGCAGCCAAGCCACTGCCCAGAGAGGATCCACCTATTCTTCTGACTCCACCTTTCACAGGCACCCACCCCAAGTCCAGCCTCCTGGCCACAATCCATCATGCAATTCCAAGGATGCCAAGCCTGGGGGTTCAGGATACCCTCTGGAGCTGTCCCACTGGCCAAAGGCCTTCCTGCATCGTGCGGCTAACCCAAAACCAAACCTCCTTTTAGCAAAGGCTGAAGTTAACTCTGAAGTCAGAAGTCACGATTTGTGAATTGACTTTGGACAGCTTCTTCAGCTAGACTTAGCTGCCCGTTAAAGGGCTGGGGCATCTGGGAGGAAGGTGTGAACCCCCCAAAAACAGGGACACTCAAAACAGCAAACATGAAGGAAATTTCTTCACAACCCACCTCTCTCTTTTTTACCAACTTGACCTTTCTTCAGTATTTCTGGAAAAAATAAAAAACATCATCACTCTTTTAGACAGCAAAGGGTGCCACTACTTTGTTTACATGTCTGCATGTACCAGAAAGCTTCCACTCCAGTATGACTCACCATAGGCTTCCTCCTCGGTCAGGACGTCAGTGATGTACCTGAAATCTATGCAGGATAACAGCGTCTTGGGATCCTGACCACGGGAGGGGAAGGAGAAAGTCAATTCACAAATGGATTATGTTTCTAAGGATCTGCTTACACTGATACATGGGGTTTATCTCTCTGGGAATGAACTTTTGTGATTTGGGTAAAGTTGATCTTTTAGAGGGTCATGACCATCTCTCAATGATGTCTCAGGCCTTCGTGGTCCTTCCTTTCCCCTCCCCTCCCTCAAAAACTAGGTTCCCCACTCCAACCAACACACAGGGACCTGACAGAAGGCAAGCACTCAGCACAAGTTAAATGGATAGAGGAGCTGGGTGTTGCTCTGCACAGCACCGCGCCACACTTCAGGGCGCAAGAGCAGTTCAGCTGGAGAGGAAAGAAGGCCAGTCTCAGAGCCACCCAGGCCAACCCTGTTTCCCCCACCATTGGCAGCACAATTTTGGCTATTTCCTCTCTTGTCAAGCAGGGATAATTCACTTTGCCAACGAAACAAAGTGGACTAGACTTGAGCAGATACAGCACCCCCTACAGGGGCCATCACGGCTTGTATTCTCCCCATCTCTTCCTGTCCACACTCAGTGCTTTCACCACACTGGGAGATCCATGTTCCTGGATGGGTCTCCAGACCAGAACTCTTCCCACCCCAACCTCACAGTCAGTTGGGAAGCAACTGGCAGCTCGATTCCCTCCCAGATTTTAATGAGACCAAAACCACTCCACTACCATCATTGAACATGTAAAAGTGCTTCCAAAGAAGAGTTCTACTTTTAAGAGTACTGGCATTAAAACAGGGAAGTGAAAAGTCCATGGGTGGGATTTCAGGCACCTTCCCAGGGGTGCTCAAATCATTCCATTTTGGGGGCTGCTCCCTGCACCCCTCTAAAAAGCTAACCTGGAACCGGAAGATGGTTTAAGAGGTCTATGTTCTTCCCTTTCAGATGCCACCTACAACCATGTCAGACAGATGGTGTAACAGCCTCTGGTCTTTACTTTCTTTCAGAGAAGGGACTGTTTCTACCCTGCCAATAGCCTTTAAGGACAGGATGTCTGTTTTTCCTTAATTTTGATGCCTAACAACAACAACAACAACAATAACAACAACAACGCTTTTCTTCATTGATCACCAGATTTTTCCAACCTCCCTGCTCAGAGAGGTTAAGTGACACGCCCAAGGTCATTTAGCCTGAAAGTGGAGAAGCCTGGATCAGAGCAAGGTCACCTGGGCCTGACACTTGCCCCTTACTTGCCTAGAGTTTTTTTCCCCTTTAGCAGCCAGCTCATTTCTGCTATAAACAGGCCAGGGAGAAATGAAATAACGAAGTAAAAATTCAGTTTGTTCCTTCCTTTCTGAAATCCTACAGAGGAGACCACAACAGTCCAATCTGTCACTTGTTTTTGCTTTTGGGGTTAAAATGACCAGATGATACTAACACCCTGCTCTCCAGAGTTTGTGAAACTCTTTTCTCACTGGTCTTTTAACTAGTTCTATGGGTTTCCTGAAGTGACAATTGCCCCCTTTTCACTGTCAGGAAGCAAAGGCTCAGAGGATTTGGATCAGGCGTGCAAGCTCCACAGTGGCGGAGGCTAGACCTCTACAAGAGCCTGCATGAGCACAGCTGTTACTTCCAGTGTCAGTGTTACACTGTATTGGTTTTAGGCTTTGTCATCCCTATAGTGATCCATGGATAATCTTGAATATATTTACTGATTATCAAAAAGTAAGTAATCCATGAAATCAAGTTCATTTAGAGAAACAACTATAATATTAAAGAATTCACTTACCATGTCAACAAGCAGCTTCCACAGAGGCTTGAAGAAAAAAAAAAGTAAAACATATGTGTAAAGTACACATTCCTGAAGGTAAATGCAGGCGCGACTAACACCCCCATCAGACACCTGCCTGCTGTCACACCTGTCCCTAATCTCCCTTTGCTCCCCACCTTTTTTCCCAGTCTTTTTTTTTTTTAATGCTATTGACACTACAATTTCCTAACTATTACCAACATCTGTTAGGGGACACAAAAATCAAACAATTCTCTGTAATTCTCTTGGGAAGGCTGCTTTGTATTTGTCTTTGATCATTCAAAGACTGCTTTCCTAAGAGGAAGTGTTCAGTCCTCAGCCACACATCATGCTGATCCATAAGCCCTGGTGCCCTCAGATGAGTTACCTTTCCCTCCTGCTTGGCCCACAGGTCCCACACTGCATTGAGAACAGCCGCTGTGGCCAGATGCACAACACCTTTCTCGGGACCGATCTGGTTAGGAAGTAAAACCAACAGAACTCAGAAAAGAAAAAGATGTATGGCGCGCAGACCTCTCCTGCCGCCCGCTGCTCCCCTCAGCAGTGTACTTCGGTCCTTCTGCCTGCTCTGCTCCCCGCTCTGGCTCTGGTGAATTCTCTCACCCTCCCGTGCTTCTGACTGTACCCAGTACATGTATAAACAAAACAAACAAACAAACAAACAAACAAATAAAAACATGCCTCTATAAAAAAAATGAAAAGAAAAGAAAAAGATGTCTAGGCCTTTTAGCCAGGAACACATTTCAAGAATTAAAAGGTAACAATGGAAACTCGAGCTGTTTTATTTTTTTTGATTGTTTCTAATCTACAGAAGAGTTGCAGGAACAGTATCCCAAAACTCCTATATATTCTGCCCCTATAAATGTATATGGGTATGTATATCTACATATATACAGATACAAATATAATTTATGATATAAATAAAATTCATTTTACTGAACCATTGAGAGAAAGTTGCAGGTATCTTGTCACTTTAGCCCTAAATGGTATAGAATGTAGTTCCTAAACACAAGGACATTCTCTTATATAACCATAGCATAATACTTAATAGTCAGGGATGTAACATTAATATTATCTAAAAGATAGTTCATAATCACATCTCACCAATTGTTCAAATAATGTACTTTATTTTATTCATGTTATATTTAGTTTTTATGTCTCTTTAGTCTCTTTTTTAACCTCAGTTTTTCTACATTTTCTTAAAATGCTTTCTTAAAATGCTAAGAAAGCATTTCAAGAAAGTACAGGTGAGGTTATTGTAGTGTCTCTCAATTTAGGCTGCCCTGAAGTTGCTTCATGAATAGATTCAAGTTATATCTTTTTGGCACAAATACTACATAAGCAATGATGTCATTAAAAATTTACAGTTATTAATTTCTTTAAAATTATAATTATTATCTTTTAGCATTTGGGTAAATTGGTGTCCATTATGCTTCTCCACTGTGAACTCACCATTTTCCATTTCAAACTAAGGAAATTAATATTGTCCAAAAATTTCAGTAATCATCGATGATTCTTGCCTCAATCAACTATAGCTATGATGGTTGAGATATGATTTTCTAATGTTTCATTCCTCTATATGAGTTTATATTCTACTGTAATGAAATAAAATCTGAGGCAACGTGGACAGGGCATTCCCTTGTGCCTTTCTCTTGCATGGACAGGAGACTGAGACAGAGCTGGTATAAGGAAGCAAGGGCAAGTCCAGGTTATTGAACTGCTCTTACTGTGTTAGAAACCTTTCTCTAGAACCTCACTTTTTCACACCTTGAACATAGAATTCAAAAGCAGACTTACATACATAAAAGGTACTCTAGTCTCCATTTTCT
Source organism: Talpa europaea (assembly GCF_964194135.1). Taxonomy (NCBI): domain Eukaryota; kingdom Metazoa; phylum Chordata; class Mammalia; order Eulipotyphla; family Talpidae; genus Talpa; species Talpa europaea. Next base: position 58,659,058 of record NC_140080.1, on the reverse strand, counting down.
TTCTTTCTTTTTTTAAAGATTTATTTATTCATGCATTCAAGAACCGGGGTACAGGCCAGATGCATGGGAGGGTGAGAGGATTCACCAGAGACAGCAGGGAGCAGAACAGGCAGACTGACTGAAATACACTGCTGAGGGGAGCAGCGGGCGAGACAGGAGAGGTATGCTAGGATTCTCAATGTCTGGCCAGGATCGAACCTGTGCTGTAGAGGCTGCAGACAGCTGCACAGTGCTGTGCTCAACCATCTGCGCCACCAGGTAAGGCCCTATTTTCTTAACCTTTATTCTTCTCTTATGTTTCTGTCATTAATCTCCTCCCAGGACTCCAATACTACTCACTTTATCTCTCCCCACAAAAGGTTACCTATTTACACTTTATATCTAGAAAGTCTAGGCCACTTTCTCCAATTCAGAGGGTGGAGATGAGACCCATAAGCCCAGAGCCAGCTCTCAGGATTCAAAGACATCCAGGTTGATTTGATTTGATTTTGGGAAGAGCACAAGAGACTATGGTGATGTTGCAAGGGTGAACTGGTGGTGGAAATTCTATGGGGACTACACCTGAGAAAAGAAAGCAAACATTGTAGGAATAAAAACTAATTAATTTTTTAAAAAGAAAAAAAAATACATCCAGGTTGAAGTCTTAAAGAAAGAAACTGATGGCCTCAAATCCATGACTGTCTAGATGATTCAAATCCAGGTCTAGCTCAATAAATTGCTTTACCTTAACATTGTAAACCTGTCTCTATTTTCACATTTGTTGCAATCAAAGGACATCTCAGACCTTAAAAACATTATTTATAGAAGCATTTCACAATATAGTCCCTTACCCATCTGAGTTGCCCATCACTTGTGAGCTGCCTGTAGAAGCCTCTGAAGTTGGCGACAATGTCGCTGAGGTCCTTGTTGAGCACGTGGTGGGCAAGAGCATTCACAGCACAGACAACTATTAAACAAGGATTTGGTCTTATGTTTTGGGATGAAGTCAACAAATTAAGACAAGAAAACACCACAAACAAATGTAGGCATTTCATGAAAAAAAAAAAAAAAAACTGTGTTATATTTTTAAAATTGCCCAATTATGTCTCTTGTGGTTGTCATAACTAATATCACACAAGTACAACTGTTGTTAATCCATATACTGAGCTTAATTTTTGAGTAGATGTAATAAATTTTGATTAGCTCCAAGGTGAAAAGAACGTTGATGTGAAAATTTAAATCATGTTTCCAAATTAATTTCCTTTTTACTTTGAACAGTGTTCGGACCGTCAGATTCAAAACCAAAACTTGCTAGTTTGTCATTCCTAAGGAAGAAGAGTCTGACTTACAGGATTAAAAAATGAAAAAGAGGGCCTCCCCGGTGGCGCAGCGGTTGAGCACTGGGTTGCGAAGCTGCCTGCAGCCTCTGCGGCGCCGGTTCGATCCCCGCCTGCTCCCCGGCCACTGGAGGAGGGTCCCACATGGAGCGCAGACCTCTCCTGCCGCCCGCTGCTCCCCTCAGCAGTGGGCTTCGGTCCTTCTGCCTGCTCTGCTCCCCACTCTGGCTCTGGTGAATTCTCTCACCCTCCCGCTCTTCTGACTGTACCCAGTGCTTGTATAAATAAAATAAATAAATAAATAAATCTTAAAAAAAAAAAAAACCTAAAAAAAATGAAAAAGAAATTCATTTTCATTATTGTCAAGTGTACATCATATCTTGACTTCACAACATAACACACTACTAAAGATGAAATGAAATGAATTTGCAATTAGCAAATACTGATAAGTAAAATGTTAAAGTACATGAAAACATTTTTATAAACATTTAATTTATCATTGATTTACTTATGATATTATACTTTTCATATGTAATTTCAAGATTAAGCTAAATTTAGGCTAGCATTACCATCAATAATTTACTTTGGGTGTTTTACTTAAAAAGAATATTGTGTTCTTCCAATAGTTTATTGTTTAATTATGAATATAGTCTAGAGTTTAATTATAAAGAATAATTAAATTAGCAAATTATATGGGAAAGACCTTCTAGGTCTTCTAGGAGATCTTCATTCTATTCAACTCTTATGTTTCTGGTCAAACTAATCAAGCTATCATCTTAGGCCAAAAGCAATTAAATTATTATACAGAATTTTGATGACCCTGTTTGTTTAGTGTTGCCATTGTCTCAATATTAAATTTCTCAGGTCATTTCATAGGATAGTCATAGAGGTGCAGTTTTACCACAATCAGATCCTAGGCAAATACATTTGAAAGCAGTGAAACAAATCCAAGGGCATACCATCCTGAACCACACTCGATCTCATCAAAAGTATTAAAACAAGCTATGAGGATGTGCCTGGCCTCTGTGGAACATCTCAGATGTCTACACATTTGCACTCATAGGGAAGATTTAGGGTTGAGCCAACCATTCTGTGTTGTCCAGAGCTTTTGTTAATGAACACTGATTCATTCCAGTTCAGGTATTCATTCCCTAGGACTGGGAGAAGACAGAATCTTTCTCACTCCTGGATGGTGGGTGCTCTTGGATTAAAGACAGCTGCAGTGTAAGAAAGGTTCATCATGGTCTACTCAAATCTTCTGATGTGAAGGTTGCTAGAAACCACTGACTGGAGCACAGTTCTGGTTTGTACCACATGGCAAATGCATTCAACAAAAGTTAAGGATGATCTCATTTTTTACAGCTCTAAGTGAAGTATAGGTAATATTAATATATTCATCTATAGTACATGGATTTCCCTTGCTCAAAACAAGTTTACTGCAAGAAGTTAACTGAAATTTTGTGCTCTTAATAGAAATATGGGTTGTGTTGTTCTGACTCCAGTATGAGAATGATCAATCTTAGGCTTGCATGTTTGATGTGATGGAGGGGAAACTTACATGGAATAAAATTGGCTCTTGAAGGCAACTTTCTGCTGACTAAATCCAAAGATTCTCTCCTGTGACTATGTGTGTCCAGAATTCAACTCTGGGACACTCCAACATGGAGGACAAGTCAGCAAAGCCCACGGATGACTGTGGGTGACTGGGCCCAAGTGCTGGTGTCAACCATTAAGGCTGCTTTCTCTTTAAAAATTCTTTTGTCATCTCTCTATTTTTGTTTCTGTTTTTTTTTTTTTCCCATCATAAAAAGCGATTAGGTAAGTAACCTGATAAAGGATGCAGGAAAACAGTAAAGAGCTAATGGGATTTTTTCATCTTTAATGCAAAAGCCCTATAACACATTAAGTGAGACTGTAGTGAGTCACCTGAAATATGTAGCAAGGCTAAAGTTAAAAATGAGTTCTGTCATGCTGTGGTCTGAAAAAAAGGTGGAAGTCAACCACATCACCACAAAGTGCCATTTATTAAAACCACAAAGGGATGGAAATGGATTAACCCTACCAAAATGCACACCAGGACAGCTGAGTGGGGATGGGAGTGGAGGAGGGGAGAACGCAGAAAAGGCCTAAAACATTGAACTCAGCAACCACAGAGAAGTCTTACTGACTATGCAATGTGTCTGGGGTCCCTCCACTGTGTGCCTGAGTCAACAAGGTTCAAAGTCTTGGTTGTTAACAGAGTAGTTCCAATGGCCTGTTCCATGGAATATATTTTGTAAGTTTGTCGAATTTTACGCAACTTTTAAGGGCCGCACTGTAGGGTTGAAGTATGGAAAAAAACAGCTTCCCAAAGGCTCAATGTATATCAGAGACAATTAACATCACAGGAGAAGCTAAAGCAGCTCAAAACTTACTGTAATCAGTGGTTGCTATCTTGGGGGAAATGTCAACAGTAAATCATTGACCTAATGGGGAGAGGGAACAGGGAATCATTGACGGATCTCCCTCTACCTGGAAGATTCCTTTTTATCTTCAAGATTCAATCCCTCCCCAACCCTCCTGGACTATGAACTAACCCTGATTCTGTGTAACTTGTACCTGCTTTTAAAAAACTGTCATGCAACACTATCATTTCTTTCACATCTGTTTCCCTAAATTTGTGTATTCCTTCTCCTACTTTGTAGGACTGTCTCTTCTCTTCTCTTCTCTTCTCTCTCTCTCTCTCTCTCTCTCTCTCTCTCTAACATTACAAATTATTATTGCCATGGCTGGCTCTTGAAGGCAACTGTGTACCTAATACACAGACACATCTAGACAGATCTGGAGAAGGACAGAAGACAGCTTGATCACATGGCAGCCCTGTAAAGAGGAAGAAGAGTGCCTCCATGTCTTCACACACACCTATCACCTTCCTGGCAATGGCAAATCTTTCAGTGGGGGCAGACTTTAATTCCACAACCACAACAGGGTTGATGGTGCACATATCCACAAGAGAGAGCACATCACCACCAAACTTGGAGAACATGTCTCCTCCTTTCCTGGACCCTCACTCTTCAACTATCATGATTTGGCTCTAGATTTTAATGATCCATTAAAACTGATCTGGTTAAAGTCCATCTAGCTCTGAGAGGAGAATGACTTGCTCCTGCTCAGTGTACATTTTATACAATCTGGTCTTCGCAGATGATAGTTCTGAAAATGGGTAGGCCCAAAGGCCTCTGCTACCATGAAAAACAGTGAACTTGAAACCATCAGTGTGAAACATTTTGAAAAGCAAGTAGACTCACCATGCACATTCATATACCTTACTACTTTGAGAGCACATCTGCCCTCCTTGGTGATCCTATGTCATGTGCCTAGTTCTCAAAGCTCAGCAGAGAAATGGATCAAGATTCAAAGAAAATCAAGGATTTTTCTGCATCCTATGGATAACTGCAAGGAGGCCAATTCTACCCCTTTTTAATTTCTCTCAATGAAAAAAATAATGAACCATAAAACAAAGTTTTAATTTATTTCAGATACTATAGAGAGAGAAAAATAAGATCAGAAATAGAATCTGAATCATAGTTAAGCATTCTGGAATCTTAAGAGAATGTGCAACTCACCAACTTCGGTGCCTTTTCCCAGAGTGAAGGTAATTCCATATCCCTTGAGTCCATCTTCTGCATCAGTCTCTAAGATGACATAGGCAGCTGAGTAGTCAGGGTCTGTGTGCTGCAGGAAAAATGTCCCCCACCCAAACAGTGAAACATGAGAAATCCAAAATATAAATGTAAAGATGACATCATGTAAGAATAGAAAATGCAACAGCGGATGTGCAGGATGAGCTCCAACCTAAGGGAATTCTTGATGTGCTGCGAAGAAAACAGTAGGTCTGAATAGATGAAAGTATTGTCTTCCTAAAGGATTCAAATATATTTTAACAGGTGCAACAAGGCATTTTTAATGCCAATTTGTGCAATTACATCTCTGTTGCTGTTCAGCTCAATTTTAAAACAAGGAGCGTCACCCACAACTACCTCCACCAGCTTTTTTTTTTCCTTAAAGATTAAGTTATTTATTTATACAAGCACTGGGCACAATCAGTAGCATGGGAGGGTGAGAGAATTCACCAGAGCCAGAGTGGGGAGCAGAACAGGCAGACTGACAAAATACACTGCTGAGGGGAGCAGCGGGCACGGCAGGAGAGGTCTGCACGCCATGTGGGACCCTTGCCCGTGGCCGGGGATCGAACCAGCACTGCAGAGGCTGCGGGCAGCTTTGCAGCCCAATGCTCAACCGCTGTGCCACCAGGGAGGCCCCAGCTTTTTTTTTTAAAGATTTATTTATTCATTTACACAAGAACCGGGGTACAGGCCAGATGTGCAGGAGGGTGAGAGGATTCATCAGAGACAGAGCGAGGAACAGAACAGGCAGACTGATGAAATACACTGCTGAGGGGAGCAGCGGGCACAACAGGAGAGGTCTGCTGTGCCATGTGGGACCCTTGCCGGCCAGCCAGGATCGAACCGGCGCTGCAGAGGCTGCGGACAGCTTCATAGAGTGGTGCTCAACAGCCTGCGCCACCAGGGGAGGCCCTCCATCAGCTTTTTGGAGAGAGTTAATTCACAATCAGCTTCAAATAGCACAAACCGGGGCCACCCTGGTGGCTCAAGGGATTAAGATGCAGCACTATGAAGGAATCCACAGCCACTGCAGCGTGAATTCAATCCCCAGCCAGGGAGCTGACCCACAGCTGACCCACAGACCTCTCCTGACTTGCCCACTGCTCCCCTCAGCAGTGTATTTCAGTCAGTCTGCCTGTTCTGCTCCCCATTCTGTCTCTGGTGAATCCTCTCACCACCCCATACCTCTGGCTTATACCCCAATTCTTGCATGCATAAATAAATAAATCTTTTAAAAAATAAATAGCACAAATCAAGGATTCAGAAGGCTTTCACATAAAATTAGACTTATCCTCATTGTAATATTTGGTAGTAGGGGCTCTAATAGCAATAGTTCACAGGAGATCACTAAGGGAAAATGAGGAATCAAACCTTTGAAACAATTGAACTCATGGTTTGTTTTGTTCTTTTCATTTAACTTTCTACTATCAAACAATATTTTTAATAAGTACTTACTGACCAACTTATGAAATGTAACACTACTCATCAATACAGGGAATATAGAAGTAAAAAATCAAGTATGTCTCTAGAAATTGCTCAGATAGAAGGGAGTAAAAGGACTACATCAAATTAAAGAGCTTCTGCACAGCAAAAGAGACAGTAACAAAAACAAAGAGAAACCCCACCGACTGGGACAACATTTCTGCACACAACACTAACAACAAAGTACTGATCACAAAAATCTACAAAGAGATGACGAGACTCAACAAAAACAAAGAAAATAATCCAGTCAAAAAATGGGTAGAAGAGCTAAAAAGAAACTTCTCTGAAGAGGAAATGCAAATGGCCAACAGGCATATGAAAAAATGTTCAACATCACTTGTAATCAGGGAAATGTAAATCAAAACTACAATGAGATACCATCTTTCACTAGTGAGAATGGCACATATTAAAAAAACTAGCAACAACAAATGTTGGTGAGGTTGTGGAGAAAAAGGAACTCTCCTGTACTGTTGGTGGGAGTGCAAACGGGTCCAACCACTGTGGAGAGCTGTGTGGAGATTTCTGGACCTACTAGAGCTTCCATATGATCCAGCAATTCCACTCCTAGGTATCTACCCAAAGGACACAGAAACATCAATTCCAAAGTGCACCTGCACCCCTATGTTTATAGCAGCACTGTTTACAATAGCTAAGCTTTGGAAACAACCCAAATGCCCTAAAACAGATGACTGGATCAAGAAGATGTGGTACATATACACCATGGAATATTACTCAGCATTCAAAAAAGATAAACACATGCAATTTGCAGCAACATGGATGGAGGTGGAAGGGATCATGCTCAGCGAAATAAGCCAAAAAGAAAAAGAAAAATACCGGATGGTCTCACTCATAGCAGGAATCTAGAAAACTTAAATAAGGGACCAGGAAAAAGAATAACTATAAGAAAGAAAATATCAGAATCAACAAACAACTATGAACCAGAGACACTCTATGGGGGGCGGGGGCGGGGAAAGGAGGGATTGGTGTCAAAATAAGGGGGTTGTAATTGTATGGGGAATATAAAAATAAAATTAAAAAAAAAAGCTAACACTCAAAAGCTAATTAACAATCACCCATACCGCAAAAGGTCATGGCTGACATGTGGTGGGTTAAAAGTAACACAAAATTTCAAGGTATTTTGAGCAAAGAGGAAATAGGGGACTAAGACCTTTTAGATGGACAAAGTAGTAGAAGAAAGTACACAGGCCAGAGAGACCATGAAATCCAGGGGCCTTCTGTGGCAGGAAGTCAAAGATCCATGAAGAATCTGGTTTGCAAGTGAACAAAGGCAAGACTGGATGGGTACCATGTGGGCAGATAGGAATACTCCCCCCAAAAGTCAACTAGAAGATCTGAATACATGAATAAGGAATGTAAGATGCTACTACTGACGACTTTTGCTTCTGACAACTTATAACTGTTATTGTTATATAATACTTACTGATTGGGCACACTTCAAAGAGCTACATGACTTCATTAAATCCTTACAAAAACATTATCAATTAGGTGCTATCTCTCTGTCTTGCAGATGAGGAAGCTGAGTTGAAAGAGGCAAAATTTAAACCCCTGTGTTAAATAGAAATCAAAAACAGTCCAAAAGATCAATGAAACCAAAATCTGGTTCGTTGAAAAAAATCACACAAACCTCTAACTAGACTCACTAAGAAAAAAAATCTATTAATAAATAAAAATTCTATTAATAAATAGAATCAGAAGTGAAAGAGGGGTCTCCCTGGTGGCGCAACAGTTGAGCGCTGGGTTGCGAAGCTGCCCGCAGCCTCTGCAGCGCCGGTTCGATCCCCAGCTGCTCCTCGGCCACCAGAGGAGGGTCCCACATGGCGCGCAGACCTCTCCTGCCGCCCGCTGCTCCCCTCAGCAGTGTACTTCGGTCCTTCTGCCTGCTCTGCTCCCCTCTCTGGCTCTGGGGAATTCTCTCACCCTCCCGCGCTTCTGACTGTACCCAGTTCTTGTATAAATAAATAAATAAATCTTAAAAAACAAAACAAAACTCCCAGACATTTAAAAAAAAAAAAAAAAGAAGTGAAAGAGAAGAAATTAAACAGACATTTCAGAAATACGGACGTGATTACTACAAACACTGACATGCCAACAAACTGAATAATCTACATGAAATGGAGAAATTATTAGCAATTTACAACCCTCCAAGACTGAACCAGGAAGAAAAGTCACAATCAAGGATATTGAAACAGCAATCAAAAGTCTCCCAAACAATAAAAGTCCAGGCCCATATGGCTTCACTAGTGAGTTCCACCAAACCATCAGAGGTGAGCTAATACCAATCACACTGAAACTCTTCCAAAGAGCAGAAAGATAGAAAGCTTCCAAACACATTTTATGGGCCAACATCACTCTGATACCAAAACCTGACAAAGACATTACAAAAAAGAGAGTTACAGACCAATTTCTCTGGTGAGCCATATGTGCAAAACTCAACAAAATTTTAGCAAACCAAATCCAACAATACACCAAAAGGATTATACATCATGACCAAGTGGGATTTATTCCAGACACAGAGGGATGGTTCAAAATCTGCAAGTCAATCAATGCAATTCAACACATCAACCAAAGGGAAGATAAAAATCATATGATTATATTAATAGATGCCAAAAATGCATTTGATAAGATTCAACATCCATTTATGATAAATACACTAAATAAAACTGGGAGTAGATGGAACATCCCTTAACATAATGAAGGTCATATACAATAAACCCACAGCCAACATCATACTAAATGGTGAAAAACTGAAAGGTTTTTCCTCTAAGGTCTGATATGGACAAGGATGTCTACTGTCACTACTACTATTCAACACAGTATAGGACGTTCTAGCTAGAGCAATCAGGGAAGAGAAAGATATAAAAAGAATACAAACTGAGAAAGATGAAGTAAAATTTTCATTATTTTCAGATGACACAATAATATATGTGGAAAACCCTAAAGACCCTACTAAAAAACTAACTGAAATAATTCAGTAAAGTGGCAGGGTACAGAATCTCTCTGCAAAAATCAGTTGCATTTCTATAGGCAAACAGTGAGTCTGAAAAGAAAGAAATCCAGAATACCATCCCATTCACACTTGCAACAAAAATAATTAAATATCTAAGAGTAAACTTAACAACGGAGGTAAAACACCTGTAGAATGAAAACTATAAGACATAATTAAAATATAAGAAAACACAATAAAATGGAAAGACAGTCCCTACTCATGGATTGGAAGAACAAACATTGTTAAATATAGAGTCAATACAATCCCTATCAAAGTTCCAATGGCATTCTTCAAAGAAAGAGAAGAAACAGAACTGAAATTCATATGGAACCAGAAAAGACCCCAAACAGCAAAAGGTATCTTGACAAAAAAAAAGGAAGAGTGGCAGTATCAGATTCCTAGACTTTGAACTATATTACAAAGCTATAGTAATTAAAGTGGCATAGAATAAAAAAATAGACATACACACCAATACAACAGAACTGAGAGACTGAAATAAACCTCACATCTATGAACAGTTAATTTACAAGAAAGGAAGCAAGTGAATACACTGGAGAAAGGAGAGTCCCTTTAACAAATGGTGTTGGGAAAACTGGACAGCCACAAGCAAAAGAAAGAAACTAGATCACCATCTCACATCTGGTAATGGAAATGGTGTGAAAGTATACATTTGTAGGGCCTCCCTGGTGGCGCAGGCAGTTGAGCACAGCGATGTAAAGCTGTTCGCAGCCTCTGCAGTGCCGACTGGATCCCCTCAGGGCCCTGGCCGCAGAGCAATCCATGTGGCCGCAGACCTCTCCTGTCTCGCCCACTGCTCCCCTCAACAGTGTATTTCAATCATTCTGTCTGTTCTATTCCTCACTCTGTCTCTGGTGAGTCCTCTCACCCTCCTGCACATCTGGCCCGTACCCAGGTTCTTGTGTAAATAAATAAATCTTAAAAAAAAAAAAAAGAATAAAAAAAAGTATACATTTGTAGAGGCTTGAACCTATAACCCCCGGAGCATATACAAGATATAAACCTACTTTACCTCTATATACTCAATTCTGGGGAAAAAGATATTACAATTTCTGAAATTATTATGTGACTTTTCATCAGCATAACAAATGTTAATTTAAGATAATTTTCATCTATTAAAAGGTGCAAAAGAGGGCCTCCCCGGTGGCGCAGCGGTTGAGCGCTGGGTTGAGAAGCTGCCCGCAGCCTCTGCAGCGCTGGTTCGATCCCCGGCTGCTCCCCGGCCACCGGAGGAGGGTCCCACATGGCGCGCAGACCTCTCCTGCCGCCCGCTGCTCCCCTCAGCAGTGTCCTTCGGTCCTTCTGCCTGTTCTGCTCCCCGCTCTGGCTCTGGTGAATTCTCTCACCCTCCCGCGCTTCTGACTGTACCCAGTGCTTGCATAAATAAATAAATAAATAAATCTTTTAAAAAAAATAAATAAATAAAAATAAAAGGTGCAAAAGAAACCTGTGTTACTAGGCAGCCCTATATTAATAGTAGCATTCATTATTCATGATAGCCAAGACATGCAATCAACCTAAATGCCTATTCATGATTGACTGAGAAAAACCACAAAAATCTCACAGAGTCTGAACAATATGGTGGTTATCAGAGAGAAAGGGAAAGTTCGGCACCAGAATTTTGGTGGTGGGTGACGAAGTAATTATTGAGTGATCTATTCAAAAATATTGTAAATCAATAAAAATTTACTTAAAAATAATAAACATTTCTAACTAAAAAAAAAAAAAAAAAAACCAACAACCAGCAACCAACAAAGGGGTATAAGGGATGGTGGTAGGCTAGATAGGTATATAAATGCATGCAAACCAAAAACCTAGAACCAGGTGATTTTATAAACAAAATCTAGCAAGACTTCAAAGAAGTAATAACATACACACTCGCAAAGGTCATTTCCATTCATCAACTGAGTGAGAGACCAAAATTCCAAATACACATATTAAGGTCACTAAAGTAGAAATGATAAAAGCTGTCAGCCAAATGGAAAAGTGAAAAATACAACGAAGGTAGTATTTCCTAAACGGTTATAGTCAATAAAACCAAGGGAAGCAAACAAAAACCATGACAATGAGGGTTGACAGTGAGAGGTAAGAACATTTTTATAATTTTAAAAGTGGACCAAAACATTTTAGGAAAACAAAATGAGCTGAAAAGTTAAAGTTCTTTTAGTCATGGAATCATCACATCTAAAAGGTTGAACTCACTAAACATAGAGCTTCCATATGATCCAGCAATTCCACTCCTAGGTATCTACCCAAAGGACACAGAAACATCAATTCCAAAGAGCACCTGCACCCCTATGTTTATAGCAGCACTGTTTACAATAGCTAAGCTTTGGAAACAGCCCAAATGCCCAAAAATAGATGACTGGATCAAGAAGATGTGGTACATATGCACCATGGAATATTACTCAGCATTCAAAAAAGATAAACACATGCAATTTGCAGCAACATGGATGGCGCTGGAAGGGATCATGCTCAGCAAAATAAGCCAGAAAGAAAAAGAAAAATACCGGATGGTCTCACTCATAGCAGGAATCTAGAAAACTTAAATAAGGGACCAGGAAAATGAATAACTATAAGAAAGTGAAAATCAAAATCAACAAAAAACTATGAACCAGAGACACTTTTTGGGGGTTGGGGGGTGGGAGGGGAGGGATTGGGGTCAAAATGGGGGGGTTGCAATTGTATGGGGAATATAAAAATAAAATTTATTATTTAAAAAAAAAGAATGCAAAAAATGAATTCAAAGGGAAAAAAAAATAAAATAAAAGGTTGAACTCAGAAACTCTTTAGTCAACCCACTCAATGAAATTTAGGCCCAAAGAGTTTAAGAGTGTCAAAAAGTTGAAGACACAGTCAGTTCTAGAACCCAAATCCCCTATCCTTAGTCCAGTGTGGAGAGAAATGAAATATGTCTGGGGGGCTAGAAGGGGACTTTACTCCAAGTAAGGGGACTGAACTCTGAGCTCTGGGGCTCTTGAGAGCTTGTTTGGAAGTTCTAGCAGGGGAGCGCAGCTACTCGTATACCCCCGACCGAAGACCGGTCAGTCTCTATTCGGGGAAGGCTGTCCTCTTCAACCGAGCGCGCCAGGAGGGACGCACATGGAGCGGTGAGGGAGGAAGGGGACACCCGCCTAGCCAGCCAGATCAGCTGAATCAACCCTGGCGATCAATGGGGTGACAGATGTCGCAGCCAGATTGCCCTCACATCCGCTCTGGGGCTCTTTGAAACTTTGGGAGCATCTAAGTGAGCAAACTAGTCCTAAATACACCCCAGGCTCTACTTTTCTTATAAGGTCTGTAAAAATTCATAACTGGAATCCTTTGCATAACAGATTTTGGGGACACTTTTAGGGTTCCTTCATGAAAATACCCTACTTGTGATCAGAAAGGCTCACTAAGTGGGAATGCAGTTGAAATGCTGAGCACAGGAGCAGTGAGGGCAGGGAAGCAACATCAGGAGTTATCTGTAAAGGAAGAATTGCAAAGTTGCACATTCTGTCAAGAAGGCACTTGAAAATCAGCACACAACACTCACCTATCTCTGGAAGATAAACACTTAAGTATTTATGAGCTTGCAATAAGGGTGTCAGATAATACCTCCTGAACCAGGGGTCATAAAGCGCTCAGTTCCATTAAGTAAATTATTCTACAGTAAACCAGGCTACCTCAACACTTCACAAATTCCTAAATACAGGGAAGTTAGCTCAGCTCTTCTGCTTCAGTTTCCTCATATGTGAAGAGTGATTAGAGCAAACACTTATAGAAGGCCTTCTCTGTCAGCTTCTTTACGACAGTTCATTGACATGTATGAAGTGGATACTAGTATACCCATTTTACAGATGAGAAAATGTAGGCTTGAAGAGATTGTGTGACTTCCCCACAGCTCCAGCATCTCACAGTGGCAAAGACCCTTGCACTAGGTCGGGTGCTTGGATTTTAATAAGCCAGTAAAATTTCAAACATTTATTTGGAGATGAACAAAGGATTGCCAACAGGTTGTTAAGTCATTTACTCTAAGAAAGGATACATAAGCATTTTAAAAAGCAGAAAATAAATTAATCTCTGGATCAAGGGCATTCTTTTAAAAGCAATTTTGTTTAGACACCCTTTTTTTTTTTTTTTTTTTTGACAAGAGGCCTATGTTATAAAATCCTTCAGGTATACAGACAGGATAGGTAATGTAATGATACCAGTGTGCCCTCTGTCCAGTTTAAGAAGCAAAACATTACCGTAGGAATTAGAGTCCTCTGGTCCTAATTCTCCCCTCCCTACAACTAACCAGAATCCTAACATGGATGTTTCTCACTTCCCAGCATGCTTCACACATCCATTACATACTCATGTGACTTTGTCTTTCCTAATGTGGCCATCTCCTCCGTGGATGGAGAGGGGCAGTGAGGATCCAGGAGCTGTCAGGCCTGGAGGAAACCCGGCCAGGACTCATATTTGGGAGCCACTGCATTAAGTAGTGGGTGTGTGTGTTTTGCGGGGGGAGGTGGGGTAGGGGGATGGGTGTGGGGGGCCTCTAACACTCAAGCAAAAGCGACCTTCAGTATTAAGACAGGAGTTAGTCAGTGCTCTATATTTACTGCATCTTCAAAAACTGATATTTGCACAACTCTTTACAGTGACAAATTCTTTTAAACCACGTTTACAGTAAGTTCACGACAAATCCCTCCCACACAACCCAGCTTGTTCATCTGGTTTCCCAGTCGGGCTGTGACAGGTGTCACATTTCAAAGACGGGGCCAAGAGGCCGAGAGAAGTCAGAATCTTCTCCAGGTTACGCAGCAAGTTGTGGCAGAGTCAGAATCCCCACCCCAAAAGTCCAGCACAAATTCCCTGGTCTCCACCCCTTGAACTCCATATAGTTCTCCGTACAGAAGCAGCCAGCGATATGTATTGGGAAACCAACAAAATCAATTTGTGCAGTCTGCCATTTCAAGAAAAGTAAGAATTGTAGCTATAAAAGTAGGATCTATTAAAGGCCAACAAAAGGGGGGGGACCCCCAAAAAACCAGAATCCCAGGGAGGGTGGTGAGTTCTGGATACTTCTACCCCTTCCCTCTTCCCCTTCACAAAACAAGGGTTCGGGAGCCGGGTCCTCCCGGGACTCAACGTCCCGGCGCCCCAGCGGGCGCACCCCGAGGCCGGGCAGCGCTTACCATGGCGTCCGAGCCGTGCGCCCCGAGCGACGTGGGGAAGCGCACGTCCCGCACCCAGAGCCGGGAGATTCTGCCGCGCACCATGTCTCGCGCCCTCGGAGCCGCCGGCGCCGCCACCTCAGGCCGCGACCCCGTGGATGAGAGAGTGGGCGGGTGGGGGCGCCGGGGCGGGCGGCGCGGGGCGCCGGGGCGCTGATTGGCCGCACGGCTCGAGGGCGGGGCTGAGCGGGGAACTCCTCGGGACCGGACCCCGAGGGGCTCCCCGGGAAGCGCCTGTCCTTCCTGCAGCTTTTCGGCCGCGGGTCGGCGCTGCGCAGACCAGGAATTGCTAAGGGTCGGGGTGCACCACAGCGAGGCGTCAGCCCCTTGCCGCCTGGGCACCTGGGCAGGACTCTGCTCCGCCTTGGCTGGAAATTCGACAACTGACCTTCCGGGAAGCCGAGTCTCAAAGGAGGAGACCGCATCTGATGGGGCTGTGATCGCCAGGAAGTAGATTCGAACCCAGGGCTTTGCTCTCGCCTGAGTCCGCAGGTAGATGAGGGTGTAGGGAGGGGAGCTGTGGGCTGGAAATCTTAAGTCCTCAGCTTCAGTTTGCCACCTGATAAACTGAGCAGTGGGTCAACTTGTCTTAAACCCTGCTAAATAAAGCAGGGTGCTTTAAGTACATTATCACTCACCTGCCAACCCTGCTAAGCAGGTGGGTGAATTTCCTTTTATTGGTGAAGAAGTTGGAATCCAGAGAAACTAAATGAATGACTTACTCAAGTTCACACAGCTGAGTGGCAAACTATACTGTCTGCAAAACCAGAGCTCCTGTCCTCTGGATTGTACGGTTTATAGGATCCGTCTTAGAACCTCGAGAAAGTTATGGACACCCACCCCACCAAGTACCAGTGACCTCTGAGGAAATACCAAATGGTCTCTATACATGTAATTGGAGTTCCAGAAGTGAATGGAAAAACAAATTGAAAAGTAATGCTACCCAGATTTCCAACTTCAATGCAATTGTAAATCCACTGACTTATGAATCTTACAGAACCCTAAGTAGAAAAACCATTAAGAAAGCCATGCAAAAAGACACATTATAAATAAATTGCTAAAAACCAAGTAGTAGTAGTAGTAGTAGTAGCAACAGCAGCAGCAGCAGCAGCAGCAGCAGCAGCGGCAGCGGCCATGGTGGTGGTAGTGGTAGTAGAAGAAGAAATATTTTCTCAACCTGAGAAAGGACAAAAAACTTAAAAACACCACCTGATTTCATGGTGAACAATTAATGCTTCCCTCCTTAGAACAAGGCAAGGATGTATGCTTTCACTACTCTTATTCAACATAGTTCTGAAAGCCCTAGTTAGTATAATAAGGAAGAAAAAAAGATACAATGGAAAAGAAGTACACCTTTATTCTTGAGTGATGTGATTGATGGTCTTCGTAGAATTTGTAAAAAAAATACTACTAGAATTAATAATGAATTTACCAAGTTTGCATGATAAAAGGTAAATTTAAACTCAATCACACTTAGTAGTCGTGATACTCTGATTTATAAGAAATATATGTCATTCAATGGCCAAAATATGTATTTCTCAGACATATTTATCTAGTCACCATCCTCAATTCCTGACTCCAGGGTCTCAAAGCCTTGGAATTCCCTAAATATTCACAGTGATAAAGATATCTCTTGTTATGTTAGTGAGATGACTTTTGGAAGATCCCAAGGATGGGGGCTGGTTGGCAAGGAACCAACCCGGTGATTAGAGGGTTGGAACTTCCAGTCCCATCCTCAGATCTTCAGGAAGGGAAAGGGACTTGGGATTGAATACAATTACAAATAGCCAAGGAGCTAATCAGTCATGTCTATGTAATAAAACTTCCAAAAAATCCAAGAGGAGGGGGCTTCAGAGTTTCCAGGTTAGTACACACATGATTTGGGGAGAGTAGCTGGCCTGGAAGGGGCATGTATGTGTCCCACCCTTAACCCCATACCTTACTCTGTGTATCACCTCCATCTGGATATTCCTCAGTAATATCCTTTGTAATAAATTGGTAGAAAGTAAACTGTTTCCTGAATATTGTGAGCTGCTTTAGTAAATTAATCAAACTTGATGAAGGGTCCTGGGAAACTCATTTATAGCCTGGTTGGTCAGAAACACCAGCTTGTGGCTGGTGTCGGAAGAGGCTCTCCTGGGAGACGGAGCCTTTAACCTAAGTAATGATGCTGTCTCTGGGTATATAGTATGAAAATTGGGTTGAATTTCTTAATACCCTGCTAGTGTCTGAATTATTGGTGTAAGTGCACACACACACAGACACACACACACATTGGAAACTGGACCAGGACACCTACATAGTGACAGAAAATTGGAAATTGGATTTAGAAAACAATACCTCTCAGAACTGCAAAAATAGATGAAATGCTTAAGAATAAATCTAGGGCCTCCCCGGTGGCACTGCGGTTGAGCGCTGGGTTGCGAAGCAGCCTGCAGCGTCTGCAGCGCCGGTTCGATCCCCAGCTGCTCCCCGGCCTCTGGGTGAGGGTCCCACATGGCGCGCAGACCTCTCCTGTGGCCCGCTGCTCCCCTCAGCAGTGTACTTCAGTCCTTCTGCCTGCTCTGCTCTCCGCTCTGGCTCTGGTGAATTCTCTCACCCTCCCACGCTTCTGACTGTACCCAGTGCTTGTATAAACAAAACAAACAAACAAACAAATAAACATGCCTCTATTAAATTAAAAAAAAAAGATTAAAAAAAGAATAAATCTAACAAAAATATGCAAAACCTATATACCAAGTCATAAAAAGTTGCAGAGAAAAATTTAAGACCTAAGTATAGCAAAATTTTGTATACTTGGATTGGAAAATTCATTGTTATCAGTTCTTCCCAAATTGAATTATAGGTTTAATGCAATCTAATCAGAATTCCAGAGCTTTTTTTTTTTAAGAAATTGACAAGTTGATTTTAAAATTCATGGAAATTTAAATAACCTAGAATAGGCAAAATAAGCTTGAAAAAGAACAGCACTAAAGGGGGCCTCCCCTGGTGGTGCAGCGGTTGAGAGCTGGGCTGCCAAGCTGCCCACAGCCTCTGCAGTGCTAGTACGATCCCCAGTCACCAGGGAGGGTCCCACATGGCGCACAGACCCCTCCTGCGCGTCCGCTGCTCCCCTCAGCAGTGTATTTTGTCAGTCTGTTCTGCTCCCCGCTCTGGTGCTGGTGAATTTTCTCATCCTCCCATGCTTCTGCTGTACCCAGTGCTTATATAAATAAATAAATAAATCTAAAAAAAAAACCAAAGAACTTAAACTATCTAAGACTTACTAATGGCACTGGAACAATTAGATATTGATATAAAAAAATAAACTGTAATTCTGAACCCTTATCTTACATCACACACAAAAATTATCTTGAAATGGAACATAGGACCTAAATCTAACAGCTAAAAGAATTCAACTTCTAGGGCTTCCCTGGTGGCACATAGGGGTTGGGGGGCTAGCCACAGCCTCTGCAGCATGAGTTTGATCCCCGGCCAACCAGGGAGCTATCCACATGATGCAAACCTCTCCTGTCTCACCCGTTGCTCCCCTCAGCATGTGTTTCAGTCAGTCTGCCTGTTCTGGTCCCCATTCTGTCTCTGGTGAATCCTTTCACCCCCCGCATCTCTGACCTATACCCCAGTTCTTATATGTATAAATAATAAAAAAAAAAAGAACTTCTAGAGAAAGCATAGGATAAGCCAAACTTTTTTAGGGCATAAAAAGCATGAATGATGAAAGGAAAAATATAAATCTGACTTCAAGATGAAAAACATTCTCTCTTTAACAGACACCAATAAGGAAATGAAAAAGCAAGCTGCACATTGGAGAAAAATATTTGCAGAGCATCTAGAATCCTGAATGACCTACGGCTCAAAAATAAGATGCCTTAATCCAAAAAAAAAAAAAAAAAAAAAAAGGCAAAAAGTTTTGTTACTCCACTAAAGAGATGTGAATTTGAACCAAAAAAAATTAAAAAGCTCTTAACATTATTACTGACTAGGGAAATAAATGCACATTAAACACTCAATGAGATACTTCCAGCACCAGAATGACTACAATTAAAATGACTGCCAAGATCAAGTGATAATACTCCTTATTTTTCCAAGAGAATTTAAAGCCTATGTTCACACCAAAAAACGTGTACTTGAATGTTCATAGCAGCTTTATCATTCCAAACTGGAAACAAACCAAATGTCCATTAGCAAGTGGACAAAACCAGTGAAATATTTGAGCCATTAAAAGATTAATCTCGGGCCTCCCCTGGTTGAGCGCTGGGCTGTGAAACTGCCTGCAGGCTGTTAGATCCCTGGCCTCAGGCGAAGGTCCCACATGGCACTCAGTCCTCTCCTGCCACGCCTGCTGCCCCCCTCAGCAGTGTATTTCATCAGTCTGTCTGCTCTGCTCCTTGCTCTGGCTCTGGTGAATTCTCTCACCCTCCCACGCTTCTGACTGTACCCAGTGCTTGTATAAATAAATCTTAAAAAAAAAAAGATTAATCTCAAAAGCATTGTGATAGGTGAGATAGGTGAAAGGTGCCAGACACAAGTGACTACAATTGTATGATTACATTTATGAAATTCTAGAAATGTGTAACTTTAGTTTCAACAACACTCAGTGGTCGCCAGGGTCAGAAGTTAGGGGAGGGAATTGACTAAATGGGGGCATGAGGGAAATTTTTGGAGATGGTAAAGTTCTGTATCATGATTTCTTTTTCCTTCTCTTTTTGAAATTAATTTATTTATATATATTTTCATCATTGTTAATTTTTGCACAATATTTGCTTTCTCCTCTCAGGTGTATCCCCATAAAATTCCTACCACCAAGTCACCTGTGCACCATCACCATAGTCCCTTGTGCTCTTCCCTCTCGTTTTGATCTGTCTCCCACCCCTGCAGAATGTCTGATGTACAGTTGCCTGTTAATTTTGGTTTATTATTATTTTTTTCCTGATCCCTTATTTCTCCTGTGAAACCATTTGATATTTTCCTTTTTCCTTATTTCACTGAGCATAATTCCTTCTAGCTCCATCCATGTTGCTGCAAATGGCATGAGTTTATCTTTTTGATTGCTGAGTAATATTCCATTGTGGTGTTTAAACATGAAAAAAAGAGGAACTGGAGGATGTGGAGGGAAGGAACTGATACTGGGGAAAGATGCTTCTGTGGCACACACTCTGTTCTCTCTCTCTGTATGTTGGTTTCTTTTGTAACAAAGTGGGGACCTGGTCTCTGGCAGCACTGGGGTGGCATCTGTAGACCACTATAATCACACTAAGGATGAGTTGTCATGTACTCTTCCAACTCCACAGATAATACAGGAAATAAATCAATGCAGCGGGAATGGATTAACTAATGAATGGTGCCAGGAAAAGTAACTATATGTAAAAAAATCATGCTAGACTCCAGTTACATTTTATAACCAAATAACTTTTAAATGAATTAAAGAGCACTGTAAAAAAGAAAAGCATAAACTCTAACAGATGAGATGAATATTTAATCTGGGAATGCAAAGGACTTTCAAAGCATAAAATAAGGAAATTTAACAACATACAAATGTACAACTTAAATGTCAAAAAATTACAGGCAAAATTAAAAAGGCAAAGAGCAAACTAGGAAAATATTCTTAAATTAAGAACTATACCTATACTGTATAAAAATATTTAATAAATGTCTACTAAATGATGTGTTTGTTGATTAGAAGTTATTTTTCTGAAATCATTAGGGAAAAACAAAGCTAATCTTTTTTTAGTAATATAATAAAAGGTAATTAATACTATTACCTTATCAAAAATAATATATGCTTCTGATTGGCAATTCATAATTTAGTATAAT
Source organism: Talpa europaea (assembly GCF_964194135.1). Lineage (NCBI taxonomy): Eukaryota > Metazoa > Chordata > Mammalia > Eulipotyphla > Talpidae > Talpa > Talpa europaea. Next base: position 58,638,549 of record NC_140080.1, on the reverse strand, counting down.
TTTATTTTCATTATAGCTAAAACACAAGTGTAAAACACACAGAAATAATGCTCATATTTTTCATTTTTAGAAAATTAAATCCCTGTGGTCAAAGTGGTTATTTTATTTTATATCCTTTACACAGATTCTCTGAATAGCTTCACTAAAATCACTTAGATTTCTCTGTACAAAACATTAACTGTAGTTGCTAGTATAATTAAAGCCCTATAAAAATAATGTCACTTACCTGACAGAAAAATTAACCACACAGAACAAGTTCAATAAGGTTTTAAATTTAATAAAGAATTGATTTAACTATGCTCAAGTTGTAACTACTTTCCCCTCCGATGTAAGAATTTAGAATACATATTGCTATAAGTTTTAAAAAACTGACAAGAATGTACGAATAGTAGCTGAAAAGAAATGAATGTGGTGCAGTCAATGAGAATTTTTATTTCAATTATCCACAAAAACAACATAATACACTTATAAAAAATATTACCTTTTAGGTTACCATTTTCGTTTAAAAAAGTGTTTGTACTAGAAGGCTGCTTATGTCAACTTCCTTTTTTGATAAGGGTTTACGTTCCACATTAAGATAGTGAAGATGAAAAACTGTTGGAAAAAGTCTTCAAATGTACAAAGTTGTTTATTTTTCTTGGCAATTTAAAAATACATAACCATTTAAAACTGAATACACATTAAGTTAGTGTTTTCTTCCCCCACTATACAGCTGCTATTATGAGGAATTGCTCCATTCAATTAAACCTATTGAATACCATCAACTTTTCCTGGCTTATTTTTCTTAACAAAATTAATACATAAACATATAATTTGTTTAAAATGATTAGAAAAATTATAATATCATAGTTCACATAAAGCCCTTTAAAAATCTGATGTCTGATGTCACAGGCTATAGACATTAAAGATAAATGATGATGGCAGTCTTCTTAGGAAAATCCTCTTGGAAGAGGAATTCAATACTAAGCTGGTTATGTAAACATAAGAAACCACCAGTTTTTAGTACCAGACTGTTGTCAACTTGCATGAAATTCATTTGTCACATTAAGAAATTTGTTTCAACATGGCACAGAACCTTAAACTTATTGATCAAATCAGGTAAGTGATGGTGGTTGAAAATTATATTCCTAAAACATGGAGAATTGGTACTCTTACATTATTTAAAGTGGGACTATAAAAGATAGTTTTTACTTTAAAATACAAATACCAGATTTATATTTGTCAGATTTAATTTCTTTGCTAGAAACAAAGTTCTAATGCTGCTATCTAAATTCTTATTTTGTAATTTTTGAGTACTCATAAAAATCTGTCTTCTTTGTATATTTCACTTCTGCACTTTAAATGGGCAAAATCTGTAACCCTTTACATCACTGTTATTATTCTGAATAAATTTTTCTTCTTAAATTAATTAAATCCTAAAAGGGAAAAATGATGACCATTAAGTACAATATTTTAAAAAGTGAATAAGGATTCCAATACAGATTTGAAAACCAAAGTCCTAGAAATGTTTTGCACAAAAGCTGTGCAAAATCTAGTGTGCAAAATCACTAGAATTAGTGAGAAGCCTTAACAGCTATTTTGAGGCTATTACACTCATTTAGTGTTTTATGTTAAGAGAGATTAGTTTTATAGTCATACCTTATAACTCTTAAAATCTCAGAAAATAGGTAAGGGAGGAGCTTTGAGTGCCAGCAAAGCCATTTTTGTCATTCCTAACATCATTAAACTCACTTTCCATTCCTCTATCTGTAAAACTTTCACATTTTCCCCTCACATTTCTTTAAATACATTTTCATTTCTGTTCGTCTATATTCGGTAAGAGCAAAAAGTGCATTCAAGTCCCTGATCTAGTGATATTTTATACTTGTGGCACCCATCACCATAACTATGTATTAGCAATATCTCACAGTACCAGTCTATTTTTTCAAAAGGACTGCTTATATGATGGGACTTATTTTTTTAATGCTACCTAAAGATTAAAAGATTTTCCTTTGTATTGGAGAGTACAATTTTAATATATTGCCTTAAAAACCACCTCATGAAGGGTTGACTCACGGTTTGGTTACCTTCATCATTCTACACTGAGCTATTCAGAAAATGATTAAAGTGAAAAACTTCCTCTACTTTCCAGTTCCATGAATATGAGTATTAGCATAGTGCATTATACTTTCAGATTTACACTGCTGTAGTCTAACAATCAAGTTTTAGATGCTATTTATCTTCCTTTTTGCTTCTAAAAACCTGGCCCATTGCCATGCAAAAGGAGGCATATATTAAAAAAAACTTTTGAGAACAAAGTAAGAAATTTTTAAAAACTGGAATGGAATTGTTTGGTCCCATAAAATTCCTTAATTTTGGATTTTATTATGGTATAACTTTTTACTTCCAGTTTTTGTCTATAATGGTAATTTACTCTTAACAATTCTGAGTGTGGGGAATAAAAGAAGTGATTTATAAATTTTAATCTTTTGTTCTTCATTGTCATGCTATCACACTGTTATCCATATCTTAGTTACATTTTCTTTGGACTTTAAAGTAAGTTGGAAAATTCATCATTGGTACATTAGAGTTTAACACTTAGGGGGGAAAGTGGTTTTGTGCAACCATATTTGAAATTCCAGTTTACCATTAAAAACATGCAGAGTGAAGATTTTCTTCTTTTGATTCCTGTATGTAAGTGAGGAAGTCTATATAAGTACTTTATATTTTGGCAGATTTGTGCATATAAAATTGGCTATTTGAGTTATAAATTTTCTCCTGGCTGGTACTGTGGCTCTGTAGCAGTGAAGTAGTCTTCCAAGAAGGACTGAATATATTCAAATGTTGGTCTTTCATCAGGGTCCTTCTTCCAACATAGATTCATCAATTCATGCAGGGATTCTGGACAGCCCTGAGGGCAAGGCATCCTATATCCTCGTTCCACCTGTTCCAGCACTTCACGGTTTACCATACCTAACAGACAAGATTCAAACATTAAAAAAAAAAAAAAAAAAAAAAGATGCGAAGCACCACTTACAAACCAGAACAAATCCTAACTGATTTGAGGTTTACTAAGTTTATTTAAAATGACTTTCATCTAGGAAATGAAGTAAATTTAAAATGTCAAAGTATTTAATGAAGAGCTTAGAAAATACCAACATGTTGTATGGAACATGTCTAATTTTTTCATTCCACCTAAAACCTTGTTTTCAACACTAATGTATTCAAAAGCCAACTGCCTTTGATTAATGAGAATTTGGGGTCTTAGTTTCTGATGTTAACAGTTAATAACAAAACTTGAGCTAATGAGGAACAGGGGCAAGGTGGTATCTGTAAGAACTTTGTAATAGGAATTAAGAAAAAAGGATTCTGGTCCTGATTTGGGGAAATAAAATATAATAACTATTTAACAGTCTATCAAGTCACTTCCCTGAAACAGTTTCCTTATCTAATACCATCTGTTTGAATTTCAAGTTATTATACAGTTCTTTTCTTTTACTCCTATGTTAACATCCCACCCCCACCAGTAGCTTATCCTCTGTTATCACAGAGTAGCACACACCCATAATTACTTAGGGGTAGGTGTAAAGGTGGGGGTGTGTGGGATAGATGACCCAAGATTTTAAGAATAGTTTAGTATCTGCGAGAATAGAATAAAAGGCCCTTTGGAAAATGCTCTAAGGGAGAAAGCCATGGTGAATGTGGGCACACCTTCTGTGTTTGCCCTGCCTTAGGTACTGTTACTCTTACAGGCTGCCATCCATCCAATTATCAAAAGGGAGGAAGGGGAGTAAAGTGGGAAGAACAGAGAAAGAAAGAGAATAAAGAAAGGCTATTCCGCCCCCTTATATTTGTGTTCCTAATAAACTCCAGTAAAAGTCACTGGTGGGACTGGGCCTCCCTGCTGGCGCAGGTGATTAAGCACAGTGCTGTGAAGCTGTCCACAGCCTCTGCAGCAATTTGATCCTGGCCGGCCAGGGATACCACATGGCGCAGCAGGCCTCTCCTGTCTCGCCCGCTGCTCCCCTCAGCATGTATTTCAGTCAGTCTGCCTGTTCTGTTCCCTGCTCTGTCTCTGATGAATCCTCTTACCCTCCTGCACATCTGGCTTGTACCCCAGTTCTTGTATGCATGAATAAATAAATCTTAAAAAAAAAAAAGTCACCGGTGAGATCGCCATTGCTAATGAAATGCTAGCTTACCTGGATATGGCACTCTGCCCTTTGTTACCAGTTCTGTCTGCAGAATTCCAAATGACCATACATCAGACTTGATTGTAAATCGACCATATAGAGCAGCCTCAGGAGCTGTCCATTTGATTGGAAATTTTGCTCCTACAACAGTATTGACAATTTTGCTTAAATTGCTTTTTAAAATCTATTTGTATAATTAAGCAGTACTAATCTTTTGTCAGTATCTCCAGATAAAAACTGGATGATTTCACTCACATATGGAATATAAAGAAAAAAAAAGAATCAGACAAAACTAAACCAAACAAACCATAAAAATCTGATTATAGAAGTAAAGCTACTAGAGAAGGGCAGACGGGGTAGGGGACAGAGGGCCCCCTGGACTACAATAGAGATTATTGGTGCTTTGGTAGTAGGTGTGGTAATACACATCTGAAGAGACATGAACCTATACCCCTAAATCATGTATGGTACTGTAAACCAACAGTACCGCAATGAAAAATACATAACTAATAAAAAGTTTTACCTTGTCTTGCTGTATATTCATTGTCTTCAATTAACCTTGCTAAACCAAAATCTGCTATTTTGCACACGAGATTATCTCCTACAAGAATATTAGCAGCCCGAAGATCTCGGTGTATATAGTTCATTCTTTCAATATATGCCATACCATCAGCAATCTTGAAAAAAAGAGAGACATATGTTATAAAAGGAAGCAAAGAGAAGACAATTTTGATTAATGTTCAGTCAGATCACTGAAAAGTCATATATCTTAAAAGGAGATGATGTAACAGGGCATAGTCTAGCAGATAATGGGAAAAATAGAAAACATTTTAATAGATGGAGGGAAGAAGAAAGAAAAAGTAGGAAGAGAAACAACATATGTGTGTGTGTGTCTTATGTATATTATATATAAATATAAATATATATATATGTAACCTACAATGCCCAAAACATGTATCTGATCCTTTACAAAAATAGGTAGCTGACCCTTACCACAGTGTCTAACAGACTCAGGAGTGTCCAACAAACTCAGGAGCATGGGCTAAACTTGGCAAATGCCAAAGTCTCACATATTCAGTTTCTTGGTATAAAGTTCTAAACTGCCAGATTCTGTGGATATCTGAATGTTTATTCAGAGTCTTAGAACCAATAGGTTAACCAAAGCTAATAAAAGGCTCCTTGAGTACCAAACATACCTAACAGAAACCTTTAATAGTTTTTACACTTAACAAAAATTCACAAGAATTAAAAAATCCCTTACTTAAACTATTTATTGCCATCTGAATCTTGTTTTGATCAATATTAAAAAATTCATTCAGCATATACTTTAGAATTCTAATATTTTCATTGGAATAGTAATCAATATCTTTCAGTTTGCTGAAATATAAATACATAAATTTACATTTGTGGATGTACATGTTTCTGAAAGATCATACAATACAGAAGACCAATGTGCTGAAAGTTATCTAGATGTTTCTAATACTATTAAGTTACATGAATTTTAGATACCACTGATCTTCAAATACTATATTATGTATATGACAAGCAGATCAGACTGTATTATCTCTAATGTTCCCACCAACTCTAAAATCCCAGAAATGGGTGGCTGGTTAGCTCAGTTTTTTAGAGTGTGGTGCTAATAAAATCCCAGAAACAACAGCACTCTACTGAAGATTATTTTACATCTTTTAATGTATGTTTTTCAATTCAAATTGATACATGTAAATATACACAAGTACCTGAGCAGCCATATCAACCAGTTGTGGGAGCTTCAAATACTTTCCATCTCCTTCCTTCAGGAAATCTAATAAACTCCCTATAAGAGACAGAAAGGCATTCATGGAAAATAAGGAAAATCTTAAATTAGGATTCAAACACACATTCCCCCACTTTCAAACAAATCACTACATCATAATACAAAATTGCAACTTTTCATTCTTCAATATTTTTCGCAACATTGGAATTTCTGAATAATTATTTTTAAGATTCTAGAAGAACTTTCTAAACTGGAATTTTAAAAACTTCTAAAAACATAAAAAAGGAGGAAATGAGAAGATTTCACCAGATTATAAGCATTCTTCACTCACTTTGATAGAGATCAGCAGTCCCAATTTTGATACAGTAGCACTATTAGAGTCTTGTGTGAAAAAGTAAAGAGACTGTTCCAGATTAAAGGAGACTAAAAGAAATCTATGCCCATGGAGTGGTTACTGGATTGGGGAATAACTGCAATAATTAAGGACATCACTGGGATGCTTGGTGAAATCTGAGTATGGACTAATATTAGATAAGAAAATTGCAGACATTATATTTCCTGATCATTATACTAAACTTATGTAAGCATAGTGTCTTCATCTTCAAGAAAAACACAAGCTTTATGGTACATGGAACAATGTATTCTCAAATGGTTCAGGAAAATATCCTCATCTTATATATTCATAGACACACACATATATATAGTTAACAATTGGCATATGTGGCTAAAATAAACATGGGAATTCTTTGTACTGTTTTTGCAACTATTCCTTGGTTGAAAAGTATTTAAAAATTTAAAAAGCCCTTTCTAAGTTCACAGAATTATGCAGTGAGAGTTGTGACCTAGTCTTTTCATTTATAGAGATTCAAAGTCAGAGAATATATTTCTTCTGGTCTATCACAGGGGAACATGTTATTGTGTTTGTCCATTTTTCTGCCCATTTGAATATTTGCTAAGAGTCTACTGTGACGAACTGTAAAAGGTGTAGAAAATACAAAGACAAATAACTGATGGCTTCTGTCCTTGAAAAGATCTTGAGCTAATATGAAAGCATAGTATTGAGAAATTATAGAATATATGCAAACAAATATTGTACAATAGGTGCAATTAAATAATTATTGTAAAAGACAACAGATATAGTTAATTCTATAGGTAAGTCAGAAAGGTTTCACAGAAGAGATCCACCTTAAAGGAAGAGTGGGAAAAGACTAGGAATTCCAGAGAAAACAAAGGTAGTAGTATATGAAATAGAGTATTAAGTTCAGGAAATGGAAATAGTCCTTCCTACGCAAGAACACAGGGCCCAAAGATAAAACTAAGGAGAAAGAGGCTGCAGAAAGGAAGAGTTAGGACACATAAGGCAATGCCTAAGTGGTCCTTATCATTTGTATATGAAGTTTTATGCTAAGAAGCAATATGATGAGTTTTCTACTGAAAATTCCAAAAGTAAAATAAAAAATGAAATTGGGCCAAAACTGCATAAAAGGATAAGTTCAAATGCTCCCACAATAGTGTAAGAAAGAGAGGTTATTAGGTTAAAATCTAACAATACTGGGGGAAAGGCAAAAAGGAGGTAATTTCCAGAGAGATATATAATAAATAGGATCACCAGCACTCAAAGGACTTTTATTACATAAGGAAGTATGGGGAAGTGAAGACTGATGGGTCCTATCCTGAGTTTGCATTTCTAACAAGTTTCCAGCTGATGCTAATACTACTGCCATCCAATCCACTACATATAAGGAGACAAAGTACAAGGATATTCACTGCAGCCTTATTTATAACAGTGACAAACTAAAAGGAAACTATGTACATTGGGGAAGGGATAAGAAAATTATGGTATACTCTATAGTCATACAGAATCTTAACAGTTACAAGTTTAGGAATTAGCTCTTTCCTTAGCTACATAAATGAATCTCAAGAACATAATATTAAAACAAACAAACAAAAAAAACCCATGCAACCAGATTAAAAAATGGACAGAGAATCTAAACAGGCATTTTACCAAAGAAGATAAAAAGATGGCCAAAGGACACATAAAAAGATGTTCTACATCCATATCATCAGAGAAATGCAAATCAAAACCACAATGAAATTTCACTTCACACCAGTACAAATGGCTATTATCAAAAAGTCAAGAATTAAGTGGGTTCATTACATTCTCACCATTGGTAAGAATGTAAACCTGTACAGCCACTATGGAAAACAACATGGGGAATACTCAAAAAATTAAAAATAGAATTACCACATGATCCAATAATCTTACTTATGGGTATTTATCTGAAGAATACAAAAATACTAATTTGAATACACACACACACACACACACACGGCTACATTCAATCTAGTGCTATCCACTATAGCCAAGGGATAGATACAGTCCAAGTGCTGACAACAGATGAATGGATAAAATGTGATATATATACATAATGGAATACTACTCAGCCAGAAGAAGATGAATTCTTGCCACTTGTGACAACATGGATGAAGTTTGAGTGGATTATACCAAGTGAAATAAGTCAGAAGGGGAAAAATACTGTATGATTTTATTCATTTGTGGAATATAAAGGGAAAAAAAGCAAGTGAACAACTAAAACTAAAACAAACCCTTAGTCTCTGGCAACAGAATGGTGGTTACCAGAGGGGAAGAAGAGAGGAGGGAATGGGTAGAGTGGACTCACTGGTTGATGAATGGTGACTGGACATTTTGTGGTAGGTGCGGTGAGATATATGCAATTGCTGAAGTGAGAAAGTATATTCCTGAAACCTATATTGTGCTGTAAACTAATCTTACCACAATTAAACAAATGATCTGAAGTAAATATGGCAAAATGTAAACATTATATTTTGATACAATCTGATAGTAGGGTCATGAGTATTAGAATGTTATGTTAGTTATGTTAGAATGTTATGTTAGTCTGTATATTTGAAATATTCCACCAATTAAAAAATACTCTAAAAACTATCGATACTAAATCCAAATAACTTTTTAAAATGTGTAGATGACTGATTAGGAAGTGGAGGGAGGAATTATTGCCTATTCTTCTAAAAACCTTGACTGTGAAAGGAAGCAAAAAGTAAGGTACAGGTGTAAAGCAGATGTTGGGGCCAAAGGAGGATTTTCTTTTTATATGTAAGGAAGGAACAAAAATGCAGGTAAAAGAACTGGTCCTTAAACAGAGGAAGGGACATTTCTTTTTCTTAGCTTGCAGGACAGAATGAATATCTCATATATAATGCCCTACATGGCAAAGCAGAGTGTATAGAAAGAAGCAGAAGAAATGGTTCTTTGTTTTGGGATGAAGAATCAGCTTATATATGGTGCTATAATCAAAACACTAAGAACATAATTCAGTGCAACAGGTAATTGCTAAAGTAGTACAAAAGTTGCAGAGCAGAGAAATGCAGGATTGGAATTTTGGTCAATCTGATAAATCCTTTTCTCTGATTTTTAAATCACAACAAATCCCATCCTCCCTTATATGCTTCTTATATTCATATATGGCCCAACATTTTGATCCTTTCAGTCTAAGTCCTTAAATTTTTTTGATTTATATGTTAATTTGAGAATCTGATGAAAACTATAGAGTCTCTTTCCAGAAAAAATTATGTTAAGTATGCAAAAACTGACACATAACTTCAGAGGAAGTTCATGAACTCTCTGAGGCTCATTTATAATTCTGACAGAGTAGGTAATCAATAAAGAGTGAAATCAATTCAAAGCAATCCTGAAGCTGGTCTCATATACCTTGCTAGCCTAGCCTTATTTCCAGCTAGTTACCTTCCGAACTTTCCATTATCCATGTTTGTGTTCCCTGTTTTCTCATATCCTCTTATCTCTGCAAAAATACCCAAACTCTTCCCTTTATCCAGTATGTGAATACACTTTTATAATCTTAAAAGAGTTCAAAACTTGTCTTTTCAATTAATTTTTCTCAATTTATTCCTTAATCTCCTTTATACTTCGTGAATGTGTCAAACACCTGGAAATTCATTTTGCTTTGGTTTATAGCTTGTTTGTTCATAATGAGCTATTTACTTTAAAAGTAACTAATCAGAAGGTAGGTCATTTCTTCCCAAATTTAATGTAAATTATTTGGGAGGCTTTATTTCTTCTTTAACACATTATATAATTAGTAGAATGTCTTGTAGTTACTATAAGCATTTAATACATTTTGGTTATTATCTTAGAGTATTCTGATTATAAAGATTTGAGGATATAATGAGACTGGGATTTTAACGGAAGGCTCCTAACACTTAAGTATAATCTGAACGAGGTATAGCTAATGGGCTGGTCAGAGACAGAGAAAAATTCCAAAAACATGAAAAAAAAAAAAACCCAACAAAACCATGCAAACAAGAGATTCATCTGGCCAGGAAAGTGGATTTATATAGAAGCACAAGAGGAAATGAATTTGGATGTATTAGAAAGGGTCAATTCTAGGTATCTGAATACTAAGAAGGGGAATTACAGAATTTTAAAACTAGAAGGCACATCTATGATCTTGTATTAAACATCTTCCATCTAGAAGTAATCCTAATCCTCATCTGACCACACAGACTTCCACCATGTATTCCCACTTAAATAATTCTTGGAATCAATGAACAAGCTAAATGGATCATTACTTTACTTTCATTATATACTTATTTCCTCATATCTTGATTTAAACTTTCTCCTTTTTTCTCTTCCCTTTATTGTTCTGCACTCTGAAATTGGATATAGGTAGTTATTTGCAGTAGGTGCTGTGTGCTTTTGGGTTTTAGGTATATTCTGACTGTCAATTGATAGGCTATGTTACTTATTAACTTTCGGTTTTTCTGTTCCTTCTGGGGGTAAAATTTTTCTATAGCCAATGTGTGCTGTGTAATTGGCCGTGTCACCACTAGGTGGAACTATATCTTTGGTCAAGATGGATGCCTGGACAGACACATAAATCTTCCCTTTTTAACCATGGATGCATGAACTATAAAGAGTAAAAGCAATTAGGGTGTTAGTATTAAAACAAATATCAGATATTTGCGCCACCTCCCTGGTGGTGCAAGGGGTTAAGTGTCAGCATTATGAAGCTATCCACAACTACTGTAGCACAAGTTTGATCATCCCTGGCCAGGGAGGTGACCCACATGGCGCAGCAGACCTCTCCTGTCTCACCTGCTGCTCCCCTCTGCAGTGTATTTCAGTCATCCTGCCTGTTCTACTCCCCACTCGGTCTCTGGTGAATCCTCTCACCCCCTGCACCTCTGGCCTGTACCCCAGTTCTTGAATGCATAAATAAATAAATCTTAAAAAAAAAAGTAAAAGCGATTATAAAAATTAGGAGGATAAAAATGTGGGCTTGTCAGTGTATTTGGTGACTTACTGGTTCCTCCCCTAAGGTATCATTTGCAAAGGGAAAAGAGGGCAGTGTAACAACCATCCTTCCTTTTTATCCTGGTCCAAACTAACCCTGTTACTAAAGATCCCACCTTCAGGTCTAGGGTTTGGGAGAAAGAAAAATTCCAGACATCAGTGGGGAAAATATGAAGTTTTTAGAGGTCCCTGAGTATGTTTATATTGAAATGAGTTAAAAATTACTTTCTTTAACTTTATCAGATATTTGTTTTAATACTAAAGATATAAATATCTTTCTCATTGAATTGTTTTAAATATCTGTATAAATATTTTTTTCTTTTTAACTTTCTGAGCTGGTCAACTTCCTTTAGTCAAAGAGAATAAGAGACTATTTACTTTCAAAATAAATTCACCTTGCCTAATTTTCTTTTCTTTTTTTTTTAATATTTATTTATTTATGCATGCAAGAACTGGGATACAGGCCAGAGGTGTGGGTAGTGAGAGGATTCGCCAGAGGCAGAGTGGGGAACAGAACAGGCAGACTGACTGAAATACAGTGCTGAGGGGAGTAGGGGGCGAGACAGGAGAGGTCTGCTGCGCCATGTAGGTATCTCCCTGGCCGGCTGGGAATGGAATGTGTGCTGCAGAGGCTGCAGATAACTTCAACAGTGCTGTGCTTTAACCCCATCCCTTGCCTAATTTTCCTTTAAGTTTTATACTATCCTTTGGAATAAGAGCTAATCATGAACTATTCCATTAAACAACTGTTGTATTTTCTCTTTTCAAATGTGTACATAAATATCTTATATTAGAAAACACTACACAACAAAAAATCTATACGCATAAACATAGAAATGAGGTAGTTTTTTGAAAATTATCAATGTGAATCCCTTAAGAATAACTAATACATACCTTTTGACATAAATTCAGTGACAATGTAAATTGGCTCTTCAGAAACAACAGCATATAGTGGAACAAGTTTATCATGTCTTAGTTTTTTCATTATCTGAGCCTCTTGAAGAAAAGCCTCTGGCATCATTGTACCTGGCTTTAGTGTTTTGATGGCTACTTTTGTAGTTCCATTCCATGTTCCTAGAGAAATAGCACATTTTACTATTTTAATTTATATTTAGAGGTTTTTACACCAAACTCCACTGAGATGTTACCTTAAATATTTCAACATATTTTACCATACACTGTATGATTTTAAACTATGGCTAAATAATGACATAAAACAAAAGTTTAGATTTCTTACCCATCCATACTTCACCAAAACATCCTTGTCCTAGTTTAACCTCTAGTCGCAAAGATTCTCGAGGGATTTCCCAAGCATCTTTTGCTAAACCTTGTGTCTGGGGTTTCACAGTTGGACACACAGTTGTTAACTTATGGCATAAACCATCAGCATGTTCTAGACAAATAAATAAACTACACTGTAAAATGAATCATTTACAAAAATTATGGTATATATAGTGTACCAATGTCTTAAAATAAAACATAATGTTCTATCCTAAAAGTTTTACCCTAAAAGTACAAACAAAAAGGCAGTTGTATAACAAGAAGCAAAACATACAAGTGAAACATTCTGCTAAATACATTTTAAAAGTTACTATTTATTGAATATTATGTACTAGCTACTATGCTAACTCAACTCTTCACAAATCTCTCATAAGTAAGTCTTGGAAAACTTGAAACTACTTTTTTAAGCTCAGACACTAAGTAATGGAGATGGGATTCAAACCCTAGGTGTGGCTGTCTCCGAAGTTCTGCTTTTATCAACATGCTTTTTTTTTTACCCTAAGAAAATACTACCATAAATTGTCATTTCTAATAAACTCTAATACAAAAGGCATATCCAAAATTAAGGAAAAACATCTTCATTCAGGGGGTTGATTTTTATTTATTTATTTTTTTTTAAATAATAAATTTTATTTTTATATTCCCCATACAATTGCAGCCCCCCCATTCTGACCCCAATCCCTCCCCCCCACCCCCGGCCCCCTAAAAGTGTCTCTGGTTCGTAGTTTTTTGTTGATTTTGATTTTCACTTTCTTATAGTTATTCGTTTTCCTGGTCCCTTATTTAAGTTTTCTAGATTCCTGCTATGAGTGAGACCATCTGGTATTTTTCTTTTTCTTTTTGGCTTATTTTGCTGAGCATGATCCCTTCCAGTGCCATCCATGTTGCTGCAAATTGCATGTGTTTATCTTTTTTGAATGCTGAGTAATATTCCATGGTATATATGTACCACATCTTCTTGATCCTGTCATCTATTTTTGGGCATTTGGGTTGTTTCCAAAGCTTAGCTATTGTAAACAGTGCTGCTATAAACATAGGGGTGCAGGTGTTCTTTGGAATTGATGTTTCTGTGTCCTTTGGGTAAATACCTAGGAGTGGAATTGCTGGGTCATATGGAAGCTCTATGTTTAGTAGGTCCAGAAATCTCCACACAGCTCGCCATAGTGGTTGGACCAGTTTGCACTCCCACCAACAGTGCAGAAGAGTTCCTTTTTCTCCACACCCTCGCCAACATTTGTTGTTGCTAGTTTTTTTAATATGTGCCATTCTCACTGGTGTAAGATGGTATCTCATGGTAGTTTTGATTTGCATTTCCCTGATGACAAGTGATGTTGAACATTTTTTCATATGCCTACTGGCCATTTGCGTTTCCTCTTCAGAGAAGTTTCTTTTTAGCTCTTCTGCCCATTTTTTGACTGGATTATTTTCTTTGTTGTTGTTGAGTCTCATCAGCTCTTTGCAGATTTTTGTGATCAGTCCTTTATCATTAGTGTTGGGTGCAAAAATGTTCTCCCAGTCGGTGGGGTTTCTCTTTGTTTTTGTTATTGTCTCTTTTGCTGTGCAGAAGCTCTTTAATTTGATGTAGTCCCAGCTGTTTATCTTTGCCTTCACTATCACTGCTTTGGGTGATGTGTCTGTAAAGATGTCTTTGATGTGCAAGTCCCGTAGTGTTTCGTCTATATTTCCTTCTATATATTTTATGGTTTCAGGTCTTATGTCTAGTTCTTTAATCCATTTTGAGTTGATTTTTGTGTATGGTGTGAGGTAGTGGTCAAGTTTCATTCTTTTGCATGTAGCGACCCAGTTTTCCCAGCACCATTTATTGAACAAACTTTCTTTGCTCCAATGCATAGTCTTTGCTCCTTTGTCAAAGATTAGTTGACCATAAATCTGTGGGTTTATTTCTGGATTTTCTATTCGATTCCATTGGTCTGTATGTCTGTTCTTGTTCCAATACCATGCAGTTTTGATGATTATGGCTTTGTAGTAGAGTTTGAAGTCTGGGAGTGTGATGCCTCCATTCCCTTCTTTTTTTTTCAGGAGAGCTTTGGCTATTCGGGGTTTTTTGTGATTCCATATGAATTTCATCAATAATTGTTCTATTTCTTTGAAGAATGACATTGAAATTTTGATTGGAATAGCATGGAATCTGTATATTGCTTTTGGAAGGATGGCCATTTTAATAATGTTTATTCTTCCAATCCATGAGCAGGGGATGTCTTTCCATTTCTTTGTGTCTTCTTCTATTTCTTTTAACAGTGTTTTATAGTTTTCTTTGTATAGGTCCTTTACCTCTTTTGTTAGATTTATTCCCAAATATTTGATTTTTTTTGTTTCAATAAAAAAAGGGATGGTTTTTTTTATTTCTTCTTCAGATTTATTGTTTGTGTATAGGAAGGCTACTGACTTTTGCGTGTTGATTTTGTATCCTGCCACTTTACTGAGCTGATTGATGAGTTGAATTAGTTTTTCTGTGGACTTTTTGGGGTTCTCTATGTATATTATCATATCATCTGCAAATAGTGATAGTTTGACTTCTTCTTTTCCTATTTGGATTCCTTGGATGTCTTTCTCTTGTCTTATTGCTCTGGCTAGGACTTCCAGTATTATATTGAAAAGCAGTGGTGAGAGTGGACATCCTTGTCTTATTCCAGATCTTAATGGAATTGCTTTCAGCTTTTCACCATTGAGAATGATACTGGCTGTTGGCTTGTCATAGATGGCCTTTATGATGTTGAGGTATGTTCCTTGTATCCCAAGAATTTCAAGGGCTTTTATCATAAATGGGTGTTGCACTTTGTCGAAAGCTTTCTCAGCATCTATTGATATTATCATATGGTTTTTATATTTCTTTTTGTTGATGTGTTGGATAACGTTGATTGATTTTCAGATGTTAAACCATCCTTGTGTCTCAGGGGGTTGATTTTTAAATAAGGGAGATAGAAAAGGGATTATCACATTCATAATGGCCTGACTTGTGAATCCTGCTTAAATAATCTTTCTTATTGCTAATAAGACAATGCTCCCTCCCATTTTCCACAAGTGACCACAAAAAGCCACATTCTAACAAGTACAATTACAAATAATGCTACTGCTTGGTTACACATCTGATCAATGTCAAGACTGATGGTTGACTTAATAAACACATTTTGTAGATGGCTGCCACTGAAGAAAAAATTGTGTATTGAGACATAAGACTCAAATAGTGAACACTTTTCAATGGTCCTAGAAAAAGTGAGGAATAGAAATAGTTGTAACAGGCTAATTTTCCAAGCAAAGAAAAATGCATCTATAAATCAAATTTCATTGGATTTATACCTCAGGAAGTCTTAGGTGTTATAGCCCATGAAGAGAAAGGCAACCCAAAAGGACATCTGATATACCTTTGTAAGTGTTTAGTTTTAGTTCTTTAGTAAGTGAACCAAAATATTTATTTTTATATTTTTAAAATTTATTTTCACAATCTATCTTGTTATTTAGTAATTATAAATTGAATTCCACTGTAAACACTACACCACTTTGATGTAAGGACTCCTAAAACTATACCCTATTCAAGACCTCAATTCAGGTAACAAGTATTACCTATTTCTCATTCTAAAACTAGAATACAACAGACATTTGTTGAGCACAAACTGTGCATAAAGTAGCATGATAAACCTAAAGAGATATAAAAACATAGATTCTATCCCCATAAAATAGTTTTTAACCTTTGAAATATTCACATACCTGTATAGTGTTTTACCAATTTCTGCAGAGTTTCAAATTGTGCTCTGGTTGTAATATAGTATCCACCATTGTCAAGTTTCCTAATTTTATAGTGTTTCACATTGTCGCCCCGTATCTCATCCCAGTCACGAATAGAGAGGGAATAAGCACCTGGAGGGGAGGGTGGGAAAGGGGACAAATGAGTACTTTTACTAGATCTGTCCCAAAAAACTGCTGGAGGAAATTACTGTTCTTATATTTATATAACAAAACTCATACCTTTAGTAGTTTCACTCTCTCTTACTAAGAAAATACCTCGTTGATTCCCAGGATTCAGAAGTAATCTTTCAGCATCTTTTCTCCCCATTTTGCCAAAATACCACCTAGGGAAAAAAATGAAATTTTTTACTTATTAAATAGGAGCATTACAATATTATTGTCAGAATAAACTGTCACAGTATTTCCATGTATTAACTATTCAACATGTCTCTCTCTCTCTTTTTTTTTTTTTTAAAGATTCACCCATTCATGCATACAAGAGCTGGGGTACAGGCCAGCAATGCAGGGGGTGAGAGGATTCACTAGAGACAGAGTGGGGAACAGAACAGACACTCTGACTAAAACACATTGCTGAGGGAGCAGCGGGCAAAGCAGGAAAGATCCGCTTCACCACGTGGGCTGCTCCCTGGCCGGCTGCTCCCTGGCCGGCCGGGTATCAAACTCATGCAGCTGACTCTGAGGATTGCTTCATACTGCGGTGCTCAACCCCTTGCACAACCAGGGAGGCCCTCAACATGTCTCTTATTAAACTACATCTGGTAATCACAGGAACAGTATATTGGAGAAGGAAAGGCAATAGAGCCTTTCTATCAGTAACAGGTGGAACTATACAATTATAGTAGGAAGAACCTAGTTGTTCTGTGGCAACAGTATGATCATCTGTATTCCCTAAGATGTAAGTAAACCATGTTCAAACTACTGGGAACTCTAAATTACAGTGGGTATAATTTAATACAGTTTCATGAATAAAAAACAATCCTGTGGGCCTCCCTGGTGGCGCAAGGGGTTGGGCACCTCACTATGGGGCAATCCCCAGCTTCTGCAGCATGAGTTCGATCCCTGCTATCCAGGGAGAAACCCACATGGGTGCAGCAGACCTCTCCTGCCTCACCTGCCACTCGCCTCAGCAGTGTATTTCAGTCAGTCTGCCTGTTCTGCTCCCCACTCTATCTCTGGTGAATCCTCTCACCCTTTGCATTTCTGGCCTGTACCCCAGTTCTTGCATGCATAAATAAATAAATCTTTAAAAAAAATCCTGCTGTGGAGATTACAAATTAGTGTGGAAGACAAAAGAACAAAACAGAAAATAATGAATGCCAAAGCAGAACAGTTAATGGAGACTAATTACTTATCATTAAAAAAAGCAAACAGGCATCAACAGAGCACACCAACCATATGCAAGGCACTATGCTAAGTGTTATGATAGGAAAATGAAAAATCATTTAGAAATATTTATGGATCCCAGTTAAATTTGCTTTGAACTAGGAGTAATATGTCACACACAGTTAAAAATGAACTTAAATTTTTTAAAGTTGCAAGAATAATACATAGAACTCCCATATACCATCCATCCAGGTCTTCTAATTGTTAACATTTTACTTTGTCCTATTTTCTCTTTCCCTCCATGTGAGTGTGTGGGTGCACTTTCTCTTGAAGTGATTGAGAGCAACATGCAAAGATGCTGAATCATTACCCCAAAATACTTCAGTGTGTACTTCCTAAAAGACAATGATACTTTCCTACATAACTACAGAGCAAGTACCTAAGACAGGACATTAACACAGATATAATGCTATTAATTAAGGGTAAATTTTTAAAGTGAAAGAGACTGCAGAATATAAAAAGGTTATTAGAAGCTTTTAAAATAAAGGAGATTAAAAACAAGGAAAAAATAAAGGAGAATAAGCATTAAACAATATTATTAATAAAGATTCACTTATGATCCTATTATATGCAAATACTAAGGCATTAATTATTAATTTTCAAGTAATATCTATTAATATGATACATTAGCTATATTAAGATTGCTAAGTAAATGTGTGTGTATAAAGTTGTGGCTATGTAGAATGCATTAAAACATTTTAAAAATCAAAATAATTAATAAAATATGAAGTTGTGCCATACTCTTCTGCCTGAATGGAATCTGCAGGGGCTACATAATTGCTAGGGATATAGCCATTCTTTCCTGTAGCAATTGATCTTGCTTCCCACCAGTCTCCTTCCCTGAAACACAAAACAACAATTACCACAAGGTAGACTATTGCTCAAGATATGATCTATTGCAGTATTATTCCTGAAGCAGACAAAAGATATTACTTCCATTTCTTTCTTTATGCAGTCACTTGATCAAGAATTAAACTCAATAGTATTTAAAAATAAGTTACATGAATTAGGAAATACAGCTTAGACAAAGCACAATTGCAGATCTCTGCTCCAAATCAAAAAATCAATTATACTTTTTAAAATTTAACTCTTTCCACCTAAGACAATAAACTATATTAAATAAAACATTTGAACTATATTAAATAAATCATACAGTGTTATAAACCACTGTTACCTCACTGAAAATGATTAAAACATTTTTTTAAGGAATCATCTATGTTGTAGTTCATTCTTTAGTGCCAAACGCTTTTCTCTGTTAGTAGTATATAAAATTAAATGTTCCTCTTTAGTCATTTTAGAAAATATTCAGGAACTAGAACTCCTATAGCATTTGTAGCCAATATATTAGCAACTGGCAATTACAATAAAATAAGACTAAAATTAATTTAGAACATGAGGCCTCTTAGTATGTAACACATAGCATTGACTTTTCAAAAATTAAGAAGAAAGTGTGAAAGAAGTGAGTGTTATCAGTCTTTCTAATAAGGAAGATATATATGGGTTCTACTACTAAAGATTTAATGTATATTTTCCTTTACCAAAGGTAAGTATTGAAAGTAGTTTGCCTAAATTAAAATTTTATAAACACTTGAAGTGAATACGCTTTCTAGAAAATGAAATGGAAAAATCCTTTAGTAA
Source organism: Talpa europaea (assembly GCF_964194135.1). Classification (NCBI taxonomy): domain Eukaryota; kingdom Metazoa; phylum Chordata; class Mammalia; order Eulipotyphla; family Talpidae; genus Talpa; species Talpa europaea. Next base: position 58,619,204 of record NC_140080.1, on the reverse strand, counting down.
TTCAAATATTCACGAACTCTTATACTTGGTTGTCTGCAGTTTCCTAGTATGTTAAGTATTTTCAGATATACATTGCATTTTAAAAACATTGCATTTTATTGACTACGTCTCTAATGACAAAGCTTATGACAGCATGTGCTGGAAACAAAGGTAAAAAGATAGTCCTAAACCTCTAGAAACTCAGTCTAAAGCAGGAATTCTCAACCTTGGCACTATGCAGACTTTGGGCTAGATAATTCTTTGTTAGTATGTGGTGGGTAGGGGAGAGGGATGTCCTGTGCACTACAGGATATTCAGCAATATTCCTGATTTCTCTACCTACTGGAGGAAAGTATCAGTACTCTGAGTGTAATAGCCAAAAATGTCTCCAGACATTGCCAAATGTCCTGTGGGCAATTCTTCCTCAGGCTGAGAAATACTGGTCTAAAAGAATGATAAGTAGGTGATAAATTGTAATTCAAAACTATGAGAGCAGCTATGACTGAGGTTTGCACAGGTCCTACATGTAAGAGAGACTCCTAATCCAGCAGGAGAGACGAAGTAGGCTAGGTGGGAAAAGAAGAATGTCAAGAAAGGCTTCTCTGAGAAAAGACATAGGAAATATACTTTGAAGGATGAGTAGAGTTAACCAGATAAAGGGGGAAAATGGAGAAACAAGAGATTTCAATTCAGAAAGAAGAAATAGTCTGTGTGAACGCTTGGAGTAGGTGAGAAACCCTAGAGTATTCAGAAAAGTGCAAGTAATTCAATATGGCTGTGTGGTGGATTAAGTGAAAGGGGAAGAAACTCAATGAACAATGCTTATTATTGTCTTTCTTTTATCTTGAAGGCAAACGGTAGCTACTGAGGGGTTTTAAAGGAGAAAGATATGAACATACTTCATGGGACAGTAATTGGTAACAAATGGGTACAAGGATGGAAGGAAACAAAGAAAGAGATCATAAATGTATATTTTGGGGAGTTATAAAATGGTGTTATGCAGGCTAAGGAATTTATGGTATCTGTTTTCCATAATAAACACAATTTTCTATGGTGGGCAACTAAAGGAAAAAAAATCTATGAGTTGCATAAGGAAAAAGCAACTTAATTTGGTCAGTTTGGGACCAAAGGGGTTCCTCACCTAGTCTTTTTCTTTTTATTTAGTGTTTTTTTTTTTCTTAAGAGAAAAAGATCTTTAAATCAACTGATACTAAGATAAATAGGAACTTAGCACTCTCTTATAAATTTTTTTTTAAGTAATGTACTTACTTGCATATATTCCCTCAATCATCATTCTTAAATCTCTACTGTTTATGGTAGAACCACAGCAGCACAATCTGTAGAATAACTTCTGGCTACAGCAGCAGTATTATGCCATGTGTCTAAAGAAACCAAATGCATGTCCAACTAAGTGGGCAGTGACCCATGTTCCACCAATCTTATCTCCAATTCACCAACTAGCTCAGTGGTTTCAATGTAAAGACAAGGTTTTTATTAATATTTCTGCTTCACAAAACATCCACAACACTTACGTATTGTTAATTATTTGAAATCTTTCACCCTTCTTAAATGAAAGGTCTTCTGTAGTTCTAGCTTCATAATCATATAAGGCCACAAATATAGTAACACCACCTATTGGAGGAAAAAAGTCTAAGGTAAATTCCATAGAATAATTAACAAAAGAAAACTTACACTGCTAGCAAAGCTTAAGCATATTTTCTTCCTAGTCTCCAGAATCTGTTTTTAAAAGTTAGAGACTTGAGCAGCTAGATTTTTCAAATTAGTAACATGTTCTCTTAAGACTTTTCACGAAACTGCTGTACTCTATTATATTCTGAAATGCTATAGAGTAAGATAAACAACTTATATTTTGACTCATTATAGCAACATCTCTGGCTTGAAACCAGTAAAGTTCAAATCAACTCTTTGACAGAAAAAGTGCTAATGAGTACCATAAACTATTGGTACTGACTGTCTTAATTTCTTAATGGATCAACATTTTCACCCTTAAGACTACTTACTAACAGAAATAACTATGGTTTTAAAAAGATGGTTATACTTAACACTTATAGATAAAAAGCCAGCATATTTTTCTTAGAAATTAAATGGTATGACTGATATGAATTTTAAGTTCCAAAAATAACTGTCACATATGGTATTATGTGTAGATGCTTAAGATTTTAGAACATTAAACAGTCAAACTATTATCTGTAAACTAAAAAAAGAATAGAACAGATTATCTCATTTATTTGGTTTCTCTCTTGACACCCAATCATTTATTAATTGCCTATCTGACATCTCTACTTGAATGTCCAATAAGCATTTAGAACTTATTAGGTATAAAACAAAGGTGTTGATTTTCCTCCCCTAACCTGTATTAATAAAATTTTCCCTATTAAGCAAGTGGTACTACTAACCAATCAGATATTCAGGTCAAACCCATTACAGGCATGGTTAGTTCCATCTCTGAAATACCTTATCTACTTTCTTTTCCATTTTCATGGCTGCCACCTTGATCCCAAAACTTGTTTTTTTTCTTACTGGGACTGCTGAGACTATTGAGAGTAGGGATGTCTTAACCAGCTTCTATACATCTTTCCCTACATCCATTCAATCTCCACACAGCTGCAGAATGAGTGTTTTGAAAATGGAAATTCAGTTATATAAATCCTTTAGTTAAATTTCTTTAGTGACTTCATTTTGCTTTGAATAAAATCTAAACTTCTTACTAGTCTACAAAATCCTAAGTAACCCTGACTCTCCAACCCTATACCATATAATTATACCCTCTGTCCATATTGAATTGGTGCTCAAACAGCTAAGTCCATCTGTACCTTTTAAACTTGGCATTTGTTGTTCTTTTTTCCGGGATATCTCTTTTCTCAGCTCTGTGCACATTCTCAATAGTCAACCTCAGGATTGATTTCTCCTTAAGTTTGTTTTCCTTGATAATCTAATGGGCCTTTTCTATTGATTAGTCCCTTCATAGCATCTAATAACTTTTAGTTATCCTGTTTAGTTGTTTATTCACTATTGCCCAATTCTCATTGTAAGGTAAATTCCATTAGGGCAGAAACTTGTCTTCTTAAAACTCACTATACCTGGCACAAAGACACTCCATATTTGTCAATAAATGAATATTCATGAACAGACTATTTCACATAAGCAAACTGCTTTAGGTAACTAAAGTATGTGTTTAAGTATCCCATTTATTTTAATCATTTTTGGATTACTGTCTTTCCTAAATATAGACTCCTGAAAATAATTTAAACTTTTGCTGATGATTGAGATATACTATAATGGCCATCTATTACTGACGTATTCAAGAGTTAGTGACTGAAACTGGGAATGTCCACAACTTTGAAGCCTGTAACTTTCCAAATGAATAGTGTATGGCATTCTTTTAGCCACTTTGATTGGGAAGATTCTGAACAGACTGAAGGGACAAATTTAGAGTTCATGCTTTTGGAAGAGATTCCTTTTTGACCTTCACATCAACGTGTCAATTTGAGGCTGACAACTATTTTGCCAATCTTTAGGAGAAAGTGGACATTCCAGGAGCTGGAGGAGAGAGATCAAAGAAACTCTGAGGTCTTGCTGACTTGAGGAATCCTAGATCTCATTCTGTGTTTTTAAGTCAGTGATGTTTTGCTACTCAAGGAAAAAACATTCTGTTGTGTGTGACCTTTCACAAAAGAATTCTCCCTCTTTTAAAGTCCCTAATTTTTAAGAGCATTTCTGGTTGCACGGCAGTTTGTCAGTTGTTACTTCCTGCTGTTCTTTGAAAGGATATCAAAATGTAATAAATGGAGTTCTGGAATAGGAGATTAAATCTGGACTCCTCTGCTTATTACCTGTGATTGTGCAAAAAAATCATTTAAACTCATTTCTGAGTCTCAGCACTTTTTTAAATCAGAAAATACATAATTTATTTTATCATTAGCATTCTCATTTAACATTTATTATGCAACTATGATAATACTTTAGTAGTGGACAGTACTTTATAATTATAAGAAGTTGTTTACATTCTTGAGGGAGGGGAGTATGGTTGTAAATCTGTTATCCCCAGTGCCTGCCATGTAGTTGGCTCTCAATAATTATTTGAAAATTAATTAATGAAATAACTAATGGTGTTAAACCAGGACACAGCCTTACCAGATCAGCGAATTTCCAAGAACAATAGCCGTGCATACAGAGACTTTAATTTTCACATAAAATTCTTTTAAAAGTCCCCCCGTAATTTCTTTTCTTATAGCAGGCAAATCTTATGTATGTAATGCCTAAGGTCACAGTGTCAAACCAACAACAGAATTGTCTGTTTAAATCTCACCTGTTAAACCAGCAGGATATGAAGTTGGCACCACTGAGAAGGAGGAAGATGCTCCTCCAAAAGGTGTCACCACAGAGGATCCTCCAAATGGTGTCATGGAAATATTGTTAAAATTAACAGATGTTCCCTTAGTTGAAGATGACGGTGCCACTGCAGTGTGTTCTGCTCCATAATGGCTGACACTTGTACTGAGTGTCTGTTCTGGAGTGTTTTCAGTTCTGTATTTAATGGTTGGACTTTTATTCTCTTTACTTTTAATGCAGCCCATTATCAAATCTATAAAGATAAGACAAATATTTTGAGAAGCAGTTAACACAAAGGATATACTTCCAAAAGCTGCAATTCAAAAGCTGACTTTAAACGAGGCATTTTTCTCCTGCAAAAAAGTAACAAAACAAAAAGTAGAGAGCTAAAATGAAGTCTCTTCCCCCTATTTATATTTATTACCAATCTACTAAAGCATTATTCCGATCATGTCTTCCTATAGCTGAACCACCTTTAAAGGCCAATGACATCATGCCACAGTGTCAGGAAAACCATGAAGCCAAAAGATACTGAATCCTGGCTTCCTACTTATTAGTGGAGTGATTTTCAAGTGTGCTGATTAACCTCATTGTGTGTGCACTTGAGTTAGTTGAAAAAGGAGGGCAATAATACCACCTACTTCATATAGTTTTCTATGAGGATTAATAACCTTAGTTTATTACAAGATTTAGAAAAAATATGTCACATAGTAGAGGAACTAGCAAAAACTGATTATATTACTTCTATCTATACCAACACTGTATAGCAGAAATATAATCTGTGCCACATATATAATTGTTAATTTTCTATTAGTCATATTAAAATAAAAAGAAATGGGTAAAATTAATTTTAATATATTTTAATTTAATGTATTTTAATGTATATATTCAATTTATTTATTTTAAATTTTAATTAAATATATTTTATTTAACCCAATATATCTAAAATATAAATATATGACATCAATATAAAAATTTTAATAAAATGTTTTATTTGGCTGTCAGAAAAGTCATGACACATTTTTGTTTGAAAAACATAGAACACATATGTCATGACTTTTCTGACAACCCAATATATTCTTTTTGGTACTAACTCTTAGAAATCTGGTGTGTATTTTAAATTTATAGTACATCTCAATTTAGACCAAACACATTTCGAGTACCCACTAGCTATATATGACTAGTGGACAGTGTAGGCTCTATGATTTCTCTACTGACACAGTCCTAGCGCTTACCAAATTTGACCCTCCCTCTCTCCAATTTTATTTCCTACCATTTCCTCATGTGCATATGTACACACACATACATACATACACACACACCCTATTTTCTAACACATATGCCCTGTGTTTTCCCATTTTTGCATGCTTTCTTCCCTCCTAAAAGTACTATCTGTCCATGATGCTCTCTTCAGAGCGCTCCTTGCTAAAATTCTACCTATTCATCACTCATGGTGATAACAAATACTACTTTTCATAATTGGCAAAGTATCTTTTTCCGTAAAACCACCAATGTGTTTCTGGGGAGACTTTTATAAGGGGCTGTCACCTTATAGGTTGTCCCTACTATCTGAAAGTAGAATGTTCCCATTTGCTATGCTATTTTTTAAGTCTGGGAACACTCAACAATTTCTAGACATAAATTAATGGTAATAGTATTCCCAGGCCCCAAAACAGTCATTTCATCATCTAGTATCAGAAAAGTCTTTTAAAGCATGATAGATATAAAAGTAGAGACCTAACAGGTACATGATTAACTTCTATGGGTGGGGGTATAAAGATGGGATTTAAAGTATGAACATTGTACGTTATAAACCAAAGTTACCCCAAAAAACCCCAACACAAACTCCTTACCCACCCCCATTTCTATTCTATTTCCTTTGTCCTTCATTTTCACCTTTTTCTTCACCCAGGAACTTTGTTTAGGTCTTTTCTCCCTATAAGACATCACTCCCTAACTTAACTCCCCTTTCTTCAAAATTCACACCCCTCCGCCCACCAGTTGTCTATTACTACTCTCAGTTTGTTTTCCAGTCTCTTTTTCTTCTTGTGTACAGTCCTACTCCTCATATCCACTCCTTCATCTCTTCCTAATAGCTACAAGACCGATCATCACTTTCAGTCCAATTCCGCTAGCACCCTGGTATGAACACACAGGAACCACCATTGCTGCCCAAAAGAAGAAAAGGAAATAGACATTCAGGGATATAAGTCCAAAAAACACCATCCAAATAAATCCACACAAAGACTCACTATACACGTGCATTGCTGAATGTCACTGATATATTCTGAGAAATAGTTGATTTTATCCTAAGGGCATCACAGAGTGTACTTATACTAATCTACATATTACCAATCGCACACCTAGGCTATGTCTTATGGCCTATTAGGATCATGCTCACATCCATTGTTGGGTCCATCATTGACTGAAACATTGTTAAGGGATGCACAACTGTTATTAAAAGTCAAACTGTGAGAAACCCCAGAATACGATCAGAATTTTTTTCAACAGAAACTCTGCAGAGTAGCACAGTAAACTGAAAGTGCAGAAAGGAAAGGACTTCCAGACAAGAATTCTTTACCCAGCGCCTCCCCTGGTGGCGCAGCTGTTGAGCGCTGGGCTGTGAAGCAGCCGGCAGCCTCCGCAGCGCCGGTTCAATCCCCTGCCACCATCAAGGGTCCCACATGGCGTGCAGACCTCTCCTGCTGCCCGCCCGCTGCTCCCCTCAGCAGTGTACTTCGGTCCTTCTGCCTGTTCTGCTCCCCGCTCTGGCTCTGGTGAATTCTCTCACCCTCCCTGCTTCTGACTGTACCCTGTGCTTGTATAAATAAATAAATAGATCTTTAAAAAAAAAAAAAAAAAGAATTCTTTACCCAGAAAGATTCTTTCAGAAATGAGTTTCCCAGACAAGCAAAAGCTAAAGAAGTTCATCACTACTAAAACTTATTTACAAGGAATGTCAAGGGAGTTTTCTAAAGTGAAAAAGAAATGGCACTAACTAAAAACAAGAAAACATGAAGGAAAAATCTCACTGGAAAAGGTAAACATACTTAAAGATCTCAGAGGATCAATCACTTGAAGAGCAAGCATGATGATTAAAACTGTAGTAAAATTAAAACTATAATAATTACTCAGGTGAAGCATAAATTATAAAGAATGAGAAAAAATTATAAATTATAAAGAATGAGAAAAAATTAAAAATGGGAACAAAATGTTAAGTTTTGGAATACAAAAGTCTAGAAGTTTGGAATCTACTCTACTGTCATCTTGCCAGACTCAGTGTATATGTCTTGTTTAATGTTTGTTAAATTTCTGTCTAGAAATTTTTGAAACTTTAAAAAAAAATTATTTTTTTATTTTTTTTTTTTTTTTAGATTTTATTATAGATTCATGCATATAAGAACCGGGGTACAGGCCAGATGCGTGGGAGGGTGAGAGGATTCACCTGAGACAGAGTGGGGAACAGAACAGGCAGACTGAGGAAATGCACTGCTGAGGGGAACAGCAGGCAAGACAGGAGAAGTCTGCCATGCCATGTGGGATTCTCGCCGGCTGGACCGGGATTGGACCCGCACTCAGAGGCTGCGGACAGCTTCACAGCGCTGCGCTCAACCATGTGCGCCACCAGGGGAGGCCCTTTTTGAAACTATTATAAATAGTATTGTAATGGCATTACTTTATTCCTGTTCATTACTTATATAATTACAAATCACACACATGATACTTATATATTGCTTTGAGTCTGTGTCTTGTGACCCTGATAAAGTCACGTTAGTTACAGTTGTTTTGTAGATTCCACAGGATTTTCTACATTCATGATCACATGTATAAATGATGAGCTTTTCTTTTTCAAGGTATACGTCTTTTTGTTCTTGCCTTATTACACTGACTGGTACCTTTAGTACAATGTTGAATAGAAGTGACAAGAGAGAAAATCTTTGCCTTGTTCCTGATCTTAAGGCAGAAAGCATTCAGTCTAACACCATTAAGTATATTAGCTATAGGATTTTGTTGCAGTTGACCTTCATCAGGCTGAAGAAAGTTCTTTGCTCTTTCTTTGTTTGCTTTGGAAAGAGTGGGCATTAAATTTTTCAAATTATTTTCTGTATCTATTTGTGAATATCTGTTTGACACTCACTTCTCTAGAGTTGTCTTTCGTATTGATTTATAAAGTATTCTCTATATTTTTTGAATGAATGAAAGTGTGCTCTGCTTTTCCTCAGATCTAATTCTGTTTCTATTAACTCTGCCTCAAAATCTGACAATATTTCGTTCTCAACCTCTAATCCAACTCAAAGAGGTTCAAACATGGTGATCTCCAATAATCTTTATAAAGTATAACTCTTTTTACTCCTAAAGAGTAAATAAAATCCCAACTCCTTAACCTGGTAATTCAGGTCAACTCCACAAATTTGACACTTGCTTTCCAACTTCCACTTCTAAGCTTTTAAAACACAAATTTGGTTATCGGGGAAGTAAAAAAAGCTAATTAGACATCGTGTATAAATTCAGAGGGTAGAGTAGGTCTTTTAAGTATAGGTACCCAGATATGCCTGTTCTGCTCCACACTCTTTGTCTCTGGTGAATCTTCTCACAGCCTGCACCTCAGCTCTTCTGTGCATAAATAAAAAAAAAAAAAATCTTAAAAAAAATCGTAAGTAATTCAGTATTGAAATGCAGAATTAAAGAGTTAGAAGGGGAGCCTCCCTGACCCTCCCTGACCCAAGGGGTTAAGATGCAACCTATGAAGCTATGTGCAGCCACTGCAGTAAGAGTTCAATCCCCAGCCAGGGAGCTACCTACATGACGCAGCAGACCTCTCCTGACTGGCCCACTTCTCCCCTCAGCAGTGTATTTTAATCAATCCGCCTGTTCTGTTCCCCACTCCGTCTCTGGTGAATCCTCTCACCCTCTGCATCTTTGGACTGTACCCCAGTTCTTCTATGCATAAATAAATCTTTAAAATAAATAAATAAAGAGGACGAAAGGTAAAGATAAGGCCAAAACAGATAGCAACGGAGAACTGAGCCTACCTAGGTCACAAAGATTTTCTATTTTCTTCTATTTAACACAAATTGCATTAGATACATTTCATTTTTGTTTAAAGAATAAATCTCTGAATTGTACCATGATTCTGACATTCTATCAATACTCTATCATTTGTTTCCCCCAAGAGGGCCATCTGTAGTCAGAGTATTAGAAATATTTGTAGGATTTCTACTTCCTAACTTATTAATTTCATAAGTCAGTTAAGTTTTTTACCTTTATTTCAGGTGTTTTTCCCCCCCAGAATTACTTATATTAGAACCTGCTTTGTATTAATATGTTTAGTAGATCTGGAACAAATGTGAAATAATTTTTTTTAATGTATCTGACTCAATCACTAGCACATAACAATGCTGGACAGCATGTGTTAAGGTATTCTGTCTTAAAAATATTTATATTTTGATGGTGCTTTATGTTTCCAAGGTATCTTTTTTATTTTTTAATTTGATCCCCTAATAAAGCTAATTTTGAACTTTTATACATATTTCCCTTTTCCTCAAATTTTACTCATTTGCCAATCATTTACACAGCGATATGCTTTTAAGAGTACAACTTCAGGGCCTCGCTGGTGGCGCAGCGGTTGAGCGTTGGGTTGTGAAGCTGCCCACAGACTCTGCAGCACCGGTTCGATCCCCAGCTGCTCCCCGGCCACCGGAGGAGGGTCCCACATGGCGCGCAGACCTCTCCTGCCGCCCGCTGCTCCCCTCAGCAGTGTACTTCGGCCCTTCTGCCTGCTCTGCTCCCTGCTCTGGCTCTAGTGAATTCTCTCACCCTCCCGCGCTTCTGACTGTACCCAGTGCTTGCATAAATAAATAAATAAATAAATCTTTAAAAAAAAAAAAAAAAAAAAAAAAGAGTACAACTTCACACCTCCACAGGTGCACATACCTCACTCACCCCTGACCAAAGTCCCAATGCCAATACCTTATCACCTTCCTCTCCTTTCCCCTCCCTTCTTAAACATTTTAAAATGTACATTATTTCTATAAATAACCAGTTGTGACAGTCTATGCTGTACCCAGCAAGGGGGAAATGCCCTAGTTCGGCAGTTTGACCAGATGGCTCCAATTCACAAGTATTTCAAACCTTTTAAAAACCCTGAGAAATAAATTCTTAAGATATGAAATGATCGATTTCCATAGGTCATGGAGCTCTACAGGCCATAAACATAGTTAATGATTTTCCTCTTTTGTTTTTAAGTCCTCTCCCTTTAGTATGAAGTACAAAGGATAGATGGGACAATGAAAGAATAGAAAACATGGAAAAGAGGAAACAGCAAACTACTAAAGGGTACGCACTGTGTCTTTTAAAAGTAAACGAAAGCCTTAATTTTCCAAGAGTCAGAGAAGAATAGAAAATGTGAGCAATGGAAAACTGAGCTTATAATGCTGACTGATTTCAACATTCTACCATCTTTTTTTTTTCTTTAGATATACAATTAACCGATAAATGAGACTGCCTGGTTCCTTGTGGTTTCTTTAATGAAATTTAACATAGGACTGTCTAGAAGGACCTTATGTAAAGCACTGTATGGACACTTAAAGTTTATTATTGTAAATTATAGTAAAAACTTACAATTTAAAGACCCAAGATTAAAAAAAATTAAATTCAACATAGAACAGATCTGAATTATGAAGATAAAAGCTAAAAGTTAATTACCTTTGGCTATTTTAGGTAATTATTGAAAATACTTTGTTGGTAGAAAAGCAGGGTAAAATACTAGGCATGATCTCCTCTACATATCTGATCAACTCTTAAAAAAAAAAAGCTGATTTCAGTATCTATATTAAGAATTTTTATCCTCTTAGAGCTTCAGACCTTAAGTCCCCCATCCTTTGTCCAGGTTTTTGACATGCAAATTACAGTAAACAATTAGATACTAGTTTCAAGTAATCATGTAAGTTACCAATAATTGCTTCTCAGGTGCTTATGGAGTCTTTGGAGTTTTAAATTTTAAAATCATACCATGTGGCTATTTCTATAATAATGAACATATTCCTTGTTTTAAAAATCCTTTACAGGAAATTTTTGTTCTTATTTTAAAAAATGTTCTCGATTTTTTTGTCAATCACATAACTATAAAATTTTGGGAGAACAGGCTCACTTCCATGAGAACATGTTTTACTTACCACCCTCCACCAAAGTTCCAATGCCTGCGTCTTATAACTTACCTCCCCTTTCTGTCTCCTTCCCCACCCGCGATGTAACCAGTGTATTCTTCAAAGATTAAGAATTACTTCTGTTGTGCTTTGACAGTTTGTTTTCTTGGTTATTTACATGCCACAAGTGAATGAAATCATCTGGTAATTTTTTCTTGACTTATTTCATTTAGCATAATCACTTCAAGATCTATCCATTTTGGTAGCAGGATACAAAATCAACACACAAAAATCAGTAGCCTTCCTATACACAAACAATAAATCTGAAGAAGAAATCAAGAAAACCCTCCCTTTTATTATTGAAACAAAAAAAAAGTGAAATACTTGGGAATAAACCTAACAAAAGAGATAAAGGACCTATACAAAGAAAATTATAAAACTCTGTTAAAAGAAATAGAAGAAGACACAAAGAAATGGAAAGACATCCCCTACTCATGGGTTGGAAGAATTAACATTATCAAAATGCCCATCTTACCAAAAGCAATTTACAGACTCAATGCTATTCCAATAAAAATTTCAATGACATTCTTCAAAGAAATAGAACAGATATTGATGAAATTCATATGGAGCCACCAAAAATCCCGAATAGCCAAAGCTCTCCTGAAAAAAAAAAAAAAAAAAAAAAAGAAGTGAATGGAGGCATCACACTCCCAGACTTCAAACTATACTACAAAGTCATAATTATCAAAACTGCATGGTACTGGAACAAGAAAAGACACATAGACCAATGGAACCAAATAGAAAATCCAGAAATAAAACCCATAGATTTATGATCAACTAATCTTTGACTAATGAACAAAGAATATACAATGGAGCAAAGAAAGTTTGTTCAATAAATGGTGCTGGGAAAACTGGGTCACTACATGCAAAAGAATGAAGCTTGACTACTACCTCACACCATGCACAAAAACCAACTCAAAATGGATTAAAGAACTAGACATATGATCTGAAACCATAAAATACATAAAAGGAAATATAGGTGAAACACTACATGACATACAACTCAGTAACACCTTTACACACACAACACCCAAAGCAGTAATAGTGAAGGCAAAGATAAACAGATGGGATGACATCAAATTAAAGAGCTTCTGCACAGCAAAAGAGACAATAACAAAAACAAACAGAAACCCCACCAACTGGGAGAACATTTTTGCACCCAACACTAACGATAAAGGACTGATCACAAAAATCTACAAAGAGCTGATGAGACTCAACAAAAAAAAAGAAAATAATCCAGTCAAAAAATGGGCAGAAGAGCTAAAAAGAAACTTCTCTGAAGAAGAAATGCAAATGGCCAACACAGGCATATGAAAAAATGTTCAACATCACTTGTAATCAGGGAAATGCAAATCAAAACTACAATGAGATACCATCTTATAGCAGTGAGAATGGCACATATTAAAAAAACTAGCAACAACAAATGTTGGCGAGGTTGTGGAGAAAAAGGAACTCTCCTGCACTGTTGGTGGGAGTGCAAACTGGTCCAAACACTATGGACAGCTGTGTGGAGATTCCTCAACCTGCTAAAGCTGGGGCTTCCATATGATCCAGCAATTCTACTTCTAGGTATTTACCAAAGGACACAGAATCATTAATTCAAAAGGATACCTGCACCCCTATGTTTATAGCAGCACTATTTACAATAGCTAAGCCATGGAAACAACCCAAATGCCCAAAAATAGATGACTGGATCAAGAAGATGTGGTTCATATACACACTGGAATATTACTCAGCAATCAAAAAAGATAAACTAATGCCATTTGCAGCAATATGGATGGAACTGGAAGGGATCATGATCAGTGAAATAAGCCAGAAAGAGATTTAAAAACTAGACATAAGACCTAAAACCATAAAATACATAGAAGGAAATATAGGCAAAACACTACATGATATGCACATCAAAGACACCTTTACAGACACATCACCCAAAGCAGTGATAGTGAAGGCAAAGATAAACAGATGGGATTACATCAAATTAAAGAGCTTCTGCACAGCAAAAGAGACAATAACAAAAACAAAGAGAAACTCCACCAACTGGGAGAACATTTTTGCACAAAACACTAATGATAAAGGACTGATCACAAAAATCTACAAAGAGCTGATGAGACTCAACAAAAACAAAGAAAATAATCCAGTCAAAAAATGGGCAGAAGAGCTAAAAAGAAACTTCTCTGAAGAGGAAATGCAAATGGCCAATAGGCATATGAAAAAATGTTCAACATCATTTGTAATCAGGGAAATGCAAATCAAAACTACAATGAGATATCATCTTACACCAGTGAGAATGGCACATATTAAAAAAACTAGCAACAACAAATGTTGGCGAGGACCTGGAGAAAAAGGAACTCTCCTGCACTGTTGGTGGGAGTGCAAACGGGTTCAACCACTATGGAGAGCTGTGTGGAGATTTCTTGACCTACTAAACATAGAGCTTCCATATGATCCAGCAATTCCACTCCTAGGTATTTACCCAAAGGACACAGAAACACCAATTCCAAAGAGCACCTGCACCCCTATGTTTATAGCAGCACTATAAACATTTACAATAGCTTTACAATAGCTAAGCTTTTTACAATAGCTAAGCTTTGGAAACAACCCAAATGCCCAGAAACAGATGACTGGATCAAGAAGATGTGGTACATATATACCATGGACTATTACTCAGCATTCAAAAAAGATAAACACATGCAATTTGCAGCAACATGGATGGAGCTGGAAGGGATCATGCTCAACGAAATAAGCCAGAAAGAAAAAGAAAAATACTGGATGGTCTCACTCATAGCAGGAATCTAGAAAACTTAAATGAGAGACCAGGAAAAAGAATAACTATAAGAAAGTAAAAATCAAAATCAACAAACAACTATGAACCAGAGACACTCTATGGGGGGTGAGGGTCAGGGAAAGGAGGGATTGGGGTCAAAATAAGGGGGTTGCAATTGTATGGGGAATATAAAAATAAAATTTAAATAAAAAAAAAAAAAAGAAAGAAGCCAGATAGAAAAAGAAAAATACCAGATGGTCTCTCTCATAGCAGGAATTTAGAAAACCTAAATAAGGGACCAGGAAAAAGACTAATTATAATAAAGTGAAAATCAAAATCAATAAGCAACTATAAACCAGAGACATACTGTTGGGGGGGTAGGGAGTAGGATTAAAACCCAGGGGGGCAGGGAATTGTATGGGGAGTATAACCAAGATGAAAATGCATACATTGTGCAAAAATGAAAAATGATGTAAAAAACATATATAAAATTTAAAAAATAATTTAAAAATCAATTAACTGTAAAAAAAATAAAAAGCAAGATGAAAAAAAAATCCATTTTGTCCCAAAAGGCACTATTTCATCTTTCTAAATAGCTAAGTAATAGTCCATTGAGTATATATTCCATAAATTCTTTATCCAGTCATCTGCTGATGGGTATTTGGACTTGTTCTGGTTGTACTGTTCTTTTTTTTTGTTTTTTTGGGTTTTTTGAGGAATCTTGATACCATTTTCCATACAGATTGCACCTATTTACATTTCCACCAAAAGTGGGTGTTTCTTTTTCTCCTTGTCCTTGTCAACATTTGTTTCTTCTGATCTTTTTGATATAAGCCATTCTCACAGAGGTGAGGTGATATCATCTCATGGTGGGTCTGATTTGCTTTCCCTTATTGTAAGTGATGTTAAGCATATTCTCACGTGCTTGTAGGCTGCCTGAATGTGTTCTTTGGACAAGTGTCTATTTTGGTCTTTAGCTTATTTTTTGATTTGGTTGTTTTTGTTGGGAGTTTGAAGTCTTCATATATTTTAGAAATTAAACCCTTATCTGCTGTATGGTGTGCAGATAAAGATCTTCTCCCAGCCCACATGTTGCCTCTTTGTTCTTGTGGTGTTTTCTTTCAAGGTACAAAAGCTTTTCAGTTTGATGTAGTCCCATTTATTTTTGTTTCCCTTGCCATCAGAATTAGATCCTCAAATACATTTTTGTGGCTGAGGTCCAGGAGTGCATCTTATGTCAGCAGTTTGGGTATTCAGAATATTTTGTGGTTCCATACAAGTTTTATAGTTTTTTTGTGCTATTTCCCTGAAGAATGTCATTGGGATTTTGATAGTTATTGACCTGAATCTGTAAACCATTTTGGGTGATATGGCCATTTTTTTAAGTTTATTCTTTCAATACACTAACACATTTATTTGTTTCTTCTTTTATTTAACAATGTCTTATAGTTTTCAGTGTAAAGGTTCTTCCCTTTGTTAAGTTTACTCCAAGGCAGTTCATCCTTTTGGTGTGACTATAAATGTTATTTCTTAATTTCTGTTTCATCTAGCTCACTGTTTACTTACAGATATGCAATAGATTTTTGTGAACTGATTTTGAATCCGCTTTAGTATTCACTTGTCATTTCCAGTTTTTCTTTTGTATAATCATTTGGATTTTCTATGTATATATTGCCTGTGAATAGTGATAGTTTCAGTTTCACCTGTTATTTTCCAATGTGGTTTCCTTTTATGTCCTGTCTTGCCTAATTGCTATGGCTAGGACTTCCAATACTATGTTGAATAGTAGCGGTAAAAGTGGACATCCTTATATTGTTCCTGATCTTAGGGAATATGCCTTGGGCTTTTCACATTAAGTATGATACTGGCTGTGAGTCTATCATCTATGGTCTCTATTATGTTGAGAAATTTCCTTTTATTATGATTTTATTGGGTTTTTATATGTGGGTGCTAATGTTTTAGAATGGTTTTTCAGTGACTATTGAAATGATCATGTGATTTTTATCTTTCTATTAATGTCATTAATGACACTGATTTGTGTATAGTGAATCTTGCATATTTAGAATGAATCCTATATGGTCATGAGTGATTCTCTTCATACATTACTGATTTGCTTTGTCAAGGTTTTGTTGGGAATCCTTATATCTATGTTCAGAGAAAATAATCTATATTATTCTCTGTGGGTTTTGTCTTTG
Source organism: Talpa europaea (assembly GCF_964194135.1). Taxonomy (NCBI): domain Eukaryota; kingdom Metazoa; phylum Chordata; class Mammalia; order Eulipotyphla; family Talpidae; genus Talpa; species Talpa europaea. The sequence continues at coordinate 58,602,708 of NC_140080.1, read as the reverse complement.
TTTGGTTTTGGGATCATGGTAATGATGACCTCATAAAATGTGTTTGGGAGTCTCTCCACCTCCTCCCCTTCAATTCTTCTTCTTTTTCTTAAATAAGAGTTTGGAAAAGACAGGTATCATACCCTCTTGAGGGTTTAGCATAATTCACTACAGAAGTCATCTGGTCCTGGGCTTTTGTTCTTAGGAAGAGTCTTAATTACATTTTAAATTTCTGTGCTTATAATTAGTCTGTTTAAGTTATTTCATCCTGGTTCAATCATAGAAGGTTATATGATTCTAAAAAATTGTATATTTCTTCTAGATTGTCCAATTTGTTTGCATACAGACATTCAGAGCAGTTTCTTATGCACCTTTGTATTTCTGCTATGTCGATTACAATTTCATCTCTTTCATTTCAGATTCTTTTTTAAAATTTTTTAAGATTTATTTATTTATGCATATAAGAAGTGGGGTACAGGCCAGAGGTGAGGGAGGGTGAGAGGATTCACCAGAGACAGAGTGGGCAGCAGAACAGGCAGACTAATTGGAAACACTGCCGAGGGGAGCAGTGGGCAAGACAGGAGAGGTCTGCTGTGCCAAGTGGGTTGCTCTCTGGCTGTCACGGATCGAAATTGTGTTGCAGAGGCTGCCGATAAGTTTCATAGTGCTGTGCTTATTCCCTTGCACCACCAGGGAGGCCCCCAATTCAGATTCTTTTTATTGGGATTTTCTCCTTTTATTAGTGAGTCCAGTTACAGATTTATTAATTTTGTTCATCCTTTAAAAGGACCAGCTCTTGGTTTCAATGAACTTTTGAACTTTTTTCTATTTTGTTACTTCTGCCAGAATTTTTACCATATCTTCCCTTCTACTGAATTTTGTTTCATTTGTTCTTTTTATAATTCCTTCAAATGTGAATTTTTTTAATTATTTTTTAATTTTTAGTTTTTAATATTAACCCAAAGCTCTTTAATTTTCCCCTAATTCTATGACATTTACTTTATTTCCACCACACCTGTGGTGTAACAAATCTCCTGTTTCAACATATGCTTTATCAATGCATTTAAAATGTAAACATTTAATTGGCATGTAAACCAAATATGTAATTGTAAACAAGAAATTAAAGCAGCATAACACAAAGCAGTTTAACCCAAAGTTTTAAACTGTTTCCTTCAAAATTTTAGTTGCCAAATGTTAAAAGACTTCCATTTTAACTTACATTAGGAAAATTCTGTCCTGTCATCAAGAATGAAATGAGTTATGGTTTTGGAATGTACTAGATACTTACAATATGCCCAAATCAAATAATGCTTGTTATTCAATTTTTTGAAGCTTTTGTTTCATTCAAAATCAATAACAATATATTTTCCTGGATAGCTACTAGGTAAAAGGATATGTGAAGTATCAATTTTGCCTTTTAAATAAAGCTTGTTTTTCTTCTAAAAATAAGTCTACAGAATAATGGTAATTATACAGTCTAATGGAAAAGACAAGCAATGATTTCTAGCAATTTGTTGAAAGAGAACATGTTTTTACTAGGAAAAGTCCCTCAGGTCTTCTGAAATATCAAAACTACAGGCATTCTCTTCCAGAAACATAAAAGGGAAAGATCAGTTCTATTTTGTCAAAATATCCATTCTTTATAGGAGAGTCAGAGGCTTGCTGCTACTGTTGGAGGAAAGGATGTTCTGAATAAACTCCACGAATAGGTTTTATGGCCCACACCCCCACCCCAAAACCAAAGAGCTCCAAGACACCAAGGACTATAAATCCTATAATGTCATCACCACCAAACGGAAGACTGCTGGGAACTGAGGGTGGAGTTAAGCAGCCAGGTTTGGTATATAACCTGACATGTGGGTCTTGGGGTTTTTTTGGCTGGCTTTCAGCATGTTAATGGGGTTCCAGCTCAGCGGAACTGGTAGGACACATTCACCAATTTATTTCCCTTTCTTTCTCCCTGAGTTAGTCATTTCTTCATTTACCTTTCTTTTGTAAATAAACCCTTTATTAACCTTTTTTGTGCTCCTGCAGTTGAGTCTTATTGTAAGTCCCTTTTAAAGGTGCGGGTGAGGACACATAGTCATGCAACCCATTTTACATCCAGGTTGCCCTGTAACAGTTCAACTACCTACTACTGGGTATCCACTGGAACATCTTCCACGATTCTTGAAAATTATCATGTTCAAAATATCATTTTTCCCATCAAAACTTACTCTTTCTTATTTGTCACTACTGTCTTAGTAAATGTTAAGGACAAAGTCCAATCTATCCTGCAGACTTGCCTTAGTCAAAGTCCTGAGGGTTATTCTTAACTTGTACCCCTTCCATGCCCTGTACATCCAATCATTCACAAAAACCTGAATACACTACCCTGTGATCTCCAAAATTCTTCCACTTCTCCCTCAACTAATCACTACTTCTCTAAGCTACTAATTATTTTATTGTCTGGATTATTGCAAAAGTTTCCTTAACTGACCTCCATACCTCTAGCATTACAGTTTTTCCAGTCTTCTTTGGCTGTAGTATGAAGAATGTGTTTTCTTTCTTTTTTTTTTTAATTCTATGCAGCTAATTTTTTTTTTAAGATTTATTTATTTATTTATACAAGCACTGGGTACAGTCTATAGTGAGGGAGGGTGACAGAATTCACCAGAGCCAGAGGGGAGAGCAGAGCAGGCAGACTGACAAAATACACTGCTGAGGGGAGCAGCGGGTGGCAGGAGAGGTCTGCATGCCATGTGGGACCCTCGCTGGCAGCCAGGGATCGAACTGGCGCTGCAGAGGCTGCGGGCAGCTTCGCAACCCAGCACTCAACCGCTGCGCCACCAGGGGAGGCCCAAGAATGTGTTTTCTAAAATGAAAATCCGAGCCTCCCTGGTGGCACAGCGGTTGAGCGCTGGGTTGCAAAGCTGCCCGCAGCCTCTTCGTCAGTCTGCCTGTTCTGCTTCCCACTCTGTCTCTGGTGAATCCTCTCACCCTTCCGCGCATCTGGCCTGTACCCTGGTTCTTGCATAAATAAATAAATAAATAAATAAATCTTAAAAAAAAAAAAAAAGACTACTCAATCTTCAGGTTTTATTGGCTTAAATGATCAAGGGAAATATTCCCCAATCTCTCAAAGGCTCTTACAGCACATTTTATTCCTTCTCCACAGCATTTATTGCACTGAATTGTTGTTGCCTGTTTGTCTCTATCCTTCTCTGAACTGTAAACTTTGGAAAAGCAAATTTTTGCCTATGTTATAGTATGGACTAGAGTCCAGTCTATAGTTGATGGGCTCTAGTTAGTAAGAAGAATCGACTTTGGAGTTAATACTACCTTGCATTCCTGGTACTGGCTATCAGCTACCTTGATTTGATCAAATTACTTAATTTCTCCTAAAATCCAAGTTCCCTCAATTCTTTCTGAGGAATAATAAAATTTATCCTGCAAGATTGTCAAAATCAAATAATACTGTGCATAGAGCAGTTAACAAAAGCAAGTGTTTACTTTGGTTGATTCTTCTGGTTACAGGACAGAATGTGGCCAGAGGTAGCTTTAGGAAAAAAAAGGAAATTTTTAAAAAGCTTATAGGAGTGTCTCATGGAATTCAAGGTCATAAGAATAAACTAGAACCAAGAACCCAAGTCATAGAAAATTAGTTTGTTCATGTCCACTTTTGGTCCTTCTCTCTGGCCCCCTCCCCTCCCTACCCACTTATATTCCATTCTCTTCTATCTCTTTGATGTTGTTTGTCTCAGTCTCTCCCCATCTTTTAGCTCTTACAGGTGACAGAATGGCATTTTTGATTCTACTTCACATGACAGAACATGGCTGCCAATATAGATCCAGTTAGGATCTTCATTTTTAGACCTACACAGAGGGATTCTAACTATCAATTCCAAATTCCTAAAGGATTCTGTTTGCTCAGATTGTGTCAATTGCTCTGCCTCTGGGTCAGTACTCTACAGCCAAGAGGAGGTATTACCACCGGAACAAGGCAAATCTTCCTTTAAACATGAGATGGTAGTGAAGGTCTTAGAGAATGAGGGAGTCTGAGCAATCAAAACTCTTGGGACTTACTACTGCATCCGTTAAGTAAAAGTAACATTTCAAGACATTAATGGGTCAATTAACAACAATAAGAAATATATCAATAACTAATCAAATTTTAAGTTACAATTCTTCGATTCTATATTTTACATGTATGGAAAAGTGTGATATCAACATGAAACATGTTTAAAAAAAAAACTCTATTTTTAACTTCCTGGACTTCTGGTCTTAATCTATCATGAAAATAGACTTAAATATAAAAATTCTTTTTACAAAGGAAAAGTACTTAAGGATATTCTGAGGAAGATTTTAAAAATTACCTGACATTTATCCAGAGATCCCATAAGAAAGTTGGGAAGTGGGCCACCCTGGTGACGCAGGGGTTATCAAGCTATTGCCAGCCACTGCAGTACAAGTTCTATCCCTGGCCGGCCAAGGAGCAACTCACATTGCGCAGAAGACCTCTCCTGACTCGCCCGCTGCTCCCCTCAGCAGTGTATTTCAGTAGATCTACCTGTTCTGTGCCCCACTCTCTCTGGTGACTCCTCTCACCCTCCTCCGGCTTAAACCCTGGTTCTTGTATGCATAGATAAATAAATCTTTAAAAAAAAAAAAAGCTGGGAAGAGATCTCAAAAACTCTCTTTAGGGGCCTCCCTTGTGGCACAATTAAGATGCAACCTATGAATCTACTCGCAGCCACTGCAGTATGGGTTCGATCCCTGGCCAGGGAGCAACCCACATGGTGCAGCAAACCTCTCCTGACTCACCCACTGCTCCCCTCAGCAGTGTATTTCAGTCAGTCTACCTGTTCTGTTCCCCATTCTGTCTCCGGTGAATCCTCTCGCCCCCTGCACCTCTGGCCTGTATCCCAGTTCTTGTATGCATAAATAAAATAAACCTTTAAAAAAAAAACTCTTTAAATTTTAAGTAGTGCACTACCTTTTCCCAAACTGAACAAAAAAAGAAAATCTTAAGTAAAAAGAAGCATATAAGAAAAATCATGTAGTTTTTGCTAGTAATAATATGGATGCAATGTTATAGCAAAATCAACCCACAACTTAGTTGAACTGGAACAAAATAAATCAGTGAGGAATCAGTTAACCCTTTGCACTCCGAACCATTCTGGACATTGGCTACCAGGTACTCGACGCTACTTTGCGGCAGAAACGTGCATTCACAGACCCTCGTATTATTTAGTATAATTTTGGAACCAAGTAACGTATTATAATGATATTGGACTTATATGAATTGGGTGACATCGAGGAATGTATATTTGCAAAAAAACCAATATTTTATTGTTTATAATTTTGTACAGTATGATAAGTTTTGTAACACTCCCCAATATGCATTGCAGGCTGATTAGTGCATGTTTGACATGTCTGTATAGAGGTCTATCTGGAGCTCATCTTCACTACCACTTGTGTCATGAGACTCATTCATGGTTGGACGCTTTGCCATTGCTCTAATAAAAAAAATATGAATAAATGCATGGGTTAAAAATTTCTAATTGTTATTACTGACAAGATGATATTTACTAAAATAGCTTTCACCAATTTATTCACTAAGAAAATAATCACTTTTCCGATTTTCTCCTCGTTAGATCTATGTGCACTGCTCGAAGCTTCAAACCAAAATGAGCTCAGCTTTGAAAATCTTTTCCTCCAGATGTAGACTTGTTTATTTGTAATTATATATCTCACTATACAGTGCGCGCTATGTTCGAAAACCGACCTTTCTTCTACAAACTCCCCTTATCGCTCTTTTCAAGTGGCGTCGCGAAGTGCTCGGACCGTCATGAACACGCATCTCACGTTCTCATGCGACACAAAACCCGCTGACATTTCTTGTCTATATCTTAGTAATTTTACGATATTTTGATTTAATTTCTTGTGCCATTTCAAGATAAAATTTCAGGGAAACATGCATGTCTCAAAAAGTTGCATTGAAATAACTCAATTCCCCGTAATCACTAATAAATTGCAATGTCCCCTGAGAGGGGACATCCAAGTGATATGCTAGAATTCCGATGTCCCCTGAGAGGGGACAGCGGAGTGCAAAGGGTTAAAACCTGCCTTCCTAACCCCATATACAGATTTTCCTAAGTTTTTTTATGTATCACATGGTAGTTCATTTTTGCCTTATATTAATATTTTTAATGCACAATTAATACTAAATGTTTCTTAATTTTTTTCTTTAAGGATAACAAGTGTGGTAAATTATTGACTGAGTCTTCCAAATTTTATATAGGCAAAAATACATTGTTGTGAGTTGTATCTGTCACATACATGGTCAAAACTTCTTATAATTCTAATTGTCCAGAGGGAAATTACTAAGTACAATTTCTAATACCTTTTTAAGCAAGTTTTCTTTTTAACTGCAAATTTCCTATATGCTTGCCCCATTAAAATTTAAACAGAAGTATATGAAGTATAAAGGTGTTGACAGCACTAGCATTTAATTATGACAATAACCACTGAAGACATACACTATTAATATGTCCATTTACAAATGAGGAAACAGGCCTGAAAAGTAACTTGTTCTATGTTATAAAAATAGTGACAGCCATGAACTCAGGTGACTGTTTCAGTGTTGCCCATTTCTATTTTAACAAATTACCTATTATCTATTCCAATAGTTTCTAGGCAACTTTCTCTGGTCTCATGGGCTAAAATCAAAGTTTCACCAGAGATGCAGTCCCTTTGAAGAATGAGAGAAAATTGGTTTTCTTGCCCTTCCTGCATTCCCTGGCTCAAGGACTCATCTCCAAAACCAGCAACATTATTTATCTCTAGCCTTGTTTCTGTCATTACATTTTTTTTTTTTTTTTGGCCTCTCCAACATTCCTCTCTTCCACTTTTTAAAACTCTTGTTAGTGGGGCCTCCCTGGTGGCACAGGGGGTTAAGATGCAACCTGTGAAGCTCTCCCCAGCCACTGCAGCATGAGTTTGATCCCCGCTCCCCCCGAACCCCACCCCCTTCGTCCAGGGAGCAACTCGCCTGTTGCTACCCTCAGCAGTGTATTTCAGTCAATCTGCCTGTTCTGTCTCCCACTCTGTCTCTGGTGAATCCTCTCACCCCTCCCCCCCCCCCACACACACACATTTGGACTATATCCCAGTTCTTGTGTGCATAAATAAATAAATCTTTAAAAGAAATAAAACTCTTGTTACTACTTTGGGCCTACCTGGATAATACAGTCTGATCTCCCTACTTCAAAATCATTTTATTAGCAACTTTATTTCCATCTGCAGGCCCTGTAACCTAATATAATTACAGGACACTTATATTCTGCCTTCTACAGTGCCCATACCTGTAGTCAATATACTACCTAAAGTTATGATGATTTCTTAGGACTGTAAGCAAATTTTGGCTCAAAATATGTCATGATTTAAAGTATGTACTAAGCAATATAACTTTGCTAAATTAAGAAAATGGCTTAATTGCTTTAATTTTCAAAATAAAATATAAATGGTGAGTCAACCAAGTTAATAATGTACTTATCTTAAAGGAAAATAATCCAACAAGAAATATTATCTTTCTCTTCCCTTACTAAGCTTTGGAAATACTAGCCTTGGGGTATATAAAACAGAACACTTAAAGCTGATCTTGTTCTAAGTAACTGGAAGGAGAGAGAAACACTGCAAAAGAACTGGCTACTGGTAACAGAGAACGTAGTTGGCATCATGACCAGTGTGTTCAGATGAAACTGTGGACCCAACTGTTCTTCAAATGGCCCCCATCCATTTTCAATGGGAGTTGGGTAGGAAGTTGTCTCAGCAGAGCAATTACCAAATATCATCAATTCTCAAAAATGAGAGATTTGGAATTGAGTGGGGGAGTAGGGGCACATGTAGGAGAGCTAAGAAAATCTGAAATAACATCTTTGGTTACTGAAGTTAGCCCAAAGACATTCTGCAACATTCACTACTATAAAAATGTCATCATTAATAAATCCTCATTAACACAGGTTTTGTGTTTGCAAATTAGCCTGCCTACTAATATTTATTTGTCATCCCCCATCCTCTCTCACCCTCCCAACCCCAATCAATGCTTATGGAACTTTTGTTGTCATTTGTAGATAGGCACAGAGCTGGGAGAATTTGAGCTGACAGGTTGACATGACCCAAACGAGGCTCATATACTATTAGCAAATGTCCTTCCCATGGTCTATTTAGTGCCACTTGTTTTTGCATTTTTGTACTTTTACTTGGTGATGTCACTATTTAAAAGGTCCCCAGGTATAAGTGCTCAAGTGCTGTCTAGTGCTTCTAAGCACAAGACAGCTGTGGTGTGTCTTACAGAGAAAATACGTTAAATAACTTTTCACCCAGAGATTGCATTACATTGCTGCTTGTGAATCAACATTAATGTATTAATAATACATATTAAATAAGGTTTCTCTAAACAGAAGCATACATAGAACAAGATTAGGATATTGATTAATAAATTGACAAAAATGTAACAATAGACTTCCAGGAAATTAGCTAACCTTGTATTTCCACTAGAAGTAACAGTTGCATATTCACTCATTCTGTGTTCCTGGTGACTTTCGAGAACATGAATACTGCATATAATGAGAACTAATTATAGATGAAAATTTAAAAAAAACCACATTTCTGTTAGAGGAACAATAAAGAACAAACCCTAATCCCCTGAATGACATCAGGAATGAATTCCATCCCCTAAAGTCTTTACAGACACCCTCCCCTCTCCATGCCTATTAGATCGTAGGTGTCCCAGGACTACAAATCCCAGCATGCCATGAACCTGACTTCCTGAACACAGGGTCACTGAGAATGAGGCGTGGATTTCAGTGGCCATGCTCGGCTTATAAGCGAGTACATGCATGCTCTTGTATTCTTGTTTTTCCAGCTATGACTTGCTGAAGGAAGGAAACATATGTAGGAGAGCTACATAAAAGAGATACCTGGAAAAGACAGGTGGGTAACAAAGACATGGAGAAATTGCTCCTGGTCCTTGGCAGATACAATGGTAGGCATTATTTCTATATGGTATACTTTGAAATTTGAGTCTTTCCTTCTGTTTCAACACTCTGGGACTTGCCTTACCCTGTTCTTGAGGTTTTCCTCCAAAAAGTATCTTAAACTCGTGGCAACCCTGCTTCAGATTCAGAATGTGTGGCTGGGCATTTGCCCATGAGGGGATAGCTAATTTGGAGGGTTTCACTAGGAAGCTATTATTAGGAATATTCTTTCTTCTCTTCTCCATGCACACCAATTCTATTAAAAATTGTTCACATGAAGAATCTGCTTTCTTTGCCTATGTGTATAATGGATAGTTAAACCCCTTTCAGAGCCTGTACCCCTTGACAGTCTGGGGTTCCTTGGTAACCCTCAGCCACATAACACTTTCATAAGTGAGTCAAAGTTAGGCTTTTTGAAATTTGTGATACTGTCAAATATTTGTGTGTAATACTGGATTAAAAAAATCTAAAATGATGTACTTTTGAAACGTTTTGCCCTAAATAGGAAAGTATTGAATCTGCTACCATATAGTTATTGATTACAAACAAAAATCAATAATGTGAGCAAACTGAGTATAGTTACGAAATTCATATTTTATATATCTATGTTAAAAATAAAATGGCTTAAGGGCCTCCCTGGTAGCGCAGCGGTTGAGCACTGGGCTGCGAAGCTACCTGCAGCCTCTGCAGCATGGGTTTGATCCCCGGGTTTGATCCCCAGCTGCCGGTGAGGGTCCCACATGGCGCACAGACCTCTCCTGCCACGCCCGCTGCTCCCCTCAGCAGTGTTACTTCGTCAATCTGCCTGTTCTGCTCCCTGCTCTGTCTCTGGTGAATTATCTTACCTTCTCGCGCTTCTGACTGTACCCAGTGCTTGTATAAATAAATAAATAAATCTTTAAAAAATAAAATAAATAAAATGGCTTGAAAGAACAGAAAAAGTATTCTCTCATAAGTTCTGGAGGCAAGAAATCCAAAATCAAGGTGTTGGTAAGGTTATGTTCTCTCTGAAAGTGAAGAGAACTCTTCCTCCGAGTTTCTGACTGTGGCTGGCAATCTTTGGGGTTCCTTGGTTGACAGCTTTACTCTAACATCTGCCTCTACTGTCACATGCCTTTCTCCCAAATGTTTGTCTCTAATGGCATTTTCCTCTTCTTATAACATATTGAAATAGAGCCACCTTAGTATGACTTTAGCTTAATTGCATATCCAAAGACCCTATTTCTAAAAAAAAGTTCATATTCATGGGTACTAGTGTTAGGACTTAAACTATCTTTCAGGGGAACACAATTTAACCTACAATAACTGCATATCAGATAACAATATTACAGTGATGTTAAACTTTCTGAATTTGATAACTGGACTGTGTTGTATAAGAAAAGGCCTGTTTTTAGGAAATATACCCTGAAGTATTTAGAATGAGACATGATGCTTACAGCTAACTTTCAAATGGTAATGGGGGTGGAAAACACCCATACCCACGCATGCTAGGAGGGAAGATAAAATACAGTTTGGCAAAAGTGTTTAACAACTGGTAAATCGGTGGATCTAGGCCCTCAAGGAGTACTACTATTGCCAATTCTTCTGTAACTTTGCAATTATTTCCAATTAACAAGTTTTTTTTTCCCAGTAGAAGTGGTTTTATTTTATATATTTTTACATCATTTTTCATTTTTGCACAATGTATGCATTTTTATCTTGGTTATACTACCCATACAATTCCCACCCCCCTTATTTTGACCCTAATCCTTCCTCTCCTCCTTCCCTCTACAGTGTGTCCCTGGTTTATAGTTGCTTGCTGATTTTGATTTTTACTTTATTATAATTAGTCTTTTTCCTGGTCCCTCATTTAGGTTTTCTAAATTTCTGCTATGAGTGAGACCATCTGGCATTTTTCTTTTTCTTTCTGGCTTATTTCACTGAGCATGATCCCTTACAGCTTCATCCATATTGCTGCAAATGGCATGAGTTTATCTTTTTTGATTGCTGAGTAATATTCCAGTGTGTATATGAACCACATCTTCTTGATCCAGTCATCTATTTTGGGGCATTTGGGTTGTTTCCATGGCTTAGCTATTGTAAATAGTGCTGCTATAATCATAGGGGTGCAGGTGTCCTTCTGAATTAATGACTCTGTGTCCTTTGGATAAATACCTAGGAGTGGAATAGCTGGATCATATGGAAACTCCATCTTTAGCAGGTTGAGGAATCTCCACACAGCTTTCCATAGTGGTGGGACCAACAAGTTGTTTTTTTAAACCAAACACAAGGGCCTCCCTAGTGGTGCAAGGGGTTAAGACTCAACCTATGAAGATATCCACAGCCACTGCAGCACAAGTTTGATCCCTGGCCAGGGAGCTACCCATGTGGGTAGCTCTCTCCCACTGCTCCCCTTAGCAATGTATTTAGTTCATCCACCTGTTCTGTTCCCCAATCTGTCTCTGCTGAAGCCTCTCAACCCCCACCCCACCTGTGCACTGTACCCCAGTTCTTGTATGCATATATATCTGTAAATTTACCCAGTTGAATTTTTGAAACAGATTTGGTGGCAGCAGTGGGATCCAAAGTGAACTCCTATGGCACCAAAGAACAAGAACAAAGGTGTGGCATACCCCAAATGTTTTGAGTTCTTTCTCACTGTTTTCAAGGGCCATTCGCTTGACTCTGGAGCAGGATGAGGAGATGTGGGATTCCACTGTTACTTGGACAGTGCCCTTTAAAGGGTCCTTGGCTGACCAACAAAGGGATACTTGGTTTGTAAACAGCAGTTTCATGATGAATAGACAACATGCTACTTGGGAAGCAGTCACTCAGACTGAAAGATTAAGTAAGTCTTCCATATCCCAATTCAAGGGATTCTGTAGGTCACCCTCTGAAGGCTAGTAACTGGGTACTCTAGAAGTGTCATCAGAGGAAGACAGCGCTGAAGCCCCACTGGGAGACACCTTACTAAGTACTCCTGACTACTGACACTGTGGCAAATATGGAAGGCAGTGAGCCTTTGATACGCATATCCCAGTTAAATAAAGGTCCACCTCACATCTGGTCCCGTACAGAGGCTAGAGACCTCTGAATCAAATGAACAGTAGTGCACATTGACTAAGACTGCATCCACCCAACATGCTGAATCAGGAGTTAATATCTGACCTCTTTCTTCCCTTTATTCTGACCATTGGCCTGAAGTATCCCTATCTCCCAGATCACTACTAAGGAGGGATGAATTCCCAGACTTGCATTTATTATGATGTTGGTGATCCTATAGTTGTGCCTGTCATAAACTTATTCACGATCTCCAATGCTTCAGTTTCTCTGGAACAAACTCAGCCCTCTCTATGATCAGATACCCTAAAGCTGTGAATCCTTTCTGGTTAACAACCCCAAACCTGGGGAACATTATGTCTAGGCTCTACACAAGAATGGGACACAAGGCAAGGGTAGCCAAAATAAGCTGTGTAGTCTACAAAAAAAGAAAAATAAAATAAAACTGTTAGATACAAACTCAATGAATTCATCACTTATTTTTAGATGGTAAGATCCATTATTATAAAGATTTACTTCTTAAATAAATCTAAATAATTAACAGTATCTAAATCAAAATCACAATGAAGTTCATATGGAGAGGGCAGATATGTAAGAACAGTCAATAAATTTTTGAAAATCAAAAAGGAGATATACCCTGCTAGGAATCACAAGACATGGTTCAGAGCATAGGCTCCAGAGTTAAAAAGCTGGTTACAGTTGTAGCTTGTAACTTAAATAAATGTAACATCTTGAAACCTATTTTTCCACCTGTAAAAATAAAGATATTAAGAATACCTAACTCAGTGCTCACTTTGGCAGCTATATACCAAAGTTGGAATTAACATGGCAAATCTCTTATGCAGAGATGAAAAATTCATGAAATGCTCCTATATTTGGGGGGGAAAACAATTCATTAAATAAAATGGCTATATGTCAGAACATCTACAGCAGATTTTCAAAAGAAAGGAAATCTAATAAATACACAGGGCTTTGTGCGAAATGAATGAGTTAAAATATTTATCTCTGTGACATGCACACAGGCACAGGTTAGGTCTTTCTGTTGTTAACATGATCAAGATCATCACCAAGCTATGTGGTATTAACATAGAATAAATGAGTAAATATCTGGAAAAGAGAGAGCCCAGAAACAGGACTGAGAGTTCAAGAATTTATTAATGTTAAGGTGAAAGTCTGAATCAGTGGAAAGGACAGATTTAATAAATAGCACTGTTGAGCTCTATCAGCTGTATCACACGCCAGCTATATGTTACTAGGAAAAACACGAATTGGATTTTTTTTTTAGAGATTTATTTATTTATGCATACAATAGCTAGGGTAAAGGCCAGAGGTAAGGGGGGTAAGAGGATTCACCAGAGACAGAGCAGGGAACAGAACAGGCAGATTGACCAAAGCACACTGCTGAGGGGAACAGCAGGCGAGCCAGGAGAGGTACACTGCGCCATGTGGGCAGCTCCCTGGCGGGCTGGGTGGGGGATCAAACTCGTGTTGCAGGGGCTGGGGACAGCTTCATAGGTTGCGTCTTAAACCCTTGTGCCACCAGGGAGGCCCACAAATTGGATTCTTATTTCACAACAAATACAAGCATAAACTTCAGAGTAAAGAGCTAAATTGTTTGCAATATAAAATGAAAACAAAAACTATAAATAGAATTTTTAAACAATTATGCTGTAGAAAAGTACTCTTAAAACTCAAAATCCAGGAGAGGAAATTATTTTTAACTTATTTTTGAGATAAAAGAAAATATTAGATAAAATTTGACAAAATAAAGATCAGCAGAAATATGGGAAAGCATCAGCAACATATGCACAAAAAAATTAATAGCCTTACCACACAAAAAAATCCCTAAAAATCTGAAAGAAAATTAAACAACCCAATAGCAAATCTGGCAAAGGTTATAAGCAAGCAGTTCACCACACGGAAAGATGTACAGTACCCTTCAACTCAAAAAGCAAGTTATAATAACTTTAAGGAATCCATATTAAACATACAACTGACAAAAATAAAACAATGTTCACAGATTTGGGATAAACAAGCATGCATACACATTCTAGTTCAATCTAACTAAAATAGAAATACATACAAAGTTTTAAACCTGTTAATATCCCTTGCTCTGAATATCATGAAAAAGATAAGGCAAAGTCTATCGTGACATTAGAAGACTTAATTACAAAAAGGAGAAAATACAACAAGCCAAAAAAAAAAAAAAGAAGAAGAAGAAGAAGAAAACAAAAAAGAAGAAGAAAAAGTAGAACTGTAGACTCTTACAGTTAGAAGGAAAATCAGCTTCTCAGGTCCAACCATTCACAGACACAGGAAAAGTAATACTGACAGATGATCTAGATGCAGCATTTTTATGCAAATTCCAGAGAAAGGTGGGGCAATGCATCAATTAATCACTTGTGGTCAACTGTTAAAAATGACCTCTAATGGTAACTGTTTAATAAACTTATAAAATTTTGTCAGGAATCAAAGGCCTGCATTTATTAAAATTTAACTTTTTTTTTTTTGGTGGGACCCTCCCTGGTGGCTGGGGATTGAACTGGAGCTGCAGAGGCTGCGGGCAGCCTCGCAACCCAGCGCTCAATCACTGTGCCACCAGGGGAGGCCCCTAAAATTTAACATTTTAAAAGCATCATTTAATCATTTTTCTTTTGAGATGTCTACCTGTTTCTATTACTGGTGCAGTACTGAGAATATCAGAAATGTCTTTCAGAACCTTCAAATAGAATGCTTCTGTACGTAGAAACTTGAAATTAGTTAAAGCTAGATACCCTCTTACTGTTATCTACTTTCTTATTCTTTTTTTCTAATTTAAACAGTTAGAAGGAAAATCAAAGGGAAAAAAAAACAAAGGAAAATCAACTGTTTAAAATAGAAAATCTTTTTTTTTTTCCTCACAAGTTAGGAGATAAAGAGTTAGGTGTATCCTGTTATCTACTGTTTTAACTTTCTAAATTATAGACCTGTGACTTCCTTTTTCCTTTTAGCTGTGAATTCATCTCCAAGAATTGTGTGTGTAGTCATTTTGTTTTTTTCCTTCTTCTAAGCATCAATCATTCTGAAATTCCTAGTCATCTTCTGACAATATCCAAAGATACTGTCTTGACCCTCTCTTCTACATGACCTTTTATTACAAGTTTCTCCTCCATCCAGAAAACAAAACAAAACAAAACCTAAGTCCCAAGAGAAGTAGCTAAGGGAGGGGGGTTAGCTCAACCATAATTTCCACATGCCACTATCCCCACCAAATTCTTTCATATGGCTAATGACTTTTTTTTCAATCACCAAAAGTGCTCTGTAAATGCAGGTACCACCCATATTCTACTCTGAATCTCCTTTCCACTCTGAAGTGCTTCCCAAATTTTCCTATAAAAACATTTGGAACATATTTAGACTTTTCACTGTTTTAGGTGGTATACTGCCCATTAATCTTAAACATTAAACTTTTATTGATTTTCTAATATGTGTCCCTCAGTCTAGGGTATACATTTCCTTCTCTGTTACTTTTAATATAAGCCCAAGACAAGGTCCCTTTTCTCCAAAGGTTTTTCCTATAATTTGCATATAACTTTTTTCTAATGGTCCTAATTAAGTCCAAAATAGCAACTATTATAATTAAAGCTTCCATTACCACCTAAAATACGAAATTAGATTCTGCATGTGCACTGTATAAAAAACACTTCCAGAAGGTATTTGAATATTTGCCATTTCCTATCATAACTATCCTTCCTCTGCACTAACCACTGTTAATTGTATTAAGGATATGCTATCCATGCCCAAATGAATAATATTGATACAGCCAGTGTATTTTCACATAGATGTGTAACTTGTTAACTACAAGGTTACTTCCAATCTTCTTCTGTGGCAGGAATAGCTATCCTCCCACCAAAAACTCTGTTCTCACCTTGTATGGTGTGAAGTTGTCAGTGAAAGATAGCTTGGCATGGCAATGCCAAGGACCATTTTTCTCAACTCTAACTACACCAAGGTATGTGCATACAATTACTTGTATCAATATAATGGAAACTGATGTGTGCCAGAGATTTTTAAGAAGCATGGTTGCTAGGAATATATTTAGAGATTAAGGTATAAAGGAAAGGTATCCCCTCATTGTAAATAGGTAACTCATCTTAGGGAAGTTAAGTACTTATTGCTCTTTAACATTTATAAGTCACTGCAAAATCAAACCTCAGTTTTCCCATCAGCATCAAGCAAAATGTTTATTTAAATTCATCTTGTGCACTAAAGCCTCTAGTTTAGCACCAGGCCTGCCAGTCTAAGGAGCCTTGAATAAAAATCATCAGTGATTACTGCATGAGTTTTAAAGTAAGGAACTATTTGTTGACATTCCGTTCCCAAGTTAAGTAAATATTGCCAGTGGACTGCTGAACATTGCTACATTTAAAAATATTAAATAAGTACCTACTATGTGCTATTGTTTTCTGCTTGGGATAACTTCAGTAAATAAAACAACCCTCATGGACTTTTACGTTCTTGCAACAGTCAGTCCAACACTTAAAGAGTTAGCACAACTGTTTAAAACCTGTCTTATGTGGAATTAATAAACATGAGTAATGATAGAAGTGCTGGAGTGACATGTGAAGGAGTGGGACACTAATGCTACAAAATCAAGTTCAAAGTCCCACTGGAAAACAATACCCCAATTTATTAGAGGACAAAAGGCACATTCTTAGATACAACTGAAATAAAAGGAAGTCAAAGAAGAAAAGGTTTCTAAGGTGGTGAAGGAAATCACTGTCAATGGCAGAATTACATGGTGGTAAAAGAGTAGCAAATAAAATTTCCATTTGGAGCTTTAGATGAGATTTCTCATTCAGAGCGAAGAATTCATGTAATAAGATTTATATGAACAAGTCTTTATGGAAGAATTCTATTATTCCCTCCAGCAGGAAGTGAAATTTCGAATGGTCCTGCCAAGATGTAGGAAATTGCTATACTATTGCAAGGCAAATTAGAAAGTGTGATCTCTTTCTGCAGCATGTGTCTAAATGTGATGGACCATGTAGACAAAGTAAACCTTTTCTACTAACTTGTCTAGGAATAAATGAAGTCAATATTGCAGAGTTTGACCCCGCTTCAGTCAGAAGACTCAAATCTGAGTATAAACAACACACACAAACACACACACACACGGGAAGATTTGTGCTTTGACTATATACATATAGACTACATATACATGCACAAAAGACAACATTTGCCAGTTTAATTATTGTAATAACCCATATTTTACATGCTTCTTTGTTCTTTTAATAAATTAAATTTAGTTAGAAAAGAAGAAATTTGATTGGAAAAACAGCAAAACACTGTTCTTTGTTATCTTAGGCTGAAAATTTTATTTTATAAAAAGATTAAAAAAGCGCTCCGGAATTAGTATATCACTTTTGCAATATAAACCCAAATCTAGAAAAGGAAAGCTTTTGCTACAGTGTGGTTAGTGTAATAACTCATCTTTGTTTGTATAATATTGGAGTTTACATCTTTCATCAAATAGGTATGGCAAAATTACTTCCATTAGAAAGAAAAGCTTATGTGGTTGAAAATTCTCAGGCTCAATTCAAATGTATGGTTTATGGGAGAAGGAAAAAGGTAAGATGTTCCTCATTCCATCATTGCTCCTTACTTCTAAGAAAGATGTATGAACAGGCTTGCTGTCAGTTCCAGAGTCAAATTCAGTTCTATCCAACTAGTCATGTGACCTTACCAAAACACATACACTTTCTGATTCTTAGTTTTTCCATGTGTAATAAATACCTACCTCCTTCCATGATTTTTCTGTATTTTGTAAAGGCTTTAGATATTTAAATTAAATGTGATAATGCACATGAACATGCAGCACCAGCCACAGAATGGGCTCTCTTCCTTTCTTCCCCAACACCTAACAGGAGTAAATGGGAAGGAAATAGAAAAAAAGTGCACAAAAGGGTAAATTATAAACTCTATGTCTATACTTCATTTTCCCAAGTCCTTTTCTATTTTCCTCATTATAGTTTCTCATTCCCAATCTTTTTTTTTTTTATTTTTATTTATACAATAGCTGGGGTATAGTCCAGAGGCACAGGAGAGTGAGAGGATTTACCAGAGACCAACTGGGGAGCAGAACAGGCAGACAGATCGAAAGCACTGCTGAGGGGAGCAGGGGGTGAGACAGGAGAGGAGTGCTTCACCATGTGGGAATCTCCCTGGCTGGCCAGGAATCAAACCTGCGCTACAGAGGCTGCGGTACAGCTTCACAGTTCTGTGCTCCACCTGCTGCGCCGCCGGGGAGGCCCTCATTCCCACTCTTTTGAAGCATTTTCATTCACAGGGTTGGAACAGGAAACTTTTTCATTCCTTATGCTGTCCCATTGTGTCTAGCAGGCAAGTATGAGAAACTTGGGAAGCTTCTGTAAGTAATTTAACAGCAAGGGAGACAAAGTTATATTGATATGACAAAGCTATATTGATGTGTAAACAATTGACAAATTAATAAAATTTGAGGGAAAAACAGCAAAAAGAAAGAAAAGAGCATCATAGTATACTAATTTTAAGCAGAACGCTTTTTAATGCAGAGCTGGGAAGTTTAGAAGACAGGGTGACTGGCAAGACTATAGGTTCATGAGAGCATTTTATAGGTCAAATATTTCATTTATTCAAAGTAGTCAACCATTTTCAAAATGCCAGTGCTTATTTTATTCTAAAAATACTAACTACATGTATTTAAGGAAAATATGCAGAATTTTAAAAATTAATTTTTTTAGATTTATTTTTATTTATGTGTACAAAAACAGGGGTGTAGGCCAGAGGGGAAGGGTTGAGGGGATGAGAGGATTCACCAGAGACATAGAGGGGAGCAGAACAGGTGGATCTACTGAAATACACTGCTAAGGGGAATGGTGGGTGAGACAGGAGAGATCTGCTGTGCCATGTGGTTTAGCATCCTGGCTGGGATTCAACTCATGCTGCTGTGGCTGGTGCTAGCTGGATAGTGCTATGACCTAACCCCTTGTGCCACCAGGAAGGACTCCCCCACCACAAAAAAAAATTTAATGTTTTAATGTTAGTGGCTATTTTCTGATAGAATGTGACAAAGCTGTCTCCAATAGTCATAATTACCTGTGCTCAATTATCATCTTCAATAATTAAGTCATCACTTTTCTAATCTTATTACACGATAAATTGGTAATGTGGGAGAGGATTTATTTTATTGTAAAAATTTATTTATTTGCTTATTTATGCGTAGAGTAACTGGGGTGTAGGCCAGAGGTGCAGGGGGCAAGAGGATTCACCAGAGACAGAAGGAGGAGCAAAACAGGCAGATATAATGAAATACACTGCTAAGGGAAGCAGCAGATGAGACAGGAGAAGGATGCTGTTCCATACGTAGGTTAACTCCCTAGTGGGGATTGAACTCCAGCCATGGTAGTGTTAATGCTGAGACTAAACCCCTGGTCTCAGGTATCACACGCTAATATCTGGGAAGTATTGTAATGGATTATCACACTAAAAAAGATCTACCAATCTACAAAATTCATAACTGCTTTATAATCATAGCCAGTTCTCCCCCATTGTGAATTCCTAGAAGGCAGCAGTGATGCTGCAACAAATTTTGTAACATCAAAACCAGCACAGTATTTTTCACACCATTTGTAACACTATACATGTTACATATCCATGTGAACCACAGGGTTTAAAAAAATGTTCCCTTATTAGTTTAAAAAAAAAAAAAGTTTCCTTACCTAATGCAGTAATACTATATTTGCATATTTGCTTGAGAAAGTTCACTGCAAGTCTATGGGTCAGTTTTTTACTATAACCTTTACTTATCTGATATGTAATTTTATTTCAAATTCTAGACTTTGAATTTGAATTTTATCAATATAAAAAGTTTAACTGTACTAGAAGCACACATTATTTATATAAAATAAGGCTAAAAGGATGTTAGAAAACACGTGACCCAACTATCTCCTATTTCAAATGGTAAATCTAAGGCGTAGGGAGTTGACCGAATTCACCAAGGCCATATAGCTTCACAGAGTCATCTACCTTACAGACCTTTCATTACTATATCATACTGCCCTCTTTGTTCCTTTTCAAAAACCCAACTGCTATTAATTTTAAAATGCCATTATCTGGAAATACGAATAATAGCAGAACAAAATTTAGAAATCAAATATATCATGGAACAATTGTAACTATTAACTTGTTCATTATTAGCGACCAACTTTTTCCACCCCACCCCAATTTCTACTTAAATCTAAAAAATTGAAAGTTATTTTAAAAATTAAAGAAGGTACTAATTCTATAACTAGTTTAAGAAAACCTAGAGTGTACACATTGCTGGGGACTGAGGGTAAAACGAGACAATCTTTTAAGTTTCAGTGGTCAGTCCTTTCCTCCCCATACTTCCTGTCTCCACCTTCCGCCCATAGCCCAGCAGACATATCCTATGAACTATGTATTCTTTTACACATACTACACAAAGAAATGAAGTCTTTTTGTTTATGTCCTGAAAGATATGAACAATAAGTCATTATATTGTCACTACTTTCTATTGGCATAACTTGGGCTTTCTATATTCACTAAAAATGTAAAAAGAAAAAAAAAATCTTTAAAATAAACCGTAGTAAAGACTAGCTTAACTTCAACTACAAAGAATTTCCATTCATGCTAGATATATTAAAATGACTCTTAAATTCACATTTGCAAGTTTTTAAACTGCTTTATAAGATCATTTTCTAGAAGATAACTGAGAATAAAAATCTAAAGAATATGTTTTCACTTTAATCCCTAAAAATACCAAACTAGTTTGATGAAATATTAATAGTGGTATACCTTAAAAATGTATTGTGTGGAAAAAGTTTGTGTATACAGCCACACACACACACACACACACACACACACACAGAATCACTCTGTATATACAGGTCAAATTTTATCAGGCATTCATTCTACAAGGGAATGTTCTCAGATTCATATTCATGTTCACAGTTCCTTACCACAATTAGTACTAGCAAGGTCAAGTATTTATCACTGTCATTAAAAAAATGATTGTAATTATAACGTAATGCTTTCATATCAGGGTTTTGTGAGAACACAAAGAGGATGGACTAAAGTCTTGCTAAGAATGTACCACAATGACAGTGTACTTAATGTTCAAGTGTACAGTTTTCTTTACGTCTTCTTTCCTTCTAGTTATACAAGTTTGAACACTGTTTCTTCTAATACTCTATCCCATCCCAAATTAGCCAAGTCCTGAGTGAACAAATCCCCAAACTAAGATTAGCAAAAGGAACTGCCTGGCATGTTTATAAACTGAGCACATTTCAGAAGCAGCAAAATTTGCCTATGGCACCTTCCAGTCTGGGGCTTGCCGTACATAGCTGATATTTGTATTTGTTAAGTCCATCTTCTCATACCCCAGGAATAATGAATGAACAGAAAAAGAACCTACCATTTCTACTTGCAAAATTCAGGATGTCACAGGGGATATGATACCTGCAGTTAGTTCTAGAAACAATGCCTCTTGCAAGTCTCCCACTTCCTTAGAGAAAGTAGGAAGTCTAAAGAATATGCATAACAGCTCTGCCATCCCTGCACACTATAGTAACAGCGGCGACATTTCAGAGAGACACAACTCAAAGCAGCATGGAGTATAATAGTATATATACTTCAGAGAACTTATAGTCACATGTACACACTTACCAGGGGAAAAGAAGGGAAACTGTTATCCTGGGTGGGGGGAGGGGAGGAATTGAAGTGTAACTCAATCTGTAAGTACCTCATCAGTACTATAGCCTATATTCTGAAATTACAGGACTCTCTCTTTTCTGGAGTACACGTAATATCGTAAAGAGTAACACCAGGTAAAGCCAATCCAGACCAGAATATGTTACCATCAAGTCTGCTAGTTCCAAGACAACAGTAGTGTTGCTGCAGCCAACGATTCCTTGGCATACAGACATGTTAAAATGATATTGGCAGCAGCACTGGCTCTTCTCTTTCACCCTCTGCTGTTACTATAGTTCCTTTTGCTAAATCTGCCTCCGAGTTTAGACAGGAGCTGGATGGTTCATAATCACCCAGCAGCTGCAGCTGAGCAATACTCAGCCTAATTGTGGCGCTGGAGCAGCTGAGAGGAAGAAAGGAGATAATACATACTCTACCATAGCCCCACACAAATTGTCGCACACACTAGCACACACTACCAATAAGACACTTTAATCGGAACAGATTACCTTCTTTAAAGAAAAGCAGTTAGTTGTACCTCACTAAAAGAGCTTGTATTTGTATTACAGACCTGTTTCAATGTGAACTGAAGGTGACCTACGCCATGTAGAGTTCTGAACAATGGAAGATCTTAACTAAAACTTCCTGTAAATATTCACACAACAAAGCCAGCACCACAAACATCACCTTTATAACATGACTGAAAGTTCCTGTGATATAAGAGTTTGGCACAGATATCATCTCTTCTTCAAGTCTATATTACAACAATGCAAAGTTACAACAACTAAAAGAGCAAGCCATTATACAAAGCAAATAAAGTACCATAATAACAATGATTCTCAGCATTTTTTTAAACTCCAACATTGTATTGTCATTTGCTGTCTTTGGAAACAAAACACACTCTTCCTTTAGATGCTGAGATTTTTCATAACATCCCTAAGGATATCAAAACTACAGTAGAAATAACTGATGTAAAGAATTGCTGTTCCAGAAAACTGAAAATGGATTATGATTTATTACCATGATCCCATATTTAAGTTTTGAGTTTTAACTGACACGTTACATTTTCAGAAAAATAGAGTATATTTTATACTTGATTACAGAACGGTTTCTTTAGTTTAATAAACACATTTTGATTAACTGTTACTTGTCGCAATACATAAGCTGAAGAGGATTTGAAGAATAAAAGCTGGTGTCTCCTCTCAATATATTAACATAATCAAACCGTTATTTATACACCAAAGTGGTTATGTACACTAGCCAATATACATCAATCATGATTTAATAGGTGTAATCATGATTGCAAAGAACAGCCTAGGCAGTTTTCTAAATTCAGTCACCAAACACTGTTGTTTATCCAAGCACTTTATTATTTTACACAAGGTTTCTTCAAAAAGAAAAAAAGTTCTACGTAAACTAAAACAGATACTGAAAAGCACACAGAATGTATAGCTTAAGGAACCACACTAAGGTCAATACTCCTGCAGCCACCACCGGGATGAAAAAACTTGCCACCACATTAGAAGCCGAATCCCCATCAAAACTTTCTCCTTCCACATCTTGTATAGAAATCACTTCCTTACAGGTTTTTAAAATAAACATGTGGTCTTGTCATCCAAGTTTGCGTATATAGATACCAGAAATTAATACTGCTTTTTAAATTTTTTTTATATTGGGCTTCTTATTTAAGATGATGCTAACAATATGATGCTGTTCAGTATACTGAAGACTCACTAAATTAAGAGCTAAATATATTTATAAAGAATAATTACTCTAAGATCAATTAATGATTACCAGAAGGGAAGGGGCAAAGAAGTGGGTAAATCAGTTAAAAGGAAGTCAATTGTATATTGAAGGCTAGAACTGGGCTTCTAGCAGTAAGCTTAATGTCGTACATACATATGTGGATTTTTAATAATGCAAACCTGAAATACAGATGTTCTAATACAATGTTCGTCAATAAAAAATAACTCTCATTAATAAATTTACTGCCTAAAATGATGCAAACTTGAACTTTGTACTGAAAGGTCTTATACCATGTATTGGTAATATTTCACTTACGGAGTCATTGTTATTCTTTTAGAGTAGTCTTTTTTTTTAGATTTATTTATTTATGCATACAAGAACTGGGGTACAGGCCAGAGGCATGGGGTAGGGTGAGAGGATTCACCAAATACAGAGTGGGGAACAGAAGTCTTTTAACAAAGCAACTATGAAGATTATTTATTTTCATAGATACTGATTTTCAACTTGAGAATTTCCTGATTTAAAAAAAAAAGAACTTAAAGCATGAATTAACATTATTATTTCAACCATAAAACAAATTCCACCTATCCTAGGAAGATAAGTCAAAGTTGTAATTTCACTTTCAGTTGAACAGAAATAAGTCAGTTTTGTGGTTTATGGAGACAGCAAGAACATACTACAAAAATAAAGCTATTGTACCATATGGTAGTTACAATCGAGTACATTTTAAGAGCTTTTTTACCTTTTATTCTGGAAACATGGATATGAACTCCCTTGTATTCAGATTCTGATCAAAGTAACTGTTCTTTTCAAGGCATTCAAAATCTCTAGAGTTGGCCTCCCTGGTGGCGCAAGGGGTTAAGACACAACCTAGGAAGCTATCTGCAGCCTCTGCAGCAGGAGTTCAAGCCCCAGCCTGCCAGGGAGCTACCCACATGGTGCAACAGCCCTCTCCTGACTTGCCCACTGCTCCCCTCAGCAGTGTACTTCAGTTAATCCACCTGTTCTGTTCCCCACTCTGCCTCTGGTGAATCCTCTCAACCCCCTCACCAATGGCCTGTACTCCAGATCTTGTATGCATAAAATAAATGAATCTTTAAAAAAATCTCTAGAGTTTAGCTAATCTCCCATAATTAAAATACAATTAGACTTCCTTTTCTCTTATGTCAATTATGGATTAGTAAAAATGTGTTATGTGTGCACGTGTGTAGATAAATGGCTTAGTGAAATACAATTTTCTTACAGAACAATATATGAATCACATATGGTGGATACAACATCCTTGGCTTCTGAGACAGGACACTTCTTCATTACCTGTCCATTCAAAATGTCTCCTATCCACTGAGTACCAAACACTGGGCTAGATAGATATGAGACTTATCACATACTTCCCTTAAATGTAAAGTCATATGAAATTTAAGAGGCTGGTTTAGAATTAAGATACCTTTGCACAATAATCCTACAGTTACTGTGCACCAACATACAATCACACAAGTGTAAGTGAATCACACAAGTGTAAGTGAATCACACAAGTGTAAGTGAAACGACCTATGTGAAAACACACACCCGTGGAACACATAATAAAGACATGAACACAAAGTTTTGATTCCAACAGACTTAACTTTCCATTTCTTTAATACTCTACAAATCGTTAGGCCCTATGTTATTCCACCACTGTTTCAATTCATTACGCTCAAAATAACTCAACCAAATCCGAACTATATTATGTCTTACTCACTACAAAACAAAAATTAAAGCAATCCCTACATCAGACTTGATTTTCGAAGAGCTTAAAACAACGTTGCCCCATGCCCAATAAAGCAAAAGCTGGAAGCAATTACCAAGAAGGAAAAAAAAACACTTTAAAACAAAATTTTCTGTAACACATGTGGGCAGATCCGAAACAAATGGGAAGCGGAGTGGCAGAAGACTGTAAAAGTGGATCCTGAATGGCATATTTCCCAACCCCCAACACAAAACAAAGGAAAACTTTAACATGTTGCGGTTTTCAATCAAAGCAAGAGAAGCAAAAGGCTCACTCGCTCGCCCAACACACACCCTCGTCCGCGCTCCCGGCACAGTTGCCACCCCGCGTCAGCCAGCGCGCGCGCACACACAGACACACACACGCACAGACACACACACACACACACACACACACGCACGCACAGTCCCCCGCCCTCTGGGAAACAGGGGCCGCTGCCCTCACCCCTCACTTGGACCGCGCAAGCCAAAATAAACCTGTCCCCCACCTCGCTGTGTGGCCCACTCGATCTTAAAGACGCGGGCGGGCGGGGGTGTCCCTGGCTCCGGGGACCCCACCTCGGACTTGGGCGGGACCGCGAAGCCCTGGACGGGGCGGGGACCGAGCCGGGGGGCGAGCAGGTAGCGCCGGGAAGGAGACACGCCCGCCGGCCGGGCCGGGCCGGGCCGGGCCGGGGGAGGGGATAAGTTTCTCCTCAACTTCCCGACTCGGAGCCGGCGGGGGCGGGGAGCCGCGGCGCCTCCCGGCGCCAGCGAGCGCCAGGGCCTAGCGCTGCCGGCCGGGGGTCGGCCGCCTCCGCCGCGGGGCGCCGCGGGGCGCTTACCTGCCCTCCGAGCGGGTCGCGCTCGCATGAGTCGCCGCGGCGGCGGGGAGGAGTGGCGGGGAGGGGGCGGCGGGCGGCGGCGAGGCCCGCGGGGCCCTCTCCCTCCTCCACCTCCTCGTCCCGGGCGCCCGGCGGCAGCTACGACGGCACGGCCGGCCCCGGACTCGTTACTTCAGGAGGAGGGAATTCCCGGGCTCCCCCACCCCTCGGCCTCACTCTCCACCTTCTCCCCGCCGGGCGCCCGCCCTCGCCCCGGCTCCGCCTCTCCGCTCCACGCGGGGGCGGGGGCAGGGGCGAGGCGGGGGCTGCGGCTACCTGCGCGCGCGGCCGCCCCGCTCACCGGAACTCGCGCCGCCTCGCGCCGGCTCCCGCGCCCCGCGCCTTCCCGCACCGGCGCGCGCCCCCTGGGGGTCGGGCTGGTTCTGCCCCGTCCGGCTCGGCGGCGAGTTCGAGTCACTTACTCCGACCCAACATGGCGGCGGGGTCCGGGGCGGATTCCCCGGGCGGCGCGGGCTGAGGGGGCGTGAGGAGGAGGCGCTTCTGCGGGCGGAGAGCAGCCCACAGCGCCCTCCGCACCCGCGCACCCCGCGGTCTCCTCCGCACCCGCGCACCCCGCGGCCGGCGGAGCTGCAGCCGCGGGAAATGGAGTAGGGGGCGTAGGGGACGCAGATCCCACCCCCTCTGCCTGCGCCTTTGCCTTCGCGCCTCTCTCTGTAGAGCGCGGGGCTTTGGGGCTGTGTTTTTGTGAGGGAGGAACGGCTTGAGTTTTTTGGTTGGTTGTTTGCTTTCCGGTACTACAACTCCGCGCCCTTTGTGGGTGATAGTGAGAGCTCAGCGGAGCCGCGCGAGCCAGGCGGGCGTTACCGACACTCATCACCGTCCGGATCGCCGTCCTGAAACGTTCGCGTCTGGCCTCCTTCCGAGTCAGAGATCCTGTCCCAGCCCCAGGAGCTTCCTGTTGACTGTAGGTCGAACCAGCCTTGCCGGGAGGGGGGACGAAGCCCAGTTCTGTTGGCGACTCTCCCAGTAATGATAGCTTTGGCTTATCTTGGGACGGCGCATTCTCGCTGGAATCTGGCAACAGCCCAGTGAGGGAACTGGCATGGACGTTGTTACTTTGTTTTACATTTGTGGAAACTGAGGCTGGAACCGGCCCTCCGAAAGTGGAGCAGTGACAGCTAGAATCCTGCTCATCTGAATCCATGCACCTTTCTTGTTTTCCTTGTAGCCAGGGGCTAAAGGAAGAGGTAACGAGTCCAGAACGGATTGGGATAAAGATAAGGGTTAGTCAAGGTCGGAACGGACTGCGTCCTGGGGCTCTTCTGCTAAATCGCTTCTGCCCTGGCTGTTAGACTAACCTCCCCTTTTGTGTTTCCTCTTTGGTGAGGTTATCGAAACGACTAATGTGGGACTGTTGGTTTCCTTTGTGGTTTTCAGCGAAATTGGAATCATCTTCCACATATACTTTCAGCACAATCACGTGTCGGTATTCTAGTATTTTAAGAACGTAGCAAATGTATATAACAGTTTGGAGGGTTTTTTCCTTCACCTCACTAAAGGATCCAAAAGTAGGTATAGACAGTCACATTGGCAAAGAAGTACACAAAATGGAATCGAGGTTTATTTGATTTAGCTATTAAAGTTTCACTTGCCATTGACTTTCTTAAGCATTAAGAATTCCATGTAGATTTATATGCAGCTTTTTAAAAAAAAAAGTTAGAAAATATATCCCTTGAACTGTCACTTTTCTAAATAAAAGAGATAATTTGGTGTCCTAAATTTACAGCCTCAAAAATAACTCTAAAATCGAATCTAACTACCCAGGTTAAGGGGTGAAGTGGCACTGAAGTTTTTTTGTGGCGTTTTAAAGATAGGTGGGGGTGTCAAAATTTTTTTACCTGATAAGTTATATTGATTTCTTCTCTTCATCTTCATCCTCATTGTTTTTGTTACTTCATTTTCATTCAGTGGCTTTCTTTTCTTGAACTATTCATATAATAAACTTTAATCTGTAAGTAACCTGGAAACCTCAGTCTCCAGTCAATGAGACTCACTTATTTCCAGGAGTATCTAAAACACACACAAATCAAGAGAGAATCTCTAGCCTGTCTGAATTTGGTACAACAGAAAGTGCTTTTAGATGAAAATCTGCTCATTCACAAAATGGACAAGGGAAGTTCATCCCTCCCTCAGAGCATAGGGGTTTTGTCTGTAGATGTGTATCATGGAATTCCTGGGAGATTCTGCAAGGTGAAGAAACTAGGGGAAAGCTGGAAACAAAATGAATGAGATATGTTAGTCCCTACAAAGTGAAATGTATTTAAGTTTATTAATGCTTACAATTATTTAACTATAAGTATAAACAATTTGGAGTTTAGCAGCAGCACACACTTGCTAACATGAGATTTTGCCAGGAAATGTTTGTATTTAGATAAACCTTTTCTACATGCTTCCAAACTTGAGGCTGTGGTAATGATTTTCTCTTCCTGGTGTCTAGAAAACCTCCATCCCTCATAGTATACATGTTCTGGCCCTGCTCTCTCGTAACCCTCTTGCCACCACTGTCCCTCAAAATTCCTTTCACCAGACTTGTGCTAACCCTTCAAAGTTTGGATCTCCTCACATCCACTCAGTGCCTGCAGTTGCCTGCACCGTCTACTTGACCAAAACTCCACCTATGCCCAATTAGGAAGAATATAAGGACTCCTCTAAGCAAAGATTTGCATGACAAGAAAAGGAAAGCATTGATCCTTGAATATTAGTTTAGTTGTGGCAAGTTTAATGAGTGGAAAGGTGCAATAACCCATCAATTTCTGAGTGCTACTGATGCCTTCATTGCCTCAAAGTTTGGTGCTCATGTATTACAGTTTTATTTCTACTCAACTGGATAAGCTGAAAACTAATTCACTGAATAGGTAAGGATGCTTCCTACAATGACTAGATATAAGAAAAGATGATCTGACATGAATGTCAATAAACCCAGCCCCCCCCCCTTTTTTTTTTTTTTTTTTTTGCTCTGTTTTGTTGCTTTCTGCAGCTTTTTAACTTCTTTGCTACCTGGTAGAGTTAGAATTCCACCCTGAGACTGGTCACCTCCCCAGGGCCAGGACTATTTTTTGGAAGTCTAGTTTTTACTGTTGAAATCTACTTTGCAATCATCCCTTGGTTTATTTCTGTGACTTCACTTCCTTCTTGTTTTCTTACAGTTTTGTCCCAGACCTGTTGTATCTAACAAAGCCCCCAGTTTCCGCTCTAGCTCCTCCTGGTACCTGCTTTGCCTATTTATTGGTAGCCTTACCCATACCTTCAAACTGTCATACTCTCAACTTGATTTCTCGTTCTGGGACAGCAGTTTCTAAACTGGAGAGAACTTTCAGTCTTCTCACATGCCCTCTACCTAGCGGAATGAAGCATGCAGTGAATACCTTTTCAGCATGTCTCTTTAATCCAGTTCCCTCCTTTCCTGAGAATCTTTCTTTGACCAATGCTTGGAGTGTACCCTGTGACCCAGGTCCTGTTACTCCCAAGCTCCAGCTTGGAATTTTGAATTTTGAGTCAGTGATATAAAGTCTACTGCTTAGTAGACTCCTTGCCTGAGTCTACTCCACAACCCTCCTCCCATTCTCTAAACATAGATTAAATTCTCTTTTTGCTGTTCTTTGGGCTTGGACATAGCTTGCAGTGACATGGCCAAGTACACCAAGAAGGTTGGAATCATTGGTAAACCTGATACCCATTATGGAGTCTTCCATGGGAAAATGGTGAAAAAAATTAAAATCAGCCAGGACACCAAGTACACTTATTCCTTCCTTTTTTTTTTAAGATTGATTTATTTATTTATACAAACACCGGGTACAGTCAGAAGCACAGGAGGGTGAGAGAATCCACCAGAACCAGAGGGGAGAGCACAGCAGGCAGGCTGATGAAGTACACTGCTGGGGGGAGCAGCGGGCGGAAGGCGAGGTCTGGGCGGCAGGCGAGGTCTGCGCACCATGTGGGACCCTCGCCCGGCGGCCGTGGATCGAACCAGCGCTACAGAGGCTGTGGGCAGCTTTGCAACCCAGCGCTCAAACGCTGCACCACCAGGGAGGCTCCCACTTATTCCTTCTGTGGCAAAAAGATGAAGAGACAATCTGTGAGATCTGGCAGAGAGGTTTCTGCATGAAAACAGTAGTTAGTGGTGCCAAGACGTACAACACCATTTCTGCTCGCACCTCAAATTCCGCCATCAGGAGACTGAAAAACCGGTAGAAGCACCGCCATTTGAAACATTGCTAGCCTATAATAAATGGGTTAGTTTGTGCAACAAAAAAGATTCTGCTTAAGTACAGATCATCTCTCTTCTTTGCAAATAAGAACCATTTCTTTGTCTCTGCTACTTGTAGTGATGACAGTAAACTTAGGTGGTATAAGGGCAACATCTCCTGCCTTTTCCAAAGAGTGAGGATGGCTGTGGGGTTGGAGACCCAGCTTTCTGAGAGAGAGAATGAAACAGATGCACAGCGAGAAGCAAGGATAAGAGATGGCAGGACCTCCTAACACTAACACCCTCATTGCTCTGAGCCACATGTAAGACCCTAAACTGAGAACAGAGATGATGAGTCTCAATTCCTGCCTGCCCAGGGCAGTCACTGCTTTTAGATCACAGCTTAGCACACACTCTCCCAGAGCCTAACTTCAAAACTCTTCTCAACTCAATTCAAGCAGCAGCCACCTAAAACTGGTGTTAGATGTTGAAACCCATTTGATATTGCTGCTGTATAGGCTTGTAATTTCCTCTGTAAAAATTCTATATTTGCAATTCCTGTAGCCATTACCAAGTGTTTGACCTTTACTTTTCTGATGTATTAAGCTATGTGTGGTCATAATGTGTTAGTGTCTCTGACATTGAGTTTAAACACCATTAAAATTGATACCACATTGCTTCCTGGAAATCTTTACAAATGGGTTATGAAAAGTAGACCATAATGTTGCTTGAAGGCAAGAAGTTAAACTAAGAATGTTTACCCACATCAAAGCTTTAGAAAAGAAACTATAAGGCAATCTCCTATCTTTCAAGTTAACTGACATCAGATAATGAAACACAAAGGATTGATGTGAAGGATTGTTTAATTATTAGTTTGCTGGCTGATATTTTGACTGAGGTTTTAAAAAAAATTACTTAGAATAAATCTATGCTTTTGAAAACCTGTTTTATGACCTTTTAAAAGCTAAACCTTTATGTATTTTCAGTGGTATAGATCATTAATTTTCACATTTGTATCTGAATACACTAAAACCTGACTAGCTGTTACTTTGTGGTGTAAACCATAGGGCATTTACTCTTATAGCAAAATGTATTTATGCTTCTTTGACTTGTATATGAATAAAGCTCTTGATTATTTGTAACAGCTACTTTTAATATTTCTTCTCAGGAAATGACTTATGCAATAAATATCTAACATAAGATCTATACTTTGACAAAAATGTCTTAGGTCATGTGAATGAAGAAATGAGATTGTCGGTCCTCCCTGGTGGTGCAAGGGGTTAAGCACTGCACTATGAAGCAATCCACAGCCTCTGCACCATGAGTTCGATCCCCGGCCGGCCAGGGAGCAACACACATGGCGAGGCAGACCTCTCCTGTCTTGCCCGCTGCTCCCCTCAGCAGTGTATTTCAGTCATTCTGCCTCTTCTGTTCCCCACTCTGTCTCTGGTGGATCCTCTCACCCCCTGCATCTCTGGCCTGTAACCCAGCTCTTACATGCATAAATAAATAAATCGTTAAAAAAAAAAGAAAAAAGAAATGAGATTGCCAATACAAATACTAGGATTGATAAGAAGAATGGTTATCCTTTCTTGAGCCCTGATCATGTGCATGATGCCTTTCCTACATCTTTCACTGAATCCTCATAATCATCCTGGAGGTTGTAATATTATCCCCGTTTACAGTTGGAATCCTTGGACTTGGAGGGGTAAAGTAACACACAACTAATAAAAGGAAATGCTCAAAATGTGAACATTATGATTGCAGAGAAATTATTCAGTGTTATTTCAATGGCCATGTAAAACAGCATTCATTTTCCTAAATTCTCAAGTAACTAATATTAGTAAATTGCGTTGATAATAAGGAATATTGAACAAGAAGTGTAGGATTCTACAAACTGATAGAAAATTCTTTATTCTATAATCTTAAATCCCTACAGAAGTATTGGGGGAAATTTTAAAGATATATGTGAATGTTTAAAAAGAATGAATTCAATTCAGGGAAAAACAGCATGTATTAAATATAACTTTCTGGAGATCAGTATATACCATCTTTTAAGTCAGTCTTCCTTCCTCAAAACATAGTCTTTTGGTTTGAGTAGCTGGAATCAAGTATCTGGAAAATTTCTACACGCGTATCATAAACAATTACCTTGCAAATACATATTATTTTAGTTAAGTCAATGTTAAGGTTTATATTTGAATTTGCCAAAGCTTGTTACATCGAGGTTAAAACCTTCCATGGTAACCATAACTAGGCAATTACCTTCAGGAAGCAGTTAATAATAATCCAACACTAGGTAAGACTCCAATATTTTAAAAATCAGCTTATTCATTCATAGAACATTTTTCTTCTGATAAATTCTATTAATGGGGATCCTATGACTTAAAGAATAGAAAATAATGGTAGGACACTTTCTATTGAAATCCAAAGAATGTAAGTAGTAATAGATTTTTAAGGATTTTATTAGAATTTTTTCAGAGAAAGATGAATTAATAACCTACCAACATTAATGTTAAAATGCATAATTTTATTTAGGAAATTTTTCTTTAGAGACTAGTAAAACCAGTTTTTCCTATTTACAGCTACTTTTTTTTTTAAGTGTTTGTTTTTCTGGAAAGGATTAGCCACACTAAAAAAAAATTTTTTTTTTTTGGTCATTACCATCATTTTCACTTCTTGATAATGGACTTACCTACAACATTATTATTTGAGCACTGAGTTCTGGTCATTAATTTGTATGGGCCTATGTCCTTATGGACACTTGAAATCATGTTTACTAAAGAACAAACAGCCATACACTGAAGAATCAAAGTGTACACTTAGTGACTCACACTTTAGAGGATGCTATTTAGTTAATCCAAATGTGACTAACTTTAAAGATTTTTCTTTTGGAGAACTGGTAATTTTGGCATAAGAAATAGAAAATTGGCATTCATGCTTGTTTTATGTAGAATTAATTCCAACAAGTTAAAATAGAAACAAAACTGGAGACCAAGAAATGGATGTTTTGAAAACCACAAACTACAAAATTTGGTTTATATTGTGGTGATGCACTTTTAAAATTTATTTGAACTCCTGTTCAGGAAAACATTTAGATTTTCCTTAGACCTCTTAAAAACCTATTGTGTAATTATGGGTTTTATTTGAAAACCTTGAAATAGAAAAAATTCCTCCTTTTGTAAAAGGCTCCGGAATAAATAACTTCTTTAAGCTTTTCTCTAAAGTCTCACATATTCTCAGTAAAAATCACCAGCCTCATTTCCTTTGCAATGATGAGCTATACATCCAAAGAACAAAGCATTTCCTGAGACTGCTTTAGCGTATGTAGGGTCTGTTTCTAAGTGTTTGCCATGTACCTCAAGAAAGTTAGATTTTTTTTAATTTAAAATTTTATGTAAAATCTTGAGATCTTGAGAGGGTAAACAACATAGAATAATAGAAGGGCCTGGCAAGTATTTAATAAACTTTGTCATTTAGACACAAACACTTTTTATACTTCACTTATTTTAATAGAATGGATTTGAAAGTCAATATGAAGCTATGACAATGGCAACAGCTTTAGACTAGGAGTACAAAATAATGCTGGTCCCAATTTTAGTGGGTTTATTTTTTTTGGGGGGGGAGATGACTATTCTGGAATTAGATGGCAGTGATTATTACATAACATTTATATATTAAAAACCACTGAATTGTACACTTTAAAGGATAACTGTTATGGTGTACAAATTATAGCTCCATTAAATGAAAATTCTGGTCCCAGACTTTTATATCCTTTTGTAATTATATAATCTTCCCTTGCCCCAGCTTTATTGAGATATAATTGACATGTAAGATGGTGTAAGTTTAAGATGTACAATTTTATGATTTGATACATGAATATACTATGAAATGATCACCACAATAAGGTTAGTTAATACATCCATCACCTCACATAACTGCAAATTTTGTGTGTGGTGAGATCATTTAAGATCTACTCTCAGCAACTCTTTATTATTTAACACAGTGATTGCTAACCATAGTCACCATGCTGAATACTAACTACCCAGAACTTATCGATGCTATGACTGGAATTTTGTACCCTTACCTAACACCTCATTTTCCCCACCCTTTGGCCACTGGCAACTACTATTCTATTATGTTACTATGAATTTGGAGGGTTTTTTTAGGTTCAACACATAAGTGAGATTATACAGTATTTATCTTTGTCTGCTTGATTTGTTTCACTTAGCAAAATGCCCTCAAGGTCCATCCATGTTGTCTGCACTCTTTCCATGACTGTATCGTTTTACATCCCTACCAGTACTGCATAAGGGTTCCCTTTTGTTCACAGCCTTGCCTTCATTTGTTTTCTCCTGTCTTCTTGATGATAGCCCTTCTTATAGATGAGCTATGATTCTCATCTAATCACAATAAGATCTGCATTTCCCTGATGATTATTGATGCCAAGCATCTTTTCATGTACCTGTTAGCATCTGTCTGTTTTCGTTGAAGTTGTCTATTCATTTTCTCCACATTTTTAAATCAAATTACTTGGGTTTTTTTTAAATTATTGAGTTGTATGGGCTTCTTATGTACTTTATATATTAACTCTTTACTTGATGCATGTTTTGCAAATATTTTCTCCCATTTATAGGTTTCCTCTTCATTCTCTTGTTTCATTTGCTGTTCAGTAACTTCTTGGTTTGATTTAGTCCCACTTATTTATGGTTGATTTTGTTGTCTTTGCTTTTGGTGCAGATATAATTTCCAAGCCCAAAGTCAAGGAACTTTATCTTTATGCTAGTTTCTAGGAGTTTTGTGGTTTCAGATCTTACATTTAAGTCTTTAGTCTGTTTTGAGTTAATTTTGTGAGTGGTGTAAAATAGGCATCCAATTTAATTCCTTTTTTTAAAAAAGATTTATTTATTTATGCATACAAGAGTTGGGGTACAGGCCTGAGGTGTGGGGGGTGAGAGGATTCACTAGAGACAGAGTTGGGAGCAGAACAAGCAGACTGACTGAAGTACACTGCTGAGAGGAGCAGCAAGCAAGTCAGGAGAAGTCTGCTGCACCATGTGGGTTACTCCCCGGCTGGGGCTAGAACTCGTGCTGTGGAGGCTGGGGACAGCCTCATAGGTTGTGTCTTAACCCCTTGCGCCACCAGGGAGACCCTAATTCTTGTAAATTTAATTTGCTTGTTAATATCCAGTCTCCCCCATGCCATTTATTAAAAAAACTATCTTTTCCCTATTGAGTATTTTTGCTTCCCTTGCCAAACATTGGTTTATTTCTGGACTCTCTAGTCCATTCCATTGGTCTATGTATCTGTGTTTGTGTCAGTACCATATGAGTTACTAATTATAGCTTTGTAGTATAATTTGAAATTAGAAATGGTGGTGCCTTCAGTTTTGTTCTTTCTCAAGTTAGCTTTGGTTATTGCTTGGTTATACAGTTCCATAATAATTTTAGAAAATTTTTTCCTATTTCTGTGGAAAATACCATTGAAAATTTGATAGCAGTTGCATTGACCCTGTAGATGGCATTGGGTGGTATAGACATTTTAATAATATTCATTCCTTGATCCATAAAGATGGAATGTATTTCCATTTATTTTTGTCTTCTTCAATTGCTTCATCAATGTCTTATAGTTTTCGGTGTATAGCTCTTTCACTACCATGGTTAAATTTATACCTAAATATTTTTATGTTATTTTAAATGGAATTACAAGATTACTCTTTCAGATATTTTGTTGTTAGTGTACAAAAAAATGCAACTAATTTTTGTGTGTTGATTTTGTACGCTGCAACTTTACTGATTTAATTTATTCATTCCAATAGTTTTCTGATGACATCTTCAGGGTTTTCTATATGTAAGATCATGTCTTCTTCGAACAGAGGTGTTTTTACTTCTTCATTTCTGATTTGGATAACTTTTTTTTCTTTTTCTTGCCTAAATGCTTTGACTAAGACTTCAGTACTATGTTGAATAGTTGTGAAAGTGGGCACTTTTGTCTAGTTCCAATTTTATCAGGAAAAGGTATTGAATTTTGTCAATATTCAGTATCTTTTGAGAGGATCATCATATCCTTTATTCTATTATCCTTTATTCTATCACATTTTGCAGCTATATAACGTTAAGTTTCCCATGTGCTTAAGATTTCAGATTTCTCCACTTTAAAGTGAAGGAATTTTACTAGATCAATTATTTTATACTCTGTGGGTTGCAATTCCTTAAAAAGCAGCAAAATCAGCATCTTTAGTGGATGGCAACCAGCATCTTTTTAAAAATAAATCAAGAAATATCAGATTGCACTTTTATAAGTATTATTTTGCCTAACTCTTGTTTTCCCCTTGTATATGTGCTCATACTAATCATGATGCAAAATGTATTTTTTCACAGTGGGCTCTAATAAAAGTTTGAAATCCATTGTAGTAGCTGATTTGTAATCAGCAAGCCTGCAAAATTCTTTCAGTTTTTACTATTAAATTTGGTATTAATTATTAATTTGGTATTAAATTTCCATGTGATTTTGTAATACTTCCAGGTAACATTCTTTGACTACTTACTGGTGCCAGCAACTTTTCAGAATTCCTTATTAACACAATCCTCACTGCAAGCCATGAGGTAGTATAATTATTAAAACCTTTCCTATTTTACAGGCAAAGAAAATGAGGGAAAGAAAATGAGTAACTAAGACAAAAATATATCTCTACAAGTTGTAGAGCTGGAAATTGAACCCAAATAGTTTCAGAGGCAGCATTCAACCATATGCTGCTACATCTAAAATTCTGTCAATAATTTTTTTAAGGTTTTTTTTTTTTAACGATCTATTTATTTATACAAGCACTGGGTACAGTCAGAAGCACGGAAGGGTGAGAGAATTAACCAAGCCAGAGCGGGGAACAGAACAGGCAGACTGATGAAATACACTGCTGAGGGGCGCAGCCGGTGCAGCAGGAGAGGTCCGTCGTGCCATGTGGGACTCTCACTGGTGGCCGGGGATCGAACCGGCGCTGCAGATGATGCAGGCAGCTTTGCAGCCCAGCGCTCAACTGCTGCGCAAACAGGGGAGGCCCTAAAGTTTTAAACTTACCTACAGTCTTGTAGCTCTCTTCCCTTAATGTTATAAAATTATGTACTTTGGGTGGTGAATATTGGCAAAAACAATAGTAAGGGTCCATTTGACTTAAAACTAGCAACATTTTTTTTTTTTTAAGATTTATTTATTTATTTATACAAGCACTGTGTACAGTCAGACGTATGGGAGGGTGAGAGAATTCACCAGGGCCAAAGTGCAGAGTGGAACAGGCAGAGTGACGGGGATCGAACCGCACTGCAGAGGTTGCAGGCAGCTTCGCAACCCAGTGCTCAACCACTGCGCCACCGGGGAGGCCCCCAAACTAGCTACATTTGAGAAAACATTAAAGGGGGCAGGAAAGGAATATTCAACACATCTATTCAGACCATCAACTATTCCTAGTGTCTCTTCATAGATCTCAAGGTTTTGATTTAATAGCAGAAACTTTGCACTTAAAAAATGATCTCTGCAATAAAGAATCTTCCTTTATGAAATTAAAATTTCCTATAGTATTTGTGATAGGAGGAGTGAAATACAGATCTCATAGCAAATGGAAGATGAAGAATGGAGTTATACAGATTAATAAAAAGATTTCTTCAATTGTAGTTCAGTTGAATTTTGTCACAAATTGCCCAGTGTTTTCTCTGAGATCAAACTTGCTCTAATTAGCTTCCAAGGAAGGCAAGTGAAAATGGATGACGGGGAAATCAGAAAGAGAATTCAGCTGAATGGTTGAAGTCAATGCAATCAAAACATCAACAATAAACACCAAATTCCTAGTCTTCCTCTCTTTTTTCCTTTTAATGCATGTTGTGGCACGCACAGACTCATCTACAAATTCAACAAACACAAATATTACTTTGACAGTTTCTACTTTTCAAGGAGCTTCCAATCTCTTGGCAACAAAAATTGGAAACTATCATTTTTTGAGTGTTCTTTAGCAGACATTTGTCCTCGCTTAAATTAGTCTTTATTTCAGTCTGTGAGATTATTCCTGCATTAAAAAAGTGAAATGTAGGGCCTCCCCAGTGGCGAAGCAGGTTGAGCGCAGTGCTGTGAAGCTGTCCGCAATCTCTGCAGTGTGGGTTCGATTCCCAGCCAGCCAGGGAAAGTCCCACATGGCATGGCAGATATCGCTGCTCCCCTCAGCATTGTTTTTGGTCCATCTGCCTGTTCTGCTCCCTGCTCTGTCCCTGGTGAATTCTCTCAACCTCCCGCAACTCTGGCCTATACCCCAGTTCTTGTATAAATAAATAAATCTTTAAAAAAGTGAAATGTAGTTAAAATAATTTATTTTAAGAGATTGAGTACTAGGTATGATCCAGATTCTCTGAGCCAAGCCTGATAATTTTCCTCTTTATACTATTTCAACATGTTAAACCCTCTCTAAATGCAGTCTCCCCCAAACACTTATATATTTGTACACACACAAGTCTAATTCGTCCATTATTGTGATTCTTTGAAAGAAATATATCTACCCAGCCATTTCCATTCATTATCTTACATTTGCTATGAGATCTTTATTTCACTATTATAGAACATTGGGAATATTTAACCTAACACAGGGACTTTTGTTTTCTTACTTTCAGTTCATCTCAAATCTTGAAAATTTCCTTCATATTTAACAGTCACACACATTTTTCATATTTCATTTTTAAGTCTTCACTATGAATAGTTAAATTTAAAGCCCACTGCAAATGCCTAATGGACCAGAAATAATTCAGTTTTTAGAGAGAATTTAGCAAAATCACCATAGAATTTAAAGACGAATGGGGGCCCCTGGTTGAGTTTTTTGAAGTAATAATCCTATCCTTAAGCAATCCTTGGGATATTGATTCCCACAAATATAGGTGATGATAGGTAAAAGCATTATGCATAAAGAATAAAATGAGAGATGAACTTATACGATAAAATCTATTTTGGAAAACTCAGATTATAAGCTTCTTTGAGACACAAGGACAATTAACTCAAAATAAGTAAAGGTTCATTTAGATGTAAGACCTGAAACCATAAAATAATAGAACAAAACACCAGCAAAACACTCCGTGACACTGACTTTAGGGATTTCTTTGTGGATTCAAGGCAAGAGAAACAAAAGCCAAAGCAAACAAATGGGACTACATCAAAATAAAAAGCTCTGCACAGCAAAAGAAACATCATTAAAGTGAAAAAACACCCAACAGAATGGGAGAAAATATTTGCACATCATGTATCTGATAAGGGGCTGGTATCCAAGATCTACAAAGAACTCATACAACTCAACAAAATGAAAACAAATAACCAAATCAGAAAATGGGTACAAGATCTAAATAGACACTTTTCTAAGGAAGACATACAGATGGCCAACAGGCACGTGAAAAATGCTCACCATCACTTGTTAGGGAAATGAAAATCAAAACCACAATGAGACATCATCTCACATCTGTAAGGCAGGTCCCTATCAAAAAGACCAGAAAAAACAAATATTGATGAGGATATAACGAAAAAGGACCATCATACACTGTTGAGAATGTCAGCATCTACCCTGATAGCTTTACCACCTAATACAGCACTTTCAGTATTAAGTACAGAGTGTGTCACTTAGTTTTTGGTCAACAAAGGTCCCAATAGTTTATACCCTATAGCTTCTGTGTGTCAGGATAGTCTATGTAGGTTTATGACACTTGGACAATTATGAAATCACCTAAAGTCACATTTCTCAGAACATATCCTTTTGTTAAGCCACTTGTGACAGCATTCTGTAAATATTTGTTGAATGAATGAGTGAACAAATGAATAATGAATAATTAATAATGAATAATGAATGGATAATGAATAATGAATAATTTCAGATTAAGTGAATTACTCAATTTCAAACAACTAGTAAGTGATAGAATTATGACTTTAATAAGCCATTTGTTTTAACCCTATTTAGACATAAATTGTAGAATCTACAGAATCATTATAGGACTTCTTGAAAAACTTGACTTTTTG
Source organism: Talpa europaea (assembly GCF_964194135.1). Taxonomy (NCBI): domain Eukaryota; kingdom Metazoa; phylum Chordata; class Mammalia; order Eulipotyphla; family Talpidae; genus Talpa; species Talpa europaea. Next base: position 58,562,328 of record NC_140080.1, on the reverse strand, counting down.
AAAAATTTCTTGGGTGTTCCTTAAGAAGTTTGTTTTAGGGTTTTGAAGAGAAACAGAAAAGGTAGAAAAGGTAAGGTGTATATATTTACACATACCTATACATACATACAGAGAGAGTGAGAGAGAAAGAAACACACAGAGACACAGAAAGACACATTATAAGGAATTGCTCTTGTGATTATGGAAGCTGACAAGTCACAAGATCTTCAGGGTAAGTCAACAAGCTGGAGCCGCAGAAGAGCCAATGGTGAAGTTCAAAGCCTAGTATGAAGGCCCAAGAAACAGAAAGAGATGATCTCTCCATTCTAGTTGGGAAAGGAAAAAAACCAATGTCCCAGTTTGAAGGCAGCCAGGTCTCCTTGGGGAGGGGAATTCTTTTGGTTCTATTCAGGCTTAGGGAGGAAGTCTGTTCACTCTGTTTACTCATTTACATGTTAATCTCACTCAGAAAACTTCCTCACAGATGCACCTAGAATATTATTTGATCAAATATCTCAGCACTCTGTGACCCAGGAAAATTGACACATAAAGTTAGTTTGACAAAAGTTTACCATTTACAGTAATGTGGTCACTTGACTATCCCAAATTTATTCCATTAAAACATCATATATTTCGTTCTGAACATGTATTCCTTTCATTGCGGTAGTACAGCATGATAATGAAACACCTCTGCTCAGGTTCAAATTCCAGTTACCAGATGTATGACCTTGCACCAGTTCCTTTATCCATAAGCTGGGAATAATAATTGTTCCTCCATCATGGAGTTGTTGTTATGGGAATTATATAAAACAGGTATTCAATAAGAGATGGCTATTGTTTAATAAGAGATATTAATAAAAATTAAATGATTGTGACATACTATCACTTCTTTGACAATTTTCTTTTGAAATATCAACTTATATTTATAATTTCAAATACTCAGCAAAATAATGATTTCTTTTATGACAGGGACCATTCACTTACGTTTCTGTATTTAATTCCTAGTGTAATGCCTGATAGACTATGATAAAAATTTTAGGAATACTTGTATATTGTGTGTCATAAAATACAATTTAAAATATTTGAATTCTGTAACCCTAAAAGTATACACACTTTGACAATAACCATTTTTTTCCTTATGAACAAATGTTATTTTAATTAGAAGTAAAACATTTGGTGAAGTTATAACAGAAGGCAGATATTTTCATTTACTTAATATTTTAAAATTGTTTTGCCTTATAAACTCTAGGTCTAAAACACTTTCTATAAACCACTAAAGACATCATGGATTTTCCGTTGGCCCAATTAATAAAGTATGTATTTTGTTTGCATCACCGTATCTTTAAATCTCAGTGGCATAAATATGACTCTTTATATATTTCAAATTATTTGCACATATTGTCACATTTGATTTTTATACCAATCTTGAAAAGTGGGTAATCAGATGTCACTAACTCCATTTTATAGGCAAAGAAAAGGAAGAATGAGAAGTTCAAACTAGTATGCTAAACACCAAGCATCAATGACAGAACTAGAAGACTTTTATTTAGGATGCTTTCTACTGCACAGAACTCCATTAGATTAAATTTCAAATGCTTAAGTAAAACACATCAGCAAGGTTGTCAATTAGCTGATTTTTCTTCAATACATGTGGTTATTAGGTAACATGTATCCCATGTTAAAATCTCTAAGTGTTGTTTTGATAGAAATGCAAAATGAACCTTCTCCAGACCACAGCAGCAACACCGGGAGAGGACGATCACAGTAATTAATTATATATTCTGGAGTATCCCTGAGGATATCTTGGTTCACTAAATGTTACATATACTCCAAATGATAGCCTTTCTCATATTAAAGTTAGAGTTTTGGGTTTGTCATGATTACCTTTTTCTATATTACTATAGTATTTTTCCCTGTTGATATGGTATTATTTACTATAGTGCCTTAAACTCACTCAATTATTTTTAAGTAGGAGCATGGTATTCAGTGGAAATGAGAATAGTTTTTACGATTTGGTGTAGGATTCATATCTCTAATACCAACTTATGACTCACATCTTTTTTATTGAGTTTATCTTGGTAAGATCACAGTTATAATTACCCCAAGTCTGCCACTCTGGTGGTGTAGTTATTTTATGCCATTGCATAATTTTATGCTGCTATTTCATCTCTCAGTCTGAAAGGCTGGTAAATTGCAGTTGGTTCCCAAAGCCCCCACTGGAATGGCTTCCTGGTAATTTTGTGTTTAAGAGCTTGTCATTCACTTCTTTTGTTCCCTGCTCTTACAGTACCCAGAACAATGCCCTGCACGCAGAAGGTACTTAATGTGTTCTTGAGCAGTGAATATATAAATGAAGCTCTGTGCTATAATAAAAAACTGAAGCCTGCCTTGGGAAAGTCTGGGATAGGCGGGTGGTAAAATACTCTCTTTGTTAGAAGTAAAGATGCATAGGTACTCAACACTGGGGCATCAAAGATAACAATCTTGTGGGACAACTGGTGAGAAGCAGGAAAATAATGAGAAAATGGAGGAAAGGCAGGCATAGAGCAGTCTAGGGAAATGAAAGCCAACTTTAACCATGAGACTAAAGGCAAGAGGGAGTTAGGGAAGAGGATGATGTCATCAGAACAACAATAGAGGAAGACAGCTTGGCAGCAGCTTTTGAATAGACTTTGAAGAAAAAAAATTAGAGAGAGGGGAAAAAGGATATGGGGACGGGAAGTCTGCTCCAAACTCAGCATGACATTCGGAGCGGGTGGGGTGCTTCCTGTCACAGCTTGATGGTGAAAACATCTGGTCACCTTTTATAATAATGAGTCTTTGGAAACTTAAGCTTTCTCAAGTGAGCAGATTGTGTATGGACTCCAAGGTCTAAGAGCTGTTGCTGGTAGGCAGGGCTATCTGAAGAAAGGAAAAATGCAGATGGAAAAAGAAACTTCCCTAACATTGAAAATACTCCCACTAGTTTTTTCCCATAGATACAACTGTACATGCTTTATGTGATTTTGGAATTTATTGGTTTTCTGTTAAAATTAAAGTGTTGTTAATTCTCTTTCAATTCAATGATCTCAAATAATGAAACATAGCTAACAGATTTACAAAGAAACCAATTTCTTCCAAAGTCAATGACTTTCAGGAGTAATTTTTCTGTTGCATTGCCTCATTTTTGCAAAGTTCCACACCTTGCTTCATTTACCATATTGGACATAATTTTCCACAACACAATTGTGCCCTCTAGTGTTTCTAAGTATTTAATGAAGTTTGCTTTGGAGTTTTAAAAGGATTTGAAAAGCCAAAGTTGATGCCCTCTTTATCATCTCTATGTTACCTGCTATATTAGTACATGTGCGGCTATGTTATGATAATAAAAACCCTGTAAATCCCAGTGGCTTGAAAAACACAAATTTACTTCTTGAAACCTGTAACCAATGCAGGTTGGTCAAGTTAATCTACAAGTAGTGTCTTGGGGACCCAGTTTTCCCACACCTGCCAAAGTCACCAGGACCGGCAAATAGAAAGGTGGGAGGCAAACCACAGCCTGGAAGTGACACATGTCACCATGCACTTTCTAAGTGGCCAGAACCAGTCACCAGGACCCAGTCCAATGGCACGGCAAGCCTGAAGGACATGGAGAAACATGTGGATATTCTGTAGCAGCACGCTTGTGTAACAACAGCTGGGAATAGTCATATTGGCCAATAGCTTTACTATTCTGCAAAATATCTTTGATTTGAAATTTTGCAATTGGAGGGCATTCACCTAAAAAGAAGATAACAGTAGCCACTTTAATATGAATAATTCTTCAGTTTTCAATATGAAATTCAAAATTAAATATTCCATTTGTATAATGGCAGAAAGGTTAAGGACAGATTTTTATATTACAGCTTCTGTTCTGATTGGCTTTTGTATAAAATAAATGTGCCTTATTTCTTTATTCCTTGAGAAAACTATCATCCTCCTCATTCATATATTCCTTAGATCTAAGTTATAATTTAATTTAATTTTTTCCAACTTAATTTGAATTTATCTGAAAACTGTTCCCTAAACTGTTCGTCTTACTGATTTTACATCGGAGAAGTATATTACATTTACTTAGGAAATTTTGCAAATTTTGTCTATAGTAGGCAAATATATTAAAGGAAACTTTATAGTTACCTATTGACTGTCGAGTTTAATGCCTTTTTTAATTTAAAAATGGTGGTAAATATATATATATATATAATTTACATTTTAACCATTTTAAATGTATTATTTGCATTTTACATTCTTGCCTTACAATCATCATCACTGTTCATCTTCAGAGATTTTTCGACTTCCTAGACTAAAACTCCATGTGCATTAAACAGAACTCCCTTTTCTTCCTCTTCCCAGTCTTGGCAACCCCTATTCTACTTTCTGTCTCTATGAATCTGACTACTCTAAGTATCTCACGTACATGAAATAACACAGCATTTGCCCTTTTTGACTGGCTTATTTCACTTAGCATAATGTCTTCAAATTTCACTTATGTAATGTGTCAGAATTTCCTTCTTTTTAAAGGCTAATATTCCATTGTATGTTTAGAGTTTTCTTATCCATTTATAATGGCTCTTTGACAAAATCACATTTATTTTGTTTATTCATTTAATTCTTTAATCATATTTTGAGAGTCTTTTATAGTCTGTAGCACCTCTTGATTAGAGAGACATAAAGTTGTTCAACTTTTGGTTGTCTTCTGTTCTTAGTCTGTATATCTGATATATCTGGCTATCTCTAACTTCATTAAGGACTTCTGGCAAAGCTCTATTTCTCAAAGGAATTTTTTTTCACCATACCTAATGGTGTTCTGGGGACAAGCAATTTCAGTATTTAACCTCCAAAAGAAATATGTTACATGATTAAGCTCTTCAGTTTTCTATCTTGATATTTTAAGAGGCTATTTAAATTTAAATTTAATTTTAAAGAGGTTTTTATTGAGGTAGCACTGATTCATTATAGTATATGGATTTCAGATTACAACATTATAAATCAGCATCTGTATATACTACATTGTGGTCATCACCATAGTCTAATTTCTAAACTTTACCATACAATTGGCCCCTTTTACTGAGCTTACCCAGTCCCTGACCTGATTTTTAAAAGTGATCTTAAATATGGGATAGCTGTAGAATATTAGGCACTTTGTAACCTGCTTCACCATGTTTCTGAAAGTCATCATAACTTTATTATAGTTCTATTGCTAACAATATTATTAACCTTCCTATAATAATAATAACAGCCACTAGGCACCAATCTACGTATTTGATACACACAATTAATGACGATGTTAGTTTTTGAACTAGAAAACATGGGTGCAAAAGCAATATAGAAAGAGAAAATCTTAACTCAAATTTGGACATTTTGGGTTTCAAATACCTGAGAAAAGCAAGTGTCTAGTGGAAGGTAGCTGGTGAGAAATGTGAATTAGTGTCAGAACTTAGGAGCATTGCCAGAGCTGAAGGTAGATTTGGAATGAAAGATGTGTAGGTAACTGCTGTAGCTGCAAAGAGATTTCTAAGGCAAAGAGAATGCAAAATGTTCACTTAACCTAGTTCTGAGCTGAGCCTGGGGTCTGAGTAGGGATTAACAGGCAAGACGGCAGAGATGTTTGGACGAAAGAAATAGTGATAGCATGGAACCTATCTGTTCCCTGGAAATCCCTGTTTTACTTTGCATCTCTGTGAATTTGACTATCTAGATACTACATATAAATGGAATCATGTAATTTATCTTCTGTGTTGGCATTATTAGGAGGTCAGTGCCTGGCACTCAGTGGCTCTTATTGTGGTTGTGCAGCCAAATCACTTGAGGAATTTTGAAAACAAAACAAAACAAAACAAAACAAAAAACACCAAAAAACAAACAAAAAAAACCCCCAAACTATAAATGGTTGAACACCAGCACCATCAATTTCTAGTCACATAGTCTGAGGTATGGGTCAAACACCTACAATGAAAAAACCAAGTGAGAACATGTTCTGTGGATTCTGTGGAAGTAGACCACAGGCGGACAATGTCAACAGCACTGGGGAGGCCGGGTGGAGGCAAATGAAAGTGCTTCTAAGAGGCTTAGAGGTGAGAGGGCTAAGGCGTAGCTACTGGGTTTGGGCAAGGAGGTTTTAGGAGGCCCATCAAAAAGCAGTTTCAGCAGAGGTATGAGGAGGACTAATCAGAGGATCAAGTTGTCTGAGACACTGGAGAATTTGTGATCAAAATTATGGATAAAAAGGGGAGGATTCAAAGGTGGATGGAGAGACTGAGGAGGAATGATTAGATAGAAGGGATGGAATCGGAGGGACTGACAGCTTTGATGTTGTAAGTGAAGCAGCAGGCAAGGCACCAGGGAGTTAAGAACAGGCTTTGGAGACTGCAGCTGCTCAGATCCCAGCTTGGCCCTTTCCCTGCTCTGTGATCTCTGTGCCTCTGGTTTTTCATCTGTACAATGAGAATTTAAAATACCGTTTTCTGTCCTGTGGACTGTGAAGGTTAAATAATTTAGTCGATGTAATGCTATGAGGTCAGTGTCTGGCACTCAGTGAGGACTCAGGGTTGTGAAGCCACAGGAAGCAAAAGCTGGGCCTGATGACTGGGCCGGCTCAGAGGGGAATGCCAAAGCTGGAAACAATTAATTTGCAGGGCCTCCCTGGTGGCGCAAGGGGTTGAGAGCGACCTATAACGCTATCGCAGCCTCTGCAGCACCAGTTCAATCCCCGGCCAGTTCAATCCCCCTGCTGCTCCCCTCAGCAGTGTATTTCAGTCATTCTGCCTGTTCTGTTTCCCACTCTATCTCTGATGAATCCTCTCACTCCTCCCCAGCCCCAACCTGTACCCCAACTCTTGTATGCATAGATGAATAAATCTTTAAAAAAAAAACCAATTTGCAGCAGAACCTATTAGAGGTTGTTTGATTTCCTTGGCCCTATTCAGCAGTAGGAAGAGACAAAGGTAGGGCTGTAGGGAGGGAGGGGCCTAAGAATTGCAAGTGTCACCCCAAATCTGGCCTAGTGGGTCACATTTGCCTCAGGCAGAGTTGATGAACTGGGAGATCAGGGAGCACCTGAGGTGGAGATGTCTGTCATAAGTCTGGAGAAAGTCCAGGAGGAGGTTTTGTAGCTGTGAAGAAGGTGGAAATGCTGCAGGGGAGAAAGTTATTTTTAGAGAGAAATTCAATGCAACTAACCCACCTCCAGTTTGGTTTATTCCTCTCCAGCATTTGTTTTCAAACTCCTGGAGGGTTGGGGAGGGGGTGTGGTCTGGTCTGGTCCTGTTTCAACCATGTGTCTGCCACAATTCTTTCAATAGGAGGCACTACATTTTCATTATCTAGATATGGGGAGAGGATGAGGGTGTGGGAGAGTGGAAGAAATACATACTCCTTGCAACTTTTGTTACAATAAATGTTTAGGTTTTTTTTTTTCTCCCTTTGTTACTTGCTTGTTTGTTCCGGTTTGAAAAACACCCCCTTTTGGGGGAATTTATTTGGGATTGACATGGCCTTTGACCTTGCTTTTTTCAAGCAGCAGTGTGGTTTCGGCTGGGGCATTACCCCTCGTTGGATCTGTTTTCTTTTTTCCAAAACGAGTAGGCCACACTGGTTAATTATTTCCTGCCGGAACCGCAGCTCTGACTCTGAGTGCGGAGATAACGCTGCACGGCCGAGCGGCGCATCTGGTGGCTCGCGGGCTCCACCTTGTGGTAGAAACGGCTAGCGTCGTCAAGAGGCTCGGAGGCTGAGTAGGGCCCTGGAGGACTTCTAGAGGGGTTTCTATTTGCATAAAGAAAAGTTTCTCCAGGGGCAGGAGTGCCCCTCCAGGGTAAGAGTGATCCTATGTTAGAATAAACTGACGATGAGCTGGATATGACACAGTAGCCAGAATCTCATCATGGCAACCAGAATAACTCATCAGCACATGTGAATAATTTATGGCAGAAGAGAAAAGGCCAATAACATTAGCCAAAGCTTACTTGGAATCCACTCACTTCAGTTCTGTTTTCACAGTTACCTTGAAAATGACTCCATCTTCATACAGGCCTGCCTCATGAGTTTCCCAGTATAGTTGTCAAACTGATGCGAGTGTGGACTGTTTATGTCACAGCTCTTGTGGAGCTGAGATGAAGTCAGGGTCACTCTACAATGAGCCACAAGAGCCTCTTTTGTCCCCAGAGGATTTTTAAAATGACTGATTAGTAATATTGGAGAGCCAGGTGTATGATTCAGAGAAGTTATGAGAACACAGCTTATGGGAATGGCCTTGAATTATGAATTTCCTACCCATAGGCAGAAGGGGTATCTGCAACAAAAGTCTTTAGGAAACAAGTACAAGAAAATGATAATAGAGTGGAATTGGGGGGGAGTTTTCCTGTCATTGTGTTAATCCTTGAACCCTTGAAAAATGAGATCCAATGACTCTTTTTTGTATTGCACGTACCCACTTCCTAGATTTAGTCCTGTGCTTTTTTCCCAGCAAAACTTCAGACTAAAATTTTATCCTCCAGAGTTTTAAAAACTGCTTGCAAGAGCTGCTGCTCTTTATATTTGCTTATTTGTTGCAATGATATTTTAATTTTAAAGTATTTATTAATGCTTATTTAATATTTTAATCATCAATTAGTTTTATTGACTTTTCATTCATTTATGTAACTACATAATTTCGGGAGTACAGCTTTGCTCCTAGACATGTGCGCGTGCGTCACTACCTAGCACACACCTCCATGGCAACTACGCTATCACATTACCGCTTCTATCCCCTCCTTGACTTGATTCCTTTATATTTTGGGTAGTTTTACTTCCTCTGTGATGAAATTTGTGGATTAAAAACTATAATATCCCATATTTAGCCTGATATTAAACCATTCACCCACCCTTATAATTCTGTAAGTGAGTGATTCACATCTTTAAACAGAGAAGCAAACTTGATCCTATTTTTCACATTACTGTCTTGGTTCTCCTTGTCCAGTCTGAGCCGACCTTATTAACAGGACAGGGTATGTACTCTGCATTCCCACATCTGACAACAACTCCTCAAACGATTCCATTAAGGCTGTCAGCTCAATCATGCTACTGAAACTACTAAATTTACGATCGCCGTATTCCAAGGGTGTTTTCTGACCCCTCTTACTTAACCTCGCTGTGGCACTGTGATCACCTTCATCTTTTAAATATGCCCTTTATTGTGACACCAAATTTCCAGTCTCTTCTCCTTTCTCTTTAGAAATTTCTTCTCTGTTTCCTATTTAGGCTTAAGCGTGGGCACCTGTGCCATTACCAATCCCCTACTGAGTGCAATGTGCTGTAATCTTCTGCATAAACTATCTCATTTGATTCTCAGAGCAACCTTATGAGGTAGGCCTTTAAACCCCCATTTTATATGAGACTGAAGTTTAAATAAGTCCCTGAGTAACAGATTCAAACTCAGATTAACTGTCTTCAGAGGTTAAGCTCTTAACCTTTGATATTATAGTGGATCTTCTCTGTCATGCACCTGAAGTTTGAACTGCCTGAAGGTGCTGAGCACAGTCCTCTTACTTCCCTTAGGAAGTATTAGATGCATCCTGGAATTCAGATATTCTTTTCATGCCCATACATGTGAAGTCATGAGTACAGTCATTCCATATAAATAATTACTCCTTGGGTAACTCTACATTCATGTTCTTTAGGCCAATCTCTACATGTTCAAAACCACCCCCCCCTTTTTTAACTGTGGAAAAACACAGCATGAGATGTGCCCACTTAGCACAATTTTAAGCATAGAATGTGTTGTTGTTGACTGTTGTCAGTCTTATCAAAGCCCACTGAGTCCTATAAAGGTGGACCTTAACACTTCCAACCCTCATCACCTTGTTCTTATACTTGCTCACTGCACTCCAACCACACCAACCTACTTTGTGTTCTTTGAATATGTCAAACTCAATTCTGCTTCAAACCATTGCATGTGCTGTTCTCTTTTACTTCAGTGCTCTTACTGAGGCTTATTTCACAATTGGCTCCTTTTCCCCCCCAAAGATTTATTTATTTATGCATATCAGAACTGGGATACATGCCAGAAGGGTGTGTGGGGGTCAGAGGATTCACCAGAGATAGAGCAGGGAGCAGAATGGGCAGATCCACTGAAATATACTGCTGAGGGGAGCAGCGGATAAGACAGGAGTGGTCTGCTGTCATGTGGGTAGCTCCCTGGCCAAACAGGGACGGGACTTGTGCTGCAGAGGCTGCGGATAGCTTCACAGTGCTGTGCTTAACCCCCTGCTCCACCAGGGAGACCCACAGTTGGCTCTTGCTTATGTCTCAGTTTAATTGTCATCTCATAGAACCATATCTGATCATATTATCTATGTCATTTTCTTTTCAGTTTTTAAAATCATATTGTCCTCTATAATTATCTTGTTTGCTTGATTATTATCTTTTCCCACTAAAACATAACCCCTGCAAAGTCCATTTACTTTCACAGAACCACTATGAACACTGTGAACACCATTTAGGGTGTCTAATTGACCTGGGCAAATAAGATAAAGTCAAGTCTCTCTATTTACCCACCAGGATGAATAACATTTAGCAAATTATCCAGTGCTGTCTGTTGTGTTGACAACACTGCACTGAAAAATGGACATCATGGAGCAAGCTGTAGGATGCAGGATGCTACTGAAGAGCAAGATCCTGGACTTTTTATTGATAGAATAATCGTACAGCATCAGTTGTGAGGGGAAGGAGGACAAAAAGAAAAGGGAGGGGTGAAACTAGAAAATGTGTTCTGTCATTTGTAGTATAAGGGATTGTGAGTCTGCCTTTCAGGCACTTCTCATCTGCTTGATGACTTGGTATTGTAATTGAGATCAAGCTCTAGATCCCCAGCCATGGTTTCAATCTTATCAACAAGGTGCTCCACTGACCATCTTCTGGGGTCCCTTGTGATACATCGGTTCTCAGCCCCCTGGGTGTTCCTGGTCATACCTCAGGATGCATGCCCTTCTCAGAGTGATCAAGATTTCTGCTCTTGATTAATTTGAAAGGCACCTTGTAAGGTTTACCTATGACTGATTGACTTGCAGTTCTGACCTTGTATAGGAATGCAGAATTGCAGGTAACAAAATGGTGGCTGAATAGGCTGTTTAGGAGTAGCAGACACACAGCTGTCATATAGGTTGGCAGAGGAAATGATTTTGTCTGTCTTATTCATTTCCAGAACCTGGAACAATGACTTGTAGATATTGAACTCATAAAATATTTACTGAATGACTGGAAGGGAACAATGCAGCTGCAGAACAGGTTTATACTAGAAAATAACCAAGGAGTCCTTAATATTTTTGAAGGAAGATTACACATAGATTAAACTAAAAATAAAAAATTTACACGTGCCCATTGGCTTGGGCATACCCTCCTCAGCGCTTTATCTGCAGGTTCATTCCACAGCTTCCTTCCCCTTAATAGCCATGATAAGCTGCTATTGTTATGATTCACTTCACAATGGATAACTCTAGAGATTCTTGATAGTTAAACTCTGACTACAAGTTCAGGACCCACAAAACACAGGGAATGCTGCTCTTTCTGGCTATGTTTTAAGTGGTGTGAAAGGATGGTTTGTATTTTGAAACTCAAATGAAGATGCCTTAAACACCCACATTTTTCCCCCAAAAGTGACTTGATGAGAATCCAGAAAAAAGTTGTTTAGTAACATCAGTTCTCTCAGTTCGTGTGAGAATTTCCCCATGAACATTTCCTTGTCATTTTTTATTTGAATACTCACTTACATAGGAATTCAGTAGCAGCTCTGGAATTTCTTTGACATGCTTTTTGATGTCTATCTCAACCACTTGGCCGCTTAGAGTAGTTCCTCTTAGATTTCCATCTTAGCTTTCTCTTTTTGAATGACCTATTCCTTTTATTAGACTTCTCACCTGCCCCAGATTCCATTTCATTAATTATATAGCCATTTGCTTCTGGTTGATTTCTTACTGTGTCCTTTCTCCTCTCCATTCTTTTACAAGTGTAGCCCAGCTGTTCTGAGGAGCCCTCCCATCCTGGTGGTGATAGTGATGTAGCAACTGGAATCACTTCTCTAGATCTCTGGGGCATATGATAATTTTTTCTGGTTCTAAGGTAGATGGTAATTAACATTCTTTTTTAAAAATTTATTTATTATATATACAAGAACTGGGGTGTAGGCCAGAGGTGCAAAGAGAGAGGATTCACCAGAGACAGAGTGGGGAGTAGAATAGGTGGATTTACTGAAATGCACTGCTGAGAGGAGCAGTGGACGAGACAGAAGAGTTCTGCTGTGCCACGTGGGTCAGCTCCCTGGCAGGGGATCAAACTCGTTCCACAGTGGCTGCCAATAGCTTCATAGTGCTGAATTAACCTCTTGTGCCACCGGGGAGGCTGTACAAAGGAACAATTTAGAAAGCCAAACCAAGCCAAACAAAATCCAAGAGACAGAGTTATTGATTTTTTTCCTTATTTAATCTTCTGGAGAATAAATGGTAGGTGATGGGGATGGTGGGATGAACTTGGTTAACTTCAAGAACTAATGATTTCTCCTTGTCCATATTCTTGATCAGTTCTATTTGACCCACTTTAAGATGCATATGCCTGTTATTTCTTTTTTTTTTTAAGATTTATTTATTTATTTATTTGTTTGTTTGTTTGTTTATGTATACAAGCACTGGGTACAGTCAGAAGCGCGGGAGGGTGAGAGAATTCACCAGAGCCAGAGCAGGGAGCAGAGCAGGCAGAAGGACCGAAGTACACTACTGAGGGGAGCAGCGGGCGGCAGGAGAGGTCTGCGCGCCATGTGGGACCCTCCTCCAGTGGCCGGGGAGCAGCTGGGGATCGAACCGGTGCTGCAGAGGCTGCGGGCAGCTTCGCAACCCAGTGCTCAACCGCTGTGCCACCGGGGAGGCCCTATGCCTGTTATTTCTGTGGGTTTAGAACCCTAAGGTCTTTGGAACACATGTGACAAGCTAATTAAGCCCTTATTAGCTTACTTAATAATTTTAGTAAACTTGGCCATTGGGCCATCTGAAGGGCAATCCAGAACCCCCAAATCTTCCTATTCTAAATGGGTTTGGCCATCTACCGCATAAAGATAAAACATTCCTAGTGCGTAAGATCTTCATAGAAATAGAACTTTAATACAATTAGTATTCAATAGAGGAAGAATATAGTTAAAGTACTTTCCCCATAAAACTCCCAAAGTTATCCATCCCCTGGTGGTTAAATGCCAACCAAATAGGATTGGCCCAAAGCTGGCCACTGAGGCCCAAAACCTTGCCACAAGTCTAAGACACTTTCTGGTAGGGAGCAACAGAAAAGGCAGAAGGGGTCAGGCAAATCTGGAAGGAAAAGAACAATTTCAAAACACAAGTCAAGATAAAGGCTGCAATTGTCAGCCTCCTACCTGCCTCTCACCCACATTTTCCTCAAGTGTCTCCTACCATGTCCCCTAAGTGCCTGGTATAAGTCCAAGGCTGAGAAGGAAGCAAGGTTTCTTCTTCACAGGTCTCTCCACTCTGTGTGCCTCTTCCAAGTCTTCTCCCTCCTTTTCCCAGGCTTTTTTAGCTTCCCTTTGACACTCAGCTCCACTCAGCTCTTCCTTGGGTGGGGCAGGGAACCTGGAAGCTTTCCTTTCTATGGGAATCACGCTGTTAAGGGATGGGCGACACTGGGGTGCTCCAGGCTTTATTTTTTTTAAAGATTTATTTATGTATGTATACAAGAACTGGGGTACAGGCAAAGGTGCAGAGGGTGAGAGGATTCACCAGAGACAGAGTGGGGAACAGACAGGCAGATTGACTGAAATATACTGCTGAGGGGAGCAGTGAGCAATACAGGAGAGGTCTGCTGCGCCATGTGGGTACCTCCCTGCTGGGGATTGAACTCGTGCTGCAGTGTCTGTGGATAGCCTCATAGATTGAATCTTTACCCCTTGCACCACCAGGGAGGCCCATGCTCCAGGCTTTAATCATAGGAAGTCTGGTGTGGAGAAATTGCTTTCTCCAGGAATACTTGCGTAAACCTAAAGGAACCTATTTGGTCATGTAAATTTATTGTCATCAGATAATGACATTGTGTATTTATGAATACACATTTAAAAGGGTAGGTTGTTAGGAGGAAAAAGGGACACTTTATTTATTTATTCAAATTTATTTATTGTTATTGATGTACCATTGTTTTACATTCTTGCCAGTGTTTTGACAGTATAGGATGTCCTCCCTGGGGTATAATAATTGTGGCTCTCCCTTCACTGTGCCCCTAGAGCCCCCTACCAAAGTCTGTTATCTTCTTTACTCTTCCTAACAGCTCTGAAGGAGAGCAGAAATATTGAGTTGTTAATAACTTTTCCAGGGCTGCTTAATTAGTAGCTACTTCATTAGTAGCTAACTAGGAATTTGCCTAGTTTTCTGAAATTCAAAGATTGTACTTAAAACAATTTTATAGACATAGTAATTTCTTCCATGTTTTATGATATATATTTATCAACAAAGCACCTTTTTAAGAAGAGTATGAGTAGATCTAAAATTGTTTTTTGAGAAAAAAATTGTGATTCTGTTATCTTCTCTGAGAAAGTAGGATGCTCTGTTTCTGGCAAGACTCAGTAAATTTTCCCAGGGCTTTTGACCATGCCATCTGCATGTCTGAGATCTAAAATATATATATTTTTCTTCACCTAACAACACAGAAGAATGACATTTTAATTATTTGTCACTACGAATTGATTGCAACTCAGCATTTGCCAGAAGCTTACTCGTGAGGGTGTATGTGTGTGTGTATGTGTGTGTGTATGTGTGTGTGTGTGTGTGTGTGTGTGAGAGAGAGAGAGAGAGAGAGAGAGAGAGAAAGAGAGAAAGAGAAAGTGAAAAATTATGTGGGGAATTATATTTATTTGTTCTTTATATTTGACTGTATTATAGTAGGTGATCAGAAAATAATGACATTGTTTGTGTGTGTGCACATGTGCGTGCTGTGTTCTTGGTTCTCTTAGACATCTCTTTATAAACTGCAAAACAATACCACTAGACTAATCTATCATTTTGCTAATTTCTAGGGCTGTTTTAACAGAACCTGTAGTAATGGCTGGTGTCCTTTCATTTCTCACTCTTTAAAGTCTGACTCATGAAATTGGATGTTTGATGGAGGAAACTTATTTTTCAGAACAGAAGGCTAGTTCTTCGGTCCAATTACACACTTATTCAGACCTTCAGACTCATTAGAAAGATTATCAACTACATTATTCAGTGTATTTGTGTAAGCATCCTTGTTTGAAATTCCTGCAGGAGTCCAGTTCATCTTTATGAAAATTATTCTATTGGAAGGGAGAACTCTTACTAAATGGCATTGCTTTTTTATCTTGGTTGCTAGAAAATTCACCAGTACTCAGATATACTGCTTAACTAATTCCAAATGCTAATTACACATGAAATTGTTCTCTAAAATATTACATGAAAATTTTGTCACCTGTGTCTCAATATTTTGGAAGTTATCTAAAACAACCCCTTCCACTTTAATTTTTGAAAATAGACATAGTATTACCTCAGGATGATTTGCTAACTGCCAAGGGTAAAACTACTTTTAAGATGGAGAGATCTTACCCGTGGGCATCTAATGCAGCAACGTTAGTGGATATCTACCTAAGAGAAAATATATATTCACACAAGGACTTGCATATATGTTTATAGCAACATTATTTATAATGGCTCCAAGCTGGAAACAGTTGAAATACCCACTAACAGATAAATGGATATATGAATGTGATCTTTCCATATACTGGAATATTACTCTAATAAAAGGAAAAATCTACTGATACATGTCACAACATAGATGATCCTCAAGAACATTATAGTAAGTAAAGGTAGATAGGTAAAAATACTGCATAGTGTATGATTACAATTATATGAAGTGCTTGGAAATATTACAGAACCAGCAGGTAGATTAGTGGTTTTCAGGAACTAGGGGTAAGAATGAAGACTTACACTAAGTGAAGGATTTTTTGAGGTAAATAAATGTTCTAAAATCATATTATGGTGATGGTTTTACAATTCTGTAAATCTACTAAAAAGCATGGACTTGTACACTTAAAATGAATGAAATTTATAGTCTACAAATTATAACACAGTCGAACTAATTAAAAAAAGAACATGGCAGAAGTGATGTTGTGTGAATCTAGACTTCAACACACATTGTGTTTCACCTTCTCCTAGTTGAAACTTGTCCTGAGACTGTCATGGAGAATGGATGAACCAGTTAACATCTAGAATCAACCACTGGATACTTTTGGGTAGCAATGGGGCTCAGTGGTTGCTAGCAGCTGGAAGGGGGACTAGTATGCATTGAGCATTAGGAGAAAATAAGGGTAATGCACTGACGACATCATTGTAGTCCATTTCCACTCAGATTCATTTATGTCCCACCTTAGTTTTGTAGTATCGTGTCATCGATTCTTCTAGGTTGACCAGTCAGGAAAACATCCTTATTGCTTCATTCACAGTCATGCCAATACTCATGATTTTATCACCATTGAAATTTATATGAGTACTAATGGGGCTGAGTGCAATGTCATATGTTTACTGGCTATTTGCCTTATCTTTTCTGCTAATTGCCTGTTCATTTTTCTATTGTGCTATTTGTCTTTTTATATAATTTGTATGATTTCTTTTTTAAAAATTATTTATGCATACAAGAGCTGGAGTACAGGCCAGAGTTGCGGGGAGTGACAGAAATCACCAGAGACAGAGTAGGGAGCAGAACATGCAGATCTACTGAAATACGCTGTTGAGGGGAGCAGCGGGCGAGTCAGGAGAGGTCTGCTGTGCATGTGAGTAGCTCTCTGGCTGGCCAGGGATAGAACTCGTGATGCAGTGGCTGTGGATAGCTTCATAGGTTGTGTATTAACCCCTTCCGCCACCAGGGAGGCCCCCATGTATGATTTCTTAATGCATTTAATATATTAATCATTGGTGAGTTATGTGAATTACAAACATCTTTTAGTCTATGGTGTGATTTGATTTGATTTATGACACCCCTTTGGGAATCTATTGCTGCATAACAAATTACCACAAACTTAGCTGCCTAAAACAACACAAGTTCATTATCTTATATTTTTGTGGTTCAGGAGTTGACTTAGGTAAAACTCAGTTCTGCTGGTGTGTCCCTTACTCTCATAATACTACCCCATTCACAACACTTCTGACACCAAGTGTAAGTTTTATTTTCCTCCCTGCTAGAATCAGAGATTATCTATCTTTCTGTCTATCTATCTATCTATCTATCTATCTATCTATCTATCTATCTATCTATCTATCTATCATCTCATAAGAGTCCAGGCATAATTATGTGGGGTCCTATGCTCAAACTTTCACCAGAATTCTGTTTCTTATGACTGTAGGTTCCAGTTTTATTACCACTGGGAAAGCTCATATCCTACAGGTGCCCACCTTCCCTGCCACAGGGCGCTTTCCTAACCATGACAGTTTGCCCCTGTGAAGTGAGCAGGAGAATCTTTGTCATCCTCTGAATCTTTTCCTTTAGTAAGGGCTCAATGACTTTGAAAGCTCATCTGATTAACTCAGGCCCACCGAGGATGAATTCCCTTTTAATTAACTGAGTCAATTGATGAGGGGCCTTTAGAACATGTGCAAAATCCCTTCTGCTATGTGATATAATATAATTATGGAAGTAACTGTCATCAGAGACACAAGTTGCAGCCACACTCAAGGGGAGGGGATTGTACAGAGAATGTACAAAAGAGGGCAGGATTTTAGGATTTAAAAAATTTATAATTCTACCTATCATAACATTTCTTCTTTGGTTAACCCACAGCTCATTTTGTGTCTATTCCGAAAAGACATTTGCGTTGACTTGGGTAATGTCTTATTGAACTTTCTTATCCTTACCCTTTAGGCCCCTCAGGTCATGGAGGATCAAGATACAGAATGTATCACTGTATCTTGATCTACCTTCTTTTTTCCACCTTCTTTTTATCCACCTTCTTTTCAGGGTGGAACCAACAGCTAGCACCAAAAACATAGCTTGTATGTCAGACATTTCACTACCCTACTCATTACACAGGTGAATAACTTTTCATTAGCGTTCTCATTCAAAGTTGGGTATATCTTCATTCTCTCTCTTTTTTTTTTAATAGAGGCATGTTTCATTTATTTATTTATTTGTTTGTTTTTTGTTTATACATGCACTGGGTACAGTCAGAAGCGCAGGAGGGTGAGAGAATCCACCAGAGCCAGAGCGGGGAGAAGAACAGGCAGAAGGACCGAAGTACACTGCTGAGGGGAGCAGCGGGCGGCAGGAGAGGTCTGCGCGCCATGTGGGATCCTCCTCTGGTGGCCGGGGAGCAGCCGGGGATCGAACTGGCGCCACATAGGCCGCGGGCAGCTTTGCAACGCAGCGCTCAACCGCTGCGCCACCGGGGAGGCCCTATCTTCATTCTCTTTTAGGGTCTTCTTTGGCAAGTTAGATTTCTGAGTTATTTCATATACACTTAAATTGTTATTTTTAATGATGATTGGAAGAAGGGAGAGAAAACATTTTCACAGATTTTTTAATGGAAAAAGTAATTCAGTATTCTTTTAAGGGAAGCACTTTCGGGCAAAAAATTTTCCTTACAGTCTCCAAGATTATTACTTCAAATAAGAAGCTGGGTTAAAAGAAGAAAGATTTGCTCATGTTTGCATTTGAGATTCATGTACCTGAAAAACTGTTCAATTATTTGTAATATCATAAATTATGCAGCAGATTAGCATTTTTTGGTGATTCATTTTCTCCCTTATTAATTTCATGACTGTAATTTTTCAAAGTGAGGTTTAATATTGTGAACAATACAGTGATGGTAAGTATGAAGCAGGCCGATTCATCTTGGGTTAAGTGAGAACACCTTCATTTTCATAACTTAGATTATTATTCTTTTTATAAAGAGATTGAGCTAAGTGGTCTACTTCTGTATTTGCCCAGAGAGTTTATCAGGATGGTTAGTTAAAGAGGAAAATTTTTGTGTTTGACTGAAGGTAGCAACTTAGAATAAAGATCTCAAGAAACTTTTAGGGACTGACTAAATGAATTGCTCCCATGTTTCTATGAATTTATAAATGAACTAACTGAAAATGGAAAAAAAAATTAGTTACACAAATTCTTGAAATTTGAAAGCAGAACTGTAGCTAACACAAAGGAAGATGGGAACTAGGGGGCCAGAGAATTCAGTTGACTATAGTGGAGGATTATTGGTGCTATGGTGATGGGAACTTAGAGACCAGTTTTGATGATATATATGGTATATATGAAATAATAAAATTATGCTTCTTCTGTTTTTCTTAGTATCTATCTTTATATTTAGACAGATATTTATTTGAAACTACCTATTTAGAATTAACTATAAATAACACACCAAATAAATAAAACTATGAATCATTGGCTTTTATGAAAATTAAAATTTATTAATATGCTATAGATGAAAAAAAGCATACTCAATGTTGAATCCTATGATATAAAACCCAATGTCATAAACAGCTTATTTTCATAAACCGACTGAGAAAATAAATCATAAGAGGACTCATTTCTGGGGAGGAATTAATCATAATTTTAATAGATTTCACCTCATCAGTCATATGTGGATATTTACAAGAAGAATGAGCTTGTGGAAGATTTTAAAAATTAAGTTAGTTTGTTCCAGTTCTTAGTAGCCACAGCTCTGCCATGTTACTGCTCACTGTGGCCAGATCTTGTTTTACTTTATTTTTAAATGACTTGATGTATGGCTTTATAGATAAATGATTACAGTAAGTTTAGTTAACCTCAGTCACCTCACATAATTAGAATTTTTCCCCTATAAGGAGGAATTTTAAGATCTACTCTCATAGCAACTTTCAAATAAATGATGATAATCATTGTTAACTATTGTCATGTATTATTATCCTGTAAGTGGAAGTTTGTACCTGTTGGACTTTAACCCCTTTGGTTCACTCCCCCCCACCCCCGCACCACACACACACACACACACACACACACACACACACACACACACATCCTTGCCTCTAGCGACCACCAGATGGTTCTTTGTATCTATGCATTTGGTGTGGCCATACAGTATTTTTCAGTCTCTTATTTATTTCACTTTGTGTAATTCCTTTAAGTTCCATCCATGTTTTTGTAAGAAGCAGGTTTTCCCTCTTTCTCCTTTCTTGTGACTGAATTATATTCTATTATATAGAATTTTTTTATTACTCCATTAATCCATTTTTAAATCCATTCATTCGCAATGGACACTTGGTTTTTTTTTTAAGATTTATTTATTTATGCATACAAGAACTGGGGTACAGGCCAGAGGTGTGGGGGTGAGAGGATTCACCAGAGACAGAGTGGGGAGCAGAACAGGCAGACTGACTGAAACACACTGCTGAGGGGAGCAGCAGGCAAGTCAGGAGAGGTCTGCTGTGCCATGTGGTTAGCTCCCTGGCCAGCTGGGGGTGGAACTCCTGCTGCAGTGGCTGCAGATAGCTTCATAGGTTGTGTGTTAACCCCTTATTAACCCTATCAGGGAGGCCCAGATACTTAGTTTTTTTCCTTGTTTTGGTACTGTAAATAATGCTGCAATGAACATAGGGGTGTGGCTATCTCATTGAGATAGTGATTTGGTTCCCTCAGATAAATACCCAGAGGTGGAATTCAGGCTTATATGGTAGTTCTACTTTAATTTTTTGAGGAACCTCCATGTTGTTTTCCACAGCAACTGCATCAATTTTTATTCCCATCAACAGTGTACATCCTCACAAACACTTTTCTCTTTGAAAATTGCCATTCTCAATTATGTGAGATGATATCTCATTGTAGTGTTGCTTAGCTTTTCCCTGATGACGAGTAATGTTGAGCACGTTTTCATGTACCTGTTGACCATTTGTATATCTTATCAGATCTTATTTTTAATAGGAGCAGGAAATCTGAGTTCTGTTTTTCACTTTTAAAGATAGACTCAATTTTTACAGAGCATGATTTGGACCAAAGGAACTCCGTGTTACCCACTGGGGCTAGATGAGGAGATCTGTGAAGGGAATGGGTATTGATGGGAAATGGAGAGGGTTCAGGGCCCTGTGCTCCTCACCTCTGGCCCTTTCAGGAAGCCTCTTCATCTTCTGAACCACAGTTTCTATTCATACAAGAGGGGTCAGATGACATGACATCTAACGCACCGTCCTCTAGAATTCTCACACTCTGAAGAATTGCTTGCTCTACTTTATACTCAAAACTGGTGATTTTCTGTGTTTCTTGTGAGTCTTCCATTTAGTACATGAAACCTGGGAGTTACATGATTTCTCATTTATTTTTCTTATTCCCATTATTTTTCACATAGATGTTCTCAGAGCAGTAGCATGTTCTAGACCAGTTGTAGCTTATTGCTCTTCTGTTCTGACATTTTAGGCTTTTCAGGCATTCTGTTGTTCATTTTTGGCTTAAGAAATGAAGTCTATATAACATATAAAGAGAATTTGAAGCCTAATGGTTTCCTACCTTTCCTTTTATTTCATTTAATTTTGTGTAAAATCATCTCTAGGGTCATGATAATTATCAGATAATGAAGCTAAAATTAGCAGATAGGTAGTGAATTTCAGCTTTTCAGGCAATAAGTTTAGTTAATTCCATTTCATTTAATACTTCACTTTTTTTTTTTTTTTTTTTTTTTTTTTTTTTTTTTTTTTTTACTCCCGAAGAGACCATGTTCTTTTCTGGGTTTCCCTGATGATGCATAGACTCTGTGTCCCATTTCTGGGAGGAGAGTTAGTTGTAAGGAACTGGGTATCTCCTATTCGGTTAGTTTTTATAATGAGCACCCACATATAAGTCACACAAGAAGGAGTCATCTTAATGAATGAGTCATTTAATACTTCACTTTAAACTGTGAACAAATCTCAAAATTCTACCATTATTTGTAGTAATTCCAATTTTGCATGTTAAGGTGCAGAATTTGATTTTTTTTAAGTTATTGGGCCTCCCTGGTGGCACAGGAGTTAAAGTCTCAGTGCTATACTGCTATGCCAGTCACTGCAGCATGAGTTCGATCCCCAGCCAGGGAGTTAACCCACATGGCGCAGTATACCTCTCCTTTCTCACCCACTGCTCCCTTCAGCAGTATATTTCAGTCAGTCTGCTTGTTCTGCTCCCTACTCTCTCTCTGGTGAATCCTCTCACCACCTGCACCACTGGCCTACACCCCAGTTCTTGTATGCATAAATAAATAAATCTTTAAAAAAGAATAAGTTATTAATGATACTGGAAGAATTTTTGAACAATCTGGGCTTGTTATGTCATCTAAAAGTGTTCTATCACTTCAAAGAACCACACTCAGGTGTAAGAAAAATGGTTAGAAACAGGCAGCCTCATTGTAAAATTCTATTTAGCAATGCTAACAATTTGTCAAGGTCTCTACTTTACATATTTGTGTTATGAAAAGGTATCCTTAGCAACCAAGATCATTTCTTGTTATGTGAAAGAGACCCAGGCTGTTCTTCTAACATCTAAAGATTCAACTCTTGACATTGGATTTACTTTTCCTTCCCAATGATAATGAACACACATATGGAGAGACCTGACAGCAAAAGCGCAAAGCCCATGGTATTTGAATAGAAAGCAGAATTAGCTTTAGGCCACATGCTCGGTGTTCTCCACTTTGAGGCGCTCTCTTGTTATCTTTCAACAATCTTCCAGCAAAGCTGCCCAATAAAAGAAAGTCTGTCATTTCATTATGGCACCAGGGGAAGCTACTGGGAAAAAATTCTCATGGAGCATTAAAAACCTTAAAAAATGATTATTGCTGTGTAGTTCTACCTGAAAGCAAAATATTTATTCTTACAAATTGTCATTATTGAAAAAGAGCATGAAATGAGAAAAGAATGATTAGTCCCTAGGATCATAATATTTGGGCATATTTGAGAAGTAATAACTTGGAAGCTGGTTTCTTTTTATTTGTCTTTGTTTTTTAATTATTTATTGAAGTGCTATTTTATTATAACTTTGCATAAGTTTTAGGTGTGCATCATGCTTCCTAATTTTTATTCTGTAATGAATAATTTCTTCAATCTAAGGGAGGCCCTGCTTTTGTGGCGGTTGATTTTTTATAAAGCAGGTTGGGGAAATTTTCAGAAAGAGACTATTTTTTTTAATTTCCTTTGAGATGCTAAATGCCCTTCTCTTTTTCTCCTGAAGGAGATGGCAATATATGTCTAAATTGGAGCCCATGAAAGAAGTGATCTTTTGATGACAGCTAGGTTCAGCATGTTAGTTTGAGCCACGTCTGAGTCGTTTATGAATGTGACTAAGAAAAGTGGGAGAGGGAGATGAGTGTTAAAAACCAAACTCTCCCCTTTTGACCCATGTGTGGGTGGCCCTTTCTCACCTCTGCTTTGATATGCTTTAGCTCCTGTCTAGTAACAGAATTTTTCCTCGAAATATTCCTTCTTGCTTATATTTTAACCTTTATGCTGACAGAAAAATTAAGAATTTTTTTTTCACTTTTCTTGGCTGACTGACCATTGGGTGCTATTTACAATTCAGGCATGGTTTTGTATTCTAACCTGCTGCTCTCTAACTGGAATAAACAGCTTGGGGAATTTCATTCTGAATAAGGCTGCACTAGTTCACAGAGAACACTGTGTTTCTTCAAGATATGTAAAATAGGGGCCTCCTGGCACAGCGGTTGAGCGCTGGGCTGCGAGGCTGCCCGCAGCCTCTGCAGCGCCGGTTCGTTCCCTGGCCGCTGGCGAGGGTCTCCCCCCCACCCCCAGAAAAAAAAGTAAATGTAAAATAAAGAATTAACCCAGGCTGTGCAAGGTGAATACTCAGAGGTTCTCCTCTAGTAGAATTCAGATCTGGTTTCATAATCTTCCAATTTCTGAAAATCCAAGGTGACTTTCAACATGAAGCATCTGGATATAGTAAGATGATTGTCAGCAATTGTCTGAAGGAGTCATGTACGCAGGCACAAAGGGGAAGTGGGAGACCCTTTTGTAACCAAGGTTAAATGGTTAAATTGCTCTCAGACCTTAAGGAGCACAAAAGAAAAGAAAACTTAATCTAAGTTTCTCTCTGAGACTTCCATGAATAACAGCAACAACCTTGAGCTGAGCCCAAGACCATCTGAAAACTGAACACAGAGAAAAAAGAAGCTATGCAGAGACCAGGCACCTTGAAAAAAACACCAAATCTTGGCCCTGGGCTCAGGGCCATTTTCTAATTGGTTGGGATGGATGGGATCCTTGAGGTCCCATGACCACTATTAAGAGAATTTATTACCTTAAAAATGATTTGAGTTTCAGGTACACAGTAATATACTATATGTTTGTATACACAAATCACTCTCATCACCAAAAATCTGGCTTCTACCCACCACCAAATATTTGACACATTTATCTGTTCCCACCACCCAACCCCAGGTTCCCCCTCCAGTAACTGCCAATCTGTTCTTGGAATCGCCCATGTTGGAAAAAGCTTTCTTTGTTCACTTGCTTTCTTTCTCTTTCCATGAGTGAAATAAAATCTATCTCCTTTATCCTTCTGACATCTTTCATTTAGAATGACACCCTCCTGTCCATCCTGGGGCCACACAGCAGACCCCCTGTAAATCTTCAGGGTTGAGCCCTTCAGTGGAGCAGGTGAAGGCATACTCTCCTGCTGTCCTTAGGGGAATTTAGGTCTTTCTTCCTTTTGACTAACCTTGGGGGTGGCTGTGCATCTTGGGGTCACCTCATTGGGGTTGCCTCTTGGGTCCATTGAGTTGTCAGATTTTATCAGAAATGGTTTCTGTTCATCCTTGCTGAAACCTGACAAGGTATTTCAAAGGATTTTAAAGTAGTAATTTGGCAGTCAAAAATTTGACCTAGTAGGAAAGTGACATTCAGATTATGACAAAATTTCTGTTTTGACTTTCCCCCAATTAGTGCTCAGAGACAAAAGAAATACTTTCTACATGTCAAAAAGAGAAATGGATGTAGAGTCTGTGTAGGTATCTTTACTGCCTTGCAGCCTTCCAACTCAGGTATTACTTCATCTAAACCACCTTAATTAATTTCCCTTTTGGAATTATATATATATTATTAAATCATAAATGTACAGTAATAGCTTCCTAACTCTATACATGCCCTTAATTAAAAAAAATTATATATATATCAATGAAGTACCATTATTTTATTTTCTTGTTATTTTTTCACAATATAGGATTTCTTCCTTCAGGTATGGTCACCATATCTCCTACCACCAAAGCACCCATAATCCTCCACCATAGTCCATTGTGCTCTCACCCTCCTTCTGTTTTTTCCTTTCCTACTATTTTCCCCCTCCCCTCTTGGATGTCTCAGATCTATGGTCAGATCTATGGTCAGCTTTCAAAAGTCAATTTAAAAAGTTTGTCTTTGTCTAATCCTTTGCTTGATTTCTCTATTCCACATATAAGTGAAACCATCCAGTATTTACCTTTCTCCTCTGGCCTATTTCACTTAGGATAATCCCTTCCAATTCTGTCCATGTTGCTGCAGATGGTATGAGTTTATCTTTTTGACTGCTGAGTAGTATTCCATTGTGTGTGTATGTGTGTGTATGTGTGTATCACATTTTCTTGATTCACTTATCTGTCCTGGGGCATTTAGTTTGTTTCCCTATCTTGGCTATTATAAAGAGTGCTGCTATAAACATGGGAGTGCAGGTTTCCTTTTGAATTAGTGTTTTTGTGTTCTTTGAGTAGATTCTTAGGAATGGAATATCTGGGAGATATGGCAGATCCACACAGATTTCCACTGGGGCTCGACCAGTTTATATTTCCATCAGCAGTGAAGAGTGTTCCTTTTCCCTAAACCCTCTCCATAACTTGTTTCTGTTTTTTTTTTTAATGTGGGCATTTTTACAGCTATGAGGTGATATCTAATTGTAGTTTTGATGTGCATTTCCCTGATGATAAGTAATGATGAACATTTATTTTATCATATGCCTCTTAGCCATCTGCACGTCTTCTTTGCAGAAGCGTGTCTGTTTAGCCCTGTGTAGCTCTATTGCCCATTTTTTGATTGGGTTGGGTTTTTTTGTTGTCTTGCATGAGCTCTTTATACATCCTTGACATCAGATATATGGTGGGCAAATATTTTCTCCTATTTTGTAGGGTGTCTCTGGTTACTGTTTCTTTTGCTCTTTTACAAAAAGAAACATTTCCGTGAAATGCTGGACTCCAAGTTGCTGCAGTCAATTCCAGTTCTGCCTCCTTTTATGTAGGCATCAGTTATAAAAATCAACAGTAAAATTTATAAATAACTGAGTTTTCTAAAGTGAAAGATATGAAGAACGAGGCTTCTTCTGCTCGCTAAATACAAATAGTTTCTGGTCTCATTGACTTTTTGATAGAGGATTGCTATTTATTAGATAGACTTTAATTTGTGAACCAGAGGATTTCTTGTTACAAAGGAGAAGTAACTTGCCCGACAATCTCTTTGTCCCTACGTTCTTTTAAAAAGATCAATAACATAGGAGGGTCAGGAGTTGTGCTTTTGGCAGCAAGAAAGTCATGCCGTGAGGCCACTAGGTGGCAATGCTGCACCGTCAGTGCTATCCCGCCGCCCGCCCTACGCTTACAGGACTGAGAAATATCTCTGTGGAGAGAACCGAAATCTCTGCTCTTCGTGTCCAGCAGCAACTGGGTTGGCCCAAGAAAAGGTAGCCTTAATATGTTATAATCTGATAACCAAACTTTCTGTAAAGGTTTCATTGAGGTGTGACGCCTTAAGCCAACAAGCCATCGTTTGTCTAAAGGACGTGGTGGCTCATTTTGAAAACGGGAAAGAATTTGTTGAGATTACAAGTAGCATTTTATTTTTGAAATTAATTTTTGTCTTCCACTGGATGATTACAATTTTCTGAGACTGAGGACTTGCGAAGGCTGAATGAAAAGGAACAAACTGGTGCCTGGATTGGTCCCTGGTGGTGGAAATTCTGAAAAAAAAAAAAAAAAAAAAGAGAAAGCTAAAGCTACAGGGTGAGGCACCTTCCTGCTGGTTCTGTTCCAAATGTGATAGGAGAGACTTTGACAGGACACCTCTAAGGTCCCTTCTAATTCTATCAGCCTATGATTATCTGAATTCAAGTAGTTACAAAGTGTAGGAGCTCCTGAACACCATGGAGCTTTTTTCCCCTTTATCAACCAATTTTTAAATGTTTTTTTAAATTAAAGTAATATTGGTTTACAACATAAATCATTTAATTTGATTTTAGTTTACTTTAAAAGCATACAGATGTTCCTAATATGATATATAATGAATAGTGAATAATGTTCTTAACTTCAGAAGTGACCATCTGTTGGAATTCCAAGATTTAGCATGAAAACCTTAAAGTTTTAGTTAAAGAGATAATGAAATTGCCTATTGGGATATCTCAGTGCTTTATCTTTGCTATAGATGTTTTAGAAACAATTGGCCTTTTATTTTTTGCTACATTTTATCATCATAATAGAAAGTCAGGCAGATAAAGACAGATACTGTATGTTCTCTTCCATATGTGAAATCTAAGAGGTCAAACTCAGAAAACTAGAGTGGAAAAATGGTTGCCAGAAGCGAAGGGCTGGGAGATATGGGCAGACATTTGTCATGCCTCCTCAGAAGAGAGACACCACCACCTCTGCTACCAAGGTCCCCACCCATAGTCTTCCACCATAGTCCATTATACCCTCTCCACAATTTTTTAAAAAGATTTATTTATTTACACAAGCACACAAGCACTGGGGTATAGGCCAGAGGTGTGGGAGGGTGAGAGAATTCACCAGAGACAGAGCAGGGAGCAGAACAGGCAGAAGGACCGAAGTACACTGCTGAGGGGAGCAGTGGGTGAGTTAGGAAAGGTCTGCCCTGACATGTGGGGTTCTCGCCGGCTGGCAGGGCATCAAACCCGCACTGCGGAGGCTGCGAACAGCTTCACGGGGCTGCGTTCAACCTGCTACGCCACCGGGGAGGCCCCCCTCCACAATTTTTCTTCCACCCCTCTATCTTGTCTTAATTCCACGGCCAGATTTCTATGGTTTGTTATTGGGTTTTTTTTTCTGATCTTTTGTTTTATTTCTCTATATGCCACATAAAAATGAAACCATCTGGTATTTGTCTTTCTCCTTCAGTTCCATCTATGTTACAAATGACAATAGACAATAGTTTATCTTTTTTTTATAGCTAAGTAGTATTCCTTCATGTATATATACCACTTCTAATCCAGTCCTCTGTCCTTGGGCACTTGGGTTGTTTCCATTACTTGGCTATTATAACTAGGGCTGCAATGAACGTAGTAGTAGTGCATATATCCTTTCAAATTAGTGTTTTCATATTCTTTGTGTATATACCAGGAGTGAAATTATTGGATCATATAGTAGACACATAGGAAATAGTTCTTAAGTATTATCAATACACATACACAAAAGTAATTATGTGAGGTGACGGATGTGCTAACAAACCTCATTTCGATAACATTTCACAATACATACATGCATTAAATCATCACAGTGTGCATTTTAAACTTGCAGGCGTTATGTGTCAAAATATCTGAATAAAGTTTTAAAAGTCACATTAGGATTTTTGGGTCATAAATTTGATGTTAAGAATGATAAAATTGGGCCTCCCCGGTCACACAGGAGGTTAAGATGCAACCTATGAAGCTATCTGCAGCCACAGCAGCATGAGTTCAATCCCCGGCCAGGGAGCTACCCACATGGCGCAGTAGACCTCTCCTGTCTCTCCTGCTGCTCCCCTCAGCAGTGTATTTCAATCAGCCTGCCTGTTCTGCTTCCTCTGGGGAATTCTCTCATCCCCCACACCTCTGGCCTGTACCCCAGTTCTTGTATGCATAAATAAATAAAGCTTTAAAAAAAAAAGAATGATAAAATCTTCTCTTCGGACATATTTCACACATGTTATATTTATTCCTTTAAATTAACTTACTTGTTAATTCTCTTAAATAATTTATTCATTTATTGGGAAAACCAGCAATAGGCTCTGCCTTCAGGGGTGTTGCATTTTCAGGTCAGGCAATTAATTGGACAAACAATTAGAAGCATATGTGATTAAGTAAAGCATGTGCACATATAGAAGAGTAGAAAAGGAAACCCCAAAGTTATAGAGAAATGTATACAACTGGCAAATTAGAAAAATTAAAACATAAAGAAAATGTGTGATAAATAATCTAAGCGGAGAAATGCAAGATTCTGATAAAACATAGCAGTAGAGATGAACATTATTATCTGTATCATTTCGCAAGGAAACACTGAATGCTAAGCTAATCAGTAAGGGATAGTTATAGAAAAAAAACAATTCTTTAACAGAGGAAACAGAAGAAAACATTGTCTATCTGTGTTACATATCCTTTTTAAAAATGAAACCTAGGTGGGCCTCCCCAGTGGCGCAGCGGTTGAGCGCTGGGTTGCGAGGTTGCCTGCAGCCTCTGCAGCTCCGGTTCGATCCCCGGCTGCTCCCTGGCCACCAGAGGAGGGTCCCACATGGCGCTCAGACCTCTCCTGCTGCCTGAGACTCCCCTCAGCTGTGTGCTTTGGTCCTTCTGCCTGCTCTGCATCCTGCTCTGGCTCTGGTGAATTCTCTCACCCTCCGGTGCTTCTGACTGTACCCAGTGCTTGTATAAATAAATAAAAATAAATCTTAAAAAAAAACTTAAAAAAAATGAAACCTGGAAACATTAAAATTCTTTGAATAGTTTGATTATAGCCACTGTAGAAAACCTATAAAAATAAATACTAAGGGAATATTTTTCTTTTCATTTTTAAGGTACATAAATAGTTGAATCTAGAGAAAAAAATCTTTAAATATCAGTAGGCTTTCCATTCTCTGTGAAATTTCTTCCCCTACCCCAACCCTATTATTCATATCCTTTTTTGGGAGAATTATGAATGCCTAGTTAGAGCTGCAAAGTTACCTGAAATTTGAAATTAAAAAGTGCTAGCTTGCATTATAGATGAAATACAGATAATTTCAAGTTAATAGCAGCTTTTATTTATGCAAGAAATAAATACAACAAAATCTGTCATTCATACTGTGAACAAAACAAGGAAGAGAATATTCATAGAACCAATGATTCATGGTTATTTTTGTTGGGGTGAAAAACCATCTCTTGAGAAGGACAGCAGTTCAATGAACAAATGCCACAGTGCATGGGATGACATAAGTTATACTATCAGCTGAATAGAGGAGGTAGATTTTTTTTTTTTTTACAAGGACAGCTTTGATGTAATTGAAATATTGCATTTATAAAATCCTACTCATTGTTGATGAGTAATCTGATTTAAATGATGATCCTTTGTTTGAGACACATGTATTCTGATAGCTAACTCCCCTTTCTACCACCCAAATAGGATGTTTAAAGTCCGATATTATTCTTTATTAATGTTTCTGTATTTACTTCTACTATTAATGTTTTCTGTATTTACTTCTACCCTGTGATCTCCTTCCAAGTGCCAGATCCGATTCCAGCAGCTGGAATATATTGTGACCCCCTTCTTCCAAGGACAAATTTCAGAGTGTTTATATTGAATCAGAGAATTTTAGGGGTGGACACAACTTTATAGTTCATTTAATCCCTTATTTTACAGGTGGAAAATTAAATCTGGAAGAGTTTAGTTACATATCTGATAGGCCATGGAGCTCCAAGGAGAGCTCAAAAGTGGAGAAAATATGAGAGAATTTGTATTTGTGAAACATTTACATTTGTGAAATATGAAATGCACGTTATTTAATTTTAGTCCCCACAATAATACTATGTAATGAATAAATCCTTATTTTTCAGATGGAGAGGCTAAAGCTAGAGAAATAAAGAGTACCAGTTCAGCTCTGAATTTGGTGGTTTTTCATTTACTCATTTGTAAATATCTATGATGAGGCTGTCTGTGTTGGGCACTGTACTGGGGCTACAATATTGTGGAAACTTAGGTGGATTTCAACCTCAAACTGCTTATGTTTAGCTACAGGGAAAGATATTAACTACCCAATCACAAAAAGATGTAAATTTACACTGGTGAGGGCTATGAAGGACAAGACAAGTCTTGTGTTGCAGTTTTGTTAAAACTCGCATGATGTAAAAGCAGAGCAGTTTCTTATAATTCTGTTAGAGCTTTAACAGTAGCTGTGCCAACATATTTTTCTTGAAACAATTGTTTCAGAGTTTGCTTTGTGAAATTGTGTTGATAAAGGTGACATTCTGCATTATTCTTTCCCAACCACACTTTTGAGTCTTAGTACAACTCTTTGGAAATTGATAGTGACATTGAAAGTGACTTATCTGTACTCTGACCTATGAACCTAATAAAAGTAGATTAACCAAAGTAGTTTAACTATCTGTGAGTGAATATCTGTCTGTCTGCCCATCCATTCATCCATTCACTATCCATCCATCCATCCTTCCATCCAACCATCCTTTCACACATTTCTCTTAGTTTTTTTTTTCCTGTTTCTGACACAATTGGCTTCTAAGGAAGATTTTGTCATTGGTTATGATAACTTTGGCAGTTTTGTTTGCTTGTAAGACAGAAATTAAAGGGAATATGTGGGATGTTTTCATAAATATGTACATTTTACATATCACTCCAGGAGCTTAACAGCAGCCCTGGGCCACTCTATAGATGCTGGTCCATGAAATTTGGGTGCAGTAGTTCCATCTTAGAAGTCATAGAAAAGGAATGAACAATATGCATTCTCCTTAAACTGGTCACAGTACACCTGGTTCATTTATGTATTTTGGATAGCACCACATATTAATTTAGGGAGTTACTTTGGCTTTAATAAACTCTACTAATTGGATTCTTACCTAAAATGTAATGTAAAATCAGGTAGACTTGGAATGATGGAAGCAGGACTTCTATCATAAATACTAGGATAGTTTTCTAGTATTTATTATTAAGACATGATTTCTTTCTGTAACCAATCATAACTAATTTTCATGCCCTTCTTTTTTTATCAAAGATTATGGATCACTTCAGAAAAATCGGATGCTTTTCTTTACTGAGTAAAAGTGAAGAAATATGATTACCAAAAGGGAGTTTTTATCTTTAACTTATTGAAAAGTTTTCTGAAGAGTTCAAATAATAAATAAAATCACTTAATGGAATAATGAAAGACTGCTTGACATTTTTCTTAAAAATTTTAATAAGAGGCAATTTGATAACTTAATGCTGGTTAAAGTCTGCCTTGGGATCCTGAATTAGAAGTAATTTTACTGGTAAAATTACTCCTTAGAGGGAAGAAAACAAAGCAGTCTGTAAGGATTTCATAAGACACATTTCAAGAATCTCTATCTACTTATCTAATTAAGTTGTAGTAAGAAGGTGCTGTATAATAAAGAATTTGTCTGGTTTTTGCCCCAGGTTCCTGGGATGGATATTTTAAACCTTTGGAATTTCCCCAGTGATAGAAATGACTATAGACCACACTGAGTCTATACTAATAAGGTGACTCATGGTATGTGCGTAGATAGTGTCAGAATGGGATTTGCTGGAAAAATCAACCACATGTTTAGAGGGTTGCCTGTTTGAGCCAGGAGGTATCAGTCCATTCTCTGGGGAGGGGAGCAGTGTTGGAGATTGAATTAAATCACATGGCCAATAAGTCATGCCTAATTAATGAAAACTCTGGACATGAGCTTAGGTGAACTCCCTATTGGTGAACACATTGATGTGCCAGAGGGTGATATATATACCTTGATTCTGCCGGAAGACATGAAAGTTCTAAGTTTGGGACCTTTCCAGATCTTGCCCTACACATTTATACTTTTGTCTGGTCTTGATTTTCATTCTTTGTAATAAAACAACAATAATAAATGGCAATTTCCTGAGTCCTCTGATTTTTTCCTTCAAGTTATCAAACCTAAGGGTAGTGGGAACCCCAAATTTTTAGCAGGTTGGACACAATTGTGGGTGGCTTGGGAAGTCTAGCCCACACACAGTGTGGGGCCCCTGTGTAGGACTCTGCTCTCAACCTGTAAAGTCTGTACTAAAAAGTCTGGCTTGTTGAGTAGTTAGCATCAAACCTGCATTTCTGAAGGAGTTTAGGTGTACACAAGAAGAAAATACCTTGGAAAGTATTTAGACAACTGGAACTGGCCAAGCACCTAATAGGCAATCTCTGTCAAAATGTCATCCTGGCCAGACACTAAGAGATATGGGCTAAATAGACCTTGTCATGAAATTTTATCCAGTTATGAGATTCTGAGATCTTGTTGCCAGCTTCTTTTTTTGACAAGCACAGTTAAAGATACACAATTTTTGTCATTAATTAGGATTTTATTAAAGATGCAGTGTCTGAAATTGGTAATAAACTTATGCAGTCCTGTCAAATGAGCATCTAAGTTCTCTACAATAGAAAGAGCTCTCTAGAGTAATTCTGAAAAGACCAGAAAGATTGATGCAGCATTTATTAAAAAAAATACCATGTGAGGGCCTCCCGGGTTGTGCAGTGGGTTGAGTGCAGTGCTGTTCAGCTGTCCGCAGCCTCTGTAGCGCAGGTTTGATTCCTGGCCGGCCAGGGAGATTCCCACATTGTGTGGCAGACCTCTCCTGTGGTACCCGCTGCTCCCCTCAGCAGTGTATTTCGGTCCATCTGCCTGTTCTGCTCCCTCCTCTGTCTCTGGTGAGTACTCTTACCCTCCCACGCCTCTGGCCTGTGTAAAAATAAATAAATCTTAAAAAAAAATACCATGTGATAGAGTAGAATTATGATTCCTGATGTTAAATTTGACAACATTGTTATAGATCTTCTACTACTTACACATGATTTCTTGATATTTTTCAGTAGTTCTTCTAACAAAAACATTGCCTTTTAAACGTATAAATCTTCTAGCAAAAAGTAGAACTGAGGATATTAACTAGAGATGTTTTCCAAATCCTGGTATTGAGTTATATGTCATCACAAAGTTTCCAGCATGGAATATTGTTTAGTGTGCTGAGGTAATGGATAAATTCAAGGGACTACAGAGTCACTGAAACAGCGTGAACAGATTTCCATGAGTGTTAGGTCGAGAGTAGACAAATAAATGAAATAAGTGAAGTTTGTCTTCAGTGTAATTTCAGCATCATGTCTTCCTTCAAAGCAAAGCTTTCCTCTTTTCTGTATCCCAGAGCTGTTAAGTTATCCAGGCAGACCAAGGTTTCCCATGCAGATTGTGTTCCCAAATCCAGAACACTCTTTTCCTCTTTCCCCCATCAAGAGTAGCTCTCAGTTATCACATTAAGAAGGTTGGATAAATTTATTTCCTAAACTGCTAATCACTGATACAAGTAAAATGTTATTTATCCCTCTCTGAGTGGTTTTCCCTAATCTCTTATGAGGAGTGAACTGGGCTAGACAGGAAATGTTTCCTTTTTTCACCATCCGATATATTTTCTCAGTTCTACCATTGACCTAGCTGCTAGGATATTGAAGTTTTTTGACTTTTAATAGTCTGTTTTGACTATTAAAATATACTTAAAAACCCCACCAGCCAAAATTTTTTTTTGTATTTGAGTTATAAGAGTTTATTAGACATTCAATATACAAGTCCTTCATGGATATGTATATTGCACATATTTTCTACCTGTCTGTGATACACCATTTATTTTCTTTATTTATTTGGCTGTAAGGTTTTAGAAGAATTCTGGAACAAGAGGCAGAATGCTCTTGTAAATTAACTTGTAAAACTCTAATTTTAGGACTTAGACATAGCAATGTGAAAGATTTGGAACAAAATATAACTGTGTTGCTGCCTCATTCACCTAGAAGAGGTGGTCTTGATCAAAGTTCTAGAAATGGAAAAGCAGATGAAGTCATTGTAGAATTCAAAAGGCATGAGACAGAATGGGGAAAGCGTGGACCGGCCCTAGTTTCACCTTTGCCACAGGGCAGCTATCAATATATGAACTTGGTCCAGTCATTTTATTTTCCTGGGCCACTATTTTCAAAATGATGTAAAGGAATCAGACTAGATGGCTCATTTCTGAGGCATCTTCTGGTTCTTACATTCTCTTTTAGAAACCCATTTTGTGATTATTTTGAATATGTTGAATGTGATTCACTCCATTGTGAGAAGAAAGAATAATACAATATCATACAACACAGTACAATATAATATAATACAGTATAATATGATACAATATAGTATGTTTGAGCTCCTCCTTCAATAAATACCCCATTTCTTAAAATATCCCATATCGCTGTCTTTCTGTTGTTACATCCTAAATTAAAGTGATCCTATTTAACATATATCATTTTCACTTCTACTTTAATATTAACTTTTTTTCTTAAGTCTTTTGCACTCAGTTTGTTGATGTTTCCTTTTAATTTCAGGAAAGCAGCTTTCATGGCCTTGACCTTAGGTCATCTCCCAATGTAGGGAGACTGTGGGCAGCAAGGATCCTGGAAACAAGGTTGGAAGCAAGACTGAAAAAAACAGAGGTGAATGTGAGATTTAGCTTGAGCACTGATGAGGCTGCAACATTGTGTTAGGGCTAAAGAGCAAGTACCAAGTCAGGAAGTAAGCAGGAGTGAGAAATGCAGGAGCAGGTACAGTATCTCCAAACCACAGAAAACTTCTCATATAATCCAAGATACAATGGGACCCAGTATTTGATTTTCTAAGGTATGGCCAAGTCAATGTTAAAAGTTGCTATTATGTAAAAACTCTCCACTCTGGGCAGATTTTGGTCTACTGGACTTGAAGTAGGATTATAGAGCAGTATCATCTGATCAGGTGATTATTTTATCAAGGCTATCATATACTATTTAATCTACACAGAGACTCAGCTTTTATAAATAGCTTATGTTGAGGGTATGCTAACTGGGATTTACAATTTGCACCTAACTGTATTAGGGAACAAACACTTATCACTTGTTATCCCATTTAACTCTCACAATAATCCTGTGAGACAGGTTAAGGGAATGATGGAAATGAGTTTCAAAGAGGTAAAGTAAGTTGCCCAAAAGAAAGAACATGGTGGATCTAACTTCAAACATAAAGCTGCCAGACCTCCTGAAACCAGGAATCTGTGCTTCTGTATGTCCATGTGGAACATTGTAACTACAGTTACTGTAGTGGTATGGAAAGTTCTTTCCACTTCTATTTTTTTTTTTAAAGATTTATTTATTTATTTATTTATATAAGCACTGGGTACAACCAGAAGCGCGGGACGGTGAGAGAATTCACCAGAATCAGAGTGGAGAACAGAACAGGCAGACTGATGAAATACACTGTCGAGGGGAGCAGCGCGGCGGAGAGGTCTGTGGCACCATGTGGGACCCTCGCCGGTGGCCGGGGATTAAACCGGTGCTGCAGAGGCTGTGGGCAGTTTTGCAGCCCAGCGCTCAACCACTGCACCACCAGGGGAGGCCTCCACTTCTGTATTTTTGCCAAAAAATTAACTCTTAATATCAGTGAAACTGTTACCTTTGGCAAAAATGATAGTAAAAATTAAAACAATCCCTGTACAAACTATCCATAGAGCAGCCCTTAGAGAGAAAATAGATTAGCAAGAAAAGTCTCTGAATATTGAGGCGTGCCTGCACCATGCCCCCACGGGAGAGCATGAGCTAGTGGGGAAATTCAGTTTTTCAGTGATAGTCACCTAGTGGAGAACAAAGTCCTTGTGTCCTGCCTCCTCCCCCGGACTGTGTGCCTATCTGTGCAATGATATACTCCAGGGAGGTTAAGGTTGTGTGAGTGCTTCCCTTCTCAAGCAAGGCCTGTGTTGCGATCCAAGCTTTGCAAAGAAGTCTCTTCCCAAAGTGTGGTTTGTTAGTGGCAAATGCCCACATGGGAGGTCGAGGTAGGCAGTGACTGAGTTTTCTCCCCTGAGTCACCTGTGGACTCAGAAGAGTGTGAGAGAACATTGGAAATTTCCCATGCCCTCAACAGAGGGGTAGGATTGACAGATGGATTAGGCATGGTCTCCAGTCACTGATGAAGGGACTTCATGATGAAGGCAAGCAGTCAGCAGATACTGCATGGACCATATGAGTGAGAAGCACTGCTGGAAAAGAGTTAAGCACAAGCAAGGTGAGTTACATCTTTGCAGATTCTGGTGGAAGACAGAGAACGATATATCAAGAGTATTTGCTTCACATGCTGTAGCAGGGGCACTTCCATAGTTCGCTGGCACTTATGCCCTGGAGTAAAAGTGGGACAGATGGACTCTGGACTATATTGGAGAATAATTCCTTAGTTGACTGACTAAAGACATGATTGAGTAATTGTTGATTTGACTGAGTTTACCTAGATATTAGATAAAACTTTCTGTGATTAGTCAGGAATGGAAGCTCAGGGCAGAAATTAAATTCAGTTATAGGAAAATAAAATACAGTTTTGCATATTTGAGTTTATGGCTATAAAAATCCATTCCCCTTTGTGTAATAATATAAAACAAAATGCAGTTTTTTCTACCTATCCTTATGTTTTCCCATTGATTTCTTTCTTATTTCCTCCCACACAGACTGATCTGGTATGCTCTCCTTGTCAGCTTTCTCAGATTTAGAGACTAGGAGCTCCAAGGGACTGAGAAGATGTCAGGTTTTTAGTTATTATTGTAATAACTGTTCAGTTAAATAAAAGCTCCATGAATTTGTATATTGAAAAATTTCAGATAGCTCCTATTTATTTTAGTGTTGTTCCTTTTACAATAAAAGCTTTCTATTTAATTATTAATTTGACTGTTATTTCTGGCAATTCTTGGCTATAAATAAAAGTCTCAAAAATTATCTCAACCAGTAAAAGTTTTTTCCTAATGGTGGAACTGTTATATATGAAATTGTCAACTCTATAAGTTGTGTTTAATTGTGAATAAATACTACTCATATGAATTGTTTTAATGATAGTTTTTTCATGACTTTGGAAGGACTGGAAACAAAGAATACAATTTAGACAAAACTTGAGTGGTCTTACTGTGATTAGATGGCCAGAGCACAAATTTCTGATTGTATTAAAAACAGTGAAACCACTTTTAGAGATTATGATGCTGAGTTTTATAAGTCAACTTGGCTAGGCTGTTACCCAGTTATTCAATCAAGTTATAATTGTTACTGTGAATGTGTTTTGTAAATGTGGTTACCAACCACAATTAGTTGAATTTAAGTAAAGCATATTGTTCTTGGTAATGTGAGTGAGCCATGTTCAATTGTGATCTGGCTAATTGTGATCACAATGAGCCATGTTCAATTGTGATTTTAATAAAGCATTAAATAAAAGTCTATATTTTGGAATCTTTTATTGCCAGGATTGGCTATATGAATCTTAATAATATTAATTAAATGATAAAGAATGAAATCACAGACCTTAGCACATTGTACAGTACTCAATAAAGGATGCTTCAATCTGAAATCTGCCATGCCACTGACATTCCCTTCACTCAAGCAGAATCATTCATTAAACACCTGGTATGTTCTAGGCCATTGGTCAACACAGCAGATACACGGCAGTGGACTAAGAACAAGGACATTCTTCTTTCCAGGTTTTTAGGAGTAGGAATGAAGAGATTTGGGCCCTGGGAACCTGAGTAAGTTAACAAAAAATACTTTTTTTGTGTATGATTTGTGTACAGGGAGAAGGTGAGAAGTCAGAAAGTTATTCTCTTCTCTGCTAACCTCTC
Source organism: Talpa europaea (assembly GCF_964194135.1). Lineage (NCBI taxonomy): Eukaryota > Metazoa > Chordata > Mammalia > Eulipotyphla > Talpidae > Talpa > Talpa europaea. The sequence continues at coordinate 58,523,720 of NC_140080.1, read as the reverse complement.
TTTTGGGTACTCATGATATGTTCTGCTGCTGATTTCAGTATTCAGATGCTGAATGGGACTGAGAAACTACAATTTCAGCAGCTACCACATAATTGTCTGTGGGTCTCAACTTCCCAGAGCCAATTACAGGTGACTTTAGAGGTGAGGGAAATCTGGTGTTCAATGAGGGGTAGCTTGGTCTCCCTTTGTGTTTATGTAACTGAGGAGTTAGGTTTTAGGAAACTTTTTTTTTTTTTTTAACTCTGTTGATCCTTTAGATTCAACTATTACCAATGAATATTTATTAGCCTTGGTTTTATGGATAATCCATATTCATGGCCATGTGGTGTATATTTAACAATTTCATGCATGTTTCAAAGGTTCTCAGGAGTGCAGTAGTTTCATTAGTTCTCAAGTGCAGTACTTTTATTAGTTCTCATTAATTCATTAATCTATGTTATTGCTTCATAACTTAATGTATTATTGCTTAGGCTAATTTGATAAACATGACTACATTTCACAAGTAGAAATAAAATAAAATGTTTTATTGAGATCTAACTGAGTAAAGTGAACAAATATTAAGTTTACAACTTATAATTTTTTACCTATGTGTGGAGCCATGTAACCATCACCCAGATTAAGATAAAGCATATTGCTCGAAGACTCTCTCATGCTCACACCTGACCAATATCTTTCTTCTAAAGGTAAACATTATACTCTGTCATCATAAGTCACTAACAGGAATAATTAGTGGCCTTTTCAGCAGTACAGATTTACCTGTATCTGGTTACCACCGTGGTTTTATGTCAGAGTGATGTGGCATTCAGAAAAACCATTGAAAACAAGGAAGCAGCAGTCATAAAACTTTTCTTTAGTCTGTGTGGTCATGCTTTACAAAACCTGGAGCAAATGTAAAAGGAACCAAGCTGCAAGTATAATGATATTTGATTTCTGTCTCTTCTATATATTCTCATTTAATTGCCTGTCTACTGGGAAGACTCTAAAAGCAATGCAAATGAAGAGTGTGCACATGTGTGTGTATCTGTGTGAGTGCATGATATTTGCTATCTCTATCGTGGGATAGAAAGGTACAATAGCCCAGGTAAAAATCTGTGTTAGAGAAGTACAAATTTTGTAGGCCAAATGGACTTTGTAAATATAATAATTTTTAAAAGCAATTTGCAGTTACCGTGCCTCTTCTTGCCTGCTGTCTTACAAAACAGCACAGGAGAGGCAATGCTTTACCTGATGAACCTCTCTTCTATAGCTGAGATAGTTGTTGGAAGTTTAAAGAAAAGTATTTGTGTCAGTTGTACGCATCTGTATTTATTTTATGAATGAGAGCAGCAGTGGATAAGTAGAGATAATCTGACTTAAGGAACAATCTTACCTCAAGTGCTATAACAGAATCCTGCAAACTGTGGCTTAAATAACAGAAATTTATTTCTTATGGAAGTCTTGGATTCCAAGATCAAGATGCTGTCAGGTTCAATGTCTGGTGAAGGCTCCCTTACTGCCTTGCAGGTGTTTGCCTGCTTGCTGTATGCTGACATGGTAGAATAAGAGATCATCTTCTTTATGTCTCTTCTTATGAGGGCACTAACCCCATTCTGAGCTCCACTCTCATGACCTAATTACCTCTCACAGCCCTCACTTCTAAAAACCATCATCTTGCTAATTAAGCAAGATGAACTTTGCTTAATATATGAACATATATGAACTTTGGGAGGACAAAAACCAGTCTGTAGCAGGAACTCAATACACAACTTACGAAGATGCATTTGATTCCTGTTTTTTGAATATAGACTTGATGGCAGAATTTACATATCTAATGCTCCTTCTCTGGCTCCTAAAACACATGATGTTGTTAACCGATCTCAGCAAATGTGATAGTTCCACTGACCATAGCTGCAAATAGGATGCTAAACTGTGACCTCAAATTTCCTGTGCAGTTGTATATAGTACTATTGTGTTTAGATTTTTATATAATTCTGAGTTCCTTAAGTTCAAGAGTTGGGTGTGTGCTTCACATATTTTGAGACTTGTATGTAAATGCAAAAGTTTGCTCGACATTAAGCTATAGTAAGAGAGGATGGGTTAAAACCTTTCCCTCTCTAGGGGCCTCCCTGGCGGCGCAGGGGTTAAAGACAGTGCTGTGGAGCTATTGCCAGCCACTGCAGCACAAGTTCTATACCGGCCAGCCAGGGACCTAACCCACATGGTGTGGCAGACCTCTCCTGTCTTGCATGCTGCTCCCCTCAGCAGTATATTTCAGTAGATCTGCCTGTTCTGCTCCCCACTCTCTCTGGTGAATCCTTTCACCCCCCTGCCCCACACTTCTGCCCTATACCCCAGTTTTTTTTTTTTTCTTGATGGAAAATTTTATTTATTTATTTATTTATTTATTTATTTCTGTGCATATATATATATATATTTTTTTAAATTTTATTTTTATATTCCCCAAACAATTGCAACCCCTTTATTTTGACCCCAATCCCTCCCCCCCACCCCCCACCACTCATAAAGTGTCTCTGGTTCATAGTTGTTTGTTGATTATAATTTTCATTTTCTTATAGATATTCATTTTCCTGGTCCCTTATTTAAGTTTTCTAGATTCCTGCTATGAGCTGGAAGGGATCATGCTCAGCGAAATAAGCCAGAAAGAAAAAGAAAAATATCGGATGGTCTCACTTATACCCCAGTTCTTGTATGCATAAATAAATTTTTTTAAAAAAACCTTTCCCTATCTAAAATATGTTTATTGCTGTAGTTGAGACATTCGAAGTGGAAAGATTAATGGTCCTGCGTTCAGAATAAAGCAGAATCTTTTTTTTTTTTAAAGATTTATTTATTTATTTATACAAGAACTGGGGTACAGGCCAGAGGTACAGTAGGGTGAAAAAATTCACCAGAGAGAGTGGGGAGCAGAATAGGTAGACTGACCAAAATACACTGCTGAGGGGAGCAGTGGGAGAGAAAGGAGAGGTCTGCTGCACCATATGGGTATCTCCCTGGCCGGTTGGGGATCGAACCCACACTGCAGAGGCTGCAGACAGCTTTACAGCACTGCGCTCAACCCCCTGTACCACCAGGGAGGCCCTTAAGCAGGCTTTTTTGAGACTAGTGTCTTTCACTTAATCTAGAACCTAACTGTCTCAAGATATTCTGGCACTCCATTAAAAGGTCCTAGGACCTTTTTGTTCTCGGTCTTTTAATCAGAGTAATGCAGTTTCCAAAAGAGATTTTATTTATTCAGCAAAAGATTTGCCTCCCTGAGATACCCTTATTTATCAGGTGTCTGTGTATGAACCTCTAGGTAATGGCTGTCACACACTGTTGCCCTAGTTTGCATAAACCATGCAGAGAGCTCTACACATCGCTGTCTGCACACCATGGAATGAGCTGGTGCAGTAACTTGTTGTTTTAACACACTGGTGAGGCATGCTAGAACTGCAAGCCATTTAAAAGCATTGTATGGAGTTAACAATTGCTTTTATCTATTAGGTCCAGTACGCACTTCACTTGGCATGTTCACTGCAGTTCAATGTATTTATGCATTTTGTGTGGCTCTGTTGTATTTATATACTCCCTTTCTTTTCTTTTCTTTTTTAAAAAGATTTATTTATTTTATTTATACAAGAACCAGGGTACAGGCCAGATGTGTGGGAGGGTCAGAGGATTCACCAGAGACAGAGCAGGGAATAGAACAGGCAGACGGATTGAAATACACTGCTGAGGGGAGCAGTGGGCGAGACAGGAGAGGTCTGCTGTGCCATGTGGGTATCTCATCGGCCGGCTGGGACTGAACCTCTGCGGCAGAGGCTGTGTACAGCTTCACAGTGCAGCGCTCAACAGGGGAGGACCTATACTTCCTTTATTTTCAAAGTGCTTCCCAATATGTTTTAAGATATCACTTTTGTGCAATAATCCTATCAGGTATACCAGTATTTATTCCAATTTAAAGGTAAAAAATGAAGACAATGGAAGTTGGATGTGAAAGTGTATGTATAGAACAGGTAGAGGTTTTGCCTGAACATGCTGCCTGACGCAGCTCCCCAGATCTTCATGATTACTTTTACAGCAGTGCATTGAGGTTCTTCAGTATTTTCTGGCATCCCTTGGGAGTTATCTGTACCTTTTTTTGGAGAGAGCATTATACTACCTGTATTGGTTTCTTAGGATTGTCGTAACAAGGTACCACAAGCCAGGGGACTCAGAACAACAGAAATTTTTTTCCCCATCATTCTAGAGGTTAGAAGTCCAAGTTCAGGTGTTGGCAGGTACTCCTCCCACTGGAGGGGAAGAAGTCTTTCCTGTCTTTTGCAGCTTCTGGGAGCCCCACACATTCCTTGGCTTGTGGTAGCATTGCTTCAATCCTGACATGGCATTTTTTATTAAAGATTTATTTATTTATATGAGAACTGGGGTACAGGGCAGAGGTGCAGGAGGGTGAGAGAATTCACCAGAGACAGAGCAGGGAGCAGAACAGGCAGACAGACTGAAATACACTGCTGAAGGGAGCAGCGGGCGCCACAGAAGTCTGCCATGCCATGTGGGTATCTCCATGGCCAGCCAGGAATTGAACCCGCGCTGCAGAGGCTCCGGGCAGCTTCACAGTGCTGCGCTCAGCCTGCTGTGCCACTGGGGAGGCCCATGACATGGCATTTTCCCTACATCTCTTCACATGATCTTTTTGTGCAAATTTGGCTATGTTCCAATTTCCCCATGTTAAAAGAACGCCATCTTAGTGACCTCACAAAACTTGACTATCTCTACTATTATTTCCATTTGAGGTTACATTCTGAGGTACTGGGAGGTTAAGACTTAGACATAAATTTTTTGGAAGACACAATTCAATCCAGAATACCACCTATTGGAAATTCTGATTAATGGCCTCAAACATGGCACCTGACCAAGCCTGTTTGCTAGACATAGTTCAGGCTTGATAACAACTAGTCCTGAAACCTCATATGGAAAGTAAATACTTTATGAAGGGAGGGGGTCAAGAGACACTAAACATATATGGACCTCCTTGGTCCCACAATATATGACCATAGATTTAGATCATAATGAAGACAAATTCTGAATAAATCACAAGTTAGACAATCTATCTTTGTATAATGTGGGATAAAGTATACTTCCAAGATATAGCTCAGTCTCACTCAACACATATTCAATTTACACATTCATTCTATCTTATTAGTAATAACTTACACACAAAAGAGTTCAAATTATACAGCTGCTTTTGAAGGCTGCTTTGCTTGGCCTTTCCCTCTACTATGTTTCATCCTGTACTTACCTTTGCCTAGCTTGCTTCCTTAATGCACTGCCTTGGTTCTATTCTTTCTTCTGTTCCAATTTGCTTTTAGCTTTTTTTCAAGTGTAAGTCATTGATCAGCATGCTGAGAAGAATCAAATATATGCTTAGATCAGTATAAGACAAAAGAAATTTTAACAAAGAGGAAGTACACATTTACTGGAAATGTGATAAAGAAAAGTCATGCTTTATATTTAAAAATACATTGCAGGGCCTCCCCTGGTGGCACAGCGGTTGAGCGTTGGGTTGCGAGGCTGCCTGCAGTCTCTGCAGTGCCACTTCAATCCCCGGTCACTGGTGAGGGTCCCACAAAAAAAAAAAAAACAAATTACATTGCATACTTATTTTTATTCATTGAAAAAACTAAGAAAAATAAATAAGCATAAGAAGAAAATAATAAGAACCTATTATCCCCTCCATAATTACAACATTGATAATGAGCACTGGTAATATTTGGCATATTTATGCTCATATATGTACGTCTAGATAACATAAACATTTCAGTTTTACAAAATTGGTGTCCCATTCTATATACGGGTTTATAACTTCTCTCTTTAAGCAACATATTGTAAGTATCTCCTCATGTTAATAAAGATTTTTCTACAGCATCATTTCATTTCATCATTCTATAATAAAAATGATGTTCCATCATAGGGATGTACTAAAAGACATTTAATCAATCCCCTACTGTGGGACATTTTATGTTTTTTCAAATGTTCCTTTTTATAATCAATAGTGCTGTGAGTAGGTTGTAGTTAATCTTTTGATGGATCTATGCTTATTTCCTCAGCATGAATTCATAGAAGTAAAACTGTGGGTCAAATTCATGTACAAATTTGACAAACTGCTCTTGGGAAAAGTCGGATTAGTTTATACTCTTGCCAATAGTGCTTGGAAGCACATATTTCCTGGCATATTTGACAATACTGCATAGTAGTATATGAAAAAGTCATTCCAATTTGGTAAGTTAAAAAATTTGTAATTTGCATTTGAATGCATTTATGCTACATAGCATATATCAAGGGGCTAACTGTACAGTACATAAATGTACATAAATATACACTGTTATGTAATTTCCAATGGAAAGAGAAGATACCAGGACAACTGACTATCCATTTGGAAAAAGAAGAATTTTGTGCAAACTTATTGGCCAGTCATAGTTTTGGTGCTTGACCAATTTTGCATTTAGGTGTGACTGTCTTTTCTTTTTGGATTTGTAAATTTTTATAAAATAATTAAAAATTTTGAATTATATGTTTTTCATAAATGGTGGCAACATTTATACAGTGCACATGTGCCTTTTAAATTTATTTGTGAATTTTCTTTTTAAACAGAGAAATTTTAAACAGTTTTTAAAAAAGATTTATTTATGCATACAAGAACTGGGGTACAGGCCAGAGGTGTGTGGGGTGTGGGTGAGAGGATTCACCAGAGACAGAGTGGGGAACAGAACAGGTAGATTGACTGAAATACACTGCTGTGGGGCACAGTGGGTGAGACAGGAGAGGTATCCTGTGCCATGTGGGTAGCTCCCTGGCTGGGGACCAAACTGGTGCTACAGTGACAGTGGATACTTCATAGGTTGTGTCTTAATCCCTTGTGCCAACAGGGAGGCCCTTTAACAGTTTTACTCAATTGATCACTCTTTTCCTCTTTGTTCTTTTTTAAATCATCAGTCTAAAAATTTACTTTCCAATGTGAAAATTCATATATTTTGTGATTTCTTTCACATCACAGATTTTGTATCCATTTGTATATATTTAATGTTGTTGTAGTGTATTAAATAACAATATATGTTAGACGGACACTACATTATGATCAAGAGGACAATACATCAGGAAGTTATAACACTCATCAACATATACTCATCAAATGAAGGAGCACTAAAATATATTAGAGTTATTATCAGCTCTGAAAATGGACATTAAAGAAAATACATATATAGTGGGAAACTTCAAAACTCCATTCTCAACAATGGACAGATCAACAAGACACTAGATAAAGACACTAGACTAAATAAAGACACTAGAGCCCTAAATAAAGACATAGAACACATGGACTTAACAGACATCTATAGGACACTGCACCCAAAAAAATCCGAGTTGCATTTTTCTCAAGCGCACATCATTCTCCAGAATTGATCACATACTGTGCCACAAGACAAACATCAATGGATATGAAGATCAAAATCATTCCAACTATCTTCTCCGATCATAACGGCATCAAACTAGAAATAAATCATGAAAAGAAAACAAGGAACCCTCCCATTTCATGGTGATTGAAATCCACACTACTGGAAGACCACTGGAGTAATGAGGAGATCAAAGAAGAAATTAAAAAATACTTTGAGTTGCACGACAAGGAGGACACCACTTTCCAGAATGTATGGGATGCAGCAAAAGCAGTAATAAGAGGAAAATATACAGCAATACAGGCTCACATCAAGAAACGAGAAAGAACTCAAAGAAGCAACCTAATCTCACATCTCAAAGAAAAAGAGCAACAAAAACCCCTAAAGCCAGTAGAAGAAAGGAAATAATAAAAGTCAAAGCAGAAATAAATGAAATGGAAATTCAAAAAACAATCCAAAAGATCAATGAAATCAAAAGTTGGTTGTTTGAAAAAATAGACAAAATAGACAAGCCTTTAGACAGGCTTGCAAAGAAAAAAATGACAGAAAACACATATAAATAGGATTATAAATGAAAGAGGAGAAATCACAACAGACTCAGTAGAAATCAAAAGAACAATAGAGATTATCATGAGCACTCATATGCAAACAAATTCAGCAACCTAGAAGAAATGGACAAATTCCTAGAATGATATAATCATTCAAAGCTGGACAAAGAAGAAATAGAATACCTAAACAGATCAATTACAAGCAGCGAAATTGAGGCAGTAATCAAAGCACTCACCAAAAACAAAAGCCCAGGCCCAGACGGCTTCACAAATGAATTCTACCAAACACTCAGCAGTGAATTAGTGCCTATAATACAAAAACTCTTTCAAAAAATTGAAAAAGAAGGAATACTACCAAATACAGTCTACAAAGCCAACATTACACTAATACCAAAACCAAACAAAGATGGCACAAAAAATGAAAATTACAGGCCAATCTCCCTAATGAACACTGATGCAAAAATCCTCAACAAAATCCTTGCCAACAGAATCCAACAATGCATCAAATGGATAATACACCACGATCAAGTGGGATTCATCCCAGGGCACAAGTATGGTTCAACATACGAAAATCGATCAGTGTAATTCAACACATCAACAAAAAGAAAAATAAAAACCATATGATTATATCAATAGATGCTGAGAAAGCATTTGACAAAGTCCAACATCCATTTATGATGAAGGCCCTTGAAATTCTCGAGATAGAAAGATCATACCTTAACATGATAAAAGCCATATACGACAAACCCACTGCCAATATTATTCTTAATGGCGAAAAGCTGAAGGCCTTTCCTTTAAGACCAGGAACAAGACCAGGATGTCCTCTCTCACCATTGCTCTTCAATATAATACTGGAGGTCCTAGCCAGGGCTATAAGATAAGAGAAAGACATACAAGGAATCCAGATAGGGAAAGAAGAAGTGAAACTACCACTATTAGCAGATGATATGATAATATACATAGAGAACTGTAAAATCTCCACAGAAAAACTACTCAAAATAATCAACCAGTTCAGTAAAGTAGCAGGATACCAAATTAACACACAAAAATCAGTAGCCTTCCTATACACAAACAATCAATCTGAAGAAGAAGAAACCAAGAAAACCATCCCTTTTATAATGAAGCAAAAAAATCAAATACTTGGGAATAAACCTAACAAAAGAGGTGAAAGACCTATACAAAGAAAATTATAAAACACTGTTAAAAGAAATTGACAAAGACATAAAGAAATGGAAAGACATCCCCTGCTCATGGATTGGAAGAATTAACATTATTAAAATGTCCATCCTACTAAAAGCAATATACAGATTCAATGCTATTCCAATAAAAATCTCAATGACATTCTTCAAAGAAATAGAACAAATACTGATGAAATTCTTATGGCACCACAAAAAACCATGAATAGCCAAAGCCCTGCTGATGAAAACAAAGGAGAAATGAGGTATCACACTTCCAAACTTCAAGCTATACTACAAAGCTATAATAATTAAAAGTTTGGTATTGGAACAAAAACAGACACACAGACCAATGGAAGCGAATAGAGAGCCCAGAAATAAAACCACACTTATATGGACGACTGATCTTTGACAAAGGAGCAAAGAACATGCAATGAAACACTGACAGTTTATTCAATAAATGGTGCTGGGAAAACTGGAGTACCTCATGCAAAAAAAAATGAAACTAGACCACAACCTCTTACTGTGCACAAAAATCAACTCAAAATAGATAAGAGAACTGGACATAAGACCTGAAATCATAAAATATATAGAAGAAAATATAGGTAAAACACTACAAGACATACATCACAATAACATCTTTGAAGACTCATCACCCAAAGCAAAGATAGTCAAGAAAAAGATAAACACCTGGGATTACATCAAACTGAAAAGCTTCTGTACAGCAAAAGAGACATTAACCAAAACAGAGAGAAACCCCATTGAATGGGAAAAAATCTTTGCAATCCATTCAACTGATAAGGGATTGATCACAAAGATATACAAAGAGCTCACATGAGTCAACAAAAACAAAATAAACAATCCAGTCAAGAAATGGGCAGAAGATCCCTTCCAGCTCCATCCATGTTGCTGCAAATTGCATGAGTTTATCTTTTTTGATTGTTGATTAATATTCCAATGTTGGGCCTTTCCTGGTGGTGCAGCGGTCGAGCGCTGGGCTGCAAGGCTGCCCGCAGCCTCTGCAGCACCGGTTTAATCCCCCGCGAGGGTCCCACATGGTGCGACAGACCTCTCCTGCCACACCCGCTGCTCCCCTCAGCAGTGTATTTCATCAGTCTGCCTGTTCTGTTCCCCGCTCTGGCTCTGATGAATTCTCTCACCCTCCCGCGCTTCTAACTATACCCAGTGCTTGTACAAACAAACAAACAAATAAATAAATCTTTAAAAAATATTCCATTGTTAATATTCCATTAATATTCCATTGCTGATTAATATTCCACATCTTCTTGATCCAGACATTTATTTTGGTGCATTTGGGTTGTTTCCATAGCTTACCTATTGTAAATAGTGCTGCTATCAATATAGGGGTGTAGGTATCCTTTTGAATTAATGTTTCTGTATCCATGGGTAAATACCTAGGAGTAGAATTGCTGGATCATATGGAAGCACCATCTCTAGCAGACTGAGGAATTTCCACAAGGCTTTCCACAGTGGTTGGACCAGTTTGCAATCCCACCAGCAGTGCAGGAGAGTTCCTTTTTCTCCACATACTTGCCAACATTTGTTGCTGCTAGAACTTAAAATACATTTCTCCAAAGAGGAAATGCAAATGGCCAACAGGCATATGAAAAAATGTTCAACATCTCTTATAATCAGGGAAATGCAAATCAAAACCACATTGAGATAACACTATACACAGATCAGAATGGCACTTACCAAAAAAACAACAAATGTTGGCGAGGTTGTGGAGAAAAAGGAACTCTCCTGCATTGCTGGTGGGAGTGAAAACTAGTCCAACCACTATGGAAAGCTGTATGGAGGTTCCTCAGTCTACTAAAGATGGAGCTACCATACGACCCAGCAATTCCACTCCTAGGGATCTACCCAAAAGACACAAAAACATTGATTCAAAAGACCACCTGTTCCCCTATGTTTATTGCAGCACTATTTACAATATGTAAAACCTGGAAACAACCCAAATGCCCAAAAATAGATGACTGGATCAAGAAGATGTGGTATGTATACACAATGGAATATTATTCAGCAATCAAAAAGATAAACTCATGCCATTTGCAGCAACATGGATGGAGCTGGAGGAATTATGCTTAGTGAAATAAGCAAGAAGGAAAAAGAAAAATTTTGGATGGTTTCACTGATAGCAGGAATATAGTGGAATCAAATAAGACATCGGTGTAAAAAAATAATAGTACAAAACATAACAAAGCAAAAACAGACAATTATAAATCAGAGACATCCTGCAGGGGAGGAGGAGGGAGAGGGATCAGAGGGAGGGAGGGAAGAGCACAGGGGACTGAGGTGATGGTGCACGGGTGCATTGGGGAAGGAAACTCTAAGGAGGGGGGACTACACCTGAGAGGGTGGGGGGGAGCAAATATTGTTTAAAATTGAACAATGATGTAAAAACATTACAAAATAATTAAAAAATTAACAATATATGTTTTCCCTATTTCCAAATGAATAGTTTTCCAGTATTTTATCCCTTACATTGGAAATAACATAAGTGTTTATTTCTGTATGTACTTAATATTTGGTCCTTCAATCTATTATTTCATCAGCACCACACTATTTTAACTGCTACAACTTTATCACATTTTTAAAATATCTGCAATTGCAACCTTATTAATTACTTTGTATTTTAAAATATCTTGGAAATGATGCTTACACATAACCTCTTCACTTATTTTAAAATGTCAAGAAGAAGAGAGAAGAATTATTCAAATTACTGGTTTCAAAACATGTTTTCACAAAGCGACACCCTACTGAATAGGAGAAAGTATTTGCACAACATACATTTGACAGAACACTAATATCCAAAATCTACAGGGAACTCATACAACTCAACACAGGGTAAAAAAACAACCCAATGAGGAAATGGGCAGAAGACCTAAAATATATGTCTTCAAGAAGACATACAGATGGCTAATGCAGCCATCAAAAATGCTCATCATCATTTACTATCAGAGAAATGCAAATCAAAATCATGATGAGACACCATCTCTCATAAGTGAGAAGTCCACATTAAAAATATCACAAATAACAACTGTTGGTGAGGATATGGAGAAAAAGGAACCTTTATACACTGTTGGCAGGAATGTAGACTTTTGTCTCTATAGAAAACCATAATGGAGCTTTCTCAAAACATTAAAAACAGATCTTCCATATGATTCTGCATTCTCACTCCTAATTTACTTGAAGAATACTAAAACACCAATTTGAGGGAATATGTACCCTATGTTCATTGTAACACTATTTACAACAGCCAAACTGTGGATTGGATAAAGGAGTGGATAAAGAAGATGGTGTGTGTGTGTGTGTATGCAAGTATATATGCATACATGTATGAAGGTATGTATATATACACACATATAATTAAAATAATTTAGATACTAAATTAAAACATGTTAAAACATGTTTTCAAATTCATATGTGTGATTACTAGAAGTTGGGGTTGGGTTAGGGAAATTGTATGAAAGTGGTCAAAAGGTACAAACTTTCAGTTGTAAGAATAATAAGTTCTAAGGATATAAGTTACAACATGATGACTGCTTTATGGAATATACAGAAGTCAATAAGAGCACAGATTCTAAGAGCTCTCATCACAAGTGAAAATGTATATTTTTCCTATCTGTTATATTTATATGAGATGATGGAAGTTAATTTTATTGAGATGATCGAAATTTTTTATATCTAAGTCAAATCCCTGTGCTGTGCACCCTAAACTTATATAGTATGGCATGTCAATTTTGTCTCAATAAATTGGGGGAAAAAATCATGTTTTGTTAAATAACCATGTGCTTTTAGAAAAGCTGATGCTCCTTTCCCTGTCATAATGGTAATTATACAGTTATAATAAGGAGGCCAAACAGTGACAAAAATTACACAAACTTTGGAAAGAGTTCTTGGTTTATAAGCTGACTGTGTCATATGTTAGCTGTGTTTCTTGGGTAGATTAGTCTCTCAGTTTAGTCATTAGTAAAAATAGGAAAAATAACAGTGAGCCTACCTCTACCAGCAATAATAGGATTCTGTGAAACAATGTTTGCTAACACAGAGCAAGTTACTACTCTAAAAGGAGCCTTGTAAACATCAATTTCCCTTTCCTTACACTGGCTTAAGATGTATTGTTTGTAAAACATTTATATATATATATATATAAATATATATATATATATCATCACACTTGACTCACAAAAGTGTTGACTCATTGGCAATCATATGGTTTTTGTGATATTGACTTACACAACATTTAATAAGATATGATGATGATATAATGAGTATTAAATGGTGATATAAGAAGGTAATTTTTTTTTATTAAACACATCACTGAAACTTTTGCTATATTCTCAGGTAAGAAGTTATTTTAAATAATGTCTTAGCATGCAATATTTCTTTTTTAAAAAGTAATTGATTTATATATATTTTACACCTTTTTTTCCCCACAATGTTTGCTTTCTTTTCTCAGGTGTAGTCCCCGTCATTTCTGCTACCAGTTCACCCATGCACTATCACCATAGTCCCTTGTGCTCTTCCCACCCTCGATTTGATCCTTCTACCTCACCCTCCCCTGCAGAATGTCCCTGATTCCTAGTTGTCTGTTTATTTTTGTTTTGTTTTGTTATGTCTTTTATTGTTATTTTGTTTTCCCTAGTGGCTTATTTGGTTTCCCTATATTCCTCCCATAAATGAAACCATCCAATATTTTTCTTTTTCCTTCTGGCTTATTTCGCTGAGCATAATCCCTTCTAGCTCCATCCATGTTGCTGCAAATGGCCTTAGTTTATCTTTTTTGATTGCTGAATAATATTCCATTGTGTATGTATACCACATCTTCTTGATCCAGTCATCTATTTTTGGCATTTGGGTTGTTTCTAAGTCTTACCTATTATAAATAGTGCTGTAATAAAATAAGTGTACAAGTATTCTTTTCAATTACTGTTTTTGTGTCCTTTGGGTATATCCCTAGTAGTGGAATTGCTGGGTCATATGGTAGCTCCTTTTTTAGTAGTCTGAGGAACCTCCATACAGCTTTCCATAATGGTTGGACCAGTTTGCATTCCCACCAGTGCTAGTTTTTTTTTTTTTAAATATGTGCTATTCTTACTTGTGTAAGGTGATATCTCATTGTGGTTTTGATTTGCATTTCCCTGATTATGAGGGATATTAAACATTTTTTCATATGCATGGTAATATTTCTTACCTTTTCAACAATTTGATGCATATTTTTAGAAGCGTTCTTATTTTGCAAATAAAGCCCATAAATATGATATGTTCATAATCTAATTTAGCGAGCATCACAATAGCATTATGATTTCAAAACCAGTAAGAATACTACTTTCTTCTCAGTTGAATCATGTCAGAGATTAAAGCTGAAATTAAATTAGTAATTTGTATTTATAACAACTCAAGGAAGATAAATATGTAAATCAACATTCTATGCTATGGTCATTAAGGCTGGGGTCATGAAGATTTGAATTTGAATCTCTGTGTTACAATGTAATAATTGTGTGACTTTGGGTAAATTATCAATGATCAGTTATTACTGCTGTTATTAACTGGTAAATTCATGCAATTCCCTTGGAATGAAGGAATTAAAAGAATTTAAAGAAATAATAATTGAAGTTTTGAAATAGTAAACTCATGGCAAATATAATAGTATCTCAAACAGATGAGAACTTTAATTAGAATCATGCTTGTATATGTTTAGGTGGAGAGGAAAGATTAACAAGTATTTGCAGAGTTATTATTATTATTATTATCACAAAGATTGTAATAAGGATAAAGAAAAAAACAAAGTCTCCAAAATTATTACAAATAAACTTGTATTCACATATAGATAAGGTTGACTCTCCACCCAGAGGACAGAAGTTTGGGATGCTATGAACTGATAGAACAATATGCTTTTTTAAATTTATACATTAAAACCTTGTTTTGTTTTGTACACAGATTTTCCTTTCAACATTTTCAGGAGCTGTCACAAAATATATTTAGTGTAATAGTTTTCCTGAACTCTCTTCAAGAGTTTCTGTTTGCATTTAAATCTTATATGAGCAGAGAATTTAAACTGCAGTAGAGAGAAGACTTTCTTCTTGAATTTTATGACATATTCTGGAAATTTGGGGATAATTTGGCAGATGACACACAGTGGAATCTGAGGTATATATTTTTGGTACCTAGTAAACTAATGTTCAGAGAGTAAGGCCTTAAGAGAGTTATTCATATATGTGATACAGTTCAAATTACCCAAATGTGCAGCACAGGTTAGATCCCAGTTTCTGCTTCTTGAGTATCTATTTCGTCTTAAAACAACTGGTATAATGTCTTGGCCTTGTGGACATGCAATTCTGTTTGTGAATTAAAGAGAGATGCTTTTGCTCATATGGTTTGGAAAGGCTTTCTTTGCTGGTTATTTTCAGTGTGTGAAGCATAAATTCCTGAAGGTCAGACAAGTCATGACACATCATGGATAAACTCATCAGCTCCTTACTTCATAGTGAGTTCAGAAGGGAGTCCATTAAGTGACGGTCATGATGTTCTGCTGCAGAACATTTGGGTTTCCCTACAGGTGTAATCGTTATGAAGTGAGTCATTAGTCATCACATTTCTGGAAGAGTCAGAAGAGAAAAAGTTCAGGGTGAAATTGAATACAGTGTTATACTTTACTTTTGTCACTCATGAGATAATGTTTTGCATCAAGCTGGTTCACTGAAAAAGTTTACTATAGCCTGGTTCTTATGCCAAGTACTGATTAGAAGTTAATAAAGCAAGACATTGCCAACAGAATTTAGTATTACTAATACTAGGAATGCATGAAGGTGCTATGTGCAAGCATATCCTTTAATAAAGTTGAAAACAAATATGATGGGGGTTGGGGGTGGGGATGATGATGGTAAAGGGTGACTGGGAGAGCTACCTAGTCAGAGAGGAAACATGAACACATGGGGACTTTAAGTACTATGGGTTGCTAAGCCAGAAGGAAAGCAGGTGAAATCTTAATCTTAGGCACTTGGGTCTTGTCTATGCCAGGTATTCACTCATGCAACTTCAAACTCTCAGTAAATATCCTGGATATATTCCTCCTGTTTGAATACAAGTAGAACCCCATGTTTTTCAAAGAGCAAAATTTCTTTAAATCAAGTACTAATGGAGGGTTCAACATCTGAAACTTCCACAATGTTTCAGTGGAAGACTTCCACAGTGACCAGGAAAAACAATTCTGAGAAATGACAGCTTGAAGTTTAGCTCGCATTTACTGTTTCAAATCAAAAGTTATGTTTTCATATCTTAAGGTTAAATGTGATCAAGCAGGGTTGATATTTTCTGTGCTTGAAATTCAGGGTCTTTCATAATTTCCACCAAATATTTCCCAACAGCCTCTTCTGGGTAGGTCAAAGTCAAGGCTTAGCCAGAGACAAACCCTTATGTCTCTGCCTGACTGAGGACATAGGTGAGTGAACCCTACACTTTGAAGATTTCTGTGCTTTCATTCCCTTTTCTAGCTCAACTTGATTCCAGTTATAGCCATTCTCCTCTTTAGTACATCTCCTTAGAAACAACTCTGCTGCCTGGAAATTTTTCTATTTCGTCTGGCAAATGTTGGGGTTAGAGGTGAACTGGAGGGGCTGCTGGAAAGACTTAAAATGGGGAGTTCTAACACTTTGATCCCTTGGTCCCCTTCCTCTTCTCCCCCTTGTCATTTTCTACCATACATGGGAGGTCTAAAAGTTTTCTCTCTTGATCTTAAAGTCATTTAAGAAGAATTTTTAGAAGTACAAATACCTTTGGGAGAGAAGCCAGGTAAGAATGGTATAAAACTGGAAGCGTCTTCCCTCCTGTCTTACTGTTCCCCAAGTCTCCTCTCACCCTTTCTCCCCTTCTCTCCTCCCCTCTCATCCTTCCCACTTCCCCCTTCTCTTCTCACAAAAGGCCTTTTGAATTTGGCACAGGCACCCACCTTCAGTACAGCCTGTTTGGTGTCTGCATTTGTAACCAAATCGCAGCCCGCCAGGTTTGCCTCGGCGGTCCGCCTGCACACCTCCTCAGAGTGTGCGTGGGGGCGGGGCGACTCCCAGCCACCACCGTCTGGCATTTTCGACCTGATGCGCTCCTCTTCCCGGTCGCTAGAGAGGGGTCTCACCTAGACCAGAAGCAAATTCCTACTCTGGGAGTGAGAGAGGAGAGAGTGCTCTTGGGGAGTAGTTTTGGTCTTTGAGACTTCGGTGTCCCCACGTTCACCTCCATTCAAGGCAGAAGAAAGGGCCAGCCTTCATGCCCCGAGGATTTGGCGAGGCAGGGTACAGCCCCAATCTTTCTTTTGCAGTTCTCAGACCTGTCTTCCACTTTTAGTTCCTCCCCTTCTTCACCCTTTTTGGCGTCCCTAAGTCCAGGGCCAGATTTTTCGAGAATAAGAAAGCTTCCCTGACCACAGGACATCAAGCAGAACCAGTAAGACGTGGTCAGAGGCAGGAAAGATATGCGGGACAATTCTGTCTCAGTTCGAATCCCCCAGGTGGCTGCGGGTGGAGGCTGGGCGGATCCTTAGCTCACGTGAGAAATAAATAGGTCTTCAAAGCTTAATTTTCTGCAATTCAGTGATCAACAGTCTCAAAAATAAATGATCTGCTTATCCTTTCACTTCCGTGAATGAATTTAGGACTCTAGTTGGGAAATTTTGTAATGATGGGCCTTGTGTTTCACAACAACGGTGCCTAAGTGCACAAGAGTGGAAGTGGCAAAGCCTTTGTAAGCCAGAGGAGCAGTTCAGATGGGCCCCTGAGGCCATCAGTTCTGTCAACCTCCCCACAAAGTTAATGGTGTTTGTGTTTTTCCCCCCTTTAATAAGCCCTGAAGTCAACAAACTCCCCACATGGTGGCTCCCTTTACTAAAGATGAGTAGTGAATTTGTACAAGGCTCTTGGAAATTTTCAAATATTTCTACAGATTGAACTCATTTCAAAATTCGCGTGGGAGGAAACAGTAAGGATTTTAATCGGGTTCACCTTTGACGTGAAACAAGGCGGAAGACAGGAAAGCCACCGTCAGTAATAGCTTTGGGTGCTTTAGTAAGAAAGACATCTTGGCTTGATTATCCAGTCATGTTCACCGCAGGCTCTTTGTGTGTGAGCATACTCCAGAGGCAGAGCTAAACACGGACACAAACGCACACACACGTAAACACTCCAACAGAAATTAACGAACATATAGCAGAGAACATGCAGTAGAGACAAAGACATACATCCTCATGTAAATGTGGCTTGAAGCTTTATTGCAGATAGGCAATCTGGAACGTTCCCAGGAATAAACTAAGAGGAAGCAGTTAGTTTCTGGCCATTCAGGTTAGCAATAAGCAAAACTTTGTCTTCTTGGGGGAAGTATTAAATCTAGAATAAGAGAGGGGAAAGAAATGAGCACTGGATGAGAAGCATTATAATTTTGTCTTAGAAAAAGCATGCAGAACTAATATAGCTTTTTTGAATGCCATATCCAAATCATAGTAACAGGAAACACTCCAACTAAATTGCCATTTCCTCTAA
Organism: Talpa europaea; assembly: GCF_964194135.1. Lineage (NCBI taxonomy): Eukaryota > Metazoa > Chordata > Mammalia > Eulipotyphla > Talpidae > Talpa > Talpa europaea. The sequence goes on along the minus strand of NC_140080.1, from coordinate 58,505,019 downwards.
TTTGGGCTTAACATCCAAATAATTAATATGCACACTAATGGTATTGACGGTTCTATTTCCTGTTTAAAAGAAATAGACCCTAGCTTTCTTACTGGAGTTGAAATTATGAATCTCCTTAAATTACCCAGGGACTTGGAAGCCTGTGGGTAGATGTGGTCTTTCCTTATTGTTTTTCTCTTCCCACGTCATTTTCAGTAAAAAAAAAAAATTTAACAGTTCCCAACTAAGGGATTCCTGTTAGAAATCCTCAACAAGTGAACTTGTACTGGGAATCCTTGTGCCTTCCAAGTCTCTATATTTTCACAAATAGAACTCAAGTTGTGAATAAAGTGGAAAAAACTTATTTCTTACTCTCAAATCCTAAAATTTCACTTTTTTTGTGGAAACAATTTCACAGTTTAAAAAACCACTAAGAGCCAGAGAAAACATGAAGGCATTCAAATAGGCCATCCAGAAATCCAAAAACCAAGACTAAGGGGAGATGTAGAATGCTCTTTACTCAGACGCAGGCAGGGGTAGGATGGTTCTCAGTATTAAGGGCATTTATAGACACTTGGTGTGGGGGAGAAAAATCTGAATAGCGGCTTGATATGGGCAATAAATCGCCATGTTAATGGTGCCACTGCCAAATCTTCAGATTTAGAGTCTCTGGTGAAAAAATTAAACCAGTGGCAATTTTCAATATGTGTAGCATCTGTGGCCAAATAGTTCAGCACCAAGACCCTGGACAGCTCCACAGGACTCGCTCAGGACGCAGCTTTAACTCTAATCAATCTACTTGTAGCCAGGCTGTCAAGGACAGCCAGACTCATTAGCGATTTACTGCAAATTCTCCAAGACTTCCCTTTAAAAACAAAACGACTTCCACATTTAATTGTCTATCTGAAAGAACATACGCAAGAAATTAGGAGATCTAAATTAAATTTATTAATAGGAAAGCTTGATGGTGCTTAATTCCAGAGACCAGATTGCTGATTGCTGGGGCTTGATAAAAAGCAAATCAAAATAGTAGGGACATAGTTAAAACATGACTTTTATCATCCTTGAAATTCTGTGAACTCTACCTATCCTTGAGAAATGGGTGAAATTGCAAACCATCAAAATAATTGGACTTCTAAAAATTGGATTGTATGAGTGAAAGGTGTTTATGAGAAGTCGATGACTCCGGATCTTATCATCCAAGAGGACAGCACAGAATAGTTAATATGTTCCTTGAGGGACTAGGATGCTGACGTCTTTTTCTGATACCCGATCATTACGTGACTGAAAAAAAAAAGGAAGTCATTTCATGAATAAAAATCGGAGCGCAACAGTGCAACAAAATATTCTCTACTTAAAGGCCATAGGCAGACAGATGTTGACAAAGAAGCCTCTTCTAAAACCATGTTCGGATAGATATCTGCTAACTGCACATATAAATAGGAGCAGAGGGCCGGTCACCTCTGTAACCACCGGCAGCAGCAGCAGAAGCCGCAGCTTCAGACGCAATCAGAGGGACCTCAGAGCAGAGAAGGCGCTGCCGGCTCGAGCAGCTGCCTGACCCGGCGGGCGGCTCCCACAGACTCCCGGCCTCTTCCCTTCTCTCTTTCTTTCTCTTTCCTTCTTTTCCTTAAGTACTTCCTTCTATCTCCCGGTGGTCTTGCAACCACTTTGCTCCCCTCCCCCACTTAAGCTCACCGCTTCCAGTTCCTTCTACCTCTCTCCTCTCGCCCCCTTCTCTCTGTGTCACTCTCCCTGTTAGTTCTTTTGTGTCTACAAACTTTTGCACAGAACACTGGCCTCAGCTAACAAGTCCTCCAGCTCCTCCTGCTGCTCCTGCTTGTTCCTGCCGTTTCTCTTCAGACACTAGCGCCAGTCGGTGATGCCTCGGGGGTTGTGACTTCAACGCAGAAACTTGGAGGAGCTCTTTGCCCGCCGTCCTACTTGGCAACCAACCCTCTTCTACCAGCGGTAAGAGTTGGGTGGTGGTAAGAAAAAAAAAAAAAAAAAACTTACCAAACCAAACGAGTCACTTGACTACTGATTCTTTAGCGGTTATCAGGGTAGGAATTAGCTTTCCTTCGCACCAGGTCTGGGAGAGTTATTGGGCAGAAATAACTACCCCCACCTCAATTTTTTTTTCTGACTATGGGGAGAGGGAGGTGGCAGAGTACGCTCAGCCTGTAATTAAGCGGCAATCAACACAGGGAACCAGAGCTTTGCTCTGTCCCTCCCCCAGTTCTGGGAGTTTCTTGGGGGCTGCAGGGTGGAAGGGCAGGGGTGTTCTGACGGCTCTGTGCGCTCTTTCCCATCTTGCGCAGAATGACCATGTGTAGCGGAGCGAGACTGGCCCTGTTGGTCTACGGGATAATAATGCACAGCAGCGTCTACTGCTCACCTGCCGCTGCCGGACTCCAGTTCCCAGGGATCAGGTAGGTGCTGGCTCCCGGGTCTGAGTAGAGGCTGGGGCTTCCCCTCCCCGGACGCCTCCTCGTGGTCGCCCTCCCGCAGTTCCTGCGTCCCAGCTGGGATCGTCTCTATGGGCGCTTCCAGTGCGTTGCAGCCAAACTGGACCCGGCCAAGGGTCCCTGACCCAGGTCTGCCCGAGGGCCTCGCAGGCTCCGAGGCAGATCCGTGTCCCTCCTCCAGCCCCCGGCAACCTAGGGGCCCGGGTGGAGCCAGCGCATTCCGCGGGCTGGAGAAACCTACCCTCCCCCAGCCCCGCCCGCGGAAGGGGGGCAGGGCGAGGACCCAAGCTTGACTTGTCGCTATTCTTAGAGCGAGTTAGGTTAACTTAGGCTTCCTGAACTAGGCCCGGGGGTTGAGCTTGAGGCTCCCTTGTACTTTGCTTTGTTACGGCTCGTTCTGGACCTTCGGGGCGGAGTCTCCCTCTCTCTCCTCACTTCAATTCGATTTTTTCCCCCACTGGAAGAGCTTTTTCAAGTGATACGTTTACCAACTGCATTTTGAGTCTTAGATTATCTTGGGGAGGGGGTGTGTAGGTAGAGTATAGGTGAGGAAAGGCGACTCGAGAGAAGGAAGAACAAAAATCAGTCTGCAAGAGAGGGAGAAAACGCTTGAAACGGATGCAAAGGAGGAGGAAGAGAAAGCAAAGCAGGCGTGCAGAATCGCAAGGACAGCCCTTTCCACTCCAGGCTGCAGGAACCCTGTCTATTTTTTCTTAAACCTTCGTTTTTAATCGGTTGGCTCAGCCTGGGTTCCCTGCTGGAGCCCCAGAGTCCGCGGCGGGTCCGCTGGAGCCCGGAATCTCGCTTTGCAGCTCAGCCACCACACTCCGTGGTGCTGCGGGCTCCGGGAAGCTGGGAGCACGTTTCTGTTGGTATAGCTGTGCTCTGAGCCGCGCCCAAGTGCGTTTGCTCACCTGAAGTGTCTGGCTTTTGTCTTAAGATTTCACATCTGGGGAAAGGAAGAGATAGAACCAGCCTTAAAGATTCGGGTACTCCCGGCAGGCTGGGACAGCCGAGATCCATTGCCTAGGAAAGGCTGGGCGCGGGGCCGCAGGAAGAATGTGTCTGCTTTGCTCTTACTCCCCCAGGGATGTAGGAAAGGAGAGCGAAGTAACGAAGTACATCACTGTAACCCATCCCAGAGAGCGCTACTTTCTTGCGCGGTTTTCAGAGTCTCCTGCATCCTAAAACGAGGAAGGTTTTGCGTTTCAACCCACTTTCCCTGTCTTACAAGGATAGAGCAGGGCAAGAGCGACTAGGAGGCCGCTGCGGGCTTTCAATCCCCTGTTGACTCTGTCTCAGAGTCCCAGTGTTGAGTTTTCGGTCTCAACTGCCCCCCTCTCTGCCCCCACCCCCACCTTTCCATCGCTAACGGATTAACGGGAACTATTTATTTGGTGAATTTTAAAGCCCTATTTCACCCCAACAGTTTCAAAGTCCCGAGTGCCTGGCACTTTCCTGGGGCGAGAGGCGCCGAAGAGCGCGGAAACGCCATAGAATGAACTGCCGCCAAATCGCCTAAGTTTAGGGCCATTTATTATTCATGTTCCTGCCAGATCCTCTTTAGCCCAGAATAGAAGGTAGAGGTTCTCCGTGACCTACATCTGCGCGAGGAAGAGCTCCCCAGGGTTCAGGGGCCGGGCGAGGGGTGGCAGCCGGAATTGTTCTCCGCACACCACACTCACCCACCCTTTCCGCTTCGCTCCCGGCCTTTCCTTCGGGTCCCGGCGTAGGCTAACCCTTATCATCCCAGGGCCCCTGACCACAGTCTGCCGCCCCTTTCTCGGGGTGGGGGTGGGGGCTGTGGAGCAGAGGGTGGAGGCTCGGATGGCTGGCCCAGAGGGGGGCGGTCCTTCATGGTGGCTAGGTGTGCGCGCTCGGTGGAGACGCCTCTGGCTTCCCAGTGCGCGCTGAGGCCGGGACTCTGTACGGCGACCTGTACCCAAGAGTGGAGTGGGCAACCGCCTGGCCGGGTGGGAACTTCTGCTGGGTGTAGTTTCCTCATCTTATCTCTAGCCCCACCCCTGTCCCAGAAGAAGAGACAGTTCTCCGTGGGGAACCGCGCCAAGAAGAAAGATCAGTACATGCCCCTTTTATTGGGTTCGCGAAGAGCCGGGGAGAGACTGTACTGACCACTCCTCTGCCCCTGCTACTCCCACAGGCCGGAGGACGAGGCGTACGACGAGGACGGAAACCCGCTGCAGGACTTCTACGACTCGGACCCGCCGGGCGCCGGCAGCCCCGCCTCCGCGCTGCGCGACGCCTACGCGCTCTACTACCCCGCGGGGAGGAGGTATCGCCCGCGCGGCCTGCGGGGGGCGGGCACCCCAGGAGCTGGCAGGAGGGGAAGGGTGGAGGCCCGTAGAGTAGGTTCTTTTTCATAAAAGCCCCGGAGCCTCTCTTCTCCCTGGCTGGTAACCGGGAGAGCGACAGAAAGTTAGTAGCGGGTCGGCTGCGGGGGACCTGAACGGTACTGGTAGCCCAAGGAATGACAGTGAGTGCACGTCCTGGCCGGTGGGGTGCCCGGGCTCCACATCTGCCACCCCTCAGGACTTAGAGCGCTTCTGGGGCTTTCTCCACCCGTCTCCCAGCGCGCCAAGTGGCGGGCCTGGCCAGCGGTGTGGGGGAGGGCGGAGACCCGGGGCGGCCACTTGGGGACCGATGCGCACTTTGCTCTCCGTTAGAGATGTCGCCCACGGAATCCTTACCAAGGCTTACCGCAGAGTGCTGGACCAGCTGTCCGCCAGGAACTACCTGCAGACGCTTGTGGCCAAGGGCGTAGGGTAAGAGTTCGCGAAATGGTTAACCGCGCGTGTGGACGCGGGCCTGATGGGGTGTCGCGGCCGCTGGCGAGCTAGAGGGGTGCGGGTCCTGCGTCGGTGCGTGCACATGTGCCCAGGTTGCTCCCGCACTTGGGGCCTCTGGGGGCCAACCCCGGCCGCGGGTGTGGATTCTGAGGTCGAACCTTAAATGTGGCGAGATCCCAGGAGATAACTCGCGAGGGCAGACAACGGGGGTGGGGGGGTTTGTCTAGTGTTGAATAAAAAAAAAAAAAAAAAAAAAAGAAAGAAAGAAAGAAAGAAAGAAAAAAAAGAAACCAATCCCTCGGCCCCAGTCATTTAAACCCTTAAAGCTTCCCGGGACGATTTGTTTTAATTTTCTCTAAGCATGACTTTTTCAACGTTTCTTTTTTCTGTAAATTTAAATCGAAACAAATGTTCAAATCTGCACACTTAGGCAAACAGTGCATACTCGTGCCAGAAAACCCAGAGCACAGGGTTTGCTTGGAGCACGTCTCAGCAGAAGGCAATATTTTAATAAAGCCCGTGGGAAAACAGATTACATTTTCGCAATGAATAATTCATGCGATGAAAAATATTGCCTGCAGCCTGTCGACTTATATTATTATCACGTTTTTCAACTTAGTGTGCAGAAGGAGAGGAGTACTGCTGTCTGACTAGGGATTGCGGGATCGATGAAAATTCCACGGCAGCAGCCAATGTGGCATTCAGAGCTCTTGGATATTTTCTCTTTAAGTGGGGTTGGGGGGTGGGGGGAGATGGGGAGAGGAGCACTTTAGGTCAATTAAGCCCCAACGCACGGATTTTTAGATCTCAAGGGCAGCGTTTGGAGAAGGTTAGGTTTAAATCGCGTGCCCTGGGCCAGAACCTTATGGGGGCCCCACTCCGAAGATTTCATGCCAGGAAATCCGTGGGAGGGAGAGAGGGTTTTCTATGCTTCGCGGCCCCTGCACCTGGAAAGCCTTGCAGTGGGAAATGAGAGCCCTTGCCAGTTTTTATTTAAAAATTTGACAGGCTGCCGCGCGGGGTGGGGCCCTCCCGCACCCCGCAGCTATTGAATCTGTATCTCCCGCCCTGCAAACCTCTCCCCGACCCCTTTCCTTGCAGTGGGAACCAAGGCGGCGGCGCGGAGAACGACTCGGAGCCGCTCTCCAAGCGCCACTCTGACGGAATCTTCACGGACAGCTACAGCCGCTACCGGAAACAAATGGCTGTCAAGAAATACTTGGCGGCGGTCCTAGGGAAAAGGTATAAACAAAGGGTTAAAAACAAAGGACGCCGAATAGCGTATTTGTAGCGATGAGTTACCAGCCACCCTGTGTATACAGCCCTGACTCAATGAAAAGGCATTTTCCCAATTGACTGAACAGTCATCGCTCATGTGTTCTATCCAAACATGTATTTATGTATGAAGTAAAGCCATTAAATGAATATTTTGATAATAATATTGTTTTTCTTTTTACAAAGCACTAGAGAATGCACAGATATACTTTGTGGACCAATTATTGATATATATTATAAATATATATTAAGATATATAAGTATAGAGAGCAGTTCATACAAAGTGTGCACAAGGATTGAAAATTCGCCTGAGCTGTTTATGTTTTTATAGAAAATAAATAGAAAAATAGACAATCATTGTTTTGAATATTACTCCTATTTTTGTAAACTGGAATTAAAAGGATAGTATTTTTATCCATGACAGGCCTGAAGATATTAATACTGACCATTTGCTACTGTACATAAACAATGATGCCCTGCTCCAGGGAGATTTCGAGGTAATGATTTGGGAGAATTGCTGAATGGCATTCTTTCCCAGTGAGTCTCTGGGGCAGACTGCTTCACTCCCAGCTGAACTCCACTGGGCACTGTCCCCTTTGCTGGGTGGCAATTCCAGTACTTCTGCTTTCTTTGATTCTACTTTTATCTGTATTTATCTCTCTTTAGACTCTCAGCCCAGAAGGAAATTCTCCTAATAAAACAACAGCTCGATCCAAATTGTGCTTCTCCCCAGAATACACACCACTCCTTGGGGGAAAAGTTGAGGAATTGTACAGAGAAGGGAGACTAAGACAGGAATCTCCCTTTTCTGTACTTCCAGGGAACTCCGTATTCCAAGATTAGGGCAACTGGAACAGAGTGAAGAAAGTATAGGTATGTATGTTGGAAGAGGCAGAGCATAAGGCAGTAGGAGGACCCTGAAGAGGGACTGATTTGGGGCTGCCCCAAAGCTGGGATGCTAGGGGGCAGCCCTGTCCCACTGTCCCCTGCCTGACTGATTTTGGGCACTGGGTATTGGAAATGGTTGCAAAGTACAATGTGTTTTTCTCCAGTGCTGTCCATGCTTTTCATCTTGTGAAATGGCCTCCCCTTTGAACCCTGCTCTGTAAGAGCCTCCCCTTTCTTTTGTGGCGTTCTGAAGACTCCTCCTTCCCACTCTCTTGCTCTGTTTAAGTACCAGTTTACCATTTTCATTCACTTCTCTTAATAACTTGTGAATGCTTCTTTCTTTTTTTTGTTGTTTGATGCAAATATTTACTGTAAAGTTTAGAAACCCCTGTGAAGTTGCCACTAAGTAATTATGCACTAAATATGAATCTTTTGTTTCTTGTTTATTGAGTTTGTAGGTAAAATGTATTTTTCTACATTATGGCTTATTGCTTAGTAAAATTTATTTCATAAAACCAATCTTTGTCATATTAGAATGTGTAGTGTTCACATGTTGCTCAGTTTTGCTAACTGATAAATCATTTAAACCTCATCTTCTAATGTATGAGTACTATCTTATATTTGTGGTCAAGAGTGAGGTAAAACAAGTTCTAACAGATCCTGACAACCTTCCCTTGTATCCTTTCTTGATTACAGAAAGCATGTCTGTCTGTTTCCTATCAATTCCTTGAACATATTGAATAATCTCTATAAACAAAAGAACCTTCACCCAGCAACCAGAACAAGTAACAACAGGCAAACCAGCCATATTCCCAAATTTCAGGCACAAATTCTTTCGGAACAGAAAGTAAAGATTAAACATTAGCTTGTAAAGTTTAAAGGACCTTTCCTTTTCCTTCACGGATTTGATCAGTATGAAGTCATAAATCAAAGAAAACAGAATTGGATTTGCGTTCCCAGCCGGGATGGATGCTGCCAGGAGATCACATTGCAAACAGTGAAAGCACAGAGGCATTCGATCTATGCCCGAGTCCTATGTACAGGATCAATCTTTCTTTAATTCTGCAGTCTCCTCAGGCAATGTGACATGGGATGCAGTTTGCAGCGTTAGTGCCTTTCTTCGCCTTTTAAATCGCCACGAATCACAGATGGCTATTTAGTGGCCCTACAATGCTGCAACACATCGGCTTGCATTTTAGTCTTAATTATTTGTTTCTTGGATAATGGGCAGAGTTTTCTGTATTTGTGTCAGCTCTTAGTGGTGAAATAGGGTTCTAGTTAGCCTTTTTTTTTTTTAAATGAAGTCTAATTTAGTGTTCCCGTGGCTAGTTGCAAGCATTTACAGTGATCACCCAGTTTAATCTTTTGTATAATTTTTAGAAATGCCAAGAGCCTTACTAAACTGGAGCAGATATGATATAGTGATAATTTAGGTAGATGTTAGTCTTGAAACTCTTATTCTGTGTGCAACTGATTATAAAAACATCTTAACCAATTATTATTACACACATGATATCTATAACTAGGACTTTGATAACTGTTATATAAAGTGTGTAAAATTTGTATGAATAAATTTTTGTAAACAATGCAACTTCGTCTAATGTTTGGAGAAAAAAAGACATTCAGGAAATAACTACTTTAAGATCTCTTAAAGTATTATATTTTCTTTAGTGATTATAAGATTTTTCATGTCTGAAATATCTAGCTAAGCATCCATGTTTTTTTCATAAACTGTAATATCTGATTGATGGGTTACTGGATTCAACTAAAAATTTAAAGTAGCTGCTCAGCGGAGATGCCTAAGAAGATATTAAGCTCATAAATAGGCATGGATGTTGGAACATTTATAAGACGCACAATTTAGATTAATCTCCATCTCCTAGTATGTATTTACATTGTTCATTATTCACAAAGTTACTATCCAGTGGTGAGAAGCAGTATCTGGGAATTAGTTATGCTTCTAAAATAGCAACCTAACGTTGTTCTTTCATGAGTAGCTCTACATGGTCTCCATAAAATTTAGTATAAAAGACTGTTCTGTTTTGGAGATTTAAAAATTTGTTTAGCTCTTCAAACAACTATCTCTGATTAAATTGCTTTGGGTAGAAGGAAAGAGAATCAGTAAGCAAAAATTAATTAAATACTTTAAAAAATGCACTATGAAGTCTAGGACAAAGTGTGGAAAGTCATTTGTGGAGTATTAGTTTTATTAATCCATATTAACAAACTTTAAAGCAAAGCCTTAGTATGAAAGTGCCATAAATTTCTCAGTGGTGTTTATTCTAAAGCTCTTGATGATTAGTAGGTTTGAAATATGTTGTGTTGATAGTCACTTATAGTAAGTACAAACTAATTTGAATTGCCAGATTTTTATCCTTAAATCAGTGTATTCAATTAATCCATATATATGCTGCAATAGTATTAAAAGACCAGAAGGGTCAGCAAGGATTCAAAAACTATCTTCAGAATTAACTCAGTTTTTTAAGTACATAATCATAGGGAGGAGCCTATACTCTGGAGAGTCCACTTGTAGTAAATTAAATGAGTGTAGCACAATTTATATTTACATTGGCTTTTATTGGATAAGGAGTTTTCTCCATTTTAAGCAACCTCGCACCCCCATGAGAACTGAATGAATAAATTTATATGTACACATATAAGAAAATAAAGACATTTATTTGTTTAGGGACTAATGACTTGTCAAGAAATAGAGGTAAGCCCAAGACTTCTTTGACTTTAAATGAAGTTCATGCACACAGCAACTTGCTATATATTCTCATGTGGGATAACTCAAATTATGGCCTTTGCTTGGAAGGCTTGATATATTTAAGTACCCAAAGTCATAATATGTGCCTATTGCTATTAGGGCTGGGTACTCTTTGATTCAATACAATACATATTTGTTGAACACCTAAAATGGACCAGGCACACAGGTTGAGAGAGTTTAACACCTGGGAGTTAAGGTAGTGTTTGTCCAAAGACTATTTTTCTACAACAGGATGACCTAGGGCACTTATTAATCATGCATATTGCAGAACCAGTATGCTTGCATTTTAAATAAAAACCCTAGATTAATGTGCATTAAAATTTGAGACCACAGGGTCTTCCTGGTGGCACAAGGGGTTAAGCACTGCGCTATGAAGCAGTTTGCAGCCTCTGCAGCATGAGTTCGATCCCCAGCCGGCCAGGGAACAAACCACATGGTGAAGCAGACCTCTCCTATCTCACCTCCTGCTCCCCTCAGCATTGTATTTCAGTCAGTCCGCCTGTTCTGTTCCACACTCTGCCTCTGGTGGGTCCTCTCATCTCCCGTATCTCTGGCCTAGACCCCAGCTCTTCTATGCATAAATAATAAATATTTAAAAAAAAAATTGAGACCACATAGACTTAAAATTTGGTGACATTCAGACATGAGTATTGGACTGGTTTTTTTTTTCCATACAAAATAAGTAACAAAATATGGTAGCTGCACATAGTAATAAATCAATAAACCATATTCTGCGATGGACATTAGGCCCATTGAAAATTAGAAATTTCTTGTAGGTCACTGAGGCCGCTCGTTAGCATTACTTTACTTGAATGTTCTGGTTGGACCTCTGTTAAAAGAGCTTCTGGAAGGAGACTGACCTTATAAGTAGGGTCCAAAAAATTCAATCACATGACAAATTAATGAAATACTAGAACCCGTACAGCTAGCTAGCGGTAGTTTTATGGATCTAGAAGTCAATTTTCAACTGCATTATATCCAAATTTGGCTTGAAAGTGTGCCCACAAGTGTTTAGAAGATGCTTTTACTTGGATGCCCTTCTGTGACCTCAAAGCCAACCTTACTATTCACTCCTTTACCAGACTCAGAACTAAGATCAAGTCCCATAACCTCATTTCTTTCATTGTAACCCTTCTTTCAATAAGGGAGGTGTTGTCTCCTCTTCCTGTTGCCCATGGCCTTACCACAGGATTTCTATATTGGTTTGTATTTAGTCAGCCTGTTCTTTGTTATTTCCCTTCAACCAGCGAGTTTTAGGTGCTTTTTATCATGTCCCTCTGATCAGATGTCCCAGAGTAGCCTTCACAGTTAGAGAGTTCAAAGTTTTTCATGCTCTGGACCTACTTTGTAGCCTGTCTTATCTTTCACTGGTCCTCAGCAGAATCATTCTTTTTTGGAAAAATAGTTTCTTATCTTTCTTTGAACACAAATGATCCTTTTCATCTCTCAAGAGTCCCTCCCTGACTGAAATGTCCTTTCTTTTCCTACCCATCTTAGATGTCCCATAAGATACAATTCAACTTCTCCTTTTGTAGGAACCTTCCTCAGCCTCAGAGTTACCATCCTCCATGTGCTCTTTTCCTGTGAGCTTTACTCTCTGTATGCTACTTCTGATCTTTAATTCTCTATTTATCTGGACTTTTCCTTGACTTTTTTGTAAGTGCGTGGCTTGTCTCCCTAGCTAGATGACCTCCTAAAAGGCATGGATGATATACTGCATTTTAACACACTTCTGGGAATATATTATCTCTTTCGATTGATTTAAATAACCAGAGGATTTACAGAATTCTCCATGACATTTCCTTTATTTTAATAGGACAGCTACAAATCATATATAGGAAGTGAAATTATCTTACTAATTAGATGTTCATTGTAAATCACACTAGATCTCCCTCCATAAAAAACTCCATAGAAAAAAATGCCAAATTAATTACATGTGTTTCTGTTATAAGAAAATGAATTTTAAATTAGCATGTAGGCAAAAAACTATAATAGAATCAAGCTATTAGAGGTTTACTTTTTTGTTTTGATAAAGTTATTGATTGTATTTTCAAACTAAGGAGTATTTACCTTATGCCTAAGACAGTTATACTTTTTCCTAGAATTAAAAAAAGAAATTTCTTGAGACACAGACTAGGAACTGAATACCCTCAAGGTGATAATTAACAGAGTGGCTAACTGTAGCTGCTAAAGAATCTTCTCCTATCAACAAATGTGATTTGAAATATGAGTTCATAGGCAAGAAAAGGGATATAGTGGAAAACATATTTTTGAACAACAGAAGAACATTTTGGTAGGTAAAGTCATCTGGCCTATGTTAATTTTCTTCTTAGCTGTATCTTTGCTGTATTATGGAGGAACATTATCTGTGGGCCTAGAAGAAAACAGTATGAGTGTATCTGCACATTTCCCCTTTCCTGGTTAACTACTCTGGTTTTTGCTGTCATGGTCTCACATTCCTCATGCAGGAAATGACTTTCATGTGTGATAACTTCTTGACAGGACTAAGCAGGATAATTGCATTCCCTGACTACAGTTCAGGACCTTGCACATGATCTATTGTAGACTAGAGGGATTAGAAAAGTTTCATTCTTTTTTTTTCCCCTGGAAGCTTCTGGGAAAGAAGTTCTTTCTTTCCTCTGAATGGTGTGGTGTATAATGTAATGTGAGACATAAGAATCTGACCTCACAGTGGAGCTAACACAAAGAAAGAGAGCAATGGTAGGGAGAAACAGGTCCTTGACAACACCAATGAGCCCTTGATATAAACTGATCCTGAAGCCTGACCTGCTGGGCTTGTTAAGTAAGGCAGTAAATTCCCTTTATTGCTTAAGCCAGTTTGTTTTGTTTTGTTTTGTTCATTGTTTGTAATAGAAGTTAGAAGCTGTGTTGCAAATAATGGAAAACTCAACTCAAACTGGATTAGTATCTTCTTCAGAGAATAAAAGACAGTGTTAAGACTGGCATGAAGAGGTTCTAGTCAAGAGGAAGTGTCACAAGTTCCAGTATTCCAAAGACTTCACATCCTCTATAAAATTTTACTTGAATGCCTTCATATTTTAAAAAATCACAAAAATATCTAGACGTGATATTTGGCTGAACTCTACTGTGTTTAGCTCTAGTGAGAAATATCCTTTAAGGAGCTCTCCATGTGTTGTCATCAACTATGCTTCTTTGAACATCTAACTCCTTAGAATTGCTTTCCTCTGAAACCCCCCCCCCTTTTTTTTTTTTTAAATTCTGCTCTCTGAGTACAAACTACTCTCCTATCATGGCTGCCATTGTGTACACCCAAATAGAGAACCACCTTTTTAAAAAAAGGTTTTTTAAAAAAAGGTTTTTTAAAAAAACTATAAGTATCATAAGATCCAGTGATCAGGTTTCAAGGGTAATTATCCAAAGGAGCTGAAAATTTATGTCTACACAAAAACCTTCAGGTGGATGTCTAGGGTAAGTTTATTCATAATTGCCAGGACCTGGGAACAAGCAAGTTGTCTTTCAGTAGGAAAATGGATAAATAAATTGTGTTACATCCAGACAGTGGAATACTGTTTAATTTTAAAAAGAAATGAGCTATTAAGCTGTGAAAGGATATGGAGGAAAAGTAAATACTTTTACTAAGTGAACGGAGCCAATCTGAAAAATATGATGTCGACTCTATGACATTCTGGAAAAGGTAAATTATGGAGAAGTAACAAAAATCAGTGGTTGCCAGATGTGGGGAAGGGAGTGGGGCCAGTTGAAAAGGCAGATCCCAAGTGATTTTTAGGGCTCTGAAAATACTCTGTCCATTATACTTAGTCTAAACCCATAGAATATACGATAGAGTGAGCGCTAAGGTAAGCTATGCACTTTGGGTAATTATGGTATGTCAAAGTAGGTTCATCCTTGGTAAAAAAAGTAGCGGCCTGCTGATTGATGTTGATGGGGGTGGTAGCGCACTTGTAGGGGTAGGAGGTATGTGGAAAATTTCTGTACTTTACTTTGTAGTAAATATAAAACTGCTCAAAAAAAATTAAGTCTTTAAAAAAATAGACAAAACTCAGGGGTGTGTCACTCGTCTTCTGGCAAACCCCAATCCTACATTTTCCCAGGCTACTTGCCTCATTCTCCCACTGTTTTCTCACTCATTTTGAAGCAGTTTAATGATCCTTTTTGGACCCCTAACGTCTTTCATTCTATTGGTCATGTGCACCTTAACACTTCTCAACCATGGATCAACCTAACCATATATTTTCTCCTGGTTGCTGAGGGCTATTGGAAAAATCTTGGATTTGCTTTGATCTAGCTCTACCATTTACTTATGATAACCTATGTCTGTTGGACCTATAATGCAGTCATCTCCTCCCTTTTTCCTAGACTCGTTCTTTTCACGAGACAATGTCCTAAGCCTGCCGTGCCCTCTACCTTCTTTATTGACTTCATCTCCCCCTTTCTGAAGGCATTTTGGTTTTTTCCCCTCTACTTACACATGTTTTTTTTTATTTCAAATCCTCATCCTTTCTTCATATTCAATTTTTCAATATTTTCCAAAGCCAATATATTTTCACCCTCCATCCTATATTACCTATAGTATCTCCTTTTTCTTTCATACTTTTCATTTGGCTCTAAGGACTGTGTGTCTCTTCCCCATACTTTTCTGCTTCCCCCCCCAATCTTTTCCATTGAACTGCTGCTTCTTTTTTCTTAAATGTTGATGGACTTTCATCTATGCGGATGTGATACTACCAATCCTACAAGTCTTACTGAGTTCAAATGTCTGGTGGACATATATACTTTGATGTCCAATGGATACCTCAAGCTCAATATGCTTGAATAATAATGAAATAAATGAGATAATAAATGAATATTAAATGAAAATAAATGAAATTATTTCAATAATAAATGAAATTATTATCCACATTTGTGTCTCTCTATTAGCTTCACTCTCTGCCATGCTGCCTAATCTAAATACTTCAGAGTAGTATTCTTTCCTTTCCTCTTTACTCATTGATTTAATCAGTCACTAAATCTAAGGGATTTTTCCAGTTCTGTTTTCTGCAGAACTCTGCATTCATTTAAACTTTTGCTATTTTTGTGAACACCTCCTAGCACTTTGGCTCTTGTTACTCCCTCCTAGTCCTTCTCTAGACTCTGGTCTCTTTACCTCCTATATTGACTTGAAAAAATGTTATGACTTCCTGTGGACTATTGGATGGAATCCAAAGATTTTCCATATACCTCCTACCCCTACAAGTGCGCTATCACCCCCATTATCAATATCAATCAGCAGGATGACACTTTTTTTTTTTTTTTAACCAAGGATGAACCTACTTTGACACATCATAATTACCTAAAGTACATAGCTTACATTAGCTTACCTCGGTATATTTTTTAATAATTTTGCCTCTACTTTGTCTTTCTCTTTTTATTTATCCCCTTTTGTTTTTGAATTTCCTCCACCACCACCACTCCCATTTCCCCCAGTTCTCTTTTCTGTCCTTTTTCCCCTTGGTGGAATGCTACTAGTCTTCCAAGGAAGGACCAGCTCCTTTATTTTTCTGCTGAATTTTTTTCATACTACCTACAGTGTAGTGTTTAGTTGCATACTTGGCTTTTACTGCTAGAATCTAAAGCCTTGGGATTCAACTTGCAGTCCTTGAGGCCTGTAGTTTGGGTACATACTGGGCACCTGATCATTATCTGCTAAATTGGAATTAACTCCATGGAAGTTGGTGAAGAGCTATTCTCCAAAAAGAGACTAGGAAAAAATAATTTAAGGTACAACATGAAGGATTTTGCTTAGATGTTGGGAATCATTTGGACAAAAATGAGTGTTTTTTGAAAGATTGAGCTAATGCTTATTTCTTTGAATACCTAAAATATATCTGTGTGCTACAGGATTATTATCTTCTGTAGCTTTTTTGTTCTGTATTTTTTCTGATACTTTCTGGTAGCAGATTGGAATAGTATCATAGAACTTGCACATAGAGGGTCTCACTAATAAGATATAGATTGACTAATTTTTTTCCCTAAGAAAACAGAGGCCATTTATTCAGAACCAAAATTCCTTGGAGTTGCTCAAAGGCCCCCAAATATATTTGACCTTGTAGATTAATGTGTGTGTTTCCAAAATGTGAATTTTGATGAGAAATGAAAAGAATAGGCATTTAAACAATAGACCTCAGACTTCTTCAGTAATTGGGAATTTTCCCTCTTGCTTGTAGGTGCAGATGTTCTTGGACGATTTCCTGCTTAAGATCTCTTCTGGCTATTCTACTTTGAGTGTAAATAGGGATCAACAGAGGAAGGCAGTCTGACTTTATATATTGTCTTGCCTGCGGAAGCCAGATGCTTGATCCTCCAGTGAACTGGGAAAATACATGATGCTTTTAGCATTAATTAGATGGAAGCTGTCTTGGGATTGTGATTTTGCAGGGGGCACATTTTGCTCATATAACTCATAATTATGCAAGAAGCTGGTGATCCCATTTGCTAGATTCTGTCTTCTGATCATGAGACTATTTATTGTGCTCCAATTAGAGATAAGGAAGGAGAAGAAAAAGTGTGAATCAGTTCAATTTGCTGATTACTAGGCATCCTGGTGGAAGGGCTGGTGAAAAAGGATATTGAAACTGCCCAAACAAAGCCTCTCAATTTCCCATAAATCTAATCAGTGCATACTTCCCTCTATTATCATCAATAATGGAGAGAGGATCCTGCTTTTCTTAGTAGGATTTTTGAGGTCTAGTAAGGGAGAGGTCCTTTTTTAAAAAAAAAAAAAATAGTGTAAAGTTGACAGTCTTTATATAAGCAGTTTAAATTACTCTTAATAAATTATCTGTGAGCAGATAGTTATTCAGACTGTAGGTTGAGTTTAATTTTCCAGTCACATTGTCACAAAAACTATAGGCAACTTGACCACTCAATTATTAAAAGCACATTCAAGTAAAGTCTCTGAAAATGTCTTTTCTTTGGTTCCTTTGAAGAAATCCTTCAGAGAACTCTGCTAGATACTTGGTGAAAATGAGCACTTGGACACCTATGTATTCTAGAATTTATCATTACTGTGATAAGCACAAAGGATTCATTTTTAACAAAGACTCTCAGATGATATCAGGATGGAAGACATGCACGGCTTCCCAGGTCTCCCCACTTCTTCAGACAAAATGTGTTTGGGAGGGAAACAGTGGTAATTTGCTTGCCTAGGGGCAGGTCCAGGTAGAGGGAAGGCCAAGTAAATGATTTTCAAATCTCTTTTACCCACAAATACAGTGCCCCAAACCTCTAGTTCAGTAATTTATATGGTTATGAATCTACCTTTAGCAAGCCAGCAATGTCTAATATTCTGATAACTATTTTTTATTTTACAACCTTTGCACCATTGTCCACAGAGTACGTAATAATATTTGGAAATCACCAATTTATAGTCACATGGAATGAACTATGTGAGGGTGACCAGTCTGTGAACAGTCGATCAGTTCTGGCAAGGATTAGCTTCATAAAAATGAAAGGTGTTTAAAAACTTTTAGGAACATTTAGACAATAGCAGATTATTAAACTAAGTACAGACCTATTCTGTGCTTTGACCTGAGGCAAATGTACAGGTTATATGGTCATGAACTTGGCTCTAGTTCTAGACCCGGGAGTGCTAGGTTTAGCAGACCTTGTCCGAGCCTGCCTGGAACTGTCTATTTATTCTTAAATGCTCTATCCTTTGACACACAAAGGATAGTGTGTGTGTGCATCAGCCACATAATTTTATTGTCAATTCAGTTTGGCATTTTCAGAGAGGTAAAGAGAACAGACTTTTTATTTCTTTTAACTGTGGCATCAAACACATAATATCAGACCTACCTACAGCAAATTTTTAAGTGGACAGCATAGTATTTCTAACTAGAAGTACAATATTAGGTGCAGAACTCTAGAATTTTTTTACTTTGTATGACTGAAACTTTATACTCATTGAACATCGACTCCATTTCCCCTCCTGCCGGCCTTGACATAATTCTATTTTTTCCTTCTGAGTTTGACTAGGTATCTCATAAAAAGAGAATCATGCAGTATTTGTCCTTTTGTAAGTGATTTCCTCACTTAGTATAATTTTGTAAAGGTTCATGCCTCTTGTTGCTGCATGTGACAGGGTTTCTTCTTTGTGTGTGTATATCATATTTTATTTATCCATTTGTCCTCAGCAGACATTCAGGTTTTTTCTGCCTCTTGATTATTTTGAATAATGTTGCAGTGAACATGGGTATGCAAATATCTTTTAGCTTCACTGTGTTTTAACCGGTCAAATTATCACTAATAAACAACCAGTCTTTGGAAACTAACAGGTCTCAACTATTAAAAGAATATAATAGACTAACTACTGGCTTTGCAGGCTCCTTTCTCCTGAAGTGACCACTTTAGGTCACCCAACTAGCAATGCAGGCAGTAAGCTAACATACCAGAGAGCTGAATTTATTCTGTGAGAATGTGGGATGGCCCAGACCCCCATGCTGGACACTTTGTGAGGGTCAGTGGTTCAAGGAGCTGCCGCACTGGCCTCCTCCAGGCTGAATATTATCAGCAGAGTAAATAAAGGAAAATACCATGCTGGGAAGGATGCTCAGAGATTGAGAAATATTTTCCAGCAGGGCCTCAGCCCCTCCAGGCACAGAGGCCTGGGGCATTCAGCTGAGGACATCTCTATTAAAATCTCAGGCTTGAATTACTTGTGCTAGTAATGCCTCTAGCAGCATCAGCAGGCTCTTGACTGATTTTGGAATCTGTTTTCTTGTTGCCCACCTCTTAGTTATTGGGGGTTTTCTTCTTATTTTTGATTGGAGTGTTTCTGGAGCTATTACTTACACTCTCTTGCTTTGCTTCAGGGAGGAAAATGGGGAAGTTTAGGTTGCAGCAGTGTGGAGCAAATACCTTGGTTTCATAGGCAGGTGGAGAAAAAAACCTGTTAAGTGATGGCTGACCCTGCCATGATAAATTTCCTAACAAGCCCCAGGTACTTCTGGCTTCCTCAGTCTTGGGCTCTTTGCTGATTGAACTTGTGAGCTGATAAATGAAGATGGTGATTTTTTTTTTTCTATATGGACAGACCAAAGTGCATAAATCACCTACAGCTGTTCTTAGTGTTACAGCGCCATCTCTATAAAATGGGAGGTACTGTGTTCCCAGCCCACACTGAATGTGGGTCAGAGCCGAGCCATCAGGGCTCAATAAAAATGAAGAGGGGCTGTTTCCAAAGCTTAGCTATTGTAAATAGTGCTGCTATAAACATAGGGGTGCAGGTGTTCTTTGGAATTGATGTTTCTGTGTCCTTTGGGTAAATACCTAGGAGTGGAATTGCTGGATCATATGGAAGCTCTATGTTTAGTAGGTCCAGAAATCTCCACACAGCTCTCCATAGTGGTTGGACCAGTTTGCACTCCCACCAACAGTGCAGAAGAGTTCCTTTTTCTCCACACCCTCGCCAACATTTGTTGTTGCTAGTTTTTTTAATATGTGCCATTCTCACTGGTGTAAGATGGTATCTCATCGTAGTTTTGATTTGCATTTCCCTGATTACAAGTGATGTTGAACATTTTTTCATATGCCTGTTGGCCATTTGCATTTCCTCTTCAGAGAAGTTTCTTTTTAGCTCTTCTGCCCATTTTTTGACTGGATTATTTTCTTTGTTGTTGTTGAGTCTCATCAGCTCTTTGCAGATTTTTGTGATCAGTCCTTTATCATTAGTGTTGGGTGCAAAAATGTTCTCCCAGTTGGTGGGGTTTCTCTTTGTTTTGGTTATTGTCTCTTTTGCTGTGCAGAAGCTCTTTAATTTGATGTAGTCCCAGCTGTTTATCTTTGCCTTCACTATCACTGCTTTGGGTGATGTGTCTGTAAAGATGTCTTTGATATGCAAATCACGTAGTGTTTCACCTATATTTCCTTCTATGTATTTTATGGTTTCAGGTCTTATGTCTAGTTCTTTAATCCATTTTGGGTTGATTTTTGTGTGTGGTGTGAGGTAGTGGTCAAGCTTCATTCTTTTGCATGTAGCGACCCAGTTTTCCCAGCACCATTTATTGAACAAACTTTCTTTGCTCCAATGCATAGTCTTTGCTCCTTTGTCAAAGATTAGTGGACCATAAATCTGTGGGTTTATTTCTGGATTTTCTATTCGATTCCATTGGTCTGTATGTCTGTTCTTGTTCCAATACCATGCAGTTTTGATGATTATGGCTTTGATTACAGCCCAAATGCCCAAAAATAGATGACTGGATCAAGAAGATGTGGTACATATATACCATGGAATATTACTCAGCATTCAAAAAAGATAAACACATGCAATTTGCAGCAACATGGATGGCGCTGGAAGGGATCATGCTCAGCGAAATAAGCCAAAAAGAAAAAGAAAAATACCGGATGGTCTCACTCATAGCAGGAATCTAGAAAACTTAAATAAGGGATCAGGAAAATGAATAACTATAAGAAAGTGAAAATCAAAATCAACAAAAAACTATGAACCAGAGACACTTTTTGGGGGCTGGGGGCCAGGAGGGGAGGGATTGGGGTCAGAATGGGGCATGTGCAGTTGTATGGGGGAATATAAAAATAAAATTTATTATTTAAAAAAAAAATGAAGAGGGGAGGAAGATAAAAGAGAAGAGTTGTTCCTGTGGCCCAACTTGCATCCTGGTCCTGCTGGGAAGGAGACAAAGGAGAGACAAATAGAGACACTAGAAAAAGATGTGTGGGAGATAGACATTTGGGGAGGCTGACACTGGCAGGCGTTATCTTGATTTGTAGTTTTGTGTCTCTCCGTTTGTTCCAGCCTGCCTGCCCCTTTTTGCCCCCTTTCTGTGGTTCCCCACTAGAAGGTGCCTTAGACTTGTGGCAAGATTTTGGGCCTCAGCAGCCCCGCTTTGTGTTGACCTTATTTGGCTGAGTATTTGCCCACAGGGGATGGGTAATTTTGGGTGATTTATTAGGAAGCTATTATCTTCTCCTGCCTCTCTGTGCACACTAGTTCTATTAGTGTTTTTTCACACGAAGAGTCTGCTTTACCTTTGTGACTGTGGATGGCTGGACCCCTTTAGAGCATGAGAGTTTGTGGGTCCTGAGGTGGCCCTTGGTTGCTTGCTAACATTAGGTCTTAGGATTCATTGGGTACACGCACACATATATTGTGAATTTCTTTTCTGTTGTGGGACCAGATTGAACATTCCTTTTGTTCTCAAATTCTATGAGTCTCCAGTCATCTGTGATAATGAGAAGTGGCTGCTCTTACCATATTTTAAACTGGTGAACTGCTG
This sequence comes from Talpa europaea, assembly GCF_964194135.1. NCBI lineage: Eukaryota > Metazoa > Chordata > Mammalia > Eulipotyphla > Talpidae > Talpa > Talpa europaea. Next base: position 58,483,562 of record NC_140080.1, on the reverse strand, counting down.
TGGATTTCTCCCTTCTAGTGGTGCTGCTCAGGAAGGGTCAGGAGAAGGGCTTGTGCAGATGCGCTCATAGACCACAGAAGAGCTGAGATGCGAGGGCACAGCAGCAGGGGAGTGTCAGCAAATGAAGCACACATCGAATGAATCAGCAAGGCAGTGCTATTATTTATTAGTGATATTTGGGCATGAACATGACCCTGGCTTTTATTTCACAATCTTCTTTCAGGAGCTGGGAAGCCGGCCTTTTATTGGTGTGTTCCTTAGAGCATTGCATCCAGGGTACTGTGCTTTGGTCTTACACATCTTAAGGTGCATGTGGTAAAATTGGAAAGGGACCACGGATGAGTAATGGAATTGATTAAAGGCCTGAAGAATAGGACTTAGGAGATATCAAAGCAGTTGTGGCTGTTTTACTGGAGGAAATACTGAAGGGATTCTTAGTAGGCTTTAAAATATTAAATATATTATTTAAATGGCCCTGATGATCTCTTCTTGAGCAGACCTAAGAATACTAATGGAAAACATTTCAATTAGACTCAAAAGGGCACATTCTTAATAGGTAAAAAATGCCTGAACATGAGAATGGGTCTCTTCAGGAAACTGAAGAATGCTTCTCCCTCCTCTGCTATTTATGGGCAGATTTGATGACCACATGGGTTAGATAGTTGAGGTGTGGACCCATCCAGAGGCAGGATGTACCCTTGAGACCTCTCCTGGAATTCATATTCTGTGGTCTCAGAGCTTCCTTTGACCCACAGGAGGATGTTAACATATTCTCCTGGACTATGATATGGGCATTGGGATGCCTCCCTTCCCTAGGTCAATTGCCTCCCTCATAAGTTTCTCCTTTAACCATTGGAGCCAGGTTATGCTGGCTCTCCTGGTATGAGCAGCCTGACTATTGTGAGGGAGCCTGGGTTGTTCTGGCCACAGTAAGTGGAAATCCAGCAGTGGGGTCCAACACGGTCCATGCACAGTATCATTTGGTACAGCCACCACTTGGTCTGACACACATAGGTATGACAAGAACACTGAGGGCCTTTGATGACAATGCTTTGTGGCTCAGCTCTGTCATTTAATAGCTGAGCAAACTTGGGTGAGCCACTCTGTTTATCTGAATCTTGTTCCTCTTCTATAACATGAGGAGGAAAAAAACAATAGCTCAGTCACTGTGATTTTACAAGATTCGAATGAAATGAGAAAGCTCTCTGTGAATAGTAAACTCATGCAGTGGTCAGTCTTGGACACTGGCCAGAGTTGGCCTTTTGCTCATTCCCACCTATCTCCGGTGTCCACATTCCTCTCCTCTGCCACTTGCCTCATGCCTAGGACTGTTGTGTGGTTATTAGATTGTTCAGATTCCCGGCTTCCTCCTTCCAATCAGGATTCAAGGCTTCTCAATCTCTCTTATGGAGCTTCCCTTTCAGGCTCCTTCAGTATCCCAATTCTGCAGAAGTGGCAATAAGTGGATGGTAGTGGGTTGATCAGATAAACTAACCTCTCCAGTCACTCAAATTTTAAATGGGCACCATTTACCAGATAACACAGTGTCCAGATCTTGGTAAAATGCCTCAGCTCCTTTAGAAGACCCTAAAAGAATGAAGGGAATGCTGATAATGACTGGGAACTCAGCTTCTCTGAATAGCCTGTGGGGTAGTATTCTGGATAAGGGTACAAGGGTACCCATTGTCCCTTCATTACACATTGCAACATCTGCCTGCATGGCTCTGATAAATGGCACCATCTGAAGAGGAGTTAGGGGTTGGGAGGGAAGGCCTTTCTTCTTCCTTTCAACATGAGCACGTACACACTCACATACATCCTCACTGAAGAGAACCATCAATTCATAGAGGTTAGGCTGGGGGCAAGTCAGAGAGTTAAATTCTGAATGTTTGTCAGTGAAATGATGCTTCATCTTAAAATAGCTCAAGGATGTTTCTGTGCAAGGTGCTTTCTGTGGATATTTGCATATATATGTAATCTATATTTATGCAGAAGAAATATCTCTAGCTACACTATGTATAAAAACACATTCAAGCATATGCCCAAATATAAGTCAAGAAAAAAGATTGAACTCACATAAGTTATAATATTTATGTCCTAAGAATGGCTAAACTTAGCTACAACATCTAATTTGCAGTGACGTCTTTCTTTAACAAGTTTTATAAGAGGGATGATTTAAGTCAAGGAAGAGCAGTGACTCATTCACATGGTGGGCCACTGACTGAGCTAAGTTTAGAATAGAAGAGATGCTAGGATCTTCTGGGGTTTAGAGTTTTACTGTGAAGTTATTTTGCTTGTCCACACTTTTTCATCATTCATTTAAGTAAAAGGAGGAACTTGTAATGCATTAGCAAAACTCTTGTTTTCCTTATTTAATTAGTTCACTTAATATAGCTCTCTATTTTAGGCTCCATTTTGGGACTCCATTCAAATTGTTTGGATGTGGCTTGGTTGTTTTGCAATTCATGGTACAGATTTTACCAAATTAATCTTTACCTTTAAATTATGATAAAGGTAAAGTGCACCAGCAATTAGATGTGGAAATGGAGAGATGATTGGGAAGAGCAAGATGTCCTTTTGCCCAAAAAGGGGATTTGTGATCTGAATAAGATATTGTTCAACATTCATTCAAAAAAGCTTTCATTTTCTACTTGAACTAATGTATTTACCAGGGCCATATGGAAGAGAACTCACCCTTTAGGGGATTCACATTAATTCTGGGAGGAAGATAGAAATGAAAACAAGTCATTATGATCCATCAAGAGAAATATAAGAGGAGAGGCGTGGTTAAAAAGTTACTCTGGAGGGCCTCCCTGGTGGCGCAGCAGTTGAGCCCTGGGTTGCGAAGCTGCCTGCAGCCTCTGCAGCACCAGTTCGATCCCCGGCCACCGGGTGAGGGTCCCACATGGTGCGCAGACCTCTCCTGCCTCCTGCTGCTCCCCTCAGCAGTGTACTTCGTCAGCCTGCCTGCTGTGCTCTCCCCTCTGGTTCTGGTGGATTCTCTCACCCTCCCTCGCTTCTGACTGTACCCAGTGCTTGTATAAATAAATAAATAAATAAATATTTAAAAAAAAGAGAGAGACTTGAATTTACAACTGGGCCTTAAAAAAAAAAGTTACTCTGGAACTAGGTGGAGGGACTGAGCAGTAAGGAACCCGAGAGTCTGGGAGAAGCAGATTGGGACTTATGGAGGTCTGGGTAGGGGTATCCATTCGGGCAGTTGCAAAGAGTTGGGAAATTGTTGAGTGTGGAACAGTAAGACCTGAGGGAATTTCCTTTGGATTTCAGTAGCTGGGGCTGTTTAAATTCAGGAAGGTTGCCTCCAAAATTGGAATGGCTCCCAGGGAGGCTAGGTGGATGCTATGAGGAAGGGAGTCTGGAGTCCATGACCTTTTAAGATTCTTTAAATTCCCCTCTAACTGATACTTATGATTCTCTAAAGATGAGATTTCAGATTTTCTTGCTTCTTGTAAGGTGAAGGGTTGGTCAAGACTTGTGATGTGTACACACTTTCGTATACCTCATGTATCATGGTGTAGGACAGTGATTAGCAATTTGACTGTATTTTAAAACTCATGATGCCCATACTGAAGTGAACACCAATTAACCAGAATATCAGGGTGTCAAGGACCCAGACAGTAGCATTTTTATTTTTATTTGTTTATTTAATTTTTTTAAAGGTTTATTTATTTATTTATTTATACAAGCACTGGGTACAGTCAGAAGCGCGGGAGAATTCACCAGACCCAGAGAGGGGAGCAGAGCAGGCGGAAGGACCGAAGTACACTGCTGAGGGGAGCAGCGGGCGGCAGGAGAGGTCTGCGCGGGGGAGCAGCCGGGGATCGAACCGGCGCTGCAGAGGCTGTGGGCAGCTTCGCAACCCAGCGCTCAACCGCTGCACCACCAGGGAGGCCTAGACAGCAGCATTTTTAAAGCTCTCCAGGTGATTCCACTGTACAGCCAAGATTAGGCATCAACGGTAAAGGGCAGAATGTGGCCCCAGGACTCACAGCTTCAGTATCACCTTGAATTTGTAAGAACCACAAATTCCCAGTTCCTAACTGAGATCTCCTGAATTAAACTCTGGAGATGGGGTCCAGCATCTGTGTATTAACAAGTTCTGAAGGTGAGCACGCTAAAAGTTGAGAATCATTGGCCTGAAAAGAACATTTGTTCCAGGAACAGCACTTTCCTAATTGACGCAGTAACTCACTGATTTTCTGCTCAAGACTGCTGCTGCCCTGACCTCACCAGATCACAAAAAGGGTCCTCTTTTTTTGGCTCCCTGGCCTGGATAATAGCCATCTGTTCCTAACTTGTTCCAACTTGGTCAGATTGGGATTTTCAAAAGGATTTTTATGGAGGGAAAGAGAGAATGAAATGATATTCAAAAGAATAAGAACTATTTTTATTTTTTTCTGTTTTTTATTTTTTTCTGTAGAACTACTAGATGACAAACTTTTTTTCTGGATTTTTAAATTTTTTTTTACATCATTGTTCATTTTTAAACAATATTTGCTTCCCCCCACCTCCTCAGGTGTTGTCCCCATAGAGCTTCCTTCAATACACCCGTGCACCATCACCTCAGTCCCCTGTGCTCCTCCTGCCCTCCCTCTGATCCCTCTCCCTCCTCCTCCCCTGCAGTATGTAGATGACAAACTTTTTGAAGGATTTGCTAAATTGCTTTTTGAGGAGTATGTGTTTACATTCCAGGTATTAACATTATCTTATTACTTAAAAAATATTTTTATAAAAGAGAAACTCTTGCCATTTGCAACAACATAGATAGAATTGGGCAAGATTATGCTAAGCAAAATGTCAGGAGCAAGACAAATACTGGATGGTATCACTCATGTGCAATACAGAGAAACAAAACAAAGGGTCAGACAAAATCAAACCAAAAACAAACCCTCAAAACTGATGGTGAAATTGAGGTTACCAGGGGAAGCAGGGCAAAGGGCAAAGAGTGGAAGGGCCTCAGGGGACTATGGTGGAGGACTATCGGTGCCTTGGTGGTGGGTGTGGTATGATAACATCTGAAGAGGTGTGAACTTATACCTCTGAATTTTGTAGAGTGCTGTATACCTATGTTACCGCAATAAAATTTTTTTTCGATTATATATAAGCAAAAATGATTTATTATTTTAATTTACATTTGTGTCCATACAGTTGAGCATGGTTAATTTCTAAATTTCAAATGATAAAAGTAATCAAGTAATGTCTTTGCATATTAATAATACACACATGTATTTATAGGTACAGATAAAGCACATATGGATGCATATATATATATATATATAAAAGCGTATATGTTTTGTATATTCATATACTCATTTGTGGAAAAACTAGAAATTTAGAACACTAAAAATTGGTCTAGATGATCTTTAAACTCTGAATGCTATGATGATCATATCAGAAATTTCATATCTAGGGGCCTCTCTGTTGGCGCAAGGGTTGAGTCTCAGCACTGTGAAGCTATCCATAGCCACTGTAGCATGAGTTCAATCCCCGGCCAGGGAGCTGACCCACATGGCGCAGCAGAAGTCTCCTGTTTTGCCCGCTGCTTCCCTCTGCAGTGTGTTTCAGTCAATCCTCCTGTTCTGTTCCCCACTCTGTCTCTGGTGAATCCTCTCACCCCCTGCACCTCTGGCCTGTACCCCAGCTCTTATATGCATAAATAAATAAATCTCTTAAAAAAAGAAATTTTATATCTAAGACTTTATAGCAAGTCATGATAAGAGGTTGGTCTCAAAAGTCATTTCTAATTCAAATTCCCTTATTTTTTATTCTTCAATAAAAATCTAGGTACATTTTAGCCCAATTGAAAGCCACCCTAAAATAGTGGACTCCATTGTCTTGTATCTATAAGTTATATCTACAAACAATTCAACTCTAAGGATAAGGAGATTCTCTGAGAGAATTTCATTAAACATTCAAATGATGAATATTTCATCCATGCTTTTAATTATGTTTTACTTAAAAGGATATAATTTGAGCACATAAGAAAACCTTGGGTGTTCTGGCACATTTTGAATTTTGTTTAGGAAACATTTCATTTGGGAACAAGCAAAATGGAAAGAAAGTCTGATGACTCTAACTTGGGAATGATTGCTGCCCAGGGGGTGCATCTTGTTCTAAAGTGCATCACTGTGTTTACACTCCTCAACTCTAACAGCCCTCCATCTCTCCTACTGAAGGACAAAATGCCTATTGTGACTCTCAAATTCTCAGAGAATGCTAAAACTTGTGTGTCAAGTCTTGCTTCGACTGAAGCATTTCTCACCCAAATGTTTATTTATATGCTTTTAGAGCAAGTGCTTGGGCCAATTGACACTAGCCTGTCTTAGGTTGATGCACCAGAAACAGACTCTGAGAACAAGATTCTAGTGAAATCTATTTATGTATTAGGAATCATCTGCTAGTTGGGAGGTGGGTGAGTGAGAAGGGGAAGAGGCTCAGGAAAAGTATAGTGTGAAGCAGAGTCCTCCAAAGTGAGGACTCAAGTTATCTCCTTTAGGATGAGAGAAGTAGAGTTTTAGCCTCTGCACCTGTCCATCATGCATGGGCTAGGGCTGTTGCTCCCCAAGGGGCATGAAGTGTGGCTCACACAGCTGGAGCATAGGCCACCAGAAGAGACATGTGCTTGCAGCTGGCAGGAACATGCAGTGGGAGACAGGAAGCATGAAAACTGTAACAGGGTTTGTGTGGGCCACTGCCAGTGTTTGCTGTATCAGTCCATAGATAACATGTGAGAGAAAGAGGCTGTGATAAAGTCAGCAGAGAGGGTAGATGTTTCCATTTAAATGAGGTACCAGTCCATGGTTTTAGTCCCCAAATCTCTAGAGATCACCATTTCCCACTGCCATCACAGGCAGCACCTGGGAGAAATTTCAGGTGGGTGAGAGGGAAACACTGAAAATAATATACTTGAAAAAAACCCATATTTATGTTCTATGCCAGGTTTGGTTATGAGCTTGACATATCTCTGCATTTGGTGAGGGCCACAGAGTTTTACGTTGCTTGTCACCAATTCACACAGTAAAGTTGTAACAGAACTCGGCCTGACACAGTGGACTAAGAACAAGTTCAAATCCTTTGTTGTTGTGCAGAGCTGCACACCAGCATTTCATCCAGGCCTTGTAGACCCAGCTCTGCTTTTGCTTTGCAAGGAAGAGGGCTCCAGAGGGCAGAATTTTTAATAAGGTTGAGGGCACAATTCTTTCGTATAAGGTTTCCTTAACAACACTCACCATGTTGACTTGTAATTATGTATTTTTGTGTGTACTTTTCTATGGTCTGAACACCTCTGTGTGTGAGAGGGCAAGGCCCACGCTGTTAGTTCACCAAGGGTTAGTGTGTTATGAACGAACAGGCTGCTCGGCCTCTCTCCCTGCTTCCTGGACTGTGGTGCAGCGTAAGTATGGGCTCCTCTTTTCACCAAGAGCAGATTTTTCTTGTGGTGATTTTATGAACTTGCATATGTTATTTAACTTCTCTGAGCTTCGAGGATCCTTGTGAAAAGGGGGAATTATTTGTACCTACTTCAAAAAGATATGACTAGATCTAAAAATTACATAGAGGGTCTAGTATACAACAGGACTCAAACATATTAAATAGGATCAGGTTCAGATACAACTGCTGTGAGGGTGATTGGAAGAGGGACTTTGTTATTTTCTCTTTGAGTTGTAACCAGGGATTCAAACTCTGCAAAGGGTTCTTGATTTTTGTCTCCTGCAAACCCTTTCATGCTGACTGTGGCCACGCCTAAGGAAGGCCCGGTGCGTGTTCGGGTCCATGCAGCACCACAGCCCTTGTGTGTCCTGGCTGTTGCTAAGAGTTAACAGAGGTTTCCCTGAGAGCCCCAGCTGCTGCCTTCCATCAGCTAGAAGAATTGGATTGAATGCGTTGTCTCTTGCCACACAGTTTAGATCCTGGAGAGAATCAGGTTCCTGAAGGCGCTTCCATTAACCACTTAATAGGCTTAAGAGCCAGTAACACTGGCAGCATCATGCTATCAACCAGAAAGTATTTCTCAAGTAGGTTGAAACATATTTGTTTCCTTACCCTTTCTGTCCATTCAGAGCGGATGCCTGTTGCCATGGTAACAGAAACATGAACAAGTAAGAGTTCTTGAGTGCCCCAGACGCTTTTGTACAAGAGGAAGGGTGAGGTTGAACTGAAATATGGACTTAAAATATTTTCATTTCTCTCTCTTTCTCTCTAGGGGGCAGATGTCATGATTGTGCCACAATCTGTTCCCCAAAAGTAAACATATTCAATCAGTGCATTTGAAATGAAAGAAAAAAGAAAGGAAGCTGGAGAGAGAAGAGCCTCCTTCCCAAACTATTTCACCCCATGATACTCTTTTGGGAATATTTTGCCTCTCTCTTGGGCTCAGGAACTGTAACATAAACATGTAACAACTTTCAGGAAATTTTTAACCCAGCGTCCACTCCATTTGGTTTCTATGTTTTATAAACACGTAGGTTAAGTTCTATTTTTTAAACATAAATATGATTTAAGTAAACAAATAAGATTGAATTTGGTTTGGAGTTTAATGAAGAAGAATGAATTTTACTTTTTTATCTGTCTAGCCTGAACTGTGCTCCTTACCACAGAGGCTCTCTTTCTCTTTGGATGCCCTTTCTCTCCACTCAGCACTGAGATTCATTTCTATACACTTCAGTTCTGTGCTTTTCTGTCCCTTCTGTTTCAAGGTGCGGCACACACACTGGACAATCTCCACACTAGTGCACAGACTACCGCTCCCTTTGGAATCTCCATGACCCAGCTCCGTTGGTCTCATCTCATGCAGGGAGCAGCCTCCCTGGCTCCAATTAGCCTAACTGCACCACATCTTTCCTTGCCTGTGTGTCTTGAAAAAGCAACAGTCCTTTTGTGCTTTGGTGGTAGGTGCTGTGCTAACAAACACCTGAAGAGGAGTGAACCTAACCTCTAAATCATATACAATGTTTCAAACCAACATTATCTTTTTAAAAAAAAGATTTATTTTATTTATTTATGCATACAAGAGTGGAGAGTAAAAGCCAGAGGTGTGGGGGTGAGAGGAGTCATGAGAGACAGAGTGGGGAACAGAACAGGCAGATCCACTGAAATACTGCTGAGGGGAGTAGCAGGCAAGACAGGAGAGGTCTGCTGTGCCACGTGGGTCACCTCCCTGGCTGGGGATAGAATTTGTGCTCCAGTGACTTGTTCATAGCTTCATAGTGCTGAGATTTAACCCCTTGCGCCACCAGGGAGGCCCCAAACCAACATTATCTTAAAAAAATACAAATAAAAAGAAAGCATCACTTATCCAAAGTATCTTTATGCTCAACAGAAGCAGTAATTCTAACAAGAGATCTGAGGTGGGAGACCTGAGAGGCCTAAGGAGGGGAGGAGGCAGAGAGAGAAGATTGTGCTTCTGGAGGCAGAGAGCAAGTGCTTTGCAGGCTGCTGAGCCCAGCTGGAATGCAGGATGTTGGCCTTTCTGGCTGTGAAAATTTGGATCTTCTCTATACCTGTTTCCTTGTTGGTAACATAAAATAATATTAGGACCTAGCTTAGAGTTTTGAGAATTGATCAGAATAAGATGATCCAGTTACTTGGTACTATTCTTGGCATTGGCAAAATGCTTTACCTATTAATATTAATAATATCACAGATGAGTTTTGTTCACAGATTGCCTCAGGAGAACCCATTCCTCTGGAGTAAGTACCCATGTTGGTGAATTTGGGAAAATAAGAAATCCCACAGATTTCCATTGGCAGGTTCTCATCTGTGATATTTCATTAAGCATATTCAGTATGCTTTGATATTTGAAGTTCAAGAAGGACTTAAATTCTGGGAAGTGGTGTCACATGAATCCTGGAAGTAGACCTGGGGTTGCTTGACCTAGAAGCAGTGGAGCCCTAGATACTCAGAGCGTGGTCTAGGAGAGGGGGTAAAGGCTCCAGTGTGCAGGTCCCTTGTTCCTGGGGGCTCCCTCCTTCATGGGGGAGGGATGAAGGGTTAAGTTGGACTAGTGCCAGAGACAGGATCCTCAACAGGGCCCCTCTTGTCTGCATATAAGGAATTTGAAGAAAGCACTTCTAACATTTGCAAAACTAGGGACACCAGTTTCAATAGAGGTCCAAAAACCTGTAGATACTGTCTAAAAACATGTACAAATACTGCAAAGTTACACATCAAACTACCATGCTGCACTCTTTTGTTGTTTTCTATCTTGACATATATACTTTCCTGGCAACCTGGAAGGCAATTTTTTCTTTTTTTTCAAAAATAGGATTTAAAATTAGCATTTAATTGCAAATCAAAACTACAATGAGATACCATCTTACACCATTGAGAATGGCACATATTTAAAAACTAGCAAGAACAAATGTTGGCGAGGATGAGGAGAAACAGGAACTCTTCTGCACTGCTGGTGGGAGTGCAAACTGGTCCAACCACTATGGAAAGCTGTGTGGAGATTCCTCAACCTACTAAAGATAAAGCTTCCATATGATTCAGCAATTCCACTTCTGGGTATTTACCCAAAGGACACAGAAACATTAATTCAAAAGGGCACCTGCACCCCTATGTTTATAGCACTATTTACAATAGTTAAGCTTTGGAAACAACCCAAATGTCCAAAAATAGATGACTGGATCAAGAAGATGTGGCATATATACACGATGGAATATTACTCAGCAATCAAAAAAGGTAAACTCAGGGCCTCCCCTGGTGGTGCAGGCAATTGAACACCATGCTGTGAAGCTGTCCGCAGCCTCTGCAGTGCCAGTTCAATCCCAGCTGGCCGGCGCAGGTCCCACATGGTGCAGCAGACCTCTCCTGTCATGCCTGCTGCTCCCCTCAGCAGTGTATTTTAGTCAGTCTCCCTGTTCTGTTCCCTGCTCTGTCTGTGGTGAATCCTCTCACCCTCCCTTGGATCTGGCCTATACCCAGGTTCTTGTATAAATAAATAAATAAAAATCTTAAAAAAAAAAAAAGATAAACTCATGTAATTTGCAGCAACATGGGTGGAGCTGGAAGGGATCATTCTCAGCGAAATAAGCCAGAAAGAAAAAGAAAAATACCGGATGGTCTCACTCATAGCAGGAATCTAGAAAACCTAAATAAGGAACCAGGAAAAAGAATCACTATAATAAAGAAAAAAATCAAAATCAATAAGCAACTATAAACCAGAGATGCACTGGGGGGGGGCAGGGAGAGGAGGGATTGGGGTCAAAATAAGGGGGAGTGCAATTGTATGGGGAATATAAAAAAAATCTTAAAAAATTAGTATTTATTGCCTGTGTTCCTAGTTATAAGATCAGTATATGTGCATAATAATAATTACAGTTACAGTTATTTTATTGAGCATATCTCCTGTGTCAGGCACTGTGCTTTAAGCTTTGCATACTTGGGGGCCTCCCCGATGGCGCAGTGGTTGAGCCCCGGGTTGCGAAGCTGCCCGCATCCTCTGCAGCGCCGGTTTGATCCACCGGCTGCTCCCAGGCCATCGGCCATCGGAGGAGGGTCCCACATGGGCTCAGACCTCTCCTGCCGCCCGCTGCTCCCCTCAGCAGTGTACTTTGGTCCTTCTGCCTGCTCTGCTCCCCGCTCTGGCTCTGGTGAATTCTCTCACCCTTCCGTGCTTCTGACTGTACCCAGTGCTTGTATAAATAAATAAATAAATCTTAAAAACAAAACAAAAACAACAAAAAAGGAAGCTTTGCATACTTTATTTCATTTAGTCTTTATAGCAATTTGATGAGGGGTGTCTTATTACCTCCATTTGACAGACATGAAAACTTAGGCTGAAAAATAAACAACACCTGATGTAGAAAAAAAAAATCAATAATTCTACCCTCCAAAGTTAACCAGCATCCTGATGCATGTTTTTATTGTAATTTTGAAACACTTTTTGAATTTAGAATTCTTGCCCTTCATGTGGTCTGTGCTAGAACATGGTGACAAAGGGAGACCAAGGTCTGGTTCTTAGGCTGAGGCCAGCACCTTCTCTTTCTGTTCCTGTCACCGGTGTGGGCACCCAGCCCACTGAGCACTTTCAGCACCTCTGGCTGAGGGGTAAGCCTCTCGGTGTGGACTGGCCTCTGGAGGAGGGACTCTGGGAAGCGGTGTCTCATAGGTCCTGGAAGTGGGCCTGGGGTTGCTTCACCTGGAAAAAGTGGAGCTCTAGATACTCAGTGTGGTCTTGAAGAGGGGGTGTGCTCTCCCAGTGTGCAGGTCTCTTTGTTCCTGTGGACTCCCTCCTGGAAGGGAGTGGGGTGAGGGGTTAAGTTGGACAAGTGCCAGAGACAGGATCCTGGACAGGGCCCCTCTTCCCTGGGTGTAAGGGTGATAGTGCTCTGCTGCTACTGAGGAAAGAGAAATCTGGTAGCTGAAGCATTAAAAAATTCCTGCACTATTTAATGAAGCACTGATTAAAGAGTATTAATAGTCTGTATTTAACAAATAAGTCTAGCAATGCATTACTATAATTATATTCTGTATCTCAGTGTTTCCTTATAGTTTAATAAAACACATTTAGAACCAATACCATATGTTGCTGAATTAATTAAAAATACTATTTGTATTTTGGCTGTTTATGAGTCACAGATTTCAACAGTTAATTCATTCATGCAACACATATTTATTGAATGCTTAGTCAACTAATACATGCCAGGTACTGTACTAGGCATTCTAGATACTATTGAAAATTAAACAAAAATGATTGATTACACTTACATTTTGTAAACAGTTGATACAAGTCAGTAAATTAGGGGTTCATCTGGGGGTGTGGGGAAGTCTATGATTTTTCCAGAGAGGATGTGACTGAGTACTTGGGTAGAAAATATTTCTTGATTCATAATATGTCCCCTCCCCCAACAGCACCACTTGATTTCTTCTTGCTTAAAAAATGTAAATTATGAAGTTGAGAAACATTGCTCTCAAAAGTGGCTTTTTTTCTGTATACCAATTTTTTAAAGCTTTTTTAAAAAGATATGTTTATTTATGCATACAATAGCTGGGGTACAGGCCAGAGGTGTGGGGGTGGTGAGAGGATTCACCAGAGACAGAGTGGGGAACAGAACAGGCAGATTGACTGAAGTACACTGTTGAGAGGAGCAGCAAGCGAGTCAGGAGAGGTCTGCTGTGCCATGTGGGTTGCTCCCTGGCCAGCCCAGGGATTGAACTCATGCTGCAGAGGCTGCAGATAGCTTCATAGGTTACATCTTAACCCCTTGCACCACCAGGGAGGCCCTAAATACCAAATTTTGTCCATCTTTACTTGTGTGTCTCTGGGGACATGTTCTAAGCCTTTGGACCTGGGATGATCATCCTATTTGTTCCAACGTGATGTGTGATGCCAGAGTCCAAGGGAAAATAAATAATGGTGGCCTGATCAAAGGCTTTCAGTTGGAAGCCAGCATTTCTGTCCAGAGATGAAAGAACCTGGACATGGCAGTCATGCTGAAGGTGGAACACTATGCTTGATATGCTTGATATCAGTTTTAAAAAAGTGGGTGGCCTTGTTGGGGACAGTGAAACTGAAGAGTCCTTAGTGTCTTTGAAAAAAGAATTTTAGGAAGTGCTAGAATGACCCCAGCAACAAAGTTTATTAGGCAGCCAAAGGAGAGAATACTGCCAGAGGCAGAGCACAGTCTCAGGAAAGCTGAAAGTAGCTGTCCTGAGGCCATGACCTAATAGGGATTTTTTTTTTCTTTTCGGGTGAGGAGGGGGTCCTCTTAATTAGCATCCTTTGCTCCCATCTTTCCTCCAGATTCCCTGACTAATTGGACCTATTCCTTCCCCCCTTCCTCTTTTTGAGTTGGGGGTGGTGGTCGTGGTGGAAACTAGTTAAAAGATTCTCTCAGACCTGCCAGACCTTATCTGATCCTTGAAACAAAGCATTAGCCCCAGATGTGCAATGACAGAAAGGCAGCTGTGTTGCCTTCGGGAGTGTGTGAGACCCCTCTTCTTTTTTTTTTTTTTTTAATAGAGGCATGTTTTTTTAATTAATTAATTAATTTGTTTGTTTGTTTGTTTTGTTTATACATGCACTGGGTACAGTCAGAAGCGCGGGAGGGTGAGAGAATTCACCAGAGCCAGAGCGGGAAGCAGAGCAGGCAGAAGGACCGAAGTACACTGCTGAGGGGAGCAGCGGGCGGCAGGAGAGGTCTGCGTGCCATGTGGGACCCTCCTCTGGTGGCCGGGGAGCAGCCGGGGATCAAACCGGCGCCACAGAGGTCGCCAGCAGCTTTGCAACCCAGCGCTCAACCGCTGCGCCACCGGGGAGGCCCGAGACCCCTCTTCTATCCCAAACAACAGGGTAATGCGATTTCACACTGTACCAGAGATTTGATCATCAAGGTTTAGAAGGTAGTGATATCCACAGAAAGGGGAGGTTCCAGGTTCTCTGCCCCACCCAAAGAAGGGTGGAACTGAGCTAGGAAGGGAAGTTAGAGAAGGCTGGGAGAGAAGCAGAGAGAGATGGAAAAAAAAGGCTGAAAGGAAGAAGAAAGAGGAAGACTAAGAGAAGACCTGCAGGTGAGGACTGGAAGACGCACACAGAGCAGAGAGACATGGGAAGAAGAAACCTTGCTAGTTTTTTGGCCTTGAACTTGTACTAGAGACCTGAGGAACAGGGAAAGAGACAGAGACATGGGAGAGAGACCCTTGGGGAGGCTGACAATGGCAGCTTTTATCTTGATTTGTATTTTGGTTTTGCTCTTTTCCTTCCAGCCTTGCCTGGCCCTTGTTGCCCCTTTTCTATAGATCTTCACCAGAAAGTGTCTTAGGCTTGTGGCAAGCTTTCAGGCCTCAGTGGGTCTGCTTTAAGCCAGTCCTGTTTGGTTTGGCATTTACCCAGGAGAGCATGGGTAACTTTGGGTGTTTAATTGGAAACTATTTTAGCATATCCTTTCTCTTCTCTCTATTGCACTCTAATTGTTCTAGAGTTCCTTTCTATTGAGGGTCTTATGTACTAGAGTATGTTTTATTTTGATGCAGTGGGTGGCAGACCGATTTAGAGGAGGCAGGTTTTGGGGCTCAGGGGTGCTTCTCCTTCTCCCTGAAACAGTACAAGACCTCCGATGTTCTAATCACCATGAATCTAGTTTCTCCTTTGTTTTCGCATTGTGTATATTTATGAAGCAATGGAGATGAAATCAAGAGTGGTCTTAAAACAAATAAGTACATGGAACTGGGAAGACTGAATGGTGACTTCTCACTTAGAGATCATGGCCATATATTCTAGGCAAGTTAGAATTCTTTCATCATTTATTTGAACATTAGTTTGCAGATATTTTGATATGACATTTGAAATATGATCTACATGAATATATGTTTGTAATTTACTGCAATCCTACCAATCTAGAAATTGGGAGAAGGAGCATGATGATAAAATTTTCAGGGTACAAGGAGTAGATTCATGGCCATCATTGTTCAAGCATCTTCTGGATGCTGTGGGAAGCCAAACAATCAGTCTTTGCATTTAGACAGTAGCCATCTTCTTTAAGAAGTGAAACTAAATCTTCTTTTTCCCACAGTAAGGAATTCTTTAATTTTCTTGGGCACACAGGTTGAAATTCATATTTTATCTAGTAAAGACTTATATGGGTGAATACGCTCTATTGTAAATTTAAGACTATGTTGGAAAGCTGATCTTAGGATCAATGCTTTTAATCCTATTGTTTTGTTTCTACCACTGAACTAAATTTGCCTACACTGGAGAATTTGGTGGGAGGAAGAGAGAAATGTTGGACTTCTTGGTGAGAGAACAACCTTGGAAGTTCCTGGGAATGGACCAGAATGACATTAGGGAGACAAAAAACAAAAACAAAACAAAACTAAAACAACCAAAAAAAGGGCAGTGTGTGTGGATATATTGTAAAAAAGTCCTGGGATGACCCTTCCCTGCTTTAGCAGATGAAAGTGCAAAGTCATCTGCATAGATTTGAAGTCTGAACCAGCTATGCAAAATCTGATGCCTGCAGGTAAAGTCAGTCTTTTCATCCCTACTAATGACCAAGGAGAGGGATAAAGAAGATTTAATAATGGTACCCAGCCTCTGCATTTCCACTGCACATTCTTTAGAAAAGAAGAGATTAAATGGCAGTATTACCTTTACCTTTACACATATATTTAGGTCAAAACAATTTAGAACCAGAACGCCCCTTTCAAAAATAACATTTTTAATGTCAATGACTCACTATTCCTACCTGTATAAAATTTGTGTTTGTTGCAAGTTTTTGCAGTGTAAAATCTGTCAGACTGCTTCCTGGGTGCAAATCTATAAACTCTTTATCTAATTATCATCGAGACTTTATTTCCACTTAACAATAGGGAGAAGGGAGGGAAGGGATCACTAAAATTGTTCTAATTTTGCCATTTGGTTTCAGGCTGAATTATCTAAAGTGGGCAAAAACCATTTAATATTTTTTTGGGTAATGGAAGCATCTGAATAAAATAGAATGTTATATATTGTTTGAAGTGATCTGAATATGCCTGCGTTTAACTTTTTCTGATTATAGATTGCAGTGGTTTCATTTATTTTCCAACTTTATTGATATAAATTTAGATAAAGATGTTGATACAATTATAGAATGTTGTAACCATAAAGTGTACAACATGATGGTTTGATGCACATATGTATTGTGAAATGATGATCACAAGAAGGTTAATCAATGCATCTATCATTTCATGTAATCACCTTTGTGCGTATGTGATGACAACATTTAAGATTTACTCTCTTAGCACCTTTCAAGTTTACAATCAGTATTGTTAACTACAGTTACCATGCTGTGCATTAGATCCCCAGAACCGACTGCCTTCTAACTGGAAGTTTGTATCCATTGACCAACAACTTCCCATTTCCTCATCCCAGAGTCCCTGGTAATCACCATTTCATTCTGTTTCCAGGAGTTTGGCTTTTTAAGATTCTCATATAGTAAGTAAGTAAGTAAGTAAGTAAGTAAGTAAGCAAGCTCATATAGTATTTGTCTTTCTGTGCTTCACTTATTTCACTTAGCACACTACCGTCATGGTCCATTTGTGATGTGATAAATGACAGATTTCCTTCTTTCTCGTGATTGAATAATGTTCCATCTTATGTGTATACCACATCTTCTCACACATTCATCCACAGCTGGATCTTTAGTTTACCATATTTTAGCTAATTAGTGAATGGTGTTGCGATTAACATGTGAGAAAGAATATATTTTCAATATTTTGACTTAATTTCCTTTAGCTTGTATACATAGAATTGGGATTGTTGGATCATATGGTAGTTCTAGTTTTAATTTCTTGAAGACCTTCATATTGTTTTTCATAGTGGCTGTAGCAATTTACATTCCCATCAACAGGGCATGGTGTTCCCTTTTCTCCAAATTGCTTATCTTCTTGATGATAGCCATCCTAATGGGTATGAGGTGATACCTCATTGTGGTTTTGATTTACACTTCTCTGATGAATGGTGATTTGGAGCATCTTTTTTTTTTAAGATTTATTTATTTTTATACAAGAGCTGGGGTACAGGCCAGAGGGTGAGAGGATTTACCAGAGACAGAGTGGGGAGCAGAGCAGGCAGATGTCAGGGAAAGCATTGGTGAGGGGAGTCCCAAACGAGACAGGAGTGTTCTGCCACGCCATGTGGGACTCTCCCTGGCCAGCTGGGAATCGAATCTGTGCTGCAGAGGCTGTGGACAGCTTCACAGTGCTGAGCTCAACCCGCTGTGCCACTGGGGAGGCCCCTGGAGCATCTTCTAATGCTTTGACTTCTTGAGTGTTTTCCTTGGAAAAATGTCTAGTCAGGTCATCTGCCTATTTTTTAACTGTATTTTTTATTTTTTTGCAATGAGTTGTCTGAGTTCCTTATATATTTTGGATGTTAACCCTTGTCAGATATACTATTTGCAAATACTTTTTTTCCCCTATTCTGTTGGTTGCCTTTTCACTTTGTTGATGATTTGTATTTTGGCATTTGAGTGGTTTTCCTGGAATGAACAAGGTCAAGATTTGGGAGTTCTATGTGTTTGTTTCAGGCAGTGGTTAATGTTCTCTGTTATGGTTGGAGAGGATCTTTCAATACTGAGTTATTTTAAGTCCTTGAAAGGAAATCATTCATAAGAAATTTTATTTTCAAACATATACCATGTGATGAGCCAAGATGAGCTAAGAGCTTCTACTTAGCTTTTACTGAGGAACTTACAAGAACTGATGCAAATGTTTAATCTTGCAGATGATTTTTAACTTAGTGAAAGTAATTCTCTGCTTTCCTAAACTAATTTTGTGTGTAGACTTCAGGAAAAAAGTTTTTTTATAAACCTCAATTTGCAGTGATTTGCAGTGGACATAATAGAAAGGGACCTGGGCAGAGAGACCTGGGCAGAGAGACGTAGGCTCCATGGCTTACTTGCTAAGTGAACAGAGAGGAGTCCCTCATAGTTGTTGAGCCTTAGCTTCTCCTTCAAAAGTGTGAATTGTTACTGTCTTTCAGCCTTGTTGTGGGGATAAGATAGGTGTAATGGACTGCATATTTGTGCCCACCCCCTTCACATGTTGAATTCCTAACCTGAAAGTGATGGTGTTAGGAGGTGGGGCCTTTGGGACTTGATTAGGTAATGAGGGAGAGCCCTCATGAATGGGATTGGAGTCCTTGTAAAAGGGACCCCAGAGAGCTCTCTCAATCTCCTCCCTGTGAGGAGACATGGAGAAATAGGAGTCTGCAACCCAGGAAAGGACCCTCACCAGAACCATGCTGGCACCCCTATCTTGGGTATTCAGCCTATTCAGCCATTAGAACTACAAGAAATAAATTGCTATTGTATATAAGCCACCCAATGCCACAGACAGTACGGCTCATGAAGTTCTCTGCCATTAACGAAGACTCAGAGTCTAAATACATTTGCAGTTGGGGGAGGCTGGGGAGAGAGCCATTGAGAGCAGCTCTGCCTTTCACTCTCCCAGACCAAGCTTTTATTAAAGATATAAACAAAGGAAAAAGAAAATAGCGAGCAATTGTGTTTTTTCTTATACAGATTAATAAACTACTGCTGAAAACAAGTTTTGCTGGTTAGTAGGGAACATGCGCAGAAGCCGGCACGTCCCGAGACAACAGGAGTCAATTCTGGGAAGAAGTCCTGTTTGCAGAACTTTTAACGTCCTGAAACTCCGTATGTAGAGTAAACAGGTCTTCTCCAAAGACTCCAGCTCCCTTTAGGGCAGCAGGCTCCTAACAACCCAGTCTATGGGACTTTGTTATGGCAACCCAAACTGACTAAAACACTGTATACGTAAGTAACGTATTCAGCAAAGTGTCTGCCGTACAGTAAATAAATACTCAGCAGGTATTCAACCACTTGCAGCACAGAGCAAAAGGCAGAGTTTGTACTTCATAAATTTGAGAATTGCAACATGTATTGGGCATTATAAAAAATATTAAAATAATTTATTTCTGTTTTGTTAATTGAGGTAATATTTGGAGACCCCCATGAGGTATTACCACCATAGAGCACCCACCGCCAAATCACCCATCTTCTACCACCTTAGTCCTTTGTGCTTCCTTCCCTCTTTGTTCTTACTCCTTCCCCTCCCTTCCCCACCTTGGTGCTTCAGTTCTGTAGCCAGCTTTCAAGGGTTAGTTTTTAACCTTGTCTTGTTCTTACTCTTAGTTTCGTTACTTTATATTCCGTAGATGTATGACACAATCTGGTATTTATCTTTCTCCAACTGATTTAATTCACTTAGCATTATCCCTTTGAGCTCCATCCATGTTGCTGCAAATGGCACAAATTTATCTTTTTTGATCACTGAGTAATATACTGCTGTGTATATATACCACATCTTCTTTTTTTTAATTTAAATTTTATTTTTATATTCCCCATACAATTACAACCCCCTTATTTTTACCCCAAGCCCTCCTTTCCACGACCCCCACCCCCCGTAGAGTGTCTCTTGTTCATAGTTATTTGTTGATTTTGGTATTTTCTTTCTTATAGTTATTCTTTTTCCTGGTCCCTTATTTAAGTTTTCTAGATTCCTGCTATGAGTGAGACCATCTGGTATTTTTCTTTTTCTTTCTGGCTTATTTCACTGAGCATGATCCCCTCCAGCGCCATCCATGTTGCTGTAAATTGCATGTGTTTATCTTTTTTGAATGCTGAGTAATATTCCATGGTGTATATGTACCACATCTTCTTGATCCAGTCATCTATTTTTGGGCATTTGGGCTGTTTCCAAAGCTTAACTATTGTAAATAGTGCTGCTATAAACATAGGGGTGCAGGTGCTTTTTGGAATTGATGTTTCTGTGTCCTTTGGGTAAATACCTAGGAGTGGAATTGCTGGATCATATGGAAGCTCCATGTTTAGTAGGTCCAGAAATCTCTACACAGCTCTCATAGTGGTTGGACCAGTTTGCACTCCCATCAACAGTGCAGGAGAGTTCCTTTTTCTCCACAACCTCGCCAACATTTGTTGTTGCTAGTTTTTTAATATGTGCCATTCTCACTAGTGTAAGATGGTATCTCATGGTAGTTTTGATTTGCTTTCCCTGATTACAAGTGATGTTGAACATTTTTTCATATGCCTGTTGGCCATTTGCATTTCCTCTTCAGAGAAGTTTCTTTTTAGCTCTTCTGCCCATTTTTTGACAGGATTATTTTCTTTGTTGTTGAGTCTCATCAGCTCTTCCTAGATTTTTGTGATCAGTCCTTTATCATTAGTGTTGTGTGCAAAAATGTTCTCCCAGTCGGTGGGGTTTCTCTTTGTTTTTGTTATTGTCTCTTTTGCGGTGCAGAAGCTCTTTAATTTGATGTAGTCGCAGCTGTTTATCTTTGCCTTCACTATCACTGCTTTGGGTGATGTGTCTGTAAAGATGTCTTTGATGTGCATATCACGTAGTGTTTCACCTATATTTCCTTCTATGTATTTTATGGTTTCAGGTCTTATGTCTAGTTCTTTAATCCATTTTGAGTTGATTTTTGTGTATATACCTCATCTTCTTGATGCACTCATCTGTTTTGGGGCATTAAGACTTTCCATAAAAATCTATAATAAGTTGTGCTGCAATAAACATGGGAGAGCAAGTTTCCTTTCAAATTAGTGTTTTTGAATTTTTTGGGTAGATGCCTATGATAATAATTACTAGATCCATTTTTTAGGGTTTTGAGATATTACATTTTAATGTTTTGAGACACACAGTTTTCCATAAAGATGGACCAGTTTGCATTCCCTACCAGCAGTGTAGGAGGGTTCTAGTTTATTCACATCCTCACCAGCACTTGTTTCTGGTCTTTTCTATGTAGGCCATTCTCACAGGTGTGATGGTATCTCATTCTGGTCTTGATTTGCATTTCCCTAATAATAAAATGATGGTGAACATTTTCATGTGCCTGTTTACAGTCTATATGTCTTCTTTGGAAAAGTGTCTGTTCAGTTCTTCTGCCACCTAAAATACATTTTCTCTTTCTTTCTCTTGTTCCTGTCAGGTATTCCCAGTATTTGTTTGCTGCCTTTTCTCATGCTGTCAGATAATTCTCTGAGTGTTTCTTCACTTTTTAAAAAAAATATTTATTTATTTATGCATACAAGATCTGGGGTACAGGCCAGAGGTGTGGGGGTTGAGAGGATTCACTAGAGACAGAGTGGGGAACAGAACAGGAGGAAAGACTGAATACACTGCTGAGGGGAGTAGCAGGTGAGTCAGGAGAGGTCTGCTGTGTCATGTGGGTAGCTCCCTGGCCAGGGATCGAATTCATGCTGCAGTGGCTGCAGATAGCTTCATAGGTTGCATCCTAACCCCTTGAGCCACGAGGGAGGACCTGTTTTTCTATTAAAAAAAAATTGTTTCTATTTTTCCTTCTCTGCCTGGGTTCTTTGTATTTACATTTTCAATTACAATGACTCGTTCTTTCACCTGATGTAGTCTACTTCTGTACTTTCTCCTGGATTTTTCATCTCCTGTATTTCTGTTTTCAATGCTGAAACTTCATTTTTGTCTTATTTAGTTTCTTTTTCTTTCTTCAGTTCATTGATTTTATTTCTAAGGACAATCCTTTGTCTTTCTGAGTTTTCATCCATGTCTGAATTTCTTCGTCATTGCAATTCTAAGCCCCACATGCTCTGAATCTGATAGGGATAACATAGCGTCCTTATCTTGAGTTCTGAGTATTTGTTCTCTCTGTGTTGTACTATTCCTGTGAGGACTTAAGTTGCTGTTTGTTGAGTTTTCCTTCCTTCCACTATAAGCTTTGGGACCTAACTGCTGCATGTGGGGCTTCCTCTGAGCTTGGCTTCTCCCCCTCAGATCAGTGGCTTCACCTGTCTAGGTGAGCACCTGGCAGGGTCTTACAAGTGGTTGGGAGGTCTTGGGCCACTCTGGCACCTTCCCCAGGTGGGTTTGGGGTCTCACTGGTCTGGGTAAGCACTGGTGGGGTGCTGTGGGAGGTCAGGAGGCCTCTGCTGGTCTGGGTGAATGCTGGTGTGGTCTTGTGGAAAAATAACTGTTTATGGAGGCATAAAATACATAAAGCATGCAAATTATGAATGGTCAGTTCAGGGAGTTGTCACCAAGTATTCACACTCAGTTCACCACTACCAGGATGAAGAAATTATCAGCATCCCAGAGACCTTCCCCTGTTACCTTCTTGCAAAGGTAGCACTGAATTTAACAAAACAGATTATTTTTTCTATTACATATATATTACTGGAATCACACAGATTAAGCTTATTTGTATGAAATTTCCTTCATTCAACTTTATATTTGTTCTGCAAGTAGCAATACAGGTATTCTTCTTTTGGAAAGTTTGTGTGTGGACATTTTGCTTTCGCCAAAGACTGCATTTGTACCTGTTTTTCTTAATCAGAAGAAATCTCAAGAGAGTTTTCACTTTTGCACAAAAGGTA
Organism: Talpa europaea; assembly: GCF_964194135.1. Lineage (NCBI taxonomy): Eukaryota > Metazoa > Chordata > Mammalia > Eulipotyphla > Talpidae > Talpa > Talpa europaea. The sequence goes on along the minus strand of NC_140080.1, from coordinate 58,460,670 downwards.
AAAAGTGAAAGTAGCATCAGTGTTTGTTTTGCAGTGGCTGAGCAGAGGCAGTGTGCACCCTGAGCAGAGAAAGTGGCAACGAAGTATTCCTTCCTGCTTAATACAGCTGTGTATCTGTCTTGACATTCCTACTTGTGTTTGTTAGCATTATTTAGGTTTTATGTGTAATTGGTATGATGTGGTAGGTTATTTTTTGGGTCTGGGAATACTACATTTTTTCCCCCATATATTTAATGGTAATTTCTTCTTAGCTTTATGCCATTTTAGCTTAAGAAAGCTTTCATAGGAATTTTCTACATTTGGATAACGGGGGAAACCTGTAGTTTGTTCTGAATCATTGAATTTTCAAGTGACTAGAGATCACAGAGATTCTTTAATCTACTCCTCTTATTTACCAATAAAGGGAAGTAAGGTCCAGAGATGTTAAGACATTAGCCTAAATTTATGATGCTAATTAACAGGATAGACGTGATTATGATGCTAATTAAGTGTCTACAAATCAAGCCCAGAGTCTCTCTCTGAAGTATCTGTCACAGTAGCCATAAATCCACAACTCAAACCAACTCCCAACTCCCTCCTCCCAAAAGAGCTTTAGAAAACCATCCTCAGCATATGTAGATGTCTCTGGATCCTAGAGTTGGGGATCCTCTGTGGATCTGGTCCTCTTGTGTGTATACCCCTTTACATGAGAATAGACTGATATTTGTTTGCCTGGTTGTTTTCAAGGCAGAACCAAGTGTGCATCTTTGAGTGTCAGGGCCAGGAATGAATAATCAGCAACATCTACACCTAAATCATATTAACTTGATTAAATAGATTAAACTGAATCTCATATATACAAAATCCTGTACAAAATCAGTTTTCCTTCTTTAATCATTGTCATCCTTTATGAGAAGAAAAAGCCAAGAGGTGTTGTGTTATAGAGGAGGGGGATAAGAATAAAAGCCAAGAGTTAGTCCCTTATAATTTTTAGGAGTTAACCCCCCACGCTCTGGAGTTCAAATGCTGGTTCTGATGGAGGACAAGAATAGAAAGACTGGAAAGGAGGTGCCCCAAGACTAGAACCTGACTCACACAAGGAGGTAGGGGTAGAGGGAAATAACATGACCATTAACCCAGCTGTGGAGGCCCAGAACCTTAGGCACCAGAGCCTTATCACAAGGCTTAAGACCTGAGCAGGATCAGACTGCTCTAGGGAGTGGAGCACAGACCTGAGGGTAAAGATATGGAGATTGGGCCCATTCTGGAATCTCTGATCTCTTTCTAGTTTTGCCTAGTTATCCAACATCAGCAACAAACAGGCCACTCCAGGGAGGAGGGAGCCCTCCCAAAGAACCAGCACTCTGCCTGCCCACCTGTGACTATGCAGGTGCTTCTTTTCACCAACTCTTTCCTCTGCAGGGCAGCAACCTCCTGCCTGCCTGTGACCTGTACCTGCAGGGACTTCTCTTCACTGACCTCCCTCAGCGGAGGCCACTCTCCTCAAGGCTGCCTGCCTGCAACCATGCAGGCCTCTCTTAGCAAACCTGTCCTTTTCAGGGCAGCTCTTCCTGCTGCTTGCGTCTATGCAAGTGTCTTTTTCTCTTTCGTCCCTTTTCCTGATAAATCTGCTCTTTAAATATAACTACCGTTTCTGTCTTGTGGAGAAACTCGCCATGTGCCCCCGAAATGGGAGCTCTGGTGAAACCTTTCCCAGCACTCCCAGAAACCCTATCAGTTCTTTTCTTTTGTGTGAGATTGGGCAGGTTATTTATTTATTTATTTTTATTAAGGTGACATTGGTTTATAACATTTTATGTGTACAACATTATAATCTAACGTCTGTACTGAAAGTCTAATTTCTGTCCATTGCTTTATATTTGACTGCTTTATATTTGACTTCACCTTCCCCAGCCTCCTTTCCTCCTGGTAACCACCAATCTGTTCTCTGTATCTAAGAGTTTGTTTTTGTTTTGTTTGTTCTTTTAAAAAAATATTCCACACATGAGTGAAATCTTATATTTGTTTCTTTTTCTGCCTGACTTATTTCACTTAGCATAATATCCTCAAGGCCCATCCATATTGTTGATAATGACAAGATTTCATCTTTTCATGATTGTGTAGTATTCCATTATTGTGTGCTTACATGTTTATGCATGCATGTGGTATGTATACACACCACATATTCTTTATGGTTACTTAATTACTTGTACCTCAATTTTTCCATATATATAAAATGAAGATGACTATCCTCATGTGATTGGTATAAAGATAAAATAAATTATTTTATATAAAGTACTTAAAATAGAATAATAAAAATAATGACAATAGTTACTATGACTATTACAACTTTTATTACTATGTCACTTCTTCCATAAAATAGTAGCTTCTCTATAATTTTCACATTCAATTATACTCCAAATTTTATGCTTTTTATGTAAAGAAATTCCACCTAAATAAGACTACTCCCAAAAAGACAGATGTAGAGAAAAGGAATAGCCCCTAATGGGCTCTAAATACACTTTTTGATTTACTTGATTATTTATCAAGATAAATGGGTGTAAATTCTGTTTTAGCTCCTGGGATTTAGGTTGTCTATTTGATAATTTTGTGTTATGTTCAAGTCCATAACTGCACAAACCATTATCACCAAGTATTTATTGATCTTGAACTATAAGCATCGGCTTGCTTCAATAAGGATTTTACTAACGATGTTGATTATGTAAATATCTGGATGTATTCAAATACATTCCTGGATATATATATATACATATTCAAAGTTTCAAGGGCAGCTCTAACATTTACATATCCTGCATCATCATCTAACCTTGAGGCATCCATGTTTTAAATTAAAAAACCTGTTTTGCCACATTTAAATTGTTGCTTCTTCAAGTGACACCTCTATGGTCCCCTCATGTAATTAGCTCAAACTGTTATAGGAACATTTGAACTCTGGTGGGTTGTGTTGGGAACAAGAGGTTATTGAGATAGCACCCCAAACTGTGGAAATGACCCCTGAAGAAGCAGCAAATAAAATATGTGTACATATACACTTATACCACACTAAGGAGTTTTATAACTGCCTAGAGGAAAGAACATCTAGGGTACTCTGGTCCATCTGGAAATAACTTTATGACTCTTGGTAAATCTAATGATAGTCCTGGGTTTTCCCCTTCTATAATTCAGTGATAAGGACAGAACTACCACAAGGAAAAACTGGTCACATAAGGAGAGTACTTTATGAAACCAGAGGGGAAAAAGTTTTAAAGCTCAGAGCCAGTTTTTAAAACATTTTCAGTATTGGAGGCTGAAAGGAATTAGGACTTAAAGTTTCATCCTAGAAATTATCAAACTAGCAATAGATTTGCTCAAACTAGAAACGTTTGGTACTTTAATTAGAGGCAAATCACACACTGCCATCTTGTGCTTCCCAAGTGCAGATGTGTAAGCAAAATGATTTAAGGGCTCCAACCGGTGCCATTGTACAAGTTTTTAGAAGGAGAAAGGAATCAGCTGCTTCAGTTAGTTAAGGTTAATAAGGCAGGCACATCACCAGGAAATAAAACAGTTTAGTTAATTGCGTCAACAAACATGTCAGGGAGTGACAGTTTTGTCCCTCACACCCAGACTCTTCAGTTCTGCCTGACTGGTTTGCTTTCATGAGAGTTGAAAAAGGATGTTTTGCAAGCTGGGGACTTGGAGACCTTTTCTCTATCTATACCCCTGGATGTTGTAAACCTGAGCTAAAACAAACTCACTGCAATCAATTTTGTGTGCTTTTGAGATGGGTCCTGCATTAGTTTACAATTGTGGTATAACAAGATGCCCCAAATTTAGCAGATTAAAACATCAGATATTTATTATCTCACAGTTCTTGTGGGTTGGGGGGGGGTCTACATATATTTCTGTTGGTCCACAAGTCAATGATCAAAGCGTTATCTGGCTGTATTTGCCTCTGGAGGCTTTGAGTCCTCTTCTAAATTCACTGGCTGAATTTAGTTTCCTTGATTTGCAGAGCTGAGTTCTCCTTGACTTTCTGCTCTTCCCAGTCCCATGGCCCACAACTTGGCAGTACACTTCTTCAGGGCCAACAGGAGGTGCCTGTGGCTCCTTTGAGTCAGTTGAATTAGAAAGTAAAAGGTTCACCTGATTTGACCCATCCAGGATTATGACCCTTATTTAAAGTCAACTGTTGGGAAATTTATTTATTTATTTATAATTATTTTTGTTTTTAAACATCCTTTTTTTTCCCCCCCACAATATGGGATTTCTCCTTTCAGGTTCATTGACCATAGTTTCCCCAGCACAAAGTGCCCACAGTCTTCCACCACACTTTACTGTGCTGTCCTCACCCCTGTTGCCAACTCTCTCCCTCTCTCTCGATGTCTCCTGGGTGTCTCAGATCTACGGTCAGCTTTCAAAGGTCAGTCTTTACAGTTTCCCTTTGCCTGATCCTTTGTTTAGTTTCTCTAGACTACACACATAAGTAAAAGTATCTGGTATTTATCTTTCTCCTTCTGGCTCAGTTCACTTAGAATAATCACTTCCATTTCCATCTATGTTGCTGCAAATAGCACAAGTTTATCTTTTTTTGCTGGCTGAATAGTATTCTGTTGTGTATATGTACAACATCTTCTTGATCCATTCACCAGTTCTGTGGCATTTATCAATAGGTTGTTTCCACATCTTGGCTATTGTAAATAGTGCTGTTATAAATACGGAAGTGCAGGTTTCTTTTCGAATTAGTGTTTTGTGCTCTTTGGAGAGATTCCTAGGAGTGGAATTGTTAGGGAATTTAACAACATCTGCAAAAATCCCTTCATAGAAACACCTAGAAAGTGTGAGCACTAGGGGGCAGGAATCTTAGGATCATCTTAGAATTCTTTTTTTTTTTTTAAAGATTTATTTATTTATGCACACAAGAACTGGGGTCCAGGCTAGAGGTGTGGGGGGGTGGTGAGAGGATTCACTAGAGACAGAGTGGGGGACAGGCAGACTGACTGAAATACACTGCTGAGGGGAGCAGCAGGCGAAACAGAAGAGGTCTGCTGCGCCATGTGGGTAGCTTCCTGGCTGGCTGGGGATCAAACTCGTGCTGCAGAGGCTGTGGACAGCCTCACAGTGCTGTGCTTAACTCCTTGCACCACCAGGGGGGCCCCATCTTAGAATTCTTATGCCACAGACTCTTTATTGAAATCTATTCCACCCAAAATGAACACTTTTCTCTGAGTAATGCTCTGTCACCAACAGCAACAATGGTGACATCCTTGATCTCAGATAAGATCTGGGTTCCTAGTTGACCTGCCTCTTGAGCTGGTAGGGGAAGGTTATAGGTCTTTGCTTTTCTAGGCTCACTCTTATTTCCCCTTATATTTCTACAAATGCTCATTTAAAACTATTTGATTCTCTTTTCCTGTTCACTTAAATTGTTAATTTCTTCTTTTGAAAAGCTGTAGAAATCCTCTTAGGGATATTTTGTATTTAAAAGCAGCAGTTTACTACCAAGAGAAGCCCCAGCAATATTAACATCTTCTATGCAACAGGCTACACTGTTCCTAGAAAGAGGTCATACATCAAACAAATCTGGTATATCCTTGCAAACAGCCCAAAGTTTTTTCGTTTTTTTCTTTAAAGAAATAGCTGGAGCATGGTTTCTGGGTCCTTTGATCTCCTTTCAAGTTCCAGGTGATTGGAGCAATTTCTAGCTTAGTGGCCAATAAAAGTATTGGCTCTGAAGTTGGCTGATTTCAGTTTCAGCCAGAACTCCTCTACTTACTAGCTTTGTATCCTTGGACAACTTTCTTATTTCTATTACTGTGTTTCATGTTTATTAAATAAGGGTAACAACACCAACTTTAATGGAATATTCTAAGAACTAAATGAGACAATATACATAAATGATTTTATTGAGGTCAGTGAATGGTGCAATTTTTATTGGCTCATTCACCAAGAAATTTTCATTTTTATAGTGGGGAATAAGGGGTTAGTAGTTGATTGTTGGGAACCTGCTGCTGTAAAGGGAGCTGGAGCTTTTGGAAAAGACCTGTTTACTCTGCATATGGAGTTTCAGGACATTAGAAGTTCTGCAAACAGAATTTCTTCCCAGAATTGACTCCTGTTGTCTCAGGTTATCCTGGCTTCTGTGCATGTTCCCTATTAACCAGGAAAACTTGTTTTCAGCAGTAACTTATTAATCTGTATAAGCAAAACCACAATTGTGTGCTATTTTCTTGTTCCTTTGTTCATATCTTTAATAAAAGCTTGGGCTGGGAGAGTGAAAGGCAGAGCTGCTCTCAATGGCTCTCTCCCCAGCCTCCCCACATTGCAAATTCTTTTTTTTTTTAAAGATTTATTTCTGCTTACAAGAACTGGGGTACAGGCCAGAAGTTTTGGGGGTGAGAGGATTCATTAGAGACAGATTGGGGAACAGAACAGGCACATTGACTGAAATACACTGCTGAGGGGAGCAGTGGGCAAGACAGGAGAGGACTGCTGTGCCATGTGGGTTAGCTCTCTGGCTAGGGATCAAAGTCATGCTGTAGAGGCTGCGGATAGCTTTATAGTGCTAACGCTTACCCCTTGCGCCACCAGGGAGGCCCACTCCATTGCAAATTCATTTAGACTCTGAGTCTTCGTTAATGGCAGAGAACTTCATCAGTTGTCCTGTCCGTGGTAGCTGATAAAGCTTTCTGTATTATTATTATTTTAAAAAAAGATTTATTTATTTATTTATACAAGCACTGGGTACTGTCAGAAGCGCAGGAGGGTGAGAGAATTCACCAGAGCCAGAGTGGGGAACAGAGCAGGTAGACTGACGAAATACACTGCTGAGGGGAGCAGCGGGCACAGCAGGAGAGGTCTGCGTGCCATGTGGGACTCTCGCCCGGTGGCCAGGGATCGAACTGGCGCTGTAGAGTCTGCAGGCAGCTTCGCAACCCAGCGCTCAACCGCTGCGCCACCAGGGGAGGCCCTTTCTGTATTATTGACAGTGTCATCTGAGAAAGACTTGTTTTTGAAGTTATCTCTTGATGGGCGCTAACAGGAACTTTCATTTGAAGTTTAATGGCATGTAACTAAGTCAGTAACATATTTGTCTAATGTCAAAGTCATCTCTCTTTAGAGGGACAGAATATTTGGTGCCTAAAAATAAGCCTCAGATTCCTTTTATCCTTACATCTAGCTTTGGAGATATTTTCTAAGGAATATTGAACATTCCCATTCCAGATCATCAGGCAGAAATCCCAGGCATAGGAGAGGACTATTTCTCATTTCTCTACAAGGAAAAGGGCTGATCCCCTACAGATGCCTAGACAAGCCACTGTTGCCCTGGAGGTTGACCGCACTTATCTGCAGTTTACAACATCTTAAAAAAATAAACCCAAATAATTAATAACTTCCCATTAACCAATTTGATGATTTTTCATTCATATTTGAATATGATTTTTGCATGTCTAGTCCTATCTTGAGATATTTCTAAAGAATAAAGAGAAGGAACAAACAGAATTGTCTGGTAATCACCCAAGTAATGAACCTCAAGGGGATGTAGAAGGGACTTGACATAATAATGCCTGTTCACATGTGAGTAATAGAGGTCACCATGTTAGTATTGGCTCCATAATCTAGAGAACAAGTGATCTTTTAGCAAAAGCATGCACAAGCAGAAGGGCACACCTGTGTATTTGCCCTTGAATTTTGGGGGAGGAATCTGTAGCCCTGTCTCCCATTCAGATGGAGTGAGGAGGATTTCACTCCCAACAGTCTGGGAAATGAGCATCTTAGTTGTATTACAACATCCACTACAGTAGATTTAGTTTTCAATTGGAAAGGAAACCTTCTTGCTTTCCTTAGCCTTTAAGACTTCTGAAGAAGGTAAAATTTGTCATGGTTAAAAGTAGAGCTTTGGAGTTGGTTCAAGTCCCGCACTCTGGGACCTTGGAAAGTTACTCAGTCTCTTTCTGTCTCAATTTCTTTGAGTAAAAATTGAGGATTCTGCTACCTGTTTGTAAGGTTTGTTGGCAGAATAGAATAACATGATATGTAGAATGCACTTAGCACAAGCCTGATACTTGGTAAGCATGCAATAAATGGTTGCTTTTGTTATAATTCTGGGAATGTTATGAAGACATAACTTTTTTTTTTTTTTTTGTGGGACCCTCGCAGGTGGCCAGGGAACAAACCGGTGCTGCAGAGGCTGTAGGCAGCCTTGTAGCCCAGCGCTCAATCGCTGCGCCACCAGGGGAGGCCCTGAAGACATAACTTTTGGGTACAAGCATTTCCCACTGGGAGAACAGTAGAGTCGAGTGACAGTTTTTGGCAGCAGAGGGTGAAAAAGAGCTTCATGACTCACTTCTAAGGCAATTCAGAATCTGCCCCTTCTTACTTGCCCTTTGCGCTGGCAGAAGGGCCCAGAATTGGTATAAGCTAAATTGGAAAATCCAGCAATACCAACAAAGTTGCTGCTATTCCTGGAACTAGAGAGGAGAGAAGTTACTCAAAGAGCTCTTGATCCTTTACTTAGGAGGAAATACATCCAGCACATCCTAAGATGTCTGCTCATTTATATTTAGGTTAATGGAGTAATCCTTAGAAATTTCTTCAAATGCTGTCTCTATAGATACACACCCTCCCTCAGTTCTAAGCATGTTTCTGTAATCTTGATCATATGTAGCATGAACATAACACTTTGCCCCTTTCAAGCACTCCATAAATATTAACTAATTGATCCATTCATTAAGTGTTTCATGGCTTAGTCTCAGCAGTCCAACACTTTGCTTAATAACTGTTAATCACAGAGCCAAGGGACACAGTTTATTAGTTTTATTAGTATACTTTTTTTCCCCCCCAAGATGGAGAGCCATATGAAGGAAGAAATAGCTGCCAAACTCAGTCCACTTAACCGACCCACAGTTGGGGGCTTTCTGTCTTTGTTTATGTGATGTTGCAGAGTTCTTCATCTGTTAATCCCATGAAGGGGGATATCGTGGTACAAAGCAGAGCATTCCAAATTTAGATTTGATAAGCCAGTAGATTTTTAGAAAGAAATTTTGACAGAACAAAATAAGGAAGACAGTGTTGGGATAAAGGATACTTTTTAACTTTGAGTGCATTCAGCTTCATGGAAATCTACGTGATTGGACCCCCTTGATTCTGAAACTGGATCCCCAAGGTGCCTAGAGGCTGCAGAGCATACCAGCTTTGTTGGCACTGTGCCACAACCAGCTCCTCCCCCAGCCCCAGCATGAGCAGCCTGCCTGGACCAGGGTCCTGGCTCAGTATGTACCTGTGGGCCAGCCTCACAGTTCCAATGGCAGCAAACTTATCCCACCTCAGCATGAGCCATGGAAGAGATCTGCTGCATTCTGTCGTCCTTGAGCTCAGCCCCTCAGGCCAGTCCCCCAGGGCTCTGACAGTGGTGGTATGATGGTGAAATGGCAGCCTATGCTTTGGTGCTCAGGCCTGACTGAAAAGCCTGCTTCAGCAGCTGGGTGTGCGGCACACCCCAGTTCCACTGTGGGCCCACCAATGATGCAAAACTGCCTGACCTCAGTGTAATTTAGGTTTAGAGTTTTGCTTTTGGACATTGCCTGGAATTGAAAATGGGCCAATCAGGTTGGAGCTCTCAACAGACCAATCAGGTTCAAGCTCCCACCAGTGCCATTCAAGGTTTTTGAATGCAAGTGCAATGCTTTTGCACAGTTTCACCTATATTCTCTGTATATTTTACATTTTGCTTCCAATGGGTGCAAACTGAAACCATGTAAACCTGGGAAATTTCATGGCTCATGATTCTTCACCCTTGTGCTCACAATTACAAGACATGACTCAAACACAGAGTATAACGACAGTTTATTTACAAGGTGGAAATTGGGAAAAAGGTTTCTAAGGCTACAGATGACTGCCTGTCCTACCCCACCCAGATAGTGTCTCCATTGTCCAGTTGTCCAAAACAAAAGCTGCTCATGAATGTGATGGTGTTGTCCTTTGAGGAGAGACTAGAGCTAGTGGCAAATGGGTAAGTGGTGGACCAGGACCCAACTCACAGTGGAAGCTGGAGTTAATTACAGGTGGCACTGCTGAGGCAGCACTGCAGGAGCCATCAGCGGTAGTCTGGAGACCAGACTGAGTACCTTTGAAGGCAACAGCAACAGAAGATAGCTCTAGAGGTGGTTTGGCGCAGGCCAGTGGCACCAGTCAGCAGGTGATGTCAAGGATCAGGCAGTGGCAGGCAACTCTTAGTGGTGCCGGGCACAGACCAGTGGCAAACAGATCTTAGAAGTGAAAAGCATAGGCTAGTGGTGCCAGTCTGCAGGATACATAGGAGGCAGGAGTGGTGGTCAGGTGGTAGTGTGGGAGGAACAGCACCAGGGGCCAGGAGGCAGTGCTGGTCATGCTGGAGGCAGGAGTGGCAGGTGACAATTTGAAGTAATGAAGTGAGCATCTTCCTAGGTGAGAGTCTCCAATAAGAGTTGGAGGTCTGAGCGAAGCTCTTTCAGGCGAGAGTGTTTTTTGATTTGGAGATCAAGAGGTGAAGCTCTGGATGAGTGTGTCAGCCCAGATGTGTGAATCTAATCTGCTGTCCCAGCTTATTTAGCTTTCAGGGTGCCTGAGTTCATATATGGTTGGTGCAGTTTCAAAATCACACGAGTTTCAAAACCTGAACTCCACTGGAGTGGGAAACCCAAACTCGGCCAGAGTTGGCCTTCTCATGTGGTGGAGCCAGGCATGCTCTGCTGCACCACTGAACCATGGGCCAGTGGTTCCTCTTTCAAAACCTCCTCATGGGCCTTGGGCCTGGTCCTGAGCTAAGATGGGGTCATTATACACATCAATATATCCATCCAAGGGACCTAACAGTCACAGAGCCCCAGAAGAGCTTGGTGCTTAATACAATGCTTAGCACATATTAGGGATTCAATAATTTTTTGTTGAATAAAGTAATGAAAATAGTTATCTGGCTGTGACCTTGGCCAAGTCACAGAATTTCTGGGGCTCAGATTTGTACAATTAGATCTGTGCAATCCCATCTGTGTGATTTGTATAATTGGAAAGTGGCATTGACATTGGATACCTGCCAAGTTCCCTTTCGTTTAAGAAACAAAATCCAAAAGCTAAGATTGAAGAGGAGTAGTAGTGTTTTCTAATTTTTTTTTTGAATGACGATCCAACTTTTGGGGCTATGAAGACTTTTTGTCGCAATATTTACCTCCTGAATGAAAGTGTTGGCTCTTTATAGGTAAATGCAGCCTCTCACTGAGAAAGGGACCCTTGCAGATATGTTATTAATTTAAAACCTAAGTGTTGGATGATGAGGACATGTTACAATTTTTTTTAGAGGTTTGAGTATTAACTTTAAACACTATAACACTATTCTCTGTTTTTTTTTTCCTAGAGCTCATTAAAAAAAAGAGGCCTATATTATTTCATATTTTTGTTATCATTGTTATTTTAAAATGTCCCATGGTCACAATGTATAATTGAGTTTAAAGGTCTGATAAATCTTTGATGAATTATACAATAGTCACCCTAGCTTATACATATTTCAAAGCCAGTTAAGTCCCAGAGCTGGCAGCAGGCAGAGGGTTGAATACACATTATATGTCTCTTTCTACTACTCAATCTACTTTCTTTAGGGAAAAGCTGCTTTTTGTCTTGATCAGCCAGAGGTGAGGAATGAAGGAGGGATGGATTTTCATTAAGAATAGAGGCTTTGTATGAAATTTCTCTATCTGAACATCTGATAGGAGCAGGGATTTGAAAATGATCTTGGATTGGATTGTATATTCATCTTGGTTTTGAATGATGCAGAGTTATGCAAACATTTCCCTGAGTTATGGCAAATGTTTAACTGAAAAAAGAATTCTTAAAACAAATTTTAGTATGGATTGTCTGCTTCTTAAAACAATAAGCATGATCTGTATCCTGTGTGCTTTTTTGGGAATATAGAAGATTCATTTTTCAATTAGGATATTTCACATGAATTTAAAGGTTTTTTTCATTAAAAATTTATTGCATTGTTTTTAGCTCCAACATGGCTAGAACATAATGATACTATTATTTGGCCTTAGAAGAATTAACTCGATGTTATGATAGCTTCAGCTTATTATTCAAGTGGAGGTGATATTTATTGAGAGTATTTTTGAAATGTGATCTGTCATTTTTAGTGCTGTTTCTTTAAATGTGAGCAAGCTTCTCTTTATTAAGAATGCCAGGACTGTCTCTGCATCTTCCTACTTGCAAGAGAATTCTGCCTCTACTCTCTGCTGGTGCTAAATTGTTCTTGAATGAGCCATCTAGACTCTGATGTGTGAGGGTGTTTGTGAATGGGAGGAAGCTAAGAAACCACTGACCTTCCTTTTCTCTCTGCTCATTTCACCTCCTCTCCTTCCTCTCCTTTGTACACAGAGGAAAGAGGTTTGAAAAGAGGGGTGAAGAGTATGTTGTTTAAACCCAAATGCCTCCAAACAGACAAATGGATCAAAAAGTGTGGTATGTTTACATAATGGAATATTACTCAGCAATCAAAAAAGATGAACTCATGCCATTTGCAAGAACATGGATGGAGCTGGAAGGGATTTGCTGGCAGAAATAAGTCAGAAGGAGAAAGATGACGTCACTTATATACAGAATATAGAGAAACCAAATGAAAGATGAAGAAAATGACAAAACTAACAATCGACCATAGACCTGGGGCATACGCAAGGGAGGGGGAGCAAATAGGGGTCAAAGCAGGGGAAGGAAGAACACAAAGGAATATGGTGATGGTTCATGGGTGATATGGTGATAGGAGAACGATGGGGACTACAGCGATGTAATAAAATAAATAAATGAATAACAATTAAAAAAATAAAAGAGTAGGTTGTTTACTGTTTTGGGAAGGAACTTTGTGAGTAAAGAGGGGGACTCTATCTCCCAAAGCTGACCACAGTATTCGCTGGCCATATGGATGCAAACAAATTACTTAGCTATTATTTTATCATCTGTAAACAAGGGATAAATAAACATATTTCACAGGATAAAGATTAGTTCAGGTAAGTTAACTAGCATAGTAGTGGATGTTTTTCTGCTTATTTCTATAAACTAGTATTCTGATTGGAACCAGAGTCAGCTGTATTTCCACTGCTCTAAGAAATTCCTTTTCTCACATATTAAGAAATTTTTAAAATTGAGATATAATTGACATATAAAACATTAGTTTAAGATGTATAATATAATGATTTCATATACACATGTAAGATCACCACAGTAAGTCTGTTTAACAGTATTACCACACAAGGTTACACATCTTTTTAGAAATTATTTTATTTTATATATTTTTTACATCATTTTTCATTTTTGTACAATGTATGCATTTTCACCTTGGTATACATCTTTTTTTTTTCTCTCGTGATGAAAACTTTGAAGACCTACTCTGTTAGCAGCTTTCAAATATACAATACTGTATTATTAACTTTCCTTACCATGCTGTTCATTACATCTCCAGGACTTACTTGTTTTACAGCTGGATGTTTGTAACTTTTGACCACCTTCACCCATTTGGTGCACCCCTTACTCTTAAGGTAATCTTCACCTGAAAATCAGCCAGAAGAAGCTGTTTCTTTGGCATGCTGCCCCATGAGGCCCCAACAACAGTGAGACTGCATGCTCACTAGAGTGATGACACCCCAGCAGGAGAATGGAGTTCTTAAAATGTCCCAGTCTGGGTCACCCTAATGTCATTTATTGACTGCTCAAGCAATCTGGGGCTTGGTGAACCCTCCTCTTTCCTAAACATTTCTACATTCAGTCTCCCCTAAAACAGCAGGATAGTATTGCATCATTTTTGCCTTGCTGCTATGAAGCAGAACACCAAGTTCAGAGGAAGAAATTGGAGAAAATAAGAGCAGAAATCTGCTGTTCCTATTAATATATAGGTTCTGTATCCCAGCCCCTCCACCCCACCCCCGCTACCCCTTGGCACCTCCTGCCTGCTTTTCTTCCTTAGATTTCCATTGCTGGCAGGTAGGTTGTAGCTTCCTCACCCTGCTTCAATGCGTGTCCCTGCTGAGCCATGGAGGAAGTCCTGAAAGGGAAGAGCTGGTAGGTGAGAGTAATAACTTCTTTTTTTTAAAAGAAAATAAACTAATTCCATCCTGATCAAACTTTAAGGCTGTGAATTCTTTTTGGCATTTTATGAAAAAAATGATTAAATGCAAAATTTTCTTCACATATCATCACCTGGATATAGTATTTGCATTTATATGTGAACCTATACTGGCTCTTGCTACACAGAACAAAATACAATGGTATTAACCCCACGTCTCCAGTCTTATACCCACTGTTTGGATAACTCTGGCTGGAAATAGAGCACTAGGCCTCTCTTGTTTGTTCATGAAGATTTGGTATTTTGAATTGCCAGGAGTTTTAATGGACTGAGTACCTTAATAAAGAAAAATAGCATCTGGTTTTCATGGTATGCTGGGTTTATCTTCTAGGTACAGTTTAAACAATGATATATTTTTGCTTTTAATAAGCAACAATAACTCCCCATTTCAATGGCAACTGTAATAATGGCTGGTAGAGCTTAATTTTGTAAGGCCCTGTGCTAGTTCTATATATTCCTTTTATAATAATTCATTATAATAATTCCTTTACATTTCCTTGTAACTCAACTTTTATCCCCATATCATAGATGAGGAACTTAGTCTTGGAAAGGCTAAGTATTTGATCCTTGACCACACAACCACTGAAGGGACAAAGATTTGAGTCCTTATAGTCTGGTGTTATACCTATATTCTCTGACTACTTCTTAAGTTTCCAGCTGTTTGATATAAGTTGAATCTTGAATTAATTTTCCCTAATTAGTCTGAGTAACTTTTAGACTTGCAGCTAAATTTTACTGGACATTCCTGGATATTTTTCCAATGTTCAGTCCCCTTGACTGACATATTATTGGCATATAGAATGGGTCAATACTGAGTTAGTCATCTTACTAGTCATGTGATTTAAAAAAATATTTTATTTTGATCCATAGTAAGTACTACATTTTTTCCCATTATGAGCCAGCATACTTACACATATATATGTTGTTAAGACATGACACAGTAACTCACCCTTGCTATGTGGAACATATTCTGATCTATTCTATTCTATTCTATTCTATTCTATTCTATTCTATTCTATTCTATTCTATTCTATTCTATTCTATTCTATTCCATCCTCCACTCTACCCCACTTCACTCCATTCCATTCCATTCTTATATTTTCTTGCAAATAAACCTCTTGAGATCAACTAAATTTCACTTCTCTCTGGGGTCAGATTCCACATTTTTGAAATACAGACTTTTAGTTAGATAACTTTTCTGTTCTTTGGAAAACTTGTGCACAGTATTATATACTTCAGCATTTCTCTAGAGGATTTTTAAAATTTTCAGAAATAGCCAAGGTGAAATTAGTATTAGAGGATCCTGAAGACAACGTTCTCTCTCTGAAAGAGGTCAAGATATAACCCTGGCTTGCTGGGGAATACTGAAAACTCCATGGTTGAAGCTGGGTTCCTGCATATAATACCTACCATGACACATAGTTTGGCCAGTCAATGAAAAAAGACTTGAAAGTCTGATCAGCTTGCAGCAAAGGTTTTTCAAGAGTGTTCAAGGATGAATGTAATCTTGGATTTTTAATAGTTCCTCAAGCAGAAAGCATACCTCTCGCCCTTCAGTAGCACACTGAGGATGCAAGTGACTTGTGAAGTTAGTGGTGGGGGATTCAATGGCTGAGAAATGATGCAGTTGTCAACCTCTTGGTCCTCCTGGTGTCATGGCCTGCTGCCACAAGGAAACATGATGAAAGTGAGGAATGAAAATGGAAGTTATGGGAAAGTTAGGCCACAGTTAGGCTCAGTCTGTCTTTTTTTTTGACATTCTCAGTACCAGTGTTGTTTTGTTTATTTCTTATTACCTTTTTTAAAAAAAATTAACTGATGGGAAAAGCTTACTGCTAATAATAGTTAACATTTCTCTAGTGTTAGCTGGCACCTAGTGCTCAGTGCTTTATGTGGATTGTCTCATTTAGTCCTTACAAAAACCTAATGAGGTAATTAGTTATCTGCCCCAGTTTACCAATGTAAACATGGAGGTTAGGAAGACCAAGTACTGTTCTGAAGATTATATAGCTACTAAGTGGTGAACAGGGGCTGGAACCAATGTGAATCCAGAGCCTGTGCTGTGAGCCACCGCACCAGAATCCCATCTTCTCTGCACTGGCACCTGGTGGTGACTTTCCCCCACAGGGAAGGGGCAGATGTGGGGTGGGAATTATCAGCATAATGAAGGGCATGTAGCCATTTTTTCAATGTGTCTATATTGAGTTTCTTTGTACTTAGCTGTGTGAGCATCTATTGCCTGACTGACGACATTTTCAATCTCTGGTTCTTCCAGATTCTCAGTGTCTTTGGAACAGTTAACACTCTGGATGCTTATATTAGTTTCCTTGCTATGCCACAATATAGAGTTTTCCCATGAAAACTTTCTTAAGCTGAAATGGTGGAAAGCAATACACAATTATCATTAATTGATCACGGAAGAATTTTCAGCATTTCCAGACCTGAGAAATAATCTATCAGATAACACCAAATAAATAATATATACATAATACCGAACAACACATAAATTAGCACTAACATACAGTGTTAGAAGCAGGGGTGATACATGCACACCTAGATACATGCACACCTGCAGGAAGTGGTTCTGGGCAGGAGCTCTGCGCGGGGGTTCTCGCTACCCAGTGCAGAGTGTAGCACGAAGGGCTGTGGCAAAGCAAGCGGTGACACCATTTTAGCTTTTCGACTTTTGTCGTAAAAGAGAAAACCGTGCTGGGATTTCCTTCGGTTATTGAAAGCAGGTACTGTTGTGGAGGCTTAACACAAACTTTAGAAAACCTGGGTGAGACTTGTACTAAAGTGCCTGGAATTTAGGACTTTGAGGGTCTATGCAGGTGGCTGGACGGGTACTGGTGAGCCATGGCGTTGCCTCGTGGATGGTTACTAGATGTGATCTGGGTGCTTTGGCAGAGCACAGTAGACAGAGCAGTGGGTGAGAAGTGATGGAAATGTGTGGAAACCATGAATACAGTGGGTGGCGTCTGGGAGGCAGAGCAGCCGTGAGCAGCCCAGGCTTGGTCTGAGATCTGGGATTAGACTAGTTTCCCGGATGGACGCATCAAGAGGCAGGAAGGTTCCAGTGAGAGAGGAACTGAGTTATTCCACCCCCCAAACTCAAACTTTGGATCCTTAAGTTCCCTTTGAATTATAACAGAATTGGCTAAGAATTAGCTAAGTTTAGGAATGAGGACTAAGGTAAGTATAGAAATGAAGACCTTCAGGGTAAAGCCTGGATTGTCAATAACCTTGTGAGGAATAATGGCACAAATAGCTCTGCCCAGGTAAGCATTTCTCTTGGGTAAAATGTACCAGGCAGCAATGTTAAATGTTAAAAATGTTATAAAAGAAAAAACGCAATAGTTCCTGTTTTTGAATTATTATCATCATCATTATTATTATTATTATTAAGGAATAGCAATGTCCTGCCAGCGACTGGAAGATAATTGTGTGTGAGTGTGTATGTGTAGGATGATGTAAAAAGCTGGGAAACTATTAGGAAGCTTTTCCTTAAATGATAGCCTCCAAACCTTTTGGAAATGAGAATAAGAACAACAGCTGTGATTTAAAAATCATTAATTCTCTTGAGCATATTCAGTGGATGCAGAGGACTCAATTATTTTAAGAGATTTAAAACTATTTCAACCGATTTGTTCTGTATTTTATTTTGTGGCCCAGAGCAAATGACTATGCAAACCCTGCCAGTAGATCTTGAGGGAAGTAGATGACTATAAATTCATGACTGATACTAAGCTCTTTGTCTCACCATTAGAATTATATCACCAAGTGCTCTCTCCTTCTGCCTGGAGGGGCTTATTCCCTTAGCTTGTTATTCAGAAATCTTGCTGGAGAGATCCTTGATCAAACGTTTCAACTGTGGAGAATATTCTACCCATTGTACATTTCACTTGTTCTTTATTTTATTTTCCCCAAGGACACGGCCACACACAGAGAGAAACCATACTTTTAATTCATAGAGGAACATTGCCATCTGGATGAAAGATTATTCTGAAGGCTCAATAAGCGAGTTTTATATTCAACTTTATTTGAGACTCACTCTCTCTAAAATACCTTTCCAACATCTGTAAAATGGAACAATTAATCTCCACCTGTGACCCAGTGGTGTTATGAAAATGAGTTACAAAATGCTTGGAGTATATTTTGAACTTCTTTGGAGAAATAAAAAATATTGTGTGAAAATGATAAAATATTAATAGTATATGAGTATACATTTCTGTGTCATTAGAACATAACTGAAAATGAAATCAACAATTTGGATTATAACATATCCTGACATAGATTATCGTAATAACTTTCCAAAAGGAAATTTCAAAAATCAAGAGGAAAATAAAAATAAATATTATTTATAGCATTTAAAACATCTTAAATTTTCTTGGTGCTAACTTAAACCCGAGGTCAGCATTTTTCAGGCTGCTTATAATATGTTATTCTTATTGTTTATAATATATTTCATAAGGAATTAAAAATTATTCAGTGCATTATATGTTCAGTGGTCAAGAGTAAGTGTAAGGACTACTGAGTTAAATAGCTAAATCTCTTTTTGTGCATTATGCTTTTACAAAGAGAGAAATAGTTTGTATAATTTCCAAAGTACTTTATTTATTTTTTTAATATTTTATTTTATATAATTCTTACATCATTTTTCATCTTTGCACAATGTATGCATTTTCATTTTGGTTCTATTCCCCATAAAATTGCAACCCTCCCCTTATTTTGACTCTAGTCCTTCCTCTCCCTGCCCCTCCCACCCAACCCTCAACCCCCATAGTATATTTCTGGTTTGATTTTAATTTTTATTTGTTGATTTTGATTTTTACTTTGTATTCATTAGTCTTTTTCCTGGTCTCTTATTTAGGCTTTCTAAATTTCTGCTATGAGTGAGACCATCCGGTATTTTTCTTCTTCTTTCTGACTTATCCAAAGTACTTTAAATAGGGAATACAGTTTAGAAAAAGTTGTTCTGGGTTAAAAACAAATTTAAATTATCTTTAAAATGACTACTCACTTTTTGTTTGCTTAAGTGTCCTTGGTAATTAGTAATACTGAGATAAATTATTTTGCTACCTTTTAGAATTTGCTATGGTAATTTAATAATATTTTGATATTGTTCCTGTGGAATTTTGACACCATATATATTACATACGTAATTGGACCTTTTTCCTGCCCTAAATTTTATGAATTCATCTTCCCCCCATGTTCATAAACTATACAGAAATGAAAAATAGATGATTCTAGAGGAAGAAATAGTGTGTAATAAGTCATGCCAATTATGTGAATTTCTTAGCTATGAGGTGTTAAAACAATCACTTTTTGCTCCTTGAAATTAAAAGATAATTTTGTGAAAGTCATAATAATGGAAGTTGTTTCAAAAAAGCAATAATGGATATGTCAAGGAATGTCAGGTCTTAAAATATTCTGTCAATGATGTTGTCTATATCTGGCAAGGCTAATAGAAAGCTTTGGTTGGAGAAGAATTTTTTTTCTCTTGTTATTAATTAATTGTTTATTTTTTTCTTACATTTTGGATCTCTCTGGAGACTTGCTTTTTGAAGTGGCTACTGCGTTAACAGTGACCCCTGGAGGCTAGCGTATGGTGTCACTGGCATAATTTTGCTACTGTTTTTGACTTTTCAGTTAAAGCCAGTGCTCTTTGGAGGTCTCCACCAGAGGCACAGGCCACTGCAGCTCTGGGTGGTCCCCAGTTAAGTGCTGTTGAGTGATGTCCTGTCATTTTGTCTTTCCATCTTGTCTTCTCAGGGCACCAGGGATACTACCAAACAGTTCCATGTGGTGATTGCCTTGCTTGACTCTCTTGGGCAGTGTAGTGGTTGTTTTGAAGAGGATGAAAAATCTCTTCCTTTGAAATGAACATGGCTTCTCTAATGAGAAAGCCTTCAACATTAAAAACCTCTCTTGGGGAAGAACTGGGAAGAAAACATTTTTCTCTGGAGTTTTCTGACTTATCCTCCAGGAAGATACAATGATGTAAAGTATGAGAGACACGCAGACATATCAGAGTCCTAAAGCCACATCTAAAGTACTTATTTTGGAGAGATGTTAAAACCGTAGATATAGGTGACATATAACATTTTATTAGTTTCAGGTGTACAGCATAATGATTTGATATTTGCATATACTGTGAAATGCTCACCATAATATATCTCGATAACATCCATTAACACATAGTGTTAATTTTTGTGTGTGTATAATGAGAACTGTCAAGATCCACTCTTGTAACAACTTTCAAATATGCAATACAGTATTACTAGCCTTAATCACCAGGCTGTACATTATATTCTCATGTCTTAATTTATTTTATAACTGTAAGCTTGTGCTTTTAACAGCCTTCTGCCATATCAGACTCCCTTCCTTTCACTCACTGCTGGCAACCACCAGTATGTTTGGAGAGACAATAGCTGTCAGTTTTGTGCTATTTATGTCTTTTCATTTCAAGGTATGCAGTGAGAAACAGCTTGTATAAGAGGCACTGCTGCTCACCTCACTTAAAGCCCTTAATGAAAACAAGTCATGTTGTTTTTGTAACATTTTGGACTCTTTATCCAAAGGAGATAAATATTAAATTATTTCTCACCCCAAATATGTATGTATTAAAGCCAAATATCATATATCCCAAGAAGAAAATGAAGGAAAAAGCAATCAAAGTTTTAAAGTTAAGTGCTTTTTATTATTGGTTTGGGATTTAGATCCTCATAGTGGTTTCTCTTGTCTCAGAATATAATAGGCAAAATATATGGAGTTCTTGCCTGCCTCTGTCACTCATAGTCTGGTAAACTTGAAGAAATCATTTGTACACACTGATCTGTAAAATGGGCAAAGAAAATCTGTTCAAATTTTATTACAGAATTCCCATATTGTTAAAAAAATGAATGAGATAAATCATAGGTACTTGGACTATGGTAAGCAGCTAAAACACTGTGAAGTTAAATTGCTACTTGTCTAATGCTTTGCGTAGTATGGAAAGCTCTTGGTTTCTGGTATTTTTGGCAACAGTAATAAGTAGATATCGGAAAAAGGAAGATTGATTTTTTTTTTGGAGATGACTATGGAGGCCATTTGAAGCTGTGGCCCAGAGTGAATTTGCTTTGCTAAGGAAGGGATAAGAGAAGTACTAGGGAAACTTAGGAATGTACTTGTTTGTTAGAGGGTGGTATCTTATCTGAGATGTGCAGATGGACAGTTAAGATTCATACCTGAGTTGCCATTTTTGACAAAATATAAGTATTGGCTTTAAGATGAGTTTGGGATGGGTATGGAATGGGTCTGGTGTCCTTAACGGTGTCAGAGTGGCAAGTTATCCATACTTTGGGAAGTGTGATCTGTGAGAAGCCTTGTGATAGAGCTAGTTTTTTTTGTCTCCCAAATATAAGTTTCAAGTATCAAAACACTGACGGTGTTTAAATAACTGTCTTTTCCAAACAACAAAGCATCTTTGGGTTAATAGGGCAAATAAAAGAAAGGAGATTTAAAAAAAAAAACCAAACAAACCAGCAACAAGGAACTAGATTTCATTGTCTAGAGTGAGTATCTAGAGATGCTTCCTAAGTGAGACGCAGTTTTTAGCTATTGACTAAACAGAAATTCATTGCAAGTTGATGGCAAACATACAGCACTCCTTCCTTGCCTGGAAACACATTTTACACGAGAGTTTTGTGCTATTCATCGTCATCATCAGTGCATGTATCCGAGTGGAAAGGGCAGGTGGCACTATCGTTAGGGACAGCTTGACCCAAAATACGCAATACTATCTTTCTCACTTCTGCCTCTTTGCCTCGGAGTTCTGCTCAGCTGGAGACAGGGCAGCAGGCAGCTCTGTCCTCTCACCTTTGGGGCTTGTGACTAAAGAGATAAAGACATGCTTCCTCTCAACTCAAAAACAACCATCAGGGAAGGATGCAGTTAGGTCTGGTAAAGTTCATGTGCCTGCATTTTGAAACAGTTACCAATTAGTTTTCATTAAACAAGGTTATAGATATTACAACATTTTATAAATTGTTAAGACATATGGAACACATTATAATTATAAACATTATTATTATTATTTTCTTTAATGACTCACTTCTCAGAGCCCTCTTCTGACACCTTCAGGATGGGTTATTTGCCTCTTCTTTGTATCCCACAGTGCCTTGTGTTGGCCCTTGTCTCTGCATGTAGTGTACTAAAATTATCCCTAGACTGTGAGCTATTTGAGAGAAGCCATATTCTATGTCTCTGTCTTCTAGCACACAGTAGATGCTTAATAAAGATTTCTTGAATACATTATTATTCTATAGATGAAGGAGCATTGAACTAAAGCATATCAAGCCCAAGATGTCACTTAAAAGTTACTGTTTAGAATAAATTCATGAACAAGTTTTGTTGTCTAGTGATTTGGCTCTGCCAATCTTATGGCTATATATTAACTACACTGAAGCAAAATTATGTGCAGATGATAAAGGGAGTTAGCTTTTGTTGAGTACTTACTATGTGTCAGACACTATTCTGTTTTACATGTGTTGACACATAATTTTCAAAAGAATGTGTTCTTATTATTCCTATTTTATTCTCTAGATTTTTTATAAGATTTATTTATTCATGCATACAAGAACTGGGATACAGGCCAGATGTGCGGGAGGGTGAGAGGATTTACCAGAGACAGAGCGGGAAACAGAACAGGCAGACGGACTGAAATACACTGCTGAGGGGAGCAGTGGGAGAGACAAAACAGGAGAGGTCTGCCCACCATGTGGGACCCTCACTGGCCAGCTGGGATCGAACCCGCGCTGCAGAGGCTGTGGACAGCTTCACAGCTCTGCAAACCGCCTGCACCACCAGGAAAGCCTATCTAGATTTTTTAAATTGAAGTAGCATTGCACTGTAACATAAGTTTCAGCATGTGCATAATATTCCTATTTTATACATAAGAAAACCAAGGTGCAGAGATTTTAAGTAACAGTTAATGAGTGAATGGTGGAAATGAATTTCACATGCAGATAGTCTGGTTCAAGAGCCTCTGCTCTGAATGATAAACTATTAGTTTGTTGTGCTTTGCTTGTATAAGTTTTAACCATACAATATTGATATGTTTATACAAACCTGGTTTTCTTTTTATTGGTATTGAGGGAACAAGCAAGTTCTTGCTAATCCTTTTGCTTCTCTATATACAGATCACATTACTCTCCCACACCACCACCACCACCATCTCATCTGCAAAAAAAACACCGACTGAATTCTTGATGATGCCCACCTGAGACCTATATATGCTGCATTATTACTCCAATTTAAAAAAAATATTGAAGCAGTTCATTAAGTGCAGGCACAGTACTAGACAGAGGGACACAAAGAGGTTCATGACACACAGCTTTGCCCTTGAAAGCCCAAAATCCAGTTACAAATATGGTCCATACACTTAGGAAGAGAACTATAGTTCCAGTTAGTCTGTGCTATGTTCAAATGAATACTGTAAAAAATAAATGCTTTGGAGTAGTTAGGGTTTTTTAATTTTTTAAAAGATTTATTTATTTATACAAGCACTGGGTACAGTCAGAAGCGTGGGAGGGTGAGAGATTTCACCAGAGTCAGAACTGAGAGCAGAGCAGGCAGACTGACGAAGTACACTGCTGAGGGGAGCAGCGGGCGGCAGGAGAGGTCTGCGCACCTTGTGGGACCCTCACCCGGCAGCCGGGGATTGACCCGGCGCTGCAGAGGTTGTGGGCAGCTTCACAACCCAGCGCTCAACCACTGTGCCACCGGGGATGCCCAGTAGTTAGGGTTTTTAAAAAGTGATTTGAAAGTCCTGAGATGAGACACATTCCAGGAGATGATCAATTCCTTGGGCTTGGGACAATGTCTTAGTCATCTGGGGCAGATACAGTGCCTCGTGCACAGCAGGCTTTTTCCGTGTTGTGAAGTGACTTGGATCTTAGCTCTATTAACTTGTTTACAACCTAGTGGTGGGCAAGTAAGTACCACATCTGTGCCCCCTCTTCTTACTCCCCTCTCTATGTTTATTTTTTATTTTTTTAATATATTTTTTACACCTTTGTTCATTTTTATTTTATTTTATTTTACCTTTTAAATTATATATATATATTTACACCATTGTTCAATTTTAAACAATGTTTGCTTCCCCCCCCTTAGGTGTAGTCCCCATAAAATTTCCTTCACCAATGCACCCGTGCACCATCACCACAGTCCCCTGTGTTCCTCCCTCCCTCTCTCTGATCCCTTTTCCTCTTCCTCCCCTGCAGGATGTCTTTGGTTTATAATTGTCTGTTTGTTTTTGTTTTGTATTGTTATAATTTTTTCCCCTGATGTCTTACTTGGTTCCCCTATATTCCTCCTTTTATTGAAACCATCCAATATTTTTCTTTTTCCTTCTGACTTATTTCACTGAGCATAATTCCTTCTAGCTCTATCCATGTTGCTGCGAATGGCATGAGTTTATCTTTTTTTGATTGCTGAATAGTATTCCATTGTGTACATATACCACATCTTCTTGATCTAGTCATCTATTTGTGGGCATTTGGGTTGTTTCCAGGTTTACCCTATTATAAATGGTGCTGCAATAAACATAGGGGTACAGGTGTTTTTTTAATCAATGAACAAGATGGCATTTCCTTCCCAGACTATCTAGGACTGGGGGGTCTTCCCTAAGAGCTCCCAGAATAAATCTGGAATGTTGTGAAGAAGGGGCTATCTATGGACTGGTTCAGATGGTTTTGCAAAGTAATCCTGTAGGCATTTAGAGAAGAGCATACTTTTTTGGTCTTTGCCTTGGAAGCCCAAGTATGGCTTAGTTGATTATGATGTCTCCAGTGACAACCTTTTCCATGGGAACTTTGCGGTTGCAGTGCTGACTCAGCTGGTCATTGGAGGGCCTTGGAGATGTATACTGCTGGGATGTACCCAGACTTAAATTCAATTCAAGCCATTATAAGTCAGCTGCCGGTTCTTCACACTTCTCCAGACTGAGCAAAGCATTTCACGAAAAGTTGGCCCACAAAAAATTTCTGATGAATTCCAACTGTTTCATAATTTGTATATGTGACTGAAACCGAGAACATTTCATGTTCTCTTACATTCTGTTCCCCAGGCTCCTACTGATCTGTTTTCCTTCTCGCATTGTTGGAGTTATGACACCTAGCTCTTTTTACTGCCTTAGAGCCTATTCTCATAGGTGTGCATGGGAGTCTGTAGTGAGGATTAGTGACAGAAAACAGACGCACTACATCTTTTACTTTACTGCCTCTTGGTGGGAAATGAGGGAAAAATGCTTTTATCAGCCCTCAGCTGATAATTCCAGCACCATGAACCTTAATTCCCAACATGTTCTATGCTCCAGTTCATAGATTCTCCTAGGATATTCTGAAAATTTACCCTCTTTTTTCTGTTGGAGCTCTCAACCTAATTTCTGACATTTCTATCTCATGTTTGGCAGAATTGCTTTCTTTTCTGCATCTTACATTTGGGTTGGAGATAAGTGATAAGAATGGAATAAGGATAGAGTAATAAGAGTCCGTTTTGAATCTGGAAAACAGGGCTGCTGCTTCTAAATTGTACCTAACCTTCTGTCTTCTGGGAAGAACCATTATATATGGTCAACACTAGGGCTGTGGAGCCTGAGAGGTGTGGGTTTGAATCCTATTTCCACTTAATAGCAGTACCTCTTTGTATAGTTGCATTATACATGAAATGGGATACTACTAAATGTGTGTGTGTGTGTATAATTAATATGAATTAAATTATCTGAGCATTGAAAAAGTCAGTAAAATGTCTGGCATATAGTAAGCATTGGTATTATTACCTGATTATAATACTGATCCAATAAAATTTAGTTAGAAGTTGGGAAAAGGATGATGGTATCATGTCTCTGTAGGAGGTTGTGAGTAGGCACATAAAGGTGTAGGAGAAGAATCCGAACTGGTGGCTTCTGGAATGTCACCATTTGGTCTTCTTGTTCCAATTATCCCCTTTGATCTTTCTTGGTCTTTATCTTTGGCCCAGACTGCCATCTTACGGCTATCCTCTTGAAAGGATAGTCCTGAGATCTCATCAACACAGTAGGCTTGCTAAATAAGTTCCTGATTAGATGCAGGGAATTATTGTCAAACTCTGGACCACTACAATGTGCCGGTGTCTCCATCTTGAAATACTGAAATATTAAAAAGGAGAGAAGCAGAATTGCAATAACATTTTAAAGAGAACTTATTTCGAGTGTGTGGATTGCAGTCTCTTAGAAGAATAGAGACAGGGCCTTGGAGTCCCAGGGGTCCCCTATTTGTAGAGTGCTTTGCATGTTTTTCAGGCACAGAGAACGGGGATGGTAGATTAAGTTGAAGTGGTGTTTGGCCTTACCTGAGTCCACACCCTTTCCATCATCAGAACTGGATCTTTCTATGCAAGAAATAATTGCCTTGTCCTCACTTGTCTCCGAGGAAGGCAGAAACTTCTGGTTTTCCTGTTGTTGATCTAGGATTAATATCAGTCAAGGAGACCTTGCTAGGTTAGCAGACTATGGCACAAACCACAAGTATGGGTCATCTTTGTAGTTTATGACACATTTGTTGGTATAAGAATGAAGTGATTCACAAATAAGTAAATGATTTAAGTAAATATTGGAATCATAGTCATCTTTCTGAGAAGTGGAGTCTTTCTGTGGGTTTTTAGCAAGGAGTCACTGACCCACATGTTTTCAACAAAGAAGCACTTTAATCTAACACTTGCATGACACTGCACTGTGTCAGATTGACTTCACAAATTGCCACTTTTAGGTCTATGACATCATTGTGGACCAAGCTCCTCTGGTTTGACTGGTGGATTCTTATCTTAGCTTTCTACATTTTTTTCACATTTAGTCTATAGATGTTTAAAGATTAAAATTTGGGGAGAGTGGGAGAAGTATTTATAGTAAAGGACAGACAGTTTTCCTCTGTCCTTGTGTCCTGGAGAAGATATGAGGACTAAATCCTGAGAGCTAGAGAATTCCATGCAAATGTGAAATTGCTTTGCTCATACCAGGACTGAGGAATCTTTTAAATTAAGACCAAGACCAGGAGGCAAAAGGCCAGAGGGTATAGTAGGTCACTTTGCCATTATGTAAGATGACCATCTCCCAAGGCTACACTTGATGGCTGCCATGAACAGAGATTCCCACATCTGCAGAATATGGAAACCACTCACTGTCCCCTTGAGAGCTGCTTTTGTATCTCTCTGCTGACTTGGTGGAGTTGCTTTTACTATCTCTCTGCTGACTTGCTTTCATCCTGCTTTCAACTCTAGTACACTAGCCCTTTCATTTTCTTTCACCCCATCAGTCCCTCTTGTGTTCACATTGTTTTGGTCTTTCATTGTTCATCATGACCATGCCTTTGTGGCAAATACCCTCATATGTTTCTTTCACTTTCTGTCCACCCACCTGAATGAACCTAGTCATCAGTCTTCCCTAAGCTCACTCCCTGATGATACTGTTTCATCATATGACACAACCTGGCAGATAGAAACACTGTGTACTCACAGTAACCAAACTTGAGTTTGGTTCCCACTGCATGGGAACCCAAGTACTACTTTGTCTCATGAGCTCCATCTTCTTTTCCTCAAGTACTATTTTGTACCTTTTCTATTCTACTTAAACTCCCTACTCCCAGTCTCAGATAATTCCGCCTCCTTTTGAAAAGGGAAAGTGGAAGCTCTCATATCCCTTTCACATTATCTACACTGCAGCCTATGTCTGTCTGTACCATCTTTTTTACAAGCTAAGATGAGGGATGCACCCCTTCTTTTATTCAATGCCACTTGCTCCATGCGTGATTTGAACCCCATTCTCTCTAGCCTTTTCCATCTATGTGGACCTGTTTGATTAGTATTTAAATATATTATAGTACTTCCCACCTGGAACAACCAATGGCACAGCAGCAAGAATGATGCACTCTGCTTTGGTCCTAGTCTCTCCTCTTACTGTACTTTAATAACCACAATCCTTGTCTGCTCACGCCCCATGTACTTCCTCACTTCTGTCTTTTTTTTTTTTTTAAAGATTTAGTTATTAATTTATTTTATACAAGAACCGGGGTACAGACCAGATGCACGGGAGGGTGAGAGGATTCACCAGAGACAGAGCAGGGAACAGACAAGGCAGACTGACAAAATACACTGCTGAGGGGAGCAGTGGGCAAGACAGGAGAGGTCTGCCATGCCATGTGGGACCCTCGCCAGGCTGCCGGGATCGAACTGGTGCTGCAGGGGCTGCAGACAGCTTCACAGCATGGTGCTCAACTGCCTGTGCCACCAGGGGAAGCCCCTCACTTCTGTCTTTTCCACCAACTCTAGCCTGGCTTCTGTCCTCATAACTCTTTTCTGTCAGGCTTCCTAACATTCAGTAACATTCAACGTTCCTTTGTTGGAATACTTTCTTCTCTTGACTCCACTAGCACCAAGTTTTCTTGGTTTTCTCCATATTGTGGCTTCTCATTCCTGTCTTCTTGACTGACCTCTTCTTTCTCTACATTTTCCCGGGGCAACCTCAGGTACTCCTGTGATTTTAATTACTGTTTGTATAACCTGTAACTTCTAAATATATATCTTCTTTCTCTTTTGAACTCAAGACATTTGTATATGACTACATTCTAAACACATTCATTTTGGTGGTTGTGAACATTTAAAACTTGAATTGTGCGAAACTAAAATCTTGTTCTGTTCCCACTGCTCCCTCTACCCATTCTTTCCTTCTGGTGTGCTCCATTAGTGGGTAGAACCACTCTCTACTCTGTTGCCCAGACCATAGCTAATTGAATTTCAGGTTTGTCAATTCTACTTCAACAATACATAGTAAATTCATCTCCAATTCTTAGTGTAAGTTGCCATCATGCCTTGTTAGGATTGTTGAAATAGCTTCTTAAGAGTATCCACACATCCACTTTTATATTTCTGATTCATTCAGTATGCTGTAATCAGAATGATTTCTTAAAAGCAAAATTTGATTAAGTCATTATTTCACATTGCATTTAGAGTAAACTAGAAGTAAGTAATATAGTCAGTTAGACTCTTCCCAGTTGGTTTCTGCCAGTCTTGTCAGTCTTCTCTCTGCTTACAATATTTCAGCCAGTGAGACCTTATTCCAGTTCTCAGAATGCCCCAAGCTCTCTGCTGCCTTCAGTATTTCCCTCATGTTAGTCCTTCTTCCTAGAACTCTCTTTCCTCTATTCTCTACCTTGCTAATTCCTACACATACTTCGGGTCTCAGAAGCTAGATTTCTAAGGTAACAATTTTCTGAGTACTTGGTACTTTTCCATCATAGCACTTACTACATTATAATCTCTATTTGGGTGATCATTTATCTTCCTCCCTCCTAGACCGTCAGCTCTAGAGAGGTAGGGATTGTGCTGTCTTCCTGACAGCGCTGTATCACCAGTGCCTGAAACAGGGTATGGGCCCAATGATACAAGCTGAATCAATTAAATGGTTCATAAAAGAACCCGGACCTATTGGAGGAAATTATGTCAGGATGTGTTTGTTCATGTTTGTTTGTTCATTCATTCAACAAATACGTAGGTATTTTTAAATCCAAAGTAAGAAATTGGGCTTTTCAGTTTTCCCTCAACTTTCATGTACCAATCCTCTGTAGCAAGCTTCCTCTAGTTCCTCAGGGACCCAGTCTCTGGCAGTGGCCACATTTGTCATATGCGCCTGACTCCCTGGGTGTATCAAGCTCCAGGAAAGCATTTTCTTCTCTCTATATACTGCCCTGCTCTTTCCTCAATGCTCTTAGTGTTCCTAATTCTATGACAAGTAATATGAATTAATCTGCCAAAGTTGACATCAGCAATGTCTAGAGGGTCACTTCTAGCCTCTCTGTGTTTTTTGAAAAATAAATATTTAGGAGATAGCAGCCATGTGCTAGACTTTCATGGACTTCTCTTCATTTGTTTCCCACAACAGCCTCTTCCAGTGTGTTTTGCTATTCCAATGTCATGGGTGAGAAAAATTAGGCTCAGGGAATTAAATTGCTCCAAGTCCCAGTGATAAAAATACTTACTTTTTGTTCTGGTATGATCTCTTCATTTTTCAAAATCATAAATTTATGATTTGTGAAAAGTACAAATGAGCGTGGCTGAATGTTGAATTTTGCTTGGTAATTTTTTTTTTTTTAAAACTCAGGTACACATTTTGAGGGATTCTGTTTTGTAAGAGTCAGATGTTATGACCTAGAGATCCTGCAAAATTGCCAGAATTTAGCTGTGCGCTGTGCTTGGATGTGAGGGGGGGGGATGCACTTGATTCACTCTGAACCAAGTCAGGCAGAAATACGGTACCGCCCTTCTAGACAGACATCTGTTCAAATATAAATTTCCTGTTTATTGAGGCTTCTGCTCTATTGAAGTAAAGGTCTCGATACGGCTGAACAAGTCAATCATTATAAACCTTGTTAGTGTGACAGCCCCCTGTGTATTGTTTAACTGGAAATGAAACACAAATACACCAAACCCCTGCAGTATCTGCTTCATGGTGCATAAATCTACCGTGCATCATGTCACTTGAAATCTGATGGCAATCTACCAAATGGCAGAAAAAAACTTCATCCTTGGAGGGCTATGCAAATCAGTCCAGGCTCTGAACAATAAGGTGGAAGGACACAGCCTGTCCTTTGCTCCCCTCCCCTATAGCCTTCCCAGAAAGCGTTCCCTAGGGTAATTTCTGAGTGGCAACTGGTGAATTATCCAAATACAAATGACCAGTGTTCATTCAGTCCACATGCAGATCTGGCTTAAGATGTTCTAAATAGGACTGAAATGTTCTTCCTGCTTTCCACTATCCGAGCTGTATTATTGCTTGCAGCGAAACCCCAGACTCTTATTAAGCCATCTTAATTGCTTTCCTCAGCTTTCTCTCTCTTTTATTCAAACCTCAGAGGTGAGGGATAATCTGCTCTTACTTAGGCTGAGATAAAGGTGCTCATCTCACTCTTCCCCTCCTTTACTACCCTCTCCCCCCAATTTATCACACATTTATACCATAGAAAAGCCTGCATTTTGGAAAGGACTAAACCAGTCTGCTAGCCTGCTGCTGATAATAGGTTTGTACTGAGGTTAAATTATTTTACCACATGTCATATTTTCTCTGTTTGGGTTTTAAATGGATAGGACTTTTCTTTATCCAGCTCTACTGGTAAGATTTATTCATAAATTGTTGGAATGGAAACTGCAAATCTCAAGGTATCGCCCATTCCAGCTGCTAGACTCAAGCAGATTAAGTCATTGAAAACAAGCATTTGGCTATTGGAATCAGCCTTTCTGGGTCATGACCAAACCTTGTGAGAGCTGCCCCTGAAGGCAGGGCCCAGGTGTCGGAGGCTGGGACAGGACAGTGGGGGTCCATTAGCGGTTCATGGGGGGAGCAGCCTGGCTGATTCTGAAAAGGTTGGGCCCTAAGAGAGTACATTAATGTGCATGTCAGACCGAGTGAGCAGAGCAGCAGAAGGTTGGAGAGTGAAGCAAGAGTTAGGAATGGTGGCAGATTGTGGAGGATCTACTATCCATAAAGTCATTGTTTACCTCATCAAGTCTTTTAGGAGCATCTAAGGGGAGCTGTGAGCTATGTGAAGGATGAAACGTGTTAAAATCTCTCTTCTGTTTAGTGACTTTCTTGGAAACATTAATGGCCTTTTTTTTTCCTTGTTAAGTATAACCTCACTTCTATCATTAAATACCTCATTTTTGAGAAAAGGAGGAAATTTACTGAATTTTATAACTGTTTTTTTAATTCTTCCCTAAGAAGATATAATTTTTGAGGGGATAAACCATTGAGAACCATATAATGATTTGATTATATTTTAAAATGTTTTTATGGTCTTATGATTAGCTCTTAAAATATCCAAACAAGGTAGGAAAACATTCTTAAAACATTATAATTTAGCACACTTTTTGGGTTAAAAGCAGTCAGCTCTATTTCTGATTGAAGAAGGGAGAAAATCTCTTTGCAAGGCAAATGATTTTTGTTCTGGAGAACATTTGGTTGCTTAGGAAAGTAGTTGATATTTCAGAAGAAACAATTTATTTTTTCATCTCAGGATTAAGAAATTATTTGATTATGGATTATATGATTCAGGAATAGGTACATCTCTATGGATTTCAAAACTGTAGTGTTCTATAGAACATATATATGCTGTAGAAATTTATATAAAGCAAAATATTCTAGATTTAATTCTTTCATTGCTCCTGGGACCAGAGAATGTGTTGTTTCCAGTTAGACTGGTTTTCATTAAAGAGAGTGAAGAGCAAAACTTTAAGCTTTCTACTTTGGGAATAGAATGAGCCACCCTAATCCTGGTAATAATTAGTTTATAAGTTTTGGCCTCTAATGTTGTCCCATTAATTCTTTTTTTTTTTTTTTTAAACATTTATTTATTTATTTATTTATACAAGCACTGGGTACAGTCAGAAGCACGGGAGGGTGAGAGAATTCACCAGAGCCAGAGCGGGGAGCAGAGCAGGCAGAAGGACCGAAGTACACTGCTGAGGGGAGCAGCGGGCGGCAGGAGAGGTCTGCGCACCATGCGGGACCCTCTTCCAGTGGCCGGGGAGCAGCCAGGGATTGAACCGGCGCTGCAGAGGCTGTGGGCAGCTTTGCAACCCAGCGCTCAACCACTGCGCCACCAGGGAGGCCCTGTCCCATTAATTCTTCCTGAGCAACATCATAACATATAATTCTCAAATACATAAATTTCTAGTGTTTTTCTTAAAAGTAGTTTAAGAATGGTGTGGAAATGGAAATAGCTATCCTTATGCTACAAAGAACTGTAGAATAAAAAGAAAAAGGCGTGGTTTTTGTCCTTAAGAATATTTGTCTCTACACATTACAGTGGGGGGCAGAGGGATTAGGGTCAGAAAAAGGGGGTGGGAATTGTATGGGGAATATAACCAAAATGAAAATGCATACATTATGCAAAAATGAAAAATGATGTAAGAATTATATAAAATAAAATAATTTATATATATAAAAGAATATTTGTCTCTAACTAGGAAGGCAGAATATATGCTTGTGAAAGATGTTTAAAGACAAATGTACAAAGATCATATATTCAGTAACATTTATATATTAACATAATAATTATAGCTACCATTTTCTTTTTTTTTTAAAAGATTTATTTATTTATTTATACAAGCACTGGGTACAGTCAGAAGCACGGAAGGGTGAGAGAATTCACCAGAGCCAGAGTGGGGAACAGAATAGGCAGACTGAGGAAATACACTGCTGCACTGCTGAGGGGAGCAGTGGAGAGGTCTGCGCATCATGTGGGACCCTTGTCGGTGGCCAGGGATCGAATAGACACTGCAGAGGCTGCGGGCAGCTTCGCAGTCCAGCGCTCAACTGCTGCGCCACCAGGGGAGGCCCTATAGCTACCATTTTCAAGTGATTACTGTGTTTTAGAAACTTCAGGAAACAGTCTATAGGACACATTCCTGTCCGTTTCACAGATGAGGAAGCTGACACTCAGGTCATGTGACCACTGCAGAATTACCCAGCTAATAAATGAGGGACTGGAGATTTGATTCTAGCCAGGTCTGACTCAGCGGCCTGATTTCTTTCCCACTATTGTACTCCTTAGGCAGCATTTTGTATGTCTACCTTTCCTGCCTTATCTCAGCACCTCCAACACTGTTTGGCTCATAGTAGGTATTGAAGGAAGATTTATAGATTCAATGGTCACTGCTAGTGCAAACAAATTAATTCTCCTGTTCTGGTGTATTAGCCTGTCACTGAATTGAAATTGTTTTCTCTGAAACAAACCTTCATATGATTGGGTGCAAGACTCTTTTCTCTAGGGCATATGGTTCTGCTTTCTCGGTTTAGCTTCTAAACCATGATGCTGACTTTGGCCTTACAGAGAGCTGTTTTGTTGGCATGGGCTGGAGCAACACCCCCAGCTTTATAGACCCAACAATGTCCTTTTCTGCAGCCAGGACCTTGGCTTCTTCAAGGGTTAGGGTGCTATTCTCTGGATGGCTGGCCTCCTCAGAGATTCTAGGATGGAGGAAGACAGCTGGAGGCTTTTTTCTTTGAGTCAGAGAGTTCGCTCTGTTTGTGGATTCCTAAGTACAGGCTGGGAAATGCAACTTATTATCCCTCATTAGAAGATCACTCTAATTTACAGACCTTAGAATGAAGTTATGTGCATGATGCACTTTTGAACTCATTACTGAGTATATTAAATCATGTTGAAATGCTGTTCCTGCAGCAGGTGTACTGGTGACTGGGAGCTCAGATAGAGCCTTGGGTATGAAATGCCAGTCTGGCAACATTATTCCCTTTTCCTCTATTGTCACATTCCTTCCACAGTTTGGAACATCTGTTCATATTTGCTTATTGATCCCTTGGGGCTCACTTATCCAGAATCATTCTTAAGAAATACAATAATAATAAAAAAAAGAAAGGGGATGGAAGGGATCATGAAATTTTAGCTCTTTCATTTGCTGCAGGTGATTGGAGGATATAGGCTTCCCCGAAGGAAAATGGTTTTGGACACTTGGGATTGTGGATGCTCCCTGGTGACTGGCTAGAGTTTTAATGTGATTTTTATCTTTTTTTTAAATTGAGGTTACATTGGTTTATATCATTGTGTTTTAGAGCTATAGAATCTCTTCCTTCAGGTGTTGTTACTAACCTCACCCAACACCAAAGTAACCACAGTCTATTCCCATAGTTTATTGTGCTCCCTTCCCCACCCCTTTCTTCATCTGGTAGCCTCAGTTCCATAGTAAATTTGGTTTGATATGACCCCTTCTTTATGTTCTACTTATAATTGACACCCATCTAGTATTTGTCTTTCTCCTTTTGACTTATTTCCCATGGCATAATTCCCTCCAGTTCCATCCATGTTGTTGCAAATGGCAAGAGTTCATCTTGTTTGATGGTTGAGTAGTATTCCATGGTGTGTGTGTGTGTGTGTGTGTGTGTGTGTGTGTGTGTATATATATCTCCAAAATCATTCAATCAGCCTATATCAATCAATCAATCAGCCTATATCCTCTAATCACCTGAAGCAAATGAAAGAGCTAAAATGTCATGATCCCTTCCACCCCCATCCTTTTTTTTATTGTATTTCTTTCATCTTTAGCAGAGCAGGGAAAAAACTATCCTAAAGTGATATATACATGTGCCACATCTTCATGATTCACTCATCTATATTTGGGCACTCATCTCTACTTCCATAGCTTGGCTATTGTAAATAGTGCTGCAATGAATATAAGAGTGCATGTTTCCTTTCTAACTAGTGCTTTTGGAATCTTTGGGTAGATACCTAGGAGTGGAATTGCTGGGTCATATGGTAGATCAACTCTTAATATTTCAAAAAGCCTCCTACTGTATTTCATAGGGGCTTGACCAGTCTACATTTCCACCAACTGTGTAGTGTTCATTTTTCTTCACATCCTCTATATCACTTGTTTTTTTCTGGTCTTATTGATAGGGGCCACTCTCACAGGTTTAACATAACATTTCCCTGACAATAAGTGGTAGATGAGCATTTTTTTGATGACCAAGAGTGGTCATCTGTATGTCTTCTCGGAGAAGGTGCCTATTTAGTTCTTCTGTTCATTTTTGGATTGGGTTACTTGCTTTCTTTCTATTGAGTTGTATGTGTTCTTCATAGATCTTGGATCTTGTTGGATGTATGCTGTGCAAATTTTTTGCCTATTCAGTCAGGTGATTTTTGTGGTTGAGTGATGGTTTTTTTCACTGTGCAGAAGATTTTAGTTTGATGTAGTCCCAATTGTTTATATTCTTTATAATCTTCTTTGCTTTTGGAGAAGAATCCACAAAGATATCCCTGAAGCCTCTGTGTGGAGTGCTTTTTTTAAATTTTTATTTATTTATTTATTTTTATTTATTTATTATACAAGCACTGGGTACAGTCAGAAGCATGGGAGGGTGAAAGAATTCACCAGCCAGAGTGGGGAGCAGAACGGGCAGAAGAACCAAAGTACACTGCTGAGGGGAGCAGCGGGCACAGCAGGAGAGGTCTGCATGCCATGTGGGATGCTTGTCTGCGGCAGGGGATTGAACCGGCGCTGCAGAGGCTGTGAGCAGCTTTGCAGCCCAGCACTCAACTGCTGCACCACCAGGGGAGGTCCTGTGGAGTGCTTTGCTTATCTTTTATTAGTATATTTTATGACTTCAGGTCTTACATCCAAGTCTTTTATCTATTTTGAATTGATTTTTGTGTATGGTGTGAGATAGTGATCTGGTTTCATTCTTTTGCATGCAACTGTTCAGATTTCCTAATACCATTTATTGAAGAGGTTTATCTTATTCCAGTATGAGTGCTTTGCTCCTTTGTTGTACATTACCTCTCTGTATAGTTGTGGGCTCTCAATTTTATTCCGTAGGTCTACATGTCTGTTTTTGTTCCAGAACTATATGGTTTTTATTACTGTAGCTTTGTAGTATAGTTTGAAGTCTCAGAGTATGATACTACCATTCTTTTTTGTCAGGATTTCTTTGGCTATTCAGGAACTTTTGTAGTTTCATGTGATTTTCATGATGTTTGTTCTGTATCTTTTAAGAATGCTATTGAAACTTATAAAAATACTCTTTTTTTTAAAGATTTATTTTATTCATGCATACATGAACCAGGGTACAGGCCAGATGCGTGGGAGGGTGAGAGGATTCGCTAGAGACAGAGTGGGGAGCAGAACAGGCAGATTGACTGAAATACACTGCTGAGGGGAGCAGCAGGTGAGACAGGAGAGATCTGCTGCACCATGTGGGTTAGCTCCCTGGCCAGGGATTGAACTAATGCCACAGTGGTTGGCAATAGTTTGATAGCACTGACACTTAACTGCTGTGCTACCAGGGAGTACCTATATCCTTTTCTTGCCTAATTGCTCTAGATAGGACTTCCAATAGTATGTTGAATAGTAGTGGTGAAAGTGGACATTCTTGTCTTGTACCATATCTTAGAAAACCTTTCAATTTTTTACTATTGAGAATGATGTTAGGTATGGGTTTGTCATATATGGTCTTTAATATGTTGAGGTATGTCATTGATCTCTGGTTTTTTGAGGGTATTTATCATAAATTAATGTTGAACCTTATCAAATGCTTTCTCAACATCTATTAACATGATCAAATAGTTCTTATCTTTCTTTTTATTGATGTGGTAAGCTATGTGGATTGATTTTTGGATGTGAACTATCTTTGTCTCCCTGGTGTAAATCCCATGTGGTTTAGGTATATGATTTTTTAGTGCGTTGTTGAATTTAGTGTGCTATGATGTTGTTGAGGTTATTTTGCATCTATGTTCACCTGGGAAATTGATCTTTAGCTTTCTTTTTATGTTTTCTGATTTTGCTATCAAGGTGATGTTAATCTTATAAAATATGTTTGGAAGTATTCCTTTTTTCTCAATTTTTTGAAAGAGTTTGAACAGCATCAGTATCAGCTCATCTTTGATGGTTTGGTAGAAATTGCTTCTCTGGTTCTGGACTTTTGTTCTTTGTGATAATTTAAATTACTCTTTCAATTTCCTTGCTTATAATCGCTCTATTTAGCTTTTTATTTCTTTCAAATTCAGTGTCAGATGTTTGTATATTTCTAAGAATTTTCCCATCTCTTCTAGACTATTCAACTTACTAGCATATACATGTTCATAGTAATCGCTTATAATCATCTGAATTTCTGAATGTATCATAACTTTTCCTCTTTTGTTTCTGATCCTATTTGTTTGAGTTTTCTCCCTTATTTTCTTTGTGATCCTAGCTAGAGGTTTGTATTTTATTTATTTTTTTTCAAAGAAATAGATTTTGTTTTATTTCATACTTTGGACTGTCTTTTTAATTTCTGTTTAATTTATTTCTGCTCATATTTTTATTATTTTCTTCCTTCCTCTGGCTTTTGATTTTGCTTGTTCTTCTTTTTCTATTTCCTTATGATGAGAGATAAAATTATTTATTTGATCTCTTTCTTGTTTCTTGATGTGTGCCTGAACTGCTGTAAACTCTCTTGGTATAGCTTTTGCTGTGTCCCATAAGCTCTAGAAGGCTGTTTCCTCATTGTCATTTGTCTTGAGTTAGTTATTTTTTAATTTCTCCTTTAATGCAAAAGTCATTCATTAGTTTGTTGTTTCCACATATTAGATGTTTTCCTTTTTTCTTTTTGAAGTTGATTTCTGCTTTGATCCTTCTTTGTTCAGAAAAGATGCTTGGTATGATTTCAGTCTTCATGAATTTGTTGATACTTGTATTGTGACCCAATATGTGGTCAGTCCTGGAGAATGTCAAATGTACATATGGGAAAATGTGTATTCAGCTTTTTATAGATGCAGTGCCCTATTAATCCCATGTGGTCTAATTCTTTTTAAAAAGGCTATAGTGTTCTTTATTTTCTTTCTGGTTGCTGTATCCATTAATGAAAGTGGGGTTTTAAAGTCTCAGCCAGTGATCTGTTTTTCTGAGTATCTGTTTTCAGATCTGATAGTAATTACCTTATATATTTTGATGTGCCTTTGGTGAGTATACTTGATGAGTTTTATATGTCCTTATGTATTGTTCCCTTAATCATTATGTAGTGTCTATCCCTTTCTTTTTTTAACCTTTTTTAAACTGGGAATTTGTTTTATCTGATGAGTATGACTGTCATTGCCTTTCTTTGGGTCCCATTCGCTTATGTGATTGCTTTACAACTCTTTTCTCTGTGCTTATGTTTACCCTTGGAGGTGCATTTCCTGGAGACAGCAGAAAGTTTTTTTTTTTTTTTTCAATCTGATTAGATTAAAGACACTGTGTCTTTTGATTGGTGAGTTCAGTATGTTTATATTTAGGGTTATTTTTGATACATGAAGGTCTGCTACTCACATTTTCTCCTTAACCTTATAGTTCTATTTTTTGTTCAGTTCTTTATGAATGTTCTCCTCTTCAATTAGATATGAGCATTTATTAGATTTTCACATTTCTTGGAGGAGGGATCTAGTGGTTGCAAACTACTGCAGTTTTTGTTTGTTTGAGAAGTATATCTGAAGTAGAACCTTTGCAGGACAGAGAGTATTCTTGCTGGTGGTTTTTATGTTTAAACATTTGATCATGTCATTCTATTATCTCCTTGTCTATAGTTTTTCCTTTGAGAAGTCAGATGTAAGTCTGATTGTTCCTTCATAGACTATCTGATTCTCTCCCCCAGCCAGCTTCAGTATTCTTTATCTTGAATTCACTACTGTGTGTCTTGGTGTAGTCTCATTCTGTTAATGTAACTTGGTGTTCTTTTTAGTTTAGTTCCTTTTCCAGGTTTGGAAAGTTTTCCTTTATTATTCCTTAAACAGTTTCATTCTCTCTTTTCCTCTTGGGACATACATTATTCTTATATTTCTTTTCCTCATGGAGTGAGATAATTATCAAAGTGTTTCTTCATTATTTTCCTCTTTCTTCTTCTACTGACTTCTGTATGCATTATCATCTTCAAGTTTACTGATTTGATCTTCCATTTTGTCCATTCACTTCCATAGATTTCGCAGAATTATTTATCTCCTCTTGATCTTTTTACATCCTGAATCTCTTTTTTATTATTTAAATCTTCAATTTATCTTCTGTTCATTAATGTTTTCTCTATTTACGGAAATTATTTGTTCTGAATTTTCTTGTATACTTTGATTAGTTTTTGTGTTTTCTTCCATTTTTAAAATTTTTTTTAGTCATGGCCACTTTGAATTTTGTATCTGAATTGAAGAAAAGCACCTGCATGTCTTTGTGATGGCTTCTGGAGATCTGTCCTCTCCTTGTGGTTTAGTATTCCCCTGAGAACTCAGGTTGTTGTCTGTTGTGTTTTTTCATCTCCCCATTATTTACTTTCTGAATATTAAGTATGCAGAGTTTCCACATTTCCAGTAGATGGCACTCTAGTCAGAGAGAACTTATCAGTAGCTTGACCTCACTGAGTGGGGCAGAGTCTTAGAGGGGTCCATTGCTTGTAAGAGTGCTGTGTATGGGCTTTGCTTGTGCTTGTCAGTGCTGCTCCCCTTCTTTTTGAGCTTCAGACTTGCATCTCTGCAGTCTGTGGATTGGGTCATTGGCACAGCCCCAGCACATTTCAATATAGCTTTACTGTATTGTTCATTTCCCCATCTGCCTGCTTCTAGGGGGAAGTAGGTGGTGGGGGTCATTCCTTTTTGAACTTTCCTTCTTCACTGTGGGCCCCATCAGCCAGGCTCACCACATCACACACCCTGTATCTTCTGTGGCTAGATCTATGACATTCAGCTTTGTTCCTTCCTCCAGATGAGGGTATGAAGGATTGTTTCAGGTCAGCAGCCACTCTTCCCCCACTCACTCTTTTATTTTACCCTGAATTGAATTTCTTTCATGTCTCTTCTGTCATACTCCATCAGTGTTGGTCCCTGGTGATCAGAAGGTACTCTAGTTTCACCCCATATTATGGAATCCTTTGAGTTTGGTACCCATCTGGTCTTCTCAGTTTATTTTCCTCAGAGCAAAACAGGGAACTTCCTCTGAAACCATCTCTCTGGCAAGTCAGTTGTGGGTTTTAATCTTAACCCCTGCTGAGGGGAATTTAGGAGCAGAAAATTATAAGTTAGCTAGGTGGAGAGTGTTGCTTCTGGTGGATGAGTATTGGCTTGCTAGGGCTGCTGTAGCAAAGCACCGGGAATGACTGGCTTAACAAACAGAACTGATTGTTTCCCCATTCTGGAGAGCAGAAGTCTGAGGTTAAGATGTCAGCAGGGTTAGTTCTCTCTGAGGGCCCTGAGAGAGAATCTGTTCTTCTCTGTGTCCTAGTGGTTTTCTGGTACTTGTGTTGGCTGACTTTTTCAGCAGCACCCTCATCTTTGCCTTCATGTTCTCACGATATTCTTTTCTTTGTGGCCCTGTGTCCATGTCCAATTTCTCCTTTTTCATGAGGACACAGGGATATTGGAATAGTGGCCCACCCTCATGACTTCATTGTAAGTACCTATTTCCAAATAAAGTTTATATTCTGAAGTATTGGGTTTAAGACTTCAGTATATCATGCAACTCATAACATAGGAGTAAGAGAGTGTAAAAACTTTTTTTTTTTTTTGAGAGAGAGCATACCTTCACTCTGCCTAGAACTGGGTTAGGTGCAAAAGATGTTGGAGTGAACATTCTCCACACTTTGCTGATATTATTTTGCTGTTCAGAAACAGTGTTCTTTTGCTAATGTCTCTGTTTCCCTAAGATTTGAAAACTAACATAGACCCATGACTCTTCCTTCACGAGGGCTGCATATCTGTTGGGGTGCATAAGCAGCATTTGCCACAGGGTTTATAATCATTCAGTAGGGAGATTAGAATTTATCTAATTACATTATTGTATTCTAAGTTAAGTTGTCTTTTTTTTTTTTTAAGATTTATTTATTTATGCATACAAGAGTGGGGGTACAGGCCATAGATGTGGGGGTGGTGAGAGGATCTACCAGAGACAGAGTCGGGAACAGAACAGGCAGACTGAAATACACTGCTGAGGGGAGCAGCGGGTGAGACAGGAGAGGTCTGCTGCGCCATGTGGGTTGCTCCCTGGCTGGCTGGGGATCGAACTTGTGCTGCAGTGGCTGCGGATTGCGTCATAGTGTGGTGCTTAAACACTTGTGCCACCAGGGAGGCCCTAAATAAGTTGTCTTACTGGTAATAAAAACCCAATGAAGAATATTTGAATTTCACTTCTATGCCTACCAGGGTCAAACTTTCAGTGAAAGTTTGGCATTTACTGTTTAGCACAACATAATGTTCAAAGATACGCTTACTTAATGCTTTATGAGGACTTGTTTGTTAACTTATTCAACAGATGTTTATTTACATTTATTTATTAATTGACTGCTTTCTTTGTAAAGGGTACTGGGGGATGCCTAAGATGGTATGTAATTTAGAAAGTGGTCCAATGTCAAGTGCAGTGCAGGAATTCTTCCTTAGCACCCCTAACAAGCTTATCTTGAATAATCCCTGCCATAGGTAGTTTATAATCTGAATGAGGAATTTATTCTCATAGGAGTGCACGTCAAA
This sequence comes from Talpa europaea, assembly GCF_964194135.1. NCBI lineage: Eukaryota > Metazoa > Chordata > Mammalia > Eulipotyphla > Talpidae > Talpa > Talpa europaea. The sequence continues at coordinate 58,418,520 of NC_140080.1, read as the reverse complement.
TTTTACAGTTAGAATGTACTTTTTAAAAAGTGAACCAATATTTAATTTGTAATTTGTGCTGTGTAATGATATAGTGTCTGACCAATTGTCCTAATTATTTTTATGGACACTTGAAAATTGAGATATAATTCACATACCATAAAATCTAGCTTGTCAATATGTTCAATCCAGTAGTTTTTAATATGTTCACAAAGTTGTGCAACCAGTACTACTAGCTCATCACCTCCACAAGAAACACTGTATCCATGAGCAATCACTTACTATTAATTTCTTCTTTTAGTCCCTGGAAACCTCTACTTTCTGTCTCTATGTATCTCTATGTATTTGCCTATTGTGGGCATTTTGTATAAATGAGATTATGCACATGTGGCCTTGTGTCTGGCTTCTTTTACTTCAAGTTTTTATCTTATGGCAGTACTTCTTTTTCTTTTATGGCTGCATAATATTACATTGTATGGATGTACCACATTTTGTTTATCTAGTCATTCAGTTAATGGACATTAGGATTGTTTCCATTTTTTGGCAATTTTAAAAATGCTGCTGTGAATCTTAGGGTATTATGTTGTAAGTTCTTATGTGAACATGTGTTTTCAGTTATCTTGGGTGGACACTAAGAGTGGAATTACAGGGTCTTAGAGTAATATCTTTACCCTTTTGAGGAAAATTGTTTTCTATAGTAATGGTACCATTTTACATTTCCATAAACAATAGATGAGGCTTCTCATTTTTCCACATCCTTGCCAACACTTGTTATTGTTTATCTTTCTGATCATAGTTGTCACAATGAATGTAAAGTAGTTTCTTATAGTGGTTTTGATTTGATTTCAATTTCCCTAATGACTAATGATGTTGAGAATCTTTTCATGTGCTTATTGGCCATTTGTGTAGCTTCCTTAGAAAAATCCAAACATTTAATTTAAATTGGATGTTTGAAAAATATTTCCTTATTCATTCATTTAGTAAACATTTATTGTGCACTTATTTAGGTGACAGGCATGTTTTCTGCACTAGGGACACAAGGAGGCATGGAAGAAATTTCAGACCAGAAGTTGGAGTAGTTAGGTATCTATTTGTCTATAGGATTCATCCTACCGGCAGATTTTCAAGGTCTGTGCAGCCTTAAGTGAGAAATGCTGATGAAAGGACTTCTAAGACTCACTTGATCTCTGGTTTAATACTATGTGGATTTGGGTTCTACCATAGAGGAGCCACAAAGAAGAAAGAAACACTTTATGAAAACTTTAGTGATGAAGTTATTTTTCTCTTTCTGCACATTAAATTCCCACTCCTATGTTTTTTTTTTATTTATTTAAACATTGAAGAACACATTTTTAAATTGAGGTAATGTTGATTTACAACACTGTATATGTTTTAGAGGTAAAAATCCATACCCACTTAAAGACTGAATTTTTGTTCACAGAAGCAATGGACCCTGGAATAGCAGGGCTCTTGGAGCCAGGGCATTGAAGCTCAACTATTTTTAGGGAATGTATTTTTGTTTTTAACACATTGGAAGCTGGTTTATGCAAAGAGGGAAAAAAAAAAGACAGGAAGAAAGAAGCAGGAAATGAAAAAGTCAGCAAAAAAGTTCAGACAAAGTTCCAAGAACCTCCAACATTACTATTTTTTTTTTAATGAAAAGAAAACTCTTTTATTATCTGACAATAGCTTTATGATAGTTGTATGATGTGGTCTATAATTTCTAAGTCGTTCTTGAATTTGTCCCTCTGGAATCTCTCTTCCAGATGCTGAGGAACTAAATCTTTCTAGGAGTGGTTGATGATCATGGATCCCTGTTGAGGTTTTACCATGGCCAGTGTGTGTAACTTAGGGGACACTGACTCCCCTGCCTGATCTCTTCAGGCATCCTGTCCTCATTTGCCCACAGTGGCCACTGCAGTTCACATCACTTGGGGGGAAATCTCTGTCTATGGAGCCTGTTGGGAGCAGATGGCAGTATTGCTTTCTGCCAATTCCATTTGGTGCCAAACATCTGCCAAAGTACTGTCAGCTGTGGGACAAGCTGTTACTGAGATAGCATCACCCACTGTGCTTGCCCATAGTCCAATCCCACTGTCCCCAGCTTCTTTGCTTTTATCTGAACCAAGGAGGAAAGGTTCTGCTTGCAGGGCCTGCAATGATCAGACATAAGCAATATTTTGGGATCATGCCTTGCTCAGTGGTTGTGCTATCTCCCACAATGGCCCTATGGAAATGCGAATCAAACCCACAAGGAAATATCATCTCACACCTTTGAGAATGATCCACATTACATGCCCAGAAACAAGTGTTGGTGAGGGCCTGGAGAAAAGGAAACACTTGTATACTGTTGGTGGGAATGTAGGTAGTCCAACCTCTACAGTATGTTTCTCAAAACATTAAAATGTTTCTCAAAACATAAAAAGTAGATATTCTCTATAATTCAGGTATCCCATGCTGATGAATCTAGTCAAATAATGAAAAACCACTATTTTGAAGATACATATATATGCACTCCTATGTTCAGAGCTCTATTTACAACAGCAAAACTAAAACTACCTAAGGTTATTTACCTTAGGTATACAACCTAAGTACCCAAAGACAGATGAGTGGATTAAGAGGTTGTATCTATCTATCTATGTATCTATCTATCTATCTGCCTATCTATCCACCCATCATCTATATCTCTATATTTACATAGCTATATGTATCTATATATTTTCTTTTACATTTCTATAAAAGAAAAAAGATGAAATCTTGCCATCTGTGAAAAACGTAGATCAAAATGTATGGGATTATGCTAAGTGAAATAATTTTGAAGGTGAAAGACAGAGCAGAAATTTCACTCATGTGGAACAAAGAGAAACAAAGCAGAGGAACAGACCAAACCAAACCAAAATAAACCCTAGAAATCTGTCTATAGAATTGAGGCTACGAGATGGGGTAGGAAAACATAGAGAGCAAAGTGTGATATGGACCCAAAATTTTGTGGTGGAGGACTATAAGTGCCTTGGTGGTGGGTATGGTGTGGTAGCATACATGTCATATACAGAGTTGTTAACCGATGTTACTTCCATAAAACTTAAAAATAAGTAAATATACATATAAATATGTAATATAGGTAAAATATGAAAAAAATTTTATATATATAAATGTAGAAAGAAATAAACTCGACCGTTCTTATTTGGGAAACAAAAAAGAATTTGAGAATTGCGGGATGTTTCTGCCATAAACTGTTTGTAGAAAAGTGTATTTTTTATATGATAGCAACATAGAGGCTGCTTTTAGTTTTTATTACAGACAATAAAATATACAATACTTATAAAAAAGCAGATGTCAAGCAAAATTGACAGTCTGGAGAGTTCTTATGGGAAAATTATTGCTAGGTCAAGAAAAATAGAAACTAAATTTTTTTTGGAATACCCACCAGGAATGAAGTTTCATCTTTGAGTATTATGCAATGGAAACATTTTTTTAAAATTATTTTTTCTTTCTTTTTTTATAGAGGCATGTTGTATTTATTTATTTATTTATTTATTTGTTTGTTTGTTTTGTTTATACAAGCACTGGGTAGAGTCAGAAGGCGGGAGGGTGAGAGAATTCACCAGAGCCAGAGCGGGGAGCAGAATAGGCAGAAGGACCGAAGTACACTGCTGAGGGGAGCAGCGGGCGGCAGGAGAGGTCTGCGCGCCATGTGGGACCCTCCTCCGGTGGCCGGGGAGCAGCTGGGGATCGAACCGGCGCTGCAGAGGCCGCGGGCAGCTTCGCAACCCAGCGCTCAACCGCTGCGCCACCGGGGAGGCCCATTTCTTTCTTTTTTTAACATTTATCATTTAAAATTTGTTTTAGACAATATTTGCTTCCCCCCATCCCCTCAGATTGAGTCCCCATAGAATGTCCTTCCCCAAGGCACCCGTGCACCATCACCACACCATCACCATGTTCCTCCCTCCCTCCCTCTGATCCCTCTCCCTCCTCCTCCCCTGCAGGATATCTCTGGTTTATAATTGTCTGGTTTTGCTTTGTAGTGTTTTGTACTGTTACTATTTTATTATTTTTTTTTACACTGATGTCTTATTTGGTTCCCCTATATTCCTGTTATAAGTGAAACCATCCGATATTTTTCTTTTTCCTTCTGGCTTATTTCACTGAGCATAATTCCTTCTAGCTCCATCTACATTGCAGCGAATGGCATGAGTTTATCTTTTTTGATTGCTGAATAATATTCTGCAATGGAAACATTTTGAATTATTATCAGTTTGCCAAAATAATTGTAAGACAGTGTTTTGCATGTTTCAGTCTCAGACATTTAATGAGGTCTCCAAACCACTATTTAACCTGAGTATTCCTGGAAAGGGAATGAGGGATGTTTCCAGTGGTGGGTAGGTAGACGAATATTCTAGTCTGATGAAAACCAGAGAAAACAGAGGAATAGTGTTGGTGGGAATAGGAGTGAATATTTTCTGATTCAATCTCTGATCAGCTCACCTCCTTATCACTATGTCTTTGTAAGTGAATTTGTAATGCAATCTCCAACTACAAAGATATGAAGAAATGTAGGACATTCACTAAGTCCTTAGACCTTGGGGTAAGGTACCCATCCTGTTGAACTTACCCCTCATTGCTGCCCTTTGGTCAGATCTACCTCTAGGGAACAAAATTAAGACCAAAATTCTAAGTCAGCTTTTTCATCACCATAAAACTCAATTTTTAAAACCCCAAGTGTTACTTCTGCCTGTGAAAATTCTCCAGACAATGTTTTGGAGGCAAGTCATGTCCAAATTGCATGATATATTTAATTGAATCTCTAAACTGATTTTGTCTTCCTTCTACACTACTTCTTTCTCACATTTCTGAACTAAAGGAGAAAAAATAGTAATAGGGCAAGGCAGGAATCAACCAGTGAGGCCATATTCCCTCTTCACATGACCCACATCAGCAGTTACTGCCTTCTCACAGTCTCCCAATGTGACAGGAATAAAGTCCTCTTCCTTAAAGTAAAGCATTGTTTGGTCCTGGACTAGAGAGAAATTTACAAAAGGAGGCATCAAAAAAGAAGCCTCAGGCACACAGACAGATACATGAAAACAAGACCAATCACCTATGCTGTTTAGATCTTCTCCCCCATCAACTCCTGGGACCTCAGGATAATTCTCAATAGCTCCTAAATGCAGAGAATGAGGCTCAGACAGAGCATGTTTTTGATTTCATTAAGGAAAGAGTCTTAGAGTCTCTTTTTTTGGTGATGCCATTCACGATGCTCTAAAACACTTAGATACACATGCACACATACATGTGTGCACAAACACAAGTACACACTCCATTAGTTATCATAGTACAGTTTTATATCTCTGTGGTATCACTGGACATAGTATCACATAACTGTTTATAAATTTATTTACTCTTCTGGGGCCTGGATTCACATTATTTGACATTATAACTTCATCACATGCACAGTAAGTGCTCAGGAATGTTGAGTGTTTGAATGAATAAAAGAACATAGGAATCTGTAAGGATTAGCTAATTAAAACTTTCCTGGGCTTCCCTGGTGGCGCAGGTGGTTGAGCACAGTGCTGTGAGGCTGTCCGCAGCCTCAGCACTGTGGTTCGAGCCTGGCCGGCTGGGGAGATACCCACATGGTGTGGCAGACTTTTCCTGTCTCGCCCACTCCTCTCCTCAGCATTGTATTTCAGTCAGTCTGCCTGTTCTGCTCCCTTCTCTGTCTCTGGTGAATCCTCTCACCCTCCTACACATCTGCCTGTACCAGGGATTTTGTACACATGAATAAATTAAAAAAAAATCTTAAAAAAATAAAATAAAACTTTCCTGTTTAAATATAATAGCTAAGATTACTGTCACTTTATTTATTTATATATATTTTAAAAGATTTATTTATTTATGCACACATGAACTGGGGTGTAGGCCAGAGGTGTGGGAGGTGAGAGGATTCACCAGAGACAGAGTAGGGAGCAGAACAGGCATATGTACTGAAATGCACTGCTAAGGGGAGCAGCAGGCAAGATAGGAAAGGTCTGCAGCTCCATGTGGGTTAGCTCCCTGACCAGGGATCAAACTCATGTCACAGTGGCTGGTGACAGCTTGATAGTGCTATGTCTTTAACCCCTGTGCTATCAGGGAGGCCCGGGCCTTTTTTATTTTTAATATTTTTCTCCTTATAAGTATATTATTTTAAAGGCATATGCTTTTAAGTACACAAAAATTATGTATATATATTTTAAAAAGATTTATTTATTTTTGCAAGAACTGGGGTACAGGCCAGAGATGCGGGAGGGTGAGAGAATTCCCCAGAGACAGAGCAGGGAGCAGAACAGTCAGACTGAAGAAAACACTGCTGAGGGGAGCAGCAGGAGAGAGAGGAGAGGTCTCTCACACCATGCGGGTATCTCCCTAGAAGGTTGGGAATCAAGCCTGTACTGCAGAGGCTGTAGACAGCTTCACAGCACGGCACTCAACCCTCTGTGCCATGGGGGAGGCCCTAAGATTAGTACAGTGAACATTGGGTGCCCTCTGCAGTAAGAAAATGTTACCAATACAGTGGAAAATTTCTTTGTATTCTCCTCCCCTCTCTTTATCTGTCTAGAGGTAAGTACTATTATTAAAAGAAAAAGTCAGGGGCCTCCCTGGTGGTGCAAGGCGTTAAGATGCAATCGATGAAACTAAAAAAACAATCCAAAAGATCAATGAAACCAAGAGCTGGTTCTTCGAAAAAATAAAATAGACAAACCCCTAGCCAGGCTCACAAAGGAAAAAAGGGAGAAAGCACAAATAAACAGGATCATAAATGAAAGAGGAGAAATCACAACGGACACAGCAGAAATCAAAAGAATGATCAGTAACTACTATGAACAGTTATATGGAAACAAGTTCAACAATCTAGAGGAGATGGAAAATTTCTACAACTCTACAATCACCCAAAGCTAGATAAAGAAGAAATAGAACACCTAAACAGACCAATTACAAGCAGGGAAATTAAATGGTAATCAAAAACCTCCCCAAAAACATAAGCCCAGGACCTGATGGATTTACAGATGAATTCTACCAAACATTCAGAGACGAATTAGTGCCTATCCTTCACAAACTCTTCCAAAAAATTGAGAAGGAAGGGATAATACCAAACACGTTCTATGAAGCCAACATTACACTAATACCAAAACCGAACAAGGACAACACGAAAAAAGAAAACTACAGGCCAATCTACCTAATGAACACTGATGCAAAAATCCTCAATAAAATTTTAGCTATCAGAATTCAACAATATATCCATAAGATAATTCACCATGACCAAGTAGGATTCATTCCAGGGACACAAAAATGGTCCAACATCTGAAAATCAATCAACGTTATCCAACACATCAACAAAAAGAAATATAAAAACCATATGATAATATCAATAGATGCCGAGAAAGCTTTCGACAAAGTACAACACCCATTCATGATAAAAACCCTTGAAATTCTTGGGTAACAAGGAACATACCCCATCATCATAAAGGCCATATATGACAAGCCAACAGCCAGTATCATTCTCATTGGTGAAAAGCTGAAAGCATTTCCATTAAGATCTGGAACAAGACAAGGATGTCCACTCTCAACACTGCTTTTCAATATAATACTGGAAGTCCTAGCCAGAGTAATAAGACAAGAGAAAGACATACAAGGAATCCAAATAGGAAAAGAAGAAGTCAAACTATCACTATTTGCAGATGATATGATAACATACATAGAGGACCCCAAAAACTCCACAGAAAAACTAATTCAACTCATCAATCAGTTCAGTAAAGTGGCAGGATACAAAAATCAACACGCAAAAGTCAGTAGCCTTCCTATACACAAACAATAAATCTGAAGAAGAAGAAATCAAAAAAACCATCCCTTTTATTATTGAAACAAAAAAAATCAAATACTTGGGAATAAATCTAACAAAAGAGGTAAAGGACCTATCAAAGAAAACTATAAAGCACTGTTAAAAGAAATAGAAGAAGACACAAAGAAATGGAAAGACATCCCCTGCTCATAGATTGGAAGAATAAACATTATTAAAATGTCCATCCTGCCAAAAGCAATATACAGATTCAATGCTATTCCAATCAAAATTTCAATGTCATTCTTCAAAGAAATAGAACAATTATTGATGAAATTCATATGGAGCCACCAAAAACCCCGAATAGCCAAAGCTCTCCTGAAAAAAAAAAAGAAGGGAATGGAGGCATCACATGCCAGACTTCAAACTATAATACAAAGCCATAATCATCAAAACTGCATGGTATTGGAACAAGAACAGACACACAGACCAATGGAATCGAATAGAAAATCCAGAAATAAACCCACAGATTTATGGTAAACTAATCTTTGACAAAGGAGCAAAGAATATGCATTGGAGCAAAGAAAGTTTGTTCAATAAATGGTGCTGGGAAAACTGGGTCGCTACATGTAAAAGAATGAAGCTTGACCACTACCTCACACCATACACAAAAATCAACTCAAAATGGATTAAAGAACTAGACATAAGACCTGAAACCATAAAATACATAGAAGGAAATATAGGCGAAACACTACATGATATGCACATCAAAGACATCTTTACAGACACATTACCCAAAGCAGTGATAGTGAAGGCAAAGATAAACAGCTGGGACTACATCAAATTAAAGAGCTTCTGCACAGCAAAAGAGACAATAACAAAAACAAAGAGAAACTCCACCAACTGGGAGAACATTTTTCCGCACAACACTAATGATAAAGGACTGATCACAAAAATCTAGGAAGAGCTGATGAGACTCAACAACAACAAAGAAAATAATCCAGTCAAAAAATGGGCAGAAGAGCTAAAAAGAAACTTCTCTGAAGAGGAAATGCGAATGGCCAACAGGCATATGAAAAAATGTTCAACATCACTTGTAATCAGGGAAATGCAAATCAAAACTACCATGAGATACCATCTTATAGCAGTGAGAATGGCACATATTAAAAAAACTAGCAACAACAAATGTTGACGAGGATATGGAGAAGAAGGAACTCTTCGCACTGTTGGTGGGAGTGCAAACTGGTCCAACCACTATGGAGAGCTGTGTGGAGATTTCTTGACCTACTAAACATACAGCTTCTATATGATCCAGCAATTCCACTCCTAGGTATTTACCCAAAGGACACAGAAACATCAATTCCAAAGGGCACCTGCACCCCTATGTTTATAGCAGCACTGTTTACAATAGCTAAGCTTTGGAAACAACCCAAATGCCCAAAAGTAGATGACTTGATCAAGAAGATGTGGTACATATACACACTGGAATATTACTCAGCATTCAAAAAAGATAAACACATGCAATTTACAGCTACATGGATGGCGTTGGAAGGGATCATGCTCAGCGAAATAAGCCAGAAAGAAAAAGAAAAATATCGGATGGTCTCACTCATAGTAGGAATCTAGAAAACTTAAATAAGGGACCAAGAAAAAGAATAACTATAAGAAAGTGAAAATCAAAATCAATAAACAACTATGAACCAGAGACACTCTATGGGGGTGGGGGTCAGAGAAAGGAGGGCTTGGGGTCAAAATAAGGGGGTTGCAATTGTATGGGGAATATAAAAATAAAATTTATTAAAAAAAAAGATGCAATCGATGAAGCTATCTGCAGCCACTGCAGCACGAGTTCGAACCCTGGTGGGCCAGGGAGCTACCCACATGATGCAGCAGACCTCTCCTGCCTCCCTTGCTCCTCCCCTCAGCAGTGTATTTCAGTCACTCTGCTTGTTTTGTTCCCCACTCTGTTTCTGGTGAATCCTCTCATCCCCTGCACCTCTGGCCTGTACCCCAGTTCTTGAATGCATGAATAAATAAATCTTTAAAAAAATAAAAGAAAAAGTCAGGCTTTGAAATAAAAATTAGGATGATGGTATATTTCTTCAACTCAGCATGAACAAAGATTTGCCTTACACAAAACTTTGAGATATGATTACATTTACAACTTCAAATTACACAAATGAAAACAGACAATGATATGAAATGGAAATGAAAGGAAATATTTGCATGCAATCTCTATGCAAACAAGGAATTTTACTTAGTAGGGTCAGGTTTTTCAAATCAGATGTTGCTACCCGCAAGTTAGCAAATATATCTATCTTAACCCTTTTGATCCTCCCTTCAGTGTTCGATAGATTAAAGCAAGCAGAAAAAAGCAAGCATTGGTATAGAGAGTACAGTAGACTGGGACTAAAGAATACTCTTCTGAAGACAGAGGGACAAGATGAAGACAGGCTCATAACTTAGAAAACAATGGTGAACATTGATGGGTCACAACAAAGGACTATTGTGCTCAGTTCTTGGTATTTGTTTTGGGAGGAGATTGTGTCAAGAGAGATGAATGATAGACTAGGTAGTACTAATGGGGAATGAATAACACCCAAGGGATATATGAAAGTAAGATAGTAGAATCAGACCACTTCAGATGAGTTCAAACCTTGTGTATCAGACAAATTCCATTCCAAGATGGTAAAAAAACACCCACATTTTATCTCTGAATCATTGAAGATATATTTGGAGGAATAACTTCAGGAGACCATTCTCCAACTTATTGAACAGGAGAAAGGGATGGATCCCAGAAACATCTGAAAAGTTTTAGATTAATTTATGAAATGATGACTTCATGAAAATATGCATTTATCTCAAAATAATTGCTAAGTCCATAATAGTATGGAAATTATTCTCATATTCTTGTTTTTGTACTTTTACATTCATTTAATTATAGTAAAAATATAACAGTAAATTTATCATTTTATCCATACTTAAGAACACAATTCAATAGTGTTAGATATATTCACATTGTTGTGCAACATAGTTCTAAAACTTTTTCATGTTCAAAACTGAAACTCTATGCTCATGAAACATTAGTTTACCCCTGGCCTTGGAAGCTTCCTTCCTAATTTTTGATTCTATGGTTTAACTACTCTAGATACTCAGTATGGGTAGAATCATGCATACAGTATTTGTCCTTTTGTGATAGACTTATTTCACTTAGCATAATATCCTCCAGGTTCATCCATGTTGTTCCATAAGAAGGATTTCCTTGTTTTTTTTAATATTGCATTAAACTTTTGTGAAGTCATATTTTCTTTACCAATTCACTTGTCATCTGATATTTGGGTTTCTTTCATCTGTGTGATACTGTGAATAATACCCCAGCCAACATGAGTGTGCAAGTAACTCTTTGAGATGCTGCTTTGAATACTTTTGTATATATATTCAGAATTGATTAATTTTTTGAGGAATTTCCATTATTTTCCATAATGACTATACTCTTCCACTACCACAAGGAGTGCTAAAGAGTTCCAGTTTCTCCCCTTATCATTAACACCTGTCTTTTCATTTTTTTAAATAATGTATTTCATAAATTATCCCACAGTGTTTCTGTAAAAGATGATAAAATGCAAGTTAGATGATAATAGAATTACATGAACTTAAGCTAGTGGAACTAGGAACCAGGTCTCTAGACTGACTGGAAGGCTAGGTGGATGGAAGGAAAGAAGAAAGGACACATACATACATAGAATTAGACAATTCTGTTTCTATATTTAATCAGAAATTTCTTTGTTTTCCTGTGGGCAGACACTGCTGATTGGCCATTTTCTACATCATGGCCCCCTGTTCTATGGCAACAAAAGAGTGGTTTTGTTTAGGTAGTTCCATTTTTATTTTTCAGATGTATAGTCTTGATTAGTATTGCCAAGCATATCAAACTCAAACCATCTGTCTTGGTAATTGGCCAATAAGGCATAAGGAGAATCCTCTGGCTGCCTCTGAGAAAGATTTTCTTCCATGGACAAAGAAAGATGTGTAAGGAGAAGGTTCTTTTTCACCAATTCACCCTTCACAACCCTGCTGTAGATATTTTAATGTGAGACAAGGGGGTATAGCTCAGAGGTAGAGCATTTGACTGCAGCTGATATTTTTATACGAGAACCTGATGTTTGGAAGTATGGCAGCCATTTTGAAATCATGAGGTAACAAATAAGAAGAAACTAATAATTTAACGATAATGGAGTAGGGAGAAAAAAAGAACTTAGATCCTTGATGACATCATTTGTCCACCAAACAAGCCTGAGATACATTTCTCCAAACTTCCAAAATCAGATTAAGTAAACAATAAATCTTGTGGTATGACTCACTATTAGCTGAGGACAACCCAACTGATATATTTGTAAATAGTAAAGAAATGAGAAAATGACCTAAGATTTTGCAACTGGCAAAAACATTTGGTAAGTCTTCTAAAATTGGTGAAAAAAGTCTTGATCTAGATATATATTTGTCATATAGATCATGTATCACTGGATTATTATGGCAAATACTGCTACCATTCTGTAGTCTCTTGATCTAATCTTTTAGCCCAGAGTATTTTATTTTAAAGGCACATGTAAAAGACCAATATGAGTAGCAATTAAAATAATGAAAACTTTAAGTTAAGATAAATTTGAAAGAACTAGATGAATTATGTAATGAAAGACAAAAGAAATAATGATTGCTTATTTAAGTATCTGAAGTTTTTTGCTCACTCTAGATAAGAGAACATTTTATTCTGTGCCACTTGTCACAAAATCTCTCCTGCATGCTCTCTCTCTATAATTATAGCATTCATCCAATTGCTAGTGTCAGAACACTTCTTCATTCCTTCAACTAATCATTATATCTAGTAAATTACTAAATCACTATAAGGTATTTGATGTTGTTTTATTAGGATCTTTCAAATTTTTCTTATTCTCTCCATTTCCAATGTCATGTTTTTTTGGATACCACCATCTCTCTCTTGGACCACTGCAATATCCTACTGATAGTTCTTCCTACTTCCAGTGAGACCTCCAGTCTTACTGCTCCTGGTACAACTTCCAATATGAGCTCTCTAAAAAAATTGATTTGATCAAATTTGTCCCCTATTAGAATAACATACAATATTATTCTCATTACATGATTTGATGGATGTCACTTCATTTCACACTAAGCTCATTTTCTCACAAGTTTGCAATTTTTGGATAGATACATGCTTATATTAAAAATACTGGCTGTCTCCTTTTTGGTAATTATGTTTCTTGAGGTAGTGGTTTACAACACTGTACATGCTTTAGGGGTATAAATTCACATAACTTCAAATGTATGTTGTCATACCATGCTCACCATTAAAGCACCAATAATCTTCAGCCACAGTACATTAAAACCCCCATACCCCTTTTGGCTACCCACACCATCCCCACTAGTTACCTTCTGATAACTAGTTCTACAATCAGATTACAAGGGTTTATTTTGGCCTAGTTTTGTCTGTCCTCCTTCTGATTTATTTGCTTAGCATAATCCTATCTGTTTCCATTCAAATTGTTACAAATGGCACATTTTCCCTTTTAATAACTGAGTAGTGTTCCGTTGTGTATATAAACCACACTTTCTTTAGCCATTCCTGTGTCATTGGGTACTTAGGTTGTTTACAATAGCTTGACTATTGTAAATAGTGCTCGATGAACATTGGAGTGCATATACACCTTCAGATTAATGTTTTTGAATTCTTTGGGCAGATACTTAGGAGTGGAACTTCTTTTTTTTTTTTGGGAGACCCTTGCCAGTGGCTGGGGATCGAACTGGCGCTGCAGAGGCTGCAGGCAGCCTTGCAACCCAGCGCTCAACTGCTGCTCCCCCAGGGGAGGCCCAGGAGTGGAACTTCTGGATCATATGGCAGATCTATTTTTTTTTAAGGTTTATTTATTTATACGAGAACAGGGGTACAGGCCAGATGCGCGGAAGAGTGAGAGGATTCACCAGAGACAGAGCAGGGAACAGAACAAGCAGACTGAAGAAATACATTGCTGAGGGGAGCAGCCGGTGCGACAGGAGAGGTCTGCTGCGCCATGTGGGACCCTCGCTGGATGCCAGGGATCGAACCGGCGCTGTAGAGGCCGCAGACAGCTTCACAGCGCAGCACTCAACCGCCTGCGCCACCAGGGGAGGCCCTGGCAGATCTATTTTTAATGTTGAGAGACCTCCATACTGTTTGGTATAGCAGCTGGACTATTTCACATTCCCACCAACAGAATAATAGGGTTCTATTTTTGCCAAATCCTTGCCATACTTGTTTGTTTGTTTTTAATATGGGCCATTCTTATAATTGTGAAATGTTATCTCATTGTGGTTTGATTTGCATTTCCCCGATAATAAGTGAGGTTGAGCATTTATTTTTATATGCATGTTGACCATCTATATGTCTTCTTTGGGGGTAGTGTTTATTTAGTTCTGCCATGTTTTGATTGGGCTATTTGTTTTCTTTTTGTTGAATTGCATGAGATCTTTGTAGATGTTGGACATCAGTTCCATGTCAGATGTATGGTGTGCAAATATTTCCTCTCATCTAGTATGGTGTTTTTATTTTAATGATAGTTTCTTTCATTGTGAAGAAGCTTTTTAGTTTGATGTAGTACAAACTGTTTATATTCTCTTTTGTTTTTCTTGATGTTGGAGACATCCTATTTCATAGAGTTTTCTAACCTATGTTTTCTTTGATGTGTTTTATGGTTTCAGATTTTATATACATGAACATTTATTTTATATACATCATATACATTATTTTATATACATGCCTTTATACATTTTGAGTTAATTTTTGATAGAGTTGGAGATAGTTGTCCACTTTCATTCTTTTGTATTTGGATGTCCAGTTTCCTCAACACAGTTTGTTAAAGAGGTCTTCCATTCTCAATGTATATTCTTGACTCCTTTGTCTTAGATTAATTCTGTATATATTTGGGTTTATTTGTGGACTCTCAATTCTATTCCACTGATCTATATGTCTGTATTTCCCTCTTCTATGTTTTGATTACTACATAGTATAATTGTACAGCTTGAAGCCTGGGATTGTAATAACAACATTCTTTCTCTTTTTTTGTCAAAATTGGTTCATCTATTCAGGGTCTTTTGTGGTTCCATATGCATTTCAGTAATCATTGTTCTATATCTATGAAGAATGCCCTGAAACTTAAAGGGATTGCACTGAATCTGTACATTGCTTTGGGTAATATGGCCATTTGGACAATGTTAATTCTTCCAAACCTTGAGTAGGGAACATCTGCCCATTTCTTTGTGTCTTCTATTTTTTTTCTCTTTAGCAATGACTTGTGGAGCCTCCCCTGGTGGTGCAGTGGTTGAGTGCTGGGCTGTGAGGGTCCCACATGGTGCGCAGACCTCTCCTGCAGCGCCCGCTGCTGCCCTCAGCAGTGTATTTCTTCAGTCTGCCTGTTCTGTTCCCTGCTCTGGCTCTGGTGAATTCTCTCACCCTCACATGCTTCTGACCCCAAGTGTTATTGCTGAAAACCAGAAAACAACTGGTAATGCAGAGGGCTAGCCCATGAAGTGTAATTAATCTTTTTGACAGCTTTTTACTTCCAAAATAAGAATGAATCATTGTTTTACCTGAGGTTGGTTGTGAGTCATCTTTGAAGAAAAAGTCTCATCAAACTGGATATGTGAGGCTACCTTGGAAGACAGATTCTAATGCCTTTCAGTAGGTAGTGGTTTCATCAATATTTATAACATTATAAAAGCTATGATCAACTTAATTACAGTTCTGTAGGTCTATTAGTTGATTATGACACAGGAACTTTGGACCATAAATATATTGGTGTTAATGAAGTACCATTCAATGGAGAAAACTTATACAGAAGATATGAATATTTTTTGGTGGCTGGATTTTGATGCCTATTATAGGTTGAGTTCCCTGGGAGACAGACTCTGAGGTGATGATGAACATTCAGGTGTTTATTAAAAAGTGTCCTTGAGATTAAAATCTGATGAGGAGGAAGAAGGATTGGACAGAGAGAAATGTTGAACTGTGATGCAGTCTCAGCAGAAGCTTCAAACCATTGCCCTTCAGAGTTGCCTCATGTTGGGTTAGAGACCAAGGCATTGCATCCTGGCACACTAGGAAGGAAGTGTGATCTTGGGTGAGGTAATTCTCTTCAGAGGAGATGGTCTGCAAAAGGCCCTGGTTATGAAAACATTTGTTTTCAGTACTCCCAGAAGAGGGATTAAGTGCTTCATTCTAAAGTGGAGAGGGTTGGACAGCATATCCCAACAGTCACTGTAGTTCATCCCTTGGGACATTTTGACCCACTTCTTTGTATAAACTTGGGAAACAGCTCCTTCAGGATTCCAGTGGGGCTTTTTTTTGCTGATGCAAATTTAGTTGAGAAAGGTGGTTGGACTGACTATAGTTCTTGTGTGTGCAGCTGGTCTTGTGACCACTGATATTCACAGACCTTCCTCTACTCTTCATTCTAGGCAATCCCTAAAGGAACTGGCAGCTCAGGGTATTCTCCTTGAAGGGGTTCTGGGTAATGCATTAGTGTTCAGAACAGTGCCCATCCTTCATCCCACCATCACTCCTACAGTCTGCCAGTGGCATATTGACTGAAGTTGGTGGAGCATAATTTTAGGGCATCTCATTTCTATGGGCTTTTCCTAAGACTACAAGCTTAGTTTTGTATTCTTCTCCTTGAAAAGAACCAGCTCCCCTCTCCCAAACGCAGAAGTTTCAGAAACAAATCTTCTCCTAGTTCTCCTTCAATTACTCTGAGTTTAGGAAGGGGAGGAGAAAAGAAACTGACATTTTAGTGCCTGTTTTATCTCAAGTATCACTTAAGTTTGGGAACCTTGTTTGCATGTCTTTAGTGTTCAGAGTCTTTGATTTCTTAGTGTCATCTTGTACGTACTTGTCCTTTTTCCTGGTAGGTTCTTCCTTACTTTGCTTATCTATGGAATTCTTTCCACCCTTTCTTTAATTTTTCCTTTTTAAATTGGTTTACCATTGTTTTACAATGCTATATGTTTCAGTGGTATAGCTTTACACCTTGACAATTTATATACTATCAGTGGTATAGCTTTATACCTTGACAATTTATATATCACAGTGCACCCACCATTACCATTCTAATACCATGCACACTGATCTCTGCCTGTTCCTCCTATACCACCCCTTCTTGAATTTGTGGTCGAAGTCTAAAAATAGTTTTTGTTGCATTTTGTTAGTTTGCTTTGTTTCTCTGTATTCCACATACAATAATACAAAACCACTAATTTGAAATATATATGCACTCCTACATTCATTAGAACATTGTTCACAATAGCCAAATCATGCAAACAACCTAAATGCCATTGATGGATGATCAGCTGAATAAGGAAGATGTGCTATGTATACTCAGTGAAATAATGTTCATTCTTTTAGATTTAACTCAAATACTATCTTGCTCTTTGCATCTTTCTTGATCCCTTAAAAAGGTCTGGATGCTTCTCACAGCACTTTATGGGCATCCCTCACTATGGGCATCCCTTACTCTTGATTTTGAAATGGCAGATTCTGTGCTGTTCACCTATATGTCCTCAGGAACAAACAGTCAGGGTGATAGAGTGAGAGCAAATTAAATAGTGGTTGATGATTCTCCAATATGGGAAGAAAGTCTTAAGAGCATTAACATTCCTTTCTTTTGAGGACTGAGCATATTAAGAAACATCTGATAAAAAAACTTTGATTTCCTAGTTTCTTAATAATGGGATTAAGATGGTTTTGGAGAAAAAAGGAGTCATTTTGAGTAGCAAAGTTTTGCTGCATGGTTTTTACTGTATGTTTTCACTGCATGGTTTTCACATTCAATTGGACCCTTAAGAACATTTTATCCAGCATCAATCCCTCAGATCTTGAACTTTGAAGTTGATGCATAAAATTAAAATTTAGAAGCTATAATAAAAGGTGAAAAATCTGGACTATCCATAGCAACTCAACCATTTACATATTTACCAGATATTTTTGTTACAAACATGGGCTCATCCTGTATAGCTTGACTCATAAATTCTATATCAGTCAAGAAAAAAATTATATCATCATTATTGATTTATGAATAGTATTTCATTATATGAATGTGCCAGAATTAATTTAACCAGTCTGCTTAAAAATCACTTTTAGGTTGTTTCTATTTTTTCCCATTACAAGCAAAATATCAGTGAATATCACTGTTTGTATCTTTGCCTACATATATAAATATTTACTTTAGAAAATTTTGAAAATGGAATTATTTGGTCAAAGAGTGTAACTATTAAGACTAGCTTCATACAGACTTAGTATATATATATATATGCTTATTATTATATATTTATATATGTATATTATTATATTTATATATTTATGCATGTTTTATATTATATAGTATATATCATGTATAAATTTTATATATAAGTTTTACATTATATATGAATCTATCTAATTATCCATCCATCCATCCATCTATCCATCCATCCATCCATCTATCCATCCATCATTTACCTTGGTAGAAACAACCTCTCTCTCTTTTTTTTCTTGCTATACAGTATTTGTCTTCCTTGTCAAACCATGAGCCAATGACTTTCCCCAGGCAGTCTGGAGAGGTAAAGAAAAGGTACAGGGCAGAAAGAATTATGGGAGGTGGAGACAGCTCCTTCACATGGCAAAAAGGATGAGAAAGGTGATCATCAAGCAAAAGAGCCCCATGACCTCTGAGAGGGCAAAGCCCAGAATGGCATAGATGAGCTATTGCTTCAGAGGAGGGTTTTTGGCATAACCCATGATGAGGCTCCCAAACACAGTCCCCTTCCAGCTCTACTAGAGCCAGTATCCTTACTGTGGCAGCCCCAGCAAACTTAGCTCCTTTGTCAATATCCCTTGAAATAGTGCTGGTTTGGAAGCTGTAGCAAGGAATAAATGAATTCAGTGGAAATGGGGCTGCCGGGTTGCCTAGGCTCTCATTTGTCAGTCTCTGAATGTTTTAGCACCACAGTGGACTTTGATTTCTCAGCAACTGAGAGGTGCTCCTGACCAAGTTGGGGTGGAGATAAATTTGGCACAGGAATACATTTTTTATGCTAACTTATTTATTTATTTTTTAATTTGAACATTTATCACTTTTTTACATTTTTTAAACAATATTTGCTTCCCCCACCCCCTCAGATTGAGTCCCCCTAGAATTTCCTTCCCCAAGGCACCCGTGTACCATCACCTCAGTCCCCTGTGCTCCTCCCTCCCTCCCTCTCACCCCTCTCCCTCTTGTCCCCTGCAGGATGTCTCTGGTTTATAATTGTCTGTTTTGGCTTTATTGTGGTATGTACTGTTATTATTATTTTTTTTTACACAACCCAAATGCCTAAAAATAGATGACTGAATCAAGAAGATGTGGCATATATACATAATAGAATATTATTCAGCATTAAAAAAAGATAAACGCATGCCATTTGCAGCAACATGGATGGAGCTAGACGGAATTATGCTCAGTGAAATAAGCCAGAAGGAAAAAGAAAAATATCAGATGGTTTCACTTATAACAGGAATATAGGGGAACCAAATTAGACATCAGGAATACATTTTTGAGGGGTGAGGGGATGTAGCAGGAGAGTTGTTCCCGGTGAAGAGATGATGACAGAGACAATCTCATACCTTTCATCCATAGTGTTGATTTGTGACTGGGGAGCATTTGCCCTCTGCCCCTTTGTATCTCAGTGGGGCCATCTGCCTGATTCTCATTTGTGGACTCTAAGCAGAAGTAATAGGTGTCCCTATCTGATGTACCTTCTCTTTGGCCTTCTTCTTCCATCTCTCAGCTGAGTGTCAGTTACTCAGGTGAACCTGGAGGCTCCAGACTCTGGTGATCAGGCTCTGTTATCCTCTCTATCAGAGGATGAGAGGCCCCTACCACCAACCAGGATTACCTTCTTCAGACTTAGGTAATAACTATGTATTGTGTGAATCCATTCACATGAAGGAATGATCTATTACAGTGCCTAGTTTTTCTTACCCCACAGTGTTTCCTTGTCATTCAGAAATGTTCTTCCACCAAGAGCATTTAAGAGTGTCCTACTGGTTTCCTAATCTTACCAACTACTATAGCACTAGAAAAAATTTCTAAATTCATAGCTGGTAAATGGTAGGTTTTCTCACTGTTTTTTGATCTTGCAATTCCTTGAATTCTAGTAAATTTGACAGGCTGATTGACTGTGTTTCTTCTTAGTCCAAAGACCTATGATCTCAAAAATTATTTAACATTCCTCCACCCCAAATCTTAGTTTTAAAGGTTCCTCCACATGCATATTTGTGAATACTTAGAGACACTATCTTGAAGACAAAACAACAACAACAACAACAAACAGGCCCAAAATTAGGTGGAATTAATAGAAATATGAGCATAACTTCAAGATAGTTTATTTGGAGCTGCCAACAGTTTCTCAGTGGGGATGTGAGCCAATATGATAGTGTATGAATGAGAAGGGGGAAAAAAAAACCAACACTGTGGAAGTTGTTCAGTTCTTTTAATGAGGCTTGAATCCAGTGTACTAAGTGATAATTCATCTTATTTAATTGAGTAACACTAACTGGTGAAGGCAATCAAATAGGCTATACATTATAGTTAGTCAAAGTTGATATATATATATATATATTTAATTTACCTCTGATATCTTACTCTTCTGCCTTTGTGCTCTGTGGGTAGATTCTTAAATAGTTTAGTATTTATTGGAATACCTCACAACAGATTAGAGAATACTCTGAGACATGACATTATATCACAAAGCTTAGCATTACATTGCTGCAACAATTTATGTAGAAATATGACCTCAATATGACCCTAGAGGGAGAAGCATCCCTCCTCAGGATGGAGGTTGGGGAAAGAATCAGAAATTAAGTTTATTTACTAAAAATTTGATTATATGGCACACCTGAGTCAATGGACAAAGATTAATGCCCACTCTATCCACATTTCCTGGGGTCAAACATTTCAGATCATTATGCGCTCATGACGAGCCATAGTTTTATTTAATTGCATTGGTTCATTTACTATAATTTGATAATATTTCCTATGAACACACATTTAAATAATATTCAACTAAAACAATGTTTTTAGAATAAGCATGGCAAAAGGCCTTTGAAATCAGAAAACTCCAGTAATATAGCGTCCCTTAGCACAAGGCTTAGATTCGAATCTCATCATGACTTAGCAGAAATCAGAAAAGATTAAATGTGTGCATCTAACTGTAGGCAGAATTATGTGAAGAAAATCTTCCTTTAAAATCATGAAAAGTAGTACAAAGTGTCATTGAGCTCTCGGCATAGGGCATTGGAGCCCAAATTTTAGAAGAGAAACCAAGAGTTTACTCCTGTATTTATCTCTGTTTAGGGTATCTTAATTAATTTGAAGTTTCAAACATTTATTAATCAGTGTAAACCCACAACATATTTTTGTACATTTAGAGGGTAAGTATTTCTTGGTTAAGTAAATAATTGTGTGGATGGCTTCTGTAAGCTCTTCATGCTAAGTAGCTTTATAGTGAAATATTTCATTTAGAAGTGTGGACCTTATTTCTTCACTGCTGTCATCTACGTTTATTGAATAGAACTTGTACCGATCATTGGAACCTAGTTTATTCCAAGGTCCTGGGTTATTCTGTCTGTCCCAACCAACATCTGCATTGACCAATACAGGCCATGGATATAGCGTTGCTCCAACACCTCCAGCTCCAATACATACAAAGAGTGGCCTCACACTAGGATGCTTCTTGGCCTGACTGAGGGCCTGGTGGAACATGGTTGTGAGAGAGCCTTGGGCCAGGAAGGAGAGGAAAACAAATCTGCAAGGCCCAGTACTGAGTCTCTTATTAGGGGTATTTTAGATTTCAGTATTGTGTTAAGCTTTGAGTTACTTTGAAGAGGAGAAGTTACAGTGAATAGAGACTGGCTGGTCCTGGCCATAGGGTGAAGTCTTGATTTTGAAAGTTTGGACACCTTATTTCATGAGAATGAACTATCCCACCAAGTCATTCATATACTCTGATTTGACAGGTTGATTGGAGACCTGGAGCTACCCTGGTGACTCCTGGGCTCCTATATTGTGTTCTGACTTGCTGCCTTCTTTCCCTTATCAATGAAGCTTCTTGTGAGCCTACCTTAACCAGGCTCCTTCCCCGAAGGGCCATCTTTATGCAGGACGACTGCCATTGCTGTTTTTGTCAGGTCATAGTTATGCTAAGGTCCTGCAAACCCTGTTTAGTATGACCTGTGTTTTTCTTGCTTCTATGAACTGTGGTTCCTTCACTTAGATGACCATACATGGCTGCAGGGTTATCATCCATCGTCCACACAGATTTTACTTGGAGAGCTGGTTGTATCACATGCTCCAGGCCTCACAGAAGGTCAGCTTGTTCATATAGCTTTGTGAGGAGATCAACTAAGACGTATCTCCTGAGTCCTGGGAAATTACCTTAATGTAGGAAGCAGTAGGAATTCTGTTAATCCTACAATGGGAAGGGACTTTATAATATTTTCTTAACCTTATATTTGTATCTGCTATGAAATTAAAGATTTTGAGCAGACTTGAGGACCTGGACTGATTTGAAATAACCTAACCCTCTAGTCTGTACTTGAACAAGCTACTCGAATTATATAGTTTTTCAGACAACGCTTCCTGCTTCAGACCCTGGATCCAGAATTATAAATACTGGGGCTTCAAGGGATCTCTGTCTCTTTTATATTCTCTTCAACTTACAGATTAAGTCAAAGTCTTAATTATTTTCAACTATGTCTTGGTAGATAACATCACAAAGCAGGTGATGCAATAATACTTCCAACCCCACTTTTTTTTTTTTTTTTGTGGGACCCTCGCCGGTGGCTGGGGATTGAACTGGCGCTGCAGAGGCTGCAGGCAGGCTCGCAACCCAGAGCTCAACCACTGTGCCACCAGGGGAGGTCCCCAACCCCACTTTTTAAGGAGGTTTTTAGGAGAAAATGGCCAGTGAAAATGAAACCTTTATTTCTGATATAAAAGTGTTTTTGAGATACATGGATAGGGAGCAATCCTTTTCTTAGAGGCGCAAAGAGTAATAGGATTGGGGGGGAGAGAGGTGAGTCAGGACAGACTAGATAATGCTCTAGTAGCAAATTATCACAATCTCAGTAGCTTGATGCAGTGGAGAATTATTTCTTAGTCATGCAATATATTTTGTAGACCCTGATGGTTTAATGGCAACCATCCCAGATGAGTTTTAGGAATTCCCACTTGCTTTTTTCTGGTGTTTCTGTGTTAGTACATGGGTTCCAGCCCACAGTGACAGTGAAAACAGAGCTAGAGGGTTATGAAGGAGCTTTTCACTGCCTTTCACTTCCTTCTTACAAAAGGGGCACAGGGTACCTCTACATGGAGTGTATTGGCCAGAATTAGTCACCTGACCCTGCCTAACTGTAAAGAGGCTGGGAGAAGTAGCCTACTGTTTGTGACCAACAGTAATGCTTGTCCAGCGGAAGAGACAGGATGAAAGGAATAAGGCTCCTGGTAAGAGGCAGGATTGCTTTCCTACAGTTTTCTTCCCAACAGGGGCCATGTTGTCCAATGCGTGGTGTGCACCAGCATGGATGATTAGCAACATTTCTCCCTGAGAGGTTCCACCATGGGCCCATGTTGAGAGAGTAGGGAGCGGCTGCAGACAGCAGATAAAGTTCTTTGCCATTAACAAAGACTCTGAGTCTTAATGAATTTGCAGTGGGGGGAGGCTGGGGAAAGTGCCATTGAGAGCAGCTCTGCTATTCACTCTCCAGCCCAAACTTTTATTAAAGATATGAACAAAGGAACAAGAAAATAGCATGCAAGTGTGTTTTTGCTTATACAGATTAATAAATTACTGCTGAAAACATGTTTTCCTGGTTAGTAGGGAACATGTGCAGAAGCCAGCACATTCTCAGAGAACTGGTGTCAATTCTGGGAAGAAGTTCTGCAAGCAGAACTTCTAACATTCTGGAACTCTGTATGCAGAGTAAACTGGTATTCACCAAAAATTCCAGCTCCCTTTCGGGTGGCAGGCTCCTAACAGGGAGCAGGGGGAATTGAGGGAGGCTCTTGGTGCAAATCTTCAATTGTTTCCTATACCAACTTCTCCTGTTTCTAAGATTCATTAAAAGTATTTTGCTGAGCAAGAAGATGTGGTACATATATACCATGGAATATTACTCAGCATTCAAAAAAGATAAACACATGCAATTTGCAGCAACATGGATGGCGCTGGAAGGGATCATGCTCAGCGAAATAAGCCAAAAAGAAAAAGAAAAATACCGGATGGTCTCACTCATAGCAGGAATCTAGAAAACTTAAATAAGGGACCAGGAAAATGAATAACTATAAGAAAGTGAAAATCAAAATCAACAAAAAACTATGAACCAGAGACACTTTTAGGGGGGCGGGGGTGGGAGGGGAGGGATTGGGGTCAGAATGGGGGGGCTGCAATTGTATGGGGAATATAACAATAAAATTTATTAAAAAAAAAAAAAAAATAAAATAAAAGGAAAAAAAAAAAGTACTTTGCTGAGGTGGGTATGTAGGATTTTGAAAAGCCGCTGCTGATTCCTCCAGCTTATTTAGGAGCCATCTGGAAGAGGCCTTGGGGCCAAGGCAGATGTGCTGTTCCCCAGTCTCAGATCTGTCCTTAGGGAGCATGCGCGGGCTCGCGCGCACACAAACACACACACACACACACACTCACTATAAACCATGTCTTTTATTGGTGTTAGATTAACTTTTTTTTTTAAAGATTTATTTGTTTATTTATACAAGCACTGGGTACAGTCAGAAGTGCGGGAGGGTGAGAGAATTCACCAGAGCCAGAGCAGGGAGCAGAGCAGGCAGAAGGACCCAAGTACACTGCTGAGAGGAGCAGCGGGCACAGCAGGAGAGGTCTGTTGTGCCATGTGGGACCCTTGCCGGCGGCAGGGGATGGAACTGGCGCTCCGGAGGCTGCGGGCAACTTCGCAACCCAGCGCTCAACCGCTACGCCACCGGGGATGCCCGGTGCTAGATTAACTTTTAAGTTTTGGTCAACTAATCTTTGACAAAGGAGCAAAGACTATGCATTGGAGCAAAGAAAGTTTGTTCAATAAATGGTGCTGGGAAAACTGGGTCGCTACATGCAAAAGAATGAAGCTTGACCACCACCTCACACCATACACAAAAATCAACTCAAAATGGATTAAAGAACTAGACATAAGACCTGAAACCATAAAATATATAGAAGGAAATATAGGCGAAACACTACGTGATTTGCACATCAAAGACATCTTTACAGACACATCACCCAAAGCAGTGATAGTGAAGGCAAAGATAAACAGCTGGGACTATATCAAATTAAAGAGCTTTTGCACAGCAAAAGAGACAATAACAAAAACAAAGAGAAACCCCACCAACTGGGAGAACATTTTTGCACCCAACACTAATGATAAAGGACTGATCACAAAAATCTGCAAAGAGCTGATGAGACTCAACAACAACAAAGAAAATAATCCAGTCAAAAAATGGGCAGAAGAGCTTAAAAGAAACTTCTCTGAAGAGGAAATGCAAATGGCCAACAGGCATATGAAAAAATGTTCAACATCACTTGTCATCAGGGAAATGCAAATCAAAACTACCATGAGATACCATCTTACACCAGTGAGAATGGCACATATTAAAAAAACTAGCAACAACAAATGTTGGCGAGGGTGTGGAGAAAAAGGAACTCTTCTGCACTGTTGGTGGGAGTGCAAACTGGTCCAACCACTGTGGAAAGCTGTGTGGAGATTTCTGGACCTACTAAACATAGAGCTTCCATATGACCCAGCAATTCCACTCCTAGGTATTTACCCAAAGGACACAGAAACATCAATTCCAAAGAACACCTGCACCCCTATGTTTATAGCAGCACTGTTTACAATAGCTAAGCTTTGGAAACAACCCAAATGCCCAAAAATAGATGACTGGATCAAGAAGATGTGGTACATATATACCATGGAATATTACTCAGCATTCAAAAAAGATAAACACATGCAATTTGCTGCAACATGGATGGCGCTGGAAGGGATCATGCTCAGCGAAATAAGCCAAAAAGAAAAAGAAAAATACCGGATGGTCTCACTCATAGCAGGAATCTAGAAAACTTAAATAATGGACCAGGAAAATGAATAACTATAAGAAAGTGAAAATCAAAATCAACAAAAAACTATGAACCAGAGACACTTTTAGGGGGGCGGGGGCGGGAGGGGAGGGATTGGGGTCAGAATGGGGTGCTGCAATTGTATGGGGAATATAACAATAAAATTTATAAAAATAAATAAATAAATAAATTTAAAAAAAAAAAAAACTTTTAAGTTTTCTAAACTTCTGAACTAGTTGGCAGCAGGATCCTAGGTGGCAGGATGCTGAGCTCAGTGTTCAGCTTTGATTAAAAATAGATTGCATATGTCACAAGATTTAAAGCAGGCACCGATAAGAAGTGGCAGTGGTTCCTAAATGCTGGCCTGTGTACTGATTCACCAGAATTACCTGAGACACCAGGTAAAATACAGAGATGTAGGCCCCATCATCAGACCCATTGAATTGCCTGGACTAATGTGAAGGGGTCTGTATTTGAGTTCAGGTCTATTTAGGCCTGTTTAGTTACATAGCCTGTTTTGGGAATCATTGCAGATGAGCAAAAAGCACTGGAAGCTTGAGTGTCTATTAGCTGGTTTGCAGTCTTTCTCTGAGTCTGTGTGGACTCAAGTGTTTGAACTCACTAACATTTCCGGTCAGTTTTGCCAGCTGCGTTATGATGGCATTGAACCTCAATCTTTTTGAATGAAATATTACCTGGAACCCAATATAAGCAGATAAAAGTAGAGTGGCTCTGGTGAAATCAGTGGTCAAGTTATCTTTTGAGTCCCATAATGAACTCAATGAACTAAATGAAATGAAATGAACTAATGAAATGAACTCAAGGCTATTTGAAATGAACTAAAGGCTGCCAAATAATTCTAGGGATATATGGGACACAATTTGAAACACCTCTGGGTGAATGATCATTGAAGTTTCTTTTCTGAGAAGTCTTTAAATCTTCACCTTAAGGGGTGGGGTGGGCATGAAAACAATGAGAAGTTGTAGTCTGCTGAGGACTTACGTGTCTGTCTCTCCTCACCTGCCTCTCTTCCTTTTACCACTACCCTCTTTCCTAAAACAGATGAAAGCCAGGACATATCTTACTTTCCAGGTTCTCAGGCAAAATATGGTAGGAATTTGAGGAGAGAATATCTGAAATTCTTTTGAAGGTAAAAAGTTGTTATTGCCAATAGATCTTTTTTTTTTTAACCTTTCATGGTATTTTCAGGTTGATATCACAGTGTTTTAAAGTTGAATATATTAACTTACAGGTTTTCACATTTTCTAACATATCTGACAAAAGCCCTAGCAGGCAAATCAAGCACATACTCAAAAAAAAAGTATGATGTATTGTATAGACCCTAAGCAAGTTTTGTTTTATTATTGCATTTAACTGCTCACACACCCACTCGAATCCTATTTTTGGTTATTATATTAGAATTATATGAGATTAGACATAATAAAATTCCCTTAGGAGTAAGAAGCCCTAATTGGGTTCTAAAATTGTCCTGGTTTTACACAGGATTGGATCTTACAAAATCTGCATTTAGCACATTATTTAATAGTTTTATTTTAAAAATAAAGTCATTTCCAACATCAACAATTATGGCAATTCCTACGTGACTTCCAGGTTTCTTAATATTTTTACTCCTAAATACTTTAGCACATATCCCTAAGAAAAAAGATTTTTTAACACAAAAACACATAATGTGCTAGCATATAATAATACAATTTAGGGAAGTTATTAACATTAATATAATACTATTATCAAATATTCAGTCCATATTGAAATCTTACCAGTTGATATTCATGTTTGGATAATATCAATATGAATTTTCATATTCATTTATATTTTTTAAGATTTATTTATTTATTTATGCAAGATCTGGGGTACAGACCAGATGCTTGGGAGGGTGAGAGGATTCACCAGAGACAGAGCGGGGAACAGAACAGGCAGACTGATGAAATACACTGCTGAGGGGAGCAGCGAGCGAGACAGGAGAGGTCTGCCACACCTAGCGGGATTCTCGCCAGCCGGTCAGGATCAAACCCACTCTGCAGAGGTTGCGGACAGCTTCACAGTGCAGCACTCAACCGCTTAGCCACTAAGGAGGCCCTCATATTCATTTTTAAATTTGAATTTGATAGCATACTATATTACAGTAGTAGCACATCTAAAGTGCGCTAGAATAATATTCATTCGACATTGTTAAATTATAATATTTAGGGATATAGAAAGGTAATTTTTAGGGGTATAAGATAGACATCTCTTACATGAAAAGCTCATAGTCCAGTGGTATGAAGAAAAATAGGCAGAAAATCACAAATTACAGGACATACTGTATGTTATGATGATGGAAAAAAACAAAGGGTAATATAGAATGAATGCATACTGCTAACAGAAACAAGGGACTGAAGAAAAGGAAATGATTTGTAGATACTGAATTAGGGCATTTTGGTACATGACAGAGGTGGAGAATTCCTGAGAATTCTTGGATTTGTAAATCTATAGAGAGATGAAACCATAGCTCTAAGAGAACTCTAGAGAGGACAAAGTTTATGTCTTGGAGGAGATACATTTTTAAACAGGAGAATATAAAAAATTGGGGGCAGAAAATTAGAAGGAAGATGAAAATCCAGAAATCCAACACATAATCTCATATAAGAACTGCTTTTCTCATTAAATATTTTAGTCAAGTTATGTGTTTATTAGAGGGTTAGGTCATTACAATTCATGTTTTGATATGCCTGAAAGCTCTCTTATCACTTATCTTGTGCCTTGGATTAGAGGATTTGAACAAAATAGTCCATATACAAGTTTAAATAGTAAGTTAAAAATTCACATTGGCCTTTTTTCTGTTGAAATTATGATATGAATCATTATAATTTGAGAACCTTTTTGCCTAAAATAGGTAACATCCTGTAGATTTGCCTCTAACTCTTCTATTAATTGAACTGCAGGCATGTTTGTGTTTTGAGACCTATTCTAGCACTATTAGACTCAGCAGATGAAAAACATGAAGACTAGTTCAACCTAGGAGATAATCAATTTTTCATGCTCATTAACATTTAGATGAGTCTCTTATAAGGGAACAGTTGCAGCATGACACATTCTAATGCCGAGTAACATTTCATTCCTCTAGATAGAGAAGAGAAAGACTAACATGCTCCAGGTGAAAATGTAAAGATCTTAAATTTCAGAGTAAATGTGAAGACCAAAGGAAATTTGTGAAAATGGGAGCCAGAGAATTGATAAAATTGATAGCCAGGAAACATTTCCGTTTCATTAATATTCTCATAATTTCTTAACCATCACCATTCTTCATTAGGTTTTTTGACTGAAGGAAAAAGGAAAGATTTTGAGACAGATCTTTTATCATATCTTTTGTGTTTTGACACACTCTTGGAACCATTTTAATACTTTATACTGGAAAGAGACATCTTAAATCTTTCTGAAAAATTAAAATGAAAACAGAGATCTAATTACATTGGTCTTAGTAGTCGTGGCCAAATGTTAAACATGGAAGGCCTCATAGCACAGTGTAACCAATGAGTGATCAGAAGACTCGATTATCTTGAGGAGAGAGTTTTATTGTTCTGGATTTCTATCAGTCTACCAACATTCTCTCAATCTTATATTTAAAATGTGACTATTCCAAATAATTTCTCCTCTTATAAGGTATATTTAACACTGCATTGGACTGCCCCCTAATTAATATGGTTTAGGAAGCTCTCTATAGTTGTGCTTTATTCTTATTTTTGAAAGTGACCTTTGGCCGTTGGCTTTGGCTACCAGATCAACAAGCTTAAGCTCATGCTGCCTCCATTGAACCCATGCTGCCCTTCTACCATGGGATTATCCAGCAAAGTGTGCACATGTGGCATGCAAACACACACTAATATCATATATATGTATCTCCATGCAAGGTAATATGTGGCAGAAGAAGTGACCATTTAGAAATGTGAGGATGAAATGAGGGAACCAAGAAATACATCTGCCTTCCTGTAATATCAGATTGGATTTTTAAAATATAGAAAGCTTATTTTTTTTTCACCGTAAAAGCCGCTGGCAGTGATAAGTGTGATTTCCAAGACTATACATAGCACAGGAAAAGCTCCAACTAATGTGCTGGGTTTCAATTTCAGCATAGCTCATTAGAACAACAATGCAAACCAGCTGTCCCCTGGTGTTTGGAGAAGAAAGATCCAATTAACTGGCTGTCATCCACCTGGTTCCAGATTTTGCCATCTCCTTATGAGCCTGTAAGAGAGCCAGTTTGCATGAATTCTAGCCATTAAATGCAAGCCAGATAGTGAGGGGAAATGGGGAAAATAGGTATTCTCTGAACTATTGTGGGGCAGAGAGGGGTGTTGGGGAGAAGGTGAAAGACCATCTAGAGCTTAGATATCTGGAAAGGTAGCAATGAATTAATTTAGCAAGGTATTGACTTAAA
Organism: Talpa europaea; assembly: GCF_964194135.1. Classification (NCBI taxonomy): domain Eukaryota; kingdom Metazoa; phylum Chordata; class Mammalia; order Eulipotyphla; family Talpidae; genus Talpa; species Talpa europaea. Next base: position 58,388,101 of record NC_140080.1, on the reverse strand, counting down.
AATTGTTCCTTATTTTGTGTAGGTCATTGTGAAGGCCACTTATGCATTATGTTTCTATGAATGTAAATATAGGACCATTTTGGGATAATGCATTTGTTTTGAATTTTCTCTTTAGCAGTAGTGACATCTGAAGTGTGAACCATACATCTATATTGTAATTAACCATATACCTATATTCAAATATTTAAATTTCACTGGAATTCATCATTAAGATTTTCTTTTTGTGAATTTGTCAAAGTATCATAATTAACTCAGAAATAAAAACAATGACCAGCCTTTTTAAGTCATTTTTATTTTATTTTATCTTTTGGAGTGAAGCATATAATTGGTATCTGACCATTTAGTCTTTGGAATAAAACATCCAAAGATATGACTCCTGCAAATATAGGTCTACATCTTTCCGAAGTAATACTACATTCTCAATAGAGTCGTCAATAAAACAATCATTTCTCAGTACTGAAGCCTGAAAAACCTGTTGTATTACACTTTTCAATCTCTTCGAAATCACATTTTAAAAATCCATTTTGCTGCAAGATGACCAATCTCATCTGATTTATAAGCCATGGCCTCAGAGGAAATATGGTATGCTTGGAGTTGGAGCCACAGAACAAATGTGCCAGGTTGGAAGCAGACTCTTCCTGCATGTTGAGCAGTTTCCAAGTGTCAGTTTACAATTTCTAAGTCATATGGCAAATGATCATTTACCTGGCAGCCTGAGTACTATACTTATTTTCCATAATATTTTGGGTTTACATAGATTTTCCCTTTCTATCTGGTAGAGAAAGCATTTATGTAGGTGGTTATTCTCTAACAAACCCCTTTTACCATTTCATATTTTAAAAGAATTTCATGAATTTTTACTTCTTAAACTGTCTGATGTTAAGATGGTCTCACTTCAGATGGGGTTTACACCTTCCTCTTGCTTCTTACGCTTACATTTTAGAAACATATCAAGATTCCTGTGATCCTGAAATTGTAGTAGCCTATAATGCATAGGAATAAGAGTTCTTCATGAGCTAGCCTCAGCGGAATTTATTTAGATCACTTGCAGGTTGTGTAGTTTAAATATTATTATTAAAAGTTACATATTTACATATGATCCTTGACTGAAATCAAACAAATAATTGTTGATCTTGGATTTCTATGACTTTAAATAAGAAGTTGAGTAAAGAAAGCAAAGCTCCCCAAACTATAGTCACAGTCTTTTTAATGTAAATATTTAAAACTTATTCTTCTAAAATCACCTTATTTGCCATTGTGAATTCATTGGCAAATACTTGAGTGGAGAAGCTCTGATTAATATCTTAAATGCTTTTTGGTAATTCTCAAGTTTCCCTTTCTGGTCTTATCAAAACTCATGGCCTTTAAGATATTCTCATCACTACAGGGTGGTGTAACTAGCATAAGGAATATTATGTAACTAAAGAGTCGATAAAGACAAGCATAAAAATGAAGCCTTGATAGCTGACTGCTGAACTAAGGGAGGGCAGAGGGAGGGAGAGACATAGGAGAAAAGATGGAAGGAAGCACAATGGACAATGGTGGTGGACTGTGGGTGTTAGTGGTGAGTGCACTACAGTGGTAACACCTGATGAGATTGTCCAAATATTACCTTGTTATGACAATTTCCCATAGAAATCAGATGGTGCTCAGAGAGTTGGAGAGAGAGATTTAATTGTGTCACACTGGTGGTTTCATTGGGATAGCGCCCCAAATTGCAGCAATGGTAAGGTTTTATACAGTTTGTATGTGGAAGCTTGTCACCCTATCTATCACAGACTTTCTTTATTGTTTGGGAATGGGGTCAAGGTAGCCATAGCTACTAATGTGGGCAAACAGCACACGCAGGAACTTTCTGCTCCAGCAAGCAGCAGACTCCAAGCCCCAGACTTAGCAACTTCCTGCTTCAACCTCAACTAAACAAAAATATAAAAAAGATAGTCTCATCACAATACTTAGTGACTTCACCATCTTTCTGAAAGTTGTTCATTCTTTTCCTGTCTTATTCGCTGGTCTTAATTTCTACAGAGTCAATGCTTCCAAAACCATAACTTCATATTATTTTCTTAATGTGGGAGGCTTTTCACTACCTATGACAAATATTCCACATCTGTGATCCTCTCCATTAGAAGTTCCTCAAAATGATGCCATCCACTTTGGCCAGTTGGAGAATAGAGTCATCTGACACACTCATCCTGTGAGTGGTCCGCAGATGGGCTAGGTTATAAATTAGCTGTTGAAACTGTCCTCTTATCAGTCTCAGCCATATCTAACAGGGTGGGTGCATGATCCTTGGTGTGGATGGCGGCTGCTGGCGGAGCATTTCCATGGCATGTGCAGTATAGTCAGCACAAAGCATGTAACTCTATCTGTGTCCTGTATCTCCTTCCAGTCTTTTCCCACAATTTTACCAAAAGTAACTATCACCTTGTTTTTTTTTAACCAAGTGGGGTCTGGCCTGGCATGGTGTGGTATGGTATTGTGGTGGTGTGTGTGTGTGTGTGTGCGTGTGTTTATGATTCCTGGAGTAAGTGACTTTAAGGTAAGACCTGCACTTTCACAGATTACAAGGTGAGCCAGAAGGCAAGGACCAGTGTATTTCAAGAAAGGTCAAGGTGATGGACTTTAAAGCTGCTAATGTAACTTCAAGAACAGTTGATGATTTGGGCCTTAGACTTGATTGTGTGCAGCAGTGAATGAAATGTGTGGAAATAAAAGCAGCAAAATGTAAGCTGTTTTGAGGTTTTTTTTTTTCAAACTTTCTTCCCTCCTTTTTTACTTCATATCCATTCCGCCAAGCTCTTGGAAAGCACTAGAGAGGGAGTTATCCTGTTCCTGTCAAAATTCATATCAACACCCAATCAATGAGAACCCTCACCCAGAGCCATGATAGACCCACTGCAAAGAGCAAATACTTGTAGCTCAGTATCCTTGGTCATTTCCAAATTCAAGATCTCAGGATTGGAAATAAGCAAATGACCTAGAAGTTCTCATCTTTGCCCCATTAAAAAGATTTATGAACTACCATAGGCCAAGCCTGTAAAAGGAATTGGAGAGTTAGAAATAAATCTGGTTCTGGATTCCTGCCATGAGAGTTTCACAAGTATAGCAGCTTGGGCTTAACAAAAGGCCTGCTGGTTACACAAGTGATATCCTGTTGTTTGAAATCCTTCCTCTGTTCATGAGTATCCTCATGTAACTGTGCTTCTTATGAGAGGATGGTTGGTTTATCACTGGGATTTAAAAAAATTTCTCCCACCGCCATCCTTTGTGTCCTCTTGTCCCTCTCTCTCCCCGTCTCTTACTCTTAGAGTCCCCAGGGTGTTTATTAATGTCCACTAGCTTTTTAAAGTGTTTTACATTATCAAATTGTCTTTTATGTAAATGTCTAGCATTTATTTTTATTGTCTTATTTTGCTACAAATAATTCTCTCCATTTTGTTGACTATGGATGCATTTCATCCTTCTTTTGGCTATATCATATTCCACTTTGTGAATTTATCCCATCTTCATGATGCAATTATCTGTTGATAGTCATTTAGGCAACTTTCATGCCCTCAATATTGTAATTAATGCTGCTATATACATTAAAGCACTTACGGATTTTTTGTTGGTGGCTTCAAATTACTGGATATATCCCCAAGAGTGGGATATCCAGGTAATATGGTATTTCCATTTTTTAATTAAATATATATATTTTGCATTGTACATTTTTGTACACCGTTTGATTTCTCATCTCAGGTATAATCCCCATAAATTTTCTACCACCAAGTCACCCAAGAACCACCACCATAGTCTCTTGTGTTCTTCCCTCCGCTATTTTGATGTGTTTCCTTACCCCCTCCTCTGTTGTATATCTCTGATTTATAGTATGCCTGCCAGCTTTGTCTTTTTTTTCCTCCCTACCTCTTGTTTGGTTTTCCTATATATCTCCTATAAGTGAAACCATTTGACATTTTTTGTTTTCCTTCTGTCTTATTTCACTGAGCATAATCCCTTCCAGCTTCAACCATATTGCCGCAAATGTTATGAGTTTATCTTTTTTGCTTCCTGTGTAGTATTCCATTGCATACATATACCACATCTTCTTGATCCAGTCATCTGGTTTTGGACATTTAGGTAGTTTCTAAGGCAAATCTAGATCACTTGCCATAATCATTGTACCACTTCACATTCCCCCCAACAGTGTAATATTCTTACTTTTTCTCCACATCCTCTCCAACACTTGCTAGGGGTGTTTTTATTAGGTGCCATTCTCACTGGTGAAAGGTATTGCCACTTTGATTTTAAGAATATATATTAGTTTCATATGTTTATACTTTAAATAGGTAAATAAAGTATATTTGGTTTATAATTTAAATTATATATATAGTCACTCTATGGATTTGGCTGGATGATATCCAGTTGGTTTGAGTGAGGAGTTGCCTTAAGGAAAAATTTTATACACACACACACACACACACACACACACTCATTCTTTTACTTCTTTCACTCAAGATTTTATTTGAGTGATTTAGCTATATTGTTGAGTATATTTGTGGAATGTTCATTCTTATTGCTCTTTTGTGTTGTAATGTACAGATGTGCTACTATCCATTTTATTTTTGGTGGACATTTATCCACTATGAAAGTTGTCTTCCTACATATTATTGCTCATCTTTTGGGGAACATTATAGGCATTTCAGTTGAATATATATTCAGGAATAGAAATTCTGGGTTATAGATAATGGCATGTTCAGCTTCACCAGACCCTGCCAAACAGTTTTCCACAGATGCTGTACCAACTGTACTTCCATCCAGACTTTTTGTTGCTCTGTAACCTTAACAATCCAAGATATGCTCTCTTTTTAATTTTTTGTGATTGTTATCTCATTCTATGTTTTTGGTTTCTGGCAAGGGTTTTCTGAGGGTGATTTTGATTTGCATTTCCTGGATGACTAATTATTCTGAACTTCCTTCTATGCTTTCAAGTCGTGTTGATAATCCTCTTTTATGGGGGGCCTATTCAAGTCTTTTGCCCATTTTTCCTATTGGCTAGTTTGCCTTTCATTTATTAAGTTGTAGAAGATTTTTTAAAATATATTTTTAGTATGAGTCTGCTAGGAGTAATAAAAATTCATTGGTACACGAATATCTTGGTTTATGGGTTGCTTTTTACACTTATTGGTGCTTTTTTTTTTTTTTTTAAAGAGGCATGTATTTTCATTTATTTATTTATTTGTTTGTTTGTTTGTTTGTTTATACATGCACTGGGTACAGTCAGAAGCGCGGGAGGGTGAAAGAATTCACCAGAGCCAGAGCTGGGAGCAGAGCAGGCAGAAGGACCGAAGTACACTGCTGAGGGGAGCAGCGGGCGGCAGGAGAGGTCTGTGTGCCATGCGGGACCCTCCTCCGGTGGCCGGGGAGCAGCCGGGGATCGAACCGGCGCCGCAGAGGCTGCTGGCAGCTTCGCAACCCAGCGCTCAACCGCTGCGCCACTGGGGAGGCCCTTATTGGTGCTTTTTAATGAGTAAAAGTTCTCCATTTAAAAATAATCCAAATATATCATTTTTTCCTGTACTTTAGTGTTTTTTGTATGCTAAGAACTCTTACTTGAAAGTCATGATGATCTATGTTTCCTTTAAAGATTTTTTAAGAAAACTTTTATATTTATATCTGCAATTTTCTACTTCCCACATTTTGAATCATTCTGTTGCCATCATAAAATAATTAAACTGTTTTCTATTAGTTGAAAGAGCTTATGCTAAAGTGATGTTTTATTATTTGAATATTTGAAAGAATTCAATAGTAAAACAATTTTGATCTTATTGCCTAGGAATTGTGTGTGCATGATTTTTAAATAATGGATTAAGTTTTGTTAGTGAATATCATATTATTCAGATTTTTCTCTTCTATTGATGGTTTGATAAATTGTATCAACATATTTTGAGGAAGTTTCCTTTCATTTGGTTGATGAAATTTGCTGTCCTGAAGGTTGTGATAACTATGATCTTATATTTTCATGTGTGTAGGATATGTCATATTTTTTTTCAGTAACTTATATTTTCCTTTTTTTAAAAGATTGATTTATTTATGCATACAAGAACCGGGGTAAAGGCCAGAGGTGTGGGTGGTGAGAGGATTCACCAGAGACAGAGTGGGGAACAGAACAGGAAGTCTGACTAAAATACAATGCTGTGGGGAGCAGTGGGTGAGTCAGGAGAGGTCTGCTGCACCAGGTGTGTAGCTCTGTGGTTGGGGATTGAACTTGAGCTGCAGTGACTGCAGATAGCTTCATAGGTTGCATTTTAACCCCTTGTGCCACCAGGGAGGCCCAGTAATTTATATTTTCTTATATTATTCCTTGATCGGTTTAGGTTTTTCCTATTATTAGTATTTCAAAGAACTAGCTTTTGACTGACAATTAGCTGTATTATACTTCTGTTTTTAATTTTATTTAAATTAATTTTCTGCACTTATGCTTTTTATTATTTCTTTTACTTTTCTTAGGTTTGATTTACTGTAAGATTATATATTTTTGGTGCAAATTTTACATCCTTGTGAAAACCTTTACAATACGTTCTCTCTCTCTTAGATACATATTTCTTTTCAAACTTGGTTTTAGTGAATTTCTTTCACAGCCTTAAAGTAAATGTGGAAGATGAATGAAGTAGAATATTTTTGAGTTACCACTGAGTAGTCTAGCACCTGGTCAAAAACCTGTGAGTGATCTTTTAGGCTTGAACATTGACAACTGCAAAGGATTTACCCAGCAGGTCTCATGGGGTAGAGTTGCCCACCCTGTACCAGACTCAGTGCACAGTCAATGCATTGCAACCTATGAAAGGAGTTATTGTCAAGGACTCAGGGTCTCCTGAATGGCCATGCCCTTACACATATCTGTGCTCCTGGGGGTGGTGGTTGGAGGCTATATTTGGAAACCTTCTCATCTTGGGTTTCATCAGGTGTTTCTTTATGGGGATGGGATGACATAAAGACGGTTTCTTCTATTTTGTGCACTACTTTGTATTTTTGCATTCATACTTTTCCCTCCTCCTATCACCAGGGCTGGTAAACTGCAGGAACCATTTGTTTAGGCTCCTTTGGCAGTGAATTGAACATAAATATGTCTATTTTGATCCACATGACCCTCCATTGATATGTTTTATAGGGGAAAATGGAACAGGAGGGAGCTGACACTTTTCTCTGGTTTAGCCTCTTGCTTATATTGTTTCAGTGCGGAATTAAAGCCTTGACTCTTCCTTTAATTTTGGTTTGTTGTTTTAATTGACTACTCTGATACCTGACAACTCAGCTCTCTCCAGCTTGGGTCAGCCCCTCCTACCCCAAACCACATTGATTGGGATTTTGGGGAAGTTCATTCTTTGTATGCTGAAAAGTAGGAAGTTCAATAAAAAAGAATTTGGTAAAGATTGACAATACTAATTTTGTTTCTTTAGAAACAAATTACTTTCCTCCAGAGGAATTTCTGCCTTAAATCAAAAATATTTTCAGATTTTTTTTTTAGCATTTAGGCAAAGAATTAAGAATTTTCATTAACTCATCTCTTCCCTAAGGAATGAAAAAATTAAAAAAAAATTTCTAGCACATTGATTTGAAATTTTGCTTTAAATGAAGAAATGGCATGGTTTCCTAACTAAGATTTAGATGAAGTTTGAGGCTACATGGACATCTGAAGATAGCAAGAAGAGGAATATTTGAATAGTTTCCTTTGTGGTGTTTGGGTACTTACTCAGAGTTTATTTTGTATAGGATGACTGGTCTTTTTAGATTTTCAAGATATGCATCTCTAGGTTGATTGTTATGAAAATCACATGTACTTTTCTATCATATTTTGTTTTAGTGTTGCCTTTATTTTGTTATTGTACAAAATCTTTTTTTAAAAGATTTATTTATTTATGCATACAAGAACTGGGGTACAGGTCAGAGGTGATGGGGGTGAGAGGATTCACCAGAGACAGAGTTGTGGAGCAGGACAGTCAGATCTACTGAAATACACTGCTGAGGGGAGCAGTGGGTGAGACAGGAGAGGTCTGCTGCACCATGTGGGTTGCTTCCTGGCCGGGCTGGGGATTGAACTCTTCTGCAGTGGCTGGTGATAGCTTGATAGCACTGTCTTTAACCCCTATGCCACCAGGGAGGCCTTATCACACAAGCTCTTAAAGTCAATAAAATATGATCTGATTTGCCTGTTATTCAGGATTTTATATACAATCATTATATTTTTTATTAATTTTTTTATTGAGGTAACATTGATTTACAATACTTTATATCGTATTCAAATGTATAGAGTCACAGGTTTTCAGCTGTATGCCCTCCCACCATTCCCACTAGCAAGGCACCCATATTCTGCCACCTGAGTCCATTGTGCCCCCTCCTGAATTTGCTCACTCCCCTTCTGGAAACCTCAATTCTACGGACAAATTTCTAGGGCTTATTACTGGTTTGGTTTTGTCTGAATTTTTGTTTTGTTTTCCTCATAGAAGTGACATCATCCTGTGTTTGTCTTTCTTCTTCTGACTTATTTCATTTTGCTTAATACCCCTCAGTTCAATGTTGCCATATTGACACATGTTATCACAAATGGCAAGAGTCTGTCTCTTTTATTGCTAAGTAGTATTCCATTGTGTACATATACTACATTTTCTGTCGTTGGACACTTAGGTTGTTTCCATAACTCAGCAATTGTAAATAGTGATGCAATGAGCATAGGTGTGCATTACTGCTTTTGCATTCTTCAGGTAGGTACCTAGAAGTGGGATTGCTGAATCATATGGTGGATATATTTTTAATATTTTGAAAAATTTCTATAGTGACTGGACTAGGCTACTTTCCCACAAACAGTGTATGAGGTTCCTTTTTTTTCCTATCCTTTTTTGATATGGGCCACTCTCACATGTGTGAAGTGGTATCTCATTGTTGTTTTGATTTGCATTTCCCAAGTGATAAGTGGTATAAGCATTGGTTCATGTGCCTGTTGATCATCTGCATGTCTTCTTTGAAGAAGTGTCTATTTAGCACTTCTGTCCATATTTTAAATTGGGTTATTTGTTTTCTTTTTGTTGAGTTGTGTCAGTTCTTTGTGGGTCGTGGACACCAGTCCCTTCTCAGATGTGTGATGTGCGAATATTTTCTTCTGTTTAGTAGGGTGTATTTTCATTTTAGCTATGGTTTCTATTAATGAGAAGAAACTTTTAGTCTGATGTAGTCACAATTGTTTATATTCTGTTTTTCTCTTGCTGTTAGAGAAAAATTCACAGATATCACTGAAGCCTATGTGCAGGGCATTTTTGCCTATACTTTCCTGGGTATTTTATGGTTTCAGGTTTTATAGCCAAGTCTTTGATATATTTTGATTTAGTTTTTGTGTATGGTTTGAGATAGTGGTCTAGTTTCATCCTTTTGCATGTGGCTGTTCAAATTTTCCAACACCATTTATTGAAGAGACTTTCCTTTCTTTAGTATATAGTCTTGGCTCTTTCATTGTAGATTAACCTTCTCTCCTACATTTAGACTTCCTAAGTTCCTAAGTTGAGATTTACTTTTGGAGTTATCTTTAATGTAGAGAATTAGGGAGACCATTGTTTAAGAATAAATTTCAGGTCAGTAGCCTTTAGGTTCACTTGCAGGTTGTACAGCCCAGGCCATCTGTGTAGAAAAGGGATATGAATTCAGGGAATAAACTGTAGGAGTTATGATCGGATGCTTGGCTAAGTGGTTCTTTGTTCCAGAGTACAAGTTAATGCCATGTGAATGACACCAAGTTATTGAAAAGAATTTAACAAACTCCTATGACTATTTTTGCTAGGAAAATATTCTTTTTTAAAAAAAGTAAGATGTATTTGGAGTGCAGTCAATTTGAGAACTCTTGATACAGTTCAGAAGTTTTCTATTACTTAAAAATTTCAGTTGTAGAAAGATAAATTCACACTCGATGCATATTTCTTGGCTAACCAATGCATAATTAAGATCAAGTACAAAGTAAAAAAAAATGTTAGTTACAAATTACCACCTGAAGAGGAAACTCTCTCCAAGAGTTACTGTGCTTCATGAGTATTTCTATAATTGGCTTGTTTTCTGATGTCAGCAAGGATGACCAATTTGGAACTTCATTTCTACATGAATCGAAATGATCATAGACAGAGTCTGTGGGGGTGGATTACATAGAATCCAATAATAGCTGAAGAGGTGCACGTTCTTATATTTGTTTAAGCTGCCATCTGTGGTGATACAATGATATCTTGGCATTTGGCAAAAATAACACTCTTTCGAAAGGACAGGTGACATATGTATTTCATACCTGTTTTGAGAGCTCTCAATTGCACAAAACCTTTTTTTTTTTTTTAAAGATTTATCGATTTATTTATACAAGAACTGGGGTACAGGCCAGATGCAAGGAGGTTGAGAGAATTCACCAGAGACAGAGCGGGGCACAGAACAGACAGACTGATGAAATACACAGCTGATGGGAGCAGCAGGCACGGCAGGAGAGGTCTGCCAGGACATGTGGGACCCTCGCCGGCCTGCTGGGATCGAACCAGCACTGCAGAGGCTGCGGACAGCTTCACAACACAGAGCTCAACCACTTGCACCACCAGGGACGGCCCCCATTCCCTCACAAAAACTTTTAAGCAGTAGGTCATGTAGATTGTCTCAGGATCCTTGTGAATCTACTTTGGAAATAAAGTGGCAGAATTTTTTTTTTAACCTTATAAAAATTGTCTTGTACTTTTCCAGAAAGCCAAACTAGAGCAAATGAATGGGTAAAGTTAGAATGAAGCTGATTTTTCTCTTTGCAATAATTATAGCTACTACTATATGCATTTGTTGAACATTTGCAACATATTGCTAAGCATTTTATATAGTTTACCTCCTTAAATTATAACAATAACTTTATGATAGATATTCTAATATACTGAGGCTTTAGCGAGAAACTTCCTTAAGGTCACACATTATTAGAGCCCAGACTAGAATTCAGTCTGATTCCAAAACATAAAGTTTTTTCATACTTCCTCCCAAGGAAAGACCTTTCAACATATTTGTTGTTGGTTTCTCTTTTCAGTGGTACTCATATTACTGAAACTTTAAGAAACATTCCAACTGTAAGATCCAAAATGCTCCACAAATGGACTCTCATAGGTCGAGTTGATGGTGTAGTATAGCAGAAAATGTGTGGATTTTGGAGTCAGGAGATTTGGATTCAATCCCAGTTTTATCACTTCTTGGCATTCTTGCTTCAGACAATATATTACCTTTTGAGGTTTTTTTCCTCTCACTGATGAAGTAAAGATAAATATTTCTACCTTTTGTTATTATTGTGAGTGTTAAAGATCGTTCATATAAAGTGCTATTAAACAAATAATTGTCATCATGTTATTCAACAATGTGGTCAGGCATGAATACCATAGAGCTGATTGTCATGAGTTAGTGAAGAGCAAGTAAGGAAGAAAGAATTTGACTTTTCAGTAGACTTTTGCTAAACTGAGCATCTACAAGAGAAGTTTTACACAATTTGCACATTCCTAAGTGAATATTATTTTTTTATCAAGTAGGATATGCTTATAATTATCTGTACCAGAGTTCTTATCTTCATGGTAAGGGAACCCATTTGTCTGCAGTTTTCATGTTTTAAAGTTATCCTTTGAGTTCAGAAGTTTGCTAATAAATGTACACCATTTTGATCATTTCAGAAATAATAGAAGTCTAATGTGTTAGACTTACGTTAGTTTCTAATAATCTGAAAAGCTTAAAATATTCTGTGCATAGACAGGGGCCAAGCCTCTTTCTTTGTAGGTTATAAATGAGGAGCTTCCTAATTATCCCAGGAAAAGGAGGTTATTTAAAGAGAAATTGGTGTTGTTTATGCTAATTTATTTTCTGCCTCTTAAAATGATTTTTCAGCAGACAATAGACTTGACACATTCAGGAGGAGAGGGGGGAGGGGAAGGAAGATGGGAAGAGAGTAGAAAACAGGGCGGAGAGGGGCACACAATGGACTATGGTGGAGAACTATGGGTGTTTTGGTGGTGGGAAAGTTATGGTGACCACAGCTGAGGGGAGAAATCCTATATTGTGAAAAAATAAGCAAGGATGTTTAAAAAAATAAAAAAAAAGAATTTTCAGTAAGAAGATTGGATAAATTAGATTTTTTTGTGTGCCACATTTATATAGAAAAACAAGAATTATTGGCACATCTATTTCTTTTGAAGGATATAGGGTATGTGTGTCTTCATTGAGTATTCCTGGTTCTTGGGAAAAAAAACAATTGAAAGGATTTTAAATAAATTAAAGAAATTTTGTTGGGATTCCAAAAAGAGATCAAGGGACAATAAGAGAAGAAGAAAGAAAAAGTCAACTAAATTACTAAATGAGGGCCTCCCCGATGGCACAGCAGTTGAGCATTGGGCTGCGAAGCTGCCTGCAGCCTCTCCTGCCATGCCCGCTGCTCCCCTCAGCAGTGCACTTCGTCAGTCTGCCTGCTCTGCTCCCTGCTTTGGCTCTGGTGAATTTCTCTCACCCTCCTGCGCTTCTGACTGTACCCAGTGCTTGTATAAATAAATAAATAAATCTTAAAAAAAATTACTGAGTGGAGGAAACATTTGAAGCTTGGAGGATGGTGTGTGTATGGACTAACTGCTGAGCTCCATTATGAGTGAGTATTTTAGTCTGGGGAATTATTATACTTAGAAAAGAATAATAAAATTTTATTCCTTGGGTTGGAAAGATTCTACATGCCTTCAGACCTGTAATTTAGGGCCTTGGCATTCAAGGTAACACCACTGATGGATTCATAATCCATTAAATACAAAATATCAACTCAACCTCACAGCCTTATATACCCTTTGCCAGCGAATGGCCTCACTTTCTTCCATTTTACCTAGGTATTGGTCCTTCCTATTCTTGTTCTGTAATGCTTGGCCAAAACCTCTAGTACCAACTAAAATATATGTGAAATAAAGTGAAATAGAAGTGAAATAGAATAGAAGTGAATAGAAGTGAAATAGAAGTGAAAATGGCATCTTCGTCTTGTGCCAGAACTTATGGAGCAAGTTTTCATTTTCTCACCATTGACTTTTATATTGGCTGTTGGTTTATGATATATGGACTTTATTATATTGAGGTAGTTTCCTTCTACTTTTATCTTCTTTAGAGTTTTTATCTTTAATGGGTGCTATCAAATGCTTTCTCTGCATCTATTATTATCATGATTTTTAAATCTTTACTTTTGTTGATGTGATGTAGTACCTCAATTGATTTATATTTATTAAACCATCCTTATGTCCCTAGGATGGATCCCACTTGATCATGGCTTGTAATTATTGTGATAAACTGTTGAATTTGATTTTCTAGTATTTTGTTAAAAATTTTGGCATTTATGTCCATCAAGGATACCAGTCTACACTTTTCTTGTGCTGTCTTTGTCTGCTTTTAACACCAGGGTAATGTTGGCATCATAAAAAATGTGAAGAAGGATTTCTTGTTGTATTTTTAAAAACAATTTGAGCAAGTTGGGCATTATTCTTCAAAAGTTTGATAAAATTCATTTGTAAAGAACACTGTACTTAAGATATTTTATTGCCTTTTGGAAGCTTATATTACATGTAACTAAAATAATGAAAAATATTAATGAATTCAAGTCTCAAAATGCCAGCATTCAGCTAGAAGTTTTATTTTGGGGGACTAAACTTATTTGTTTTTTTAATTATTATTTTTTAATTTTTTTACATCATTGTTCATTTTTAAACAATATTTGCTTCCCCCCACCTCCTCAGGTGTAGTCCCCATAGAGTTTCTTTCACCAATGCATCTGTGCACCATCACCTCAGTCCCCTGTGGTCCTCCCTCCCTCCCTCCCTCTGATCCTTCTCCTGCCTCCTCCCCTGCAGGATGTCTCTGATTTAGAATTGTCTGTTTTTGCTTTATTGTGTTTTTTACTGTTATTATTTTTTTACACTGATGTCTTATTTGGTTTCCCTATATTCCTGCTATCAGTGAAGCCATCTGATATTTTTCTTTTTCCTTCTGGCTTATTTCACTGAGTATAATACCTTCATCACTAAATGGATAAAAGAAATGAACATAAGACCTGAAACCATAAAATATATAGAAGAAAATATAGGTAAAACACTATGAGACATACATTGCAATAACATCTTTAAAGACTCATCACTGAAAGCAAAGATAGTCAAGGAAAAGATAAACACTGGGATTACATCAAACTGAAAAGCTTCTGTACAGCAAAAGAGAAATTAACCAAAACAGAAAGACACCCCACTGATTGGGAAAAAAATCTTTGCACTCCATTCAATGGATAAGGGACTGATCACAAAGATATACAAAGAACTTACACAACTCAACAAAAACAAAATAAGCAATCCAGTCAAGAAATGGACAGAAGAACTTAAAAGACATTTCTCCAAAGAGGAAATGCAATGGCCAACAGGCATATGAAAAAATGTTCAAAATCCCTTATAATCAGGGAAATGCAAATCAAAACCACATTGAGATGCCACCTTACACCAGTAAGAATGACACATATCAAAAAAAAAAAAAGCAACAACAAATGTTGGTGAGGATGTGGTGAAAAAGGAACTCTCCTACATTGCTGGTGGGAGTGCAAACTGGTCCACCCATTATGGAAAGCTGTCTGCATGTTCCTTAGTCTTGTAATAATGGAGCTACCATATGACCCAGCAATTCCACTCCTAGGGATCTACCCAAAGGACACAAAAACATTGATTCAAAAGACCACTTGTACCCCTATGTTTATTGCCGCACTATTTACAATAAGTAAAACCTGGAAACAACCCAAATGCCCCAAAATAGATGACCTGATCAAGAAGATGTGGTATATATACACAATGGAATATTATTCAGCAATCCAAGAAGATAAACTCATGAAATGAAATTTTGCCAATTGTGATAGCATGGATGGAACTGGAGGTGATTATGCTACATGAAAAATGACAGAAGGAGAAAGGCAAGTATAAGATGATTTCACTTGTATGTGGAATATAAAGAAATAAAACAAAGGAACAGACAAAACCAAACTGAACCAAACCCTAGAAATTCGAATATAGTGTTGAGGCTACCAGGGGGGTAGGGAGTTGGGAAGTACTGTGGGGAGGGGTCCCCTTGAACTATAGTGGAGGATTACTGGGGTTTTGATGGTGGGCATGATGTGGTTAAATGCATCTGAAGAGGTGAGAACCTATACCTCTAAAACATATAGAATTGTATCAATAAATCAACATTATCTCATTTTTTATTGAGATTTTTAATAATACAAAAATAATAAAGTGCTTATGTGATTAAATTGGACCCACTAGGCTAATCTCTCCTTGTTTTATAAGGTAACATAATCACAAGTGATATCTTAATAAATACATGGATTCAACACACGCTCTAAGGGGGAGCAGATACAAAACGGTGAGGGTCGCTGGAGACCATTCTCACCATGAAAGATAAGTTAGGGTCTCTATTACCCAAATAAAATGTTTGTTTCTGCTATGTTCCTATAGCTGAGGCATATTTAGTAGATCTGTGCTTAAAGAGTTTTAAGTATTTTAACTTTCAACCCAATTTAATTTTTAGTTGAATTTTTTATTACTTTCTGATTATGATTTTATGATAGTCATTTAGATTATATGTGCACTATACATAAGTAACATAAAAAACTACTGTTGATATTTTCATACTTTATTATAATCTTTGGTGGCCATATATATTTAATATTTAAAATTATAATATATATTGTTAATTTGCAGTCTCATATTTGTGGTCACACTATTTTTGCATTTTTAGTATTTTTTTTTAAAGATTTATTTACTTTTGTACAAGAACTGGGGAACAGGCCAGATGCGCAGGAAGGTGAGAGGATTCACCAGAGACAGAGCAGGGAACAGAACAGGCAGACTGACTGAAATACACTGTTGAGGGGAGCAGCGGGCAAGACAGGAGAGGTCTGCCATGCCATGTGGGATTCTCACCCGCCGACTGGGATCAAACCAGAGCTGCAGAGACTGCACACAGCTTCACAGTGCTGCGCTCAACTGCCTGTGCCACCAGGGGAGGCCCTGCATTTTTAGTATTAATTATTTTTATAAGAAAGCCATTCCTCATACCATCTAACACTTTCAAAGGCATGCTATTTAAACTTGCATGTAAGTCCTGCTTATTAATTATCTAATTTGTGGTTTTCTTGATGTAGAACAATATTAACTTTCACTAAAATGGAAAATATCCCCTATGCTTGAAATATTCATTCTTCTAAATTATTATTTCTGTAACAGTGAATTTTTGCATGGTAAGTTTTTTTTTTTTCATGTGATTGCATATAACTTTTTTGTCATTCACACTTGTACAGAAGTTAGGAAATTCCCAAATAAAGGTTTATACTTTTTTCTTTTAAGTTTTCATAATTTTTTTCTTTAAATGTCATGGTTAAAATCTTAAGCTTTGATCTCCCCTTGAATGAAACCTATCCATTCAACAATAGCACATTGAAATATGTGGTTTAAAGTAATCTCTCCTTCTATTGCAAGCAGAAAAGACATAAAGGAATAAAGGGTCTCTAGGAACAAAATTAATTGAACTGCATCAACTTGATTGCCTTTTAAAGCTAATTTATTTTTGTATTATAATTGTATTCTCCATTATTTCAAAATTTCAGGTGTACGTCAGTATGATGAAGTTTTTGTCAAGCTGATTATTATTTGTTGAATTTTTTAAGGTTTTATTTATTTATTTTTTCATAGAAGAGCTGGGGTGTAGGTCAGAGGTGTGGGGTGTGAGAGGATTCACTATAGACAGAGTGGGAAACAGAACAGACATATCTACTGAAATACACTGCTAAGGGGAGCAGCAGGTGAGACTGAAGTGGTCTGCCTTGCCATATGTGGGCCTAAACCTGCAAGTGCACATTTTTATTTTTTTAAAAGGATATTTAATGTTTCACATTTAATTTCGAAAATAATGTTATGACTATATTGTTTCTTTAAACTCTTAGTGTTTCAGGTATTATTAAATGTTTTGAATTTTATGGTTAATCCAGAAAATTTCATAGAATCACAGTTTTAATTGAACCATTTACTCTTATTAATTCCATTTTTGCTATAGATTCTGTTTGCTCAAATCTTAAACTATTCACATCAGTAGTCTCAGAGAACAAAAATATATTTTCAATCCACAGTGACTTCACTCCACAATACAGATATCCAATGGGAAAAAAGATGGAATGTTGTGTTTCCTTTATATTTCCCCCCAGTAGCTTTTAGGCTGTAAAGGTTCTGTTTTGTCCAGGTGGTTGTTTGAGGCATGTGGTGCTTTCAGAATCTCTTGAAATATTTACAGATGATGAATCTGCAGCCAAAAACACTCAATAAACAGCACCTGCAGAACTTAGAATTTATCTAAATTTGGAATTTAGAACTGAGGGTATATGGTTTGAATGGGTCTAGGGAATATGAGTTTTGTAGAGAATTTCAGAAATTTGACATAAAAGCTTGAATCATATTTACAACCTCTTACATTTCTTTTTATACAGAGTGTTTAGTCATTGTTAACAATTGTCTTTAAAATTTTAAGTCAGGTTACAATCTTTTTAGTAATGATATTTTGTAAATGTTACAAATTTTAAGATCTGTACATTTAAGTTAGTTTGGGGATAAAGTAAGATTGCCCTTATTAACCTGCATTATTGGTCTTTGCTCTCATTCTCTATCTAGTGATGTACAGGCTTGCCAAAAAATAAGTAAAAGCCCTGATTTATAATATTTGCTGATTTCTGCGTAAACCAATTTCAAGGTACCAAAGACTTAACTGCAAGCTCACAAAATTTCTAAAAATTTAGTAATTGACTGACGAAGTGTTATAATGAGCTGGTAAAATCATGAACTAGTATAAGCCTGCTGCAGCACACCACTCTCTGAATCTCTGTTCCCTCCTAATATACGCTCACATGTCTTAGGTATCCATAGCTCAAGAATTTTCATCTTGGGGGCCTCCCCTGGTGGCACAGTGGTTGAGCACAGGGTTGTGAAGCTGTCCGCAGCCTCTGCAGCACCGGTTCGATCCCTGGCTGCCAGTGATTGTCCCACATGGCTCAACAGACCTCTCCTGCCATGCCTGCTGCTCCCCTCAGCAGTGTATTTTGTCAGTCTGCCTGTTCTGTTCCCCACTCTGGCTCTGGTGAATTCTCTCACTCTCCTGCACTTCTGACTGTACCCAGTGCTTGTATAAATAAATAATCTTTTAAAAAAAAAAGAATTTTCATCTTGGGCCTCCCTTGTGGCGCAAGGGGTTAAGCACCACACTATGAAGCTATCCACAGCCTTTGCAGCATGAGTTTGATCCCCAGCCTGCCAGGGAGCAATCCACATGGGGAGGCAGACTACTCCTGTCTAGCCCGCTGCTCTCCTCAGCAGTGTGTTTCAGTGGATCTGCCTGTTCTTTTCCCCACTCTGGCTCTAGTGAATCCTCTCAACCCCCGCACATCTCTGGCCTGTACCCCAGCTCCTGTATGCATGCATAAATAAATCTTAAAAAAAAAGAATTTTCTTCTTTATTTGCATAGATCTTTGTATTTTTTTTTCCATTTTGTTATTGTGTTAGATTCATGGAAAAGCTGAAACTTTAGAAGAAGTTTTTTACTCTAATTTTCATCCTACAAAATTGCCAGTACTATTGCCTACATATATCTTAGAATGTTTCCTTTGCATTGAGAGTAAGGAGTCCTGTTTTAGGGAGAAAATGACATTACTTTTTCATCCCCCTATTTAAAGAAGTAAATAAATGTGCATGAAAGACAAGGGAAAATGAATTTTTACATTGTTAATCAGGGGCAGAGGATCATACTCTTCAGGTGCATGTCACCACACCACACCCACCACCAAGGCATCATTTGTACTGCATAATAGTCCATTGTGTGCCCCTCTCCACTGTGATTTCTTTCCCTCCACCTGGTAACTTCAATTCTACAATCATATTTCTAGACTTTATTATTGGCTTGATTTTGTCTGACCTTTGTTTTGTTTCTCTATATTCTCTATATTAGTGACACCATCTGGTATTTGTTTTCTCCTTATTTCACTTAAAGTTATCTCCTCCAGTTGCATTGTGTTGTCACAAATGGCAAGTGTTCATTTTTTTTTATAGCTGAGTAATATTCCATTGTGTATATATACTACATCTTCTTAATCTGCTCATCTGTCCTTAGGTACTTAGGTTGTTTCCAAAAGGAATTTTAAAGTAAAAATAACAATTAATCTAAAGCTATTTATAGCTCTTTATAGTATTTATATGAACTTCTGAAGTGTAGGCTTTGTCCTTGGCAAAGAGTACATTCTCAAAAAAAAAAAAAAGTGCTGGAGGAATTAGAAGGTTGCTTGCCTACCCTAAGGTGAAGAGTCAATTAATTTTCTAGAAGTTATTGGAAATTTCTGAGGGTATTTTATTGAAAGGTTTACCACAGTGAAGCACAACTCTATCTCACCACTCTTGTAATGGAGTATATCTTTAACATTTTTGCAGCTTCAGTCCTCAACTGCACATAATTAGGCCACAGTTAGCAAAGTTGTTGTGGTGCGCAAGAAATTTGAACTTTTTGGTCAATATTGGTTACGTCCACTAGCAAGAGAGAATGAAAACTACCCAAGATCATAGGAATGAAGTTTCCATTCTCTTGTTTTTATTTTTTAAAATAAATTTATTTACTTATTTCTTTAGTTTAGGTAACATTAGGATCCCTACCCCCACCCCAATCAGGTATTATCACATTACTGTACTAGTCACTGCCATTCTTTTGGTTTTATGTAACTTATTACATAAAAATTACTAGTGTTTGGATGACTGTGATTTAATACTTTTGGGCTCCAAGAGGCAAAAATGATTGCATTGCAATGCCTTCTCTAGGAACACTGAACTAGTTTAGTGATCATCAAAGACATAACTGATGTTTAGAACAGTAAATATGAACCCCTTTAATGACATTCTCTTAGAAAGACAAAATAATTATTCTTGGGAGTATAGGCAACTTAGATGCTAGTATGAATTGAACTTGATTTTCTTTTGATGAACTAAAATTTAAAAAAAAGTGGATTTTTGGTGAAACTTGAAGCTAGGTTGTCATGAAAAATTTTAGAAATTCTTATTCTTCCCCTCCCCCCAGAAACAGTTGCAAATAACATCAAAATTGGATTGATTCTTGGTTATCAAAAAATAAAAATTGTCTTTGTTAATTTCTTCTTTCTTCAGGGATAGGTTTTGAGTCATCAATTCAAGCCAAGGAAAGGTATTCTAATTAAATCTGAGGGAATAATTAGGTGGGTTAAATTGTGACTAATGTAAAGGTTGAAAACAGATGGAGTTTGAAAATAGAAAGCAAATTTAATCATATGGGAGACTGAAGTTTTCAATATGTATGAATATTCTTAAACTTAGAATAACTCACATATTTAAAACACAAAAGAGGATAGTAACTTTTAAATAGCTTTAATTAAGTATAATTGACATGCTATAAAGTATGCATATTTAAAATGTAAAATGTGAAACAATTCATTCCTTCCCCTGTGCCCTCCTTCTATCTTCAGGCAACCTACTAAAGTTTGAATATTCTCAAGTTTAATATGAATCAAAGTCATATAATTTGTAGTCTCATCTGCATTATTTCACTCCATATCATGATTTGAAATTGACTCATCTGTTTTTTTTTTTGGTATGTGTATCATTGTTCACTTGCAATTATTGTTAAGTAGTTCACTTGCAATTATTGTTAAGTAGTACTTCATTGTTTGGGGATACCATTACTTGTTTATTTAGCTTATTGATGGATATTTTGATTGTTTTGCGTTTTTGGTTATTAAAAAGCAGTAGCTATGATATTTTGTAAACAATTCAATTGTTCCAGTACCATTTAGTGAAAAATAGTTTATTTCTGGATTCTTGATTCTGTTTCATTTATCTATTTGCTCATTTTTTAAAAAAAAAGATTTATTTATTTATTCATACAAGGACTGGCGTGTAGACCAGAGGTGTAGGGGTGAGAAGATTCACCAGAAAGTGGGAGCAGAAAAGGCATTTCTACTGAAATACACTGCTAAGGAGAGCAGCGGGCCAGATAGGAGAGGTCTGCTATGTCTTTTGTGGATTAGTTCCCTGGTGGGGATTGAACTCAGACCATGGCAGTGATAGGTGCTGAGACTTAACCCCTACCCACCAGGGAGGCCCTATGTATTTGCTTATATACCAGTATTACATGATCTTAATTACTGTAGATTTATAATAATCCTTTAAGTCAGGGAGTCCAATTTTCTTGAAATATTTTTTTTATAGGATTGATAACCTTTCCTTCTTAAATACTAGTTAGAATTCACTGGTGAAGTAATTTGGGTCAGGAGTTTTCTTTGGTGGGAAATTTTTAATTAGCTCCTCCAATTTTATTCTTCATTCTCAGAGTTGTTTTGGCCATTCTAGATTCTTTATATTTGCATATGTATTTATTTTTCCCCCCAGTGTTATTGAGGTAAAATTGGTAATACATGAATTTTGAATAGTCCCAAATTATATAGAAAGTCTATTGGCATTCTGATTGGAATTGCATTGAATTTAGGAGCAATATGTGGAGAATTGATATCTTAACAATATTGACTATTTATACCCATGGCTGTTACACATTCAGGTCTTTATTGTCTTTAGTAGTAGCTTCTAGGTGTTTTTTTTTAATCCCAGACTTTTTTTTTTATTTTATGTAATTCTGACATCATTTTTCATTTTTGCACAGTGTATGTATTTTCATTTTGGTTATATTCCCCATACAATCCCCACCCCCCTTATTTTGACCCGAATCCCCCCTCCTTCCCCTCCTCCCCTCCCCAGTAGTGTGTCTCTGGCTTATAGTTGCTTTCAACCATCTTAGATTTATCCCTAAGTATTCTGTGCCTTTGAGATTATTATAAGTGGTATTTAAAAAATAATTTCTGATTGGTCAATGCTAGTATATAAAAATAAAACTGATTTTTGTATATTATCTTGTATACTGTAACCTAAACACACTTACTAGATCTAGTGGTGTTTTTGAGGTTGTCACTGAATTTTCTACATAGATAATTTGTCTATGACAAAAGAGAGCTTTGTCACTTCCTTTCCAATCTGGATGCCATTTACTTCATTATATTTCCTTATTGCACAGGTTAGCAATGCCTGTAAAATGTGTTAGAGAGAGTGATCATCTTTGTATTGTGCCCAATTTTGGATGGAAAACTTGAAAAGCAGTTACCATTTTCAATGTTGATTTTGTTGAATGCTTTTTCTGTGTCTGTGGGATAATCTTATGGTTTTTCTTTTTTTTTTTTTTTAGAATTTTGAAATTAAACATTTTATTATGTATTTTTAATTGTAATCCTGTTACTCTAGGTAAAAATAACATTTCCATGTGTGTATGGATATACACACATAGATTGGATGCAATCTTTTTTTTTTAATGTTTTTTTTTAATAAATTTTATTGTTATATTCCCCATACAATTGCAGCCCCCCCATTCTGACCCCAATCCCTCCCCTCCCGCCCCCCTAAAAGTGTCTCTGGTTCATAGTTTTTTGTTGATTTTGATTTTCACTTTCTTATAGTTATTCATTTTCCTGGTCCCTTATTTAAGTTTTCTAGATTCCTGCTATGAGTGAGACCATCCGGTATTTTTCTTTTTCTTTTTGGCTTATTTCGCTGAGCATGATCCCTTCCAGCGCCATCCATGTTGCTGCAAATTGCATGTGTTTATCTTTTTTGAATGCTGAGTAATATTCCATGGTATATATCTACCACATCTTCTTGATCCAGTCATCTATTTTTGGGCATTTGGGTTGTTTCCAAAGCTTAGCTATTGTAAACAGTGCTGCTATAAACATAGGGGTGCAGGTGTTCTTTGGAATTGATGTTTCTGTGTCCTTTGGGTAAATACCTAGGAGTGGAATTGCTGGATCATATGGAAGCTCTATGTTTAGTAGGTCCAGAAATCTCCACACAGCTTTCCACAGTGGTTGGACCAGTTTGCACTCCCACCAACAGTGCAGAAGAGTTCCTTTTTCTCCACACCCTCGCCAACATTTGTTGTTGCTAGTTTTTTTAATATGTGCCATTCTCACTGGTGTAAGATGGTATCTCATGGTAGTTTTGATTTGCATTTCCCTGATTACAAGTGATGTTGAACATTTTTTCATATGCCTGTTGGCCATTTGCATTTCCTCTTCAGAGAAGTTTCTTTTAAGCTCTTCTGCCCATTTTTTGACTGGATTATTTTCTTTGTTGTTGTTGAGTCTCATCAGCTCTTTGCAGATTTTTGTGATCAGTCCTTTATCATTAGTGTTGGGTGCAAAAATGTTCTCCCAGTTGGTGGGGTTTCTCTTTGTTTTTGTTATTGTCTCTTCTGCTGTGCAAAAGCTCTTTAATTTGATGTAGTCCCAGCTGTTTATCTTTGCCTTCACTATCACTGCTTTG
This sequence comes from Talpa europaea, assembly GCF_964194135.1. Taxonomy (NCBI): domain Eukaryota; kingdom Metazoa; phylum Chordata; class Mammalia; order Eulipotyphla; family Talpidae; genus Talpa; species Talpa europaea. Next base: position 58,364,614 of record NC_140080.1, on the reverse strand, counting down.
GGTGAGGTATCTGTAAAGATGTCTTTGATGTGCAAATCACGTAGTGTTTCGCCTATATTTCCTTCTATATATTTTATGGTTTCAGGTCTTATGTCTAGTTCTTTAATCCATTTTGAGTTGATTTTTGTGTATGGTGTGAGGTGGTGGTCAAGCTTCATTCTTTGGCATGTAGCAACCCAGTTTTCCCAGCACCATTTATTGAACAAACTTTCATTGCTCCAATGCATATTCTTTGCTCCTTTGTCAAAGATTAGTTTACCATAAATCTGTGGGTTTATTTCTGGATTTTCTATTCGATTCCATTGGTCTGTATGTCTGTTCTTGTTCCAATACCATGCAGTTTTGATGATTATGGCTTTGTAGTATAGTTTGAAGTCTGGGAGTGTGATGCCTCCATTCCCTTCATTTTTTTTTTTTTCAGGAGAGCTTTGGCTATTCGGGGTTTTTTGTGATTCCATATGAATTTCATCAATAATTGTTCTATTTCTTTGAAGAATGACATTGAAATTTTGATTGGAATAGCATTGAATCTGTATATTGCTTTTGGAAGGATGGCCATTTTAATAATGTTTATTCTTCCAATCCATGAGCAGGGGATGTCTCTCCATTTCTTTGTGTCTTCTTCTATTTCTTTTAACAGTGTTTTATAGTTTTCTTTGTATAGGTCCTTTACCTCTTTTGTTAGATTTATTCCCAAATATTTGATTTTTTTTGTTTCAATAACAAAAGGGATGGATTTTTTGATTTCTTCTTCTTCAGATTTATTGTTTGTGTATAGGAAGGCTACTGACTTTTGCGTGTTGATTTTGTATCCTGCCACTTTACTGAACTGATTGATGTGTTGAATTAGCTTTTCTGTGGAGTTTTTGGGGTTCTCTATGTATAATATCATATCGTCTGCAAATAGTGATAGTTTGACTTCTTCTTTTCCTATTTGGATTCCTTGGATGTCTTTCTCTTGTCTTATTGCTCTGGCTAGGACTTCCAGTATTATATTGAAAAGCAGTGGTGAGAGTGGACATCCTTGTCTTGTTCCAGATCTTAATGGAATTGCTTTCAGCTTTTCACCATTGAGAATGATACTGGCTGTTGGCTTGTCATAGATGGCCTTTATGATGTTGAGGTATGTTCCTTGTATCCCAAGAATTTCAAGGGCTTTTATCATGAATGGGTGTTGCACTTTGTCGAAAGCTTTCTCAGCATCTATTGATATTATCATATGGTTTTTATATTTCTTTTTGTTGATGTGTTGGATAACGTTGATTGATTTTCGGATGTTAAACCATCCTTGTGCCCCTGGAATGAATCCAACTTGGTCGTGGTGAATTATCTTATGGATACATTGTTGGATTCTGATAGCTAAAATTTTATTGAGGATTTTTGCATCAGTGTTCATTAGGGAGATTGGCCTGTAGTTTTCCTTTTTTGTGTTGTCCTTGTTCAGTTTTAGTATTAGTGTAATGTTGGCTTCATAAAACGTGTTTGGTATTGTCCCTTCCTTCTCAATTTTTTGGAAGAGTTTGTGAAGGATAGGCACTAATTCGTCTCTGAATGTTTGGTAGAATTCATTTGTAAATCCATCAGGCTTTTGTTTTTGGGGAGGTTTTTGATTACCATTTCAATTTCGCTAATTGTAATTGGTCTGTTTAGGTGTTCTATTTCTTCTTTATCTAGCTTTGGGTGATTGTAGAGTTGTAGGAATTTGTCCATCTCCTCTAGATTGTTAAACTTGTTTCCATATAACTGTTCATAGTAGTTACTGATTATTCTTTTGATTTCTGCTGTGTCCGTTGTGATTTCTCCTCTTTCATTGATGATCCTGTTTATTTGTGCTTTCTCCCTTTTTTCCTTTGTGAGCCTGGCTAGGGGTTTGTCTATTTTATTGATTTTTTTCAAAGAACCAGCTCTTGGTTTCATTGATCTTTTGGATTGTTTTTTTAGTTTCAATTTCATTTATTTCTGCTTTGGTTTTTATTATTTCTTTTCTTCTACTGGTTTTGGGGTTTTTTTGTTGTTCTTTTTCTAGATCTTTGAGTTTCGAGATTAGGTTGTTTCTTTGTGTTCTTTCTTGTTTCTTGATGGGAGCTTCTATTGCTATATATTTTCCTCTTATTACTGCTTTTGCTGCATCCCATACATTTAGGATATTGGTGTCCTCCTTGTCGTTCAATTCAAAAAATTTTTTAATTTCTTCTTTGATCTCCTCATTAGTCCAATGGTCTTCCAGTAGTGTGGTTTTTAATCTCCATGAGGTAGGAAAGTTCCTTGCCTTCTTTTTATGGTTTATTTCTAGTTTGATGCCTTCATGGTCAGAAAAGATGGTTGATATGATTTCAATCTTGGTGTATCTGTTGATGTTTGTCTTGTGCCCCAGTATGTGATCGATCCTGGAGAATGATTCGTGTGCGCCTGAGAAAAATGTGTACTCCGTTTTTTTGGGGTTTAGTGTTCTATAGATGTCTGTTAAGCCCAATTGCTCTAGGTCCTTATTTAGAGCTTTGGTTTCTTTACTTATTTTTTGTCTTGTTGATCTATCCATTGTTGATAGTGGTGTGTTGAAGTCTCCCACTACGTATGTGTTTTCTCTGATGTCTGTTTTCAGAGAGGACAACAGTTGTCTGATATATTTTGGTGCTCCTTCGTTTGGTGAGTATATGTTAATGAGTGTTATTTCTTCTTGAAGTATTGTCCCCTTGATCATAATGTAGTGACCATTGGGGTCTCTTTTTATCTTTTTGAGTTTGAAATCTGTTTTATCTGATATAAGTATAGCTGTTCCTGCTTTCTTTTTTGGTCCATTTGCTTGTAGGATTGTTTTCCATCCTTTAACTTTGAGCCTATTTTTATCTTTTGTAGCTAAATGTGTTTCCTGGAGACAGCAAAAGGTTGGGTTTTGTTTCTTAATCCAGGCTGCAACTCTGTGTCTTTTTATTGAAGAGTTTAGTCCATTTACATTTAGAGTTAATATTGATATGTTAACATCTGTATTTGCCATTGTGTTTGTCTTTCCTTTGATTTTATTTATTTATTCTTTTAATAACTTTTTTTTTTTGGCCTTCTTTCATTGTTATTCGTCCCTCTAGGTTCTGGCTTTAGGACTCCTTGTAGTATTTTTTGGAGTGGGGGTTTAGTTGCAATGAAATTCCAGAGTTCCTGTTTGTCTGGGAAGGTCCATATTCTTTCTTCAAAGAGGAAGGAGAGCTTTGCGGGATAGAGTATTCTTGGTTGGCATCTGTTTTCTTGGAGTCTGTTGACTATGTCCCTCCACTCTCTCCTTGCCCGTAGTGTTTCTTCGGAGAAGTCTGATGTCAGCCTGATTGGTTTTCCTTTGAATGTTATCTGTTTCTTCCCTCTTGCCAGCTTCATTATTTTTTCCTTGTCCTGGATTCTTGGGAGCTTTACTATTATGTGTCTTGCTGTATTTTTCCTTTCGTCGTGGAAGTTTGGTGTTCTTCTTGCTTCTTGTATATCAATTTTCAGCTCCTTCTTCACATTTGGGAAGTTCTCTTCAATTATCTCTTTGAATATTTTCTCTGTTCCTACATCTCTCTCCTCTCCTTCTGGTATTCCTATAACTCTTATATTTCCTTTCCTCATGGAGTCAGATAGTTCCCGAAGTCTTTCTTCGTTCTTTTTCCTTCGTACTTCTCTTTCCTTTTCTGTTTTAGTTCTTTTTATTTCTGTGTCTTCAAGATTACTTATTCGTTCTTCCATTTCATCTATTCTGCTTTCATTGCTTTTCCCAGAATTCTTTAGTTCTTCCATTAATTCTTTGATCTCCTGCATTTCTTTTACTTCCCTCTTTAGGGACTCAATTTCTTTCTTCTGACCATTGTTTTCCCTCTCTAGGGACTCAATTTCATTCTTCTGATCGTTGATTATTTTTCCCTTATCATTGTTTTCCTTTATGACTTCTGTCAGTTTTTTAATCACGGCAATTTTAAATTCTCTTTCTGGAAGGCTCAGAAATTCTTCCAAGTTATTGTCGTTGCAATCTGGGGGCTGGCTTTCTTTTTGTGGTGTGCTTTTTCTCTGGAGAGTTGCTAGGTTGCGTGTGGTTCTTCTCCTCCCTACTGTCTGTTTTCTAATTTGCCGTATGCGTTGGGACACTGTGTTGTTGGGACTGGCCGGCATCTTGGGTGGGCTTCTCTGTTCCCCTCTGGTTCCTCCAGGAGTCATCTGTCAGTTTCAAGCAGTCTTTACTGGAGAAAGGTCCCTGTTCTAAAATGCCGATGTGGGGACACACTCCCCTGTGCGCCTGGTCTGCCCCGGCGGTGGGTTCCTGTTCCCCTCTGGGCTTGGACTGCAGGCCAGAGGGGGTCTGGCATGGGCGAACTTCCCCTGCTCACCTCTGGCTCCTGAGGAAGCCTTCTGCAGGTAGTCTTTACTGAAGAAATGTCCCTGTTCTAAAATGGTGATGTGGGACACACTCCCTGCGCGTCTGGTCTCAGGCACACTCTTCTGCATGCCTGGTCTGCCCCGGCTGTGGGTGCTCGCTCTCCCTGTGGGCTCAGACTACTTGTTCGGAAGGGCCCCGGTGTGGGCTAACTCCCCAGCTGGCCACTAGCTCCTTCAGGAGCCTCTGCTGGCTTCAAGTTGCTAGGTGGCGCCAGAGATCTCTCCTAGAGCCCTTGGGGAGCTGATTTTCCACCCCGTGGGTCAGGGAGCAGAGCGGGGATGGTAGGGTACACCTCAACGGCTTTGGGGTGCTGTGTCTGCCTTGTGCCCCACCGTCATGGGGAACGCACGCCCCTAATTTCGTGCCCCGGGTGTCAGTTCCAAAGCCCTCAGTTCTAGGACGCGTGCTGTAGCCCAGATCAGTGGCGCGGGAATGGCGCCTTTTGAATCCCGCTCCCCTGCCTGGGCGCCTTGTTCCTGCTCACTCAGGGAGGGCCTCCGCGTGTCTCCCCGCAAGCCTAGGTCGCAAGCTTACCGGGCTGCCGGGGCTGTGTGCTGGTGCTGGTCTCCTCCTGGGGGGCGGGGCTCTCTTTAATGGCGCCTGGAGCTCACCTCCGCGCGGATCCTGCAGGGTTCTCCACAGCTCCCGTTCACGGGGTGTGGTGGCTGCAATAGTTCCTTTCCACTCACAGACCCGCTTGCTGCGTCCTTTGTTCTTGTTGGCCGTTTTGGTTTGTTGTTTCCCTCCTCTCTGCCGGTTGGAGAGTGCCGACTTTGTGGGCGGGGGAGGGGAGCAGGGTTCTGCGCTTCCCTCCTTTCTGGTCCTCTTTTATGGCAACTTTCTTCTTTGGGCAGTTTGCTGGAGTCGTCCGTTTATCTTCCGTGTTCCAGTTCTCACTGGGACCTGCCGCTTTTCCTCCCTATTAACTTTTTTTAATGGGAGATCTTACTCGCAGCGTCTCCTCGCTGCCATGTTGCTCCGCCCCCCTGGTTTTTCTTTTTTAGTCTGCTAATATGTTACACTATATTGATTGATTTTGAAAGAGAAAACCCACTTTGTACTTTGGATATAAACGCTATTGAGTCAGGATGTATTATCTTTTTACATATATAGTTGAATTCAATTTGCTCAGACTTTAAGAGGTTTTAAGCTTTGTACATGAAAAAAATTGGTGATAGTTGGTTTTATTGTAGTGTCTTTGTCTTGTTCTTCTTTTAGAATAAGGATGGTCTTATAAAATAAATTGGGAAGTTTTTCAATTTTCTGTAAGAATTTGTGGAGAATTGGTAACATTTCTTTCTTAACTACTAGGATATCCCTGGTGACCTTGGGGTTAAGTCTTTGTGCTATCACCATTATGGCCTGAGTTCAATCCCTGGCCAGGGAGTTAAGTCACATATGGTGGATTAGACTTCTCCTGTCTTGCCTGCTGCTCCCCTTGGCAGTGCATTTCAATAAATCCACCTGTTTTATTCCCCACTCTGTCTCTGGTGAATCTTCTCATCCTCCGCACCTCTAGCCCACACCCCAGTTCTTCTATGCCAAAAAAAATTACTAGTTAGAATTCACTAGTGAAGTAGATGATGCCTACAGTTTTCTTTGTGGGCAAGTTATTAATTAAAAATTCAGTTGTTTTAATAGATAGCTGTTCAGGTTATTTATTTTTGAGTGAGATTTAGTGGTTTATAGCTTAAAGAAATTTTTATTTTTTATCTAGGTTTTTGAATTTATATGCATAAAATTGTTCATGTTATTTCCTTATTACCCATTTTATAACATGGAATCTATAATGATGTCACCTTTCTCATTAATGTCATTTTGTTTCTTCTCTTTCTTTGTGGCCAACCAGGTTAGAAGTTTATTGATTTTATTGATCTTCTCCAAAAAGTAGCTGATAATTTTATTGCTTTTTCTTTAATGTTTTCCTGTTTTATTTCATTTATTTCCACTCTGATAATTCTTACTTCCTTTCTTCTGACTTCTGTTTTTTTCTTCTTTTTTTCTAACTTTCAAGCTAAGTTAAATGTCTTTTAAATTTTAATTTCTAACATAAGCAATAAGTGCTATGGATTTCCTTGTAAGTTACTACTTTAGTTGAATTCCACAAATTTTGATATGTGCTGTTTTTATATTCATTCATTTCAAAATACTTTTTGATTTATCTTTTGATTTTTTTTTACTTCTACTCTACCCATTCTTTCATATTCTTGTTTAAATCCCTTACATTTGAGGTTTTACAGACTTCTTTCTGTTATTGATTTCTAATTTAGATCTATTGTGGTCAAAGAACATACTTTGTGTGAATTGAATATTTTAAAATTCATTGTGATGCTCAGTACAGTACCCACTGCTGAGGACACCAAGGTAGCAGACAAGGCATGCACAGGTCAGGTAAGACCACCTTTGACCTAGCATGGGTGGGAGGAACTATGCCCAGAGTGGAAACTGCTGCTGCCATTGATACCAACAGAGCAGCTAAAGCCCCTGAGGCAGCTGTACCCCAAGGCATCAACTGAATCCTAAGAGGCACCAGTAAGACCTGCCCTTAACTCAGTAGGTGGGATGAGCCATACCTTGTAGAAGATCTGCCATGGAAGGTGGGGGGCCTCAAAAACAATCGAACAAAAAATGGAGATGTGGAAAACTACAACAAACAGCAACATGCGTTCACAGGGGAATACCACACCACAGAAGGAGAACAGATCTCCAGAATCCAATCACAAAATTGTATAAGTTCTGTTCTGCCTATCAGGAACATAATTCAAAAGTACCACAATAAAGACATCGATGGAAATGAAAGAAAATTCAGAAAAACAAGTGAGTGTACTGAGACATAAAATCAATGAACAGAAGATCAAAATTGAAGCTCTCAATAAGAAAACAATGGAAATTTGGAATATAAAAAGAGCAATAGAGGAAATAAAAATTCAGGAGAAAACTATGGCAGTAGACGAGACCAAATGAAAGAGTGAATCAGGTACTTGAAGATGCAAATGAACAAAGAATCTGGAAGAAAAGGAAAGAGAGAAATGAAGTTAAAAATATGATGAAATACTCTGAGAAATATTCAACTCCATGAGGAAAAGCAATATAAGAATAATGGGCATACTAGAGGGGAAGAGAAAGAGAAAGGAAACATATTTAAGATAAAAAAACATGATTTTTTGAAATTAAAAAGATTTTTTTACATTATTTTAAACAATGTTTGCTTCCCCCCATGCCCTCAGGTGTAGTCCCCATAGAATTTCCTTCACCAATGCACCCGTGCACCATCACCTCAGTCCCCTGTGCTCCTCCCTCCCTCCCTCTGATCCCTCTCCCTCTTCCTCCCCTGCAGGATGTCTCTGATTTGTAATTGTCTGTTTTTGCTTTGTTGTGTTTTGCATTGTTATAATTTTTTCCCCTGATGTCTTGTTTGGTTCCTCTATGTTCCTCTTATAAGTGAAACCATCTGATATTTTTCTTTTTCCCTCTGGCTTATTTCACTGAGCATAATTCCTTCTAGTTCCATCCACATTGCTGCAAATGGCATGCATTTATCTTTTTTGATTACTGAATAATATTCCATTGTGTATATACACCACATCTTCCTGATGTAGTCATCTATTTTTGGGCATTTGGGTTGTTTCCAGGTTTCGCCTATTGTAAATAGTGCTGCAATAAACATAGGAGTTCAGGTGTTCCTTTGGATCAATGTTAAAAAACATGTTCAAAGAAATAACAGAAGAACTCTTAATGAACCTGGTTCAAAAAAATTGCAGTATCTTTTAAAGATATAGAACAAATATTAGTGAAATTCATATGGAACTGTAGAAGGCCCTGAATAGATAAAACAATCTTGACCAAAAAAAAAAAAAAAAAAAAAAAAGAGGAAAAACAGCTGTATTACACGTCCAGACTTTAATCTAAACCATAAAGTTATAATAATTAAAATAGTATAGTACCAAAACAAAACAGACACAAAGACCAGTGAAATAAAATCAAGACCCACATCTATATGGACAGTTAACCTATGACAAAAGAGATAAGAACATACATTGGATGAAGGAAAGCCTATTGGGAAAATTGGACTGCAACATGGAAAACAATGAAACTAGATAACTGCCTCACACTATATATAAAAGCCAACCCAAAATGGATAAAAAACTTAGAGGTAAGACCTGAAACCATAAATACATAAAGAAAACATAGGCAAAATGTTTAACAATATATGCTTCCGTGATGTCCTCATTGGTATGTCTCCAACAGCAAGAAAAGTGAAAGATAACATAAACAATTGGTATTACATTAAGCTGAAAAGGTTCTGCATGACTAATAAAACTGTCACCATGAAAAAAAGATACCATACTGAGTGGGCTAAAATATTCACACACCATACATCTGACAAGGGACTGATGTCCAAGATTTACAAAGAAGTCATACCAATCAACAAAAGGAAAAGAGCCCACTCAAAGAATGGGCAGAAGAACTAAATAGGCACTTCTCTAAAGAAGACATGCAGATATCCCAGGACACAGGAAAAAATGTTCATCAACACTCATGGTCAGAAATGCAAATCAAGCCCACAATGAGAAGCCACCCTACTCCTGTGAGAATGGCCCATATCAAAAAGACCAAAAATAAGAAGTACTGGTGAGGATGCAGAGTAAAAGGAATGCTTTCACATTGTTGGAAATGTAGATGAATCCAGCTCATATGGAAAGCAATATGGAATTTTCTCTAAAGATTAAAGATGGATCTGCCATATGACCCAATAATTCTACTCATAGGTATCTACCAGAAGAACACAAATATACTAATTCTAAGCAAAACTTGCACTCCCATGTTCATTGCAGTGCTATTCACAGTAGCTAAACTATGGAAACCTAAGCATCCACCAACAAATGAATGGATCAAATTGTAGTATATATACAAACTGGAATATCACTCAGCAGTTAACAAAGAAAATTTTATGCCATTTGCAGTAACATGGCTGGAACTGAAGGGGATTATGATATGCTAAGTAAGTCAGAAGGAGAAAGTGTTACCTCTCCTAAAAAAGAACTTATCTGGGCCTCCCCTGGTGGCGCAGTGGTTGAGCGCTGGGTTGTGAGGCTGCCCCCAGCCTCTGCAGAGCCAGTTTTATCCCCGGCCACCAGCGAGGGTCCCACAAAAACAAAACAAAACAAACAAAAAAACCTCATCTCTTAGCTTTATAATTAAAGTTAGAATTAACTTTAGAATTAAATCCTCAATACCTTGGATACTATTCATATTCTCTACATGTGCTACCAGACTACGTGTGATACACTTTATATTTGCTTGTTTTTTTGCTCGGTTTGTGCTTCCATTTACTAGAATTTTTTTTTAAAGATTTATTTTATTCATGCATACAAGAACCCGGGTACAGGCCAGATGCATGGAAGGGTGAGAGGATTCACCAGAGACAGAGCTGGGAGCAGAACAGGCAGATTGACTAAAATACACTGCTGAGGGTAGCAGCGGATGAGACAGGAGAGGCCTGCTGCACCATGTGGGAATCTCCCTGGCCGGCCGGGATCGAACCCGAGCTGCAGTGGCTGCGGACAGCTTCACAGAGCCCTGCTCAACTGCCTGCGCCACCAGGGGAAGCCCCTATTTACTAGATTTTAATTTTCAGGAAGGCATTACAGATTTCTCATTGTTTTGATTTCAAAGGATGTTACTTGGCTTATAGTAGGGGCTTAATAAATGTTGATTAAATAATCTTAATGTTTTCAGCTTTGTGTTTTTTTTCTTTGGAGCAAATGTTTGTTATAAGATCATAATATTGGTTTTTTTTTTTTTTTAAGTGCAGCCAGCCAGGGCTTTCTATTTAAAATTCATTATCAATTTATACTATTTTGACATTGTTAGAGTGTGTGATCTATATATTTTACCCCTTAAAATTTTGTTTTTTTGAAACTGATACTGGAATTAAAAAACAACAAAATTTCCAAAGTTTTATTTATTCCTGTTTCTAGTTCTTTTGGATGTGAAGTTAGATTGTTTATTTGTGACCTTTATTATTTATTGATGTGGGCCTATATTGACATACTTCCTTCTTAAGTCTATGGAAGAAACTAATCTTCACTCTGTGGAAAAAGACTATCCCACAAATTGAATGTATTATCAATGTGTGTTTCTTTTATTTAATCAATGTGTTAGTTATCTATTGCTGTATAATTAATCCCAAACCTTTGTCACTCAAAACAACTTCCTTCCTAATAATTAAGACTTCCTTCCTAATACTTAAAAGCAGTGCTTTTGCCACATCCCATTAGAAATCTCTTTTCATTTCTTCATTGACCCAGGAGTTATTGAAAAGTATTTTGTATATTTTCATATATTTTGATTCCTTCCAGGTTTCTTTTGGGGGATGATTTCTAGCTTTATACCATGCGATCACAAATGATGCTTAATATAATTTCATTTCTAATATTATATATATATTATAAGGTTTGTTTTGTGTCCTAGCATATGATCTGCCCATGAAATGTTCCAGGTGCACTTGAGAAGAATATGAATTCCTTTCTTTTGGGAGGAAAATCTCTGTTTACATCTGTTAAGTCTATCTGATCCATTAGTTCATTTAAGGCCATTATTTGCTTGCTTATTTTCTGTTTGGATGATATATTCATTGATGTATGTGGTGTGCTGATACTCCCTACTATTATTGTGTTGTTGTTAAAAGTGTTGCTTTAGATCTATTAATTTGTTTTATATTTATGGGTGCACCTGTGTTGGGTATGTAACTATTTTTTTCAAAGATTTGTTTTATTTATTTATGCATACAAGATCTGGGGTGTAGGCCAGAGGTGTGGGGGTGTGAGTGTGAGTGTGAGAAGGTTCACCAGAGACAGAGTAGGGAGCAGAACAGGCAAATTGACTGAAATACACTGCTGAGGGGAGCAGCAGGGAGGCAGGTGAGGTCTGCTGTGCCATGTGGGTTATCTCCCTGGCTAGGGATTGAACTCGTGCTGCAGTGGCTGCTGATAGCTTCATAGTGCTGATGCTTAACCCCTTGAGCCACCAGGGAGGCCCATGGGTATGTTGCTATTGATGATATATATTCTTGATGAATTGTCTCCCCGATCAGTTTTCTCTAAAGTCTACTTCTGCTTTAGACAAAACATTAGTAAGCATTGTAGAAGTAAATAGAGCTCATTATAAGTAGAAAGAACTAAGAAAACTTAATGGCTACCTTGATAGCAAGGGAAGAGAGAGAAAACTATAAATCTAGATACACAGATCAGAAGTCATCCATTTAGGTTCTTCACTGTAGGTCAATGTCCTTTGAGAGCATTATTTAATGTAATTTTGCAATATATGTTATTTGCATGTTTACACATTTTATGATATAGTAAATGACATAGATTACTCTGAACCATAAAGAAGGAATAATAGGGAACAATGAAAGAAAGTTTTAGCATAATTTGAAAATCTACATTTTGAGTTACCTCATTTTACAGGTGAATTTCTAGACAAGTATGAAACATACATTCCCATTGTGGCTTCATCTATGCAGTGTGCTCCCTACTTAGGTATCATTCCATTATGCTGTCATGGGTGCTTTCCCACTGCCTTCAGTTTTTTGGAATCCGATCAGGTGGAAAAACTGACTGGGTTTTGGAGGCTTTATTAATAGATAGGTCAAAAGATTCCATTAATCACAGACCTTTCCTCAATCTTTGCCCAAGTCTCATACTACAAAATAACCAGAATTTGTAAATACAGAAAAAAATTAAGGATTAAATAAAGTAACAATGTCAACCTAAGAAGAAAGAGCCTTTTAGCCAGAATATCCTTATTTCTGTAAAATGCCTCATTTTACAGATGAGAAACCATTTAGTAGAAGGACAGAACACAAACTCAAGTGTCTTGTCTCCCAGCTTCACTATTTTCATCACATTCATTGTACAGTTCTCTAGAGTTTCTATCTTTTATCAGACTAGAATTTGAAGAGTTACCTGTAACACTCATATTTTAGAACTATGGTGGGTTATGATTCAGAAAGTACATGAGAGCTAGTTTTTGATGCCACTTAGACAGACTATTTCCAATTCCATTAAATGAATGCAGCAACAACTCATTTGATAGTTATAATTTTCTCATGGATGTTCTTGCCACAGCAAGAAGGTCTTTATACCTCAGTTCAAGGTATTTTTTCCTAGTTAAATGATAGCTCAAATTTTAAATTTTGCGGGTGGTTTATTTTTATGTTGTCAGGAAAATATACAGGATTGAATACCCAGAGGACAATTGTGATTATTTTACCTTTACCTCTTAAATTTGGGGGGGCTAACTATATCTGAACTAGTGCTAGTAGTTTTAGGGGAAGGATAATAATGTGTTATGTGTTCATGTATTTATCTCTTTAATTATAGAGCATTATATATATATATATATCACCTTTATATGTATCACCTTTTTGATGAGTTTGCCACTGATTTGAGAAATTTTAGACTATGGCAATTTCCCTTCTTAAAAAAATTAAATTTCCTCCAAATGTGATTATAATTAGATTAAGTTGCATAACTGAAATAAAATACTAGCTTATATGGACAGGCTCTTTCTAGATGTTTTAAAAACATTTGACTTTTTCTTTATATCATAGTACTGTATTATGTCCCCATATTTGGATATTTGTTGGATATTTGTTGAAACCCAAGGAATTTTAAGAGTTAATATTTAGTTTGAACATTTTCCCCAACCAATAAAATTCCTTTCATTTTCCTGTGCATACTATGATTACTCTGAGCTCAGCCTGTCTACTAATTGAGTACTTATTTAAATGGTGAAATGACTTCTTAATAACTTCTTTAATTATTTATCTATTTAACAGAGTTTAATCTTCTTGTCTAGAAAACAGTGACATAAAAACTGTAAGTGTGTGAGTGTTGGCATTATTGCTAGTTAATGATAATAACCTGGAATCTCTAGTAATGTTTTCCTATTTGTACTTAACTTGTTTTATTTGCCTTTGTATTACCTCAGTTCAAAACTCAGAGCTTTGACATGTTGAAATAAGCCATCTAAAACCACTAAAAGAACAGCTTAGCCTCAGACTCATTTATTTTGAATTAGGCAAGGTTGGCACCATCTCTGCTTAGATGAATGGCTTTTGACTAAATTGTGTTCTCCTCAGTAGGAAACAGCTTTTTTTCCCCCCTCTCTGAACAAACACTGTCACTTTTATTACCGATCATTAATGGTTAGACATGAAGCTGGTTGTTCTCTTAATGTTACACTAGTGATTGCATATTCATTTACTATATGCACATAACAAATAGGATCTGTGTCTGGTCTACTTGTGATCATTTTCAGATAACAATCTGCAGTCAGATTGTTCCTGAACTCTGACCCTATGATATTGCTTGTGTGGTGTCATCCTGTTTGTTAATTCATTCCTTGATTACATAGCTCTTAAGCTGAAAGCATTTTCATCATACTCTGTAACAAATTCCCAGTATCCTTATAATCTAAGCCTCATATATCTACCTTCTTCAGAGTCATTTTGGTAGTGCTACACCAGCATATAACAATACAGTAACATAGTTCCAAAACAGGATAGGGGAAGGAAATGATGGGCTATCTTTGTTCTTTGGGCTCCAAAAACTTGGCAGATGAGGGGGTGCTATGCCCATTAAATATGTTCACAGCCAAGTGTTTTTAGAATGTTGGAATTTTCTTTTTTGGAGTTCTTCATACTGTGGATCCATTGCAAAGCTGATAAAACAGATTTCCTGTAAGAGAGTCAACACAAAAATAGTCTGTAAGAATGCACGCCACCATCTGTGTTTTCTTATCTAGAAATTTTATCCTTGTCTCAGATTGACTTTCAAATTAATATGCTTATAAATATTAATTGGGAAAAAATAAGTAAAAGTGTAAAGTGTGTCTGTGAATATTTTATGTATATAATATGCATACATATATATACTTGATACATACACAGTTTTGGATGAGAATTTCTTGTGTCTTGGCAGATGTATTCAAGTTGAGACTTCCTTTTGAAAAATGTATTAATCTAAGTACATATAAGAGTTTAAAAAATATTCTTTTTTGTGATAGCAGTTTCATAAGTCAAAGGTTAGTAATGGAGACACACATCAACTATTGCATCCTTTGTGACTCAGAATAGCACTTAGAAATGCATTTGCTTCTGGATAATGTATGAATGTGTACATGATATACGGCTACCATCTATTAGAACAACTAGAGGGAGAAATTATTTATTAGTTCAAGAAGAAAAAGTGGGGCTGAAATGGCATAAGGAAAAAACTTTATGTGACTAAAATAAACTAATATTTGAAAGCAATTAAGTATGATTACATTTGGTCAAAGTTGCTGTTCTAGTAAAAGTAGTATCTCCTTTTTAAAAAACCTTTTTTTGAGGTGAAAAATAAGTAGCAATCTACCCCCATTGTCTCTTTGGTTTAATTTATTGACATTGAAGGTCTATGCCTGGAGAAGGTCTCTTGCAAACCTAAGCACTTGTTATGAATTTTCCTGTGTGTTTTTATAATTAAAATAGTTTTTTTTAATAATATTTGTATGAGGGAAGTATTTGAAAATTAAGTTTGATAATATCTTGGTTCTTCCTTTACAAAGCTTCATTTCCTGCACTGTGCAAAATACTTTTAATTGGACAACTTAGGAAAAATGATTCTGGGAGCAATGGAGCGAAACAATGATATTAGAAGAATATCCACAGAGTTGCTTTTAGTTGTTTACATGGAAGCAATTAAACCATATTAGAGGTTAATTGTTTCCCCCTTTCTTTCCACCTACTATTATGGCTTAATGACCAGTTAGCCTGTGAGCAGACTTAGCACCAGCACTTCCCTAATACTGTGGGAGTGTCCGGAAGGACTACTCTTTGAAAGGAATGCTTCCCTATTTGCATAGAATCCTTTTAAAAGGGGGCATAAAACTTTCATTTCTTAATTCTACAATTAGGAGTCTAAAGAGACAACAGAAGAAACTCAACACACCCCAGTCTTAAGGTGACTAGTTAAGTCACTTGTTAAGAAAAAGTTTAGAGGGAAGGGATGTACTGAAAGGAAAACCTAGAGTACTTGAAGGGGAGAAGAGGTCACAGTGGAGAAGGTGTGCTAACAGGGAGTCTGAGCTACCCTATGTAGTGGCAGGAAGAGGACAGTGCAGGTTTTCTATGACCTGAGAGTCCTGGAGCCCTTGGTGGTTTTTTCAGGCTTTTATTGGGATTTTACCAGGTACACAGCAGACATGTGTGCTGGGGATGGGGCGGCCGGGAGGCTAGACTCAGGCGAATCTTCACTCTTTCTGTGCTCTCCTGCAGTCTCTCATGGTCTCCTTTTCTGTCTTCTGCTTCTCTTTCATTCTTCTCGTTCTCCTGCTCCCTCGCTTATTCTCTTCTGCTCTTATAAGCCCCATCTCAGCCCAGGTGAACCCACCTATGTAGGCCCACACCCCACTCCAGCTGCCCACCATCAGGCATGCATTCAGGACCACAGGGATCCATCATCAACGCTAACGGCTGGAGGGCAAAAAAGCCTAATAATCACTTACCCTACACCCTGAGAGTGTTTATTGATTTGTAATTTCTAATATATATTCTCTGGTGCACCACATCTACATACACCTTGGAGACAGCAGTTTGACATCAGTGGTAAGAAATGTCTCCTACATAGGTATGTCGCAGTCTGCAGAATAGCTCAAGGTGCATCTGGGGCAGAAATTGGAGCATTAGCCAGAACTTGGTCCTTGATCTGCTTTAAGACATGCCTTTTGCTTCTGCTGTGTTCTTCTTGAATTACTTCATACCTAATCTTCATTTTGATATATGTGGTCATATTATGGCAACGGTCTCCAGCCTGGCTATGCATTGGAATCACCTGAAGAGGCTTTAGAAATGCTTATGTTTGGGTCCACTCCTGACTTCTTGAATCATGGTTTCTACTGATGGTCCTGGGCTTCGTTTCTTTTGAAAACTCTCCGTGGGAACTGCCCTGGTGGCTCAGCGGTTGAGCACTGGGCTGCGAAGCTGTCCGCAGCCTCTGCAGTGCCGGTTCGATCCCCGGCCACCAGTGAGGGTCCCACATGGAGCGCAGACCTCTTCTGCCGCGCCTGCTTTTCCCCTCAGCAGTGTATTTCTTCGTCAGTCTGCCTGTTCTGTTTCTGGCTCTGGTGAATTCTCTCACCCTCCCGCACTTCTGACTGTACCCAGTGCTTGTATAAATAAATAAATAAATAAATCTTTAAAAAAAATTAATAACATTAAAGAATTATTTTCTTGGTTACTGAAAGGAAAAAAAAGCATATTAACATCTTGAAATGATGCCTGAGAAAGGAATTTTTGTATTTAAAACTATTAAACTTTGTTTTTAAATTAGGACGTTATATTAAAGAAAATTAGCAGCTAACTGTTAACTGACTATAGAAAAACTAAACATTTACTTTTATGTTAATATATTATAAGGAGATTTATAGTTAATAGTTTTATTTTTTTAAAGATTTATTTATTTATACAAGAACCAGATACAGGCCAGATGCGCGGGAGGGTGAGAGGATTCACCAGAGACAGGGCAGGGAACAGAACAGGCAGACTGACGAAATACACTGCTGAGGGGAGCAGCGGGCGAGACAGGAGAGGTCTGCCATGCCATGTGGGACCCTCGCTGGCCGGCTGGGATCAAACGGGCACTGCAGAGGCTGTGGACAGCTTCACAGCACTGTGCTCAACCGCCTGCGCCACCAGGGGAGGTCCTTTAATAGTTTTAAAGGGAGTAACAATTTTATGTTTTGACTAGCTAAAGATGCTTTAGGTTGAATTAATTGAATATTGGCCGTAATGAAGGCTGTCATAAAACTTGGTATTTCACTTTATGAATATGATGTACACAGACTAATGTGTCTAAGTGAGATTATTAGATGAAAGAGTGTATGTCCAGGAAAACTTGCTAGCAAATTTATTTAAAGTTTCTTTTATTATTACTGCTAGTCAAATTATCTTCAGGGAAAAAAAGTTTAAAAATAATAATCCTGCAATTTTGTATTTAAAATATAAAAATTTTAAATATTTTAAATATAAGTAAATGTATATTGTGAAAATACCTATTATTGTATAATGTTAAATTTAACTACTAACATCAGCATAAAGTATTTATGAGATGATATTTGACATAGTGTAATGAGGTAATGTGGACAGGGAATAAATATCCTTACAATTTTAGGTAAACCAAAAAAAAAAAAAATCTAAATATGTGTAATGATGAATGAATTCCTTGTGGAGATCCACATGTAGCCATATTCCCTTTATGGGATGACTTATTACATCAGAACTGGATGCGAGGTTAGAAAATCTGCAAGTCTTTTTTTTTTTTTTTTAAAGATTTATTTATGCACACAAGAACTGGGTGTAGAGGCAGGAATGGGCACTGAGCAGGATTTCTATGATCCCATGCAGATGGGGTAAAGGAGGAGAGAGTCCTGGAGCTCTCAGTGGCTTTTGTAGGCTCTTTATTGGGATTTACCAGGCACATGGCAGGCAGAGGTGCTGGGGGCCGGGAGACTGGCAGGCCTCCCGGCCCCCAGCAAGTCTTCACTCTTTCTGGGCTCTGGTGTTCTCTGGTGGTCTCTGCTCTCTGCTTTTCCATTCATTCTGCTTCTCTCTTGGTGTCTGCTGGCATCCCCGTGATGCCGCCCTTATAAACTCAGTCTCTCAGCCCAGGTGTACTCACTTCAGGTGCCCGGCATCAGGCATGCATTCAGGACCACAGGGTTCCCTCATCTATTCTAATGGCGGGAGGGCAGGAAAGCCTGATACTTTTTCCTTACCCTACCCTGGGGTACAGGCTAGAGGTATGGGGGGTGGTGGTGAAAGCATTCACCAGAGACAGAGTGGGGAATGGAACAGGCAGATTGACTGAAGTACACTGCTGAGAGGAGCAGCAGGCAAGTGAGGCGAGGTCTGCTGTGCCATATGGGTAGCTCCCTGGCAGGCAGGGATTGAACTGCTGCTGCAGTGGCTGCGGATAGCTTCATAGGTTGCTTTGCATCTTAACCCCTTGTGCCACCAGGGAGGCCCTGAGAATCTGTAAGTCTTATGATTCCTCCTAGTAAAAAGAAGTGGAAAAGAGGGGAAAGGGAGAATAATAGGGTGAGTGTGAAGAAATGCAGGCCTAATTGAGAACTGGCAAGATACTGTCAAAAGGGTAACTCTTGATTCAGGCAACTGTTGGGTCATGCAACACCACACTGATAAAGACACAGGAGTTGTGGAGCAGGCTGCACAAGGCAGTATGCTGCTGAGAGCAAGGTCCTGGCTGTTTTTATTGATAGAATAATCATAGAGCATCAGCTACATACGTTAGGACGACAAGGAGAAAAGGGTGGGTGAAACTCAGGAATGTCGTCTAGGGCTTGGGGACACAAGTCTGCTGACCATGTTATCAGCTTGATGACCAAGTGTTGTAATCGAAACTAGACCCCAGAACCCCAGACCACGGTCTTAATCTTATCAACAAGTTATTCTACTGATCAGCTTCTGGGGTACCTTGTCATACATTGGTCCTCGGCCACCCGGGCATTCCCAGTCATACCTCATGATGTGTAAGTTGGGAGTAAGTTTATGCATCTGTCCTCAGCCCCCCAAGTGTTCCTGGTCATACCTCAAGTGATCAAGCTTTCTGCTCTTGATTGATATGAAACGTGCCTTGTAAGATTTGGCTCGTATGACTGTGACTGAATAGTTCTAACCTTTGTATAGGAATGCAGAACTGCAGGTAACCATAATGGTGGCTGAGCAGGCCACTTAAGTCTAGCAGACCCACATGTCCCCCCTTTTTTATTTTATTTAAAGAGGAGGAAAGATGAGCAAAGGGGGAGTAGGATGGACTTCCAGGTGGACGATAGGCCAGGTGAAGCGTCCTCATTGCTCGTTCTTGTCTTCTGACTTGTATCCGGTGATAGCATGAGCATCCTATTAAAAAGAGGATAACAGCAAGAAAAATAACGAGCAGCAATCGGATAAGTGATTGTAGGGATAGGCTAGTCAGCCAATTTTTTGGATTTGCAAGGGACGAAAAAGCCAAAAGGCCTTCGATGGTTTCTTGAGATGTTTGCCTTTTAAACTTGTCCAACTGGATTGACAATTGTTCTTGCAGATCATCAACGGAGGAAGCCAGTGGACAAAGTATTTTCATTTGGAGCTCAAGTTGGGGAATCCAGTGTTATCAAATCCAGGATGGGGAGGACACAGAAACCACAAATTGCCAGGCCAGACTTCACAGATGGAAATCTAGGATGTTGGGAAATGACTGGTAGCATAAGACAGGATGTGAGAAACAGAGGCAAAAAAAGAAAAAGAAAAAAAAAAACAAAAAAACAAAACCAGGAAGTGAGAAACAATGTGGGGAGAAGTCTTCCTATGGAAGTGGTGGAGGTGGGAGGCAGGAACCTCATAGGGATTGATTCGTTCTTTCCCAGAAGGAGTTAGATTGCCTTTTCCCAGTATGTCAGTATGTGTCACCAGGATAGGAGGAACTAAGGTCAATCAAGGTCCCGTATGCCTCTGAAGAAACTGTTAGGATTACCTATATTTAGGGTTATCTTCAGAAATAATTTTTTTACTGGAGAAATCTATCTTAAGGTAGGGCAAACATCTAGAAGCAAGGCTTTGTGATATAGGCTTCATATATTCTCATCATGTGAAACTTCCCTTCTTTCTCCTTGATGCCCCAGTTCTTTTAGTATAGGATATAAACCCCTTGTGTGCTCCACTTACTTTAGAATTTACATTCATGTAAACTCTCCATATGTACATTAGTAAATGAATTCTTTTCCTTCTAGTAAACTCTCTGCTATCAATTTGTTTATTAATTCAGCCTCAGGAGAACCTAGGGGGTGGGGGGATTTTCCCATGTTCTGGCAATCTTTATGGGGAAAAGAATGCCCAACAAAGGACAGTGGTTGAACAAGTATCCTGCACCCAGACCAATGAATGGAAGCAAACAAGGTGCCTGTGAGTGGGCATAATGTCTTAGAGGTGCACAGGGTGGACTCCTCATGATTAGATAACAGATATCCAGCTGAATTGCTGGACAGACAGGCAGTGAATGAAGATAGTTCTGACACATTCTGTAACATCTGGTTCTTAGTTCATGGCTTAAGTTGCTTTTTGCAGTTTCACATGATGGGCAGCTTTACCCAAGGCTGCTCAGTCTTCTAACAGGCCAAACTATTTCTCAAATTGCAGATTGCCACATGAAATTCATGCACATTGTGTTCTCCAGATTTTCATAGACATGACTTCTTTGAAGAGAGAATGAAAGCGCTCACTCCAGCCCCATTTTTGGTAACAAATTAAAGGGGCTCATGAGAGGCATGAAACCAAAAAGTGAGAATGTTTCTTCAACACAATTTATGAAGTAATTGCAATGTGTTAACCCTGAGCCTATAATTGTGAGCAAAAAGATGTAGTTTATGGCCCCTACCGAATTTTAAATCTAAGAGAGAGAGAGAGAGAGAGAGTTATCAAATAATCAAGAATATAAAGTTATTATTCATGGTAATTGGCACCAGAAAAAGTGACCTCAAATATGAATATATATTGAAATGGGGATTAAAATGTAATAGCCAACAGTAAGGTTATTATTTTTCTATTGCTGTGTAACAAGTTATCACACACTTAGCAGTTTAAATCAATACTTACACAATATTTCACACTTTCTGTGGGTTTAGAGTCTGGGCAGATTTTCAATAGGTCTTTTCCTCTTTCTCACCAGGCATCACATGGGACTGTGATCTCAGCTGGAGCTGGGATCCTCTTCCCAGCTCATTAGTTATTAGCAAAATTTAGTTCTTAGACTATGAGTCCTGCTTTCTTGATAGTCATCAATGGGGTGCCATTCAAAGTCCCTTCAGACCACTCTCTGTTGCTGCCTCGCAAACCTCTTACAAAATTGCTTCTGGCATACTGTGTACCAGAAATTGGGAGGACAATCCTATCATTTTCAGGCACAGTTACATAAAGCAGGGGGATGGAATATTGGGGCTGTCTTATAATTCAGTCTACCACTGTGGGAAAAAGAGTGATTGGAACTTTTTTTTTAAAGATTTATTTTTATTTATTTATACAAGCACTGGGTACAGTCAGAAGCACGGGAGGGTGAGAGAATTCACCAGAGCCAGAGCAGGGAGCAGAGCAAGCAGAAGGACCGAAGTACACTGCTGAGGGGAGCAGCGGGCGGCAGGAGAGGTCTGGGACCCTCCTCTGGTGGCCGGGGAGCAGCTGGGGATCGAACCGGCATCGCAGAGGCCGCGGGCAGCTTCGCAACCCAGCGCTCAACCACTGCGCCACCGGGAAGGCCCTTTATCAATTTTCTTAAGGACTAATTTTCCCAGTGGATGTATTCTTGATAAATAGCCATCATTGACCTGTATGCCAGGTCAGGCATAGTGTTAAAAAAATGGAATATTTGGGGCACATTTTTTCCTTATTCTGCAGTCATGAAGACTCAGATAATGATTGCTTTTATAAATGATTTTTCTTGTATTCTTTGTAATTTTATGCTTCTCACTAAATCATATATTTTGAAGTTATTAAATATTTTACAAAAATATATTTTTAATACCTTTGTAGTATAAATATATCTTTTTGTAAGATCACATGTTTTTATTTATTTAACTTGGACCTTTCTGCAAGTTAGTGGGTGTGTGTCTTGAGATAACCAAGCCTTTACTCTTTTTTTTTTTTAAGATTTATTTACTTATGCATATAAGAACTGAGGTAGAAGCTAGAGGTGAGGGGGGTGAGAGGATTCACCAGAGACAGAGTGGGGAACAGAACAGGCAGACTGACTGAAATACACTGCTGAGGGGCGTAGCAAGTGAGACAGGAAAGGTCTGCCGCACCACGTGGGTAGCTCCTTGGCCGGCTGGGCATCAAACGTGCTGCAGAAGTCGAGGATAGTTTCATAGTGCTGAGACTTAACCCCTTGCACCACGAGGAAGGCCCCCCATCTGCCTTTACTCTTTCCAATAAATACCATTTGTTGATTTCCTCTACCAGTTTGTGTAGCTGTGTTTTCATGTACAAAATTTTATGTGCTATAACATAGACAGAGTTTTGTATTTTGGTATCTGTTTAATTAATTTGACAGTTGTTATTATAGCACTATGTTTCAGATTGACTATTGAATTGTTGTTGCTTTACAATACATCTTATGATCTAGTAGGACAATTCCATTCTGGGGTTTTTATTTAAAAAATTCTATTTGCTATTTTTATTTATCCAGTCTTTCAAAAGAACTTTCAAATTCATTTATTAGGTTATGAAATAATTCTGCTGTTTATATTACAATTGAGAAAAGGACAGAATAAAAATAATTATATCAGAAAATGAATTTTTATAAAGGGATTCATTTATTAAAATATTTGAATGGTTTCAGAGTATCAAACACTGTGTTCTAGGTGTTTTTGGAGGATCAGTGATGAAAAGGCAGTGTCTGCTCTCAAGGAAATTTTAGCTAATGGGGTAACTGACACATAAATAGTTAAAACAGAATAATGCTGAAATTTTGGTATATGTAAAGTGCACTGGGAACATGAGGATGGAATGTCCAAGTCTTCTCAGAACATTCAAGGTAGTTTCTCTGTGGGGTGTTGAATTCTGTCCTGAAGGAGAGTTAAAATTTCTAGGTAGATAAATGAGGAAAGGGCATAGCAGAGAGAGACTCTGAACTGAGTAGCATGAGTAATACCAAGGCATGAGGCTGCAGAGGCAAATGAGCATCAGGTAATGAAAGCTTTTACTTGCTGTAAAGGATTTTTTTCTGTCTAGGTCACTATTTTTCCCCCTCATGTCCTATTCTTGATCTTCATTGTATTCCCTGATTCTTTGGTCTTTGGGATTCTTTTAACTGTGAGTATGTTATCTTCTTACTTCTCTTGTTTGATCTTTTTAGTCTTTGTTTCCAACTTGTCTGAAGTTTAGTACATTCTGCTCCTTTATTTCTTGGGGCCCTTGAGTCTGGCCTGGACATCCTGAAATTCTCCAGGAAGTAAGAGAGTCACATGCATGACAACGAGAGGATTCTTTTTTTTTTTTTTTTTAAAGATTTATTTATTTATTTATACAAGCACTGGGTACAGTCAGAAGTGCAGGAGGGAGAGAATTCACCAGAGTCAGAGCAGAGAGCAGAGCAGGCAGAAGGACCGAAGTACACTGCTGAGGGGAGCAGTGGGTGGCAGGAGAGGTCTGCACGCCATGTGGGACCCTCCTCCAGTGGCCGGGGAGCAGCTAGGAATCGAACCAGCACTGCAGAGGCTGCGGGCAGCTTCGCAACCCAGTGCTCAACCACTGGGAGGCCCCTAGAGGATTCTTTCTTTATGGAGAAAGTTTATTACCTGTGAACATGTGGTTTTACTATACAATGTATTGGTCAGATCATGTGAGTGTGACATCTCAATATTCATTTCTGGCCCCATTTTCTATTCTTGGGTAATTTTCTTGTCTCCATTCAGGAAATACTTTTTTTTTTTTTGCTGGAATATATCAGAGCACATAAACACAACTACCTCTCATAATAACTGAGCAACAAAGATCACCAAACATTCTTATAACAAAATTATGATATCCAATTTATTTTCCTCCAATATTAGATAATTGGAATATTTGAATATTCTCTCCCCCCGCCTTTTTATTTTTGGACCCTTCACCACTGAATTTTGCTAATTTTCCACTTTGGTCTTTAGAATTTATCTTCTAGAAGAAGGACTATATGCATTCTATATATAATTAGGACCATGTTTTGAAAATTGATTTTTTTTTGAAATTTATGTCTAATTATCCTTCTTTGTCACTTTGTATAAAACCTGGGACATTTATTAACTACTTTACCATGAAATTCTCTTTTAGCATTTCCAAAGAGTTTCTTGACTAGAACACTGAGTAGACTTTAAGAGGGATAAGTTAGTAAATTTAATAAAATGTAGCTGAGATATGAATATCTGTGTGCTATAAAGGATCACAGATTATTCTTCCTTATAAAATCAAAGTTCTAAAATCATGTAGCTTTTTGATAAAGGCTTTCCAGACTTCTCGTTTCTTGATGGGGTTAAGGTATAAAATATATTTGAAAAATAATATGAACAGGAACAGAATTATAAAAACTTCTATTTCTTTTCAGTAGAAGCCAAGAGAAAAACCAAGTATCTTAGTCTCAGCTCAGATGCAACATTAGGGATTGATGTACTCTCAGTGCTATAGAATTCTTTTTGTCAGATCACATAACAATGGTTAACAATCTGAAAGGTAGTTGGAAATAAAACTTCTATTAGAAGCATTGCAGTATTCTGGAAAGAACATTTTGTTCATAATGAGATGTTTTAGGCTGTAGTTTTGTCTGTGTAACCTTGGAAAAGTTTGTTGGCATATCTGGGCCATTCTCTTCTATTTCAAACAACAGAAATATATTTGCTCACAGTTCTAGAAGCAAAGCTCAAAATCAAGGTTTGGTTTCTTCTGATTCTCTAAGGGCAAATCTATTATGTGACTCTCTTAGTTTCCACTGACTGTTGGCAATTCTTTAAATACTTTTTTTTCACTGAAGTAACATTGTAATATAACACTCTACAAGTTTCAGATGTGCATCATTAAGAATCAACATGTGTATCTACTACATTAAGCTTACCACTAAAAGTCTAGTTCTGGCCTTTACCATATAATTGATGCTTTTTAAAAAATTTTACTTTATTTTATGTATTTTTTACATCATTTTTCATTTTTGCACAATGTATGCATTTTCATCTTGGTTATAGTCCCCATACAATTCCCACCCCTCTTACTTTGATCCTAATCCCTTCTCCCCTTTTCCCCCCGCCCCTGTAGTGTGTCTCTGGTTTATAGTTGCTTGTTGATTTTGATTTTTACTTTATTATAATTAGTCTTTTTCCTGGTCCCTTATTTAGGTTTTCTAAATTCCTGCTATGAGTGAGACCATCCGGTCTTTTTCTTTTTCTTTCTGGTTTATTTCGCTGAGCAACACTAATAATAAAGGACTGATCACAAAAATCTACAAAGAGCTGAAGAGACTCAACAACAACAAAGAAAATAATCCAGTCAAACAATGGGCAGAAGAGCTAAAAAGGAACTTCTCCAAAGAGGAAGTGCAAATGGCCAACCGGCATATGAAAAAATGTTCAGCAACAATTGATGCTTTTTACTGATTTACTCACACCCTTTTCCCTTCCCTTCTGGTAACCACTAATTGTGCCTATACTCAGTTGTTTTATTTAGTTAATCTGTTTGTTTGTTTTCTCTATATACCACATAGGAGGAAAATATTATGGTGTTTGTCTTTCTTTGAGCAAAATGTCCTCTAGTTCCATACATGTTGTTGCAATATAGGATTTCACTTTTTTTTTTTTTTAATAGCTGAGTGGTGTCCCATTTTGCAGATGTGGCGCATCCTTATCCATGCATCTGTAGTGGGTGCTTAGGCTGTCTTTGGGCCTTTCCTTTGCACCATGAAAAAAGAAATTACACTGGATGATCCCTGCAGAGTTTTTAAAGTTACATAAACATATCCCAGATATAAAAGGACATGGTGGTGTTGGGAGATGCCAGCCCCAGAGAGAAAAACACAAGGAATATAGTGGAAATATATCCCCTAACTTACAGCTGACATAGATAATATGACATTTAAAAGAGATTGCCTTTTGTCCTTGAGGTTCATTTTGAAGATGAAATATTTTTCCTCTTAAATTCTATTTTTTTCAGTTCCTCAACCTTCCTAGATTTTATACTAAGAATGATTTTATACTATCCTACACTAATTTTTATATCTCTACTTTTGCTAATGATAGGAGGCATGCTATTTTTTTCATCATTAATACCCAGCTTTTGTTAAAATGCTAATTATTAGTGCTGAGCTGTGGTTATTAGGGCAAACCCTTCTGCAACAAAATACCCAGCTATGTGATTGGAATAAATTGTTAAGCAGTGGGAATAATGACCATATGATGACTCCCACAGTATTATCAAAAATAAAAAAAAGTAAACAATTTAAGACTATAAATACTTGGCTATCAAGGGGGCAATTAGTTAAATAAATTTGAATGTATTTATTCACTTGTAAGGGCAATACCATACTGGTACATCATTTTTCTACTTGCTTAACATTTTCTAATTTAAGATGGAGGCCAAACAATATCTTGCTGCAATGTCACAGTGTATAATTATTGGACTGCCAGCAGCAATTTTTAAAGCAAAATTCACACTATCTCTGTGACTAGTGTCATACATTGCTAGTTTGAATTAGTTTGTGAAAGTTATTTATACACCAGACACTTTAAATTAATGAGAGATAGCATTCCATTAATAAATGAGGCCTGGAAATTTATGTTGGCAAGGGTGATATAGCTACAAATAGGTATGTCAAGCAAAGCTAAAATATTTAGATTCCTATTTTTTGTGACAAATCACTTATAAATTATTTTCACCCATGCATATATGTATGTATACACTCCACATGCTGAGCATAGGACCTGAAACTCAGCTTCCAATTTCCACTGGAAATCAAGTAGCATGATTGAGACTTAGCTTCCCAAGTCCAAACCAAGTCAATTCTGTCAGTGTCTCCCATTCTCAACTTCTGACTCCATTTTACCTTAACAGTTTTCAGTAACATTTGACTGGTGGCTTTGTGGTTTCCCTCCCTGTAAGGACTGGAATAGACACGGTGCAGGTTTTCTGATCCCATGCAGACCAGGTAAAGGAGGAGTCAGAGTCCTCAATGGTTTTTTGCAGGTCTTTTATTGGGGTTCACCAGGCATATGGCAGGCAGGGATGCTGGGGGGCCGGAGGCTGGCAGTCCTCCCAGCCCCCAGCAAATCCTCACTCTATCTGGGCTCTCTGGCGTTCTCTGCTTCTCTCTCGGCTTCTCTTTCAGCTTCTGCTGCTGCTGGCGTCCCCGTGACGCTGCCCTTAAAAAGCACAGTCTTAGCTCAGCTGAATCCCATCGACCTATGCCCACACCCTATTTCAGGTGCCCGCCATCAGGCATGCACTCAGGACAAGGATCCATCACCTATCCTGATGGCGGGAGGGCAGAAAAGCCTGACATTTTCTTTACCCTACACTCCCCTATATATCTTAAGCAACATATGAAGTGACAATATATGAAGTGACAAAAGTAATCCTAATATCCTTACTGCAGGGCAAGCGGACAGGCAGGGGGTGCTGGGAGGCTTGGGAGGCAGGCAGGCTACCAAGTCCCCCAGCCCCCTACTAATCTTTATATACTTTCTTTTCTCTGGGCTCTCTCTAGCCTTCTCTTACGGTCTTGTCTCTTCTGTAGCCAGAGGACTAGCCATTGGTCCTCTCATAGCCATCCTCTGTCTGAGTGACGCTGTCCTTATAGCCCTGGTCTCTAGGCTCAGGTGTGCACACTTCCACCTGCCCATACCCATACTCCACACATCCACAATCAGGCATGTATGCCCTGTGCCTGCACTCCCAAGCACCTTCTGCATAAACACCATCAAGGCTGCAGGTGATAGCCACAGAGGCCAATGGCTCAAAAAGCTTGATTAATTCACTTACTCTACACCTACCATCTACTGTATTATCTTATTTATATTTTCCCTCCTTAGGAGAGTTGTAGCCAAGATAAGAGTAGGTTTCTTTGTCAAGAATCCAAACAGTAAAGTGAAGGTATGTGGCATCCTGGCCACAGGCAGGGCTTAGACAAGATGCACAGTCAAGAGACCGAGATCTGGAAAGAGCACGTTTATAATAGATCTGAAGATAAATTAAGGCTTGTTTGGAAGCAGGAGCTACAGATAAGGAAGAATGGGATTTTATTTTGCAGGCAGAATCTGAGTGGAAATTTGGAAAAATAAAATCAAGCCTGGAGGTTTCAGTCAGCATCACAGTATCAGGTAACACCTCCAAGGGCAGGTGTTTGCACGGATAGCTTCCTCTGGCAATTCTTGGCCCACTGATTACAGGTTTCTTAACATACTGGTTAAGGCACCACACTGAAGTAGATTTGAAGTGGATCATAATTAGTGAATGCTTCTTTGTATGCAATTTAGAAGCGCAATGGTCTTTATTTTTAAAAAAATTTAAATTTTATTTTATATATATTTTTACATCATTTTCATTTTTGCACAATGTATGCATTTTCATCTTGGTTATAGTCCCTATACAATTCCCACCCACCTTGTTTTGATCCTATTCCCTTCTCTCCTCCTTGTATTGTGTCTCTGGTTTATAGTTGTTAGTTGATTTTGATTTTTACTGTATTATAATTAGTCTTTTTCCTAGTCCTTTATTTAGGTTTTCTAAATTCCTGCTATGAATGAGACTATCTGGTATTTTTCTTTTTCTTTCTGGATTATTTTGCTGAGCATGATCCCTTCCAGCTCCATCCATGTTGCTGCAAATTGCATGAGTTTATCTTTTTGATTTCTAAATAATATTCTGTAGGGTAAGTGATTATCAGGCTTTTCTGCCCTCCTGCCATTAGGATTGATGATGGATCCTTGAGGTCCTGAATGCATGCCTGATGGTGGGCACCTGGAATAGGGTGTGGGCATATGTAGATGGGATTCACCTGGGCTAAGACTGGGCTTATAAGGGCAGAGTCACAGGGACACCAGCATAACCATGAGAGCAGCAGAGAACAAGGCCACCAGAGAACACTGGAGAGTCCTGGTAGAGTGAAGACTTGCTGGGGGCTGGGAGGCCTGCCAGCCTCCCAGCACCCCCGGGACCTCTGCCTGCCATGTATGTGGTAAATCCCAATAAAAACCTGAAAAGCTACCGAGGGCTCCAGGACTCTCTCCTCCTTTACCCCATCTGCTTGGGTCATAGAAATCCTGCTCTGACCCTTCCTGCCCCTACATATTCCATTGCGTATATGTACCACATCTTCTTGATCCACTCATCTATTTTTGGGTGTTAGGGTTGTGTCCAGGTTTTACCTACTGTAAATAGTGTTGCAATAAACATAGGGGTGCAGGTGCCCTTTTGAATTAATGTTTTTGTGTCCTTTGGGTAAATACCTAGGAGTGGAATTGCTGCATCATAGGGAAGCTCCATCTTTAGCAGACTGAGGAATCCTCACGCATCTCTCCATAGTGGTTGGACCAGTTTGCACTCCCACCAGCAGTGCAGGAGAGTTCCTTTTTCTCCATATCCTTGCCAACATTTGTTGTTGCTAGTTTTTTTTTTTTAATATGGAACCACAGTGGTCTTTATAATAAAACTTGTGCATAATTTACAATTCTGTGGTTAAACAATCAAGCTTGGTCTCAAGGACAGGAAAAGTATGACAACATGCTGTGGACCTCTGTGGAAACTGGGAAGCAGTAAGTCATGATTATTCAGAGCACAGGCATGCCTGACTTTGAATTAATCATCCCTGCTTCCTACTTATCTGAGTTACTTAGTATTTCCTAGACACAGTGTCCATGATGGGCATACTCCAATAATAACACATGGATGACAGTAATTGTACTTATGGGGTTGTGAAGAGGATTAAATGTTAATATTTGTACTAATAATAACAATTATTATTGTGTTCTTTTCTGTGATTTTTGCCAAGGCTAAAATTATTCTTTCAAAGATTCTTCTTTAATGATGAAACTTTTAAAGTTAAATTATTTTAAAGTTTGGTGTATTCAATTTAAACATGCTGACATGTGAAAGGTAAAAAATTTATACAATTTGAGGAGAAAACAAAAGCAACAATAAACAAATGGGACTGCATCAAACTAAAACAGTTTCTGCATAGCAAGAGTAACTCATTAAAATGAAAAGAGATGCTACTGAGTAGGAGAAAATATTTGCACATCATACATCTGACAAGGGTCTAATATTCAAGTTCTACAAAACACTCATAGAATTCAACAACATCAACAAAACAATGAACCCCCAAAATGGGTAGAGGAGCTAACTATAGACTTATTTAAAGAAATATACAGATTGCCAACAGGCACGTGAAAAGAATTCTCAACATCACTTATGGGGGAAATCAAAATGAAAACCACAATAAGATACTATCTCCCTCCCACAAGAATGGCCATTATGAAAAAAAAAATACAAAAAACCCCGGAAACAATAAATGTTAACAAGGGTGTGGAGAAAATGAATCTTCATACATTTTTTTAATTGTGATGTCTTTTTTTTTAAAGATTTATTTATTTATACAAGATCTGGGGTACAGGTTGGAGGCGTGGGAGGGTGAGAGAATTCACCAGAGACAGAGCAGGAGAACAGGCAGACAGATCAAAGATACTGCTGAGGGAAGCAGTGGGAAAGACAGGAGAGGTCTGCTGCACCATGTGGGTATCTCCCTGGCCAGCCGCGGAATCAAACCCGCACTGCAGGGGCTGAGAACAGCTGCGGCGCTCACAGTGCGGCGCTCAACCTGCTGCACCACAGGGGATGCCCCGAACCTTCATATATTGTTGATGGGAATGTAGACTGGTCCAGCTGCTATGGAAAATAATATAGAATTTCTTCAAATATTAAAAATAAATCTACTATATGATCCATCGGTTCCACTCTTTGGCATTTATGAAAAGGATGCAAAAACTATTTGAAGGGATATAAGCTCTCCTATATTCATTGCAGCACTGGTTACAATAGACAAGTTATAGAAACAGCCTAAGTACCCTACAGCAGGTGAGTGGATAAAGAAGAGACGCTGTGTATGTTCACAATGGAATACAACCCAGCTGTAAAAAGAGATGAAATCTTACCATTTGTGACAACACGGATGGAACTGGAGGAGATTATGGTAAGAAAAGTAAGTCAGCAGGAGAAAGACAAATATGGGGTGGTTTCATTCTTATGTGAAATACAGACTAACAAAATAGGAACAGACGAAACTAAGCCAAAACAAACCCTAGAAATATGAATATAGTATTGAGGCTACTAGAGGGGAGGGGTGAGGGTTGGGAGCAAGGGAGAGAGCTGCCCAATGGTCTATGGAGGACTGTGGGTGGCTTTGCTGGTGGGTGTGGTGTGGTGACATTCATCTGAATAAGTGTGAACCTGTTCTCTTAAATCATATACAGGATTGTAAAGCAATGTTACCTTAACAAAAAAATTACAGTGCACATTTTCCTACTTTATGATGATATCTTAAACTAAATACACTAAAATCTCAAATAATTTCTTTCAGACATTTCCACAAACAATGGTCATACTTTATTGCTTTTTCCAGGTAACAGTACATATCAGTATGTTGTAACTGAAAAGTCTACATGGCTATTGGTTTGAAACAGGCTGTTTTATTAATATTTTCTGTATTATTATGTTTAAAATGAACTTCTCCATCACAGAGAAAACACATTTTCCTTGGTGGGATGAGTCATTGTTGACTGATTCATCTCCCTCTCAGGGCGGAAGCTCGGTCTAGTGGCTCAAGCTGTGATGTGTGAGTCAGTTGTCCTGTCTCCATCCTTCTTTTGGTTCTTCATTAGTTGGTTAAATCTCTGTCCATTGGAGATGGCACCTCCCTAGGAATACCCCACAGGGGGACTGTCAGAATTGATAAATTTGTGCAAGTGAGAGTGGGGAATGGGATGATGGGGAAAAGTGAAAAAAAAAATCTGTTCCTATTTAAAGCAACATCTAAAAGCAACCATTTTCCCTGGAACAGCATAGACTTCAGGGATTTAGTGGTAAATCAGATGTGGTGGAATATTGGGACTTCAACTGAAGACCAGAGGAGATAATTACGATACAGCCCCTTCTCCAGGAGTGACATGGAAGTGACTTAATGGGAAATGAGAATTGATTGCTAATCTGAAGAGGCCTGTTAAAGCTTATATTGCAGTGGGATTTTCCTTTTGAACACCACTGAACTGAAGATTTTCTCAGTATGGTTTTATTTTTTGACAGAAGGGGCACGCAGGGCTAACAGCAAACACATTGTTGGTGTTTTACATTGTTCAGTAAACTTTCAACTGTAAACAGTGTAAAAAAGGTTTTTACATTTAGCATATAGTGCAAGGAGCATTTCAAAGCGAATTTCAGTGGTGTCATGTCCTCATACAGCTATTTGAAAAAGAATCTATGAAAGAAGCAATTTTCTTGTAAACACATATCAATAGAATTTTTGCATTAAGCTAGTCATCCATTTATTAAATAAGTGTATGTCAAGGCACTCTTTTAAGTTTCATGATTTAATCTACTGTTTACTTACACATGTAGACAGATTATTAGGAGTCAGTTTTTGAACATCACTTTTGTGTCATATTATTTATTTTTCTCCATACATGGACCATTTGGATGTTCAAATCAATATTCCCTCTTCCCCCATGATGTTGTCCATATTTGTGCTGTTTGTGGGGGCACTTTCATGAGGGCCTTGAATTTCTATTGTGTCTGAGTTTGGATTCACCCAGAAGTAGACTCGAGAACAGTCTGTGAGTACCAGGAGTATATTTGGGAGTGGTTTCCAGGGAACACTGAGAAAGGGAGAGCAGCGAAGAGAAAGAAGCCAATAGTGTGTGGTCAAATAGGATGCTGCAGCCTGGTCTTATTAGTGATCTCTGGAAGATGGATAGAGCATGCCTCAGAGTTATTCTCACAAAGGGCAGAGAAACTGGGGCATTTATCCCCATCCAAACATGACTGTGGAGTACAGGGGCATTTACTCTTACTTTTGCACAGCTTGCCCACACAAGTGGAACATACTCCCACAGCTAGAAAAACTGTAGGCAAAGAGAACCAGGCATTCCTAGTAAGTAGTCTTCAATGTGTAGAGGTAGCGCAAGGGGGAAATGAGCAGGCAGTAATAGTGTTTGTTACCTGTTCTCTCTTTCATACTTATTATTTTTGGGAGAATTTTCCCCCAAGTCTTGGATAATTCATCTGTGTTGCTTCTTCCTTTGAAACTATTACCATATTAGCTTTACATTCTATCTCTTTAAAAGAAATTTTAGCAAAATATACAAAACATAAATTTTACTACTTCATTTTTGAGTGTGCAGTTGAGTGGTATTAGTATATTTAGATTGTTGTGCAAAAATGACCACTATGTATCTCCAGAACTTTTCATCATCCCTAACTGAAACTCTACCACTGAAAATAGCTCTCCATTGCTCTTTCTACCCAAGCCCCTGGTAATCATTATACTTCTTTCTGTTTCTATGAATTTGACTCTTCTAGATACTTGAGATTTTTCTTTTTTGTATCTGAATTATTTTTGACTTCTTGAAGTCAGAAGTCTTGAAGCTATAATGTCCTCAAGGTTTATCTGTGTGGTAGGTAGCATGCATCAGAATCTCATTCCTTTTTAAAACTGAATGCTATCCCATTGTAAGTGTATGCCACATTTTAATTGGTTCATTTGTTGATGGAGATTTTGGTTTTTTCACTGTTGGCTATTGTGAATAATACCGTTATGAAATCTTGTACACAAATATCAAGTTTCTGCTGTGTTCAAGTTTCTGCTGTGAATTCTTCTTGCTATGTACCTAGTAGGAGAATTGCTGAATCACACGATAATTCTATGTTTAATTTTTGAGGAGCTGCCATACTGGTTTTCCACACCATTTGCACCATTTTACATTCCCATCAATGCACAAGGGTTTCAATTTTCCTACATATCACCAATGCTAATTATTTTCTGTATTTTATTTGAGGTGTTATTCTATCTCTCCTAACTTGCTTTAAACTTTATCTTATTTTTTGAACATCTTTGATTCAGAAAAAAGCACATTTTAAAATATTTACATAATTTAGTGGGTCTAAAATGTTTTTAGATGAAATTTATTTGTTTTATATTAATACATTGTTACTGACAATTTTAAAATATATGCAATACATAGAAAATGTATAAAATATAAAAACATGTAAAGCAGATATAAAATTCACCTGTAGTCTAATTAATTAAATATTATTAGGGAAGAAATATTTAGTAATTTATATAAGAAATACTTATATGACAGTGATTTTTAAAGCTTTGGTTCCAAAGTCAGAAAGTCTTGTTGTTCAATTCTGACTCAATATCTGTTTGACTTTGTAAAAGTCACATGTCAATTTCAGTTTCTCAATCCAATTTCTCCACCCATTAAGATGGGGATAATAATAACAACAATAATTTAGGGTTATTTGGGGCATTAAATTTTTTATCTTTCAATGATTTTATTAACAAATGACTACAAGAATAGTAGATCTGAGGCCTGCTGCTATATAATAGTCTAATGAAGAGACATTAATAAAGAAATAACTATGTATAAACAAACATATTATTTAAGAATATAGCTGCAAACTAAGAAAAGTTCTGGGAAGAAATAAAAACACAGCTCTGGTTTGATAAATTTATATTTTGCAATATGATTACTATAGTAGTGCTAACTAACACCTTTATCACAATACATAATTACATGTCATACTGTATAAATTATATCTCAAAAAATTCACAATTCTAGGATCAAAGGCGGAGGCATTCAAAGAGTGGAGAAGAATCAACTGGGCAAATATTGGATAAGGATTGTCATGGGGGAGATTTGTAGACAGAGGTAATTTATTTTATAATGGAGGAAGGAAAAGATACAATATGCAGTATGCAGGAAATAACACTAAATTCAAGACTGGAGAGTCAGAAAATGCTTATAGAAGGTGAGATATTGAGTTAATTTTTGAAGGAAAAGGAAGGTTTTGCTGGATAGAATCAAAGGAAGGTATGTAGTATACTCCAGGCAATAGGAGCATTTTAGAAGCTTAATGCAGACTCTTTAGAAGTATGCTTAATCACTTGGTAAGCAAAGCAGAATTGAGACTTTATTTTTGATGAATGAGGAATTATTGAAGGAATCATGGAGGAATATGACCAGATTTGCATTTTTTAAAATCTCACATATCAGGAAATACGAGAAATGGATTTGAGTTGAAGTGAGATTGGAAGCAGGAAAACCAATTGGGGAGATAGAGAAATTATTTTGATTGACCTTTCAGGAGACTATGACAATCTCAATTGGAGCTGTGATTGTGGGGATGAGCAGGATGAGGCATTTTGGGACTCTTAAAATAGTAGTACTTTGTGACCTGTGGGAGGTGGAGGATGAAGAATGGAAATACAGAAAACCATAAACTTTCTGACTTGGGTGATAGGAAGGATTGGAAATATGGAGTAAGTGTGTTCTCTGCTTTCCACCCACCTCACCCAACATACTTTGTATGCAGATGAGGAAATAGAGACAAAGAATTTCAGTTTGGACTTGTTGACTACAATAAGTGGTTGAAGATTCTATATGGGCTTAGAAATAATGAGAAATTTCTGGACTGAGAAACAAACTGGAGAGATATTAGTACATACATGGCAGTCAGTAGAAACCAATGAGATGACCCCTACCTCCCTGCTGGGTTTCTTCCTCATTTCCTTCTCTCAACACCAACTTCTTGTATTTTGGGTTTTAGCTTAGAAGTTGTTTCCTCTAGGAGGTTTGCTTCATTGCTGAGAAAGTTAAGTGCTCTCACACTGTGCTGAGCTTGTTTATTCAGCTCTCTCCTTAAATGCTTGTTTTCCTAGCATGATCAGAGGGCAGAAGTTCTCATCTCATTCCCTTCTGTATATTGAGTGTCTAGCAGGATGCTTGGCACATGGGAGGACTTAGGTAATATATGCCAACTGATTGATAGGTTGAATAAATATTACTGTTCAGCAAAAATAAATACCTTGAAGAAAACCTCAGGATCAAATCAGGAAGGAGATCAAGTAAATGAGTATATAGTGTACTTTAATAGCCAGTTATTGATCTTGACCATTGACATTTGTTGTATTTCTGTCTTCTTTTCTTTTTGGATGTAGTTATTTAAAAGCAACGTAATTACCATTGTAGATATGGAAACTTTATACTTTATTCTTTTTTCCCCACTTAATGTTTTAATATAAGCATTTTCTTTGTTATTGAAATGTCCTTATTTTTTACTTACTTTATTTAATTTCTGTAAGTATATAGGCACTCATTTGCTGCATTTTATTCATACAAGAATGTCTTCTTCTAACTTAGTCCTTTGGCACTTGCTTGTTCATACCTGTGTATGGTCATTTGACAATGCAAGGTTTACGTAAGATTTGGTGGTTGACCTTGTTGAGCTCTTTGTGTGATGGAGGAAACAAATATGCAAACAACTAATTATAAAAAGATAAGTACTCTAACAAAGGTCTATGCTAATTGCCATGAGTATACAGTGAGAAAGCATCCTACAAATGTTCCCTAATAAGGGAAGGATATTTTTGTGTAAGGATATTTTAAGTAAAATGTAGTTATTTTCTTAATATTATGTAACATAAAGATTCCATTTTTGAGCTTTGCAACATCTTTTTTCTTATATGCTTAAAGGGAAGGGAAAGTGGAATCTATTATTTAAATATGTGCTATGTGCTTGACATTGTATTATGTAAAATAATATATATCATTTATTTTAATCTTCATTTTTTCCTTCAAAATTGTTATAGCTATTCTTGTTTGTTTAAAGCATCTTTTTTTTTTTAATTTTGCATAGAAAAGAAATGGGATGTAGGCCAGAGTTGCAGGGGGTGAGGGGATTCACCAGAGACAGAGTGGGGAGCAGAACAGGCAAATTTACTAAAATATACTGCTAAGGGGAGCAGCGGGCAAGACAGGAGAGGTCTGCTGCACCAAATGTGGGTTAGCTCCCTGGCTGCAGATGGAACTCAGGCCATAGTGGTAACAGTGCTGAGACTTAACCCCTATGCCACCAGGGAGGCCCGTAGCTATTCTTGTTTTATAGAAGAGAAAATTGAGGCTACCTTGATTTCATAAGACCTAACTAAGAAATTCAGAGAATTAGTATTCAAGTCAAGGTCTGCCTAATAATAAAGGTCATGTGCTTTTATTATATTCTAAACATGTAAAAGAAAGAACCTTAAAAAGTGACTTTTTTTCTGTTGAGCATCTGTTTATATTATGTTTAACATATAATGTTTTACTATGTCATAATGCCCAATAAAACTATTACTGGATTTTCCATGCTGATAGGAAAATGTTATGACACAGACAATGATATTTTCATATAAACTCAGACTTTTTTTTTCACCTACAGTTTACCCTCTTCCCCTCCTCACTTATTAAGACATTTCCCAGCTATATTCAAGAAAAGATAAACAATAGATTTATTTGAGTCCCATTCTCTTAAATACTTTGTGGCAGATGTAATGAGAAACAATGAATGTTCCTTAAAAATAAGTGAAAGGGGGCTTCCCTGGTGGCACAGCGGTTGAGCGCTGGGTTGCGAAACTGCCTGCAGCCTCTGCAGTGCCGGTTCGATCCCTGGCTGCTACCTGGCCACCTGAGGAGGGTCCCACATGGCGCGCAGACCTCTCCCACTTCCCACTGCTCCCCTCAGCAGTGTACTTTGGTCCTTCTGCCTGCTCTGCTCCCCGCTCTGGCTCTGGTGGATTCTCTCACCCTCCCGTGCTTCTGACTGTGCCCAGTGCTTGTATAAATAAATAAATAAATCTTTAAAAAAAAACAAAAAACACCATAATGAGACAACCACTACACACCCAATAAGATGTCTACAACAAAATAATCTAGATCATACTAAGTGTTAAAAAAAAAATAAGTGAAAGGAAGAACATGACAATACTTGAATAGTGATTTTATTTGTTTTCCATATGTCCGTCTGATCTTCCCAACAAGAGTGGCATG
Source organism: Talpa europaea (assembly GCF_964194135.1). NCBI lineage: Eukaryota > Metazoa > Chordata > Mammalia > Eulipotyphla > Talpidae > Talpa > Talpa europaea. The sequence continues at coordinate 58,326,531 of NC_140080.1, read as the reverse complement.
TCTCAGGCAAGGGTGACCACTTCTCTCTGTCTCTTTCTCTGTTTCTCTCTGGCTCCCCATCCTCTCTGCGTTATCTCACCAGAGTGGTAGGTAAGCATTGATGAGTGTCTATTCAGGTGACAGGAGCAGGAGCCAAGGGCTAAGCTGATCTCACACTACAATGTCAGCTGCTGTATAATATAGTCTGTGTGATTAATGAATTTATATATTCTACTTGAATGAGCAATATCCTCTCTGCCATCTTCACATCACTTGCCCCTTATCCCTCAGCTATGCATTTGTAGAAAGACAATCTATAAAGTTTGCTTGTCAAAACAATATCAGGCATGTGCTGGGATAAAGGTGTTAAAAGGGTTTTTATTTTAAAATATTTAAGCAATTCATGTAAATGTTCTGCTTCAGATGTATAGACAGACTGTAGTATACAATCAGCATTTTCTCAGTAATAATAGCAATAGCTGAGATAGAAATATGATATATATTCATGAGATGGTAAACTTTACTCTAGCTGGGCTAGTTAAAAAACATAGTCTTAGGAATGTAACACATCATGTAGTTGAATTGTTTTGCTATTCAAGGTCATAAATGATGTTTATTTCATGGAAGCACATTGTGTAAAGTAAGAATAAGTAATTATCCTAGCCCTAGTAATGATCCTAGGCTGTACTAATGCATTATTACATTAATAAGTAATAATCCAGCACTAGAAAAAATTATAGGGCCTCCCTGGTGGTGCAAGGGGTTAAGACATATCACTCTGAAACTATCCGCAGCCACTGCAGGATGAGTTTGATCCCTGGCCAGGTTGGTGACCCACATGGTGCAGCAGACCTCTCCTGTCTTGCCTGCTGCTCCCCTCAGCAGTGTATTTTAGTGGATCTGCCTGTTCTGTTCCCTGCTCTGTCTCTGGTGAATCCTCTCACCCCTCTTACCCTGTTCCTCAGTTCTTGTATGCATAAATAAATAAATCTTTAAAAAATAATAAAAAATAAAAAAAAATTATAAGCAACTGTTCTTTAGTTACTAGGAAGACAGAAGAAAACATTTTCTGGATGACTCTCTTTTTTTTTTAAGATTTATTTATTCATGCGTACAAGAACTGGGGTACAGACCAGATGCACAGGAGGGTGAGAGGATTCTCCAGAGACAGAGTGGGGAACAGAACAGGCAGACTGACTGAAATACACTGCTGAGGGGAGCAGGGGGCACAATAGGAGAGGTCTGCCATGCCATGTGGGTATCTCCTCTGCAGGCTGGGATCGAACCCGTGGTGCAGAGGCTGTGGACAGCTTCACAGTGCTGCGCTCAACCGCCTGCGCCACCAGGGAGGCACTTTCAACCAATTATTGAGATATGATTGGCACAAAGAAAGATGTATATTTAATGTACACAACTTGATGGCTGTGGGATAAGTAGACACCTATGAAAGCATCAACTCCATTAGGTCATATCCATCCCATCCTAATTCCGTTATCTCCTCCTCTTCCTCTTTAACCTATTAGTATCATCATTTGTGTGTGTGTGCGCGCGCATGTGTGTGTGTGTGTTAAGAACACTTACATAAGATCTATCCTTTTAGCAAATTGTAGTTTTATATCTTTAAAACCTAAGTGGTGGTGACAAAGCTTGAATGATTAGGATAATTCAATTTTATATGTACATCAATACAAAAGAATATTGTTGGTTAGGCCTACTTAGATTTAGCTATATTAGATGCAATACCTGCCAAGGAATTTAAGACAGAATCTTTTAGGGAAAGGTGTTGTATGAGAATTACTTGATTCATTCACTTTGTGGAAATTTATAGCTATGAAGCAGACATAATTTTTAACTTATATATTTTGAGGTTTTTAGAACATCAAAACCATTTTATAGGGAAAGTTGATATCTCTCTTGGGCATAAATAGCCAGAGTCCTTAATAAAGCATTTTGTTTCTTGGTTTTCTGGGTCCCTTTATCCTGAGTCCTGGATCCATTTCCAAAATCTTGATCTATTTCTTTAGAAATCTGACTGTTGACATGCTAGGAAAATTGTAGGGACTTTAATATTCTTACTGTTGAACCCCTTTGGTCAAATCCAGCACTTTCCTAGTTGTTAAGGGTCTCAGTCTTCTGGGTATATTGGGGGGTCTGTCCTTGCTGGTAGCTTTCCATATTTTCTCCTCAGGTGTCTAGTGTGTCCTCTATCTGTGCATATAATGTAATGGAAGGGGTAATATTTAATTCTTATGGAAAATGAATTTTTTATGCTGGGAAAGATTTGCTGGAAGTATCACATGGAAGATTAATTCTTTCAGGAAATGCTTCTGACATAGTCTGGCACCTGGAAAAGAGAATCATAGGCTTCTTTACTTTCAAGAAATTCATAGCCATGCCTATGCTATGCTACTTGGCTCAGAGGGCCTCTGATCATCTTTTTATTTTAGGCTATATCAGGCAATTCCTAACTTACATATGTGTTACTCATTCTGTTCAGATGTGCTTTATTTTTTCATACATGTGCAAGTGTTTTTCATTCACTTTTGGGATTCCAGTTCAAAAGGAATTTTTTTTTTGATGGCTCCTAACTCATTTTGTAATTTTACTCTTCAACTCAATATAGAACTGAGATGGAATCTGACCCAAAGTCACTAAATGCATTGACCTATTAGTGGGCAGTCATATTCTCTTTCTAGAAATCTGAATAATAGAGGATCCAGACCAGTCAGATGGAATGATCTATTTAGGGCTCTCTATATAGCCATGAAGGTTTTAGGCCATATTGGAACCTTGATTGTGTTGATTTCAGTCAAATTCCAATGATAAACAATCATGGGACCAAAAGGGTCTGCTGCTATGATTGGCACATTATGGGACTCATTTCTGTACCAAAAAATGGGGAACAGAAAACAGTAACAAGTGACTCCTCACATTTACTAATATTTGTGAATTTGCTGTATTTACCTGTCTCATTATCTCACTGACTTTTTTCCCCTCTATAATAGTTGTGAGTCTAAGATGATTTCCAAGTAAACTTAGATGTCTAGATGCAGTAATCACATTCTCATTCCTGAAAAATTATAAAGAGGACTAAAGAGCTGTTTTGGAATGTGTTTAGAATGCAACTGGACTTGGGGTGATGATTATTCATAACATTATAAGGCAGCTTTACTAAGCTCATCTATTGTTCAAGAGAAGTGGACTATAAGACAATAAATAGGTACTCAGAGTCCTTGAAAGACCAAGGAGTATTCCTGTGGAGAAGGAACACTAAGATCGCTTAGAAGAATGTCTTGCATAAATCATCACTTTTATTCCAAGTCTAGGTAGTTGGTGGCACTGGCATCCTGTTCCTTAAGGCAAAAAGTAAACTTCAGAGGAGTGGTAAGTCTTTATTACCCTAAAAACATAATGACTTTATTCCTGGAGACTCTAAACCTATCTGGTTAAATTAAGTAGAGGCATTAAACTGACTTTAATTCGAATAACCTCAAAGTGTAGAATTGTTTGTTCTATAGGGGAAAATAATAACTACTTATTGTATGGCAATATGTGCTAAAAAGGTAATCATATGTATTGAAAAGGCAATATGTGTTATTAGGTAATCAAATTAACTCTACTCTTATAGAAATATGCAACAAAGGTATTATTTCTATTTTGCAGACCAGGAACTTAATGCTTAGAGAGTTTGTTTCATTTTTACCAGTAAATGAAGTGAAAACCCTGGCCTCTGATTCCAACGACAGTCACAAAAGAAGCTTCTTTGTCAAACTCTGGAGGATTTTGTATATATTCCCAGTAAAACCCAGGAGAGTGAGTAGATAATCTACACTTCTTTTTTTGGACAAACAGGAAAGTGACTGATGTATCCTTAGATATATCTTAAAACAAACAGATGATTAAAAAAAACAGACAATCTTCATGCGATCAACCTTCATAACAACTGATTTCATGATGCCCACACTTGAATCAAAAACATTTAGTCAATCCCTTATGGAGGGAAGCCTATTTAGATTGGCATTCAAAGCTCTTGGTCTGAGTGGCCTCTGAAATTATCAGTATGAGCCAATCTTATTTTTCTAGACTCCTCCCACTAGAAAACTAGTCTTGCATTCATTCAAGTTTCTTGTTCTGATTTTTCCTTTTCTTTTGCCTGCTACCATCAGTCATCATCACAACCTCTACCACTATCTGGTGAACATTCTTCATTTGCTTCATTTAAAAATTTTTTGTTATGTTTTTAGTCTGTATTTCTTATGTACTAAACATATTATAGTCTGTCATAATTATTTAAAATCTCTAGTAGTGTTTTCATACCAGAAGAAGGGAGCATGTCTTAATTATCTTTCCTTATGCATAGTCACTCAAATATTTTAAAAAATATTTTGTTTTTTTCCAATGATTTTATTCAGTGGATATATAAATAAATTAACAGATTCTCACATGATATAATGATTGACAACAGCAACAATAATACTATTTACTGAACATATATATATGAAAATGGAGAAAAGTTGAAATAGCCAATCTTTATCTTTCTTAATTAGTAGGGGAACATTCCCAGGAAGAAAAAAAAAATGAGGTGATGGTAAAATTTCCTTGTAGAGGTATTAAAAATGGATATCTAGATAGATAGATTTACTGACATTTTCTAGGAACATATTCCTAATATGAATGACTTGACTAGAATATCCCATGTTTAGGATTGCTTATGATAAGGAAACCAACCATCAATAGATTTATGAGATATGGTTTCCTGGCAAATGTCATACAACTATCTGGGAGTATAAAATGGAAATGTTTCATAACCTGAATACTCCCCATTATGTTGTGTTTCCTTAGAGATCTCTCATCTATCGTTCTGGGACACAAGTCCAGAGTAGGAAGGAGGAACTTAGGGTCCCAGACAGTATCTTGGATCTCTCCCTGCTCTGCTTCTTTCTCTTGTAAACCGTGATGTCAATACATTGTTACATGGCAAAGGGGAATTAAGGTTGAAGATAGAATAAATATTGTTAATCAGTTGACTTTAAACTATGGACATCATTCTGTAGTATTCAAGCAGGACTACTGTAATCACAAGAGTCCTTAAATGTGGGAGAGGGAAGCAGCAGAGTATGTCAGAGTGATGTAGCATGAGAAAGACTTGACCAGTCATTGTTGGCTTTGAAGATAGATGTGGCCTTAGACCAAAGAGTGTAGGCAGTCATTAGAGGATGGAAAAACTTTTGATTAAATTCAGGCTTCTATTTATTTGTGTGTAACTGAAACAGTTATCTCTGTGCTTTAATTTCTTGATTTTTAAAATGGGTATAATAACTAAGCAAGGTTCAAATGAGAATTAATGTGAAACACACTGTAATAAATAAAAAAACTGTAAGTATGAGGTGTAATAATTATTATTGTTATGAGAGTTGAGAGAGAATATATGGGTTTATTTGAATGCAATTCATTTGCTGTATGAAAAATTTGGTTGATTATCATACCTCTAAGGAATTACTACTGTCAGTTTTGTTTGACAATTACTGGCTGATCAAGGAAAAATTATGAATCAATTTCAATAATACAGATTATTATTAGCTTTCCCAAACTAATTTAGAGCACAGATGTCCCTAAGTGTTCAGAACTCATAACATTTGTTGTTTATAACTGGTTCAAAAACTTGACTACACATCAAAATCACAGGAAGAAATTAAAAAAATTCTTAGGCCTCATGTGGAAATGCTGCAATCCTGTGTATTTTTTTTTTTTGATTACTGCAGATTCTGATTATGATACAGGTTTGTAACACCACTAGTATATGGTAGTCTTTTGATAATCCGTAGCCTTATTTAACTTGCACTGATGGATAATTTTTCATGGTTTTAAAAATTATCTCATTTGTGACCTTTGTATTTCCATAAAAGTGATTTGCACTGAGTATTATTGCTGATGATGTTTACATAGGGAAAAGTACTGAATTGCTCACAAGCCACAAGTCGTTGTTTGTACTTCAATTATTTGGAGAGATAATTGCAAGTTTTTAATTATTCATAACACATGTTTAGAAAACTTGGAGCTTGAAAAAAACCATAGAAATAATCTTCAAATTCTCTTTCCCCCCAAATAAAGAAACTTAGGCAAAGAGGCATTAAAAGGCTCATCTAAGGTGACTACACTTGTCATCTAAAACTAGAATTCCCAGACCTAGTCCTTTTCCTCTATTTATGATAACTGTAAAAGTCATAATTGAAATTTACAAACAATAAAATCCCTAATCTTAGTAATCTTCTCTTTTATTAGAATTCTTAATAAATGGCAAACTGTACAGATTGTAATTTAACTTTTTCCCTTCAATAGTATACAGTGGGTATGCTAAGCAAAAATCTACAAAATTCAAAGTAGAGGAGAAATCATCTGAACTAACAAGAGTTTTTTGTATCTTCAATTGTTTTTATGTTCTTTTTTTCCTATATATTACCCAGCATGGAAATTATACAACATTAACCTCCTTCAACATCTTTAATTGGACTAATTTACTCTAAAGTGAACAATTGGGCATTAAAATGCATAATAAAATTCTCATAAAGGAGCAAAAGAAAATCTCAAACTTGCTAAGTAATGGAGCACTTGCTAATGGAGCACTTTACTTGAGGTTTACACATCCAGTTGTAGAAAGAAATTCCTGCCATAGAATTTTTCTTAAAGATTTATTTATGCATACAAGAAATGGGGTACAAGCCAGAGGTGTGGGGAGTGAGAGGACTCATCCGAGACAGAGTGGGAACAGAACAGGCAGATTGACTGAAATACACTACTGAGGGGAGCAGTGGGCGAGTTAGGAGAGGTCTGCTGTGCCATGTGGGTAGCTCCCTGGCCAGGGATTGAACTCATCTTGCAATGGCTGTGGTAACTTCATAGGTTGCATCCTAACCCCTTGCACCACCAGGGAGGCTCCATCCCACAGAAGTTTTTGAAAAGCAGATTGTTCATGTTTCAGGAACTACCCATTTCAGGAAGAAGGTTCTATTTCATCTAAATTCCTCTTTTGTCTGCTCCTGAAGTAGCATAAATTATGTTTCTTTATTCTACTTAACACTGTACTTTTTCAGAAATAGATATTGTCTTACTCATCAATGACCTTCTACTTCATGGTTGACTGTCAACCCTGCTGATGAGGAAAGAAAACAAAAACCTTGAGAACAAGTTTTAACAGTGTTTTTCCAGCTTCAGAGTTAATTTTTTTTTTCACTTACTGTTCCAGTAACTTTATTTTTTTTTAAATAATAAATTTTATTTTTATATTCCCCATACAATTGCAACCCCCCCATTCTGATCCCAATCCCTACCCTCCCGCCCCCCACCCCCCCAAAAGTGTCTCTGTTTCATAGTTTTTTGTTGATTCTGATTTTCACTTTCTTATAGTTATTCATTTTCCTGGTCCCTTATTTAAGTTTTCTAGATTCCTGCTATGAGTGAGACCATCTGTTATTTTTCTTTTTCTTTTTGGCTTATTTTGCTGAGCATGATCCCTTCCAGCGCCATCCATGTTGCTGCAAATTGCATGTGTTTATCTTTTTTGAATGCTGAGTAATATTCCATGGTATATATGTACCACATCTTCTTGATCCAGTCATCTATTTTTGGGCATTTGGGTTGTTTCCAAAGCTTAGCTATTGTAAACAGTGCTGCTATAAACATAGGGGTGCAGGTGTTCTTTGGAATTGATGTTTCTGTGTCCTTTGGGTAAATACCTAGGAGTGGAATTGCTGGATCATATGGAAGCTCTATCTTTAGTAGGTCCAGAAATCGCCACACAGCTCTCCATAGTGGTTGGACCAGTTTGCACTCCCACCAACAGTGCGGAAGAGTTCCTTTTTCTCCACACCCTCGCCAACATTTGTTGTTGCTAGTTTTTTTAATATGTGCCATTCTCACTGGTGTAAGATGGTATCTCATGGTAGTTTTGATTTGCATTTCCCTGATTACAAGTGATGTTGAACATTTTTTCATATGCCTGTTGGCCATTTGCATTTCCTCTTCAGAGAAGTTTCTTTTTAGCTCTTCTGCCCATTTTTTGAATGGATTATTTTCTTTGTTGTTGTTGAGTCTCATCAGCTCTTTGCAGATTTTTGTGATCAGTCCTTTATCATTAGTGTTGGGTGCAAAAATGTTCTCCCAGTTGGTGGGGTTTCTCTTTGTTTATGTCATTGTCTCGTTTGCTGTGCAGAAGCTCTTTAATTTGATGTAGTCGCAGCTGTTTATCTTTGCCTTCACTATCACTGCTTTGGGTGATGTGTCTGTAAAGATGTCTTTGATGTGCAAATCACGTAGTGTTTCACCTATATTTCCTTCTATATATTTTATGGTTTCAGGTCTTATGTCTAGTTCTTTAATCCATTTTGAGTTGATTTTTGTGTAAGGTGTAAGGTAGTGGTCAAGCTTCATTCTTTTGCATGTAGCGACCCAGTTTTCCCAGCACCATTTATTGAACAAACTTTCTTTGCTCCAATGCATAGTCTTTGCTCCTTTGTCAAAGATTAGTTGACCATAAATCTGTGGGTTTATTTCTGGATTTTCTATTCGATTCCATTGGTCTGTATGTCTGTTCTTGTTCCAATACCATGCAGTTTTGATGATTATGGCTTTGTAGTAGAGTTTGAAGTCTGGGAGTGTGATGCCTCCATTCCCTTCTTTTTTTTTCAGGAGAGCTTTGGCTATTCGGGGTTTTTTGTGATTCCATATGAATTTCATCAATAATTGTTCTATTTCTTTGAAGAATGACATTGAAATTTTGATTGGAATAGCATTGAATCTGTATATTGCTTTTGGTAGGAAGGCCATTTTAATAATGTTTATTCTTCCAATCCATGAGCAGGGGATGGCTTTCCATTTCTTTGTGTCTTCTTCTATTTCTTTTAACAGTGTTTTATAGTTTTCCTTGTATAGGTCCTTTGCCTCTTTTGTTAGATTTATTCCCAAATATTTGATTATTTTTGTTTTGATAATAAAAGGGATGGTTTCTTTGATTTCTTCTTCTTCAGATTTATTGTTTGTGTATAGGAAGGCTACTGACTTTTGTGTGTTGATTTTGTATCCTGCCACTTTACTGAACTGATTGATTAGTTGAATTAGTTTTTCTGTGGAGTGTTTGTGGTTCTCTACGTATATTATCATATCATCTGCAAATAGTGATAGTTTGACTTCTTCTTTTCCTATTTGGATTCCTTGGATGTCTTTCTCTTGTCTTATTGCTCTGGCTAGGACTTCCAGTATTATATTGAAAAGCAGTGGTGAGAGTGGACATCCTTGTCTTGTTCCAGATCTTAATGGAAGCTTTCAGCTTTTCACCATTGAGAATGATACTGGCTGTTGGCTTGTCATAGATGGCCTTTATGATATTGAGGTATGTTCCTTGTATCCCAAGAATTTCAAGGGCTTTTATCATGAATGGGTGTTGCACTTTGTCAAAAGCTTTCTCAGCATCTATTGATATTATCATATGGTGTTTATATTTCTTTTTGTTGATGTGTTGGATAACGTTGATTGATTTTTGGATGTTAAACCATCCTTGTGTCCCTGGAATGAATCCTACTTGGTCGTGGTGAATTATCTTATGGATACATTGTTGGATTCTGATAGCTAAAATTTTATTGAGGATTTTTGCATCAGTGTTCATTAGGGAGATTGGCCTATAGTTTTCCTTTTTTGTGTTGTCCTTGTTTGGTTTTGGTATTATTAGTGTAATGTTGGCTTCATAGAACGTGTTTGGTAATGTCCCTTCCTTCTCAATTTTTTGGAAGAGTTTGTGTAGGACAGGCAATAATTCGTCTCTGAATGTTTGGCAGAATTCATCTGTAAATCCATCAGGTCCTGGGCTTTTGTTTTTGGGGAGGTTTTTGATTACCATTTCAATTTCGCTGCTTGTAATTGGTCTGTTTAGGTGTTCTATTTCTTCTTTATCTAGCTTTGGGTGATTGTAGAGTTGTAGGAATTTGTCCATCTCCTCTAGATTGTTGAACTTGTTTCCATATAACTCTTCATAGTAGTTACTGATTATTCTTTTGATTTCTGCTGTGTCCGTTGTGATTTCTCCTCTTTCATTTGTGATCCTGTTTATTTGTGCTTTCTCCCTTTTTTCCTTTGTGAGCCTGGCTAGGGGTTTGTCTATTTTATTGATTTTTTCAAAGAACCAGCTCTTGGTTTCATTGATCTTTTGAATTGTTTTTTAGTTTCAATTTCTTTTATTTCTACTTTGGTTTTTATTATTTCTTTTCTTCTACTGGTTTTGGGGTTTTGTTGTTGTTCTTTTTCTAGATCTTTGAGCTTCGAGATTACGTTGTTTCTTTGAGTTCTTTCTTGTTTCTTGATGTGAGCTTCTATTGCTATATATTTTCCTCTTATTACTGCTTTTGCTGCATTCCATACATTTAGGATATTGGTGTCCTCCTTGTCATTCAATTCAAAGAATTTTTTAATTTCTTCTTTGATCTCCTCATTAGTCCAGTGGTCTTCCAGTAGTGTGGTTTTTAATCTCCATGAGGTAGGAAAGTTCCTTGCCTTCCTTTTATGGTTTATTTCTAGTTTGATGCCTTCATGGTCAGAAAAGATTGTTGGTATGATTTCAATCTTTGTGTATCTGTTGATGTTTGTCTTGTGCCCCACTATGTGATAGATCCTGGAGAATGATCCGTGTGCACTTGAGAAAAATGTGTACTCCGTTTTTTTGGGGTTTAGTGTTCTATAGATGTCTGTTAAGCCCAAATGCTCCAAGTACTTATTTAGAGCTTTAGTTTCTTTACTTATTTTTTGTCTTGTTGATCTATCCATTGTTGATAGTGGTGTGTTGAAGTCTCCCACTACGTATGTGTTTTCTCTGATGTCTGTTTTCAGAGAGGACAACAGTTGTCTGATATATTTTGGTGCTCCTTCGTTTGGTGAGTATATGTTAATGAGTGTTATTTCTTCTTGAAGTATTGTCCCCTTGATCATAAGGTAATGACCATTGGGGTCTCTTTTTATTTTTTTGAGTTTGAAGTCTGTTTTATCTGATATAAGTATAGCTGTTCCTGCTTTCTTTTTTGGTCCATTTGCTTGTAGGATTTTTTCCATCCTTTAACTTTGAGCCTATTTTTATCTTTTGTAGCTAAATGTGTTTCCTGGAGACTGCAAAAGGTTGGGTTTTGTTTCTTAATCCAGGCTGCAACTCTGTGTCTTTTTATTGAAGTGTTTAGTCCATTTACATTTAGAGTTAATATTGATATGTTAGCATCTGTATTTGCCATTGTGTTTGTCTTTCCTTTGATTTTATTTATTTATTCTTTTAATAACTTTTTTTTTTTTGGCCTTCTTTCGTTGTTATTCGTCCCTCTGAGGTTCTGGCTTTAGGATTCCTTGTAGTATTTTTTGGAGTGGGGGTTTAGTCGTAATGAAATTCCAGAGTTTCTTTTTGTCTGGGAAGGTCCTTATTCTTTCTTCATAGAGGAAGGAGAGCTTTGCGGGATAGAGTATTCTTGGTTGGCATCTGTTTTCTTGAAGTCTGTTGACTATGTCCCTCCACTCTCTCCTTGCCCGTAGTGTTTCTTCAGAGAAGTCCGATGTCAGCTTGATTGGCTTTCCTTTGAATGTTATCTGTTTCTTCCCTCTTGTTAGTTTCATTATTTTTTCCTTGTCCTGGATTCTTGGGAGCTTTACTATTATGTGTCTTGCTGTATTTTTCCTTTCGTCGTGGAAGTTTGGTGTTCTTCTTGCTTCTTGTATATCAATTTTCAGCTCCTTCTTCACATTTGGGAAGTTCTCTTCAATTATCTCCTGGAATATTTTCTCTGTTCCTACATCTCTCTCCTCTCCTTCTGGAATTCCTATAACTCTTATATTTCCTTTCCTCATGGAGTCAGATAGTTCCCGAAGTCTTTCTTCATTCTTTTTCCTTCGTACTTCTCTTTCCTTTTCTGTTGTGGTTCTTTTTATTTCTGTGTCTTCAAGAGTACTTATTCGTTCTTCCATTTCATCTATTCTGCTTTCATTGCTTTTCCCAGAGTTCTTTAGTGCCTCCATGAATTCTTTGATCTCCTGCGTTTCTTTTGCTTCCCTCTTTACGGACTCAATTTCATTCTTCTGATCGTTGATTATTTTTCTCATATCATTGTTTTCCTTTATGACTTCTGTCAGTTTTTTAATCACAGCAATTTTAAATTCTCTTTCTGGAAGTCACAGAAGTTCTTCCAAGTTACTGTCGTTGTAATCTGGAAGGTGGTTTTCTTTTTGTGGTGTGCTTTTTTCCTGAGGAGTTGTTAGGTTGCGTGTGGTTCTTCTACTCCCTACTGTCTGTTTTCTAATTTGTCGTATGCATTGGGACACTGTGTTGCTCGGACTGGCCGGCATCTTGGGTGAACTTCTCCGCTCCCCTCTGGCTCCTCCAGGAGCCATCTCTGGCTTCTGAGGGAGCTTTCTGCTGGTTTCAGGCAGTCTTTACTGAAGAAATGTCCCTGTTCTAAAATGGCGACACGGGACTCAGTCCCTGCGCTTCCGGTCTCAGGCACACTCTTCTGTGCGCCCGGTCTGCCCCGGCCGTGGGTGCCTGTTCCCTCTGTGGGCTCAGACTGCTGGTTGGAAGGGGCCTGGCGTTGGCTAACTTCCCAGCTGGCCACTGTCTCCTCCGGGAAACTTCTGACCTTTTCAAGCAGTCTTAAGAAATTTCCCTGTTCTATGGGGTGTTAGTGACTTTTTTTTTCCTGGTCACTATGTGGCGCCAGAGATCTCTCCTATTGTCCTTGGGGGGGCTGTTTTTCGCCTCTCCCCACCCTGTGGGACAGGGAACACAGCGGGAATGGTAGGGTAAACCTCAACGGCTTTGGGGTGCTGTGTCTGCCTTGTGCCCCACCGACGTGGAGAACCCACGCCCCGAACTTCGTGCCCCGGGTCTCAGTTCCAAAGCCCTCAGGTCCAGGACGCGGGCTGTAGCCCAGTTCAGTGGCGCGGGAATGGCGCCTTTTGCATCCCACTCCCGTGCCTGGGCGCCTGGTTCCTGCTTACTCAGTGAGGTACTTTCACCCCAGTGAGGGCCTCCGCGCGTCTCCCTGCAAGCCTAGGTCTCAGGTGTGGGGACCTGGGCAGCCGCGATCCGATCCCCTTTGCTTTTCAAGTGCGCCAAGCGCGACGCTTTTCAGCGCAAGCTTACCAGCTGGCCCGGGCTGTGAGCATGTCTCCACCAGAGTCTCTTTGTTCTCCAATGGAGCCTGGAGCCGTTCGCTCACCGCCGCGGCGAATCCTGCAGTGTTCTCCACAGCTCCTGTTCATGGGGTGTGGTGGCTGCAATAGTTCCTTTCCACTCACAGTCCCGCTTGCTGCGTCCTTTGTTCTTGTTGGCCGTTTTTTTTTTTTTTTTTTTTTTTTTTTTTAAATTAATTTATTTATGTATACAAGCACTGGGTACAGTCAGAAGCACGGGAGGGTGAGAGAATTCACCAGAGCCAGAGCGGGGAGCAGAGCAGGCAGAAGGACCGAAGTACACTGCTGAGGGGAGCAGCGGGCGGCAGGAGAGGTCTGCGCGCCATGTGGGACCCTCCTCCAGTGGCCGGGGAGCAGCCAGGGATGGAACCAGCGCTGCAGAGGCTGCGGGCAGCTTCGCAGCCCAGTGCTCAACCGCTGTGCCACCTGGGGAGGCCCCGTTTTGTTTTTTTGTTTCCCTCCTCTCTGCTGGTCGGAGAGTGCCGACTCTGTGGGCGGGGGAGGGGAGCAGGGTTCTGCGCTTCCCTCCCTTCTAGTCCTCTTTTATGGCCACTTTCTTCTTCGGGTAGTTTGCTGGAGTCGTCCATTTATCTTCCGTGTCCCAGTTCTCACTGGGACCTGCTGCTTTTCCTCCCTATTAACTTTTTTTAATGGGAGATCTTACTCGCAGCGTCTCCTCGCCGCCATGTTGCTCCGCCCTCTCCAGAGTTAATTTTATATCTAATAATCTTTCAATGAAAATCTTTTTGTGGAAAAATTTATATAGAAATTAGTTTCCTTGCTTTTTATCAGATTAAATTTGATTTGAATTTTTTTTTTAAAGATTTATTTATTTATTTATTTATTTATTTATTTATTTATCCAAGCACTGGGTACAGTCAGAAGTGTTGGAAGGTGAGAGAATTCACCAGAGCCAGAGGGGAGAGCAGAGCAGGCAGACTGACGAAGTACACTGCTGAGGGGAGCAGGGGGCGGCAGGAGAGGTCTGCGTGCCATGTGGGACCCCCCGCCCGGCAGCCAGGGATTGAACTGGCGCTGCAGAGGCTGCAGGCAGCTTCGCAACCCAGCGCTCAACCGCTGCGCCAGCGAGGAGGCCCAACTTTTTTTTTTTTTTTTAAAGATTTATTTATTTATTTATACAAGCACTGGGTACAGTCAGAAGCGTGGGAGGGTGAGAGAATTCACCAGAGCCAGAGAGGGGAGCAGAGCAGGCAGAAGGACCGAAGTACACTGCTGAGGGGAGCAGCGGGCGGCAGGAGAGGTCTGCGCACCATGTGGGACCCCCGCCGGTGGCCGGGGATCAAACCCGCACTGCAGAGGCTGCAGGCAGCTTCGCAACCCAGCACTCAACTGCTGAGCCACTGGGGAGGCCCCCCATCAGCTTTTGCAGAGGGTAATCCTTAAAGGCATGAAGTTATGCAATTTGGGGCTGAAGGTTTTGTTGAACTGGGAAAGGACAATTTCATTTCTTTGCAGAGACCATGAGGAGAAAGAAATTCTATCATGGACGATGTCTGTATATTGAATTTGCAAGTGTGTTTTCTTTGCACATGTTGGAAGAGCAAGTACTTTTCTTCTTCTTCCTTCTCTCCTCCCCTCCCCCGTTCCCCTCCACTCTACCCCTTTCCCTTCTCCTCCCCCATTTCCTTCTTTCTTTTTTTACTGGATATCTCCTTGAATGGTTGCCTAGTCACTGATATCATGGAGCCCCTAAATATTGAGATATTAAAAAAATTTCCTGGATTTACCCCACCCTTATAGAATGGATGACTCTATATCTCAGGTTCATTCCTGTTTGCTTTTAGGAGACAGCTGTTGATAAAAAAAGAAAAGAAAAGAAAAAAAAAAGATCTTGGTACCCAGTAAGGACAGTCAAGCAGAGACTAAGCAGGTTCATATTATCTTAACTGCATCTGTTCTAATCTTCAGCTTTCAATGTATGTGGCACACATGAATCCATGACAAATGACAGGATGAGCCATTTTCTCATAGTGCTGCCAATGTACTTAAATTTTTTTGAATATCATCAATTCCAACATAGTGTCAAAATAAAAAAAAAATTAATGCATTCTGTTTTAGTCTATTTGGACTGCTACAACAAAATTACTATAGATTGTGGGATTTACATAACAAACATCTCTAACTCACATTGACCTTCTAGCACTATTTTAGGTTGGAAGTTCAAGGGTGAGGTGCTGGTTTATTTGAAACTTGAAGGCTCACTTCCTAGTTACAGCTGGCTGACCTCTCTCTATATTCTCACAAGACAGAAGGGGAAAGGGAGCAATTTGTTATCTCCCTAATAAAGGCACTAAACCCATTCATGAGTTCATGACCTAATCACTTCCCAAAGGACCTACCTTCTAATAACATCGGATTGGGAGATAGATTTCAACATATGAATCTTGGGAGGAAACAAACATTCTGTGTCTAGCACACTCAAATAATTTTGTAGTCTTATTGGAAAAGTTTGTTACATCAGTCCTGATCTTGATGTAATTCTTACCTACTGAACTGTTCATAGAAGCATATTTGAATAACTTTGGTCAGTATAGCATCATTATTAACAATATGGTTTTTGGTACCAGATTATGCCTGGGTTGAAATCTCAGTTCTGTTTGACCTTAGGTAAATGTCTCAAGTTCTCTGACCCTCAGTTGTGTCACTCAGAAATGGAGGTAATGTTAGCATTTATTTTGTACAAATGTTATCGAGACACAAGGAATTTATATGTGAAGACTTTAACACAGGGAAAATAGAAATTAGCTCAAGAACATTGGCTGTTTTTGTTGTTTATTTGAGCTTGTTATGGCAGGAGAGAACTGGACAAAAGTTTTCAATTAAATCATTATTTTCTAGCCACTGCATGTGCCAAAATGAGCAAAATCTGTAGGGTGGTCCGCAGCAGTAATTTAGGGTTGGATGTAGAAAATAAAACCTAGTATTTTGATCTAGGTAAAATTGGAAATAGAGAAGGAGTTGAGGACAAAGTGAGAACAAGATGAATATAAAGACATTAGTAGGGTGAATCTTCTAGACTTTTTAATATTGATGCCAAGTTACTCTAGGAATATAATGTTAAACTTTCTTGTTATTCATAGGTCTTTGCCTCTGGTATGTGCTGCATTATACATAGCATAGTCAGAAAGTGATACTTATATTTTGCAGAAAGCATTTGGGATTTTGCACAATGCCAAGCTGTAGGATTTATGTTTTATTGAAATATTAATATATTTGAGAAAGGAGCTCTAGTGGACTTTGGCAATGTGGTTTTAATTACTGTATTCCTCCAATAAGACCTAGAGATGCTTTTAAATATGTTTCACCTGAACATGGGCTATAAATACATTCATGGATATAACAATTTTCAGAAATGCTACAAGTTGTTTAAAAAAAAATGCTAAATAGAACATCCCTCTCCCTTCCTTCCTTCCTTCCTTCCTTCCTTCCTTCCTTCCTTCCTTCCTTCCTTCCTTCCTTCCTTCCTTCCTTCCTTCCTTCCTTCCTTCCTTCCTTCCTTCCTTCCTTCCTTCCTTCCTTCGCTTTCCCCCCTCTCCCTCTCTCCATATTCTTTTTTCCCTTTTAACTCCTTAAGCATAAGTCAGTAAGTTTTCCTTTATCTGCTACTGACTCTCATGGCTTTTTTCTAGTGAGGCACTTTAGAAATGTGTATATCCTAAAAATATGTATATGGCTATTTTGATTATATAGCTTAAGAAAGGTTTTTAACACTCTATGTGTTAAATTCAACAAAAGCTCAGCATTTTTTGATCATAAACTACTACACTTTCCTAACCTATCTGCATGTCAAGTGGTCATAGTTCTTTTTTTAAAAAGATTTATTTTTATTTATTTATGCATATGAGAACTGGGGTACAGGCCAGAGGTACAGGGTGGGGAGGGTGGGTGAGAGGATTCACCAGAGACAGAGTGGGGAGCAGAACAGGCAGACTGACTGAAATACACTGCTGAGGGGAGCAGCGGGCGAAACAGGAGAGGTCTGCTCTGCCATGTAGATCAGCAACCTGGCTGGGAATTGAACTCACCAGCTCCCTGGGTGGTGATAGCTTGATAGTGCTGAGACTTTAACCCCTGAGCCACCAGGGAGGGCCTGTTCTTTGACATTTTACATTTTTTTAGCCTAAAACTGAATTAAAAAACCCAGTAAGATATAAATATAGAAATGAGATGAATAAATTTGAATTTTTCATTTATTGAACTAATGGAAAGGAGATAGGGGTTATGCGTTCTCATTATTTAGATTTGGAATATTAAACAGGAAAGACATTTGTAAGGAAAATAATATAATCATTAGAATAATTTCATTCTACCCTCCCCTTTGATATATATGGGATTGAGTGAACAGATACTACATGAGAGACAGAAATCTGTTTAAAGTAGATCTCTTTGGAAGAGCTTTCATCTGCATATATATTAAGCAGTACTTGTTCCCGAGTGTCATCAAAATCGTGTAACAGATATAGCCTGTGATTTCTTTCACTCTTGGGGATAATTTCTTGGAATTGTAGGTTGGAAGAGACCTGTAAAACATCTCATCCATCACTCATCTCCTAGAAGACAGGGTCTCTTTGCTGCTAAATGCTTCAAATATGGCTCTTGGTTAGTTATTCTTGTATACTGTGACTCAAAATGTGGGTGACTTTCTTTGTGTCTAGCATTTTGTTATTCAAATTTCCCTCTTTTTTTTTTTTTAGTCTTTAGAAGAAATGGAAATCTATTTTCTATGTTTTTCTAAATTCATGGAATTACCATTGACCTCTGTCTTCTTCAGATCTCCACAGATTCTGTAGTTCACTGACCTTCATGAATACTCATGCCCCATAGGACTTGGGATTTGCAGAAAGGCAGCTGTGCTGGGTCATCTGATTAGAAGTAAATGCATGCACATTATATCCAAACACTCAGTGGAGTTTCAGAGATGTATATAGAAGCTCTGTTGATGTCAATTGTGACTTTTACATGTGAGTACGGACCTGGAGATGTAGTTCTTGAAAATAGAAGCCACATAAAAAGCATCTAAGGAACTTAAAAATCTGTGCCTCATGGCATATGGAGATAGATATGAGTGTTAGATCTTCAAGAAGTAGAATTGTTAACATTAATACAACTAAGGTGTGTAAAACTTGCATTCATAGTCACTAATGTTATTTGTGTGTTATTTGTGTTATCATAGTGATGTTATTTGTAGCAAATTTTTTTTAGCATATGGCCATGATGCACCATTAGATTGAGTCCTATCTCCAATAGTAGCTTGACCTAGATGGAACAGAGATAGTGTGTTACACAGATTCTTGATGAAAAGAGATGCTAAACATTTTCAGACTTTTGGTTTGCTTTCTACAGAACTCTTGTTATATCAGAATGCACTGAAAGTAAAACTAACCAGGGTTATTGAACTCCTCTTGATGGTGTAATGAATTAGCCCATTTTCCTTCCCTTTCCCTTCATGCAGCATTTATTGAATGAGATATATACACACAGTTCTGTAAATAAATTTTAAAAGTTTCATGGACTGTTATAATGTGGAACTAATTAGAATCAGGAAAATAAGGAAATATAGGAAATAAGGAAACATAGACTCAAATCCTGTTATTTTTTTCCTGAAGATTTATTTATTTATGCATACAAGAACTGGGGTGTAGGCCAGAGGTTTGTGGCAGGGTGAGAGGATTCACCAGAGACAGAGTGGGGAGCAGAATAGGCAGATCTACTGAAATACACTGCTGACAGGAGAAGTGGGCAAGACAGGAGAGGTCTGCTGTGCCATGTGGGTTAGCTCCTTCACCAGGCATCGAACTCATGCTTTGTGGCTGCAGATAGAGTCATAGTGCTGAGACTTAACCCCTTGCGCCATCAGGAAGTCCTCCTCAAATTCTGTTTTTGATACTTGGTAACTTTTGACCTTGGGAAACCTATTCACTTTATCCTTAGTTTTTTAATTGGTTAAAGAGGTGTGTGTGTGTGTGTGTGTGTGTGTGTGTAGTGGGTGGGTGGGGATAATTAGTAGATTATCAAATAAAGTAATACTGAACCTCCTAGGGACCATTTGTTTTTCCTCACAATATCTTAGAAATTACTGGCATTACCTGGTTGCAGTCACTGGGAACAAGCTGCAGTGCACATGCCCATCTTACACAGAGATTTATCTTGCCATTCAGGCAAGTCTTTATCCATAGTCTTGTACTTTACTTTCTCTGGGAAGATTCCCACTCATATGGAACCTATTTTACAGCCCTGCTTTGTGTTTCAGTGGCCTCCTGAAGAGCCACTTTGATCGACTTCCTGGTTGGAAGCAAACTTCATGAGAATAAGGTTTCCTCAATACCTAACACTGTATTATGTGCGTTACTAAATATTTGTTGATAAAGGAATAAAAGAAAGATCAAAATATTTTGTTGCTTTGGGCCTCCCTGGTGGCGCAGTGGGTTGAGTGCCGCATTGTGAAGCTGTCCGCAGCCTCTGCAGCGCTGGTTCGATCCCGGCCAGCCAGGGAGATTCCCACATGGCGCAGCAGACTTCTCCTATCTCACCCACTGCTTCCCTCAGCAGTATATTTCGTCAGTTTGCCTGTCTCTGGTGAATCCTCTCACCCTCCCGCGCATCTGGCCTGTACCCTGGTTCTTGTATAAATAAATAAATCTTTAAAATATATATATATATTTTGCTGCTTTGAACATTTGCTCTGTAACATTAAAATAGAATTAATTTTATAAAATATATAGTTTTTATATGTATTATTTTAATTCTTTGTAGTATATATCTCTAAAGTCTATTTCTCCCACTCAAGTTTTTATTCTCTTCCATGTTTACTAATTGATACCTCTAATATATTTTTTTTGTGTTTTCTTTGTTCTGTAGACATGTTGTGAATAATAGTTAAATGCAAGATGCTAATATATCTGAGAGGTCAGAATAGCAGAAAAGTAAGGATGAAGACTATGGAGCCAGGTGGTCTGAGTCTGAGAATCTTGGTGATAAGTTACTAGCTGTGTAGCTTTTGTCAGGTCACTTGGTCTTTCTTCATATGTAAAGAATAAAGAAAATAGGACCATTCTCCATTATGGCTGTTTTTAGCAATTAAATGAAATAATACATATACAATATGAGTGAATCATGTAAGAGGTTTGAGAAAAAGTGCCATTTAATGTAAGTGAAATTATTAGTGTAAACTTTTTCTTTAATTTGGACTTTTTAAGGTAGTATTTTTGGAAAATGTACCTTATGAGGCATTGAGATGGTTACACTTGGTTATTTCATTCAAGGGAAGGTTAAATGGAGCAAAGTTTGATTGACAGAACACAAGGTGACTTATGCCAAGTAGCATCGGTGAAAAGATAGTGTAAAGCATGCTGGTTGTCCCAAGGGGAACTTAGTAGGGGGAACATTCTAGAAGAGGACATCAGACATTTGGTGCCATTTCCTAACCTGATATAACTTTACCTATCTCTTCTGTGCTTTTACTGTCAAATGTAGGCTCTTTAATTTCTCTTTATTGACATGGCAAGACTGCAAGATGGTGAGCCTAACCAAGAGCAGGTCCCTGGGGCAAGTTTTGGTTGGATTCTCGAAATATGATTGTACACAGCTTAATGCCCTGAGGACATTTCCAAGCATTCTTAATGATAATTTGACAAATGAATTCTAGACACTGAAAGATTTAATATATTACCTATGCTATTCTCTCTTTTGGGCACTGAACCTAGATTAGACCTCATAAAAACAAGTTTGATGCACATCCAGAATCAGGGCTTTGTTTCCTATCATTGTCTGGATCATTGTGTATCTCTAGATCGCAACAATCAATAGATGACAATCATTCTTTCCTAATTAGTATTAGGTATTAGTATTTCTAATAACCTAGGCTTGTCATGCAACTCCCATTTTATATCATACAATAAATCCTAATTATTCAAGTACATATAAAGGTTTCGTGAAGCATAAAATTCTGATAACAAACCTCTATATTTTGTACACTCTCCTTCAGTTTATAGATGGTCTGAGAGGTGAAAAGTCTTAGATTAAGGGGAATTATTTCTTTCCTCACTTTTAGAAGCCTAGAGAATTTATATTTCAGTTGTTTACTAAGTTATAAATAGCCTAAATTGCTATTTTATTTTGCAATAAGGTTAAGAGAAGGCTAAGAAGACCAAAATTATTCAAGAGACAGTATTTTGATGCTAGGGAATAAATTTTGTACTGTGACCAAAACCAAATCTTAGAATGAGGCCTATACAATGGACTAATGACACACCCCTTTTTTTGGTTGAGTAAGCTCATTACTCCATGTGAAGCATCTTATATCCTTAAATGGTATGCACATATGAAAATAAATTAGAAGAAAATATTCTTTGAAAGTATTGGCAACAAATGTTGGTTAGGTTCTGCTTTAACACTTACCATATAAATGCTATTTTAAGGGTATATTTATTGTTAATTATCTGTTGGTTATATTTGAGTACTCTGCATTAAATTATAAAGCTTCGACACAGCAAAGAAACCATTGCTAAGCCTAAAAGGCAACCTATATTAGCAAGTATGTATCCAACAAGGGATAAACATGTAATATGTAAACAACAATATATGTAAATATATGTATATATGTAAATATATAAATATATGTAAATATATTTGTAAATATATAAAAATATATGTAAAAAACAATAACAACAACAAAAAACAAACCAACAGATTAAAAAAATTTCAGAGGATCTAAATACACATTTCACCAAAGAAGACATACAGTTGGTCAACAGACACATCAAAAGATATTCATCTTAACATTGTTAAGGAAATGCCAATCAAATTCATAACTTGATGTCACTTTATACCAATGAGAATGGCTATTATTGAAAAGACGAGAAACAAAAGTATTGGTGAGGATGCAGAAAAAAAGGGAATTGTACTCTGCTGGTGGGACTATAAGTTGGTATGGCTACTATGGAAAACAGTATGGAGATTTTAATAAAAAAAATTTAAAAATAGAAATACTATACGATAAAGCTGTTCTACATGTAGAATATGAAAACACTAATTTGAAAAGATATCTGCACCCTTATACTCATTGCAGCATTGTTTATAATAACCAAGATATGGAAACAATCTAAATGCCCAATGACAGATGAGTGGATAAAGATGTGAATATTACTTAACTATAAAAAAGGTGAACTCTTGCCATTTTTGACAACTTGGATGGAACTTGAAGGGATTGTGGTTCATGAAATAGGTCAGATAGTCAGACAGAGAAAAACAAATACTGTGTTTTCACTGGTATATGGAAGATAAAGAAACAAAACAAATGAACAAACAAAATAAAACCAAAGCTGTTAACAGGATGGTGGTTACTGAAGGGGGAATAGGTAGGGAGAAGGTAAAATAGGTAAAAGGGTCATTTGTTTGATGGTGAATGGAAACTGGACTTTTGCTGGAGAAAGGCAAATACAGATGCTGAACTATAATGCTGCATACCGAAACCTAAATATAGCTGTAAACTAATGTTACTTCAATAACAATATAAAATTGGATACATAAAGTAGGAAAGGATATATAATATATATGATCTACATATATCTGTGAATATGTCTTATACAACATTGTAGAAATGGTAAGGTTTCTCGGGTGTCACAGGGACTGGAAATCCCATGTGGTCATCACAATTTCAAGAATGCATTGGAATGTCGATTTGTTCCTCAGTTAAGGTGAACCACAATTATATTAGAGAAACTAAGAGAAGAAAGCAGAGCAAGTATATGTGTAGAGTTTATGATATTAATCTTGTATACCATTTCTGGATCTTTTGTTATGTCTTTGAGCTACCACTTGGTATCATTTGAGCTACCATTTGGTGTAGTTTTGTTCCTACCCACCTCTGTTGGGCCAGCAATACAATTATACAGATAGCTTCATGCATTTGTTTTTAGAACCAGTTAAGAAAGAGGTAAACTGTCCTATCATTACGTTTACATATGTAGAACTACCTTTCTCAACATTTTTTGTCTCTTTCACGTGGATTTAAATTAATCTTTGAATCTTAAGCAGTCATTTCCTATACCCCCTCCCTTCTTGTGTCTCTTGGCAACTACTTTCTTTGTATATGTGCCTGTCCTGGACACTTAATATAATGGAATGATGCAATATGTCACCTTTTATGTCTTCTTTCTTTTGCTTAACATAATGTTTATTTTAAGGTCCTTTAATTTTTATCATCCATCAGTATTTAATTCCTATTTATGGTTGAATAACATTCTATTGTGGATATGCTACATTTTATTTATCTGCTCATCAGTACATGGGTATTTGAGTTGTTTTGACTTTTTGGATATTATCATCAATGCTGCTGTGATTATCTGTGTGCAAATTTTTGTGTAGATGTGCTTTCAGTTTCCTTTGGTATGTATCTAGGGGTAGGATTGCTGGATAATATGGTAACTCAGTTTTTAACTTTTTTTTTTAAGATTTATTTATTTATACAGGCACTGGGTATAGTCAGAAGCACGGAGGGTGAGAGAATTCACCAGAGCCAGAGCAGGGAACAGAACAGGCAGATGGAACGAAATACACAGCTGAGGGGAGTAGCGGGCGGCAGGAGAGGTCTGTGCACCATGTGGGAGCCTCACTGGTGGCCAGGGATTGAACTGGCGCTGCAGAGGCTGCGGGCAGCTTCGCAGACCAGCGCTCAACTGCTGCACCACCAGGGGAGGCCCTCCTTCAGATCTTTGAATATATTTATAATAGTTGCCTTGAAATCTTTGCTAACTGTAGCATGTGGGTCCTCTTACGTATAATTTTTGTTGCTTGTTTCCCTCAACCCCCTTATGTATGGGTTCTTATTTCTTTGAATGTCTGCCTTGCCCCATATATATACTAAAGCAAATCTTGATACTGATCCTTTGCATCTCCAGCTTTGTTGTTTTTTGTTTGCCTTCCTATTTCTTTAGTTGCTTGGCTGAACTGGTTCTGTGAGATTTATCTCCCTTGAAACTTGTAGCCTCTGATGTCTCCTCTGAGAGGGCATAGACTTGGCAAACATACAGTTTTCTTGACTGCTGGGGGGGATTCTGGGTTTATCCAGGCTTGCTTTGACTGTCCATTTTCTCCTGTAAGCTCATGATCTTTCTTTGTTCAAGTCATACCCATCTGTAGTCTCCACTAATGGCTGTCTGATTACCTCATAGTTTTTGATAACACTCCATGGCATTAATCATTGCATATGCTGATATAATTACAGTTAAGTTCCATAGCAGAGACAGGGTGTTGCCACTTTTTGAGGCTTGTTGTGATCCCCTCTTGGTAGAACCTCTATCTGATGGAGCAGAAACTGGATGGAGGATGGAGAACTCAGTCTTCCTTTGCTGTCTCACCTGGATCCTCCTATAGAGACAGGTTTATGTTTGTGTGTAGGTGGGGAGAGGCAATAAATTGTGCTTCCACGTGCCTGTAGCCACTGTCAAGTATGGATCTCCTAACTCAGTGCTAGGGGAAAATGGAACTGCTCATGATGCCATATGACCTCTATACCAGAAGCTGGGGAAAATAGAATTCTATTTGACTACCAAGCTCACTGGAGCAGTTCAGAGATGTGCAGGAAAGGAGGACTTCAGTCTTAACCAGTTCTCCTGCCTGGTTCCATCCTAATTAGTAAGAATTGATGTGACAGAACAGGTGCCACCCAGCTGCCACCAACAGCTTAATATAGGTCCTCTGCAACAAAGAATGTGGAAAATTGGACCTGCTAATGTTCACTGGCTACTGAAATCACTCAGAATAGTTCTTCCATTCTAGGAAGCTGGGGAAATAAAAACTGTCACTTAGTTTCTAACTGAAACAGTCTGTAAGGAAATTTCTTTTGGGGTGGGTGTGTATTTTATTTATTTCAAATGTCATAGCTTCCTACTTTCCTATTGAGTTTCCAAAGATTTTGTTGAATAAAGGCCTTTCAGTTTTTTGTAAGCTCTTAGATTTATCTTTGAGTTATCATGTGTTTGAGAGGTACCCAGAGACCTAAACATTTAAAGGGTACCTGCTCTAAAAGGGTTCTAGCCACCCACATTCAAAAAGGCAAAGGAAGCAGGATTTTAATGTGAAACATTTTTAAATAGACTTGGTATGCAGAGAGAAAGAGAGAGAGAGAGAGAGAGAGAGAGAGAGAGAGAGAGAGATTGAGAGTAAAAGAAAGAATTTCTGTAATAATTTCCAAATCAAATTCCCCAAATTTACTCATCCCCTAATGGGCATATGCCTAACCAAACAGTAGTGGCCCATAGTGGGGTTACTGAGACCAAATGCTTGCCACAAGTCTAAGACACCTTCTGGCAGGGAACCACAAGAAAGGGGTTAAGCAGGTCCCAGAGAGCTGGGACAAAAGTCAAAACCCAAAATTCAAAATACCACAGAATCCACTATCAGGTCAAAATAACAGTTGCTGTTGTCTCTGTTAAGGACCAGGAGCAACCTCCCCACATGTCTCTTACTCACATGTCTCTTCCAAGTGTCTGCTCGATGTGTCTCTTTGTTCTACTCCATCTATATATACATCTTGCTTATTCCCAGCTGCCCATCATTCAGGAAGTCTGGATCATGGCAAGCTGGAAATTGTAATCCAAGGTACTTGAGGTCCTCTCAGTGTAGAGATGGGGGTGGAGTTTGCGTCTCACTATTCCTCTGACATCCAGAGATTTAATTGTTTTTGTTAATTTTTGTTAATTTTGTAATAGATATCTCTCCAGGAGAGATTTTTCATTGACTTACAGTATCATTCTAAAAGTCCTGCCTCCTACAATTAAATTATATAACCAGGTAGCAGACCAAATACTTACACAAGGGATTATATTTTCAATAATTTAAAACAAACTGCCTTATTTTTATTAATTTTTAAAGATTTTATTTTTGTTTATTTATGCATACAAAAACTGGGGTACAGGTCAGAGGTGCGGGGATAAGAGGATTAACCAGAGACAGAGTGGGGATCAGAATAGGTGGATATACTGAAATATACTGCTGAAGGGTGCAGTGGGTGAAACACGAAAGGTCTGCTGCACCATGTGGTTTAGCTTCCTGATTGGGGATTGAACTCATGCCGCAGTGGCTGGCTATAGCTTGATAGAGCTGAGACTTTAACTCCTGCACCACTAGGAAAGCCCAACCTGCCTTATTTTTATAAGCATTTCTTTTTTTAATTTTTAATTTATTTATATATAATTAACATCATTGTTCATTTTTAAACCATGTTTGCTTCCCCCCCCCATAGAATTTTCTCCACCAATTCACCCATACACCATCACCACAATCCCTTGTGCTCCTCCCTCCCATCTGCCTTCCAATCCCTTTCCCTCCCTCTCCCCTGCCAAATAAGACATCAGAGGAAAAAATAATAACAATACAAAACACAACAACAACAACAAAAAAGCACTTCTCATTGAAGAGTTTTCCAACTAACTAGCCCATTTTACCTATACTAAGGTATAGGGAGATGTTTGGAAAGTTATTATCTTTTCTGTTTTACGGCAGAAGTAAAAGCACTGGGGAATTGTGAAGTGCCTAGGGGTACGCAGCTATCTGGGAACTGGCTTAAAGGAAAATCAAACCTGGTATTCTTACATGGATCAGTTTATTATTGCCTTACATTATACTATGCATACAGGATCATGGCTAGTTATATTTTAACTTGTTCTAAGAAGTACAAGCTCTCGCACTGAATGGCTCCATTACACTTTAAAAATCTTTGGAAAATATACTCTATTTATGGAATCCTTATTCACTTGGGTACATTATATTTACATTGTGAGACAGTCATCCAAAAAAAAATCCTTTCCATATCATTTTCTTTTTTTCCTTGGGAAGTCATGGCTGGCCTCTGGTTGTTCTGGGAGTGTTGCCTTGGCTACTAGAAGCTCAGAGCTCAAGAAGAGCCTGGATCTGCACCTGCAGCAACATCATTTCCAGCTTATGCAGCAGTAGCAGCAGACATTACCTCCCATTGTTCTGGGACCAACAGTGGGAGAGGTCTGTGAGGATTTGGATCTAAGTCTCAATTTACATTTTATTTCTAATCGTTAAAACCAAGGAATGTTTTAGGCTGTTGTCACTAATAGCAGTTAAAAAAAAACAAAACTGTTTCCCATCACTGTAAACACTGTTTACACTACTATATATTATTTTCTTATTCTTGTCCATATGCAAATGATTCTAACATTATTGAAGTTAATTTCTAAAAATTTTGTGACATAACCATATCTTTTAGATCTATAAGCTTTACAAGCCGTAGGTAGAGATGTAAAAATCTAATTACTCACATTTTAAGGACAGAAGGACTTACTTTTTCTTGAAGTGTAGATACATGAAAGAAATTCATTTGGTAGAATTTTCGAGCTGGGAAAAACAGAGTATCAATCTATTTACTGCAATTTTTCAGAAGGGGAAACAGCCTCAGAGAGGTTACATGTTGCCTAAAGGGAAAAGTGCCCAATGGAAGAATTGGGAAATCTCAAATTTCATGACTTCCAGGCACTTCCTTACATTTTTAACAACATATTTTGTGCAAGTGAACACCATCAAGAAAAAAGCTATACAAGCTTGTATTAATAGCTGAATCATTTCCGCTTCCTCCCACACCCAACCCCACAGTTGTTAATGCAGATCAAATAGTGGTTTTGGACTTAAACGTGTGCTCTTTGAAAACCTAACATACAGTAAGAATATGAAGATGATTTCTTTTTCCTGGAAATTTTAGGTTGTCTGGGATGCAAACAAAAGGGCTGCCAGTTTGTCCAAAGCACATGCTGAAGCATGCAGGCAGACTTCTGATGGGCTCCAGCCTTCTGAGTCTCTGTGGGCCTCATTAATTTGATGTGCTTTGCTTCTATGACAATAGAACACTCCCCTAGTCAATTACTAGCACCTGCATTTCTCAACTTGTCACTCCCCCTCTTCTTTAGGATCTGGAAATAACTGGGAAAGACCTTACTGAAAGGAGACATCTCCAAACTTCTTTTCCGCTTGCATCCAATAAAAGCATGCCTACTTCCCTTAAATAAGTAAAGGTGATATTCATTTAAAATCCAGACACTGCTTCTATTGCAATATATGGGAACATTAAATCTTAAGAAAAGGTAAACTCTGGTGTACTTGTCACAAATCTTTTCTTTGATTTCTAAAAGTGGAGGGTTTTTTTTTTTGGTTTGTTTCCATGTGTAAACAATGTAGTTTCTTTATGCTCTGAAGCTCTAGATAATATTGTGCTTAATACTGCCAATTCCAATATTTTAAATATTGCCAATTCCAATATTTTAAAATAGCCATTTTAGCAAATGACCAACAGGCATATGGAAAAAAAATGTTCAACATCCCTTATAACCGGGGAAATGCAAATCAAAATTATAATGAGATACCACCTTACATCAGTAAGAATGGCACATATCAATAAAACTAGCAACAACATATGTTGGCGAGGATGTGATGAAAAAGGAACTCTTCTACATTGCTGGTGGGAGTGAAAACTGGTCCAACCACTACAGAAAGCTGTCTGGGCATTCCTCAGTCTACTAAAAATGGAGTTGCCATATGACCCAGCAATTCCACTCCTGGGGATCTACCCATAGGACACATAAACATTGATTCAAAAGAACACCTGTACCCCTATGTTTATTGTAGCAATATTTATAATAGGTAAAACCTGGAAACAACCCAAATACCCAAAAATAGAAGACTAGGTAAGAAGATATGGTATATACACACAGTGGAATATTATTCAGCAATCAAAAAAGATAAACTCATGACATTCACAGCAACATGGATGGAACTAGAAGGAGTTATGCTCAGTGAAATAAGTCAGAAGGAAAAATGGAAGTAAATTTTTTTTAATGTTATGTTTACTTAATTTGAGTTTCACTTATAAGACAAATATAGGGGAACCAAATAAGACATCAGGGGAAAAAATAACAGCATAAAACACAACAAAGCAAAACCAAACAGACAATTATAAATCAGAGACATCCTGCAGGGGAGGAGGAGGGAGAGGGATCAAAGGGAGAGAGGAAGGAGCACAGGGAACTGCGGTGATGGTGCACAGGTGCACTGGTGAAGGAAACTCTATGGGGACTACACCTGAGGGGTGGGGAAAAAATAAGCAAACATTTTTTAAAGATGAACAATGATGAAAGAAAGAAAGAAAGAAAGAAAAAAAGAAAGAAAGAAAGAAAGAAAGAAAGAAAGAAAGAAAGAAAGAAAGAAAAAAATTAGAAAAAATAGCCATTTTAAAATTAAATTAAATCCTTTAAAAATTTTCTTTTTTCTAATATTTCAGAGTTCAATTCCTTTTCCTGTGTTCTTAATTTTATTCTACCTGTTGTTCTTAAATTGGTGTTATATTTATTGAACTCAAGTTAAGTAAACATAGCATTAAAAATATTTACTTCCATTTTAATGAGGAACTGATCTTGAATGGGTTAAGTAGCATGTGCAAAGCCTTATAAAGAGTAAGTGATTGAATTGGGAGTTGTAAAAAAAGGCATAAATTTCTATCCATGACACTAAACAATCATTTGTATTTCATCATCTTTCTCAGTTACATTGTTTTCCGTAAATTCTAAGTATGTGCCAATTTTCTCTATCCTTGAACCAATAATTGAAATTTCTTTTATAGATCCTGCCCCTCAAGTCCATCTTTTGCGTCTCATTCTTTAACATCTTGAATGATTGGTCTATACATAGACTTGACTTCCTTACTTCTATATCCACTCCTCAATTCAACTACCACTTGACTTTTCCCTCTGTCATTGTAAAATCCTCCTTTCATGAGGGTATACAATTATTTAAGTGATAAATTACATAATCTTTTCTTTAGAAATACAATTGAATTTGAAGTTTTTGAAATTAATTAATATAACATAGAATTCACAGAGATGTGCAAAAATCATGACAATTTAAAAAAAAATCATCATCCCCAAAGAAAAGCCGTGTTTCTTATCCATCAGTACTCAAACCCCTATTCTCCAACACCCTCTAGTCATAGGACACTACTAATATACTTTTCATCTCTGTAGACTTACTTATTCTATTACATATATATAAACTCACACGATATGTGATCTTTTGTGACTATCTTCTTCCACTTAGCACCATGTTTTCAAGGTTTATGCATGTTATAGCATGTATCAATATTCCAGTCTTTTTATTGAAAAATAACATTGCATTTTATGGATGTATCACATTTTAAAAATGATTTAGTCAATAAACATTGAATTGTTTCTTTCTGATTATTATAAATAATGCTGCTGTGAACATTCGTGTATACATTTTTGTGTGGAAATGTGGCGAGGATGTGATGAAAAAGGAACTCTCTATGCATTTTCTATCTTTGATTTTCATCAGTTTGACTATACTACATTTAACCATGGATCTCTTTGAATTTGTGCTACTGAAGTTTGTTGAGCTACTTGAATATATGGGTCAATATATTAAAAGTACAGTTTAGGAAGATTTTGGTCGCTATTTCTGCAAGTATTTTTTACGTATATATTTTTGGCTCTTCCTCTGGGACTCAGTATATATATGTTGCTTTACTTGATGTTCATTTTCTTCCTTTTTTTTTGTTCTGATCCTCAAATTGATTATTTTTCATTCACCTATCTTCCAGTTTGCTAATTTTTCTGCTAGTTCATATTTGCTGCTGAGTCTCTCCAGTGATGTTTTTATTTTAATTATTGTACTTTTTGACACCTTTTGACTCTTTTCCCATAATTTTTATCCACTGATTGATATGCTATATCTGGTGAGATATCATAGACATACTTTCCCTTAATTCTTGCAGCATGATTTCCTTTAGCTCTTTAAATGTATTGATAATTTATTAAAGCATTTTTTTTATTAAGTACAAAAGTTCCCTCAGGAACTTTTTATTTTGGCCCCATTTTTTTTCTTGTGTATGTGGAATTATTTCCTGTTTCTTTGCATGTCTCATATTTTTTTGTTGAAAACTGAAATTTTTAACAATGTCTTGTAATAACTCTGGTATCAGTTTTATAAGCACTGGAAAGTTTGCTGTTTGTTTCTATTTTTCTTGTTGCTGCTGATTTGTTTAGTAACATTCCTAGACTAATTCAATAAATTGTATATTATCTGCTGCTGATGCTTCTGAGTTCTGTGCTAGCTATTATTTTTTTTTTTAGACTTTGTGTTTTTATTTTTATTTTATTTTTTAAAGATTTATTTT
Organism: Talpa europaea; assembly: GCF_964194135.1. NCBI lineage: Eukaryota > Metazoa > Chordata > Mammalia > Eulipotyphla > Talpidae > Talpa > Talpa europaea. The sequence goes on along the minus strand of NC_140080.1, from coordinate 58,295,117 downwards.
TATTTATTTATACAAGCACTGGGTACAGTCAGAAGCGTGGGAGGGTGAGAGAATTCAGCAGAGCCAGAGCGGGGAGCAGAGCAGGCAGAAGGACCGAAGCACACTGCTGAGGGGAGCAGCAGGCGGCAGGAGAGGTCTGCGTGCCATGTGGGACCTTCCTCCAGTGGCCGGGGAGCAGCTGGGGATGGAACCGGCGCTGCAGAGGCTGTGGGCAGCTTCGCAGCCCAGCACTCAACCGCTGCGCCACCGGGGAGGCCCTTGTGTTTTTATTTTTAAGCTTAAATTCTTAGGAGTCAAATCCATGCTAGTATAATTTAGTGATCATACAGTGATTGGTCAAAGGATTTCCTTCAATGTCTTGCCTGATTTTCTTTTACTCTCTAAGGAGATCTTTGTGACAAGGCTTAACTCAAAATCTCAGACAGTATCCATAACACCCTTGACTTTTATTTCCTGTTTTCCAGAGTTGAGTGACTAGTACCTTCTTCTTTTCTAGGTCTTTATTGTTTATAAACACCTATTCCTGCATGTAATATTTCAGGCTTATAGGAATATGTTACAACTTTTCAATTTTCCCTAAGTTATCTAGTTATATCAAATTTTATTTTCAATTCCTGGCTTTACTCTTTTTTTTCTTTCCAATTGAAAACATAGCCATAGGTGGCTGACATGTAGCCGATGTTTCTGCTGTTTGGTGATAACTGTAGAATAGTCTTTCTCTTGAATCCTGCTCTGAGTCAAATGAAAAATCTACCACCTTCTGAGAATAGAGTTTTTTCAGGGGAGTTGCAAATTCAGAGAAAATATTGATTGTGATCTGAAGATGATGCTTTTAATAGAGCTCTTAACAGTGACAGATTTGCTTGCTGCAATGCTTCTAGCTTTTGACTACCAAATCCCAGAGCTGGAGAAGGAAAATATATGGGGCAAGCCCAAATTTCAAATATCAGATCATCACTCTATTTAGTATTTTATCTTGAATAAGTTATTTTCTGTGACTTTGGTTAATTGCCAGAGTTCTCAAAAGGTTGATTTTAGTTGTTTTTCCAACATTTTCCTTGTTAAAGAAGAGCAAGTTTACCCAAGTACTCACTGTTATATTTTAGAAGTTGATTTTCTATCATAGTTAAAGTACCTGTCTAATAATACAAGCATTTGGACCATTTCTTGGTCTGGTTCTATTAACTGTGTTTATCTTGTGAGTCACTTATCCTGTTTTAAAATTTTACTTTATATGCCAACTGTTTTGTATAAAAGGATATTAGAGAGTGAGGTAATTTATATTTATCTTGAAAAAGATACATGTATTTTGTTATATCAGACTACTGATGGGTACAATGAATCAATATAATCTTTTGAGTTGAGTCTGGGTTTTGTTAGATTCATCTCACCACTGGCTTCAAATATTCTAAGAATTAGAAATTAGGGTAGAATTAGAACTTTTCTCTTGTCAGTCCTTGGATTTAAACACTGGCAATATTCTTAAGATTTAACTGTGATTCACATCAAGTTACCAGCTTTTGAACATGGGAAATCTCTTTCTGCTTTACTATCGTGCTCTCTGCTGTTTCAGTCACTAAGCTCAGTACAACTCTGCTTTATAAACTACAGGGGATCTCTTTCCAGTGCCTCATTCTGTCTCCATAGCTTTGGAAGGTCGTAGCTCCATTCTCTGTAAAGGTTAATTGGCCTTAGTGATGGTGCAGTTCACCCCCTAATCTTTGGCCTTTGAAAACTTCATACCCTGGAATATTTTTGACTCTCTTGATCCCCTCCTTTAACAAAATCCTATGTAAACTGTGGGTGGCATTCTTTGAGCTGTCCTCTGTTTCCCACACCTTGTTTTTGGGCTTATTTTCCTGGAGCATTTAGTGAAGACTTGAGAAAGAGTTGGCAAGTAGTTAAGATTTGCTCTGTGACTGGAACTGGTAAGGATTCTAACCAAGCTTCCCACCACACATAGCTGCAACAAATGTGGTTGACTTCTCCTTGTCTCTTCCTCATCTTCTGCAGGGATAGGAACAATAAGTCTTTACTCTGAAGGGTTACCTGCTTTTTGGATGTTAGTCCATTTGAGTTTCTTTGTTTTATCAACTCTCTGATGAAGTTTTAAAAAGCTATAATTTTGTAGTGTATGTGACATTTTAAATGTTCAGCTGAGAGTGAAAGAAACGTGTTTCTTTCTATATCTACACCAAAAGTGAAATCCTCTCTAGAAATCTGAAATAATTATATTTTTTCCTATCATAGCATTCTTTTGAAATGTGAGGTGTTTTTATGCCCAATTCATAGGTGAGAAAATATACACGTTATGGGAAGCTCAGTGATTTGTCCAGGGCTATATACTTAATGAATAGTTTTAAGTTAAAAACACATCTTTTTACTCCATTCACTGTATCTCTTGGGACCAAGAGAGTGATAAGAATAAATCATACTTCAGCATTGAGTTGAGAGAACTATCACTTGATGTTGGATTGTCATGTTTGCTATTGCCCGGGAGGAGCTTAAACTGGCCCAACTTACAGAAAATTGTGAAGCAGTCTATGATTTTTTTCTATTTAAAATATGATTTTAATTCTGATTTTACTGCTGTTCTCAGCAGCCTGATAGGTAAACTTTAGTGCTTCCTCCAGTCATGTAAAGAGGAGCTGATCTGTATGCTGTCATGCCAGGCCTGCTCTACTATGTCATCGATTGCCTGTTAGCTGCTGGCTTAGTAGTTGTTTTTTTTTTTTTTTTTTAAGAAGTTGCATTTTTGAGCCCAGTTTCCTGAGATAGAGAGAGAGGGAGAGAGAATGCTCAGCTATTGATACTTGAATCACAAAAATTTTTTTCTTTTATTAATTTTTAAATTTTCTTACATTGTTCATTTTTTACAGTATTTGATTTCTCCACTCAGGTGTAGTCCCTGTAAATATACCACCACTACATCACCGGTGCACCATCACCATGGTCCCTTGTGCTCTTGCCACCCTGGTTTTTTTTTTTTTTTAAAGATTTATTTATTTGTTTATGCAAGCACTGGGTACAGTCAGAAGCGCTGGAGGGCCAGAGAATTCACCAGAGCCAGAGCAGAGAGCAGAGCAGGCAGAAGGACCGAAGTACACTGCTGAGGGGAGCAGAGGGCTGCAGGAGAGATCTGTGTGCCATGTGGGACCCTTGCCCGGCAGCCAGAGATCCAACCGGTGCTGCAGAGGCTGCGGGCAGCTACACAACCCAGCGCTCAACCGCTGCGCCACGGGGGAGGCCCCTTGCCACCCTGTTCTGATCCCTTTTCCTCCCCCTTCCCTGCTGTATGCCTCAGAGCTATAGTTGCCTACAAGTTTTGTCCTTTTTTGACCCTTTTTCAGTTCCCTATATCTCTCCCATAAATGATATCATCCAATATTTTTCTTTTTCCTTCTGACTTATTTCACTGAGCATAATCCTGAAGTACAAAGTTAACTCAAATTTTGGGTAAGCAGTTTTGAGCTATAAAAATTCAGTATAAACATTGTTATGTTCTTATAAAAATGCAGATGAAATACTCTAAATTTTATGTTTTGAGACTCCTAAGATTGTCTCCTGCAACCTATATCACCGTGCCACAAAACAACTGCTATTCCTAAATTTATATTATTATATTGCTTGCTTAAAAATATAGTTCTGTCATATATCCATGTGTGCCTAAATATACCAATTTACTTGTTATTGAACTATATACAAATGTATCATACTCTATCTAGTTTTTTTGGGACATGATTTTTTGAACTAAACATTATGTTTCCAGGTTCCACTTATATTTTTACAGGCAGTTGCGATTCATTTCTTTTCATTACTGTATGAATATGTCATAATTTTATTCCTCTATTCTGTGTCAATGGCTATTTGTGGATGTTTCTCCTTTTCTGCTATAAAGAACTTTGCTCTTGGCAAATTTTTAGCATAGTCATATCTGTTTTTAATAAAATCATTTACTGTTTTTAAAAATATTTTATAAAATTCTTACATCATTTTTCATCTTTGCACAATGTATGCATTTTCATTTTGGTTATATTCTCCATACAATTGCACACCCCCCGCCCCTTATTTTGACTGTAGTCTTTTCTCTCCCCACCCCTTCCTGGCCCCCCCCTGTAGTGTGTCTCTGGTTTATAGTTGCTTGTTGATTTAAAATCATTTACTGTTTTAAAACATATTTAATAACGCTATACTATTGTTCCTTAGATTTTGTTAATGAAAATTTTACAAACTGTATTTTTTTACTTGTGTTGTAAGGTAGCATATTATTACTTCCTCAAAAGCACTTTATTTTCCCTTACCCTGGGCCTTTGCCTATGGCATTCTCTCAGTCTTGATGGGTTTTTTCCTTCCTTACCCTTATTCCTATCTGCCTTAGTACTCCTGTTTATCCTCAGATTTCATCACTTTCCAGAAAGCTTTCTTGATCACCTCAAGTTGTGGTAAGGGCCTCCAATCCCTTCCACACTCTCCTGTACCACACTCACTGCATCTTTCCCTTTCAAATGTATATATAGCCATATATATTATAGTTTCTTACTTCTTTGTCTCCAATCCTAACATGTATTCTTGCAACAGTAGACATTTTTTATTTAAGATTTATTTATTTATGCATACAAGAGCTGGGATATAGGCCAGAGGTGGGGGGGTGGGGGGTGAGAGGATTCACCAGAGACTAAGTGGGGAGCAGAACAGGCAGATCTACTGAAATACACTGCTGAGAGGAGCAGCAGGTGAGTCAGAAGTGGTCTGCTTCACCATGTGGGTAGCCCCCCACTCATGCTGTAGAGGCTGCAGATTGCTTCATAGTGCTGTGCTTAACCCCTTGTGCCACCAGGGAGGCCCCCCAGCAGTAGACATTTTGCCTCATTTTGTGATATATCCTCAGATCCCAGTCTAGAGCCTGGCATGAGATAGATATTCAATAAACACTTACTAAATAAATAAATGAAGGAATGGTTAATCTCTCACCTTCTGTTCAACAAGTTATCAATAAGAACATTTTATTTCATTGACGTCAAAGGACAACTATTTCTTAGTAAATGGAATATTTAAAGTGTTTTCCCTTTGGACCAGGCGTTATAAAATCCAGTGCTGTCAGTTGTCTAAGATGTAGATCAGAAAATAACTAAACAAACTAGGCCTCCATTCACTCCTCATCACCCTTGGTCCATGGAGATACATCCCATAAAGACAGCTATTGATTTTCTACCATTAGACTGCCAGGAAAGCCAGCAATAATTGCTTTAGGAACTTTGTCCGTGAATATTTCCTGCTAATTTCCCAGGAGCAAGACCAGCTGCTCCCCCTTTCTTGACAAAAAATTAGAGATGGTAGAAATTAACATATTCATAAATTATTTTTAGGAAAGCAATATTTACTTGAGTTTGGGATAATGAAGAATAAGAAGCAAATCAAGGGATTTTTTTTTTAAAACTGTAATATGTAAACAAATAAAGCAAAGACCAAGATAGGAAAATAATAATTACTTACAGAAACACTATGACTCCTGTTTTTGAAATATGTAATATCTTTTCAGGTTTTAGTAAAACCTAAAATTTTGCTTGTTGTTCTTAATTAGAAGTCATGAGAAGAATCCTAATCATTTCCCCAAATCCTTCCTATCTTTCATCTTCATTCTTCACCCTACCCCTCCCCCAATAATTCCCTAAATATTTGAAAGTTGAATGAGAAACAGAGTTGGAATGAGGCATGCATTTGCAAAAGTGAACCACCAAATGTCTTCTTTGTCTAATATGATACTTGGGTGACTGTGGTGCACATAGTTTTAAATATTTTTTTCATTTTTTAATTGAGGTAACATTGTTTTACAACATTGTATGTGACATAGAGGTATAGGATCTCCCTGCTCAGGTGTCACTGCCACACCACACCAACATAGCTCCCTCCCTGCTTTGTTCTCTTCGTTCCTCTCCCCCTCTGGGAGCTTCAGTGCTGTAGATCCCTAGGGTATGTTATTAGTTTGGCTTCATCTGACCTTTGTTTTGCTTCTCTGTATTACAAATATCAGTGACAACATCTGGTATTTGTCTTTCTCCTGACTTATTTCACTTAGCATAATCCCTTCCAATTCCATCCATATTGTTGCAAATGGAGAGTTCATCTTTTTTTTTTTTTTTAATAACTGAGTGGTATTTCATTGAGCACATAACTTTTGCTATGTGACGACATGAAGAGTGTTTCATTGTTGTTATTTTCCAGAACTACGTTTTAGTTATTTTCAAGAACTAATTCACAAGACAAAAAAGAAAAATTTAGATACTTGGATTAGGGGTAAATTCCTTTTTTATTTGTTGGATTTCTTTTTCTAATTCAGGAGAAAGCCTTTTCTATCTCAAAAATAAACTAAAATGTCAGTCGTTTTGTTGATGTACAGTATTAAAATGCTTGTTCTTACTAGCTCATGAACTCTGATTCTGCACAATTCAGCACCTGGTGTCACACTGGAGCAAAGATTTTGGCATAAAAGTTAATCCATGAAAATATTAGGATAAAACAGAGCAAGATTTTTAAATTTTGAATAAGAAAGAATTTCTAAATGTCATATAAAAATAAGAAACCATACATGAATTGATTCATAAATTTGACTAAAAATAAAATAACATTTGCATGGCAGAAATAACCATAAACAAAATAAAAATGACACAAAATTTAGAAAAAATACTTGTAACACTTATCATAGACAAAAAACTAACTTTCTTAATATGTAGCATTTTTATTTGTTAATCAGGTAGTAATAAATTATCCAACAAAAAAATAAGAGCAAAGGTCAAAAACAATTCACGGAAGGAAATTGTAAGTAACTCAAACTTATGAAAACCTACTTAAGTACTTTCAAAGTAAAAGATGAGTCTAAATCAAAAGTTTAGTGAGTTAGGTGAAATGTCAGAAAATCATAATCTGACAATATCTAAAATATACAACAAACTCATACTACTCAACAAAAAGAAAACAAAGAACCCAATTAAAAAAATGGGCAGAAGAGCTTAATAGACACTTCTCCAAAGAAGACATACCAATGGCCATTGGGCACATGGGAAATGCAAATGAAAAACACAATGAGAAACTGCCTCACACTCATATCAGAAAGGCCAAGAACAAATCTTAACAAGTGTCTGAAGTAAAAGGAACCATTAAAACGCCCTTGGTGGGAATGTAGGCTGGTGCAGCCCTTATGGAAAACTGTATGGAGGTTTCTCAAAATATTCAAAACATATCTACCATATGATCCAACAATTCTACTTCTTCTTCTTCTCCTTTTTTTTTTTTTTTTTGGCACAAGCTTGTGATTGGTACTATTTTTATTTATTTATTTTTTAAAGGTAGCAAATCTACTTCTAAGTAATTACGTCAAGAATGTAAATAAAACTAATTTGAAGGGCTGTCTGTACTTCTGTGTTCCTTGCAGTACTATTTAGAAATTGAACCCAGGAGATCTGGTGCAATTGGCCATATTCAATTATTGTTGCTTTGTAATAAAAATTACAAATGTTTGCACATAATAATCTGACATATCCAAAATATACAAAGAACTCATACAACTAAAAAAAAAAATAAAGCAAAGAATCCAATAAAAAAAAAAATGGAGAGAAGAACTAAATAGACAGTTCTCCAAAGAAGGCATACAGAGGTCTTGCATAACAATGAAATTATGTCAGGATTTCTTCCTACAGATTTAATCACACAAAACAACAAATGTACACATGTTCATTGTAGCTTTGCCTGTGATAGTGAAACAGGGCCAGCAGTGGCAGGACGGTAGATATCAGGATAGGCTGGAATGGCCACCCACCTGCCCGGGCTCTAAGACAAGAGAGCCACCAAAAAAGCTGCAAAAGGCCAAAAGGCCCAAAACCAAAACCAAGGGCTATAGCAATACAATACTCATATACAGGGGCCTATGGGTGATAGCTGAACAAAGGACTGTGCTGATAAGAGCACAGATACTCACCCGTGCACAAAATTGTAAGAGACCTCAGGCTCTGGGAACAACTATGGGATTTATTTTACAAACAAGGGAAATAAAGAGCTCACTGTGCCACAAGTGGTGGCTATCTCACCCAGGTAGTGTCCACCAGAAGTACAAGCAGAGTATGACATCTGTCACCAGGAGTTCCAGACAGTAGTGATGGTCACTACTGGTCCCCCTGAGGTGGTGTCAGAGACATCAAGTATTAACAGCTTTTTGTGACACCAGGTGCTCCTTTCAGGTGATGCCAAAGATAAGACTGGAGGTCTTCAGCTTCTCTTTCCTCCTTGGCTCCTGGATGCTTTTTTTCTTCTTTCTTCTTTCACCTTCTGGTCATTCTTTCTTTGGAGGCCAGGAATGAGTCTTCCCATTCTTTCTTCGGAGGCTGGAATAGTTTTTTCTTTTTCTTCTTCCTCTGACTCTGGCTTATATCTTTCAGGGTACCACACTCACAGTTTGAGCAGACCATGTTTCAATCCTGTGGCTGATTGGACCATTTACTATCAATCAGTTAATATCTTGGATCTGATTGGTCTACCCCACGATCCAGGAAGTAAAAGGGCAGTAGCTGGACTCTGAGGAGCAACTGTCAAAACTGACTTGTGGTGGAGCAGCAGGGGAGAAGCAGGGTGCAAGAACACCACTGCTGCTGCTGGCTCCACTGCAGAGGCGGTTGAGTTCTGGTAATAATAGCAGTAGATTGGAAGCATATGTACTGTGTACACTCTTTTTATTAAGATTTATTTATTTATGCATACAAGAGCTGGGGTACAGGTCAGACATGTGGGGGGTAAGAGGTTTCACTAGAGACAGAGCGGGGAACAGAACAGGCAGATCAACCAAAATACACCGCTGAGGGGAGCAGCGGGCGAGACAGGAGAGTTTTGTCTCTCCATGTGTGTTTCTCCCTGGCCAGCCAGGGATTGAACCTGTGCTGCAGAGGCTGCAGATTGCTTCATAGTGTGGTGTTCAACCCCTTGCGCCACCAGGGAGGCCCTGTACTTTACAGTCTTATGGTGAAATCCTCATCAGCAAAATCTGCACACACATAACACCTACACATGTATCTTCATAATATACCAAAATCATTCTAAAAGGATTCATAAGAAATTGGTAATTATAGCTGCCTTTGGGGTGGAATCGGGGGTAGGTATAGGATGAAGACTTACTTTAAGTTGTATATCCTTTGGTAATGTTTAAATTTTGTACCATGTGAATGTAGTATTAAAATTTTTACATGGTTTTAGGAATGACATATTTGAAAACACTCTTCGTAGAGACGGGGCAGGCATGTACCCCTATTGGTAACAACTGCCTGTAATGATGGCAGGAATGAATTGTCTGTGGATGGTGCTAAGGCATATCAAAGACTGATTTCTATTGAACAGGGCTTCCTATGTACTTACAGAAGTATTCTCCATATCCTTATAGGGGCTGTTCAGGTGCTATTCAGGATTGTCTTCCTTGTTTTTACCTGTCCCCACTGCACATGTAAGCTCCAGATGCTGGAACCACCTCTATATCTGTATCAACTACTATGTCTGGACTATTATGATGGGGCCTCCAAGATTCTATTTCTGGACACTGCATCCAGCAGCATGGTTCTATGCTTGGTCATTCACAGGTTTGATTTAATAGCCCAGAACTTTTACTTAACCATCGTAATTCCCAAGTGTGGAACCCTAGAATGCTTAGAAATAACCAAAGTAAATGTTTCTTCTAAAAGGAAAGATGTTAAGGTTATATTGAAGGGTTTAACCTTCCTAAATATTTCTTGCTCAGTGATTGTGGCTTCCTCTCTGTAGATTCAACCACTCCCAGACAACTCTGGTTGACTTCCTTCCTAGATGGCCCTGCTTAGTTAGGAAGAAATTTAAAAATATTTTATGCTATAGAGTTATGAAGGACTGCATAATAAATGAAAAGAGTTATTGATATGCATATAGATATTATTTTTCTCATTCAGTCCAATTTTGGTTCATGCTTTTCTGGCTCATATTTGTGTGTCTTAACTCTGAGCAATGAACAGTGGCAGAGTTGTCCTGGTGACAAAGTTTCTATTTTCACCTTGTTATAAATGTTTCCATTGTGGTTATTTTAGAATTTGTGATGCAGTGGGGACCATGTTCTTGAGAAAAAGAGGACAGAGGTTATGGATTAAAAGAACACGGAATTGGGAATTCACATTGGCAATTTGTGAAAGTGTTTTCTGGCAAATTAGGACATATTTTAAATAGCATGCTTCTCTGTACTTAAGGCAACACAACTCATTGCATTTAAAAATTGACAAATGATTTATGAATCAATTATATTTTTAAAATCATCACCTCACTTTTAAGTTAACTTTAGATTGTTGATCATGATTAGTGATAAATGAACTTTAAAAAATAAATGAAAGATGACTCCATCTTGTTATTGTAACTGTGTTATGAAAGAAATTAATAATACTAACGAATGAAATACATGAATGCATGAATAAATATTATGAATGTAATTAAAAATAAAAGTATATAACATTAAAGTACATGGGAAAACATTATTATTATTGGTACTGACAGTCAAATACTTTTTCTACAAATCATCATTGAGGCCTCTTATACATAAGGAACTATATTGCAGGAGCTACAAAATGCTTCTTTGCTACTGTACTCACAACCATTTGCTAGCATATATTTTATAATGAACTAAAATTAATTTTAGATGAATTTTATAAAGGGTGAAAGGTTAAGTCAATGAGGTAAGAAACATTGCTGAAAAACATCTCTGAAGAAGAGGCAGATTAAACAATGAAGTAGTTTTTAACCAAATTAATTTTAACAAAATTAAACTACTCTACTTCAAAATAAACACATTGAGCCAAATTGAAATGTAAAGAATGAAGTGGGGAAAATAGTAGAAACAGTTAGAAAATATTTCATCAGAAGATTATATATTACAGTTCTGCTGTTATTAATAATGCTGCAATATACACTGTTTCTAAATCAAGAACGATAAAAAAAAGTCCGTGTCTAGTAGTGATTACAATTTAAAACTCTATCCAAAGAAATAAATCAGGGTGATAATTTAAAAATGAAATTACTTTCATGCATTCTGTGGATTCAGAATAAAAACCTAACTCCTTATTTTGACTTATGACTCCTTATTTTGACTTATGAGATTCTCTTTCTATAGCTGTATTTATATCATCTATGGTATCTATTTCTATATATCATCTATATCTCCCTTCACCTCTCTCCCCATGAAAAGAAGTCCTATTTATCTTCACCTCTCATGACTGTTCCTTAGCACTTCTCCAGTAACATTAAGACATCCAAATATCTGGGTTCTCTCTTCCTTCCTTCATTGCCATTGCTTTGGTGTTCATCAGGTAGAGGTTGTGTTAGGGACCCATAGTGTTTATCTGGACTTAATCATTCTGATCCCTCTCTTTGCCTTCTCCTGAATGACTCAAAATACTGGTTGATTTCCTTATTTTGGCCTATTTGATCTTTTAATATTATCTTCAGTAAAGTTGCTTCAAATTCCAGGCAAGGTTGCCATGTTTCTTTTGGCACAAAGAATGACTCAAAATTTACAATTAAGAAGCATTAATATTTTTCATATTTTTTAAAAGTCAATTTTATTGAACTGTGATTACTATACAATTAAAAATATACATACTTTGATTATATAGTTTAATAATTTTTTTAAAAATGTGTATAACTGTGTAACTACCAACACACTAAAAAAAAAAGTACATGTCTATTAACTACAGAAGTGCCCTGTCCAAATCTCCCACCTTGGATCTCCAAGATAACCTCTACTGTACTTTGCTTCATATTTCAAAATTACACTTGGTATCCATGTTGCTAGAGTGGTTTTTGTTTGATCAATATTTGCTACTTTATCTTTTCCCATCCTTTCATTTTTAAATTTATTTTTTAAAGATTTAATTTTATTTATTTATGTGTACATGAACTGAAATGTAGGCCAGAGGTGTGGGAGCTGAAAGGATTCACCAGAGAGAGTGTTGGGAGCAGAACAGGCAGATCTTCTGAAATACACTGCTGAGGGGAATAGTGGGTGGAACAGGAGAGGTTTGCTGCAGCATGTGGGTTAGCTCCCTGGCTGGGGATCAAACTCATACGTAGAGGCTGGCAATAACTTGTTAGTGCTGAGACTTTAAATCCTGTACCACCAGGGAGGCCCTCATTTTTAATATTAAAATGTAATTATGTTTTAGATTTTTTTCTGTGAAAAAATATGACAAAAATCAGTTGCCTTCCTATATGCAAATAATGAAGTAGAGGAGAAAGAAATCTAGAAAAAAAACCATTTATAATTACATTGAAAAGAATAAAATACCTAGGAGTAAACTTAACAAAGGAAATGAAGGAATTATATGTACAATGAAAACTCTAAAACAATGTTAAAAGAACTAGAAGACACAATATAATGGAAAGATATTCTCTGCTAAAGGAATATATATATATATATATATATATATATATATATATATATATGCAATCCCTATCAAAGATTTCATGGCATTTTTCAAATAAATAAAACAAACATTACAGAAATTCATATAGAACCACTAAAGACCCCAAATATCCAAAGCAATTTTGACAAAGATGGAGGAAGAATGGTGGTATCACATTGAAGACTTCAGACTATACTACAAAGCTACAGTAACCAAAACAGCATAGTAGTAAACAAAAATAGATACACAAATCAATGGAACAGAGTTGAGAACCCTAAAATTAAGCCACACCTAAATGGACAGTTAATCTATAACAAAGGAACCGAGAGTATATATTGGGAAAAGCAAAGCCTCTTCCATAAATGGTGTTGGGAAAACTGTATAGTTACATAGTAAAGAATGAAGCTATACCACCCTCTCACACCATAAACACACCAGCCCATAACATATGACAAACTGGAGAGCAACTTGGTAACATGTCCTAAAAATATGCATATTCAAAAACCTAACCATTTTCAATTTAGAAAAAGTTGCAATATTATATGCAAAAGGAAGTAAGTATAAGGATGTTCACCATAACAATGGAAATAATAGCAAAAACAAAAAAGGAAATAATCCACATGCTTATCAAAAAAAGAAATGTGTCAATAAATTACAATGCTGTCAAACCATACTACACAGCCATTAAAGTAAATAAATTACAGCTATGTGTATCATCATGAATAAAACAAAATACAACTGAATGAAAAAAAATGAATAAGAATTTAGAAGTCATACAAATGTCCACAAATTCATCTTCATCTGAAATTAACCTGACTTCTCCCTCACTCCTGATTATTTTTTACTGACTGTGATATCAAGGCTGACATTTTCTTCCAGCAACTTAAATGCATAATTTTATTTTTTCTTATGTCATCTAATAGGTCAAGAATGTCAAGCTGATTTTTTCTATTTTCATCTGTAATTTCTTTAAGTATTGAGTAGAAAGAAGGGACTTCCATATCTCTTTAGTTAGCCTTTCAAAACAGATGTTTGATTTTATTTACTCTCAACCCAAGTCAGCGGGATTATCTATTTATCTCTTGAGGCAGACACACACACACACCCTCACACACTCTCACACACACCAAACATACATATGGGGGGAGGGAGAGGGAGAGAATATTTTGTTTAATTTTGGAAGAATGAGTAAAACCAATTTTTAAATAATTATTTGTTTTCTGCTGTGAAGTTTTATTTTGTCTGTTGATGAAAAATTTTGAAATAAAACCTGAAGTGTTTTTTGATAGTTGACTATAGATTTTAGAAGAATAATGTTCTTATCACTCTGCTAGACTGCAGAGATGGGTGAAGTGGTGTCAGATAGCTGTGTATTCATAAACCTTTTCTTGATCTCACTGAACACACACCTAACCTGTCTTCCCAACCCTAATAGGTGTAGGTGGGATTATGCAATTAATTATTTTAAGCAGAATGCACGTGGAAATGGTTTTGCCACTCCCATAACTGTCTCTTCATTATGTTTCGTCCTCCACTTTTCCCTTTGCTTCATTAGCCTACCAGATGCAGAATATCCAGCAGATGACTCTAGGGCTCTGAAGGAATGCAGAATCTCAAAATGGAAAGACTCTTGATTCCCATGCCACTTAGCCTGACCAATACAAGTGGTACATTTTGAAGACTACTGAATTATATACATTGCAAAATATTTGCAACATTTTAGTGCAATTCACACCCACAATCACAAATTATTTAAGACCATACTTATATGTATCAAGGGTTTGAGATTTATTTCTAATTTAAAAGGAGTTCCTGGAGACTTAAGATCTCCCTAATTCCTTAAAAATTAGTTTAGGAGAATTAAAATAGCTACATTTACTTTAAATATTCATTAGGTTCTAGAACATTTATTAGGCTGAATAATTGGTATATAATAGCAAACAAGGGACATACATGAGCAACTTCACCCCTGTGAATGTGGAGCAACATCCACATTTCTGTCTACTTTTATTTCTTATTTTTTTTAAATATTCTTTTTTTTAAAAGATTTATTTATTTATTTTTACAAGCACTGGGTACAGTCAGAAGCGCAGGAGGGTGAGAGAATTCACCAGAGCCAGAGCAGGGAGCAGAGCAGGCAGAAGGACCGAAGTACACTGCTGAGGGGAGCAGCGGGCGGCAGGAGAGGTCTGCGTGCTATGTGGGACCCTCCTCTGGTGGCCGGGGAGCAGCTGGTTATCGAACCGGCACTGCAGAGGCTGCGGGCAGCTTCGCAACCCAGCGCTCAACCGCTGTGCCACTGGGGAGGCCCTGTCTACTTTTATTTCTTTCTGACCTGTGATGTTACTGGTGTAAACCCATGGGACACTCACGACAGAATTGAATGTCTGAATTCAGTGGGGACACTTTAAGTGAAAGAGCAAGAAGCAGAACTCCAGGGAAACCACTTCAAAGAGAAGAGGTTCTCCAGTTGTGTTAAGCTGGAGCCTTAAAGGCTACGGGGTTGCTGCAGAATCTCCTACTCTGTCTTCTCACCTGTTTGTTTTCTCTCTTGATTGATGGTTCCTCTTCCAACTAGGTGGTATCTTATGAGTCCTCATCATGGCAATTTTTTCTGGAATATATTAAAAATATATCATTAGTCCTCTAGTGCCCTGACTGGGACTCATGATAAGGACATTTCAGGGTGTTTGGCACAAGCATGAAGGATGAAAGTCCTTAATGCCTCTCCTTGTGGTCTTAAGGGATACCTCATACTGTCCCTTCAACCACACCTTTGCATTACTGACATCATGATTGGATGGGGGTTTTTTATTTTGTTCCTGTCACAGTCAGTGGTTATCACCTGCCACCCTATCACAATGATATTTCACTATCCAAATCTTGTGAATGAAAAATGATTTTGCCTTTTAGATTGCTCTTTAAAAATGCAACCTGGTCTATACTCCCATTCTGGGGGTATGTGTTAGTTGAGTGTCTTTGGTTGGATGCACAGAAACTGTTATAAACTAATTTAATCAAAAGACATGATATTGTAAGGCGAAAGGATGAGTTCACAGAAGTGAATATGAGACAGAGGTGAACAAGTATTCTGCAGAAAGGGTAGGGAGCTAGGATGACTCAGTTTTCAGCAATGGGAACTTGTGGAATTTCTCCCTGGCCAATTGATTTTTGGCTATTTGCAATCTCTGCTCTAGACCAGATCCTGAAGGAGAGAATCAAATCTGCTTAGCATATGCCACTAGCCCACTGTCACAGCCCACTGTAGTGCTGGGAAGGAAGATGTACCATGATTACCAGCTCTACCAGGAGCACAAGGAAAGCAAAAGGGTAAATCTGTAAGACAGTATAGATGTTCTTTTTTTTTTTTTATAGAGGCATGTTTTTCATTTATTTATTTATTTTGTTTGTTTGTTTGTTTTGTTTATACATGCACTGGGTACAGTCAGAAGCGCGGGAGGGTGAGAGAATTCACCAGAGCCAGAGCAGGGAGCAAGCAGAGCAGGCAGATGGACCGAAGTACACTGCTGAGGGGAGCAGCGGGCGGCAGGAGAGGTCTGCGCGCCATGTGGGACCCTCCTCCGGTGGCAGGGGAGCAGCCGGGGATCGAACTGGCGCTGCAGCCGCGGGCAGCTTCGCAACCCAGCGCTCAACCGCTGCGCCACCTGGGAGGCCCAAGACAGTATAGATGTTTAATTTGTACAAAAGGGAGTAATGGCACTGAGAGATTTATAACCAATTATGTCTGCTTCAAAGTGGGCACTTTTAGATCATTGATACCTTGGTGGAAGTATGTTTATTAGATTTTACCTTCTACATGTACTTGATCAAGCAATGGGGAGCAGTACTGAAGAAGTTCTGTAAAGAGGAAAAATAAGGAAGAACCCAAGGTTACGTGAAACCAATTTTTCAATCCAAATATTGCCTAGATACAGAAATCATGCGGCTATTGGTCAGTGAATTTGCTATTCAATTACTTCTTAATCTCTATAAAACTTGATTGTATTTGTATATTTTGTATTACTCCCAGCAGCAACCCATCAAAACTTAAAAAAACAAACAAACAAACAAACAACTGTGGGCAGAGTTCTCTTGGAATTCTGGATGATTTATTTTCTTGTAGATATAAATGGGAAGTACCAATATCATGTGTCAAGGAGGGAATAATCATAAATCAAATGTCACATGCCATTAAATTAACTCTCAGATTTTAACAAATGGAATTTCAGGAGGGAAGAAAGTAGAGAAGCACAGATGAAGCAGAAGTGCACAGAAACTAATTTCTTAGGGAATATGATATCAAAATCTGTTTTTGCATTTCACTATGACAAAAACCTGGGAGGTCAGAAAGTCTTTACAGGCTTTTTCTTGTAGAGCAGGTACACTTTGCTGTAAATAATCTTTGCATGTCTCACCCTGAAGTTGACATTAGATGTGTTCAGTTAGATGTTTCCTTATACTCCACATTGTGTTCACATCCTTCCTTAGCACTTCTTAACAGGTGTAAGGCTCATTTACTGAAGAGTCTAACTTTTGATAGTGTTCTTAGAGTTGAATTATTTTGGCATTTTGATCTTTAAATTGAAAGTAGATGATGCTCATTTGCCTGCAATTTTCTAAAATTTGTGTTCTGCCTTAAGTAAAACTACATTTTGAGTAAGAAAATATAAATTTGTTGGTTTTCATTATGGAAAATGTTTGAGTATATTTCCCTTCTTTGCCAGATTCCATTAGGTTGTGAGATATTTATTAACTACATTCTCTGTATAGAATATTTTCTTTTATTCCAAGGTAGTATAAGGCCTCACAAATTCAGACTTTTGAAAATAAAGAATTTATGATTATTTGGAAAGGGCTGACATTTACTTTTCTGTCATGAAAAAAGAACAGTGTAAACAATATTGTTGGGATATAATTAACCTGGATAAAGAAACCAAATGCTTAGTCATATCCAAAAAATTTATTTAGTGGCTATGAATTAATTACTCTTATCTGTTATACTTGCATAGTGGGAATTTAAACATTTTCCCAAAACAGTCACCCTTGAGATAGTGCTGATGATTATTGCTCTTGAATCAGAGATGAAAGTATTTTGGAGAATAATATTTGAGAGGCATGCACTTTCTCTAGGAATGAAATGGTAACTGATGATAATTCATTTAGAATATCTCAAGACCTGTATGAAGTCATTTTTATGCCTACATAAAAATAATACCCAAGGAATACCAGTCATCTTTAGCAACAAGATTGGGGTGACATGCTAAGATAACATGTTTTTAATCCACATTTTCTTATCCATTCCTCTGTCATGGGCAGTTAGGTTGTTTCTATAAATTGCCTATTCTAAATAATGCTACAATGAATATAGGAGTGCATACATCCCTTCTAATTGGCATTTTTGCATTCTTTGGGTAGATATCTGGAAATAGTATTCAGGGTCATATGAAATATGCATTTTTAGTATTTTGAGAAAGCTTCTTTACTGTTTTACACAGGGACTAAAATAGTCTACATTCCCACAATCAGTGGTAAGAGAGTTCCTTTTTTCTCTATATCCTTGCCAATATTTGTTGTTTATGATCTTTTTGATATGGACATTCTCACAAAAGTGTGGTAGTATCTCATAGTGGTTTTTTTTTTTAAAGATTTTTTTTTAATAGAGGCATGTTTTTCTTTATTTATTTGTTTGCTTGTTTGTTTGTTTTGTTTATACATGCACTGGGTACAGTCAGAAGCGCGGGAGGGTGAGAGAATTCACCAGAGCCAGAGCGGGGAGCAGAGCAGGCAGAAGGACCGAAGTACACTGCTGAGGGGAGCAGCGGGCGGCAGGAGAGGTCTGCGCGCCATGTGGGACCCTCCTCAGGTGGCCGGGGAGCAGCCGGGGATTGAACCGGCGCCGCAGAGGCCGCCGCGGGCAGCTTCGCAACCCAGCGCTCTACCGCTGCGCCACCGGGGAGGCCCTCTCATAGTGGTTTTGATTTGCATTTTCCTCATAGTAAGTGATGTTGAACATTTTATCTTGTGCCTGTTGGTTATCTGTATGTCTTCTTTCAAAAAGCATCTATTTAGCTCTTCTGCCCAATTTTTTGGTTGGATTCTTTGTTTTCTTTTTGTTGAGTTGTATGAGTTTTTTCTACATCTTGGATTTAGGGTGTCTTTTTGTTTTAGTGAGTTTTTTTTTTTTTTTTTTTGTGAAGAAGCATGTTAGTTTAATGTGCTCCTAATTGTTTATAGTCTCTTTTCATTTGCTTGCTGCTGGAGACAAATACACAAAGACATTTCTAAAGCCTATTTTGTGGGATATTTTGCCTGTGTTTTCTTCTATGTATTTTATGGCTTCACGTCTTACATCTAAGTCTTTAGCACATTTTGAGTTGATTTTGTTTATGGTGTGAGAGGATGGTTCTTTTCTATGTGACTATACAGTTTTCCCAACACCATTTATGGAAGAGGCTTTGCTTTTCCCAATATATACTCTTGGTTCCTTTGTTATAGATTAACTGTCCATTTAGGTGTGGCTTAATTTTAGGGTTCTCAACTCTGTTCCATTGATTTGTATATCTATTTTTGCTTACTACTATGCTGTTTTGGTTACTGTAGCTTTGTAGTATAGTCTGAAGTCTTCAATGTGATACCACCATTCTTCCTCCATCTTTGTCAAAATTGCTTTGGATATTTGGGGTCTTTAGTGGTTCTATATGAATTTCTGTAATGTTTGTTTTATTTATTTGAAAAATGCCATGAAATCTTTGATAGGGATTGCATATATATATATATATATATATATATATATATTCCTTTAGCAGAGAATATCTTTCCATTATATTGTGTCTTCTAGTTCCTTTAACATTGTTTTAGAGTTTTCATTGTACATATAATTCCTTCATCTCCTTTGTTAAGTTTACTCCTAGGTATTTTATTCTTTTTAATGTAATTATAAATGTTTTTATTCTAGATTTCTTTCTCCTCTACTTCATTATTTGCATATAGGAAGGCAACTGATTTTTGTCTGTTGATTTTGTAGCTGGCAGCTTTCCTGGGTGATTTATTGTTTCAATTAGTTTTTTTAGTGGGGTCTTTATATAGTGTTCTATGTCTATTATCATGTAATTTGCAAATAATGATAGATTTACTTATTTTTTCCCCATTTGGATTTCTTTTACAGCCTTCTTTTGTCTAACTGTTCTAGCTAGAAGTTCCAATACTATGTTGAATATAGGTGGTAAAAACAGACACACTCACTCGTACCAGGGCTTTTGGTTTTGGGAAGCTTTTATTGTTGTTTAAATATCCTTGTTTGAATGTCCCTTGCATATTTGAGAAGTATGTGTACTCAGGGTATTTTTTTTTTTTTTGTGCATGGGGTACAGTGCACAAGTATACATGGGTATTTAGCCCATGTGGTCTAATTCTTTGTTTAAGCCTATTGTGTCCTTATTGATTTTTCCATTGGTGATAGTAGCCTATTGAAGTCCCCAGTCTGCCAATTATAATGTTTATTATTGGTTGTAGAGAGGACTTTATATGAAAAATATTTCAAATTCTGTCTGTTGTACTAACTAGCTTGGGGTCTTGGGAGCAGTTTTATGCATTTTAAGTTCAGTTTTTCTTGTTTGTGTAATGATGGTGTTGGGTGAGGTTAGGGATGGTTCTTCCCTGTAAAACATCTTATCATTTATAAACTCATGCCATTTGCAGCAACATGGACAGATCTAGAAGGGGTCATGCTCAGTGAAATAAGCCAGAAGGAAAAAGAAAAATATTGAGTGGTTTCACTTATAGGAAGAATATAGGGGAACCAAGTAAGGGATCAGGAAAAATAACAATAGTAATAATAAAAAAACCTAGCAGGAAACCATAAATAAGAGACATTCTGTGAGGGGGGCAGGGAGGAAGAGCACAAGGGACTATGGTGACGGTTCACAGGGGAACTGGTAGTTAGAATTTTATGAGGGATACACAATGATACATACATACATACATACATACAATCATATAAGAACATCCTATCATTTTATATACTTGAAGAAATAAGGTTGAATAGTGTGGATATAGAATATATTCAAAGCAAATAAAATGTAAGCTTTAAATGTAGTCGCTGAAGAAAAAAATGAAAATATTACACCAGAACAAACATTTAAAAATTCCAAAAAATACTTTTCACAGATGAAAGTATTATATCTACAGGCTAGATGGACATACAAATTCTCAGGAAAAAAATGATACAGAATGCATATGGCAGAGATTACTAGTTGACTTCCCAAACCTACCTTTCCTGCTCTTGGGCACAGAACAGGTAGAACTTTTCTGCTTACTTTCGGAATGGCTCTGGCATAGTTCTATCCCATACAAAGAAGAATACTTAATGGTTTGCCTTGCCATGATATGACTCTCCAGAGTTTGAACCTGTAATGTGTTGCCTTCCCACACGCTATCCAATCACTAAACCAATGCCTCTTATTTTAAATATTTAAGTATTTAAAGTCATAGCTTTGGCATTATCCCATTACTGTTGCTGATTTTCATATTAATTAGTGTTAATTCATATTAATTAGTGTTTACCCATTTGCAGTACATCATTGTTATGACTACTCTGTATTTTTCATTCTTTTTCGTTCTGAATGGGGAGTGTTATTGTGGCTCCTTTCTTTGTTTTCCACTCTTGGTTATCATGTACATTATTTATTTATTTCATTATATGAGGCAGGTGTTAGATAAGTTGTACTTTTAATCTCTAGATGGTCAGTCCTTAAAGAACTAGAACTGGGTCTGATGTGATGGATAGAAATCAAACAGAAATTTTGGACTTTGAGTTGGAGGCACTTACTGAATAATTTTGGGGTTCTCACTCTGGGGAGGATTGAATGTTTTCATGTGTGGTCACTAAGATCTCTGCTTATGTGGATGTTAGAGGAGCAGATTGTGGCAGAAATTGCTAGTGTTCACCAAAATCTTTTATTTTTTATGTCATTGACTGCATTCTCATTGATGGAATGTGAGCAGAAGAGATGTGTTCCATCTTAGACATAGCCTATAAAAGACACATAAGTACTTCATGATCCTTTCTCCTTTCAGTGAGCTATTGTTGTGACCACAATGAGCAAAGAGGGCAGAGATAAATGACCATGTGGATTAGCAACTCCCACAATCATAAACTGGAATATCTTATCCCTTGAAAAAGAAATAAATTTCTGTTGATTTCAGGTCATTAAATATTGAGTCTATTTGTTACAGCAGTTTAGCCTATTCCAGCTACAAACACAGCATTAAGGCATATGTTAGTAATATTATGAGACATCAAAGATAAAGAATCATTTGGGAGATAAAGCAATAAAATCAAATCACTTAAAAATGGGGAAAAACAATCTATTCCCAGATTGTTGCAGATCAACATTTGATAGTAGGGAACAATTCTCACTACTCCTCATGGAAAGGAAATGTGACCCACAAATTTCGTATTCAGATAAATTGTCATTGAAGTATAAAGATAACAGATATACACATTGAATATTCAAAACTTAGAACTCTTGTTCCCATAACTATTTCTGGGAGAAATTATGAAAGGATGAACTTGTTCTTTCCAAGTGATGAGCAAAAAGCTATGGTAGAAGTATTAACAATGAGAATTAGATTTATTTAAATAAAACATGGCAAAATAAACACACTAAAATGGTACTCATAACACTAATGGGCACAACTTATAATAAATATGTTTCAATAGTTTTGAACACTAACCTTGAGTAATAACATTCATAAAGATATGCTATGGAAATCATAAGGAGAAATAGAAACATAATAGCCATAAAAGACTTTAACTCACCTTTCTCAGCTCATAACAAATCAAGGGCACAAAAAATTCAAGTGAACAAAAAATAACTAAAAAAATGTAACTACAAGGCAGATTGATTAGGTAAATTTTTAAGATATATATTGAACTTTGTGCATAAAAACAGATAATATGACTTCTTTCAGCTGCCAGTAGGATAGTTACAAGGAATGATCTTATCATATGCCACAAAGGAAACTTCAATAACTATCATAAAATTAAATAACATGGACAAAATTGCAAGACATAAATGCAATAAATTAGGACTTAATTAAATCAGATAATTAAAAAATTCCATAGACATTTAGATATTTTCTCATAAACAACCCTTTAATAATATATAAGAATATATTGATAACAAAAAGACAACATAAGAGCAGAGAGTTTACAATGAAAGCAAAGGTAAGAGGGTCAATCATTATGCGTTTATATTAATGAATAAGAAAGCATGATCATAAATGAATTAAGCATTACTATTTTAAAATAATTAAAGAGGTTAGAAAACTAACCCTTGAAAGCTGACTATAGAACTGAAGCATCTAGAGCAAGTCTAGGTAGGGAATGGTGGAGGAGGTGAGGGGATAAGAATGGAGTCGGTGGGGGTGAAAGAAAGCAAAGATGGAAGTTTTCTTATTTCTTCTTCTTCAGATTGATTGTTTGTGTATAGTCAGGATACTGATTTTTGTGTGTTGATTTTGTATCCTGCTACTTTACTGAACTGGTTGATTATTTTGAGTAGTTTTTCTGTGGAGTTTTTAGGATTCTCTATGTATATTATCACATCATCTGCAAATAGTGATAGTTTTACTTCTTCTTTCCCTATTTGGATTCCTTGTATGTCTTTCTCTTGTCTTATTGCCTTGGCTAGGACCTCCAGTATTATATTGAAGAGTGGTGGTGAGAGAGGACATCCTTGTCTAGTTCCTGATTTTAAAGGAAAGGCCTTCAGCTTTTCGCCATTGAGAATAATATTGGCAGTGGGTTCGTCATATATGGCTTTTATCATGTTAAGGTATGTTCCTTCTATCCCAAGAATTTCAAGGGCCTTCATAATAAATGTATGTTGAACTTTGTCAAATGCTTTCTCAGCATCTATTGATATAATCACATAGTTTTTCTTTTTCTTTTTGTTGATGTGTGGCTTACATTGATCGATTTTAGTATGTTGAACCATCTTTGTGCCTCTGGGATGAATCCCACTTGATTGTGGTGTACTATCCTTTTGATGCATTGTTGGATTCTGTTGCAAGGATTTTGTTGAGGATTTTTGCATCATTGTTCATTAGGGAGATTGGCCTGTAATTTTCTTTTTTTGTGCTATCTTTGTTTGGTTTGGAATATAGGGGAACCAAATAAAACATCAGTGTGAAGAAAAATAATAACAGTACAAAACACAACAAAGCAAAAACAGACAATTACAAATCAGAGACATACTGCAGGGGAGGAGGGAGGAGAGCGATCCGAGGGAGGGAGGGAGGAGCACAGGGAATTGTGGTGATGGTGCCTTGGGGAAGGAAATTCTATGGGGACTCAACCTGAGGGGGTAGAGGAAAGAAAATATTGTTTAAAAAAAATTAAAAAATTTAAAAAAAGCAAAGATGGAAGAGAGCACAATGGACTATGGTGGTGGGCTCTGGGTGATTTAGGGGTGGGTGCGTTATGTTACACCCACCCCTGAGAGGGGGATCTTATACTTCCAAAACACTAGCATTAATGTATGCCAGTGTTACCTCAATAAAGAAAAAAAAATGAAGAGAAGAGAAACATATAGACTAAAAGAGACTTAAAAGACATTAAAAAAAAAAAAAAGAAAAAGACCAAAAAGAAAGCAGAGATAAGGAAAATGAGGTGAAGTAGAAATAAACAGATTTTAAAATTAAAAAATTGTAAAGCTGATATATATCCAAGAGTTGGGTTTTCAAAATTAAATAATACAAGATCTGGCAGTTACCTAAGCAAAAAAAAAAAAAAAAAAAAAAAAAAAAAAAAAAAAAGGGAGTGAGCACATATATATTAAGTAAAGAACAAGAGAAAAGGTAACTTTATTGGAGATAATAGATGATTATGAGACTGGTTTTCTAAACCTCTGGAAATACATTTAAAATATTTCAAAATGGATAGCTTTCTAGGGATATAAAATTTGCCCAAATATAAAGAAGTAAAATTGCCAAAGAGTTAGTTTACTAAAGAGAATTCTTTCCATTTTTTTGGAAATGGGTTAAATCCAATCCCATTTATATTACTCCAGAGCTTAATTGCTGAAGGAAATCTTCTAAACCTATCTTATGAAGTAGTATCCTTGAAGTAGTTGTAATTACCAAAGTCCAACAAAAAATAGCAACAAAGACAATTTTCAACACAGTATTGGTGTGAAAATCTTGAATAGCAAAGATCATGCAGAAGTTAAGTAAAAGAACTTATTCCAAGAATGTAAGATTGGTGTTAATTAGAAAATGCATCAATATATTTTATCTTAGTAATAAATCTAGGATATATCTTATGATCATTTCCAAACATTCTGAAAAAACAATTGGTAAAATAAACAAGGATGTTTAAAAATGAAAAAAAAAAAAACCCAAAACAAAATGGTAGCCACTTGATAATTGAGCCCTTGAAATGACACTAGTCTAAATTGAGATGTGCTATAAGTATAAAATACACATTGTAGTTCAAAATATCTCATTTAAAAATTTGAAAAATATTGAAATGTAATATTTTGGAAATATTTGGCTTACTAAAATATTTTTAGTTAAGAAAAAAGAAAAATGTAAGTTGGTCACAAAAGACCACATATTGATGGTTCTATTTATTCCTCTAAGAATAGGATATATTGCAATGTCTCTTTGAATTGGTTCACTTGTGAAGGTAGAAGGAGTGCAAACTGATAAACTGAATGTCTATCTGTTTGCTAAAATCAGTGATGATCCGGTATCCTCTCTTGGGTAAGAAATGACCTTCCTTTTTTTTAAAAAAAAAATTAAATTTTATTTTTTTTTATTTTAACATTTATCATTTTTTACATTTTTAGACATTTGCTTCCCCCACCCCCTCAGATTGAGTACCCCTAGAATTTCCTTCCCCAAGGCACCCATTCACTACCACCACAGTCCCCTGTGCTCCGCCCTCCATCCCTCTCACCCCTCTCCCTCCTCCTCCCCTGCTTCTGACCTTCCTTGTTAATGCTGAATTATAATTTGTCAGCACTGTAGGTTAGAGTTATGTTGAGAATAATTGTGAGGCTTGCTATAGATACAGAGGGAAGCAGATGATCAGGTATGAGCGCCTTTCTTAAGAGAACCTGGTACACCAGACTGCAGAAGAATGTCACAGGCATTGCCTCTTCTCCATTTTCATTACCACAGTTTTAGCTGGAATTCTTATACTATTTGGGTCAAAAATTGAAAACAGTATACCACAAATGCACACTTGGTACTTATTTGTGGTCTTTGAATAGCAGATGGCAGATACTTGTTTTTTTTAAAATGGCAGTCAAGATTTATTAGGTATACAAGTAAATATTTCAAATGGAAAGCACAGGATAATGCTTGTTAATTGAATAATCTCTGTCTCTCTCTTGCTCATCATCTTTACTGTTATAATATTCTATTGGATTTTGGAAACTTTTTCATTTGAATTTAGCTATATTAGTCATGAAATTAAAGGAATAAAATTATTATTAGACATTGTATAATTTCTAAAAATTCAAGGTACAGCAGATCTTTTACCTTTAGATAAGTATTCATCAAATTAGTCATATTTGAATGCTAACCATTTATTTCATTGATAATGCATTGTTTGAGTCATTTTCCAACTCTTGTCTTATAATTACCATTGTAACCTGTGGCATTTTCTTCTGAATAACTTCAATACTGACAACTCTTTGTCCTCTCCTAATGGATTATGTATGTGGAGACAGCTAGAAGTAATTTGGAGATAACTTTTGGGGGAAATGTTTATTCAAGCTGAATTACGTTACTTGGCATTAGAACAAGAAAAAAATAAATATGACTGTCAAGTAGTAGACTGGCTATTCATATATCTGTCTTATTTACTGTTCTCTGAAAGTGTTTGTATAGAAGAGGAAAAAAAGTCCAAAATTCTTTGAAATATTGCACCATTGTCACAGTAGGCTCCTCTTGCCACAGCAGGCTCATAAGTCATTTCTGTTCCTTGTCGTGCTTTTGATAGCTGAATAGGCATTAGACTAACTGAAATAGATTTATTCAAGTTTCTCACGGTGCGTCTTGATATACTGAATGTCTTGTGGTGTCATGGGCTGAAGTCTAACTGATGAGGGTTTCAAAACACATTGCTTCTGTATAATATTCAAGGTTATCTCAGCCTGCCTTAATGTCAGCATCTGTGAAATGGGAATTATAAAATAAAACAAGCTGTTAGCTTAAATGAAATGATATGCAAAGGATCAAGACTCATTACATGATTTACTAGTACTTGCCAAAAGTGTCAGTTTCCAGCTACTTAAAACAAGTTTGGAATAAGATGGTATATAATGAAATGATAATGATGGTATCTTCTAGTTCTATTTTATTTGACCATTGAATCTATTAGTATAGATTATAGGAGGACTATAAAGTAGTCTTTTATAAACAATCATCAGTTTTGAAAATTTCCTATTCTGTGAGCAATTTTTTCTTTTTAAAAAAATTGAGAGATCATTGATATATAACATTATATTAGTTTGAGGAATATAACACAATGATTCAATATTTGTATATATTACAAAGTTATCACCACAGTAAGTCTAGATAACATCTATCACCATACATTGTCAAAAATTGTCAAAAATTGTTCTTGTAATAAGAAATTTTAAGATCTACTCTCTTAGCAACTTTTAAATATGCATAACAGTATTGACCATAGTCAACATGCTATATATCACATCCTTATAACTTATTTATTTTATAACTCGAAGTTTGTGCCTGTTGGTCCTCTTTACCAATTTTGCTTCCCCCGCCCCCCTAGTCCTAGTCCTTACCTCTGGCACTAATTTTTTGCTCTGTATTTATAAACTTACTTTTTTTGGATTCCACATATAAGTGAGATCATGTGGTATTTATGTTTATTGGACTTATTTCTTTTAGCATAATATCCATATGATCTATTCATGTTATTGCAAAATGTTATAAATGGCAAAAATTCATTCTTTTATAATTCAATTATATATTACTATATCAGTTATAATTATATATGTGTGTATTTCACACACACACACAAACACACACACCATATTTTCTTTGTCTGCTTGTCCCTGGATTAACATGTAGCATGTTTTTATATTTGGTTATTGTAATTTCAATTTCTTTAGATAACTACACAGAAGCAGAATTATTTGATCGTATAGTAGTTCTTTTTTTAATCTTGTTAGGAACATCAATACTGTGTCTACACTAGTTGACATTCCAGATAGTGTACAAGTGTTTCCTTTTTCCACATTGGCAATTTTCTTTTTGAGCATCTGTCTACATTCAGCAGAAGACATGAGTTAATCTGTGATCCTGGACCAGTCAGCATGAAGAGAGAATCAAGGAGGACTGCTCACTTCTAAAACCCTATTCAGGGACGAAGACATCTTTAGAGATCTCAAGGGAAGAGTATCTGAGAGGTCAGCATTATCATTTACATGCTTAATCTTGTAATGAAGTTTGTAACAGTTAGTGCTGACCGAAGATGTCAACATTGAATACTGGTGATCTAATTAAGGTGAGTCATTCTCAGAAAACCATTCATAAGGTGGTTTAAGTTAAGTATCAACATATATTGTAAAGAATTGTAGACATGGTTATGAGATTTGACTCCTACAGAGATAGAAGGAATTTCATTTTTAATTTGGATTTTACTTTACTTTATTCTAGATGGGATTATATAAATAAAAGGGATTGCTGCTTTTCTCTGGGTCTTATATTTCTCATTTATCTTTGAATCTATAAAATCTTTGATAAGACTTGATGTTTGGAAAGACTTTTTATTTATTTATTTTTTTAATTAATAAATTTTATTTTTATATTCCCCATACAATTGCAATCCCCCAATTCTGACCCCAATCCCTCCCCTCCCGCCCCCCACCCCCCAAAAAGTGTCTCTGGTTCATAGTTTTTGTTGATTTTGATTTTCACTTTCTTATAGTTATTCATTTTCCTGGTCCCTTATTTAACTTTTCTAGATTCCTGCTATGAGTGAGACCATCCGGTATTTTTCTTTTTCTTTTTGGCTTATTTCACTGAGCATGATCCCTTCCAGCACCATCCATGTTGCTGCAAATTGCATGTGTTTATCTTTTTTGAATGCTGAGTAATATTCCATGGTATATATGTACCACATCTTCTTGATCCAGTCATCTATTTTTGGGCATTTGGGCTGTTTCCAAAGCTTAGCTATTGTAAATAGTGCTGCTATAAACATAGGGGTGCAGGTGTTCTTTGGAATTGATGTTTCTGTGATCTTTGGGTAAATACCTAGGAGTGGAATTGCTGGATCCTGTGGAAGCTCTATGTTTAGTAGGTCCAGAAATCTCCACACAACTCTCCATAGTGGTTGGACCAGTTTGCACTCCCACCAACAGTGCAGAAGAGTTCCTTTTTCTCCACATCCTCACCAACATTTGTTGTTGCTAGTTTTTTTAATATGTGCCATTCTCACTAGTGTAAGATGGTATCTCATCGTAGTTTTGATTTGCATTTCCCTGATTGCAAGTGATGTTGAACATTTTTTCATATGTCTGTTGGCCATTCGCATTTCCTCTTCAGAGAAGTTTCTTTTTAGTTCCTCTGTCCATTTTTTGACTGGATTATTTTCTTTGTTGTTGTTGAGTCTCATCAGCTCTTTGCAGATTTTTGTGATCAGTCCTTTATCATTAGTGTTGGGTGCAAAAATGTTCTCCCAGTTGGTGGGGTTTCTCTTTGTTTTTGTTATTGTCTCTTTTGCTGTGCAGAAGCTCTTTAATTTGATGTAGTCCCAGCTGTTTATCTTTGCCTTCACTATCACTGCTTTGGGTGATGTGTCTGTAAAGATGTCTTTGATATGCAAATCCCGTAGTGTTTCGCCTATATTTCCTTCTATGTATTTTATGGTTTCAGGTCTTATGTCTAGTTCTTTAATCCATTTTGAGTTGATTTTTGTATATGGTGTGAGGTAGTGGTCAAACTTCATTCTTTTGCATGTAGCGACCCAGTTTTCCCAGCACCATTTATTGAACAAACTTTCTTTGCTCCAATGCATAGTCTTTGCTCCTTTGTCAAAGATTAGTTGACCATAAATCTGTGGGTTTATTTCTGGATTTTCTATTCTATTCCATTGGTCTGTGTGTCTGTTCTTGTTCCAATACCATGCAGTTTTGATGATTATGGCTTTGTAGTAGAGTTTGAAGTCTGGGAGTGTGATGCCTCCATTCCCTTCTTTTTTTTTCAGGAGAGCTTTGGCTATTCGGGGTTTTTTGTGATTCCATATGAATTTCGTCATAATTGTTCTATTTCTTTGAAGAATGACATTGAAATTTTGATTGGAATAGCATTTAATCTGTATATTGCTTTTGGTAGGATGGCCATTTTAATAATGTTTATTCTCCCAATCCATGAGCAGGGGATGTTTTTCCATTTCTTTGTGTCTTCTTCTATTTCTTTTAACAGTGTTTTATAGTTTTCTTTGTATAGGTCCTTTACCTATTTTGTTAGATTTATTCCCAAATATTTGATTTTTTTTGTTTCAATAATAAAAGGGATGGTTTTTTTTGATTTCTTCTTCTTCAGATTTATTGTTTGTATATAGGAAGGCTACTGACTTTTGCGTGTTGATTTTGTATCCTGCCACTTTACTGAACTGATTGATGAGTTGAATTAGTTTTTCTGTGGGGTTTTTGGGGTTCTCTATGTATATTATCATATCATCTGCAAAGAGTGATAGTTTGACTTCTTCTTTTCCTATTTGGATTTCTTGGATGTCTTTCTCTTTTCTTATTGCTCTGTCTAGGACTTCCAGTATTATATTGAAAAGCAGTGGTGAAAGTGAACATCCTTGTCTTGTTCCAGATCTTAATGGAATTGCTTTCAGCTTTTCACCATTGAGAATGATACTGGCTGTTGGCTTGTCATATATGGCCTTTATGATGTTGAGGTACGTTCCTTGTATCCCAAGAATTTCAAGGGCTTTTATCATGAATGGGTGTTGCAGTTTGTCGAAAGCTTTCTCAGCATCTATTGATATTATCATATTGTTTTTATATTTCTTTTTGTTGATGTGTTGGATAACGTTGATTGATTTTCAGATGTTAAACCATCCTTGTGTCCCTGGAATGAATCCTACTTGGTCGTGGTGAATTACCTTATGGATACATTGTTGGATTCTGATAGCTAAAATTTTATTGAGGATTTTTGCATCAGTGTTCATTAGGGAGATTGGCCTATAGTTTTCTTTTTTTGTGTTGTCCTTGTTCGGTTTTGGTATTAGTGTAATGTTGGCTTCATAGAACGTGTTAGGTATTATAACTTCCTTCTTAATTTTTTGGAAGAGTTTGTGAAGGATAGGTACCAATTCGTCTCTGAATGTTTGGTAGAATTCATTTGTAAATCCATCAGGTCCTGGGCTTTTGTTTTTGGGGAGGTTTTTGATTACCATTTCAATTTTGCTAATTGTAATTGGTCTGTTTAGGTTTCTATTTCTTCTTTATCTAGCTTTGGGTGATTGTAGAGTTGTAGGAATTTGTCCATCTTCTCTAGATTGTTGAACTTGTTTCCATATAACTGTTCATAGTAGTTACTGATTATTATTTTGATTTCTGCTGTGTCCGTTTTGATTTCTCCTCTTTCATTTATGATCCTGTGTATTTGTGCTTTCTCCCTTTTTGCCCTTGTGAGCCTGGCTAGGGGTTTATCTATTTTATTTATTTTTTCGAAGAACTAGCTCTTGGTTTCATTGATGTTTTGGATTGTTTTTGTTAGTTTTGATTTCATTTATTTCTGCTTTGGTTTTTATTATTTCTTTTCTTCTACTGGTTTTGGGGTTTTTTTTGTTGTTATTTTTCTAGATCTTTGAGCTTCGAGATTATGTTGTTTCTTTGAGTTCTTTCTTGTTTCTTGATGTGAGCATCTATTGCTATATATTTTCCTCTTATTACTGCTTTTGCTGCATCCCATACATTTAGGAAATTGGTGTCCTCCTTGTCATTCAATTCAAAGAATTTTTTAATTTCTTCTTTGATCTCCTCGTTAGTCCAGTGGACTTCCAGTAGTGTGGGTTTCAATATCCACGAGGTAGGAGAGTACCTTGCCTTCTTTTTATGGTTTATTTCTAGTTTGATGCCTTCATGGTCAGAAAAGATGTTTGGTATGATTTCAATCTTGGTGTATCTGTTGATGTTTGTCTTGTGCCCCAGTATATGATCGATCCTAGAGAATGATCCGTGTGCGCTTGAGAAAAATGTATACTCAGATTTTTTTGGGTTTAGTGTTCTATATATGTCTGTTAAGCCCAAGCACTCTAGATCCTTATTTAGAGCTTTAGTGTCTTTACTTATTTTTTGTCTTGTTGATCTATCCATTGTTGATAGTGGTGTGTTGAAGTCTCCCACTACGTATGTGTTTTCTCTGATGTCTGTTTTCAGAGATGCCAATAGTTGTCTGATATATTTTGGTGCTCCTTCGTTTGGTGAATATATGTTAATGAGTGTTATTTTTTCTTGAAGTATTATCCCCTTGATCATAATGTAATGACCACTGGGGTCTCTTTTTATCTTTTTATGTTTGAAATCTGTTTTATCTGATATGAGTATAGCTGTTCCTGCCTTCTTTTTTGGTCCATTTGCTTGTAGAATTGTTTTCCATCCTTTAACTTTGAGTCTATTTTTATCTTTTGTACCTAAATGTGTTTCCTGGAGACAGCAAAAGGTTGGGTTTTGTTTCTTAATCCAGCCTGCAACTCTGTGTCTTTTTATTGGAGAGTTTAGTCCATTTACATTTAGAGTTAGTATTGATATGTTAGCATCTGTATTTGCCATTGTGTTTGTCTTTCCTTTGATTTTATTTATTTATTCTTTTAATAACTTTCTTTGGCCTTCTTTTGTTGTTATTCGTCCCTCTGAGGTTCTGGCTTTAGGACTCCTTGTAGTATTTTTTGGAGTGGGGGTTTAGTCGTAATAAAATTCCGGAGTTTCTGTTTGTCTGGGAAGGTCCATATTCTTTCTTCAAAGAGGAAGGAGAGCTTTGCGGGATAGAGTATTCTTGGTTGGCATCTGTTTTCTTGGAGTCTGTTGACTATGTCCCTCCACTCTCTCCTTGCCCGTAGTGTTTCTTCGGAGAAGTCTGATGTCAGTCTGATTGGTTTCCCTTTGAATGTTATCTGTTTCTTCCCTCTTGTTAGTTTCATTATTTTTTCTTTGTCTTGGATTCTTGGGAGCTTTACTATTATGTGTCTTGCTGTATTTTTCCTTTCGTTATGGAAGTTTGGTGTTCTTCTTGCTTCTTGTATATCAATTTTCAGATCCTTCTTCGCGTTTGGGAAGTTCTCTTCAATTATATCCATGAATATTTTCTCTGTTCCTACATCTCTCTCCTCTCCTTCTGGGATTCCTATAACTCTTATATTTCCTTTCCTCATGGAGTCAGATAGTTCCCGAAATCTTGGAAAGACTTTTTGTTTAAGAAATTCTATTTTATATTCAAACATCTCAAAAAGTTTTCCTTCTTAAAACAAAAGGCATATTATTTTTTTTTCAGCATAGCTTTCTTATGCTTCAAAGCCTTTGCTCCTTTATTTATTTTTAAAAAATTATTTATTTTTTACATCATTGTTCTTTTTTTTTTAAATTTATTTGTTTGTTTTTGTTTATACATGCACTGGGTACAGTCAAAAGCACCGGAGGGTGAGAGAATTCACCAGAGCCAGAGCGGGGAGGAGAGCAGGCAGAAGGACTGAAGTACACTGCTGAGGGGAGCAGCGGGCGGCAGGAGAGGTCTGTGCGCCATGTGGGACCCTCCTCCGGTGGCCGGGGAGCAGCCGGAAATCGAACCGGCGCCGCAGAGGCCCCGGGCAGCTTCACAACCCAGTGCTCAACCGCTGCGCCACCGGGGAGGCCCCATCATTGTTCATTTTTAAACAATATTTGATTCCCCCTGCCCCAACCTCACCTCAGGCATATTCTTATTCTTACAGTGAATTGATCCTTTGGTTAGTTTTAGAAAGACACAGACTCCCTTCTGAAGATCCTGATTTCTACTGATGAATGTTTAGGCACTTTTAGAAGTTTGGTTGTCTTAATGGCATGCATTTCAGAGACTCAACTTTCTAGTGGTGGATTCAGTTTTCTTCCTAGAAGCTTCTGTATGGCGCGGGGTGTAGTGCATGCCAATAAACTATGGCAGAAATAATATTTCATTATCATAATGAGTAAACAGCACAATAAAAAGCTACTTTGTAAGGACAATAACAAAAAGTTATACTAAAGCCTTGGTATTCATTTGAGTGAAGCTCAGGAATCTTTGAATTTAAGACAGAAAAGTATAATCAGAAGTTTTTCAAAAAGTTATACTAAAGCCTTGGTATTCATTTGAGTGAAGCTTGGGAACCTTTGAATTTAAGACAGAACAGTATAATCAGAAGTTTTTCCTAAAAACTCAGAGCTAAACCATTGGAATTCATCAAAGGTTGTCCATTTAGATATTGCATTTTTTCCAAATATTTTTCTTTTCTTTCCCCCATTTAGTATGTATTACTTCACAGTAATTTACAATGTACTTTACAATATCTTTTTGGTAAAACCAATGTTTTATGAAGCATATAGAGAGTTTCAGTGTTTTCTGATGGTGGCTGTTGAAATGCTCTCCTATGAGGTAGAATAATAAGGTAGTAAAAAGAAATGCTTCCTACTGAGGCCTACTATCTTGAGGGTATATCTTTATAATCATTTGATTCTGACTCTAGTACTGACTGGAGTAGAAGAGGCAGCTTTTGACATCAAGGTAGTAAAACTGAACATCATAACTTAACTGAAGACTTTTTTTCTGATTAATATGCTAATTTATTCAGTAATCACATATTAAGTGCCTATTATGAGCCAGGCAATAAAAATAAAGAGATGAGTATGGGGGCCTCCCCGGTGGCGCAGCGGTTGAGCGCTGGGTTGCGAAGCTGCCCACAGCCTCTGTGGCGCCAGTTCGATCCCCGGCTGCTCCCCGGCCACCGGAGGAGGGTCCCACATGGCGCGCAGACCTCTCCTGCCGCCCGCTGCTCCCCTCAGCAGTGTACTTTGGTCCTTCTGCCTGCTCTGCTCCCTGCTCTGACTCTGGTGAATCCTCTCACCCTCCTGCGCTTCTGACTGTACCCAGTGCTTGTGTAAATAAATAAATAAATCTTTAAGAAAAAATCTTATATTAAAAAAAAAAGAGAGATGAGTATGAAACTGATCCTACCACTTAGGAATGAACAGTTAATCTGGGAGAAGACAGGTGAATAAACATATCAATACAACAGTTAGTATAGTCCTGAACTAGCAGGTATAACAACCATTATGCAAGATAAACAAGGGAGTAATTTATTGCTTGGTGGGGTTGAGAAAGGCTTCACCACTAGAAGACCAAATAAGTATTTGCTCACCAGAAATTGTGGAAATGTTGAATTGAGCAGATGATTGATTTATGGAAGATTTCAATGTACTAGGCAAATTCCGGTGCATTGAAATACTGAGTCTGTCCCAGGAGAAGGGTGTAGGATCAATCAAAAATGGTTACCTGTGGGAGATTTCTAGGTTACAATAAATTTTTTTAAAAAATCATACCATGATGAAAATATTACTTAAACATTAATTCCAGGGATTTATGGGTAAAACAGACTCAATTAAAAGTAAGACTTAGAGAAAAATCACGAAGCATTTTTACACCAGGCATGTGGAAATAAAACCTTGATATACATGAGGAGTTGTGCAAATGAAAACAAGAGGTTAAAGGAAGTGATATTTTGGAGTAAGAAACATTAGCATATGATGGATCTATTCAGATCTAATGCTCATCCATGTAATTATCCAACTTCCTATAATCATAACTCAAGACTCCATCATTATTTTTAAAAGTATGATTTCATCTCTTTTTATATATTTTGACTGTGGAAAACCCATAACTCTTCCCCAATGCAGTGATTTATTTATATGCTACAATTTCATTAATACCCCCCCGATACGTAACATATATGGAAACTCTTACCATTAAGTTGTTGATAATGCTATAAGAGATTTAGTAAAAATGTAGTGTACTTGTAATTGTTTTGTATCCTTTAGCTTCATTAATTCCTCATCTAGACATCAGGGAGATATATGTGCTACATTAGCAGTCTATTGCCTATTAAGTTGAATTTTGAAATGAAGGATGAAATTAACCAAGGAGCAATCTGTGTGAATGATGGGGAAAGTGAGCTGATGAAAACACAGTGTGGGAGCCTCCTTGACACCATGGATCAGTTGAGGATGTGCAGGTTAATTTAAGTATTAATTATTTGGAATTCAAATCTTGCAGAGATTTTCTTTTCCAATTAGAATCTGTAGACTAAATGGATACTTAGAGACACCAATTAGAATGAAAATAGTTTTGTCATAGAAATGAACTGTACAGATGTTAAGTCCTTTGGAGACCCTAGAATAGCAGTCAGCAAATCTGTATGCCAAATTGAGCCCACTCTTTGCTATTGTAAATAAACCTTTATTGGAACAAAATCACCTTGATTTATGTATTATCTTTGGCTTTCTTTATGCTGTAAGTGCAGGGTTGAATAGTTGCAACAAACTTTATAGCCTAAAATATATATTACTTAACTCTGTACTGGCCGCTGTTTGAAAAGTAAAAAGTGTGCTGACCCTTTCTTTACAAAGAGAATTAATCATAATATTAGAGCGTACACTGGAGGTTATTATATTCTAGTGCCCTTGAAACTGCACTTTTGCTTCTCCCTCTTCCTGGATAGGAAGTTAGAAGTGATTTCTTTCGCTCTAGTTCTTTCTACCTGTAGACATTAGGGTTGGTAGTGTACTTGTCATTAAATTAGCTCAGTAATCGCAGGCCTGTACTCTAAGCCATGTGGACCTACTATATTCCTTAAGAATGACATGGTCATGTTCATATTCCCTCCATGACTTGTACACATCTTAGAACACTTCCATTATGTCTTCATAATGATGGTCCCTGTCCTTCAATTCTCAGCTTAAATGTCATAGGCTCAGGGAAGAT
Source organism: Talpa europaea (assembly GCF_964194135.1). Classification (NCBI taxonomy): domain Eukaryota; kingdom Metazoa; phylum Chordata; class Mammalia; order Eulipotyphla; family Talpidae; genus Talpa; species Talpa europaea. The sequence continues at coordinate 58,258,620 of NC_140080.1, read as the reverse complement.
TTCCTGACTGCACCATTACTGTAGCTTCTTCATGCCCACCACTTTTTAACTCACATGCTGTCATATTTTCATTGCATGAATCATCATCATGGCATTATTTAACCCCACTTTAAAACATACTTATTGTCTATTTCTTCTACCAGGCTCTCATTTCCAACACTTACAGCAGTGTTTGGCACATAAAAGGTCTCAGTATTTGCTGATGTTGGCTGTTGAAATGCTCTGCTATAAGGGAGAATCGACACTGTAATCAGAGAGCAGTAGGGCCTAGATTTAGATTCAGAAATTTATTTATTTTTATGTGAATTTATATGTGAAAAGCTTTTACAATTTCACTGACACTTAAGGCCTAATTTTACTTATAAAAAACCCTAGGGATTTTATGTTTCTTGATTGCTGAATAATATTCGCCTAATTTTACTTATAAAAAACCCTAGGGATTTTATGTTTCTTGATTGCTGAATAATATTCCATTGTGTATATATACCACATCTTCTTGATCCAGTCATCTATTTTTGGGCATTTGGGTTGTTTCCAGGTTTTACCTATTGTAAATAGTGCTGCAATAAACATAGGTGTACAGGTGTTCTTTTGAATCAATGTTTTTGTGTCCTTTGGGTAGATGCCTAGTAGTGGAATTGCCGGGTTGTATGGTAGCTCCATTATTAGCAGGTTGAGAAACCTCCAGACAACTTTCCACAGTGGTTGGACCAGTCTGCACTCCCACCAACAATGTAGGAGAGTTCCTTTTTCACCACATCCTCGCCAATATTTGTTGTTGCTTTGTTTTTTTGATATGTGCCATCTTACTGGTGTAAGGTGATATCTCAATGTGGTTTTGATTTGCATTTCCCTGATTATAAGGGATGTTGAACATTTTTTCATATAAATACTGTTCAGCAATCAAAAAAGATTAACTCATGCCATTTGCAGCAATGTGGATGGAGCTAGAAGGAATTATGCTCAGTGAAATAAGCCAGAATGAAAAAGAAAAATATCGGATGCTTTCACTTATAACAGGAATATAGGGGAACCAAATAAGACATCAGTGTAAAAAAAATAATAACAGTACAAAACACAGCAAAGCAAAAACAGACAATTATAAGCCAGAGACATCCTGCAGGGGAGGAGGGAGAGGGATGAGAGGGAGGGAGGGAGGAGCACAGGGGACTGAGGTGATGGTGCACGGGTGCCTTGGAGAAGGAAATTCTATGGGGACTCAATTTGAGGGGGTGGGGGGAAGCAAATATTGTTTAAAAAATAAAAATAAATAAAACAAAACAAAAAACAAACAAAAACCCTAGGGAGTTTCAATATTTTTCCAACTGTAAGTAACCAACAGTATAATTATTAAAAACTTTTGAATATTATATTTTATAAGCAAATGCCCTATACCTTCCCTAGCTCCAATTTCTTATCTGATTGCTAGCTTGTTTTAGTAGTTAATTTTAGAGATGTCAGTCTTCAGCTATACCAATAAGTTGGGAGTGAAAGTGGAATTACATAACAAGTGAATAGCCTCCTCAATTATAAGTAACTTTATCTATGGTGTCTTCATTTAGACAGCAAAAATATATATGCTGAAAATCCTAGTAAAACCTAAACTACCTTCTTTTTATTCAGTGATATCCTTACAGGATTTCAAAATAAACCAACCTCCCTAGGAAAGAAAGCTCAGTTACATTTGGTACTTTAATTTTCAGATAAAATTCAATCTACGGTGACATACTGTTCTCATTAGCTAAGCAAATTAGGCTATAAAATCTAGGTGGGCAACTCTTAGTGTCAAAGAAATAGCTATTTGACTCCAATTAAAGAGAGATGTTTTGGCAAAGCTCTAGTGCTTTCATAAATTTGATGAGTTAGTTTTGATATTGTCAAAGTTATTAGCATGGTTGAACAGTTGTGTTAAATCACAGAATCAACAAAGAAAAAGTGTATGCCTGCTAGCTTCCCTTGCTTAAGATTCTTGGAATGGACTACAGGCTTTAAAGCATGTATTATATTAATAGCACATTTAACTTTTCAAAGTTAAACATGCCTAATTCATGAAAAAAATAGTGTTTTTGATTTATGAGATATTTGGGTCTCTATGCACCTAAATTCATGACCTCAGAAACTCTTTAATTAGTAAGATGCTGGAGTACTATTTAGTAAATTACACAGTACATTTAATGATACCTTTTATCTGAATAATTACTCTACCTTCCCCCTCCCAAATAACAAAATTCTGCATCCTCATATATTTAATTTGTACCTAATTCTCATCAGAATTAATTCTAACAATAAAAAAGTACAGTACATTCTTTCATTTAAAGTTGAAGCTGTGTCCTGTTTTGCTCTGAGAGGCATAAAGTAGATTTATAATTCTGTCTACATCACTCAGTTTAGTTTCCATGTCCTTTAATGCCAAGTATGTGACACCATTTTTCAGTCAATAGTTTAATTGTGTTGGCTATTTTGCTGTTAACTGAATATTTCTGTTAAGATGCCTCTCAGTATTGCAAAATATTTTTGTTATGCATTGAATTGTGTCCCCCTACCCTCCTATAGCAATATGTTGAGGGCTTAATTCCTGATGTGACCATCTTTAGAGGCAGGTCCTGTAGTCTCTAAAGTTTTAAGTTTATTTATTTTTAAGATTTATTCATGCATACAAGAACTGGGGTACAGGCCAGAGGTGTGGGGGTGGGTGAGAGGATTCACCAGAGAGAGCGGGGAGCAGAACAGGCAGATCTACTGAAATACACTGCTGAGGGGAGCAGTGGGTGAGTCAGGAGAGGGCTTTTGTGCCATGTGGGTAGCTCCCTGGCCGGGGGATTGAACTCGTGCTGTACTGGCTGTGGATAGCTTCATAGGTTACATCTTAACCCCTTGTGCCACCAGGGAGGCCTAAAGTTTTGAGTTGAAATGAAGTCATAAGGTGGGACCTTAATCTGACCATATTGGTGTCAAACACACCAGCACTTCTCTCTCTCTGGGCACCAGAGAAGAAGCCATGTGAGGGTATAGTGAGAAGGTGGATGTCTTCAAATCTGGTAGGGAGGTCGTACCAGAAACCAATTTTACTAGCACCTTGACCTTGGATTTCTAGCTTCCAGAATAGGAGAAAATAAGTTGCTGTTGTTGAAGTCACCCAGACTGAGGTATTTTGTCATAGCAGCCTTAGCAGACCAATAAGTTGTTTATATGTTTTAAGAAGGAAAATATATACTATTGGTAGCAGATAATCAGTAAGGTTGCAGAACACTGTGTAGGAGAAATATAGGGCAGCCCTCAGAAAACTCAGACCACATTGAAATAGCTGATAAAGGGCCTCCCCAGTGGCGCAGCACTTGAACGCTGGGTTACGAAGCTGCCTGCAGCCTCTGCAGCGACGGCTCCATCCCTGGCTGCAGGCGAGGGTCCCACATGGCGCAGCAGACCTCTCCTGCCGCCCTCTGCTCCCCTCAGCAGTATACTTCATCAGTCTGCCTGCTCTGCTCTCTCACCCTCCTGCGCTTCTGACTGTACCCAGTGCTTGTATAAATAAATAAATAAATTTAAAAAACAAACACAAAAACAAACAAACAAACAAAGAAATAGCTGAGAAAGAATACACCAATAACTACTAATAAATGTCCATTGGATTCACATCCTAAAACTTCCCCACAGTGGTCTGGGTTTAATAAAACTTACCTATTTTATACCTTACTCAATATGATACAGGTAATAAAATGCCCAGAGGATTTTATTAAGAACCATAGGATTTATAGATAATATTGGCCAGAGCTCCCAAGATAATGCCTTAGTGAATATTCAGTGCAGAATGCTAATTTATAAAAGTAAAATGAAATTAAATGTTGAGACAGACCATCTTACAAGTTCCTTGTAGGAGGTCAGTTTTAGGATGGAATGGTCATAGCTTGGCGATACCGTTTTTATTGTGTAAAGGAATGTTGGGATGTATGCTATAGGTCCCAGAACAGTTGTTTAATTCTGATCCTTTGCTCAAGATCCTTTGCTCTTTGCTGGAGAGTTGTAACTTGGGCTGCTCAGATAGTTTCATTAATACCCTCTTAGATTGTTTTGCTCTCATTTTGATTGTGTTGTTGGTGAAAACCTCCCAGTTTTAGAAATGTCATCATGGATGAGTAGGGGAAGTTGCTCTTTCTGAGCAATTCTCTCACTAAAGTTCTTTCAACAATTTTTTTTAAAGATTTATTTATTTTATTTATACAAGCACTGGGTACAGTCAAAAGTGCTGGAGGGTGAGAGAGTTCACCAGTTGGAGCGGAGAGCAGAGCAGGCGGACTGACAAAATACATTACTGAGGGGAGCAGTGGGCAGCCAGAGAGACCTATGCGACAGGGATTGAACCGGTGCTGCAGAGGCTGCAGGCAGCTTCGCAACCCAGCGCTCAACCGCTGCACCACCAGGGAGGCCCTCTTTCAACAATTTTAAAAATTAGGTTGTCTTCCCCATCCACTTCTTCTGCCAGCCCCACCGCTTTGGTCTTACTTGATGATGTTAGAACCTCGGCTGTTGGTCAAGACTTCATTATGTAGCGTCTTGTAGATGAAGATGATGATTTGGGACTTTCTCTGTAATGAGAAAGCAGTACAGTGACATTATTTGGTTTACATTTTAAATATATGTTTGTGGCAAATCAAAAGAAAAGATCTGAAACCAGTTGTGCTGGTACAGTAGAAAAGGAAAGGTAGCTGGATAAAGATAATAGAAGTGAAAATGAAAACCAATGCATGGCTGAGGGTCATATTTTGGAAACTGAGCCTATAGAAGTGCTGCCAGATTGAATGCATAGATGGTGATTCAAGAGAAAAGGCAGATTGAGGACAGCATCTGTATCTGGGGTTTCAGTAATTAGGTAGCTGTTTTAGGTACAGGAAAGAAAAATGCTGTACAGAGCAGGTTTTCAGGGGAAAATCAAGAATTCTGCGTAGGACATGTTAGTTTTGAGATTCCTGTTAACTATCCAGGTCAGGCACATTAGTGTGAAACTCAACAAATTTGTCCAGGTTAGCGATAAAAGTTTGGAAGTCATGCATTTAAATGCTAATATTTATTCCTTGACATAATAAGCATTGGCATTTGGAGTCATAGGAATGAATGATTAATCCATTACTCTTATTCTGACTATAGGTAAGAAGTTTCACATATAATTTATATATCTGTACATAGATCATCTGTATCTCAGTATACACTTGCTTCAATAGAACTCCAAAGTTTTACTTGCTCCCTCCAAGCCTCCAAGCTCCATTTTGGTCTTCCAATTGCATGTCATTTTTTTCTTGATAAAACAGTTGAATCCATAGTGTAGCCTATGGACGATCTCCTGTTTTCTCAGTGAGAAGAACCATAGCCATTACCCCCACAAAACTCTTTTATGCACGTCTCCTAAATGTGGTGCTCTAGATTCCTTGTAGTTCAGCAGATTCTATGATTTCAAAAATATCTTATACTCAATAATTATGGATTATCTAGAATAAAGAATTGCAGAGTGAACATGACATGTTGGTCAACTCTGTTCCTGTACCCCACTCTGTCTACATCAGGATGTTGCAGGCATCTGCTCAAGTAGTGAACATTCTCCACCTGCGTGATTTGGTTAAGAAACAAGTTCACCTGCCAATGAAAATAGAGGCAGTAGGAGAAATGGCAAAGAAGGAAAGGCATGTTACAGTTTTCAAAAGATGAGAAAAGCCCCTCATTGCTATTTGGATTAACATTTTAAATTTTACCTTTCAGATTCAATGTCCCTATGCAAAGAATGTTTCCCCTAGTTATTTTCTTTTGTTGAGTTTCATAGTTTCAGTATTTGTTTTAGAGCTTCAGATAGATAGGGGAACAGTGATATTTTTGAGAAACTTGAATGAGACCAAAACTTTAATTTTTTTTCCACAGGGAAAAGCAAAAGCAAAAGCAAATACGGTTAACTGTGGGGCTTATTTGTGCGGCAACTCCACTTTTCCACCCTCTGCATCCCCAAAGCATCAAGGAAATGCTGTGTCCAAGTGAAGCCTAAAGGGCTACTGCAGGTCCCAGTCCATACAATGGAGGCAGGAAAAAAAAGTTTGGGAAAAACAGTGCCAGAGTGAATTCTTTGGAACCATCTTCCTCTTTCTCATTCTGGTAGATAATAGGGAAAAATACATCATTTAAATAACCAAGAACAAGATTTCTATCTGATATTGGCTTTTTTCCCCAACTGCATTATCTTTTAATTATTTTTAATTTTATTTTTCTATTCTTTTATTGTTATTGTTTATATTTTAATTGCGGTAACATTAGGAAGCCCCCATCAGATACTGCCACCTTAGTGCACCCATCTCCAAATCACACATTGTCCACCAATATACCCATGTGCTTCCTTCCCTTTTTTTTCCTCACACCTCCCCACCCACTCCACCTTCTGGATGCTTCAGTTCTATACTCAGCTTTCAAGAGTTAGATTTTTTTTAATTTAAATTTTATTTTATTTCTTTTTATTGCATTAATATTGGGGTAACTCCATCAGATATTACCACCACAGTGTACCCACTGTCAACGCACCCATAGTCTACCACAATAGGCCTGTGTCAAGCATTAGTTTTGAAGCTTGTCTTTATCTGACCCTTAGTTGGTTTCTCTGTATTTCACGTATTAGTGACACCATGTGATATTTATCTTTCTCCTTTGGACTTATTTCACTTAGCATTATTCCTTCCAGCTCCATCCTGATATTGGCTTTTTGTCAAGGGAAGAATATCTGAAAATTCAGCTGAGTATCTGAATATCTGAAATTTCAGAAATGCAAGCAAATTCTAGCTAACCTTTCCTCCTCACATCACTCCCCCGATGTCTATAAAATTGTGCAAATATCACTGGTGGACTGTGCTTTGATAACAAGAGAATATCCTTTTCCTGAAATTAGAGCTGGGAATTGAATTACATTGTTAGATACACCCTCATTCCATTTATTTTCAGATTGACCTAGGACTTTCCTTTTGTAAACACATTACTTCCTCTTCAAACCTTTAACTTGATATTGATATCTCTTTGAGAAGACTGTGAAAGTGGTTTCCACACCACTTGAGAATTGGATTATCATCCTAGTTCCCTTCAGATAGACTGATACAGCAATCCCATAATCGTAATTTATGGCCACAAATGTTTATATAGACAGAGGCACTTGACTCCTAATCCTGTCTCTAACTTTGCAGTCATAAACTGTCTAAAAGTGAGAGAATTTAAAAATATAATTGAATTCCATCATTGCCTCTTCAGTTGAAGAAAAAAGTCAGGAAGGGCTCCAGAATGCAAATGTGTGCATATTAAAAAAAAAATGCCCCTGTTTTGTTATATATTGTGTGTCAGACTGTAGCCTTTGGGATTTATTGAAAGCCCCTTTATTCATTAGAGAAAAGGTAATTTATCCTCTGTTACTCAAGAAAGGTTTTGTTTTCCACCTGCACACAGGGATAACATAACCACTAACAAAGAGATAAAGTATTTTGGTACCAGCTCATATACTGGTGAGTGAATGGTTACTGTAGAATATTTTGGGGAAAACATTAGGTGCTCTCTGCACTATGTGGCCTCTAGTTACATCTTGAATTGACCCTGCAAGGCATTCTTGAAATCCTTGTACTTAATGTCATGCTCTTTACCATAGAAAAGATGAATATAAATGATGAACTTTAAAATGTGTATCTTTCTAATTGCTAACAGTTTCTTATTATCAGTTACCCTGTTATAGGTGTAAACCTGGCAATCAAAATGAAAAAATCACCCCAAAGTTCAGGCTCCCTAAGACTCTATCAAACAGCTAGTAAAAGTTGCTTTGACTTCTTGACTTGGAGGTTTTATATCTTGAACTAAAAGGTTATTTGAGATTTATTGAATCAAACAATACTTTGTTGGAAGAGATAAAGCTAAAATGACATATCACTGGGATCCCCTGGGAGTCGTACTTACTCCAGTTGAATTGACATAAAGATAAAACCTTCTGATAACTCACAGACACAAGGTTATACTATTTTTTGACTTTTATTATGTAAAGGTTTTGGGCAAACTTTTGGCCAATAATTAACGTCCTAAGTCACAAAACCCTTACTATTCAAAATGAATTCCCTTCAGATCATTTTTAATGGGAAGTTTTATACCAAGCATTACCATGTATTTTATTTTGTTTCTGTGTTTAATATGACAAATATGTGTAGCCCTCATAGTTACATAACTACTTCAAGTAGGTTACTTTATCTATTTATTTTTAAAGATTTATTTATTTATTTATACAAGCACTGGGTACAGTCAGAAGTGTGGGAGGGTGAGAGAATTCACCAGAGCCAGAGCAGGGAGCAGAGCAGGCAGAAGGACCGAAGTACACTGCTGAGGGGAGCAGCGAGCGGCAGGAGAGGTCTGTGCGCCACGTGGGACCCTCCTCCGGTGGCCAGGGAGCAGCCGGGGAGCAGCCGGGGATGGAACGGGCTCTGCAGAGGCTGCAGGCTGCTTCGCAACCCAGAGCTCAACCGCTGCACCACCGGGGAGGCCCAGGTTACTTTATTTTGGATACACACATGCAATATTTGAAAACCCTTTTTATGGGTTATTTTAGCTGCCTTCTGTCAAAAATTATTAACAAAAAGAATTTAGTAATTTTCAGAAGAATTTACATATTCATTTGACAAGTTTGGCTTACTGTACAACTTCTGTGTCAATATAAAAGGCAAGTCATGATTTTCTAAAATGTTTGGAAAACTTGATAATGGAACATGTAAAATGGAAGTTTCAACAAATTTCTAAAAACAGACAACATACTGAACAGCCAGCACAGAATACTACCTAAAATTAGAATTCAGGATAACCCAAATCTCTATATTCTCCAAAATATATAAACCAAGGAGAACAAATAAAATCACATATAATCTACAGAATAAGAGGAAGTGAATTCTAGAAACCTCAATTTTCATGAAACTTTGGAAATGAAAAGCTAATTTGTCCTCTGCTTTGTAGCTTTCTTCTGAGTGAAGTCTGATGGGGGTCTGTATAGAACACTGGAATGAGTGGTCCCTGCATTGAAGAACTAACTGCATAAAAGAGCAGATGGCTCTTAGAATGTGGATCAGCTTTAGTTTGATCAGAGCATTGGCTACAGAGAAATCAAAACGGATTTGGCTTATAGAGGCAAAGTCTTTAGGAAGGCACCACTATTTGGGGAGAGATGGTAAACTTAGAAGGAGAAATATCCTTTGTAGGCTTAGTGCAAAGATTTAGAAGGCCTCAGGTGATGGAAGAGTCCTAAGAGATCAGATGCCATTACAGAATTACACTTCTTTCCCTTCAGAATTTGTGCTTAATTTGTCAGGTTTTATTGAATATAATTTGCGTGAAGGAAAGTTACCCTGATTACATGTTAAACTTCAATGAAATTTAGTCATTATATTTTTAAATGAAATTTGGTCATGTGGCCACCACTATAATAAAGATACACCATATTTATATGAGTCCGAAAGTCCCCTGTGTCCCTTCTGGTTTCCTCCTTTCATGTGATTTCCTATTTTACATCCCTAGCTTTTGGCAGCCATTTACCTCTTTTCTGTTCCTATAGTTTTGCCTTTTGGGCCTATCATATAAATAGATCATAAGATGAGCCTTTTGAATGTGACCTTTTTCACTTAGCACAATGCTTTTGAGACTCATCCATATTGCAGAATGTATCTGTGCTCAAAAAATTATGAATAATAATATACTGTATGTTTATACCTACACTAGTTTATCTCTTTACCAAATGATGGACGTTTGGATTGTTTCCATTTCTTATGACTACAAATAAATTATTAATAATCTCAATGCTTTTTTCATGGTAGATATGTATCTTTATTATTTTTTTAAAAATAAATTATTTATTTATGCATACAAGAGCTGGGGTGGAGGCCAGAGGTGTGGGGATTGAGAGGATTCACCAGAGACAGAGTGGGGAACAGAACAGGCAGATAAACTGACATTCACTGCTGAGGGCAGCAATAGGCAAGACAGGAGAGGTCTGCTGCACCATGTGGGTCACCTTCCTGGCTGGCCAGGGATGGAACTCATGCTGCAGTGGCTGTGGATAGCTTCATAATGCTGTGATTCAACCCCTTACACCCCCAGGGAGGCCCCTGTATCTTTATTTCTTTTGCGAGGGGTAGATAAGTATAAAGGTGATAAATTTTATGTGTTAACTTGAGCTTGTGACTGAGCTACAAGCTGCTCATGTATTTTGCCAACACACTGAACAGCCAGCACAGATATTATTCTAGGTATATCTGTGAGGCTGTTTTTGGATGAAATTATTATTTAATTGGTAGATTAAGTAAAATAGATAACTCTACCTCAGATGGATGGGCCTCATTCAATCAGTTGAAGGCCTGAATAGAACAAAAATGACTGACCTTCCCTGAGTAAGACAGAATTCCTCCAGCTTGATTGACTTTGAACAGGGACATTGGTTTTTATGCATTTAAAAAAAAATTGAGACGTAATTGTCATATAACATGGTGTAAGTTTAAGATGTACATGTTGATTTGATTCACTTATATGTTGCAGTATATTACTACTGCAGCATTAGTTTAACATCATTTCACATAATTACAATTTCTTTTTTTGTGGTGAGAGGATTTGAGATCTAGTCTCTTAGCAACTTTTAAGTTTATAATACAGTACAATCACTATACTGGCTTTAGATCCCTAGAATTTATTCATCTTCTAACTATTAAGTTTGTATGTGCCTTATGACCAATATCCAAACTGAAACATCAGCTCTTGTTAGGTTTCAAGCTAACTGTGCAGTTCATGGGACTTAGCCTCCAAAATTGTGTGAGCCATATTCCTTATTAAATCTGTCTGTCTCTCATCACCATCTCTCTATCATTTGTCTCTCTATCCAGCTACTTATGTAATGAGTTCTGTTTTTCTGGAGAACCCATAATAAAAAAAGAATGTTAAATTAAACTTTCAAAGAAACTTCCTGCCCCCTCCAAATTGTAGTATTGCCTATTCTAACCCCATGTTCAGAATTATAGGATTTGTTATTTTTAGGTTTTTTTTTTTTCTTTATAGCTGTTGCAATAACCAAGAACAAGATTACTATCTGATATTGGCTTTGTATCACAGAAGTATACCTGAGATTTCAGTTCTAATTGTCAGAAAAGCAAGCTAGTTCTAGCTAACTCTTTCTTCCTAACATCTCTCCACTCACCCCAAGCCTGTGAATTGTACAAATATCACTGGTAAAATATGTTTCAGTTACTTTAATATTTTGCTGAGGAGATAAACCATTTGGACTATAAGAATGCTATCTTCTCCATAATATTATCAAAGTTGTTTTTGTCTTTTCTTAGTGTGATTATCCCTAAGATCCTTGAAATAAAATGGAACTCTAACACTCTTTGGAAATGACATAGAGAGATTTCTTGATGGACAACCTTAAAAATTCACATTCATTATCCCATTGGATTAAAAATTGTGAACCATGGTAGAGCTTGGGAGGAAGCAGTGGTGTAGTCAAATGTATTTTTGGAAATATGGCTATTCTTGAATAGCAGTAGATTGACGTCCAGAGAATGGAAGTTGGTAAAACAATTGTGTTCAATACTTGTTAAGCTTCCAAACCTCTGGAAGTGCTCATGAAAGAAAACAATACTGAACAGAATAACTTTGAATTTTAATATGCTCTAGCAATTTAGAGAAGGTTCAAAATAGCTTAACTTGGGGCCTCCCCGGTGACTCAGTGGTTGAGCGCTGGGTTGAGAAGTTGCCCGCAGCCTCTGCAGTGCCGGTTCGATCCCTGACTGCTGGCTAGGGTCCCACATGGCGCGCAGACCTCTCCTGCCACCCGCTGCTCCCCTCCGCAGTGTATTTCGTCAGCCTGCCTGTTCTTCTCCCTGCTCTGGCTCTAGTGAATTCTCTCACCCTCGCTTCTGACTGTACCCAGTGCTTGTACAAATAAATAAATAAATCTTTAGAAGTCTACTTACAAATTACTGAAATACGCTAAATATATTTTTTAAAAAAATAGCCTAACTTGGTTGGTGTATTGGTTTCCTCTTTGTCATTGTAACAAATTACCAGATAGTTAGTGACTTAAATAATGTGAATTTATGATCTTTCATCACAGGAACTGGAAAAGGCAAGGATATGGATTCTCCTCTTTGAGCCTCCATGAAGAAATACCGCCCTGTTGACATCTTGATTTTGTCCAATGAGACCTATGCCGAGCTTCAGAACTGCAGAACTGTGATGAAAGATCATAAATTCACATTATTTAAGTCACTAACTATCTGATAATTCTACTTTCCCATGTGTGGTATATTCCTGGGTTCCAGGAATTAAGATGTGGGCATCTTTGGAAGGTTATTTTTTTCTGCCTACTATGGTTGAGTAAGAAATTGGTATTCTCAAATCATTTGGAAATATCTCTGTGGGTTCTGTTAAGTATGTGAATCAGAAAAGAAAATACTAGCATTCTTTTGATATGGGATAGACATTCAATTTTCCATTTTGTGCTTGTATGCTTTATTGTTATTATATTGTTTATCCTCCTAGTAAAAGGAAAATGAAATTTCCTTTTCCTTTATATTTGTTGAATTTTGGCTAGTAGTTTTGAACAAGACCTTTGGAGCAAAACTAATATTGTAAAAGTGATGGACTCAGATTGTTCTGATGAAAGGGTCAGTGGGCTTGAATACAAACCCTTTTATATTTGGAAAAAAAAGAAAACTTTATTGCTTTTGAAGTAAACAAATTTGTTCACAGAGGTAGTAGAAAAAAAGTAACTACAATGATTTATTTTATATATTAGTGGAACATTAATGCTCCTCTTTCCTTAAATAGTTAATAAAAATGTTTATTCTTTCATTAGAAAGTAAGATAAGCCTGCAAAGGCTCCAAATTTTGTATAGTTACCTTTTGATTCCTTTCAAAGCTTGGGAATCTTGTATTACACTGAATTGCTTAACTCTGGCTTTGATGTAGCCTTAACTTTGCTTTGGCTTATCTTTTGGCTAGGAGAACTCTCAATAATTAAGTAGGTTATTGCTCAAATCTGACTATAGCCTTTAAGTCTACTTTTGGTTTTCACTTAATGCATATCGAGCTATTGCCAAATAGTCACAGTACTGGCTCAGTGGATATTTTGTTGGGAAAAGCAATTTTTTTTGTCTTTCTCTTTGGCAAAATGTTTTTAAGTCAACATTTCTCAGAGAATTGCATTTCTTTTATGGTCTCCTTGGTGATGGAATGCTTATGGCATGAAATTTATTGTTTTTTTTTCACCTCATGTAATTCATCTACACTACTTTTGCCCATCCTCCACTGTTTTTGAAAATTTCATAATTATTATCTTTAAATAAGGCCCACTTTTGCGTATATGTTGGACAAGGTTATTTTAAGCAGTTGAAGCAAATGTCATTGCAGCCTGGAAAATAGCTTTGACTCTTCAATTCCCACACAAAGAATTCTGTGGCAGGTAGCCTAGGAATCCAAAGCAGGTCTAGAAACTGTGAGGAAGCCTCCTATGCAACCTTCCAGATCTGAAACAGCCTTTGCAAATGCTGATTGCTTGCTAATGCAACTGTCTAGGTTACATACAAAATGAACATAATAAGTTTTTATTTCCCATGATGATACACCAACAGCTACATCCGGCTTCTAAATAGTTTGCAATTCAGTAATAATAGCTTGGTTCAGTTTAGTTTATTGAAGACATAAAAATACTTGGCAGCCAGAGGCTGGAATGCATGGTTCAAGAGAACAAGATTCCAGCAGGGACCATAGGACCTGTGCATGGAACAGGAGTGTACTCATCACTTAGCAACTATGATTTATTTAATTAGTGCAAAAGCAGATCCCATAAACATGACTTATGTGAATCTGGGGTGGGGGGGATTCCATCTCTACTTATATAGATCTGTACCTCAGAATATTGTTGCACACCTTTTAAGCATTCCTACTTGCTGAAATCATTTCAGCTTTTTACTTTTCTCAGGAGAAAACTCTTTATTTTTATCCTCTGGAAAAAAGAAATAGAAAAACCCTGGTTCCCTTACTCACTAACTGGCTTGAGAGTTTAGGCATTACAGATATCTGCTGTGAGAGTGGAGGATTTCTGCAATTCAGTTGAATAATTTAAGACAAGCAGAACTATTTAGAAATAATTTTTATCAAAGATGTATTTTATAGAAATGAAATTTGAAAACTTCAAATTAGAAAATATCCATTAATCATGAGATTCCGTCATTAAGCCACAGAAAGAATCGATAATGTTGGTAAAAATCCGTTTTATTTTTATTCATCTTCCACATTAATGAAGTAAAACAACTCAGAATATGGACCAAGAAAACACAGACACCATGAGCACTCTATGCCAGCTCAGCTATGCCACACGCTTGCATGCTGGAATTGTGGGAAGTTTTTGGCTTTCCCTCACTTTGATTTCTCTACCAACAGACATATTAATATCTAGTTTATCTGCTGCCTCAGAGTTGTGTTGTAAGAATCAAGTGGGAGAATACATGTAGAAGTGATAGGCCAGCTGCAGAGAAGTTTATGAGTGGTTTGTTATTATTATTATGTAGAATGCCTGTCAGTGGCCACCAGTAAGATATGTTCTTTGATGTGTTCCTTTGATGGTGATGGTCAAATTGCACAATTGTGCACAATTTTTCTGCCAGCTTTCTTTTTTGTTAATGATACCAGTTGTAAGTGGTAATGGACTAGGGATAAAAGTTGTCACCATAGTGCGGGATGGTGTAAAAAATTATAGTTTAAGTTGGAGGTCTTTTAGTATGACAACATGAGTAATCAAAATTCTTTAAATCTCCATTATCTCATCTATAAAAATATATGAACAAAACCTACTGACACTGTTTCACAAGATTGTCTTAATCGAAAGAAAACTGCATATGGAAACTGGTAGAGACGTAAACCCTACAAGTGCAAATTATTATCATTATTCTTATATTTGGACAATGTAACCTTTAACATTGATAAATGAAACTACATAAAATACAATTATGTCTTGATAAAAACTTAATGTTATATTGGTGAAGGAATAATGCCTTCTGTTTGTTTCCTGTGAGAAACAGCTTTTAATATAATTGCAGTAAATAAAATCCATAATGCCTTAATAAATCTTTTTTTTTGTCAGAACTATGACTATTTCATACAGTGACCTTTTCTTTTGAAAATAATGAGTCTTTTTTTGTGGAATAAAGACCTTACAAGTTTACAGACAAGTAATTGAATCATCACTTTTAAGAGAGATCAGGCAAATTGTTTTTGCAACACATGTGTTTACTTAAGAAACTCTGCATGTGATAATCCATAGTTTCAAAATAGGTTAGCTGAGTGAGGTGGTAGTGGGTTAATGACTTTATAGAGCTTTTCATATGATGGATGACTATGGTTGTCTTGAGAGGGGTTGTGGTGTGGTAGCATATGCCAGAGTCGATGGGATTTTATATTTCTGAATAATATGCAGTGTTGTAAAATAATGTTACCTTAGTAAAAAATTATTATAAAAATAAACATGGCTTTAAATGATTAAAAAATAAATATATAATTAAATATGAAATAACTACACTTATATTGAGTTAAAACTAAGGGTTACAGGCAAAACAGGGAAAGAAGTGACTTGTAATAAGATGAAAGTTTTTCCTAATGTGAAATCATTTAAGTCTACATAGGTACATTAAACTCTTGAATATTGAAATCAGTGCAAGTTATTTCTTTTTTCCATTATAATCTAAAACCTACCATTTTAATCATTTTTAAGTGTACAATCAGTGGCATTAAGTCATTCTTAATGTTGTACAGCCATCACCATTATTCATTTTGGAGCTTATCCATCATCCCAAATTAAACTTTGCCCCAATTAAGGAGTTATATTTTGAAAAATACTGTTAAATAATCTATTTATGTCCCATAAGATTTACCTTTGACATATAAATATATTTATTATTTTTAAATATGATGTATTTTACTTTTAGTTGTATTTGAACAAGGAGAAGCTTTTCCAAATAATCATAATGCTAGTAAGGTGAGTTCAGTATAGTGGTATGTTAGGAATTGCTATGTTTTTCTTACAAGCTCATTGTAACTTTATTTTTTTTAAATAGTTTATTTATTTATGTATGTTTTGCATCATAGTTCATTTTTGTACAATGTTAACTTTCTCCTCTCAGGTTAGTCCCCATAGAATTTTCACCAATTCACCAGTGTACCATCACCATAGTCCCTTGTGCTCTTCCTGCCCTTGTTTTGCTCCCTCTCCCTCCCCTCCTGTTTTGTTGTTTTTTATTGTTTTTATTTTTTCCCTGATCCCTTATTTGGTTCCCCTATATTTCTCCTATAAGTGTAACAATCCAATATTTTTCTTTTTCCTTCTGACTTATTTCACTGAGCATAGTCCCTTCTAGCTCCATCCATCTTGCTGCAAATGGCATGAGTTTATCTTTTTTGATTGCTGAATAGTATTCCATTGTGTATATGTACCACATCTTCTTGATCCAGTCATCTATTTTTGGGCATTTTGGGTTGTTTCCAAGTCTTACCTATTATAAATAGTGCTGCAATAAACATAGAGGTGCAGGTATCCTTTTGAATTAATGTTTTTATGTCCTTTGGGTAGATGCCTAGTAGTGGAATTGCTGGGTCACATGGTAGCTCCATTTTTAGTAATCTGAGGAACCTCCACACAGCTTTCCATACCGGTTGGACCAGTTTGCATTCTCACCAGCAGAGTAGGAGAGTTCCTTTTTTTTCCCTCCACATCCTTGCCAATATTTGTTGCTGCTAGTTTTTTTTAGTATGTGCCATTCTCACTGGTGTAAGGTGGTATCTTGTGGTTTTTATTTGCATTTCCCTGATTATGAGGAATGTTGAACATTTTTTCATATGCCTGTTGGCCATTTGCATTTCCTTTTTGGAGAAGTGTCTTTTAAGTTCTTCTGCCCATTTTCCTTTAAAGATTTATTTATTTATGCATATAAGAGCTGGGGTGCAGGCCAAAAGTGCAGGGGTGAGGGTAAGAGGATTCACCGGAGACAGATTAGGGAGCAGCACAGGTGGATCTACTGTAATACACTGCTGAGGGGAGCAGCAGGAGAGATGGAAAAGGTCTGACTGTGCCATGTGGGTCACCTCCCTGAACAGGATTGAACTCGTGCTGCAGTGGCTGTGGATAGCTTCATAGTGCTGAGACTTAATCCCATGCACCACCAGGGAGGCCCTACTTCTGCCCATTTTTTGACTGGATTGTTTACTTTGTTTTCATTCAGTTGTGTGAGTTCTTTGTATATCTTTGTGATCAGTCCCTTATCAGTTGCATGGACTGTATAAAATTTTTGTAATGTGTTTGCTGGTTTCAGTATTAGGGCAAAGCTGGTCTCACAGACTAAATTAAGAAGTATTTGCTGTTTCTAGTCTCTGAAAAATTTTATGAAATTTTTAATCATAATTACTTCAAATATTTCTTATGTTCTTTTCTCTCTTTGTCCTCCTTCTGGAGTTTCCATTATATATATGTTAGAGATTTTGAAATTGTTCCCTGTTTCTTGGACATTCTAGTTTATCTTTTTCATTATTTTTTTCTCTTTGCTTTTCCATTTCGGTAGTTTCTTTTGACACTTCCTCAAGGTCATTGTTTCTCTTTTCTGCTGTGTGCAGTATATGATGAAGCCTTCCACGACATTCTTCATTTGTGTGATAGTGTTTTTGATTTCTAGTATTTCCTTTTGTTTCTTTCTTAATGTTTCCATACTGATGATATCTGTTCTTGCATGTTTCCCTCTCTTTCCATTAGCGCTTTTAGTGTATTAAGAATAGTTGTTTTAGGGCCTCCCCTTGTGGCGCAGCAGTTGAGTGCTGGGCTGCAAGCTGCCCGCAGCACCTGCAGGGCCATTTCGATCCCCTGCAGCGCCGGTTCGATCCCCTGCAGCGCGGGTTCCATCCCCGGCTGCTGGCGAGGGTCCCACATGGCACGACAGACCTCTCCTGCCGCCCGCTGCTCCCCTCAGCAGTCTATTTCGTCCGTCTGCCTGTTCTGTTCTCCACTCTGGCTCTGGTGAATTCTCACACCCTCCCTCGCTTCTGACTGTACCCAGTGCTTGTATAAATAAATAAATAAATCTTTTTTTTTTTTTAAAAAAAGAATAGTTGTTTTACATTCTTGGCCTGATAATTCTAACATCTTTGCTATGTTTGAGTTTAGCTCTAGTGCTTGTTCTATCTCTTTAAGCTGTTTTTTTTTTTTAATTTTAATATGCCTTGTAATTTCTTAAAAACTGGAAATGATGTATTTTGTTAAAAGAACCATGATAAATAGGTGTTTAATGTGAGGTTTTATGTTTATCTAGTTAGGACTTAGACTGTGCTTATCATTTTCTGTAACTGTGTGTTTCAGAAGCTACAATTTCTTCTGGTGTCATCGATGTTATCTCCCGTGCTATCTTATAGGTTCTCTAGAGATTCTTATTTAAGATCTGAGATGTGTGGTTCTATGGTGGTATTTCCCTCTTATTTTACAGTATCCCTATTGATGTGGTGGTCAGGTGAAGGAAAGGGGAATTATTCTATAATTCTTCGATTAGGTTTGTGATCTTTTGTGAGCATCTGCTATTAGACTGAACTTTATAAGTACTTCTAAGTCCCCACCCACCCCTCTTTAAGTGAGACAGGAAGGGTCGAAAGGCTCCTTTCCCCCATGAAGGCTAGAACAGGCTGCAAGAGGATATTTACTTTTCCCCAGGTTGAACGGACTCGTGTTAAATCCAAGTCAATTAGGCTCTAGTGAAATAGTTTCCTTTGGAAGATACCGTATTAAGAAGAGTAAAATGCTCTGGGCTTATTTCAGAGCAGCTAACTTCCCCTTTCTCTACCAGAAACATGTGGGGATTTTTCTTCCATCCTCATTCGAAGGACCTAGTAATATTTCTGGAGAAAAAACTCACAAAAATGTGGTGCCTCCCTAAAATTGGACCTCCTGAGAGTTCTTCACTCTCAGATTTGTTCACAATAATTCTCCAACAATTTTTCAGTTATATTAGGTTTTCCTATTCTAGAAGGGGTTTCCAAGGTTGTTTCTACTCTGGGGTTTCTGCTCCTGTAAGTTGTGATCATTTACTCTTTTGGAGAGACTGTGTCTCTCTTCAATTATTGAGCTGTAGTTTGCCCTGTAATCTTAATTCTCTGATGGAACTAATAAGGGTTGCTTATTTTCAGTTCAGTTAATTTTTTTTCTTATTTTATGAATGGGAGGGATGATTTCCAAGCTTCTTACATGCAGGATCAGTGGGTGGAAATTGAGTTACTCTAATTTTTAAATATATATTAAAGGTTACTTCACAGGTCTTGATTTGAATTATCAGTGGATCTACTATTACCTATTTTTTCTCTTCATGACTGGTCATATTTTCTAATCTATTCACATATCTTATCATTTGCTATTATAGCCCAGATATTGGGGATAAAAAAAATCATAAAATTTCAACATGAATTTATTACCCACTAGAGAAATATCTCATTTTCTTCTTCTAAGCATTCAGGATTTAATATTTGATCACTGTAAATCCATCAATGTCTGAACTGGATTTAAGAGGGGTTATACTTTTAGTGAGGTTCAGTTCACTGCTTTCTGTGCCTCTTTTGGTCTCTCCTAGACATTTGACTATGTGCCTTCAAGTGTATGTGTCTACATACTTCAAAGTGTCTAGGAGATTTAACCCCTTTTTTCCTGACTTTCCCAAGCCAGAACTAAAAAGTCAGGACATATATAGATTAAAAAATATGTTAAATCTCTTTAAGGTGAATAGACGATCCTCTTACCAACACATCTTTATTTCCTCTGTATTGTGAGATTGTAGATTTACTGTGACCTTTAGAATTCTTGTTCCTAATTCTTTGGCTTCCAACACAGCTGCATAAGTTAGTAAATATCCTTTAGAAAAACAGGCAGTGAATTTGAGGTCCTTCAAGTTTGAAATTTATTATTCTGGTTCCACATGTCCACAAAAGTCTTTTCAGTTATTTTTTTCTAACCCCTGGTAGAGATATTTTGCTTGGGCTAAATCTGATCCTCAGCCCATTTCAGAATTGGTAAATGCCCATAGTCACTGTAAGCTCATATAAGGTATGTTTTCTTCCATTATTTCTTTAACTACATTTTCAATTTCCTTCTCTTTTTCCTCCCTTTCTGGGATGCCTATGATTCTTATATTTCTTTTCCTCATGGAGTCAGATAATTCTCAAAGTGTTACTTCAATTTTTTTCTCCTTTGTATCTCTCTTTCTCTTTCTATTCTTAGTCTTTCCCCATTTGCATCTTTGAGTTCACTGATTTTTTTTTTTTTTTCAATTTGGTTTAGGCTACTTCCTTGGGTGTGTCTAGAATTTTTCATAATCTCCACTGGTCTTCCTATACTTTACAATTCAATTATTTCCTTATTTAAATTGTCAGTTTTGATCATCTATTCCTTGATTCTGTTTTTCATCCATTTGCTTGTTTTTCTGAGTTTTCATGTATGTCTCTGAGCTGTTTTTCTGAGTTTTATTTTTATTGCTCCAATTCATTAAATTTTTTTTTTGATTGGTTTATTTATTTATACAAGCACTGGGTACAGTCAGAAGCGCGGGAGGGTGAGAGGAATCCACCAGAGCCAGAGCGGGGAGCAGAGCAGGCAGACTGAAGTACACTGCTGAGGGGAGCAGCGGGCTGCAGGAGAGATCTGTGCACCATGTGGGACCCCCCTCCGGTGACTGGGGAGCAGCCAGGGATCGAACCAGCACTGCAGAGGCTGCGGGCAGCTTCGCAACCCAGAGCTCAACCACTGCGCCACTGGGGAGGCCCCAATTCATTAATTTTCTTTATCATGGCAATTCTGAATTCTGTGTCTGATTGGTATAAAAGCTCTTATACATTTTTTTTGATTTGATTCTGGGGTTTTGTTTTCTCTCTGTGGTATATTTTTCCCCTTCAGACTTGCTTGGCCTTTTGTATTTTCCTTTTTCCCCATTGTTTGCATTGGGTTTGCTCTGCTGTAGTTGAAGCTAACCAGCATTTACTGGTTAGTAGGCACAGCAGCTAGGGTCTTTTTTAGGATCTCTCCAGTAGCTCCTGGGGCAGCTTTCCAGTAGGTGGGCCATCCAGAGCTGGGTGGGAGGTGTGGCCTAGTGTGTAGGCCTCTGGAGAGCTTACCCTGATACTCCTTGGGACATCCTCAGGCCAGCAGGCCTTCTGAGGGTAAGTGGGGTGCTTTTTTCTATGGAATTTTAGCTTATTAGATTTTTCTAGTTGTCCTTGCAGGGACATAGGGATGTCTGACTCATGACATCCACCTGAGTTGTGGAAATACCCAACCCTTAGCATTTTACTTGTGCTCTTATTGAACAGTGTTGTTTTCTTGCCAGCTTCTGTTTTTAGTTTAGCTTCTGAATTGTACTCTCTGAGTCATGATGATTAGAGGTACTAATGAAGCAAGTAGGAAAATGATACTCCTACTAAAATTCCATATAGTAGTGAGATAACTGTTAAATTCTATAATTGGTACAAATTCTGTGTTTATCAACAAGGTTATAGAAAATGCAGTATAAAGGAAAAATCTCTTACCTATTTTAAAGTGATCAGAGTACTGTGTTTTTAACCTCATAACATTAGCTGCTGATTACATTTTTAAGCAGTTTCCATAGGCTTACTAGATATTAAAAATTCGTAACCACATTAACATAGGTTTAGTCATCAGCAAAAGGTCAGTAATGGGGGGTGGGGTGGAGTGGCATTAGTTTATATCTTCTTCATCAACACTGTGTCAACATTAGCTAGCCAGGCATCGAGCAAGGATATCACGTGTATACTATTTTCTTCTGTATTGTATTCCCCTCTTCTGGCATAGTTCTTAGGTGTTTAATGTTTAGTAAATGAATAAATGAAAAAAATAAATTATTTTATTAGTAACAGAAATAAGGAAAGCTGAATTTTGCATAAGTGTGGTGATCTGGTTTGGGGGAATAATGTGAACAACTTTATTGGAAAAAGAGAGCCAGTTGATGGTGTTTGGAGGTTGCTACCATTTCATTGAGTTTACATTTTCAACTCCATATTTTAAGGGATAAGGGTAAGTTTCTACTCTTCTCTCTGAGTAATTAGCAGGGCTAATATTTATTGTTTCATGTGGCAACACAGCATAATGCAGATTTTGATATTCTGTTTTCTGAGTGTAGAGGTCTCTTACTATGATTTAGTTTAAAGTAAACATTGTTAACAATTATTTCTTACATCTTGATCCAGTAACTATTATAGAGAAAAATGGGAAGAAATTGAATGTAGATAGATTTATGCCATTATATATATTCTACTTTAAATAGTTTTAATTAAAGTATATATGATATTGCGGTATTGTCTTATAGGATATTGGGGTATTGACATCTATTGTGAAAAAATTTCCCAGGTGTATGAATGTAGCAACCAGGAATGACCCAGAGCTGTTTCCATGCTGGCTGTTTTAAATGGACTCTTTTTAAGATGATGACAGCAACTGATAGTTGGCAAGAGATTTATTCTTGTCCCTTTGTCTCATCTTTCTAAAGATCACATTGCTTGGTTCTCACTGTTGCCATCTTTATCACCGCTTCTCACCAGGGACTACTTGCTCTGTTGTATTTTCAGTTTTTATGACACTTGCAAAAACATTGTCTAAATTTTCTACTCAGGGTCTATAGTGCTTTGCTGCATAATCTGTTCTAATGTGTTCCTGACCTGTGTTTCTTTTCTTTTTTCTTTTTTTAAAAAGATTTATTTATTTATTTATACAAGCACTGGGTACAGTCAGAAGTGCGGGAGGGTGAGAGAATTCACCAGAGCCAGAGCAGGGAGCAGAGCAGGCAGAAGGACTGAGGTACACTGCTGAGGGGAGCAGCGGGCGGCAGGAGAGGTCTGCACACCATGTGGGACCCTCCTCTGGTGGCCTGGGAGCAGCCGGGGATCGAACCGGCGCTGCGGAGGCTTCGGGCAGCTTCGCAACCCAGCGCTCAACTGCTGCGCCACCGGGGAGGCCCTGACCTGTGTTTCTTACTCCTTTCTGGTCTGCATTTTGTAGAAATGCAATTTATTGGATTGTGCACATCAGTGTCCTTTGCATGTGCAGTGTATTTCTAATAAATACAAAATCTTCCTTGTACTAGAATTATTATGTTATGGACTTAAAACTGGTGACTGTACAATGACCTGCCAGAAGGGAAGAATGATAGGAATTATTAACTAGGTGAAACAATTAAGCTTTTGTTTGGAAGGTGATCTGCGATATAATCTTAACACCAGGTTCTCCAAAAGTATGTGTACATTTTACTCAAGCAAATCTTAGGGAATAGGAAGGAAAGATAACTTTTTTTCATTTTCATCATTGAAACTAGTGAAGAATCAAGTGGATAGATAATATCAGCTGACTAACTATTGGAATCAAGGTTCAATGTAGAAAATAAATCATTTCAATTTCATGAAGAAAAGGATTCAATAAAGATAGAAAAACATTAAAAGGACTTATAAGAGCAGATTGCAATAGTTGTGAACTATTAATAAATAGAGTTCTGTCAGTCACTGTTGCTTCTATGATTACTCTTGTAACAACTGCCTTTCACACTTACCAAACTGGTGACTCAGCACCATTTACTAGAAATGTCTTTACATTTCACAGTGATCTGATTTGCCTTTAATTTCCATATTTTAAAATTTATCTGAAGTTATCCAAGTAGCTGAACCTAATTTATTCCAGAATCATAGCTTCAAGGGAACCTGGATATTGCAGTTTATAGGTCTTCAGGCTTTCCAAAAAGAAGAAGCAAGGAAGTAAGAGACTATTCCTCATTATTCATACTATTATGCCCAGGCAACATGAATCTACAAATATTTAAATATTTATTTATTTTTGTAGTAATTATTTTTCTTGTATGCTTGATATTTTAAAATTATTAGTTAGATGGACTATAACCAGATTCAATGAGAGATACAATAGGTAAGCAATACCCTAAGTCATTTGCAAGGGTAAAGATGCAATCTAATTCCCTTTTGAAAACCTAAGCCCATCCTTTTGGTGTTCCTATTCCTTGCTTATCATGCATAACTTTCCTAAATCTCTCTGAAGACCTTCTTCAAGGTAGAGTCATAAAGACACCATTCTCTATTTGTAAAAGGACAGAAAGTAAGAATTACAGCTTCTGGGGGCAACAGAGAGTGAGAGGGAAGGAGAAGGACTAGAACAAAGAAAGTATTCTCCTTTACCTTTTCTTTGTTTTGTTTTTACAGCTCTTTAAAATGTGCAATCATTGTTAGCTTGAGGGCTATGCAAAGACTATTGAGAGTAATTTGTCAACCATGATGCAGACCATGTCTTGCTCCACCTTTAATTCATAGTTACTTTGTTTGTCTTTTCTCATTAAAAAAATCCTTATTGTGCAGAGGGTGGTGTTTTTACCAGTGCAACCAAAAATTGGGCTTCTACAGTCTACTTTAAAGAGAATTTTCTGCTCTATTGTCAATTTCCAACTTCATTCTGTGCTTCCTTTACACAGTCACAAGAGTAGTCATCCTGTCCTGAACTGTTTGTTCCTCTAAAATGGCATGTAGACTTGTAAATACTCACTGGCTTAATACATTAATACATTTGTTTCCACAAACTCACCCTGACACATTAGTCTCTTTCAAAATATTTATTTTCTGATCAATATTACCCAGTATTTGATTACCCAAATAACCAGTAATAAAAAGCATTGTGGGTTGAGGTGAGATCATTACAATAGACAATGGTAAATCTGAATATTGTTACTTAATTTGAAAATGAATATGTTAAAAAAGAAAATATGCACTTAACTTTCTTTGAAAATTTACAAAATAAAATATAATGCAACAAACTATCTAGGTTGTGGTTTATCTCCTCTTCCTATTGCCCACATTAAAATATGAAACACTATATGTGGTTATTGGGAAAAGGAATGATGTCCCTACAGCTTAGGTATCAATTATTCATAGAGGTCAGTGAATGTAAGAAGCATATGATTTCCTGAAAGTTACAGATAATCAATACACCTTTTTAAGCTCTCATTTCTTGGAATACTGCACACTGATGTGTTTAAACTGACATTTTGTAAAGTTTTATAAAGATCAATTTAAACTCATTGTATGATGGATAATCTTTAAGCTGAATGAGCCCTCAAGAACTAGATGAACATGAAGCATGTATCTTACCTAGATACTGAAGAACTTCTTCTTTCTTTTTCTAATGTGATCTGAGAAGAAAAATTATGATCTTTGTTCTCATACAACTTATGAGCTTTGCTCTCATACCAGATTTTCAAAACTGGGTACTTGTGGATTGTTCACCTTGAGCCTGGGGTCATGATGCACCCATATATGTGGGGGAGTCTTCATCAGCTCTCCACATCTCAGGACATTTCTAGCAGTGTGGGGTGGCACTCATCTCTACTGCCTATGTTAGGTTTGCAATAATTTTCTTCTTAAAAAATAACACACTAAACCAATTAGCTTTCCTAAATTGAATGAACCTAATAGCATTTAAAAACTGACAAATATAATCTGCTTGTTTTAAGACAGAAGTGGATTAATCAACAGAATCACAGCTCTAGTCAGGTCCAAATCAAGTTATAAATTCTAACCAAATACTGAGTGCTGGAATAAGTTGTATTATTAGTATGCATAGTCATACTGATCTCAACTGTTAGCAACACAGGCCTTTTCAGTAGGGACATATAAAAGTTTATATTGAATGTCTTTTCATGCTGTGGCAAAGAGATGGTTTTCCTTAGTGTCCATGGTTCCCCTATGCCTCCACCATTTTGTTATAATTTTTTAAGATTTATTTATTTATACAAGAACTGGGGTACAGGCCAGTGGCATGGGAGGGTATGAGAATTAACCAGAGACAGAGTGGGGAGCAGTACAGGCACACCTACTGAAAATACGCTGCTGAGGGGAGCAGCGGGCGAGACAGGAGAGATCTGCTGCACCAAGTGGGAATCTCCCTGGCCGGCCAGGAATCGAACCAGTGCTGCAGAGGCTGTGGACAGCTTCATGGTGCTGCGCTCAACCCACTGCGCCACCAGGGAGGCCCCATTTTGTTATATTTCTTATAGTCACAGGAAGGAATGACTATCATCATTTTTTCATACCATTTTTTAGACATTATTTTCTAATGCTTTTCTCACTTGCTTATTGCTTGTAGAACCTGAAACAGAGCAAAAGAGACAAAACTCAAATGCACCAAAGGCTTTTTTTTAAAAAAAAATTATTTATACAAGAGCCGGGGTACAGGCCAGATGCTTGGGAGGGTAAGAGGATTCACCAGAGTGGGGAACAGAACAGACAGACTGACTGAAATACACTGCTGAGGGGAGCAGCGGGCGAGACACGCGAGGTCTGCTCACCATGTGGGTTGCTCTGAGGCCGGCAGGGATGGAACTGGCACTGCAGAGGCTGTGGACAGCTTCACAGCGCTGTGCTCAACCACCTGCGCCACGAGGGAGGTCCACCAAAGGCTTTTTTTAATGAATCAAAACCTTTGATTGATGTATGCAGTACGTGTTTCCTATTACCTTTTTTTGTAAGTTAATTTTTAGAGGAATAGTGATCAGTAATATTAGCAGAAATGAGTATTTAAGGGTTAGCTATAAAAATTATTTATGAGAGCTATTTATAAATACAGAAAATTAAGTCAGATACATTTTCATTTGCTAATGTTAATTCTTGAGATACTATCTATAAATTTTATTGAATTATCTGTTTATATTCTCTGTCAACTCTTTGAATACCATCTGTTTGACATATAATTTCTATTTCAATTAAAACACCACTACTGTTAAGCAAATGCTATTAGAGATGGGCTAACATCTCCATAGATGGCCTACTCTTGAGTCATGGCTCCTGGTATTCTTGTGCAGACCTTTCTCCCTGTGTCTGGGATGGCCCTGTTGACTTTTTTTAACTAGTCAAATGTGGTAGCAGTAATGTTATCAGACTTTTGAGGCAAGATCAGAAGATGCCTTGTAGCTTTTCATAGGTCTCCTGGAACAAGCTTTCAAGCAACCATCAGCTGCCACCATACAATGAGCAAATGCTCCAGTTAATCACATTGTGAAGCCACATGGAGAAATGGAGATTTGTGGACATTCATTTCCCTGCTATACCAGTCAACCCAGATGTGAAGAGTCCCTGTGAAGATGTTTTCCTGCACATCTTAGCTAGTCATGCCCTCAGAGGGCTACAGTCAGCGTCTATTTAATTGAATCCAATGAGAGATCCCAGGTGCAAACTACCCTGCTGAATCCAATCAACATGCAGAACTATGAAAGGTTAATAGTAAAGTGTTGTTTTAAGGTACAGAGTTTGGGAGTGTTTACCTATTATAGCAGTAGGTAACCACAGGGGTAGATTGTTTGCTTTTTTTTTTAATTATTGCATTCCATTGCTTCTAAATCTTGCCTTTAAAATTTTGTGAATTTATTTTTAGTCCTGCTGCCTTTGTTTTGTATAAACAATTCTTTCCTTGGAAAATCTGAATGAAGAGGTATGTGTGTGTGAATTTCAGTCTATTACATAATTGAGTCTTGAAGAGCAACTAAATCGGTTTTCTAAGAGAGGGAAAATGCTTCTGAATATTAAGTAAATACTGTAATCTGCACTAACTCTGCTATAAATCTGGTAATTTAATGTAATTTTGAGACTGCATACACTGAAACATTTGAAGGTAATAAGTGAGGCTTTCAAAGAGGAAAAGAGCAAAAACAAGAAAGCTAAAAATAGACTTCCTGAGAGAAATACTTAGCAAGGAGAGAGTTGGTAAGAGGGATAAGGTCAGCTTGCAGAGTGACAGCATTGGAAGCAGTGCGGGATGAGGGAAAGATTACTCAAAATTCTTGTGGAGCGATGAGAAGCCTAGAGGGTCTACACTGGAAGTAATATGCAGCCTCAATCCAAAGGCAGTTTCAAATTAGTACAAAGTTGGGGCAAGTAGTATGGGGTATACATTGTTTTACACTATATGATTTATAGAGGCACAGGTTCACATTTCATCAGATGAATGTTACCACCTCACACTCACCACCTGAACAGCAGACTGTTCCATCTTGGTCCATTGGATCTACTCCAACCTTTGTACCCTAACCTCCCTCCCTCACAGATATCCTCAATTCTGCAGTCAAGGTTTACTTTGCTTCAGTTTTATCTGTTTTTTTAATTTTTATTTCTCTATATTCCACACATGAGTGAAATCATCTCATGTTTGTCTTTCTCCTTCTGACTTAATTTTACATTGTATAATCCCCTCCAGTTCTCTCCATGTTGTTCCAAATGGCAAGACTTCTATTTTAAATATCTGGGTAGAATTCCATTGTGTATATATACCACATCTTTTTAATCCACTACAGCTCTTACAAAAACTGAATGATATATTAATGAATTAGTATTCTCATTGCAAAGTCATTCTTTAAATGTAGCTATGGATATCCAATGGTATAAATGTATAGCTCATAGAGCAACTAAATTTGCCTGCAGTGTATAGTAAAGGTGTTGAAAAGTTGAGAATTGAGTTTTGTCATTTAATCTACAAAGAGCTGATGAGACTCAAGAAAAAGAAAATAATCCTGTCAAAAAAATGGGCAGAAGAGCTAAAAAGAACCTCTCCGAAGAGGAAATGCAAATGGCCAACAGGCATATGAAAAAATGTTCAACATCACTTGTAATCAGGGAAATGCAAATCAAAACTACCATGAGATACCATCTTACACCAGTGAGAATGGCACATATTAAAAAAACTAGCAACAACAAATGTTGGCGAGGTTGTGGAGAAAAAGGAACTCTCCTGCACTGCTGGTGGGAGTGCAAACTGGTCCAACCACTATGGAAAGCTGTGTGGAGATTCCTCAACCTACTAAAGATAGAGCTTCCATATGATCCAGCAATTCCACTCCTAGGTATTTACCCAAAGTACACAGAAACATTAATTCCAAAGGGTACCTGCACCCCTATGTTTATAGCAGCACTATTTACAATAGCTAAGCTTTGGAAAGAACCCAAATGCCCAAAAATAGATGACTAGATCAAGAAGATGTGGTACATATACACAATGAAATATTACTCAGTAATCAAAAAAGATAAACTCATACAATTTGCAGCAACATGGATGGAGCTGGAAGGGATCATGCTCAGCGAAATAAGCCAGAAAGAAAAAGAAAAATACCAGATGGTCTCACTCATAGCAGGAATTTAGAAAACTTAAATAAGGGACCAGGAAAAGGAATAACTATAAGAAAGAAAAAATCAAAATCAACAAACAACTATAAACCAGAGACACACTGGGGGGGACGGTGGGGAAAGGAGGGTGGGGTCAAAATAAGGGGGGGTGCAATTGTATGGGGAATATAAAAATAAAAAAAAGAAAGAAAAGAAATAAAGTGATTAGATTACCAGGATACAGAGGAGTACATATGTAAAGTAAGGGGTGGAGAATACATTTTGGTTAGGGAATTACTAGGATAGGGCCAAAATGTCTTCCTCATTTGCTGTTATGTATTTTATCTAAACATCTAATATAGCACTTATTACATGATGATATAAAATCAGTTTCTTATTGTCTGCTTACTTCACTAGATTATAAAATTTGGAGAGTAGAGAAAGTCAATGCATTATGTTTGTGTCCCTGCAGCTAGTATAGTTGGCATGTCAGGGGTTCTCAATAATTACAAGAAATACATGAATTATATCAGTTATTATAACAATCTAGTTTAGATATTTATATGTAATTTAGCTTTCCCCATTAGATGGTAAGATCCTTTAAGGAAAGGGTCTTGTCTAATTTCCTTTCCTTTACATGGCAATTGACCCATAGTTAGAATCCTATGCATATTAATTGAATGGGAACCAAATTATAGTCTTTAAAAAAAACAACCACAGCCTAATTTAAGTTTATAAGCTTATACAGCATGCTGAAATATTACAAAAAATGATCTTGAGACCAGCATGATTCTACAGTACAAATATGAGGTTGTCCTATTTATGTCTTTTTGGTTGTCTAGTAGCAAAGAAGTGAAGTTATATGAGGCTAACAGAGTTTGTATAAATGAGATTACTTATGCAAAGTTTAGTGTGACTCTGTATTTGGAAGGCATGAATTCTGAAGGGCTTCAGACAGCAACGTGGTTTCAAATTTGCAAAATTTGATCTTTCACTGTAGTATACCATATACTTAGATAAATTATATACTTTATATACTTAGATAAATTAATTTTTCAAGTAAAATAATCACAACCAATAATACAACTATTCTAAATTTATTGATTTATCATAGATTTTTTGGGGACTTTAAACAATGATATTAACTACTCAAGTTCAGAGGAAAAAGAAAAGAATAAATAGAAAGTTGATATTTGCCAAACCATTTAGAGTGATTATTAATATATGAGTCTACTATTGCCATTTCATTCTATATTTGTGATTCCATCTATTTCCTTGTTCCAGTTCTTTGTGTCAGAACTTCTCTTTGATTTAGATAGAAGAGCACCAATCAATATTTCTTGGAATGTGGAGTTGTCTTTATAAACTCCTTCAGCTTCTGATTGTCTTGAAAAGGCCCTTTCTCATATCTGAAGAAGAGCCTTTCATGATACAGTATTCTTAGCTGGCAGTTTTAAGTATTTTGATCACATCATTCCATTTCCTCATAGCTTGTAGAAGAGAATAATCTGTAGCTGGAACTTCAGTGTGTAGGGTAGGTTCTGGTGGGGTTTGTCACTAGTGGAAGTGGTATGCACAGACTTTTAGATTTGTATTACTGCTGCTAGGCCTCCTCTCTGTGTTTCAGACCTGTGTCTCTGCAATCTGTGGGCTAGAATTTCAGTGCAGCTCCAGTGCAGTCTAACACAGCTTTATGTATCTTCTTAGACCCTGTATGCATATGATCTTGGGAAAAATGTGCCTTTATGAGATTTGATTTCCTCACTGGGGGCCCTGTCTGCCTGGCTCACCCCAGCACTCTCACCTGTATCTCCCATGGCTAGTTCCACAGCAGTCAGTTTTGTCCTCTCTGGCCACGGGTATTAAACAAGGTTTCTTGCCCCAGTGGCTGCCTCGTCCCCACTCACCCTTTTGTTTTGTCCAGATGTGATTTTCCTCCAGGTATCTCTGTCATGCTTGGTCAGCATTGGGTCCTCAGATTTTACCCATTATCATAGGATTCTTTGAGTCTGGTGTTTTTCTGTACTTCTTAATTATTCTCCCCGGAGCAATTACATTCAGTTTTCATTTGTCTTGGGAGAGCTTTATTTCTCCTTCATATCAGAAAGAGAATTTTAGAAGATACAGTATTCTAGTCTGACGGTTTTTGTCTTTGAATATTTTGAATATATTATTCCAGTCTCTCCTTTCCTGTGAAGAAAAATTTTGTGTTTGTCCCAAAAAGTCTGATGTAAGCCTGATGGGAGTACCCACTCTCCACACCCCCTCTCCCCTGCCACATTCAATATTCCTTCTGTCTTGAACTCTTGGCATTTTCACTATTATGTACTTGGTGTAGATCTTATCACATTTAGACAAGTATTCTCCTAGGCTCATGGACCTGTATATTTACTTCCTTCCATGGCTTGGGAAGTTCCCCTCTATTATTTATTTGAATAATCTCTCTGTTATTCTCTTTCTTCCTTTTATGGGACAGCCTTTCTTAATGGCATCAGACAATTCTTGATTTGCTTCTTTATTTTTTTTACTTCTTATTTCTCTCCCATGTCAGACTTTCTTACATTATTCTTTTTGAGGTCACTATTCAATTTTCCATTTACTGTATTCCACTCCCATTGCTATTTTTTTAAGGTTTTTTTTATCTCATCAATTGATCTATTGTTGAGTCACTAGTGTTAGTGTGGGTCCTGCATGGTCCAGCTGCTGTTGTGAATATCATGGGAAAGGTTGATTCATGTTTCTGGTAACACCAATATTTTCCTCTCTGGGATTTTAGATTGAGACTCTGCCATCTTTGTGCTATCAGTGCACCTCACTGATTGCACAGCACAATCCTGTTCTTTTCCTTACCAGGGGACCCTGACTATGTTGAACACCTCAATTCCTCCACATATCTTTTCCAATTATTCAATGGTGAACCTGCACACTGTTTCTACTCTCCCATTCCCTGTGCCTTTATCTTCTGTATTCCCCACCCTGAACTGCTGCATCCACGCATTTCTCTCCACCTACCTCCTGTTCAATGAGTCATAAGTCTCCTCTGTTTCTCTTCTCGTGTAATCTTGCTGATCTTTTATGTCCAAGGGGCATTTTTAATATCACCTAGAGTCATAGGACTATCTTGGTGTAGTGTCCTTCTGGTTAACTGCTAGATGTTCCTTTCAGGTATGAAGGGAGCAATCTCTTCCATTGACATTTTAGCAATGTCATCCCAAAACACCAATGTTTTAATATTATGAGCAATTATTTCAATAGACTTATTGCCCATGCAATTTAGTTATCTTTATTATATAGTGCTTTCTAATACCACCTATGTTATTTATCTTCATATTTTGTTCTTTAACATTGACTACATTTCTTATATTTTCTCAATTGTTTTTCATATTGTTGTAATGATCACCAATTCCATTCTCTCATAAAGGTGATAATGGACAGAAATGAGCTCCTTCTAATTTCCAGTCATTTTACACTATCTAATGTGATCCTTATGAAATATGTTTGGTGTCATTATTTATTGTTTCACAGATTTGGAGACACTCTTGGATAAGAAGTGATTTGTTCAAAACTGAAGTGAAAGGCAGACAGTATTTAGATGAGATTTAATTGTCAAAATTCATAGTGTTTCAATTAAATATTACTATAAGCACTGTCTATAAACTAGATATGTAATCAATGAATTACAAAACTCTGCTTAATCTCTAATGCTTTTTAATAATATAATTCTAAATGCAGCTTAATGTAGCCAAATTTAAAATATGAAACATAAAGAAAAAGCCAAAGAGAATTTGTGAACTCTTGAAAAGACCACTTCTGTAACCTCTTCCATGTGTTATATGATTTATAAATTGCTTATGTTTGGAAAGATTTCACTCTTCTTTTTCTGCTTGCTGCAAGCATATCTTTTTTTGTTATGTAGAATCCATTACTTGGGTAAGATAAGTCAGAGCAAAATAAAAAAAAAAATCTAAAAACATGTCCATCCTGCTGAAGGAAGTAAAATTTTAGAAGTTTCACAGTTGGGCATCCAGATTTTAAGAAGAAAAAATAGTAAGCATGCTAACATTTCTATTTGAAATAGAAAACACAATCCAGAATTAGGAAAAGGTGACAATCAATTTAGAAATTCACTTGTGGGCTGATATATTACATAATTTAAATTCCAAATTTAATATGAAATATTTCATAGTGTTCTAAGTGTGGCTTTAAAATAGATTTAATCATTCAAATAAACACTAATCTCCTTGCCAAAAAATATTTTGAATTGGCATGCATTTAGCAGATATTTCCAGAGGAAATATTTGTATTGATACAATGGAGGAGTTAATGTAATAATTATTTGTACTGGTATAAGTACCAAAGTTTTAGATAAACTTTAACTTAAAAAAAAGGAAAGAGGACCTCCCTGGTGGCACAGGCGGTTGCGCGCCGCACTGTGAAACTGTCCACAGCCTCTGTAGTGCTGGTTCGATCCTGGCCGGCCGGCTAGAAGCCCACATGCCAAGGCAGACCTCTCCTGTCTCACCCGCTGCTCCCCTCAGCAGTATATTTCATCTGTCTGCCTATTCTGTTCCCGCTCTGTCTCTGGTGAATCCTTTCACACTCTTGCACATCTGGCTTATACCCCGGTTCTTGTATAAATAAATAAATCTTTAAAAAAAAAGAAAAGAAAAATTATTTATATCCTTGTTAAAATTTAATGCATCATATTAATCTTTTCTCCCCCTAGAATCTACTTCCGCTCTATTTTCTATCAGTCTAGAGTCTTCTCATCCTCTAATTCAACAATCATATTTTTATATTATGTCAGGCATTAAATTTATGCTTTTAGGGGCCTCATCTCATTTTATCTTCCAAAGTACACTCATTTCCTCTTACACATGTGAGAATAAGAATCAAGTGATATGATTTCCCTGAAATCACATCACTGGGAAATAGTAGAGGTCAGAGTAAAAACAGCACATTATTCTAGTTTAGGACTTGATATTTTTAGCCAATTTATCATTGAATTTCTGATGTATCTCTAGTATATTCCATGTAATTTAACCCTTGCTTATTAAAGTTATTTTCCCAAAGACAACACGTCTTTAAGCTTAGACTTTATATCATATATTTTCTATAAACTATGCAGAAAAATATATAGATAAGGCAGATATTAGGAGCTCAGCAAATCTCTGGTCAGATAGTACCACTCAAACACATCTTTGGTAATGGTTAAACATTCATTTGTTGGTGACTAAATAGCTGTTTTTTCACATCTACACTTAGTCTTTTTTCAAGCTAATAAGCATAGCACCTGCTCATTAACTATATTTTGTAATGAGGGGTCTTTAGGGAAGGAAGTCCGCTTACAAGCTTCTAGGAATTCCTTGCCTGTAGTTATTCCCAATGGACCCTCTATATTTTGCACTTCTTACTTACTCCCACACTGCAGGCTATTTGCCGTGTGCATATTTGATGACAGTAAGTTAAACCTATGATTTTGGTGAAAAGCATGTGCAAAATTTGTTTCAACATTGTGGGATTGGGAGAAAACTCAAAAACTTGAACATTCAGCACCACACAGGGAAAGCAAACAGGAAGCTGGCAGCATCCATCCTTACTTGGACTAAGAAAAGACCAGCAATTTTAATAATTCCTTCCTTCTCTCCCATAGAGAAAATGAGAAGTGTGGAGCAGGTGTATCCATCAAAAAGGCAGGATAAAGAATCAGTATGTAGAGTAGGACTGAAAGAAGGTATGTCTCTTCTGAAGCCTGTCAGTAAAGACTGAATCAGTGAAGTCTTTTTTAAACATAAAGACAGCAATGCAAAACACCAAAGAACATGAAAAATTATGGAAACATGACATCACAAAAGGAGTACAATAATTTTGTAGTAACAGTCTCCAAAGAAATTGAGATGTGTTTTCCCAATAAAGAATTCAAAATAGTTGTTTTAAGGAATCTCAGTGATCTACTGGAAAACATAGAAAGATAATTTAAATCAGGAAAATAATACACAATCAAAACAGGAAATTTAACAGATGATAAAAGAGAGAATGAAATAGAATAGAGTAGAGAATGAAATAGAAACCCTGGAGTAAAAAAATACAATGAATGAAATGACCGAATGCAATAGAGAACATTAATAGCAAACTTTATCAAGCCAGAGAAAGTCAAAGACAGGTCATTTGATATAATCCAGTCGAAAAAGAAATACTACAAAAAAGTGATGAAAATACATGCTATCTATTGGACACCATTGAGCAAAATAATGTACAAAACAAATTACTGGAATCCTAGAAGGAGAAAGAAATTAGGGAACAGAAAGTTTATTTAAAGGGACGAGTTGAGAACTTATTTATATAACTGGCTGAACATTTCACAGATCTGGGGAGAGATTTGGATATACAAGTTCATAAAA
Source organism: Talpa europaea (assembly GCF_964194135.1). Lineage (NCBI taxonomy): Eukaryota > Metazoa > Chordata > Mammalia > Eulipotyphla > Talpidae > Talpa > Talpa europaea. The sequence goes on along the minus strand of NC_140080.1, from coordinate 58,222,972 downwards.
TTTAAGGTCCCCCCAAATTTGAATCCAGTAAGTGTTCATTATTCAAGAGATATAATGAAACTGTCTAAAATCAAGAATAATAATTTCGCAAACAGAAGAGAATGAAATCCTTACAAAACAAAGAAATACACATAAAATAAGAGTGAATATTCGACAGAAACTTTGCAGGACAAGAAAGAGTAGGTGTACATTCAAATTGCTGAAAGATTAAAAAAAAATTGCTAGCAATCATATTTTACCCAGCAAATCTGTCTTTGTGAAAGAAGAAGAGGTAAAGAATATCCTAGACAAACAGAAGGTAAGAGCATTCATTACCACTAGACCTGCATTAAAAAAAAAAAATATTGGCAGACCGGGCACACAGGGGAGCGCGTCCCCGGCACCGGCATTTTGCAGCAGGGATCTTTCTTTGGTGGAGACTGTGTGAAACGAGCAGAAGGCTCCCCAAGGAGCCAGAGGTAAGCTGGGAGGCTTGCCCACGCCAGGCGCCTTCTAGCCTGCAGTCCCAGCCCAGAGGGGAGCGGCACCCACCGCTGGGGCAGGCCAGGCACGCAGGGGAGCGTGTCCACGGCACCGGCATTTTGCAGCAGGGACCTTTCTTTGGTGGAGACTGTGTGAAACCAGCAGAAGGCTCCCTAAGGAGCCAGAGTGATCTGAGAGGCTTGCCCAAGCCAGGCTCCTTCTGACCTGCAGTCCCAGCCTAGAGGGGAGTGGCACCCACTGCTGGGGCAGACCAGGAATGCAGGGGAGCACATTCCCACATCTCCATTTTGCAGCAGGGACATTTCTTTGGTGGAGACTGTGTGAAAGCAGCAGAAGGCTCCCAGAGGAGCCAGAGGTGAGCTGGGAAGTTCGCCCAAGATGCCGGCCAGTACCAGCAACACAGTGTCCCAAGGAATACGGCAAATTAGAAAACAGGCAGTAGGGAGTAGAAAAACCACATGCAACCCAGCAACTCCTCAGGAAAAAAGCACACCACAAAAAGAAAACCACCTACCAGATTGCAACGACAGTAACTTGGAAGAACTTCTGAGCCTTCAGATAGAGAATTTAAAATTGACGTGATTAAAAAACTGACAGAAGTCATAAAAGAAAACAATGATAAGGAAAAATAATTAATGACCAGAAAAATGAAATTTGGTCCTTAAAGAGGGAAGTAAAAGAAATGCAGGAGATCAAAGAATTAATGGAGGCGCTAAAGAACTCTGGGAAAAGCAAGGAAAGCAGAATAGATGAAATCGAAGAACGAGTAAGTACTCTTGAAGACACAGAAATAAAAAGAACTAAAACAGAAAAGGAAGGAGAAGTAAGAAGGAAAAAGACCAAAGAAAGACTTCGGGAACTATCTGACTCCATGAGGAAAGGAAATATAAGAGTTATAGGAATCCCAGAAGGAGAGGGGAGAGATGTAGGAATAGAGAAAATATTCAAGGAGATAATTGAAGACAACTTCCCAAACATGAAGAAGGAACTGAAAATTGATATACAAGAAGCAAGAAGAACACCAAACTTCCATGACAAAAGGAAAAATACAGCAAGACACATAATAGTAAAGCTCCCAAGAATCCAAGACAAGGAAAAAATAATGAAACTGACAAGAGGGAAGAAACAGATAACATTCAAAGGAAAACCAATCAGACTGACATCAGACTTCTCCGAAGAAACACTACGGGCAAGGAGAGAGTGGAGGGACATAGTCAACAGACTCCAAGAAAACAGATGCCAACCAAGAATACTCTATCCCGCAAAGTTCTCCATCCTCTATGAAGAAAGAATAAGGACCTTCCCAGACAAACAGAAACTCTGGAATTTCATTACGACTAAACCCCCACTCCAAAAAATACTACAAGGAATCCTAAATCCAGAACTGCAGAGGGACGAATAACAACAAAAGAAGGCCAAAAAAAAGGTTATTAAATGAATAAATAAATACAATCAAAGGAAAGACAAACACAATGGCAAATAAAGATGCTAACATATCAATACTAACTCTAAATGTAAATAGACTAAACTATTCAATAAAAAGACACAGAGTCGCAGGCTGGATTAAGAAACAAAACCCAACCTTTTGCTGTCTCCAGGAAACACATTTAGCTACAAAAGATAAAAATAGACTCAAAGGTAAAGGATGGAAAACAATTCTACAAGCAAATGGACCAAAAAAGAAGGCAGGAACAGCTATACTCATATCAGATAAAACAGATTTCAAACTCAAAAAGATAAAAAGAGACCCCAGTGGTCATTACATTATGATCAAGGGGACAATACTTCAAGAAGAAATAACGCTCATTAACATAAATTCATGCAACAAAGGAGCACCAAAATATATCAGACAACTATTGGCATCTCTGAAAACATACATCAGAGAAAACACATACCTAGTGGAAGACTTCAACACACCACTATCAACAATGGATAGATCAACGAGACAAAAAATAAATAAAGACACTAAAGCTCTAAATAAGGATCTAGAGAGCTTGGGCTTAACAGACATCTACAGAACACTAAGCCCAAAAAAAATCTGAGTATGCATTTTTCTCAAGCGCACATGGATCATTCTCCAGGATCGATCACATACTGGGGCACAAGACAAACATCAACAGATACACCAAGATTGAAATCATACCAACCATCTTTTCTTACCATGAAGGCATCAAACTAGAAATAAACCATAAAAAGAAGGCAAGGTACTCTCCTATCTCATGGAGATTGAAAACCACACTATTGGAAGTCCACTGGACTAACGAGGAGATCAAAGAAGAAATTAAAAAATTCTTTGAATTGAATGACAAGGAGGACACCAATATCCTAAATGTATGGGATGCAGAAAAAGCAGTAATAAGAGGAAAATATATAGCAATAGAGGCTCACCTCAAGAAACAAGAAAGAACTCAAAAAAACAACCTAATCTCGAAGCTTAAAGATCTAGAAAAAGAACAACAAAAAACCCCAAAACCAGTAGAAGAAAAGAAATAATAAAAACCAAAGCAGAAATAAATGAAATCGAAATTAAAAAAACAATACAAAAGATCAATGAAACCAAGAGCTGGTTCTTCGAAAAAATAAATAAAATAGACAAACCCCTAGCCAGGCTCACAAGGGAAAAAAGGGAGAAAGCACAAATAAAAAGGATCATAAATGAAAGAGGAGAAATCAAAACGGACACAGCAGAAATCAAAAGAATAATCAGTAACTACTATTAACAGTTATATGGAAACAAGTTCAACAATCTAGAGGAGATGGACAAATTCCTACAACTCTACAATCACCCAAAGCTAGATAAAGAAGAAATAGAAAACCTAAACAGACCAATTACAAGCAGCGAAATTGAAATGGTAATCAAAAACCTCCCCAAAAACAAAAGCCCAGGACCTGATGGATTTACAAATGAATTCTACCAAACATTCAGAGACAAATTAGTGCCTATCCTTCACAAACTCTTCCAAATAATTGAGAAGGAAGGTATAATACCTAACATGTTCTATGAAGCCAACATTACACTAATACCAAAACCGAACAAGGACAACACAAAAAAAGAAAACTATAGGCCAATCTCCCTAATGAACACTGATGCAAAAATCCTCAATAAAATTTTAGCTATCAGAATCCAACAATGTATCCATAAGATAATTCACCACGACCAAGTAGGATTCATGCCAGGGACACAAGGACGGTTCAACATCCGAAAATCAATCAACGTTATCCAACACATCAACAAAAAGAAATATAAAAACCATATGATAATATCAATAGATGCTGAGAAAGCTTTTGACAAAGTGCAACACCCATTCATGATAAAAGCCCTTGAAATTCTTGGGATACAAGGAACATACCTCAACATCATAAAGGCCGTCTATGACAAGCCAACAGCCAGTATCATTCTCAATGGTGAAAAGCTGAAAGCATTTCCATTAAGATATGGAATAAGACAAGGATGTCCACTCTCACCACTGCTTTTCAATATTATACTGGAAGTCCTAGCCAGGGCAATAAGACAAGAGAAAGACATACAAGGAATCCAAATAGGAAAAGAAGAAGTCAAACTATCACTATTTGCAGATGATATGATAATCTACACAGGAAACCCCAAAAACTCCACAGAAAAACTAATTCAACTCATCAATCAGTTCAGCAAAGTGGCAGGATACAAAATCAACATGCAAAAGTCAGTAGCCTTCCTATACACAAACAATAAATCTGAAGAAGAAGAAATGAAAAAAAAATCCCCTTTATTATCGAAACAAAAAAAATTCAAATACTTGGGAATAAATCTAACAAAAGAGGTAAAGGACCTATACAAAGAAAACTATACAGCACTGTTAAAAGAAATAGAAGAAGATACAAAGAAATGGAAAGACATCCCCTGTTCATGGATTGGAAGAATAAACTTTATTAAAATGGCCATCCTACCAAAAGCAATATACCGATTCAATGCTATTCCAATAAAAATTTCAATGTTATTCTTCAAAGAAATAGAACAAATATTGATCAAATTCGTATGGAATCACCAAAAACCCCGAATAGCCAAAGCTCTCCTGAAAAAAGAAGGGAATGGAGGCATCACACTCCCAGATTTCAAACTATACTACAAAGCCATAAATATCAAAACTGCATGGTATTAGAACAAGAACAGACACACAGACCAATGGAATCAAATAGAAAATCCAGAAATAAACCCACAGATTTATGGTCAGCTAATATTTGACAAAGGAGCAAAGAATATACATTGGAGCAAAGAAAGTTTGTTCAATAAATGGTGCTGGGAAAACTGTGTCGCTACTTGCAAAAGAATGAAGTTGACTACTACATCATACCATACACAAAAACCAACTCAAAATGGATTAAAGAACTAGAAATAAGACCTGAAACCATAAAATAAATAGAAGGAAATAAAGGCGAAACACTATGTGATATGCATATCAAAGACATCTTTACAGACACATCACCCCGAGCAGTGATAGTGAAGGAAAAGATCAACAGCTGGGACTTCATCAAATTAAAGAGCTTCTGCACAGCAAAAGAGACAATAACAAAAACTAAGAGAAACCCCACCATCTGGGAGAACATTTTTGCACACAACACTAATGATAAAGGACTGATCACAAAAATCTGCAAAGAGCTGATGAGTCTCAACAATAAGAAAGAATATAATCCTGTCAAAAAATGGGCAGAAGAGCTAAAAAGAAACTTTCCTGAAGAGGAAATATAAATGGACTACAGGCATATGAAAAAATGTTCACCATCACTTGTAATCAGGGAAATGCAAATCAAAACTACCATGAGATACCATCTAACACTGGTGAGAATGGCACGTATTAAAAAAACTAGCAACTACAAATGTTGGTGAGGATGTGGAGAAAAAGGAACTCTCCTGCACTGTTGGTGGGAGTGCAAACTGGTCCAACCACTATGGAGAGCTGTGTGGAGATTTCTGGACCTACTAAACATAGAGCTTCCATATGATCCAGCAATTCCACTCCTAGGTATTTACCCAAATGACACAGAAACATCAACTCCAAAGAGCACCTGCACCCCTATGTTTATAGCAGCACTGTTTAAAATAGCTAAGCTTTGGAATCAACCCAAATGCCCAAAAATAGATGACTAGATCAAGAAGATGTGGTAGATATACACCATGGAATATTGCTCAGCATTCAAAAAAGATAAACACATGCAATTTGCAGCAACATGGATGGCGCTGGAAGGGATCATGCTCAGCGAAATAAGCCAGAAAGAAAAAGAAAAATATCGGATGGTCTCACTCATAGCAGGAATCTAGAAAACTTAAATAAGGGACCAGGAAAATGAATATCTATAAGAAAGTGAAATTCATAATCAACAAACAACTATGAACCAGAGACACTTTATGAGGGGTGGGGGGCATGGTGGGGGAGGTATTGGGGTCAAAATAAAGGGGTTGCAATTGTTTGGGGAATATAAAAATAAAATTAAAAAAATATATATTAAAAGGAGGTCCTCAGGTTGAAACAAAAAGATGCTAATTAGAAATAAGTCAATATTTGAAGATATAATAAACAATGGCAACAGTAACTATATAATTAAATTTAAAGTACTCCAATATTGTAATATGCTATCTTGTTATTTATTTAAATATGGTACAAAGGTTAAAGAACAAAATGTTATTAAACATGAGTAGAACTGCAATGTTTGTTAGTGGATATGCAATAAAAAAGAAATAAATTATAAATCTAAAACATAAAATGTGAGGAGAGGAGTGAAAAGATAGTTTTTGTGTGCAATTGAAGTTAGGTTGCTATCCACTTTAAATATACTATTATATGCATAAGATGCTTTATGTCAGCCCATGGCAAACATAAAGCAAAAATTTACAGTAGATTCAAAAAGATGGGAATCCAGAATTGTTGTAAAACCAACAATTCACAAAGGCATCTAGGAGAGGGAGAAAGCAACAAGGGAGTTATAATACATCCAGAAAACAATTAGTAAGGTATATTCATATGTCTTTGCTGATCAACAATTACTCTATGTGTCAATGGATTGATTTTTCCAATTAATTTGTTAGGGTGCCTACAATTTTGGTGATGCAGAAGAGATTGGAGCAGTTTAGAGAATTATACAAATTCTACTCTTCCATCAAATTTTTATTTCAATTTTACATGTATGTGTTTAAATGCAATATTTTATTTAAGGGTCCCCACATTGATCCTATATTACTAGAAGGTATACATAAACTTAGAAATCTTCAGATGTGAGCAACCACGATGATGAAAAAAATTCAAAACCATGACATGTGAGACAAGACTTGAAAAACTGAAGGGCATTTAATCTAGAGTAAAAAAAAAGTTGGCTTCAGAAGAGAAAATGGGCCAAGAAGGGAATATGACCTACATCTCCAAGTATCGGAAAGGACCGCGTATGGAAAGAGATTAAACTCTTGTGTGAATTCAGGACATAATGGGTAGAGCTAATGGGGAGAATATTTCAACTGTTAGAAAATATAAGGTATTGTCTTTGGAAATAATAAATTTACTATTGTGCAGATAAAAAGAAGTAGATTCTTAGTTTTATTTCTTATCAGGAAAACAGAGGTAGTCAGTTTTGCATATGTGCTAGAGAGACCATACCTTCCAGTTTTCCCATGACAATTCCCATCACATGGGGCCTTTTTTTGCCATCAAAATTGCTCAGTGAATGACAAGGTTACTTACTTAGGACACTGATTTCTAAACCCCGGTTAAAAATTAGAGTAACATGGAAAACTTTTAAACTGGAAATAAGTCTTAGCAAGGTTGTGGAGAAAAAGGAGCTCTCATTCATGTCTGGTGGGACTGTAAATCAGGGCATTTTCTATGGAAAATGATATGAAGATTCCTTAAATCACTAAAAAGTTGAAATACCACATGATCCAGCAATACCATTACTAGGTATTTATCCAAAACACTAATTTGAAAAGATGTATTCTCCTCAATGGTCATAGTGACATTATTCATAATAACCAAGCTAGGGAATCAACCTATTTAACCATTGACAACATTGACAGATGACTGAATAAAGAAGTTGTGGTATACACATGCACACATTTTTAGATGGAGTACTAGTCAGCTAATTTTATTTAAATTTATATATGTATTTTCAAATTTTATTTATTTATTTGTATATTTTTACATTTTAAAAGTAAAGCTTTATTGGGAAAAGGTGAAAGAAGAAGAGAGAAACCTGCATAGTCATGGCAGGAGAGCATCCTACTCAGCATCCTACTCATTTTTTGAAAATGAAATCTTGCCTTTCATAGTAACAGGGATGGAACTTGAGGTGATTATGACAGGCAAAATAAATCAGAAAGTGAAAGATAATTACCAGTTGGTTTCACTCATGTGGACTATAAATATTGAAAGAAAACAAACTAGCAAAATGCTACAAATATAACATATTAAACTGTGAAAAAATAAGGTGCTCACCAGAGAGAAAGGGAGAGAGGGCTGGGAAAAATGGTAGTAGGTGTTAATTTGATACTCTGATGTTACTAGAGCTTTGGTAGTGGGCAAATGAAACAAATATACATGTTAAGGTATAGAGCTATATCCCTGAAATGATATAGTTTTGTAAAAATTGGCAAGTTGAGAAAAGTTAAAAATATGTAGTTAATAATTATCCTATTTCTAAAATGTAAGGTCACATTATGAGGTATTAAGAGTTAACATATCAATATGTTATTTTTTTTGGGAAGGGAGGCACAATTCAATCCTTAATACTTAGTATTAAAATCCCTTAAGTGAGAAGTACATTCTTTGCAAAATTGTTGTGAAAACTCTGTGTGAATTTATGAAAATATACCTAGGATAATATCTGACATAAAGTAAATAAAGAAAGTACAGAGGAATAAGTGCCAGACATTGAAAAACATGAAAAAAATTAAAAAGTGCTTGTGTCTGGATACTGCCCCTATACCAACCAAGTCAGAATGGAGAGGATAAAATGTGAGCACCAGTAGTTTTAAAAATTTCACAGGAATCTCTAACCCAGAGCACCATTCCTTTCATTCTGATCTGAATCCTATAATTCTATTTTGTAAATATATATTGTACCCCACAGAGAAAGCTAATTTCAAACTCCCCTATTATTAATACAGCAAGGAATAAAACACATCAAAAGTAAATTGTTATATATTTTTATAATTCAGTCTACACTTTTCTATTTTAATTTTTTTGCATTCCTTTTTAACACCCCTCCCCCAAAAAACCTACTGACATCTTAAAGCTTAAATTTTGTCTTATCAAGTCCAGAAGAAGTTGCATAAAGACTTATTTTTTCTTGGCAAAAGCTGAGTCCATGAAGATTTCTAAACTACACTTGCAGTCTTTAATGAGGTAATTATTTTGTTAAGTGTTGGGCTAAGAGGTTCACCATGTGTGCAACATTGAACTAAATTAGTGTATAGTAGACATGGCATTCATTTAGCTCTCCTATTAGTTTATTAGATTTTATCCTCTGAAATATTTTACCACTTAGCCATGAGTCTTTGAATTCACTTTAATGAGTCTAGCTCTTTATCAGCTGCTTTTTGAAAAAGACTTCACTTCATAACCAGCTTGTCAAATGATTTTGAGCTACACACTATTAATGTATATTTCCTTTGGTAATTTCTAGGAAGAAAAGTAAAACCTACTCTAGTCAATTGTTTCTATGGAACTTTCTTTTAAACGATGAAGATGTATGATGAAGATTAGAAAACGTGTAAATCTAGGATGTGACATTTGTAGAGCTAAAATTTCTGAAATGTTAGCAGATAGGAATATATTTCATAAAGTTGATACCATGTCATGCACATTTTAAAAGATGTATAGTGATTCTTCTTTGTTTTATTACAACACATATTAGAAAGTGGGAACTAAAATTAGTGGATTGAGAAGTAGATTAATTATTGTGTCTACTTCCCCATTATGCTCAGGAATCATTGTACTCTAACGCAGGATCTTGTTCTGAAATACAAAAAAATCATTCACATTTTAACACTTGGCTTAAACAATAGATAACTCAATTCAGAAAAAACAAACTTTGCTTTCAATTCCTGATATAGATTATTTGTTCCCACTATCAGACATGGCAGGTAACTGTTACTCCTCATTTTCTTTCTTTTTGTGGACTATGGCTATGAAAACACATAATCAGACTGAATATCATATAAATATTTAAAAAAAGAACAAAATTATTTACCAAAACAAGTGACACTAAATAATAACATTTTATAGAAAACAAGTTTCATCCATTTTTGTATTTCAGATGTCTAATCCTTTTCTATTCCCCATCTGGCTCATATAATGGAAGGATGGCTTTTTTCTTGTTAAAAAAGGCAAAAAGGGGGGGGGGGCGGAGCAACATGGCGGCGAGGAGACGCTGTGAGTAAGATCTCCCATTAAAAAAAGTTAATAGGGAGGAAAAGCGGCAGGTCCCAGTGAGAACTGGGACACGGAGGATAAACGGGTGACTCCAGCAAACTACCCGAAGAAGAAAGTGGCCATAAAAGAGGACTAGAAGGGAGGGAAGCGCAGAACCCTGCTCCCCTCCCCCGCCCACAGAGGCGGCACTCTCCGACTGGCAGAGAGGAGGGAAACAACAAACCAAAACGGCCAACAAGAACAAACGATGCAGCAAGCGGGACTGGGAGTGGAAAGGAACTATTGCAGCCACCACACCCCGTGAACGGGAGCTGAGGCGAACCCTGCAGGATTCGCCTCAGCGGTGAGCAAACGGCTCCAGGCGCCATTAGAGAAGAACAAAGACCCCAGGCGACACGCACACAGCCCGGGCTGCCAGTAAGCTTGCGTGGACCTGGATCGCAGCTGCCCAGGTCCCCGCGCCTGCGACCTAGGCTTGCTGGGAGACGACCTAGGCTTACAGGGAGACGCACGGAGGTCCTCACTGAGGTGAAGGTCCCTCCCTGAGTAAGCAGGAACCAGGCGCCCAGGCACGGGAGCGGTGCAAAAGGTGCCATTCCCGCGCCACTGAACTGGGCTACAGCCCGCGTCCTGGAACTGAGGGCTTTGAACTGAGACCCGGGGCACAAAAATTCAGGGCGTGGGTTCTCCACGACGGTGGGGCACAAGGCAGACACAGCACCCCAAAGCTGTTGAGGTGTACCCTACCATTCCCGCTCTGTTCCCTGTCCCACGGGGTGGGGGGAGGCGAAAAACAGCCCCCCAAGGACAATAGGAGAGATCTCTGGCGCCACCTAGCGACCAGGAAAAAAAAGTCACTAACACCCCATAAAAAAGGAAATTTCTTAAGACTGCTTGAAAAGGGCAGAAGGCTTCTGGAGGACCCAGTGGCCAGCCGGGAAGTTATTCCACGCCAGGCCCCTTCCGACCAGCAGTCTGAGCCCACAGAGGGAGCAGGCACCCACGTCCGGGGCAGACCGGGTGCGCAGAAGAGTGTGCCTGAAACCGGAGGGGCAGGGACTGCATCCCGCTTCGCCATTTGAGAACAGGGACATTTCTTCAGTAAAAACTGCCTAAAACCAGTAGAAATCTCCCCCAGAAGACAGAGATGGCTCCTGGAAGAGCCAGAGGGGAGCGGAGAAGTTCACCCAAGATGTCAGTCAGTCCGAGCAACACAGTGTCCCAACGCATACGACAAATTAGAAAACAGACAGTAGGGAGTAGAAGAACCACACGCAACCTAACAACTCCTCAGGAAAGAACACACCACAAAAAGAAAACCACTCCCCAGATTGCAACGACAGCAACTTGGAAGAACTTCTGAGCCTTCCAGAAAGAGAATTTAAAATTGCCATGATTAAAAAAGTGATAGATCAGAAGAAGGAAATTGAGTCCCTAAAGAGGGAAGTAAGAGAAATGCAGGAGATCAAAGAATTAATGGAGGAACTAAAGAACTCTGGGAAAAGCAATGAAAGCAGAATAGATGAAATGGAAGAACGAATAAGTAATCTTGAAGACACAGAAATAAAAAGAACCAAAACAGAAAAGGAAAGAGAAGTACGAAGGAAAAAGAATGAAGAAAGACTTTGGGAACTATCTGACTCCAGGAGGAAAGGAAATATAAGAGTTATAGGAATTCCAGAAGGAGAGGAGAGAGATGTAGGAACAGAGAAAATATTCATGGATATAATTGAAGAGAACTTCCCAAATGCGAAGAAGGAGCTGAAAATTGATATACAAGAAGCAAGAAGAACACCAAACTTCCACGACGAAAGGAAAAACACAGCAAGACACATAATAGTAAAGCTCCCAAGAATCCAGGACAAGGAAAAAATAATGAAGCTGGCAAGAGGGAAGAAAAAGATAACATTCAAAGGAAAACCAATCAGGCTGACATCAGACTTCTCTGAAGAAACACTACGGGCAAGGAGAGAGTGGAGGGACATAGTCAACAGACTCCAAGAAAACAGATGCCAACCAAGAATACTCTATCCCGCAAAGCTCTCTTTCCTCCATGAAGAAAGAATATGGACCTTCCCAGACAAAGAGAAACTCCGGAATTTCATTGCGACTAAACCCCCACTCCAAAAAATACTACAAGGAATCCTAAAGCCAGAACCTCAGAGGGACGAATAACAACGAAAGAAGACCAAAAAAAAAAAGTTATTAAAAGAATAAATAAATAAAATCAAAGGAAAGACAAACATAATGGCAAATACAGATGCTAACATATCAATACTAACTCTAAATGTAAATGGACTAAACTCTTCAATAAAAAGACACAGAGTTGCAGCCTGGATTAAGAAACAAAACCCAACCTTTTGCTGTCTCCAGGAAACACATTTAGCTACAAAAGATAAAAATAGGCTCAAAGTCAAAGGATGGAAAACAATCCTACAAGCAAATGGACCAAAAAAGAAAGCAGGAACAGCTATACTTATATCAGATAAAACAGACTTCAAACTCAAAAAAATAAAAAGAGACCCCAATGGTCACTAAATTATGATTAAGGGGACAATACTTCAAGAAGAAATAACACTCATTAACATATACTCACCAAACGAAAGAACACCAAAATATATCAGACAACTGTTGTCCTCTCTGAAAACAGACATCAGAGAAAACACATACGTAGTGGGAGACTTCAACACACCACTATCAACAATGGATAGATCAACAAGACAAAAAATAAGTAAAGAAACTAAAGCTCTAAATAAGGACCTAGAGCATTTGGGCTTAACAGACATCTATAGAACACTAAACCCAAAAAAAACGGAGTACACATTTTTCTCAAGCGCACACGGATCATTCTCCAGGATCGATCACATACTGGGGCACAAGTCAAACATCAACAGATACACCAAGATTGAAATCATACCAACCATCTTTTCTGACCACGAAGGCATCAAACTAGAAATAAATCATAAAAAGAAGGCAAGGAACTATCCTACCTCATGGAGATTAAAAGCCATACTACTGGAAGACCACTGGACTAACGAGGAGATCAAAGAAGAAATTAAAAAATTCTTTGAATTGAATGACAAGGAGGACACCAATATCCTAAATGTATGGGATGCAGCAAAAGCAGTAATAAGAGCAAATATATAGCAATAGAAGCTCACATCAAAAAACAAGAAAGAACTCAAAGAAACAACCTAATCTCGAAGCTCAAAGATCTAGAAAAAGAACAACAAAAAAACCCCAAAACCAGTAGAAGAAAAGAAATAATAAAAACCAAAGCAGAAATAAATGAAATTGAAACTAAAAAAACAATCCAAAAGATCAATGAAACCAAGAGCTGGTTCTTTGAAAAAATCAATAAAATAGACAAACCCCTAGCCAGGCTCACAAAGGAAAAAAGGGAGAAAGCACAAATACACAGGATCATAAATGAAAGAGGAGAAATCACAACGGACACAGCAGAAATCAAAAGAATAATCAGTAACTACTATGAACAGTTATATGGAAACAAGTTCAACAATCTAGAGGAGATGGACAAATTCCTACAACTCTACAATCACCCAAAGCTAGATAAAGAAGAAATAGAAAACCTAAACAGACCAATTACAAGCAGCGAAATTGAAATGGTAATCAAAAACCTCCCCAAAAACAAAAGCCCAGGACCTGATGGATTTACAAATGAATTCTACCAAACATTCAGAGACGAATTAGTGCCTATCCTTCACAAACTCTTCCAAAAAATTGAGAAGGAAGGGACAATACCAAACACGTTCTATGAAGCTAATATTACACTAATACCAAAACCGAATAAGGACAACACAAAAAAGGAAAACCATAGGCCAATCTCCCTAATGAACACTGATGCAAAAATCCTCAATAAAATTTTAGCTATCAGAATCCAACAATGTATCCATAAGATAATTCACCACGACCAAGTTGGATTCATTCCAGGGGCACAAGGATGGTTTAACATCCGAAAATCAATCAACGTTATCCAACACATCAACAAAAAGAAATATAAAAACCATATGCTAATATCAATAGATGCTGAGAAAGCTTTCGACAAAGTGCAACACCCATTCATGATAAAAGCCTTTGAAATCCTTGGGATACAAGGAACATACCTCAACATCATAAAGGCCATCTATGACAAGCCAACAGCCAGTATCATTCTCAATGGTGAAAAGCTGAAAGCAATTCCATTAAGATCTGGAACAAGACAAGGATGTCCACTCTCACCACTGCTTTTCAATATAATACTGGAAGTCCTAGACAGAGCAATAAGACAAGAGAAAGACATCCAAGGAATCCAAATAGGAAAAGAAGAAGTCAAACTATCACTATTTGCAGATGATATGATAATATACATAGAGAACCCCAAAATCTCCACAGAAAAACTAATTCAACTCATCAATCAATTCAGTAAAGTTGCAGGATACAAAATCAACAAGCAAAAGTCAGTAGCCTTCCTATACACAAACAATAAATCTGAAGAAGAAGAAATCAAAAAAACCACCCCTTTTATTATCGAAACAAAAAAAATCAAATATTTGGGAATAAATCTAACAAAAGAGGTAAAGGACCTATACAAAGAAAACTATAAAACACTGTTAAAAGAAATAGAAGAAGACACAAAGAAATGGAAAGACATCCCCTGCTCATGGATTGGAAGAATAAACATTATTAAAATGCCCATCCTACCAAAAGCAATATACAGATTCAATGCTATTCCAATCAAAATCTCAATGGCATTCTTCAAAGAAATAGAACAATTATTGATGAAATTCATATGGAATCACCAAAAACCCCGAATAGCCAAAGCTCTCCTGAAAAAAAAAAGAAGGAAATGGAGGCATCACACTCCCAGACTTCAAACTATACTACAAAGCCATAATCATCAAAACTGCATGGTATTGGAACAAGAACAGACATACAGACCAATGGAATCGAATAGAAAATCCAGAAATAAACCCACAGATTTATGGTCAACTAATCTTTGACAAAGGAGCAAAGACTATGCATTGGAGCAAAGAAAGTTTGTTCAATAAATGGTGCTGGGAAAACTGGGTCGCTACATGCAAAAGAATGAAGCTTGACCACTACCTCACACCATACACAAAAATCAACTCAAAATGGATTAAAGAACTAGACATAAGACCTGAAACCATAAAATACATAGAAGGAAATATAGGCGAAACACTACGTGATTTGCACATCAAACACATCTTTACAGACACATCACCCCAAGCAGTGATAGTGAAGGAAAAGATTAACAGCTGGGACTACATCAAATTAAAGAGCTTCTGCACAGCAAAAGAGACAATAACAAAAACAAAGAGAAACCCCACCAACTGGGAGAACATTTTTGCACCCAACACTAATGATAAAGGACTGATCACAAAAATCTGCAAAGAGCTGATGAGACTCAGCAACAACAAAGAAAATAATCCAGTCAAAAAATGGGCAGAAGAGCTAAAAAGAAACTTCTCTGAAGAGGAAATGCAAATGGCCAACAGGCATATGAAAAAATGTTCAACATCACTTGTAATCAGGGAAATGCAAATCAAAAAACTACCATGAGATACCATCTCACACCAGTGAGAATGGCACATATTAAAAAAACTAGCAACAACAAATGTTGGCGAGGATGTGGAGAAAAAGGAACTCTTGTGCACTGTTGGTGGGAGTGCAAACTGGTCCAACCACTATGGAGAGCTGTGTGGAGATTTCTGGACCTACTAAACATAGAGCTTCCATATGATCCAGCAATTCCACTCCTAGGTATTTACCCAAAGGACACAGAAACATCAATTCCAAAGAGCACCTGCACTCCTATGTTTATAGCAGCACTATTTACAATAGCTAAGCTTTGGAAACAACCCAAATGCCCAAAAATAGATGACTGGATCAAGAAGATGTGGTACATATATACCATGGAATATTACTCAGCATTCAAAAAAGATAAACACATGCAATTTGCAGCAACATGGATGGCACTGGAAGGGATCATGCTCAGCGAAATAAGCCAAAAAGAAAAAGAAAAATACCGGATGGTCTCACTCATAGCAGGAATCTAGAAAACTTAAATAAGGGACCAGGAAAATGAATATAAGAAAGTGAAAATCAAAATCAACAAAAAACTATGAACCAGAGACACTTTTTGGGGGGTGGGGTGCGGGAGGGGAAGGATTGGGGTCAGAATGGGGCGTTTGTAATTGTATGGGGGAATATAAAAATAAAATTTAATATTAAAAAAAAAAAGGCAAAAAGACATGGTAATCGTGAGACAGAGTGAAATAAATCATGTCCACAGTAAAATTCTGTTCTGCTGTTTGGCCCAAATCAGTTTCTATAGTTTTTGTTGCTTAATATATTTAAGTAAGATCTTGGTAGAAAACCAATATTAGCCTGACAAGAAAGATCATGTATATTTATGGCTATTTCTATGTTAGTTAGTTGAATAATATTATATCAGTTTTTTAATTCCAACAACCTCTGGCAAGTAATCCAATATTTTTGTTCAGAAATCTACTAAGGGTGAAACCACCTTCCTTCTGAACTGATCTTGGAATAAATAATATATGTCATTCTTATTTCCTACTGATACAAGTTTTCACATTTGCTTAGAATCTTCTCTGATATAGAAACATAGATGTGTCATATTTAACCTTTAGGCATTCCCTTACTTTTTAGCTAACCCATTTGTGTTTTCATGTATCTTTGTATTTTTATGCATGTATGATTTTATTTAATGACTTGATGATTTACTTGTATCCCTTCCCTACTTATTGTAGAATGGACAAAAGATGCCTTGTGAAAAATCGGAAAATATACTAAATTACAGGAACTAATAATGGCAATGAAAGAATAAATAAAAGAAAACATGGGACATAGAATGGAGATTACCATGGAGCCAAGACCTAGTAACTTATGTACTTGTTAATGAGTAAGCTACTTATTTGACACTAAACTACCATTATACAAATAAATCTGTTTATGCAGTTCATTGCGATCATAAGATGAAAATCAATGTAATTCTTTAGGAGATGTGTAATTAACTTTGATAAGGCCAGCCATTTCCTTCTAAAGATTTTTTGTTTTCCCTAAGTAAGTATCTATGGATGACTTGCTTTGTTGCAGACTTAGAAACATTTTAAATAAAATTGTAAAGAGTAAGTAGGTTTGGCTACGAGGCATGACATAGGTATTTCAAACAACAGATTAAAACTTCACATTTGAAGAAATGTTGGAGACCTGTTAGCTGGATGTCTTTAAGGGCATTTATAACAGCATTTATAACTTACCAGTTGAAAAACAAGTAGCTACATGGATGCTCAAGAGATAGAAGTTTAAATAATTTTCAATTACAATTTTCTGTAAACAATCTGATTCAGTGTACTTATTTCAATAAAACGGGATGAAGGAAGGAAGGAAATTAAGACACATCTTAGTGATTTATCAATTGTTGTAAGTGCAAACAGAGTATATACAAGTAATTAAGATCCTATTCCATTATTTCATTAATAAGTAGTCAAGCGACATTTTCACATGCATTTTACAGAATGTCTTAGGCTTCAGAGTAGAATTTATGTTGAAGAATATTTTTATTTTTTATTTTTTTAAATATTTATTTATTTATGCATACACGAACTGGGGTACAGGCCAGCAGTGTGGAGCAGTGGTGAGAGGATTCACCAGAGACAGAGTGGGGAGCAGAACAGGCAGACTGACTGAAATACACTGCTGAGGGGAGCAGCAGGTGAGTCAGGAGAGGTCTGCTGCAACATATGGGTTGTTCCCTGGCTGGCCGGGCATTGAACTTGTGCTTCAGTGGCTGCGGACAGCTTCATATGTTGCATCTTAACCCCTTGCACCACCAGGGAGGCCCGTGAAGAATATTTTTAAAAGTGACTATGGTGCAATCTTCAAATAAATAAACTTCTTGGGACACTGCATTCACAGATCTATTTTCCTTACTTTCTGAACCAGGGCTTTTGGAATTTTAATTTATAATGTAGATGTTAATGGTGCATTATACATTTTCTAATGATACTATTTGTGATTGTTGTTCATATAATCATGTGTAAGTTAAATGGCCAATATATAGAGACTAAAGCAGACTTAAATGCCTTAAGTATTTAGTCAGGACAAGTTTCTTTCATTTTATCCACAAACTAAATAGCCCTATGGTATTTTTGCTCATTACCTTTATTAATATACTGAAAGGTCAATATCTAAGTTTTTGCCAGTTGTACTAAAATGATATACAGATATGAAAAAATCCCTTCCTTGTTATTTTTATGTTTTTTGATTATCATATTTATATCATTTGGCCAAGTTTCCATTCCACCCACAAACCAAAAGAGAGAATGCCAGTGACTAATTTTGGCTAGAATTATTCCTTCCAACTCCATACATGTTGCTGCAAATATCATGAGTTTGTCTTTTTTGAATGCCAAATATTATTCCATTGTATAAATATACCACAACCTTTGTATCCATTAATCTATTTTGGGGCACTTGGGTTGTTTCCATATATTGGCTATTGTAAATAGTGCTGCAATAAACATAAGAGTGCAGGTTTCATTTTGAATAAATGTGTTTTTGTGTGTGTGTGTGTCCTTTGGGTAGATTCCTAGGAGTGAAATTGCTGGATAATATGGTAGATCCATTTTTAGTGTTCTGAGAAACCTCCACACAGCTTTCCACAGTGGCTAGCCAAATTTACATCCCCATCAGAAAAATAAGAGAGTTTCTTTTTCTCCACATCCTCTCCAGCATTTATTTTTCCTTTTTTTTAATGTGATCCATTCTTACTGGGGTGAAGTGGTATCTCATTGTGCTTTTTTTTTTTTTTTTTTTTACATTTCCCTGATAACTAGTGATGTTGAACATTTTTCATATGCTTATTGGCCATGGGTCTTTTTTCTTTGGAGAAATTTGTTTTTAGTTCTTTTGCCCACTTTTTGACTGGGTTGTTTGCTTTATTTTTGTTGAGTTGTGTAAGTTTCTTGTAGGTCTTTGATATCAGACCCTTATCTGTTGTATGGTATGCAAATATTTTCTCCCATTAGATAGGCTGTCTCTTTATTTTGATTACTGTCTCTTTTTTTAAAAATAAATTTTATTTTTATATTCCCCATAAAATTGCAACCCCCTTATTTTGACCCCAATCCCTCCCTTCCCCGCCCCCCACCCTCCATAGAGTGTCTCTGGTTCATAGTTGTTTGTTGATTTTGATTTTCACTTTCTTATAGTTATTCATTTTCCTGGTCCCTTATTTAAGTTTTCTAGATTCCTGCTATGAGTGAGACCATCTGATATTTTTCTTTTTCTTTCTGGCTTATTTCGCTGAGCATGATCCCTTCCAGCGCCATCCATGTTGCTGCAAATTGCATGTGTTTATCATTTTTGAATGCTGAGTAATATTCCATGGTGTATATATACCACATCTTCTTGATCTAGTCATCTATTTTTGGGCATTTGGGTTGTTTCCAGAGCTTAGCTATTGTAAACAGTGCTGCTATAAACATAGGGGTGCAGATGCTCTTTGGAATTGATGTTTCTGTGTCCTTTGGGTAAATACCTAGGAGTGGAATTGCTGGATCATATAGAAGCTCTATGTTTAGTAGGTCCAGAAATCTCCACACAGCTCTCCATAGTGGTTGGACCAGTTTGCACTCCCACCAACAGTGCAGGAGAGTTCCTTTTTCTCCACATCCTCGCTAACATTTGTTGTTGCTAGTTTTTTAATATGTACCATTCTCACTGGTGTAAGATGGTATCTCATGATAGTTTTGATTTGCATTTCCCTGATTACAAGTGATGTTGAACATTTTTTCATATGTCTGTAGGCCATTTGCATTTCCTCTTCAGAGAAGTTTCTTTTTAGCTCTTCTGCCCATTTTTGACAGGATTATTTTCTTTGTTGTTGTTGAGTCTCATCAGCTCTTTCCAGATTTTTGTGATCAGTCCTTTATCATTAGTGTTGTGTGCAAAAATGTTCTCCCAGTTGGTGGGGTTTCTCTTAGTTTTTGTTATTGTCTCTTTTGCTGTGCAGAAGCTCTTTAATTTGATGTAGTCCCAGCTGTTAATCTTTTCCTTCACTATCACTGCTTGGGGTGATGTGTCTGTAAAGATGTGTTTGATGTGCATATCACGTAGTGTTTCGCCTATATTTCCTTCTATGTATTTTATGGTTTCAGGTCTTATGTCTAGTTCTTTAATCCATTTTGAGTTGATTTTTGTGTATGGTGTGAGGTAGTAGTCAAGCTTCATTCTTTTACATGTAGCGACACAGTTTTCCCAGTGCCATTTATTGAACAAACTTTCTTTGCTCCAATGCATATTCTTTGCTCCTTTGTGAAATATTAGCCGACCATAAATCTGTGGGTTTATTTCTGGATTTTCTATTCGATTCCATTGGTCTGTGTGTCTGCCTTGTGCCCCACCATCATGGGGAACCCATGCCCCCGAATTTCGTGCCCCGGGTCTTAGTTCCAAAGCCCTCAGGTCCAGGACGCGGGCTGTAGCCCAGTTCAGTGTCCGCAGAAATGGTGCCTTTTGCACCCCGCTCCCGTGTCTGGGCACCTGGTTTCTGATTACTCAGTGAGGGATATTCACCTCAGTGAGGGCCCCCATGCATCTCCCCGCAAGCTTAGGTTGCAGGCATGGGGACCTGAGCAGCCGCAATCCACATTTGCTTTTAAAGCGTGCTGCTTTTCCGCACAAGCTTACCGGCTGGTCTGGGGCTGTGTGTAGGTCTCAGGGAGTCTTTGTTTTTCTCTAATGGCACCTGGAGCAGTTCGCTCACCTCCCCGGTGGATCCTGTAGGGTTCTCCACAGCTCCAGTTCACGGGGTGTGGTGGCTGAAATAGTTCCTTTCCACTCACAGTCCTGCTGGATGCGTAGTTTGTTCTTGTTGGTTGTTTTAGTTTTTTTTTCTTTTGTTTTTTCTTCCTTTCTGTTGGTTGGACAGTGCCGACTTTGTGGGTGGGGGAGGGGAGCAGGGTTCTGAGCTTTCCTCCCTCTAGTCCTCTTTTATGGCAACTTTCTTCTTCGGGTAGTTTGCTGGAGTCGTCCGTTTATCTTCCGCGTCCCAGTTCTCACTGGGACCTGCCACTTTTCCTCCCTATTCACTTTTTTTTTAATGGGAGATCTTACTCGCAGCATTTCCTCACCGCCATGTTCAAATCTCTACTGTCTCTTGTTGTACAGAAGCTTTTCAGTTTTATGTAGTCCCATCTATTTAGCTTCTCCTCTGTTTTCCTTGCTTCTGGAGAAGAATACACAAAGATGTCTCTAGGGTTTATGTCATAGAGAGTTTTGCCTATGTTTTCAGGACCTTTTTATAGTATCAAAACGTTTTGAGGAAACCATAGAATTTTTAATTTATGTGGGTTACCTCTATTGATATTTACTTATTAGAAAACAAAACCAAGACATTAAAAGCATTAATTTAAAAATATTAAACCAGTTAATTTCCCATAAGTAACTTAGTCTTGTGAAAAAATATTGCTAAAGCAAAAAAAAAAAAAAAAAAGCTCAATATCAAAGTACCATTGCCTTGTTTTTACCAATCTTTGATTTAGTGGATGCAACTTAGATTTCTAATATCTGCTTCTGCATTTAATCTGCTGTGATCGCATGCTGTGATAGCATGTGATAGCATGTGTGGTAGCTTCTGGAAAGCTCCACTATATACTTGTATACTTGTGAGAGAAAACAAGTCAAATAGAAGCTTAGTATTATTATAAAAATAATTTTGACATGAGGACACCTTTAAAGGATCTTGGAGACTCAAAGTTCTCAAGTACACTATGATAGTCACTAATCTTAGCTAGTTAAAAATTGAAACAAATATAAAAATAGTATGTGTGAA
The DNA here is from genome assembly GCF_964194135.1 of Talpa europaea. Classification (NCBI taxonomy): domain Eukaryota; kingdom Metazoa; phylum Chordata; class Mammalia; order Eulipotyphla; family Talpidae; genus Talpa; species Talpa europaea. The sequence goes on along the minus strand of NC_140080.1, from coordinate 58,201,213 downwards.
ACAAAATTGATCAAAAGTTTAGCATACTGAAGCATAGATTGATAATTTGTTCTCACTCTTTTTGGTCTTAGATTGCCTTTTCTTTTACTAGTATGCTTATATGAATTATGATAATAAATAAAACTTTATCATAGATGTTAAATTTTTTTAATTAAACATCAGATATAAAAAACATAGAAAGAAATATAAAAGACAACACTTGCAGACAAATTATTGATCTGAGGCACACAGCAGGGAAGGGGTAGGGAGAGGGGGCAGAAAGAGCATGAGAGCATAAGGAAGTACAGCATAAAGAGCATAAGGAAGTACAGCTAACAGTTCATGGGTGACGGTGGTGGTGGGAGAATTATGGGGACTATATCTGAAGGGAGAAATCAAATATTGTACAAAAATGGACAACAATGTAAGAAATCTAAAAAAATAAAAATAAAAAAATTGGTGAGTAAATGAAAAAAAAAAACAGAAAGAAAAATATTATAACTTGGAGTAGATGCCCAACATTTTCTGTACAACAGTTTTTGTCCTGGGAACATTACTGTGACATTTTTAAAGAAATGTTTTCTTGTTCTCTTCCCCAACCATGTCATTACACGACTCTTCATTCTATTATCTGATTGCTTGACTCTGATGCATTGACCCCTGTTTCTTGGTGCAGGAGAATGCCTATGGAATCAAGGACTTTTTCCAAGATTTTCTGATCTAGGAGAAAGGAAAAATTAGTCCCTGTTAGTTGACAGAGGCTGTGGGATATGAAGCCCAGAAGCTATTGGTAATCATGTTGCTACTCAGCAAAGAGAAAGATGTCCACATTCAGAGCTGGGGACAGAGAATTCTTGATTATTAACCTTGCAACAGATTATTTCCCAATCCTTTACATGCTGTGAGATGTGCTGTTATCCTCTCTGTAAACTTTCCATTTAGCTATTGATTAGTACATTAGTATTTACTTTTGTGAAATAATAATTATCTATAAAGTAAATGGCATTAAAAGGCTTTTAAAGAAAGCAGAAGTCTTCCCATAATATCCAATCCTGATTCTGGTGATCATTTTCATGTCTCTAAGGTGTTTCTTCTCTTTGCTGTGCCAATTACTCTCTCTGCTAGCTGCCTTCATTCTACCCAAAATATCTTGACATCTCTTATGGAAAACATTTGCATGGGCCAGAATTTTTTGTTTAGTGTGGTTAAAAATGTTATTTTTATCTATTCCTGGTTAAAAATGTGAAACGTTTATTATCGTCTTTCTCACTTAAATTATCTATAAGGGTTTATCTTTTAAGACATTTCTTTACTATTTAAGAAGGGAACAGAAATTTGCCATTTATATTTATATCCTCCATTCTCTGATTTCCCCTACATTCAAGTTGAATTTTGCCAAACTGAAATTAAGAGTTCCAACAAATATAGAAATCTTTAAAACTCTGGGTCTACAATCTGTGTAGCAGTAACATGCAGATACTGTGCAGAATGCATAGTTCCATGGAATGAAAATTTGTTGAAATATTATACATTTTCTTCCCAGGAGCTATGATTTATTTTCTTGTTGCCCTTGAAAAGCCAACCTTAAATTTACATGTAGGTAAGTTGCTTTGAGAATCTATGAAGTATTCTCAATTATACTTAGAAAATTATTCTCAATTATACTTAGAAAAGTATTCTCAATTATACATTAGAAAAGATTCCAGCATCCTTTCCACCGAGGTTAAGAATGGACAACATAAAAATTAAACTAGCATTGTACTCAAATGAGAAAAATAAAACTTTTAGTCTTTTAAGGTCATTGATATTTATGGCACTGACTTATTTGTCCCTAGACTTCAGAAATCTTTCCAATTTTTATCCTCTCTTCCTTTGTTTTGTTTTGAAAATTCTTCTGCGAATCTCCTATAGATTTATTTTTAAAAAGTGTTACTAGTCACTTGAGAATCTTTTAAGAGCACATGAGAATGACAAAGAAAACATTTTGTTCTAAGAACAGTATGCAGCATTTTATGTATAGAACTTACTTAGATTTTTTTGTAGATATTATAATTATTTGTAGATATTATACAGTTGATAATTAAGAGAAATGCTATCCTTTTTATGATAGTCACAGTGACTCAGAGACAAAAAGTCTCCATGGTTGACTTTTCCTCAATTCTCAGAGAAAACTTTACAGAATTGGGAATGTGTTTTATATTTACTTAGGGGTTTTTGTTTCCTTTTCTCTTTCAGTTAAGCATATTGTATTAATGGTAGACTTGAGACACCTCAAATGTAAATATTTTACGAGAGTACTAGTACTTCTAGCTTAAAGGTATAACAGCTGTCATTGAATTTATATGCACATAAAAATTTCATTAATGTATTATGACACTGGTCTCTTTAAAAATTAAAATAAAATGAATTTAGATGACATGAATTTCTTTGGTCAGTAGAATAATCTTCCCACAGCCTCTCTCCACTATCACCTTTGTTAGCAGTTATTAACCTAGCATTTATATTAAGTGAGTTTAGGAGATTTCAAGAATGCTGGAACTATTTTTTTGTTTGTTTGTTTCTGGGTGAATAAGACAGCCATTTCAGAGGTGTTATAAGTTTCAGATTAAAGACACTGTGTTTTAGGAAAAGTGTATGTGGGTAGTGATACAGTCTAACAAGAATTTCTTGTGACTGTCCTCATTTATCTGTATGACTAGAGAACAATTTTATACATCCTTATATAAGGATCTCTAAAGAAATAGGTGTTATACTGCAGTACAATAAAATGGTTTCCTTTTAAGAGAAAGACCTTTTTGTTTGAGAAGTGAAAATTATCCATTCTCTTCTTTTCTCACCTTGGCATGCAAGATAGACTATTCTAATGTCTGGGGTTCTCTTTTAGTAATGTAGTTGGTGTTGGCTGTGATCTGCCTCCTCTTGTGTCTTGATTTCACCTCTGTTATACCCCACACTCACCATGTGCTTTTGCTATGTATATTGTGAAGATTCATGTTGGAGCTCAAAATATTAGATGAATGAACTCAAGGCCAAACTCAGACACATTATAAAGTTTATCTTACACATGCATGTCGACCAGAAGCTGGCCTTACCTTCAATGTTGCATTGTCTTAAATCTTTGAATTATAATTGGTTACTTCTTTTGGTATTAGTTTATTTATTTCTACATGGAAAACCCGTTAAGTGTGCACTGCTGCCTTAGTGTATTTAGTGTAACAAAATTTGGCATGTAGTTTTGATCAATTTAATTTTCTGAGCAGGTCTTCATGACTAGCTCAAATTATTTCTTCTTCATTTATTCATCAATACATATTTAGAAATCAGCAGTGCTTATTGTCTATTAAATATTTATCAATTCTGGGGATACAACTGTGAACTATATTTATGGACTGGGGATATAGCTCTGAACTGAAGATGAATTTTATGTGACAGAGACAATAAAAATATTTAATATGTCAGGAGGTAATAAACACTAAGAATAAAAGTAGAGCAGGACAGTGGGCCAGATAATGATGTCAAGTGTGCTACTGTGAATAAGGTCACCTGGAAAAGCTTCTTTGATAACTTGTCATTTGAGACAAAACCTAAATGAAATAAGAAAAAAGCTATGTATATTAGCAAGTTGAAAGTTCTTGAGGTGGTTTGTGGTTATCATTGTGGAAGTAAAGCAAAGAGGCCAGTGTGACTAGAAATGGAGATAGGGAGATAAGTGTGCTGAATGACACAGAGGGAGAAGGAAGGTAGGAAGAGAGCACATGTAGTGATGTAAGTCATGATGACTTTTTAACTTTCATCCCAGTCATTCAAGTAAGATAATATTACAAGTTTTTTGGTTTTGGAGATGTGACTTTCCTGTAATGTCTACAAAAAAAGTTTAGCATAGTAATGAGGAAAAAGACTGATTTGAGTGGGTTCAGGCGAGAATGGGATGAAAGTGAGTAGAGAAAATGAGTAGAGGTAATGCTTTGGAGGAGTTTTACTGTAAAGGGGAGCAGAAAATGTTGATGGAATAGAAAATGTATTTATGTAGTTTATTTTCAAGATGGGGTTATATTGTAACACATGCCATATACCCAGTGAAAATAGAGGGGTATATTGTTATCCTAAAGGAAAGAAGCAATAATTTTTGGAGAAACGTCCTTGAATAGGAGAAATGGGATTGAACTTAGTGAAAGAAAGGGAAGATTTTGTAGTAGGAGCTAGGTGAATGTATCCCTTGTAACAAGAGGAAAAGCAGAGTATATGAGCATAGACATGGTTAGATTAGTAGATGTGGCTGGAGAAATCATGTCAAATATATTTCATTAAAAAGTAGTTTGAAAACCCTTGCAGAGGACTGCAAATAGTGAAGATTAGTAAAAAAAGGACATTCAATAACTGTAAAATTTATCATTTTAAAATTCAGAATAATTGATTAGTTTAACAAAGATTATGCATTACTGGAGAGAAAATTAGTGAATTAAATGATAGGTCAAGAGAAATAAATTGTCAATCTTAGAGAGACCAAAGAATCAATTGAAAACACTGCAATATCAAACCTGACAGCTAAGAATATTATGTCTTTTCAGATACAAGAGAGAAATATACTTCTCCAGGCAAAATAAGTTGAAGTATTTAGACAACATTAGGCCTCTGCTACAAGAATTGCTAAAAGAATCACTCCCATATAAATCAAAGAAAAGAAAATTCACAAAATTTTTGCAAAAATAGATAGAAATAGAGAAATAAATACAAAAATGTCAGCACCAACTCCTCATATATCAATATGAGGACAGCTCTCACCAATCAAAAGGCAAAAAAAGTGGCTTGTTGGATCAGAGAACAAAATCCAATTTTCTACTACCTCTAGAAGATCCATCTGAACTCTAAAGGTACACAAACATTCAAAGTAAATGAGTGGAAAACAATCCTACAAGCAAAAAGAACCAAAGAAAGGCAGGGATAGTCATACTTGCATCAGATAAAATACTTATAGTTTAAAAAATGGTAAAAAGAAACAAGGACAGGTAATACATAATGATAAAGGGATCATACATCAGAAAGATGGTTCAACATCTGAAAATTAATCAATATAATTCACATTAACAAAAGGAAAGATAAAAATAATATTATTATTTGAAGAGATTCAGACAAAGCATTTGATAAGATTCAATATCAAATTATGGTGAAAACCTTCAAAAGATCGGCATAGAAAGAAAATTCCTCAACACATTGAAGCCCACCTACAACAAACCTACAGCCTACCATCACACTGAATGGTGAAAGAATGAAAGCATTTCCTCTAAGATCTGGTAAAATGCAAGGGTATTTATCTTCACTATTACTATTCTGATAATGTCAGGATTACTAGCTAGAGAATTCAGGCAAGAGAAAGATATGAAAGGAATAAAAAGGAATTAGAGAAGGAGAAGTAAAACTATCACTATTTGCAGAAGACATAATAACATTTCTAAAAAACCCTAAACCTCAGTACAGCAAAAAATTAATTGAATCAATAAATGAATTAGGGAAAGTGGCATGGCACAAATTCAATTTTCAAAAATCAGTTACATTTCTGAGGCAACAACAGGCTAGAATGAGAGAAATCAAGACAATGATCCTATTTACAATTTTAACAAAAAGAATTAAATACCTAGGGATAAACTTAGCATATTATATAAAGGAATATTTTATGAAAAGTATAATACATTGTTAAAAGAAATTGAAGAAGACACACAAAAATGAAAAGATATTCCCTGCTCATGGATTGGAGAAATTGACATTTTGAAAATGACCATCCAGCCCAAACCAATATGTACACTAATGCAGTCCTTATCAAGGCTCCATGGTATTTTTGAAAGAAATGGAACAAAATCTCTGAAATTAATTTGTAAACATCAAAAGACCCCGAATAGACAAAACAATCCTGACAAAAAGAGAAAGAGTGATGGACTCACAATCACAGATTTCAAATTATATTGCAAAGTCAAAGAACAGAATTAAAAAATTGAAGCTTTAAATAAGAAAACAATGGTGTTACAGGAAGTAAAAATATCAATAGATGATATAAAAAATGTGGAGAAACTATGGAAGTATAATAGACCAAATGGAAGATTGAATTAGTGAACTTGAAAATGTGCCTGCACATTCAAGGCAGGAGAAAAAGAGAAGCAAAGTAAAAAACATGAAGAAACTATTTGAGAATTATCCAACTCCATGAGGAAAGGCAAAATAATAAAGTGTATGGCAGAACTTAACAAAAACAAAAAGAAAACTATAAAATCTAGCCTGGTGGACCATGATGGGGTATTGTAGTTTTGGTAGTAGGTGTGGTGTTATACATCTGAAGCAGTGTGAAATACACTCCCAAATCATATACAATTTGCAAACCATTGTTACCTCAATGAAAATTATAGAATTTTAAAAAATTAGAAAATAAATGTCTGTTTCTTATGGCTATCTTTTTTTTTTTTGACATACACGTTATTTTTATTAACTTAAAACAAAAATCAAAGAATCAATAATACAGGCTAATTGAAATAGTTACAATATTTTCTTATCACTTAATCTAAATCTCATGTATTATTTGTTCCCTATGGCAGCTGTATCAAATTACCACAAACTAGGTGACTTAAAATAATAGATGTAACCCATCTTACTTCTTGTTCCCTGTCCCTGGAAGGAATATTCATAAATGTATTCTCTTATAATACTGGAGAGATATGAATGCAACCTGTTTGCCACCTCTGCGCCTTCCAGAGGCTCCAGAGAACTTTCCATTTCTGGCCTCTTCCAGATTCTGCTGATTGTTGACAGTTCTTAGCTTGTGACTGCTACTTTTGATCTTAGCTTTTGTACTCACATCACTTTATCCTGTGTTGTTTTCTATCTCTTTTTTTTTTTAAATAATAAATTTTATTGTTATATTCCCCATACAATTGCAGCCCCCCAATTCTGACCCCAATCCCTCCCCACCCGCCCCCGCCCCCCTAAAAGTGTCTCTGGTTCATAGTTTTTTGTTGATTTTGATTTTCACTTTCTTATAGTTATTCATTTTCCTGGTCCCTTATTTAAGTTTTCTAGATTCCTGCTATGAGTGAGACCATCCGGTATTTTTCTTTTTCTTTTTGGCTTATTTCGCTGAGCATGATCCCTTCCAGCGCCATCCATGTTGCTGCAAATTGCATGTGTTTATCTTTTTTGAATGCTGAGTAATATTCCATGGTATATATGGACCACATCTTCTTGATCCAGTCATCTATTTTTGGGCATTTGGGTTGTTTCCAAAGCTTAGCTATTGTAAACAGTGCTGCTATAAACATAGGGGTGCAGGTGTTCTTTGGAATTGATGTTTCTGTGTCCTTTGGGTAAATACCTAGGAGTGGAATTGCTGGATCATATGGAAGCTCTATGTTTAGTAGGTCCAGAAATCTCCACACAGCTTTCCACAGTGGTTGGACCTGTTTGCACTCCCACCAACAGTGTAGAAGAGTTCCTTTTTCTCCACACCCTCGCCAACATTTGTTGTTGCTAGTTTTTTTAATATGTGCCATTCTCACTGGTGTAAGATGGTATCTCATGGTAGTTTTGATTTGCATTTCCCTGATGACAAGTGATGGTGAACATTTCTTCATATGCCTGTTGGCCATTTGCATTTCCTCTTCAGAGAAGTTTCTTTTTAGCTCTTCTGCCCATTTTTTGACTGGATTATTTTCTTTGTTGTTGTTGAGTCTCATCAGCTCTTTGCAGATTTTTGTGATCAGTCCTTTATCATTAGTGTTGGGTGCAAAAATGTTCTCCCAGTTGGTGGGGTTTCTCTTTGTTTTTGTTATTGTCTCTTTTGCTGTGCAGAAGCTCTTTAATTTGATGTAGTCCCAGCTATTTATCTTTGCCTTCACTATCACTGCTTTGGGTGATGTGTTTGTAAAGATGTCTTTGATGAGCAAATCACGTAGTGTTTCGCCTATATTTCCTTCTATATATTTTATGGTTTCAGGTCTTATGTCTAGTTCTTTAATCCATTTTGAGTTGATTTTTGTGTATGGTGTGAGGTAGTGGTCAAGCTTCATTCTTTTGCATGTAGCGACCCAGTTTTCCCAGCACCATTTATTGAACAAACTTTCTTTGCTCCAATGCATAGTCTTTGCTCCTTTGTCAAAGATTAGTTGACCATAAATCTGTGGGTTTATTTCTGGATTTTCTATTCGATTCCATTGGTCTGTATGTCTGTTCTTGTTCCAATACCATGCAGTTTTGATGATTATGGCTTTGTAGTATAGTTTGAAGTCTGGGAGTGTAATGCCTCCATTCCCTTCTTTTTTTTTCAGGAGAGCTTTGGCTATTTGGGGTTTTTTGTGATTCCATATGAATTTCATCAATAATTGTTCTATTTCTTTGAAGAATGACATTGAAATTTTGATTGGAATAGCATTGAATCTGTATATTGCTTTTGGTAGGATGGCCATTTTAATAATGTTTATTCTTCCAATCCACGAGCAGGGGATGTCTCTCCATTTCTTTGTGTCTTCTTCTATTTCTTTTAACAGTGTTTTATAGTTTTCTTTGTATAGGTCCTTTACCTCTTTTGTTAGATTTATTCCCAAATATTTGATTTTTTTTGTTTCAATAACAAAAGGGATTTTTTTTTGATTTCTTCTTCAGATTTATTGTTTGTGTATAGGAAGGCTACTGACTTTTGTGTGTTGATTTTGTATCCTGCCACTTTACTGAACTGATTGATGAGTTGAATTAGCTTTTCTGTGGAGTTTTTGGGGTTCTCTATGTATAATATCATATCGTCTGCAAATAGTGATAGTTTGACTTCTTCTTTTCCTATTTGGATTCCTTGGATGTCTTTCTCTTGTCTTATTGCCCTGGCTAGGACTTCCAGTATTATATTGAAAAGCAGTGGTGAGAGTGGACATCCTTGTCTTGTTCCAGATCTTAATGGAATTGCTTTCAGCTTTTCACCATTGAGAATGATACTGGCTGTTGGCTTGTCATAGATGGCCTTTATGATGTTGAGGTATGTTCCTTGTATCCCAAGAATTTCAAGGGCTTTTATCATGAATGGGTGTTGCACTTTGTCGAAAGCTTTCTCAGCATCTATTGATATTATCATATGGTTTTTATATTTCTTTTTGTTGATGTGTTGGATAACGTTGATTGATTTTCGGATGTTAAACCATCCTTGTGCCCCTGGAATGAATCCTACTTGGTCGTGGTGAATTATCTTATGGATACATTGTTGGATTCTGATGGCTAAAATTTTGTTGAGGATTTTTGCATCAGTGTTCATTAGGGAGATTGGCCTGTAGTTTTCCTTTTTTGTGTTGTCCTTGTTCGGTTTTGGTATTAGTGTAATGTTGGCTTCATAGAACGTGTTTGGTATTGTCCCTTCCTTCTCAATTTTTTGGAAGAGTTTGTGAAGGATAGGCACTAATTCATCTCTGAATGTTTGGTAGAATTCATTTGTAAATCCATCAGGTCCTGGGCTTTTGTTTTTGGGGAGGTTTTTGATTACCATTTCAATTTCGCTGCTTGTAATTGGTCTGTTTAGGTTTTCTATTTCTTCTTTATCTAGCTTTGGGTGATTGTAGAGTTGTAGGAATTTGTCCATCTCCTCTAGATTGTTGAACTTGTTTCCATATAACTGTTCATAGTAGTTACTGATTATTCTTTTGATTTCTGCTGTGTCCGTTGTGATTTCTCCTCTTTCATTTATGATCCTGTGTATTTGTGCTTTCTCCCTTTTTTCCTTTGTGAGCCTGGCTAGGGGTTTGTCTATTTTATTGATTTTTTCAAAGAACCAGCTCTTGGTTTCATTGATCTTTTGGATTGTTTTTTTAGTTTCAATTTCATTTATTTCTGCTTTGGTTTTTATTATTTCTTTTCTTCTACTGGTTTTGGGGTTTTTTTGTTGTTCTTTTTCTAGATCTTTGAGCTTCGCGATTAGGTTGTTTCTTTGAGTTCTTTCTTGTTTCTTGATGTGAGCTTCTATTGCTATATATTTTCCTCTTATTACTGCTTTTGCTGCATCCCATACATTTAGGATATTGGTGTCCTCCTTGTCGTTCAATTCAAAAAATTTTTTAATTTCCTCTTTGATCTCCTCATTAGTCCAGTGGTCTTCCAGTAGTGTGGTTTTTATTCTCCATGAGGTAGGAAAGTTCCTTGCCTTCTTTTTATGGTTTATTTCTAGTTAGATGCCTTCATGGTCAGAAAAGATGGTTGATATGATTTCAATGTTGGTGTATCTGTTGATGTTTGTCTTGTGCCCCAGTATGTGATCAATCCTGGAGAATGATCTGTGTGCGCTTGAGAAAAATGTGTACTCCGTTTTTTTGGGGTTTAGTGTTCTATAGATGTCTGTTAAGCCCAATTGCTCTAGGTCCTTATTTAGAGCTTTGGTTTCTTTACTTATTTTTTGTCTTGTTGATCTATCCATTGTTGATAGTGGTGTGTTGAAGTCTCCCACTACGTATGTGTTTTCTCTGATGTCTGTTTTCAGAGAGGGCAACAGTTGTCTGATATATTTTGGTGCTCCTTCGTTTGGTGCGTATATGTTAATGAGTGTTATTTCTTCTTGAAGTATTGTCCCCTTGATCATAATGTAGTGACCATTGGGGTCTCTTTTTATCTTTTTGAGTTTGAAATCTGTTTTATCTGATATAAGTATAGCTGTTCCTGCTTTCTTTTTTGGTCCATTTGCTTGTAGGATCGTTTTCCATCCTTTAACTTTGAGCCTATTTTTATCTTTTGTAGCTAAATGTGTTTCCTGGAGACAGCAAAAGGTTGGGTTTTGTTTCTTAATCCAGGCTGCAACTCTGTGTCTTTTTATTGAAGAGTTTAGTCCATTTACATTTAGAGTTAATATTGATATGTTAACATCTGTATTTGCCATTGTGTTTGTCTTTCCTTTGATTTTATTTATTTATTCTTTTAATAACTTTTTTTTTTTTTTTGGCCTTCTTTCATTGTTATTCGTCCCTCTGAGGTTCTGGCTTTAGGATTCCTTGTAGTATTTTTTGGAGTGGGGGTTTAGTTGCTATGAAATTCCGGAGTTTCTGTTTGTCTGGGAAGGTCCATATTCTTTCTTCAAAGAGGAAGGAGACCTTTGCGGGATAGAGTATTCTTGGTTGGCATCTGTTTTCTTGGAGTCTGTTGACTATGTCCCTCCACTCTCTCCTTGCCCGTAGTGTTTCTTCGGAGAAGTCTGATGTCAGCCTGATTTGCTTTCCTTTGAATGTTATCTGTTTCTTCCCTCTTGCCAGCTTCATTATTTTTTCCTTGTCCTGGATTCTTGTGAGCTTTACTATTATGTGTCTTGCTGTATTTTTTCTTTCGTCGTGGAAGTTTGGTGTTCTTCTTGCTTCTTGTATATCAATTTTCAGCTCCTTCTACACATTTGGGAAGTTCTCTTCAATTATCTCTTTGAATATTTTCTCTGTTCCTACTTCTCTCTCCTCTCCTTCTGGTATTCCTATAACTCTTATATTTCCTTTCCTCATGGAGTCAGATAGTTCCCGAAGTCTTTCTTCATTCTTTTTCCTTCGTACTTCTCTTTCCTTTTCTGTTTTGGTTCTTTTTATTTCTGTGTCTTAAAGAGCACTTATTCGTTCTTCCATTTCATCAATTCTGCTTTCATTGCTTTTCCCAGAATTCTTTAGTTCTTCCACTAATTCTTTGATCTCCTGCATTTCTTTTACTTCCCTCTTTAGGGACTCAATTTCATTCTTCTGATCGTTGATTATTTTTCCCTTATCATTGTTTTCCTTTATGACTTCTGTCAGTTTTTTAATCACGGCAATTTTAAATTCTCTTTCTGGAAGGCTCAGAAGTTCTTCCAAGTTACTGTCGTTGCAATCTGAGGGCTGGTTTTCTTTTTGTGATGTGCTTTTTCTATGGAGAGTTGCTAGGTTGCGTGTGGTTCTTCTCCTCCCTACTGTCTGTTTTCTAATTTGCCGTATGCGTTGGGACACTGTGTAGTTGGGACTGGCCGGCATCTTGGGTGAGCTTCTCTGCTCCCCTCTGGTTCCTCCAGGAGTCATCTGTCAGTTTCAAGCAGTCTTTATTGGAGAAAGGTCCCTGTCCTAAAATGTCGATGTGGGGACACACTCCCCTGTGCGCCTGGTCTGCCCCGGCGGTGGGTTCCTGCTCCCCCTCTGGGCTTGGACTGCAGGCCAGAGGGGGTCTGGCGTGGGCGAACTTCCCCCGCTCACCTCTGGCTCCTGAAGAAGCCTTCTGCAGGTAGTCTTTACTGAAGAAATGTCCCTGTTCTAAAATGGTGATGTGGGACACACTCCCTGCGCGTACGGTGTCAGGCACACTCTTCTGCATGCCTGGTCTGCCCCGGCTGTGGGTGCTCGCTCTCCCTGTGGGCTCAGACTACTTGTTCGGAAGGGGCCGGGTGTGGGCTAACTCCCCAGCTGGCCACTAGCTCCTTCAGGAGCCTGTGCTGGCTTCAAGTCGCTAGGTGGCGCCAGAGATCTCTCCTAGAGCCATTGGGGAGCTGATTTTCCACCCCGTGGGACAGGGAGCAGAGCGGGGATGGTAGGGTACACCTCAACGGCTTTGGGGTGCTGTGTCTGCCTTGTGCCCCACCGTCGTGGGTACCCACGCCCCTAATTTCGTGCCCCGGGTCTCAGTTCCAAAGCCCTCAGTTCCAGAACGCCGGCTGTAGCCCAGTTCAGTGGCGCGGGAATGGCGCCTTTTGCACTGCTCCCGTGCCTGGGCGCCTGGTTCCTGCTTACTCAGGGAGGGACCTTCACCTCAGTGAGGACCTCCGAGCGTCTCCCAGCAAGCCTAGGTCGTCTCTCAAGCCTAGGTCACAGGCGCGGGGACCTGGGCAGCTGCGATCCTGGTCTGCACTTGCTTTTCAAGCGCGCCGAGCGCGCCACTTTCCGCGCAAGCTTACAGGCAGCCTGGGCTGTGTGCGCGTCTCCTAGGGTCTTTGTTCTTCTCTAATGGAGCCTGGAGCCGTTCGCTCACCACCGCGGCGAATCCTGCAGGGTTTGCCTCAGCTCCCGTTCACGGGGTGTGGTGGCTGCAATAGTTCCTTTCCACTCACAGTCCCACTTGCTGCGTCCGTTTTTCTTGTTGGCCGTTTTGGTTTGTTGTTTCCCTCCTCTCTGCCAGTCGGAGAGTGCTGCCTCTGTGGGCGGGAGAGGGGAGCAGGGTTCTGCGCTTCCCTCCCTTCTGGTCCTCTTTTATGGCAACTTTCTTCTTCTTCGGGCAGTTTGCTGGAGTCACCCGTTTATCTTCCGTGTCCCAGTTCTCACTGGGACCTGCCGCTTTTCCTCCCTATTAACTTTTTTTAATGGGAGATCTTACTCGCAGCGTCTCCTCGCCGCCATGTTGCTCCGCCCCTCCACAAGATTTTCTCTTATGGCTGTCTTATATTAACAAAAAAATATGGCTAGTGGCCAAACTTATTTTCTAAAATAAAATGAAATTGTTCTCTTGTAAGTAGAAAATTAGTAGCATGACACTTTAGAGAATTTATGTCTTTAAATCCATAATAGCCTGTAACTTCTAAAAGTTATTGCAGAAGAAACTGATAAGCCCTAGTCCCTAAATGGCGACCAGCTTACTTGAAAGAACTCTCTCTTCAGGGCCTCCCTGGTGGTGCAGTGGTTGAGCACTGGGTTGCGAAGCTGCCGGCAGCCTCTGCAGCGCCGGCTGGATCCCCGGCCACTGGGCGTGGGTCCCACATGGCGCGCAGACCTCTCCTGTCTCTCCCGCTGCTCCCCTAGTGTATTTCATTGGTCCGCCTGTTCTGCCATCCGCTCTGACTCTGGTGAATTTTCTCACCCTCAGACGCTTCTGACTATACCCAGTGCTTGTATAAACAAATAAATAAATCTTTAAAAAAAAAAAAAAAGAAAGAACTCTTTCTTAAATTTTGACTGCCAAGCTAAATAGTTAACCTGTTTTATTTTAACTGCAAAAAGGTAGGACTTGACGTTTACCTGCTGATACTGTAATCCAATGATAGATGTGAAAATGTAGGCATATTATGATATTTAAGTTTCAATATTTTGGAAGCCAGAAATAGTCTTTAAATTACCATTAGCCATTAAAGCTTTGAGGTTGCAGGATATTTTGCTTTATAAATACAGAAAAATTCTAGTGTAAGTTTTTGGGTAATTTGGCTGTTTACAACATCTCCATGGTGATTTTACAACACATTTCATACAATCTTAGAAATGAGTGTTTTCTGTCACATCTTCCACCTACTCTTTTTTTTTCTTGCAGAAACTGTTTTGGGTGATATATAATAACTAAACACTCATATATATTCTGGAAGTTATGTTTACAAACATACAATTGTCTAGTAATAAGGTTTGTTATTTTTGGCATTAAATATACTAATTAAATTTTGCACTTAAAATTTGAACACAGTTTTTGTCACATACCACCTTCCTTGTTTTAATAATTCAAAATGAGTTTCCCTAATCTAATATATGACACTTATCATGACACTTATGCCAGTAAATACTGAAAAAATATAAGACATATTCTTTAACACTAAATTATAGTGACAATAGTAGACATTTAATTAGTGCAATTATGAGCTAAGTGCTTTACAATATTACTTTATTAGATCCTCACAATAACACTCATTACAGGCAATATTCTCATTCTAAATTTATAAATGAGGCAATGAAAGTCTAGAGGAGTAAATTTCCCAAAGTCACGCAGCCATTAAGTGATGGAAGTCAAACTAGAATCAGCTTCTGAATCAGTTTGCTCCCAAAACAAGTCCTCAAACTCTACATGTTTGTTCATTTAGCAATGTACATAGACAGCATTTCTTTGTTAGGATGTCTGGAAGCTATGTGTTAAGAAATAAATTGTGGGTGATAATGGGCTTTTGCAATCAAATTCTCTTGCAGAGTATTCTTGATGTTTATATCATTGCTCATTGTCCCTTTTGCTATAGAACTGTTCTGATGGGTGTTAATGGGTTTCATGCTGCTTGGTCATCACTGCATGAGTGACTAGGACCTCTGCCACCTGCATCACTGGCTCTGATGCTCTCTACTGTGGTTCCTTTTATGTTCCTATTTTTGTATTGAGCTTTTTCCTTTATTGCACTGTGCTAAACCTCAAGAACTGTGATAAGAGCTCTAACCAAAAGATTTATGGTGATTTACTTAATCACTACTTAATAGAAACAAGGTTAGAGAGGCCCAGGAGAACAAGGCCCCACCAAAGTGGCCATTTTATACAGAAGAGCTGTGTTATATTCCTACTTCTAGTCCAGAATAAAGTAAAACGTTGGTCTAGGAATTAGGAGATACGGTTTCCAGTAACATGTCTGTCCATAAATTCTCATGGGACTGCTGACAGATCATTTAATCACCCTGGGCGCCAGCCTTCTCATTTGTAAAACAGAGATAATAATGATTGCCTAACATCAGAGGGATGTGATAAAGATTAAATACCCTAAAATATTTTGAAAATATAAGGTGCCACACAAAAACCAGAAATGTTTCCATGAAGCATACTCATACAAGCATAGTGATGCAGACTTGCAGAAAATGGAACTAGTGTCTTGAAGTTGTATATTTGTGCTAACTTTCTATTCAAGAAGATTCTGATGACTACAGGAAATTAGATCGAGGATAGATCTAAGGAAATTTGGCCTTTTCTCTGTTGTCCCTAACATGACATTTAATTTATAGGTTTGGTTTTTAGCTCAGTTGACTTCAGGGTTCAATATGAAGGCTCTACTAGCAGGATAAAATAGAAAGATACTTGTCATACTTCCACATGAGAACTGAGAGGCTTAAGCTAATTAATTGCAAAGGGCAAGAAAAATCTCAAAGAGCAACACTTGCAAATGTTCTATTGGTTACCTCTGGTTGGGATAAGCTATTTGTGGTATGCAGATTTTTTAAATGCCTTCCATTCCATCCGCCCCAATATTTCCTGCTCTAATTGCTGGAGTTGTGAATATAATGAGCTATCATGGCCATGATTATATATGTGCTTAATGTTACCAATCATTTCACTTTGAGTTAATCAAAAGGGACATTGCCCAAGTGGGCCTAATTTAATCACCTGAGTTCCTGGGAAACAGAATTTTCTCCACTTGCTAGAAGTGGAGTCAGACAAATTCCAAGCATGAAGTGCCCTTAATACCTGAATATGTGCCCTTAATACCTTAGAAGACGGAGGGTGTTATATGACAAAAAATTTGGGTGGCTTCGAGGAATACCACGAAGACCCAGATCACATGCCATAAGAAAACTTGTTTCAATTTTGCAACAGCAAGGAACTGAACTCTGTCCACAAACTGAATGTGTTTAGAAGTGAATTCATCCCCACAGTTGCCTGGCCATCAACTTGATGTCAGCCTTATGAGACCCTAAGTAGAAATCCTAACTAGACTGACCTACACAACTAGAGCCATTCAATGGAAGGATGCCATAATTAGTTATGCAACAATAGAAACTTAATGCACTATTATCTTTAAATATGTTTCCAAATCCATTTTCTTCTACTTACACTCAATTCTCACACTGAAAACTTTTATCTTCCTTACATCTATGGTTAGGAGTTTTTTTTCATCTGTCATGAATACATTTGACTTGAATATGAATATAGCCAGGCATTCTTTCATTCAACAATAGTCATTAAGTGTCTATGATGTGCCTGGAATTGTCTAGATATTAAGGATACAGTAATAAAATCTTTATTATTTTTATTCTGATTATAAAAATTATATTCTGGTAGAAAGAACAGGTAGCAATCAAATAAGTAAAAACAATAGCATCAGATTTTGTAAAGTATAAGAAAGTGTAGTCAGACCCCGGCCACCGGTGAGGATCCCACATGGCGTGACAGACCTCTCCTGCCGTGCCCGCTGCTCCCCTCAGCAGTGTATTTCGTCAGTCTGCCTGTTCTGTTCCCCACTCTGGCTCTGGTGAATTCTCTTACCCTCCCGCATTTCAGACTGTACTCAGTTCTTGTATAAATAAATAAATAAATCTTAAAAAAAACAATTGTAGTTGGAAAGGTAGCCAGTGGCCAGATATTATTAGATATGTTAAGGATTTTGAGGTGGTAGAAGTCCAGATCAGATTTTTATTGTAAAAGGACAGCTCTGTGGATCATTGGCCAGTTTGGGAGATGTGGTGTAGGAAGGTAAGATTGGGGAGAGAAGAGGAAATGAGAGTCTAGGTGAGAGGCAGAAAACAGAAGTGCAGAGGAGTTATGATGCTGGCTAAACTAGGTGATAGTGGTGGAGATGATAGGAAATAGTTAAATTTGGAATATATATGAAGGCAAAAGTAGATTAAACAGATAATAAACCTTCATTTCTTGAATACCAGTGATAGAGAGATGACCCTTGAGTGATTCTTCTCAACTTCTATACTTTTCATTGATCAAGTTCTCACACCTACATTTCATCTAGCATTCAGTAGATTCTGATTTTGAATTAGCATTTCAAGTCAAGTATATGACTTCATTTGCTTTATAAAAAAGCCATATTAAATAGATATTTTTAACTCAACCCAAAATTAGTATATATTATGGATCTTCATAACTGTTGAGGACATATAAAATTATGAACAGACACAAAAGTGATTTGATGTTGAATATTATTGATATATATATATATAGATATAGATAAGTTCTATTTCTACTTAGAAACTATACTGCACACTTTATTCCAAGATTTTGTTTTATCTGTTGATCTGCGAAACTATCTGCCTGCCTATCACCTATCTTATATGTACAAATGATTGTCAGAGACCAGGGCATATCAAGAGTGGATAAATATAGTTGAGTCCAGGGATACTAAAAGGGAATTTTTACCTTTGGAATTTTCTTTGGCATTGAATTTCTGTTCAGATCAAGAACTGCCACTAGCTCTGGATCCAGTTTCCCTAACCCTGGTACATTTTCTGTGTGTGCCACCAGAGTTAGGAAAAACCTTCTGAGAGATTATTCTAAATGATGCTGGAGTCTCTGTAGGATCACCAGCTGAAAGTAGAATGCCCTTTTAGGTTTACATTTCTGATTTTGATTTTGAATGCTCTGTAACAAATGCAAGCAATGGAGTACCTTGGCGTCTAAAATGATTTATTATCAATTCTATGTACTCCTTTTATAACCCAGTTATTTAACAATGAAAACTAAATGTGAACATATAATGTTAACACCGTGGCATGATTATAAGATATGTAGTGGGTAATTTATGTTCTTTAAACAACTATTTTGAATGCCTTCTGTGCCCCAACCACTATGCCAGAAACTCTGGCTCTAAAGATGAATCAAAAGAGCCTTCATGGAACTTTGAGTCTTGTAGAATAAGCTTTCATTAACCAAGTGCCCATGCAAATAATTGTAGAATTGCTAGCTAACTGATAAATACCATTAAGGAAAAAGAAAATATAAGTTCTGCTTTCATATAGAGTATGAATAAGAAACTCTTGTATATGTATATGTGTATACATATATTGCATATTCATAATATGTATATATATATACATGATTTATACATACACAATTTGTTTTCATCCTGAGAAAATTTGAGGAAAGAAATACTTTTTTAAAAATCTGAATATTCAGACAGCTATATCTCAGGGCTATTAATTTGGAAGCTTCGTTTTAAACCAAATAAAAATTTCTATTTCTTCATTAACAAAGTGCAGCCTTGGCATATGACCATTTACAATATCCTGTTATTACATTCTCATTGACCTAATACAGCATACAGCCTGCGTTTATGTAGCTTGCATTTTTGTGTCTTCATCCATTCATTTACTCATTCACCTATTCATTCCTTCCAGAAAGATTTTCTGCAAAATTACTAGCCTTTGTGTAAGTCTAAAAATTAAATGACAGTAAAACTGACAGTTGACATTTATTACATTCCTCTTTTGTGCTGGGCATTATATATATATATATATATGATATATTTTAATTATTTTAACAATCTTGATATGTACGTATTAGTCTTATTAATATGAAGAAATAAGGCCCAAAGGAGTTAGCAAATTACTCAAGGCCAGGCAGATAGGAAGCTAAATAGAATTCAGGTTAAGTTGATCTGGTTCTAAAATCTGCATCTTTTCACTACACTATTTTAGCAAGGACAATGAGAGACATACAATAGCTATTTACAAGATGATATATTATGAATATCATGTTCCACCATTTGGATTATGAATGGAGGTCTGTAGTTTTTGCTGAAGTGACCACGTTGGGTAGACTTATTTCTATTTGCCAGTTCCCTGAATCCACTTTCTTTTGAGGTCTCTCTATGCAGTATGTATTATTTCCCTCTCTCTTATGCAAAACCTAAGAGTGATTAAAATTGAGTTGAAAAGAATGATTAAAATTGAGTAGAAAAGATACTGCTGTCTTTTAAAGTATTCTCTGCCAAAAAGTTTTATTATGACTCTATGAGACAAATTTGTAATCTAAAGTACATTTTTACTTTTCATTCCAGTTTTCTTTTTTTTCCAAAGTCCTCATTTTTTAAATTATTTTCTTTATTTTTTACATCATTTTAACAATGTTCCCTAGTTCCTTATAATTGTACGTGAATTTCTCACCCAGTCCCAAAAATCTGTAGTTTTCTGAATAAAGCATATATGTTCTGGCATAAAATGAGCATTGAATATTTCAATCAGAGGGCTTCAAATTGAATCTGCATTTGTTACCATGTTTGATGTTGATCAAATCACATGTATCCTAATGTCATCAGTTCCCTCACAGGGAGAAGGAGGATCACATAACCTGCCCTAATTGTTTCTCAAGAGTTTTGAAAAAAAGGTGTCCTGGTCATCCAGGATAAAAGAGTAGTCAAGGCTGCAATTACACAGTATCATTGGCAGTGACAAGTGGCTTGACTGCTGGAACAAGGACTTGGAAGGGGAAAATTGGAATATTGAGGAGAAAAGTGAAAAAGAGTATGTATTGACAAAACTGTTTTGCGTGTTTTTTTTTCCCCAATAGCCACTGAATATACATTTCTTTCTTTTTTCCTTTCTTTTTTAATTTTTACATCATTGTTCATTTTTAAACAATATTTGCTTCCCCCCACCCGCTTAGGTGTAGTCCCTATAGAATTTCCTTCGCCAATGCACCTGTGCACCATCACCTCAGCCCCTTGTGCTCCTCCCTCCTTCTCTCCTTCTCTCCCTCTGATCCCTCTCCTTTTTCCTCCCCTGCAGCATGTCTCTGATTTACAAATGTCTGTTTTTGCTTTGTTGTGTTTTGTACTATTAATGGCAGCCATAGAGCATCTCCATGGAAGAGGCACTAAGTAACAGAATAACTTGACTAGTTGACATAAGCCATTCTTTGTCATTGGTCACCCTGTACTAACACAGTGGACTCAGAAATGGAGTAATTATAGCACAGTCCAAAGTTTTTTGCTTTTTTCATGAGCCCAAAGGCTTGGTTTCCCATACACCAAGGCTGGTCTGGCCACTCCACTGTTCCCTGTCTACTCTGCCAAAGTGAGGACCAGATACACTATTCTTAAAGTTGAGTAACTAGTTGCTTGACCATTTGATTATTTGCTGGAATAGATTGAGATTTGTGATAACTAGGATTAAGTATTTTGATAATGGGTTTATTTTTCCTGACTGCTGGACTTCAGTTAGCAACATTATCTGAACGTTTGTAAAATGTTGATTCACCTACCGGAAACCCTGCAGAGCTATGCCACAGACCAAAGAATTAGTATTTCAAAGTATTAGTGGCTACATGACCATGGGATCCACTAGTTCTTTTATGTAACACATCAACCAGAAATTGTTGGCCTGATAGAGTCATGAATTGTTTGTTCAAAGTAAAGCTAAAAATTTGTTGATGATACTGTATGAGGAAGGCATGCAATTATCTATACCTTAAATAAATAATCATTTTTGGTGTTGGGACATATAAGTGGGAGCCAAAGTGTGGAAGTAGGTGTTATCCCAGCTAACACCAGTCCCCTGACCCATTTTGGGAATTTAGGATTGTCATCCCTATAACTCTTGGCACTGTGATTTGAAAATTATAGTTCACAGAAGGAAAGCTTTCTATCTTGGTGTAAGAGTTATTTAACTTGAACTTAAAACCCATAAAGTGCTGCCTGGTAACTTTGTACTGTTACCAAGGAAAGAATTCCTCATTCTAAGTGATTTATTTATTTATTTATTTTATACAAGCACTGGGTACTGTCAGAAGCGTGGGAGGGTGAGAGAATTCACCAGAGCCAGAGCTGGGAACAGAACAGGCCGACTAATGAAGAAATACACTGTTGAAGGGAGCAGCGGGCGCCACAGGAAAGGTCTGCACGCCATATGGGACCCTCGCCGGTGGCTGGGGATCGAACCAGAGCTTCACAGGCTGTGGGCAGCTTCCAGTCCAGCGCTCAATGACTGCGCCACCAGGGGAGGCCCAAGGATTCCTCATTCTAAGAAGGTAACTAAACTTGATTGTTAGGTCGAAGTAGGGCCTCTATATATAATGGGCTAGCACTGAGTGCCTCTTGATAGTACCCTGGCAAAATACTGCCTATGTAATTTTTGTCTAGTCATTTAGTAATTTTTCTTCGTTAACTCAGTGTTGTCTCCTGTAAGCTGTGGATACTCATTCTTTCACAAGATAGATTTGTTTTGAGGAACATAATGAACATGAAATATTTACAAAAACAGTAATGTATTATAGAGATGTTAATTGATTTTATTTTATTGTCTCTTGGAATTATTCCCAACTGTTTGTGTATTTATTTTGATATTAGTAACAACTGAGAGTAGTATTGGCTTAAATGACCAAAGGATCACTATATACATATTATTTACCTTTAAAATAAAGATTTGAACTGAACCTATCCCCTCAGTTAGGCAATACTGATCAGTACTTTGTCATCCTTTATAAGGCTAACAGAAATAACTATCTTTTTTGAGTCCTACAGCAATTCTGTCTATCAAGTCTATGATTACCTTTGGGACTCAAAGCCAGAACATTCAATGCCTCTAAAATAAATCATCCCAAGGCATTTCTCTAGGAAATCGTAAGTGAATACTCTCTAAAGAATCCTGCTTTTATTCCATCTCCTGAATGAATTCTACTTGTTCTAAGATCTAGTAAAGTTGGGACAATATGGATTTTATTTAAAGGGGGGCCTTTAAATTTTCCCTAGGCAGCAGTGCAAGTACATGCAGTTATTAAAATCCTGTTTGCTACTATGTGGAAAGCATCTGTTCACCACTGTTGAAGGAATCACTCTCAAATGAAATTTGTGATAATTACCTGTAGCATCAAGCTTCTTCTATAGCTGAAATTAGTCTGGTTTTGATCAAAACTAATTTGAAAAGATAGCAAACATTTCTGTACTAGTACTTGACGAGTTTTCCCTCTGCGGTGAGTAATAAAAGAAGACAGAACATATCTAATAAAAGGCTTAATTGAAACTAAAGCTGATGAAGCTCTATTTTTACAGTAGTTATTCATTACATGCATTGGGAATTTTTATTCATAAAGAACTGTTAATAAACCTCGAAGAAGCATGACCCTTGTATATGTTGAGTAAGTTTACAGGGTCCAAATTTCCATATTCTGGGAATTATTACCTTGGAAAATTTCACATAGAAAATGCTGAGTCATAGTTCTTTGACATAAGAAATTGTTGGTGGAATTTCATTCTTAGGAAAACTTAAAGTGGGAAATACAGATGATCCCCTCTACTTCAGAATGGCAAGTACTCAAATTCAAGATGGTAAGAGACGTTCTGTGACTCTCTATTATTCTAAAAGGAAAGGAGATACTTCACTGACAGCACACTACCATATTGCCTGACACTGGGGAACTATTTGTTCCACATGCTATTGTAACTTTCTGTGGCATATGGTATACAGTTCTCTCTCCTTATAGTCATTAGGAAATTAAAAAGAGAAATGATATTATTGTTAGTGCAGTGTAAATGACCAGGTCAGAAGAAAAATGTGGATGAGTTTTACAATGTTAAAAAAAATCATACCCAGAAAATAATCTTTAACTTATTAAAAACATATTGGAAATCTCCTTTTCTTTAAAAATTTTTAATAAAATTTCAACTTTTACATGACTTTTTTAAACATGATGGATTATACAGAGTGTACATTTTGCTAATTTTTTACATGTGTGTACACATTCAAGAAACAATGAAGATATTAACAGCCCCCCAAATTTCCTTGTGACCCTTTATAATTCCTTCTTCTTACCTCTCCACTCCCAGATGATCATTAATTTGCCTTTTGTCACTATAGATTAGTTTGCAATGACTTACGTATTTAAACAAGTGGAATAATAATCTTTTTGTTTGCTTTTTTACATATGGAATAACTATTTTTAGATATTTCCATATTATTGACTATATCTATAATTTATTCTTT
Organism: Talpa europaea; assembly: GCF_964194135.1. Lineage (NCBI taxonomy): Eukaryota > Metazoa > Chordata > Mammalia > Eulipotyphla > Talpidae > Talpa > Talpa europaea. The sequence goes on along the minus strand of NC_140080.1, from coordinate 58,177,868 downwards.
TTATTAATAGTATTCAATTGCATATTTTTATCACCATTTTCCACTAAATTTTTTATATTAATTTTTTTATTTTTTTACATCATTGTTCATTTTTAAACAATATTTGCTTCCCCCACCTCCTCAGGTGTAGTCCCCATAGAGTTTCCTTCACCAATGCACCTGTGCACCATCACCTCAGTCCCCTGTGCTCCTCCCTCCCTCCCTCTGATCCCTCTTCCTTCTCCTCCCCTGCAGTATGTCTCTGATTTACAATTGTCTGTTTTTGCTTTGTTGTATTTTGTACTGCTATTATTATTTTTTTACACTGATGTCTTGTTTGGTTTCCCTATATTCCTGCTATGAGTGAAACCATCTGATATTTTTCTTTTCTTTCTGACTTATTTCACTGAGCAAAATTCCTTCTGGTTCCATCCACATTGCTGCAAATGGCATGAATTTATCTTTTTGATTGCTGAATAATATTCCATTGTGTATATATGTCACATCTTCTTGATCCAGTCATTTATTTTTGGGCATTTGGGTTGTTTCCAGGTTTTACCTATTGTAAATAATGCTGCAATAAACATAGGGGGGCAGGTGTTCTTTTGAATCAATATTTTTGCATCCTATGGGTAGATCCCTAGGAGTGGAATTGCCGGGTCGTATGGTAGCTCCACTTTTAGTAGTCTGAGGAACCTCCAGACAGCTTTACATAATGGTTGGAACAGTTTGCAGCCCCACCAGCAATGCAGGAGAGTTCCTTTTTCACCACATCCTCGCCAACATTTGTTGTTGGTTTTTTTTTTTTTTATTCTTGCCATTTTTACTGGTGTAAGGTGGTATCTCAATGTGGTTTTAATTTGCATTTCCCTGATTATCAGGGATGTTGAACATTTTTTCATATGCCTGTTGGCCATTTGCATTTCCTCTTTTGTCTTTTAAGTTCTGCCCATTTCTTGACTGGATTGTTTATTTTGTTTTTGTTGAGTCCTGTGAGTTCCTTGCATATCTTTGTGATCAGTCCCTTATCAGTTGATTGGAGTGCAAAGATTTTTTCCCAATCAGTGGGGTGTCTCTCTGTTTTGGTTAATATCTCTTGTGCTGTGCAAAAGTTCTTCAGTTTGATGCAATCCCAGGTGTTTATGTTTTCCTTGACTTTCTTTGCTTTGGGTGATGTGTCTTTAAAGATATTATTACAATGTATGTCTTGTAGTGTTTTACCTGTATTTTCTTGTATATATTTTATGGTTTCAGGTCTTATGTCCATTTCTTTTATCCATTTTGAGTTGATTTTTGTGCACAGTGAGAGGTAGTGGTCTAGTTTCATTTTTTTGCATGTGGTGGTCCAGTTTTCCCATCACCATTTATTGAATACACTGTCTGTGTGCAATTGCATAGTCTTTGCTCCTTTGTCAAAGATTAGTTGTCCCTATAAGTGTGGTTTTATATCTGGGCTCTCTATTTGGCTCCATTGGTCTGTGTGTCTTTTTTTGTTCCAGTACCAAACTGTTTTAATTATTATGGCTTTGTAATATAGCTTGAAGTTTGGAAGTGTGATCCCTCCTTTCTCCTTTGTTTTCATCAGTAGGGCTTTGGCTATTCGTGGTTTTTTGTGGGTCCATATGAATTTCATCAGTGTTTGTTCTATTTCTTTGAAGAATGTCATTGAGATTTTTATTAGAATAGCATTGAATCTATATATTGCTTTTGGTAGGATGGCCATTTTAATAATGTTAATTCTTCCAATCCATGAACAGGGGATGTCTTTCCATTTCTTTGTGTCTTCTTCTATTTCTTTTAACAGTGTTTTATAATTTCTTTCACCTCTTTTGTTAGGTTTATTCCTAAGTATTTGATTTTTGTGTTTCAATTATAAAAGGGATGGTTTTCTTGATTTCTTCTTCTTCAGACTGATTTTCTTGTGTATAGGAAGGCTACTGATTTTTGCATGTTGATTTTGTATCCTGCTACTTTACTGAATTGGTTGATTATTTTGAATAGTTTTTCTGTGGAGTTTTTAGGGTTCTCTATGTATATTATCATATGATCTGCTAATAGTGATAGTTTTACTTCTTCTTTCCCTATCTGGATTCCTTGTATGTCTTTTTCTTGTCTTATTGCCCTGGTTAGGACCTCCAGTATACAAAATCCTTGCCAACAGAATCCAACAATGCATCAAAGGATAATACACTACGATCAAGTGGGATTCATCCCAGGGGCACAAGTATGGTTCACCATACGAAAATCAATCAGTGTAATCCAACACATCAACAAAAAGAAGAATAAAGACCACATGATCATATCAATAGATGCTGAGAAAGCATTTGACAAAGTCCAACATCCATTTATGATGATGGCCCTTGAAATTCTCGGGATAGAAGGTACATACCTTAACATGATAAAAGCCATATATGACAAACCCACTGCCAATATTATTCTCAATGGCAAAAAGCTGAAGTTCTTTCCTTTGAGATCAGGAACAAGACAAGTATGTTCTCTCTCACCACTGCTCTCCATTGAATTGTTGATGGGCATTTGGATTATTTAATTAGCTTTCACCTCATTTTCCCTATAAGTTATTTTATTTAGAAAGGAGAGAAAGCTTTAAAAGGAGTACTATGATAAACTGAAGTCTAACCAACAAAAGTGAGTGTCAGGGCTAGTTGGAGAAGTCATGGGAGAAACTGCATATGACTTCATTGAGTTTGTTATTACATAGACAGATAGGATCTCAGGAAAGCAGATTCAAAAGGCTTAGTCACATAAATGCATGTATCTACAACTGAGGTATAAATTAACATGAACCTAATAGTTAAAATAAATAGAGAATCAAATATATAATGGCTCAGCAACAGAAGAATGGCTTTTATTATATACTAGTATGTCTAGTTGTTGAGACCTTTTGGGACATCAGCAAACTCAAAGTTAGATTTTTATTGATACTAAGAATTTGTCACGTATTTTACTCATTTGTTCAAGTCTACATAGTAGCGTTTTCTAGAGCCCATAAAATGTGCTATCACAACAGGGTAAATACAGAAGCTGACATGAGAATCTATCTTCTATAATCCAGACTTTTAAGAGAGAGTTGCAAAAATGTTTCTCTACTCACAGTTTTTGAAAATTTATTTTTCCTAAAATATATTTATATTGATCTGTAATTAGTCTATTGTTATTTTTTTTTAAAAAACTACATATTTTAAAATTTCTCAGTGAAAAAATCTGATACAAGTATTGGTAGATATAGTACATAATAACCATAAGCAAATGCTCTTTGGGTTTTCAATATTTTTTAATATTGCAATGGGAATATGTCACGGTATATAGAATATTACCATGGAGGTTTATTTAGCACTCAAGTCACAATCTTTGGTGGATTTTCCTGGTCAGTGGGGGTTTTTAACTGTGAAATCATTCAGCAAACAAGTCTCTTTCCATCTTATAGCTTTTATGAGTTGTAGGTCACCCTTGCCACTTCTAGCCAGGAAAATAGGAAAGAGACATTAGGGAAACTATTGTTCATTTCTTAAAACTCTTGTCAGGAAAATAATAAATACTATTTGCAATCATATTCTATTGTTGAGAACTCACCATGTAACCCATCCAACTACAAAAGGGGGATGTAATCTGTAGTGGGATAACCATGCTATAGAGGAGTCATATGGAAGAGAAGATCTGATTTTGGTGAATAATAAGCAAGAAAGTGGATTAAATAACACTATATTATTTTATTGTGTAGAAAATTCAAACTATGACATTCATTGAACAGTTTTAATGGTAAAGATCATGACTTACTCATTTTTCAATTTCCTAGACCTAAATGTCATATTTGGGTAAAGTAGTACTAATGTGGTTTGCATGTCAAGTGGATAATATAAGGGATAAATGGATGGCTTAAGAAATGCTACTAAGTGTCAGCTACCAGCACCTGAGAAGAAGATACACACTTCAGTCCATGGCATGCAAAGCCTCCCCCTTCACCACCAGCTCCCAGCCACCATCAGGAAGTATAGTCACCCCTATGCTCAGTCACCAGGACCTTGAGAGAAGAGCCGTGGACCATTACAGGTCACACTGGGCTTTGCCTTGCACCACTTGCCCCTAGCTACCCTAGGGAAGTGCAACTATCGCAGCATTCAGCCACCAGCACCTCAGGAGCAGAAGCATGATCAGTCTGGGCCCCACAGGGCTTTGCTATATTTAGGTCACTGTGGACCCAAAATTAAAATAACAGAATTGAGGGGCCTTCCCGGTGGCACAGGCAGTTGAGCACCACACTGTGAAGCTGTCGGCAGTCTCTACAGACGAGTTCGATCCCAGCCAGCTGGCGAGAATCCCACGTGGCACATCAGACCTCTCTTGTCTCACCTGCTGCTCCCCTCAGCAGTGTATTTCATTAGTCTGCCTGTTCTGTTCCCCCCTCTGTCTCTGGTGAATCCTCTCACCCTCCCGCACATGTGGCCTGTACCCTGGTTCTTGTATAAATAAAAAAATCTTTAAAAAAAAACAAACAGATTCGACAAATAGAATGTCAAACATGTTTTTAACTGATCAAAAAACTAATGTTCTTAGAAGGGATGGTGTTAGATTTGAGAATACTAACCACTGAAAAATGAAGATACAGAATTGAATAGGATATATTTTGCAAATATTTGGAAGGGATAAATGAAAGGAGGTTAACCTAATTTATCCTTTATGTAGATTTCTAGGGTAAGGCTGGGTTCTTTTTTTTAAAGATTTATTTTTATTTATTTATGCATACAAGTACTGAGGTGTAGGCCAGAGGTGCGGGAGGTGAAAGGATTCACCAGACACAGTGGGGAGCAGAACAGGCAGATCTACTGAAATATACTGCTGAGGGGAGCAGCGGGTGAGGCAGGAGAGGTCTGCTGCACCATATGGGTCACCTCCCTGGCCAGGGATTGAACTCATGCCTCAGTTGGTTGGTGATTTCTTGATAGCACTGAGACTTTAATCCCTGCACCACCTGGGAGGCCCGCCAGGCTGGGTTCTTAATCTCAACATTATGGACATTTTGTGTTGGAAAATGTTTTGATATAAGGTGTTGTCCTGTATATTTCATGCGGGATAGCTAGTATCATTGCTGAGCTTTATCTACCACATAGTGAGTAGTATCCCTTTCCCCAAAAACGTATCCAGATGTGTTCTAGTGGACATCTCACATACAATCTCTAGGTGAGAACCAGTGAGGAAGAGCAATGAACAAATATTAAAAGGTAGCCTAAAATATTAGTGTATTTTCAGTGTACCAAAGATCTTTTTCTGAATTAGAACTCTCCACAAGGACACTCTGTCCAGACAGTAATTGACCATCTAATTAATGTTGCAGATGCTTCTTGATTATGTTTCAAATATATTATGGAGGGAATTTGCATTTTTTATGTAATATGGGGTTATCTTATTTATAAATTCTCATTCAGCTCTGGATTCTGTGATTTGATGATGCTGTACAGATTATTATCCTCCTCATGGAGGTTATCCACTGGTTTACATACCTTAATCACTATCACATGTAGATGCTGAATATCATTAAGTATATTAAGAAAATTAACCATAGTCATTGCATATTATTAAGTGCAATATTCGGAATTATTGCACTAATGTATAAATATGGAGTGGAAGGCCCTTAAAATACAAGACCTTATATTTTGTCCTGCTTCAGTGATTATGGGCATTTCCCTCAACCCAGTGTCTGATTCTTCAGTTAAATAGGATAAACAATCTAGGTCCTCAGTACTTGTGCCAATTTTTTTTTAATTTTTTATTTTTTTTAAATAATAAATTTTATTTTTATATTCCCCCATACAACTGCACATGCCCCATTCTGACCCCAATCCCTCCCCTCCCGGCCCCCACCCCTCAAAAAGTGTCTCTGGTTCATAGTTTTTTGTTGATTTTGATTTTCACTTTCTTATAGTTATTCATTTTCCTGATCCCTTATTTAAGTTTTCTAGATTCCTGCTATGAGTGAGACCATCCGGTATTTTTCTTTTTCTTTTTGGCTTATTTCGCTGAGCATGATCCCTTCCAGCGCCATCCATGTTGCTGCAAATTGCATGTGTTTATCTTTTTTGAATGCTGAGTAATATTCCATGGTATATATGTACCACATCTTCTTGATCCAGTCATCTATTTTTGGGCATTTGGGCTGTTTCCAAAGCTTAGCTATTGTAAACAGTGCTGCTTTAAACATAGGGGTGCAGGTGTTCTTTGGAATTAATGTTTCTGTGTCCTTTGGGTAAATAGGAGTGGAATTGCTGGATCATATGGAAGCTCTATGTTTAGTAGGTCCAGAAATCTCCACACAGCTCTCCATAGTGGTTGAGAGCAGAGGACATAACAAATGTAAAAATACTTGGATGCGGTATATAAAGTCATTAAGGTAAAGTAATGCAGTTGTTTCTGTTGTTTTGCTCAAGACTATTTGAATTTCTTCTCAATAACAACAAACACCAGAGTACATCAACAGTATACTCAAATGACATTTCAAAAATACAGCTTTTTTCATTTTTAATTATATATTTTTACAGCATTGATTATTTTCATGCAATGTTTGATTTCTCCTCTCAGGTGTTGTCCCCATAAAATCACCGCCACCAAGACACCTGTGAGCTGTAACCACAGACTCTTGTGTTGTACTTTACTGTTTTGATCCCTCTTCCTGCCACTCCCCTGATGAATGTCTGCAATGCATAGTTTGCCTGCTAGTTTTGCCTTTTTTTTTCAGATCGCTTTCACGGTTTCCCTAGGTTCCCTAGGTTCATCCTATATTTAAAAAATATAGTTTTTATGCACATTTCAGAATAATTATATATGCACTACCGTGAGCTTTAGTGGAATTATTATTCATGAGTTGAATAAGATGTGACTCTCATCAAGACACTCTCAAGAGTCTTTGAGTCTATTATAGCTTGCAGATTTGCACCTATCATGAACACTGTTCCCACACAGGTCTAAGGAAATTCCTGGCAGTGTCAGCCCCAGGGAGCCCAGATGGCACACATGAGTTTATACTGGCAATCTATAATAATTGCATTGACCATTGAGCTGGTCAGCATGTTCCAGGCTTTGATGCAATGAACTGATAAGAAAGAACATACTTTGTTCTGTCTTGCTACTATTATTTTCAGCCTTTATAAATCACTGCCGCTGTGAGTGAAAAAAAAAAAAAGTCAGAAAGAAAAAGAAAAATACCGGATGGTCTCACTCATAGCAGGAATTTAGAAAACCTAAATAAGGGACCAGGAAAAAGACTAATTAATACAAAGTAAAAATAAAAATCAACAAGCAACTATAAACCAGAGACACACTATGGGGGGTGGGGTGGAGGGGCAGGGAAAGGAAGGACTAGGGTCAAAATAAGGGGGGAGAGCAATTGTATGGGGAATATAACCAAAATGATAATGCATACATTGTGCAAAAATGAAAAATGATGTAAAATATATAAAATAAAATATTAATAAAAAATTAAAAAATGTGTGCTAGACAAAAAAAAGTTAACTATGTGTCATTTCCCTTTATGTTTCAGAGATGTGCACAATTTTATTGGAGTGAGGAAGGAAACTATAGACAGAGGGGCTCTCAGACTTGGTATGTAAGAAATCTTACAGAAGACTGACTGGTAAAATCTTCTAGACGAAGCCATTGTCTTGAGTAAATTATTTAGAATTTATATATTAAATATCTCCTTGAGATCAGTTTTCTGCCTGTGACCCGCCGATTTGTAGAAAAATATTTAGTGTGATTTTAAAAAGCCATTTTACTTTTCGCATGTATATAAAATGAAAGTGTATGTATACCTCTCCATTCTTTAGTATCCTCTAAACTCTCTACTAATGGGTAATTATAGAACTTCTTTGTAGCATCAGTTTTGTAAAAGGAAAATCATCAATTTACAAAGGAGTAAATATCAATTTGGATTTTTTTTGGAAGTAATAGAAATGTAATAAATGAGTTTAGCATTCTCTAAAAGAATATACAAGGTAGATATATTTCTTTGTTGTATTTTAATTAATGTCTTTTGACTGAACAAGTAGGAAGCAAACCTTTCAAGAGATTGATTATATTTTTGATGCTTGTAATTTTCACATTCATTTCATCTGTGTTCTATTATTTTCTTCCCTTGTTATTTAAAACCGTGTGTCCTCATTAAAGCTAATTTTTTAAAAGAAAAAAGTATCACAATTTCAGTTACTGAACACATATTTTTAAAATATTCCATTTTAGTCTTTGTTTTGTGAACATACTTATATGGTTGTAATTTTTATTCATTTTCTTTAAGATTCCTATATTAAGTATTTTTAATGTTTATGATTCCTATATTAAGTATTTTTAGTGTTTCTGCAATTATTATTGTCAATAAGCTCACTATGATTTACTTAACCATTCCCAGTCATTTCTGCCTTTTTTCTTTTTTAACTATTTTTGATAGTGCTGTAATAAATATTTTCTGGATAGCTCTTATTCTTCTGCTGAATTAATTACTTATAAATATTTTATGACTTTAAAAATTATAATTTTCCACCAGGAACAGTCAAGGACACATTTATGTAGTTCCACAATTGTATATAAATGTATCAGTTTACTGCATCATAAAATTTGATATCAATACTTTCATTTCAATAGATATAACATTATATTTTAATGATGTTTTAATTTTTATTTCTTTGATGAGATCGACCTGAGACTGAATATTTTTCAAAATGTTTGAAACTTTTTGTGTTTCCTCTAGAGTGAATGATCCCTGTGATCTTGCTGCTCTTTGGGGTATTTACATAGTTCTTTATTTTGTATGGGTGTTGGTACTTTGTTTTTCCTGAATAATTAAGTATTTTCCTAAATGGTTTCTTTTAGTTTTTATATTTTTCTTATTTAAAAAAATTCAAATGTGTCGGTAGTCTATTATGTCAGCCTTGCCTTCATGATTTTGTTATTGCGAAAGTGTTTTCCATTTTAGAAATGAATTTTGTAGTTTGCTCTCAGAGCAGAGAATAAATTCATGTAAAACCTTTTCTAAATCCTTCCTTATTTATCTAGAATCAGAATTTTCAGAATGATTTTCACAAGCAAATTGGCAAGTTTGAAAATATAGTAAAATGTTAAGGGTATTTATGGGCTGTTTGGAGGTAGAAGATTAGAGATACTATTTGATATGTATGTCTGTTTTGTTCTTGGTTAGAAGGGGTAGAAACTGATTTATTTATCTAAGCAAAAGGCAAACTGCTGGAAGAATATCAGGGTTTCAGTGATGAAAGGGGAGCTGGAGGCCAGGATTAGCAACTGGGTGGGAACAAAGGGGCTTTGGATGTTTGAGCAGTGACCCCACTGCTGCTGTTACCACAATATGGAAGGCCTTTCTGGTGAGCACTAACCAGGACTGTAAAAATGAGGAATTCTCTAAAGTAGGGCTTAAGGTGCCAGTAAGACGTGAATTTTGGATTTTGTATAGCATCATATATTAAACTTTTTCTAATTCAGGCCTGCCTGTCTTTAGATTCATTTACTGCACATAAAAGGAATAAGTAGGTTCTTATCAACAACTCAAATATACTAACAAAACTCCGAGGAAGCTGGTTTTCTCTCCATTCCTACATTTTCCCTATATTTTGAACAGAAGATGAAAATAGCTTAAGAATGCTAACAAATTGTTTATTCCAAGTCTCTTTATTTATTGGCTTATTACTACAAATAACTATTAAATGTTTGGTCTGATGAAATTTTTATCAGAGGGAGTGGAAGATAATTATTTTATAGGTCATTTCATTTTAGGCAAATTAGTATTTGGAAGAATATTGTTTTTCACTCTTGGGGTATTTCTATTTAGCAGTCTAAACTTGATTATTGTATTAATGTCCTATTGCTGCTGTAACAAATGACCATTGTTTGGTGGCTTGGAGAACTACAACCTTGTTATTTTTGTTCTGTAGGTTATAAGTTCAAAATTGGTCTCACTGTACTAAAATTAAGGTATCAACAGAGCTGGATCCTTCTGAAGGCTTTCGGAGAAAATCCCCTTCTTTGCTTTTTCCAAAATTTAGAGGCTACCAGCATTTGTTGACTAATGACCACTTTCATTCAAAACAGGTTGAGTATTTCTCACATTGCATCACTGACCTTTTTTTCCCTTCTTTTTCCACATTTAAGGACCCTAGTGATTGCATTGGGCCCACCTATATAATCCAGGATAACATCTTAATTTTAAGATTAGCTGATTAATAAACTTCATTCCATCTCCTAACTTGACTTCCCCTTGCCATGTAAAATATCATAGTCACATTTTCTAGGGATTAGAATATGGACCTTAATCGGGGAGGGCCATTATTCCACCTACCATATTTATAGAATTCCACTCCTTCAAGGACATTGAAACTGGAATTGTTGAATGTGTTGTTTTGAAGTTTCATGTAAGACTCCTCTTTGGATGCTCATGGGGAGAACTATAGGTTGATTTGAAAAAAAGTTTTCCTTCTTTAAGTTCTGACATATTCAACATTTATCTTGTTTTAAAGCAACGAGTAATCAGAATCTTGAAATGTGTCATCTATTTAGTTTACCTGATATTGTATGACTCTTTTATATTCATCTACCTGTTCAATATCTTATTTTGAGGATAGAACTCAACTTTAGGCAAATAAATATACAATTATTAGAATTATTAGAGTTTCTTGAATTGATTATCTATTAAATTATTGAAATTATTACCTATAAGAAAGTATAAAGATATCAAAAAGTTTCAAAGTCTTGTACTCTGTCAATAGCACATTTTTAGTTATTATTGCATTTTCATAGCTATCTTTTCTTGGTTTTTATTTCCCCTTATTTTTATTTCACACTTTCTTTATCAACCAACCTACCTATCTTAACCAGGGACTTCTAAAAGACTATGTATGCCAAGGGAGAAAAGAGAGCAGGGGATTTTATTTTAGATTCATAATTGTAATCTTGAAATCTGCTTTAAATTTTGAGATAATGGCAAAACTTCATGAAAATTAATTTGCAGCATTGTTACTTCTGTAATGTATTTCTTCAAAGGCCCTAGGTTTTATTTTTTTCAACTTGAACTCATCAGCTATGAATGAGAATTATAAATTATTTAGTCAAATGTCCATTTTGGGCCAATAATTATCCACAGTTTTCATAAAATTCCAGATACTTGTACTTAGATAAAATGCTCAGATAAATTGTACTCCCTCATGTTAGAGATATATTTCAAAATGTTAAGGAATCAGGCCTTGATTATTTCTGTTAAACAACTGATCACTTAATCTCTTCCTGCAAAGGTGAAATTAAATTTAACAAATGATTGCACCAAAATCCTCTGGTTCACTTCAGTTTATTACTCATGGTTGAGAAAATTTACCAAATCTTTTTACCCTTAGTAAAACAAACTTATTTCCCTCAAGATGACTCCTTTTTTTAACTCCATGTAGGCTATATTATCATTGCCTTTAAAGGAGTAGAAATTTATTTTATTTCTTACAGATTAATTCTTCTCCCTTCTGACAAGGTTATAATGGCATAAACAGGCATGACAAAGTGATATCAACTGTGGGTCTGTCACATATGGCTCTTATTATGTTAAGATACATTCCTTTTGTTTTTTTAGATTTTCATCATAAATGAATGTTGGATCTTATATGTTTTCTTGCCATCTATTAATATGATAACATAGTTTTTATCTTTCTTTTTATTGATGCAGTCATTTATATTGATTAATTTTGGGATGTTGAATCATGCTCGTGTTCCTGGTATAAATCCCACATGTTGTGGAGTGTAAACCTTTAAATGCATTGTTTTTTTTTTTTTTTAAAGAGGCATGTATTTTTATTTATTTATTTATTTATTTGTTTGTTTTTGTACATGCACTGGGTACAGTCAGAAGCGCGGGAGGGTGAGAGAATTCACCAGAGCCAGAGCCGGGAGCAGAGCAGGCAGAAAGACCGAAGTACACTGCTGAGGGGAGCAGCTAGCGGCAGGAGAGGTCTGTGTGCCATGTGGGACCCTCTTCTGGTGGCCAGGGAGCAGCCGGGGATCGAACCGGCACCGCAGAGGCCGCTGGCAGCTTCGCAACCCAGTGCTCAACCGCTGCGCCACCGGGGAGGCCCTGCATTGTTGGATTCAGTTTACTGCGATTTTATTAAGGATTTTCTCATTTGTATTTATTAGGGAGATTGGTGTGCAGTTTTTTGTTGTTGTTCATTTTCTTTGCTTATTTTTGGTATCATGGTAATATTGGCTTCATAAAAAAGTATTTGGAAGTGTTTATTCGCTCTCAAATTTTTGAAATAGTTTGAGGAGGATAGTATTATTTCATCTTTGAAAGTTTGGGAATGGCATGAGTTTATCTTTTTTGATTGCTGAATAGTACCCATTGTGTATATATACCACTTCTTCTTGATCCAGTCATCTATTTTTGGGCATTTGGGTTGTTTCCAGATTTCACCTATTATAAATAGTGCTGCAATAAACATAGGGGTACAGGTGTTCTTTTGAATCAATCTTTTTGTGTCCTTTGGGTAGATCCCTCAGAGTGGAATTGCTGGGTCATATGGTAGCCCCATTTTTAGTATACTGAGTGGATAGAACTAGAAGGAATTATGCTCAGTGAAATAAGTCAGAAGGAAATAGAAAAATATCAGGTGGTTTCACTTATAGTAGGAAGACAGAGTAACCAAATACGATATCAGTGTAAAAATATAACAATATAAAACACAACAAAACAAAAACAGACAATTATAAATCAGAGACATACTGCAGGGGCAGAGGAAGGAGAGGGATCAGAAGGAGGGAGGGAGGAGCACAGGGGTCTACCACAGATGGTGCACTGGTGCATTGGTGACAGAAATTCTATGGGTACAATACCTGGGGTGGGGTAGGGGAAGCAAATATTGTTTAAAAATGAACAGCAATTTAAAAAATAAATTAAAAAAAAAGAAAGATTGGTAGAACTCACTTGTGAAGTGATCTGGTCTTGGACTTTGGATTTTGAGAAGAGCTTTGATCACTGTTCCAATTTCCTTGCTTGTGATTGATTGGCTCACGTTTTCTATTTCTTCCCATTCAACCTTGGATGATTGTATTATCCTAAAAATTTGTCATTCTTGCTAGTTCATTGAAAGGGTGTGTATGTTCATGGTAATATTTTATTATCCTTTGGATTTCTACAGTGCCTTTTGTATCATCCTTTTTCATTTCTTATACTATTTAGAGTTTTCTCACTTTTTTCTTAGTGAGCCTAGCTAGAGTTTTGTCTACTTTATTTTTCAAAGAACCAACTTTTGGTTTCATTGATCTGTTGGAGTGTCTTTTTGATTTCTATTTCATTTCTGCTCTAACTTTTATTATTTCTTTCCTTTACTGGCTTTTGTTGTTGTTGTTCTTCTTTTTCTAGTTCCTCAAGGTGAGAGATTAAGTTGTTTATTTGGGTTCTTTCTTTTTTCTTGATATGGACCTGTATAGCTACATTTTCTCACTTAGGTCTTCTGTTGCTGTGTCTCATAAATTCTGAAATTGTGTCCTCAATATAATTTGTCTCAAGATATTTATTTGATTTCTTCTTTGATTACCTCAATGATCCAGTCATCTTTTAATAATGTATATTCTGGTTCCACCCATTGCTCTCTTTTTGTAGTTGATTTCTAGTTCAATACCTTTCTGTTCAGAGAAGATACTTGGTATGATTCAATATTTATAAATTTATTGTTATTTATCTTGTGTCCCAGTTTGTTCTCAATTTTACTTTTTGGGGTACAGTGCCCTATAAACTTCTGTTAGACCCACATGGTCTGATTCTTTCTTTAAAGCAATTGTGGTCTTATTTATTTTCTAACTAGTGACTTCCCTATTGGTGTGAGTAGGATGTTAAAGTTTTCAACTATGTATGTATTTTCTCTGATGTCCGTTTTCAGAGTTTATATTAATTGCCTAATTTGTTTTCTTGGTTTTTTTTTTCAAGTAAATATTGATGTATTGTGTGTTTTACTGATATATTGTTTTCTTAATCATTATATAGTGTCCCTCCCTGTCACTTGTTACCTTTTATACCTGGAAGCCTATCTTAACTGATGAAAGTATAGCTGTCCCTACCTTCCTTTGGGTCTCATCTGCTTATAGAATTGTTTTCTAAACTTTTACTTCAGTCTTTGCTTATTATTGGAGCTTAAGTTTGTTTCCTGGAGATAGCAGAAGGTTAGATTCTTCTGTTTGGCAATCTAACTAGATGCTCTTTTTAATGGTGAATTCAGTCCATTTGCATTTAGAGTTACTATTGATATACAAAAGTCTATTACTAGCATTTTGCCCATAATTTTGTGTTTCTATGTATTTCCTTGTTAATTTCCTTGTGTTTGTTTCTTTTTTTGGGTTTAGATACGAAATCTTTTAATATTTCTTGAGGGGTTTGTGGTTATGATTTCCTTAAGTTTCTGTTTGTCTGAAAAGCCCTTCCTTTTCCCCTCATATTTGAAGGAGAGCTTTGCAAGATACAATATTCTTGGCTGGCAGTTTTTATCTTGTAGTATTTTGAATATGTCACTCCATTCTCTTTTTTTTGCTCCTGTTGTTTCTTCAGAGAAGTCTGATGTTATCATAGTTGGTGTTGCTTCTGTCTCATCAACTTCATTTTTCTTTCCTTCTCTTGGACTCTTGGAATTTTTACTACAGTATGCCTTGTTGCAGGTTTCATGTTGTTTAGGTAATTTGGGGTTCTTTTGGCTTCCTGTATTTGTATGTTTAGGAGTTTTTTTTTTCAATTTTGGAAGTCATCTATTATCTCTTTAAATATTTATTCCAATTTCCTTCTCTCTCCCTTCCCCTTCTGGGATTTCTATGATTCTTATATTTCCTTTCCTCATAGAGTCAGATAATCATTGAAGTGTCTCTTCACTTTAAAAAAAAAATTCCTTCCTCTCCTTTTCTATATTGGTTCTTTTCCCATTGCATCTTCATTTTGATCTATCCTTTTACTTCCACTGCTTTCGTCTGACTTTTTCATCTTTACCAAACTTTCTACATTCTGAAATTATATTATTTTCTTATTTAGAGTTTCAATTTAAATCTTCTGCTTGTTGATTATATTCCTCATAATGTTCATTTGCTTTTCTGAGTTGTCTTGCATATCTCTAATCTGTTTATTTTTGTTTTCCTTGTATTGTCCCATTTCTTTAATTTTTTTTATCATGGTAATTTTGCATTCTGTATCTGAGAAAAAGAAAAGCTCTTTCACGTCATTGTGGTTTGGTTTGGGGGATTTTTTTCCTCTCTCTGTAGTATATTGTTTCCCCGAGGACTTGTGTGGTCATTTTTATTTTTCTTTCTCACCACTGGTCCATGCTGCTACAGTTGGGTCTTCTTCTGGGTGTGTGCCTTTCTCCCACTGTTTTTGGAATTTGTCAGAGTGTGGTCTCAGTCACTGGGGCTTTGTAGGGTCTAGGATGGTGCTGAGTCATTCACTGTAGTAGGATGTTGGGTCTTATGCCTGCTTGAGGGAGTCAGTACCACAAGTATTGCCCCCTGAAGGCTGACCCAGTCTCCAGCTTACTCACTAGGGGTGGGCAGGCACTATTTTTCCTAATTCTGTGAAGAGAAAAAATAATTCAGTAGTGGGTTGAAATTTGTTATGTATTTTCAGTTCTAAAATACAAGTTTTATTCAAAATTATATCACTCATATTTTGGCAGTTAGCATTAACAAGCCACATGCCAAAGGATGTCCTCTTCCATTACTTACTAATGCTTCAACATTTCCTCTGATATTAACAATTGTCATCTTTTCAGTTTTTCTTCTTATATTGGCATTTGATTGCCTAATTAGGAGCTTTTGTTAACACTGCTGATAGTGGTATAGTAAATATAGTTCACCTTCTGTTTTGCCTTATTATGAGATTGGTGTGGAGATGGCCTTTTGTCACCTCCCCTTTATCAAATTATCTCTGATATGTCCCATGAGGATATCTGAAGGATCTAGATAGCATGATCTGAACGAAACAAGCAGGGTA
Source organism: Talpa europaea (assembly GCF_964194135.1). Classification (NCBI taxonomy): domain Eukaryota; kingdom Metazoa; phylum Chordata; class Mammalia; order Eulipotyphla; family Talpidae; genus Talpa; species Talpa europaea. The sequence continues at coordinate 58,161,874 of NC_140080.1, read as the reverse complement.
GAATAGGTCTGTTTTTCTACCCATTCTTTATTCAATTGATGGGTATTGCTAACTTGGGGAGGGAAGCAACCAGAATGGGAAAGTCCCACTCTGTTACTGAATATATGGGTCATTTCTCTTCAAGGCTGATGCCACCTCATCATGATGTAACCAAGCAGGTGCCTCTAGTTCTCTCAAAGTTCACCTGGGTATGCCCTGGTTTCACTGATGCATCACAAGCAATGGTGAGTAAGCTATTAGGAAAGGGCCAGATCCAGGATGCAAAGTGCTACAATTGCTCTATTTCCAATCCCACCTCTTCCACAATTGTCCCTCTGTAAAGTCATTTCCATATTCTCATCTATATCACAAAAACCTGCCAAGGTGGGTTTCCTTCAGGAAAGGAATTCTAGTGGGTAAGGAGGCATGGAGTCCAATTTGATAACAGAGTGATCACCACAGGAGCCATCTGTGGAAAACAGATGATATTAGAAGGACAAACTTGCTGCCAGCCATTTTCTTCTTGGTTGGTTGCCCACTTTTGCTGCAGAACTGATGAGTATCCTGCTAATGGAGAAAGAACCTGAACCATGGATAGCAAGGAGGCGTCCTATGCTTTTAGCTGAAAGAGAGCTTTCCTTAGCTCAATGAAATATCCTTGTTGTGTTGACAACACCGTGCTGACAAACAGAAGTCTTGGAGCAGGCTGTATAATGCAGGATGGTGCTAAAGAGCAAGATCCTGGCCTTTTTATTTTTAGAATAGTCATACAGTATCAGTTGTGTGGGGAAGCAGAACAAAGAGAAAAGGGAGGGTGAAACTAGAAAATGTGCTGTGTAATCTGTAGCATCAGGAGTCTTGAGCCTGCATCTCAGGCACTTCTCATCTGCTTGATGACTCAGTATTATGATTGATATGAAGCCCTAGATCCCACGCCACTGTTTCAATCTTATCAGGGTTTCCACTGATAAGCTTCTGGGGTCCCTTGTCATACATCAGTCATCTGCTCCATGGGCATTCCTGGTCATACCTCATGATGCATACCCTTCCCAGAGTGATCAAGCTTTCTGCTCTTGATTGATTTGAAAGCACCTTGTAGGGTAGGGCTTTTATAACTGATTGCCTGGGCAGTCTGAAATTTCATAGGAATGCACAACTGTGGGTAACAAAAATGGTACCTAAACAGGCCACTTAGGATTAGCAGACCTACATATCCTTTGAGCTTTGTCTCCATTTCCAATTTCTTTAAGGAAATATCTATGGAAAAGGTGCTATTTAAACATAGATCCAGTGCAAATCATGCTTCATGCTGTTCAGAGCATCCAGTCAGTGCAAAATCTTCTATTCTTTGTATGTGCTGTCCAAATTCACCCAAAATTTTTTGAACTCTAATAGTCTGTGCTGGGGACCACATGTTGATGTTCGGGTATTTCTGAATCAAATGGCCCAGTTTATGAAAGTAGTAAAATCCTCCTATCTGCTGAGCTTTTTTACATGCATCATCATCTTTCTTCAGTTCAAATAAATACTGTGTCTTAGTGACATTGACAGTAGCCTATAGCATCAAAAAGATTTTATCCTGCAAGCAATTCCACAATACCGAGTGATAGTCAGATATCTGAATTCTATTGGGGGCACCTTACTAAACCTCAGGAACCAGCAAAACCTAGGAAATTCCAAATGATCTCAGAAAGTTCAGGGTATAGTATTTCCTTCTAAAATGTTGAACATCTTCATATTTTTGTTGTTGCTTATGCATTCAAATTAAGAAAGAATTTCCTCAGGTTCTGTGTTTTCATGACAAGAGCTCATAAAAATGACATAATGGAGGCATTAGTTTTGTTCCTAATGAATGTAAATATGATCACATTGATTGCTTCAACAGCACTTGTATTTATTTTATAAATTAACCAAGACTTACCCTCAAAAGGTATATTCCTTCTTCTTAGTATCCCTTCCTTAAAGGAAATGTAAATGACTGAGCCAAATACCAGCCCTGAAAATGCTTCTGAAAATTTACTTTTAATGCCCATTAGTATCTAAACTCATTTTAAGTCAGGGAAGATATTAAAGGAAAAGCAATATGGATTCATTTATAATGAGCCCCTTGCTTTAGGAAATCATTAACTTTGGAATGATTAGGGTGATTAGGGTGAGTAAATTTCTCCTTAAAATAGCTAACATCTAAGGAGAATTATGGGCTGGATAAAAAAGTACTAGTTCTGAGAGCGCAGACATAAGCGGAGATTTAATATATGCATAATTAGACAGTAGAGCCAGGAAGGTAGTAAAACCTAGTTTGAGCCTTTCTGAAAAACCAAATACTATTTTATTTGCATAAACGCACATAAATTTAATAGAGTTCTTAAGACTTTTTTTTTTATTTGGACTACCTCTTTTGGATTTTGCTATACATGTAGTTTTTTCACTGACTGCACTTTGCCTATCTCTTTGTTATCCTCCTTAAGTGATACTGTCTATGAGCTGTCTTGGTTACATGCTTCTTATAGAAAGAGGATTTCTTCTTTGAATTCTGTTTATTTTGTTACTAATGATGGACTGCACTGGGTAATACATAACAAATTTTAAGAGGCCACCTCCATCAATTTCCCATAAATAGATGAAGGCCTAAACACTCTAGTCCCATGACTGCCCATTTGTACTAATTCTGCCTTCTGTAGTCCCATTGGATGCTAAACATGTGATCTTGGCCACCCAGGGGAACAAAGACTCCTAAATTCTATAAGCTATTCATGGCACAGTCCCAAATGACAAAGGATCATTGCCCGTTGAATGTCATGTGGCATCAGGCACCTTGAGAAATAATGTTTTGTTCTGCTTTCTTTCTACCTTTTATTGTTGGTTGTGACTCCATTGTATTTTTTATTATTGTTGTTGTTGTTGTTATTGCTTGTGTTCCTCCCAGAGGGAACACAATGAAACACGATGTCTGTAGTTTTGCTTGAAACAATTTGGTTTGATTTCATATTTAACTGATCCTTTTGTAATTTTCCAGGGTGGGAGAAATTTTCTGAAAAAGTAACATGTAACAAAGATAAATATAAGTCCTGTCAATCAAGTAAGATCTAATCAGTTGCCAATCATGATGATTAAAGACATTAAATTACAATGATGTTTGGGGAGGATTAGGCATTGAATCTCTCATAATGTCATGTCTGACTACCATAAGCAACAAAAAATACTTACTTGCTAAATTGCCCCCTAAATATATTGTGTTCTAAAATCATTTGCATGTTCTATATGAAATCTAAGTAATCTAGCAACCATAGTAAATATCAAGATAAAACAGAAGTAAGAGTATAAGGAAAAATTTCCCTTACAGCTCTTCCCCTTCACTCCCTCCCTTCTTTTGCCCTCCCTCCCCAGGTATGGTTGGAGAAAATCTATTGGAGCAACTGTAGATAAATATTGACCTTCCCAGGTTTCTCAACTGTGATTAATGCAATGTTGGGGGCCTTGGTTTTATATCCAAAAATGATGTTTTTCAGTAGAAAACATGGTTTCCTGTGCATGATAAATTTGACAAATTATACCTGTGCAAAGCACTATATTGGGCATACTATTTCTGTGCATGCAGTAAGGCAAGTTCGCACATTTTCCTGGGAATGTTAAAATTTCAGCTGAGTGCATTCTACACTGTTTATGCTTGCGCAGGTGTAGTTATACTACAAGCATTGTCAGAAGGGATGCATGCATTGTGTGTGTGTGTGTGTGTGTTTGAGGGGAAATTTTATTCTTTAAGAAGAAACTGTTAGATGCTTCTCACCGAGTTGTTTTATTGATCATGGTGGGCTCCTTTGTGATAAAGTTAGAGCTTAGTTAAGGAGAAATATTTCTCATAACACAATAACTGTGCAGTCAAATCAGGGACCACCGATAGGTCTGAGTTTCTCTGGAAACTTTGTTACTGCTTCAGGGTCTAAGAATGTTGGCGAATCACTGGCACATTTGGCAACTTTAATTATGCAGCAGTCAGCTGGCCTAAAATTGTACCAGCCTATTCTATCTCAAGAAAAATATGTTCTATATTAAGCCACTTTTTTTTTAAAGGTTGAATTTTGGCTTTTTTTTTAAGATTTATTTATTTTTATTTATACAAGCACTGGGTACAGTCAGAAGTGTGGGAGGGTGAGAGAATTCACCAGAGCCAGAGCAGGGAACAGAACAGGCAGACTGACGAAATACACTGCTGAAGGAAGCAGCGAGAGAGACAGGAGAGGTCTGTCGCGCCATGTGGGACCCTCGCCGGTGGCTGGGGATCGAACTGGTGCTGCAGAGGCTGTGGGCAGCTTCGCAGCCCAGTGCTCAATCTCTGCGCCACCGGGGAGGCCCTATATTAAGCCACTTTTAACTGAGTTGAACACCTTTATCATTCTCATCCTTAGCACATAATAGTAGTTTTTGTATTTATGTAAAATAATTATTAAATACTTAAAAATACTTAAAATATACATAACACTTATATTCAAGGATATGAAGATAATGTGAAGAAAATGAAAACCAGGAAACTGCTATATTATTTTTCATTTTTATTTCTTTTTCAGAAATTGTGTAAGAAGCGACTTTTACAAATGCTTTTGGATGCAAACTGGTTATTTTGTAAATAATAAGAAAAATTTTAATAGAGGGAATTTAATACCTTATGAAAATAAAATCACAAAATATTTTAGGTCGAGTAGAACTTTAAAAGAACATGTCCAATTTTTTTTTTATTGGTACTTTTATTTTGAATTCTATTCCCAAAGAATTCAAGGTAGAGTCTACTTCAGAGAAAAATCTGAGGAATGCTAGAGGGCACAAATTAAGAGTGCTCCTAAAGTGTTTTCCTATTAAAGATCCATGGGTTGATGAAAAAAACACTCTTCTAGGTATTTGCATTACAATGTCAGAGAAATAACCTCATGTCCCTGTGACTATGTCTCTTAGATTTTCAGGGGTTTTCAGTTAGGAAAAGGATGCCATCTTTTTCATATTATGCTATATGTCATTCATATATCTAAATCTGGATTTCCATTTGGCCCTTGATTCCTAACTCTGATCTGTACTTGTTGATACCAATTGGAGATCAAGACATGGAAGGACAGTAACTGGCTTTTTATTCTCTTGTATCTTTAATTGGAATTTTATGACATGAATGCATCTTGAGAAATAATAATTTCAAAGTTTAACCTTGCCTACATTTCTGCCAAATATTAAGCATTTTACCAGTTGATGCTATTTGTTATTTTATCTAGATTTTGATTTTTAAACACACCTTAAAATTTCAGGTGTTATAAAAATAGTGACCTCAAATTATAAAGTCACTGAAGAAAAAATAGACTAACCATCCAGAACATCAACATCAGAGACATCTTTGGGAATCAGTCTCCAATTTATTTTTGCAAGGGGAGCAAAAATAAATACAAATAAGTGATAATATATTAAACTAAAAAGCTTCTGCATAGCTAAAGAAGCTATGAGTAATACAGACACTCTACTGAATGGGAGGAAATATTTGCACATAATATATATTGCAAAGGGCCAATATCCAATGTATATAAAGAACTTATACAACTCAACAAGAAGGAAACAACTTAATTAAAAAATTATCAGAAGAACTAAATAGACACTTCTAAAAAGAAGACATATAGATGACCAATAGCACATGAAAAAATGGTCATCATCATTTATCATCAAGGAAATTCAAATCAAAAACATAATGATATACCATCATTCCTGTAAGAATGATCCATATCAAAAAGATCAGAAACAGCAGGTTTGGTGAGGGAATGGAGAACAAAGGAATCCTTGTCCACTGTGGGAAGGACTGTAGAGTGATATTGCCCCTAAGGAAAACAGTATAGCATTTTCTCAACACATTAAAAATAGATTTTCCATATGATTGAGCAATTCCACTCCCTGGTATCTATTAGAAGAATACAAAAGCACTAAATCAAAAAGATAGGTACACTCCTATGTTTTTTACAATAGCCAAGTTATGGAAATAACCTAAGTGATTCATGAAAGATGAATGAACACAGAAACCATGGGACATATATGCAATGGAATATGATTCAGTTATTTTAAAAAGGTGGAAAATTGCCATTTGCAGCTACATGGATGGAACTTCAGGATATTATGCTAAGTGTAATAAGTCAGAAGGAGATAGATAAATACCAGGTGATTTGTTGAATGTGAAGAAAGGAAAATTATAGAATATGAAGAAACAAAGCAAAGTAATAGACAAAACAAATCCTGAATATATGCCTGCAGAATTGAGGCTACTATTTGGTACAGCTTGGGAAGCAAAGGGGTACGGGATCCCAATGCTTTAAATTGGTGGATATGGGTATTTTGGTTCTGGGCATGGTATAGTAAATACAGCTAAAGAGGTATGAGCCCCTAAATCACATATTGTGCTGTGAACCAATATTACCTCAAATAATGTTACAAAAAGCCATAAATTATTCCCTCAACATAGAGATTCATGAAAAAATATTCTTCATACCTTCTCATTATTAGAGAAAGCCAAATTAAACCGTAGTGAGATTTCATGTCATATATATTATAGTATTATGAAAAAGAGATGAAATAGTAAATATTGCTGAGAATGTGGAAAAAGGGGAATGTTGTGAATGTAATTTGACAGAACTGCTATGTAAAATAGTATTGAGGGTAATGAAAAATTGAAAATAAAACAACCATATGATTTATTTCTCTATTATTCTTTATCCTTTTATTCAAGAGTTCATGTTGTTTTTTCTTCTCATGTAGAATGCCTTTCAACATTTTTTGTAGGCTGGGTCTGGTAGTGTTAAACTATTGTTTGTTCATTGGAAAAAATCTTTATTCATCAAATGATGGTTTTGCAAGATATAGTGTTCTTGGCTGGTGATTTTTATCCTTTAGAATTTTATCTCTTATCTTCCACTCTCTGCTAGCCTGAAGAGATTCTGTAGAGGTCTATGATGATAGCTTATATGAATAACATTTGTATGTTTCATATTTTTTCCCTTGGAAGAATTTAGTATTTTTTATCATTGATTTTTGGTAAATTAATGATGATATGACTTTTCACTTTTAGAAACTTAGGTGTTCCATCTTAGAATTCTGCAGCTAGTTCTTTCTTAGGTCTGGGAAGTTCTCAGCTGCTATTTCTTTGAATGGACCTTTGATTCCTTTTTCTCTCTGTTCTTTTGGTATACCTGTATCCTTATGTTTCTTCTTCCAGTGGATTCTAGTAATTGCAGAATTTCTTCATTTTTCCTAATTCTTTTTTCTTGCTCCTCTTCCAGTTGGATCGTTACTGAAATACTCTGCTCAATTTCACTGATTCTTTCCTCTGCAAGATTGAGCTGACTTTTTATTTCCCCTAAGAAAAGAAAAAAACAAAAACAAAAACAAAATTATCCACTATCACCACTACTGTTCAACATAGTTTTGGAAATCTGATCCAGAGCATCCTCTGCAGCATGAGTTCAATCCCCAGCCAGCCAGGGAGCTGACCCACAGGGCTCAGTTGACCTCTCCTGTCTCATCCACTGCACTCCTCAGCAGTGTATTTTCAGTCAGTCTGCCTGTTTGACCCGACCCGCGGGATTCGTAGGCACGAAAAGAGAAGGGCTGAGGATTGAAATGAGGGGCTTGAGACAACTTGACGCCAGTGTTTGCTTCTTTATTTTTCCTTTACCTTTCTTTTACTTTTCACTGTCTTTCTACCTTCCCTGACCTTCTCTCTGCTCCTCTCGCGGTAACCTCTCGCAATGACCTCTCAACCTTCTCGTGGTTCTCTTCTTATACCCTGGTAGCTCCTCCCATCGTACCTCCCAGTCCCATTTGATTAACAGGAAACACCTGTGGTTTCTCAGCAGGCGAAAAGGTAAAGCGAAACTTAATTAATGGCATGTGTGTTGCGCAACACGGCGCATGCTCCAGGCGGCTCCAGACACCTGTTCTGTTCCCCATTCTCTCTCTGGTGAATCCTCTCACCCTCTTGTGCCTCTGGCCTGTACCCAAATTCTTGTATGCATAAATAAATAAATATTTTAAAAATACATTGAAATATCTGGGAATAAACTTAAGAAAGGAACTGAAGGATGTTTGCAGTGAAAATTGAAAGATACTATTGGAGGAAACAAAATAAATCACAAGGATATGCAAGGATAGCTTGTGTTCATGGAATAAAAGAATAAACACTGTTAAAATCACCTAATGCCAGTCACAGATGCAGTGGCATACTTATTTAAATATCAACAATATTCTTCAAGGAAATAGGAAAAAAAATATCCTAAAATTTGTATGGTACCACCTAAGATCCCAAATAGCCAAAGCAGTCCTGAGAGAAATGAAGTAAAATTGAAACATTATACTCCCTATCTTCAGACTATATTACACAACAGTAACCAAAACAGTATAGTATTGGAACAAAACAGAAACACAGACCAATGGAAAATAACAGAGAACCCAGATGTAAACGCACATAAATATGGACACATCCATACATTGGATAAAAGAAACACTCCTCAACAAATGGTGTTGGGTAACTTGGACAGCCATATACCAAAAAAAAAAAAAAATTCTAGATCCTTACTTAACTTCATCCACAATATTTAATTAAAATGGAGTAAAGAGGGCCTCCACGGTGGCGCAGCAGGTTGAGCGCCGTGCTGTGAAGCTGTCCACAGTCTCTGCAGTGTGGGTTCGATTCCTGGCCGGCCAGGGAGAAACCTACATGGCGCAGCAGACCTCTCCTGCCTTGCCTGCTGCTCCCCTCATTAGTGTCCTTGGTCCCTCTGCCTGTTCTGCTCTCCACTTTGTTTCTGGTGAATTCTCTCACCCTCCCACACCTTTGACCTGTACCCCAGTTCTTGTATAAATAAATTTAAAAATCTTAAAAAAATGGAGTAAAGATTATGGGACTATGTCAAACTTAGAAAAACATGTTGTATCTCAAAAAAGAAAAAAAAAACTTACTATAAAACCAGAAGCTAACCTATGGACTGGGAGAGGATATTTATATATTACATATCTTATAATTCAACAACAACAAAACCAAAAAAAAAGCTAGTCAAAAATGGGCAGAATACTCAAATACTCAAAAAGACTCAAAAAAGACTCAGGAAAATTCAAATGGCCTAGAGGCACATGACAAAATGCTCATCATTACGTTTTATGAGGGATATATGTAGGGTAGAAATGTTTTTCAGGCTTTTCTGCTCTCCCACCATTAGGATTGCTCTGCCTGATGGGGTACCTGCAGTTGTTACATTGTTGCAAACTGTCTGATTTACTTCTGGGGGCCATGGGAGGAGTATTGAGATAGTCACCAAGAGAAGCAAAAGCAGGAGAGAGTCAGGAGAGGGAAGGGGAGAAAGAAAGCCAGAAGAGAGAGAGAGAAGCCCAGAGTGAAGACTTGTTGGGGGCTTGGAGGTCTGTTGGCCTCCTGGCCCCCGGCACCCCTGCCTGCTATGTATCTGTTTGCCACACTACATGTAAAGCTCAATAAAAGCCTGAGAAAGCCACCAAGAGCTCCAGGACTCCTCCTTTACCCCATCTGCCAAATCATAGAAAACCTGTTCTGTCCCCATCCTGCCTCTACAATATACAAATCAAAACCACTTTCTATATATCGCTTTACCCCTGTGAGAATGAACTGACAAAATCATAGGTTGGTGAGCATGTGGAGAAAAAGGAATACTCATCCATTTGGTGGGAATGTAATTTGGTGCAGCCTCTATGTAATAAAGATTCCTCAAAAAAAGAAAAATGAAATATATGATCCCTGCAATGCTACTGTTAGGTATTTACCCAAAGAATGTGAAAGCTAATACAAAAAGATTTGTTCAGTCATATGTTCATAAGAAGCATTATTCACAATAACCAAGACATGGAACCAATCTAAATGTTCATATACAAATGACTGGATAAAAAATTATGGAATACACATTCAATAGAATACTACTCAGCTATTAAAAATGATGAAATAGTGCCTATAGGAATGAAGTGGATGGATCTTGAGATCATCAGGCTAAGTGAAATAGGCCATAAAATGAAAGATATTTAACAGGTGATCTCATTCATTTATGGAATACAAATAACCAAAGAGACTGTTCTCTAGGGTAGTCTTACAATCACAGACTGCACAAGTTGGGAGCTTAAAGGAAGCTCAAAGTTTATTTAGGGCAGAGGGAGGTGCTTCTCCTAGCTGCTAAGACCAGACAGTAGTGGCCTGGGTTCATCTTACTCAGCAGATGTCATCTTCCCAGGTGGAAATCCTGGAAGGTACAATAGAGTACTATGGAGATGTGCAGATGCCTCTCCCAACTCCCAAAACCAGCCCTCAGCAATTTGGCTGCCCTTTGTTCAACAGACAATGTTCTGTGGGAAGTTTGCACTTTTCAGGCTGTGAAAACCAGTGGAAATTAATAATTGAAGCAAGGTTTCTGAGGTTAAGAGGGAAGGGGGAGGGAGAAAGGATCAAAAGTGATATAAGGGATAGTGATGGGGAACAAAAAGTAAGAACACAGCCATGAAGCCTAGTGAGTAGAGACTGATATAGGAATAAGGGAAAAACACTATATAGTATGGCAGTGAAGAGTCAGCGGATAAGATGCATAAGAGTCCTTTGAATAGTCCAAATGGAGGATAACCACCACACATCAATTTTTAATGGAGGGGTAATAAAGGAATAAAAGACAAGTGAAGCATTAGAAAAAGCAAACAACATGGACTGTTCTTTCCTGAGGGTAGAATGGCAAGGGAAAGTAAAAAATTTGGAGAATACACAGTATTAGGGGATGTGTATTGTATTGATAGATGTCACATTGACAAACGTTAGTGTAATAAACAGGGCCATAAATTTATTCATCAAAGTATATTTATTGTTTTCTTAAATCATTGTTCTTTTTTGTGCAATTAATACTTCATTTTTCCTCCCAGGTGCAGTCCTCATAGTTCTCCTACCACCATAGCACCCGTGATCCATTACCATAGTCCCTTGTGCTCTTCCCTCCCCTGTTTAGACCCCGTTCTCTCCCCATCCCCTGCTGTGTTCCTCAGGTCTATGGTCAGCTCAAAATTTTTGTCTTTTTTCCCTGGCCCTTTGTATGGTTTCCCTATCTTCCTTCTATAAGAGAATCCATCCAATATTTCTCTTTTTCCTTCCAACTTATTTTGCTTAACATAATCAACAGGGTCATAAATTTAGAAAAAACATAGACCAAATGGTAAATAAAAATAGAAATAGCTGAATGTTGTTCATATGGAGGTCTTTTGAAATTTATGATAGTTTAGAGTGTATGGAAATAAGCTAAGTTATTGAATGGTTGAAATGTAAGGAATTGGAGTCACATCTATTTCTGTGTATTTCTGGGTCAGTATAAGCAAAAAAAGACTGTGTGCATTTGTCTTTAATTTGGTTGTATGAAAATCTACCTTTCCCCCCTAATCCGGTGGTTTCATAAATATCAATTTAGTGGGATGTTGTTTTCTGCACTTTGTGTATTCTCCCAGAGGAAATGTTTAACATGAGGTTTTATTTAGAAAGGTAGTGAAAAGTCAGTGTGATATATTGTGGAAGTGAGTGGGAGAACTATCTCTAAATAAAAATTTTAAAGCAACATTTTCTTGGGCATATTTTATTATATAACCTGTCAGACAGCCTCAGTGTTGAATAGTCAGAATTTAAAGACCATTAACAGCTTTAAATGTTAATGTGCCTTGCACTTTTTTGGGCAACCAAATTATTAGTATTCAACTAGTGTTATTATTCTTTAACAGGAAAAGAAATATCTCTCATTTTCATCCTAATACTCAGTAGTGTTGTTAATTATGTCACTGATCTTGCTACAACTGCTGCACTTGACATCTAGTAAATCTTATTCTAAATTGGTTTGTAGTCGAATTTTGAAAAGGATCAATAGATTCATTTATGCTGACTCTCAGCCTCTTACTGAAACGTGCCTGTACATGCAAAGAATGAGATTACCAGATTTGAATCACAACCTCTTGACTGTCTCAGAAACAGCAGTATTTCTAGAATGCTGCATAACAAATGAAGAATTAGATCAGGAGTACTGGTCAACCTCAGCTCTCCCATCTGTGCCTAATCTGCAGCAACAAGTAGATGAGACGTTGATTCTCCCACCATTAGAAAACTCATTTATTTGAATTTCTCAGCCTCAGGAACAAACCCTTAAACACCACCATTATAAATGATAATGATAATAAAAATAATGATAAAATGCAGTGTCATGTTAATTACACAGTTATAATTTCAAATCAGAGAAATTATATTAGTAGGTTAACCTTTCAAATTTAACATGAAGAATTTGGGGGTAATGGATTACACAGAAATCCTTGATACCCATGTGGGTAACTGGGGAAGAGCATTTGGGAGAGTTATAACAGCAAGAGCAAAAGTCCCTAGGTTTTCACTTGTCTTGCATCTGGAAGGGGGCAAATTTAACAGTAGCAGAGTGAATACACATTGAAACCAGTTGATGATAAAGTTAGAGAGGAAATGGAACCAGATATTGTACAATCTCTAGAGAGTTTTAAGGATTGTGGACTTTATTTTCCAAGGGGAATAGAGAGCCAATATAGTAAAGGAGGAATGAAATCTGACATGATATTTACAAAAACATCAATGTAGTACCTACGGCATCACCAGAAGGTTAGTGTGTGAAGACAAAACAAACAAACAAAAAAATCCAAATCCTACTTTGGAAGCTACTGTAGTAGATTTACACAAAAAATAATGGTGGTCTACTGTAATAGCATTGGATGTGATAAGAAGAAATGACTAATTGAACATTGGGTAAGTGAGAAGAAGAAAAGTCAAAGATGAATCTAAAGATTTTAACTGAACAGTGCAAAGATGGAGTGATTACCAAGTGAGACAGGGAGACTGGAAAGGGTGTGATTTTTGTAGAATATCATAAATTCAGTTTTGAACATTTATATTTGAGATGTCTCTTAGACACCAAAGTGCAAATCAGATGAGATGCTGGAAATGATATAGAAGTCTGGAGCCCAGGAGGAAAGTCACAACTGAAGATAGAGATTTAGATTGGTTGACACATTGATGACATCTAAAATTATGATACAGGATGATCTCACCAAATGAAGAGAAGTAATTATAGTTAAGTAGTGAGGCTTGGAATGTTCTAACATTAAGATTTCAGAAGGATAAGGAAAAACTACAAAAGAGACAGAGAGACCACTGATGTAGGAAGGAAACTAAGGGTGACATCCTTGAGACTAAGTGAAGTGTACAAGAGCAACCAACAGATGCCACTGATTGGCCAAGTAAGCTGTAACTGAGAACTGAGACCATAAAAAATATGGACATCATAGATTACTCAACAAAGGGTGATTTCAAGATAATGATGGTGGGAAGGCAAATATCTGATTAGAATGGATTTAAAGTAACTATGGAGAGTATTAGAGGAACCCAGTATAGGTTTTGCTACAAAGGGAAGAAGAGAGTAGTAGATGGTGGGAAAAGTGGGGTCAAGAGAAGGCTTTTAAGATGGGAGAGTTAATAATTTATTTGTATTTTTATGCTGATGGAAATATCCAGAAGAGGAAGGGAAAATTGAGAATATAAGAGGCAGACTTATTTATATGATATCCATGAGCGGATGAGAGAAAATGGAATCTAGCATATAACTGAAGAATTGATTTTATGAAGGTGTATGTGCAGCAACTCTATGAAAACAGGAAAGATTATGGCAAGGGTACAGAAGCTGATAGACATGTAGATTAGATTAACAAAATCTGTGGAAGTACTCTGCTGATGACTTCAATTTTCTGAATAAAGCAGAAGGGTCATTAACTGAGAGTGGTAATGAAGCAAGAGTATTGATTTGATGATAGGGAAGAAAGTTATCTAAGAATGGGAGAGATAATGGGTCAAGAAATGTAATTGGTGGGAGGCATTACATTTATGGTTATGAATTTGAAATAAAAGCTCTAATATGATTGTTTTTCCATAGCCATTTTCAGTTTGAAAGCATTAAGAAACAAGTTTTTAAAGCATAATTCTGATCACTGATTCTGAACTACTTTCTTAAAATCTTTTAATGGTTTTCCCACATACTTAGAATAAAATCCAAATTTCTTACTATCACATGTAAATTTGATATTACATCTGCCCTTATATGCAGTATGCTAGCCTCATTGGCCTTTTCCTGAAATACTGCATTCCCATATTTTAACCTTATCAGACTTTTAATACCATGTCAATTCCCAGGGCAATTTTCAATGAAACAGTAGTTTCTTCCCACTCATCATTTTATCTCTATATTGTTTTATTTTCTTCATACACATCACATTTGAAATGAACTTACTTTTTTTTTAAGACTTTAAATCCACTGTCTCTAGTTCAAATATTAATAATGAGAGAATGTGTTAGATTTATAGTGTTGTTTGCTGAATCCCTAATAACCTTTATCTAGAGTTACAGCTACTGAATAAGTTCTGGTTGAATAAATGATAGAACATGGTAAGATGTTTGGATAAAGGATAAAGAAATATATGGATGTAACGAAAAAGGTATTTCCATATTATTTCCAGAACAGAAAACATAAAAATGATCTTTCACAAAGGAATGAATTGGATATTTATCTCAAACTATACATGAAAACTAACAAGATATGTTAAAGACAAAAATATGAGACCTGAAACCATTAAACTAGAAGAAAACATAAGGTAAAAATTTTCAATATTGTTTTTGGTAATTTGGGAGTGGGGAGGTATGACACCAAAAGCACAGGCAATAAAAGCAAAAATATCAAGTAGGACTACATGAAACTAAACTTATCTGGACAGCAAAGGAAACAGTTAAGACAGAAGCCAACAGAATGGAGAAAATACCTGAAAACTATATATATTACATGGACCAATATCCAAAGTTTATAAGGAACTCATAGCTCAAACACAAATAAATAACTCAATTAAAATATAGGAGATAGATCTGAATCCTAAATAGATTTTTTTTCCAAAGAAGACATGCAAATGCCCAGCAAGTATATGAAAAGATACTTAACATCACTAATTATAAGGGAAAATCAAATCAAAACCACAATGAGATATCGCCTCATGCTTGGAAGAATGGTAGAAAGAGGGGGAGTTTGGGGGGGAGAGAGAGATGTGTGTGTGAGAGAGAGAGAGAGAACCACTAACAACTATTGGAGAGGATGTGGAGGAAAAGGAACCCTTTTCTACTGTAATTGGAATCGAAATATGTACAGTCTTTATGGAAGACTGTATGAAGATTCCTCAAAAAATTCAAAATAGAACTACCACATGATTAAACAATCTCACTTTTGAGTATATATCCAGAGGAAATGAAATCAGTATTTTGAAGAGATATTTGCACACCCATGTTTGCTGTAACCAATATTCACAGTAGCCAAGCTATGTGAACATCCTAGTATTCATCAATGAATGAAAGGATAAAGAAAGTGTGAGATATGTGTGCATATATACATAGGTATATATTTACATGTGTCATGCAATATGCATATTTAATGGAATATTATTCAGCAATAAAGGGAATACTGCCAATGTGATAACAAGGATGTGGGATATTATGGTAAGTGAAATAAGCCAGATATAGAAAGATGAAATTACAATGTTTACTCAGGGCAGTAGTGATAATACCTTTCTTACTCAAAATTAATATATTTCAAGGTTCATTTGGAGATTTACTCCTCTTTGTTCACTTACTGAAATATTTAATAATGTCATATTATGTGCATGCCATTATGCTACGTATAGGGGATAGAGCAGAGACAATAATTTGTCCCTTCCATTCCAAAGTGCAGAAACAATCTTAAATGTTTAATTTAAATTATCTTCTTCCAGCTGTCTGATTTGATTTTAGTGTTTTGTTAGTTGTGTGCCTGGGGAAAGCAAATATTTGCAAAAGGAGGACGTAATTTGAAAAGTAAATCTTTCTCCCCAAATCTGAAAGTGAATTCCAAACAGTAAAGGGCACTTGTGGTTTTTCTAAGGATACCTAAATATTCTTCATTGTCCTTAAAAAAGGTTGACAATCTGTATGAGTGTGTTTTTGTGTGTGCATGTGAGCACATATGCTTATTCCATCTGTGTGCATTTGTATGTACATTTCATATATATAATTTTAATATAAGCCCAACTGTTCAGGGATGAGTCAGTAAATAAGCTTAACCAAATTGAGCGCTTTTCCATCTTGGCTTCTCTTTGTAGCTGTGGGATACATCACAATCTGCTTCCAGGCTTGCAGTGGGAAAGAAAATGCTTTTTGCAAGGTTCTTTTCCATTGAACCAAGTAGAGATGATTCACTCACTTGGAACTGATGACCTCTAGGGTTTGCGACTGATAGAAAATCCCTATAAAGCTCCTTATGAATCTCTACAAAAGTCTTGTCTTGGGACCCTTGGATGAGGGAATTACTTAATAGATTCCCAGATGTGACCTTTCAAAAAATTATTATTCACCATAGAAATACTCATCAAATTTTGCTAACTTTTCTTATGTATCCATTAAGTTCCAGGTACTATATTAGATATTGTATACTTTTTAGTCACTTAGTGTTCACAACATCTACTTGAGGTGGGTATTAACATTGTGTCCAGTTGAGATGAAACTACTGAGGTTTGAGAGGTGTTATTTTGGTTTAGTTGGTGCAACCAGTACATGGAGGAACCAGAACTAGAGCAAAGATTTGATGGGACTAGAATTTTTAACTTTGGTGAATAAGGTTATCTATAGTCTCTCCATTTATTCTCAACTCTTTATGTTTTATCTTTCTGTTCTCCCTGTTTTCTTTTTATTACAGTCATTTACTTGAAATTTCTGGACTGATTATGGGAACTGCTAGGTCAGAGGCATGACTAAGTGACAGCTCTAAATATGATACATAAGCTTCATTTTAAGTTACTACTGTTGAGAATGATATTTTTCAAAACTTGCTACCTTGATTTAAGAATATATCATTCCGGGCCTCCCCTGGTGGCGCAGTGGTTGAGCGCTGGGCTGCGGGATGGTTCGCTCCCTGGCCACCCGCAAAAAAAAAAAAAAAAAAAAAAAGAATATATCTTTCTAATACGAATCAAATATAATCAACAGATATTAATCATTCATATTTCAAATGGTTTGCCTTCAAGATGCCCTTGAACATGGTAATCTGGAAAGAGCACTGGAATAAGAGTCAGGAGTCTGGGATTGACATACATTTCAACTAACAACAAACGAAGTTTTCTTTGAAACCTGATTCTCAAATATTGTTAGGTAACTTCCATTTCCAACTTAAAACTGGAAGCTCTTTTTTTTATGACTGTTTAGTTCATTTAGATCTTCTCAGAGAAGCCAGTGACTTCATATACAGAGTGTAATAATAATAAAACTAGACCATGCATGAAAATGATTCAGGTTTTTAAAAGAAAGATCAAAATGATAGATTTCATGTTGTTAACTAAATTCATCCATTGGTTTTGGCTTCAGTCATTAGAGTTTTCAAATTGGGTAAGAAGTGAAAAAATTAGTGGTAGTGGAGGTGATGCTACTTGTTAATTCCAAAGATCATTCAGTTTCTGTGATCTGAGATGGAAATTGTTCAGCCACCAAAATTGCAGTAAATGAATGGAGAAAACTCTGGGCCAAACTGCTGTCAGGGCGTCTGCATGTCTTTCTGGAGTTGGTAGTAGAAGAGCATACTGATAGAAGAATATCATTTGGTTTTCATGCACTCTTCCTTTTTAATTAAATGGAACATGAGGGCTGGAGGATGTGTGTGGGATATGGAAATGCGTAGGAGAGGAAATAATTCATATGCCAGAACCCAGAATAGGAAATATATTCAAATCCTACACTTTAGAAAGATAAAAATATATTAATACATAAATACTGCTTCTATTCTCAATACTATCATTTTAATTCATTTTTGTATAAATAGAAGAGGAAACTATTTCTGTAATCTTAGATCAGAATGTCATATGACTTAGTGTGATGAATATATTCTGAAATAACAATGAATGACTGGATGAAGTTTCAGTAGGACACACTGTGCTCAAATTTTGTGCTAAATATTGTGAACTAAAGCTGGGAACAAAAGGCTTAAAACTCAATAATACAGGCAATGAGGCAAACTATCCCTCTACTTAAGTGCTACTCAAAATTAGAAGTTAGATATCCTATTGCTCCCTGAAGAGAAAATATTTCTAATGACTTTTATGAGATTTATGAAGAAACAGGTATTTTTAGTGATTTTTAAAATCTTTTTAAAATTAATATACACACCTTCTTTGTAAAGTACATGCACCTAAATAGTTTAACAGCAAATGTGATGTGCCCTTTAACTCTTCTCAATAAAGAGTATTTGCTAGAGCAAAACAAATCTTTTCCCTGAACTCTAACAGAAAAAATTTGTCTATGTTTCTTATGAGTTATGTTGACATCTATTCTTATAGGCTAGAAACATAACTTTCTTTTTTATATCACTGGATAAAACATGCAAAGTATTTGAATAAACAGTTGACAGAAAAAAAAACAAAACAGATTTCTATTTTATTTGTCACTGCAGTTGTAAAGCTAAGCAAAGATTATATGCTTTTAAATTCAAAAATTTAAAATTTCCTTTTTAAAAGTAAGAAACTTAGGCCTCCCCTGTGGCACAGCAGGTTGAGTGCAGCGCTATGAAGCTGTCTGCAGCCTCTGTAGCACTGGTTTAATTCCTGGCTGGCCAGGGAGATACCCACATGACACGGCAGACCTCTCCTTTCTTGCCCGCTGCTTCCCTCAGCAGTGTACTTCACATCATCTGCCTGTTCTGTTCCCTGCTCTGCCTCTGGTGAATCCTCTCACCCTCTCACACCTCTAGCCTATACCCCAGTTCTTGTATAAAAATAAATAAATCTTTAAAAAAAGAGTAAGAAACTTGTTCTATAGTACTCAGGAGTCAGAGTGAGTTAAAAGATCCCTCCAGCATAAAATAATGTTTTTATGAACAAGCAAAAACAAACTGGTATTTATTTGCTCTAATTTTAAATGCTACTTTATAAGCCTCTCTTGTAACATAATTTCCTTTAAGTTACTGCC
The DNA here is from genome assembly GCF_964194135.1 of Talpa europaea. Classification (NCBI taxonomy): domain Eukaryota; kingdom Metazoa; phylum Chordata; class Mammalia; order Eulipotyphla; family Talpidae; genus Talpa; species Talpa europaea. The sequence continues at coordinate 58,142,808 of NC_140080.1, read as the reverse complement.
TAAATGTTCTCTCAATTAATTTAAGTGCATCTATGTTTAAATTTGTGTGTCAACTAAGGTGAAAGTCACAGACTTGAATTATATAAAGGTGCTACAATTTATGTTCATATTTGCAATAATAATTCCTACAAGCTCTCTCTCTTTTTCAACTTTGATTCTCTCATCCACTTTCCTCCTGTGTTATTTCTCTCTTCCAATTCTTTTTCCTGTCTCTCATGATTATTTTTTATTTTTTCTATTTTTTATCTTTGAATTTTGTGCTTTCAATTCACTTTTTCTCATTCTTTATTACTCCCAACATATCATCTGTTCATAGTTTTTCTTATTTTAAAATACCCCCTTATTTTGTTTTACATTTTATTTCATTTCCTGTTTACTCTCATGAGTTTTTCCTCAATTTGTTTTTTCACTTTTCCACTTTCCTTGTTCACAACCTTCTTTCTGATCTGAATAATTGGAGGATGAACAATCACAATACTGAAAAGAGCTGTCAGCTGTTGTGTAACTGAGGTTTACTAATGTCAACATATCTTTTCCCAAAGTATAACATTTCACTAGTCCAACATAACTTGCCCCATTCTGTCCATTTACCCCTCTCTATTGAAAGAGGAACAGCTTCCCCTCTCCCTGTGTATTAAGCACTTTGAATTTAGTAATAAACTCATTAAAACAAATATGGGAATACTAAGTGGACTGGACTTACTCCCCATTTAAAATAAAAGGTTTTTACCACGCAATTTTATGTAAAAATGAAACCCATTCAGATGCCAATGTTCTCTGCTGGAGGAGGTGAAAAAAACAGGTTAGAAAATATCATGTGTAGTGCCAGCAAGGCACAGAACAGGTTTTCTGTGATCCAAGCAGATGAGAAAAGAAGTTCTGGAGCCCTCAATGAATTTTTCAGGCTTTTAATGATCTTTCTACACCATTTGTAGTGAGGCAACCAGATACAAGGCAAGCAGGGAGGCCTGGGGGCCAGGAGGCTGGCAGGTATCCTAGCCTGGGTGAATCTTCACTCCTGGGCTCTTTGGTCTTCTCTCGTGGTCTCTTTGCTGGTCTCTACTGCACTCTGCCCCACTGTCCTCTGCAGCTTTGTCCTCTTTTCTTTGCCCCCTACTCTCTGTGTCCCTGCCCCTATATGCTCAGTCTCTGGACACAGCACACCCACTCACGCACGCCCACATCACACTCCAGGTGCTGCCATGAGGCAAGCATGTAAACCCACAGGCGTCAATCATCGATGCTAATGTTGGGAGGGCAGAAAAAACCTGATCATTTCCAGTTACCCTACACCATATATATGCAAAAATAAGAAGAAAAGGAACTTGACTGTCTTGCTCTGAGTTTGCAATGAAAATAAACCAACAAAGCAGAAAAAAGAAAAAAAAAACTTTTCTAAGAATTTGTATTAAAAAGCTTGTGCTCGCATAGATTGACATCCAAATTTGTACTATTTGGGTGACCCAGAAAATCTCAATCTGAGTCACCTTAAAGTGGTTTCTGATTGACAATACTTTTGGCTAACTGGCTGTAGCAAAATAAATTATCTCTCAGAGACACCAAAAAAACCATCCACATATAAATCCAACATGAACTTTACATTATAATCTAAAACAACAAGACACAAACGACCATGAACAGCAGTCAGCAGAAATAAAAAGGGCAGAATTATTTCCCAAAGGGTACCAGATACATGAATTATTGAATAAAGACAAAATAAATGTGCTTAATATGTTTAAAGATATAAAAGAAGATCCAAAAACATAAGCATAAAATAAATTATTTTTAACAAAGATTTAAAAAAAACTTGTTTCTAAATATAAGCAATATAAGATTGTTATAAATGCTCAAAAATTTTACACAGTAGAATAGGTAACATTTAAAATACTGCATAAATTTAATATTTACATAAAATATAATGTAGAGAGATAAAGGAATGAATTATATGAGGGGCTAGGAAACAGATATTAGAACAAGAAGAACTAGATATGTCTATTGGTATTTTAGAGAAAGATAATTTAAAAATAAGAAAGAAGGGCTATTTACAGAACTATTAACAGAGGTTTTTTTTTTGTACTGATGAAATACACAAATCTTCAGATTCAATAATCCTAATAAAACCCAAGCAGAAAAAGGAAATGAAATGAAATTTTAAACATATGATAAGGAAACTTTGGAAACTTAAATCAAAAAGACTTCAAACAGCCAAGTGGACAGTGACAACAGGAAAGAGCCCACACTTCTGGACAACAGTAGTAGCATGAAGAATAGAGGAATACTTGTTTCCATATAACTGTTCATAGTAGTTACTGATTATTCTTTTGATTTCTGCTGTGTCCGTTGTGATTTCTCCTCTTTCATTGATGATCCTGTTTATTTGTGCTTTCTCCCTTTTTTCCTTTGTGAGCCTGGCTAGGGGTTTGTCTATTTTATTGATTTTTTCAAAGAACCAGCTCTTGGTTTCATTGATCTTTTGGATTGTTTTTTTAGTTTCAATTTCATTTATTTCTGCTTTGGTTTTTATTATTTCTTTTCTTCTACTGGTTTTGGGGTTTTTTTGTTGTTCTTTTTCTAGATCTTTGAGCTTCGAGATTAGGTTGTTTCTTTGCGTTCTTTCTTGTTTCTTGATGGGAGCTTCTATTGCTATATATTTTCCTCTTATTACTGCTTTTGCTGCATCCCATACATTTAGGATATTGGTGTCCTCCTTGTCGTTCAATTCAAAAAATTTTTTAATTTCTTCTTTGATCTCCTCATTAGTCCAATGGTCTTCCAGTAGTGTGGTTTTTAATCTCCATGAGGTAGGAAAGTTCCTTGCCTTCTTTTTATGGTTTATTTCTAGTTTGATGCCTTCATGGTCAGAAAAGATGGTTGATATGATTTCAATCTTGGTGTATCTGTTGATGTTTGTCTTGTGCCCCAGTATGTGATCGATCCTGGAGAATGATCTGTGTGCGCTTGAGAAAAATGTGTACTCCGTTTTTTGGGGGTTTAGTGTTCTATAGATGTCTGTTAAGCCCAATTGCTCTAGGTCCTTATTTAGAGCTTTGGTTTCTTTACTTATTTTTTGTCTTGTTGATCTATCCATTGTTGATAGTGGTGTGTTTTTAGTCTCCCACTACGTATGTGTTTTCTCTGATGTCTGTTTTCAGAGAGGACAACAGTTGTCTGATATATTTTGGTGCTCCTTCGTTTGGTGAGTATATGTTAATGAGTGTTATTTCTTCTTAAAGTATTGTCCCCTTGATCATAATGTAGTGACCATTGGGGTCTCTTTTTATCTTTTTGAGTTTGAAATCTGTTTTATCTGATATAAGTATAGCTGTTCCTGCTTTCTTTTTTGGTCCATTTGCTTGTAGGATTGTTTTCCATCCTTTAACTTTAAGCCTATTTTTATCTTTTGTAGCTAAATGTGTTTCCTGGAGACAGCAAAAGGTTGGGTTTTGTTTCTTAATCCAGGCTGCAACTCTGTGTCTTTTTATTGAAGAGTTTAGTCCATTTACATTTAGAGTTAATATTGATATGTTAACATCTGTATTTGCCATTGTGTTTGTCTTTCCTTTGATTTTATTTATTTATTCTTTGGTGGGAGTGCAAACTGGTCCAACCACTGTGGAAAGCTGTGTGGAGATTTCTGGACCTACTAAACATAGAGCTTCCATATGATCCAGCAATTCCACTCCTAGGTATTTACCCAAAGGACACAGAAACATCAATTCCAAAGAACACCTGCACCCCTATGTTTATAGCAGCACTGTTTACAATAGCTAAGCTTTGGAAACAACCCAAATGCCCAAAAATAGATGACTGGATCAAGAAGATGTGGTACATATATACCATGGAATATTACTCAGCATTCAAAAAAGATAAACACATGCAATTTGCAGCAACATGGATGGCGCTGGAAGGGATCATGCTCAGCGAAATAAGCCAAAAAGAAAAAGAAAAATACCGGATGGTCTCACTCATAGCAGGAATCTAGAAAACTTAAATAAGGGACCAGGAAAATGAATATAAGAAAGTGAAAATCAAAATCAACAAAAAACTATGAACCTGAGACACTTTTAGGGGGGCGGGGGCGGGAGGGGAGGGATTGGGGTCAGAATGGGGGGGGCTGCAATTGTATGGGGAATATAACAATAAAATTTATAAAAAAAAAATAGAGGAATATCTTCAAAGTCTTGAGAAAATATAACCACTAACCTAGAATTGTTACCCAGCTAAGCTGTAATTCAAGAAGAGACTAGAGATTAATCTAAATCATTGGTTAAGTAAATATGTATGTTTAAAATTTAAAGGCAAGTAAATAAAAAATGAAAAAAGAGAAGGGAAAACCTGTAGAGGGGAAGAGTTAAATATCTAATTCAAGAGAAAATCTACATAATATCAAATGAGTATGAAGATATCAGCAACAAAAAGGCTTCTAGGGCCTCCCCTGTGGCGCAGCAGGTTGAGCACAGCGCTGTGAAGCTGTCTGCAGACTCTGAGGCACCTGTTCGATTCCTCTCTGGCCCGGGGAGATTCCCACATGGCGCCACAGATCTCTCCTGTCTCGCCTGCTGCTCCCCTCAGCAGTGTATTTCAGTCCTTCTGCCTCTATGTTTCCTGCTCTGTCTCTGGTGGATTCTCTCACCCTCCTGCTTCTAGCCTGTACCCCAGTACTTGTATAAATAAATAAATCTTTAAAAAAAGAAAAAAAAAGGCTTCTATGTTGCTAGAAGGAGTATAAGTGTGTCCATCTTTAGAGGACAATATACTGCTTATAAAAGATGAGGATATTTACCATTAGAATAATCATAAAAGCATTTTTATATGACAGGAAAAAATTATAAATGACAATTTCCACCAACAGGGTAATGGATAAATTGTGATGTTTTAATACAATGAAAAATTATAATATGGTAAAAAAAATTAAAAGTTGATGTATACAGCAATATATTTTAATTTCAAGACATCTTTTTGTACAAAAATAAAACTGATGAAAAAGCAATGCCATCTGATACCATTTATTTAAATATAAATGTCATTATCTACCTATCACTTATGTCTATTATCTCTCTGGGAAAAGTAACACAAACATTTTGCTATATGCATATTTCTTATTTATTTTTAAGTCATAGTACCATCTAAAGAATGGTGGGGAGGCATGAGAAGGTCAAGAACAGGAAGGACAAGCAGAAGGAGGAAAATATTGATTTTGTTCAAAAAAAGCTCAATTCTTGGGTATAAATTTAAAATGCGTATGTCTAAAAAGGCAGCCATGCTAGGTAAAGTAGCCATCTCTATTACTGAAAACTTGCACTTAATTATACATATAAATCTGCACGTCTGGGCCTCCCCGGTGGCAAAGCGGGTTGAGCGCAGCACTGTGAAGCTGTCCGCAGCCTCTGCAATGCAGGTTTGATTCCTGGACAGCCAGGGAGATACCTACATGGCGTGGCAGACATCTCCTGCCTCACCCATTGCTCCCCTTTAGCAGTATCTTTGGTCTGTCTGCCTGTTCTACTCCCCACTCTGTCTCTGGTGAATCCTCTCACCCTCCTACATCTCTGGCCTGTACCCCAGTTCTTGTATAAATAAAAAAATAAATCTTTAAAAAAATCTGCATGTCTGATTGGTAGCTTGTTTGATAATGAAGGAAACAGTGTAAAAATCAAAACCTTTTGAAATCACATGAAAAACTGTGGCTTGTAAAGGCAAATGAAGTGAACATTGAACATCAAACACAAGCCAGCAGGAAAGAATATAGAAGTACCCTGGCCTTTCCAGATTGTCACAAGATACTCTCTTAAAAAAAAAAAAATGGCAGATTAAAAAGCAAATAGAACTACTTTTTGTTGCATGTGACATTTTGTTACTGGAGATAACTTCAAAAGCAGTGGAATAATTGGAGAAAGCAAATAAAAATATATACTGTTTTGTAGGTTCCAAATACATTGCTAACTTTAATAACATTGCATTTATTTTTCATTTTTGAAATTGTGATTTTTTTGTAGTTAATTTGATTGTAGAGTGTTAACAAGTTGCTAAATAAAAATGTTTTTCAAAAAACTAATATGCTTAAAAGAGTAGAGAGAAATTTAAACTATTATAGGATTGTCAATACCTTATTACGACTGCCATCCCAAAATAGGCATTATCAGAAAGAGTTCTTACAAAATAATCCAAAATTCCATGCTATGTAACAAATTCCTTCAATTTCTTTTCCTAAACTTCTCTGTAATGTTTTTTCTGCTTCCAACCTCTTCTCTCTCATTTCTCATTAATTCACTTATGTAGTTAGCAATTCATCACACATTAATGGAATGCATTAGCAGTCAGAATTCAGTTAGTAAACAGAAACTACTGTAGATATTTTGATGATATATAGTTTAGCAGCACAAAAATTTGTTAGAAGTACTGAAGGAACACCTGGAAAGGATATGGTATTATTGAAAAATCAGGAACAGAAATGAAGCTGGTGCTATGCCCACTGGAGTCTGTTTTCACATGCCTGCTGTTGCTGCACTGCTGAGAAGGAGCCTGTGGCTGAATCCTGTATACCATTAGCTCAGGCTTTTCTTTTCCTATAAGGCTGCATGCCTGGTGCTTCCACACTAGACTACTGCTAATGTTGAAAAATGACTTTCAGCTTCCATCTCCCTTCTAATCTCATGAAAACGCCTTATTGGCAGACCTTACATTGGAACTTTGTTGACAATAGAGCATTCAGTTTTCTAGCACATAAAATATAGGGGAAAGATTAGAAGGGCAGGGATGCTGTGAAGTGCTAACAGGCAATATCTCACACAATTCAGACTTTGTTACTTAACATTGTAAAATCCAGAAAGAACAAAATTAAAAGCCATTGAGTAAAATAGTAATTAGTAAGAATACTAGCTTTTAATATCATTCATATCCATCTTCTATATTCCATTGCCTGGTTTCAGGCTATCACCAGTTTATTTTTGCCTGATTTAAATATCTATGTTTGCTTACTGCGCTTGCAGAGTTGAGAATAGTTTTTCTTCAACTCTTACCCACAGAAAGTCATAAGGTAGTGGGAGGGAGATTTCAAGACAGAATAGTTAGAAAGATCTAATCAGCAGGGTGAACTGGAGAACTCCAGAGAGAAAAAACTAAGAACCTGACAGACAAGAACTTAGGCAGAGAAAATACATCAGAGCCAAGTTTTGAATACACAGCATTCATTTTCTGAACAGAGACAGTTGTCAAGGTGATTGGCTAGCTACTGAATTTACAAGGCAGAGACCTAAGATTGAGCAAAAGGGTCAGTAGCTTAGCCAAGGAATATTAGGGCCAGCTGGATGCTAACAGTCACAAACAATTTGGGATAATTCAAAGTGCAAGAGTCAGAATGGATTGGGGGTATGAAGCAAATATCTTAGATACCCTCTCAGCCCGCTCTGTTAAAAGCCTGAATGAGAATTAACTCGTGGAAACTTCAGAGTGAGAGTTTTCTGCTCACTCTGAGGAATTCCTTATAGTCACCAGAATTTGTAGTCAAAAATTATTAGTGAATTTCCAATGACCCAAATGACACAGGATTTCATGAGTGCCTGCAAATTAATAGGGGCTATTATTTCTGCATCAAATGGATGAGTGTTATAAAATCATTTACAACTCTCAAATATTATAAATTTTAATCTTACCTCTCAATTTGAAAGTTATTTTGTTGCAACCAGACAATGTGACATTCTTTCATACTCCACTCCTACAGAGCAAAGTTGCAGACCTTCTCCTAGTATTGTGTTGTTTATCACCTAAGAAGTGTTTTCACCTTTGTCCCATTAGTATTCAACAATGTTATTTTGTTTGCCTTCCCCCACCCTCTTCTGACTGAATTGAGCAGCTACTTAATTCAGTTAATTCAGAGTTTTGGTTTGACTGGCTCTTTCAGTTGAACAGGAAAGATGAGGAAGGCCTGGGGATCAACATCCAAATCATGGGATTCAGCTTTGGCAATCACAGATTCCTAAAACCAACTGATCCTCCACGTAGAGACCAAAGCCAAGTAGCAATGACACAATATCTAACTCAGGAAGTTTCTAGCTGAGAAGACTTCTAGCTGAGCTTCTTAGATTTGTTGTCAAATGCAGCATTTGGAAGTGGTAAATCATTGCAGGAGTCTATATGCTTGGCAACCACATTTGAGCTGAGTTGCTGGCTATACAAGCTGTGGCTTCATAGTTTCATACAGTTCTGATGGGGGACATGTGAGGCATCAGTGACTGATCATTTTGGGAAAACCTGACAGAAAACAGAAATTTTCCTTATTTTCTGTTGCTATAATGAAGTGAGTGGAAGCTGAATGAAATAAAGTTGTCTCATTTATTATACAGATGACTCACATACTTTCTGACTCACGCCAGTAAAATCACCCAGCCACGAGCAGAATTATGCCAGGGCTTAAGAAAAATTGTGCTCTGTGGGCCCACCCCCAACCCCTTCCTGAGTACTGGGATGTCACGATGCTGTTCAGAGCTGTCCTTCTGCTTGGGGCTGGGGCAGTAACTCATTTAGTTACAGGATGACTTTTCTGGCTATAGATATACCTTCTGGAAAAGGATGCTGTTATTCAACACAATCCATGACATCATTAACAGCTACTGCATATAAGGAACATAGTACAGCATTGTCATTCTTTCTATTTAAATGCTTCTGTTCTTTTATCCATCAGGTAAAACAAAGATGCAGTGGAAACCTGTACTTTCAGAACAGATGCCTCCATAATTGTGCTGTTAAAAAGTCTGTGCTGTCAAGCTCTGCATTTCGTCTCCTTTCCATCTGTTTTTTGTCTGGTTATGTTTGAGCAGCAGCCATCATCACCCCCCAGCCTGCTTTCCAAACTTGGTGTGATGGGGTATTGCCGAGAGTTTGAATAAAAAGCAGAACGTAATTGTGTGATGTCATTGTAATGCTGTATCTAGTTAAATACTGAGAATTTGGCATTTTAGTCAGGAATAAAATTCATTTGGGTTATCTTTCTGGAATATGTACAGGTGAACTCTCTGCATGCACACTAAAATCCTAAATTAATTCTGCATTAGTGTTTAATGTTATAAGTTGGACTTTCTGTATTTGGTTTTGCCTATTGAGATTTTTAAAAAGTAAAATTTTCCACTTCTCAAGAGCAGGTTTTCACTTTTTCAACTGGATTTTAGTAAAATTTTCTATGGAAATACAATAAAACTTTGCACTTCAAATGCTTTTACTTATTCTTATCTGTCTAACTTCTATTTGAGTGCTGAGATCTAGGCAGACAATGAAACAACCCATTTGAGATTCTGGGAAAAAAAACTGACCCTGTAATTCTTCACCAGAATAGCAGTCTTCCTCTATTCTGGTATTCTATAAGTAGTGAATTCTGTGAATCATTTTATTTTCACATGTGATATTCATGGATATTTATTCTTGTGAAATGGTTATTTATTAAGACTGTTATTTCAGCCCTTTCTTGTGGATTTTACATTGTCCTCTTGAAAAATTGAAGCCATCTCTGTATAACTGTTTACATTTATCAAAACCTTCCTTTCCCCCCATAAATTGACCTTGCTTTTCTCTCTCATGCATTTTACCTTCACTGGTAGGGACCTGGCACACGAATGGATTCCAAAAGGAAAAGGATAACAGTATAAATTAATATTGCAATTTATATTAATATTGATTTTCTTGCAATCTCAAATTGTGTGAAGGATAGTTTTTTATGTAAATTGTGCTAAAATTTCTTGAGGAAGTTCTAAAATAAACTGATAAATATGAATTAGTCAATAGAGTAAATTAGATATGACTACTTGCTGACAAATCTTTTAGACAAATAAATTGTAATAGCTAAAGCTGCAAAAATATGTTTAATTAGACTTGATTCTCTAAGTTTTTCCCATGGAATCAGATTTCACTAAAACAAACTCAGGAAATGCCAGATAATATAGTTTCATACTGAGAAATTTACAATGAATATTTGCATGAAAGAACCTCAGGAAGGTAGGACAATCAAAAAACATTTTTCATTGTTTTTGACTTTATTCAATACAACCCCCCTCCTGCGTCCTTGCCATGTCTGTTAACAATCTGATGAATTGGTATCCATTAAAAATCGGAACAAAAATTTTCTTCCAGTATATAGTATGGAATCATTTCTAAATATCATTACTAAAATTCAAAATATGGGTTTTTTATAATTTTAAAATTTGTTTGTTTTTAATTGAAGAAATATTTAGATATCCCCATTGGGCATTGCCAGAGTAATACACCCACCACCAAGTCACCATATTCCACCTCCATCATCATTGTGCTTCCTTCCCACACCCCTCTGCTAGCCCCTTCCTGCCTCAGTGTTTCAGTTCTGGATTCAGTTTTCAAGGGTTTGTCTTTAACCTTGTCTTGATCTTACTTTTAGTTTAGGTTCTTTATGTTCCATATATTAGTGACACCATCCAGTAATTTATCTTTAGCCCTCTGACTTCACTTATCATTATTCCTTCTAGCTCCATCCATACCCTCACAAATGGCATGAGTTTATCTTTTCTGATTACTGAGTAATAATTTCATTGTGTATATATGTTCAGTCAGCATCTGTTTTGGGGCACTTAGATTGTTCCCATAATTTAGCTGTAGTAAGAAGCCTGGCAATAAACATGAGAGTGCAAGTTTTCATTTGAATTAGTGTTTTTGAATACTTGGGGTAGCTACTTAGTAGTAGAATTACCGGGGAGAATGGCAGATCCATTTTTAATGTTTTAAGATACCTCCATACTTTTTTTCTTAGGGGCTAGACCGGTTTGCATTCCCACCAGCGGTGCAGGAGAGTTTCCTTTCCTTCACATCCTCGCCAGTTCATGTTGCTTCTGGTCTTTTCAATGGGACCATTCTCGTAGGTTTGAGATGGGCTCTCATTGTAGTATGAATTTCCTTTTCCCTAATGAAAAGTGATGGTGGACATTTTATCATGTGCCTGTTTGCACTTTGGAAAAGTGTCTGTTTAGTTCTTCTTCCCATTTTTTGGATGGGGTTATTTGCTTTGTAGAGTTTCAAGGGTTCTTTGTATATCTTTGATATTGGGTTTTTTTTTTTTTTCACATATATGATGTGCAAATATTTTTTCCTATTCAGTAGGGTGTCTTTTCATTTTAATTGGCTTCCATGTTTTTGAAGTTGGGTTCTGGAGATTTTTTTCTCTCTGTGTAGTACTATTCCCTTGAGTATTACTGTTGCCATGTGCTCCGGGTGTCCTTCTTCCCATTAGCTTTTGGACCCAGTTGCTGTGTGTGGGACTTCCTCTGGGCATGGCTTCTCCTGCCCCACTGTTTAGAAGTCTCACTTATTTGGTCAAGAGGCTGGCTGGGTCTCATTTGAGGTCCAAACCCTCTGGCTGCTCTGGCTCCTACCCCTTTGTGGGTCTGGAGTCTCTCTGATCTTACTTGGTGCTGGCACGATCTCATGGGAGGTCACCAGGCCTCTGAGGGCTTTGGCACTTTCACCAGTGTGGGTCCAGAGTCTTCGGTCTGGGTGGGCACTTCTGGGGTTTTGTAGGAGGTCACAAGCCTCTGGCAGCTCTTGTTTCTCCTCCAATGTGGGTCCAGGCTCTCACCAGTGTGGATGAGTGCTGGCAGGTTCCCATGAGAGGGCCCTAGGCCTCAGGTCCATCTCAAAATATGAAAAGTTTGGGGAAACATAATTGCATTTTCTATGTTAGATGACATTGTTTATTTGAACAAATAGTTGCTGCCATTGAAATGAATCTAAGAAATGACTTTGAGTTTACTTTTAAGATAAACAATTTATCTTATTTTTGTATACTTACATACAACACACTGGTATTTGACAAAGTTCAATTTTTGTTGAGTTACTGACAGTGAAGAAAAATATATCTGAAGACTTTATCTATTGAGATTTCTTAAAAAGTAAAATGTTCCACTTATGCATAGGATTTCACTATATACTAGAAAACTAACTCAAATATTAGAAAGAAAATTAAAAGTCTGTTGTAATCCATCCCAAAAGGTGCATTCTTCTAAAATAAGCTGTTTTATGAAATAATTTTAGTAACCAGTGGCGTCTCATTGTGGATGGAGACATTCAATTAATAATTTTCTAGCTAATGAAAAAATTTTGAACTATTGAATAGCTATTACAGTTGTAGCATAAAAGACAATTTTTTTTTCAAAAAATGACTATTTTCTAAGTGATAATAGGAAACATTATTCATTAAATTCATGGCATTTTCTCCCTGCAAATCACAGATCTACTGAAATTTATATCTTTTAATGCAAGTCACAGATTTACTGCAATTTATATCATTCCAGTGAAAATAAATATGTAATTTTTTCTAGTGGAGTTATTGTTGATTTGCTTTTGTTTTGAAACTACTGGAAATATCAGGTAATTGTTGTATAATGTTGAGTATGTGGTCTGACAAAACAGGAGAGTGAAGTGACAATAGCCAATGGACTGGTAATTTGATGTCAATAATGATTTATTTTATGTTAATCCAGGACTAATTATTCCAATTCTATCTGTGTTTTCCTTTTGATGTTTCAAAGCCTTTTGCCTATTTTGTTATGTTTTAACTTCAGGTAAATCAAACCACATCAAAACAAGCATGAAGAAGAGCTCTGAGTAGACTAGAGGGTAGTGGAATTGAAGCTGTGTAGAATTATGGTCTACCAACACTCTCATTAGATTTGTAGGTCTGGGGTATACATATATCTTAAATTAACCTGGTGGATTGGAGCCCTGGTCCTGACATACAAAATATCACCATGTCTTAAGAGAAAGAGAGCCTCAGGCTGATGGAAACATCTTTCAAACAATTAATTGTATAATAGCTTATTGTGCCATATAGATGGAGAAAAATTTTGACCCTCTGGACCCGTGCTCTTTACTTGGCCTCTTTGAATTATTTACTCTTCAATTTGCCCTTCTTATTATTTTTCTGGTAGTAGTTATTAACTGTAGCAATCTATTTCCTCTCTTCAAGTCTTCTAGGTGGTTACATTGTATTCTGACAATGTTCTATTCTGCATAATAAAACTTTGCTTTCATTATTATTCAACAAGTGGAATTCTTAATCTTTCTTAAAACGTTGCAAGAGAATTAATATCCCCCCCTTATAATCTCCTCATTCACTATATCTATGATAGCATTTAGTGATTTGATAGCTTTGATTTTACTAGATATTTTATATTCTGATTTTGCACATATAAACAACACAGATATAAATTTATTTTAAACTCCTTAAAGAGCAAACTGTATCTATTTAGCCTGAATTTTGGAGATTTTAATATATCAGATAAGGCAGATGATTCATCATTACATAATAAGTACTCCACAATAATTATTCTTATTGATTATTGATTAAGATTCATTATCAATATAATATAAGTCAAAATCTTCACTTATTCTATTTTCCTGAAGTCATATGGAAGTTAAATGAAGGGGTCTGCAGTGGTGTTGTATCTGTTTATCATACAGTTGGGTCTCATAATCTAGCAAAACTGAATTAATATATCTTTCAGCATTTGGCATATTAAAACAATAACATAAGAAGGAAGAAAGAAGAGTGGGAGAAGTAATTCAGAGTTAACATAAACTCTTAAGATCTATTTATGCATACAAGAACAGGGGTACAGGCCAAGGATGCAGGGGGTGAGAGGATTCATCAGAGACAGAGTGGGTAACAGAACAAAATGAAATACACTGCTGAGGGGAACAGCAGGCGAGGCAGGAGAGGTCTGTCTTGCCATGTGGGTAGCTCCCTGGCTGGCCAGGGATCGAACTCGTGCTGCAGAGGCTGCGGATTGCTTCATAGTACAGTGCTTAACCCCTTGAGCCACCAGCAAGGCCCCAATATAGACTCTTAATGCTTCATTCTTGTGCTATGTGAATTAAATTATTAAATAATTAAGTGAATATTTATGAGTATACTGTGCTAAGCACATGGGACTTACTGTATATATATATATATATATATATATATATATATATATATATATACAGCATGAAAATAAGATAGATATGATTATTTCCTTTATGGGACTTACTGTATATTTACATTGCAAAAATATTATAAAATGACTACATATTAATATATATCTGATAAAATGGATAGAGAGTTCAAAGTAAAGATGGCATTAAATTCCAAGACCCTGAGAATCTTAGAACATGTTCCAATCTATCTCATCTATTTATCATTAATGCATCCATCTATATATCTACCTGCCTATCTCGCTATCTACATAGAGTCTGGGTAAAAAAGGAGAAGTCTAGATGGGAGATACAGGTCTGGGAGTCATTAAATAAATGGTACTTGAAGCAATGTGAAAGAGAACATAAAAATAAGTGAGAAGGGTTAGGAAGGAGTGCTGAGATGCTCTATTTGTGGAATTTTGGTAATGAAGTCATCTGAGGAACTTGCGTAGGAGTGGCCAAGGCAGTAGGAGAAAAGCCAGAACTTTAGTGACACTGAAGCCTAGAGCAGAAAATATCCCGAGATTAAATGAACATCTTTGCCAAATGCTGCTAAGGTCAGATAGCATGTGGATAAATGTATCCCCCAATCTGGTGCCACCGATAACCTTTGCAAGAACCATTTTAGGGAAGTTGTGGGGATGCAACCCAGATAATTAAGTATTAAAAACTGAAAGCAAAATGAGGAAAAAGAAACAATATTTAAGCAATTATTTATTTATTTATTGTAAAGAGGAGCATAGAGAAATGAGATAGAAGTTGATGTAGGACCAAGTAAAGTTCATTTGTGGTTAATGAAAACTGTTTGGATACTTTAAACACAGACTATTCACCCAATGTGGGATATTTCATAAGAACAGAGAATATAGAGAAATAGCTAGAATTTAACTGTTGATACAGCATCATCCACCTTCCTTTTGCATTCCCATGTTTAAATACAGATGTACGTTATTGATATAATAATCCAAGATAAACTAGCATGAAACAGCGTTCCTGTTTTACCCAACTGTGAGTGACTAGAGTAATCATGGGAAGCTGTAACAGTCTTCATCTGAAGGTGACCTTCGTGACTAGTAAATTTTTTTAAAAAGACTATGATGTCACTCCAATGACTCCAGCTGCAACAGAAATGGAAAATTTTGCCACATTAACTCAAACTTGTCTTTTTCTTTTGCTAGAGTGTATAGCAATGTTTCTGGAGCCCAAATACCATTGTTGATTCTGGCTTTTTATGTCATTATAGAATTGTCTTGTTAAAAGCATGAGGCAAACTTGATAGACAATCAAGTTTAACTTGATAATAAACAGAGCTCTACAGTCCTCAAACATTTCAACATCAGAGAAAGAGGGGCAAGAGAGATGTGAGTCCAGAGCTCTCCATTTTGAGTGGCCTTGGCTAAGGCTACCACCACATCTCCATTATGTGGCATCTGAGATCAGTGTGGTCATTGGCACAATCAGGCCTTCCAAAGAGAAAAGACATACAGGTCATCTGTTGCTCTGATATTTTGCATATGATATTGCCTTTGCAATGGACATGGCAACTCAGAGTTTTGGGGTAGACTTTTAAAATCCATTGCTTGCCTTTTGAAACTGCCTCTGAATTCAGAACTGTCAGGGTAAATTTGCTTTTCTTCTCTTTAAACATTAGTATTTGGAAAGCTTCTACTTGAACCAAAGGGAGTTAAAATAAAGCAAAAACTTGATTGACGGAGTGCAGAACTCAAAAAACTGCCAAATACTGAGGGGTTTCGTGGAGACAGTCTTATCTAACTCTCAGCATGTTTTGATGGAAGAGTTTTCAGATGACACATAATCTGACACATATTTAGATACATGGGTATGTAGTTCCTTATCTTGGCAAGGAGATCAAATACAGAAACCAACTCAGTTATACCCTCAAAGGTAAGAGGGAGTTTCTTTTCTTGACACTCTGAAGCACAGGATGCTTAGTCAGAAATATTCCTGAGTGGCAATCATGTAAAAATTGCAGTCATGTAAAGATTGTTCCCTGACCCTAAGTGAAAATCCCCTATCCATTCCTGTTTGGCTTCTTCAAAATACGTTTGTTTAATAGGGAAGTCTAAGAGAAGGCAAAACTTGCTACATAGGAATTGCTTCTTCCAGGTGACTACAGTAAAATCTTTAATGTGAAATTGTGGCATATGCTCTCTTATTTGTCTCTGAACTCCAGCAAACTGTCAAATGGGGCTTTTGGGGATGATGGACATCTAATCAACATGTTTGCTGCTGTTTTTTGATTCAGCAATTGTTAACAATACAAATGGTGCCTTTGCTGTTTCATAAAGGTTATCCTGTCATAGAAATCTTTGCTGCAGAGCCTCATTCACCTAGAAGTGAGTGCTTGAGAAAGAACACAGTAATATGACAGTAGCAGGCAGTTGCATTTATATACATGATTTTGACAGTGAGTTGGGAGTGAAATGTGGGAAGCAATTCCATTCCCTTTTTTTCTTTTTTATGGTGCCCCATTTCATAAGCTGATGAAAACAAATTAACATAATTAAGTGACCTAACTTAGAAATAGTGACTTTTAAGCTTATTACCTCAAATTTACCTTGATGCGAAAATTGCAAGCTTTTGAAATGTTAGCCATGATTCAATCTGTGTGTGTGTGTGTAAGTGACTGATTAAAAGCAAGAAGATAATACAATTTTAAAATGAAAATCTTTTTAGTTCTGTGGTAGCCCCTTTAAAAAAAAACTTTAGAAATGGTTGACATATTTAAAAAACTATACATATTTAATGTACACAACTCAACAACTCAAAGAGTTTAGGAACAGGTATACACCTATGAAAGTATCATCACCATCAGGGCCATAAACATATTTGTCTACTCCCAAAGTTTCCTCTTGTCACTTGTTTATTGGTGGTAAGAATACTTAACATGAGATCAACTTTCTTATCTTGCTTTAAGTACACAATACATAATTGGTAGATATAGGCTCACTCTACATAATAGGTCTCCAGAACTTATTTATCTTATGTAACTGAAACTATCCTGTGACCAAAACTTCCCCATTTCCTACTCCCCCTGCCCCAAGCAAAAATCATTCTACTCTCTGCTTCTATGAATTTGACTACTTCAGATTCTACATATGAAAAAGTCCATATGTTATATAAATAATATATGTTATATAAATAAGTCAGTATGTTTTCTGGGTCTGACTTATTTTACATAGCATAAAGACACCCAAGTCCATCCATGTTGTCAAAATTTTCTGGATTTCCTTCTTTTTAAAGGCTGAACAATATTCCATTGTAAGTTTATACCATATTTAAAAAATTCATTTTTTCATGGACATTTTACTTGTTTCCACATCTTGCCTGTTATGAGTAATCCACAATGAACAAGATAGTGCAAATATCTACTCAAGATCCTGCTTTAATTGGAGAATATACAGAGGTGGGATTCCTGGATCCTGTGATGAATCTTTTTAAAATTATTTTAAAAAACACTTTGTTTTCCACATTATTTGTACCAATTTACATTTCCACCAACAGTCTGTCAGGGTTTCATTTTTCTCCATGTCCTCACCAACATTTGTTATCTTTTACTTTTTTATTTATTTATTTTTTTAAGATTGATTGATTTATTTATACAAGAACTGGGGTACAGGCCAGATGCATGGGAGGGTGAGAGGATTCACCAGAGACAGAGCGGGGAACAGAACAGGCGGACTGATGAAATACATTGCTGAAGGGAGCAGCAGGCAAGACAGGAGAGGTCTGTGTGCTATGTGGGACCCTCCCGGCCAGCTGGGATCGAACCAGCGCTGCAGAGGCTGCAGGCAGCTTCAAAGCGCTGCACTCAACTGCCTGCATCACCAGGGGAGGCCCTCTTTTACTTTTTTAATAATAGCCATCCTAACAGGTATGTGGTGATAGTGCATTGTGGTTTTGATTTGAATTTTCTTTATGATTAGTGGTATTGAACATCTTTTCATATATTTGTTAGTCTTCTTTGGTTGCATGTTTATTCTGATCCTTTGCACATTTTTAGATTATTTGATTTTTTGCTATTGACTTACAGAATTCATTATATAGTTTAAATATTATCAGATATATGACTTAGACTTATATAATGATATAAATATTATCAGATATATGACTTAGAGATATTTTCTCCCATTTTATAGGTTTCCTTTCCATTTTGTCAATTGTTTTCTTTGTTATACATTTTTCTTATATTTTAATGCAATCCTTTTTTTTATTTTTGCTTTTTTTATGGGCTTTTTCATATCTTCAGTCACTGCTAAGGCCAAAGTCATTCAGCTCCTCCCTCCCCTCACTCAGTTTTACAGCTTCAGGTTTTATTTTCAAAATCTTTAATCCACTTTTGGTTAGTTTTTACTTTAGTTGAGTGATAAGGGCCAAATTTAATTTTTGTGCTTCTGGGTATTCAGTTTTCTCCACATCATTTATTACAGAGCCTGTCCTTTCCTTATTGTGTATTCTTGCTGAACTTGAAGATTTGTTGATGGTATATATGTAGATTTAGTTCTGGTCTCTTTACTCTTTTCCAATTTTCTATATGCCTGTTTTTATGCCAGAACCCTGCTATTTTTATTACTATAGTTTTGTAATACAGTTTAAAACTGGAAAGCATGATGCCTCCAGCTTTATTCTTCTTGCTAAAAATTGCTTTAAAGATTTTGGGATTTTTTTTTTTTAAGATTTATTTATTTATTTACAGAAGCATTGGGTACAGTCAGAAGCGCTGGAGGGTGAGAGAATTCGCCAGAGCCAGAGTGGGGAACAGAACAGGCAGACTGACAAAATACACTGCTGAAGGGAGCAGCGGGTGCAGCAGGAGAGGTCTGCACGCCATGTGGGACCCTCACCCAGAGGCCAGGGATTGAATTGGCACTGCAGAACTGCGGGCAGCTTCGCAGCCCAGAGCTTAAACCGCTGCACCACCAGGGGAGGCCCAATTTTGGGATTTTATGTAGTTTCCTATATATTTTAGTATTGAAATATATTTTATTTCTATGAAAAATTCATGCCATCCTTTTCTTTTTTTAACAAATTAATGACACTGAATTGCTGGGGACAACTACAGCATGTACCTGCTATTTCTATTCCTGCCACAGTCATGCAAGGATATAGTGTGGTGCCATTGTGCTTTCTGGGATCTAGCCTTTGCTACACAAGAAGAGAGACTGACATTTTTGTCAAAGGGAATCATTCTTCTCCTCACTTGACTGGTTAACTCCTGCCTCTCCTCTTGAGGCTAAGCAGTGTGTGAAAGACAGGAGTGGTCTCACTTGTGCCCTTTTGTCTCATGGCATTGGCAGGGCCAGTAGATACTCCCAGAAAAAAATGTCATTTCATGTTATTTATCTAAAATTTTTCAATTGATTTACCACATTATATATATTCTGGAATTACATCTTTATCTGTATGTATACATAAGCCTCACCTCATCCACTACCAATGTTCTAGAAGTGGAACTATCTATTTATAGTGCCATATCAGTTTTGATGCTATTTTTAATTGAAAATGGCAAGGTGACTTGTTCAAAGTAGAGAGTACTCAATGAATCACTGTTGTTGTTTTGTTTGTTTGTGTTTAATAGGAGGACAAAACCTTAACATTCACCTAAGTCATTCACTTTAAACGTCATGGATCCAACTCTACCAGGTAAGCTAGTCTGTTATATCCATGCATTGGGTAACTCATCCTAGTTTACATTACAGTTATTTGTTATTTCCTAGATCTGCCTCCTCTGTCCAATAATTCAAACCTTTGCATTTCTCCACATAGCAAATGTTGCCTCTAGAATGACCCTTAACATGGTAATTTCTCCTTCTATAGGAACTGATTCTCAAATCTATTCAGTCCATTGTGGCCTAACTGGCATTTTCCATCCCTGATTTCACTGGGTAGGAACACACTCTATTTGGGGGCCTCTGAATCAAATAAAGTCCGGGTACCTGCAGAGGGTGCACTCAGAGATATCATGATTTTGTCACCTCAGCATTTTAATGTAATAAATTAAACCCTTTGTGATCAGTCACCTGATATAGCTACAGGAGTGTGGGCTGTCATTAAAATTTGGTGGTGAATTAATAAATTTCATCCTGAACTAGACATATGGTCAGGCATTTGTATCTTAAAAGAATGCCAATTATTATCAGTGGATCAGCTTCAACCCCATTATTCATATAATCGTCTTCTAGGATTTCTTATCTGTTGATTATTTGCTAAAAGAATTTATGGAGGAGAATGGCTTGGATTGGCCACAGTTAATTTAAATAGGATTAAAAATTATAACTTTTAATCAGTAGTTCTTAAAGTGTTGATCTTTTACGAGGTCCATGAGATCAAAATTCTTTTCACAATAATTCTAAAATGTTATTTCCGCTCCTTACTCTCATTCTTTCATGAACATATGGTAGAGTTTTCCAGAGGTTGCCCGATGTGCTGATGTTATTGCCCTGCAGCTAACAAAACAGGTGCTTACATATTATTGGATTTTAAACTTTATTCAGTGATCCATATAAATAAAATTACAATGGGATCCTCTGTATTTTTTTTTTTTTTAATAAAAAGCAATCCTAGACAAAAAAGTTTGAGAACTTCAGACATGGGTTAATGTCTTACTACTTGCATTGCTAGAATCCATAAAGTGAATTATTTTTCAATGTCTCCTTTCAAGATTTTGATCATTATTTAAAGCCATGAAAAGCCGTCTTGTCACTTAGAAATTGACCCATCAGAAACAGAATTCTCAATGAGGTGGAATTAGATGAATCCTATAGTATTTTTTAAAACATATATATGTATATTTAAATTATATATAATATAAAATAATTAGAATGTAGCTTCAAATGCCAGCTTGCTCAATAATTACCAGATTTGTAGCCTGCCAGTAGCTTACATAATCTCTATGTGCCTCAATATCCTTATCTGTTAAATGAAACTGAATTATACTTATGTCACATGGTTGTTAGAAGTATATGAGATAGCACATTTAAGGCACTTAATGCAGAGCTAGCTTATGGTAGTACTTAACAAACACTAACTAGGGCCTCCCCGGTGGCGCAGCAGTTGAGCGCTGGGTTGCGAAGCTGCCCGCAGTCTCTGCGGCGCCGGTTCGATCTCTGCGGCACCTATACCTGGCTGTTTCCCCGCCACCGGAGGAGGGTCCCGCATGGCACGCAGACCTCTCCTGCAGCGCCCACTGCTCCCCTCAGCAGTGTGCTTTGGTCCTTCTGCCTGCTCTGCTCCCTGCTCTGGCTCTGGTGAATTCTCTCACCCTCCCGCGCTGCTCTGGCTCTGGTGAATTCTCTCACCTTCCCATGCTTCTGACTGTACCCAGTGCTTGTATAAACAAACAAACAACTCTTTAAAAAAAAAAAACAAAAAACAAATACTAACTGTTATGACCAAGATTTCAACCCATTTGACTAAAATTAAAGAGAGCTTAAATATAGAATTGGGATCTATTGGGATCTTCTGAGGTTAATTATTTTGGACATAATGTTTACAACCCAAGAGGAATCTATATTTTTCCTTATATACCAATTTGGCTAATCTTTTTCAGCCATGAAGCAGTTGAAACGAAATATTGGGTCTTGTAATTGTTCTCTAGTTCTTTAGTTGGATTGCAATGCATAGAGTGAGAACAATATTCAAAAAAGAGAAGAGGTAGCAATAATACAGATTTGACAGTCTTGCTAGAATATGCACATAAGAATCTGATCTATAACTTGTTGTTACTCACTGGTTGAATTATTCTAACTCAAAAGAAGGAGTAGACACTGAGCTTATCATATACTACATTCAACTCTTTGGAGTTATTTTTAAGACTAAAATGTTCTTCCAAATTCTGAGCATTTACTTTTACTCTAATTTACAATCCTAGGATTACTGTTAAAAACAACAATACAGACAAGTGACTTTTTGTTTTTAAGTCAGGTCCGATGTGCTGAAGATAATGATTTATGACATGAACCTGATGAAGCTGCTATAATTGACATAGTCCAAAGTAGGCAATCTGATTATAGTACCCTCAGTTGCAGCTTTCTTTTAAACTAATTCTATCTTGAATTTAGAGAATGATGTCATGATGTCTCACTATATTCATCTCCTACGTATACAAATAAAAAACAGTAACCACTGAAATATTACATGTAAATATCTGAATGAACAATTTGGATGACTTCATGTTCAGATAATCCACAGTTCAATTGGGGAAAGAGGCATTGTGTCTACACTAGGATGGGCTTGAACGATAGCCCCAAGATTATCTGAATTTTTCCTTGAGCTAGTTCCCATGAAGGAAAAATGTAAAGTACATGTTATTATTGACTGGGTCTTAACCCAACTGCGAGGGAGCTTAGTGGAATGGAGGATCTTTAGTACCACAATGAACGCTGGTTCAAATATTGGCCTAATTTCAGTTTAAACGCAAACTAAAATCTTTGGTTTTATACAATGTATGAAAGGAAATCCCAATCCAGAGTATAATGATCAGTGGTATATAGTGATATAGTAGTATATCATGTCTCTATGATAAAACTTCTTCAATAATATTTTTAGTGTCTTGATGGAAAGATAAATTAACATTTATTGCACACTTCCCACATTTTAGGTACTGTGCTTGAAACTGGAATATTGTGATTTTATTTAATCTACATAACAATGCTGTGAATGGGTATAATTCAGTTTCATAGATGAGGAAAATGAGTTTTAGAGAGTAAAGCCACTTGCCAACTTGCATCAGGACTGATTGTTTCTCCTCTGAGTCTCTTTTATATCCCATATACATCCACAGAGCCCAGCAAATTCTCTCATCGCTCCAGCTTTTTGTTTCTAGCATTTGTTTCTTGGCTCTTTCATGCACTCCTCAATCTCATTTTCCTTCTACTTGCTCTGTAAATTTTCCTTTATAACCAACTTCTTTAATCTTCTTTTATTTCCCCATGTTTCTGGAATACCTTGTGCATACCTTTATTATAGTACATATAATAATTTTATTGTAATCATTTTTGTGTTTTATGCACAATAACTGCTTTCCCAACAGCCCACGACCTTCTTAATGATAGGATCTTTGTCTTTTCAACTATTATTTGAAGTGATGCTCTGTGTCCAATGCAAAGCAGGCACAATAAATACGTGGTTAAATGAAAATATAACTTTAAAATAACATTGAATAAATCTCATGTCATCCGTGAGATTTTACCAATTTTGCTGAACTTTAACGTGAGCAAACATTTACTTTTTCTTTCTCTCCCACTGTAGATTATGTTTCATAATGGCAAGGATTAGATATGATTTGACTGTTGCTCTGGTGCCTGTACTTAAGATTGCCTCCAAACAAACAAACGAACAAACATAACATTTAATAATTATGTATTGAATGTATTAATTTTATAAAATCATTAATTCCCAGGATCTTGTAAAAGAGCAGAATATTTTCTCCAAAGTCCAATTCATCACTTTAGGCCAATTTGTTCATTAAAATTTTTGAGCATCAAAATGGGCTTAGCACCATCCTTTGTGTAGGAAATAAACGGATGAACATGTGTTAGGCAACTAACATTTTATGTTTTAAATTTAAGCCATAAATTTATTTTAAGTTTAAATTTATTTTAAACATACTAAGGTAACATTGTTTATAATTCAGAGGTATAGGATCTCCCCATGGAACTGATATCACCCACCCACCCACCAATAAAAATCCATAGTTAAGGAGTTTCCACTTTAATAAGTGATTACTGATAGTGTCAATTATTTTTGAGATACAGTGATGGCTGAACTAAATATTAATTTGGTGTCATGCTAATATTTAGTTTCACCAAATTCCTGCCAAATAACATTTTTTGATTAAACCATAGTCCTCTTCAGGGTTATTTATATGGTAGACTAATTATTAATTATTAATTATTAATATTTAATAATATTATATTTATATGGCAGACTAATTAATAATTAGTTAATATGAAGGAGGTGGCAATTATATTGTATAGCATAGAGCTTACAGCTTCTGTCCATCTGTGAGTTAATAACAATTTCAGAAGAGCTGAAGTTTTGAAAATCATTTTGAGAGATTTTTCTGTTAAATATGAAATACTTAAATTTCCATTTCCCGGAGGATAACTGTTGCCACAGAAATCTGCTTGTATACATGAAACAAATTCTTTTAAAAATGAATTTTTCTTTATTTTCTGTTAATTACAATCTCCTGCTGTATTTCCAGAAATGATGAGTAACACACCATTGTTAGCATCAAGACATTTTAACTTTAACATTATTTCCACAAGTCAGGAAAGCAGAATGAAATATTTGGATGTCAAAGCTATGGTGAGGAATATATTAAGAATTATTAGGAAAAATCTAATAATTGTTCATTAAAAGGCTAATTTTCTTTTTTATTTACCAACTTTATTGTGTATTTTGATACCTGGAGTAGATATTTGAACTCCCTTGTAACAGTGATGGGCTTTGGATTGCAGAGAAACTTTCAATGTTATATAATATTTTGGTCTTAATTTTTCAAATCGTGTGAAAACTAGCAACCAATTCTTAAGATATAATCCTTTTTCTTTTTTTTTTCTTTCTTTTTTTTTTTTTTTTGTGGGACCCTCGCCAGCGGCTGGGGAACGAACTGGCACTGCAGAGGCTGCGGGCAGCCTCGCAGCCCAGCGCTCAGCCGCTGCACCACCAGGGGAGGCCCAAGATATAATTCTTAATATAATGTAAGGATGCCAATTCCAGTGTGGTTTGTAGTTTAAGTATAATTGGATTATATATTGCTCTACTTGAGTACTTATTTTTCCCAATATTTAGTAATTATAAGCTACTTCCGGACATGAAACCCGGTTGTAAGTACATATTCAAAAATGTTGGTTGATTGCTAGTTTAATATTGAAATTAAATCAGTGTTTCCCAGAACATGTTTAAAGATACAAAATAGGACATTTTTGGAGTGTCAAATTATTTAGGCAGTATGTATCTCAAACTGTTGTTTTCATTCTCTTTTTGTGCATGCTTCTAGTTCCTTCCTTAGCAGGTAGACTGAAAATAAGGTTTTAGCTAACATTCAACTATGAGGTTGACATAGGTTAACATGTATTAGCCTAACTTGTGAAAGTCCCAATTTGCTGGCATTATTGTAGCCTTTACAGTAAAAAATCAGTGAGTTAAATTGGTTAGAACAAATAAGGTAACAAAAGCTAATGGTGAATGGCAGAGAGAGAGAGAGAAACCTGAAATTTAGGAACCAATAAAGTCCTCACAGTCAGCTCAGCACAGCAACTTGATGAAACACATTACATAGTTAATTATATGTTTTAAAGTGGTAGCCAAGGATTTTATTGTTTTCTCATGTAAAGTTAAAAGGAGTTTCTTATTGAGTATTTTGCTTGAATGAAAAATCAGAATCCCATTCAAATGAGAATTATAAAGGAAGCCACTTAACAAGGGTGTTTAGGAGATTGAGCTAGGTAATTGGAGTAGCTCCAGGAGTAGGTTTCATTTTTCACAGGATTGAAAAACAAATCAATTGCTTGTTAGCAGTATAGCTCTGCGAAAAAGATGTTTTTGTCGGATGTTTACGTCTGACTTGATAAATGCAAACCAAGCATGATTCTTCAACATTGAGTCTTTACAGAAAGATCAAATTGTACAATATTTACATCTGAGACAAACTTTTAGTTAGAAGGTAATTAGAGAGTGTATGGGTATGGAATATTTGGGGATTCAGGACTTCTCAGAAGTTCCATAAGAACCTCCTGGGCTGCAATAATATGAGATGCCAAACCTGATTGAGACTTAAGGGAGAGAAATTCATTAATTTCATTAATTCATTAATTTGATATTTTCTAAGGCAAAATATCAGCTTTGCTGATCCATGCTCATAACCAAGCATGAAGTTCAATATCAAATGATGGAAAGTCCTATGACAAACAATTGGTAAAGGGTAGAATTTGAATAAATGATGCTGATCCTATAGGCATTCACTTTGACCTCCAAAATATCTTTCCTATATAATCATTTCTCCTTTTTTTATGGCTACCAGCCAATCTAAGCAACTATCATTTCTCACTCCAGCCAATGCAGCATCCTGGAGTAGGTCTTTTTGTTTCCGTTCTTGCTCCCCTATAATCTATTTTCCAAGCATTTGTCACTGGCCTTTGCAAATACAAATGGAATTAGGTCAGTTCTTTTCTTGAACTTCTGTGATGACTGCCCCTTGATCTTTTAATAGGATGTGCGTGTGTTTGGTATCCCTTGACTACTCTGTGGTTTCCTCTCAGACTGCCCTCCCTCTCACATGCTATGCTCCAGTCTTCTACCCCCAACTCTTAGAAAATATTTCTTTTAAGATTTATTTTATTTATTTATGCATACAAGAGCAGGGGTGTAAACCAGAGGTGCAGGAGGGTAAGAGGATTCACCAGAGTGGGGAGCAGATTAACTGAAATACACTACCCTGAGCAGAGCAGCAGTGGAGACAGGAGAGGTCTGCTGTGCCATATGGATTAGCTCCCTGGCTGGGGATTGAACTCATGCTCTTGTGGCTGCAGATAGCTTCATGCTGAGACTTAACTCCTTGCACCATCAGGGAGGCCCATTAGAAAATATACTAAGTTCTCTCCAGCCTGCATTTTCGGACTTGCCTTTCCTTTGCTTCTATTTAGAATTCCCTTCTCCATCTGACAGTTCCCCATACATGCCTACCACACCCCTAATTTCTGCCATCTCATTCTTCTCATCTTGGCTTGGGTGACATTTCCATACAGGGGGTTTTCCTAAAATACTTACTAAAAGTAGGCCCGTGGTTATGTTCTCTTGCAGCATCCTGTTTACGTCTTCCATGCACATATCAAAATATGCAATTTCAAATGTAATTTTTGTTCTCTTCTTTTGTTCATTCATTCAATAAACATACATTGAGCAACTATTACATGCTTGGCACTACTCTAGGCACTTTCATTTTGAAAGATTTATTTATTTATTTATGAGAACTGGGGTATAGGCCAGAGGTGCGGAAGGATGAGAGGATTCACCAGAAATGGAGTGGGGAACAGAACAGGCAGATCAACTGAAATACACTGCTGAGGGGAGTAGTGGGCGAGACAAGAGAGGTCTGCTGCACAATGTGGGGAGCTCCCTGGTTGCCGGGGATTGAACTTATGCTGCAGAGGCTGCAGATAGCTTCATAGTGCTGTGCTTAACCCTGTGCGCCACCAGGGAGGCCCTAAGTGCTTTTCTATAGATGAAAAAAATCTGATGAATTTCCTCTAAATTTTATATTCTAATATCGGGAGGGAGATATGATTAAAAAAACAGGTGGGTAAATTATATATTAGAATATTGTAGATTTTGACTTAATTTTTTAAAAAGCAAAGAGGAATAGGATAAAGGAATTGAAAATTCCAAGTGATATTTAAAGAAAGACTTGAAGGAGGTAAGAGGTTGCCACCATCTACAGGGGCATTGTAGGCAGAATTGATGACTGCTTGTGATTGCCTTGCAGGAGCTTGCCGACTGGGTTTGAGGATAAGCCCAGAGGCCAGAGTACCTGGAGTAAAGCAATTGATGAGGACAGTGGTAGACAGATCAAAGTAATGACTTCTTGAGAGATCATTTAGGGCAATCTAGGGCCTTGTCATACTTTAACTTTGACTCTGAAGCCAATAGGGAACTTTTCAGGGTATAGACTACAGAGGTGATATGATCCGATTTACAGCGTAAGAGAATCATTCTGATAACTTGCTGAGAAAAGCATAGGATTTTCTAGAGAAAAGTAGTGAGAACAGTAATGGGTTGGAGGTGATACTCAATTTTGTACATAGTGAGTTTGAGATGTCCTTTCACCATCCAAGTGGAGATGTCAAATCACCCTTTGAAAATGAGTCATGGATGTGGGAGAAAGGTCTAAGATAGAGATTTAAAGATGGATTCATAGGCCTGAAAGTGGCATTTAAAACTATAAGACTTGGGCCTCCCTGGTGGCACAACGGTTGAGCGCTGGGTTGTGAATCTGCCCATAGCCTCTGCAGTGCTGGTCTGATCCCTGGCCACCAGGTGAGGGTCCCACATGGCGCGCAGACCTCTCCTGCCGCACTCACTGCTCCCCTCAGCAGTGTGTTTCGTCAGTCTGTCTGTTCTGCTTCCTGCTCTGGCTCTGGTGAATTCTCTCACCCTCCTGCGCTTCTGACTGTACCCAGTGCTTGTATAAATAAATAAATAAATAGATCTTTAAAAAAAAAAAACACTTAAAAAAAAACTATAAGACTTAATGAAATTACCAAGAAAGTGATGGCACATGGGGGAAAAAGAAAGGAAGGAGTGGACCTTGTCTCTTTCTAATAATAAAGGGGTTGAAGAATTGTGAAAGTAGTGAGAAAGACTGAAGAAGACTTGAAATGACTAAGATTGAAACTTAAAGCAGATAGCAAACTGAAACTGTTGAAGAGAAGAAGTAGTTATGTGTGTTGAATGTGTCTATTTTATTGTCTTTTTTTCCATCCTTGCTTTGTAGGTAAACAGAGAACAAGGGTCTTATTTCTTTTATCAGGTATCACATCCTTGATTTTTTGCATAGTGCTGCACATATCAAATACTTAGTGAATAGTTAGTGAAATCATTTAAAGATAATTAAAAAAGAATCAATTACAAAACAACAAATGGTGACTGATGAAAGCAAGCACTACAAATCAAAAATAAAGCAGAAAGTATTACATAAAGGAAAAGATAATAAAGGCTTGGGGAGAAAGAATAAGAAATTGGTAATAAAATTAAGAAAAGCAATAAAATGATAGTTTTCTAATACTTGCAATCCCCCAAATATATCTCTAGTCCAGAACTCTCCCTGAAAGTTAGATATATGTATCCAATTGCTTGCTAGATATTTTCACTTGAATGTCTAGATTATTTTTCAATCTTACTCCAATCACTTGCATACTTCTCTCAGTAAAAACTGACAAAGTCTTCACAATAGCCTAAGGTTCTAAATAATGGAGATCTACTCTCACCACTTCTGCTACCATTCTTTCCCTCACATTCTCCTTCCCAGCAATATTGGCAGCCTTTGCCTTGAAACTGGTCTCTTCCTTCATAAATTGGCTAAAACTGGAAATTTTGTAGACTTCTCTGACCACGCCATAAAAAATGCAGCTCACTCCCATGTGATCCCACATTCTGATCTGCTCTATTTGTTGTAGTTACTGGCCCTTACCTCCTAACACTCTGTGTAACTGACTATTTTTTTTAAAGATTTTTTTTTTTCATTTATACAAGTGCAGGGGTACAGGCCAGAGGTGCAGGAGGGTGAGAGGATTCACCAGAGACAGAGCCGGGAACAGAACAGGCAGACTGATGAAACACACTGCTGAGGGGAGCAGCAGGCAAGACAGGAATGGTCTGCTGTGCCATGTGGGATTCTCGCCGGCTGGCTGGGATCTAACCCACCCTGCAGAGTCTGCATACAGTGAACAGCTTCACAGTGCAGTGCTCAACTGCCTGTGCCACCAGGGAGGCCCACTGACTATTTTTGTTGTCGATATGTTTATTATTTATCATCCTTACTAGAATGAAAACTCCACCAGAGCAGAGAGAGCGGTCTCCTAATTTTTATCTCTGACCTATCACAAGCATTGAGAAAATATCTGGTGCATATATCTGTAGAACAATGAACACATATAAAATTGGAAACAAGCCTCCCTCAGTTATAGAGAGCCTCACTGCCATACTAAAAATGGTAGTGTCTTTGGAGAGATGGTGGCATCACACTGAAGGTTTTGAGAGGTGTCACAGGAAAAATCAGTGCTGTATGAAGCCAGATTTGTATTAAAAATTAGCTCATGTTGCTCCAGAAAAAGACAAGATACAGGAGAAAGTCAAAAGCTTATAGGAATAAAATTGTGTGGTGATAATATTTGAAATAGGATGATGTTAGTAAGAAGAAAGAAGCACAGATGCAACAGATTTTAAAAACAAACAACAGGTAGCCTTTAAAGTAAGAGCACTGTTAAAAATGTCAATTTTATGCCAATGAAACATCATTAGGCATGAAAGAAAAGCTGTATTTTGGGGAGAAAGATATAATATTTTTTGTTAGGAAAGGTAGGTTTAAGGTGATTATGGTGCCTCCATGAGAATCATCCAGCAGAGCTGCAGACAAGAGCTACAGGTGCTTGGAGGCTCTGGAGTTCTCTGCAGAAGAAAGAAAGCTGAGTCCACAGAATTGAGGGAGAGCTATAATGAAGAGTCTGTGGAGCAAGAGAAGCAGGCAGTCAAATGGAACCTGGTGTGACAGAATTACAGAAAAATATGGACATTAAAGGCTAAAGAATTTAGACATCTGTAGGAATGAACACTGAAATGATTCTTTTCATTCTTCAAGAACTCTGTATCTCTGTACCCATGAAAGGCAAGAGGCTGATGCTCATAAGGCAAAATTCACCTTGATGAAACAAGCAAAATATTCATATAAGCAATGAGAAAATTCTTAAAGGGATCCACTTTTTCCCCCGTGTTGCTAGTATTAGTTTTATCAAGAAAGATTGAGATTAGAGGGGACAGAGAATCAAAGCTATTTTCAATCCCCTCCTTGTCTTCAGAGGGAGCTCTCTGTGTGTAAGAACTATAAATAGATTAGTACAGTGGATAATAGGGAAGCAGATATTGAGTTGGGATACCATTATTCATACTGTAAATCAAGAAAATTAAAAAAAAAACTCAGAAGATATAGTTAAAATAGCAGAATATGTATAGAATTGCATTTCACTGAAACTTCCTGGAAACTAATGTCTGCTGATATGATCCATTCTGTTACTGTCAGGGAAATGATTTGTGCTAATAGTCATTTCATCAGTAGTGGATCTCAAAATATTTCACAAACATTATGAAGAAATAACTTTTTCCTTTTTTTCTTTTATATATTTTTATGCAAGTTCAGAACTTTAATGAATAACAGGTTTTTTTTTTTTTAATTTTAAATCCAGAATTCTTTCCTGAATATTCAGAAGTAAACTTCAAACATGGATGGAGTTGGATGGAATATTCAGCTGGGACAGAACTGGGTTTTACAAAACAGGATCTTAATACCAGTTTGTCACATTCTGACTTAGAAATAATGAGTAATTTATTTATCAATGCTATTTCTCCACTTACAAAAATACAGATAACAATAATAATAATAATGTATATAGAATAATAACTACATAGTTCAGTACTGATATATGCTGATAGCCTATTGTTTTATCCTCTTTAGGAAAGCTTTTATGACTTTAAAGACCAGAAATCTCTTCTATGTTGACTCAGTCTGAAAATTTATGGCCAGATTTCCTCATAGAATCATGGTTTCATGTTTCCTTCTATTCAGACACATATCAATAATGGGTAGAATCTAAAACATGAGAAGATATGTAACTGTGCGTGAAAGCAAGGTAAACATTCTGAGCACTGGGAACACATGTAATGAGTAGTGCTCTGGTCATGGCTTTATGGTGCACTGGGTCTACAAGTCAATAAGTGTATCCAGAATTGGATTATTTCTGTGAGTAAAAGGAGAATGCAAATGCTTCATAGAATCCCAAAGCTGGGCTCATTGCTAAAGTCAGGATTAAGGGTGGCTGAGACTCTCAAAAATGAGAGGAGACATGAGTCTCAAAATGTTCTGGTCATTGTCTGATATAGAGCTTTAAGCAAACTATGCAGTTAGAGAGGCAGGAAAATAAAATGGCAAATTCAGTTGATGGTGAAGGAAGGGAACCAACTTCAGAGATAAAAGCTTTAATGAAATGAAAGGATCAAAGACTCAATATAGGGTGGCACAAATTACGAAATAGCACAGAACAGAAAAGAAGAAACAATCCTATCTAACAGATGGAACAAACCAGAAAAATCACACAAGAAAGTGGAAAATACCTGAGACAATCAAAATAAAGAATTTTAAGCAATTTAAAAGTATTTGTAGATACTATAGGGGTGCAGGAGGAATTATCCCCTGTTCCTATGGGTTCTTCTAGGCTTGCAAATAATCAAATAAGTAATACACAGATTGGAAAGAGGAAAAAAAATGAAACGAAGTATAATGAAGTATAATAAAAATCTTTGAGATTTGCCTTTACACATGTAAATGCATCTTGCAAAATGTGTCTTTGCCTTTACCATCAATCTCCAAATTTTGATGAATATCTTATTACTATTTGTTACTATTTCCAACCAGCCTTCAGAGTCCCTTTTAAGAACCAAAGAACATATTTTAGGGTGGCAAGTGTTTGCTCCTCTACAATATGAAATTTCCCAAGGGAATAGAAATGCAAAACCTCAGAGAAAAGCAGGAAATAAGAGCAGGAATTAAAAGTTTTAAGTAAGAAACTGAAGAAAAAGGAAAAAAATCACTTTTGAAAATAAGATAATATTATAAAGTGCATAAAGGAGAATGGTCATCACTAAAATTTTAAGTGTTGTTAAGAGTATAAATGAGAGAAGCCAAGAAAATGAAAGAAAAATAGATTACACACTATGGCAGGGGAGGAAAAATGTGCAGACATAGAAAAATCTCAGAGACAGAAAAGAAGTCACACTTTCATAGAAGACATTTACTTTTATAAGATTTAATCTCCATTCTTATGGGTGTCTCCCTCCCTGTACCAGAAAGAATGCTTCTACCAGAGATTCCTTTTATTCCTAAGAAGCTTATCTGCATAATAGGGCATGCTTTGTTTTCTAAACATCTATTCTGTGTTCTTATGAATGGCTTTCCTTCCCTTTAAATCTCCAACCCCCTACCGTTTTACCTAGCTGTAGGGGCAGGATGGACACTGAGCAGGTTTTCTAGGATCTGAGCCTACTGGATAAAGGAGTGTCTTGGAACCCTCCGTGGGTTTCTCAGGCTTTTATTGAGCTTTACATGCATTGAAGCAACCACGTGCATGCCAGGCAGGAGTGCCAGGGGCCCAGGAGGCCACTAGGCCTCCAAGCCCCCCACAAGTCTTCACTCTGGGCTTCTCTGGTTTCTTTCGCCCCTTCTCTCTCCTGCCTCTCTCTCTCCTGCCTGCCTCTCTCTCTCCTGCCTGCCTCTCTCTCTCCTGCCTGCCTCTCTCTCTCCTGCCTCTCTCTGTACTCCTCCCATGGCCCACAGAAGTAAACAACACAGTTTGCAACAATATAACAACTGCAGGTGCCCTATCAGGCAGGGCAATCTTAATGGTGGGAGGGCAGAAAAGCCTGAAAACTATTTACCAAACCATTTACCCAACACTAGCTCAGGATATTATATAAGCCTCAATTACCCCTCTCTGCCTTTTGAGTGCTCATATGTTTATGGATCTTCTGTATGTACATAATTAAATTTGTTTTTCTCCCTCTAGCTGTCCTAGAACAATTTAATTATTAGACTAGTCAGAGAACCTAAAAAGGGAAGAAGGGAAAAGTTTTCCCCCCCTACAAGTATATCAACAGTGAGTGAATGAAAAGTAGAGCTGATTTTATTTTTCAAGTTCATGCTCATAAGCATCGTTTTTTTAAACAGATTTTTTTTAGATTTATTTATTTATGCATACAAGAGCTGGGGTACAAGCCAGAGGTGTGGGGGTGGCTAGAGGATTCACCAGAAACAGAGTGGGGAACAGAACAGGCGAACCGACCAAAGTACATTGCTGAGGGGAGTAGCGGGCGAGTCAGGAGAGGTCTGCTGCACCATGTGGGTTGCTCCCTGCTGGCTGGGGGATTGAACTCTTGCTGCATTGGCTGTGGACAGCTTCATAGGTTGCGTCTTAACCACTTGCGCCACCAGGGAGGTCCTCATCAGCATCTTGATGAGAAGCACTTCATGTTTTAAGTTGAGGTTAGCACTGAAGTGACCTTATGAATAATAGTTGAACTTGGCACAATGTTCATTATCAATTTTTGAATACTTGATGAATAAGCTTCTTCATATACTTTAAATAGCTTGGTTTGGCTGGGGAGATGCCAGAGTGGCCAGAGACCTTGTGACCTCTTAAGAGACTGCCAGGGAGTCCCTATTTGGACCTGTCCAGGTATGCAGAGGCCTTGTGACCTCCTGTGAGACTCCACCAGCATCTACCCAAACTGGCAGATACCATATGACCTCCCACAGCACCCCACCAGTGACCACTCTGACCAGTGGGATCCAGTATCCACATGGGAGTAGGTGCCAGAACATTCCGAGGCCTTAGAACCTCCCTTGAGACTTCCCCCAAGACCACATTAGATGTATAATGTACAAATATTTCCTCCCATGCGTTAGGGTGTCTTCACTTTTAATATGGTTTCTTTTACTATGCAAAATCTTTTTTGTTTGATGTAGTATCATTTATTTATTTTGCTTTTGCTTCCCTTGACATTAGAATCAAATCCCCAAAGACATCTCTAAAGTCAATGTTGTGGAGTATTTTGCTGTTTTTTCTATATATTATATGATTTCAGGTCTTCAATGCATTTTGAATGAATTTTTGGTCTAGTTTCATTCTTATGTATGTGACTGTACATTTGTTCCCAGCAACACCATTTGTTCCCAGCAACATTTCCTTTCTCCATTGCATTCTCTTGGCTCTTTTGTCATAAATGAACTGTCCATTTGTGTGGGTTTATATCTGTGCTCTCAATTCTATTCCATTCTTCTGTGTGTCTGCATTTTGTCCGATACCATACCGTTTTGATTACTATAGCTTTGTAATATAGTTTGAAATCTGTATGTATGATACCTCTGTTCTGCTTTTTTTTTTTTTTTTTGTCAGGATTGCTTTGACTATTTGGGTTTTGTGTGGCTACATATGAACATAAGAATTGTTAGTATTATTTCTTTGAAGAATGTCATTGAAGTTTGATAGGTATTGGATTGAATCTCAATATTATTTTGAATAAGATGGACATTTTAACTATGCAAGCCCAGAATATCTTTAATTTTTTTGATGTCATTTATTTCTTTTAATAATGTTTTATTTGGGGCCTCCCCTGGTGGCACAGCAGTTAGGGCTGGGCTGTGAAGCTGCCCACAGCCTCTGCAGCACCAGTTCGATCCCCGGCCACCGGGCGAGGGTCCCTCATGGCGTGCAGACCTCTCCTGCCACCTACTGCTCCCCTCGGCAGTGTACTTTGTTCTCTTCTCCGCTCTGGCTCTTCTCCACTCTGGCTCTGCTCTGGCTCCATTCTGTTCTCTTCTCCGCTCTGGCTCTGGTGAATTCTCTCACCCTCCTGCGCTTCTGACTGTACCCGGTGCTTGTATAAATATAAAATAAATAAAAAAATCTTAAAAAAAAAGATGTTAAAAAAAAAAGAAAAGGAAGGTATTGATTGCTATAATTGCCCAGCACTGGCAGTACTTCATCTCAATTCTAGAAGTGAGAATACTATTGGTTTGATGAAAACTTGTTTAAGCTGACAAAAGTAGGAAGAGTAGATTCAAGACTTGAAGCCAAACATGTTAGACTTTATTTAGTATAATCCACAGCCTCCTAAATGTATTTTTTTGTATGTAGAATATGCTTCCTGTTTTATTTATTCACATACTATATATCTTCCCTTGATAATCCTTCCCCATTACGGTAATACCTTCCTTTACTATCAGAAGTCTCAGAATACTTTCCCTTCTTTAAATTCTTATAGCATATATGGCATATAGCAAAAAATCTTGTTTCTTTACTGGTTTATATTCATTATTTTTTTTCTTTTACTGGATTTCATATCCCTTGAAATTAAAGACTGTAGTGTTGTTTTTCCTTAAAGGATCACTAGGTTTTCTCAAAGTGTCTAGAGTAGACCTCTTACCACTTTCTATGGAAACTAGCAGTCAATCAGTTGAGACCCTGTGAACCTCAAGAATTCTATTATCATTACCTAAAGAGTGCAGATTTCTTTGAATTGAGAACAGTTGAGAGCAGTGAGAGTCCTGGGGTCTGAGGAGAAACTGTTTGCCTAAGTCCTTTGCCCTTTTCCTAATCAGAGATGCAATCAGTGCCTCCCCTTGTCTGATCTATAAGAGTGTAGTTTGGGCATTCTTAACCAGTCTTGGATTTGTCAGTGGACATGTGTTCTCTGAGAATATTATCTTTACTCTCAGTTAAGATTGAGGAAAAAACCCTTTTCTCTGTCATGTAGTCTTCCCTCACCTCATCCCCTGCTTTATTCCTCAGGCCATGTTAATACATTAAAATTTGGCCTTTTTTCCTACTAATTTGTATTATGTTTACTTGTTTACCTTTCCAGCCTTAGAAGAATCCAGATAGGATAGGAAAATTTCCCATAATTCCCCAATTTGACATTATGAAAAACATACTGCACATACAGAAGTCAATAAAGTGCCCTATAACTTTGTCGTTTTCAGGACTATTCTGGAGATAGAGAATGAAGATAGGATGCTTGCATCTTCACACTTCTAAAGCCCTATGCCTAATAATATTTTTTGCAAAGTGTCTCTTGATGGACAAGTTCTTTGGAATTATTCCTAAAGAATGTACTTAGTGATATCCAAGCTCTATGACTTATGTATAAATGTCCTCTTATCCTTATAAAACTCTGTCTCTCCATCTCTGTCTCTATCTTTTTGTCTCTCTGTCTTTGCAGGTCTCTTCTCACACACACGTATATACACACCCATAACAGTTTCCTTAACTGAGGTTTCCAGAAGAATAAATCCAATTGCTATATGTAGACTAGACATATAAATACTTCTGTCCTAGGCCTAGACCTAAATACCTATGTTCTAGACCTATATAAAGAAAGAAGTGATTGGCAGACTCTATACTTCTTATCATTTCCTGTCTCCTACAAACTATTTATCCAAAGTCTGGATATATTGTTTTATAAATAACATAGAAGTTATAATCATATTCATCATCATAAGTGGATATTAAAAAATGAATGATGAAAATCTGAGATGATGGTATAGAGGTAACCTACTTATTGCTGGTCATGTATTATTCAGTTACAAAATTACTTGTGGTATACACTCATAGGATGCAGTTAATGGTGTTAAGCAGTAAGTGCCATTGTCCCCTTATCTCTGCTTATGGTAAAATTGCTCTATATTTCCAATATGCTCACCTTAAAAGGAAAACATGGAGCAGGCCATGAAGGAGCTTGTTTAGATTATATGAAACTCATAATAAGTAAGGAAAGACAGAGTTACAGTTCAGAAGTCATTGCAAGAATATTAAATAAAAAACCATCATTTTGTAGTGCATATTGGAGGAAGAACAATTTTCTTGGACTACAGCAAGGTTCTTTGAACTAAGCATCATTTTACAGTAAGAGATTGAATCTTTTCTGCAAATGGTGATATTTCCTTGGCATAAAAATTACTTCTCTGTGTATCACAGGATACACATACTCAGAAAAGAATAACAGAAATCTAACATTAAAAAGGAGATGAATGTAGAATATAGATAATGACTATAATATCTTATCATAGTAATCCATGATAAGAATATTCATGATTGCAAACTGACATGTAAATAGATACTTAAAATGTACAATGTGGGATCCATCTATATTGGGAATTTAAGGAGTCCATGGAATAAATTTAATGGGTCATGAAAAACATTAAGAAATGAAATAGATTAGAATACAATAAAATACAGTAGAAGATAATAGCATGCGGTAAGCCTAAGTATTCCTTTGTAAAAAACTATTTCACTTGTCTATCAGCCATCGAAAACTGTCTGCCCTATATAGTTATCTACCATCTATGGTCCAAATCTCCAGTAATCCAGAGTCAAACAAATTTCAAAGATTTCCTTTTGTTATAGGAAACCTTGGAAGATATTACTGTATGGTGATATTTTGGCTGATTATTAATAAAGGAGTAGAAATCTGTAAGACAAAAGAAGGGCACGGAACAGTAAAAAATGAATAGCATTTGCAATAAAATTACCTGCCAAAATTATTACTGTATGAGGTGTTAATAAGATTATGTATTAAATATATGTGATGACATTTTTGGTAACATCTTTATTGAGATTTATTCACATACAAGGTCACTGACTCATTTATAAGTGCTAAGTCAATAGTTTTTAGCATATTCAACAAAGTATTTTAGAATATTTTTATCACCCCCATACTCCATAGCAGTGAATCCCATTATACCTGCTATTCTCCCCATCCCACCTCATACTGAGGCAGCAATTCTACATTTTGAAAAGTGGCCAATTTACTATTTGCATATTTTATGTAAATAGATTGTGTGATTGCACTAGTAGATTTTTCCAATGTGAAAGCTACTTTGCTTTCCTAGGATGAATCCCACTTCACATAGTATAATCCTTTTTATATGTTGCCAGATTTATTTTGAGGATTTTTACTTCTGTATTCATAAGAAATTATGGTCTGCAGTTGTCTGCTCTTGTGGCTTTGTAGGGGGATCTGTGGTGAAAATAAAAACTTATTATTTTTTTTAAAGATTTATTTATTTATTTATACAAGAACTGGGGTACAGGCCAGATGCGTGGGAGGGTGAGAGGATCCACCAGAGACAGAGCGGGGAACAGAACAGAGAGACTGACGAAATACACTGCTGAGGGGAGCAGCGGGCGAGACAGGAGAGGTCTGCCGTGCTATGTGGGACCCTCGCTGGTGGGGATCGAACCCGTGCTGCAGAGGCTGCAGACAGCTTCACAGTGCTGCGCTCAATGGCCTGCGCCACCAGGGAGGCCCTGAAAACTTATTTTAAAAGAACTCAGAACTTTTAATATGATCATGATCATTGTGAGTCATTGTGAATTCAAGCATCTCTTAAATTATTTAAAAACGAAATTATCTTGCCCCCCCCCCCACCATGGCCCAGTGGGTTGAGCACTGCGCTGTGAAGCTAGTCTGACAGCTACTTGCAGTCAGGAGTTCCATCCAGGCCAGCCAGGGAGCATCCCACATGGCAGCAGGCAGACCTCTCCTGTCTCACCCACTGCTCCCCCTCAGCAGTGTTTTCAGGTCATTCTGCCTGTTCTGTTCTCCACTCTTGTCTCTGGCTGATTCTCTCATCCTCTCGCACACCTCTGGCTTTCACCCCAGATCTTGTATACATAAGTAAATAAATCTTAAAAAAAAAAACAGCCAGGCTAATCTGATGACAAAGGCCCTGTTACTACTCCAGTGGTTGAATTTATGTACACTTCCCTGCAGTATGTTTACAAAAGAAGCAGTGTTGGCTCAGTGTAGTGGCAGGATGGTCACTTGGTGGGTTTTCTCTATCTCGAGCAGACTGGTCCTGGAGCCTTCGGTGCTTTCTCAGGCTTTTATTGACCTTTTACATGTTTCGTAGTACCAAAGGCAATTATATAGAAAGCTAAATATATGCCCCTCATTCCACAATTTGAAGAAATTTTCAGTGAGTCCTTGGTTGTGTTTATGGAATCTGGAGCTACTCTCTCTTCTGCATGCTGTTATCTGGGATGGGTGGAAGATTCATAATGATCATGTAAACATTTTGAAGCCAGCAAGGGGGAAATTAGAGAAAAACTGCAACCATTTAATATTGCTACTTTAGGAGACTTAGTTCTGTATGAATATGAAGCATAAATTTTTAGAAAAAACTGTCTTTGGTTTCCTAACGAACAGTCATAATAGAGAGAACAAAAGAGAGAAAGAAGCCTGCGGGCCTCCTGGACCCCGCCACCCCTGCCTGCCGTGTACCTGATTGCTGCACTACATGTAAAAGGTCAATAAAAGCCTGAGAAAGCCACCGAAGGCTCCAGGACCAGTCTGCTCGAGATAGAGAAAACCCACTCAGTGACCATCCTGCCACTACACTGAGCCAACACTGCTTCTTTTGTAAACATACTGCAGGGAAGTGTACATAAATTCAACCACTGGAGTAGTAACAGGGCCTTTGTCATCAGATTAGCCTGGCTGTTTTTTTTTAAGATTTATTTATTTATGCATACAAGATCTGGGGTGCAAGCCAGAGGTGTGGTGGGTGAGAGGATTCAGCAGAGACAGAGTGGAGAACAGAACAGGCAGATTGACTGAAATACATTGCTGAGGGGAGCAGCGGGCGAGTCAGGGAAGGTCTTGCTGTGCCATGTGGGTTGCTCCCTGGCTGGCCTGGGATGGAACTCCTGCTGCAGTGGCTGTAGATAGCTTCATAGTGCTGTGCTTAACCCCTTGCACCACCAGGGAGACCCCTGTTCTCTTTGTTTGAAGAACTTCTAACTCCTAGAAGCTAGAGATTTCACTTAAATTGCATCAGTATTTTTAAAGACATACTTTTAATAGTTTAATGAGTAAGTTGACTGTGAGTTTGGAAGCAGAGCATGGTACTTTCAGCCTTTTTCCAATTATAAACGTGGTTTCCTCTTACCTGGACATAGGATGTTGTATTCACTATCTTTCCAAGAGAATTTTTAAGAATCCTCAGTAAGAAAGCTTTATGTTCTCTATTATTGTTAGAGTCACCTTTTGCTGTCACCTCTCACTTTCTATAAATTTTCAAATGATTAGTCCAATAATTGCTCACTACATCTAACAAGACAGGTTCCCAAAATAAATATGCCAATGCAATCCTTTCCTTTGATAGTGTACTCTGCCCCATAATCCATTAGAGAACAAGAAAAAAACCATCCTGTCTTCAGGAAAAAAAAAAATTCAGAGTCACAAGAGAAATGGAAACTTCTTGCTATTCTCTTCTACTTTTTGACCTTTTGTGACTCATTTGCTCTTATACTCATTAAAATTGTTCCTCTCCTTCCTCTTTTCTAGACTTGGTTTTGGGTCCAAATATTGAGAAACATTTGACATTGGGCTCTACTGTTCTTAAACCTTTAGAAAATGAAAACAACATGCAAGTGCAGGTGGTGGAGAGTTAGAGTGCCACCTGCAGACCTAATGAATTGTCTAACTTAAGGGTTTCTCTTTGTGTCTTTTCAGAGTCCCTCCTTTCTGTAGCTAAAAAACCATGTCCATTTTAGTTCTCTTACCTGAAAAAAGTAGACAATATTAATTTGCTTTCCAGAATTTATGACTTCATAAATAATAAATCCATGACCTCAGGGATCCATGTCAATCCTGTAGATTTTTTTTTGCTCCCTGTTTCTGGCATATGTTTGAATTGGGATTAAAATTTCAAGAATGGTATGGACTAGGTGGAAACTACCTACTGAAATGCAGGTTTTCTTTTATTCACCAATATTGAAAATATTTCCAATTTGATATCTTGTATCTTCTATGTAGATCTCTTTTCTATTTTCCTTAGTCTCCATTGGTACACACCTGACTGAGAAAACTGGGAATGATTATTTGATTTGTGCATGTATTGTTTGTATAATTAATGGGAAAGGGATAAATATATTCCTTCCTTTTGCCTCTTACCATCTGTGTAAAAGACACAATAAGTGCACATAATGGTTTTCAAAATATTTGGTATTCCTATACAAATTTCCCAATTGTTAATATTATTATTTCATCCTAGGAAAATTACTAGTTGACTGGACAATAACTATTAAATAGTCATTTTATCAACCTGCAAGAGAAATAGTTTAACTCTCAGATTAACATCCTTCTTAATATTTTTTGTATTTCTCAATTTAGTAAACCTGAGTTATGTATTATGAAAAAAACTGATTTTTCTTTTTTTTAAAGATTTATTTTTATTTATTTATGCATATAAGAGCTGGGATGTAGGCCAGAGATGTGGGGCGTGAGAGG
Source organism: Talpa europaea (assembly GCF_964194135.1). Classification (NCBI taxonomy): domain Eukaryota; kingdom Metazoa; phylum Chordata; class Mammalia; order Eulipotyphla; family Talpidae; genus Talpa; species Talpa europaea. The sequence goes on along the minus strand of NC_140080.1, from coordinate 58,101,198 downwards.
ATTCATCAGAGACAGAGTGAGGAGCAGAACAGGCAGATCTACTGAAATATACTGCTGAGGGGAGCAGCAGGAGAGACAGGAGAGGTCTGCTGTGCCATATGTGGATTAGCTCCCTGGCTGGGGATCAAACTTAGGGCTCAGAGGTGATAGTGCTGAGACTTAATCCCCAGGCCACCAGAGAGGCCCCCAAATGCTTTTTTCTTATGGGTGTTCCTAAAAATAAAAAAAGTGGCAGACTAGTAACTGTATAAATCACTAATAGCTTAGTACAAAGTAGGCAAATCCAACAGCAGATCCAGTTGCTGGCTTTAAAATACAATTTTAAGGCTGTAGACTAATGCTGAACAATCAGTCTCCACTTGGGAAGCAGTTTAGTTTCAATTGAAGATTTTTAAACTGCTTGATTAGTTTGTAAATCCAGGCCCAATTTCCTTCTCTTGAGTATGGTGAAATAATTTAGGATATGAAGAATTTATCATTCAAATGTGTTTATTGATTTGCTATTGAATTGATTTGTTCAATAGGTTTGTTTAGTTCAGTCTTAGAGAATGGGTTCTTATTTTTATTTGTTTTAGAAGTTCGAAATGAATTGCGCTCCTATTTCTGTCCCTGAGGAAAAGATGAAATATTTTGGTTACTACACCTTGAAAAGGCTCCATTAAAATGCAAATGATAGCCATTAATTTAGATGAAAACTTCTCTCCCTTTAATCAAACTATACAACAAAATTAGGTTTGGGAGCAGATGTTTTGGCTTCACAGAGATATTTTCTCTTGTCCTTCTCTATTATGTAAACTTCTGGCTAATCAGTAGTTGTCAGCACCCCATTTCTTCACAATTGCTATCATAATCTCTTTGTATCTGGTATCTTGGAAATTCACATTGGAAGAAAAAGTTTTGCCTACTACCTGTAACACGGATTGGTTTTCTTACCACTTCAAGCACTGTTTTTCTTTCTGTTTTTGTATTCTATAACGTGGTTTTATTCTTCACTATTATTTTGATTATAGTGCTATTTAACTTACTGTTTTCTATCTTCCTTTGCTTATCTAATATTATGAAATCCCTAGATCCTTTATAGTCTCTGTTTTGTGCAGACTTAAAATCTTTGAGAACTGCCCTTTTTTAGTACTCGAATTACCTAATAGAAAAGCTGCAGTGACTTTCCGTTTAAAATTGAGTGACGTGTTTCATCGGAAAATAATTTTAATGGCACATAGATTTGGGAGTAGAAATAGACAAGCTCCTTTTAAGGGCAAAAATCATGACATTTAGTTCTTTCTTAAAATTTTCTTATATTATCTAGTATACTGAAAAGGCATAGGAGAAGCCTCACAAATCTTTAGTGAATTGAGTTGAACATTTCTAGCAGTGTTCCTAATATATAAACTGAAAATGGACTTTCTGCCTACCATAGGCAGTCTCAAGACAGACTTTGGATGCACACAACAATTACTGGGATAGTTTATTGATTTGTACAAACAGTGGTACAGCATTTTTCAATAATGATACATGGCCAGCACGTTCAGCAGAGCCACATTTACTCTGCAGACTTTTAGTAAGCATTGTATCAGATACAATTTTACCAAGATGCTATGCTGACTCCAGGAAGCTCATAGTCTAATGCCCTTAGCAAGCCACTGATATGCTCTCAGAGATGAATATGTTGTTGCCAAAGAAGGTAAAACTTTCTGGAGACAATTTTTTAATTCAGTTGAGTGTGTATTCCTTTCACTTCAAATGGTAAACCTTGAGGAACGTGAAATTGCTGTCCTTATTTCTCAAAGTACTGTTTATGTTAATTTTTTCCAAAATTTCTTTGTATAGTTATTATTTGGCCAGCCAATTTCTCTATTTCCTATGCTAATATTGTTACAGAACAACCCCAAGAAGAAACGGAATGACCTGGGTGTGAGTCCTTTCAAACACACTTAAGAACGCAGGTCAAGACTCAAGGGTAGGCACACAGAGAAAAATTAATAAAAGGTTTATTTGCAAGACAAATGAAAAGAGGGAGAACACACATACACACACACAGAAGAAGAGAGAGAGAGAGATAGATAGAGAGAGAGAGAGAGAGAGAGAGAGAGAGATTAATTGGTCAGTGTGACCTACCAGTAATGCTGTTTGAACTGAAACCCCTGGTGCACACTGAAAGCAGGAAAGTCAAGCGAGTGCAACCCCACATGTGTTTGGTTTTACACCAGGCACATTTATTTCCCTGCAACTCCTCTTTCAAGAAGTCAAGAATTTGGGCAGATTCATGATGGCAGTTGTAATTCTAGGTGCCTGAGATATCTTTAGCATGGAGGTGGGTTGAGTTTGTAAAACATCAGTGGATAGAGTTCATTCAGGACATACTGTTACTCCACCAATTTGCATACATGGAATCCTAAGGTAACTTAAATATCTAAGTATTTCTCCTTATTAACCATATGAAACCTTTCTTAGCTTGCGAATCTAATCTAATATTACTTTTCCCTTGCAATTGTCTCTCAGTTTATGTTGTAGTTGAAATATATACTAAGTGCTATTGATTTGAACTCTAGATTCTAGAGGTTGATGATATGCATACAGATGATAACATTATTACTTTATCATAATAGTGTTATTTTAATAAGTAGACCTATGTCACTGCAAATATCTCTTAGGAATTTTAATATTTCTTATTGTTGGTAACATTGCCTACAACAGAAAAAGAAATACACAATTATTGTAGTAAATCCATTTTCATATGAGAGGCCCTATGAGTTTAAATAACTTGTAATTATAATCTAAAGCTGTTAACATTTAAAGTACACATATATATGAAGCACTTGGTGGACATTCCATACTTTATCATATTTCAAATGTTGAGTGAGAGTTAGAACTGGAACTAAAATTCACATATTTTTATACTGCTTTATTGTAATCCACAATTAAAATGGAATGTTTGTGAACCTCCAAAATTTTATTTTTATTTTTTATTTAAGATTTATTTATTTATTTCTACAAGCACTGGTTATAGTCAGAAGCACAGGAGGGTGAGAGAATTCACCAGAGCCAGAGCAGGGAACACAACAGGCAGACTAACGAAATACACTGCTGAGGGGAGCAGCCAGTGCGGCAGGAGAGGTCTGCAGGCAATGTGGGACCCTCGCTGGTGGCTGGGAAACAAACTGGTGCTGCAGAGACTGCGGGCAGCTTCACAGCCGAGCACTCAACTGCTGCACCACTGGGGAGGCCCAAATCTCCAAATTTTTAGAAAATAATTAACAGACATTATTTATTCTAAAATTTACTATTCTAGATTCTATTAAATGAATTTTACTGAGTTACAAGTTTATAAGCATCATTGTGATGTACAATATTTTTAAGTATATCAAATTTTGACTTCTAGATGTCCCATCATCTGAACTGATTTGTAACCTGTGCCTTCGATTCATTCTTTTATTCAGCAAACATTTTTTGAGCATCTTCTATGTGATAAACACAATTTTCAGACTATTAATATAGTGGTTAATTAAACAAAGCCACTGCTCTCTGGAATTTTTATTCTAGTGGGTGGAATAAATGATAAACAAGTACACAAGTAAATAAAGAAGTTAAAGACAGTAATAGATGCTTTTAAAACCCACTGGAATCACATCCATTACATTAACATTTAAATATTAAACAACAGTATTCAATGACTACTTAATCTCTTTTAATATTTTAGTTTTTCACATTTGACTCTGTTAAATATTATAAAAGAAATTTTAATGAAACTAAGTTTACAATTTAAAACAGTATTAATTCACTCACTCACTCACTTATTCATTCAACATTTATTGACTCCCTGCTGTATATCAGGCACTGTTCTAGGCTTAAGAAATACAGAAACAGGGCCTCCCTGGTGGCACAAGGGGTTAAGATGCAACCTATGAAGTTATCCATAGCCACTGCAGCAGGAGTTTGATCCCCAGCTGGCCAGAGAGCTACCCACATGGCGCAATAGAACTCTCCTGACTCGCCTGCTGCTCCCCTCAGCAGCGTATTTCACTCAATCTGCCTGTTCTGCTCCCCACTCTGTCTCTGGTGAATCCTCTCACCTCCCACACCCCTGGCCTGTATGCAAGTTCTTGTATGCATACATAAATAAATCTTAAAAAAAAACAAATAACTAAATCAAAGCAAAACCTCTGACCACTTGAATTTTAATTGAGTATAACCTTTTGTGTTCTGGATGAATATTCTTTATTAAACTACCATTGGTTTACATCCCTGTTAGTGTTTTGGAAGTATAGATTTCCACCCTCAGGTAAATAGTCCACCACTATAGTTCACTGTGCTTTCTCCCCACCCTGTCTCACCTCTCCCTGTCTTGCTTCCTCTCTAGATGCCTCAGATCTATAATCAGCTTTCAAGGGTTGGTTTTAAAATTTGCCTTATGGAGGCATGGAAACCCTTTGGTTTCTCCATATTTCACATATACTAAAAAGGGTTAATCTAAGTAAATTTAGCTAAATAAGAAAGACAAAAACTGGATGATTTTAATAGCATTTTATAGATATATTAGAAAATATTTTCCAGAAATCTCAGCAAAACAAATGATGCAAATTACATCAGAGAGACAATTTTGTTTTTGTATATAAAATGTAATTTTCAAAATACATTATTTTATTCCTCACTTGAGAGGAAAAAACACACACAAACACATATAAACAGAGACATTATAGAATTGTTATGTGCACAGGATTAGAGTTCATTAGTATTTTATTTGAAGGGTTATTAGATTTATATATCAATAATAATTTGGAAAGGCATTATATGCCTCAAGTTCTTTTTTTTTTTAGCTTGTTGATATATATATATATATTTATTTATTTTAAAGATTAACAAAAGGTTTATTTACAAAGGAAGGGGAATGAGGAAATGTACAACTCAGGGAGAAAAAAGGGAGATAAATTCTTAAATGTATCCTACCTGTTCTGCCAACCTAGAATCCCAAATGACCCACCGAGACCAAACCTGCCTGGCCAAGAGCACGAGCCAAGTGCCCGACCCCACTAACATGGCTAGTTTTTATTTTCAAACAGAGAAAATGGTTGCTTAACTCTGCCTTTAGGTACTCGCAACTTCCCTTTGGGGATCTTGGGATTTGTAGTTACCAGTGTCTTGATGGAGTGGGGGGTGGCATCCACAAAGCCTGTATGGAATTAGCTCAGGACATCCTTTCCCACTAACAATTCCTCCTTTTCACTTTTTGCCACCATTTTCATGGTGTTGAAGATCAAATGTATGGATGCTGGGGTACAGTATCAGATGAAAATTTTTCTCAGAGTTCCCATTGGAAAGCAAACCAGTCTCTCCAGGTATTGTCCATTGTGGATAGTAAAAGTCCTCCATTCCTGGGAAATAATTTATCAGTCCAAGCCAAAAAACAAACAAACAAAAAAACCCCCACAAAAACCTCTGAAGGCATTAGCCAAAACAAAACAGCAAAGATATTGAATCACAGGAAAATATAAAAAATTGATTCAACTTATGCAAAAACAGGCTATTCCAATAAAACTCTCAATAACACTCTTCAAATAAATAGAACAAATACTGATAAAATTCATATGGAACCACAAAAAACCATGAATAGCCAAAGCCCTATTGATGAAAACAAAGGAGAAAGGAGGGATCACACTTCCAAACTTCAAGCTATACTACAAAGCCATAATAATTAAAACAGTTTGGTATTGGAACAAAAACAGACACACAGACCAATGGAACTGAATAGAGAGCCCAGATATAAAACCACACTTATAGGGACAACTAATCTTTGACAAAGGAGCAAAGACTATGCGATGGCACACAGAGAGTGTGTTGAATAAATGGTACTGGAAAAACTGGACCACCACATGCAAAAAAATGAAACTAGAGCACTTCCTTTCACCGTGCACAAAAATCAACCTCAAAATGGATAAAAGAACTGGACAGAAGACCTGAAACCATAAAATATATAGAAGAAAATATAGGCAAAACATTATAAGACATACATCACAATAATATCTTTAAAGACTCATCACCCAAAGCAAAGAAAGTCAAGGTAAACATAAACACCAGGGATTACATCAAACTGAAGAACTTCTGTACAGCACAAGAGACATTAACCAAAACAGAGAGACACCCCACTGATTGGGAAAAAATCTTTGCACTCCAATCAACTGATAAGGGACTGATCACAAAGATATACAAGGAACTCACAGGACTCAACAAAAACAAAATAAACAATCCAGTCAAGAAATGGACAGAAGAATTTAAAAGACATTTCTCCAAAGAGGAAATGCAAATGGCCAACAGGCATATGAAAAAATGTTCAACATCCCTGATAATCAGGGAAATGCAAATTAAAACCACACTGAGGTAGCACCTTACACCAGTAAGAATGGCACATATCAAAAAACAAGCAACAACAAATGTTGGCGAGGATGTGGAGAAAAAGGAACTCTCCTACATTGCTGGTGGGGCTGCAAACTGTTCCAACCACTATGGAAAGCTGTCTGGAGGTTCCTCAGTCTACTAAAAATGGAGCTACCACATGACCCGGCAATTCCACTCCTAGGAATCTACCCAGAGGACACAAAAACATTGATTCAAAAGAACACCTGTACCCCTATGTTATTGCAACACTATTTGCAATATACAAAACCTGGAAACAGCCCAAATGCCCAAAAATAGATGACTGGATCAAAAAGATGTGGCATATGTACACAATGGAATATTATTCAGCAATCAAAAAAGATAAACTCATGCCATTCACAGCAACGTGGATTGAACTAGAAGGAATTATGCTCAGTGAAGTAAGCCAGAAGGAAAAAGAAAAATATCGGATGGTTTCACTTATAACAGGAATATAGGGGAACCAAATATCAGTGTAAAAAAATAAATAACAGTACAAAACACACCAAAGCAAAAACAGACAATTATAAACCAGAGACATCCCGCAGGAGAGGAGGAGGGAGAGGGATCAGAGGGAGGGAGGGAGGGAGGAGCACAGGGGACTGAGGTGATGGTGCACAGGTGCTTTGGGGAAGGAAACTCTATGGGGACTACACCTGAGGAGGTGGGGGGGAAGCAAATATTGTTTAAAAATGAACCATGATGTAAAAAAAAAATTAAAAAGATGAAAAAATAAAATCAAGCCAGAAGGAAAAATAAAAGAAAAAGAAAAAAATTAAAAGTTATGTTTTGATTATCAACATTGTAATACTGAACTAAGCTGGAACCTTCATAGAGATTGGATGTTGTTGTTTCTGTTGTTTTCTGATATTTATGGCAAAGCTTCCCAGAAATCTAAATTCAAGTAAAAATTTGGTAGTCTGTCATTGGTTAATAGAAGGCGATTTTGTGGAACCTCAGTAGAGCTCCTGAGACACTCCACAAGATTTCTCCCTTTCCTCTTGGGAAAGGCCTTAAATGAATTTGTCAAGTTCTTTTTTTTTTTTTAATTCATACTCATGGATAATTTTTTGGTCAGTGTTAGAATTCTTTGCCAAAATAATTATTATGTGTAGTGGGTGTTTTCACCTCTTTTGGGGGATATACTAAGTTCTTTAAGTTATACATGATATCACCTTTACATTGCTTTTTTTAAAATCAAGGCATGATCTACTCTTACAGAGATCTCATGTCCAAATACCATCACATTAGGGATTGGGACTTTACCATATGAATTTGAGAGGACACAAATATTCAGTCTGTAACAGTAGGCAGTATCAACAAAACTTTGAATGTCAAGGTAATATTTTGTAGAAATACAGATTTGTTTATTAGCAGTTTCAATTATTAAAGTAGTCTAAATATATGTAAGTGGTTTGATTAATGTTTTATATTGGAGAGAGAATAATCAATTATCCATGGGCTGTGAGTTACAACATCTGAGGATGATCCAATATGTTGAAAATTAGGGCTTTGTTGTTTGTTACCAGTTTGTTATTGCAAATCACTAGTTATTTCTAGCTATAAAAAAAAAAATAGAAAGACAGATCCAAAAATGAGTCTTTCCCACTTATACTTACTATCTAATCTTACTGCAGTTTCAATGACTTCCAAAAGTGACCAATCAAAAGTTTCCTAATAAATACCACTGAGGTGATGTCTTTACCCAAAATAATCTTTTCTTTTGCTAATAACCTCATTATACCCTCTTTCTGTCTATAAATACCCTTACCCTCCATTTTGTGTAACCCCTTGCAGTATCTATATAGAATGCTGCCTGATTCACAAATCATTTAATAAGACCCATTGGATCTCTAAATTTTGTGAATTTTATTTATTTTTTTAAAGATGGCTAATGGTTAACAAGTTAGGGAATCACAGAACCTCACTTGGACTTGTGAGGCAATTTCAATTTAAACAGTGTTTCAGTTTTAAAATATTTTCTCCGGGCGGAGCAACATGGCGGCGAGGAGACGCTGCGAGTAAGATCTCCCATTAAAAAAAGTTAATAGGGAGGAAAAGCGGCAGGTCCCAGTGAGAACTGGGACACGGAAGATAAACGGGTGACTCCAGCAAACTACCCAAAGAAGAAAGTGGCCATAAAAGAGGACTAGAAGGGAGGGAAGCGCAGAACCCTGCTCCCCTCCCCCGCTCACAGAGGCGGCACTCTCCGACCGGCAGAGAGGAGGAAAACAACAACCAAAACGGCCAACAAGAACAAACGACTCAGCAAGCGGGACTGTGAGTGGAAAGGAACTATTTCAGCCACCACACCCCGTGAACGGGAGCTGTGGAGAACCCTGCAGGATCCACCGTGGAGGTGAGCTCCAGGCGCCATTAAAGAGAGACCCCGCCCCCCAGGAGGAGGCCAGCACCAGCACACAGCCCCGGCTGCCCGGTAAGCTTGCGCAGAAAGCGGCGCGCTGGAAAAGCAGACGTGGATCGGGATTGCACAGAAAAGTGGCGCGGATCGCGCTGAAAAGCAGTGTGGTTGAAAAGCAAACGCGGATCCAGATCGGATCGCAGCTGCCCAGGTCCCCGCGCCTGCGACCTAGGCTTGTGGGGAGACGCGCGGAGACCCTCCCTGAGTGAGCAGGAACCAGGCGCCCAGGCAGGGGAGCGGGATTCAAAAGGCGCCATTCCCACGCCACTGATCTGGGCTACAGCCCGCGTCCTGGAACTGAGGGCATTAGAACTGAGACCTGGGGCACGAAATTAGGGGCGTGGGTTCCCCACGACGGTGGGGCACAAGGCAGACACAGCACCCCAAAGCCGTTGAGGTGTACCCTACCATCCCCGCTCTGTTCCCTGTCCCACGGGGTGGAAAATCAGCTCCCCAAGGGCTCTAGGAGAGATCTCTGGCGCCACCTAGCGACTTGAAGCCAGCAGAGACTCCTGAAGGAGCCGGTGGCCAGCTGGGGAGTTAGCCCACACCGGGCCCCTTCCAACCAGTAGTCTGAGCCCACAGGGAGAGCGAGCACCCACAGCCGGGCAGACCAGGCGCGCAGAAGAGTGTGCCTGAGACCGCACACGCAGGGAGTGTATCCCACATCACCATTTTAGAACAGGGACATTTCTTCAGTAAAGACTACCTGCAGAAGGCTTCCTCAGGAGCCAGAGGTGAGCGGGGGAAGTTCGCCCACGCCAGACCCCCTCTGGCCTGCAGTTCAAGCCCAGAGGGGGAGCAGGAACCCACCGCCGGGGCAGACCAAGCGCACAGGGGAGTGTGTCCCCACAGCGGCATTTTAGAACAGGGACCTTTCTCCAGTAAAGACTGCTTGAAACTGACAGATGACTCCTGGAGGAACCAGAGGGGAGCAGAGAAGCCCACCCAAGATGCCGGCCAGTCCCAACAACACAGTGTCCCAACGCATACAGCAAATTAGAAAGCAGACAGTAGGGAGGAGAAGAACCACACGCAACCTAGCAACTCTCCATAGAAAAAGCACACCACAAAAAGAAAACCAGCCCCCAGATTGCAATGACAATAACTTGGAAGAATTTCTGAGCCTTCCAGAAAGAGAATTTAAAATTGCCATGATTAAAAAACTGACAGAAGTCATAAAGGAAAACAATGATAAGGGAAAAATAATCAACGATCAGAAGAATGCAATTGAGTCCCTAGAGGGGGAAAACAATGGTCAGAAGAAAGAAATTGAGTCCCTAAAGTGGGAAGTAAAAGAAATGCAGGAGATCAAAGAATTAATGGAAGAAATAAAGAATTCTGGGAAAAGCAATGAAAGCAGAATAGATGAAATGGAAGAACGAATAAGTAATCTTGAAGACACAGAAATAAAAAGAACCAAAACAGAAAAGGAAAGAGAAGTACGAAGGAAAAAGAACGAAGAAAGACTTCGGGAACTATCTGACTCCATGAGGAAAGGAAATATAAGAGTTATAGGAATACCAGAAGGAGAGGAGAGAGATGTAGGAACAGAGAAAATATTCAAAGAGATAATTGACGAGAACTTCCCAAATGTGAAGAAGGAGCTGAAAATTGATATACAAGAAGCAAGAAGAACACCAAACTTCCACGACGAAAGGAAAAACACAGCAAGACACATAATAGTAAAGCTCCCAAGAATCCAGGACAAGGAAAAATTAATGAAGCTGGCAAGAGGGAAGAAACAGATAACATTCAAAGGAAAGCCAATCAGGCTGACATCAGACTTCTCCGAAGAAACACTACGGGCAAGGAGAGAATGGAGGGACATAGTCAACAGACTCCAAGAAAAAAGATGCCAACCAAGAATACTCTATCCCGCAAAGCTCTCCTTCCTCTTTGAAGAAAGAATATGGACCTTCCCAGACAAACAGAAACTCCGGATTTTCATTGCAACTAAATCCCCACTCCAAAAAATACTACAAGGAGTCCTAAAGCCAGAACCTCAGAGGGATGAATAACAATGAAAGAAGGCCAAAAAAAAAAGTTATTAAAAGAATAAATAAATAAAATCAAAGGAAAGACAATCACAATGGCAAATACAGATGCTAGCATATCAATATTAACTCTAAATGTAAATGGACTAAACTCTTCAATAAAAAGACAGAGAGTTGCAGCCTGGATTAAGAAACAAAACCCAACCTTTTGCTGTCTCCAGGAAACACATTTAGCTACAAAAGATAAAAATAGGCTCAAAGTTAAAGGATGGAAAACAATCCTACAAGCAAATGGACCAAAAAAGAAAGCAGGAACAGCTATACTTATATCAGATAAAACAGATTTCAAACTCAAAAAGATAAAAAGAGACCCCAATGGTCACTACATTATGATCAAGGGGACAATACTTCAAGAAGAAATAACACTCATTAACATATACTCACCAAACGAAGGAGCACCAAAATATATCAGACAACTGTTGTCCTCTCTGAAAACAGACATCAGAGAAAACACATACGTAGTGGGAGACTTCAACACACCACTATCAACAATGGATAGATCAACAAGACAAAAAATAAGTAAAGAAACCAAAGCTCTAAATAAGGACCTAGAGCAATTGGGCTTAACAGACATCTATAGAACACTAAACCCCAAAAAAACGGAGTACACATTTTTCTCAAGCGCACACGGATCATTCTCCAAGATCGATCACATACTGGGGCACAAGACAAACATCAACAAATACACCAAGATTGAAATCATATCAACCATATTTTCTGACCATGAAGGCATCAAACTAGAAATAAACCATAAAAAGAAGGCAAGGAACTTTCCTACCTCATGGAGATTAAAAACCACACTACTGGAAGACCATTGGACTAATGAGGAGATCAAACAAGAAATTAAAAAATTTTTTGAATTGAACGACAAGGAGGACACCAATATCCTAAATGTATGGGATGCAGCAAAAGCAGTAATAAGAGGAAAATATATAGCAATAGAAGCTCACATCAAGAAACAAGAAAGAACGCAAAGAAACAACCTAATCTCGAAGCTCAAAGATCTAGAAAAAGAACAACAAAAAAACCCCAAAACCAGTAGAAGAAAAGAAATAATAAAAACCAAAGCAGAAATAAATGAAATTGAAACTAAAAAAACAATCCAAAAGATCAATGAAACCAAGAGCTGGTTCTTTGAAAAAATCAATAAAATAGACAAACCCCTAGCCAGGCTCACAAAGGAAAAAAGGGAGAAAGCACAAATAAACAGGATCATCAATGAAAGAGGAGAAATCACAATGGATACAGCAGAAATCAAAAGAATAATCAGTAACTACTATGAACAGTTATATGGAAACAAGTTTAACAATCTAGAGGAGATGGACAAATTCCTACAACTCCACAATCACCCAAAGCTAGATAAAGAAGAAATAGAACACCTAAACAGACCAATTACAAGCAGCGAAATTGAAATGGTAATCAAAAACCTCCCCAAAAACAAAAGCCCAGGACCTGATGGATTTACAAATGAATTCTACCAAACATTCAGAGACGAATTAGTGCCTATCCTTCACAAACTCTTCCAAAAAATTGAGAAGGAAGGGACAATACCAAACACGTTTTATGAAGCCAACATTACACTAATACCAAAACCGAACAAGGACAACACAAAAAAGGAAAACTACAGGCCAATCTCCCTAATGAACACTGATGCAAAAATCCTCAATAAAATTTTAGCTATCAGAATCCAACAATGTATCCATAAGATAATTCACCACGACCAAGTAGGATTCATTCCAGGGACACAAGGATGGTTCAACATCCGAAAATCAATCAACGTTATCCAACACATCAACAAAAAGAAATATAAAAACCATATGATAATATCAATAGATGCTGAGAAAGCTTTCGACAAAGTGCAACACCCATTCATGATAAAAGCCCATGAAATCCTTGGGATACAAGGAACATACCTCAACATCATAAAGGCCATCTATGACAAGCCAACAGCCAGTATCATTCTCAATGGTGAAAAGCTGAAAGCAATTCCATTAAGATCTGGAACAAGACAAGGATGTCCACTCTCACCACTGCTTTTCAATATAATACTGGAAGTCCTAGCCAGGGCAATAAGACAAGAGAAAGACATCCAAGGAATCCAAATAGGAAAAGAAGAAGTCAAACTATCACTATTTGCAGACGATATGATATTATACATAGAGAACCCCAAAAACTCCACAGAAAAGCTAATTCAACTCATCAATCAGTTCAGTAAAGTGGCAGGATACAAAATCAACACGCAAAAGTCAGTAGCCTTCCTATACACAAACAATAAATCTGAAGAAGAAGAAATCAAAAAAACCATCCCTTTTGTTATTGAAACAAAAAAAATCAAATATTTGGGAATAAATCTAACAAAAGAGGTAAAGGACCTATACAAAGAAAACTATAAAACACTGTTAAATAGAGGAAGACACAAAGAAATGGAAAAACATCCCCTGGTCATGGATTGGAAGAATAAACATTATTAAAATGGCCATCCTTCCAAAAGCAATATACAGATTCAATGCTATTCCAATCAAAATTTCAATGTCATTCTTCAAAGAAATAGAACAATTATTGATGAAATTCATATGGAATCACAAAAAACCCCGAATAGCCAAAGCTCTCCTGAAAAAAAAAGAAAGGAATGGAGGCATCACACTCCCAGACTTCAAACTATACTACAAAGCCATAATCATCAAAACTGCATGGTATTGGAACAAGAACAGACATACAGACCAATGGAATCGAATAGAAAATCCAGAAATAAACCCACAGATTTATGGTCAACTAATCTTTGACAAAGGAGCAAAGACTATGCATTGGAGCAAAGAAAGTTTGTTCAATAAATGGTGCTGGGAAAACTGGGTCGCTACATGCAAAAGAATGAAGCTTGACCACTACCTCACACCATACACAAAAATCAACTCAAAATGGATTAAAGAACTAGACATAAGACCTGAAACCATAAAATATATAGAAGGAAATATAGGCAAAACACTGCGTGATTTGCACATCAAAGACATCTTTACAGACACATCACCCAAAGCAGTGATAGTGAAGGCAAAGATAAACAGCTGGGACTACATCAAATTAAAGAGCTTCTGCACAGCAAAAGAGACAATAACAAAAACAAAGAGAAACCCCACCAACTGGGAGAACATTTTTGCACCCAACACTAATGATAAAGGAATGATCACAAAAATCTGCAAAGAGCTGATGAGACTCAACAACAACAAAGAAAATAATCCAGTCAAAAAATGGGCAGAAGAGCTAAAAAGAAACTTCTCTGTAGAGGAAATGCAAATGGCCAACAGGCATATGACAAAATGTTCAACATCACTTGTCATCAGAGAAATGCAAATCAAAACTACCATGAGATACCATCTTACACCAGTGAGAATGGCACATATTAAAAAAACTAGCAACAACAAATGTTGGCGAGGGTGTGCAGAAAAAGGAACTCTTCTACACTGTTGGTGGGAGTGCAAACTGGTCCAACCACTGTGGAAAGCTGTGTGGAGATTTCTGGACCTTCTAACATAGAGCTTCCATATGATCCAGCAATTCCACTCCTAGGTATTTACCCAAAGGACACAGAAACATCAATTCCAAACTACACCTGCACCCCTATGTTTATAGCAGCACTGTACAATAGCTAAGCTTTGGAAACAACCCAAATGCCCAAAAATAGATGACTGGATCAAGAAGATGTGGTCCATATATACCATGGAATATTACTCAGCATTCAAAAAAGATAAACACATGCAATTTGCAGCAACATGGATGGCGCTGGAAGGGATCATGCTCAGTGAAATAAGCCAAAAAGAAAAAGAAAAATACCGGATGGTCTCACTCATAGCAGGAATCTAGAAAACTTAAATAAGGGACCAGGAAAATGAATAACTATAAGAAAGTGAAAATCAAAATCAACAAAAAACTATGAACCAGAGACACTTTTAGGGGGGCGGGAGGGGAGGGATTGGGGTCAGACTGGGGGGGCTGCAATTGTATGGGGAATATAATATAAAATTTATTATCTAAAAAAAATATTTTCTCCAGCTTTATTGAGATATAATTGACATAGAACATAGTATTTGTTTAAAGTTGCAACTGTTGATTTGATACATTTATATATTGCAAAATGATTACCATGTCACATAACTCCCTTTTCTTTTTTTTGTGGGTGGCACGAAATTTAACATCTATTCTCTTAACCACTTTCAGTATATACCGTAGTGTTTTCACTATATTCACAGTCTACACATTAAATCCTCAGAACATACTCATCTTACAACTGGAAGTTGTGTTCTTTGACCAAGTTGATATCAGTTAAGTGCTGAGTTAGCTGTAATATTACTTTAAAACAATTTGAATACTGCCATTGAGATAAAATTACAGTCTACTTGGAGGCAAGTATCTTTTATGACCTATAAATTGTAAATATACAAATACACTTTAAGTGTAACACAGAGTGGTGGGTGATATAAATCTGAAGGAAGAACTTAATATATTGATGTAACCTAAGCATTGATCTTAACTATAGTTCTTTATTTCTTATCTATTGTAGCATCATGCAACTTCAGTGTTTTGTTTCAGTGAATGCATCGTATATATTTCACTTTGCAATTTTGATCTACTTTTCTCTTATCCAGGAAACCGTACCCCCTTCATCCTGATGTATCTGCTGTGCATGTCTACCTCACACATATATCTCAGAGCCTGTGATACTGTGCTATTGCTCTTCAGAGTGGAAATACAAAAGCACAGAGCAGTTTAGGAGGAGTTAGCCATATCAAAGGATAAGCTGTCAGAAACTTGCATAGCCATGTGGGTTCTCTTTCAAATCTAACAAGCCCAGAGGGCAGTCCTCACTGGTCAACTGTCAAGTCTTAAATTATGATAACTCCATTCTTCTGTAAGAGTGAAGGTAAAGAAAGATATAAAAAAATGATTTTCATTATTTGGTATGTTGATTTAAATTCTGAACCCATTTACTTGAGAATAATATGGATAGGTAAAACATGTTGTGAGGTTGTTAACCTGAATATTTTGAAAACCTATTTAACAGAGTACTTCTGGATTTGACTTTGTATGAGTCACTGAGAGACCTTGTTAAAATGCCAATTTGTATTCAGAAGGCCTGAGAACCTGCGTTTCTGTTGGATTCCTAGAAGATGCTGATGTTGCTTGTCTGTGGAACTCATTTTGAGTAGCATGATACGAGAAAATACTTTTGTTTTATTTTGAAGTCAAATCATCAACCAAACATTTTTCAAGATACCAGTTGAACAAAGATATTTAGTGCTATTTATTCAGAAACTTTTAATATCTTCCTAGAAAGATTGCCATTAACTAAAACCTTGGAAACATTTCTCTTTTGTGAATGCTAGAATGAATGGATAAGGGGAGATTGTTGGTCTGTATGACTTAATTCATCTGATAAATTCAAGGTAATTTTAACTAATTTACTAACTCTGAACTGAAGGATGAAAGTAGCGTTGTAAAGATGTCCAGATAACAGCTTTTCTTCTTAATTTCAAGTGAAATATTGACAATACCTTCTTCCTCTCTGTACTCCTCCCACTGTTCTGTTAAAGTGTTTGGTGGAGTTATTTTTAAATCTTCCTCACCTACCTTTCTTGCAGAGGATGATTATTTCAGGATTATTTCAAGACTTAACAATGAAAGAGAAGTCACTGAGAGGACAGAATTGGCAGACGTCATCCAGCCTCCCTTCCTTCTGCTTGCTTTTTTAAAGAAACTCTTGTGTTCTCTCCTTGTGTTGCACACTATGTGGATCTGTAAGATTTAAGGACTCTATGTTGCTTTTTATTCTCCATGTGTAAACAGAAAAAATTACATCTGCATCTGTTATCTTCAAGCTCTACTACTAGCAGTTGAGGTGGACACATTTACTTCTTGCATACAGGAGAAAGAAGACCAAGTCTGGTTGTAGATCAAGTCCAATGTCCCGATTTAGCATAACTAAGGGTTACTTCACTTTGGGCGATGAAACAATATCCTTTTGTTTCCTTTGTTTACTTTTATCAACTGATTTCAATAGTCAGGAGGAAATTATGTTAATTTTTCTTATACTAACTTTCCTAAACTTCTTTGGTGCATTTTATCTATTTTTGTTCTTTATCATAGTCCATTATCTCAACTTCTTTACATTTGAAGGGCATGAATTTTCTCTTTGAAACATTTAGCACTCCTATTGATCTGCATGTTAAGTGTATAAATGCAGGGTATACTCTATACATATGAGTATATTTTTGAATAAAGTGTAAGAAAAATGAGGGAAAGAATAATTCTAGTTAGGATAATCTGTAAAACATATATTGGATTAATATAGAATAAAATAACATGAAAAGAGAAAGATTGAGTCATGCCATTAAAATAATGCAATAATTGTGGCGGGGGGTAGTGCAGGCAACATGACCACCTGGCAAAATGCTCTGAGAAAGGTAGTTTCCAGTTTATCTCATCATTTTGCATTTTCAGATATCCTCTATTTTCCATTATTGTATATATTTCTTTTTTTTAAAGATTTATTTATTTATTATTTATACAAGCACTGGGTACAGTCAGAAGCACGGGAGGGTGAGAGAATTCACCAGAGCCAGAGCGGGGAGCAGAGCAGGCAGAAGGACCGAAGTACACTGCTGAGGGGAGCAGCGGGCGGCAGGAGAGGTCTGCGCGCCATGTGGGACCCTCCTCCGATGGCCGGGGAGCAGCCGGGGATCGAACCGGCGCTACAGAGGCTGCGGGCAGTTTCACAACCCAGCGCTCAACCGCTGCGCCACCAGGGAGGCCCTTATATATTTCTTATAATGATTATATATATATATATATATATATATATTCTGATAAATTTGTAACATAATTTTTCCAAGTCAGGAAAGAAATTATTTTATCACTTAATGAAATTAACTCTACTTTTCTGTGTTTATTAATGTAAACTGATCATAGGAAAAATCAATCTATTTAGAATATGTCTTTAGTAATTTGTCCTTCTAAAATATTTTATGTTTTTTTTTCCTTTGAAATTTGAGTAGAGATAGAAACTACTTTCATTTTAGACAATAAACATAGGTATTCCTTCTGGTTTTCTGATCACCAAATTCCAGTGTATATGTGTGTGTGTGTGTGTGTGTGTGTGTGTGTGTGTGTGTGAAAGAGGGAGGGAGAGAGAGAGGTTTCTCTTATAGCTACAGTCTATACTTGTGGAACACCAACTGGGCATGTTATAATTTTTTATGAATATATTTTATTTTACATAATTCTTTATTTTTAAAGGCTTTTTAATTTATTTTATACAAGAACCAGGGTACAGGGCAGATGCACAGGAGGGTGAGAACATTCACCAGATGAAGAGCGGGGAACAGAACAAGCAGACTGACTGAAATACACTGCTGAGGAGAGCAGCAGGCAAGCCAGGAAAGGTCTGCTGCGCCATGTGGGACCCTTGCCGGCCGGCCGGCCGGGATCGAACCCGTGCTGTAGAGGCTGTGGACAGCTTCACAGCACAATGCTCAACTGCCTGCACCATCAGGGGAGGCCTTTATAATTTTTACATCATTTTTCATTTTTGCACAATGTATGCATTTTAATTTTGGTTATATTCCCCATACAGTTCTGCCTCCCTTATTTTGACTTTAATCCCTCCTCTCCTTTCCCCCAACTCCTTAGTGTGTCTCTGGTTTATAGTTGCTTGTTGCTTGTTGATTTTTACTTTATTATAATTAGTCTTTTTCCTGGTCCCTTAGTTAGGCTTTCTAAATTCCTGCTATGAGTGAGACCATCGAGTATTTTTTTCTTTTTCTTTCTGACTTACTTCACTGAGCATGATCCCTTCCAGCTCCATCCATGTTGCTGCATGGTTCTTGCATGAATTTATCTTTTTGAATTGCCGTGTAATATTCCATTGTGTATATATACCACATCTTCTTGATCCAGTCATCTATTTTTGGGCATTTGGGTTGTTTCCAAAGCTTAGCTATTGTAAATAGTGCTGCTATGAACATAGGCATGCAGGTGCCCTTTGGAATTAATGTTTCTGTGTCCTTTGGGTAAATACCTAGAAGTGGAATTGCTGGATCATATGGAAGCTCTATCTTTAGTAGGTTGAGGAATCTCCACACAGCTTTCCATAGTGGTTTGGACCATTTTGCACTCCCACCAGCCCTGCAAGAGAGTTCCTTTTTCTCACATCCTCACCAACATTTGTTGTTGCTAGTTTTTTTTAATGTGTGCCATTCTCACTGGTGTAAGATGGTATCTCATGGTAGTTTTGATTTGCATTTCCCTGATTACAAGTGATGTTGAACATTTTTTCATATGCTTGTTGGCCATTTGCATTTCCTCTTTGGAGAAGTTTCTTCTTAGCTCTTCTGCCCATTTTTTGACTGGATTATTTTCTTTGTTTTTGTTGGGTCTTATTAGCACTTTGTAGAGTTTTGTGATCAGTCATTCGTGTTGTGTGCAAAAATTTTCTCTCAGTCGGTAGGGTTTCTCTTTGTTTTTGTTATTGTCTCTTTTGCTGTGCAGAAGCTCTTTAATTTGATGTAGTCCTCGCTGTTTATCTTTGCATTCACTATCACTGCTTTGGGTAATTGTCAGGGACCAGTCTCTGGTAAAATGTTGTGTCAGGGGTTTTTGAAAGGATGAGACGGCGTTGGCGAAAACGAAAGGACTGAGGGGAAGGGGATGAGGTAGAATGAAGAGACACTGACGCTTGGTGAGGTGTTAGTATTTTTTGTTGAGAGGCTTAGTAGGTTTTTATTTATGTATTTTTTGTAAGTAGTGAGATTACATTATTATGTGTATAGAAACAAAGTAGAAACAATTAGTGTATTTTTTTATAGACTTTTGGCCACTATGTGTTTTTAGTAAGAAGGCAACCTTTAAGGTTAATTAAAAAAAACTAAGTTTTATACTAGAACTCATTGTTTTAGTTAAACAATAACTTAAGACAGTTGATAGTCACCAGTACATTTTTATTAGTTAAAGTCTAAGTAAGAAAAGACTTTTTTTATTTGTATGGCCTTTACAGTAGGGGCTGGCTGTTACTTAGTTATTAGAACTTTTTTTACCTAGAAACTTTTTAACTTAAATAGTTTTATTTAAATTTTTTTTTAAGAAACTTTAAGGGAAGGCAAAAGAAGGACCTACTATAATTGTTGTATTGTAATGTTTGTCAGGCATGTTTAATAACTTGTCTTTTGTTGTCAAGTGGGCCAAATTGTTTAATAATTAGTTTTTAACAGATAATTTTTGTGTCATTTATTTACAGTATACTGATGTATATAATATAGTGCCTAATGTACTTTTTGGGAATTTTTTTTTTTTTTATGACCAAGAACAAAAAGTGAAGGGATGTTAAATCTTCAGCCCCACGGTGTGAAGCACAAGGAATTTTCGGCCTCACGGTGTGAGGCCCATTAGCTTCGGCCCCACAGTGTGAGGCCCTTTGAGCTTTGCTGCTTGCCAGTGTCTTATCTGGCTGGGGCCTCCTGCAGCAGGTAATGTGTCTATAAAGATATTTTTGAGGTACATGTCATGTAGTGTTTCGCCTATATTTCCTTCTATGTATTTTATGGTTTAAGGTCTTATGTCTAGTTCTTTAATCCATTTTAAGTTGGTTTTTGTGCATGGTGTGAGGTAGAAGTCAAGCTTCATTCTTTTGCATGTAGCGACCAAGTTTTCCCAGTACCATTTATTGAACAAACTTTCTTTGTTCCATTGCCTATTCTTTGTTCTTTTGTCAAAGATTAGTTGACCATAAAGCTGTGGGTTTATTTCTGGATTTTCTGTTCAGTTCCATTGGTCTATGTTTCTGTTCTTGTTCCAACAATGTATCTATAAGATAATTCACCACAACCAAATAGGATTTATTCCAGGGACACAAGGATGGTTCAACATCCAAAAATCAATGTAATCCAATACATCAACAAAAAGAAATATAAAAACCATATGATAATATCAATAGATGCTGAGAAAGTTTTTGACAAATTACACCACCCATTTATGATAAAGGCCCTTGAAATCCTCAGGATACAAGGAACATACCTCAACATCATAAAGGTCATATATGACAAGCCCATAGCCAATATCATTCTCAATGGTGAAAAGCTGAAAGCATTTCCATTAAGATCTGGAACAAGACAAGGATGTCCACTCTCACCACTGCTTTTCAATATAATATTGGTCCTAGCTAGAGCAATAAGACAAGAGAAAGACATACAAGGAATCCAAATTGACAAGGAAGAAGTCAAACTATCACTATTCTCAGATGATATGATAATATACATAGGGAACCCCAAAAACTCCACAGAAAACTAATTAAAATAATCAGTCAGTTTAGTAAAGTGGCAGGATACCAAATCAACACACAAAAATCAGTAGCTTTACTATACACAGACAATAAATCTGAAGAAGAAAAAATCAAGAAAACCATCCCTTTTATTATTGAAACAAAAAAAAATCAAATACTTGGGAATACAACTAACAAAAGAGGTAAAGGACCTATACAAAGAAAACTATAAAACACTGTTAAAAGAAGTAAAAGAAGACACAAAGAAATGGAAAGACAGCCCCTGCTCATGGATTGGAAGAATTAACATTATCAAAATGGCCATCCTACCAAAGCAATTTACAGATTCAATGCTATTCCAATAAAAATTTCAATTACATTCTTCAAAGAAATAAAACAAATATTGATGAAATTCATATGGAGCCACCAAAAACCCCAAATAGCCAAAGCTCTCCTGAAAAAAAAAGAAGGGAATGGAGGAATCACACTCCCAAACTTTAAACTGTACTACAAAGCCATAATAATCAAAACTGCATGGTATTGGAAAAGAACAGACACATGTTATAATTTAACTTGGTTCTCAATTTTAATGCTCTATCCTTCCTGCAATAGTGTCAGGTTTCACAGGTTAAGCATTCAATTGCAAAGGATTGTTCCCCATCTCCTATTTCAGATGTCTGTCACAAGTCCAGTTTGTTACCTATACTTTAACCAAGTGGCTATATATGAGTTTTCCTTAATCACCTCAAACAGTCTGATTCTTTACTAGGGAAGTTCACAGAACTTGGGAAAACATTTTACCAGCTAGATAATCAGTTCATTAAGAAAGGATGTAGCTCGGGAACAAACAGATGAAGGAAATGCATTAGGCAAAGTCTAAGGAAAGAACAGTTTCCATGCTCTTCCTGAGTATGCTATTCTCCCCAAATCTCCACACTTTCACTAACCTGGATTCATTCTATTATTTGAGGGGATTTTATAGAAATTTTATTACATAGGCATTATTGATAAACTCATTGGCCATTGGTAATTGAACTTGACCTCCGGCTGTTCTTCCCTCCAGAAGGCAAGGGGGTGGAATTGGAAGTTCCTATCCTCTATTCATGTTGGTTTCTGTCACCCTGCAGAGTGACAGCATTGGGAGCCATGCAGGATGAGACAGTCCATGTGGAACAATGAGAAACCTAGAATGGCTACACTGGCACTAATGTGCAGCCCTGATCCAAAGACAGTCTCATATTCATTAGAATCAAGTACAAAGGTGGGCAAGTACTAAGGGATTGTAGATGCATGGGGGATACATTATCCTGATATAAGCTAGGGTGGAGTGACAAGGGGCTATTGTGGGGGGGCTCCATTGTTCCTGCTAGTCAAAGCATATTATAATACCTACCTGCTATTTTCAGCAGATACTGGTTTCCCAGTATGTTCTTCACACCAGGACTTTTGTCCTTGTTGAGAAGCCTCCTGCCTGACTGTATGCCTAGCTGACCAGCAAGAACTCTGGGTACCAAGACAATAACCCCAAGAATAAGAAGGACTGGGGACCCCACAGGTTTCCTGACAACCAGCTCTCATTCTCTGGTGCTTTCCAAAAGTTACCTTCATTAATATAGAAAAAGAGGACTAAATTACTCTCAACACAGGAAATTCCAAGGCTTTATCAGAGCTGTGGGTCAGGAACTGTAGATAAAGACCAAAAATATATGAGAAATATACTTTGGTTATTTGGATGACTATTTCTGATGAATCACAGTACTGCAGATATGAATCTAGAAAAAAGATATTTGTCATGGGGCTATATCAAATTACCTATAGAATTAAATTATTGTTCATTGTATATAGAAGTTTAATTAGTGAAAGTTTAACATGGGTTTATTTTGTCTACCTTCATAGCTATAGTTGACATTTTAGTGAGAGCAGAGAATAGTTTTATCTATCTCCAGTGGCCAAAGGCAAAAGATAACTAGAGTTAATGTGGTTTATAATTCTTTTCAAATTTCTAGGAAGAAAACATTCTATTTGATATTGCCTTAAAATAATGAAGCTTTCAAAAGTACATGCAAATGACACAACAGAAATCATGATTCTATTTGTTCAGATATAGTTTAAAATTATAAATGTTCATTGAATATTGTAAAAAAATAAGTTAAAATTCAGTGTTGGAAATATCAGCAAATTATGGAAAAAGTCATTGATGACATTTGGTATGTGCATTTGATTGATTTGCTGTAATAGTGCCCCTCATAAACTGATTGATGTTCTACCATATGTGAATATGATTCTGTATATGTGATGCCTATATTTCTTACAATTCTTCAACAGTTTAATAGTTGTTTTAGTGAGATTTATGTTTTAGTATATAATAATTTGAAAATAATATCAAAACAAGTGTTAAGATTATTTGCCTATATTTGAGACTCACAATTGAGTCATTGGATGGTACCAGTTGGATGGTCTAAAGTTGCACAGCTGAATTTATCATCAGGTGGCAATAGAGAAATACAGGATGATATATTTCCTGCAGTTTTGATCCAGGACTCTTTCTATTTTATAAATTTTCTTAGAAATTTTAAACTGCATAACCCAAATTTAGGTACAAAAGTTAAATTGTGAGGTCTTAATGTAAAGACTTAAAAAAGTTTGGCCTAAGTTTATAAGGAAGATGAAATTCTACTAGTAATGCTAATTTTTCTGTTAGTGAAATTATGTGATATATTAAAATTGGCAAAGAAGGAACTTATGGTGAAAAATTATGAAAATGTGATACGTAAGGACGTCATGGAAATTTTGGAGAGAATGTTGTATGTACGATAAAAAACAGGTGAAGGCTACCAATGATTGTGAAATTCACCACTGAATATGTATTTTTACAATGAAGAGGGCATGATAAATTTATTAGTTTGTGATAATGTAACCGTGAGTTTTCCAGTGTTGTTGGTAACTAAAAATTGAACTAAATGAGGAAACATTTTAACTCATTCATTCACAATAATTTCTATAAATATATAAAAATTCAAAAGTCAATCATTGGAACAGTAAGAATCTAAATATTGCAGAACCTGATAATCATTATTAAAATTTCCTTATTTAATAATAATATAACCAATAATAAAATTCTTAGTCTAAAGCCTATGTCAAAGGTTATTTTAATAAAAATATTTTTTTTAAATTTCACTGATGTTGCAGATGCTTAGTACTAATTTAGAAAGTACTAATTTAAAATAAATTCAAATTGGATTTCATTTTAATAAAATAATGAACTGAAATAACACTGCTATCAGAAATATAAAGGTGAAATATAAAGGTGAGTGGAATGGTGCCAACGTTTAGGGTGAATTAGCCAGAGTTTTTGATAAATGTTGTCACGGATATCTTTTTAACATTGTGATAATGAGGATTAATGATGAAGAATTAGAACTCTAAAACTGTCAATACTGTCAGCTCTTCATAATTTTAAACATGTAGCTCTGAAATACTGACACATGTTCTAGGTAATTTGAAATAAAAAACTTAACAGTCAGAAATCTATGTGGTTTATCAAAAAGCACATAGAACTATTGTTTTTAAAATCTGGTATTGGTTAGGAATTTCTGCAGAAGCCTCAAAAATTGAGAGTTGTGCCAAATGATTCTTTTAATATGTATATGAGTGTGAATGGAATATTCTTTGATGATGATTTTCTAATGTTTTGCTTGCATTTCTTTGATACTTCCATTTGTTAAAGAAATTCTTTCTTAAGACCTTTAATGTCACAAGTTTGGAAGGGTTATTTTAACCTTTCATGAGTCATGACCTTTATGAGAATTAGTTAAAAGTTAGTGACTTCTTAAGAAGTGCCCTTAAGCATATTTTAAAAGTATTTAGCATATAATGAATTTTATTCTGCTGAAGTTTCACTTATTTCACAAAACAAAATCTGGTAAAAAATTTGTTCTTTGTAAAAGTTTTTTCCCTGATTTTATCAAGCAAACAATTAATGGTAAAAGTAAGAAAAACATAAATTTTGCAGATAGAATATAATAAAATTTAACTGCTTCTTGGTAATTTTTAAATAATAAAATTGAATTTCTTTTGAGTAGAAGGTTAAAACTGAGAAGTCATCTTTGACATGCAAAGTGCATGTCATATTTTACACCAAAATTATTTGGGGATTTTAGTTTGGATGACACATAATACTACCTGCAACATTACAGCTGACCCCTCCCGCAAAATATCTGCAGAATTAACCCATGAAAGTCAAGACCCTGATATTATTGTACAACTGAACTTATCATCCGGTGTCAATATAGACACATATAAGATCAAACGTACAAGAGAGCTTTGATCTAGGACTGTTTCCACTATGAAATTTCTGAGAAAGGAGGCATCATGGGATTTAAAGTTTAATTTTAAGAAACAAAGTTATGGTTAAATTGTGATACTTTAGATAATTATCTAACTCTCTTCTCTCTTAAGTGCGTAATAGAAAAAACGAATCAGATTTCTAGTTATCTGGGCTAATGAAGCTGACCCAGGTAAAATGGAGGCTTGATTGCAGACACAGAAATTGGTGCTTCTTCAAAACAATATTGTTGAAATATTTATTCAATATTTGATCTGTGTTTATAGAGAAAGATTGATTTTCTTTTAGAAGAAGTAGTTTAACTTTTTATCTTCAAAATAAAACATGAATTATAGGTATTTTTCTTGTGGCAAGTTCTTGAGAAACAGGAAATTCTTTAAAACTTGGGTGATATAAATAATTTGTTGTAGACATTATGACAGTTCGATTTTCTGCTGACTCATGTGATGGGCTCAGTGTTGGAAGCCAAGAGAATGTTCCAGGTACCTGTAATCTGTGTGTTATAGAAACATTAATAGAGTATTCTGAAAAAGTCCTTTAAATTTAAATTTTTTCCCCAATTTTATTGAAATATGATTGATATTTTGTATTCTGTAAGTTTAAGGTGTACAATATGATTTTATTTATGTATATATTCCAAAATAATCACCATAATAAGTTTAGTTACCATCTGTAACATCACATAGTCACAAAGAGTTTTATCTTGTGGTGAGAACTTTTAAGATTAGTCTTAGTGACTTTCAAATATATAATGTAGTATTGTTAACGATATTCACCATTATATCCCCATAATCAAACCCTACAGGGTTCAGTGGATTTACTTCATGAATAATGTCAAAAATATTTGCTAAGAGAATTAAACTATGAAAGAGCTCTTTTTTTTTTTTTAAAGATTTATTTATTTATTTATACATACAAGCACTGGGTACAGTCAGAAGCGCGGGAGAGTGAGAGAATTCACCAGAGCCAGACCTGGGAGCAGCGGGCGGCAGGAGAGGTCTGCGCATCATGTGGGACCCTCCTCCGGTGGCCATGGAGAAGCCGGGGATCAAACCGGCTCTGCAGAGGCTGTGGGCGGCTTCACAACACAGAGCTCAACCGCTGCACCACTGGGGAGGCCCAAAAAGAGCTCTTTTTTAATCAAACATCACTACAACCGGAATTGGCTTTTATTTTTTCGAAACAAGAGAAACACCCTTTTTTTTTTGCATAATGGACTCTCTTTTATATTTACTTTTTTAATTTTATATATTTCTTACATAATTTTTAATTTTTGCACAATATATGCGTTTTCATCTTGGTTATAGTCTCCTTATAATTCCCACCCTTCCCTTGTTTTGATCCTACTCCCTACTCTTCCCCCTGTAGTGTGTCCCTGGTTTATAGTTGCTTGTTGATTTTGATTTTTACTTTATTATAATTAGTCTTTTTCCTGGTCCCTTATTTTAGGCTTTCTAGATTCCTGCTATGAGTGAGACCATCTGGTATTTTTCTTTTTCTTTCTGGCTTATTTCTCTGAGCATGATCCCTTCCAGCTCATCCATGTTGCTGCAAATTGCATGAGTTTATCTTTTTTGATTGCTGAGTAATTTCCCATGTGTATATGTACCACATCTTCTTGATCCAGTCATCTATTTTTGGGCATTTGGGTTGTTTCCATAGCTTAGGTATTGTAAATAGTGCTGCTATAAACATAGGGGTGCAGGTGCCCTTTTGAATTGATGTTTCTGTGTCCTTTGGGTAAATAAACCATTTAGGAGGCTACCTATGAATGGAAGGATACTCCAGTGATCAGTGTATTAGAGAAGACTTTATATTTTGCTTTAATTTCTTGTCTGAACCTCTTGAAAGATTCTGCCTTTGGGTGCTATCATTGTTGACAGAGAACTATAATGTTTTAGTTAAATGAGCAGAGACGAAAAGCCATGGAGTTTATTCAGATGAGTTTCAAGGAAAGGTATGTTGCCAAGTACTGAAAATACTTAACCTTTATGTATCAAGAGAACAACATTTCACCAGTGGCCAAAGTTTTGCTTAGCATTTTGGTGTTTTTCCATTGTGGCCAGATAGATTCTCCCTTGGTACCAATGTGGATTTAAGAAATGTAGCCCACTAATTGATAGCACCAGAGTCAGATGTACTTGTATTCAATATTATAAAAGAATAGTGTTATTTCCTTCATGATCTACATGCAAGTATTAGAAAAAAAATTAAGACCCAGGCATTATTTGATGTGACACTTCAAATTATTTTATCAGATGTAAGTAAAGTTGTTACTGATTTATTTTTTCTTTATTTTTTTAAAGATTGATTTATTTATTTATACAGGCACTGGGTACAGTCAGAAGCACAGGAGGGTGAGAGAATTCACCAGAGCCAGAGCGGGGAGCAGAGCAGGCAGAAGGACCGAGGTACACTGCTGAGGAGAGCAGCGGGCGGCAGGAGAGGTCTGTGCACCATGTGGGACCCTCCTCTGATGCCCGGGGAGCAGCCGGGGATTGAACTGGTGCTGCAGAGGCTGCGGGCAGCTTCGCAATCCAGCGCTCAACCGCTGCGCCACCTGGGAGGCCCACTGATTTATTTTTTCATTGCCATTTGCTTGTCTAACTACCTTGCAATCTTTAATGCTAAGCCTGTGCTTATCTTCGTTGGTGAGATGAGTTTCTTGGAAAAGAAGAAGGTTAGATCTTGTTTTGAAATCCACTCAGCCACTCTGCTTCTTTTGACTGATAAGTTCCAGCCACTTACATTTAAGGTAGTTATTGAGATATGTGCTTATTGCCATTTTATATTTTTGTTTTGGTTTGTCTTGTATTTTCAAATTTTTAAAGGGTTTTCTATTACGGTTTTTAAGGTTCCTTTCCCATAGTCTTATGTGTTACTTCTAGTATTTTTTTTTTGTTTGAGTGTTTTATGGAGGTAAGAATATAATGGACTATTTTTGTGAGCCATTGGATCATT
Source organism: Talpa europaea (assembly GCF_964194135.1). Classification (NCBI taxonomy): domain Eukaryota; kingdom Metazoa; phylum Chordata; class Mammalia; order Eulipotyphla; family Talpidae; genus Talpa; species Talpa europaea. The sequence goes on along the minus strand of NC_140080.1, from coordinate 58,072,705 downwards.
TGGCCTCTGGCTGTTCTAAAGGGTTACATTGTTACTTTCCTACTTCTCCTCCACATTAAGTTAGGTGTCTTTTGCCTTGCTATTGCCTTGGTGTTTGTTGCTTTGGAATAACTCCTTTATTTTTTTTTTCTTTTATTGCACCTTGGTGCTAAATTCTTTCAGTTTTTGTTTTTCAGCAAAGCTCCTCATTCTTCTTTTCTGTCTTGATTGTAAATATAGTTGGGTACAGGATTCTGAGCTGGATGTCTTTTTCTTTAACAGTTTTGAATATATATTTCCTGTCCCTTCATGTTTTATAATTATTTTTTTAAATAATTTTTGAAAGATTTATTTATTTATTTATACAAGCACTGGGTACAGCAGAAGTGCAGGAAGGTGAGAGAATTCACCAGAGCCAGAGGGGAGAACAAAGCCGGCAGAATGACGAAGTACACTGCTGAGGGGAGCAGTGGGTGGCAGGAGAAGTCTGCGTGCCATGTGGGCCCCTCGACCGGTGCCGGGGCTCGGACTGGTGCTGCAGAGGCTGTGTGCAGCTTTGCAACCCAGCGCTCAACCGCTGCGCCACCGGGGAAGCCCCTATATATAATTCTTTTGTTAAAAAATTTGCAAATAGTCTGATTGGTGTTCTATTATAAACTACCCTTTTTTTTCTCCTTGATATTTTTAGTGTTCTGTCCTTATCATTTGTTTACAACAGCTTTACTATTATGTGTCTTGAGTGTGTCTATCAGGTATTATTTTGTTTGGAACTCGTTGGGCCTCTTGGGTCACAACTTCTGGTTCATTTACCAAAGTGAGATGGTTTTCAGTGATTGTTTCTTTAAATAAGTTTTCTTTGCCATTCTCTTTTTTCTTCACCATTTGAGAACCCCATGATATCATTTATTTCTTTTTAAATTGTCCTAGAGACTTCTTACACAGCTTTCATTATTTTTTTCTTTTTTCCTCTATGTTGTTCTGTTCTTTGGTTCTCCAACCTTGTGTTTTCAAGTTCATTAATTTTCTCCACTTCTTCTGTTTGTCTATCAATAAGGCCCTCAATTGTATCTTTAAAATCAGTTATAGTTTAACACCATTATTTCTGAAAGTGGCTGCCTCGCATTTCATTATCTTACTCTGTTGTTTAATAACCTCTGATGTCTCTTAAAGTTCCATCGGCCTTGTCAGGACTGTTCCCCTTCTGTCATACTCCGCTGAGTTGAAACTCCTTTAAGAGATTTTAGTTCTGGCATTTGTACTGTGTTCTTCTGTATCCTAATTTTTTATTTTATATGGGTTTTAGTAAAGATGTATTTTCAATTGTTGTTTTTGTACTTTTTGAGTAGTCAAGAGATTGGTCCTGGTTGAGGGGTCATAGTTATAAAAGAGAACAGGGACAATAAACACCTCCAGTAGACTCAGGAATTTAAACTTCATCTTGAAAGCATTTCTTTGTGGGGATGGCAAGTGTTTTAAATATCTCAGTCTGGGATAGGGTGTGGCAGGTGTTTGGTATGTCTTAGGCTGAGTTGGGGGTTGTAGGTATTTCAGTTAGTTCAGCCTCGGTTTCAGACTTCTATAAGGATGTCCAGATTCTCAGACATTATTTGGTGTACAGCTGTTCTGTTATGAGCTTTAGATTTGAGCCAGTAGTCCTTGCCCCCCTCACCTCTCTAGCAATGCACCCTCTGCCCTGGGAACCCACTCCCGCATTTTTATAGCCAGTCCTGTGATGGCTTTTAGGATCCCAGATGTTCACATATGCCAAAGGCAATAGCTATTGGGGCACTGCATTGTAGCCACTCCCTCTGGTGCATTGTCAGCAAAGTTCACTTTGAGTTCTTCCTACCCCTTTCACTTGGGGTGCTGATAATCAGTTTGTACCTTAGGGAATTTTGGCTTTGCATTGTGTCAATTTTGTTGGTGCATATCTGTAGGAGGAGAGCCTGTGTCATAGATTTCTGTAGAGTTTTTTACTTTTTAAACCGCTGTTTAATTCATTTTATATATTTTACAAAGATTAGGTAAATAATTTTTTCAAATAATTTGACTTTATTTTTCCACATAAGGTAGATGCCAAGTTTTATGTAAATTTAAATCTAAGCCAACAGTGGGTTTTGTGTTTGCGTGCAGGTGTGGGGGGGAGGTGTGTGGTGAAAAAGCAAGTAAATAAGCTATGTTGTGGAATTAACCTATGTAATCTGGTAATATAGTTATTATGACTAAAAGAGTTACAGAATCTGAGTCAGTGGTCCACTTAGTCCTTTTTTGAATAGGATGAATATTCAACTTTCTTGAATAGTTAGGATGGTAGAAATTTACTACTGACTGCCACATTCAAATCATATATCCATCAGCAATGGCTTTACCTAATTGCCTTTAAGATGAATAAAAGCTGTATCACAAAGGATGATTCTTTGTATTGAAGATTGATTTGACAGCCACTATACTACAAATAAAAAGGAAATGTTTCACTGAGACTGTATAATTCTATGGATCCTAGAAGATGGGGGATATCAGACTTAAGGTCACATAGCTCTGTTAAGAGTGAACTAGCTAAATGCATAGTATTACTTAATGCTAGCAAGTTCTGCAAAGGTCACTATAATTGGCCTATATGACGGTCTCATTTTTTCTGGGCTCCAAACCTGATCTTTATTTGCCCTGTCCTTATTTTCATTAGGCCACCCTGTCCAAATGGCAGTGACACTGGCAATTCCATTTTAATTACTGTCAAAAATAACCTTTTCTATTATACTTCAATCTTTAAAAAAAAATTTTTGCCACTATTCCCACCCACTTCAAGTTATTCTTCTCCACATCAAGATTCAATATTCTCTTTAAAATACTCTTGTCGAAAACCCTGATGGTGCCTAGACAATATATTTTAAGTTTCTCAACTGCATATTCAAAGTCTTCCATAGTATTGTTACTCAAGACCCTTTTTACCTCCAACACAACCCACCATGTACCCTGTGTTCCTACCAACTGAACATATTCTTGGCTCTCTCTGGCATGGCCTTGCACTTTCCTGTGAAAGAAGGCTATTATCTTCAGTGTAAGGAACATTGTCATTCATTTGAAAATGTCTGCTTGTGTCAAACAATTTTTTTTTTTTTAAAACCAAGTTCTCTTAAATGAAAATTCAATGAGGACAATTCTATCTTTCTCTGTCTGTACAACTAGTTATAGAGATTGCTTTCTCTTTTTTAAAGATTATTTATTTATGCCTACAGCAACTGGGGTACATGCCAGAGGTGCGGGGGTGAGAGGATTCACCAGAGACAGGGTGGGGAACAGAACAGATTGATTTCTTATATTTAAAATATGTTCGTGCTTTGTTAAATCACAGAAGCAATGAATAAATTCATGCTTATGTTTTATTGTGTATTAATGCAACTGGAAGGTCAAAGAAAATGGACACAGAAATTTATAAAATGAAGTAAGATGAATATATAAAAACTGTGTATTTTTGATAGCTTTACCTACATATGCGTTATTGGTCTTTGCAAAGGAGGGAAAAATAATGACTTTTTTGAGATTGGCTTCTAAAGACCTGTTCATAATTTGAATAATGTCCTGGTTACAATATTTTATAATCTTTGATCTGTATAATAGATTATTCCTGATCATATTTAGACAACTAACTAACTGCTTTTCATTCAAATAATAAAGGGGCAAGCAAAGGAGGACCTTGTGATTTGAAATGTTTTGAGGTTTTAAATAATCTAAGGGCCTATTCAAAGCTCAAAGCAGGACTAATCATTGTTTCTGTAGTTTAGATGAAGAATTAGTTTGGTGGTGAAAAAGATCATTGGAGATAAGCATGACTTGGAATACAGATACTAAGTAATCCATAAGTAAGTATTTTGCCATGAACAAAGGCAATAGCAGAGCAACATAGAATGGGGAAAATAGCTTAATAGTAATAGTCCATAAAACTGATGGGACCAGTTTATTAATTGAATGTGAAGGAATGTGAGAAATTTAGTTAATGGAAGTCTCTATGTTGGACAACTGAGTCTTTGGAGATGCCACCAAATTAGACAAACATATTTTGATCACATAAGACACATTTTGAAACATTGGTTCACTCCTTGCAGGAATTTGTTAGGTAGTGAGCTCTGTATAAAATTTCCAGCAGTTCTTTTTGATTGCTTTATTGCCTATTGCATGATTAATTTGAAGATTTCTTCACACTTTTTAGGACAAGTCAGGGCTGTAGCTCAAAAACATTCCACAAACCTAAAGCAAATTCATAAAGCTAAGAATAAACCAAAATAACCAGTTTTTCCAGTAACTGAATGCCAGTGATCTTTTGAGGGTTCTTGCTCCTTTTCTTGTGGTAATCACAAAAAAAAAAAAATCAAAGCTTCTTCTATTTGTATGCACATACACATCTGTGCACACACATCTGTAAGGAAGCAGATAATGATGCTCAATCAATAATGTTGGAAGATTAAAAAAAATATGTGTTATCTCTTTCTTTGAATAAAATTTTCAGTCAAATAAAGTAAAACAATAAAATTAGGAACTGTATCTAAATGCTGTGAAATTTGCTCCAACAAAATATTCTTTAAAAAATAAAAATTTCCAAATGGGTACATTTAGTAAAACACATTAGCCCTTTCTCATATTAAATTGGTTATCACTTTTTTTCTTGTGATTTTTAATGCCTTTAGCATTCTTAACTAAAATCAGTCATTGACTAGTTTCAAGTTACACTGTGCATATACAAATGAATGTGTGTGTATGTGTGTGTGTGCCAATGGCATTGATAACATAGTCTCACTAATTTCCTGTGAAAGCAATGAAGAATTTGAGATTCCATTAGAACTGTATGTGTGAAATGGACAGACACAGGTAAGGGTATGATAGTGTTAGCAGACAGAATGAAGGGCAACCCTGGAACCCCCAAACCTACCTGCTCTAAGTGAGTTCTGCCATCTGCCACATAAAGACAAAATATACTCTTAGTATATAAGACCTTTAACACAAAAGAACTTTCATACAATTAGCATGCACTAGAGAATTAGTGTGCAACAGAGAAAAAGATGAGAAAGAATATAGTTTCTAATTGAAGCACCAAAGTTACCCAACCCCTCATGGGTAAACATGCCCAGTCAGACAGGGTTGGCTTAAAGTGGGGTCACTGAGGCCTGAAAACTTGCCACTGTAACTCTCTTCTAAAAAATACCATGAAATATAATGCTGCAGTAGCTGAGGATTGCTTTGCATATAGTGGAAGCTACTCCATCATAATCTGAGAACTTGTGACCAAGTTCTCCTTGATTTAATGTGTATCTGTGAGAAAATGGCATTTCTATGAGGGACAGAATTTGGGGAATGGATCTTACTAAATTTGTTAACTTTAGGAATATGAATTATTTCCTTGAAGCACAGGGAGAAAAAGTCTATGCCTTATTTTGATTCAACATCTTTGGATGAGGATTGCTCAAGGAGAAATAGGTCTCTCCTTAAAGTGGGCCCAGTCAGCCTACTGAGACTTACTAAGTATTGTGCTTAGGAACAAAAATCAAGGGATAAAAATCCATCAGAATGCACATTTGCTAGTCTGGAAGAAAATGAGGACTAAACTGTTTTTAAAATTTCAAATTGAGATTAAAGATTTTAATTCTGCAGTATTTTTAGTGTTCCATTATTTGTTTATATACATCATATCTCTATTTTCTAATAGCAATAAAACCCTTAAAGTGAGTAATTCTGTTACGGAGCAGCCCTGATATAAAATGGGTTGCCTGGCTGTGGGTCCTCACCCGCGCGCTTAAAAGGGACTTATTAATACTCCACTACAGGCACACACAAAAGGTTAATAAAAGGTTTATTTACAAGGGAAAGGGAAATGAGGAAATGTACAACTCAGGGAGAAAATAGGGAAATAAAGTCTTTAATGCGTCCTACCCAATCCACCGACCTGGAAACCCAAAGGTACTCTGAGAGCTGGCCCAGCAGGGCAAGCTGGCGCGGAGCCAAAAAAGGGAATTCCCCCCAAATCCCATGTGTCTGGTTTTATACCAAACCTGGCTGCTTAACCCCACCCTCAGGTTCCAGCAACCTTTCCTTTGGTAGTGATGGGATTTCTCTCTCCCAATGTCTTTTGGCTTTGGTCTGGACTGGGGGTGGAGTCCACAAAGCCTGTATGGAATTAGCTTTAGGACATCCTTTTCCCCCTAACAATTCTATCCCTCTGTTTTTACCTTATCTTTGAAAGAGCAGGAGAAAAACTGAAGGAAAAACTGTATTTCTGTTACTGAGCTTATGAGAAACACAGACTTCTAAAGTAAAGTGTTGGTATTAATAGTTTTCAAGATGAGAAAGAAAGTCTGTCATGCAAATTGCAGCAAAGGAAGATAGAGGAGTGTGGGACATGGGAATAGAGGTTTCCTAATTATTTTCAGAGCATGGAGATTACACAGGTTAGCCATTTTCTTGGGTTTAGAATATCTCTTTTTATCAAATAAATGCATGGACTAACCCCATTAGAATTTTTGGTTGAATGGTACTGAGATGCCAACCAAAAAACAATGCTACTAGTTCATTTGTGAACTTAAAAGAAAAACCTGCACAGTTTATTAGGTAGGCCTTCAATAAGGTTTCCTGACTCCAGCTTTCCTTCTGAGTTCAATATTCTTAAATTTATGTTAAGCATTTTATATGATAACATGTAATTTTTCTTATTTGCAAACATTGTCAGTTTTCTTTTAGCTGGTAGTGCCACATATAATCATCCCACATACATTTTATAAAAATAACTAAGGTGTATTCAGAGGACTTGGCATTAAAGATTCACTTTGTTGTGATCATTAGCTGGTTGAGACACTATAGCAAATTCTAAATCAATTTCTGACAGCTTATGGGTCCTTTTAAAATAATTATCCACAGTAAGAAGTATACGAATTAGTTTATAAAAGTAGAACTATTTCTTTAAGGGGCAACAACTGTCCAATATCAATCCAAAATTAAATCAAACTGTGGGAAACTTGCAAATGATCCTGTTAATTATCAAATAAGCCTAACCTAATCCATATATAATCAATAAAGGACTCTCTAAGGGAAGCTTTGGTAAATGTAAGTGGAGACTGCCGATTTTATAGGGCAAGTGTTATTTTCAGTAATGTTTTGAGAAGTAATAAAAATGTCCAATAACCACTCTATTTGTAATTTTCTTGTCCACTGTGGAACTGCATTAGTGTTTGAGGTCAATGTCACATATTCATAGGGAGAAAAGACATCAATGCGTGCTTTGTTTTCAATACATAGAGTTGAGGATCAGTGACTGTGGAGGGACAGAACGGGGCTTTTTAAATTCTAGATTCACTTCATTCATTCATTCATATTGTCTCTCTTTATCTGCCCTTTTAGTCAATGTTTAATTAAACTTGTCATATTAAGATATCCATAAATATCAACTGTCGATATTTTTATGGTCTTAAAAGTCTGCAATGTTAAAAACTAAACCAAACAGCATGAAAACTCAGTCCATACTGTGAAAATGAAATGTACAATTACCTTTAATTTCTGTTATTTTTCCCACTGATTCTACTTCTATTTTATTTTCTGTTTTCCCATCAGGTATGCTGTGTAGTAACTTCCACGGTATGTTTTAACAAAACACATCTAATTAAATACTGATATTAGGACTTTTAAAGGACACAGAAATAAATGGAAATATTTGTGTTGTATATCAGAGTACTAGTAATGATGACTAGTACTAGTCATCTACATTAAGTTGGATACTGTGTTGGGTTTTTTTTTGTGTATAGTTAATTTTAGTATACTATTCTAAAAATGAGGAACTGAATCTGCTTCTAGAGTACTTCAAAATCTTGGCCTCACTTCTCATCCTATTTGACCTATTTGACCTTCAAACAGAGTTTTTCACCCAGCTATTCTCTTTTCATTCTTCAATGTTTTCTCTCAGCACTCTCTTTCCTGATTAATGCAGAATCACCACATAGCTAAAAATGACAAAGAGTTTTCCTACATTCTCTTATCTTCCTATATTCTCTTAGTTTGGAAAATTTACTATTAATGACCTTTTAATGAGAAGGAGGAGGTCTTTCATATAGTAAGAAGAGCTTCGATGTAGGAGCAGGCAGCAGAGTTTACACATGTTCTTACTTCTTTTTTAATAGAGCTGCAGTAAGTTCTTCAAACTCCCTATAGCATATCTTTACTCATCATTAAAATAAGAAAAATAAAACTAAATGAATGATCTCTGTCTACTTAATGTTACCTCTTTTCACTCTCAAAATGCTCTGGTTTGGGCAATAAATTTTATAGTCTCACAACTGATAAAGATTGCAAGTTGTACAGATAATATGTGTACTCACTACCATTCTTTGCCAGAACAATTGTAAAATATAAAATAGCCTAATTTGATTTTTAGATATTGTATTAAGTGCTACTACCAGGAAGTAATAGTGACTATTAGGAGGCTAAAGATGAGCAAGGATGAGAGAATACATGCAAATGAGACAATAATCTTCTGACAACTTTAGATATGATTGTTATTTTGCTGTCATGCAAACAGGCATGTTAGAAATCTGATTTATTCCATAATTCCTGTGTGCCTGGTTGTTATTATAATAAGTTTTTTTTCTCTTTCCTGTCTTTGTGTTCATATTTATAGTCACTTGTCTCTTTTTAATTCGATTAGTATATTACATTATTTTTGTAGAGATTATAATACCAAAGATTCCATTTGATACTCTACAGTTTTCCAGCTCCTTTATAGTTCTGGTGAAAATTATGGGAGGAAAGCTCTGTGTTACGTCCAGGCTGAGACTTTGTAGAGTGCAAATTTCAGTTAGCTGATACCAGAGAACAAGCCCTCCCTTGCGCTGAATAGAGCAGAGCCTTTGCCCATGAACAGGGTACATGTGCTGTGATTGAGAACCTTTGATATTTGGAATCCCAGAGATTTGGAAGTTATTGGTTCCCTCTGTACCACCTAACCTATTCTTACTAATACAGACTAAAACCAGAAGAACTGTGATGCTGTAACAAACTAAAGTCAAAATCCTCAGTACTTCACTGTGGGTTTGGTGGATACAAAGGAAATGACTATCAACAAGAAAAGTAACAAACTATTTTTAAAACAAACTTTTCCATGTTGGAACTGTTTTTAGATTTACAAGAGCAATTTGGTTTTTTGAGGATGAAATATCTGGTAAAACTGGCACCTGTGATAGTTTGGGAAGCTGATCTTGTAGCATGCCTGTTGTAGCTCTCAAGAAATTTGTTGGGAAATAAATAGAACATTAATAGTGTATGTTGGTGATGTTTAGTTGCATTTTATAAGGTATTAAAAGAAAAGTGATTTTAGCAATGAAATTGTCAATTTGCACATTAACGAAAAGGAATGAGGGCATTTAGACCTTTCATTACTGAATGAGTTAACCACTTTGAGAACCAACAGTAATAGGCTTGAGAAAGCTGTTTTGAAAAACTTATTCAGTTTATCTTTCAACTAATTAAAATGCGTAAGGGTGAAATTAAACTAAGGGTCAGAGCCCTGAAAATAAGGTTTATATTTCACTGAAACTCAGGATACTACCATTAAATTTAGAGAAAGTGAGGGTTAAAGGGCTGAGAACGCAAACACATTATCTTGTATATGAGAACTATGTCTCAAAGACAATGTCAGTCAAAGAAACCATTGGACAAAAGAGATGGGTTCTTAAAATGATCCAAGGGCTTATGGCAGTTTTAGGATAGGTTAAGTCATGCTGTAGCAACAAACAACAACAAAATGCTAATAGCTTACAATAGGCAAAGCTTATTTCTTTTTGCACCAAATAGCAGCATAGTTGGCTGGCAGCTCTGCTCTATGTTCTTTTTGCTCTGAGTGTCATCTGACATGACCACTGCTTGGTACTTTGTTAATCTAAGTGGCAGAGGGCAAAGAAAGCACATGAGCAGTTGCCGTCTTAGATGTAATACAAGCCACTTTGCTTGTGATGCTGGTTAAAACAGTGATAAACCTAGAAATTAACAGAGTGGCACTTATGATTCCCTGTTTAGAGGGACAGTGAATATTGGTGAACAGTAATAGAGATGACTATAGACAACTAATGTTCTGTGGGCTGGAATTGTGCTTGGAAATTTGCACAGCTAAGATGAAGTTTTTACTGCCAATGCCCAATTCAGATGTGGACAAGGAGAGTCCACATCAAGAATCATTTCCCACCTCTACAAGGTGTTCTAAGAGCAGTGTGTATTCAATGGGATTTCAGAATTGATACAAACAAGTCACTACTGGGCATTTACTGTTTTACTCTCTAAATGAAAGTTTTCTTCTATCTCTCTATGTGAAAGTTTTCTTCTATTGTTTTTTATTAGAGAGGGCAGATCTTGGTCCAGAGGGCAGATCTTAGACACATGTGGGCTAATCTAAAAAAGACTACCTATCACACTGGACTTTAAACTGGATCCATGACTAGCTAAGATTTTTTGTGGTTTCCTTTGGGAAGCTGTTCAATGTGCTCTGTATGTTGGAACAAAGCAAAAGAATGGTTGCTGACTATAAAGATAATCTAGGGCATAGACAGTAATGCTTATCAAATATCGGTACTCTCCACTTCTGCCTGTGTGACTGTGGACTGTCAAAGAACTCTGGGTAGAAGTAAAACATCATGTCAAGGTGAGAGACTAAAGTCCCACACATAGTCTGAAAGTTCTTCTTCCCTGATATGGTGACTGAGTATGACTCTTGTTTGAGTGAATACAGTTACAAGAAGAAAACCTTTTGTCAGATCTACCTTTGGGAATCAAAGCCCCCTGCCAACCTGCATAAGGCAGGAAACTTTATTTTTTTTTCCAGAAAAATAAAGCTTTCTTATGTGAAGTGCTTGCACTTTGGGAGTGATTAGTTTCTAAAGCATAATCCTGTCAATGAAGTTATGTGAGCTAAAGCTATACATTTTGTACAAGGCAGACCTTTTGCAAAAAAGTCATTTTATTTCCCATTTGTATTCATAAAGACACTTCATGTATCTTACCCTTATTTTTCACCCATCTCCCTGCTCCTAAAGAAAAATATAAGTATCATAAGCAAAATCGTGACAAGGCAGACAGAGAGCTCTACCTAACCATAAGTGTTCTGTTTCAAATGCAGCAGCGTGGGTAGAAGGGTTTGTTTTTCCTTTCCCACAAAATGGTGCATCAGAGGTTAGATATACTCAGGAAGAGGGTACTGAAAATATCCTTTGGGAATTCCATAATGGGCATTTGCTCTTTGTGTGATCCTTCTAATCAATGCAGAATAGCAGATTGTGGGTTCCATAAGCAAAAGCACAGACATTTAATCACATGAATGTTCACAGATCCAAAAGAAGAATTAATTATTAATGATACTGTGGTTAGGCTCAACTTCAATTAATAAATAATTTAGAATGCTGCATACAAGGAAGCACATTATAATAAAAAAAGGTAAAATCTTAGCAGAACACTCCAAATCAAAATTTAAGAAGTCATTTCTCAACATTGATAAATCCTAATAGTATAACATTCCAGTCAATCAGCTTCTGCTTATTCAGAGCAATAGCCACAGACCAGCATGGGGTGAAGATTTTATTAATATTCACAAGGTTCATTTCATAAGTATATGATAGTTTGTTGTTAAAATAACATAAATCAAGAAGTAATCTGAAGTGATACAACAAAAATTTGTACCACCCAATCAATGTAGCTTTCACGTTTAATACCTAGAAAAACAGTAAACAAATTTATTTCTTTGTGCAGTTAAGCCTAGACAGTGCCCCAGCCTTTCAAATCCTGAAACTACTTCAATACAGAATAACAACAATCTTAGAAAGTAATGCTACAGCAGGTACCATTTTCACCAAATGGTCCATCTGCTTTCAAGGACAATGTATATGACAAGTTGCTTATTCCAGAATTCATCAGCATTTATTTATTTTTATTTTATTTTGCATAGATGAACTGGAGTATAGGCCAGAGTTGGCGGGGGTCAGGGGGAGGGGGGAGGCGTGAGGATTCAACAGAGACAGAGTGGGGAGCAGAACAGGCAGATCTACTGAAATATACTGCTGAGGGGAGCAGCGGGCAAGGCAGGAGAGGTCTGCTGTGCCATGTGGGCTATTTCCCTGGCCAGTGATTGAACTTAGGCCTTCATGGTGATAGTGCTGAGACTTAATCCCTAGGCCACAGAATCCACCAGCACTTAAACTTCAACAGTAGAAGAGAACGTCATAGCGGGGATGTTATTTTATTTTGATATGTGTTTGGTAGACAAGTCATTCTTGTGGTCCTCTAAATTCAGAGTTAAAGTTATCAATAGGACCAAGAAATAGGAAGAAATTAATTTAGGAAGTCATATTTGAGAATTTTTTCCAGGACTGCATTCTCTTCCCACCACACCCCTGGCATCCCTCCATGCCTTTCCTTTCCATGACAGTAATAGAAAAAGGAAAAGTGACTTCCAAGTTAGTTTTCAAGTTTTGATTTTTTTTTCCCCAGCAACAATTGCATTTCTGAGAGCCAAGATAGTTTTGGATGACTTCACTTCCAGTAAACTGTGTTTGATGTCTCCTTTTACTCTCTGTGTAGCTAATTTTTTGTAGTATGTATGGTTGTGGATAAAGCTGTCTCTAGGCATAATTTAATTTTCATAATTTATTGTCTTTCAAGACCTAGAATTTATTCTAGGCCAGACAAAATATTAATCATGTGGTCTGTCTGGAGCTTTTGTCTGAGATTATAGAATTAGAAAATAAATTGATGTAATGCTGTTTTGTCCTTTTGGCTTATTTTCATTTTTATTTCATGGTAAAAATGATAGCCTTTTAAAAATTACTCCTATAAGTTAACAAATGAAATAAAAGACTATTAAGTGTGCTATGAATGCCCTCGGTTCTACATTTTATTGCCTAGTGTTAAATTTTCTTTGTTTCTTCTTCATTAAATAGATGCGGTGTTACCAATGCTTCAGAGATAAGAGAATATTTGTAAATTTTGTAATATACATGGAATTCTTATGGAATAGACCTTCTATAATATGAACTGGGTTAAATTTTTTTATAATAAATTTTATTTTTATATTCCCCATACAATTGCAACCCACCCATTCTGACCCCAATCCCTCCCCTCCCGCCCCCCACCCCCCCAAAAGTGTCTCTGGTTCATAGTTTTTTGTTGATTTTGATTTTCACTTTCTTATAGTTATTCATTTTCCTGGTCCCTTATTTAAGTTTTCTAGATTCCTGCTATGAGTGAGACCACCCGGTATTTTTCTTTTTCTTTTTGGCTTATTTCACTGAGCATGATCCCTTCCAGTGCCATCCATGTTGCTGCAAATTTCATGTGTTTATCTTTTTTGAATGCTGAGTAATATTCCATGGTATATATGTACCACATCTTCTTGATCCAGTCATCTATTTTTGGGCATTTGGGCTGTTTCCAAAGCTTAGCTATTGTAAACAGTGCTGCTATAAACATAGGGGTGCAGGTGTTCTTTGGAATTGATGTTTCTGTGTCCTTTGGGTAAATACCTAGGAGTGGAATTGCTGGATCATATGGAAGCTCTATGTTTAGTAGGTCCAGAAATCTCCACACAGCTCTCCATAGTGGTTGGACCAGTTTGCACTCCCACCAGCAGTGCAGAAGAGTTCCTTTTTCTCCACACCCTCGCCAACATTTGTTGCTGCTAGTTTTTTTAATATGTGCCATTCTCACTGGTGTAAGATGGTATCTCATGGTAGTTTTGATTTGCATTTCCCTGATGACAAGTGATGTTGAACATTTTTTCATATGCCTGTTGGCCGTTTGCATTTCCTCTTCAGAGAAGTTTCTTTTTAGCTCTTCTGCCCATTTTTTGACTGGATTATTTTCTTTGTTGTTGTTGAGTCTTATCAGCTCTTTGCAGATTTTTGTGATCAGTCCTTTATCATTAGTGTTGGGTGCAAAAATGTTCTCCCAGTCAGTGGGGTTTCTCTTTGTTTTTGTTATTGTCTCTTTTGCTGTGCAGAAGCTCTTTAATTTGATGTAGTCCCAGCTGTTTATCTTTGCCTTCATTATCACTGCTTTGGGTGATGTATCTGTAAAGATGTCTTTGATGTGCAAATCACGTAGTGTTTCGCCTATATTTCCTTCTATATATTTTATGGTTTCAGGTCTTATGTCTAGTTCTTTAATCCATTTTGAGTTGATTTTTGTGTATGGTGTGAGGTAGTGGTCAAGCTTCATTCTTTTGCATGTAGCAACCTGAACTGGGTTAAATTTTAAGGAATGTATATTATGCCTTGGCATATTTGCTAAAGAGAAAAGTAATAAGAAGAATTAAAAACATTTTTTGTTTTTTTATTTTATGTATTTTTTACATCATTTTTCATTTTTGCACAATGTAATCATTTTCATCTTGATTATAGTCCCATACAATTCCCACCCCCTTGTTTTGATCCTACTCCCCCTTCCCCCCCTTTTTAACCTGCAACTCTGGGGATTTCAGCATGCATGGTCCTATTCTACACCTTCGTTTCATGAAGCAAATATATCCGTTAGAAGACAGAGATAAGTTGGATGAAAGGGAAGTATCTTGAGTGAGGCCAGGTGTAAGAAACAAAAGGAAAAATTCCCTTAGTAAAGAAAGTCAAGGAAAAAGATGTAAAAATGGTTGGGCTATCCAAGAAGTAAGTAACAAATAGGAAAAAGTGAGTTTTTCCAACCTGCATAAACCAGAAGCAAATTTACCAAGTGTAAAAATGATGAGCAATTTAATTTAATTGTATTTTATTCTTTAAATGTTTGTATCATCAATTGTCTTTTTTAATCATTGTGCTTTCAATGTTGTTCTTCTCCATTCAAGTCCCACTGCCCTGATTCTCCCCTGTTTATAGAAATGACTTTTTGCCTTAACAGATTTTCATTGACCCCTGTATATTCTATTAGGAAATTTTAAGAAGTCAAAATCAATAAAAACAAATGGAGAGAGATTTTCGGTTCACAATCTTAGGGGCGCATGAAAATCTGGAACAATATTGACGGACTCATGGACTCCTTAAGCCAATCCACCGGATTTATTATGGTTTTTCCCATTTATTAAGGTTTTAATACAGTCTAGTTTAAGTGCACTTCGAAAAGTGGACATCTTTTTCAGATCTAAAGCTTTATATATAAAAGAAATTATGACACAAGTACAAAAAGTAATTTAACGAATTTGTGTAAAACAAAATGGCTTGCCATTATCCAGTTCAGTAAACCCATTCATAATCCCTAATCCATCCATTCCTGATCACTTCTCCCATGTTTTACATGAACAAAAGCCACTATGCTGAATTTCATTGACCCTAAAATAGTTTAATGATTCAAGTATACATCCTAAAACATATTTTGTTTTTCTCCACATACATTTCATTATCATTTTCTCTTCATCTTTTTTTCTCTTTAAAATATTATTTCAGAAAACAAGATGATTTGTGACTGCAGAGTGCACTAGTCTGAGTATTGCTGATAGGATCCCTATATTATACTTCCCATGTCCTCTGCATTCTTCTAACTTGGTAGCTCTATCTACAGGCTTGATTGTATTCTTTTATTTTCATTTAATTTTTAGCAACTTTATAAGTAGTAGTGAGTTCCATTATCAGGAGTTTTCCTCTCTTTTGGAATGTCTGTGATGTCTAATGCCTGGGTCCATTAACATATTGGCGATTGGAAATGATATTTTAATTCCACCACTTAATCTTCACTTATTAGTTGTTTGTAAGTTTCCCATTCCCCATTATATTGTTGTAAAATGGTGTAGTTGTTATAAAAAATCTAAAATAAATATTAATTCATTCTTTGCAGATGATTGATGGAATGCTATCATTCTTTTTTTTTAAGATTTATGTATATATGTATGTATTTATTTATTTATGTAAGCACTGGGTACAGTCAAAAGCCTGGGAGGGTGAGAGAATTCACCAGAGTCAGAGCGGAGAGCAGAGCAGGCAGACTGACAAAGTACACTGCTGAGGGGAGCAGAGGGCGGCAGGAGAGGTCTGCGCGCCATGTGGTACCCTTGCCCGGCGGCAGGGGATTGAACCAGCGCTGCAGTGGCTGTGGGTAGCTTCGCAACCCAGCGCTCAACCGCTGCACCACCTGGGAGGCCCTGGAGTAATGTCATTCTTTAAAGTTAAACATTTTGCTTTTTCTTTAAATTTGACAAATATAGTTGATGTTTTAATCTGTTCCAATTAGTATCTCTATTGGAGCTATAATTGTCTCCATTATTTTGTCAGAACTTCGTTAAATTGCCTTCTATGGT
Organism: Talpa europaea; assembly: GCF_964194135.1. Classification (NCBI taxonomy): domain Eukaryota; kingdom Metazoa; phylum Chordata; class Mammalia; order Eulipotyphla; family Talpidae; genus Talpa; species Talpa europaea. The sequence goes on along the minus strand of NC_140080.1, from coordinate 58,056,435 downwards.
ACATTTTGGAAACTTGGTAAATTTTGGAAGCTTCCTTTATCTCTGATATGACAAAATGGTCTTACTTTATTATCTATATGCTTTTCTGTTTTCTCTTTTACTGATTTTTGTGCTTACTTGTATCTTTTCCCTCTTTTGTGTTAAATCATCTTGTCTTGTTCCAGCTTCTTAAAATGGGGACATACATTACGGATTGGGAAAATTATTTTTGTATGAGCATTAATGTTACCAATTTCCTTCTAAGCAATGCTATAGCAAAAAGTGATGATTTTTGATACATTGTGTCTCTATTTTCACTCAATTTGCATGTCATAAAATGTGCTTTTTGGTGAATGGTATTGTGTCATTTGAGTAATGTATGCAATTACATAATCAACACCACACTAGAGATATAAAATTGATCCTTCATTCAAAAACCCCCGTGTTCCCCTCCTTCTCCTCTTCCTTGTTTGTTCTCTGTATGTATTTTGGCACCAAATTTCATATATTATTCACATTTATTTTTACCTTTTCACTTAATAATAGACCCTGTTACACACTCATATCAATTTATAGAAATTTATTATTTTTTTGTGACTGTATAGAATTCCATCATGTGAAAATACTTTAATTTATCCAACCAGTTTCCTATGAATAGACATCTGGATTACATATTTGTTTGTGTACATTTGGCAAATTTTGTCACTACAAATTTTGTTGCTACAAAAATGTCACTTCATGAATATTAACGGTGTGGTGTGTATTTTAACTTCTGCAAGTTGAATTAGTCTGTGCTTCATCAACAGTGAATGGTATATTAGAAACACAGATGAACCCTGGTCCCTAGAGATCTATTAAATTGACAACAAAATAGAGAGCAAGATGCAAAACTGCAAGTCTCACAACAATGATAACTTAGAAGTTATCAGTTGGGCTGGCATGGAGTGAACAAGGAGAGTACCCCTCCTCTTCCTCCTGAAAGTAAAACAAGAGTTCCTTCCCATTGAGGCAGTGGAAGAAAGGGCTACTTTCCAACAATTACATTATGGCCACAAATATTTATTGGCAAAACTGGGGTTATAAAATTTCAGATTTGGTGGAGCTGCTCCTCTTTTATTTTGCCAAATACCTCTCAAAAGACTGATTTGCACTGAAGTTATTTCAAAACAGTCTTTAGAAGAAGTGTGCAGCTTTCTCAGGCATGCAGTCATGCCATCAGAGAGACTGAGTGGCCACTGTCCACCTTCTCATAGGACAGGAAGAAAGACTGCCTGAGAGTAATAGGACAAGTGATGAATGTCACAGTCTCTGCTCCACATGGATGGGTGGTTTCTTTAAAAAAAAAAAAGCAAATATTTATTCTCTTAGTTATTGTAAAAATATTTCACTTTCTGCTCTCCCAGTACAGTTTTATTTGATTCAGAGCCTGATGTGCTCCACCCTGAGGAAGGAAATAATGAACAGATCTTTCTTTTTTAAAAATATATATGCACTTAACTCTGTTAGAAATGACTTGCACATATATCACTTCGCTTGCTGTAATGAGGCACCAATATCTACTTTGCCAAGTACTCAACACTGAAGTACCACTGGGAGTTTGTAAAACTATGCTGAAATGTGGATGGTAAAATAAAAATGAAAAATATATTTAATATATCTAGACCAATAATCTAATATGTGTATTATGCTTGAAGACCCTAAAATATGAGTACCCAAAACATATTGAATTGTTGGAAAATTTTAATGTTTACTTTCCCCAGTGGAACTTAAAATTTTGCTGTAGTATGCATCATGGAAAGACATAACAACCAGGGACATCACATTTGCCAATTTCTCCTACTTCTTTCCACTTTGCTTTAGGACTCCTAAATTGTTAATGCTGCATGTTAACATGATTTCCCACCACTTAGAAGGACTATGTACTCAGAAATCCCTCACTTTAATTAAAAGGCTTTTGCCAACTAAGAGGTCTTCTCAGGAAAATTTTTTATTATTTTTACTTTATGTTAACTGCTTGTTCTGATGACAGATTTATATATATATATATAAATATATATATATATATATATAAATATATATATATAAAATTTGGGGAATTAACTAGAGGACAATTTTCATCTTTTAAAATATTGTTCTTTTTTACTTTCTATAAGCAGCAAATGCGCTGACTGTAAGAAGAATATTATCAGGCACCATTAACAAGGTGATATCTATTGCTGAGTGTTCCCATGAATTCTTCCAACATGTAAGAGCAAGATGACATTTTGTTGTAAGGTGAGCATTCTTTATGCTGAGGACCTTTTATTAAGAAAATCCCTATTGTGCTGCCTTAATTTGGTGCTTTTATTTGTTTCCAATAAAAACATATAGACAGGGCCTCCCCTGGTGGCACAGCGGTTAAGCGCTGGGCTACAAAGCTGACCGCAGCCTCTGCTCCGCTGGTTCCATCCCCGGCCACCGGGCGAGGGTCCCACATGGCACGCAGACCTCTCCTGTTGCCCGCTGCTCCCCTCAGCAGTGTATTTCTTCAGTCTGCCTGTTCTGTTCCCTGCTCTGACTCTGGTGAATTCTCCCACCCTCCCGTGCTTCTGAGTATACCCAGTGCTTGTATAAATAAATAAATAAATCTTTAAAAAAAATCTTAAAAAAAACAAAAACATATAGACAACAAAAAAAAGGAAACTAAAACAAGAGAAAGCCTCTTCCTTTTGAATTAATTGCTCCAAACATACACCAACAAAATTTACTCTGGCAACCAATTAAAGCATTAAACATACTGATAGTGTTTTATCCAAATTATATTAGAAGCCTCTTAGGAAAAGATGAATGAATCTTAGGAAGGCTGGCGAATCTGAGTAAGAAAGTTATTACTTCTACTGGATCCCAGGCACTTTCCTGATACCTAGTGACCCTACTGGGGGGGTCCACTGTTGCTGCCCATTTTCAGAAGCTGCTTTCTGGAATTCTTGCCCTGGTGTTGGGAACAAGCTGTGTTCCTCCCCACTTACTGTAAGGAGAATTTTGCTATGAAATTATGGTCAGACAAGAAAGAACATGCTCCCCTCCCTGCTGTCAGCCTTGGGCAAGTCTTTTATTCTACCTGTTTCATCCTTTCTGTATCACTGTTTTCCCTCCTTCATGACCCATTCCTTCCAATTTCATAACATTCTTTGATATTTTGTAATGACGCCATCTAATTTGGGATTAGCGGTTGTGCGTAGTAGTCTATTATTTTAAACCTTTTTTTCAAAATCAGATTTTTAATTCTTTAACTTTTCCAAAATAAGGAAGCAAATCAAAACAAAGGTAAGCCTTCTTTGAGTTCCTGTATTTCTGGCTACACTTTAGCCTTTTCTCTTTACTGTGATGATCAACTTCCTAGTTGACTTTCACCCCAAACCCTGGCCACTCTTTAACTCCTTTTTCCTGACAGGATGTCATCTATGAACATTCTCTACTGCATCACCTGAGCTCCAACCAAATTGAATTTACCTTCTCTGAATTTCCACCCTCTTAATTTCTTCTCTTTAGGCCTCTTGCTCCTCCATTTTTTGGATTCCACCATTCATCCCACATTCATACCTTTTTATGCCAAGTAGCTTCTGATTTTTCCTATTCAAGGAATCTTTTTTGGAATCAGTGTTTCTCTTCTGCCAGAGCATTTTTATTGCTTGTTGATGTTCTCCATTGAATGGTGGAGATTTGAGGTCAGAGGGTGTACTGTGTCTCTGCTATATGCCAGAATGGCCATAGAGTAGATGCCAAACACCTGCTTTCTCAATGAATAAGTGTACAAAGGAGGAAATGGCCTTTGACCATCCAGTCATGATCTAAAATTCTGAATGTGGAAGCTGAATAAATAACAGTAAATGTCAGTGATTTGGAAAATCAAATTAATGGATATCTATTTTTTTACCATTCTTATTCTGATTTCTCCTTCAATTATCAATACTTCCCATTGACGTCTGACATGGTATTCAGGACTCTTCTCAATTCTGAATTTAAACAGATGCAGTCAGGTCAATAGGCAAAGATAGAAAGAGACAATATTGCTAAAAATAACATTCCAGGAGTTCAACTCAGCTTGAGCCTTGGCAGACTAAATCTTAGGCCAAGCTAAGGTTGGCTTCTACTCTTCAGCTTCTAAAATTCTTTCCTCATCATGTTTATCTGGGCTTCTTGTCATATAAATCAAGAGAAATAAATCTAGAAATTAATTCAATGAAAAGTCCAAATAAGAATTAATTTGAGATTTCTATATTATATTGGATATTATATTTGGGTCATAATTTTTGTTTGCATACATACAAATACATGGCTAGTATATTGAATAGTACTATAATAGTATTATATAGGTTCTAAATAAAGTATATACAATATATTCCATTATATATAATATATATATTAGTTGCTAAGTATATAGATGTTACATACATGTCTTGGAATTGGGATGTCAACAGTTGTTTCATGGAATCAGTTATCATAGCCCTGATTTTTGTTGAGAGAGAGAAAAACAACAATCTTCATTATCACTTAGTGGTAGATAAGAAAACTATAAGGACAACTATTGTTTATTTTTTTTCAGTTTGCCAGATGAACTTTTCAGTAAGAGGAAACTTTAATTAGTGGGATATGCCTCTTTAATGTTTTTAGTCATTTCAGAAAGAAAGAATGAAACTGTTTTGGTTTCATCTCTTGACCCTTGAGGGATTCCAAGAAGAACCATTATTTTTATGGCAACATGACTAAGAACAAATCCCAGCAGATGAAACATCCTGATCTTCATAAGCTTCTGAATATTTTTATACCTCTTGTATCTACTCTCTTCATTTTGAAAGTGGTTTTAGTTTGTTTAATTTTGAGAAATGACTTGAAAATTTTCTCTCTGGAATTTTTGCATCCTATTTTATTCTCCTTAATTATATTTATCTTCCTTGCTCAAAGTCAGATTTACAAAAAATAAATACGGAAACCTGCAGAAAGTTCCATGTTAATGAGAATATGAAAATGTCTTCTTCATAATATATTCAATAATAAACATTGATCCTTTTATCCCAATGGCTCACCAATCATGGATTTTTAACTATGTGTGAGTTATATGATTCAGAAATAAAATATGCTGTCAGCTTCAACCATGTTTTACAGTTGCTATCATGGCTTGAATTTTTTTTTATTATTATTTATTTACTTTTATTTATACAAGCATTGGGTACAGTCAGAAGTGTGGGAGGGTGAGAGAATTCACCAGAGCCAGAGCAGGGAGCAGAGCAGGCAGAAGGGCTGAAGTACACTGCTGAGGGGAGCAGCGGGGTGGCAAGAGAGGTCTGCGTGCCACGTGGGACCCTCCTCTGGTGGCCGGGGAGCAGCCGGGGATCGAAGCAGTGCCGCAGAGGCTGCAGGCAGCTTCGCAACCCAGCGCTCAACCACTGCGCCACCGGGGAGGCCCACCAGGCTTGAATTTTTAAAAATGATGATAAGTTTGTTCAGAAGACAAGCAGTCTTTTAGTTATGCAAGCAGTCCTTTCTGTTTTTATTCTTTAGTTCAATTTTTATTAAGATAATGTCATATTGTAGTTTTAGGGTTGATCAGTTAGTTTGAAAGCAACAGAGAATGTCTCTGGCCAATATTAATCAAAGGGCATTTATCAAAAGGACACAGTGACTAGAGAATTGGTGGGGACCAGAAGACTAGATTGATAGACATTAAGAAGCAAACTGCGAAAAAAATAAGTAATCATTTTGAGTACATTTAGAAACTTCTGTATGTGTAACTCTTAACTGAGTAGGAAAAAACAGGTCATAAACAGAGATAAATACGTAGAGTGATCTTAACCCACAAAAACTTTTTTAGATTACATTAAGAATTTGAAAATCAGTAAGCACAACACTCAATAGAAAATAATCTAAGGGAAAGAAACAGTCAATGCACAGAAGAAGACATTCAAATGTTTAATAAAAATCTGATGTTCAGACTTACTGGAAATAAGGACATTGAATAACTGGGAACTACATCCTAGGCAAGTCAACATCACAATGAAATTAGTAATATCATTACAATGAGATTAATAAAATACTTAACTGGGGGGCTTCCCTGGTGGCCAAGAGATTAAACCTCAGTGCTATCACCATTATTACCTGAGTTGATCCCATCCAACCAGGGAGCTAACCCACACATGGCACAGCAGACCTCTGCTGTCTCGCCTGCTGCTCCCCTTAGCAGTGTATTTCAGTAAATCCACCTGTTCTACTCCCCACTCTGTCTCTGGTAAATCCTCTCACCCCCTGCACCTCTGGCCTACACCCCGTTCTAAAATAAATAAATAAATAAATAAATAAATAAATAAATAAGTAAATAAATAAATAAAATAATGCTTCTATGGGTTAGATTGGAAAGCCAAAATTTTCTACATTATCATTGGACACTTTATGGACACAAAGATTTGGTGGACTGGGGTAAGTAACTGAGAACTTAGAAAATAATTGGTGAATTAAATAACTAACAAATTTCACTGACATAGGCCCTTGGATGACATCTGTATTGTATATAGGCACATTTGTGTAATTGTTGTTGGGCAGAACATAATAAAAATAATAGTCTAGTTGAAACATTGTTTTCCTCGGTCCTGCTGTGACATGGAAAGGGCCTTCACGTCCCCAAAGCATTTCCTTTTTTTTAATCATTTATAACATTGCATAAGGCGGGCCTCCCTGGTGGGTGAGGCGGTTGAGTGCCGCACTGTGAAGCTGTCTGCAGCCTCTGCAGCATTGGTTCGATCCCGGCCGGCTGGCGAGAATCCCACATGGCAAAGCCGACCTTTCCTGTCTCACCCGCTGCTCCTCTCAGCAGTGTATTTCATCAGTCTGCCTGTTCTGTTCCCCACTCTGTGTCTGGTGAATCCTCTCACTCTCCTGGGCATCTGGCCTGTACCGCAGTTCTTATATAAAAATAAATAAATATTTAAAAAAAATATTGCATAAGGGGACAGTTTCCCCAGTCATTTTCTATGCCACATTACCACTAGATAATATCATTAGATATCAAAAGCTATTCAGTGAAAAAACAGGTTTCAAGGTAAAACAAATCTGGTTTAAAAAAAAAAAACTCAAGCAGGTACTATTTGTTACCTAAATGACAGTGGAAATTGTTAATTTCCTGCCAGAGCTGTAGTATGTTGCTCCTTAATTTATTTGAATATAGACAGAACCTTCCCTTCTATTGATATAGGTAGAGGTAGTTAAATACATCGACTCTGATAGCATGCTGCTTGGGCTCAAATTTCATCCCCTATTAAACTAGTGATATTGGGCAAACTATTTACCCGCCTTAACCTTCAGTAGCCTCAATAATGCCTCTTACCTCATGAGTTTATTTGAGGATGAGATGCACATAAATCACTTATTCACTTAATAAATTCATCTAAAGTCTAAATGAACAGTGAGATTCTGAAGAATCTCACTATTGTGACAATAATGAGACAATCTCACTATTGTCACTATTAGCAAAATAGATTTTATTCCATGTACTAAAGAACTCAGTATGTAGTAGTAGTAGGTAAAAGTCACTAGAGGAGTTAACCAAAAATTTTGAAGAAATCAGAATGAACAGGCAAAAGACAGTCCAAGGTCAGGAAATGAGGCAAGCTGGGTGGTCAGAAAGACTACCGCAGTGAGGCATCAGATTTCCACCTAGCTGGGAGATCACACAGAATTGAATCTTTTGAAACTTGCCTGAAATCACCTAATAAACTCTGAATTACAGATAAACATAATGGAATAACAGTTGATTATTTCTTATCAATATGCTAGAAATTTAAAGGGAAAACATGATAGTTGCCTGTGATCAATATTCATGTTGATTGGATATTGGCCAAAATATGTCAGGTGCCATTAGCTACATTACTAAGAGAGCATTTGTGTTTTTCTAATGATTTTAATGATATTTGCATACTTGTTATGAAACAAATGCTTAGGTTTTAGATATAAAGCAGAAAGGTAGTAAAACCTACTACATTTTGAAAATATCTTTGGAAATATTGTTAATTTATCTAATTTAGTTGATAGCATCAAGATTTGTGTTTATTCCTAACAATTCATATGTACATTTAGCTGATTATGACTTTTCTTAAAGAATTACTGAATTACTGATCAGCATCAGAAATCAGAATTAAGATTCTTATAATTATTCTTGGATAAAAACATTTTTGTACTGGGATAAATGAATAAGTTCTACCTATTCAGAATTTAAAATTTTGCTTATTTTTATGTTAAGATGGATTAAAATTTCATGATAATGTTGAATAATTATCAGATAAACAAAATGTTTCTTTCATTTCCTTAAAATAGGAGACCTAGAAAGCTAAAATAATTTCTCAGAATCAATTATATTTTTATTCAATGTTTATTGGTAGAATTCTCATGGAATTTAAATTTCCAAGCCAAGAGATTTAACCTTTATGAAATTGAATAAAATGAAGGACTTTACATAATAATGACTTTCCCAGCATTCCTGACCAACAATATTCATACCTGTTATACTTCCCACTTAAAAGTATGATACTCTTTTGAGATCTGGAAACTTAAAAAAAAAATCTCAGCAATAAGAATTGGAGCAAGATTTTTGTACTTTATCTATAAATCAAAGTAAAATTCAATTAAGCTAAAGAAGTGATAACTAGGTGATATCTTTAGCATCGATAAAAAACAAAATAATTATTCATAGAAATATGCAGTTTTTTATTATTTTTACTCTCAAAAAATTGTTAGTATAGTTCTAAAGACACATGGAAGAAATTCATATTTTTGAACATATTAAGCAAAATAATGCTGGCATTGTTTATCTGTAATTTTGGAGCCTTGATATAAATTGTTAATATAGTCAACTTCCAGTCTGTCTGTCACTGTGCTTTACTTTTTTGAAGAAACCTTATATCCCTTTATAACATACCCCACCTCCTCTTTAACCTTATTAATTAATGTCCACTAGCTTTTTAGTATTTTACTTTGTCAGATCATCCACTATGTAAATGGTCAAATATGTCTTTGTCATTCTGATAATCTAATGTGCTAGTAGGAAAGAAATGAAAGTTAATGGTCAGATTAATTTTACTTTAAAAATTAAGGAATTCTTATACTTAAGTTAAATTTTCATTCTGAAAAGAATAGCTTCTTTTTTCTTATTACCAAATAATTCTTAAAAGATACATTCTAGGGTATGTATGATTTGAAGGGCACATATGATTTGAAGGTTTTGTGACAGGCTCTGGCCTAGAAACCAAAACACTTCTCAATGTGGCTGTTCAAAGACATTGGAATTCTTTGGTTTGTTTAATTGTTAGCATTGATTCCCAGAAAGAGGTGTAAAGTGCAAGCCTGTTACAATGGAGTGGTTATGAATATTAACAATGAATGGAATTAAAGATATTTCATAAGGATATTAAGTGAGATCCTTAGGTTGGGGTGAAACTGAAGCACCCCTTAGCCATTGGGGACCAAAATAAGCTGTACAGAGGAGACACAAAGGAGGTTCACACTTCATTCAATAGGAGATGGGTGAAGACAGAAGCCTGAGGCTGTGGTTGGAGTTGGGGACACAAATAATAGAACTGTCAGCTCCACCAGAGATTATGGGGAGGACAGAGTGGAAACCGTGTGGAGGCACACCCTTTTGAAAGAGGGAAAGCCCAAATGGAGGAGTCAGAGTACTCCATAGAGAACGGTCCCCATTAAGAAAAAGAACAGAAGCCTCTCTAGACTGTCTCCACATCGCTCAACCTTGGTGACTGTTAATGACCTTGTGAACACACTGACAGTGTCCAGACTGCCAAGTCTCAGATCTGGACCCCCAGAGAAGAAAGATATCAGTGGTGCCATGAAACACAAGTCAGCTGCCCCACTCTAGCACATTACCACTACCACTGGGCTTCCCCAGGCTCCTTCCCCACTCTGTTGACTCAGAAACGAATAAAATAGGTCTCAGTAGCTATGATACCCTGCAAAATTCCCCCAAATCAAATCCAATCAAATCAAACCGTGGAACTATCTGTGAAAAAGATAAACAACTTAGCTTTCCAAACTGTGCTACAGATATTTAATAAATAAGGAAATTTAAATTATAAAAATGGGGAGACAAAAATAGTAACACATGGCAACTTGATCTCAAGGGAATATAGCATCACAAAAAGCACAACTCTCCAGCATCCAACCATAAAGACTGAGAAATGTAAGATTGTATTTCCTTATCAGTTAGAGAGTTCAAATTAGAATAAAGAAAATAAAGAAACTCAAAGAAATAGGAGAAAACTCAGAAAGACAAATCAAAATGATATAACTTAGAAAACCCATCAAAGAGACAAAACAAGATTTTGAAAAACAGACCATTGAGCTTAGAAATTAACAGAGGTAGGGATTAAAGCTTCAAATAAAAAACAGCAGCTGAGTTTCAGGATGTAAAGAATCCAATAAATGGGATGGTGGTCTAGGATGGGAGATTATGAATTCTTCTGTGGTGGAAATGGTGCAGACCTTGGTGTTTACTTTGAGAAAAATCAACAGTCATTGAAAGGTATTGAGAGAAAACTGCATTTTTCTAATATTATTAAAGAGTCATTCTGATTATACTTGGGCAGCAAGGGTCATGTCAGAAATCCAGAAGACAGATGACCAGTTGTGGTAAGAATTCACAGCAATCTGAACATATATTTAAGATAAATAAAAAGTTATTGATGGAGTAAATGTGAGCTATGATAGAGGGGTATAAAAATGATATCTATGTTTTATGCTCTCACAAGGAAGGACAACTGAAATGAGGACTATTTTAGGGATTTAGAGTTTAGAGAAGACAATACAAACCTTGTTATCCTACTATGTTATAACATAATATAGGTTGCTCAGTGCTCTAAGACATCATTCCCCTTCTTGGTCAACTATATACTAGCTATTTGAACAACTGCTGAACCTCTATTTCTACAGCTTTAAAGTGAAATAATATCTGTTCTGTCTACTTTCCAGTTTTTTTTTTTTTGAGGTAATAAGCGTGAATGTTATTGTGCTTTATTAGAAAGTTTTAAGATTTCATAATTTTATATTGACTGAATAGCCCTGAATTATGACTTTTTAACTTAATTGTAGAAAAGCAATGGTGCTATTTGTTTTATACCTAGTATGTGCCAGGCATACACTATCTCTGAATTTTATAACAACTTTATAAGTAACTTTACAGGTGTAGAATTGAGGTTCAGAGAATTTAACCAAATACCCAAGTGTGTACAAATAATAGATAATATAAAGATAATTTAAATTTTGACTTCTGTAAGATGCAACCTTCCTAGTAGATAGAAAATCACCAATTAAATCTGAGAAATAGTGGTCCCATTATAGCAAGGGAAGCTTAATTGTTAGCCCATAGTAAATGATCCAGAAGCTGCAGAGCCAAAACTTAATGGTAAACAAGGCAAATTTAAGTATAGTAGATCTAGGAACATTGTGAATGGGTTATACTAGTTGATATTAGAAAGATTGATATAAGTTAGACTGTTTCATGCTTATTTTCTGGAATTCCTTTTTTTCCTGTTAATTGAGGGAATTCCTGGTGTTTCTAGGTTTTTCCTTACGTGTAAAGACCCAAGAATCCTATCAAATTCATGCAGTGTATGCCATTTAAGACTTTCTTTTACTAAAACTAATGGAACTTGTAAAAAAATTGTATTCATTTGATAGACTTTTAGAAAATGTTAGGCTAATAGCAAAATAGAAAGTTAGATCACTTTAAGGGCTTTGCTTGGTATAAATTTCATTTAATAATGGAGTTTAATCCACTTTATTTTTGGTATTGTTTTATGATTTGTTCCTTTATCATATTTACTACTCTTTCTCTTTTCTCTTGACCTAAGATAAAAAATGTTCTTGTTTTTAAATGGGAGAGCAGACAAGAGATATCATATCATTTTAATAATTCATGCAATTCATAAATGTCCCTTCTTTGGACTATTATTTTCAGTGCATAGAGTGAAGCTGAATTTTAAAAACTCTGTCTTGGTATGATGTTTTGATATTTTATTATCAACCAAACAAAATTAATTAACTATTAATATTTCTTTTTTCTATATAGTACTAATTACTTTACTTTTTTTGGACCATGTTGCTAATCTTACAATTTTTATTTCTCCTTTTATTCTCTCATACTTATTTCAGAGTCAAATATTTTCTATTTTTTATGATAGGGAGATAAAATCCTTGAATGTATCTTTCAAGTGCTATAGAATATATCTAAATGTAACATATCACACTGGTACTTCTAAATACCCTTGTTCATTGGTATACATCCCAGGGATCCGGAGTAAGCTATTCCTAGAATAACCTTAAGGGTAGAGACAAAAACATGAATATTCATTACATGATGAATTCAGTACGTATTCATGATATATTATAGAATTCCTTCCTCACATTTTTAGTTCATTACCCTTCTTTACTAACTAGTTCATATTTATCATTAGTATTATTAATTTGATAAAAACTGTCAAAGTGGATTATTAGAGTGTATTAGGTATTAAAGGGGATATTAGAATTCCAGACTTCTAACTATACTTAGAGCCATAATAATTAAAGCAACATGGTACTGGATCAAAAGCAGATACACACACCAATGGAATTGTGAGCCCCAAAATAAAACCACATATTTATGAACAACTAATTTATAATAAAGGAGCAAAGTATATATAATGGAACAAAGAAACTCTTCAATAAGTGGTGTTGAAAAATTAGACTGCCACATGCAAATGAATGAAACTAGATCACCACACATGAAAATCATCTCAAAATAGAGCAAAGACTTAAATGTATGACCTGAAACCATAAAACACATAGAAGAAAACATCAGAAACATTTTGCTGATTCATCTCCAGCAGCAAGGAAACCATTACATGGGATTACATCAAATTAAAAGCTTCTCTACAATAAAGAATAGACATGCAGGGCCTCCCCTGGTGGCACAGGCGAGGGTCCCATATAGCGAAGCAGACCTCTCCTGTCTCGCCCGCTGCTCCCCTGTTCAGGTTGCCTGTTCTGTTCCCCGCTCTGTCTCTGGTGAATCCTCTCTTGTATAAATAAATAAATAAATAAATATATTTTTTTTAAAAAAGAATAGACATGCATATGGCCAACAGAAATATAAAAAACTGTTCATTTTTTTATCACTTATCAGGGAAATGCAAATCAAAGCCACAACAAGATACCACTTCACCCTGTGAGAATGGTCCATATAAAAATAAACAAGAGGGGGCCTCCCCTGGTGGAGAAGGCAGTTGAGCACAGCACTGTGAAGCTGTCCGTAGCCTCTGCAGCACAGGTTCGATCCTGGCAAGCCGGCGAGAATCCCACATGAAATACACTGAAATACACCGCTGAGGGGAGCAGCAAGCACAGCAGACCTCTCCCGTCTCGCCTGCTGCTCCCCTCAGCGGTGTATTTCAGTCAGTCCGCCTGTTCTGTTCCCCGCTCTGTCTCTGGTGAATCCTCTCACCCTCCCGTGCTTCTGGCCTGTACTGGGGTTCTTATATGCATGAATAAATAAATCTTTAAAAAAAAAATAAACAAGAGGGCCTCCCTGGTGGTGCAAGGGGTTAAACCTTAGCACTATGAAGCTATCCGCAGCCACTGCAGCACAGTTCGATTCCCGACCAGGGAGCTAACCCACATGGTGCAGCAGAACTCTCCTGACTAGCCCGCTGCTCTCCTCAACAGTGTATTTCATTTAGTGCTCCTGTTCTATTCCTCACTCTGTCTCTGGTGAATCATCTCACCCCCCCCTACACCTCTGGCCTGCACTCCAGTTCTTATATGCATGAATGAATAAAATAAATCTTTAATTAAAAAAAAACAGGAAACAATAAGTGGGCATCCAAGAAATAGATTGCATTTAATGACTGAATTTATTAAACGACTCAGTGCCAAATATCTGTAATTGCTTCACCTTATATTTACTGTTTCTTTGACCTTATATCTAAGGATGATTTTGGAGAGTACCTGTAAGCAACTGCAGAGAAGATGTGATATTAAAATTGTGATAATAAAGAGAAGATCCATACAATTAAGTGATAACTATTTCCATTTCACTAAGGTAAACATGTCGGGTTACCCCCCATTCAGTTCCAGTAGGCCTCCACCAGATTGTCTTTTAATAACCATTACTTTCTCGAAATGGTGTCTGATTTCATGTATCCATCCAAACATTTGAATGTGATCGGAAAAAGAAAAAGCACAGACAGACCCTGGGGTAGGTATTTTATGTGGCTGTCATGACACTATTCATCCCCCCACCATTTATTTGTGTACACTTTGTACCTTGCTTGATGTCCTGGACGCAGGAGACTATATCCTTTTCATTCATTAAATTTAGTGAGCAAACAAGCTCTAGATCTAGTGCAACTCATTAAACATTATTCCTCCCTTTGATTTCCTTCTTTATATGGGGATGAAATTAATATATTTGTGATGTTAAAATATCATAACCAAATTTGGCTATGATAGAGATATTGAGAATGTGTTCAGATCTATGAGAGCACTTAAGTGACTTTACGTATATAAGAGAACAAACATTATGCATGGTGTTTAATTAGGCCCCTCATTCTTCATCTTGACATGGATGATCTATAATTTCCTGTTAAATTTCCTTTTCTATCCATGATATAACAATCCAGAAGGTAAAAGGGACAAAATTCTATTTTCAGGAAATAGAAAAGCAAATTTGAAGATAAACTAGACCCACTACCTAATGTAGACATGGATAAGATGGGTATGATGTTAAAGGGGTGTTATTAGGAAAGTGTGGAGTCAAGAGGAGAAAGGACTAAGGATGCAAGATGTGGAACAGAGAAGTATGGCTGGATAAATAAATTTCCAAGAAAGAAGACTGGGATACTTCAATAGGCAGTGAGGTATTAGATGATTAAAAAGTCAGGCAATTTTTAATATCAATTGCTGTGGAATATTTAGTTGGTAAGATACAAATAAAGGTGACAAGATGAAAATTAGAATAGAATTCTATTTGGGAGGAGAGCTATGATTTTTCAAATTTTTTTACTGGCCCTAGACTGTATTATATGGATCATGGCTTCATATGCATATATCATACAACAAAGTAGTAGAGAAAGAATACAAATGTTCTGCAGCCCTGGAAATGGAACTTAGCTGTGTGTATTGTTCAATGAATTCAGCTTTTTTGATGAAGAATATAGAGTAGCCATTGTTACAAATGAAGAAAAGATGAGAGAAAAGGAGTATTATCTTTTGACTCATGAGAACCCAGCATTAAGTCTTCTAGTCTACAAACAAAAAGTAGCTTGCACCAGACAAAGACTCTGTGTATGTTTTCCTAACCATGTTAGGGAAAGAAGGTAGAAAGAAAGATAACTCCCATATACCTTAAATGTATTTTTCCAGATGTAGTTCCTTGTATTTGGGGGTTGAGGGGCTTAACTAGTCCTTAAAGATGAATCAATAAAGTTTATGTTACTCTTTAAAAAGTCCTGGATATTGGTTCATACTAATTTGTTATTTTATATTCTGTATTATATAAAGTAAAATTAAAAAAAAATAAGAGGTTAATGAAGAGCTTACCAAAATAGCTGTGTAACTTTAAAAAAAAAAGGTGAGAAAATATTTGAAAAACTTGAATGCACTGAAAACAGCAGGCCCAGATGGCATGCACAATAGGGTATTAAAGAGAACCAGCTTGTGAACTTACCAAACTAAGCTGCTTCAGTCATTAATAAATCATATATGTCTGAGTGGTAGGATTTGAGTCCATTTACTGGAGGAATAAAAAATCATACAACCTATCCAAATTGAAAGAAAAATGACTGAGATTTGTCAGAAACCTATATACATAATGAAAAATATATTTTAACAGGTGCATAATCAACCAATATGTGGAAGCATTTGAAAAATAAAACTATGTGAATTTTACATTTGCTTTTCCCAAAATAAAATAAGTGATTTGATGGTATATATAAATTTAGTCAAATTTACAGCCTATACAAGTATCTCAAAACAGCAAGATTAGGATAAGGATCTCAGTTTACTTGACTGGGAGATTTAATTCAATACATTTTGGCAGACATCTTGGAAAATAAATGAACATGAGTTTAAAAAAAATTTCCATTAGCTGAAATATGGGTCAGGAATCTTGACAATACCAATAGCATCACCCTTAGTGTGCTTTATTAATATTTCATTTTAAATAAAAATGTAGATAGTTTGTAGATATTTGCTCCACAAAAGTAGTGCATGTGTGTGTGTGTGTGTGTATGTATTTTGAAAAACAATACAGCTAGAGCTTAACAACAGAGTAGAAGATGTTTCTTAATATATAAAGTTTTATTATTCTGCATAGACTGCAATTCTCTCCCTTTTCTTTTTTATGGCCTTCATTTTTTAAAAAAAATTTAGTAATTATTTATTTTCTTACATGATAGTTCTTTTTTGTACAGTATTTGATTTCTCCCCTCAAGTGCAGTCCACATAGCTCTACCACCACCACAGCACCCGTGATCCATCACCACATTTCCTAGTTCTCTTCCCTCTCCTGTTTTCACACGCTCCCTCCTCCTCCCCTGCTGTATTCCTCAGATCTATCATCAGCTTGCAAGTTTTGTCTTTCTCCTGACCCTTTGTTTGGTTTCTCTATATTCCACATGTAAGTGAAACCATCCAATATTTACCTTTTTCCTTCTGACTTATTTCACTTAATGTAATCCCTTCTGGCTCTTATTGTCGTTACTTCTCTCTTTACATGGAGTATGAACTATTGTTCTTGCTAAGTTTCTTTGAATACTAATTTCTAAAAATAAGTATGGAAGGGGTGTAGGTGGGGGAGACATCAGGGTGAAGGGATCTATCACACATATACAAGTAAATGCACAAACAAGATTATTGAGTAGAAGAAATACAGCACTGCAATTAGGAAAACTTATTCTTTTTTCCCTTCCATTTCAACAATGAAGTTAGGATGGAGTAAGAGAAAATACAAGCAGTACTTGTAAGAATAAGTGGAAGAGAAAATAAATAAAGACAACTACAATCATCTATTGAATGTTCACTAATGTTGCATTGGTTTTGGTCATTCAGCTACATTATTTATAATCAGCTGCCTGCACACAGGAACTTTTTCAAGGCTCAGATTTGGGCATTGCAGAGGAGGCAGAAATGCCTAGGGACAAAGCAGACCAGCGCAGCACCCCTCCCCCACTCCCCCATGGAAGAAGCCTGTGACCTGTGTGCAGAGCATTTTTGGATGAATTTCTTCAAATTTATCTTAGCTTCAATCCGTCCCACCCCCCAGCACTGATGGAAGTAGTGGAGAAATTGAACATTTTCCAGTAGAGTTTACTAAAGCCTTTCAGGACAGACATTGTGGCTGCTGTTGATCTGCTCATATGAGCAGGTACTGGGCCATGCCTTGGTGAGGGGCTTCAGAGGGACTATACTTGACAGGGGCTGACCATGGATAACTTGGTTACCTTATATGGACAGAACTGTTTCAATGATCAGGTGATGAACGTGTTTAGACATCTAGTCATTGCCACATTCCCTGAAAAAGTGTATTTTTTCAACAATTTATTCTATGGTAAACTCCATACCAAGGGTTATGGTGGGATGAAAAGTGGCACAAAAATGTGGACATCTTCGGGCCTCCCCGGTGGCGCAGCGGTTGAGCGCTGGGTTGCGAAGCTAACCCCCAGCCTCTGCAGCGCCGGTTCGATCCCCGGCTGCTCCCCGGAGGAGGGTCCCACATGGCACGCAGACCTCTCCTGCCAACCGCTGCTCCCCTCAGCAGTTTGCTTCTGTCCTTCTGCCTGCTCTGCTACCTGCTCTGCTCCCCGCTCTGGCTCTGGTGAATTCTCTCACCCTCCGGCGCTTCTGACTGTACCCAGCGCTTGTATAAATAAATAAATGTTTAAAAAAAAAATGTGGACATCTTAAATAGGGAGTTACTACTAATCCCCACGCTCCTGGAGGAACACTGGTCTCTCATCTGTGTATGAATAGGTACATGTATATATAAAAATATGTTTCATAAGTTTTCACTTACTACTTAAGTTTTTATTTATTTATTTTAAAAGATTTATTTATTTATTTATACAAGCACTGGGCAGAGTCAGAAGCACCGGAGGGATAGAGAATTCACCGAGTCAGAGCGGAGAACAGAGCAGGCAGACTGACGGAAGTACCCTGCTGAGAGGAGCAGCGGGGCGGCAGGAGAAGTCTGAGTGCCATGTGGGACTGCCATGTGGGACCCTCCTCTGGTGCGGGGAGCTGCCGGGGATCGAACCGGCGCTGCAGAGGCTGCAGGTAGCTTTGCAACCCAGCGCTCAACCGCTGCGCCACTGGGGAGGCCCACTACTTAGGTTTTTAAATGAAACCTCTTCATTAAAAAGGAGGAATACTTGCTATCTATTTTCCTTATATTATTGTCATAAGTATTACACTTATAAACTTGATAAGATTCATGAGACAATTTTATATTTGTTTTAAGCAGATCTTTGCAATTTTCAATAAATTTAACATTTCCTCTGCATTTGAAAAGAAAATTTCCTTCAACTTAAAGAACATCCTTAGTATTTCTTTTAATCCCTATCTACTGGTAATGAAATAGCAAAACCAGGGGAGTTTCAGCAAAAGCAGGGAATTGGCCTGGTTGGTGGGTCCTCATTTGAAGAACGTAGGACATGATTCAAGTGCAGGCAAATGATGGGAAACAACAATAACAGGATTTATTTACACAGGGAATGAGAAAAGGGAGATCTATGAGAGGATAGAGAGAGACAGGAAGAGAGAGAGAGAAGGAAGATAGGGAGAGATAGAGGTACAGAAATTACAAACTGGCACATGTCCAGATGCCATCTGTCCTAGCCTGGATAGAGTCCACTGAGCAGAGAAGCTGCACGTGGTATGCTGCTGGATTTTCCGCAGATGCCTGTTCGCACCAAAACAGCAGCATTTCAACTGTAGGAGTCCCAGTAGCTTAACTTCCAAAGCCCTAGTGTTTTAACTGAAAGCCCCCAATTAAGACCATTTTTTCCCATCAGTCCCCATTCACATGGAGCCTGGAAAGCTCCACCTTCTACTGTTGAGTTGGCTAGGAGTGCCACCCACTGGTTCTGAGGAGCTCCTCACATGTTCCTCTTATTATTTCCTCACTTTCAATTTTTGTCGCCATTTCTATGCTGATGAAAGTTGGATGAAGGGGTGCAGTCTCAAAAGGCAATATTCACTGGGGTTGCAAGTATTCAAAGGAAGAAGTAATCAGTCATGAGATATTGTCTCACATGTTATATGTCTATATGTCTTCCCCGTTGGGTCTAATTGTTCTGGTCTCCAGAGAATAAAAATTAGCATATATGGTACTTAAAGAAATTTTGAGGGCTTCCGTGCTGGGCAGGGGTTAAAGTCTCAGCACTATCAAGCTATCTCCATTGCAGCATGAGTTCAATCCCTGGCCAGGGATCTAACGCACATGGTGCAGCAGACCTCTCCTGTCTCTCCCACTGCTCCCCTTGGCAGTGTAATTCAGCAGATATACCTGATCTGCTCCCTACTCTGTCTCTGATGAATCCTCTCACCCACTGCATAAATATGCATAAATAAATAAATAAAAATAAATCTTTAAAAAAATGTTGAGCTCTATGGTGTCTTGAAACATCAGCACTGCATATCCTGTGTATCAGTGGTCCTTACCGCAAAACTACTCTGATATGTAAATATATCCCACTTTGGATTTGGCAGGGACTTGTCAGATATATCTGATCAATTAGCATAGACTGTTACAATAGTTTCTAGACAGTTATGGGTTGAGATTCTTTCCTCATGGCTCTCTGCATTGATTGGGAGCAAGGAAACTGGATTTAAAGAGCTAGTGACTCACAAATGCACATTAGGATTTTCTAGTAGAGCTGCTTGATATTTCCCCATGCACCATCAATCATTGTTCTAATAACGCTAAAAACTGGTGTGGTGCATACACAATGAAGGACTGATCTAAGGTAACTTTTTCAGATTCACACAGAAGGTCACAAGTAGCAGCTACAGCCTTCAAACACGGATGCTCTCCCTTAATGTTGTGGTCCAATTGTTTGGACAGTTATGCATTGGGATGCAGTTCAAGTCTAATAACTGGATGAACATTCTCAGGTTGACCCCCTGTCTCATGTACATAGATTCAGAAAGGCTTCCTGCAGTGTGTCAGCTCTAAGTCTGGTACTGAGATCAGCCTTTTCTTTATTTATCAAAGATTTGTTGAATATTCAGGAATCCAAAATAAAGATTAGAAACTGGGTCTTTAAAGGCTTCATATAAGGGATTTTTCATATAAGCCCAATATTGGGGGTGCAAATTCTGCAAAACCCAGATTTTTCCAAGAATCTATGTAATTGCCTTCAATTGGTATGGATTTTAAGAGCTAAAATAATTTGTTTTCTCTCAGTTGCGGGTTTTCATTTGCCTTGCTTAATTTCAAATCCCAAATATACCAACTTTTGTTTGCATAATTGAGCTGTCTGAGGTAACAACTTGTAGCCATATTCTGGAAGCTAGTTGAAAATTAATATGGTATTCTCCAGACAAAATTCATAGTCAGGGCTGGGAATTAGTAAATCATCCACTTGTTATAGGAGGATGCCTTGTTTCAGTTGGAACTTTCTGAGCTCATTGGCCAGTATATCCCCTAAAATAGTTGGGGAATTCTGAAACCCAGCATCCTGAGTAGCATCACTTGGAATTGCAAGGTATATTCCTGAGATATCTGTAGATGCATCCTCTGAATCTTGGGGTGAGAAAATAATCTGCATTATGTTTACTTAACAGGTCACAGCCAAGTAGTGGAATTAGACATCCTTTCATGTAGAAATCAATTTGGAGGTTTAAGTCAACAAATTGGCATTCCAGAGTTTTAAGGGAGGCATCTTTTGTGGCCTTCCCATAAACCCATAAATCCAGTGACTGGTATAGTCCTCTTATTGGTCTAAGCTAATATAGACTTCAAAACCAAATAAATTCTTCCAAAAACTCAATCAAATATTCTCCCAGAATGACTGTTACTTAAGTCTCTGTGGAGTGGGAGAGGTATTTTAAGAGGTTTTTCTGATCTAGTGAAGCCCTTGGACCTCTCTATCTGATTCTCAGGCCCCATCCTGAACTACTATTTGCCCCTGTACTCTTCACTTCATTATTTTTACTTAGTCTGCATTCCCTTCTGTCCATTGTACTATCCTCATTCTTGCTTGTCATCTGCTTGTTTCCTTTCTTGTTCCTTCTCCCCTTTATTGTTTCCAACCTGGGACATGTGTCCTTCCAATATCCCTCTTCCTTGCAATAAGCACACTGATATTTTCTTTATTGTTCAGTTATCCTGCTGCCTCACCATGTCCCTTCTCCCTTCTTTCTAAACCCTATCTTATCTTTTATCTCTATGTCTGTAAAGCAGTTGTAGGCTTAGTTCTCTTTTCTTCCCTTGTATTGTAAACCCTAAAGGCTGTATCCACTAATTTGAAAGAACTACTCATCTACGCAACACTTTCTATGCTGGTTAATTTCCTTCTTATATCTTGAGTACTCTGCCTAATGTCATGTTAATTGTCTAAGCATTTTCTGGACTATCTGGATTTAAGTCCAATAAGTACTGTATGTTTGGGTAAGCTTCTCAGGCAACTGAGAAGGAATCTCATTGGCCTTTTGCTGAAGCTCCAGCATTTTACTATAGTTCTCTTGATTAGGAATTTTATGCTTCAGCCCTACTAATAAGCACTTCTCACAGTGTTCCAGCCTTACCATTCCCCCATCATTAAGGTCCCAATTAGAATCTACCATTGAGACAACTTCTGGCTCCAGGGTTTCTAGATCCTCCCAGTGGAGACAATGAGGCTCTTCACTGCCTTCCTTAATACCATTCTCTGTTCATCTGATGTTAATAGCATATGTTACATGGATCGCATGTCCATTCAGATAGATTGATAGAAAACAAGGAAGGGACAAACAAATTAATCGTCCTTTGCCAAATTGAAAGAAAAGTCTGGATCCAACTACAATGTTGAATTTGCTGGTAGTTTAAACAATTAAAAACTCATAATTCATTACATAATGTGGGAGAGTGGTGAGTCTGTGAATGTTGATGTAAAAGTAGCTGACAATATTTTGAAAACTATATAAACTCCTTGTGGAACAAAATTACTTGCCAGACTGAATTTTCAATTCAAAAACAGATACCTGAAAGGAGTTTTATGCATTCAGAGGCCGAGTAAATGCCTTGTTTCAAAGTTTTTAAGGACAGGATAATAATCCCGCTTGGATTAGCAGGAAGACTACACATGAAAACTTTATGATATGGCAGTGAGAATCCCAACATCTTTAAGCATATTGGTGTACTGCAGGAGCAATAAAAAGTCATGTGTGACCTATTTCCTCTTCCAAGAGGCCCTCCTGAATTGATATGCCAGAGAAATGGAGAAATACTGTTCAGAGAATTGCTGATAATTATTGCTGATAGTGTTCTCAGACATTTTTCTTTTAGTGGTGATCTTTCATCCCAATATCAAAGTGGTACTTCTCCCGCCTAAAAACCACATATTTGATCCAACCACAGGATCAGTTAGCTAAATCCTACTAGTTGAGGGGGACTAGTAGGATTTATGTAACAGAGCAAGACACTGAGAGGACACAATGTAATTCTGAAAGAATTATAACATTTATGACTATATTAAGAACTTTGGCGTCTCTTGTAATGGCACTATGAAGTGTGTGAATAATATTGGGAGGAGACACTCAAGAGGGTCATCCATGACCTCAAAAACTTTATCTGTGATTAGATTGCAAGTCAACAAGATTCTAGATTGAGTTTGACAAGGAAATCTACCTATTTGTGGATGAGGATAACCTAAATGATCTTCTAGAGATCATTCCTGAGCAATTAACTAGGGAGGCGTTGCTGGAATTGGAATAAGGATGTGATGCATGACTGAAAAATAGCATGAGAAAACTAGTTGCAGGAGAAAAAAATAAAGAACCACAAAGAAAATGGCAGTGGAGGATTTAGTATCAGAAATATTTGCAGACTTCAACAAGCTCCTTAAACAGTTTGAAAACCTGAGGCCAAAGAGCAACAGTTTTTCATAAATAGAAAGGAATATTCATGTTGCATTATGTATTTACAAACAAATCTGTGATTAAAAAAGAAACAAACCAAGCAAGTTACCATGAACTTATTTCTGAAAGGGGTGGTACCTCTTTAAAAAGAATTGTAGGCACATCCATCAGGTTGTATTCCAGAAGAAGACATTGCCATCATAGGAGATGGTAGCTCTGTGCAAGTTATTGCTCCTGAAGATTCTCCAGGATGTGGAGGTAGAAGACATTGATATTGATTATCCCGAACCTGAGTAGACCTAGGTTAATGTGTACACCTTAATACACATTATTAATGGGTAATACAATGGTTTGTAACCAAATAATTTAAAAATTAAAAAGGTTTTAAAATAGAAAAGCATAGAATAATGATATAAAAAAGTATTTTTGTATATCTGTACAATGTATTTGTGTTTTAAACTAGTGTTATTACAAAGTATTCAAAAAAGTTTAAAAAACTTGTTAAGTAATCCATTTTGAGTTGATTTTTGTGTATGGTGTGAGGTAGTGGTCAAGCTTCATTCTTTTGCATGTAGCGACCCAGTTTTCCCAGCACCATTTATTGAACAAACTTTCTTTGCTCCAATGCATAGTCTTTGCTCCTTTGTCAAAGATTAGTTGACCATAAATCTGTGGGTTTATTTCTGGATTTTCTATTCGATTCCATTGGCCTGTATGTCTGTTCTTGTTCCAATACCATGCAGTTTTGATGATTATGGCTTTGTAGTATAGTTTGAAGTCTGGGAGTCTGATGCCTCCATTCCCTTCTTTTTTTTTCAGGAGAGCTTTGGCTATTCGGGGTTTTTTGTGATTCCATATGAATTTCATCAATAATTGTTCTATTTCTTTGAAGAATGACATTGAAATTTTGATTGGAATAGCATTGAATCTGTATATTGCTTTTGGAAGGATGGCCATTTTAATAATGTTTATTCTTCCAATCCATGAGCAGGGGATGGCTCTCCATTTCTTTGTGTCTTCTTCTATTTCTTTTAAGAGTGTTTTATAGTTTTCTTTGTATAGGTCCTTTACCTCTTTTGTTAGATTTATTCCCAAATATTTGATTTTTTTTGTTTCAATAACGAAAGGGATGGTTTTTTTTGATTTCTTCTTCTTCAGATTTATTGTTTGTGTGTAGGAAGGCTACTGACTTTTGCGTGTTGATTTTGTATCCTGCCACTTTACTGAACTGATTGATGTGTTGAATTAGCTTTTCTGTGGAGTTTTTGGGGTTCTCTATGTATAATATCATATTATCTGCAAATAGTGATAGTTTGACTTCTTCTTTTCCTATTTGGATTCCTTGGATATCTTTCTCTTGTCTAATTGCCCTGGCTAGGACTTCCAGTATTATATTGAAAAGCAGTGGTGAGAGTGGACATCCTTGTCTTGTTCCAGATCTTAATGGAATTGCTTTCAGCTTTTCACCATTGAGAATGATACTGGCTGTTGGCTTGTCATAGATGGCCTTTATGTTGTTAAGGTATGTTCCTTGTATCCCAAGAATTTCAAGAGCTTTTATCATGAATGGGTGTTGCACTTTGTCGAAAGCTTTCTCAGCATCTATTGATATTATCATATGGTTTTTATATTTCTTTTTGTTGATGTGTTGGATAACGTTGATTGATTTTCAGATGTTAAACCATCCTTGTGCCCCTGGAATGAATCCAACTTGGTCGTGGTGAATTACCTTATGGATACATTGTTGGATTCTGATGGCTAAAATTTTATTGAGGATTTTTGCATCAGTGTTCATTAGGGAGATTGGCCTGTAGTTTTCCTTTTTTGTGTTGTCCTTGTTCGGTTTTGGTATTAGTGTAATGTTGGCTTCATAGAACGTGTTTGGTATTGTCCCTTCCTTCTCAATTTTTTGGAAGAGTTTGTGAAGGATAGGCACTAATTCGTCTCTGAATGTTTGGTAGAATTCATTTGTAAATCCATCAGGTCCTGGGCTTTTGTTTTTGGGGAGGTTTTTGATTACCATTTCAATTTCGCTAATTGTAATTGGTCTGTTTAGGTGTTCTATTTCTTCTTTATCTAGCTTTGGGTGATTGTAGAGTTGTAGGAATTTGTCCATCTCCTCTAGATTGTTGAACTTGTTTCCATATAACTGTTCATAGTAGTTACTGATTATTCTTTTGATTTCTGCTGTGTCCGTTGTGATTTCTCCTCTTTCATTGATGATCCTGTTTATTTGTGCTTTCTCCCTTTTTTTCCTTTGTGAGCCTGGCTAGGGGTTTGTCTAGTTTATTGATTTTTTCAAAGAACCAGCTCTTGGTTTCATTGATCTTTTGGATTGTTTTTTTTAGTTTCAGTTTCATTTATTTCTGCTTTGGTTTTTATTATTTCTTTTCTTCTACTGGTTTTGGGGTTTTTTTGTTGTTCTTTTTCTAGATCTTTGAGCTTCGAGATTAGGTTGTTTCTTTGAGTTCTTTCTTGTTTCTTGATGTGAGCTTCTATTGCTATATATTTTCCTCTTATTACTGCTTTTGCTGCATCCCATACATTTAGGATATTGGTGACCTCCTTGTCGTTCAATTCAAAAAATTTTTTAATTTCTTCTTTGATCTCCTCATTAGTCCAGTGGTCTTCCAGACCTGAAACCATAAAATATATAGAAGGAAATATAGGCGAAACACTACGTGATTTGCACATCAAAGACATCTTTACAGACACATCACCCAAAGCAGTGATAGTGAAGGCGAAGATAAACAGCTGGGACTATATCAAATTAAAGAGCTTCTGCACAGCAAAAGAGACAATAACAAAAACATTTTTGCACCCAACACTAATGATAAAGGACTGATCACAAAAATCTGCAAAGAGCTGATGAGACTCAACAACAACAAAGAAAATAATCCAGTCAAAAAATGGGCAGAAGAGCTAAAAAGAAACTTCTCTGAAGAGGAAATGCAAATGGCCAACAGGCATATGAAAAAATGTTCAACATCACTTGTCATCAGGGAAATGCAAATCAAAACTACCATGAGATACCATCTTACACCAGTGAGAATGGCACATATTAAAAAAACTAGCAACAACATATGTTGGCGAGGGTGTGGAGAAAAAGGAACTCTCCTGCACTGTTGGTGGGAGCGCAAACTGGTCCAACCACTGTGGAAAGCTGTGTGGAGATTTCTGGACCTACTAAAGATAGAGCTTCCATATGATCCAGCAATTCCACTCCTAGGTATTTACCCAAAGGACACAGAAACATCAATTCCAAAGAACACCTGCACCCCTATGTTTATAGCAGCACTGTTTACAATAGCTAAGCTTTGGAAACAACCCAAATGCCCAAAAATCGATGACTGGATCAAGAAGATGTGGTACATATATACCATGGAATATTACTCAGCATTCAAAAAAGATAAACACATGCAATTTGCAGCAACATGGATGGCGCTGGAAGGGATCATGCTCAGCGAAATAAGCCAAAAAGAAAAAGAAAAATACCGGATGGTCTCACTCATAGCAGGAATCTAGAAAACTTAAATAAGGGACCAGGAAAATGAATAACTATAAGAAAGTGAAAATCAAAATCAACAAAAAACTATGAACCAGAGACACTTTTAGGGG
Organism: Talpa europaea; assembly: GCF_964194135.1. Lineage (NCBI taxonomy): Eukaryota > Metazoa > Chordata > Mammalia > Eulipotyphla > Talpidae > Talpa > Talpa europaea. The sequence goes on along the minus strand of NC_140080.1, from coordinate 58,029,708 downwards.
GGCGGGGGCGGGAGGGGAGGGATTGGGGTCAGAATGGGGGGGTTGCAATTGTATGGGGAATATAACAATAAAATTTATTATCTAATAAAAAAAACAAAACAAACAAAAAAAATTATAATTCTCCATTAATTCATTTCAGTTCAATAGTTTCATCAAACATCCATTGATCATCAAATTAATACATGTCAAACATTGTCCAAAAAAAAAAAAAACTTGTTAAGTAAAAACATTGCAATTATCTAAGATTTATTACTGAAAAAAGAAAATACATTTTATTTTATTTTGTTTTTTTAAATTTATTTATTCATGCATGCATACAAGAACTGGGGTACACAGACCAGATGCATGAGAGGGTGAGAGGATTCACCAGAGACAGAGTGGGGAGCAGAAAAGGCAGACTGACCGAAACACATTGCTGAGGGGAGCAGCAGGTGCGACAGGAGAGGTCTGCCGTGCCATGTGTGATTCTTGCCGGCCAGCGGGGATTGAACCCATGCTGCAGAGGCTGCGGACAGCTTCACAGGCTGCTCTCAACTGTCTGCTCCACCAGGGGATTCCAGGAAAATACATTTTAAAATAAATCCAGAGTAGTCTAAGTGTACTAAGTGTACTCAGGCATGTGGTAGCCTGTTTATAGTCTACAGCAGTGCAGTCATGTCCTAGACCTTCACACTCACTCACCATCCACTCAGTCCTGAAACTCAGGGAAACTTCCAGTCCTGAAACTCCATTCATGGTAAGTGTCCTTTACAAAGTGTACCGTTTTTGTTTTTTACACTATATTTTACTGTACCTTTCCATGTCTAAATGCAGACTTGTAACTGGGGAGCCGTAGACTATGCCATGGAGCCTGGTGGGTAGCAAGTAAGTCCCATGATAGTCACACAATAATGAAAGTGTCTAACAATTCAATTCTTAAAATTTGTCCCCATTGTTAAATGAAACATGACTGTACTTTAAGGCTATTTTTCCATTATCATCTGATCTTCATAGCTCCTGGTTAGAAGTCATTGCTCATGTGAATGTTTCTCTCTACATAACATTGTTTTCCTCTGACTACTTTTAAGGTTTTTGATTCATCTTTGTTTCCCAGACAGTTTTATTACTATGGGCCTATGTATAAACCACATATACCCCCTCCCCTGTATTTATCCTCGTAATTAACTGAGTCTCTTGAATCTGAAAATTTATAGTTTTCTTCATATTTGAGGCAAATATTTTGGTCTTTGATATAAAATAAATTTTCTATCCATGCTCATTTCTTTCTGGGACTCAAATGTATATACATTAGACAACTTGATATTGACACCAGGATCCCAAATCCTCTACTATGAGGCCGTCTGCAGCCTCTGCAGCACGAGTTCGATCCCCTGGCTGGCCAGGGAGCTACCCACATGATGCAGCAGATCTTTTCTGACTCACCTGCTGCTCCACTCAGCAGAGTATTTCAGTCAATCTGCCTGTTCTGTTCCCCACTCTGTCTCTGATGAATCCTCTCACCTCCCAAACCTCTGGCCTGTACTCCAGCTCTTGTATGCATAAATAAATAAATATTTAAAAAAATTTTGTATGTATAGATGTGTTTATGTGACAAGACTGCTTTGTTTTTTACCTTTCTTTCAAAGTAAAATTATCGACAAGAAAGGGAACAAAAAGGAAGGCATTGAAGGGCTGGCTGAGAAGTAAAATGAGTCTCCAAAGAGATTAAAATGATATGATCAGGGAGAAGAAATGTATGAGTGTGGAATCATCTGGGAGAGATAGAAACAAATAGAAAATATCAGAGATGGAGTGCTTTAGGGAAATAAAATGGACTGCTTTCTCCTGTCAATGTCATTTTGGTAATGTGGTTACTATGTTTGAAATATAATGCTGGGCAGCTAACAAAAAGTAAATCTCCTGTGATTTTTGGAAGTTGTCTGAAAAGTAATAATTCTTTAGGGATGGACTGAGGGAGTTTTCTGCCAAGGTCCAAAATTGTATTTTTTTTTTTCTAGAGCATGGGCTCATTTTTTGATAAAGGTGTTTGCAACAGTTCCTGGCCATTTGTGGTTTTGAAGAGTGGGGAAGGAGACTAGTGCAAATTGGGAATCTACAGGCCAGTTGGGAATCTACAAAGGATGACACATCCTTTGTATAATATATGGACTTATTGTGAATAAGATGTTGGTGATTATTGTGATGAGGTGGGTAACTTGTTCAAAGCGAGATGCCTTAGTAATGGTCATGTTCTAAAAAAACTAACTGGTACTGTATATAAATGTCTTATATAGTGATTTGTATAAATTGCAAATATTTAATGTGTTGGTGAGAGTCATATTTTAATCATTCCTAGCAAAACATCTCTCAGACAACTGCCAAGATACCATAAAACCTCACTTTTAGTAAATCACAAAAAAGCACTCTTAGAAAGAGATACTTCATATAAAGTATCATTATTTAAAACATTGTATGTATTTATGTATACAAAATTTCTCTACCATTCTTTTTATTGTGTATGTGGCAGTGAAAATATAAAGATATTGGATTTAGAAATAGAATTGAATCCTAGAAACAATGTTTGATTTAAAAGAGAACAAATTTTCTTATCATTATCACTTCAATTGTAAACATGGGGATAACAATATTTCTCATATAATTATTTTTTAAAGATTTATTTATTTTTGCATAAGGCCAGAGATGTGAAGGGGGGTGAGAGGATTCACCAGAGACAGAGTGGGGAACAGAACAGGCAGATTGACTGAAATACACTGCTGAGGGGAGCAGTGGGCAAGGTAGGAGAGGTCTGCTGTGCCATGTGGGTTGCTTCCTGGCCGGCCGGGGATGGAACTCGTGCTGCAGAGGCTACAGATTGCTTCATAGTGCTGTGCTCAACACCTTATGCCACCAGGGAGGCCTTATTTCTCACGTAATTATTTTAATGACTAACCTAGCACTATATACTTAACATGTAGTAACAACTTCTGTCACGAATTCACAAATTTAGCAAACCGCATCATATAATAAATGCACTTGGGGTTAATCCAATATCATTAATTAGGAGGGACTATGGCTGGTTCTCCCAGTTTTAATATATAACTTCCATCTCCTTTGCTGAATTTGTTAAATTTGTTTTTGCCACATTAAGTATATGCTTGGTTTGATGAAACTGTTGTTATATTAATTTAATCCTCTGTGTGGGGATTTTATTCTTGTCATGAACAAACGCTGTCAAATTTCTAATCTTCCCTTAGCTGGGGTGAATAAGCTAATGCTTGTTCCATTCCAGGACTCTCCCTGAGAATTGTTTTCTCTCACTTTTCAACTCCTTTCTGACCTAGAAAATAAGAATGCTGTGAAAAGAGATAAATGAATGACTTTATTTGGTAGAGCAAAAACCCATGTATGTTTCTAAGGGAAAGATAATTTCCCCCACAGGTTATGATTCTGAGAAGTATTCTTTTCTTCAAATGAATTTTGGTAAATAAAAAATAAGATTATTTTATTTTTGGAAAGTAGTTTAATTTTGATTAGATTTACCAAAAACATGGTTTATAGAAGGGTTCTGTTTATTTATGTTTTTTTTTTATAAATTTTATTGTTATATTCCCCATACAATTGCAGCCCCCCATTCTGACCCCAATCCCTCCCCTCCCGCCCCCGCCCCCATAAAAGTGTCTCTGGTTCATAGTTTTTTGTTGATTTTGATTTTCACTTTCTTATAGTTATTCATTTTCCTGGTCCCTTATTTAAGTTTTCTAGATTCCTGCTATGAGTGAGACCATCCGGTATTTTTCTTTTTCTTTTTGGCTTATTTCGCTGAGCATGATCCCTTCCAGCGCCATCCATGTTGCAGCAAATTGCATGTGTTTATCTTTTTTGAATGCTGAGTAATATTCCATGGTATATATGTACCACATCTTCTTGATCCAGTCATCTATTTTTGGGCATTTGGGTTGTTTCCAAAGCTTAGCTATTGTAAACAGTGCTGCTATAAACATAGGGGTGCAGGTGTTCTTTGGAATTGATGTTTCTGTGTCCTTTGGGTAAATACCTAGGAGTGGAATTGCTGGATCATATGGAAGCTCTATCTTTAGTAGGTCCAGAAATCTCCACACAGCTTTCCACAGTGGTTGGACCAGTTTGCACTCCCACCAACAGTGCAGAAGAGTTCCTTTTTCTCCACACCCTCGCCAACATTTGTTGTTGCTAGTTTTTTTATCACTATCAATCTAATCTCTTTAAGATTGATTCATGTTCAGGAGAAGAAATATCAAGTGCTTGCTGGGGTATTTTCACTATGCTTACTGTGTCTTCTCGCCATGGCAGAAAAGTTGACTGAGTTCTCCTTTTTCTGAGGTAAGAATCTTGAATTCAGTTCTTTGAACAACTGTTAATAAGGAGTCTAGAAGTGTTTAGATTTGGTAATATATTACAGCTTTAATCCCTTCTGTTTAGTAGTTCATAGAAAATATAAGAAATATGAGCAAAGTTTTTCCAGGATAAAGAATGTAAAATTGGAATCAATGAAAATTTTTGTTTTTGGCAAGACTGATCTCTTATTCATATTTCTGATCCCTGGTTTGACAGTATATCCCTGAAATAATTTGCTGGCTTCCTAAGGCTAATTTTTGTGCCACTTTTCTGTATCATTAAGCTCCCTAGACTTCTTGCAAGAAAATTTCCACTGTATTGCAATCATTCACTAGTGTCTTTATCATCACAGAGTTAGCTATTAGAGCATGAATTCTCTTTCTTTTTTTTTTACCACAATATTCACAACATTAAGGATAATACCAGGCATATAGCAGATGGAAAATGAATAATTTGTTGAATGAATCAATAAATCTACTATGTATTTTGCCTAAGAATATTTTTTTTTTTCTAAAAATGCATCACTGATAATGAGACAACCAGAAATCTGAGATGAACCAAGGAAATTATCGAAACATAAGTCCTAAGTTCATGGTTTTCCTATACTTCTTGCTTTGATATGATTAGAAACAACAGTGTCCTTCCCAACTATGCATACCAATTTTTGCTTGAGCTCTTTCAAACTGAATTTGTATCATTTATGACAACCGTAACCATGGCTAATAATTTTGGTATTAGCCAAATAGATCAGTTAAGAGCAGAGTATTAATGTGTTTAAAAGAAGCATATTTTCATAAGTATTTATTGACTGTCTGCTGTGCCCACTGCTAGTCTGTCTCCTCTGAGCACACAAAAAATTGCGTCAGAATAGCTATCTTCAGGACCTTGCAGACTAGTGGAGAAGACATGGCATTAATATATGCTTCTCTACAAACAGTGATAGTAAACAAATAAGAAATTGCATAGGAGAACAAAAAATTTCTATAAAAAGAACTGTGAGGGATTTGGGTATAAGCTTTGAGGAGATCTCTTATCATAGTATATTAAGCCTGAATGGTGGCAGAAGCATCAGTGAACTGGAGTTATTGTATACTAGTTTATAAGAACTGAGTTTTGAGTTCTCAGAAATTTTGAGAACCATCACTAAACACAGTCAATATAAAAAATTAAAGAATAAATTTATTGTATAAACTATTTTGGAAACAAAGAAAATTCCTCATAATTTATAATTTTCAATTGAGTTGACTACATTTTATTATTTTACATGCTCTTGAGTTATTTACATCTCTATACCTGGGTGGTAGAAATACCACATATCGCTGTTGCTCCATGCCCAACTCTCCTCAGTTCCATGTTCGGTGACATCATATGGTAGCTTGAAATTGGCCTTTGTTGGAGAATTTAAACATTAAAAACTGGCAAATGTTATAAAAATGAGAGCTTGGTTTATTGCTTTTATTTCTGTCTTCCCTAATTTATTATTTATTTTGTTATTTTATTATTTTGATTTTGTTAAACAATAACACAATGGAGAAATATAAATAAGAAGATTAAATTACTTAAAAATAGATGACTACTTAAAAATATGCTGCTTTTTTAGTTATAACACTAAAGAAGCATAAAAATTAAGAAAATATTCTTCCAGTATTTAAAATGAAACGATATATCTATGTTGCTTAACTTTCATCTAACTCTTTAATGTGAAAAAAATTCTCAACTGATATTTCTGTTGCAGCAATGTTAATTCATCACAAATTAGATAAGGATGTAATAATTCAACAAAAATCAATGAAAGTATTTTGGTGAAATCAGTGATGATATGGAATGTTTTTATATGTAAGTTTTTGCTCCTCAATCTTTATATCAAACTTACAATAAATATCATACATATACTATGTAATTATATTTTTTGAAGAATAATTCTTAAACATTTAGCAGTGGACCACTAGCAAAAGAGCTTAAGTTTAAAAAACAAAGGAGCATAATAGATTATATTTATTTATGTGCTTTTTCTCCATAACTTCTAGCATTGAAATACCTTCAATAGCATTGAAATACCTTCACTGCTATTTTCCAATTCTTCAGAGAAATTGCAAGAAAGGTTATTAAATAAATTATATATGTATATATGTGTAAACATAGGTTATATGTATACATTGTATGTGATTAAATTATAATTAACACAGAACAATGCACAAATTATAATCCTATGGCTAGATAACTTTTTATAATTGTATAATGTAACCATTCATTCCCAGAAAAAGATAGAGAACATTTCTAACACTCAAGAAATTTTTCTGGTTCCTCTTCTTTCTGGTCAACATTTAGCCACTATTTTCATATCTGTGTCTATCATCATGGATTAATTTGGTCTATTCTTAAACATTTTTTGAATAGAGGAATATGCTACCTAATCTTATTTTTGGCATAATTTACTCAAAACTTTGTTTTTATATTTGCAGCTCCTACCAGTAGTTCATTTTTCTTTATTGTTGTGTAATATTTCATTGTAAGAAAATGCTTCAAATTCTTACTCTCTTCTAACAAGGGGCATTTTTTGCTGTTTCTAGTTGGAAATTATTAAGAGAAAAGCTTACCAGAAAAGATTTAGAATTTTTATGTATGCTTTTGTGATATTGTCATTTACAAGAAATATCTAGATGACCAAAACATATATGTCTCATGCATACTGGTCTTTATCCACAGCTCTCCCAAAAGCTTTGGAATTTCCTACATTGAGAGTATTATAGGTGTTTTAGATATCTTAATATAGGAAACTTTGGAAAGCACCTGATGATGGGAGCCGGTTGCCAGGACACCAAAATGAAAAACAATTAGAACTTAAAAGTACCACTCCCTGACCTCTGGGGAAATGACAGGGGCTGGAGATTGATGTCAATTGCCAATGGCCAATGAATTACTCTTTCATGCTTCTGTAATGACGCTTTCATAAAAACTAGAAAAAAAGAAGAAACAACTAAGAGAAGGGGACTGTAGAGAATTTGTGGGTTGGTGACTATGTGAAGATTTGAGAATGGTGGTCCTAGAGAGGGTATGGGAGCGCCATGTCTTTGCCTCATTCCTGGCTCTATATATCTCTTCTACCAATTGATTCATAACCTTTAGTAACCTTTGTAATACATCGGTGGTCAGGTTAAGAACTGGGTTTCCTGAGTTCTGTGTGCCATTCTAATAAATTAATCAAACCTGGGGAGTGTGTCCTACAAACCTCTGACTCATAGCCAGTTGACCAGAGCCACAGTTAATAATATGGGCTTGTGATGGGACCTGAAGTCTGTGGAGAGTATTGTAGGAACCTCCAGTTTTTAGCTGGTTGGTCATAAACCCAGGTAGCCTGGGCTTGTAACTGGCCTCTGAAGTGAGGACAGTCTTTGGATAGTGAATGCTTTATCTGTTGAAACTAACACTATCTACCTGGAGGCTATCTTAGGATCAGTAGTGTCAGAATTAAGTTGAATTCATGGAGACCCTGCTGGTATCTGAAAATTGTTTTTTGGTGTGGGGAAGCCTCCATATATCATTGGAATTGGATGCAGCAACACAGCAATGCTACCTCCGTGACATTTCTCTTAAATCCTTTATTCAACTCCTGTTGTAGAATTGGGAATCTTGGCATTTATTATGTCACATCAAGATAAAAAAAAAGATAAACATCAGACAAATGAATTCAGGAACATTTAGAGGTAACCAACCAGTATTCTTTTTAAACAACTCAATATCAAAAATGATAAAAGCCTATAAGTGATTCCAAGTTAAAGGAGACCAAAGGCAACTAAATGCATTGTGTGATCCTGGAATACAACCTCTACTAAATCTTGCTATCAAAACATTATCAATACATTTGACATCCTTGAGAGTTACAATACTCATTTAATTTTACAGAAAGTTTACAAAACATATCCTTGGCCAAAATTCTTGAAAAAGCAGAAAAAGAGCTCATATACTCACTCCCCGTCCTAAGTGACAATGTTGTCACCACACCCCAAGCAAAGCTGCCTTGACAGTGACACTGATCTCCTCTTCTCTTTTCCACATTCTGTTCCTATTTTGAAGGAAAACTCTTTTTACTGTGATTACATTGTCTGTAGATGATCCAGGGACTGATTCTGTCTTTTAACTCATCCCTTTCTTTGTGGTCTTCAATTATAAAAAATTACTGAATTAAAATGATCATGATTGTAGGATCTACATAGTATAAATGTTGGGACATAAAAACTAAGAAAAAAATCTCACATTTGTAAAATTATGTTGGTACATAAACAAATACTCATGTTCTTTTAATTGAGATAAGTCAGTGAGAGACATAAAGATAATTATCCCCCATTTTATGAGAAAGTTGAGATTTATAAATATTAAACACCTAGTCTGAAGTAACAACTAGTATTTGGGAAGACGTGGTTTGAGCATGAGTATACTCATTGTATGTCTTGGACTTGTGCATTGCAAAAGACATCTCCCTACTTTAGGTCTGGACAGAGTGAATAATGAAAATAATGACACATAAGACAGAAGTAGCTAGAGAATTTGTTAGGGAAGGTATTCTGCTCAGTCTTTATTTTAATTATTTTTCATATAAATTGAGTTAGTTGATTTTCTTTTTAAAAGATTTATTTGTTTATTCATACAATAACTGGGGTAAAGGCCAGAGGTGTGGGGGATGAGAGGATTCACAAGAAACAGTGGGAATAGAACAAGCAGACTGACTGAAATACACTGCTGAGGGGAGCAGTGGGAGAGTCAGGAGAGGTCTGCTGTGCCATGTGGATAGCTGCCTGGCTGGGGATTGAATTCATGTCGCAGTGGCTGCTGGATAGCGTCATAGGTTGTGTCTTAACTCCTTGTGCCACTAGGGAGGTCGTAATTATTTTTTATTCTTTGACACTATCATAGAATTTATTTAAACCTGTTATAGTTTTCATCATCTATGACTTATTACTGCTCTTTCTAATCAAATTCGTTCCTTTGAGTTCATCTCATCTATCTGCCATTGTTTTTAGGACAGGCTTTAAACAAAGTAGATAATCAATAAATGTTTATTGAAGGAATTGGGCTTATGTCTCTAAACAACAAATTTATAATAACACCTTAAATATTGCAAATGTTAGACAATAATAGCATAGGTTTGCATTAAATTTAACATAGCATTATATTTATAGAAAAATACCTGCTTAAGTTTTGTAAGAAAGCTTCAAATGAAGGTGGGAACTAAGCGGTTTCTAAATTCATGACTAGTAAAGTGTCCAGGTGCCTCACTGGAAAGGGCTTATTTTGGAACCACAGCAAATGTAATCAGTAGAGCAGTTTCTTGACTCCAATTGTTAATGTAATGAGTATAACTTCAAAAAGCAGAAACATGAGAAAGAAAATAAGGGTAAGAAAATGGAAAAAAATCATACAGCTTTAGTCACAGGTCCAATTGTATCACTAATAATGCTAAAAATATTAATGTCATTTCAGATATAATTTTTTAATACAATCTGAGTGATTAAGCTGACATCACTTAGCAGCTTACGGACAAAGAACAGAGGTGGGTTTCCTCTGTCTCAGATTACCATTTTACTGTTAATGGCCTCTGACCTAACAGAATAATTAACTTCCATTGTGTTAACTTGCTAATCAGAAAGAAAAAAAAAACACATGCTTTTGCTATAGAAATTTTTTTCCTAGGAGCAAAATCTTTCTTTGATAGTTGCTGCAAAGATAATAAAGACATCTTATAGCAATAACCATTTTTTTTCTTTACTGTGGAGGTTAATTTTATGTTCTTACATATTGTCAGTGGTACAGCAAGAGAACACTTTTTTGCTCATCCAGGACTACTGATAGGTATTGCTAATTTTAGGGACAAAAAATAGGGATGTTGAGGAGTTTAAGGAACAGATGAATGTTGCAGGTGATAAAGTTAGGCTGGGGTCAAATAATGAAGGACCCTTGTTATCAGAGTTTCATATAGGCCAAATCAAAGTCTTTTAAAAAGTATATATTTTCCTACTCTATCTCTATTTTCCACCCATTTTTCTAAAATTCCACTTGTATAATTATTTGTTCTTCCCTTAGTTGCTTGTTATCCACAAGTAAATCTAAACCTTTCAGAAATCTAAACCTTTCATTTCCACCATCTATTTGCAAACCTCTTTTAAAAAAATACTTATTTATGCATACAAGAACTGGGGTACAGGCCAGAGGTGAGGGGGGGTTTTGAGAGGATTCACCAGAGACAAAGTGGGAAACAGAACAGGTGGATTGACTGAAATACACTGCTAAGGGGAGCAGCAGGTGAGTCAGGAGAGGCCTGCTGTGCCACGTGGGTAGCTCCCTGGCCAGGGATCGAACTCGTGCTTCATTAGCTGCAAATAGCTTCATAGGTCGCGTCTTACTTAACCCCTTGCTCCACCAGGGAGGCCCTGCAAACTTCTTTTTAACTTGACTATTTAGCTCTCTTTCTTAAAACCTTCCAGTAGGTTTTCATTCATTTAGAATAAAATCCAAACTCCTTAACATGACCTTGAAATCCAGACTTAGCACCTGCCTCTCAGACCCACTCTCACAACATAGGGTTCAGCTGTATCTCAAGGCTCCTAGGAGAACCCTCTTCCCTCCAATGTTCATAGGTCTGTTTCTACCTATAGTCAAGGACCAGGGACAGGTAAAGTCAACTTTTTATTTATTTTTTATTTTTTAAAAGATTTATTTATTTATACAAGCACTGGGTACAGTCAGAAGCGTGGGAGGGTGAGAGAATTCACCAGAGCCAGAGGGGAGAGCAAAGCAGGCTGACTGATGAAATACACTGCTGAGGGAAGCAGTGGGTGGCAGGAGAGGTCTGCGTGCCATGTGGGATCCTCACTGGTGGCCGGGGATCGAACCGGCACTGCAGAGGCTGTGGGCAGCTTTGCAGCCCAGCGGTCAACCACTGCGCCACCAGGGGAAGCCCTGAAGTCAACTTTTTTAAAAAGTCTCCCCTGATTCTGTGATGTAAGCAGCTCTTCTTCCTGCACCACCCCACCCCCACCACACAACTGTTATTTACATTATCCTATTTTTGTCTTCATGCTTCTCATTTTGTGAAATTGTTCTTTTATATTTCTTTACTTTAGTTTTTAATCCATTCTCATTAGAGTGTAAGCTCCTTGCTGGTGCTCCCTACTGCATCTTTAGGGTCAACAGCAGTGCCTGCCTGTCATAAGTTAGGCACTCTACATATTGTTACATGAGTGAATGAGTAAAACATGGATCTAATCTCCTTTCATTCTATTTCTCCTTAGAGAATGATCTTTTCTGGAATGCATGGAAAAATCTTGGCTATCATTTTCTCTTTTATTTTCTATATTGCGCCCCTTGCACTGCCTTCCATTTCGTTGCCTCTTTGTTAAAGTAAGCAGACATTGTGGCATATGAATGTTTATATATTTCAGCTCCCCAAACAATTTTGTGAGTTTTGTATACCAATAATGGATATTTTATAAAAAATGTCTTTTAATGAATTGTCATAACATGCTTCGATAATCATTAATTTGAATTCTTGACATAAAGATATTTTCTTGAGTATATGGTTGATCACTTTCTGCCTGCTCTCACCTGCCTTGTGATGGGCACTGCTGGACATGTGGCACCTGACGGCCCTTGCTGGTACCTCTCCTTCAGGAGCAATTTTGCACTATAACACAGGGCATCGATGAAAAACTAGTAAAGTTCAGCTTAAATACAGTTTACAGCAGATCACATCCAAGAGTAGAATTGGGAGTCACACTGTGACCTCGAGCAAACTTTATTGATCCAACTTGGTTTTAATAACATCAATCAAGATGTACTATGACAGCTTCTTGATATTTTTTTGGCTACAGAGAGAATTTCACCGACATTTTTAAGCTCTTTCCTCATCTGTCTCTGTGTCTGCTGTCCTCCTCCAATATCAGTCCACTTATGGCAAGATCTGTTGACTCAGCAGCACTGGCCTTTTCATAAATATGGTGAAAAAAGAGGAGACTGACTTTTACTACTTTATTTTATGCTGCTAGGCATGATAACCTAAAAGCTGCTACCCTGCTCTTTGATAAAAATGAACTTTTTCTTGATGATCTAAAATTTAAATAATTTCTTCAGAAAAACTTTTTTTTTTTTGTAGAAGAATACCTAACACAATGAAAACTTTCAAAATATTTTGACACTTTAAGAAGTCTTCTTGGAACTAGAAGACCACTCAGAAGTAATTTTGTTTGTACTGATTCTTAAAGAAGTTATTAATTCTGTTTTTGTAAATTCAGTTTTTTCAACTCCATTTTTTGCCAAATGAGCCATAAAAATTGCAAGTGCACCCAAGGGGGACGTGGATAGTGTAGAAACACTGTGCTTCTCTTTATTTTTTTTGCATTTCTAGTTTACCTCCTTTGTAACTTTTCCTCTATAATTATATTGCTTCTTCTTTTGTTTATGTTCTGTTGCAATTTTCATATACTTCTGATTGTATTTTATTTAACTGTGTTATAGTTCTGTCCTTTGCTAATTTGGAATTATATTTCTTTCATTTTATTATAACTACCTATTTCAATTACTGAATTATAATAGACATTTAATGTCCATTGAACTAAATCTAGCATGTTGGTAGCATGCCAATCAGATCGTTAAACAAAGTATGTTGGATATCTACTATGTACTAGGAATTAAGGGACTGGGGTCAGAATGGGGGGGTTGCAATTGTATGGGGAATATAAAAATAAAATTTATTATTATAAAAATATATAAAATTAACATGAACACAAAAAAAATAAAAATAGGGAGAGGATCAGAGGGAGGGGAGAGGAGCACGGGGGACTGTAGTGATGGTTCATGGGTGCATTGGTGAAGGAAACCCTGTGGGGACTACAACTGAAAGGGGGGGGACAAAAATTGTTTAAAAATCAACAATGATGTAAAAATATATAAATAAAAAGAAAATTTAAAAAAAAAGAGGACTTACATTAACCAACTAACTCATCAATCTTTTCTGCAATATCAGAAACCACTTCCATAAGAAAATAGCAGTTTTTAGGAATACTATTTTTGCAAGGCAGCAGAAGTCAGAAAATTTGTTCCTTTGATTGTACATGACAAATTAAGCATACAGTAAATATCAGTATTTTGGAACTTCAAAAAGTAATCTGTATTTTTTTATTCATAAAGAGGCAGTACTTAAATGCTTCTCTGATTGTAAACTCCTTTATAAAAGCCATTACACAGGAAAAATAAGTGAGAAATTAAGTAAAGTTCAGAGCCATCAATGTAAATAAATTTCAGATTTTTTCTTAAGAGAATGAGACTATTTGGTAGTGGTGAGGAATGTTTTTAAGCTTTTTAAATTTATTTAAAAGGGTGATTTTTATAAAAATGTTAGTTATACCACCACATACTAATAACCATATACTAATAAATTGATGAGAATAATTAGTCAATAATATCAAAATGGTAACTAAATTATGATGAATATTAAACAACTATTAAAATTATATTTTCAAAGATATTTAATTACATGGGGAAATTATGAGGATTTAATTCTAAATGAAAAAAGCAGGCTACAAAATATGTCACAAAACAATTTTGTCAAATATGTGTTCACATAAAGTCATAGAGGTAAAAACCTCTAAGAATACTAAAATATTGATGATTACCTTCTGGATGATTTTTATGTCCATTCTTCATGATTTTCTGTACTTTCTCAACTTGATACTTTGAACATGTATTATTTTTATAATAAACCATTTAAATAATTAAAATTTCAAAATTTGCTCAGCATATGCTGCATTCTATGGAAAGTTCTCATCAGTAAAATATCTCCAGATTGTTCTTTCTATGTGAGATTCCAGGGCTGAGTTGGGGAGGAAAAAAAAAAAAGAAAAAAAAAAAGATTATGTACTTGATGTATAAAAAGTAGTATAAGACAATATAGTGGAAATACTCTTAGTAATTTGATCAGCACTACATAACTATATTTTTAAATGATAAAATTAAGATTCAAAACTAGAATTTTCATGTATTTTTCCATTTTAAAGAGCAATTATATATCACCCCATTGTAAACCATTAATTTTTCTTTGTGTTTAAGAAGCAAAAATACTAGCAACACCATTTTGGAGAAAATAGTGTTGTCCTTGGTCATGAAATCCTTGCAAACTGGCTTTTCAAAAAACATGGTATAATTACTAATAATGCTTATGATATGTCATTTACTCTGATCAAGGATTTGTCCTATGTTTATTTCTGAAGACACATCTTTGAAGCAATCATGCCATTACTTTCACTTTATGAAGTAGTAAACAGAGACAAGATACTTAGAACTTTCCCAAGGTCCAATTGTAAGTGGAGCAGAGACTTGTACTACCACATATTGTTCTGCCCTACCTTTAAGTCCCTTCTCACTAAGATAAATGAGTGAGTACATCCTGCCTACATTCAAGAAAATGGGATCTTAAGCTCTCAGTTCTACATACATTTCCCCAAAGACTTGAACTTTCTTCAAATAATCACAAGGTGGCAGTGTATCAAACCTTAATTCACAATGGTAAAGCTTTTGCATTTGTGGTATTTTGATATTGGCCTCAGATACACATCTGAAAAAAACTGATTAGTGCATGTTTAAAATGAATACTTAGGGAAAATGATCTTGTAATATCATAAGGAATTTACACATTCTAAATAATATGTTAGATATGCACTTTTTTTTCTGTAATCTTCAAGGAAAATAATTCCCTTTATTTCATGAAATAAATCATACATCAATTATTGGTTTTTCTTTATTTTCCATATGAAACATCAGTAAGTGTTCTTTTATTCAGTTGTGATTATATGACCTAAAATTTGCATGATGGTTCTTATGTGGAAACACTTTGACCATTTGTGACTGTTTCTGAGGATGTGTTGCTTTAAACTTGTAATAGAATTCTTTTAATGACATATAAAATATTAAACAATTACAACCATTATCTTAGAGTTATTTCAAAATGTTCCTTCTTGAATTAATCTCAGTGAAATAAGCCAAAAGGAAAAAGAAAAATATAGGATGGTTTCACTTATAGGAGGACTATAAGGGAACCAAATAAGACATCAGTGTAAAAAAAACAATAACAGTACAAAGCACAACAAAGCAAAGACAATTATAAATCAGAGACATACTGCACTACCATATACTGCAGGGAGGAGGAGGGAGAGGGATCAGAGGGAGGGAGGGAGGAGCACAGGGGACTGAGGTGATGGTGCACAGATGCATTAGTGAAGGAAGCTTTATGGGGACTACACCTGAGGGGGTGGGGGGAAACAAATATTGTTTAAAAATGAACAGTTATGTAAAAATTAAAAAAATAATAAAAAGAGAAAGAAAAAAACCAAAATTTTCCTTCTTAAATGTTCTTCATAAATTTAATTTTGAAATGGTATGCATTTTAATTTGTATTTCTTAATATATATTTCATCTCTTGATTCCAAAAATAGTGCTTTCATAACTTAATTATCTTTTTGGGTTAATTATATACTTCTTTAACAAAAAATAGCTAGTATGACTTATGCCTAACAAGCAGAATATTGTAATTTTGATATTTCAAGTAGATTGACAAAGAATGAACCAGGGATGACATTTAGAATTTTTATGGCTTAAATGTAAATTTTAATTAAGATTTTCTCATCTCATTGCTAGATTTTCTAATTATATTCATTAATAACAAGAAGGAAGACCTTTCCAAGGAGGCCAACATAATACATATGCATTCTTAAAGATACTAATCAACAGTTACAGAGTTTAATAATTGGTCTCAGCCCTGTAATTCAGAAACTTCCTTTGTTTTCAACTCCTGTGTGAATTTTGATTTTTCTCCCTCAAAACATAATACCAGTCGTTGCTCACCATATTCATTCTCTACCTGGCCTGCAGAGGACTGAAGCTGACAGCATTAGGATATTACATAGCTAATTCTGAATATAGATCATCTTCTGTATACATAAACAAAGTAAAATTTATATATTCTTTTGACATCACCAAGCCATCTTATTCTGCTTTTCTTGGTAGGACAAAATATCTTACACCTTCAAAAAAGCTCTTAATTTCTATTGGTAGGTAACCCAAAAAATGTAGTAGAAGTTAATATTTTACGTAAAAAATATTAAAGTTATTTATTTATTTTCTTACATCATTGTACTTTTTTGGACAGTATTTAATTTTTCACCTTAGGTGTAGTCCCCATGGTTCTCCCACCACCATAGCACCCATAATCCATCACCATAGTCCCTTGTGATTTAGAAATTAGTATTTTAATTAGTAGTGAAAATTATTTTGTTGTCAAAGGCACATTTTTTGCAAAAAGGGCAATATTTTTGTTTTAGCTTTAAATGTAACCATTACCTCAATTTTTTTATTACTTTTTGTAATGCTGCCAATATACTGAGCAAATTTATCAAACAAATTAAATTTGTTTTACATTTTATTTTCTTCAATTTATCTTGTGTGTGGAATGTTTCTCATGTCCAGTTTTATTTGTATATTATGTCCCCATTGTACTTCTTTTTTCAAATGTCTTTATTTTTACCCTCTTGATGTCATTTAAAGGCCGATATCTACTGCCCGGAATAGAGGAATAGGCAGAAGAGAATCTAGAAGAACTATATTTCTGCAACCTAGTGTGTAATATTTATTATTAAAATATAAATTGATACCTTATCTAACTTTTCTGGAGCAGTCTTTTCAATTGCATCTGATCATTAGAGAGACATGCCATAATAAAGCAGAGGAAATCTTGATACAAAAAAATTTTGTTCATTTAGAAAATCTAATAACAGAATGAGATAATCCACAAAAAATTAAATCATGAACCCTACTTCTAGGTTGAATTTAAAACTTTGCATATAATAAATTCAGGCCCTATTCACCTTTTTTTTTTTTTTTAACATTTAGTCAATCCTAAACTTTGGCTGTGGAGATAGAGGAGTGATAATAAATCATTGGATATTTGTCAATGTGGTTTTTGTAAACAAAAAGTGTTATTGTATATGTATACATATTTAAAATTGATGAGCTACAGTTGATCCTTGAACACCACCAATTTGCACTGTGGTGGTCAACTTACACAAGATAGACACCAAACCAGGGTTATTAACAAAAGACAACTGAAGGGAGATTAGTGGTTTCAAACCAGCGTCTGGTGATGAGGAAGAAAACGTAGAAGAAGCAGTGTCAGAAAAAAATTGACATTGGACAATATGACAAAAAGATTCTAATTATTCAAGGTTGTTTTTGAATTCTTTTTACAGTGTGGACCTCTCTATGATAAAAGTATCAGAACTAAAGCAAGTAGTGAAAAAAAAAAAAGATTGGTACTATATAGAAACATTTTTAGAGAGTTGAAAAAGTCAGGCAGAAATTACCACATACGCCATAAAGTTAAATGGAGTCTCTGCCTCTCCTGCCTCCCATTGGCCCCCTCCACTTATTCAGTCTCTGCTACCCTGAGCCAGCAAGACCAACCTGCCGCCTCCTCCCAGCTTGCTCAACCAGAAAATGTAGGGGGTGAAAACCTTTATGATGATCCACTTTCACTTGATGAATAGTAAACATAAAATATGTATTAATCACATGTTTATGTCATTGGTAAGGCTTCAGGTAAATAGTAGGCTATTAGTAGTTATACTTCGGGGAGTGTCAAAAGTTATAGTTGGATTTTTGACTGTACAGGAGGTTAGTAACCCTAAATCCTACATAGTTCAAGGGTCAATTGTAGTTTTTTTTTTTTTTAAGATTTATTTACTTATGCATACAAGAGCTGGGGTACAGATCAGAGGTGTGGGGAGGTGAGAGGATTCACCGGAGACAGAGTGGGGAACGAACAGGTGGATTGACTGAAATACACTGCTGAGGGGAGCAGAGGATGAGACAGGAGATGTTTGCTGCGCCATGTGGGTTGCTCCCTGGCCTGCCTGGGGGATGAAACTCCTGCTACAGAGGCTGCGGACAGCTTCATAGGTTGTATCTTAACCCCTTGTGCCACCAGGGAGGCCCCGGGCCAATTGTAGTTTAAAGTAACTACGACATTTGAAGCATGCCTATTTCAAGCACTAGATGTTAGCCTTCATAAGCACAATGCTATTATCACATATGAAATAACTTCATAAATAATAATAACTCTGAAAGTTCTCCTATACCACCTCTAGCTCTCACAGGCAAATGTAGTTCTGATTTCTATCACCAGGGATTAGTATTCTTTTTTCACCATGGGTGAGTTTTGTTTTTTATATAATTAAACTCATATAGTTGTAATATTTTGTTTTTGGTTTCTTTAATCAAAATGATATTTTTGAAACTTATCCATGCTGTTATATATCAATTTATTGGAAAATTTCATTGCACAGTGATTGTTCCTTATGCCATTCCCATCAGCAATATATCAGAGTTTCATATGCTCTGATTTTTAACTAATATTTAAAGGGAACGTTTGCTTTTGTAGCCCTCAGAGAACATGAAGATGTTTGACGCTTTGCAAACTTCACTCTGTGGGGAATCTCATGCTGTATGGAAAGGTCATGGGTGGGTCCTCTGCCCAAAGCCCAGTGAGCTCAGTAAGTCCATGTATCAAACATGAAATTGAAATTGTCACTGAACAAACTCAAGCCCTGTCATTGAAGTCTGCAGTAGTCCAGTCTCCCCAGCTCAGGACGATACATTGTAGAATAGAGACATGACATCCCATATTCCTTGTCTGAATTTCCAAATAACAGAATCCAGGAATATAGTAATATGCCATTTAGCTTTGAATGGTTTGCTATGCAGTGTTATTAACTAAACCCTTGGATATGTTACACTTTCATTATCATTCAACTTGAGATATTTTCTGATCTTGTCATTTCTTCTTTGACTTGTGGGTTATTTAAATGTGTGTGATGAATGTCAAATATTTTGGAATTCTCTAAATATCTCATTATTATTCATCTCTAATTTGATGCTGTTATGCTCAGAGAACATGAATAAATGCAGCTATCTAAAATGTACTGAGTCTTGTTTTATGGCCTGCATATTCTCTTTCTTGGTAAATCTTTTTTGCACACTTTGAAAGAATATGTATTGTGCAGTTTGTGTTTTTGTTTTATGAATAACAGCTGGTTCAAGTTAGTTGACAGTGCTATTTCAATCTATTTTCCTGCTGTTTTTTCAGAGCAGTTGTCCTATCAACTACTGAAAAAGGGATATTAAAATAATTAATAACAATTTATTTATTCACTTCTTCAGTTCTGACAGATTTTGCCTCGTGTACTATGCCTTCTAGAGCATATACATGTAGAATTTTTACATATTTTTCATAAATGTACACTTTATCACTATAAAATTATACCTGGTAACTCCTATATCTTATATTCTGATTGCTCTAGTATTGATAGGTTTTTGTTTTCTTTTATCTTTTTACTATAAAGTAATGAATCTTGCACTTATGACTTGATGGCATATATTTTCCAATTATTTTGCTTCTGATGTATTTGGATATTTAATTTTAAATTATCTTATAAATGACAATGGATCTTGCTTTAAAAAAAATCCAATCTGATAATGTCTGCCTTTTATTTGTTGTGGTTTGTCCATTTGCATTTAATTATGTATAGTTTGCTTTAATCCTGCTATGTTAGTATATGTTTTTAATTATCTCACACTGATCTTTGTCATTATTTTACTGCCCTTTTGGAGTTAGTCAATTATTGTTCTAGAACTTATGTTCCTTGTTGACTTTTTTATTATAGTGGAGATTAGCAAAATTAGGCTCTACCAATAAGTGGATGAGAAATATTTGTTGCAAAGCACACCAGAATCAGAGTCATAGAATACTGTCCAGAATTACAGCCGTAATTCTTTCAAGATGATTCTTGAAAAGTAATGAGGTTTCTACATGCAAAATATGAATCTGGAAACAGACTTTATACCTTTTATAAAAATTAGCTCAAAATGGATCATAGACTTAAATTTGAACCACGAGACTATAAAATTCACAGAATATAACAGTGATCTTACATTGACAATTACTTTTTAGAAATAAGACGAAAAGCACAATCCATGAAAGATAAAATTTATAAGCTTAAAAATTAAAAGCTTCCTCTCTGCAAAATATAAGATTAATAGAAATAAAAGACAAGCCATAGACAGAGGGAATATATTTGTAAAAGGCCTTATTTCATAAATAATTGCTATATTAAATACATAATTCTTAAATTCAACAATAAAATGAGCAACCAGATTAAAAACTGAGCAGAAAACCTAAAGAGACCTCACCAAAGAAGATATGTAGATGGCAAATATACATATGAAATGATGTGTGATTGGCAAGTTGCAAATTAAAACAATGAGATATCAGTGCACCCCTATTAGAATGACCACAATCCAAAACACTGACAACACCAAATGCTGGCAAGGATGTGGAGAAATAGGAACTCTCATTCATTGCTGGTGGAGTGCAAAACGGTGCACCCTCTTTTTAATGTTGGACAATTTCTTTAAAAATTAAACATACTCTTATTTTACGATTCAGCAGTTGGGTCTTAGTATCTGACTTGAAACTTATGTCTGACTTTATTCATAATTGCCAAAACTTGGGAGCAACAAGAAGTTTGAATAGGTAAGTGGATAAACAAATCGTGGTACATTCATACGAAAGAATTATTGAACAATTAAGAGAAATTTGCTATCAAATCATGAAAAGACATGGAGGAATCTTGACAGCAATTTACTAAGTCAAAGTAATCAGACATGAGAGCTAATGAAATGAACCAAGTTTTGGCAGTATCTTTTATGTTAGCTTTATTGAAATATAATTATCTTAAGTTATATATATTTATTTATTTATTTATTTTTTTTTTTCAGAGAAGCACTGTTTTTATTTTTATTTTTTTTTATAAATTTTATTGTTATATTCCCCATACAATTGCAGCCCCCCATTCTGACCCCAATCCCTCCCCTCCCACCCCCGCCCCCCTAAAAGTGTCTCTGGTTCATAGTTTTTTGTTGATTTTGATTTTCACTTTCTTATAGTTATTCATTTTCCTGGTCCCTTATTTAAGTTTTCTAGATTCCTGCTATGAGTGAGACCATCCGGTATTTTTCTTTTTCTTTTTGGCTTATTTCGCTGAGCATGATCCCTTCCAGCGCCATCCATGTTGCAGCAAATTGCATGTGTTTATCTTTTTTGAATGCTGAGTAATATTCCATGGTATATATGTACCACATCTTCTTGATCCAGTCATCTATTTTTGGGCATTTGGGTTGTTTCCAAAGCTTAGCTATTGTAAACAGTGCTGCTATAAACATAGGGGTGCAGGTGTTCTTTGGAATTGATGTTTCTGTGTCCTTTGGGTAAATACCTAGGAGTGGAATTGCTGGATCATATGGAAGCTCTATCTTTAGTAGGTCCAGAAATCTCCACACAGCTTTCCACAGTGGTTGGACCAGTTTACACTCCCACCAACAGTGCAGAAGAGTTCCTTTTTCTCCACACCCTCGCCAACATTTGTTGTTGCTAGTTTTTTTAATATGTGCCATTCTCACTGGTGTAAGATGGTATCTCATGGTAGTTTTGATTTGCATTTTCCTGATGACAAGTGATGTTGAACATTTTTTCATATGCCTGTTGGCCATTTGCATTTCCTCTTCAGAGAAGTTTCTTTTAAGCTCTTCTGCCCATTTTTTGACTGGATTATTTTCTTTGTTGTTGTTGAGTCTCATCAGCTCTTTGCAGATTTTTGTGATCAGTCCTTTATCATTAGTGTTGGGTGCAAAAATGTTCTCCCAGTTGGTGGGGTTTCTCTTTGTTTTTGTTATTGTCTCTTTTGCTGTGCAAAAGCTCTTTAATTTGATGTAGTCCCAGCTGTTTATCTTTGCCTTCACTATCACTGCTTTGGGTGATGTGTCTGTAAAGATGTCTTTGATGTGCAAATCACGTAGTGTTTCGCCTATATTTCCTTCTATATATTTTATGGTTTCAGGTCTTATGTCTAGTTCTTTAATCCATTTTGAGTTGATTTTTGTGTATGGTGTGAGGTGGTGGTCAAGCTTCATTCTTTTGCATGTAGCGACCCAGTTTTCCCAGCACCATTTATTGAACAAACTTTCTTTGCTCCAATGCATATTCTTTGCTCCTTTGTCAAACATTAGTGGACCATAAATCTGTGGGTTTATTTCTGGATTTTCTATTCGATTCCATTGGTCTGTATGTCTGTTCTTGTTCCAATACCATGCAGTTTTGATGATTATGGCTTTGTAGTATAGTTTGAAGTCTGGGAGTCTGATGCCTCCATTCCCTTCTTTTTTTTTCAGGAGAGCTTTGGCTATTCGGGGTTTTTTGTGATTCCATATGAATTTCATCAATAATTGTTCTATTTCTTTGAAGAATGACATTGAAATTTTGATTGGAATAGCATTGAATCTGTATATTGCTTTTGGAAGAATGGCCATTTTAATAATGTTTATTCTTCCAATCCATGAGCAGGGGATGTCTCTCCATTTCTTTGTGTCTTCTTCTATTTCCTTTAACAGTGTTTTATAGTTTTCTTTGTATAGATCCTTTACCTCTTTTGTTAGATTTATTCCCAAATATTTGATTTTTTTTGTTTCAGTAACAAAAGGGATGGTCTTTTTGATTTCTTCTTCTTCAGATTTATTGTTTGTGTATAGGAAGGCTACTGACTTTTGTGTGTTGATTTTGTATCCTGCCACTTTACTGAACTGATTGATGAGTTGAATTAGCTTTTCTGTGGAGTTTTTGGGGTTCTCTATGTATAATATAAGTTATATATATTTAAATATACAGTTTGGTGAATTTTTATATATGAATAAACCTGGGAAACCATCACCAAGATCAATATAATGAGCATATTCATCACCCTCAAAGGTTTCCTCAGGGGCCTCCCCGGTGGCGCAGCGGTTGAGCGCTGGGTTGTGAAGCTGCCCGCAGCCTCTGCAGTGCCGGTTCGATCCCCGGCCACTGGGCGAGGGTCCCACATGGCGTGCAGACCTCTCCTGTTGGTCTTCCATCTGGGCTGCCTGCCACTGTGTTCCTAGGCAACCACTGAAATAAACAATCTTAACAACGTGGGGAAAGGTGGCATATGTTTATATTCACATTTCAAATGGAAAACCCTGGTAACATGGAGTAGGAATAGAGGAGACACCTGAGTATGTATTAGTAGATCATTTGGGGGCCAATTAAAGTAAATCTTGACATTAACTTGGACTAATGTGTTGATGTAGATGATGGAATCAAAGGATATAAAAGATGTTTAAGGCATAATAGCAAAAGGATTTTGTTAATGTGCAACTAAGGAGTTGAAATAGAGAAAATTATCAAAGATCAGTTCCAGGTTTATAATTAGCATTGTGGAATGGATAGTAAATGATACAGGAAAACCCTGGAAGATGACTATTTACATGAAGATTTGGTTTTGGTACTTTTCAGTCATACAAAAAGGAAATATCAAAAACATCAAATGTAGAGCTTTGGAGTTTAAATGAAATGTTTGGTATAAAAGTTAGACATTGTGAGTCACAGGTGTTTCTCACTGGGCCAATATGCTTTATGTATATTTTATATTCTCTTTCATCTTAAGGGAACAGGAATATGCTTGAGCAAGAAAATGAAGAAAAAAAATGCAATAGTCCATTGAAAAAATTCATTTTATTAAAAAGAACAGAATTTGCAATTAAACTTGATTTAGAGCTTCATGTGCATTTATATTTTACTGTGGATTTTTCTTCTTTTCTATTCAATTTATACTTTCATATAAGCATTTCTTCAGGTTCATATACTGATTCAGTCCATTAAAAATTTCATTCACAGAATCTCCTTGGAATCAGGACTGATGAATTTCTATGTTCACTTTTGTCCTAAATGGATTTATAAAACTGAATCAATAAACTCTCCACATTTGTATTCCTCACTCATTAAGAAGTCTGGACCCCTTGCTAAGTATGAGATGTTTTCCTTCCAGGATATCTAGCCTCCAATTATCCTGGCTTCCTGGTGTCATGGTCTTTTGTAGTTCTCTCCCATTTCGTGGCTCAGGTGGTGCGGGTGGCCAACAGTTTATGGCAGATGTGGTAGCATGAGTCTTCTCAGATTAGGTTATATAAGAAAAAGACTATAGTCTCCATGTTGAACAATCTCTCTCTCTCTCTCTCTGCCTCTCTCTCTCCTCTTTCTCATTTCCTCGCTACCTTATCTTTTTCCCTCTTCTGCTCTAGGGAAAAGGAAATCACCATGTTGTGAAGAATACTATGAAGAGAAACATGTGAAAAACTGAAGCCAGTTTGTGAGGGAGGACGATAGCTCTCCATCAGAGGATGTTTGCAGCTCCTGTTAGGCTTTGAGATGACTTCATCCCTGGTCAGCAGCCCGACTACAACCTCACGAAGTGTCTTCAGAAAATCACCAGAAGTAGCTGCATTCCTGACCTTCAGAAATATTTTTTAAAGATTTACTTATTTATTTATTTATACAAGAACCGGGGTACAAGCCAGATGCGTGGGAGGGTGAGAGAATTCACCAGAGACAGAGCGGGGAACAGAACAGGCAGACTGAGGAAATAAGCTGCTGAGGGGAACAGCGGGCGAGACAGGAGAGGTCTGCGCACCATGTGGGATCCTCGCCCGGTGGCAGGGGATCAAACCGGCGCTGCAGAGGCTTCAGGCAGCTTCACAGGCTTTGTGATTCACTGCGCTCAACCACCTGCGCCACCAGGGAAGGCCCCTAGAAATTTTGTAATGTAACAACTATTCGTTGTTTTAAGCTGCTTTATTAAGCAGCAATAGATAATTTATATAACTACTTCTGGAGGGTATTAAATAAATATCTCTGAAATTTAAAGTATTGTGTTCTGACTTCTCATAATGATAGATTGTAACTTATATAGGTCTACTATCCATAAACTCCATTAAAGATATAAATTGAATTAAAATTTTTAAGTTTTGTATTAAATTTTTTCTAATGGGAATTGCCAGTCCAGGAATGTTTTGCTATAAGAATCCATGTACCTGGGCTCCCTGGTGGCACAAGGGTTAACATGTCAGTGCTATCAAGCTATCATTATCCACTGCAGCTTGAGTTCAATCCCTCACCAGGTTACTAAGCCTCATGGCGCAGCAGACCTCTCCTGTTTCGCCCACTGCTCCCTCAGCAATATATCACAGTAGATCCACCTGTTCTGCTCCCCACTTTGTCTCTGGTAAATCCTCTTAGCCCCTGAACCTCTGGCCTAGACCTCAGGTCTCGTATCCATAAATAAATAAAAATAAATCTTCAAAGAATCCATGTTCTTTAAGTAAACATAAATCTGTGCACAAATTACTGTAGCATAATAATTTTGTTTTAAAAGGGCAGTGTGTCTTTTCCTAGCTTTTGACCAATAGAAAATATTAAATAAGAATATATTTTCTAGGCCTCCCTGGTGGTGCAGGCGATTGAGCGCAGCAGGCGATTGAGATCCGCACTGTGAAGCTGTCCGCAGCGCGGGTTTGATCCCGCTGGCCGCGAGAATCCCACATGGCGAAGCCGACCTCACCTATCTCGCCGGCTGCTCCCCTCAGCAGTGTATTTCTTCAGTCTGCCTGTTCTGTTCCCCACTCTGTCTCTGGTGAATGTTCTCACCATCCCGTGCATCTGGCCTGTACCCCGGTTCTTGTATAAAAATAAATAAATCTTTAAAAAAAAAGAATATATTTTATTATTTAAAAAATTGTGTTTTTTTTTTAAGATTTATTTATTTATTTATACAAGCACTGGGTACAATCAGAAGCGCGGGAAGGTGAGAGAATTCACCAGAGCCAGAGCGGGGAGCAGAGCAGGCAGAAGGACCGAAGTACACTGCTGAGGGGAGCAGCGGGCGGCAGGAGAGGTCTGCGCGCCATGTGGGACCCTCGCCCGGCGGCCAGGGATGGAACCGGCGCTGCAGAGGCTTCGGGCAGCTTCGCAACCCAGCGCTCAACCTCTGCGCCACCGGGGAGGCCCTGTGTTCATTTTCTTATAATGAGACTAGCCCATTTGAATTTCCTCTATTTGTTTTGGCTTAAAGATACAATAAGTTAACAGTAAAATGATACAAAGTTTAAGACTGTGGAAAATACAAATATCTGTCCAACTAAATTGAATAATATTTCTTACATTTTTTAAAACAAAATAATTATATTTTTTATGTGTCAGCTTCAACATAATTTTCAAAACCTTCAGATGCTTTGAAATCTTAATATTATTACTTGACTAAGGTAGGTGGGTGAGATTTATTTTTCAGGGCATCAGAGAGTAGGTTTATCCTAAATAAAGGATCAGTTTTTCCTGCATATGAAAGATCAGAATGAAGGAGAGAATTTGACAATTTGTTGAAGTTTTAAAGGATAAAAAGGAAGGGAATTGAATATTCTTTGCTTTGTAATATCCAAATCTAAAGGGAAATTAGGAGATGTTAAAATTTTGGCAATGTTTTCTCAGTTTGATGAGCTTACTACCAGATAAATTTTTTAAGTGGAAAGAGAGGTTGCCTGAAATATTTACTACCAAAGGCTGATACAATATTAGAATTTTGTTTTCCATTTGTAGAATATAAAGAATCAAACAAAAGGTCAAATAAAAACATTCCAATTACAAACCCTAGAACTATGACTGGTGTATTTTTATACATAAAGCATCCCATGTAAAAGTATGCACTGAAAACTATAAAACATTTCTGAAAGAAATTGAATAAAATCTTAAAAATGGAAATATACCCTAAATGAACGGAATGGTAACCTTAATGTAAATAAGGTTAGAGTACTTACCAAAGGACTTCACAAATTTAATCCAATCTCTACCAAAATTCCAATCACTGTTTTAAAGAAATGGAAAAAAGTCAGTCTTTAGGTTACATAGACTTGCAAGTGGCCCCTAAGAGCCAAAATAATATTGATAAAGGACAAAGTTGAAGGACTCGTATTTATGATTTCAAAACTTACTCTAAAATTATAGCACCAAAACCTTGTATAATTGGCATAAGTATAGAGTTATTAACCAATGGAATAGAATTGGGAGTCCAGAAATAAACCCATGAACCTATGATGAAATGATCATTTTTTAGGTAAATGAGAATTTTACTTGTCTTTCCCCACCACCGTTCCTTATAATCCCTTGTCCCTTTCTCCCTTCCCTCTCACTTTTAACCTCAGAATCCTCAGCATTTATTAATGGCTGCTATTTTTGTACGTTCCTTTGTCAACTCATCCCTTCAATAAATGTCCAGTATTTATTTTCGTTATTCTGAATTGTTTTACTGCATATTATTCCCTAGAAATCCTCCCATTTCACTGTAAATTGTAGTTTATATTTCCTTATGACTGAATAGTATCCCATAGTATGGATATACCACATCCTGATCCATTCTTCTCTTGATGGGCATTCAAATCATCTCCATGTCCATCTATTTTAAATGATATTGCAGTAAACATTGTATAGCATATAGTTTCTTTGCACATTGATAGTTTCTTGTTCTTTGGATAGATACCTAAGAGTGGGATTGCTGGGTTATTAGTATTTCCATTCTCAGTTTTTTAAGAGGAATCCAAATCACATTCCATAATGGTTACACCAATTTACATTCCCACCCATGGTGTGGGAATTCCCACCCTTTTTTGCCTCGCCCTCTCCAGCACTTGTTTTTGGGGTTACTTAAAATATGTACCATTCTCACAAAGTATGAGATGCTATCTCTTTGTGGTTCTAACCTGCACTTCTCTTATTAGAAATTATGATGAACTTTTATTCCATATATTTTTTTCCTATATATTATATTTGGTGAAATGTCTTTTTATATTTGCTGCTTTTTTTATTAATTGTTTGGTTTTCTATTGCTAAGTTGTAATATTTTTTTATGTTTTGGATATGATATTAACCCCTTGTCAGGGGTTGTGTAAATATATTCTCACATTCAGTAGAATTATTTTAAATATTTTTATTTATTTATTTTTTCACTATGTGAAAGCATTTTACCTTGAGGAAATCCCAAGGTAATTATTTTTGCTTTATTTCCCTTGTCGTAGGGGTAGAGTCTCCAAAAATATCTTTAACATAGTTGTCATGCAACATACCATCACTGTCTTGTCTCTGTTTTTTAATTACAGGTGTTATAACTAAGTATTTAATCCATTTGGAATTATTTTTGCTCATAGAATTACAGAGTGATCCAACTTCATGATGGTATGTGTGACCTTTCAATTTTCCCAGCACCATTTATTAGAAAGAATTCCTTTCCCCACTGTATGACTGTGACTGCTTTATCATAAATCTGCTACTGATCTGAATGTGGATTTACTTCTGGATTTTGATTCTGTTCCATTGACCCATGTATCTATATTTTGTGTCAAAAGTGTATTATTTCTAATACTATTGCTTTACAGAGAAGTGTAATGTCAAGTAACATGATGCCTCCATTTCGCTTCTTTTCTCTCAGGACTTCTTCAATTTGATGCCTTTTGTGGTCCATATAAATTTCAATAGCATTTATTTGTTCAATTTCTTTGAAAAACATTTCTGGAATTTTGATGAGGATTATCATAAATTTGTATATGACTTTAAGCAGGAGAGTCATTTTGATTTTGTTGATTAAGTTGAATGTGGGATGTCCTTCCTGCTCCTTATGTCACTTCTAAATCTTTAATAACAGGTATCGGTTATCACGGAGGTATTTGTTTTTGAGGTGAGTATAAATGGATTTATTTTCCTAATTTTTCCCCTAACAATAGTCATTGTTCATAAAAATGCCATGGAATTTTTGTATGTTGATTTTGTAAGCTGTCATTTTGTAGTAATTATCTAATGTTTCTAATAGATTTTTGATGGAGTCTTTCACTTTTTAAATATGTATTATATCATTGGTGAATAGTGATAGTTTCTCTTATTTATCAACTTGGATTTTCTTTATTCTTATGATTGTCTAGTTGCAGTATGGTTTGGAGCTGCCAAGGAATAGTGTAGAAACTGAATCAGTTCCTAGAATTCAGGCCAGCCTGTCTCTAAGACTGTCAGTTATGCTTTGTCCTAATCAGAGTGCTTCCTTGATTATCTCTCATTTTCCCCCGCTGATAATCACCCTAGGCATTTTCTAACGCCTGGTCACATATTCATTCAGGTCTACAAATATTGGAATAAATCCAGGACTGTGTTCAGGGTTTCCCAGAGGATGCAGGGTTGGGGGAGAGAATCCACTCTAGGGTAAGGCCGGATAAAATACAACCAACTGGTTATGTTTTCCCTCTAGGTAGGAAAGCTGTTGGAACCCACTCCACTCCCAATATTATCATGGCTATTACCACACTGAATTATGAAACTAATGAAATTTTAGAAATCCTTTCATTAAAATATTGCTACTTTTTAATAATTTGATTTGGTTTTATGTGAATTCTTCCTAATGTCAAAAATCTATCTATAAATAATAGATAAAACAAAAAACTGAGGTTAAAATTATTTACATTATTTCCTCACTTTAAAAAGTGACTGATTTTATGCTATTTTTATTTTTAAAGCAACTCTCATTATAGTTCTAATAGTAATTATTTAAAATGAACAATTTGTTTCCTTGTTGGATTATATTGCCACCCCACATTAAAAAACTAGCACTTTAGAGGAAAGACCTTTTCTGTCAATGTATACTCTGAGAAGTGTAAACTCTATTAATTAAATGACAAAACCTAAAATCAGATTATCTGAGTTTATACTTCAGTTCTGCGATACATATAAACAAAATATGTTATGTTTGAGATTTTTCTATTGTAAAATGGGGATTGTAATAATAAATACATCATAGGCTGTTAGTGTGAGCTATTAAAGTAACTGGCATGGGATATGCACTAAATAAGTGTTTCCTAGGTAGATTGTATTACTAGTACCTAAAATAAAATCTGCACATCATATAAAGATTGTAAAATAATAAGCAGGTGAATGCTCACCTTTGGAAAATCAAAGTGGAAGTTTGATGGAATGAAAAATTATTATAAGGGAACCAAGTAAATAATCAGCATAAACATTTTGGTCACTTTACCACATGGTAGAAATTGAGAGAAATATAAGACAGAATGAAAGCACAAATACAAGAGGATTGAAACAAATCACAAAAGGTTTACAGCTTTAGACCTGGATTTTATTTCTAGCTCTCTAGAGTTTGCAATAGAGTGTTGCCCTGAGCTTGTGAGTGTACTGGAATAAATTGGATAGTTGATACATGGCCAGCACTTAACTCAGTGCTCTGTGCATCATGAACACAATACAAGTATAGTCCTAACTATCTACAAAATTTCAATTAGCATTGAAATGTTAGTGTCCCAAGAATACATCCAGAGTTTGATAATTGATTTGATGTGTGCGTTTCTTCATTGAGTCGATTATTAGAGAATTGCTCTGTTTTAAAACTTTCATTAGTGTTAAGATAGAATTATCCCTAGAAATTATTATACTGCACTTTATTATCATTTGTATTTCACCTCAATGTGGATTAAATGTATTTTTTAATAATACAATTTATGAAATATTAAAAATGAAAAAAATGAAATTTATTGATTTTTATTGGAACCTATGTATTAAGGTCTCTGCCCAAAAGAATCTGTCCTTTATCCTTTAGGGAAAGAATTCACCAGAGAGCACTAGTTATAGTTGAACTAGGAAAGGCTTTAATAAATGGACTCAAGCCTGAGGAAGCCAGTGGAAGATTGTCAAATTTAGCCTGAAAAGGAGTTAGAAGGGCAGGTATTTGGGGCAGTGTGCCCAGCATCATCATAGCATGTTTTGGGTGAGGCTATGTATGCCCTAGCATGCACTGGTGGGTTACGTTCCAACTGTGTATGTGGGGTCTTGGCCTTGTCCCTCCTGGAAATTGTGAGATAGCCATTAGTGAGGATCTAACAGTTTTTGTCTATCATGGTACCTTGTGGGCCGTGTGCTGGGTCAAGTTTAGACAGGGCTTGCCAATCCATCATTGTGTCCACCTGTTCGGGCAGGACTTGGGGCGACTCATTCTACCAACTTGCAATTATTTTTTACCTAGACTGTCTTATATGGGTAATGAAAACTTGGAATACTGATAATAAACTGAATTGAATTGAAAAAATTAGGATGAACAACAGTAATTAACAGCATTCAGGTTCCCAGTGTCTTTAATTTGGCTAGAATGTATATGATCTCAGAGACTGTGGACTATTCATTAGCTTCCTGGAATATTTTTAACTAGTTTCATGTTAAGTAACCAGGGTATATGCTTTCAATTCCAACTTTAGTCCTTGCAAATTAATGGCTCTGTGAATCACTACATAGAATCTAAATAACAAAGCTGTGCTTGAATAGGCTGCTAGCTAGATTCTTTTATTCTTCCCTCAGCAAAAAACTAAGAAGTCATATTCCAAGAATGAGGTAGAAAAATGACCTTGCAGAAGGAACAGTCAAGGCAAACTTGCATGTCGATTTCCTGTCTTATCAAAAACGTATATGATGACGCTTGTTTTGTTTTCCTGTGTCACCCATTAATAGAATTTCTCTAAAAGGTGTTTGCTGATTCTACCAAATGGATAATGGCCATATACTGATTGCAAATAAGATTGCTTAAGAGAACATTAATGTAATGGAAGTTGTTTTTCAGCAATTATTTCTAGATTAAATAACTATCAATATAAAATTTCTCAATTTCAAAGACCCTCAGTCACACTTTCCTCATCTCTTCCAATTGCCTCTTTCATTTGTTTAGTCCTTTCTTTAGAATCACATTCTTTTTATCCACACTTCCCTGATTATCATTTTACAGGTCCAAATATTACTCACTAATTCCCATTTATGACCTGCTCTATTTAATTTTGACTTCCCAGATTAAAGGAATAAGTGTTTTGTGGCAAATCAGAAACATATTTTCTATCCCTATTGCTTCACTTTTGGACTTTTAAATTTAAATAGATATTAGGGGAAAAAACAAACAGGAACCAAAAAAAATATAAAACAATCTAACCTTTTAAGTGATGTTTTATAGTAGTGAGTTTTATTAAAAAGATGAGTTTGTTGTCTCAGCCAATTTTTAAATATTTTAATGAGAAAATTATGTAACTTTCCAATTTTCACATCCACAAATATGTGGTATAATATATATTCTCATCATAGTAGTAAACAAAAGAATTGCTAAAGAACACAGAACACTTCAAAAATTAAAACATCCTGCATGTATTTAAACTTGTGTTAACTGGATATAAATTGTCAATGATAGTTAGACAAAGAGTATATTAATAATCAAAGTGATGATTTGAACCCTGGAAGCAGCAGTAGGACAGATTTTACTCTGCTAGAACTCTTCTGATAAACAGGAGTTTGAATTTAGTTTTTATAGGAAACTGTAACATTGACATTAAAAATGTAATTATTCTTGACAGGGGATTTTCCAGTTGTCCTGACCTAACGTAAGCTGATGCCAGAGGAAGGAAAAATCAGATGTAATCACTTTCTTTCTAAAGAATGTTCTGCACAGATGCCAAGATGAGGTGCCCATTGTTGGACCTTCATCAGACTTGTAGGTCATGAGTGGGGGTGAAAAGACTGGGTCACGCACAGGCATCAGATTTTAAATAGCTGTTTGCAGACTTCAAGTCTGAAGTTGGCCTTGCTCTCCTGTCTGCCTTTCATATAAAGTTTTAGATTTGGCCTGTGAATTTTCACAAAATGATATCTAAAATTAGCAATTTTACCTAATTTAAATATCTGGGAAATTTTTTTATAAGTATAGGAAAAAAAAACATGTAATTACTCAAAAATGACAATCAAAGCTCTGACTAAACCCAGCCAGCAGTGTTCACAGCTAAATTTTAACTTATTATTTTGATTCCATAATTGGAATTTCTACATGGAAGAGACCCAGCATGAATAATTCTATAAATAGCAAATATATATTAATATTTGTATATATGTGTATACATGAATTGGTATACATACATGTTTCTTGCTCTTTCTGCTGACAAGGGTTAAAAAGCAGTAGTGCCTCAACAGCAATAATAATCTGTTAGGAGAGTGGATGCTCTTGGGTCTGGGTGTGTATGCCAGTTGACCTAATCAATAGTCTGCCATATTGGACAACAGGAACTCTGACAATATATAGTCATAGACAGGGCTGGAGTAAACGGGCATCCTCCCATCAGGCGTTCTTTCCTCTTGCTTCAATAAATCCACACTTGCTTGATCTCACATCTTGTGTAGAGGTTGTTATTCTTCAACTGGTGTATATACCCGGGCCCACACCATCCACTCTCCTAACAAAACTATGCTCCACATATTTTGTTCCATGGGGCTCCTTGAGAAATGGCTCAATGTGGGACTAGAGTGGGGAATGTGTGAGCTTGGAGTACATTTTAGTACCAGAAAGCAGGGAAGTTTAAGAAATTTGGTAGCATAGTAGGGGTTATGTTGATGAGCATAGGAACAAACTTAAAGATTATTCAATGACCACAAGCAGGACA
This sequence comes from Talpa europaea, assembly GCF_964194135.1. Classification (NCBI taxonomy): domain Eukaryota; kingdom Metazoa; phylum Chordata; class Mammalia; order Eulipotyphla; family Talpidae; genus Talpa; species Talpa europaea. The sequence goes on along the minus strand of NC_140080.1, from coordinate 57,995,853 downwards.
ATTTGAGCAAAAAAAAAAAAAAAGATGGTACTACAGTATAATCCAGAAGTCCATAATAATGTGAATAAATGATCAAATAAATTAATAGTGAGAAGAGATAATACTTCTGTGTCGAGTAATTTTAAATAATTTATACAGATACTCTGATGTCAAAGTGGGGAGCATAACTCCCTACTGTGTAAGCATATTGTGACTTCCTTTCTAAGAGACAGTAGAGAGAAGAAAAAATAGTAAAGTTACAGTGGAAAAGCCTGACAAACACTGTTGTAATAAGGTGATCAAGGTCAGCACTAACAGTCATAAATCATGTTGCTAATATTTACACTTGCTATCTAGTGATGAAAGTGGCAATATACCTCTGTGAGATTTCTTGAAAGAAGTCATTGCCCAAGATGAAATATGAGAAAAACAGCCTATTGCAATACAAAGGTCTTCCCCAAAGATTTCTCAAAGCTGTCAAGGCCATCAAAAGGACAGTCTGAGAAACTCTCAGAAGCAAGGGGTACCTCAGAAAATGTGATGACTAGATTGCATGCAGTATGCTGGATGGAACCCCAGAATAGAAAAAAATTGGGAAAATATTTATAAACTGTTACTTGCTTTTTAAGTGTTTTCATATTTGTTTATTAATTATTTAAAAAATGAGCCATAACTGTGACTTGCTAATAATGGGGAAAACTTGGCACAAAGTATATGGGAGCTCTGTGATTTCTTAAAATTTTCCTTATGATCCAAAAACATAATTTTGAAAAGTAGAGATGAAACTAATATTAAACCATATAGGGCAGCAGGTATAAATCAATAGTGTATAAGCAAACTGGGATGTATGATTACAATTAATCCTCTCTTTATTTAATCAGTCTTGGTAAATATTCACCAATTTCATCAATGTTTTCAAAAAACTAATTTTCACTTTTGTTAAAATTTTGTATTGTGTATGTTCTCTACTATTTACCTATTTCATTGACTTTTGCTCTAAATTGTACTGGGTGTTTAATTGTTTTATCTGCTTGTTGCTTTTTGTGGTAGATGATTTAACTATTTATTTCATTTTTTCTTTCTTTGCAAAGTTAGCATATATGTAGTAGTTTTAAATTTGCCTTCAAGCATTGCTTAGCTTACTGTGTAGATATATGTTTTGTTCTTAAGAATTATTTTCTATGTCATTCTTTCTTTTGGGGATTTACTATATATATGTTATTTTTATTTTAAATTTATCCTTATGCATAAAATTTAATTTACAATTATTTTTCTAAGCAATTATGTTGTGGTCAAAGAATACACTCTATAAGATTTCAGTCTTTGAAAATGATGAGACTTGTCTGTGACACAGATGTGGTCTATTTTGGTGAACATTCTATGTATAGTTGAAAGGGGTGTTTATTCTATGGTTATTGAGTCTTGAATTCCATAAAAATAGATAATCAATGAATGAAGTCAAAGTGGTTCAGAGGTTCATTAGGTCACCAATAATTATATAGAGTATTTCTCCTACTTTTTTTAATTATTAAAGGAAGGATATTTAATTTCTTAATGATATATTTGATATACAAATGATATTACATTTGTTTGATATATAAATGACATTACATTTGCTTGACATACAATCGACATTACATTTGTATATCCCATTAATTTCATAAGATTTTTCTCCATGGTCTTTAAAGCACAGCTATGAGTTGCTAATATATTTTAATAGTTACATTTTATTAATGAAATGGCCATTTTATCTTTATTGAAATAACCTTCTCTATATATAATAATACATCTTTCATTGAAATCTACTTTATATCATCTTAATATATCCTTTTTGGTATTTGATTATTCAGGATCACATGGTATATATTCTTCCATTCTTTTATTTCATCTTATTTGTATCTTTATAAAAATTTTATATATATGTTTTATGATAACATTTGTTTATATGCACAATCTGATTTTAGAGAATTGTGTTTTCTTGCACTTAATATAACTATTTTCTCTTTTATAATATTTGTATTATCACTTTTATACAAACTTTATTTGTCTATACTGTTTCTGACTTAACTATACCACTTTATATTTTTTTCATGTTGTTTTAGGGTTTACCATATACATTTTTAGGTTACAAAAATGAACTTACACTTAAATATAGTGTTACTTCATGAAAAATGAGAAACTTTTAATGGTTTAGTTCTATTTACTCATTATTATATTGATATGATTATCTGTAATACATGCCCAGTACGTGTGAGCTTATAAGCACCAGGGTGGGGAAAGATATGGCAACTTCCCTGACCTTAAATGAAACTCTAGTGCAAGACTGGAAATGGAAAAAAGGGAGACCCATCTTTTGACTGCATATCACCAGGACAGAGCTTCCACATCATGAAGCTGGGAGAGTAATAAACAGACATTTTATGGCAGGGATTCCCACTGTTGTTACAAATATTTAATACATTTTTTGTGTGAATAGTTTCTGTTTGCTATATGCTCTTAGTAAAATTTCTAGGGATTTTAATGACTTTTGAAAAATAATTTTTATAACTAAATTGCTGTTTTACTCTACCAGTCTTGAAGTCACTTCTATAGCATATTTGCTGTAGAAAATAGGTAAACCAGAAAACATTGGAGAATCAGGGAAACTAAAACATTTTATGACTTAATTTTCAGTGTCTAAACTACTCTAGAACCATGTTTGCTGTTTGTTTCCTCTAATTATATTCCTTACTTGCAATATCAGATTATCTTTTTATTCTTTAGGACTTAATTAAATCCTTGCCTCATACACCTAGCTAGGGAAGTAATATTTTTCTAGCCTTTGAATGACAGAAGTTTTTTTTTTTTTCTTGTAGTAGTAGTCATTTTCTAATATTAAGCATTTAGTTCTATTTCCCCCTTAGACTTCAGAATACTAATTTTAATTCAGTTTGCAAATGCATTAGCCATAAACCTTCAATATCATGCCTCTCTTATAGCTGAATTTATGATTAAATGCTGCCCAGTAAGTTATAAATAGAAGACTGCCTAAGCAAATGGAGCAGCTTAGAAAGATACATTTAGCATTCTTTTATCTTTTGTTCCCTTCATGAGATGCTGGTTCTTCCATATTGGATTATAAAATAATTGTGTGAAAGGAAAATGCACATAACAATATAAGAGATAAAGATGGAAGGAGGTGGATTCTCTAATAAATTCTTGAAATGGACAGCCCATCCTTGGATTTCCTGACTTTTTGTTCTTTTTCTGTGCTCAAACAAATTTTAATTTGGGTCCCTATTGCTTTGGGTTTTCTGTTATGTGTGGAAAATCTAGGGAAAAGATTTACAGAGTTATTGACATAGTTACTTATATCTATGTATTTTACCCACCATCCTGAAAACTCATTGAAAATAATAGAAATAACATATATATCACAAAGCTTTGCAAAAAAGCAAATTAGTGGTTGCTTAGGGTTTGAGGTGGGAAGTAAAAGGAACTGGAGAGTGATCACTGATGTATATGAGATTTCTTTTTGGTGTAACGAAAACATTTCCATATTAGATTGTGGTGATGTTTACATATTCCTATATATACTAAAATATTGACCTATACACTTTACATTGGCTACTTACATGGTATTTGTGTCATATGCCAATAAACTGCAAGAACTTAAATAGAATACATTATACTCTGCATTTGAAGGTAAATTAGAGTTTGGGAAAGAGGACTAGGTAGTATCTTATGCTTCAAAGTAAATAAATATAAATAAAACTCTGTATGCAAAGAGCTAAATGGGCAGTTGCAGTAAAAAAAATAAGCCTTAAACTTTTCTGATGCATATTTGTTTCTGCAACTCTGCAAGTATTGAAAACATTTACTATAAATTAAAAAACTGGAATTATGTCATATCTCTCAAATAATGCACTTAGAAAATTCAATGCATGCATGTCGTCAGACATTTTACATTGGCCATTACATCTTTTGATGAGTGGCTTATAACTTATTTAAAAAATGCAATGAAGAACTAAGCAATGTAATTTCTGTCCTTATATTTTATTGATATTTTCAAAACTTTCTTTTTGATTCTTAACCCCTTTTTTCTCTTACTCTGTTTATTTTTATTCTTCCTTCTGTGCAGATTATTGCAGTTCTTCTCAACACAGAACATAAGATAATTTCTAAGTAAGGATTTTCTGAATTTGATTCTGGGCAGGGAAATATGAATCATTTTGGATTTAGGAGAATTACTTCGGAAACTGCCAAGGAAGAGAGAAAAAGGTGTATAAATTTCATGAGATGATCAAATAACAGATACAAATTGACAAATTTAGACTCTAACAATGTAATGGAAAGGAAGCAATGAAATACAACAACAAGAAAATTATAAATATTTGGGTGATATATATACAAGGACTCACATTGATATCATGAGTTTAGATCTGATGTTTGAGAAATGCACAGTATAACTTTGGATTCAAAAGGAAGAGAATTTAGAATATTACTAGGACTATACAACAATGCAGAGATTCCCATTGTTATTACAAATATTTAATACATTTTCTTGAATGAATATTTTATGATTGCCATATGCTCTTAGGAAAATTTCTAGGAACTAAATACACTAGCAACTAAATATACTAATATTAAATTTGATCACATACAAAATTGTTATATAAGCAAGAAAAATCTTTCTGTGAAATCTGTGTGTAGTACCTGGATTTTCTTATTTATGAACATAGAGAAAAGAGGAGAATTTCATGCTTAAAATGGAAATTTCTTATTGTAGGACATTACAGATGGATAAATTTACACAGTTGTTTAATATTTATTGTGAGTAAGGACATAAGGTGGTAGGTCAGTTCTCCCATAAGAAGCTGCACTTCTTTTTTACAAAGGAATGTATCCAATAGTCACCAAGTGGAAGAAGGAACAGGTATGTTTTTCTGAATGTGAAAATGTCACTATTACTGGGGAAACTTTAAGTATATGTCCTATTAATTACAAATTCTCAGGATGTCAGGAAGAGAATGACCTCTCTACTCCAAAGTGATTGATTGTATACAGAAGACAAGAAATCTATATCTAGTTTCTAATAGTAAAAGAGAAATACTATATTTTCTCTATGAATAACCCTAGAGGTGATTCATAATATTCATCAATTTAGAAAAACCCATGATTTTAGAAAGGCATGTACTGAAATCTTAATTCGTCAAACAGCTTAATCAAGACTTTTGATCTTAATTTTATGACTTGATTTTCTACTTCACTAGTATAGTAGTTTATGATACAGATATTGACTAAAGCATGCACAAATTACCACAGAAAATTGTTACTACATCTTACACTGCACATTAAGTGTCAGAATGCACTGTATACATCAAGTAGTCAAGGCTAGGAGTTGTGTCTACAAAAATAAAAATAACAGCTGTGAAGTAATAACTTAAGTTTTTAGAATTAACGAGTATATTTTCATTAGTTTTATATCATGTGTAATGAGTCTATGTTTTAAAAAATAATAATAGAAAATTGCTTTACAATTTATTTTTTGCACTTGTGTTGTAATGCCCGAATTTCTCATAGCATATGGTGGTTCTCAAAATTATCCTTTTTCCACCTACTGCTAGAAATTTCTTGCCTACTGATTTCAGCACCTCTTCAATGGTGTTAAAACCAATTAGTGATACATCAAAGGATTTTTTTTTAATAACAGAAAGTTTAAACTACTACCAAATGTTTGCATATCCAGTCCTCTCAAAACCCATGCTCTTATAATCTTTGATCTGTGCATATAAGGCTAAGTTCATAAATGTGTATTCATTACCAACTTGGAGTTCATCAAGAAGCAACCTGAGGAAAAATAAATGATCAAACCTAAACTAGAATGATAAGGTCTGTGAAACTAACATTGTAAGTCAGGCATGATTTTTTTAATAAATATATAGATCTTCTTCCCTAGTTTTCTCTAGGGAAAAATGTCATGTTTTACACATAGAAAGTATTTCATAAATGATTCAGTATAGTTAAGCTCTTTTTTTTTTTTAAAGATTTATTTATTTATTTATACAAGCACTGGGTACAGTCAGAAGCGCGGGAGGGTGAGAGAATTCACCAGAGCCAGAGCAGGGAGCAGAGCAGGCAGAAGGACCGAAGTACACTGCTGAGGGGAGCAGTGGGCAGCAGAAGAGGTCTGCGCACCATGTGGGACCTTCCTCTGGTGGCTGGGATAGAACCGGCACTGCAGAGGCTGTGGGCAGCTTCGCAACCAAGCGCTCAACCACTGTGCCACCGGGGAGGCCCTCTTTTTTTTTTAAATATAAAAATTCCAGCAAAAATGGATCAACTTAAAGACTACAGTAAGGAAACTACTACCAAAAAAACCAAAAAAACCAAAACCCGCTACATTTGCTTTTAGTCTAATTTCAAGTTCAAATATAGTTGGAAATCTTATAATTTATATGCATTCATTTATATAGAAGACACATAAACTATGTTTGCTTTCCTGGTAGAGTTTGTGTCTATTTTCCGAACTATGGAGTTTGACATTAAATAATTCAGGGCTAGAAAACACTCAGAATTGTAGTAGAGGATTTAAGGTGGTAATTTAACATTGAAAAGGTAACTTTAAAAAGGAAGAAAAGAACCCCTTGGAAACTAATACAGAACACATTGCTTCTGTAAGGAGTTTTCAGTGCTCTTTGAATGCCTCCATCCCTTGACGTCTTGTTATTACTCTGTCACCATTTGCCAAACTAGCTTCATGCCAATAATTTTTTATAGTCACATTCCAGATCTCTATCACAACAGAAGATCCTGTAAATCCTGCTTATTGTTCCATAATATGCTAGTGCATTGTGAAGAACATGGGCTGACTTGAGTCCCACTATTTTTGTTTAGGCCACTTAAAACTGTATCAAAGTGATTTAATCTCTTTGAGTTTCAGATCTCTCATCTAAAAACTGGGACTATAACACATATTTCATAGTATTTTAAGAGAACTACATTTTAGCACTTATGAAAGAAACAATGTCATGTCTTACACATAGAAAGTTTTTAATGAATGATTCAGTGGTGATGTTTTCATAGTGGCTATCTCTGCAAAAGCATTTCGACAAGAATTTATGAAGAAAGGATGGTGTTTGGCCATGAAATAATTAAGTATGAGATGTAAGTGTAAAATCTGGCATATATTATTTATAATTTCCTCAAAGTAAAGAGAAGGAAAGGAATTAGATAAATAGATAAGATTAGATGCATGATCAAAAATTTAGTGCAGAGCTCACCTGACCAATGTGGTCACTACTATTTACATGTGGCCACTAAGTATCTGAAATGTGGCTGTTCAAAAATGAAATATGCTCCATATAAAATATACACTGGATTTTGAAGACATTTAGCACAAAAAGGAAGAAAAATATTCCAATAATTATTTATATGATGATAAGTTACTAAAATGATAAAAACTAATATGGATATGATGGGTTAAATGAAACTTGTTATGAAAGTTAGTTTAACTTTTTAAATGTAGCTAGTAGAGAATTAAAAATTACATGTGTGATTCATATTTTATTTTTATTAAGCAAGAGCAAATTTAGAAAAAGAGATAGGCATGGGAATAGCTCTATCCAAATGACCTAAATGTTAGGGAAAATTGGTATGTTCATTCTTATTCTCATGTTGCACTTGGAGTTTTTCAATGAAAATGGTATTTGGATTGTACATAAGAAAATGCAAAATTTCTCTAGATAATGAAATCAGTAAGGATTTGCTCACCTGCCAATTACCAGACAAAGAAATTATAAGATCACTCCAGTTCAACCTGGAATTAAATTCAGGTTATATGTAAGAAAACGACCTTCTTAAATTCTTAGCCAGAGAAAAATTTCAACAGAAATGGGATAAAATGATAAACAACAGAATTTACATACAGGTTATCTGAATAAGTCTTAAATCACTAATCTTGAAAAAGAAAATTTTTTGAAGTTCCCTAATTTTAAACATAATGCAATTTTAAAAATTATGTAGCTGTTAAGAGTCTTGGCAAGATGATGGCAGAGTGAAGATGCTGGGCTTTTCTCCCCCACACATTCACCACCAAATTAAATCTAAACAAAGAAAACAAACTGGAAGGTAAACAGATGCTTAATTCACATATCAAGAATGATGGCATGGCAGAAAGAGACAGGAAAAAACATAATTATACTGTGTTTAGAGTGATACCTGGTTTGCCAACCCATGAAAGGGGAGGTAGCTGCTATACGGAGCCTCTCTGCTGTTGTTAACTCAAGGGCACAGAAACACATGCAAGACTAATAATCAGACACAACATGGGAGAAAGGGGTGCATAGAGTTAGTGTGCACAGCAGAGAGTACACCACTAGAAAACTATAGGAATAGAGTGCAAGTGTGACGCTTGGCTTGAAATGTGGCCTGAACAGACGGGGAAAGCAGGATCAAATCACCTGTCTCTTCATAGAAGAGGCTACTATTTGCAGCCTGTACATGTGATAAAAATTAAAACAAACACTTGACTTACCAACACCCAGAGTCAAAACTGAAACAATAACTGGGTACTCAGTAACTAGAGTGTTAAGACAACAGGAGCCAGTTCCCCAGGGAAAGTCTCCATAACAAAAATCAAAGAGAACAATTCTTAGCTGTCATCTATCTCCACTCTAGTCTTTACCAAGTCTACATGTATAGCTAAAACAAAGCTAGAGGTTGAGACTGGCTTGAGACTGTGAAATTTTGACTGTCAAGTAGGTCCAAGGGAGAGGATAAATGTGTATCTCCACTACACAACTCAATCATCTGAATCATTGTATGAATCTTGACCCTTTTTGTTGCACAAGGGAGGGACCCATTCTGTGTCTTATTACCCTGGTTCCTTCCTACCAATTACAACTTATTGGCACCAGTCCCCCAGTTATCTGAACAGGTGCAAAGGCATCCCTCTATGAAATAATATTATTACGCCTGAAGATCTTGGGTTGACAAAAAAAAAAAAAAAAAAAACAAACAAACCCTAGGATTATACCAGCTTTTTTGGTAAAAGGGAAAGCCAACGTACCAACATAAGAAATGGAAACTCCCTCTTAAAATTCACATAAATTAAAAATTAAGGAAAAGGAAAACATACCATAATGCTGAAGCAAATAAAACTGAGAGATGACTCAATCCAGCAGAAATATAGAATATTACAAGTGAAGAGTTTACAGTAGCAGTTACAACCATGCAAGCAGGGTGATCAAAAACAAGAATACAATAAGGGTCAAAATATATGTGATGGTTACAAATAAAACTAATGGACATAAAATACCATAAAAATTAAAAATTACTGTGGAGGGCATCAAGATTAGACAAACACAATTATGCAAAGAATCATTGCACTTGAATGCCTAGTGGCAGAGAAACACACAAATAGAACAATAAAGAAAAAATGAAAACAGTGTAATAGTTCTTTGGTATAGTCTAAAGAGAAAAAACATGCCAAACATGAGGGTCCCAGAGGAGAAGAAAAAGAGAAAGGCATAGAAAATTTATTTAAGAAATAAGGTCAGAGAATTGTTTCAATGTGGAAAATGAATCAAACATTCTGATCTAAGAGACCCCAAGATTTCCAAACAGAGACATCCCAAGATTTCCAAGCAGACATTCCAAGACACATTACAATAAAATTGTTGAAAGCCAATGGTAAAGATAGATTATTAAAAGCATCAAGAGAATGAATAGTGGGACTCCCCTAGTGGTGCAGGCGGTTGAGCGCAGCACTGTGAAGCTGTTCCTAGTCTCTGCAGAGCTGGTTCGATCCCGGCTGCCAGGAGGGTCCCACATGGCACAACAGACCTCTCCTGTCTCACCCACTGCTCCCCTCAGCAGTGTATTTCTTCAGTCTGCCTGTTCTGTTCCCCTTTCTGTCTCTGGTGAGTCCTCTCACCCTCCCACACATCTGGCCTAAATCTCAGTTCTTGTATAAATAAATAAGTAAATCTTTAAAAAAAAAGTTTATTAAAAAAAAAAAAGAGAGAGAATGAAGAGTAACCTTATAAGGGAACACCAAATGGATTCTGAACTTTTCAGTGGAAACCTTACAGGAAAGAAGGAATTGGCAGAGATATTTCTTCAAATATACATCTACCCCCTTTCTTTCTCCTTTGGGCCTCCCTTTATGCATATATTGCTATATTGATGTTCCCGTAGGTCTTTGTGGCTCTGTTCATTTCTTTTTCATACCTTTTTGTCTGTTCCTCAACATAGACGACTTTTATTGATCTATATTCAAATTCTCTGAGTCTTTCCTTTGATAGCTCATAATTACTATTGACTTTGGTGAATTTTTAATTACAATTATTTTACTTTTCATGTTATAAATTTCCTCTTTAGTTCTTTTTAATAAGTTCTCTATATTGGTATTTGCCTAATTTCTGGAATTCAAAAAAAAATTATTTTGACAATTTTTCATTGTTTTTATGAAGAAACAGATTTGAAGTTGTCATTTCTCTACTATTCTCCTGAGGGGAGGTTTTAATGGACTTTTTTCACATGTACGCTTCTCTGAAAAAGTTCTGTAGTAGAACACAGTTTGGCAGGTCCTCCAGGGAACATATTCTAGTAGGAGTACTTTATATATTCTTGTTCTTGGCATATATTCAGTCCAAACAGGTAATTTAAATGTGAAGCCTCAATTCATGTGAGGAATCTTATATTTAGAAATTCTTAGTCGATGCCTTTCCTACTTAGAGTCCAGGCTATGGCAGATGGGAGTCTTTGTTGAGTCACATACTAACTTTTAATAAACAACTCTTTCAGGGAATATGACTAAATAGTCAAATGATCTCTATTAAAAAATCTGGTTTACATAATGCCCAAATATCTTTCCCAAATATCTTCTCTAAATATCACCTGATTATACTCCACAAGACAAATCTGTTCTTTCAAGGATTTATTCTTGTTAAAAATAGCAACTATCTGCTACATCTTATATAATTGGAAATATTTGAAGAAATAGCTCTGCCATTTCCTTCTTTCCTGTAATGTTTCCATTGAAAAGTTCATAGACGGCTCATTTGGCCTTCCTTTTTAGTTTACTCTTCATTCTCTTGATGCTTTTAATAATCTGTCTTTGGCTCCTCATTTCATTCATATGCAAATACTCAATAAATATCCTGATTTTATCCTACTGCTTCTTCTGGAGTGTTTCCTTCCAATTCTTACTATACAATATAATACTTATTGCACATACATACATCATTTAAGATATCAGGTTTTGAGGGGGTGTGTGCATATGTACTTAGTGCTGCTTTTACTTGATTGCTAGTGTTTTTATTTTATTTTATGCCCTTTCTTGGAACTCTGAGAACTCTGAATTCTATACAAATTGGAATAACTTGTGAGCATTATGCAGCAGATATGCTCATTTATGATATAACACAATAAACCTGATAACATTATTCATTTTGGGCTAACCAGGCAAGTATGAGGAAAGTAAGGGTAATAAATACAAGGATTTATTTATAAATCCTTTATAGGATAGGAATATCCTAATCTATGTCCCTCTGGCCATTGTACGTTTTAGGTTTTGCATTCTTTTTATATAAACATTGAACTAATGTTTGGTTCTCAATTGCATCCATTTAATTACATATCTTTATTCATATCCAATTTTGGACTGCTGCCTAATTCTTGAGCACACTTGCTGAAGACAATACTAACTTTGGCATGCCACTTAAAATTTCATTTGGTTGTTTCAACAGCTTTTTGAGATAGAAACTACTATGAAGTCCAATCATAAATAATGAAACAGATGTTTAGTAGATTTAAATTTTCTAGGTACACCAACAGCAAATCATTGACTCAGCATTCAGAATCATGTCTTTTACTTTAAAAACACCATATGTGACTCCATGTTTTTTTCTGTCAGAATACAAAAATAATGGAAAATAAATTACAATTAAAGTGAGAGAGACAATATGTCCATCTAGATTAAAGAGAAAGTAGCAACACAGACTATTCACTGATGATATGATTGTGTAGAAAATATACCAAAAAAAAAAATCTACCAGTGGCATCAAAATGATTTTATTAAGAAGGCAGGATATGCTCTCAGCAGATAGAAAACAACTGTATTTCTGTATGACAAAAAGTCATATATCAAAAAAATTTAAAGTACTGCTTATGATATTATCACAGATATGAAATATGTATGGTTAAAGCTGACAAAAGACGCTAAAGACACATAAGCTTAAAAATATAAAGTACTGGGCCTCCCCAGTGGCGCAGCGGTTGAGCGCTGCATTGCGAAGCTGCCTGCAGCCTTTGCAGGGCCGATTCGATTCCCGGCTCGTTCCCCGGCCACCGGAAGCGGGTCCCACATGGCGTGCAGACCTCTCCTGCCGCCAGTTGCTCCCCTTAGCAGTGTACTTAGTTAGTCTGCCTGTTCTGCTCTCTGTTCTGGCTCTGGTGAATTCTCTCACCCTCCTGCGCTTCTGACTGTACCCAGTGCTTGTATAAATAAATAAAATAAATCTTAAAAAAAATAAAAATATAAAGTACTAATGAGAGAAAGTAAAGATCTAAATACATGAGAGATGCACTATATATATGTTGAAAGACTCAATATTGCTGAGGTGTAAAATCCCCAAATGATGTAAAGATTTAACACAATCCCAATTAAATCCCAGCAGGCATTTTCATGAAACTTGACAATTAAACTTGTCAATATTACAATACTTAGGATCTAATTTAGCCAAGATATATTTTTGAAATTTGTAAAAGCAAAGAGCAAAGTTAGAGAACTAATACTACCTGATGCCAAGAGTTATTATAAAGTTATAATAGTCAAGACTCTGTGGTTTGGCAAAAAAATAACTAAATAGATTAAAGGAACAGAATAGAAATTCTGGAAATAGACACCTACAAAAGTGAACAACTGATTTTTGAAAAGGTGCACCTTTTGAAAAGGTGCAAAGTCAATTTCAAACAAAATAAACAATCCATAACCTACACAAATATCTAATAATTAGCTCAAAAGATTCATTGATAACATTATCCATTTTGGGCTAGCTCAGGCAATATGAAACTAAAGTTATATAAATTCTAAAAAATAGGAAAATTTTGTACTTATGGGTTAACAATTCTCAGATATGACAAGAGAAACACATCTGTAAAAAGTTGATAAATTAGATCTAATACAAATGAAAGTTTCTGCTTTTCGAAAGTTTCTATTAAGAGAATGATAATATAAGCCAGAGACTTGTAGAAAGTATTTGTAGTACATATGTATAGTGAGTGGACGATTATATTCAGAATCTATAAAGAACTTTCAGTTTAATAATTAGAAGTACAATCTAATTAAAAAATAGGCAAATAATTGAATGGATACATTAGTAAAGGCTATCAGTGGTTGCTTGGACATGGAGTGGAAATTATACAGAGACCAAAAGAAACTTTGGGAAGTGATGGCTATGTTTATAAACAATCATGCTAAAGATTTCAAAGGAGTATACATATATCAGGCATATCAAGTTGTACTATTTAAATCTAAATTACCTCTCAAAAATGCTGTTCAGAAAAGAAAATATTCAAATTTCACAATTTGTTTTGATTACTCAAATGAAAGAACAAAATTTAAATGATTCTAGATTGTATGTTTTGTTCTAAGCAAATACTTATTTTAATCACATAACATTACTTCTCTTTGTCTTGTGATAAGCAAAATTCAGTTTCTGACTTGAAAAATCTATAGACTGACTAGCTCTTTCAGGGAAAGGTTACTATATTTATTGTTCAAAATTTCCTTCAGGAAACCAGAAACCAACTTATTACAATGATATCTTACAAACTGATGGTGAAGCTGATCTGACAGATGTCAGCAGCAGGAGGTAACTTGTTGGATGAAGATAATACTAACATGATTTACTTAAGAAAAAAAAAAACCTGTTATTTTGTTAGTTGCTCATGTAGTTGCGCTTGCCTGCAGGAAGACTATAAGTAGTTAGTTAGGATAGTTAACATTGATTTATAGATCTCATTGTGAGGAAGACAGGCTTCTCTCCAGAACAACAAGAAAAAATACAGTAAAATTAGAAGCTATTTCAAGAGATGAAGAGAATCATATAGAACCAAAAATTTCCATTGCTTCTTTCTATAAAGGAGAAATATTTGCAACATCTAATAGACAGAATGTTTAAAATATTAACACTACACAATGAACAAATAAAATTCAATGCTATAAATGAAAGCAACCATACAAGAAAAAAGTAATATTGAGATACAATATGCAATATAGATCTAGGGAGAAACACAAGGAGTCAATAAATATGTAAGTAAGGTGGGATAGTCCAGTAAAACAACAATTATAAATTCTTATTTTTCTATCATTTCGATGAAATTTGAATACACATACCCCTCCCAAGATGTTGCACAGGCAGTAGGTACAATTATCCTTTGTTGGCTGCACCCCCCTCATGTGCTGGTCAGTTCTGCCGTGCAGCGGTTTTCCTTGAACTTCATTGTCACTATCAAGGGTTGCGGTCACTATGTTGTGAATCATTTTTTTTTAAGATTTATTTATTTATTAATGCAAGCACTGGGTACAGTCAGAAGCGCGGGAGGGTGAGAGAATTCATCAAAGCCAGAGCAGGGAACAGAACAGGCAGAGTGACGAAATACACTGCTGAGGGGAGCAGTGGGCATGGCAGGAGAGTTCTGAGTGTCATGTGGAACCCTCCCTGGCGGCTGGGATAGAACCGGTGCTGCATAGGATGCGGGCAGCTTCGCAGCCCAGCACTCAACCACTGCACCACCAGGGGAGGCCCCTGTTGTGAATCATTTTTTTTTTTAATTTTAATTTTATTTTTATATTCCCCATACAATTACAACCCTTGTATTTTTACCCCATCCCTCCTTTCCCTGCCCCCCACCCCCCATAGAGTGTCTCTGGTTCATAGTTGTTTGTTGATTTTGATTTTCACTTTCTTATAGTTATTCTTTTTCCTGGTCTTTTATTTAAGTTTTCTAGATTCCTGCTATGAGTGAGACCATCCAGTATTTTTCTTTTTCTTTCTGGCTTATTTTGCTGAGCATGATCCCTTCCAGTGCCATCCATGTTGCTGCAAATTGCATGTGTTTATCTTTTTTGAGTAAATGTCAGGGAGTGTTCAATCTTCAGGAAACTACATACCAAGGCAGAAATCGAGAATAAAACTCTTCATTCATGAAAAATATCTTTGATTCCTAATTTGAGCATCTTGATTGTCAAATGTTCTCTATTTTTTAACAAAGGAGAACAGTGAGAAAATAAATGCCATCTAAATACAAGTGCAGTCCTAGTCTTTATTGCAATCATTACCAAATCTTGCGGAAAAGATATGTGTGCTTATTGTTCTCTATGAATAAGATAAAAGCCAGAATGGGATTTTGGTATGAGGCAAAAATAACATTAAACATTTTGATTTTGCACTATCTTACATCTTATCACTTACGTGATAAATTCTAAACATTAATTTTGGGTCATGTGGTAATACAAATATATATTTTTTTAATTTTCTAAGAAGTAGGGGCCTCCCTGATGGCGCAAAGGGTTAAGCACTGCACTGCGAAGGAATCCGCAGCCTCTCCAGCATGAGTTCGATCCCCAGCCTTCCAGGGAGCAACCTACATGACGCAGCAGACCTCTCCTGACTCGCCCACTGCAACCCTCAGCAGTGTATTTCAGTCAGTCTGCCTGTTCTGTTCCCCACTCTGTCTCTGATGAATCCTCTCACCCCTCGCATCTCTGGCCTGTACCCCAGCTCTTGTATGCATAAATAAATCTTTAAGGGCCTCCCCGGTGACGCAGCGGTTGAGCACTGGGTTGCGAAGCTGCCCGCAGCCTCTGCGGCGCCGGTTCGATCCCCGGCTGCTCCCTGGCCACCGGAGGAGGGTCCCACATGGCGCCCAGACCTCTCCTGCCGCCGCCCGCTGCACCCCTCAGCAGTGTACTTTGGTCCTTCTGCCTGCTCTGCTCCCCGCTCTGGCTCTGGTAAATTCTCTCACCCTCCCGTGCTCCTGACTGTACCCAGTGCTTGTATAAATAAATCTTTAAAAAAATAAAATAAAATAAAATAAAATCTAATATAACTACAGTAAAAGCATGATAGAATTTCAAATTAAGAGCTTCTAGAACCCAGATGAAAGAATAGCCAAATATAATGAGGACTATAAAAAAAAAATAAAGAGGAAAGAGTATTTTCCAGAGAAAATATTTAAAAAAAAAATAAATCTTTAAAAAAAATTCTAAGAAGTAAAAACAATATAGGATGATTTTAATTATTCTATACATCTTCTTTTTGCTCATATTTGTCAGGTTGAGAAGAGTTTGACTTTACAAGTAAATGTAATGTGTTTTTAGTTAAAAAGATGAAAGTTGAGATGTCAGAAAGCATAAGATTATCAAATGCTGTTTCTAATTACTTGAGGGTAAATTTATAAAGGAGGAAGGAAATAACTTAAAATAGCTCAAAAAATCTTTTCTTGTGCTTTGTATTCTTGATCATTTCTAAGAAATTGTACACTTGTGATTCAATGCAAATGTTATTTTCATTTAACAATAAATCTCTACTACATATTAGTTCTTTCTCATTAACTTGTTATCCTGTAGCCAACCAGTCCCCAAATAGATTTTTGACTTTTGATTCTACATTAGACCACTATTTATAACTTACATTTTGATTTCTTGTAATACATTTTAGACTCACTTTGAGCTTCAAAATAATCTTCTATAGATTAAAACTCCAAATAATTCTAAAATAATTCAAATTGGAAAAAGAATAACTATAATAAAGAAAAAATAAAAATCAACAAGCAACTATAAACCAGAGACACACTATGGGGGGGGGGCAGGGAGAGTAGGGATTGGGGTCAAAACAAGGGGGGTGCAATTGTATGGAGAATATAACCAAGATGAAAATGCATACATTGTGCAAAAATGAAAACTGATGTAAGAAATACATAAAAAATAAAAAAAAAATTTAAATTTAAAAAAAGAGTACAGTATACATGTATTTACCAAAAATACATTGTAAAAATAGGGGTTGTATTCATTTGTATTTTATTGCCAGTATAGTACATGATATATACTATGTACTAAAAAATTGTAACTGACCTGAAGTTAGATCAAGAAGTAAAAGAAATAAAAGAAAATTTGATAAAGACAGTCATTCAGATCTTTAGACCAGTAATATTTGCCCACAGTCAATTATTAATCACATAGCATATTTCTGATAATTGTTTAATAATAATTATACCCGGCTCTCAATAAAGTATCAGGTCACAAAATAGAGGGGTAAGCCTCCAAGTGTGATAGAGACCCTGAAAAGTCAACCTAATTCAGCTGGAAAGTAAATGCCATAAGATAAGTCTGGTTCAAAAGTCAGATGCAATAAAAGGTTTTACATCTATATGTCTCTCTGTCTAGCTAGCTAGCTATGTATCAATCAATCAATCATCTATCTACCTACCTACCATCTATGCATTTATCAATGTAGCTATCATGTTTAAAAGCAGGTAGCATTCTACTGAGCATTATTTGAATCTCTCCTAAGTTTATCTGTTTCTATATTAGGACTTCAACACCGAAACAAGATGTGACTTAACCAACAACCAGAGGAATTCAACTGAGTCAACTTAATGCAATATATAGTTATCAATTATTTATTATATGTAAGAAATATAGGTAAATGATTGAAAGACCGAGAATAAGGAAAAATACTAAAGAACCTGGTTTAGGATAAATGGAAGTTATCAAATTTTTTCCACCCTCCAACCACTAGCATCAATGACCAACACCTGTGGTCTTTCATGCTTGTCTGATGGCGACACCTGGAGTATGGTGTGGGTGTGCATGAGTGGGCACAGCTGGGCTGAGAGACTGGGCATATGAGGGTGGCAGCAGAGGACAGGAGAAGACAAGACAGTGCAGTAGAGACCAAAGATGAGACCACTAGAGAACACCTGAGAGCCCCAAAAGAGTGAAGAATCGCTGGGGACTAGGAGGCCTTTCAGCCTCCTGGCTCCCCAGCCCCTCTATCTTATCTGCACCTTCTTGCCTCATTACAAATGGTGTAGAGGGATCATGAAAAGCCTGAAAATAAACACTGAGGACTCCAGTACTCTCCTTTAGTAGTCTGCCTGGGTCCATAGAGAACCTGCCCTGTGCCTTCCTGGCACTACATCTGGGTTCCTTTACAAGAAGTCTAAGTTGACCTCAGGGTTGGGAAACTAAAGCACCATATTCAAAGTCTCTGAAGAAATGTCATTTGTAAGCAGGACATGCCCATTTCTGCATAAGACAAATAAAAAGGAGATAAATGCAAACAGGAAGTTTTTAGCTTAGAATAACATTTCAGGAGTCCTTTACCAAATGGGACTAGGATGGCTATTTCTTGGGTGATTTTTCAAAGTGAAGGTAATTCCTTATTTGCAGTTCTTTCAGTAAGTAAAAGGCCATATCCCTGGAACTTCCTCCTGGCTATATAATTCTGGGTTATTTTTGTTCCTTTTTATGTCTCTCCTCTAGTGATTTTAATTCTTTTTATCAATTTAAAGTTTAGAGCCTTTACAAAGAACATGCATCTATTTATGAAGATGAGAAATACAAGACTTTTCCACTTCTACTTTAGTGAAAATCCCCTATTTTAAGTGACCTCGTGAGTTTCTTTAGGGTACAAACTGAAGCCATTAAAAGATGCAGTTAGACAGGGTTTAACTTTGAAGGAGAGATGATATGAATTATAAAAACAGACTTCCCTTTTATAGTGTGTACAAGCATTGTCTTTCTGTGAAAAAGAAAAAAAATGGTGATGACACATAGACGTCAGAAATAAAAATAGTTCATATAACCTCAAGTGTTATCACTGAATGCTAATTAAAGGCGTTCATAAACTTTATACTTAACTCTTTACATGTAGACAATTTTAAAGAACCAACAATGAAAATGGCTAAAATGCTGTTACCTTGATCCTTCCCTGATGAGCTTTTCTATAGCATTAGATGCCCTCAGATACAACCCATGTCTAGTTGATTCTGGGCAATTTGCACACTCTGCCTGCTAGACTTACTTCTCTATGCTGGTTTCCTTTCTGCCGCACATGCTCCTAGCATGCCTAAACCACACTAGGCAGTAAGTACATTGCACATACACTGTGCCTGATAACAATAGATGACTTGCCCATAATAGATGACTAATGGTTCTACCCAGAATGTGGCGTAGATGCTAGTTCCCAGAGTGGGAGAAAAAGGAAAATTGAAGGAACCAATGCCTCTTTCCAATCGGCAAGTACAATAAACACAAAACAATGTCATTCCCATGAAATTGCCCTTTCCATTTCTTATTAGGTCCAAATTGTTACTGTAGTATTTTTATAATTTATGTAGGTTTTGCATATACATAACCCAGTAATTCTCAAAACAACCTTTATCGACAAGGGAAATATCATTACTGCATTAAAACCTCCTGATCTTTTTTACTTTGGGGTAGATTTTATTTTATTTATTTATTTTTATATATTTTTTACATCATCGTTAATTTTTAAACAACGTTTGCTCCCCCCCCCCAGGTGTAGTCCCCATAGATTTTCCTCCACCAATTTACCCGTGCACCATCACCTCAGTCCCCTGTGCTCCTCCCTCTCACCCTCTGATCCCTCTCCCTCCTCCTCCCCTGCAGCATGTCTCTGATTTATAATTGTCTGTTTTTGTTTTACTGTGGTTTGTACTGTTATTGTACTTTTCCCCTGATGTCTTATTTGGTTCCCCTATATTCCTCCTATAAGTGAAACCTTACAATATTTTTCATTTTTCTTCTGACTTATTTCACTGAGCATAATTCCTTCTAGCTCCATCCATGTTGCTGCAAGTGGCATGAGTTTATCTGTTTTGATTGCTGAACAATATTCCATTGTGTATATACACCACATCTTCTTGATCCAGTCATCTATTTTTGGGCATTTGGCTTGTTTCCAGGTTTTACCTATTATAAATAGTGCTGCAATAAACATAGGGGTGTTTTTTTGAATCAGTGTTTTGTGTCCTTTGGGTAGAAACCTAGGAGTAGAATTGCTGGGTCATATGGTAGCTCCATTTTTAGTAAACTCAGGAAACTCCAGACAGCTTTCCATAGTGGCTAGACCAGTTTGCACTCCCACCAGCAATGTAGAAGAGTTCCTTTTCACCACATCCTCACCAACATTTGTTGTTGCTAGTTTTTTTGATATGTGCCATTCTTACTGGTGTAAGGTGGTATCTCATTGTGGTTTTGATTTGCATTTCCCTAATTATAAGGGATGTTGAACATTTTTTTCACATGCCTATTGGCCATTTGCATTTCCTCTTTGGAAAAATGTCTTTTAAGTTCTTCTGCCCATTTCTTGATTGGATTGTTAACTTTGCTTTTGTTGAGTGCTGTGAGCTCTTTGTATATCTTTGTGAACAGATACTTATCAGTTGTATGGAGAGCAGAGATTTTTTTTTCCCCATCAGTGACCTGTCTCTCTGTTTTGGTTAATGTCTCTTTTGCTGTACAGAAGCTTTTCAGTTTGATGTAATCCCAGGTGTTTATCTTTTCCTTGACTTTCTTAGCTTTGGGTGATGAGTCTTTAAAGATGTTACTGAGATGTATGTCTTGTATTTTACCTATATTTTCCTCTATATATTTTATGAAAACATCCTCATCTTACTTCCTGTACCAAGGTTCTGTGGACTCTGAGTTTTGTTTATGCCTTTCTTCTTGGATAATTCATTCAGTTGGCTTGCAACTGACTCTTATATGAATACACACTCCTGTGTGCACGTGCACACATGCATATACGCACAAGTTCTGCCTGTCTTTAAAAATTATGATGTAATATGTTTGGGATGGACATAACTCAAGTTATTCTAACATCCCGCTAACTCCCTGTTCCCTGTTAGTGCTTCTGAATTTTAATTGCACATTAGAATCACCTCTGGAACTTGAAAAGTATGAGCATGTTCTAACCCCTAGGGAAAAAAGCAAGTAAATCAGGGTCAATTAAGTGTAATCAGAGCAGGAGTGTGTGTATTTTTTTTAGTGTTCCCCATGATTCTAGGGGTCAAGCAAAGTTAAGGATTGCTGACCTAGAGGAATACTACTCAGACTTGAATGAACAAGAAACACCTGGGAATCTTGATAAAATAAGATTTTGATTTCATAGGTCTGTGTTAGGGCAAGAGATCTGCATTTCTACATTTCTAAACAATTTCCTAATGATGCTGGTGAACCACACTTTGAAGTAGTTTTCACATTAAAAAAAATGGTCTTCTGTCTCAGTTTTTCACAAAGAATAATTGCAGTCTTCAAAATGGAGAATGGCATTTACATATAAAGCTTAGACTCTACAATTTGTCTCCTGCATTGAGCCACAGGGAGACTATTATTCTTCCTGACTGTCACACTTTAAGATATGCAAATCCTTCCCTGTTCCACAAGCTTCTCCTGTGCCCTACTGGTGAGTTGCTAATTATCTTCACAGCTCTCTTTAGGTAACATATCTCCTGATATTCCTTCCAGTGACAACTCAAGAGTTAACTGCACTAATCTTAGGATCCCTTGGTTTATAACTGCTTGAATGCAACTTCAAAACAGGGATGTTTTGAATGACCCTTGTATTCTTCCCATCTTTTATATTGCCTGGTAGATACTAATTGTTAAAAAATATGTGTTAAATGAATGAATACAATTCTTATCAGATGTAGCCAATTTTCTCTCTCCCCAACAAATCTCAATGTTCATTGAAAGCAAGACCCATAGGGCCTTCCCGGTGGTGCAGTGGTTGAGCGCTGGGCTGCGAAGCTACCTGCAGCCTCCGCAGCACCAGTTTGATCCCTGGCTGCTGGCTGCTGGGTGAGGGTCCCACATGGTGCGCAGATGCCCCCTACTGCGCCTGCTGCTCCCCTCAGCAGTGTACCTTGTCAGTCTGCCTGTTCTGCTGGCTCTGGTGAATTCTCTCACCCTCTCATGCTTCTGACTGTACCCGGTGCTTGTATAAATAAAATACATCTTTAAAAAGAAAGTAAGACCTATATACATCTTTAAAATACATCTTTAAAAAGAAAGTAAGACCTATATCGTTTTATATTTATAATCCCAGTGCCTGGTGCATATAGGCAATTAATGCATATATGGTATATATGATGTAAGAGTTAATGCCTTAGTACATAACAGAGAATATCATCATGCTACCGAATCATACAATGACTAATTATAAAGATAAATCAATATATATTTGTGTAATATATACATGTACATGCATACACCTATCAGAATCTTATCACTATCATGAAAGATTTTTAATTAAGAGGAAATTATAAAATTTTGTGATTAAAATGATTACTATCCCTTTTTCTCCTTGAATTGATGTATGTAGATCATCTCCTTCTTTGTGTATGCTAGATATATGTATGAAGTGTTTCCATGATTATATCTCATATAGGGACCATGACAATGCTGTGGAGTAAACATGGAATTATTCATTTTGCTTCTTTTCCAAGCCTTCTGTGTAATTGTTTGCACAGAATGTTCCAATACCATTGGCAGTGCCAATCAAATGTCAACACAAGAAGTAGAGGAATAAAAGAATCTCTGAAAAAGATCTATTGACAGTTTGTGCAGATTATTATGCATTTCTGACTTGAGCATCATAGACATTTCCACTTTTCAAAAATTTTTTGAATTACAGAATTTGTTTTGGATAGTTTTCTGATACATCTAACAGTAGACTATTAGCCGCTTCAATTCTTAATCCATTTGCAGAAGATTTTATTAGAAGAAAGATTCAGTGATAAACTTATTCAGGAGAATCTGGTTGGGCATGGTAGTCGAGAATATTGGCAATGGAGTAAAAATGTGTGTTTGAACCTGAGTTGCTTACTTGATCACTGCTTCTTTCCTCATCTGCAAAATGGAAATAAAAATAGTATACATTTCATGGCATTATGAAGTTTAGAATTAATTAAAGCTTAAGGTATATACAAAAAGTTGATTCCTTCCAATGACTGCAAATAGGTTGAGACAGAAAGTTCTTTAGTTTTTAAAATTTCTACATGAGGAGAAGGGAAGTGCAATTATTTCAAATATGTATTTATTTTGTTATTTGGTTGATGTTTACTAGCTTAATTCTCTTTTAAAAATATTAAAGATGAAAGTGCACATTAATATTAACTGTTATTGTTTTGTTGTATTACTGTTTTGTCTCTAAGAATTTCAAGGTTTACATGGTGAATTTTTTATCAATAGCAAAATAGAATAATGAATGTAATTAGCTCATTTTTTATCAAGCAATGAATTAACAGGCACTTTAATGTTTATCATATCTTCTGATTTCTTTAAGAAAAGTAAATTCAATAAAACCAATCCTTTTTCTAATACCCAGAGAGGCATTCCTTCATGGTGGAATGAGGAAGTGGGCAGATCATGAACATTGCCAACAAGCTGACCTGGATATGAATTTCATTCAGTCTAATGGTTCTTAAGAATCCAGAGATTATTATTTATCATATTTTAAAAATTTCTATGTATGATAAAAACAATTGCTCTCTGTAGAAAATTAGGCAAAAGAGACAAGTCAAGAGTGAGATATGAAAGGAGAGAGCAGAAGTTAGAGAGAATTCAGGGTATTTGATGGTATGACCCTGTGGAACTTATTTCAGCATAGCATTTTTATTTAAGTGTTATATTGGACTGATTAAGACAATCTTGGAAATCATTACCTTATTCCTGAGAAGGACAATTATGAATAAATTTCACTTGTCAGTCTACATTATACTCCAAGGTTTTTAAAAACTTACAATGCTTTTTACTGAGACTATAATCTAGAAATCAAATTGTCTGAGTGTCTGATTCTTAAATAATTCAGTGAGAATGTGTAAGAAATTATAAACCCTCTTTATAGTTTTACTTGGTGTATGTTTATTAATTTGTCTATTGCATATATAAGATATAAAGTCAATTCTCAAATTTAAAAAAATTAGATTTTAATGGCTTATTTGTGTCTAAAATATTTGCTTATCCCTAATTTTGGTCTATAGTATCAATATGGGTTCCAATAAAATATTAATCAAAATTTGGATAAAACTGAAAAATCCACAGTTGACCATGATAAAGCTCTAGATTTCCAAGGTCAATAAGAACTGAAATTTTCCATTTGAAGTTGTGTCTGTCCTTTATTTTTTAAAAGTTAATACAAACTTGCTAAAACTTAATTAGGATTAATTCAAAGCTGCATTTATTTATAATTTTTATTCCTGTGTTCCTCAATATATGGTCTATTTTATACTTCCATTAAAATTATTTAAGAATTTTTTTTATAAAAATTCATATTCCTGGGCTGCACTCAAAACTTACTGAATCGAATGTCTGGAGGGGATCCAAGGAATCCACATTTAAAAGAATTCATCCAATGTAATTCTTAAATGTATTAAAATTTTATTTGATTTGAATGCCACTCGCACAAATCAATGGAATAGCCAACAGCCATTAAATGAGATTTTTTTTAGGAAAAAGTAAATATAAAAAGGTGCAAGAAAAAGTCAGTTTTAATTGTTAGTGTATAATAGAAGCTCAAATACTGTTTTTTTCCTTTATTTGTGAAAAAAAAAAACCCTTTTACACTGTATAAACAACTGATTTGATAAGAATTGCAATGACTTCCTAATTCACAATAAAGTGATGAATACAGAAAAGAGAATGTTTAAAGAGGACAAAATGGGTGATATATGTGTTTCTATAGGAGAAAACAAAGCTGTTACTAAAGTTGATATGAAAGATAGTATAAACAAATCAAAGCTATACTTCCATTTCCTATTGCAAGTTTATTTCCTTGTCCATTAAAAAAAATTCTTACATCAGTGTTAGTTCCTGTTAATGTATTCCCTTGTGCTTTTATATTGATCATTAAAAAATTATGTTAAAATAAAACAAACATCTAAAATCATACAAAACCTAATTTTTTTTCAATTAATTACATATAAAACTATAGAATATTCAACGTTTGAATTAAAATGCCCTCTGTCATTTGAGAAATAGTTTTAACCTAATCTCCTTTTGGGGAAGAGTTACTTCTACCTCGGTATTGCTTTGCATTTAATGAAGAAGTTTGTTGACAGTCTCCAAATATTTTCTCCCCCAAAAGGCAAAAAAAAAAAAAAAAAAGTTTTCAGTTCTTGATACATGAGTGGTAAAATATTTGATAAAAAGATAATGTGAGATGATAAATAATTCATGTAGTCTATTGGTAATTGGAGATGTGAGATGGCTACCACATAAATGAAATGTATATCTTTGCTATCATTTTCCCAATGTAATATATTTTGTAGACACTAATGATACAGAAACAGTAAAGTTTAATGATGTTTTGAAAGCTGATTACACCTAAAAGATGCTTCAGGTCATACAAATAGTCCAGAAGTGATCACACAGCAAGCTATTTGTTGAAATAAACATTACAGGACAGCCTAAGGTCAATTTAATTAAATATATATGGAAATATTTTTGTAGTTGCATGTACCTAGCTATTGCTCAGTAATTAAAATTTGTTTACTACTCAGATAATCAGTACTAGATATATAGTAAATATTGAGTGTGTCACCAATTAATGAACTAGTTCTCAAAGTTAATTAACCTTTGATTCAGTCAAGGGCATACCAGAAAGTTCCCACTTTTTTGGGGGATGGTGTTGCAATATATCTCAGCAACTCTGTTAGGACTTAAGCTCTTGTCTGGCTCTGATTAGGTGCTTAGATAAGGTATAATATCTTTTATATCAGACAGAAGTTCCTTAGAGTAAATTTAGATAAAATGGATTAATTAAAGAAAGTACACTTGAGGGTCTCCCCTGGTGGTGTAGCGGTTGAGCGCTGGGCTGCGAAGCTGCCCGCAGCCTCTGCTGCATCGGTTCGATCCCCAACCACTGGCGAGGGTCCCACATGGCACAGCAGACCTCTCCTGCCGCCCGCTGCTCCCCTCAGCAGTGTATTTCGTCAGTCTGCCTGTTCTGTTCCCCGCTATGGCTCTGGTGAATTCTCTCACCCTCCCGTGCTTCTGACTGTTCCCAGTGCTTGTTTAAATAAATAAATAAATCTTTTTTTTTTTAAAGTACACTTGAAAAAAATGTCATTTTTCCCTTTAACACCTATTTCTATTTTAAAGCAAGTTTACACAGTATTTAACACTTTAGAAGTGTTTTTGTTGCCATTCAAAGTTCCAATATTGTTTCATGGAAAAGTAATTAAATTGGGTAGAGCTGGTTTTAGAAAAGGAGAGTTCATTCCTAGAATATTTTTGTTTATCTGGTCTATAGTAAGACAAAATCTTGTGAAATGATGATTGTTAGATCTGAGTATAGCAGAAAATATCAGTTGAAATCAGTAAATGATGCTACTTCACTGAACTGTCTGGGCAGGAAGCTTATAATACTCAGGGTATTCTCATCCAGCTGTAATAATTGTGACAATCTGAATAGGTGGAATCTCAAAAGCCATTCACCAGAAAGGAGATTTTATGTATTCCTGGCAACCAGATGCCACCAGTTTTTCTTTCTGAGGAGTCTGTTTACTTATTTCACATGAAAAGGTGATAGTTGTTCTAGGGCATGTTTATTGGGTATTTCAACTCCCAGTTAAATAAAAGAATCCTCCCTAACAGCTAATTAACACAAAATCAATATTCTTTCATGATTTAAGAGAACTAGTCAATGGAACTTTTTTTCTCATATTTCATTTTTTCCCAAATTTTTTCAAGCAAAGATTCTTTAATAATCCATTTTATCTATGTTTCCTCTAATCTAAGAGATAGCACACTGTATCTAAGCCCCTGATCAGAAGAGCCTAAGTCCTAACAGAATTGAGAGGAAAAGCAGCATCATCCCCCAAATCAGTGGGAACTTGCTGGTATGCCCTTGACTAACTCAAAGGTCAATTAACTTTGAGAACCAGTTTACTGATTATTTGAGAAATAAACAGATTTAAATCATGACTACGGTTGTTTAATGCTGTTGGTGAATAGGCAGAGACAAAGGGAGAAATACAAAATTTATCTTACTTGCTTCTCCCTGAAGTCAACTTAAAAGCAGGCCAGGGTAGAGATGGGAGGGGATCCTTCAGTCCACAGCAGCCCCATTCCTAGAGTCCCTAAACCTTGGATGGAGTTCTTTTCAGAAGTACAGAAATCCAATTAAATTACAGTATTGATAACATGATTATTGGAAATGTCCCCAGGATGGAGCTTGAGCAAAGGAGGCCCCTAGTGTCCTCTCAGAGGAAGTCTATATATAGAGTCACCCCAAAATTTGTACAGCAACTTTATCCTCACCTCACCCACAAAATTCTATGCAGAATCACTTTCTATTTATTTGTTCATTTATTTCTTATTCGAAGAATTATTAATTTATTTTCTTACATCTTTGTTAACTCTTGGGTAGTATTTGATTTCTCTCCTCAGGGTAGCCCCTTGTTTCTCCCACCACCATAGCACCCGTGATCCATCACCACTGTCCCTGTGCTCTTCCTTCCCTATACAGGACCACTTTTAAGATCTAACTAAACTTATAAGTCAGGGATTCTAGAACCTCAGTCCTTTAGCACTCCCTCTTTATATAGGAGCTTCTCAATACTTTTGGATGTCATTGCTCAAATGCCCTAGCAAGAAACCAAAATAGTTTTAGGAATATGACAGCTTTGATCAGTCTTTTTTTTAAAAAAAGATTTATTTATTTATGCATACAAGAACCGGGGTACAGGCCAGAGGTGTGGGGGTGAGAGGACTCACCAGAGAGAGTGGGGAACAGAACAGGCAAATTGACCAAAATACACTGCTGAGGGGAGCAGCGGGTGAGTCAGGAGAGATCTGCTGTGCCATGTGGGTTGCTCCCTGGCGGGCCAGGAATTGAACTCATGCTGCAGTGGCTGCGGACATTTTCATAGGTTGCATCTCAACCCTTTGATCTGTGTTAAGGCACACTGTACAGTGAAATGGGCAGTCTAGCCAGACCACCATGGGAGTCACCAAACACATTGTCCATGTGTTTTGTGCTAAGCCTGAAGAAAGCTAACATCTCTCTACTCAGTGTCCATCTATGAAATTTATTTCTTGTTAAGATATGATCTGTTATCACACAGATCCACATGTCATATAAAATCATAGAAGATAATAAAAATTACAGAAAATTATAAAAACAGTAAATTAGATGAAGGAGTCTGGGTTGGTTTCCTAGCATCATTTTTCTCACTACCTATGCATATTCAAATATGCCCAAAGAGGACATAGAGTTTAATTATCTGCAACAAATTTATATTTACATGTTAGTCACTTTAAAATCAAAAGCTATATGAATGAGAATGATAGTCTTGCCATGTTTAGTTTAAGAAAAGAGGTTAAGAAGATTGTGAGCCAACCAGATTTCCATTTGTTTCTTGATTTTTGTTATTCATTGGGAAACCACTTAACTTCTCTAAGTGTTGGCTTTCATGTTTGAAGTGCAGAATGCAAAGAGTGCGTCCACTGAGACTGCTATGAGGATGGCATGAGATCCTGTGTGAAGTCCTTATCATAATATCTACACATAATAGCGATCATATATTCAGGACTTTTTGTTTGATATCTCAGTTATTACTAAAATTATTATTATGGATAATGCAATCTTTTTCTCAATGTATAGGTTAGATAACTATTAATTTCTGAATGTCACTGTAACAAATTACCACGAATTTGGTGGCATAAAACAATACAAGTGTATGTTCTTACAAGTCTGGAGCTCAAAAGTAGAAATTTAGTGTGACTGGCTAAAGCCAGGTGTCCATGGTCAGTTCTTCCTGGAGCAATAGGGAAAAAACTATTTTTTACTTCTTTTTCTAGCAGCTAGAAATTGACTGCAGTTCTTGGTTGGTGTTCTCTTCACTGTTAAAGTGAAGAGAGGTGTCTCTCTCTCTCTGTCTCTCTCTCTCTCTCCTGCCTTCCATTGTTACGTTATCTTCTTTTCTTTTACCTTCCTGTATCCCTCTTATGATGATCCTTGTGATTATAGCTAGCCCATAGGATAGGATAACATCCCCATTTCAAGGCCTGCAAAGTCTCTTTTGTGTATAGGGTGACATACTTACAAGTTTTCAGGATGAGGCCTTGACATTTTTGGA
The DNA here is from genome assembly GCF_964194135.1 of Talpa europaea. Taxonomy (NCBI): domain Eukaryota; kingdom Metazoa; phylum Chordata; class Mammalia; order Eulipotyphla; family Talpidae; genus Talpa; species Talpa europaea. Next base: position 57,966,714 of record NC_140080.1, on the reverse strand, counting down.
TGCCATTAGTCAGCCTACCAAAATAGCTGAAAGTCAGTGTTTAAATGACTTGTACAAAATCATATAGCTAGCCAATTACGTGACCCTGTCAAGGCTCCCAGGTAAATGGTTATTTTGATGTAGTACTCTGTCTCTCATTCGTACCTGGTCTTTTTTTAATTTTGAAAATAGGCTCATAGACTTTTACTTTTTTTTTTAAGTAATATTTGTACATAATATTATTATAGAGAAAAATGTGGAAGTCTTTTTCATCATTTGTTTCTCAGATGTAACCACTCTAATGATTTATTGGCTAACCTAGCATTTTTTCTGTGTATTTATATAATTCTTACATTTTATAAAAATGTATATAAATGCTTATTTTTTAAAAAAATATTTATTTATTTATACAGCACTGGGTACAGTCAGAAGCGCAGGAGGGTGAGAGAATTCACCAGAGCCAGAGCAGGGAATAGAACAGGCAGACCGACGAAATACACTACTGAGGGGAGCAGTGGGAGCGGCAGAAGAGGTCTGTGCGCCATGTGGTAACCTCGCCGGTGGCCAGGGACTGAACCAGCACTGCAGAGTCTGCCGGCAGCTTCCCAGCCCAGCGCTCAACCGCTGCTCCACCAGGGGAGGCCCATTAATGCCTATTTATATTTTCTGTCTTAATTTTTACATAAATAGGACCTTACCATAAATATTATGCTATTCTTTTCCCCCCCATTTATCAATGTCACTTTTTAACGAGTAATATTGGATTCCATTAGGTATATGTATTATAATTTCAATTATTGTTTTTCAGATTGACATTTCTACTCCAGCTGAGATAAACAAATGTGTTTGTGCACATATAAATGTATTTACAATGATAGATTTTTAGAAGTGGAAATAACTGTGTGTATAGGCAGGCTTGTATTTTAATTCTAAAGTCTAAAGTTTTGAAAGTGTAAATAGTTTGCAATCTGACTAATGATGTATGAGAGTGTTCATATCACAATCATTTTAGTTGTATTCAATTTTCTCAATTTCTGTCCCAATTGATAGGAGGAAAATTATATGGCTTCAATGTTTTATTGAATTAGTATTGAATCAATATTAAGTTGATTTAATAATTATTATTAAAATTGCTTTAATGTTTATTTAGAAAGATGATTCAAATATGGATGTACAAGATATTTTAACTCACCAAATAATAAACCACATGACCGATCTTCTATATATTTCATAATATTCCCCACTAGCCTGATTCCACGTATAGCTTACACAGAGTTCTTCTGCAGTCAGTCTCTCTGTCAATGAAACATTTGTTTTGTGTCTGAATTTCTTTAAATAACTTTTCAGGGTGTCCTGAAACTCAAATTCCAACTTGGGGGTATACAGGGTTTCATACATAACTATCAATTCTTCAACACTAACAATTTCAAACAATTTAACTAAATTCCAATACTATCTAACTGGAGCATCGATCCCAGAAGTAAAGGATTCAATGTCCCAGTACCACCTTCTAATTCAGACACCAGACACAAACCCAGGCAGTTACCTGTGCTTCTGATCAACCAGTTGTAGCTCAGAAGCTCCCAAAACATTCTTCTCTACTTTGATTAATTTGCTAGAACATATCACAGGTCTCACTAGATTAGTGATTTATTACAAAGGATGTAACTCACAAAAGACCAGATGGAAGAAATTCGCAGGATAAGATATCAGGAAGAGATGCAGAACCCCCATGATATTTTCAGGTGTGCCATTCTCTCCAGATCTCCACATAGTCTCCAATAAGTAAGCTCTCGGACATCTCCTCTCAGGCTTTTTTGGAGGCTTCTTGTTAATTCACTGGCCATTTGCAATTAATTCAACCTCCAGACTATTTTCCCTCCCTGGAGTTCAGGGGGTGGAAGTGGAAGTTGCAACCCTGTAAAACCATGGTCATTTTCACTGGCAATCACCCCCCTATCCTTGGGTACTTCTGCCAAGTCACTCCACTAACCTTATGTGAGTTATGAACCTAGAGCTGTGGACAAAGAGCAAATATACATGAGAAAATTTTTGGTTATCTAAATGACAAAAAAATATATATTTTTTATAAATCCTAATATCACAATATTCTTTCCCTTGCCATCACCTCTTAAACCAGTAGGGATAACTGAGTTCACTATTACTTCATAATTGCTTTTATTCTAGTTCTTATTTTGGTATTATTTTATACAAGTTTGATTTCTCACTGACCACGTAAAAAAGTAATTAAGCTAGCCTGCTACACTATGCACAATCTATGATGCCTAAAGTTTACAAATTAGTCTGTTTATATACAAAATAACGTTGGGTCGAATGTAATTTATCAATCTTTCATGATTCTTCAGGTGATCAATGTTCCATTTAACACAATTGGAAACAAGCTGCTCTAAAGAAGGACAAAGAGGACATCTAATTTGTATTTGTTTAATGTTGGTTGAAATGTAGTGGAGGTCGGTGTCCTTTTTCATCAGTGTTTCTTGAATGTGGTCATTTGAAAGCTCAGCCACATTGATTATATGAGCTTGTGTCTATTTTTTGACTATGACCATGTTGTCAAGAATCAATTATGTTTCACTTATAAAACAAGAAATGACAATTATAACCTGGAGATTTCAATTACTTGAGCAAATTTGTGCATCTACTATGTCACATATCCTAATAATCAAACTTCAAATTATGTATGAAAAAGCAAATTATGACCCTGATATTTGACCCTTATATACTCTCAGCATCCATGCTAAAAAAAGTTGGGTAATTAGAGAATACTCCCCAAAAGGATGATATTTGATTTGAGCTCTGAGTGGCAAGAACAAGCCAACCATGCTGGAAGTTGGCATAGGTAAAGATAAACTGGCAGAAGGCCAGCAAGGGCAAATGCCCTAAGGTTGGAATGAGCTTGGATTTTTTTGTTTGTTTGTTTGTTTTAATAAATAGAAGTCCAGATGTGGCCAGAGAATAGATGAAGGTAATGTAAGTTGAGGATGCTGAGCCCACTGGACAAGATTGTACACACAACAGGACTTTACTAAAGTATATTTTTAAGAGGAAGAGTGATATGATTTGATCATTTTTGGAAGAATGACTTTGGCTAGTGTATGAGAATGAACCTGGAGAATCAAAAATAGAAACTGAAGGATAATAGAAGCTGAAGAATATTATCCACCAGCAGTCTGGTGGATAATATGAACACTTACAGAATAGGATGTATTAACAAAGAGACAGCTTTATCTCTTGCTTGAACATGACAATTTTGGGAAGTCTGTCAGTTGCACATATCAAGTAAGCAATTAACAGTTAAGACTGGCACTTCATGGTGAGGTCTGGATTAGAGTTACAAAGTCTATAGTGATCAGCATATAGATAGTACTTGACACCACAGTAAGAAGTAAAAATAAAATTAAAAAGAAAAATTTGAGACATTGAAAAGAAATGAAGGCATAGGATAACTCCTGAGAGATTCTAGTAAAAGGGGAGGAGTAAGTTAAAAAAGCAGAATTAAAAAGTGAAAAGAAGTGACCAGGTGAAGAATGAGAAGACAAAGTTTTACATAATGCAAGAGGAAAGTATGAGAGAACAAAAAAGAATATTTAACAAAGTGAGTACTGAAAAGCATCCATTTGAATTAACAATAGGGTGCTGGAGATGGTATTGACTGGAACAGCTTTAATGAATTGATAGGGATAAATTCCAGTTGGAGTGTGTGGGAGAGTGATTGGGAAGTGAGGCTATAGAAAAGGAGTTTATAGAAAATGTTTTAATTTTCTAAAGATACGGTGGAGTAGCTAGAAAAAGACTTAGAGGCAAGGAAACTATATTTAACTGTGGGGAGATCGGGAGTGGAATCCTATACTTATGGCAACACTCCCACAGAAACAAATTGGCAATGCAGGTAAGGAGATAGCCACAGAGGCAAAGCCCTTGAAAAAGTTAGAGAGGGTGTGATAAGGAGGACACAGGAAGGCATTGACCTTTGCCAGAACATTTCTCTCTTGTAAGAGGAGGAAGGAGAAGATGGTAGCCAATTCAGATTACATTTATATTTTGGCGATGAGAACATGTGGCATAGTTATTGGTGAGGCCTTCCATATTTCAGTGGAATGTGATACAAAGTCATTAACTCATAGTGGAAAGAGGGTTAAGAGAGCAGGGGATTGGAAAGGAAGGAAGAAGCAGGAAATGTTTCTTGCTGTGAGTAGAAAATAGTCTTCTCAAAGAAACAGCACAAGGTTACAGTTCAAGATCATGAATTTGTAGTGATACCAATCTGGTCAGTTTCTTTTCTTTTTCTTGCAGAATTTCACTGAATCAATACCCACTAAAGAAAGTAAAAAATCAGACTTCAACTTGTGGATTTTTCTGGGAGAGTATAATGGAAGCATGAAAGATTTTTGCAGCTTGATGCAAAGGAGTGATTATCTTGAAGGACTTAAAATTGAAGTTAGGGGGCCTCCCTAGTGGCACAGGCCATTGAGTGCAGTGCTGTGAAGCTGTCCACAGCCTCTGCAGTGCCGGTTCTATCCCCACTGGCCTTGGAGCAACCCACATGGCGAGCAGACCTCTCCTGACTCGCCTGCTGCTCTCCTCAACAGTCTGCCTGTTCTGTTTCCTGCTCTGTCTCTGGTGAATCTTCTTACCCTCCTGCACATCTGGCCTGTACCCCAGTTCTTGTATAATTAAAATAAATCTTTAAAAAAAATGAAGTTAGATTAGGAGACCATGAAGTGCAGAGTAAGTGGTAAGCCAGTGAACTGAGGGTATAAAGAGGTTGAAGTATAATTTCTATGAGACTATTTCAGAAAACAAGTAGTACTAATAGAACATTGTATTTGAGGGCCTCCCCGGTGGCGCAGCGGTTGAGCGCTGGGTTGCGAAGCTTCCCGCAGCCTCTGTAGCGCCGGTTCGATCCCCGGCTGCTCCCCAGTCACCAGAGGAGGGTCCCACATGGCGCGCAGACCTCTCCTGCCGCCCGCTGCTCCCCTCAGCAGTGTACTTCAGTCCTTCTGCCTGCTCTGTTCCCTGCTCTGGCTCTGGTGAATTCTCTCACCCTCCCACGATTCTGACTGTACCCAGTGCTTGTATAAATAAATAAAAAAAATAAATAAATCTTTAAAAAAAAAAAAGAACATTGTATTTGAGGTATGGTGGTTTCTGGTGATAGCTAGACTTAAGCTGTAAACATAAGAAAATACGGTTGATGTGTAATGAATGAAATGGACTCAGGAGATATATGTTTACTCAGCCAATCTGTTTTGAGTGCATTCTATGTTCTACACACTACTTTAAATCATAGGTTTACAGAAATGAACTGAATAGACAAAAGCTCCCTGTACCACTAGATTTTATATTCTAGTGGATAAAAGAGATAACAAGCCACCGCATATATAATAAAGTGTCAGGCATGATGAATGGGCAGGGACTGAGGAAAGAGAGGTGGTTAGAGACCTATTCAGATAGAATGCCTTTCAGTTATGAAAGAGAGCTTGAATTTCTCCCCTTAGTTTGATGGGATGACACTGGAGGATTGCAAGGTTTTTGTGGTGAAGAGGTCAAGGAAGACATGATTAGATTTACATTTATGAATGGATCACTAGGACTACTACCTGGAGATACTAGCTCAGAAACGCCAGCTCTATTGCAGTCAGGAGATACAGATTCTTTCCTGTAAGAGGGCAATTGTGATGGATGTTAGCCAGAGGGGTTGAATTCGGGATATATTTTATTTTATTATTTTTTTAATAATTTTTGAAGACTTATTTATTTATGCATACAAGAACCAGGGTACAGTCCAGATATGCAGGAGCATAAGAGAGTTCACCAGAGACAGAGCGGGGAACAGAACAGGCAGACTGACAAATACACTGCTGAGGGGAGCAGCGGGCAAGTCAGGAGAGGTCTGCTGCACCATGTGGGTATCTCCCCGGCCAAGCGGGATCGAACCCTCACTGCAGAGGCTGCAGATAGCTTTACAGCACTGCACTCAACCATCTACACTACTGGGGAGGCCCCAGGATATACTTTAAAGCTAGACTGTCAAATTCTAGGTTCTTGAACATCAGTGTCTTAAGAGATGTGACTTGTTTAGCTCATTCAACCCCAAGAGGCCACTCTGCACAAATTTCTGGCAAGGTCAAAATTCAAATTTAGTGAATCTTCTACTTGGTTCATTAGCAACTTGGTGTTAAATTCTGTCTATTTAGAGAAATCCACAAAAGAGCATACACATTTTTGGTTAAAATTAGAGCAGTCTCAAGAGTTTTATACAATGAGAAATTCAAGAGATAAATATGACTACTTATTTTTCTACCCACAGAAAGACACTGCTTTTGCTTCATAGGTCAGTTTTTTTTTGTGTTCCCAACTCTGGATCTTGTTCCCAAGATTGTAAGATAATAGTAATCTTGATTTGAAATTACTTTTTTTGAGTACTCTTTTGCATTTAATATATATAATTTGGATACAAAGCAATTACTATCTATTGACTTTCACCATTTTCTCCAAACACTATACTTTTCTGACTGAGTCACAGAAGCAATTAAAAGCATCCTGAGAGGTTAATCAAAATGGTGTTGAAGTAAGATCAAAGGCTCAAGGAACTGAGAAGTCAGACTGTTAGAAAGCTGTTCTTGCAAATATTAAATACACATAAAATTCTATCAGGAAATGTGTGATTAGAAGATTGTGACCCAGGTCCTTAAGAAATCAATAAAGGAAGAAAATTGACAAGGAGTTCAGTCAAAGTCAGTGATGATGAGAGACATGTGTTAAATGCTATGGCATAGTTGGAATTCAAAGCAATAAGTTCTTCTAGAAGGTTAAGGGGAAGAATGACACCATAGTATGTAATGACACCATAATATATTTGGAAATGAGGCAGTTTTGCATGTCTCTATTCAGGGAAGCTTTAAGGAATGTGAGAAATTAAAGTATCTTCTATTCAGGAGCTAGTATTCTCATGGAGTGGGCAGCACTTAGAGCAGGAGGTGGAGGGAATGTTCAGAAAAAAGACTGAGGTTGCAAGGGAATATGCTGGTCATAGAGTAAGAAATTCAGAGGACAAAGTACAGATTGTTATTATCCTCATTTACTATGTTGTGGTAAACTGAAGCTGAGAAATGATCATTTTTCCAGAGTTATAGGTGGCATTAGAATTCTATCTAGGTGGCAGTAAAATTTGGCCCCTTATTCAATTTTATGACTCTAAACCCTACGCTCTTTTATAAGTGTATGAAGTTAACTCAGTAATGTTAGAGAAATGCTATTATTTACAGTCCTTTAGCCAGCAAAGGATTCCAGCACAGACACTAAATACTTCTGATGTTAATATAGAGATGAATTCTCTAACTGGCTTATGATATATTTCAGTGTTCTAATAGTTATGTTGACAGCTTCTAAGAAATTTATTGCCAGTTAAGGGCAAGCTATGAGCTTGATAGTCTTTAATGCCTGCTTTAGAACAGGTCTGGAAAAAGCCAAGGGAAAATAGATTTTTTTGTTAAGTAATGTTTGACCAATTTTCAGTGTAGTTAAAAGGCAGCATATATAGCCAGCTATAAAAAGATCCTATGTAAAACCATAATGTATATAGCTTTATGTCATTGTTATCTTACTTGTATTAATCTTCATTTTTCAATTTTGTGCTTCTTATTCAACTATAAAATCATTTTAATGTTAATTTGCACCAGAGTACAAAATCACACATTTTACTTAAATAATTTTTATCTGGTCAAATAATGGTTGATAAGAGTAGGTGAGGTTGTCTTAGCAACTAGCACATATAAAAATAAGTAGAAATCTTTATGAACTTTGGGTGCAAAGATTTTCTATGGTTCAGAATACAAATTATTTTTAAAAACAAAACTTTGTCCTCTTTATCCAACTATTTGAAAAAAGAAATAATTTATATAGTAATTCTGTATTATAATAACTGTTTCTTCAACAAGCACAGCAGGAAAGCCAACCTAAGTGCCTGTGGGCGGGTAATGTAAAAACCCTGATTTACTCTAAAGGTTTCCAGACCAGCTTGAAATTTTGATGCATCAGAAGGATATAAGTGGGATAAAGATTGGATCTGAAGAGACAGGACCATCCCATTTGCAATAAAATGAATTGAACTGGAAGGGATTGAGATAAGTGAAATCAGTCAGAAAGAGAAAGAAAAATATAGGATGGTGTCACTTACATGTGCAATGAGGAAAAAACCAAACAGTGGGTCAGACAAAGTCAAACTTAAACACTAACCCTTGGAAGCTGACTGGAACTGAGGAATCCAGAAAGGGAGGATGGGAAGGGGGGAGGTGAGCACAATATGGGGAGGAATCACAATGGACTATGGTGATGGACTATGGGTGCTTTGGTGGGAGGTGCTTTATGGTAATAACACCTGAAGCAGTGGAATCCTGTACTCCCAAAATACAAGCAATGATGTAAGCCAACATTACCCCAATAATAATAATGATTATAATGTGAAAGTTGATTGTCTAGAGTGAAAGTGAAATCTTGTGTCTTCTCCTTATCAAAAACTGCCAGGTAACTCTTCTTTCTGCAACCCCAGCAGGGCGGTGATATACATTCTCTGTAGAAATTGAACTGAAGATGTTTGAAATGTGGGATGAGGCTTGTTGATTCTATAAAGAATAAGTGAAAATCTTCATTTGAATCATGGGACTCCATGCTTATTCATCTCTGCTATGAGAGTAGACTATTCGAAATATTCCCAAAGCAATTCTGAGATATTAAACTCTCACTATTCAAATTATAATACAGAGCAATAGTGATCAAAAAGTATGGTATCAGAAGAAAAATAAACACAGACACCAAGAGAGTAGAAATGAGATCCCAGAAATAATCCCCCCTTCCACTCCTGCTTATATGGATGGTAAATTTAAGACAACAGAGTTGGGGAAACTGAACAACCACATGCAAAAGAATCAAATTAGATCACTATCTCACACATATACAATATCTTTACCCACCTCCTGTTCAAAGAAGCTTCTCTCTTTTCTGACTCTTTTTGCTTGTTGTAGTCTGTGTTGATCGCCAATGTTCAAAGAATATACGTTTTACATCAAGCCTCAGAACTCACTGGGTATAATACCCTCTGTCTAACTGCTAGATGTTCCTCACCTAAAGACTGGGTTTTAGTACTCTTGTACTTTTAGGAACCCATCATCTGAAGAAGGGTCTTGTAATCTCTGAGATAGAAATATGGTTTATAGATTTCTCAAAACTTAATTGACTTCTGGGCCCATTTAAAAAAAAATATGTTTCTATTACACTAAAGTTATTTAGGAAATGATAACTTCAGTTTTCCCTGTACAAATTTGAACCCAGTTCTCCATCAAGAAGATAAAATAATCTATACTGCAATTTCTCTACCTTTTTAAAGTTAGGTCTATATTAGGGTGGCTATAGAGTACCAAGTTGTCTCAGGTATGTTTTGGACATAGAAGTTGGTGTGGAAAAAGTAGCAATGGTATTAGAAACCATAAACATAAACAAGGTAGGAAACATAAACATAAATATAAACAAGGTAGGAAACATAAGTAGGGACTAAGAATAAGGGTGACAAATAGAAAACAAATAACAAATATCATAGAGACTAATACACATCTATAAAGATGTCATCATCACCTTGAATTATAATAGGCTAAAGCATCAAAAAAAAAAATGTAGCAATGGCTACATCTCAAGAAAGCATTAGACTCTTACAAGGAAGCCAAGAAAGAGAAACTTAGGAGAAACAAGGCTAGCATTAGTTGTATTCCTGACAACTGTATTCTATGAATCACCACAAACAAGGTCCTGTAAGATATAATTGCTGAAGTCACTTTTGTTTTTTAAGGTGTCTAATCTTTGCACTGAGATTGTGAATTCACTAGTCTTATGGTTTTTATTAGGAAAAATATTATCTATTAAACTTTTTATTAATCACTATATTTCCAACTTAATCCTACTTTATGTATAAAGAGTCCCAAGAAAATAATCGGATTTTTAAAAGTAGTAAATGTTATATTCCATTATAACTAGTCTTTGAGTTTTGCCTTATAAATTTATTTCCATCATTTTATATTAAGAGTATTAAGTTTTACCAAAGACCTATTTTCCATGAAAAATTAAAACTTTCCTCTAACATCTAGTTTGAGATATTTTTAAGCTGATAAATATTCTCTTTGTTTTCAAGTTCTAAGAAATGTACTTCGGCAGGACAAAAGTTTGTTTCATAGAAGCACTCCCTTTATTTCACTGAAATTAAATTAAATTAGAACTATTATTTCATCCAGGTAACCATATTAATAAATGAAACAAAAGAATAAAGAGACAGGGTTTTACTCTGAGATTCAGTTATATTCTGTTCAATGCTCAATTCTCTTATTCATATCCTACTAAGGAGTTAGTTACTAAATATGTGCTTTATTTCTGAAAGAAAGTCAATGATTATATCTAGTGATGTCACATTGTCACAATAGTACATATGGGCCACATCTATATGCGAACCTTTTCTCTTAAAATCTCCCCAAGCTCTGGCATCTCCAATTTAAAATTGTCTCTTAGGCAGTCAGTAGAGGAAAGGGATGGCAGAGCCTTGGAAAATATAAATAGTAGCTGATACTAAGTATGTTTTAGAATCAAATATTTCAGTTTTATATTAGAGGCCATATGCAAGAAAAGTGGTGCTCATGACATCAGAAAAGTAGGATATCTACGTAAATGGAGTTTAGTTCAAGTTTATCCTAGTTTTGTAAACCCATTAACACCTAGTGGTTAATCTCAAGTACAAGACTGCATGTGCATCCCATTCTGGACACACCCAGATCATCAAACAGAACCACTTCATAACATATAACACAGATGATAAAGAATATTTATATTCATTTTTACTTTGAAGTATACTTTTTTCATTAACACCCTGCACTGCTGCCATTTTCCCTGAATCTACAGCCACTCAGCTCAGGGCATATGGCTTTGAATACCAGAATCAGGCTTCTAGTATAGCTGTTTTCTTCATGTTGCCTGGTATATTTTGACACAGGTTGTGTACTGTTGCATAGTTAAAATATATTCCTGTATTTGTAAGACACACACTGGACTTAGCTTAGAAAAAACAAATGCAGTGGTTTGTTTCAAATTCTAATTCTATAACTGACTATGTGTCTTTGTATGTATTGTTTGACCTTGTGAGGCTACTCCCTGAAGTCTTTAAAAGATGGTGGGAGTTGGTAACCGTATTTTAATTCCATTAGAAATATTTATGTAAATAAAATAATCTATGTAAAATCCTAGGCATGCAATATGTGTTTATTAAATAGTAGCCATTATTAAACTCTGAAAAAGGACAAGACGCATTAGCAAACAATGTTATCTCATTAAGTATTTTTTCTAAGATTTGTTTATGAATGCATGCAAGAACTGGGGTACAGGCCAGAGACGTGGGGGAGGTGAGAGGGTTCACCAGAGACAGAGTGGGGAACAGAATGAGCAGATTGACTGAAGTACACTGCCGAGGGGAGCAGAGGGTGAGACAGGACATGTGTTATGCAGGTATCTCCCTGGCCTCCAGAATGGAGCTCTTGCTGCAAAGACTGTGGATAGTTTCACAGCCCCCAGGGAGGCCCTCATTAAGTATTTGTAATGTCATTAATAAGATTTTTACTTTTACTTCACATCGCACAGTCCCTGAAAAGTTTTCTATAACTTAAAAGTCCAAGATGTGTGTGTGAGCATGCGCTTGTGTGTATGTGTGTGTGTGTGTGTGTGTGTGTGTGTGTGTGTGGTGTTAGTAGAAATATCTGTGTTTCAGAAGCAATTGGTCCTGTGCCAATGGTATTTACTCTTCTTATGCTCATGACATTCATTCAAGACCTGGAATTTTTAGCAAAAAGTATGAAGAGATTAACTTCTACCCAGAGTTATATGTTTACTAAGTCACTTGTAATTACTATGTGGCTATTTTAGAACTGTCTTGACTGCCCTGTCTGATAAATTCAGAAGGTGAATTAATCACACATTCTTGGTCAGTGAGCTCTTTCCCTGACCCTCTAATTGCAGTATTTCTTGTGGCATATAGCATCTTAAAATATATGTTCATAGTGGCAACAAAAATTAAGTCTTACACAATGATAACCTTTTGACCAAGTGTTATCAGCCATTGATTTAATACTGAGAGCTACTATCCTTATCTAATTTTCTCTCTACCTCAAAGTCACTATGAAAAATTGCAGCTTAGAGTTCTTCTCACTAAAATAAAGCATTCAAAGACAGCTACAAATAACACAAACCTAGTCAGTCAGAAAATGGCTTCTTGTTCTGGGGAGTGAACCTTACAGGCACTGACAAACTACAAAACTTACACAAACTATTGATAACTGTATACTCCTCTTTGATATGAAAATTGGTGATGTTTTCAAGATGGTAGAGAGCTATCCTTAGAATAAGCAAGAGGCTCTTCCCATTGCTTTTTATTACTAACGGTCAAGATTCAAAAATAAAAGGGTTATTATGTAAAATACATTAATAACCTGAATCACAGCTTAAGACTCCAGAATTGCCCCTTGCATGAAGGTGGATTGTATTTCTCAATGTCGGAAAAGAATGTGGTTGCCCAGGGGTTAAATAAGTTTAAACTTAAAAAGAGAAAACGAGGAAGTGTTCAGGAAAGCAACAATACAGAACACAGTGATGAGGAACTCATGATGAGTCACAACCAGACATCACAGAAAATACCTTGAACTGGTGAGCAGCGCAGCAGGAAGAAGAAAAGCATATTTAATTGATAATAGTTATTAAAATAAGATATGAGATGTATCAATGGGATCCTGCGGAGAAGATTCAAGACAGGGAGGGTGTGACCAACTTGAACTGAATGGTGCAAAGGTGAAGATTTTACTAGATGATTCAGCATAAAAGGTGACATGGTTGTGGGAGTTTACAACATGGTTGTGGGAGTTTACAACAAAGACCTATGTGGTACATAACACAAAACTAAAATAGGTGGGATAATTTGGAGTAATATGATTTCAGTGACCTCCAGTGCTACTAAATATCATACTATTTCACTAGAAATAGTCCATCTGATTATAAAACATGTCCAATCTCTCTTACAGAGAGGGTAGAAGAAACAACTAGAAGTGATAATACAAATGGTATTTGAATTGACAAAGGTGAACTACTAGCCAGTTGGGAGAAAAGTAAAAAAAGTCCTTTTATGATCCTGCTATCAAGATCACAGACTATAGAAATTACCTAAGATTAAATGAAAATTGCAGAGCAAAATACTTAAAGATTTTCTGGGTTTTATCTGTGAATGGAAGCACAGCTTTAGTTCTTTATTTTGAACATTACTGTCTTCTTTTGTATAAGGGTGCAATTATTTATTTTCTCTTTTGTTTGAAATGTGAGTTTTCTCCAAACTTTTGTTCTTAAAATCATGTAATAATTTTCTCCCAGTTGATGGGGTTTCTCTTTGTTTTTGTTATTGTCTCTTTTGCTGTGCAGAAGCTCTTTAATTTGATGTAGTCCCAGCTGTTGATCTTTGCTTTCACTATCAATGCTTTGGGTGATGTGTCTGTAAAGATGTCTTTGATATGCAAATCACGTAGTGTTTCGCCTATATTTCCTTCTATGTATTTTATGGTTTCAGGTCTCATGTCTAGTTCTTTAATCCATTTTGAGTTGATTTTTGTGTATGGTGTGAGGTAGTGGTCAAGCTTCATTCTTTTGCATGTAGCTGCCCAGTTATCCCAGCACCATTTATTGAACAAACTTTCTTTGCTCCAATGCATAGTCTTTGCTCCTTTGTCAAATATTAGTTGACCATAAATCTGTGGGTTTATTTCTGTATTTTCTATTCGATTCCATTGGTCTGTATGTCTGTTCTTGTTCCAATACCATGCCGTTTTGATGATTATGGCTTTGTAGTAGAGTTTTAAGTCTGGGAGTTTGATGCCTCCATTCCCTTCTTTTTTTTTCAGGAGAGCTTTGGCTATTCGGGGTTTTTTGTGATTCCATATGAATTTCATCAATAATTGTTCTATTTCTTTGAAGAATGACATTGAAATTTTGATTGGAATAGCATCGAATCTGATATTGCTTTTGGTAGGATGGCCATTTTAATAATGTTTATTCTCCCAATCCATGAGCAGGGGATGTTTTTCCATTTCTTTGTGTCTTCTTCTATTTCTTTTAACAGTGTTTTATAGTTTTCTTTGTATAGGTCCTTTACCTCTTTTGTTAGATTTATTCCCAAATATTTGATTTTTTTTGTTTCAATAATAAAAGGGATGGTTTTTTTGATTTCTTCTTCTTCAGATTTATTGTTTGTATATAGGAAGGCTATGAGAATGGCACATATTAAAAAAACTAGTAACAACAAATGTTGGCGAGGTTGTGGAGAAAAAGGAACTCTTCTGCACTGTTGGTGGGAGTGCAAACTGGTCCAACCACTATGGAGAGCTGTGTGGAGATTTCTGGACCTACTAAACATAGAGCTTCCACAGGATCCAGCAATTCCACTCCTAGGTATTTACCCAAAGAACACAGAAACATCAATTCCAAAGAACACCTGCACACCTATGTTTATAGCAACACTATTTACAATAGCTAAACTTTGGAAACAGCCCAAATGCCCAAAAATAGATGACTGGATCAAGAAGATGTGGTACATATATACCATGGAATATTACTCAGCATTCAAAAAAGATAAACACATGCAATTTGCAGCAACATGGATGGCGCTGGAAGGGATCATGCTCAGTGAAATAAGCCAAAAAGAAAAAGAAAAATACCGGATGGTCTCACTCATAGCAGGAATCTAGAATACTTAAATAAGGGACCAGGAAAATGAATAACTATAAGAAAGTGAAAATCAAAATCAACAAAAACTATGAACCAGAGATACTTTTTGGGGGGTGGGGGGCGGAAGGGGAGGGATTGGGGTCAGAATGGGGGGATTGCAATTGTATGGGGAATATAAAAATAAAATTTATTAATTAAAAAAAATCATGTAATAAAATGCCAAACATGTCTCCATGTGTATGAGTGCAAGAGATGCCCTAGACTGTAGCAAAGTTATTTATGCATTTAGATTTCTAGTATTGTCAGATTGTTCTTTAATTATGTGAACATATCACTCACATTAGTGCAGTGTGAGAAGTCTCACTACTCTATAAAATAACCAACAGTTATAGTTTTGTCATTATATCATTTAGCTATTATAAATATAATGCCGTGTAACATCTGATTATTTGAATTCAACTATGGTTTAATCTTAAATTTTACTAATTCCTAATGGTGTTGGACAATTTTAATATATTAATTCTTCCCTCTCTGTGCATTATTTCTTGATATATTTTGCCCATTTAGCAAATTCTCTTGGGTAGCTTTCATTTTTCTTATTATTTTGGAACTTCATTGTACATTTAAATTATTATTCAATTATTGGTTTTATTGGTCTTTTTTTTTAAATGCAGTTTTCATGAGCCCAATTCTTTTTTTTTTAAGATTTATTTATTTATTTATACAAGAACTGGGGTATAGGCCAGATGCACAGGAGGGTGAGAGGATTCACCAGAGACAGAGCAGGGAACAGAACAGGCAGACTGATGAAGTACACCGCTGAGGGGAGCAGCGGGCACAATAGGAGAGTTCTGCTGCACTATGTGGGACCCTCACTGTCCAGCCGGGATTGAACTGGCGCTGCAGAGGCTGCAGACAGCTTCACAGCATAGTGCTCAATGCTCAACCGCCTGCACTACCAGGGGAAGCCCTATGAGCCAAATTCTTAGTCTAAGTCAAATTTATCAACAAATAACATATAGATAATCTACTTTATTGTTCAGTACAACTTTTGGAAATCATGTGAGAGAAAATAAGAGTCAGAAATATTGATGATGCTAAGAATTTATCTTTTTTGTTATTATCATTCCTCTTTACTTGTTCTGACACTATATCATTTAGTTATTACAAATATAATGCTGTGTAACAAATCAAGCTTAGTGGCTTGCCACAGTGAGCATTTGTCACACTCATAGGTCTGTAGATCACTCATGTTATACCAAACTTTGGGCCGGAGTTGGCCCATAACTATGTTTCAGTTTAGCTGGGTTAGTTTAGTTTAGTTTAGTTTCAGTTAGTTAGTTTAGTTTCAGTTTAGCTTCAGTTAGTGTGTTTAGCTCTGGGTTGAAATTAGGCTCAAGTCTACTTTCTATCATTCTGAGGTCAGCAGTTATCTGAAACATGATCTCATAGAAATGAAAGAAATCCATGCTGAAATCAAATAGTTCAACTCCATTTTAAACCCCTGCTTCATATCACCTTTTACTCACATTCCTTTGGTCCAAAGCAAGGCACATTAAGTATTCCAAAGAACAAACATTACCCTTGGTCTCAAAAGAGAAAAAGAGTTGAGTGAATATTCATGGAACAATATTGTGGTCTATCACAGGTAGTTTATGTAATGGGGAGTATGCATTTTCTGGCTGAAATTTTCTGTAAGGACATAAAATGCTATACTTTTAACCAGATTTTTGCATTTATGTGTGAGAGTAATAATCATAATACTTTTAACTTTATATGTTTCTATAAAAGAAGTGAGAACTATAAAGGTCATAAGCCACATAAATCAAAATACGTTATTAAAAATAGAGACATAGGGCCTCCCTGGTGGCGCAGCAGTTGAGCACTGGGTTGTGAAGCTGCGCACAGTTTCTGCAGCGCCAGTTCAATCCCCGGCTGCTGGGCAAGGGTCCCACATGGCCTGACAGATCTCTCCTGTCGCCCACTGCTCCCCTCAGCAGTGTATTTCGTCAGTCTGCCTTTTCTGTTCCCTGCTCTGGCTCTGGTGAATTCTCTCACCCTCCCGCGCTTCTGACTGTACCCAGTGCTTGTATAAATAAAATAAATAAATCTTTAAAAAAAATAGAGATGTAGGGCCTGGTGGCGCAAGGGGTTAGCATTGCACTATGAAGCAATCTGCAGCCTTTGCAGCACGAGTTCCATCCGCGGCCTGCCAGGGAGCAACCCACATGGTGCAGCAGAACTCTCTTGTCTCGGCTGTTGCTCCCCTCAGCTGTGTACTTCAGTCAGTCTGCCTGTTCTGTTCCCCACTCTCTCTCTTGTGAATCCTCTCACCCCCCCCCACCATGCATCTCTGGCCTGTACCCCAGCTCTTGTATGCATAAATAAATAAATCTTAAAAAAAATAAAAAATAGAGATGTAAAATGCAATGATTAATAATAATAATAATAAAAGCTCACCCATTACACTTAGATTGGACCAACTCTTGCCAAATGTAAAACTTCCAAGATTCTAAAGCTCTGCAAGAGTATGATAAATGAGGAAACAGTATGCTGACAGGGGCAATAAGAATGACTCTAGGATTCATGTTTTTCATATTTCCTGATAACCCTGTCATCTAAGTTACAGAACTGGCAAGTCATTCTCAAATCAGTTGGGAAAGTATGAAGCCCAGAATGAGATATTTACATTCAATAGACTGTTACTAGGCGACCAGGATTAGCAACTACTTGTTCTGAAATATTAATTTCACATATACTTTAATTATGCTTTATAAGAAAGTCTATAGTGATAAATATCCCCAGGTAGCTCAAATAGGCAAATAATATTGAGAAAGAAGAAAAATTAATCTATTCCACACAAGATTTATCAGAAAGATCATAACAGGCTCACTGTAAATATACAGTATTCATCATATCCCATTTTTTTTTCTCTTAGGTCTAATCTATAAGTGATTATAGTAAGTTTTAATATTGAGGGGAAGAATCCTTACTGCAGTCTAAATTCTTTGTTTTTTTCTTTCAACACATGTTATGTGCCAGAATGATGCATTTTTTTTCCTAGTCATATTATGGTAGAATAAACAAATATGATTCAGGTTCACAAGATGCCAGGGGTCTGCATGACGTACATAGATTACTGTTGTGCTTCTTTGTAGCAGGGGTTTGAACAAGCTGTGTGTGAGCTTGCTCTAGGAACACAGAAGAGTGGCATAAACTAAAATAGGAAAAGTGGTGGATGTTACAAAAGACCTCCAGGTGAAGGGAAATCAAAACTGGATCTTGAAGGACAAGTAAACAAACCAAAATACAAGAAAAGGTTTTTCAGAGCAGGGGGACGGGGCCTCCCTGGTGGCACAGGGTGTTAAGCACCTCACTACGGAGCAATCCACAGCCTCTGCAGCCCCTGCTGGCCAGGGAGCAACCCACCTGGCTCAGCAGATCTCTCCTGACTCGCTGCTGCTCTCCTCAGCAGTGTATTTCATTCAGTCTGCCTGTTCTGTTTCCCACTCTGTCTCTGGTGAATCTTCTCACCCCTCGCAACTCTGGTCTGTACCCCAGCTCTTGTATGCATAAATAAATAAATTTTTTTAAAAAAGCAGAGGGACCATGGAAAATAGAGATATACAGTTAAGAGAATGTATACCATGGTTATCCATTGATAGAACAAAGATTTAATGGAAACCACGAAATGTCAGGCACTGAGTATAAGCACTAGGGATAGAGTGGAAAATCAAACAAACACAGCCTTGTAGAACCCAAATCCAGTGGATTCTAGACATCGTACAGAGTTACAATATGATAAAATATGATATGATAAAGGAGAATACTATAATGACAATATACTATAAGACAATAAAACTACTATAAGAATACTATAAGATAACACAATAAAGGAGAATACTATAAGTGATTTCATATTGTACAAATGGGGTGATATATGGCAAAATCTCTGATAAGATGACTTATGCAAATACCTATGATACACGGAGATTAATAAAGATTGAAATGGGAAGGAAGGAGAAAGAAGTGGTATGAATACCTATTTGATCATGAAGAGGAGAGAGCATCTGTCAAAGAACCCTGAAGCAGGACAGAATGTGGTATATTTGAGATTTCCAAATAAATAAAGTATGGCTTCAGGGTAAAGTGTAAAGAGGAAAGCAGCAAATTGAGAGTAGAATGGCAGACAAGGGCATGATTTTTCAAGGACTTTTTTTTTAAAACATTATCTAGACAATGATAAATGTTTATTTTCCCTAAAAACTATTGTGTGACAAAAACAGAATCTAGAACAGCAATACATATACACAAAAATAAGCATTATATATGTGAAATTTTAAAAACTTATCTTGATAGGGAGGTAAGTAGAGATATACAGATATAGATGATATAGATAGAGGTAGATATAGGTATACATCTAGACATAGACATAGGTATGTGCCTAGATCACAGAATGGAAAATGGTCACTCTCATCTTGGTTAGGATAGAAGTTGGGCCATTATGGATTCACATAAAAAGCTGCAAAAGATATTAGTCTTGAAAGAGAAGGTATCTTATAGGGGTCAAGAACTTCATTCTTTACCATTTCAATTTGACTAATTCTTTCACTGCATCTGGAGAAAAATTAGTCATTCTGCTAAGTCATTATAAGCTGTGTGCCTCTTTGTAAGTTACTCTGCTGCTCATTTGATATTCCATTTCTCAAAACAATGACACAAAATAATAAGGCCACATTCAGCAGGAGCTGTCAAATTAGAAACATCACAAAACAATAATAATCAGAGAAAATGGATTGTGGTGTTCATACTCTGCGACTATTTCTCTGTGGAGCTATTAGCAAAACCAAGCAATTGGGTCAGTATGCAATTTTAATGAAGCCAAGAGTACACAAATTGGAGGTGTTTTATTTCTTTTGGGGGAAGGTATACATTTGTCATTATTTTTTACAAATATTCTTTATCACCATGAGTGCTTCGAGTGAAATCAAAGAAATTGGAACTAGAATTTTTGGAAAGTGATATTCACCAATGATCTCATAGGATTTCTCACCTACAATTGTCTCAGATTAGGACCTCTGGATATTTTAATCTTATTTTTAAATGAAAAAGAAACAACTTAATTAACCAAGAGAAAAGTTATAACTGAATTTCACAGGCATGAACCAGAAGCAATTCCAACATTTGCTATATGATTTTAAGAGGTCTGCATAACCTCACTTTGAGTTTTCTCACATGTAAAAAGAGTTAGATAAATAATTAAAACATATATGACTATTTCTTTTATTATCTTTTATAGATATATTAGTTCATAAAACTTAAGGCAATGGGTGTTTCTGATTCTATTTTAATGTGAGGTCTTGCACATCAATTCTTAAATATTTCCACTAAACATAGCATCAAATTCTTTGTTCACCAAATAGAAATTGAATGAACAATTATCACCATAATGAAGTGCTTTGAAAGCATCATTCATTTTAATAAATACTTATTTAAATTGAAAGTAGCAATCATTGTCCCAGACATTGGAAATATTTTAGTAAATGTGACATGCTGCTCTTATATAAAACCAATGGACAACAAAACAAAACAAACATAACCCCTAAGAAGGGCAAGAAAAGAGAAATGGAAAATCTACAGTAAATAGGACATATAGAAAATGGCAAAGAAAATATTATTATTATCTTTTCACTATTATGCATGCAAATATAATAACAATCATAATGAATGTAAGTGGACTAAACTGACAAGTTTAAAGACAGAGAATTTCAGATTGAATAAAAAAATATATGAAATATGTAAGAAAATGTGAGTTTCCATATTTGTATTAAATGATATAGTGTTTTTTTTTAACAGAAAACATCATTAAGGATAGGAAAGGTAACACAACATGAATAAATACTGCAGGTTAACAGGAAGATAAAAAAATCTGAATTTGTAGACATCTAACAAAATCTCAAGTGGTGCTAAGACAATTGGATAACCACATGAAAAATAGTGAACATAGATTCTCATCTAACACCATATACAAAAATTATATCAAAATGGATCACAGGCATAACAACTCTAAAAGCAAAAATTAGAAACTTCTTGAAATAAACCACTGGACTTATATACATGACCTTGAATTTGGCGAAAGAATATCAGAACTGATACCAAAAGCATGAGTAGCAGACAAATAGTAAATAAAATGGGTTGCATAAGTATTAAAAGCTTTTGGTCTTCAAGTGGTACAATCATAAACACAAAGTGATAGCCCATACAATGGGAAAAATACTTGTAAATTATATATCCAACAAGGGACACATATCCAGAATACATATAAAGATTTCTTATAACAATAGTAGAAATACCAATAACCCAATTTTAAAAATAGGTAATGGTCTGAATAGAAATTTCTGCAAGGGTTATTAGATTTCTTTAAGTCTGGTTTTTCACATAACCCCTCTCCTATAGCACAACCTGGAAATACTTTGACAAACTAGAAAGAAGGAGAGTAAAGAGGTACAATTAGTACTTGATGAGAAAAATAATCCATTATTATAATATGAAACACAGTGATTTGTTCTCCTTTCTGTCCTATAAAACAGCAAAGAAAATATAAATGTAAAATTTCCAAACTTATTCATTGTTTTTGTGATTTGTTACTTTTTTCTTATCCCCTTTTTATTATTCTTTGTTGTGTTTTTGATATTCAATTTAAAGTAATCTTCCACAACACTTTTCTTGGATGTTTTCCTTTTAAAAAATTTTCACATTGGGATTTTTATTATGATTTATCAATTCTCTATTTTAATCTTGAAGAATGCAAATCAAAATCCTTATCACCTTTATTTAAAATGAAATTTGAAACCACATTTTATTATAAAGATGTCTATTGACTTTATGTTGCCAGTATCAATATTAATACTGTAACTTGAAATTGTTAACATCAGTATCAAAGTAAATATCAATAAAAAGATGTCATTTGTTTGTATTCAAGTCACCAGAGATATAGTTACAAGTTGATATGTAAGAGAAAAACATTTGAATGTCATAAGGATTTCTAAGCCTCACTGGTGTCACTTTAAAGCCAATTCAAATTTTAAAAGAAATTATTGTTTACAGTCTCTGGATTTATATTTGGCAATTGCAAGAAAACGTTCAAGTCCATACCAGAAACCAGGTAGGGTAACTAAGTAAAAACTCACAGTGGAACAAATAAGTAATTCATACAAAAGATATTCTATTAACTTTTAATAATTCCAAAGAATCTATACAAAATTCTTAACATTTAATTGTGTATCTATGGCTCTGTTGTGGAGTGACCAGGTAAAATCAGATAGTGAAACAATTGTCACAAACACAAACAAACCCCAAAACACAGCATAATGAATCCCAAATCAATAATTTTGGTTGTCAATAAAGTAAGAAGCAAATTTAAAATGTCCCTATTGCCACTAATATTGACTATGATTTTGGAAGCATTTAAAGTGAAAATTATGAACATAAACATTAGAAGAGGTAGAAAACATTGCTATTTGCAAATTATGTGAGGTCTCTGGCAGGGAAACTCAAGATAATTCATGAATAATTTACAACAAACCATAATTAAACATTGATATTACTATGTCCTGAAATGATCTCACTATACCCCACCTTCCCAAATTCCAACAAAAAGTTTATCATTTTCTTTTTTTTAAAATATTTTATTTTATATAATTCTTACATCATTTTTCATCTTTGCACAATGTATGCATTTTCATTTTGGTTATATTCCCCATACAATTGCACCCCCCTTATTTTGACTCTAGTCCTTCCTCTCTCTGCCTTTCCCTCCCTCCACATCCCCCCAGCGGGTGTTTTTGGTTTATAGTTGCTTGTTGCTTTTGATTTTTACTTTGTATTGATTTGTATTGATTAGTCCTTTCCCTGGTCTCTTATTTAAGTTTCCTAAATTCTTGCTATGGGTGAGACCATGCGGTATTTTTTTTTTTTCTTTCTGACTTATTTCACTGAGCATGATCCCATCTAGCTCCATCCATGTTGCTATAAACTGCATATGTTTATCTTTTTTGATACTGAATAATATTCCATTGTGTATATGCACTACATCTTCTTGATCCAGTCATCTATTTTTGGGCATTTGGGTTGTTTCCATAGCTTAGCTATTATAAATAGTGCTGCAATGAACATAGGCATGCAGGTGCCCTTTGGAATTAATGTTTCTATGTCATTTGGGTAAATACCTAGAAGTGGAATTACTGGATCATATGGAAACTCTATGTTTAGTAGGTCCAGAAATCTCCACACAGTTCTCCATAGTGGTTGGACCAGTTTGCACTCCAACCAGCAGTGCAGGAGAGTTCCTTTTTCTCCACAACCTCGCCAACATTTGTTGTTGCTAGTTTTTTTAATATGTGCCATTCTCACTGGTGTAAGATGGCATCTCATTGTAGTTTTGATTTACATTTCCCTGATTATAAGTGACCTTGAATGTTTTTTCATATGCCTGTTGGCTGTTTGCATTTCCTCTTTGGAGATGTTTCTTTTTAGCAATTCTGCCCATTTTTTGACTGGATTATTTTCTTTGTTTTTGTTGAGTCTCATCAGCTCTTTGTAGATTTTTGTGATCAGTCCTTTATCATTAGTGTTGGGTGCAATAATGTTCTCCCAGTTGGTGGGGTTTCTCTTTGTTTTGGTTATTGTCTCTTTTGCTGTGCAGAAGCTCTTTAATTTTATGTAGTCCCAGCTGTTTATCTTTGCCTTCACTATCACTGCCTTGGGCAATGTGTCTATAAAGATGTCTTTGAGGTGCATGTCATGTAGTGTTTCGCCTATATTTTCTTCTTTGTATTTTATGGTTTCAGGTTTTATGTCTAGTTTTTTAATCCATTTTGAGTTGGTTTTTGTGTATGGTGTGAGGTAGTAGTCAAGCTTCCTTCTTTTGCATGTAGCAACCCAGTTTTCCCAACACCATTCCCAACAAACATTCTTTGCTTCAGTGCATGTTCTTTGCTCCTTTTTCAAAGATTAGTTGACCATAAATCTGTGGGTTTTTTTCTGGATTTTCTATTAGATTCCATTGGTCCATGTGTCTGCTCTTGTTCCAATATCATGCAGGTTTGATGATTATGGCTTTGTAGTATAGTTTGAAGTGTGGAAGTGTGATGCCTCCATTTCCATTTTTTTTTTCCAGGAGAGCTTTGGCTATTTGGGGTTTTTGGTGCTTCCATAAAGTTTACCATTTTCTAAGGAATTGTTTTTTAAGATGCAAATTGGGCTTATAAAAACAAATTATCATAATTTGCCAGAAGATACTCAGTAAGTCCTTATATTTTACCATGGCACACAATTTTTGAATGTGAAAATATTACCTACCTGGGATTAATATATTTTAAATTTAAAATTTTGATATAGATGAAAATTTATGACTCTAAGTTTGAAACAAATATAGAGTTGTTTGGATTTACATAAAAAGACAAAGTTTTATATAAAAGTAACAAAAGGGATTTTTTTTTTCTCTAGAGTGATGCTTAGAACAAGAAATTCTTAAGATGTGTTATATTTGTATTTTCCAACTTCTTAAATTCACAACAGTGGGATTTTTAATTTGTCAAATATGTGTATAAGGGAAAAGTATTTGTAATTTTCACCATAATTTTTCCTGTCATTTATACAAATTCAAACCCATAAAAAGCAAAGTTAACAAAACCAGAATATTGTGAGAACTAGACAGAGTTTAACAATAGTTTTGATTACTTCTAATAAAATATTTGTAAAATCTTAAATTTCTATCATACAAAATGATCGAGGTTAGTTGACTATAGAAATGAAGTATCAATGAGGGGAGAGAGTGGAAGAAGGGAAATTAGAAAGAGGGAAGAAAGCACATTGTCTATGGTAGTGGAATATAGATGAGTTGTGGTGGGTACACTGTGGTTTTAATAACTGATAGGGCATCCCAATATTACCTCAGTTAAAAACAATTATAAAAAAAATTAAAATATAATTGAAAAAATTCAAAGTAATTTTATTACAGTGGGCCCATAATCAGGAAAATTCAGATGCAAATAATCAACTCTTTATTGCCTCTCTATTACATGCAACACTTTTTTTCTTCTACATGTTTTCTTCTGTTGCTGAGTTTAGCTAAAGTCCCAGGAAAAATTATATTCATATATTTAATTAGTTACTCACACTATTGATATTTTTACTTTACAACTAAATATGATTTTGAGTTACAACTTCTAAATAAATCAAATGAGGTAATAAGTTGAAATAAAATCATGGATTTTTTTGTATTTAAGTTTGTACTGGTCAATCTATATAAAGATTTGTATAAAAATTAGTTTTAACAGTGATTCAACAGCTGTGTTCATGTTTTCAGTCTGTTATTGTTATTCAAAATAACCTTGTTTATATGTATTTTATTGAAATGCCACAGCAAAAATTTGAAATTTTAAAATTCAGCTAGATCAGTAAAGTTGAAATTAAAGATATTTCTTTCACTGTATTATATATTAATTGAAATAAATTGACATATATCTACTGGCATTTCACTTCTTATTTTTAATCTTAAAGAAACATCACTGCTATCAATTTAATTGCACACTTAAAATACTATAGTAACAACCCTTTTTTCCTTTATCCCCTAGGTTTTGACAATTCCCTCAATTACTTGCCTTACCAACATTCTGGAAACTGCCATGAAGTTTGATACAAAATATAAAGGTTAATTTGCTCAATTGCTGAGACTTTAATTACAACACATCAGTTATTTAGACTGTCTGACATTTCCTGTAAATTCCTCTAATTAGGAAACCCTTAGAGATTCCTTTGAAAGGAGATAAAATAACCAAAATGTGTTCGCAGAGATACATATTTTTCTTCTTACTGAATGAGTCCAAACATTATAAACATTTGGAAAAACTTAAGAATTATAATTTTACAGTCAAAATGTTGAGTGGTATGACCTCAGATGCTTTCTGAATTTGTTGTGATTGCTTTATTAGCCCATTTTCTTTCTTTTTTTTTTGTTTCTGTATGAGGAGGAAGTGCTTGCTTTAATAAGTGGGAAAACTGTGAAGAAAGAAGGGGTGCTTATTAAAAAGTGCTTTAAAAGAGAGGATCCATAAACTATTAAACTATACCTTCAGAAACCCAGTTTATATTCTTGGGGGGGGGGGGTTGGGGAGGAAATGGCTTACATTATCCAAAGTTGGATAATTTAATCACATTTTATGTGCTTTTTTTTTTATAACCAGGACTAGAAAAATGATTTCTTTAGTGTATAACCTAAGTTATGTTAGGTTATAACAAACTGATAATCAGCCCACCTTTTAATTTACAGAATATGGAACATATGTAGACTTCCTCATGGACAATAACCCTAGTTACTACAAAGCTTTGCCAAATCCTAACTAATCATACCAACTAAGCCAAGTTTTATATATATATATATAATTTATATATATATTTATATATATATAATACATAAAAGAAATCAT
The DNA here is from genome assembly GCF_964194135.1 of Talpa europaea. Lineage (NCBI taxonomy): Eukaryota > Metazoa > Chordata > Mammalia > Eulipotyphla > Talpidae > Talpa > Talpa europaea. The sequence goes on along the minus strand of NC_140080.1, from coordinate 57,940,435 downwards.
CTCAACACATCCCATAAAGAAAAATGTTACATGTATTCATAGATGGGACACAAATATTGGGAAATTAAATTCAAAGAGAGTCTTTTTTTGTTTTTTTAAAGATTTATTTATTTATACAAGCGCTGGGTACAGTCAGAAGTGCAGGAGGGTGAGAGAATTCACCAGAGCCAGAGCGGAGAGCAGAACAGGCAGACTGATGAAGTACATTGCTGAGGGGAGCAGCGGGCGGCAGGATAGTTCTGGCGCCATGTGGGACTCTCGAGGCAGCCGGGGATCTAAATGGTGCTTCGGATGCTGCAGGCAACTTCACAGCCCAGTGCTCTACCGCTGCGCCACCCTGGAGTCTCTCAAAGAGAGTCTTAATTCACTGCGATTTTGACCCCATTTGTGACTCTTTCTTTCTTTTTTTTTTTTAAGATTTATTTAAACAAGCACTGGGTACAGTCAGAAGCGTGGGAGGGTGAGAGCATTCACCAGAGACAATGCGGAGAGCAAAGCAGGCAGACTGATGAACCACACTGCTGAGGGGAGCAGCGGGCATGGCAGGAGAGGTCTGCACGCCATGTGGGACCTTCGCCAGCGGCGGGGGACAGAACCGGCGCTGCAGTGGCTACGGGCAGCCTCGCAACCCAGTACTCAACCGCTGCACTACCAGGGGAGGCCCTGTGACTCATTTCTTATATGCATAAGAGAATAAACATGAAGGCCTGGCTTGCCATGAATAAGACTTTTCAGACAAATTGCTAGGTTTTAACTAGAAAGAGAGTATCTGCTGCAAAGTTGAAGGAGGAAAGCGGGTGTTGGGATTCTCGTAGTAATAAAGCTAAGAAAGCAGGCAGGCACTGGAAAGTGCAGGCTCTCTGTGGCTAGGTGTGTCATGCTCAGAGCTGGTATCCTCAGCTAGTTTATTTCTGGAAATTCGGGAAAACAAGACCAAGTTAGGTGTCTGAATTGTTTCATGACCAAAGGCAACATTACTAATATTAACTAAAATTTATTGTGAATTTGTTGAGTTGCAGACAGTATATTGAGCCCTAATCCTTATTCTAAATCTGAGCCTTGTAGTGTGCATGAAGGTTATCCTTATTTACATGTAGGGAGAAGATTGAATTCTTCAAGTATTTATGGGTCATCAGAGGAAGTAGGAAGGTTTAGGCAAGATCATAATTCTTATGTATAAACTCACATACAAATTTAAGGACCTGTACCCTTCAGCAAAGATTAAATTCTATTGTGGTTTCATGCCATTTCTCTCTCTCTCTCTCTCTCTCTCTCTCTCTCTCTCTCACACACACACACACACACACACACCCACCCACACACACACACACACACACACAGGAAAAGTTAAAATGAATGGAGGATAGAATGACTCAGTGTATCAAGACTCAGGCAGTTGATTCAAACACAACTCATATTTGTTGGTTATGTCAGGAAAAGTGAAATCTGATCTCTTCGTAGCCTTACTGATATGGAAGTGGACGAGTGAATATAGATAGATGCTTCCAGAAAAAAGGGGAACTGTTCACATGTAGCAGAGGAACAATATATTTCTTAATTTTTACTGAAAATAAAAATTCATACCTGATTATTTGAGATGCCTTTGTTTTTTCATTTAAGAATACTGTTTCAGAATCATCCATGATACCACATTATATTTAATCATCCTGGTGCCATAGGCTTCTGCTGGCTGTGACAATTCCGAGATGGCTTGTTTTTGATGACCTTGTCAGTTTTGAGGACTATTAGTCAGATATTTTATAGAATTCTGCTTGATTGTTATTTTATTTTTTTCCTTCATGATCAGTAGACACAAGTAATGGGTTTGAGTTAAAGACTGCAAAGGTAAAACGTCATTTCCATCTTCTTTGCTCAAGGGTACATACTATCCTTATGACCATGTTGATTGTGAACTGGATTACTGGCTGTGGTGGTGTCTGTCACAGTGCTCTGATGTGAATTTACAGTCTCCTCTCCCTTCCCATACTCTAATCTTTAGAAGGAAGTCGCCATGCGCTGTACACACTTTAGGAGTGCGAAATTACACTCAACCTGCTTAAAGGTGAAGTATCTACAGAATTTAAAATTCTTCTGTGTGGAATATTTATCTCTTCTCATGTACTTATTTGCTTAATAATTTGTTCATAACAGACTAGACACATGGGTGTTTATACTTTGAATTAAATCTAATATTGCTTTTATTTATTTTGTTGCTCAAAATATTCCAACTTTGGAAAAATCTTTTTAGTTGTCACTTGTATCCCTTTGATGTACTCCATTTTTGTCTATTTATGTTTTAGAAGTTCCTTACTTTCTAACAACACAAAATAATTTAATGGTTTTGTATTATTTTCTGTCAATATATTCCCTGCAGTATTAGATTCAGTCATTATACCAAGGAAACCTCATTGCATTCTTTGCTATTGGAGTTGTTCCCCCTAGAACCACTTAGTTGACAAAGAAGAAACTATGTTAACATATATTCTAATTCATATGCATACATTTATCTGTAAATATTTCAATATATAACCATCTCTTTCCATATTAAGCTAAACAACTTTGTACTCATTCTCCAACTCTAATTCATCACCAGATGGACCATTCCAGCCCATTTCCTTTTTCATCTGTCACCTCTGTCTCTAGTGAGAAATATAACTCTCAGCATCTATGATCCAGTAACTGAACTGTTTAATTTCAACATGCACACAGGTAATCTATTAATTGTAAACCCAACACATGGGAAACAATTTTATAATCTAAAATACAATGCTTATCTACAGATCTATTTTTTCCTTTAGTCTTGCCAAACTCCATTGTTTCCCAAAGCTAGTCAGGGTCAAACACCTTTTTCTCCCACCTTTTCTGTGAAGTTTTTTCATACATCTGTAATGCAGGAGAATCTTTTGTTACATTATGTCTTCTCTCCTGGGATCCTCAGATTTACTAATTTTTTTTTTTAATTTTGCAGGGTTAAGGTTCACTCTTTGTGCTGTAAAGACAGTTTTTACCAAAGCATAGTGTCATTTATCAATCACGATATTATTTTTTTAAAGATTTATTTATTCATGCATAAAAGAACTGGGGTGTAAGTTGCAGGGGTGGGGGAAGGTGAGAGGATTCACCAGAGAGTGAGGAGCAGAACAGGCAGATCTCCTGAAATACACTGCTGAGGGGAGCAGTGAGTGAGACAGGAGAGGTCTGCTGCTCCATGTGGATTAGCTCCCTGGCTGGCTGGGAATTGAACTCATGCTGCAAAGCTTGATGGTGCTGATAGTTTGATGGTGCTGTATCTTTAACCCCTGCACCACCAGGGAGGGCCAACCATGATATTATTATACAGAATAGTTTCATCACCCTAAGTATCCCTTATGCTTCACGTATTCAACTCCCCCACTGAACCCCCTTGCAATCACTGATCCCTTTATTATCTTTACAGTTTACCTTTTACAGAATGTCATACAATTGGAATAATACAGTATGTAGTCTGTGCACTGTATGTCATTTTAGCAATATTCACTTAAGATTCTTTTGTGTCTTTTGGGGATTTCATGGCTCATTCCTCTTTATCACTGAATGATATTTCATTGTAGTGATGTCCCAACTTATTTATCAGTTTATCTATTGAAGGATATCTAGTTGTTCTTATTTTCAGCAATTATGAAGAACGTTGCTATAAACGTGTACAGATTTTTATGTACACATAAATTTTAATATAAATCGGTAAATGTGTAAGAGTACACTGAGCATTTTACTTTCTATTTTCTCCAATTACATATAGCACTTTTCCGTACTCCTAATCCTTGTGGTGGCTACATATTTTTGAGAGTCAATTTTTGACTCTCTGAACCCTGTTGACTAATTGGCTATTTTTCTCCATTGGGTGAGAAAGACTAGAAAAGACTAGTTTGGAAGGAATGTCCAAGCTGGGATAAGAGACTAGTTTTGGAAGAATGTACCAAGTTCGCCCTAGTAGTCTTTTACTCGAGATAGTAGAACTTTATTGTGGAATGGGCTCCTGACTTATTTTAGTAATGATCACTGTTCCCCTCCTGCCAGAGATGCAGGTGATTCTTTCTGGAAATCATCATGAAAACTGTAGGAATTCATCATGAAAACTTCCAGGCTTCCTGGAAGTGAAGTCCATGAACTGTAAGATCCCCTATAAGAATGTAGCCCTTCTCAGGAGTTTGTTACTCTCATACTTAGCTATCATTCCAATAAAATTACCATTTAGTTGTTACTCGTTTATGATGCTACTGACTTCTGCTTGAGGTAAGCAGGTCTCAGTTTTGCCTCTGGACTTACCAGATATCCAGATGGCAGTCTGTCTTGTCACTTCAGTAATCTCATGGCTGTAAGAAGTCACATTATTGCAGTTTGGTCAGCTCTTTATTTTCTCTTGCAGAAGTAATGACTTTAAAGCTATTTGTATTTTGGAGCTGAATCCAGAAGTCACCAAGAAAAAAAAAAAATTTAAATATGCCTTTCCCCCACTCAGTTTCCATTTAGACATCTTAAAAAATTCAAAGTAAGCAGACAATATATTCTTTTCATTTAAGAACTAACAATTTAGGGGCCTCCCTGGTGACGCAGGCAGTTGAGTGCAGTGCTGTGAAGCTGTCCACAATCTCTGCAACATGGGTTCCATCCCAGCCAGCCGGTGTGCTACCCTCATGGCACAGCAGACCTTTCTTGTCTTGCCCACTGCTCCCCTCAGCAGTGTATTTCAGTCGATCTGCCTGTTCTGTTCCCCACTCTGTCTCTGGTGAATCCTCTCACCCTCCCACACATTTGGCCTATACCCCGGTTCTTGTATACATGAATAAATAAATCTTTAAAAAATGTATTAAAAAAAGAACTAACAATTTAAATAGAAAGAACACACATGCATATAGTATATTTTGGAATGCCTAATTTAAATTTTTTTTAAATATTTATTTATTTATTTATACAAGCACTGGGTACAGTCAGAAGTGTGTGCGAGGGTGAGAGAATTCACCAGAACCAGATCGGGGAACAGAACAGGCAAACCAATGAAACACACTGCTGAGGGGAGCAGCGGGGGCGATGGGAGAGGTCTGTTGCACCATGTGGGACCCTCGCAGGTGACCAGGATGGAACCGGCACTGCAGAGGCTGCAGGCAGCTTTGCAGCCCAGCGCCCAACCGCTGCACCACCAGGGAAGGCCTCGCCTAATTTAATTTGTAACTCCTCATCTGTCTCTGAAATTTTAGTTTTCTGGAGGATGGATATTTCTGAGAAGTCTTTCTTGTTTTAATTGAAATGTATTCCTCTCTTAATGATGACTCAGAGTCGTAATCTAAGGTTTCAAGATTTGTAATTTTTTATATTTATTTTTAGATTAGCCTGTATTCTCCATTCTATATTCTGAGTTCTTGGGTTGACTTTCATATAATTTATTTTTCTTGTTTGCTTCAACTTGTTATTGACACTTTTTCATGATGTAAGTTTGCTTCCATCAGAGGTTAAGCGCTGAAATCTTGTGTAAGATAAAATACACTGCTTTTGATATGATCTGAAAGGTCATTCCTTCAGTAAGTCAATGAACATTGAGATATATATTTCAGACTATTATGGACACTTTTTAAAATTTTATATCCTTAGTTTTAATCAAAATAAGAACAATTATCCAGATAAGCAATCTGTCATATCAGGTGCTATGCACTTCCTCAAATTCCTTGTGGAATAACATAGTAACTTTGGAGACATACACTGTAAGACCTTACAATTGTGGTCAGTACTTAAAATCTGTGCCTTAATTCTGCATGTTTGATTAAATTTGCAAGAATTTGAATTCATACTATTTATACGGTTGCAGTTTAACTTTTAAAAGTATTCGATTTAATTTGCAAGAATTTGAATTCATATATATATATAGATATATATAGTCTGACTTTTAAAAGTATCATTTAATGTCCAGTCTGAAAGAAAATGAAATTGTCTCACCAATATCTGTAAAACAATTTTTCTATACTATTGCTTTAAATAATATTCATACAACAAAGGAATTGGCAACGAGCATATTTTCAAACACGCTGAGCTCTCAGTGAGTACTCGAATTTCCTGTGATGAATTAGAAGACAGGTGTGAATCTTAACTTCTTTACAAGTTCGTGTAAATTGATACTCAGATTCATTCCTCCAAATTTTATTTCTGTTGGCAATGATTAATTTTTCTAATATGCTCCATTTCCCTCACTTAATGATGTTTTGCTAATAGCATTACTAAAGCCAACTTGGACAGAGGTAAGACTTGATAAAAGCATAGATGGATCCATATTCAATTGACAAAGGCCAAAATGAAAGAGAGTCTAGAGGTCTATCATTCCAACTAAGCTTTCACCAGGGTTTTGCATACCAGAAAATCGTTTCCTTCCATGTACCAAGTTAAGTTTAAGACTGCTTTTTAGAGTTTATGATAAAATACAGATTCATTTTAGAATCATATGTATAGTTTATTCACTTGAAAGCAAGCTGTGATACATAAGAAATTGTTTGGCTTTAGAGAGCCACTGCTTGGTAATCTCTTAGTGCATCATTACTGCCTGTGACCTTCTGTAAGGAAAGCGTGCTCTTTGCCAGAAACCTTTATATTCTTGAGTACATACTGCTCTAGGAGTTCTAAATTCAGGTGTGATTTGAGGTTAGTGAACAGTCTGAGACTGAATCACCAGCATTATACTATGAGTCATAGAATAAAATCACAATTCATTGACCTCAAAAGTTAAGTGCCTGTTTCTCTTGATTCCATAATTTTAAAGCATTCATCAGGACTTTTGCATACTTTTTGTGTGGCTATGAGTTTGCACTTCTGGTTCCTCTAGGATGCAAATAGAGACTCAATTTTTTCCACCTTTTTTGGTATACCTGTGGTTCCTTAATATCTACTGAGTTACACAATAAAACAATAACTTAAGTCCTTGTCTCTCAAGAAAATAACAACACAAAAATAGGATAAAATAAAAGGAATTTTGAAGTTAATTTGGAGTATATGCAACAAACATCACCCATATTCATTAACTTAAATTATTTATAATGTATTTGTACCCTTGAGGTTTTGAGTTTATATTATGATTAAGAGTTAATATTAAGTTCAAAAATCCATTGTGTGGATTTTGTACATCAAATGTATGTGGTAATACTTAAATGCCTTTTGAATTATGAACTCCATTACAATGAAACAATAACTTAAGTCCTTGTCTCTCAAGAAAATAACAACACAAAAATAGGATAAAATAAAAGGAATTTTGAAGTTAATTTGGAGTATATGCAGCAAAAATCACCCATATTCATTAACTTAAATTATTTATAATGTATTTGTACCCTTGAGGTTTTGAGTTTATATTATGATTAAGAGTTAATATTAAGTCCAAAATTCCATTGTGTGGATTTTATACATCAAATGTATGTGGTACTACTTAAATGCCTTTTGAATTATGAACTCCATTACAATGAAAGTGTCCAAGTTTCTGGTGTAGTAGAGGACTCTCTTCCCCACTCTCACTCCCTACTTCTGTCAGTCCAACCTTCCAAATACTTGTTTGATCCCTTAGTTGGAACCAATAAGAATCAGCTTGATTTATCAAATGACCCAGAGTCAATAAAGAAACCTGGATACTGTTGAGGGGAGATAGTGTAAATTGATTGATAATCATCATATTTAAAGGCTAAACATTTCCAGCTCTGTTTCAAGGAGTCTTAGAGTTGTCTGGAAAACCCAAATACAATCAGATAGCTATGGCCAGATATTTACTTTGTAGCATTTATCTGCTTTTCTATATCTTAATAGTTCATTTTAAAATTGAACATAAAATTCCTTAAAATAGTATAGAGATGTGGTCTGGGAGCAAAGTCTCACACTAGTTTCTGAACTTGCAGGTGGGAAATATAGACATTTTCTATAAACAAAAGTAGTGAGACTGTAGTATTTTTTCTTTTTATTACTAGTTGTGGATTTGGGACATAAACTATTGTTGGTTGCTAAAATAGCCATTGGTATGATTGCATCACATATGTTTCATGGTATTTTACATATTGTGTTGTATGTTACAAGTTAAAATACTGTCAGAATTTACTATTATTGGAATAGAGATCATATTTGAGCACTTGACAGTATTTTTTAGTTTTGGCATGTGGTCAATATACGTCCCTAAATTTTCAGGGAGGTTTGAAACAGTCATCATGGGTCACAAGGATATGTCTACAATGCCATGATTACATTAATTATGACTGAGTATGGATATGCTTCTCTGTGAATGAATTTAGTATGATATAAATTTACTGTGTGATACATATGCCCTTATTATTAAGGGGTATATGTATCTAAAAAATCATAGTGCTTTAGTTTCCTTTCTGGTCAAATAAAGCTGATTGATTGGATGATCTATAGCTCAGGTTATTTTAATGTAAAAAAAAATTAGACTTCACATTTTCAAAAAATACAGATAGTTTTGAATACATGTCATTCCAACTAATTAAAAATCACACCACTCTGGGAAACACATACTACCAGCATTGGTTTAGGTTCTGAAACTGTTAATGTTTGTTAAATCGTTATTAAATACATGCTTACCATAATTGCTCAATTCTAGTCCAACTAGCTATCAAATAAAGTAATGAACTGTATAGTCAGAAGCATTTTGTTGTAGCCCAAGACTTTTAAAGCAATTTGGGTATGAGAGTAATGTTATTTGACTAATTAATTGATCCAATAAATATTCAGTAAGCACCTGGCATGTATTAAGAATGCATCTTGACATAAGGGGCACAGTGGCCAACGAGACAAATTCGGTCTCTTTCCTCATGGATAATGGGTCCACGTGTTTTTTAACAGGTTACTGTTAATTTGGTTTATGATTTGTTTGTAGTAGAATCAGTCATACCTCAGAATTTTATAATTGAAAAAGAGTTTATAGTTTACTTCCATATCTTTGTTTAATAAATGTAGGTGCTGAAACTTGTAAAAGTATCTAGATTTGTACAAGGTCATATACCCAGTGATAAAATATTTTTAAAAGCAGACAGAAATTCTGATGACTAGTCAAATCCTTACTGTCTAATTATAGTAGCTATATGAAAAACTCATTACCAAATAGTAATAAAGCAATTCAGGTCATTAAATTATTCTCAGGCACTTAGGGAAGCTTCATTTTGACAACTAACTTATGACAAAAGAACCAAGAATTCACAATGGAGAAAGGAAAATCTCTTTAATAAGAGATGTTGGGAATCTCCCTTGTCAGTATCCAGTTTTCTTTATTGACTCTGGGTCATTTGATAAATCAAGCTGATTCTTATTGGTTCCAACTAAGGGATCAAACAAGTATTTGGAAGGTTGGACTGACAGAAGTAGGGAGTGAGAGTGGGGAAGAGAGTCCTCTACTACACCAGAAACTTGGACACTTTCATTGTAATGGAGTTCATAATTCAAAAGGCATTTAAGTATTACCACATACATTTGATGTATAAAATCCACACAATGGAATTTTGGACTTAATATTAACTCTTAATCATAATATAAACTCAAAACCTCAAGGGTACAAATAAATTATAAATAATTTAAGTTAATGAATATGGTGATATTTGCTAAATATATACCAAGTTAATCTCAAAATTTCCTTTTATTTATCAAAATGTGTTATTTTCTTGAGACACAAGGACTTAAATTATTGTTTTATAATATAACTCAATCTGTTACTGGGCTAGGAGAGGGGAACCCCATAACCCCCAAACTTGCCTGCTCTAAATAAGTTCTGCCATCTGCCACATCAAGACAAAATGTATAGATCTTTAATGGAAAAAAACTTTAAAACAACCAGTAAATAATATATAAAAGACAAAGAATATAGTTTTTAAATCAAGCACCCAAAGTTACCCATCCCCTCCTGAGTAAAAGTCCACCCAAATGGGATTGACCCAAAGCAAGGCCTGAAAACCTACCACAAATCTAAAACACATAGCAGGGAACCATAAAGAAGTTTCAAAAACAGACAAGCCTGGGAGGAACAGAACAAAATCAAAATCAAGATAAAAGCTGCCATTTTTAACCTCCCCACAGGTCTTTCACCCACATCTGTGTCAACCAGTCCAGGACCAAGACGTAAGCACAGTTTCTTCACATGTCTCTCTGCTCCACTTGCCTCCTCCAGGTCTCCTTCTGGCTCTCCATCCTGCTTCCTTCCTTCTTCAGTCTCCTCTCCAGCCTCCTCTCCTCCCTGCTCAGCTCCACCCTCCAATGGGTGGGGCAGGGAACCTGGAACCTCCCCTTTTCCTGAGACCACCCTGTTACAAACTGATACCAAGAAATCACAGATACACCAAAGACAGTAGAAAAACTGAGTCTACTTGCATCCAGAGGAATTGTTTGTTCAAGCTGTACCACCTTTGGTCATTGGGTGCTCTTTTAGGTACATCCTCTATTTTTTGACAATACCCAGCATTTCTTTTAGCACTTCCTTACTTTCTGTCACTAAACAGTATTCCAGACTCATTTTGTGTTTTTCATGCCCAGTCCTGGAATCAATCACCTCTCCAGAGATACCATCAAGGGTGCATCGTGATTTTTATTAGAAAACATTAAATATTAAGAAGTCAAGGTCTGGGCACAGATGTCCCTGGATCTAGACCTTCTTAACTAATAAATGTATGCATACACTACCATATATTCATATCTCTCATTGTATAGACATATATTATATGCATATGTATATCAGTCTGTCTATGCATTAGAATGGTAATTCAATAAAAAAATAAAGCAATCAAATAAAATAATGAGAGAATAAAATGTAAAATCTAAGTCAAGGACTTTCATGTTGAAAGTTTATTTTGGGAAGTTATACGAAGGAGGAGGAGGTGACTTGAATTGTAGAGCCTCCCTGGTGGCACAGGGGTATTGTATTTCAGTGGATCTGCCTGTTCTGCTCCCCACTCTCTCTGGTGAATCCTCTTACCCCCCACCCCACACCTCTGGTCTACACTCCAGTTCTTGTATGCATAAATAAATATATCTTAAAAAAAAAAGTGAAGCATAATAAGAAGTGAAGCTAAGTCAAAGGGTATGATATTGAGCTGGTCACTGCTGGGCAGGACTAAATTTAATTCTTCCAGGAACTTTCTGAGAAGCTGTTTCTGTCTTCTGTTGGTTAAATATTTCTGTATGGGATGTAAACTTCTTTACATGTCCAGAATTATAGGCCATGAAGCAAGACATGGATAACACTGGTAAAGTGAGATGTTCATCTGCAAAACTGATGAACAACAATGACTAGAATGAAAGGACAGCTGAGAGGATGCAAACAAGATGTGTACTCAAATTTTTCTCAACTGCTAATGGTCAAATACTCTCTGTGTCTCTTTGTTCTTATTCCCACCAATATACTGATTTTTTTCTTCATAAGTCAACAGGGGCCTATGTGTAAGAAAATCCGTTCACTATTTTTTCTCATTTTCATCCAAATGCATTCAACAAAGTTAAGCAAATTGACCACCCATCAGCATTAAATTCCTTCATTCTGAGACTTAAGTGACAGTATTTTTTTCCAAATTTAATCTTCCTTTTCTAGACTTTTCTTCTAAATTCCTTTTCCAGATCCTTCACTTCTTCCTCAGCCTTACATGTTGAACATCCTCAAATTCTGAGGCTCTGGTTGAAGAGTGAACTTTTTACAATACAAAATTGATTCTATTAGTTCCTTTAGGATATCAATTTCCACTCTGCCTCTCACATTTTACACATCCTGCTCTTCTGAAATAGAAAAATATTCCTGTCTAGTGATAACCTGGCTAATGTGGCCAGTTGAGTCTTGTCATCATGATAGCAGCTGAAATAACACTACATCTGGGGAGCACTCTGGAATCCCCAAACCTTGTTATAGGAGCTATTGTCTTGGTGCCCAAGGTTCTTGTTGGTCAAGCTAAAATGTAGAGTCAGTCAGGGGACCTCTCAATAGGGTAAAAGTTCTGGTATGAGGAACATACTGGGAAACCAGTACCTGCTGAAAACAGCAGGCAGACATGATGGCCAGATTAGCAGGATCAGCTAGAATATCTTACTTGTAAAGATTAGCGGAAAGTTAAGTAAGAATAATAATTAGAGATAGTATGCTTTGATTAAGTAGGAACTATGGAGCCCCCCAAGCAATAGCCCCTCATCACTCCATCCTACCTTGCACCAAATGATGTTGCATCCCTGATAACACACCCCCAAGCATGTAAATTCCTCCACCTATTTGCCCATCTCCTCTGAACATAATTCTAAAATATATGAGATTGCCCATAGATCGGGCTGCACTTTTTCAGTGTGAGCCCCTCTAGGCCTCTCTGTCTCTAGCTGGACTTTGAGTTGTCTTTCTTTTGTCCTTCTCTACTCCCTATGCTGCTGCCCTGAGAGGTGACAATACTCCCTGCTCCTTCCTATAAGAGTCTGTGCTTTTTCATTACTGTTGCAATTAATAAATTTGTCTTAATCAGTATTTTAGTTGTAAAAGTTTTCTTTCTATAGTATTTCTTTTCTACTAGACTCTGTATACTTTAAAGATAAATATGCTGTCTCCCTTGTTCATTTGCTTTGGTTCCAAAATAATTTGGCATATGAGAAACTACATAAATCAAATGAATTCAGAATTGTACCTATTCATAGATATTAGATCACCTCTTTTTAACTAGAGTGACTTATTTCACTGATAATTTAATTTCCCAAATGTTCTATGTCTGCTGAGAGCACACTTAAATTTTATTGTGATTAGTTATATCCCCTTTAATAAATTTTGTAACCTTTTACATTACTATTTTGTTCTTGTAAAATGTAAAATAGGGCCTCCCCTGGTGGCGCAGTGGTTGAGCGCTGGGTTGCAAAGCTGCCAGCAGCCTATGCAGTGCCGGTTCTGATCCCCAGCCACCAGCGAGGGTCCCACATGGCACGCAGACCTCTCCTGCCACCCGCTGCTCCCCTCAGCAGTGTACTTCTTCATCAATCTGCCTGTTCTGCTCCCCCTTCTGGCTCTGGTGAATTCTCTCACCCTCCCGTGCTTCTGACTGTACCCAGTGCTTGTGTAAATGGATAAATAAATCTTTAAAGAAAAATAAATAAATAAATAAATGTAAAATAGAAATATTTTCTTAATGTAGATAGCTGTTCAAATACTGCTATACAGTTCTAACTTTCACTTCAATTTCCCCAGCCCCATGAAAAATATTTATTTTTATATTTATTTTAATAATTGTTTTCTCTCTGGAATCAGTTTCTGCTTTCTTTTCTAATTACAGGATAAGAAAATGCTTGGGGCTCTATTGATTGAATCTGTGATATGAAAAACTGAGGATGTTATTATGATCATATTTCTTTCTCACCCCCATTCTTATTGTCAGTTTTATTGTTATTAATATTATTGAAGTTTATAACAGTTACATTCTCCTTTGTAATCATAATTCCCATTGTGCTTTGTCTTAATTTGATATTTGAATGATTCCTTTTTTCAATACCAGTCATTAACCATGGCTACTATACTAACTCTATTTGATTCATCTTTTTACTAGAGATCATTATTAAATATATTTCTTAATGGGTATATGGTTATTCTAGTCTCTAAGTTTTCCCATGGTTAAGAATATCTGTATATATATTTCAATAACATCTTGACAGAGTATAATAATTTTGGATTACATTTTGTTCCACAAACATGTAATAATGGTTCCATTGTGATATATCGCCCAATAAAGTTATAGGAAAATCTGAGGCCAGACTAGACTGTTCCCCTTTGGTGATTGCAATTGTTTTCCTGCATGAAAACATAAAGAATTATTTCTCAATTCTTTAAGGTCAATAATTTTTACAGGAAAAGCCTTACCATCTATTGTTTTGTAACTTTTTTTTTTCTGGAGGTTGGCATGATCTTTCAACATCATAATCCTTTTTCAAAATTAAAAATAATTATAAAATATAGCTCATATATAAATTATAGACTAGTTGTATGACCTCACAGAAATGAGTTTACCCCACAATTTCTCAGTTTTCCTAACTTCACATAGGGATGATCTGTTCCAACATAGTGCTCAGAAATCCTTACTCTTATTATTCTCACAAGAAGAAAAAATCAGCACAAGCTGAATGTTACCAAATCTTTTTTTTAGATCCAAGAATTGAGGTCATAGGACAAATTGCTGCCTCCAAAATTGGGGAAGTAGGGTAATCACATTTTACCCCTAGAGTAGAAACCACTGGAGCCACTAACTAATGGGAACACTTAAATAGAAATCAACTAATTGATAGTGCCTGAGGGTGGACAAGATCAAGCTGGCCTCTTGGGAGTCCAATATTAGGAGGGCTCCACATTTTGGTGAATTTTAACTCCAGATACCTAAGTTAGTTCTCACAGTGAAGATCAGAAGAAAATCCCTCATGTTACCATCAGGTGGAGAGAGAAAAGTAATTGTTTAAAAAAATTTTTTAAAGATTTATTTATTTATGCATACAAGAGCTGGGGTACAGGCCAGAGGTGTGGGGGGTGAGAGGATTCACCAAAGACAGAGTGGGGAACAGAACAAGCAGATTGACCAAAGTACACTGCTAAAGGGAGGAGTGGGCGAGTCAGGAGAGGTCTGCTGAGCCATGTTGGTATCTCCCTGGCCAGGGATCGAACTCATGCTGCAGTGGCTGCAGATAGCTTCATAGTTTGCTTCTTAACTCCTTGCACCACCAGGGAGGCCCAATTGTTTAATAATTTACATAAAGGAAAAGTAAGCATTTTGTAATATGCTCAGAATGATTTTATGTCTTCCATAAATACCCATCCTCATGGAAAATTTCTTTCCAGAACCAAATCAACATAGAGGAAGGGAAAAAACAAACTTCAATACCATCTAGCCCTTCCTGTGCCATGCAAAGGGTATACATTTAAAATAACTTTAATTAATATGTTAAAGGCTCTGTGAAATTAGAAACAACCCTCAAGACTTTTCTAATTGATATAAATTGTATGTGCAGGGGCAAGTCCCCAAAAGCACCCTCAGGTTTTATAATTTACTTAAAGACTCAGAACTTATGGTAAGTGGCTACATTTATGGTGCTAATTCATTATTATATAATGATATTATTAAAATCAGTCTAAGAAAGAGATACATGGAACAGAGTCCAGGAGAACTACAAATGAAGAACTTCCAGTTGTTTCTCCCACTGAATTTTTGGACAGCAATGCAGTTCCACCTATAATGTGTGACTGTGTGCATAGAGTGCTGCTAACCAGGTAAACCAACCAAGCCTTTTTGTCTAGATGCATAATTTGAGCTCCATAATAAAGACATGGTCAACTGCCCACCTCCGTAACCTCCATTTTCGACCACTCCGGAGGTTGATATCACATAACCCAAAACTCACACGATAGATAGCCTTTAGTCTCTCTGATAAATTCTGAGGTCTCTAGTTTCTTTTTTTTTCTTTAAAGTCACTCTTATTGGTAGGAAATTACAAGACTTTAGAGAATCTTTCACAATCATGAAGGATAAAAGCTAGACTTCTAATTGGGAAAGCTTAAATTATTTTTTCATTAAAAAATAAACATTAGTGGGAAAAAAACATAGCAATCAAGTACTGATGGGGAATTTAAGCAAAGAAATTAAGGTTCTAGAAAATAAGTAAAGGTAATTCTAGAAATAAAAATCACAGTAATAGAAATAATCAATGCTTTAGATACTCTATACAGAGTCAGAAATAATCAGTGAACTTGAAGATACATCAAGAGAAATTTCCTAAACTGAAATGCAAAGATAAAGAAGAATGAAGAAAGTGGGACAGAATATCAGATGACTGTGAGATGATTACAAAAGGTGTATCATAGTTCTAAAGAAAAAGAGGTAAAGCAATAGAACTTTTTTAAAATAACAATGCCTATCCATTTTCCAAAGTTAATAACAGAAACCCCTAGATACAGAGATTATCAAGCAGGATAATCTTCAAAAGAGTTATACTTTGTATTCAAAATACAGAAAGACAAAAATTGTGAAATCATTCAGAAAGAAAACATCTTGTATGTAAAGAAGCAGAATAAGAATTACATCAAACTTCTCTTCAGAAGTCATGCATAAAAAAAGAGAGTGAAGGAAAATATTTAAAAGCGGAAAGAAAGAAGCCAACACTGTAAAATTCTCTACACTGTGAAATTATCCTTTAGAATGAAGGATAAATAGAGACTTTCTAAAGTAAATAAACTGAGAGAAACTGTTGCCAGTAGACCTTCGGTTTGTTAAGAAATTTTAAAAGAAATTTTCAAACAGAAGGAAAATGATAAATGTCAGAAACTTTATATTAAAAAGCTAAGAACATTAGAGAAGGAATAAATGAAGCTTATTTTTTTAAAATTTTAAATTGAGACAACATATTCTTGTTTGTTCAAAATGATAATAGCAACAATACATTGGGTAA
The DNA here is from genome assembly GCF_964194135.1 of Talpa europaea. NCBI lineage: Eukaryota > Metazoa > Chordata > Mammalia > Eulipotyphla > Talpidae > Talpa > Talpa europaea. The sequence continues at coordinate 57,924,001 of NC_140080.1, read as the reverse complement.
TTTTAGCAAGTCTATACTCAAACTTCTAGGGTAGCTACTAAAAATTGTTTTTTAAAATATAGTTAATAGGTTAAGAGAAAAATGAAATCATATAAAAACACTGAGTTAAATCCAGAAAAAAGGATAACTTAAAAAATTACACTGAACATTATTCAATTATTAACAAATATGGTAGGCATTCCAACTATATCAATAATCACTTTAAATGTGAATGATCTAAAAAAAAACAATTTAAAACAGCGACAGAGTGGATTTTGAAAAGTAAAATAAAACTAAGACCCCTTTATGTGTTGTCTACAAGAAACTACTTTAAATATAAATGTAATAGTAGATTAAAAGTTCAGCAATGGGGTCTCCCTGGTGGCGCAGTGGATTGAGCAAAGCGCTGTGAAGCTCTCTGCAGCCTCTGTGGTCGGGTTCGATTCCCAGCCAGCCAGGGAGATTCCCACATGGCGTGGCAGACCTCTCCTGTAGTGCCCGCCTGCTCCCCTCAGCAGTGTATTTTGGTTGTCTGCCTGTTCTACTCCCCACTCTGTCTCTCATGAATCCTCTCACCCTCCTGCGACTCCATCCTGTACCCCAGTTCTTGTATAAAAATAAATAAATAAATAAATAAAAGTTCAGCAATGGAGAAAAATAAAACATGCTAACACTAACCAAAAGAATGTGGGACTATCTTTATTTATTGCATGGATGAATATATCAGAAAAGAAATAATAGCTTTTATAATAATATATAATAATATCTTTTATAATAATATAATGTCTTTCAAATAATATCTTTTCTAATATATTAGAAAAGAAAGAATGATCTAAAATCATTAACAAACTTCTACCTTACGAAGTCAGAGAAGTAAAATATATTTAAACCCAAAGCACACAGAAGTACATAACTAATAAAAATAGAGCCGAAATAAATGAAATTATTGAAAATAAAAACAATATGAATGAAAACAAAAGCAAATACCTTGAAAATATCAGTAAAATTTATAAATTTCTTGTCACACTAATCAAGAAAATCATAGAGACCCAGTTTGTCAATTAGTTTTTAGCATGGTTCATGAAATTAAAATTTAACGGTTGAATTTCATTAGAATTTAGAAACTTCTGCCCTGTGAAGTACTGTTAAGAGAATGAAAAGACAAGCAACAGACTAGGAGAAAATATTTGTAAAATATGTTTCTTATAAAGGATTTCTCTCCAAAATATACAGAGTTAAATTAAAATTCAAAAATAAGAAAACAGACAATCCAATCAAGAAATATGTAAAAGATCTGAGCAGCAGCTTACTATATATTTACATATATAAATTTTTATATTTTATAATATAAATGTTATGTTACATTAAAATTTTTAAATATATGCATTTAAATATATGTATTGTAAATATATTTCTATGTACAGACAGGGAGTTGATAAGCATTTGAAAAGACAGACATCCTCATATGCTATTAGAAATTTATAAATTAAAATAACAGTGAGGTAGTATTACACGCCGATTAGAAAAACCTCCAATGAACATTGTCATTTCTTTTTTAAATTTACAAAACTATCAGATCCTTTTCATACTAATGGTACATAATGGTCTTAAATGTGTTGCCCAGTAAGATAGACATTAGCCTCATATGACTATTTACATTTTAAATTAATTAAAATTAAATTAGAGTTAAAATTGTTTCCTCTGTTGCACTTACATCGTTTCAAAAATCAATTAGCCAGATGTGGCTACTGGCTACTCTATTGAATAGTGCAGATAAAGAACATTTCCATCATCATAGAAAGTTTTCTTCAACAACATAGGCTAGAGTTTTCAACTGATTGGGGTTAAAATTTTGGCTTTGCATTGATGAGAACTAAGCTCGTGAACCAGTGAAGTTACTTTTAAGTTGCTTTCACTAGTTTCCCTTTCACCATCATGTTTTAGAGTAATATGTGGACTGTGAGCTCACTTGGAATTTATTTTGTCCAGCTCTTTTTATTTATTTAATTAATTAATTTTTAAAAAGATTTATTTTTATTTATACAAGAACCAGGGCATAGGCCAGATGCGCGAGAGGATGAGAGAATTCACCAGAGACAGAGTGGGGAACAGAATAGGCAGACAGACTGAAATACACTGCTGAGGGGAGCAGCAGGGGAGACAGGAGAGGTCTGCTCCTCGAGTGGGCTGCATCAAGGCCAGCGGAGATCGAACCAGTGCTGCAGAGGCTGCGGAGAGCTTCACAGCGCTGCGCTCAACCGCCTGCGCTTCCAGGGAGGCTCTCTTTTTTTTTTTTTAAAGATTGATTTATTTATGCATACAAGAACTGGGGTGTAGGGCAGAGATGCGGGGAGGTGAGAGGATTCAACAAAGAGAGTGGGAAGCAGAACAGGCAGATGTACTGAAATGCACTGCTGAGGGGAGCAGCAGGCGAGACAGGAAAAGGTCTGCTGCTGCCATGTGGGTTGCTCTCTGGCTGGTGGGGGTGGAACTAGTACTGTAGAGGCTGGCAGTATCTTGATAGCACTGTCTTTAACCCTTTGTCACCAGTGAGGCCCCAGCTCTTTTGTTAATTATATAAAGTTAGGACAACACAGGGAGGTTATTAAGTGGCAGAAAACAGTCTATTGGTTGGTAAACTAATGGTAAAGCTGGAACTGGTTTTCAAACCATCTGATGTGAGGTTCATTGCTCATTCCATTATAACTACACTGCCTCATTTAATATTTTCACTCTTGGTGCTTTACTAACACCAGGGAAACAATAGAAAACGGACTGAGTTGGTTACAGATTAGTGTGAAATAATTGTCTACTGGTTAAATTATGTTACCGAAAGTTATTTCCACTGCTCTAAGGAAACCGTGCATCATTTCCAGACTCAAATTGAACATTATATTTATTGTAGCTACCATTTTTCTTTATAATAGTGTTTTTGCTCCCTGCTCATAAACAAGTATTGTTTCATTTCACTAACAAAGCTGGAACATTAATTATAAGTCAACGTTAATTATAAGTCTACAGGAAAAGTGACCTCATTCATTCCTACAATTTGTACTCATTTCCACCATAAAACATTGCATAAAATACGTGTCAGATCCATTTACATTCTTCTCATTGAGATTGTAAACTTAAAAAAAAAAATCGCCAGGTGTTCGTTTATAATGATATATAAATCTAAAAATGGATGAATAAATCTATGGTATTAGCTTTTTTACTGTTACAACTTTTTAAAAACTAAATCCTTGTAAATATTATTTATTTTTTGGTACATGACTGAAAAGTAAAATTTTATTAGAGCTAACTAATAGTCAAACTAATTTGTAAATATTCCACCAAATTAAGAAATATATTGCTGTTATTATCATATCTTTGTATCATTCTGGGTACCAAAAATTCAGTGAGAGCAATGTGACCTTTATTTTCATTTATCTGGGAAGCAACATATTGTTCTGTTTGAATAATTTGTTCCACAGTTTTTTAGGGATCAACCTTTAAAGCAAGGTGTCTTACCTTCATATGCCTCAGGAAGCAGTTGTTAACTTCAAAAACAAAAGTTAATCTTGATTACCCCCATAATAGAAATCTAGAGAGATAATAAAAGCATCCATATTTTTGTTAAGTTGAAATTATTGTGACGATGGTCTTGAGTAGCAACCTTACTAATAATGTGTCTTACTAAAGAATCATGTTTGTTATAGTTGTCTCAAAATGTCCTCAGAAAGTGTCAGATGTTTAAAATGGTAATGACAGGGAAGTGATAAAAATCTAACATTTTATAATATAACCTGCATATTATAAACACTTTCCATAAAATTCATGAGCTTCATGAGAAATTTTACGGTGTTGAAATAGCAAAAAACAGTAAGTATACATACAAAAATTTAAAGGTAAGTGAATACCCCAATTAGTGTTCAAATAACCATCTTGGAGAATGAATAAAACATAACTCTTGGTGGTAAAAACTTAATTGCAGATTTATAAGGAATCTCACTAAGTCATCTTTTCTAATCTCTTACGCATGTTAAAATTTTTCCCATAATATTTTTCCAAAAGCATTTTTTTTTTTTAGCATCTTCTATAGGGCAGCTTCTTTTAGGTCTGGAGATAGAATCATCAATAAAAGAAAACATGGAATTTTTACTCTAGTCATGAGGTTCAGATGCTAAATAAATGTAATACTTTAAGTGATACTGAAAGTAAAAAAGGAAATAAGAGTCATGAATAGTAACTATTTTATGCTATGAAGAGGATTCAGGAAAGGTTTTTTGATAAACTGATATTTGAGCAGAGCTTTAATTGAAATGAGAGGGCCAGACTTGCAGATAATTGGGAAGGGTAATCCAGGCAGAGGGAGCAATGAGGACAAACACCCTGTGCTGAAAATGTGATTGGTGAGTTCTAAGAAGAGCAATGAATTCTGAGGGATTGAAAAGAATGAAAAAGGGGGAGAGTGGTAGAAAGTGATGCTTGAGAGTTCCTCTGGCAGCACAGAGTAGTGCCTTCCTTTTAGACCCAGTAAGAACTTTGGGTTTTATTCCAGGTGAAATGATACATTATCAAAGGGATTTGAATAAAGGACCAGTAGGACTGTATATATGTGTTAAGGATTTCTTTGGCTGTTCTGAAAATAATAGGTTTCAGATGCTACGTGTGAAGTAGGAGTATCATTTGGAAGCCACTGCAACAACTCAAAGAAGAAATGATATCAAAAGTGGTGTTTTATTGGGGTAAGTCAAGAAAAATAGACAGAAGATATGAAATATCCTACCTTGATTGTGTGTGTTAAACCTTACAATTTGCTGTGTTGGATGTAAAATATGACAAAAAGAAGAGTTATGGATGATTCTTCAATTTTGAACCTGAACAATTACCAGAGACTGGAAAAGCAGAGGATGAATAGCAGGTTGGGATGATTCATAGCTTGTTGGGGCATGATAAATTTGCGGCAGGGGTTGAGGGGGAGCTATTAAATGCCCAAGAAGGGATGTTGGTATAAAATGGTATAAAGACAGTCATCTAGCTTAAATGCTTATAGATCTCATTCCTTTTGAGTTAGTCTAACACCCTGCAATCTCTCCTACTTCTTCGAAAATTTTATTAAATTAAGCCAAAATTATCCTAATGATCTTTAAATCTAAACATCATTATTCTATTTTCTGGTGAAGAAATACAAGTAAACTTAATCTCTTTGATTATAACTGATGCAAATTTACAAACACATTATTTTTCCTGTTGATTTTTTTCTTGTCCAGGCTAAGCATTCCAATGTTATATTCTTTCTCTCAAATAGTTTTCTAGTCATGGTTTTTCTGAGATGAATAACCCATTCCCTCCCCAGGTCTTTAATAAGCATGACTATCAAAAGATATGGACAGAATCTATCATACGGAGTTTCTTTGTGCATCCTTCTTGGAAATAAATTTATTGGTACCTTCTCCCTTTCTGGTGTCATTATAGAGCTCATTATGCCATATAGGTTTCACGTTGTTTAACTCTGCTCCACAGCATTCAACATTATTATTAAAATTTGTGATTTTTTTTCTGGTTAGCATTTATTTCTAAATGTAAAATTTCCTAGGAGGGCCAACCAATCTTTTTTAAGAATATTATTCCTGTGCAAGAGATTTTTGAAAGAGAAGTTATTAGCCTGGTTGCCTAGGAACTGTAAAAGCTTTCAAAATAATAGGAAGAGCAGGAGAAATAAATGAAAATATCCTCTATGATGACATGTTATTAGGTGAGAAAACAGTTGAAGAATTTGGTAAAGCCTTGATTTGAAGAAACAATTTTTCCATCAAAGAATTGTCTTTGTGAATGTGAGCTTACATGAAGATTAATTATTATATTGCTCTAATCATTACCTATCTTCATCATACATACGATGTGCCATTTAAGTTATTTTATTTAACAATTCCCTTGTTTTCTTTGTGACAAAAGGTCATTGTTTATCCCTACAGGCTATCTTTGATATCTATTTATGTATGAAAAACTACTCACAGATTTTAAGACTTTTGATAGCAAATATTGACTGCCATATTAAGTAAACAGTTATTTGATCTTGGAAGAGAGAGGATTTGATGTATAGTATTGACAGCAGATTAAATGTGTGATTGAACAATATTCTTCGTATTCTAAGAGTCTAGAATACAGTGATTTGTAACACTTCATGTTAGAAACAAGGAATGGAATAAATGGATAAGGTTCACTGAATTTAGAACAGAATAAGATATATGCAGATGTTCAGTTTTAAAATTTGCTTTGTTTCTGAAACCACTCAGACCATCCTTTCAATTTTAATTTCCTGATGAAAAACAGAGTTGCTAAACTTAAAGTTTTGCTGTATTTAACAGTAAAAAGCTAAAAGTTTTCAGTCTTACAACTTAACTTAGTGCATTTTCAAGAGAAATTTCTCTGCATATTTCCTGTTTTTTTCTGATTTCACTAATTTTTAAGCATTTCCAGAATTATTGCCTCATCCACCTGACCCATTATTTTGTTTTATAGGCTAATAAAACCTTTAAATAGCAGAAACATTTCCTTTTATCCATATTATTTGAGAAATGTCACTAAGTAAAGGGGAAAAAGTCCAATACAATCTGATATGATTAGTGTTTAGCACATAAAAATTGTATTGAAGTGGTTTAAAGGGAATAAAAGAAACAAAAGGAAGAAAGTATAAGGAATTCTGCTAATTATTTTTTTTAAGATTTATTTATTTATGCATAAGAGATGGGGTACAGGCCAGAGGAGTGGAGGGGTGAGAGGCTTCACTAGAGACAGAGTGGGGAGCAGAACGGGCAGATTAACTGAAGTATACTGCTGAGGGGAGCAGTGGGAGAGTCAGGAGAGGTCTGCTGCGCCATGTGGGTTGCTTCCTGGCCTGCCAGGGATCGAACTCATGCTGCAAAGACTGCGGATAGCTTCATAGGTTGCGTCTTAACCCCTTGCACCACCAGGGAGGCCCCTCTGCTAATTATTTTTTATTAAAGCACTGAGTAATGATTACATAAAGTCATGGATGGAACCATAAACTTTTTTTTTTATTTCTTCTTCAAATTTATTTATTTATTTTCCTATGTCGTTTTTCATTTCTGTACAGTAATTGGTTTCTCCCCTCAGGTGTAGTTCCTGTATTTCTCCCACCACCATAACATGTGAACCATCACCATAGTCCCTAACATTTTAAATATAATTTATGTTGATAAATTTCAGAGAAGACAGTCCATTCACTCACAATCTGATATTTGGGAAAAACGTGATTTTATTCCAACTGTAACTGTGGATAAAGGGGGGGTTATTAGATTATTTTTACTTCCAAAATTATAAGAATGAGGCTGGACAGTAGTGAGTTGATGATGGCTTGTTGACTCAAGAAGTCATAAACACTGTAGGGCAAGAGGAAATATCCTCCTATCTCTGAGGTTCTTCTAGGCTTAGTCAGGGAATCAAATTAACATCTGACATATTAATAGGAGAAAAAAATTTAATTGCACATATAGGGAGAATCTACATATATATATATTCTAAAGTAAATGGAGGCAAATCTACAGAATAGGTGCTCAGAGCTTCCAAGAGGGAAGAGACTCACATGATATGATGGAAAACAAATATTCTGTGTTTGCACCATCATATGGGTGGGATTCTCTATAAGCTTATCCATTATTTCTTGTAAAAATCCTAATGCTAGGTAATATCCCTAATTTTCATTCTTCTAGTTAAAAATTTCTCATGAAATGCAGGGTCTCAACTGAATTTAGCTCAATATAATCAATGTGCCAAAGTGAAAAGTTCAAGGAAAACCACTTCTGAACATCTTGGAGAGGTCTGTCCTTCAGTAGTCAGGCTGTAATTGAGAACATGACCATCTATTGTATAGGTTATGTAATTGATAGCATGCCAATGACTATAAGATAGTCATCTATATCAATTCTTGGGAGGAAATTTTGTAAAATAAAATGAAGGAGATTAAATAGAATGGCTGTCTCCTCTATTGAAGGACTTATAATATAAGGTTATTTTTGGTTGATTTAGAGAAACATATTTCCAATACACTGCAATCAGTTTCTAAACTCCAGAATTATAGAATCTTTGATCTGAATACTTTCTGTAAAGTCTACTGGAGTAACTAGCACTTTACAGTTACTAGTTAATGTAGTTCTTATAGTTTCTATCACTTCCTTCTTCTCCTTAATAATTTAATGAAACCTTTCATGAAAGATAAGTAACTGAGATTATAGATCTTCTCCTTCATGTTCTTAACTTTTCCTTTTCTTGATACTTTTGCAATCACTGATATTCTGGTCTTTGACTGTTCTACACGTAAGTTCAAGCTGAAACAGAATAGATGCTTTTTAAACTAATAACAGAAAGCTAGTAGTTCATTTGTGGCTCCTCAAAGTTTAATTTAAACATCTTTACCTTTACCTCTGTCAGGGAGAAAGAATGGCTGGCTATGTTTTTCTTTTTTCAAAATAGTGATGGCATTAAGATCAAGCTAAAGATGACTTTCTTTTCTTTGTTGCTCTTTTCTGCATTTTCTGAGCTTGTGAGTACTCTTTCAAAGCAGTAACAACAGCGAGGAGTTCCCAGGGTTGATGGTGAGTAAAATAGCCTGTAGCAATCATGTAACTTTTATTATTCCATTGCCATTTTATAATTCTATGATAAAATAACTATTTGATGGTTACTATATCAGGCAACTGCTGATTATCACATATTTACCTTGAGGTAATATGTTAGTACCATGCATTCCTCACCTCAGATAACTCTCAGATTCCATCTGCTGCAAATTCTGCATTGCCCTGGAAAAGTTAGTGAAATGCCAAGAAAGAACTTGTGGGATAAACATGACTTTCAAAACATTGAGGATTTTTTTTTTAACATTTGAAGATCATTAGCTCCATTAGCCAGTAAAATATAAGATCACTGAAAGCAAGACAAACATCTGACTCATTTTGCACAATGCCTTAATGCCAGGATAGTACCTGACTCATGTAGGAACTAAGGAAGTATTTGTAGAATCAATGAATGTCAGCTTACGTGCAAACTTACAGCCATTGGTAGTAATGGAGATGAAATCATGAATGTTCATGAAATGATACTAAATAAATGAGGAACAGCACCAAGTAGGAACTGTGTAGAGAGCTTTCAGAAGATTTTGTATGAGCTACCTATTTGTGGAAAAAATCATTAATGAGTTAAAAACAGACACTGCTGACTGGGAAAATTCTATTTACACAATGACATTGGGGAAGGAACAATCTCTGTGAGTATCAGATTCTTCATCTGTTAAATAGTTAAACTATACTAATCTTTTTTTTTTTTAACTCCAAGGACGTTTACCTTCATATGTGTTCATGCTGAAGTCCAAACCTCAGCACTTCAACATTTTTTAAAAGATGTATTTATTTATGCATTAGGAGATGAGAGCTGGGTTACAACCAGAGGTGCTGAGATGGGGAAGTTGGGGGTTGGGGGGCGTGGGGAGGTGAGAGGATTCACCAGAGACAGAATGGGGAGCAAAACAGGCAGATCTACTGAAATACACCGCTGAGGAGAACAGTGGTAGTATTAGGAGAGGTCTGCTGTGCCATGTGAGTCTCCTCTCTGGCCAGGGATCGAATTCATGCTGCAATGGCTGCAGATAGCTTCATAGTACTGTGACTTAACCCCTCGTGCCACCAGGGAGGCCTCAAAACTATACTAATCTTGCACGGAGTTGCTGTAGAATTAAGGGAAATCTACATGAAGTACAATGCCTAGTTATTAGTAATCATTAAAAAAGGGTTTATTTCTTTATGTTTTAACAAAGCAAATATTTTTTAGTGTTTATGTGTAGATACTGGCTACAAAGCAAGCAAGAAAAACTCTGACTCATCATCTCAGAGTTTAGATCCCAATGACAGAAAAGAACATTAATCAAAGAATCACTCAAATTAGAAATAATTGCACTATTTATAGTACTTGTATTAGTATTATTAAATACAGATTATTTTAACTCTATAGATACTTCTGTGAAGAATAAAAGTTAACCGAAATTGAAAAATCTACAGAGAAATGGCTGTACACTTCAGTTTTTGAAGATTTTAGGCTTGAAACTTCAAATTTATTAAATAAATTATACAAGTAATCATCATATTGGAAGCTTTTACAAAGATTCAAACTTATATAATGGTCTGTCGATTTCATGACCATATCTCCAAGTAGATTTTCTTCATATTGTGTTCAAATACAATGACTAAAATATTAATGTTGACTAGTAATATGAAAATTTTGAATTATATGAACTTCATACAGATACAATCATATCACTTCATTATTAGCAGAAGTATATACATGAGTAGAATTGATTTTCACATGTTTTAAATCTCAAAGTCATTGAAAAATTTTTATAAGCAAATATGGTAAGATGAGAAATAAATAAGACAAACATTAGAAAAATGACATTTGATAAAACAGTTTTTAATTTACTCTTTCCTTCCAAAAGAATAGAATGAAGAAGTAATAAAATAAGTGGAAGGGGCCTCCCCGGTGGCGCAGCGGTTGAGCGCTGGGTTGCGAAGCTGCCCGCAGCCTCTGCAGCGCCGGTTGGATCCCCGGCTGCTCCCCGGCCACCGGAGGAGGGTCCCACATGGCGCGCAGACCTCTCCTGCCGCCCGCTGCTCCCCTCAGCAGTGTACTTCGGTCCTTCTGCCTGCTCTGCTCCCCGCTCTGGCTCTGGTGAATTCTCTCACCCTCCCGCGCTTCTGACTGTACCCAGTGCATGTATAAACAAAAAAAACAAACAAACAAACAAACCAGCAAACAAATAAATAAAAAAGCATGCCTCTATAAAAAAAAAAAAAAATAAGTGGAAGAAAACAAGACACCCAGAACTTAGCTTGATTCTTTTTTCTTTTTTTGACATGTTCTTTCAGGTTCATTTGCCTTTTTTTAATTTTATTTAAATATTTATTTATTTATGCATACAAGAACTGGGGTGTAAGCCAGAGGTGCAGGGGGGCAGGGAGAGGATTTACCAGAGAGAGTGGGGAACAGAACAGGTAGATCTACTGAAATACACTGCTGAGGGGAGCAGCAGCAGAGTCAGGAGAGATCTGGTGAGCCATGTGCGTCAGCAACCTCACCAGGGTTCAAACTCATGCTGCAGTGGCTGCTGATAACGTCATAGTGCTGAGATTTTAGCCTCTGTGCCATCAGGGAGGCCCCCTTTCAGGTTTTTTGTATGAACAGCACGGGAGGAAATGGTGCCATACAACAGCAGCCCAAGGGTAACACCTGTCTTGAATCCACATGCGGACAGAGTTTTCTATTCTAAGCTTTGGAGGTGGAGGGGAGTGGGCGGAGCTGGGCACCTTTGGGAACCTGAGTACCTTTAGATGTCTGCTATAGCTGCAGCCTTGGTATTGAGTTGAACCTTGGCCTTTGCTGGTAGAGCCTGAGACCCTTATCTGTGAGTACAGTTTGTTTCCTGAGCTTGGGCGGAGCAGGGCAGACAAACAGGCTGAGCTGCTGCGTCCTTCCCTGTGGGATGTTGCCTTTGACCTCCTTGAGATTTACAATGACTAAAATATTAATGTTGACTAGTAATATGAAAATTTTGAATTATATGAAGTTCATACAGATACAATCATATCACTTCATTATTAGCAGAAGTATATGCATGATAGCCTTGTCAGAAACACTGTATCTTCTTCAGGCTCTTTTTGTGCTTCCTGGCAAAGCACATGTTCCTTGGGGATGTGGAGTCTACACTTTTAAGAGATTCTTATCTTTGTGCTTGAGTTTTTTGATGCCATTTTGGACCATCTTTGAGATCGGTTGCTCCTGGTGTGGTCTTGGACTTGGCCACATCTGCCCTGAAGCCCACAATTCCCTCAGCCATAAAACTGTAAGACTTAGAACAAAAATAATACTACTATTGACTCCTTTATCAGATAGAAAACTTAGCAATTAAGATATTTGCTATAGGAAATATAACCTTTATTTTGGGTAAAAATATAATGATTTTGTAGTGGTATGTAGTGGGAAAGTTGCCATTTTCTGTCTCCTAAATTAGTCTGAATTGGGGTTAATATGTATTAGAGTTCTCCAGGGAAACAGAATCAATAGGATTTTTTAAGTGAACATTTTCTGAAAGAGTGGATTTTACTTTTTTTTTTTTTTGAAGGGAATGATTAATATCTCTCACCGGACAGAGAAATCTATATTGAAAGCTAATAACCATGGCCTAATACTTCCTTACACAAGTATGCAGTAGTTTATGAACTGCCTCTATATGTTATTTCATTTGATGCTATTCCAAACCTGAGTCATATAATTTTTTCTAGAAGAGAAAACTGAATAAAGAGATTTGTCAAATGTGATGCAACCATGAATAGCAGAACAGTGGTTTTAACTTGGACCCCTAAGTTCCCTTTCAGAGGCAGGTGGTGAGAGATGTCTCAAACTGATGGACAGCCTCAGGCCGCCTTGAAAGGGCTATAGGATCTGAACTGAATATAAAACAGGGTTACCTGCTTTCATCAGTGTCCAAGATTCTTAGGATGTGATTAAGTACAGAATATTCATCATTCTCCTACACTTTTCAAAAAGAAATATGTCAAATGTAAGTCGCCAGGAGCATTTAATTTTAATGAGATGAATAAATATTTGTAAAATTTCCTGGAGAAATGTATTTTTAAGAGCAAAAGTACAGACTCAGATAAGAATTTTAATTGTTTAAAACCAACTTAAACCTAAACATTCCAAGTTGCATTTGCTTAGGAAAAAAGTTCATTTTTCTGCATACGAGAAGGAAAGAGGAGGGTAGAAACTAAAGAAAGGAAGGGTGCAGAATAAATGACAGAGGGAAGCAGTCTCTTCCAACCACTCATTTGGAATTAAAATAGCCACAAAAACCATGGGTCGGTATCAAACTAGAGAAGCCAAAACATGTATTTTTCTCTTGCATTAATTAAATTTCTGTTATATCAATTTCCTCCTAAAATTTGGCAGTTGAAATGCTCATTGCAGCCCAGAACTTTTACCAGTTTGCTTCTAATGAAATTTCTTGGTAATGTCACAGCATGTCGCTGTGCAGATACAGCTATCTGGATCAACTTCAATGTTTTCTAGTAAAAACCAGTAGAGTCTACTAACTTTCTCATCTCCTAATTCTCAAATTATCTAAATTCTCAAATTGCCTAAGGTTTCTAAGGAAAGAATTAGAAATGATGGTCCAAGTGTCACACGAGCAGACAGTATTTTTGTGAGAAGCTACTATGTGCAAAGCATTAAGTCAGATATTCATGACACTGAAAATTTGAATCAACCTCAAAGCAAGATATAAAGCACAGTTTCTGTTTAGTCAGGAGAGTTGGATATTCGAGGTTTTTGGTGGTTCCATATGAATTTTAGTAATCTTTGTTCTACTTTTTGAAAAATGCACTGGGATTTTTATTGGGATTGCGTTGCATCTATAAATTGCTTTGGGTGGAATGGCCACTATGATGATGTTGATTCTTCCAATCCAGGAGCAAGGAATATCTTTCAGTGACTTAAATATTAGCTCTTTCTTTTGGAAACATCTCTCCTGTTTTCCTTTTTTTAAAAAAATTGCTCTTATTTAAATTTTTCTCACATCAATTACTTTTTTTAATCAAACGTTGCATTTTATTTTGTTGTTTTGTTCTTTTCAGTTTATGTCCCTCACGTATTACAAATAACATAAAGATCTTTCATAAATGATTTAAATAGTATATTTGCTAACATGTGAAGTGCTCAGTTTATTTCTAAAATTTTATTGGTGGGTAAGGGCTTAATACCATAACTGTTTCATTTTAGATACAACTTTGTTTACAGAATTGAAGTTTGTCAACATACATGTATAAATATATAACTATGGGAATAATTTTCATTTAAAATGAAATATTTACCCTTTTAGTTTATTTCTAGAGGATATTGGCACACCTTTGCAATCCTTCTATTCCTGGAATGTAACATGCGCTTGACATTTAAAACAACCTAAATGTTTAATACATGGAATCCTATCTTTGTTCTTTATGCTATGCCTGTGTACATATTTATTCGTAACACTATTATCATTTCCTTGTCATCTTCTGCATTTAAAATTTTTTAAATTTATTTTTGCATAGAACTGAGGTATAGGCCAGAAGTGTTTGGGGGGGGGTTTGGGGGGGTGTAAGAGGATTCGCCAGAGAGAGTGGGGAGCAGAACAGGTGAATCTACTGAAATACACTGCTGAGGAGCAGCGAGTGAGACAGAAGAGGTCTGCTGTGCCATGTGGGTCAGCTCCCTGACTGGGGATTGAACTCAGGCAGTAGTGGTGATAGTGCTGAGACTTAATCCCTTGGCCACCAGGGAGACCCCTTATTTTGTATTTTGGGGGAGGTTTTCTGATTGGCTTTCATTTCCAATGATATGAAATACTTGATACTCATTTTTAATTTTTGTGCAAATATGATATAGTTTGTTATACATTTTTATGATTTTTAAACTATTTTGCAAACTTATTTTTAGTTCCCTTAAAATCTTTTAAATCTGATCTAGATTTTTTTGTATTTTTAAATACTATCCAGCTTGATTCTAAATAACTAAGCTGGATTTCTTTTTCTCTCATGCTTTGCCTTCTCATCTCTTAATACTCCTACTCAATACTTTTTTCTTAATACTTTTTTCGTGCTTCAATATCCTCACTTTTGTTGACTATACTAGAAAGATGTCCTATTATTTAAGGCTCCATTAGGTAACAGAGTACCAAACAGAAGTTTCAACTGAAAAAGCTTTAAGGAAACGTCCACATTCAATGGTTTAGGTACAGTAAAGGAACAGAAGTGGTGAGCACCCAGAGGCAGGCTACTGTGGGAAGCCATTACTGACTCTTAGGTCTAGGGGAAGATATAGTATTTCTGAAGCCCCTGTGAGCTGGAACCAGAGAGATGGAACCAGGTAATGCAGATGAGCAAGGATTTGACCATCCATTCCTAGAAAAGCAATAAAAGGGAGAAGAAATATCCAAAGTCCCTGCTTTCCCCTCAGTGTCCAATTCTTATGTGTACTTCACATTGGTCTGACAAATGGAAGCCAGATGTCAAGTATGCTTGGGTGATGCAATCTATATAAATCAGGGAAGGTCTCAGACCACAGGGCAATGAAGAATGAGGTAAGAAATGGATCTTAGGAGCAAAATGAAAAATGTCTGTGTGCATTCTTTCTAAAATATATTTCTCTCTCTAATGGCAAATCCTTTCAAATTATATTCTCTCTTTTTAAGTGTTAGAGTATGTTTTTTGTGCTGTCATCTTTTCAGTTTTTGAATTTCATTTAGTTATTACTCATTTTTTATTGAGGTTCTTTTGTCAAAGCCCTATTGGTTTTTGATTTAATGCTCTAAGAGAACCTAGAGCTTTTCCACTTTTCCTTTCAAAGATTAACTGATTGCCATTAATATTCAGCTGATACTTAAGCAAATTTATTTTATATGTGCTTGATTTTTTAATGTTTCTCGTGTTCTACTATCTTATTTTGTTTGGATTTTCTAGCCTAAAGAATTCCCTGATTCTACTATCTGATTATCTCACTATGATTTTTTATTCCTAGGCACGCTCTGAAGCAGCCATTTCATTTTTTCTTTCCTTACAAAAGAACAATGAATGAATGTGTATAATTTCTAGAAACTTCAACCTTTGAACTATCCCAAGTAAATTCACTTAAACTCCATTATCCAATATAAAGTTCCTCTGTCCTTCACTTCCCTCTCACTCCTTTCTGTTGCTTATACTACCTGATAACCTCTGAGTCACTCTAATTAAAAGAAATTAATGGGGAAAATTGGATCAAGAAATGGTCTATCATACAAAACAGGTGTGTGCGCACATGTCTGTGTATGGTAATATCTCTCTATTATCATATATACATGGTGAATGTAAATCCTCCAGCTGCTTGATAACTTGATGGTAAGCAGTTCGACTTTCAGAATCATTTTAAATGGGAAAGATGGAAGAACTTTCATTAGGTATTACTGTCTTTTCACTCTCAATTTTTATTATTCCCTTAAATTAGTCACTGCATAGGTGAGAAAATTCTTTTTTTAATGTTTTCTTGCAAGTAAACATTCCTTGTGCATAATTTGTTCAGAAAGTAAAGTAAAAAATTCTTCAATGACATGGTAAGAATCTACCTGATGGTAAATGATGATGAAAATTTTCCCATATGTTTGTTGGCCATCTACATGTCTTCTATGGAGAAGAGCCAATTTTGTTCTTCTGCCCTTTTTTTTTTTTTAAGATTTATTTATTTATTCATACAAGAGCTAGGGCACAGGCCAGAGATGCGGGGGGAGGGGAGGGAGAGGATTCACCAGAGACAGAGTGGGGAACAGAACAGGCAGATTGACTGAAGTACACTGCTGAAGGGAGCAACGGGAGAGGCAGCAGAGGTCTGCTGCACCATGTGGGTTGTTCCCTGGCAGGCCGGGGATCGAACTCGTGCTGCAGAGGCTGTGGATTGGTTCATAGTGTGGTGCTTAACCCTTTGTGCCACCAGGGAGGCCCCTTCTGCCCATTTTTTGATTGGACCATTTTTCTTTTTTGTTGAGTTGTACATGCACTTTGTAGGTCTTTAATATCAATTGTTTATCAGATGTATGGTGTGCAAATACTTTCTCCCATTCAATGGTGTGTCTCTTTATTTTGGTCACTGTCTCATGGTACAGAAGCATTTTATTAATACTTTGATATAGTCTTAGTTGTTTATTTTCACCTTCATTTTCCTTTTTTTTTTTTAAATAATAAATTTTATTTTTATATTCCCCCATACAATTGCAAACGCCCCATTCTGACCCCAATCCTTCCCCTCCCGCCCCCCAACCCCCAAAAAGTGTCTCTGGTTCATATTTTTCTGTTGATTTTGATTTTCACTTTCTTATATTCATTTTCCTGGTCCCTTATTTAAGTTCTCTAGATTCCTGCTACACATGAGTTTGCAAATATGTTTCTGAGGTTTATATCATGGAGTGTTTCACCTGTCTTCTCTTCTATGTATTTTTTGGTTTCAGGTCTTACATCCAAGTCTTTTACCCACTTTCAGTTGATTTTCATGTATGATATGACAGTAATCTAGTTTCATTCTTTTCATTTGGCAGTCCAGTTTTCCCATCATTATTTATTTAGAGGTTTTCTTTGTTCTGATGTATGTACTTTCTCCTTTGTCACATATTTGTTGTCCTTAAATGTGTGGGCTTATTTCTGGCCTTTCAATTCTATTCCATTGGTCTGTATGTCTGTTTTTGTTCCAGCACCAGGCTGTTTTAAATTATTAGGGTTTTATATATTTTTTTAATTTATTTATTTATACAAGAACCGGGGTACAGGCCAGAGGCACGGGAGGGTGAGAGGATTCACCAGAGACAGAGCAGGGAGCAGAACAGGCAGAATGATGAAATATACTGCTGAGGGGAGCAGCGGGCAAGACAGGAGAGGTCTGCCCCGCCATGTGCGAATCTCCTTGTCCAGCGGGGATGGAACCCATGCTGCAGAGGCTGGGGACAGCCTCACAGTGTTGCGCTCAACCCGCTGCACCACCAGGGAGGCCCTTATTATGGTTTTATAATATAGTTTAAAGTCCAAAACTATGGTACTTCCAATTTCCCCCTTTTTAGACAAGAGAGTATTACTTTTCTGTGTTTTTTTCTGGTAACATATGAATTCCAGTAGTCTTTTTCTATTTCTTTGAAAAATGCCATTGGGATTTTTGTTGGAATTGCACTGAGTCTGTAAATTGCTGTTGTAAACCATTTCTTTGTTGGGGATTGCAGGTGTTTTGGATATCATGGCCTGTTCTTTAGTAGTAGCCTCTTCTATAAGGAAGTTTTGGTGATCTTATTACAGAATGGGATTGTTACAGAGTAATATCCATAAAAATAGGAGGTTTCATCTTCCTTGGACACCTAATGAAAGATAGAGCTAAGTGGGGAAGCTAGAGAAGACTTGGGGAGGACTTAAAAGATGACTTGGAGGAGACATATGGCTAAGAGACATGTGAAGAAGTGGCTTTTGCTTTTGCTTTTCATCTCTGGACTAGCACCAGGGACTTGGGGGTAATTAGAGGAGAAATATATAGACACACTTGGAAGAGATATGGAAGATACAGCCATGGGGAGGCTTAGAATAGTAGTATTTTCCTTGATTTGTACTTTCATTTTGCTCCTTTCATCCCAGACTAGCCTGGACACTTCTGCCTTTTCCTATGTTTCTCTCCAAGAAAGTGCCTTAGACTTGTAGCAGTTTTTTGGGCCTCTGTGACCCTGCTTTGGACCAACCCTGTTTAGGTGGACATTTACCTACAAGGGGATGGGTAACTTTGGGTGTTTTATTGGAAAACTATTATTATTTTTTATCTCTGTGCACACTATTCTATTAAAGTTCATTTATACTGAGTATGCTTTGTCTTTACTTGGCAGATAGAACCATATACAGTGTGCAGGTTTGGGGGCTTCCCAGGATACCCCTCTGTCTGCCCAGTCTTCTCACTAACTCTCTGACCTGATTCAGGCAATGGCTGTGTGTTAAATTCAGATTCAAAATGGTAGTCCTTGCTCTGTGCCCTCAACTCTATCACTCTCTAGCAATGGACCCTTCTTTCTGGGTGCCTGTTAATGTACCCTTT
Source organism: Talpa europaea (assembly GCF_964194135.1). Classification (NCBI taxonomy): domain Eukaryota; kingdom Metazoa; phylum Chordata; class Mammalia; order Eulipotyphla; family Talpidae; genus Talpa; species Talpa europaea. The sequence continues at coordinate 57,905,356 of NC_140080.1, read as the reverse complement.
TATCCAGTGCAGTCCAGGTCCTAGGAACCCAGATGTTGGCAGGTGCATGAGTTAATAACTGTGGTGGGCTTGGCACAACAATTCCTCCCTCTTGTGTGTTATACTGCCTTATTATCTCTCTAAACAAAGGCCACTTAGAGATTTTCCTATCCATTTCCATCAGGCTGATGCTCCTATTGTATTGTGTGTGCTGATAATTAGTTTTTCCCTCAGGGGTTTTGGCTTTGTTTTGCATCAGTTTTGTTGTGCATCTAGAGGAGGTGAGCCAGCATCTTCACTCTACCACCAACTTGATGGACTTTGCTTTTTCTGTTTAGAAATATCTTGCTACCTCAAGCCCTCTTAATTTGCTCCAAAATTTTATATGTTCACATATTCTAAATGCTTTTGATAAACGTGATAAACAAAACTATTTTGAATTATTGCAATTCTTAAAACAGAGTGATATCGGTCAATAACTTCTAACATCATGCCATTTGTTGGTATCCAGTCTTAAGGAAAGATTTCAAAAAATTATAATATGACATTTCAGTAAGTAACTTGAAAAAAAAATCCCAATATTACATATTCATATAAAGGAATTAAATTACATATCACACTGCATGGCTAACACACCTGTAAAACTGAAACTGTATTTTGAAACTCCAGTCAATGAAATAATCTACCAGGGAAAATAGACTAACATCTTTCCATTTTTACAAATTGCTGATCAATAAATCATACTTTAAAAGGAGCCAAGTAATTACCAGATGAAGCTTGTAGCAATATATTCCTAATTTACATATTAACAGACTTTTATAACAGTAACGTCCATCATGGGCATGTATATGTTAAACATGATAAATTACATCAGTAATTGAGATAGATTTTTCTAATGCATAATAAAAAGTCATTGCAAAGTCTGAAAATACATATTTACTTACTCTAGAGAAAAATACAGCACTAATTTAAAACTGAAAATTATGAAACATATAGTGTTATTTTTAAAATACAAATATTTTCAGGGAGGAAGAAGTCAGGGATGACAAATTTTATTAAGGTCAAAAATATCATTATTTTTCTTAATATCAGTTGGCGCATACAATTTTTTCAATAGTTGAGATGGCAGTGGCATTTATATGGTGTCCAAAATGCTTTTAGAGAATTGTGGTCACAGAGCACAATGTCCCCTGGAAATTTTGAGAGAAAGGAAAATAAAAAGAATTATAGTTAGGATTAGTTTAACTAAAGTGAAAGACATTAGAACCACAAACTAGAGAAACACCTAACTGACAAATTTGACAAATTACTGGAAAGTGAGTGTGGGCTCTCTTGCGAATGAGAAAATACTGAGAGACTCTATATGTTGACGATGCCCATACTTAATGGATTTTTACCTCCAGGAACCTAATATATTCTGATCGTGAAGAGAAAAGGAAAAAAGATTATGTTTCTGACTGGAGAAGGAAATAAGTAAACACTTTGAAGTATGCTTAGAGCATTCTCCTTAACTTTACAGAGCATTATCCAATCTAAGATAGGTGATTACATAAAGTCAATATGTGCTAATCTTCCTGCTTCTTTTTAGAGGGGTGGAAAAAAGGAAAAAGCTTTTCCTTGTGAAAGTTGCAGCCTAGGCATACAGGTCCACTAAAAGACTGAGATTTAATATAGGATTATAGAAATTTCATCTCCCCCACCTTACCAGCACATCAAGAGTGCCCTGGTAATGTAACAGTGGACACAAATGAAAGAGCTGCAAGGTACAGACTCTACTTTAGAAAGACTTCTTGAGGGACCCCAAAAACAACAGGAGAGATCAAATAAGATGGTCAGAGGGAACTGAAACCTCAGGCATCTATACTTACCGCAAACATCAAACACAGCCTAAATCTTAGCCAGATAAACAAAAAACCTTACACTATAGTTTTATGCCTCAGTTCTTATTAGCTGTCATACTTACTCAGTCTTTCAATAAAATTAACAAGGCATATAAAAGCATCACCCCCCCATAAAATAACTCCATGCTCATTAGTATCAGTCCCCAGTCCATCCCTCTAAGCCCCATCAAACAAATTATAATTTGAAAATCTCACAATGTATTTTCCTTTCTCTTATATTACCCACTATCTATATAATATACACTTTAGCTTTATAATCTGTGTAGAAGCTAAACAGATGACACCGTACAATAAAGTTGATTAAAATATTCCAAAATTAGGTAGTGATGATGATTGCAGAACTCTGAATATATGGAACACCACATATTAGCCCACTTAACAAACTAGACTTGGTTCTTTAGGTTGCTCTGCAAGCGATGATTTTTATTAAAATGCCCTGCAAATTGCATGAGTTTATCTTTTTTTGATTGCCGAGTAATATTCCATTGTGTATATGTACCACATCTTCTTGATCCAGTCATCTATTTTTGGGCATTTGGGTTGTTTCCATAGCTTAGCTATTGTAAATAGGAGCAGGAAGGGATCATGCTCAGCGAAATAAGCCAGAAAGAAAAAGAAAAATACCGGATGGTCTCACTCATAGCAGGAATTTAGAAAACCTAAATAAGGGACCAGGAAAAAGACTAATTATAATAAAGTAAAAATCAAAATCAACAAGCAACAATAAACCAGAGACACACTACAGGAGGGTGGGGAGGGAAGGAAGGATTAGGGTCAAAATAAGGGGGGATGGGAATTGTATGGGGAATATAATCAAGATGAAAATGCATACATTGTGCAAAAATGAAAAATGATATAAATAAAATATAAAATTAAAAAAAGAAAATCTCCAAAAAAAAAAAATGCCATTACTCATTTTGATAATTCATTCTACTTGCTCCTTTGGCAACTGTGTAGGTCTAATTCTGTAACAAATCCCTTGTCCCATAGGATTTTTTGTGCCCAGTTACACTGATGGGTCAATGGAACTGGAGTGTCCACTCCCTCCCTTCCCTCTTCTTTCCCTCTCTCCTTTCCCCCATTTACATACACATATGTGTTGAGGTTCAGATGAATGAGGGGGATCCTTGGGTTCCTTTTGGGAAGTTTAGTAGAGTTTTCCTTTTATCAGCACATAGTGAGTTTACTAAGAAAAAGACATTTGCATAGAGACAAAGAGGCAAAGGTTGTATTCAAGGGACAGTTTTATTAGGAAAAAGAGGCACCTGTGTAGACATAAGTGGGCAGAGAGCTGCATTTTGCCAGAACAAGGGGTGTCTTTATATAGTGTTCCTTGGTAGGTAGAGGGGGTAGGGGCATCATTCCTTTGTGGAATCTATCACTTTGAAGATCTTGTTGAGTTGCTATCTAAGGGCAGGTGGTTTTTAGAATGACAGACAATTCTCCATTTCCCCACCTCTGATCTATGCCTAAGGACCTGATTTTCCCATAGCAATTTAATGATCCTCTTTACCCCACCTCTAGTTTCTAGCCTTCTGAAGCTTCCATCCTAAACTTTCTATTCTAAGCTTAAACACATACTCAAGAAAACACATATTTTCCAGTTTTTGCGCTTTGAGGGACAGATTTTGTCTTCTGTAAAAAACAAAATGTAAAGGAATTAGAATAAGAAATGACTCAGGTAGGGGACTCCCTGGTGGCACAAGGGGTTAAGACACAACAACGAAGCTATCTGCAGCCACTGCAGCTTGAGTTTGATCCCAGGCTAGGGAGCTACCCACATGGTGCAGTAGACCTCTTCTGGCTCACCTGCTTCTCCCCTCAGCAGTGTATTTCAGTCAATCTGCCTGTTCTGCTCTCCACTCTGTCTCTGGTGAATCCTCTCACCCCCACCACCCCCCACCCAGCACCTCTGGTCTGTGCCCCAGCTCTTATGTGCATAAAAATAAAATAAATCTTAAAAAAAATAAAATAAATGACTCAGGTAATATAATTGAGTACATTCACTATTATTCATAGTCCATCAATCTGTAACTCTGAATTTCTGTCACGCATTAAGACTTCAGATGCTTTTCATTCAGATATTTAAAATGTCCAGGGACCCCACAGGGGGCAATCTTCAATCTCTTCTGTTCACTTACTTATTCACCCCCCAAAAAATTACTGAATACATATTTCACTCCAAATATTATTTAGGAAAACGACCTTCAGGAATTCACAACAGCGAGGCAGTCATAAAATGGGAAAATAAGCTTAGAAATAATCAGTGCAAAGTGCTATGGACTCATAACAAAAATAATGACTAAATCTATAAAAAGTGAGATTTTTCAAGTCAGTCTTTCTAGAGAATTAAAAAAATCATCTGTAGGCCTCCCCGGTGGTGCAGTGGATGAGCGCTGGGTTGCGAAGCTGCCTGCAGCCTTTGCAGCGCCGGTTCGATCCCCGGCCGCCGGTGAGGGTCCCACAGACCTCTCCTGCCGCCCGCCCGCTGCTCCCCTCAGCAGTGTACTTGTCAGTCTGCCTGTTCTAATCTCCGCTCTGGCTCTGGTGAATTCTCTTACCCTCTTGCGCTTCCGACTGTACCCAGTGCTTGTATGAATACATAAATAAATCTTTTAAAAATATATATCATCTGTGCTGGGAGTCTCATGCCTTCTACTCTTCTTCTTCCACCATTCTATTGGAATTGCCTCTATCCAAATTAGGCAGATCAGGGCATTCCTGGTGGCCTGGGGGTTAAGTCTCAGCACTATCACTGCCAGGGCCTGTGTTCTATCCCCAGCCAGGGAGGTAACCCACATATGATGCAGCAGACCTCTTCCGTCTCTCCTGCTGTTCCCCTCAGCAGTGTATTTCCTCCTCTTCTTCTCTCCACTCTGTCTCTGGTGAATCCTCTCAATACCCCCCACCACACACCCCTTGTCTATGCAAAAAAAAAAAAAAAAAAGGCAGATCAGTGGCCTCATTGTGATGTAAGAGTGCTTTCCTATTACATATTCTTTTTTCTTTTCCTTTTCTCTTTTGTATCCCCCTTCTTTGATGTTTTCAGTATCCAGGTGGCACAGAAACCAAGGAACTAGCTCTTTCCACTACTGGTCAAAGTATGCAAAAACTGGTGTTGTCTAAAGACATTTACAAGGCACATTCTGCTAAGATAAAAACAACCAGGGACATCTGACACCAGCTAGTCAGTCCACGAGACTCCACCTTTCCATATAATCACCTCTTTAAGGCTAAGAAGGGAAGATAGGTGTTTAGGATGTTTAAATTCACTATCTTCTCAGGCTGCCCACTCCCAATTAAAGCTACTCTTTTTATTACCCAATCTCCCGTGTCATGTATTGGCTCTTATGTAGTGGCTGAAGGACACTGGCAACAATTAAACTCAATGTTAGCAAAATGCCTAAATTTTTATGTCAACTATGTTAATTTTTCCTATGTAAATAGAGCAATTTTTGGTTGAAAATTTAGGAAATTTATTTTTTCTTGCAACAATGTGAATTACTATTCACATAAAATCCAACCAACTTCCATCATCCAGATATCTATTTCATAGTTATCTAGTGATATTAATTGTAAAAATTCTGGTCATTTGGTTATTTTTATTGAGATATCCATCTTTAATTTTACAATAGTTTTTTAGAACTCTATTATATGTTACCTGTAAAATTTATATAAACTATCTTCTGCAATACAGGTTGCATTTTCTTTCCAAGTTTGTCTCTTGCTGTCTGGTGGTGATGTGTCAATGCAGATCACTGGGTTTAATTTAAAAGAATTTACAAAACTATGGACAGGGTTAGAGACAATGAAGGATAATGAAACACCCAAGGATTAGCAACAGCAGGGAGAGGCCTGGAGCTCAACAGGAGGGAAGGATGTTACCTGAGTCTGGCCAGAACTGGACCCATGGATGAGAATGCTTCCAGTCTCCTGCTGGTGCTGCCCAGTTGGTCAGTTTAATCCAGAACACAGCAGGCAAAGGAAGCCTAGGGCTGTAATAAATAGAGGTCAACCTTCTCCAGTAATATGAAGCAAAGAAGAGAAAATCATAGGCTTGATCCACAGTTCTTTGATTTGCAGAAGTTTCTCTATTTTTGTACATAGTTGACTCTTTTAAAATTAGTTTCCAATTTCATCTTTAAAATACCTTCACCCAGAGATCATGTAACAATTTCCATGTACTTTTATATTATTAAAAGTGGTTTCCACTTTCAGGTCTCAGATGATTCATTGCATTTTCTTTCCTCAAGTTCATCACTCTTGTTTTTCCATCACAGCTGTCTTCTAATTATAAGCTGAATGAAATCAAAGCCATCCATTAGACTTGTCAGAGATCTTATCTTCAAACATAAGCACAGAACCTGGGATGTGGTAAAAGCTTTGAAGTCTTCACACCAAATAATCATTGCACATTGACCAGTGTTAAAGTTTGCCTAAATGCTTCTGGGAAGCATCAATAGGTAATAAATATTCCCACTGTTTTGTGTTCCAAGAAATGGTTTAGTGCAAAGAACCTCCCTTCCTAGTATGACTTACATAATAAATATGCTCCCATTTTTAAATATGGCAAGGCCATACACACTCTCCCCAATCCCACTCTTTGGTGACCAATATGGGTAAAACTCCTACTAACTTCTGTCAACTAAACTTAGTTAAGCTTCTCTCCTTACCCCAGACCCCTGAACTTTGACTCAACCTTGAGCAAATTCAAGGAACAGCCTCTCCTCTGTATCTGCAGACCCTAGGAAAAAGCATTAACTGTTAGATTATAACAGTGTGATACACGCAGAAAGGGGAGGTTGCAGTTTCCTGCTCCACCCTAAGGAAGGGTGGAGCTGAGCAGCAAGGGGAAGTTGAAAAAAAAAGGGGGCTTGGGAGAGAAGGAGGTAGAGGAAAAAGCCGACTAGGTGGAAGACTTCGTGGAGGCATGTGAAGGAGAGATATGTGAAGAAGAAAACATGCTTGCTTCTTGGCCTTGGACTTATACAGGGAACTTGGGGGGGCAAGAAGTGAGACACTTGAAAGAGACATGGGGGAGGGAGAAGCTGATAATGGCAGATTTAATCTTGAATTGTACTTTAATTTTGTTTCTTTCCTTCCAGACTTGCATGGCCCCTTCTGCCTCTTTCCTATGGATCCTGGTCACCTTAGACTATGGCAAGTTTTGGGGCTTCAGTGGCCCTGCTTTGGGCCAACACTTTATAGCTGGGCATTTATCCACAAGGGGATGGGTAAATTTGGGTGGGTCATATACAAACTACTTGAACTCTATTCTATCTATTGCACACTAAATATACTAAAGTTCTTTTGTGGAAGGTCTTACACACTAAGAGTATGTTTGTCACAGAACTCATTTGAAGCAGGCAGGGTGGGGGTCCTGGGATGTCCCTCACTCTACCCACTAACAAGATCAGACCATTGCTCAGCTCACATCCTCACCCCTAAATCTTTCATCCCTTGTTTATTCCTTCCTATTACAGAGGAGCCTTTTTCATGATTATTTTGATCCATACTATTAGAGGGTAAAAGCCCCGCTCCTTACTTTCTCCCTCTTGCAAAAAAAGTGTAAAAAAATTATCCAAATAAATTCAAAGAATAAACTGATTTTATTAAGTGACTTTCTTAATTAGGCAGCATTCCATCTAACAAGTAAAAAGCCACTGAAAGGAGTTGTAGAAAATGTATGGCTTTTATTTAAAAAAAAAAAAAAAAAGAAGAAAAGAAAAAGAAGGTGGAATATGGTTATTAAAAAAAGAAAAGAGGGGGCCTCCCTGGTGGCACAAGGGGTTAAGACGCAGCACTATGAAGCTACCCACAGCCACTGCAGCACAGCACGAGTTCGATCCCTGGAAGGCCAGGGAGGTGACCCACATGGCGCAGCAGACTCCTTCTGACTTGCCTACTGCTCCCCTCAGCAGTGTATTTCAGTACATCTGCCTGTTTTGCTCCCCCCTCTGTCTCTGGTGAATCTTCTCACCTCCCACACCTCTGGCCTACACCCCAGTTCTTGCATGCATAAATAAATAAATCTTTTAAAAAATTAAATAAAGAAAAGAGATGATTTAAATCAAAGTCACCTTAACTTAGGGGAAGAGGAAAGGATGAATTTTATCATGCAGATTACCTTACTAGTGTAGACTAGGAGAAACTCTTGGTTGGTTAGTTTACATTTTCATTTGTGGGAAAGGCTGAAACTGCAATTAGGTTGGTATTAAATCTTGGTGGAGTCCTGGCATAAACAACTCCATTTTGGGCTATTTCTTTCTTTTAGCAGATCCCTTACATTATTGCTTTTGTCTCCTTTCCTTTATCATGATAATCCTTTTGAAAAATGTATGACTACTTAATTCTGAATTTTTTTTTCTTTTATTTGGTAACATTTTCCCTTGCTATCCTCTAAGGTTTCTGGAGTTTGGGAAAGGAATGCTCATTCATTCACCAGACATTTATGAAGCAGAACTTTTGTGCCAGATACTCTTTTAGATGCTGGGGGTACAATGAAAAAGAACCCTAGGAGTACAGTGTTTTATTAGAACACAGTGCAATAAGTGCTCTCAGGAAAAAAAATACAGTTGCAATACACTCTAAGAATTCAGAGAAGGGGAATTTATTCTGAGAAAGGTAGAACAGGATTTTTGCAAGGATTGTCTGTATTTGAGAAGATCAAAATAGATTATAGGATATGATCAAATTCATAAATATATATTATAAGCAGTAAACATTATGTACAGATGAAAATGTCAGAGAAGAGATAGTAAAATATTTCATTTGTAGATAAGTGAGGTGAACTTTTGAAAAACAGCGACAACATGAATGGCACAGAAAAAGTATGGTACATGTTTCCGCAAAGTTTCATGAGAACAAGAAGCTGGACCAAAGGCCTGTGTAGGGGAGAAAAGGATAAGGTGTCTGACAGTCTTTCAGTTTTTCTATAATCACACCATTTTCAGTACCCATTAGACACCACATCTTTGTTTAACTAAAACTGACTCACAAAATTATGTATATTTATTTGCTTTACTCATACTTTGTTTTCACATAGGTAACAGTTGTTAGGTCCTAGGGCACTAGGTCACAATTACTGTACACATTTGGCCCCAAAACAGGACCCAGATGGCTGATGGTTTTGAAATCGAGTTTAAATGATTAAATTGTTTCCAGACCCTAGAGCAGGAAAGGAAAAAAAAACTCATCTAACTTTCTCTTTGAGACTTGTTTATGCAAAGGAAGCTTATTTGCAAATGATTACAGTCTAAACATGTGCAGAGGTGACTAACCTTGAATAGAATTAGTGTATGAAGTATGATGGAGAAGAAGGCATCACCTATCCAAAAACTGGACGTGGGATTAGAAATGATAAACATAGTTGTTAAACAAGCTACAGAAAAGTAAAGTATCTACAGGTGCAGACTAAGGTGCAAACCTGAGGTGAGGATATGGAGATTGGGGGCTATTGTTAAAAAAAAAAAAATCCCTGGTTCTTTCAAATCTACCTAGTCTAACCAAATACAGAAAAAATCCTTAGGTGCCAACCCTAGAAATAATTTAACAACAGGTAACAATCCCATAAAGGAATGAACCCCTCCCAAAGAGAAGGCTACATCAGTGCCATCTCTGCACCGGCAAGAGCAGCAGCCTCCTGCTGGCCTGTGACAATGCAGGTGCTTCTCTTCACCAACCTCCTCCTTTTGCAAAGCAGCAGAGGCAGCTCTCCTCCCAGGGCTGCCCACCAGTGACTATGAAGCCCTCTCTTTTAACAAACCTGTCCCTTTCAGTGGCAGCTCTTTCTGCCCACTTGTGTCTGTGCAAGCATCCTTCACTTCCCTTCTTATATCAAACCTGCCCTTTTGGATATAACTAAATGTCTCTGCCTTGTGGGGAAACTCATCTGGGAAAATTGACTGTGTGCAAGTGAAAGGGGAGCTCTGATGAAACTTTTCTCAGAGGTAACCCAAGAAACACTCCCTGAACCCAACACCTTTCCGAACGGACATAACAGCATAGAGAGAGAAGAAAGATATTAGTTTCTCAATAAAACACACCCAAAGTTATCCATAACCTCATGGGTAAATGCCCAGCCAAACAGGACTGACCTAAAACGGGGCCACTGATGCCCGAAAGCTTGCCATAATCCAAAGGCAACTTCTGGTGGAGAACCAGAGGAAAGGGGCAGAAGGTGCCAGGCAAGCCTAGAAGGAAAAGAGCAAAATAAAAATATGAGTCAAGATAAAGGTTGCCGTTGCCAGTCCTCTATGGGTCTCTCCCACACGTTCTTCCAACTGTCTCCTTCCGTGTCTCCCAAGTCCCAAGGCCAAAAACAAGCATTGCTTCTACTTCGCATGTCCTTCTACTCCAAGTGCCTCCTCAAAGTCTTCTCTCCCAAGGTCTTTTTAACTTCTCCTCCCACCTCAGCTCCTCCCTTCCTGAGGTGGGGCAGGGAAAATTTACACAACACAGAAGATCTGGTCATTCACAAGAACCTCTCCCTGTATGCACTGATTTGTAACTTGCCGATAAACTTCAACCAAGTTCACATGCTTTTGCTCTTAGCCCACATTTTAGCTAATGAAATGTAACATCTTTATTCTCAACCACATTCCCCCCAAATCAATTTGAACCCAATTTCTTTCTTAAATGGCAAGACAGTTTTGAGCCTTGTTTCTTATCTTCTCAGGCAAGCTGCTATAACACTTTTTTCTCTCAAAGCTGTTGTCTTATTATTGGTTTCTCTGCATATGGGAAAATAAGCCCATTGCTCAGTTTCAGTTCTATTTTTATTATAACATTGGGTGCTTTAGCTACGATGAGCAGCTACACTTGCTCCAACACTGATTTATCCCTGGACTATTTGAGACATCTCCATAGAAATGCCCTAACAATTTTATTAAGTCCATAAGGGGAACTGAACACATTTGGGCTGAGGTAAATGGACTGCTATCCTGAAGATGAGACACATTTGTCAGGGTTTATTTTCTGCTTCTATCAGAACTGCAGCAGTGGCCCAACTGACTCAGACCTTCTGGTTAATTTCCTGCATTATAACATGATCTCCACCTTCGCAATCCAACAGATGGTGTCTCACATCATATCTTGGACTTTCCGAGAAAGTGAATAAAATTCAGAATCTGGTAAAGCCACTGTTGAAATTTTGAGTTAGACCATGAACATGTTCACCCATGTGCACAAAAATGAGGCGTTTCTGATCCTCCCCGCCAATTTGTCAGGATTAGTGGCTGTGACCCCACATCACTAATATGGTATCACGCTGAAAGGCAGAGACTGGAGTGAAATATTTCCGAGGCACAAATGGCTCTTTCATTTGCACTAATGCGTGTTTGTTATACTTTCCTAAGACTCAGGGTAAGATGTTTTCTTTTATTCTTCTAAGGCAGAAGAGTTTTATTTTCTCTTAACATTACCAGCCACTGTGCTGGCCAAATTATCACATAATGGGCTTTCAATATGAGAAATTGCTATTTTGAAAATAGATGTAATTTTTAGCTGGAGAATAATTTTGATTGAGCAAAAATTTCACATTTTAGCAAAAGAGATTATCTAAATTTACTTGCTTTTTCAAAGTTCTACTGGGAAATTGCATTTTAGCTAACAGTAAAGGTATTTCAATACTGGCAAGAGTGTGAAATGTTTGCCTTTATTCTCATCATCCCTCAGATTGCATAGTCACTCTCTGCAGTTGGATCCTTATAGTTTCTTTATAAAGCATGTGCTATATCAACATTTATTAGAAGCCTTTAAATATTAAATCATCAGAGGAGAAAAAAATAAAAAACTGTCTTTTTGATATCTTTTATTCTGAGTCCACTAAACATTTCATCAGAAATAAATTTTTTGACCTTTTAAGTTCATCTCTAGATATTTTGAAAGAAACACATCTCTAATTTATATCATAAATCCTATACAAAAATGGATGGCATTGATAGATAAAACATGCTGGCATTTTTTCAAAAAAGATTAATTACACCTAAAACTTTATTTTCCTGTAAACTGTCTTTACTGGAGTGTGGAAACCAAACTGCTAATCAAGGATCTCACTGAATTTAAATCTAGAACTATTTTAAGATGCATGATAGGATATTCCAAGTGTTGAACACAGTGCATACCTGGCACACAGCAGATGTTAAACTTGATCTTATTTTCTGCTTGTAAATAACAGAAAACATGTTTTAAATTCCAATGTTCTTTTTAATACATCCTTAATATTAATAGCACAAAAATCAATTCAACAAAAGTGGTCAGATCAATTCTCTGGCATAGTGGCTCAACCCGTCTTTCCAGGTACAGCTCATCAACACCATCACTTGCAGAAATATCCAGTAAATTATCTAAACCTTTCAACAAGTTGGCTCTCTCTAATTTCTCTATTCTAACATGAACTTATATTATTCCATATAACATGCGCTCTACCTATCTAGAACTCTGACTTTTTACTGTACCAACTCTGTGGCCTCATTTGTTTTACTCCTTCTTTTTAAACATATTTATTTATTTATTTATACCTAGAAGAACTGGGGTGCAGGCCAGCTGTGTGGGGGGTGAGAGGATTCACCAGAAACAGAGAGGGGAACAGAACAGGTGGATCTACTGAAATACACTGCTGAGGGGAGCAGCAAGTAAGACAGGAGAGGTCTGCTGTGCCATACATGGTTTAACTCCCTGGCTTGATTGAACGATTGAACTCAGGCTTTGGCAGTGATAGTGCTGAGACTTAACCCCTTAGCCAACAGGGAGGTCCTATTCCTTTTTTCTAAGATACTATCAGAAATATGTTAACCTATAAATCATATAATACATTTACATCTAGGCTCTACTACCATTTCTGCACTATGACATGGCCTAGTGTCCCCCATAGTCAGAATTAATCTCTGCTTACTGCCCAGATTAGTTTTCAATAATTGAATCATAGTTCTTACTTTTATACTTGTTTCTTTTTCTAGTAACATCCTCAACAGCTTGGAGTTGTTTTAACCCTACCCTTTACATTGCCTGTCTATTTGAATTTGTAATAAAGCACTAGTGATTACTTTGTGGGGAAGAACCAGGTGCAGGCTAGAAGCACAGGGGTGGAAGCATTCACTAGAGACAGTGGAGAACAGAAAAGGCAGATTTATTGAAATACACTGCTAACAGAAGCAGCAGGCAAGATAGAAGAGGCTTGATGTACAGACAGAGAGGGTCCTGAGGCTGTATTTATACTCCATACATTACTGATTGGTTCGGGTGACTAGTCTTGGGTGTGTCCTGACTGATGATTTGGATCATCAGCTTAGCTCCTGATTCCCATGGCAGCCTGTTGGGCAACTTGCTAGTTGGGCAAGGAGTGGGGGCTTAGTTTTTAAATTTAGTAATGATACCATGAAAAAATCATTCAATGTAGAAGGAAGTATACACATGAGAAGAAGATTAATGGGAGAGAGGCAAAAATTTTATAAATACAAATTTGTATACACATATACATATTTACTATAGTTTTCAATTAATTTAAATAAAAAAACTGCTTTCTTGTATTTTTTGTATTTTGCTTCTTTTTTTGTATTCTTTATTTTCTTAAGATATATTTAAATAAATTTATCTTTTTTTGATCTTGATCATTCCAAACTGAGATTCCATAGCTACTACACACACTTTTTTTTTATTTTGTAAAGTTATCAAAACAGGCATTCTACACAGTCTTAAAACATTCATTGCATTTCAATTTATAATATTGCTAGATAGTCATATCAGTAGATGCATGCTGAGATACTTAAGACATTCTCTGTGGAAATCTGAGTTACAGAAAATGTACTAGATTTAGCAAATAACTAAGACTGAGTTGAAGTTTGAAAGAAACAATGTAGAAGAATTATAAAATATGTATAACTTCATGTGAAGCAAAATTTTAGTCAGGCTAAATATATTTATAATGTTTCAATAAATATATGGTGTGATTATTCCTTTTGCATATTAACATTTTGTGAATAGATCTATGTGTCCAGTATGAGTTTATGAATTGATTTTGCAATGTAAGACTCAAATTCCTTAGAAGGACAGCACTATATTTAGAACATGAACATATTTGTTAGGTGAAGACATAGACATTTCTGAGCTTACAGCTATAGAAATTGTTCCTAATTAGGTTTTGGTCACAAACAATATTCCAAAGTGGAAACAATAAAAACATTTATTTGGCTTTGAGATGTCAAGATACATGTAGGAGTGATAACTTTTTATTATCTGAAAACCAGTTGGCACAAGCTGAAAATTCTGTAACTAATGTTCTCAAAAATCCATCTTTGTCAATTTAGAAAATTTGCAATGTGACTCAAAAATGAAACAAAAGATATTATCTCCATACCTTTAAAAACTCCTTAAAGATTTATCTTGAGTGTCAAAAGCAAAGAAAACATTATGATTGAATTGTTTCAATAAGTTTCCCAAACTATGTATTTCTTTAAATTGTGATTACAAATACTTTTATATTCTTCTCCATTCTCATATAAAAAGTTTGTTGTAAAAATTCAAGAAACTCTGACTCAGCTTGGAGATATCATCAAAACAGTACTAGAGAATATAAGAATTGCTCAACTCCTCCCCTCCTCATCATATGAAAGCCCCTCAACTCTCCTTGATGTCCCAGTGCCCTTGTGGTTAGATCTGAGCCAAGATATATGAGCCTGACTTAATCGTCAACCTAATAGTTTGTTTCAACACACTGTGCCACATTCCTCAGAGTCATGGTAATGGGTTGCTTAATGCTTCCCCAGATGTTTTGTTCCTTCTGAGAATGCTGACATCATTTCCTGATAAACACCCATGGGCTATTTTATTTATTTTATTTTTTAGATTTAATTAAATTTTATTTTTGTATTATTTTATTTTATATATTTTTACAACATTCTTCATTTTTATTTATTTTTATTTTTGTTGTTTAAAGAATTATTTATTTATTTATACACAAACCGGGGTACAGGCCAGATGCACGGGAGGGTGAGAGAATTCACCAGAGACAGAGTAGAGAACAGAACAGGCAGCCTAACGAAATACACTGCTGAGGGGAGCAGCGGGCGAGGCAGGAGTGGTCTGCTGCACCATGTGGGACCTTCGCTGGTGGCCGGGATAGAACCAGCGCTGCAGAGGCTGTGGACAGCTTCACAGTGCTGTGCTCAACCACCTGTGCCACCAGGGGAGGCCCATTCTTCATTTCTATACAATGTATGCTTTATCATCTTGGGTATAGTCCCCATGAAATTCCCACCACCCATTCTCCCCTGTACCAGCACCATAGTCCCTTGTGCTTTTCCCAGCCCTATTTTGATCCCATGGGCCATTTTAAACTGATAACTCAGAAGAGCAAAACTACTCTGGGAAGTCACTGATATTCCTGTGACTACCTTTAAACTGTCTGGTGCCTTCCTGAACTTGTGAATCAGGAAATCCTCCATATTCATCTCACTTCCTTGCACTCTTTTCTTTCCTATATAAACTTCCTTCACTCCTTACTCCATGAGATGGTTTCTTTAGAGTTCTAAACTGCTGTTCTCCCATGGAGACACCACACATTAATAAAAGGCTTCTTTTTTTTGCAAATAATCTTGTGAATCAGAGTCTGACTTTCTGAGCGTGAGCAATAGGACTGGTAAGTTTGGGAACACATTTAGCACAGGTTGTCCCATTTACTTTAGGATGTACGGCTATGTAAATTTGCAATACATATGTTATTAATTTGATTCTGCTTGGAGCTCCCCTGGTGGTGCAAAGGGTTAAGATGCAAACTATGAAGCCACTCACAGCCACTGCTGATTCTCTGGAGATCCCCAGCCAGGAAGCTACCCACATGGTGCTACAGACCTCTCCTGACTCACCCGCTGCTCCACATGGCAGTGTATTTCAGTCAGTCTGCCTGTTCTGTTCCCCACTCTGTCTCTGGTGAATTCTCTCACCCCCCACACCTCTGGCCTGTACCCCAGTTCTTGTATGCATAAATAAATAAATATTTAAAAGATATTTGATCTCGGTTTTCTACTAATATGTCTGTGGTTAATTTGTTTGTTTGACTACCCTCAGAAGAACACAGAGGGATGGGGTAAATGTTCCTCTGAGACCCGACAAACATAAGTTTTTGAGTTACCTGCAGTCTCCCAGTCTTCCCAGCTGAGTCTGCAGCTAATATAAAACAAAAGAAAGCTAGACTGTTGACACAATTCCCCTAAATCCTTAAGCATTATAAAATGACTGTTTAAAAACTGTTTAGTTTTATGCTTGTTTGTTACACAACAATAGAAACCAGAACACATTCAAAGAAAATAAAAGTTGCTGCTTGCCTGCATTTAATTGCTTGCATATGGCAATATGGATTTTTATAATGTTCAGAAAACAGAATTTTATATTACACAGTTTCACAGCATGGCATTCATTGTTTCAAAATTTACTTTATTGTAAAATATATCATTGCTAGATATTTTCATTTCTTGAAATTACTCTTCATAGTTTTGGGCATCTCTTTTGTTCATTGGAAATTAAATCTGTTCTTGTAATAATCAAAATGTTTAAATCTTTGGATTTTAAAATAGATTCTAAATAATTCCTTGCATATATTTCCATTTAAAAAGTGTAATTCCAGGGCCTCCCTGGTGGCACAGGCAGTTGAGTGCAGCGCTGTGAAGCTATCCGCAGACTCTACAGTGCTGGTTAGATCCCGGCCGGCGGCGGAGCAACCCACATGGCGCAGCAGACCTCTCCTGGCTTCCCTGCTGTTCCCCTCAGCAGTGTATTTTGGTCAGTCTGCCTGTTCTATTCCCCACTGTCTCTGGTGAATCCTCTTACCCTCCTACACATCTGGCCTGTACCCCAGTTCTTGAATAAATAAATAAATTTTTTAAAAAAAATAAAAAAAGTGTAATTCCAGTTCTTAAAGTGTAAATTGCAATATTTTCCTTTATGAAATAGTTATACAAATACACAGTCATATATAAATTATTAACATTTTACATATTATGATTTAATTAAATAGTTAAAAATATTCTTAAAGAACTCTGCAACTGTTTAAATATACAACTGATCATTGTATGCTTTTCCATATATTTTTAAGTCTTACATATATTTTTAAATAAAATCTTTATGAAACACCAGAATTAATTTTAAATGGTGGTATTTACTCATATTCATATTTATATTGAATATATTTATTGTCAAATTCTTATTTTTATATACACATAGAATGTAATATGGAAATAGTCACATATTATTTTAAAAGTCCATAAAAATTATTCTACCCATTAAGAATGACCTAAAATTGTATAGCTTCCAAAATTTTATTTCATAGATGCATTACACACCATATTGAAAACAAATCTTTATTTTCAGCACTTTAATTCCAATGTAAGTGAATTGGAATGAGAGGTTGGGTTTCTTTTGGATTTTTTTTTTGTCTTTTTTTTTTAGTTAAGGAATTGTGGGGAAGAGACCAGAGAAAGTATCATGAAAGATAGAGAATTCACATAAAGTTCACTTTTTCATTTTCTCTGAGTTTGAAATGTGCTTACTGTTCCTCTACATGGTGACTTAAAAGCTACTGAGCAAACAATAATCTGATGTTTATGCAGAGGTGGCACTGCACTCTGGCATGAAAATGAATGAGCGTGAATGTCAAACTCTGATGAAAAAATGATCTGATTTTTCCTGAAGACTTTTATAACTGCTTGCCTATTGCAAAGTTTACACATTTGGCTAGGAAATAAAGTCATAGAATTTATAGTACAATTCACTCTAGAATTTTCATGACTATATTTATAATCCTCCTCAGGAAGGTGGCTTCTCTAGTCATCTTAGTTGCTTCTTTATAATCTTAGTGTTTTTTTTTTAATTTTTCAAATTTTTATCTTTAAGAATAATTTTTAGATTAAATTATTGGATTAGCTTTCATTTATTGAGCTCTTACCCCATTCCAGCTCTTACCAACTGTCCCTCCAAATAGTTCCATATGCCTGAGGCAGAGTGAAGATGAATCAGGGAAACATAGACACTAAGAGCAGAGGAAGTTTAAGAAACTGTAGACTGAAAAGATGGGAGGAAAAACCTCAAGTTCATCTTGCTTTAGTCAGAGCTACACATTCTATATGAGAATAGCTTGTGTGTCACGTGCAGGAGCGGGGAGTGCAAGGGGTATGTGCAGTATCACAAATTGCAGTATCACAAGTTGCAGCATAATCACAGAAAGTAGACTCAGAGATGCTAGCACATGTCTTCTGCGTTACCCCATGGCCACGCCTGATGTTTATCACTAAGAATGGATTCATAAATCAGTTTGTTAGGATTTTTTTTCCATCTTTCTATAAACAAAGCCAGAGATACCAATAGATGGGTAAGATAAAATTTAGGGGACAAGGTGAGCATGAACGTGCCAGTCACACTTGTTCTAAAAAAAACAAAGGAGCAATATTCATTACTGTGCAGAGGACTCATTTTCTTCTTAATACAGGTTGGAGCTGGGGCTAGTTTCAGGGTCATTAAGTACTTTTAATATATTAATCCATTTAACTTTTGCTATTACTCTCTGAAGGAGGACTTACTTTCTTCCTTTTATAATGAAGGAAACTAAAGCACATACAAGTTATGTAAATTGTCTAACACACATCAAATAAGTGGCAACACCAATCACTTATATGAAGATAATCTAAATGATAGAATTACTTAAACTGAACTTCAAGTGTTTTCCATATTGGACAAATTATTTATTTAAAATATAGCCTTATCACTCTTCTACTTTATAGCATTGATAACTATATTTCATTACTGTGGTGGATTCATTAAACTGGATTGTTAAATTCAAGACTTGAATTGATCTGACACTGCTAGTATTGCTAATGGATTTTCCAATATCCTCCTACTCTAATACTTCAATTATTCCAAACTTTGCACTTTCCAAATACTCTCTGCTATCACACTTCCATGACATATTTTATATTGCTCTATCCTCCTGGAATATTCTCCCTCCTATCCTTGCTGACACTGAATACATCTATTTATTCTTTAAAATTGAGCTCAGGTGTCATCTCCTCCAAAAATCCTTTGAATTCTTCTACCCTAAAAGTTAGTCATACAATTTCTATACCTTGGGCATTATTCAAGTACTATATGTCTCATAACATTAATTTATCAGTTTATGATTATATACTATAAATCTAAAATTATATAAATAATATATAATGAATTTATAAGAATCTATAAATAATATGCAACTATATACACACGTGTATATATGTATCTGTATGTACATATATGTATATATATAATTGAATATATAAGTATAATAAATACTTGAATTAATGAATGTTCAGATTGGGGCTTAAATCTTTAATGAACTCTAGAAAACCTACCAAAATCAGCCCATTAAATGTAATTTTTAGAGGACATCAGTACCCCAAGTCATTAACTCATTTTGTCCATTAAGTGAATATTGCCTTACCAAATAACATAGCTGTTGTAAAGAATAATCTCCAGGTCTCAAGTTGTTTATTACTTAAGCAAATAAATCATATACCATTTCCCTATATAGTATCATACTTACTACACCAATTTAATTTCATGTTTTTCTTTGCCCAACTCCAAAAGGTGAAAGGAACAAATAAACATTTCCTCCTTAAAACAGAAAGGAGATATATAACGTTCATGGAATGTTTATCACATAGAAGGAACTTATATGATAGCTGCTTTTACTATCTCCATTTTGCAGCAGAGATATAGAAAGTGCATAAAAGTAAATAAGTTATAATTGTCACCAGATAATTGACAAATTTGACAAATTAGATAATTACACAAATCAGACAAAAATGTCTGAAAGAAGAGGGAGGGAATCTCTATGAGGACCTAGATCCATAGGGAGTTCTAAGTGTTTCCCTCTCATCAAAAATTTCTGTGATATACCTTCTAAAATATAAATCTTTTAAAGCTGTACTGCTAGAGTCAGTGATCTCACTAGTCAGTTCTCTCTCTGGTAACCTCCATTCTCCAAGTGAGCCACAGCTTTTTGCACTTGTACTATTAATACATGTTAACATGGAACTATGGGTCATTAACAGGTAATATATGATTATTTGGGAATCAAACAATTGCAACTTGGGTTACAAAGATTTAGATAGAAACCTAAAATGTAACCTGAGGAGAGACAAAATCAGGGATTTTAATGGAAAGATAGTGGAAGACAGGTAAGTGTCTAAAGAGATAGTGTTGACCAAAAACTTCTTTGCTATGCATAATTACTTACTGATTGTATTTTCAGGCAAAAAGTCCACAATCATCAGTATACCATCAAAATGACTTCCCAAACAATTGTTTCCTTGATGGTTTCCTAAAACAATTACTTTTAAGTTCAGTTCAAAAGTCTCCAATCTATTTCAAGCAGTTTCTTTGTAATGGCTTCCTGGCTCCATTTTAAAAATGGTTCTGCATATATCAACTTTTCACATTCCTAATGTATTGCTTCCTAGACCTGAACTCAATAACACAGAACTCATTGTAGACACTCTTAATTAACTGACTTCTTTTTTTCTTTTACTTACAAAAGCAATATATAATTGCAGAAAATGACACACACAGAACAGTATCATTCACAATTCCACAGTCCAAATTTAGACATCGTTTAAATTTTGTAGAACAGAGGAGGTAGGTGATATTTTTAATTATATGAAATGAGGAAAATCCCATATATTTTTTTTCTCTTGAAACCAGATTTAAATTTTTTTCTATGTCCACAAACATTTGTTCATGTTATCAAATAAATATCAAATTGTTACAACATATTCATAATTAGCTGATATTTCTCAAGAACTTTTTTTCTGCTTGGCAGTGTCCTAAGTGTTTTATAATAGTACTTCCCACACACCAGTCTAGTAGGTAAGTCAATTGCTATTACTGATACTTAGAGTATCTGTACTATAGCCTGTGCTTCAGAAGCATGGTGCTCCATATGGTGCCAGGATATAGTTCAATTTATTTAAATAATCTCCCATTTTGGGACTTCTGGACTATTTTCAAATCTCCTTCAAACAAATGGCAGCCTTTACCTTGATTTGTATTCACCTGGCCCCTTCTGCCCCTTTCCTATGGTTCTCCTCCAGAGGTGCCTTAGACTTGTGGCAAGTTTTTAGGCCTTAGAGACCCAGACTTGGACCAACCCTGTCTGGTTTGGCACTTATCCACAATGGTATGTGTAACTTTGGGTGTATTATTAGGAAGCTTTTATTCCTTCTTCTCTCTCTCTTTTTAAAACATTTATTTATTTATGCATACAAGAACTGGGGTGTGTAGGCTAGAGGTGTAGTGGCGGGGGGCGGGGAGTAAGAGGATTCACCAGAGACAGAGTGGGGAGTAGAACAGGCAGATTGACTGAAACACACTGCTGAGGGGAGCAGTGGGTGAAACAGAAGAGGTCTGCTCTGCCATGTAGGTTAGCTCAGGATTAGTTTTCATTTATTGTTTAGTTTCATTTATTGTTTAGTTTCATCCACAATGGCTGCAGATCATTTCATAGTGCTGAGACTTAACCCCTTGTGCCACCAGAGAGGCTCTTTTCTTCTCTTTTTATGCACACTTTTCTATTAAAGTTCTTTCACACTAAGAGCATGCTCTGTCTTTATGCAGAACCGTTTATGCAGAGGGCAGAACCCATTTAGGATATGCAGGTTTGGGCATCCTGGAGTACCCCTTATTCTTCCTGTTAACAGGAGACACATGGAACGTACTGTAGGCTAGACTCTGAGGCTATTCAAGGTCATTGGTCAAGCTCCCTGTTTTTGTGAGGCCAGAGGTGTACTTAACAGTTGGACAATACTGCTGTCCTGTCCCTCTGCCTTTTCAGAGCTGTTGGATGGACTCTGTAGATACCTGGATTCTCTGATAAGGCTTCCTGATGAGGAGAGACTAGACATTATATTCAATAATTGGGTAGGGCTGTAAATTTGCCCCCCAGTCTGGATAGGGTAATAGAGAAGACTCCTTAGTCATGTGGTTCACTGACTAGGAATTCAAGTCATATGGAACTGCCTATTGAGTTCTCTTGCCAGATGGAGCACTTGGCTCTATAGATGGGCACAGCCACTTACTGGAATCTCTGTTTGGGCATCACAGCAAGTGTGAACATAGTTTGAGCTACAAAGCTTCTGGGTTCGCTGCCTACAGTTTGTTTTTTATTCTTACCCTGCAACTTCAAAGTGTTTTGTTGTTTCTTTGTTTTGTTTTGGTCTTTGCCTTTTGATATGCCTTGTCATTTTTTTCTCTTTTTTTAATTGGGGTGACAATGGTTTACAACACCATATGTGATTCACACCTATCCAGATGTGTATTACCCCAGCACACCTACCACCAAGGCCCTCATAGTCCTCTACCATAGTCCACCCTCTCATTGTGGTAGCCTGAATTCTACAGTCAGTCTTCTAGGATTTATTATTGGTTTGGTTCTATCTGACGCTTTATTTTGTTTATTTATATTTGAAATATAAATGAAACCTCTTGTAATTTTTCCTTGAGAGTTGAACATGTCTTAATGGGTAAAGGGAGGGAATTCCTGTAAATAAGACTTTTTAATATAAGATTTATTTATTTATGCATACAAGAGCTGGGTACAGGCCAGAGTTGTGGGTGGGGGGAGGGTGAGAGGATTCACCAGAGACAAAGCGGGGAGCAAAACAGGAAGACAGACTGAAATAAACTGCTGAGGGGAGCAGCGGGCGAGATAGGAGAGGTCTGCTTTGCTATGTGGATTTCTCTCTGGCTGGCCAGGGATCAAGCTTATGCCAGAGGCTGTGGATTGCTTCATAGTGCAGAGCTCAACCCCTTGCACCACCAGGGAGGCCCAATAAGACTTTATTAATGTAGAGGTGTAGGTTGAAGAAAAGCATTCTGCAGTCATATAGTTAGATCTCAGTCTTTTAATAAGCCTATGCTTCTGAAATCTGAATTTCACGAACATTTCTCAGATTTTTTTTCCCCCTTAGTTGGGACAGGATGGCTAGAGTGGAATAAAGTTGGACATTTCCTTTCTCCCACATGGAAAGTTGGGACTTGCCGCAGTTGGGTATTTCCCTTCTGGGTCTGTTAGGCACTAATAGTATCACACCAGAAGAGACTCTGTTCAATTATCTTTTCCTGAGGGTAGTCCTAGTTAAGAAGATTAGAGTGCTTTGGTGTATTTCAAAATTTCAGACTTGTTCTCTCCTCCTAACCCACCGGAAGTTTGAGGGAATTTTTTCTGTGATACTTACTGAGAGAAATTGATAGTACTCTGGGAAGCTCAACTCACAAATATACTGGAATTCTTCTATAGCTGAATCTCACCATAGATTTTAACTCTCAGACTTGTTCACACTGAAACTCCAGCAATTCATCAATTGGATTTCAGGTTTTCCTACCATAATGTGGGTTTCCAAAATGATTTCCCTTTGTATGTCTCTGATCCAGTAAGTCATGCCTCTCTGTATTCGCCTGTCTGTCTCTTTCTTCTTGGTGGTTGTAGTTTGTTCTGCATCCTCCCTCTTTTATGGATCTGAGAAGAGCTGTTGATTTTAGTCTGTTCAGCTTTTAACTTATGATAATGGAGTGGTGTTTGAACCTTACATGCTGAACCAAAAACTGGAAGTGCTGTAATTATTTTTCACATTCTTAAAAACAAAATTACTAGATCAAGTATTATATACATTTTTAAAAATTAATGTATATTTTCAAAGTATTAGAAGACTTAGGCCACATACCATCCAAGCAATAATGGATGAACGTGCCCATTTCTGTGTGCTTCTGACAAAAGAAAGAGGAACATTAGCAAAATATTACCAATTGGAGAGTTTAAAATGATGTCTAGTTATTATTTAATTTTGCATTTCTTGAAGTAGTAGGGAAACTGGATTTTGTGCATTTTTTAGACTATGTTTTTATGTATGACTATTTATTATTTTTATTATTTATTATTTTTATGTATTCCCAGTTCTTGCCTTTTCTTATGTTCCTATTGGGATGATAACTTTTTTCTTACTTATAACCGATCATTGTACATTAAGAATGTCAACATTATTATTAAAAATATATTAATCCTCTTTATTTAAATAGTTTCATTCAGTGCAATATGCAGAAATTCAGAGAAATTACTGAATTCCTTGCAAAATATTGAAGGGATGAAGGAGTTCAAACTCTAGACATTCACCTAATTCCTGTTTCAGGTAAGTTCAAATCTAAGAACTTCTTCTAAGAAGCAGAAGCTAACAATAGGGGCATGAAGACCTTGAAAGACTATTTCTGATGAAATATTTATTTGTCCATTATTTTATTGAGTAGTTATATGTTTATTAGTTTGCAGGCATACTTTAGTCATTAGTTCTTAGTATGAATGCACATTAGAATCACTTTCGTTGCTT
Organism: Talpa europaea; assembly: GCF_964194135.1. Taxonomy (NCBI): domain Eukaryota; kingdom Metazoa; phylum Chordata; class Mammalia; order Eulipotyphla; family Talpidae; genus Talpa; species Talpa europaea. Next base: position 57,881,076 of record NC_140080.1, on the reverse strand, counting down.
GTTAAAAAGGGCAGATCCTCTTTCATTTTCATCCCTTCATTTCTGATTCACTAGGACTGGAGCAGAGCCCAGAAATTTGCATTTTTAATAAGCTCCCTGTGTACAGTGGAATCGGTGATATATTGGTACATGAAAATAAATGTTTGGGAAGATACAGGAAAAAATCTAATCTTTTTGGTAGTGAGGACAAGGGAATTCTTGGTTTAAGTGATACCTAAGTTGGGAACCAAAGAATGAATGCAATTATTATACTACAACAGAACACAATCAAATATGATTAGTGTATTGCATAATGTACAGTGATTTAAGATAAAACTCAAATTGATGAACAGTGAAAGCTGTATTAAGAATCTAGATTTCATCCTGAAAGCCATGAGAAATATTTTGAAGTATTCTATCAAACTTTAAATAACAAAAGATCAATATTAGTAAGATAGTAGACAACCACACAGTGAAATACCTAAGCCCTGTTGAGATAATCCAGGCAACGGAAAATGAGAATCAGAATTTTATTTGTGAGATTATGGAAAAACATGTTGGCTTGAATTTAGGAGTTAAAAGTGGCAATTGTTGATTTCTCTTAAAATAGTGAGGAAGGGCCTCCCTGATGGCCTAGAGGTTAAGTCTCTGCTACCACTGGGAAGGCCCACAGCAACGGCCTGAGTTCAACCCCCTAGCAGGGAGCTACCACATGGCACACCAGACCTCTCCTGATTCTCCTGCTGCTCCCCTTAGCAGTGAATTTCAGTAGATCTGCCTGTTTTGCTCCCCAATCTGTCTTTCTGCGTCCTCTCATGTCCCACACCTCTGGCCTGCATCCCAGTTCTATGCCAAAAACAAATCAGTGAAGGGAAAAACCAGTGTGGTCAAAGCCACTGAGTTAGTGGCAGTTTCATTCACTCTGAGGCATTTGACACTGGGAGAGGCTAGGCTTTGTATGAACAAAGGTGAAACCAGGTTTTATAGAGCTTGAGGCTTATATAGATTTCTGATACCTTTTGAAGCATATAAACAAATGGCTATATCTCTTCCATGACAATGGATGATGGTGGTACTTATGAAGCTTATGCTTCAGCTTTATTAGTTAAATCTACTGCTTGATATGGAGCTCACTTTTGGAATTGAGTGCAAGAGACATCCAAATAGATTTGTACAATTAACTATTCAAGTAAAAAAATGTTTACAAATGCTCTTTGTAGAGCCAAACACAATATCTGGCATAAAATAATACTTTGTACTTAGGGATACAATGAAATGATAACTGACTCATCTTCTAATGCCTGAAAAGGAGGAATAAGAATTGGCTGCCTGGAAACAACTATGCCCCTACACTGGCAGGAAAGAAGTAGTAATTGGGATTAATGAAAAGGCACAAATGACAATAATTGTCCAGCCCTAAGAGGACATTTTACCATCCCTGAAAAAAAATAGTACATTAAAGTCACTTTTATTCCTAGGTAGCATATTTGGAGAATATCCACATTCATCCTTTTTTCTTGACTCCTCTCTATCTTTAACTTTAATCCTCAAAATAGTTTACCAGCAAAAATTTTAAAGAAGGTTGAAAAGGATCTTAAAAGTTATTTTTCTCCTTTTGAAAAATGACCAAGGTGTTAACATATTCCCTGAGATTATAATGAGCCCTATATTGACTTCAGATTTGTTTTATTACCAAAACACATCTTCAAAGCTTACCTTGCATTTAATGTTCTGCTTCTGAATAAGGCGCTATAGTTATTATCTAGATGAAAAAAATCTAGAGACAAATTATTTACTGAGTGCCAAATATGTACCAGATTCCATTTAAAGATCATATACTGGTAAGCAATAGAAAAGGGAATCAAAAACCAAGTTCTTGTTATTGCTTGACATTTAGTCTCAAAGCCTATGATCTTCCAATATTTCAGATTGACTCAGTAAAATATTTTAAGAACACTGCTAGTAAGAAACAGCTATAAAAAAATCATTGGGGGGCTTCCCTGGTGGCACAGAGGTTGAGTGCTGGGTTGCTAAGCTGCCCGAAGCCTCTGCAGCGCCGGTTCTATCCCCGGCTGCTCCCCGGCCACAGGAGGAAGGTCCCACATGGCATGCAGACCTCTCCTGCAGCCTGCTGCTCCCCTCAGCAGTGTACTTCGGTCCTTCTGCCTGCTCTGCTCCCCGCTCTGGCTCTGGTGAATTCTCTCACCCTCCCGTGCTTCTGACTGTACCCAGTGCTTGTATAAATAAATAAATAAATAAATCTTTAAAAAAAAAATCATTGGAAGGTTGCTGATAATCAAGTTAGTCTATTGTTTCTAACTATGTGTTGTCTGAAGAAGCCAGCAGTAGATCCTTCCCCAACAATGTGAGCAGATGAGTGACAGCCTTACCATCCATATGCTCTGTCACTTGAGATGGTTGGAAGAAAGTCATCAGTTGTTCTTTTCCCCCCATCTCATTGCTACAACAAAATTCTGATGCTAGAATGAAGGAGCTCAGAACTTTGACATGAAGTTTTGCAATGATAATGTTATTGACAGGAACCCAATCAGAGACACTATGGCAGAGATGAATAGTCATTCAACTCTGTTTTCCAGGTACACAATGGAATACTACTCAGCAATCAAAAAAGTTTGACTCATGCCATTTGTGGCAACATGGATGGTGTTGGGAGGGATATGTTATGCTAAATAAGTCAGCAGGAAAACGATAAATGTCAGATGGTATCACTTGTGTGTGTAATATAGAGAAACCAAACAAAAGATCAAGAAAAAGACAAAACTTGCAAGCTGATCATTGATCTGAGGCATACAGTAAAGGAGGGGGAGGGAGGGGAGTAAAAGGGAGGGAAGAAGTACAGGAGACTATGGTGATGGTTCATGGTGATATGGTGGTGGGAAAACTATGGGGACTACACTTAAGGGGAGAAACCAATTACTGTAGAAAAAATGAAGAATGATTTCAGAAAATAGATTAATTAATTAAAGAAATAACAGGTGGCAAACTACTCAGCAAGAAGATAGAATTCCTAGTCCTACTTAGAAATAAGCATGGTTAAACGACTAGTTTTTGCCTAAAAATGGGAATAGAAGGGAAAGGTTTCAACTCAGAATTTGTGAGAATAGGTTGGAGGTGTTTTCATGCTGTTTCTTCTCACGGTTGACTGCAGAGTATTCTGTGCACCCTGGCAGCTGACAATTCTGCAAGTTGTCAGAAACCTGAATCCTCAAATTCCCTAAGAAGTAACTCCATTTACTCACTGGAAACTTCCACAGTGCATGGTAAATTTGAATTAAATATAAACTTTTTAAAAGTATTAATCACTCCTATTTATGGCAGCTAATATGACCCCAACATACATAAACCAGTTAAAAACATCAATATAATAAGAAATAAACAGAACTGGAAGAACAAATATATGTATATTTGTTCATATATGACCAAATGAACACTTAACTGAATCACAGGAACCTGTGAGGGTGATGTAATTCCACGTTATCAAGCTGATTAGCAAAATTGAGGGCAAAAACACCAGCTCAAGCTAATCCTTGCTTGATATAAACTGAAGGTTATGCTTATCTAATAAAATATTTGTTTTGTAACAGCATGTTTTGTTCTCTCTGTGAATAAGTGTGATTACATAAAGGCATCTGACTTGTGAAAGTACAACTCCAACCATTCATTTATCACCTAGTATATTCTAAGTCATGTGCTGGAGACACCATGTGAAATGAAATTGATCCAACTGAAGAACTAACAACCATGTAACCCATTTGTATACATAGCAGCCTAATTATAATGTTAGAGTATAGCATGTATCTGATCACACGCAACCTGGATGTTTTTCTGCAGAGTTGGCAGTCACAAATGAAGACAAAGGTTAAGAGCAATTTCCAGACCCACCATTTTGATAGCTCCAACTGTCAGTTGTCACTTATTGATTTAGTTGGCAGAACTAGAATGTGCTCTTTAAACACATTTGTCCCCATGTAATCTCCGTGTATTCATTTTCTGCCCTGGAGATATGTGATGATAGCCATCTGTCAACTCCCAACAAAGAAAGAACTAGAGTCCCATTTCAGGAACTGAAGATTGCCATCTGCTAAGGATTCAATGGTGCTTTTTTAGATAGTTTACCAAGGAATGTGAAAACATTATCTCAAATATGGTGAGTTGCTGTGAAGTCATAATTTAAATTAAGAACAAGACTGATGTTCTCACTATGAGACATTAAATTTCTTGGCTGTATTCATTGGCTGAGCAATTCTTCTGGGAAGAGAATGAAAAATATTTTATTAATCATTTTCTCCATACATCATTTGTTGTTCAAGACCAAGAAACTGGCATGATTTTATTTGGAAAATCTGGTATTTATTATCAGGCATGTAGTTTTATTGTCTACATTTCATAATTATAGATTTCTAGCTCCACTCAAACCATTGCTGCTCAATTAATATTGAAAAATAAAATTCTAGTGTGAAAGGAAATTGTTTGTTAGAGAAAAATTAAAACTATGAAAAACTTAAAATTGAACTAACATAGCCTTCAATCCTACTTTTAATCATTTTCTGTTTTCCAGATAAGCATTTTCTATACATATTTGTACTTGAGTGAGTGCATACTGTGCACAAATATATATCCTGTTCTCTTTACTAAATTTTCAAAACCTGATTCCTATTTGTTTTATTACCACTAGCTTTTTCTGTTTGCTATCTTCAAAAATGTCAGGTATATAAGTAACTCATTTCCAATTTCTTTGGTCTAAAATGTTCTTCCCAGTTATAATTATGTTTTTTTTTTCTTTTACTCAGTGTACATTTTTATTCAAATTTCATTTTCTACATTCTTTTCTTTATTTTTATCTCTACCTTTTACTACTATCAAATATATTACTTACTTTGCACATGTATTTCCTTATTATTTATCCCCTTCTCTAGAAGTTGATGTCATATTTTTATTATTTTTTAAAATTTATTATTATTTTTTTAATTTTAAGAACTTCTTTATTATACCCAGTGTCTAAAACAGGGCTTAACACCTCCTGGATATGCACTGAATATTTTTTTAAATGAAAACAGTCAATAATGGATGAAAAACATTACATTGTGTTAGCTATCATATTTCTGTCCATCTATTTTTTCCTGTTTTATTGTTTTATATTTTATTGTAAAATTTGTTGTAATTATTTAACTTGAAAGATAAGTGGTAAGAAACAAGTATAAATTCAATGAAAGAAGCATAAATCTTACATATTTGATTAAATAAAAATTAAAATTTTTATAATTCAATAAAATCTTCAAAATCAGGAAAATAATAAATGAACACATGCTAAGTTGTGGCTATATTAATTTTGAATGCAGACAAACAAATTTGGAAGTCTCTGTGCATCTTTCCTCCCTGTGTCACTCTATTAGTTTTAAGTTCAGAATAGTCCATTTCCTTCCAGTAATTTAAGAAAAATTTATAATTATTACACTTTGCATTTTTAATTGCTTTTTCACAATTAGTCTTAAATATATTAGTAGATATGACTATTTGTGTCTGGTGTTTGTTTTTAAATGACTACTGAGAAGAGCCTTTCTGGTGGTGCAAGGGATTCAGTCTCAGCAACTATGAAGCCATCGGCAGCCACTACAGCATGAATTCGATTTCTGTCCTGGGATAACCCACATGGTCCAACAGACCTATTCTGTCTCACATGCTGCTCTCCTCAGCTGTCGAAGACAAGCTTACCGCAAAATGTCGGGTCAGGCGTCCCTGAAAGGATGAGACAGCCTAGGCGAAACTTTAAGGGCTGAAGGGAAGGGGAGGTGAGGCAGATACAAACACTCTTATTTTGGTGAAAGCATCTCCTGCTGAAGGTCTCAGCGGGTCTTTATAGTTTTAAGCAAGCGATGGGATTACATCATCATATGCATAGAAGCACAACAAAACAATCAGTACATTCCTTTCCCATAGACATTTTGGCACCTACGTGTTTTTAAGAAAAGAAACGACCTTAAAGTTAATAGATAATTAAAATTTAGACTCATTATTTCAGCCTAAACAACTACCTAGGTCAGCTAACAGTCCTTGGTACCACCCTATCGCCAAGGCTACAATATCAGAAGACTCCTCTATCTATATGGCCTGCAGCTAGAGACCAGTTGCAGTAATTAATTATTAGAACTTTTTTCTACCTAGAGACTCCTAGCATAATCAACTTTATGATTCATTACAAGGCTTCTTTACGGAACTTCCATATGAGGAATATTATGACTAGCTCTGGGTTGCTTATCAGGCATGCCCTTGCACAATAATTATTTCCCATTGTCAAGTGGGCCAAATTATTCAGTGTTTAATTTTTAAGCAAGTAATTTTCCATGCCATCTACTTACAATATTCTTATATGTATAATTTATTGCCCAATGTATATTCCATAAGTTTTTTTCTTTTTATGACCAAGAACAAAAAACAAAGGGATGTTTAATCTTCAGCCCCACAGTGTTTGGCACAAGGACTCTTCAGCCCCATGGTGTGAGGCTCTTTAAAAGTCTTCGGCCCCATGGTGTGAGGGCCTTTTCTTAGCTGCTTGCCAGTGTCTTACCTGACTGGGGCAGCAAGACCCCCTGCAGAACTCAGCAGTGGATCCTCCTGTTCTGCTCCCCACTCTATCTCTGGTGAGTCCTCTTACCCTCCTGCACCTCTGGCCTACACCTCAGCACTTGTATGCATAAATAAATAAATAAAACAAATCTTTACAAAATAAAGAAAGAAATGACTACTGAGGACATCAGTTTCTTATCTGCCCAAAGTCAAGTCCCTCTTCTGTTAACAGTACCCTGATTTTTCTCTGAGGAACCACACTTACCTACTTAGCAATATTGGGGATTCAAATTGTTATCAGTTACGGTGAGGGGGCATCCTGGAACCCCCAAACCAGCTCTAAATGGGGTCTGCCATCCCATCTATAGCATCAAGACAAAATATACTCTAGTGTGTAATATACTCTGATTCCTTCAGTGGAAAGGAACTTTAATACAATTAGTGTGCAAAAAAGAGACGAGAAAGAACATAGTTAAAATAATTTATAATTAAACGCCCAAAGTTACCTATCCCCTCGTGAGAATAAACATCCAGCCAAACAGGGTTGGCCCAAAGCAGGACCACTGAGGCCTGAAAACCTGCCACAAAGTCTAAGGCACCTTCTGACTGGAACCATATGACAGGGGCAGAAGGAGCCAGGCAAGTCTGGAAGGAAGAGTTCAAAATCAAAATCAAGATAGAGCCTGTCATTGTCAACTTCCCCAGGAGTCTCTCACCCATGTCTGTTTCAAGTGTCTTCTTCCATGTTCCCCAAGTCCCTGGAACCAGCCCAAGGCCCAGAACAAGCACAGCTTCTTCACATGTCTCTGTTCCATGTCCTCCTCCAGTCTTCTTTCTTCTCCATCTAACTCCGCCTCCCCTCAGCCAGGTCTTCCCTCCTCTCTCTGTCCTTCTCTCAGTCTTCTAGCTTCACTTCCCTACCCAACTTCACCCATCCTTTGGGTGGGGCAGGGAACCCAGCCCGTCCCCTTTCCCTATGGATTACTGTGTTGCAAAAGGCATTCCCTTGGAACATTCCAGTGAAAGGTCCCAGAAACTTCTGTGCAACCCAATGTAGAACAGGATGTTCATTCCTCTGGGTTTGCTCTGCTGGTGGTCAAAGAGTATGTCTCAAGCTCTCTGTGGTCATATTAGTGATGATGTATTAGAAGCAGGGGGTGTGGCTAACACAATAAAATCATCACAAAGAAAAGGCAAGTCAATTAAATGGAAAGGGACAATATCGTGTTGGCCTAATTGGAACTCCAAGAATCAGTCATGCCTATAATGAATTCTGCACTTTCTAGATATATAAGCATATTGTTGCTAATACTTATACAAGTTGGAATTCAGTTTTTGAAGTTTGAAAACTCTAAGTATTCTGTGATATCTGTAAAGAAAGTAATATACAAACTAATTTCTATAACTTGATTTATTGAATAGCCTCTCTTTTACAATAACCCATGCTAACCATGATTTTTCATATATTACTATCTTATGAGTCTTTTCCTAAGATACCACATAATTCTATCTTCCTATGAATAGAGATAAATTTTATAGAATGTTGAAAATTAAAAATTCTAGCTATCATTTATACAAAGTTTTCTGTTAATTTGCTTATTCTTCAAAAAATTTAAGAATTATAATATAAATTACTTTAATATTGGTTTTTGAATTTGCTAAATATGCAATTTAATGTGGCAGGAATTTGCATTTTCCCTATTAGACTATTCTACCATCATTTATTCTTTTATAGTTATCAGGGAAATTCCATAGGTTTCTTTAAATAAAATGTGAACAGACATGCCTTGTAGATTCCTGCAATGTTAAAAGTAACTGCTACAGTGTTAAGCACTCTTTTCTGCTTATTAGCTCTAATATTATAATATTGGCTATAGACCACAATTTTTTTTCTTTCTATATTTTAATTTTTTTCTATGCACCACAATCCCTTATATCTCTTTGAACTTTTCTTCCCACTCCCTCCTATCCTTAGATGCTTCACTTCATTATTCTCCTAATTTTTAAGCATTTTGATTTGTTGAATTTTCTACTATGTAGATGTCCTATTTTTCTTTGTCATTGTGATTTGCTTTACTATGTGTAGTTACCTCAAACCAAATCCATATTGTTACAAGTGACAAAATTCTCTCTTTCCTTGTAGCTGAATAATATTCCATAGTGTGGTTAATACTTTCACTTTACCTGACCTTTGTTTTATTTCTCTATATTCCACATGTAAATTAAACTAGTATTTGTCTTACTGCTTCTGGTTTATTTCACTTAGCATAATACCCACCAGTTCCATCAATGTTGCTGTAAATGGCAACTTTATTTTTTTAATAGATGAGTAGTATTCCAGCCTCTGTGTGTGTGTGTGTGTGTGTGTATGTGTATACCATACCTTCCTCATCCGCTTATTTGTTTGGGTGTATATAGGTTGTTTCCATAGCTTTGCTATTGTAAATAAGGCTGTAATGACCATAGGAATGCTTATTTCCCTTCAAATTAGTGTTTTTGTGTTCTTTGTATTGCTACCAAGGAATGGAATATCTGGGTCATACAGCAGATTCATTTTTAATATTTTTTAAAAGAACCATTGTCTGGAGCCGCCTGGAGCATGCGCCCTGTTGCGCAACACATGCCATCAATTAAGTTTTGCTTTGCCTTGCCGTTTTGCCTGCTTTAGAACCACAGATTTTTCCTGTTAATCAAATGAGACTGGGAGGTACGATGGGAGGAGCTACCAGGATATAAGAAGAGAACCACGAGAAGGTCAAGAGATTATTGCGAGAGGTTACTGTGAGAGGAGCAGAGAGAAGGTCAGGGAAGGTAGAAAGACAGGGAAAAGAAAGACATTTAAAGGTAAGAGAAGGAAAAGGAAAAATAAAGAAGCATGAGCTAGTGTCAAGTTGTCTCAAGCCCCTCATTTCAATCCTCAGCCCTTCTCTTTTCGTGCCTACGAATCCCGCTGGTCGGGACAAACCATACTGTTTCCCATGGGTTGTTATAAGGAGTTTCCTTTTCTCATCTTAATAAATTGGTTTTATACCTCTCCACAAAATGCTGGCTACAATCCTAGGGTTTTGTTTGTTTGTTTTAACCTAGGACCTTTAGGTGTCTATGATTTTACCCACAGGAACAAGCCACTAATCATCACATTACATCCTTCCTTCAAGAGTCTGAAGCTGTCCCTTCCTCTCATGGGCTACACTGCCCTGGCTTTGCTGCAAACACAGTATAATTACAGTTTTCCCTACCCCTTTTTGATACACCCTTGCTGCTTTGTAACCTTGCTCCATTTATCTTCAGGAGCTGTTTACTTTGTTCTTTTGCAATTTAGTTGTGGGTATGTGGAGGAGGTGAACAGGGAGGTTTCCCTCTGCTGCCATCTTGCCAGACTCATTATTTTATTAATGGAAAAAATTGATGTGAATAAATGTACATAACATTTAGTCACTTCATTAAAACCATAAGTTAGTGCAAGAGTGGAACTTATTTCTAATTGTGGCATTATGGTACTGGCAGGAGATATCTGTCATGCTGACATTTCTGATGTGAATATTGTTTAATGTGGCCTTTGTACTCTTACCTGTCCTGTACTAGTGCAGGTGAAGAAATACGACTTAAACGTGGTGCTCTTAAACGTGGTGCTTACCACACAAACTATCTCCAAAGCAATTCACCTACCCAAACTTTCTGATTCAGCTGTCCACCCGAAGGTCTGACTTCATGCCAATTTTGGAACTGCCTGCAGCTTTGCAGGTGTTCTGAACTGTGCTGTTGTCAATGAAGACTTCTTTAAATGCCTGTATCATCAGTACAGCACTGAGTGTGTGTCTGTGTTTGTATCTCTGTGTGTGTCTATGTGTGTTTTTGTTGTGTTGATTCTAGAAACAAAGAAAACAACGGTGACATCTTGAAATGCAGGACGTGTGACTTTTATAATAATTAATAAACTAGGGATAGAGCTTAGTAAAATAAAGAGGATGAAGATTTATTTTTATAAAGATTTTCTTTATTTGAGGGAATATTTTTGTTGGATTTTATTTTAGTTTATTTCCAACAAGTTCAATATGATCAGAAAATAAAGTTAAGAAAGTCAGTGGTTATCCTCCTTAGACATCAGTATTTCAAAATTAGTTTTTTAGTGGCACGCTTAAAGAAATCAATAGGGGAAAAACCACCTAAAAGGTCAGCAATAGTTACCTCACTACCATTATACCAAACCAGTATAACAGCGTCTCCAAGTATCTGGAAAATCAATTTTCTTCAGTGTTCTTTAGTCCTATTTTTCTCTTTTCCTAAAAATGTTGACTGTCCAAATGCAATTTATTCCTTCAAGAAACAAAATTGTGTCAGATATTTTCTTGTAAGTCTGTGATCTACATATACAAAGTCACATAACCTGCTGAAAATAATTTCATCTGACTCTTTGCCATGGCATTATGTATAATCAGTTGCAGCAAAAATAAATTGCATACATTAACAATAATGTGCAAGCAAATGTCTCAGGGTTCTTGACACACCAGTGTCCTCAGGCACACCAGTAGAGGACCACTGTAGTAACCAAGTGACACAGTGTTAGCCAAAACATTGCTCAAGTTCCTCCTGTTACCATGTAACACATATCACCAAGTACAAAAGATCAGCATAACTTCCCATCCTTCACAACTGTGTGTCGTGCAACCATCCCAGGCTCAGTATGTTCATTGTCAGTTCTTGCAGACAAAAAGAGGAGCCTTTTTTAATGCTGGGACACGGGACCATACAACAGGCAGGCAGGAAGGCAGGGCAAGAGAGACTCCAATTCTGAGAGAGGCAGAACAGCAACTCATCTCCCTAGGCCCCTTTACACTGTGAAGTGCCCATACCATACAACCAATACATGTTTTCAAATGCAAGGCCCGTCTGTTATTTACTAGATATCTGAATGGGGAAAGCATAGCATTCAAGGTATGGGCTCTTCTGTGTGGAAAACGAAAAATAGCCTGATTCACTCATTTTTCTACACATTTTTTTTGCCATGTTCTTATGTGCCTAGTTTTATAGAATATAAATAGAACACATCATGTACAAGAAATATGTAGTATCTGCCACATACTAAGTTCAGTAAGGGATTGTTCAGTCAGGGATAGATTAGAAGTTTCATGAGAAAAGCAATATTGTCTCTTTCTCTAATCCAACCCCTTTTCACAATAGTTTCTCCATAACTTCCTACCAAATTGAATTCATTAGAGATTGTGATCAGGTTAAACCAAAGCTCTAGAGACTGATATTGATAAATAGACAGTAGGTGAAGATGAAATTTGAAATTTCTATATATGCATTGTGACTATGGGTATTTCACATCATTAGCACAGATAGTTGAAATTGAATGATAATTCCTTCAACATTAGCCAACTCATATTTCCTTCATGAACTTCTTATATAAAGTCTCTAGGATTTCAGCTAAAATCATATTTTTCTAAATTTTTGTTTTCAAGACAATATTACAATTATATTATTTCAAGACAGTTTTAAAAGTATGAAAAAAGAAACTAAATGCCTATGTAAGGCTATTATCTTAACTTCATTCTAGCAATGTTCTACATCATCTCTGATTTTTTTTATTAATCCTTGTCATATGATTTATATATAATTAGGGTCTCTAACTTCACAAATTATAGTAAGTAGAATTATTAAATAAATTCATGTTCAATGAAAACAATTATTTCTCTCTTCAGATGAATCTCCATAATTTTCCCTATTATTTTAAAGCTTGCATAATATTTCATTGTATTAATTTGCTGTTATTCCTGTTATTTGATTGAAATGAGTGATACTATGTCTTTACAATAGATAACACTATAACTAAACCAACTTGTGTTACATACATTTTCTCCTGAATTATATATATATACTTATATCACATATTTTTCTTGTAAAGTATTTACACAAATCAGTTGGATTTCAGCCACAAAATATATTTTTTTCTTTGCATTTTTTCTCTTCCACCTTTATCTCATAGATCACTATCCTAAAGGTAACTAAAGATCACTATCCAAAAGGTGTCTCCTTTTACAAAGTGATTGTTTTTAAATTAGGAAAGTTAATCAAGTCTCTCATAAAAATCAGTTAAAATAGTGATTAGGATTTCATAATGATTTTCAACTCTTTTTGCTGTGATGCACCAACATTGATATATAGTGTTTTCTATTATCAGTCACTGCTAAATATATTTTTAAATGGAATTTTTTAACATATGCATTATTTATTAATACATTTTCTAGCTTCTAAATAATTGAGATGTTTTATAAATATAAATTTTTATATAATTTTATACAATTTATTATTACATATATAAATATAATCTTTGTCTCTCACTTTTACATTTTATTTCATTTATTTTTTATTGTAGACTTTGTATTTTTAGAATAATTTTAGGTTCACAGCATAAATTGAGGGGAAAGTACAGAGATTTTCTATATGTTTAATGCCCCCATCCAAGCATAGTCTCCCCAAATATCAACATCATCTATCCTCAAGAAGTATATTTGCTACAGTTGATAAGCCTACATTGACATATCACAGTCACTCAAAGTTCATAGTTTACATTAGGTTTTACCGTTGGTGTTACATATCTCATGGATTTGGACAAATGTATACTATCTACCATTATAGTATCATGCAGAGTATTTTCACAGCCCTAAAATCCCTCTGTTCTTCCTATTCACATCTTCACTGCTTACTTCCGGCAACTACTCATTATCGATTGTCTCATAGTTTTGCCTTTTCCAGTATGCCATGTCATTAGCTATCTCAACATATGACAAAGTAAAATTTAAGCCTGACTATGGCATGACTTTCAATATTTATATTTAAGTAAATAAATAAGTGAAAACTGATAAATGCAAGCTAGATAGATAGAATATAGAATATATATGTGTGTATGTATATATAGTTAGATTTAAAGGTATAGATGGGAAAAGGGAACAATGTGAATTATTCCATCATGATAATATACACAAAAATATAGCATTAAAATATATATTATTTAAAAATTATATTATTACATATTTAAAAATTATTTTTAATGCTGAATAATATCCTTTGACTGAATATACTTATCCGTTCACCAACTGAAGGACATCTTGGTGCTCCTAAATTTTGGCAATTATGAATAGACCTGCTATAAAAATCCATAGGCAGATTTTTGTGTGGATACATTTTAACCATTTTGGATTATCATCATGGAGCACAGTTGCTGGATCATGTGGTAAGAGCAAGTATACTTTTGTAAGAATATGACAAACTGTCTTCCAAAATGGCTTTACCATTTCACATTGTCAAAGAAGTGAAGAAGCATTCCTGTTCCCTATCCTCCCCAGCATGTGATATTACTGGTGCTCCAGATTTGATGTATATCTTCACGTGTTTGTTTTCAATCTGTATATCTTGAATGGGATGTCTGCTAAGGCCTCTGGCCCATTTGTTTTTTAAAGATTTATTTATTTATGCAAACAAGAGCTGGGGTACAGGCCAGAGGTGTGGGGGATAAGAGGATTCACCAGAGACAGAGTGGAGAATAGAACAGGCGGAATGACTGAAGTACACTGCTGAGGGGAGCAGCAGTTGAGACAGGAGAGGCCTGCTGCGCCATGCGGGTTCCTCCCTGGCCGGGGATCAAACTCATGCTGCAGTGGCTGCATATAGCTTCATAGGATGCGTCTTAACTCCTTGAGCCACTAGGAAGGCCCCTCTGGCCCATTTTTTAAGTCAGTCTGTTTGATTTCTTCTTGTTGACTTGTAAGAATTCCTTGTATATTTTTGGGCAATTGTCTTGTATCAGTCCTGTTTTGGGATTAGTGCTGACACTTAACCCCTTGCAGTACCAGGGAGGCCCTATTTTTGCTTTTTTTAATTTGGTCTCTTAAATTATAATTATCTTTTCCTGAAAAAGCTAAGAATTTTAACGCTCTTGGATTTAGAACCAATATAACAATGCCTATTTGAGGCAAAAAAAAATATGTAAAAGGATGTTTTAACTCTTTTTTAAATAACATCAAAAACTAGAAACTCTTAAATGCCCATTTATCTGTGGAATACAAATAACAAAAAAGTATACTAACAAAGTGCAGCGAAAGCAAATCTTAGACTTTGTGAAAATGTTACTGGTTAGCAGGCGGAGTGGGTGGGGGAAGAGAGGATGGGGAAGGTGGAGAATAAGGCTCCGACACAGGAGGTTTGGTGAAGAGTGAGTGTTTCATGTGAAGGTGTAAAAATGTAACCCAAAGTTATACAAACATGTAAACAAAATGAACAATTTAATAAAAATTAATATGTTCATACAACAGAATACTATATATACTGTGTAAGTTAAAATAATAAAAAGCAGGTAATACATGATAATGAAAATAATATGCTAAAATATTAAATACTAAATAATGCAAATTAATGATAGAAATAATAATAATAAACAACTACTGCTACACACAATAAAATGATGCAAACTTTCTGCTGTATTTTTGAGCTATACTTGCCAGATGCAGAAGACTCTTCTTATCTGAAGTTCAAAACCAGCAAAACAACAGCCCCCCTGAATGTCCTCTTGAGGGAAAGTAGACTGGGATGAGGCAAGAAAGAGTTTCTAGATAGTGGTTGTATTTGCTCTCATGACATTGATGCTGGTAATAATCTGTCTTGATCTGGGCAAAGTTACATTCATGGTTATTTTTCTGAGCCATAAATACTTACCATTTGCAGGTTTTACAACATGTGTAAAATATTTTTAAAAATTAAGAAAAAAAATAAAAATCAAGATAAAAACGGAATTGAAATTTGCCCTCACACAGCTGCTTCAAACTACACTCTCCCTTCAGCACCTCCATGTGCCAGACATAACTCAAAAATCGTTCAATACTCTGAAACTTTTACTCAGTTTTTGGTTTCTTTCTGGAGTCCATATTACCCTTTTATGACTATAGTTTCTTCAGTGCTGGAGAAATTTAGTTCAGAACCTAGTTTCTGAGTAAATAGTGTTTCTCTTCAGAAAATAAGCTGAGACACTGGGAGTTTCTTCTTCTTATAGTCTCACTTTATGTGGTGTGAATTTGGCACTGGAGCATCTGTCAAATATAATAGATGTTGACAAGAAGAGAAAATTCTCTGCAACCAAGTTTCATTCTGCTACTTGAATATACTGTTGAGCACATAGACTGCAGTTTCATTTCAACAGAAGAAAGCCAATTTATTTCACTGGCAAGTATATTTCCTTTCCAGCTTCCAGAGTAAGGTTAGTTGATTTTCTTTTGCTATTCAAGGAAGTATAGAGAGTTATTTCCTAAAAAAATTCATATTTCTAAATTGTTGCCACTAAGGTGTGTTAAATGTGGGTTTTTCTTTTTTTTTTTTTTAAAGATTTATTTATTTATTTATATAAGCACTGGGTACAGTCAGAAGCGTGGGAGAGCGAGAGAATTCACCAGAGCCAGAGCAGGGAACAGAACAGGCAGACTGACAAAATACACTGCTGCCGGGAGCAGCTGGGGTGGCAGGAGAGGTCTGCGCACCAAGTGGGACCATTGCTGGAGGCTGGGGATCGAACCGGCACTGCAGAGGCTGCGGGCAACTTTGCAGCCCAGCGCTCAACCGCTGCTCCACAAGGGAGGCCCTAAATGTGGGTTTTTTTTAAACCACAGCAATGTCAAATACATTTCTTTAGTTGCATGAGGTGAGGTACATGAGAGGTTAACATTACTAAGCAGCTTCTTTAGAACAGGGAGACAGAACTGTGTAACATGACTTGTATAATCACTTGGTTTTAAATCAAATAGTTTAAATAAAAGACTAATAACTTAAAATGAATGTGATCAAAGACAGCATCTTTATGGAGAAATGGTACCATATGTTGGGAAAAACAGAGTACAAGATTGTTTAATCCTTGAAGACTAGAATTATAAATACCGTGAGGAAGGGAGAGAGAAATACAACATTTTAGTAAAAGACTCATAAGTTATAATAAGTTCTTAATATTCTCATTAAATTTTTTTTTAAATTAAATTTGCTCATTAAATTCTAGCCCCTAAGAGGTAAGAGGGAAACCACAATGAGTGTGAGTCATCACAACTATAGATATTTCTTTGGTTTCTGTTTCCTTTTTTACCATGATAAAATATATAACATAAGATTTGACATTTTAATCATTTTATTCTTTTTTTAAGATTTATTTATTCATGCATACAAGAACTGGGGTACAGGCCAGATGTGCGGGAGGGTGAGAGGATTTGCCAGAGACAGTGGGGAACAGAACAGGTGGACTGACTGAAACACACTGCTGAGGGGAGCAGCAGGAGAGGTCTGAGGCGCCATGTGGGTATCTCCCCCTTCTGCTGGAGTGGAACCGGAGCTGCAGAGGCTGCAGACAGCTTTACAGCACTGCACTCAACTGCCTGCACCACCAGGGGAGGCCCCAAGATTTGACATTTTAATCATTTTAAAGTGTACACCTCAATGGCATTAATTTATATTTACAATGTTATGTTTAGCAATTCCATTTCTACTATTTCTGAACATTGTCTTCATTTCAAGAGAAATTCTAAAGTCATTAAGTAATAGCTCTCCATGTCTCTAATTTATTTCTCCCCAGTCTCTAATGTATTTCCGATTTTTATGAATTTGCCTATTCTAGATAGATGAAACCATACTGTATTTGCTTTTTGTGTCTGTTTATTTCACTTAGCATAATGCATTCATGCTGCTCCTTTGTCGCACAGATCATGATGTATGAAGTTTGAGTCTACCCGAGGGTAACTAGCCCAGGCCCTCAAGGTTCATGATTCAAAATTCAGTTGGGCCTGGCAGGCAGGAGGAGTCTGAGTGGGGTGTGTGACCCTTTGTCTGGTTATGGTCACAGCCACTGCCACCCCCACCTCTGCTATGCCCCTTCTGAGGGCCCTGGGCTGCAAGCTTTCAGAGCGTGCCTCAACTGCTGCTGTGAGCTCTTAGTACTTGCTTCATAATTTCCAAGGGATAGATTAGTGACTTTGCTCATTAGTCTTTCTCTCAGTTTCTGGGCCCATGACGAAGCCTGGCCTCGAAGCTCTTAGATCTCTAATTTTTTTTTTAAATAATAAATTTTATTTTTATAGTCCCCATACAATTGCAACCCCCCCATTCTGACCCCAATCCCTCCCCTCCCGCCCCCCACCCCCCAAAAAGTGTGTCTGGTTCATAGTTTTTTTTTTTTTATTTTGATTTTTACTTTCTTATAGTTATTCATTTTCCTGGTCCCTTATTTAAGTTTTCTGGATTCCTGCTATGTATGAGTGAGACCATCCGGTATTTTTCTTTTTCTTTCTGGCTTATTTCGCTGAGCATGATCCCTTCCAGTGCCATCCATGTTGCTGCAAATTGCATGTGTTTATCTTTTTTGGATGCTGAGTAATATTCCATGGTATATATGTACCACATCTTCTTGATCCAGTCATCTATTTTTGGGCATTTGGGCAGTTTCCAAAGCTTAGCTATTGTAAATAGAGCTGCTATAAACATAGGGGTGCAGGTGTTCTTTGGAATTGATGTTTCTGTGTCCTTTGGGTAAATACCTAGGAGTGGAATTGCTGGATCATATGGAAGCTCTATGTTTAGTAGGTCCAGAAATCTCCACACAGCTCTCCATAGTGGTTGGACCAGTTTGCACTCCCACCAACAGTGCAGAAGAGTTCCTTTTTCTGCACACCCTCGCCAACATTTGTTGTTGCTAGTTTTTTTAATATGTGCCATTCTCACTGGTGTAAGATGGTATCTAGATCTCTAATTTTGGGGAGCATTGGCAGGAGAGCTTTCCTTCCCGAGCTGGTTGCCGAGTTTCCAAAGTCCCAGGTCAGACCGCACCAAAGTGTGACTGCTCTCCTTTTTGGAATAGCTCCTCCAGGAAAATTCAGTGTCCAGAGTTCCCCATGGTGATGTGGATAGCTGACTCCCAGCTTGCCTGCTGCCTGGGGTATCTGCTCACCCCTGCCCACTCCCTGTCCCCTCCAACATCTCTTTCCCGTCAGCAAACAAACTTAGTTTGAGTTCTGTGTTGAAAAGTCCCGGGACACTTTTTGGGGAAATTCTGAGTCTTTCTTTGAGTAATTGTTATTTTTCATAGCTGTTTTTAGGGAAGAAGGTGAGCCTAACCTCTCTCTTCTGCTGTGCTAAGTATATAGTTTTTGAAAAAGTTTGTACCTTATTTCAGGATTTTGTGTAAGTGAGCTTACTTTAAGTTTCCTATTCTGTCTGCAGACTTCTCCGATTCAGGTGCCAAAATTCCACTGGCAGAATAATGAGTTTAGAGGATATTGCCAATTTTCAATCTCTGAAAAATTTTATATAAGTTTGGAAAATGCTATTTCCCAGAAGATTTAGTAGAACTTGCTTTTAAAATTCTTACAGGCCTAGAACATAACACTGAAATCTGATCCCACTTCTTTAATGACTGTAGGCTTATGATTTAAAAAAAATCTTCTTGAGCCAGTTTATAAGTCATACTTTTATATTAAATGTGTTAAAAATTCAAATTATTGATCAAAAAATTTTCTCTCCATTTTAATGTGTTCAGTCTTATTATTGTGCGCTCTTCATGTCATCTTTAATGTTATTTGAGTAGTTGATTTTTTTTCTAGACTGACCTTGCAAGAGCATTTGTTTTAAATTTTCTTTTCTTTTGTTTATGGCCACTATCCCTTATAACCCTTTGACCCTTCCCCCGCCACCTTAACCTCAGAAAATTCATTTTGTTTGTTGGTTGTTTATATTTGTAAGTATTTTGCTTTGTTAATTCATCTGCTACTAAATATCCAGTATTTATCCTTGTGGTTTTAAATTGCTTTACTACATATAATTACCTCCATTTTGCTGTAAGTGACAACATTTCATCTTTCCTTGTGGTGGAATAGTATTTCATAGTGTGGACAGACCATTCATCTATTTATGGGCATTTTAGTTGCTTCCATGTCCTAACTATTATAAATAGTGCTACAAAAAATGTTGTAGAACGCAGTGTTTTGGGTTGATGATTTCACATTCTTTGGATAAATGCTGGAGGGCACTATGTCTACCCCCTTCTCTACCATCAGTCACAATTTTTAAGTGCCAGATATGTACACAGGTGTATGCCCTGGGGTCAACATCCTTGTAGAGGCTGGGGGTGGCAGCCCACTCTTCCCACTCATGGGTTGTAGCGCCCCAGCAATGCTCCAAGCACAGTTTAACTACAGTCTTCCCTGTCACTTCCTGCTGTGCCCTTTGCTTTTGGTGCAAACAATAATCATCCATTTATCTTTCAGGTGTTGTTGTTTTGTCTTACTTGTCATTTGATTGTAAACATGTGAAGGTGGTGAGGCAGATGCCTTCACTCTGCTGTCATTTTATTAAAATCCTTTTTCTAGTCTTCAACTTTTATGACATTTCCTGACATTTATATGTTCTGTTTCATATTTTTCCCTTGTAAAAATATTTTCTTCATCTCCTTTTCGCTTATCCTAGTTTTCGTTTCTTCTTAAGATGGATGTGTCCCTCAACAAAATTTTTCTCTTATTTATAGCTTTTAAATGTACACTTTTCTCTCAACATAACACTTTGACTATGGAATAGGCAAAACAATGCTTCCCCATTATCGCTAGAGATGTCCAAATTCTAATCCTAGGAATCTATAAATATGTTACAGAGCAAGGGGCAATTTAGGTTGCAGATGGAGTTAAGTTTCCTAGTCAGCTGACCTTTTTAAAAGGAGATGATCCTAGATGGACCCAAAATAATTATAAGAATTGTTATAAGTGAAAATAAGAATCAGGAGATATGTGAAAAATACTCAACAAGCCATTGCTTGCCTTGAAGTTGAAAAGGGGGCTATTAATGAAGGAACAGGTGACCTCTAGACACTAGAAAAGACAAGGAAATAAATTCTCCTCTTGAATCCCCTGAATGGACTAGAGCCCTCATAACATTGATGTCATCTATGATTGCAAAAAATTAGCTACTACACAGTGCAGTTACATTACCAAATTACTAGTTGATAGCATACATATAAGGACCTGGAGCATAGCCAACATGTGGGTAGATGTTTAATCCACACACCCAATGCTTGTTTGTTCATGTTCCTATTTTGACTTAAGACATTTTTCATTCCTAGTTCTCTTTCTTTCTTTCTGACAATTTATGTTTTATTTGTTTTTGTTGTTGCTGCTGTTGTAGAAACCTCTTTCTGTTTCTTTCCCTAAATTACATGTGTCTCCAAAAAGATGATATTGTCATAAGCATGCTTCTTTTTCCTGTCTCTCCCTCAGAGTGACATAAAGACTCTTTCAAAATTATGTATATTTTCTCTCTTTCTCTCTCTCTCTCTATATATATATATATTTATTACATGTATAGATAATATATAGATATATATTTGAGTATATGTGTGTGCCTATACACATGCATATATAATTCTAATTCAAAATTATAGTACAAAGATGTTAGAAGGAATACATGACACTCTGCCCTCAAAATGTGTTGGCCATATATAATCACATTTTTTTGCATTTTGCAATTAACATTCTAGAGATTATTTATACAGTGCCTCCCAAAGAAAAATTATTTAAACATTTAACCACTCTGTAATAAAATTTAAGGGACAAGATAGACTTTCGGCTAAGCAGATTTCTTGATCTTTGATATATAGAATATCAAACAGAAGATACATATTTTTAATTAAGTATAAACCTCCATCACCTTTATGGTGAAAACTGCTTTGGGTCTGAATTTGAGTAAGTATTCTTTAAAATTTCTATGGGGAGAGGGGCGGAGCAACATGGCGGCGAGGAGACGCTGCGAGTAAGATCTCCCATTAAAAAAAGTTAATAGGGAGGAAAAGCGGCAGGTCCCAGTGAGAACTGGGACACGGAAGATAAACTGCCCAAAGAAGAAAGTTGCCATAAAAGAGGAGGAGAAGGGAGGGAAGCGCAGAACCCTGCTCCCCTCCCCCGCCCACAGAGGCGGCACTCTCCGACCAGCAGAGAGAAGGAAAACAACAAACCAAAATGCCCAACAAGAAAAACGGAAGCAGCAAGTGGGACTGTGAGTGGAAAGGAACTATTTCAGCCACCACACCCCTGAACGGGAGCTGAGGCGAACCCTGCAGGATCCGCCAAGGAGGTGAGCTCCAGGCGCCATTAAAGAGAGCCCCGCCCCCCAGGAGGAGACCAGCACCAGCACACAGCCCCGCCACCCGGTAAGCTTGTGCGAAAGCGGCGCTCGGATTGCAGCTGCACAGGTCCCCGCGCCTGCGACCTAGGCTTGCGGGGAGACGGCGGAGGCCCTCCCTGAGTGAGCAGGAACAAGGTGCCCAGGCAGGGGAGCGGGATTCAAAAGGCGCCATTCCCGCGCCACTGATCTGGGCTACAGCCCGTGTCCTGGAACTGAGGGCTTTGGAACTGAGACCCGGGGCACGAAATTAGGGGCGTGGGTTCCCCACGACGGTGGGGCACAAGGCAGACACAGCACCCCAAAGCCGTTGAGGTGTACCCTACCATCCCCGCTCTGCTCCCTGTCCCACGGGGTGGAAAATCAGCTCCCCAAGGGCTCTAGGCGAGATCTCTGGCGCCACCTAGCGACTTGACCCCAGCACAGGCTCCTGAAGGAGCTAGTGGCCAGCTGGGGAGTTAGCCCACACCGGGCCCCTTCCGAACAAGTAGTCTGAGCCCACAGGGAGAGCGAGCACCCACAGCCGGGGCAGACCAGGCGCGCAGAAGAGTGTGCCTGAGACCAGAAGCGCAGGGAGTGTGTCCCACATCACCATTTTAGAACAGGGACATTTCTTCAGTAAAGACAACCTGCAGAAGGCTTCCTCAGGAGCCAGAGGTGAGCGGGGGAAGTTCGCCCACGCCAGACCCCCTCTGGCCTGCAGTCCAAGCCCAGAGGGGAGCAGGAACCCACCGCCGGGGCAGACCAGGTGCACAGGGGAGTGTGTCCCCACATCGGCATTTTAGAACAGGGACCTTTCTCCAGTAAAGGCTGCTTGAAACTGACAGATGACTCCTGGAAGAACCAGAGGGGAACAGAGAAGCCCACCCAAGATGCCGGCCAGTCCCAACAACACAGTGTCCCAACGCATACGGCAAATTAGAAAACAGACAGTAGGGAGGAGAAGAACCACACGCAACCTAGCAACTCTCCAGAGAAAAAGCACACCACAAAAAGAAAGCCAGCCCCCAGATTGCAACGACAATAACTTGGAAGAATTTCTGAGCCTTCCAGAAAGAGAATTTAAAATTGCCGTGATTAAAAAACTGACAGAAGTCATAAAGGAAAACAATGATAAGGGAAAAATAATCAACGATCAGAAGAATGCAATTGAGTCCCTAGAGAGGGAAAACAATGGTCAGAAGAAAGAAATTGAGTCCCTAAAGAGGGAAGTAAAAGAAATGCAGGAGATCAAAGAATTAATGGAAGAACTAAAGAATTCTGGGAAAAGCAATGAAAGCAGAATAGATGAAATGGAAGAACGAATAAGTAATCTTGAAGACACAGAAATAAAAAGAACCAAAACAGAAAAGGAAAGAGAAGTACGAAGGAAAAAGAACGAAGAAAGACTTCGGGAACTATCTGACTCCATGAGGAAAGGAAATATAAGAGTTATAGGAATACCAGAAGGAGAGGAGAGAGATGTAGGAACAGAGAAAATATTCAAAGAGATAACTGAAGAGAACTTCCCAAATGTGAAGAAGGAGCTGAAAATTGATATACAAGAAGCAAGAAGAACACCAAACTTCCACGACGAAAGAAAAAATACAGCAAGACACATAATAGTAAAGCTCCCAAGAATCCAGGACAAGGAAAAAATAATGAAGCTGGCAAGAGGGAAGAAACAGATAACATTCAAAGGAAAACCAATCAGGCTGACATCAGACTTCTCCGAAGAAACACTACGGGCAAGGAGAGAGTGGAGGGACATAGTCAACAGACTCCAAGTAAACAGATGCCAACCAAGAATACTCTATCCCGCAAAGCTCTCCTTCCTCTTTGAAGAAAGAATATGGACCTTCCCAGACAAACAGAAACTCCGGAATTTCATTTCAACTAAACCCCCACTCCAAAAAATACTACAAGGAGTCCTAAAGCCAGAACCTCAGAGCGACGAATAACAATGAAAGAAGGCCAAAAAAAAAAAAAAGTTATTAAAAGAATAAATAAATAAAATCAAAAGAAAGACAAACACAATGGCAAATACAGATGTTAACATATCAATATTAACTCTAAATGTAAATGGACTAAACTCTTCAATAAAAAGACACAGAGTTGCAGCCTGGATTAAGAAACAAAACCCAACCTTTTGCTGTCTCCAGGAAACACATTTAGCTACAAAAGATAAAAATAGGCTCAAAGTTAAAGGATGGAAAACAATCCTACAAGCAAATGGACCAAAAAAGAAAGCAGGAACAGCTATACTTATATCAGATAAAACAGATTTCAAACTCAAAAAGATAAAAAGAGACCCCAATGGTCACTACATTATGATCAAGGGAACAATACTTCAAGAAGAAATAACACTCATTAACATATACTCACCAAACGAAGGAGCACCAAAATATATCAGACAACTGTTGTCCTCTCTGAAAACAGACATCAGAGAAAACACATACGTAGTGGGAGACTTCAACACACCACTATCAACAATGGATAGATCAACAAGACAAAAAATAAGTAAAGAAACCAAAGCTCTAAATAAAGACCTAGAGCAATTGGGCTTAACAGACATCTATAGAACACTAAACCCCAAAAAAACGGAGTACACATTTTTCTCAAGCGCACACGGATCATTCTCCAGGATCGATCACATACTGGGGCACAAGACAAACATCAACAGATACACCAAGATTGAAATCATATCAACCATCTTTTCTGACCATGAAGGCATCAAACTAGAAATAAACCATAAAAAGAAGGCAAGGAACTTTCCTACCTCATGGAGATTAAAAACCACACTACTGGAAGACCATTGGACTAATGAGGAGATCAAAGAAGAAATTAAAAAATTTTTTGAATTGAACGACAAGGAGGACACCAATATCCTAAATGTATGGGATGCAGCAAAAGCAGTAATAAGAGGAAAATATATAGCAATAGAAGCTCACATTAAGAAACAAGAAAGAACGCAAAGAAACAACCTAATCTCGAAGCTCAAAGATCTAGAAAAAGAATAACAAAAAAACCCCAAAACCAGTAGAAGAAAAGAAATAATAAAAACCAAAGCAGAAATAAATGAAATTGAAACTAAAAAAACAATCCAAAAGATCAATGAAACCAAGAGCTGGTTCTTTGAAAAAATCAGTAAAATAGACAAACCCCTAGCCAGGCTCACAAAGGAAAAAAGGGAGAAAGCACAAATAAACAGGATCATCAATGAAAGAGGAGAAATCACAACGGACACAGCAGAAATCAAAAGAATAATCAGTAACTACTATGAACAGTTATATGGAAACAAGTTTAACAATCTAGAGGAGATGGACAAATTCCTACAACTCTACAATCACCCAAAGCTAGATAAAGAAGAAATAGAACACCTAAACAGACCAATTACAATTAGCGAAATTGAAATGGTAATCAAAAACCTCCCCAAAAACAAAAGCCCAGGACCTGATGGATTTACAAATGAATTCTACCAAACATTCAGAGACGAATTAGTGCCTATCCTTCACAAACTCTTCCAAAAAATTGAGAAGGAAGGGACAATACCAAACACGTTCTATGAAGCCAACATTACACTAATACCAAAACCGAACAAGGACAACACAAAAAAGGAAAACTACAGGCCAATCTCCCTAATGAACACTGATGCAAAAATCCTCAATAAAATTTTAGCTAGCAGAATCCAACAATGTATCCATAAGATAATTCACCACGACCAAGTTGGATTCATTCCAGGGACACAAGGATGGTTTAACATCCGAAAATCAATCAACGTTATCCAACACATCAACAAAAAGAAATATAAAAACCATATGATAATATCAATAGATGCTGAGAAAGCTTTCGACAAAGTGCAACACCCATTCATGATAAAAGCCCTTGAAATTCTTGGGATACAAGGAACATACCTCAACATCATAAAGGCCATCTATGACAAGCCAACAGCCAGTATCATTCTCAATGGTGAAAAGCTGAAAGCAATTCCATTAAGATCTGGAACAAGACAAGGATGTCCACTCTCACCATTGCTTTTCAATATAATACTGGAAGTCCTAGCCAGGGCAATAAGACAAGAGAAAGACATCCAAGGAATCCAAATAGGAAAAGAAGAAGTCAAACTATCACTATTTGCAGACGATATGATATTATACATAGAGAACCCGAAAAACTCCACAGAAAAGCTAATTCAACTCATCAATCAGTTCAGTAAAGTGGCAGGATACAAAATCAACACGCAAAAATCAGTAGCCTTCCTATACACAAACAATAAATCTGAAGAAGAAGAAATCAAAAAGACCATCCCTTTTGTTATTGAAACAAAAAAAATCAAATATTTGGGAATAAATCTAACAAAAGAGGTAAAGGACCTATACAAAGAAAACTATAAAACACTGTTAAAAGAAATAGAAGAAGACACAAAGAAATGGAGAGATATCCCCTGCTCATGGATTGGAAGAATTAACATTATTAAAATGGCCATCCTTCCAAAAGCAATATACAGATTCAATGCTATTCCAATCAAAATTTCAATGTCATTCTTCAAAGAAATAGAACAATTATTGATGAAATTCATATGGAATCACAAAAAACCCCGAATAGCCAAAGCTCTCCTGAAAAAAAAAGAAGGGAATGGAGGCATCAGACTCCCAGACTTCAAACTATACTACAAAGCCATAATCATCAAAACTGCATGGTATTGGAACAAGAACAGACATACAGACCAATGGAATCGAATAGAAAATCCAGAAATAAACCCACAGATTTATGGTCAACTAATCTTTGACAAAGGAGCAAAGACTATGCATTGGAGCAAAGAAAGTTTGTTCAATAAATGGTGCTGGGAAAACTGGGTCGCTACATGCAAAAGAATGAAGCTTGACCACCACCTCACACCATACACAAAAATCAACTCAAAATGGATTAAAGAACTAGACATAAGACCTGAAACCATAAAATATATAGAAGGAAATATAGGCGAAACACTACGTGATTTGCACATCAAAGACATCTTTACAGACACATCACCCAAAGCAGTGATAGTGAAGGCAAAGATAAACAGCTGGGATTACATCAAATTAAAGAGTTTCTGCACAGCAAAAGAGACAATAACAAAAACAAAGAGAAACCCCACCAACTGGGAGAACATTTTTGCACCCAACACTAATGATAAAGGACTGATCACAAAAATCTGCAAAGAGCTGATGAGACTCAATAACAACAAATAAAATAATCCAGTCAAAAAATGGGCAGAAGAGCTTAAAAGAAACTTCTCTGAAGAGGAAATGCAAATGGCCAACAGGCATATGAAAAAATGTTCAACATCACTTGTCATCAGGGAAATGCAAATCAAAACTACCATGAGATACCATCTTACACCAGTGAGAATGGCACATATTAAAAAAACTAGCAACAACAAATTTTGGCGAGGGTGTGGAGAAAAAGGAACTCTTCTGCACTGTTGGTGGGAGTGCAAACTGGTCCAACCACTGTGGAAAGCTGTGTGGAGATTTCTGGACCTACTAAAGATAGAGCTTCCATATGATCCAGCAATTCCACTCCTAGGTATTTACCCAAAGAACACAGAAACATCAATTCCAAAGAACACCTGCACCCCTATGTTTATAGCAGCACTGTTTACAATAGCTAAGCTTTGGAAACAACCCAAATGCCCAAAAATAGATGACTGGATCAAGAAGATGTGGTACATATATACCATGGAATATTACTCAGCATTCAAAAAAGATAAACACATGCAATTTGCTGCAACATGGATGGCGCTGGAAGGGATCATGCTCAGCGAAATAAGCCAAAAAGAAAAAGAAAAATACCGGATGGTCTCACTCATAGCAGGAATCTAGAAAACTTAAATAAGGGACCAGGAAAATGAATAACTATAAGAAAGTGAAAATCAAAATCAACAAAAAAGTATGAACCAGAGACACTTTTAGGGGGGCGGGGGCGGGAGGGGAGGGATTGGGGTCAGAATGGGGGGCTGCAATTGTATGGGGAATATAACAATAAAATTTATAAAAAAAAATAAAATAAAATAAAACACATATGGTAAAAGGGAAATAAAAAATAAAACTTGGAGAATTTCCCGAGGGAAAAAAAAAATATAAATAAAATTTCTATGAACTTAGTTAAGCAAAAGACAATGGATTTGTCCCTCTAGCAATTCTAAATGAATGATTAATATAAAGCTAAAATGTATTATTTTCTATTCCTTAGTGTTTTTCTTAGTTGTGATATAAACTAATTTTTTGAGTCTTAAATGTATTTACCTTGTGGAGAGTTTAATGATGTATCAGTGCTTTATTACGGGGTCTGAAATTACAAACTGTAACATCAAAAAAAAAAAATCATCGGGCCTACCTGGTGGCGCAGCGGTTGAGCGCTGGGTTGCGAAGCTGCCCGCAGCCTCTGCAGCGCCAGTTCCATCCCCGGCTGCTCCCCGGCCACCAGAGGAGGGTCCCACATGGCGCGCAGACCTCTCCTGCCGCCCGCTGCTCCCCTCAGCAGTGTACTTCGGTCCTTCTGCCTGCTCTGCTCCCCGCTCTGGCTCTGGTGAATTCTCTCACCCTCCCACGCTTGACTGTACCCAGTGCATGTATAAACAAAACAAACAAACAAACAAATAAATAAATAAACATGCCTCTATAAAATTAAAAAAAAAATCATCAGGTGCTACAGAAAGAGGTAAGTTAAGGCTCAATAAATCAATATTTATTATCAGTATGAGATCTTAATTGCAAACAACTCTTTAATCTGTAAGTATGTCTGTCCGTAAGGTGAAATAATTGCCAAAGTATGATGATTGTCTTGCTAGGTAAAAAGAGAGGAAGCTGGAATGCAGGACAAAGAACAAAGTATACACAGAATTTCTCCAGGCTTTTCTTTTATTTTAAGTATAACACTGTGTATAATTATGATATTCAGTACAACAAAAATCTCTCCTGAAATACAGATAATCTCATATTGCTTAATTAGATATTGATAGCCTTAATCAGTTGTTCACAATTGGGATTTCACATTGGAAACACCTGGGATATGTTTTACAATGTATTTATAGTGAGTCTATCTGGGTTTTTAATTTAATAGACCTCCCATGGGGTTTTGCCAAGGGTATTTTGAAAAAACTTCCCATATGTTGGATTTTATAACAAAGATTAAAAAGCACAGATATAAAATTATTCTTTCAGAACATATATCACTTTTCTTCCCTTTTGGATAAAATGGTTTGTTTTTAAAGGGAACAGTGAAAATTGAAGTGGAAGACCTTGAGTATGTTCTGGTGTTCTTCAAGAGCAACATTAACATCCATCTCTATTAGACTCACCATAAAAATAGGTAACTTGTGGGCATTTCTATACTTGTGTCTTCATAGGTCAGTAGTACCTTTTTTGAAATTGTTGTGGTTATAGTTAAAAAATCACAGTACAATTAAAAAAGTAATATAAATCTTTATATAGAAAATCATCAATATTTTTCTTGTTTAATTGACTCACTGACTTTTATGTCTTTAACAACAAAATATGTGATTATTGTAGTGATCCAAGAAATGGTGCATTAAGAAAAAGAAAAGAGCAGGAGTTTAGAAAACCTAAATAAGGGACCAGGAAAAAGACTAATTATAATAAAGTAAAAATCAAAATCAACAAGCAACTATAAACCAGAGACACACTGTGGAGGGGTGTGAGGGAAGGAGGGAGTAAGGTCAAAATAAGGGCAGTGGGAATTGTATAGGGGAATATAATCAAGATAAAATGCATACATTGTACAAAAATGAAAAATAATGTAAAAAATATATAAAATAAAATAAAATAAAATTTGTTTTCCTTTTGGTTTATATTTTTTGGTATTTATTCTTTAAATGTTTATTTTATTTATTTATGCATGTATGCAAGAATGGGGGTGTGTAGGGCAGAGATGCAGGAGGTTAGAAGATTCACCAGAGACAGGGTGGGGAGCAGAACAGGCAGATTTACTTAAATACACTGCTGAGGGGAGCAGCATGCCGGCAAGACAGGAGAGGTCTGCTGCGCCATATGGGTTCGCTCCCTGACTAGGGATTGAATTCGTGGCGGTGGCTGGTGATAGCTTGACAGTATTGAGGCCCTATCTTATCTTTTCAAAAAAGACTGGAGGAGATTAACTGGAGATAAACATATATGTATATATTATATTTATACATATTAACTTCCCCATGGATCTCTCACCCACATTTATTTCAACCAGTCCAAGACCCAGAAGTAGCCAGTTTCTTCACAAGTCTTTTGCTCCATGTGCCTCCTCCAGGTCTCCTCCTTGTGCTCCATCCTGCTTCCTTCCTTCTTCAATCTCCTCACCAGCTTCCTCTCATCCCTGCTCAGCTCCCCCCTCCTTTTGGGTGGGGCAGGGAACCTATTTTTTTTTTATTTTAGTAAGTAAATATAAAATAATTAACAGGATTAAATAATCATAGTATAATATTTCACTTTTAAGTAAAAGACTTCCCTTAGAATTTTGGTTGCTACCCATTATCAAATTTAAGAAATTTCCTTTTATTATACAGTTTATTAAGTTTTTTTTAAATTCACTTTGCTTGTTATAATTATAAAAGTGTACTGCATGTCTCTTTTGCATATATTAATGTGACAATATATTTTTGCCTTTAATTTGTTAATGAAAGTTACATTATTATACTTTAAGTGTTTCAAGATATATCATACATGTAACTACAATTAAAGTATACAACTAAAGAAATCAATAGTGTATATATATGTAGCCAAAACTCAGACAACTATATAAAATACTGTCAAGATTTCAAAAGGCTTCCTTGTGCACCTAGTAATAATTTTATCAGAAATAACCACTATTTTGGGCCTCCCCGGTGGCGCAGTGGTTGAGCAATGGGTTGTGAAGCTGCCCGCAGCTTCTGCAGCGCCGATTGGATCCAGGGCCACTGGGTGAGTGTCCCAAATGGCACGCAGACCTCTCCTGCCGCCCGCTGCTCCCCTCAGCAGTGTATTGTCAGTCTGCCTGTACTGTTTCCTGCTCTGGCTCTGGTGAATTCTCTCACCCTCCCACACTTCTGACTGTACCCAGTGCTTGTATAAAAATAAATTAATTAATTAAAAAAACCCACTATTTTAACTTCAGTTTTAATAGAATGTTTGGATGTTCTTTAGCCTCATATAAACTGAGTCACCCCATAAATGACAGCATTCTTTTGTTTCCAGTTTTTTTTTGTTTATCATTCTGATTGTGAAAGTCATTCTCTTGCTGTTGTATACTGAGCTTGTAGCCCCCTAAAATTCATATGCTGAAATACTCCAATTTGATAGTGTTAAGAGGTATGGCCGGGTCTCCCTGGTGGCACAGGAGTTAGAGTCTTAGTGCTATCAAGCTATCACCAGCCATATGGGCATGAGTTCAATCCTCTCCCAGGGAGATACCCACATGGTGCAGCAGACCTCTCCTGTCCCGCCTGCTGCTCCCCTCAGCAGTGTATTTCGGTAGATCCTCCTGTTCTGCTCCCCACTCTGTCTCTCGTGAATCCTCTTACCCCCTGCACCTCTGACCTACATACCAGTTCTTGCATGCATAAATAAATAAGATTTAAAAAAAAAAAAGGTATGGCCTTGAAAGGTGTTTGGTTTATGAAGATGGAACCCTTATGCATAGGACACATGCCCTCAGGAAGGAATAAGCTCTCTTGTTTCTGTCATGTGAAGACATCAGGAGAAGATAGTCACCTCTGACCAGGAAGTTAGTGGCTCCTTACCAGATCTGCAGACACCTTGACCTTGGAGTTGTCATCTCCAGTACATAAAACCTGTCCTGTAACAGACTTTATCACTGTGGGATTTACTTGACACACTACTACCTGACATTTTTAATGGGTAAAATCAATTTAAATTAGACACTGTGATCATCTTTTGAAAGAGATTGTTTTTCTTACATGATTGTTCTCCTCTCAGGTGTAGTCCCCATGGTTCTCCCACCACACCATAGTCCCTTGTGTTCTTCCTTCCTCTGTTTTGACCCATCTCTCTCCCCTTCCCTTGCTGTTTGCCTCAAATCTATGGTCAGCTTGCAAATTTTATTTTTTTCCTGACCCTTCTTTCCATTTTCCCATGTTCCACCTATAAATGAAACCACTTGATATTTGTCTTCTTCCTTCTGACTTATTTTTCTTACCATAATCCTTTCCAGCTCCATCCATGTTGCTGCAAATGCCATGAGTTTATCTGTTTTGATCACTGAATAGTATTCCATTGCGTGTATGTACCACATCTTCTTGATCCAGTCATCTGTTTGGGGGCATTTAGGTTGCTTCCATATCTGGGCTATTGTAAATAGTGCTGAAGTAAACATAGGAGTACAGGTTTCCTTTGAAAGAAATTTTGTGGGAGGAAGTGGAAAGGTCATTCCCTCCCAACCTTCCCTCCAGACATTATGTCTTTGGAAAAAGACAGTATTTGGACTGATTTCATGGTATGAGGCTAAGACTGCCTAATTGAGCAATACTCAGATGCCTGGCCCCCACAGTATCATAAATTCCCAATGCATGTGACTTTGGCTAATCTTTTTCCTTGATTCACAATTCCCTGAAAATAGCATTATTTCAGAGACTTTTAGGTACAGGTGTTTGTAACATTTAGGATTGTACAATGAGGATTCTGTATATTACTGACTTCAGCTACTAGCAAACAAAATTAGTTATTCCCAGTTCTTACATGAGCAACATCCTATATGTTCCTCCTAATTGGATTAGAAAATGAATCTCATTTGCACAACTCTGAGCAAGGCAATTTGATTGAATCAAATTGAGCATGACAAAAATCAATACAACTCATCAATTCAAATCAATCAGTTCTAATAAACAGACTGAATCTGATTAAAGAAAAAAAATCAAAAGCATCACAAATGTTTAACCTCTCCTTTGCTGATTTGTTCAGTCTCAAAACTCTTAATGTATATGATTATACTTAATGTATACTTAATGTATATGAATACACTTAATGTATATGATTATACTTAATGATATGCATATCATTAAGTGGTTGTTTCATACAAATGTTGTCTTCCTCCCTATTTCTATAATTAGAAAAAGAAAGTAATTGTCTTTCACTAACAGCTTTAACATACATGTACAGAAATAGAATTAAGGAAATCCTACATGCATGCACACACATTACTTTG
This sequence comes from Talpa europaea, assembly GCF_964194135.1. NCBI lineage: Eukaryota > Metazoa > Chordata > Mammalia > Eulipotyphla > Talpidae > Talpa > Talpa europaea. Next base: position 57,848,154 of record NC_140080.1, on the reverse strand, counting down.
TTTCTACTGGAAACTCATAATAGGTCCCCCAAATAATTGTCAATCAACTTGTTACATAAACTTGGCTACTTAGGTGGCCCTTTATTAATTCATTGTTGAAAAGTAATAAGGACAGGAAAATTTCAGGTATATATGTCAAATTATTACTTAAACCTCGCAAGTAAAATACGTGTTCCATTCTGACAGTCAACAAAAAGTCTTCAAATTTATATGTTGTAGGGGAAAAAAAAACCTAGGATTCTCTTATACTGTTGAATTTTCAGAAGCTGACAAAGGAATTATGTCAGAAGTTTGATAGTTGGTATGTTTAGGTACAGGTTCTGACAATGAACTGAATAAACTGAGGCAAGCATAACAGTTACTAATGTTCAAACCAATATCCATTAAAGTCCTTCTTACTAAATACAGTTTTCAACATAAATCAATAGGTAAGCAATCAATCAATTTTTCATTTCTAATATTTTTTTTATTTCTAAAACTGACTGTTTATCTAAATCAACATTTGTTAGTTCCATATACACCATGTCATTGTGAAGGTGTTTTTCCTGGATGGAAATTTCCAGGAGAAAACAGACACTGTGCCAAAGATACCTGAAAGGAACTTGGCAGAGATGATGAGTCTTCCTGATAGTCTGGCCAGACCCAAGACATCAGACAATCAGAAAGCATTTTGCAGAGGTATATCCACAGTCTAAAATGCATATGATAGCAATGAACTCTGCCCAGACCAAATCCTCCCAATCAGTACCCGCTCCACATCCTCATTCTCTTCCAGCTCACTCTTGTCCTTCTTCAGGACACAGATCATTTTCCTCAGGAATACAGGTCATTTTCCTACAAGAATATCTGATTCCTCACTCCTACATTGATGGTGGGAGTGTAAATTGGTCTAACCATTATGGAAAGCTGTCTGGAGGTTCCTCAGTCTACTAAAAATGGAGCTACCATATGACCCAGCAATTCCACTACAAGGCATCTACTCAAAGGACACAAAAACATTGATTTAAAAGAACACCTGTACCCCTATGTTTATTGTAGCACTATTTACAATAGGTAAAACCTGGAAACAATGCAAATGCCCAAAAATAGATGACTGGATCAAGAAGATGTGGTACATATACACCATGGAATATTATTCAGCAATCAAAAAAGATAAACTCATGCCATTCACAGCAACATGGACGGAGCTAGAAGGAATTATGCTCAGTGAAATAAACCAGAAGGAAAAAGAAAAATATCAGATGGGTTCACTTATAACAAAAATATAGGGGAACCAAATAAGACATTAATGTAAAAATAATAATAATAACAGTACAAAATACAACAAAGCAAAAACAGACAATTATAAATCAGAGACACACTGCAGGGGAGGAGAAGGGAAAGAGGGATCGGAGGGAGGGAGGGAGGAGCACAGGGGACTGAGGTGATGGTGCACGGGTGCATTGGGGAAGGAAACTGTATGGGGACTACACCTGAGGGGGTTGGGGGAAGCAAATATTGTTTAAAAATGAACAATGATGCAAAAATAAAATAAAATAATAAAAAAGAAAAAAAGGATATCTGTTTCTCAGAAAGTCATATCATGTTAACAATGGCTAAAATAAGGCAAGATCCAGCTGTTATTCCTAACAGCAAAGAGGAGGGACGTTAAACTCTGAATCTGAGAGAGAGAGATTAGCCTCAGGAGAATTCTCCTCCAGAGCAGTGAGTGTGGCTGTTCTGTTGATGTTTCCTTAGTTCCCACTGTTAAGAGATTTTAATCCCTCAACTTTCTTTGGGATTGAAGAATACAAATATGAATGAAAGCATGTCTTTCCAAGAAATGACAGAAAACTAAAATAAATTTATTCACAAACAAGAAGAGGCAATCTGGAGAGGAATGTCAGAGAACTAAGAGCCAGAAGCTGAAAGGTCAAGTCGTTTGTGGTCCTGTTGTCAATAAGAAATTTTCCAGAAACGGGGAAGCAAATCTACATTTATAGACAACCTCCTATGTAGCATATTCTCAATGTGATGTTTAATGCTCTCTACCAGGTTCTTATCTTCATTATGAGGATTGTCATAAACTCCAAGAAGTTAAATACCTTGCTCAGAATTGTGCAGCTACAAGATATTATTCCACTGAGATACAGCTCTCTTCTGTTTTTACAATTTCACTTTATTGCTAATGTATTAACCCCTCGTAATGCTGTCCATGGTAAAGAAAATAAATGTAATGACAACTGTTATTTACTCATCTGTTGAAACTTTAAATTTCAAAGAGATATGTACCAATGATAGTTTATTTATACAAAAAAAAATATGAGAAATGAGTGGCAAGCAAAATAGATCCTTAAATGTTACTCAATAAAACAAAATAGCTAGGTGTCAAAATTATATTTAAAATGTAGATTTTGACATTATCTCAATTACGGGAAATAGATGATATGTACATAAATCATAATCACAAGTATTTTGTTACCTTAGAAAGGTGCCATCTAAACTGATAAACTATCTTATTCATGATCCAGCCCTCTAAATAATGTTTTGATTATCACCAAAGACAAAACCTATTATCAATCAACTGTTAAAAATGGTCCAATTATTCAATCATTTCTGAATTCATGAACTTTAAAATGTGATTTTTCAGCTTTCTTCTATGCAGATGTGGAGTCATTTCCCTAACCCTGGAGATAAGGGTGACCTTATAACTTCACTAACCAGTAGGGAGCAGTGGAAGTGGCAGTATGCCAGTTTCAAGTCTAAGCTTCAAGAGGCATTGTTTTCTCTCTTGTGATCCTGCTGCTATAAACAAGCTCAGGCTCACTTGCTGAAAAATGTGAGGCTGCATGGAGAAGAGACCCACAATCCCAGTGGAAACCATATTAGGTCAACCGGGCCACATTTTTATAAGATTAAAGATTTTTTTTTTTGATGGCAGGATACAACACATTGTCACTCAAATAAATGAAAAGCAGAATTTTGTGCTACTTACGCTTACAAATAACATTAGCCTAACACGCAGAGACAGTGTTGCACCTGGGGACACGATTCCAGCAATTCTGAGCTGTTGGGTGGGCAAGTTACATAGGGCAAATAGCCTGGAGCAAGATGGGTTTTACAGGTTCCCTGTGGATTGGCTATTCTGAATAATTCCTGGAGCTCCAGGGCATAGAGACTATGCCCAGTTGTCTGCTACCTGGTGCTAGGGCAAATAGAGTTGGTCTACAGTACCCTGGCGTACAAATCTGCTAAGGGAAGTGATTGGCTTACAGGCTTAATTAGCTGCTTAAGAATGAAACTGATCTGCCTGTAGTTGAGAGTGGGTTAGAAGAGGCCCAACTGGGAAGGAATATTGTCAGAGTACAGGGGAATGGTTACAGAAATGTGCCATTACAAGCTTTGCTCATAAATATTTTATCACCTCCTTTCACAATATGTTTTCCAGCTTTAAGCAAATCTTGGGTTGCAGATGACAAAAGCCCAAAAGAGATGGGACCCTAAATGGCACTGACTGGTTGGCCAAGCATGCTCAGCTGAGAAAAACCTGACCCAAAGTAATAGCATGCTAACTTACGCTCTCTGAGCAGAGATTTAAAGTGCTAATGATATATGGGATGTTTAATAAAGCATATTGTGCAAGGGCACCAGCACCTCTGGAGTACCTCCCAGAACATGCTGTGTGGGCTCCATCCACCTGCTGAAACCTGGCCCCATGCACCATGCTTGGTAATAAAAATCAAAAGTACACCTTGTTCAGGAAGACACTCTCTGAAAGAGGTCTTGCTGAAGATGAAGACCGTCACACTTGCACATAAAACTTTTACTTTTTCCTGGTCAGTGTGATGAGTGCTCATTTCACTCTTGAATGAAGGTCTCAAGGACCTTCACTGTCAGACCCTCAAAACTGGGTGGAGACAACATTGAGAAAATTAACCTTATTACAACTCCAGCCAACCTGGGTATTGGTGGCAAACATGTAAATACAACAAGCCAAAGTCAGGCCAACCAGCCACATGAGTGAGCCTAAATTGCTGTCCCACAGAGTCATAATCTAAATAAATGGCTATTGTTTTAAACCACTGAAGTTTGGGACGATCTGTTATGGAAGGAAAGCAAAATTACACATCTATCCTCAGATGATGGGAATTTGTCACCACGAAGAAGACTCCAGAAAACATGTCATAGACACCAAAAGGTCAAGAAGAAATTCCAAATATCACATTCACCATAACAAAGTAAATAGAGAGAAGGCATAGTCTTTCCAGGAGACTGTTTAAAGAGGTCACTGCAGGGTCTCAATGGTGGCGTAAGGAGTTAAGATGCAATCTATGAAGCTATCTGCAGCCACTGCTGCACAAGTTCGATCCCCTGCCAGGGAGGTACTTACATGGTGCAGCAGACCTTTCCTGACTCGCCCGCTGCTCCCTTCAGCAGTGTATTTCAGTCAATCTGCCTGTCCTGTTCCCCACTCTGTCTCTGGTGAATGGGCTCACCCTCCACACCTCTGACCTTACCCCAGTTCCTGTATACATAAATAAATAAATCCTTTAAAAAAAAAGAGGTCACTGCACATTTGGATACATAATATAGTAAGCATTGTCTAATGACTACAACACCAAAAATAAAAGAAAAAACAACCAGTGAGTTTAAATTAAATTGAAAGGCTTCTGCATAGCAAAAGGAATAATCATATGAAAAAGCAACCTACCAAATGTGAGAAAATTTTTTCAAATATATATCTGATAAGGGTTAACATGCAAAGTATAAAAAGAACTCAGACAACTCAAAAGCAAAACAAAAGAAAATTAATTTAAAAGTAGGCCGATATCTGAATAAAAATGGCAACATCTCTAGATTCTATTTTTCCACAGAGGACATACAGTTAACCAATAAGAACGTGAAAAGATGTTCAAGGTATTTAATCACCAGGAAACACAAATCAACCACAATGAGATACCACCTCATGCTTATTAGAATATTAATTGTCAAAAAGACAAGAAACGAAAACTGTTGATGAGGATATACACAAAAGAGAACTCTTACTGTTAATGGGACTGTAAATTGGTGCATCCTCTACGAAAAATAGTATGGAGGTGCCACAGAAATTAAATGTAGAACTAGGATAAACTGTAGGATATAGCAGTTTCATTTCTGGGTATTTTTCTCAAAGTGTAACTAGTGGCTGAAGCCAAAGATTGTTACAATGGAGCCCCCTGGAGGGAGGTGCTAGTGAGGTTTAGTAGCCCCAGGTGAAATAAGAACAAAGTATTGGTGGGGGTGGAGACTCTGATAAAAATTATAAGGGACTGCAGAAGCAACCCTCAGCATTCAGTGTTTTGGATTCAGCTTTCAGGATTTCAGCGTTTTCGGATCTTCAGCGTTTCTGGGGTCAGTGATTTCCTACCCCCACAATGTTGATGGTCCAGAAGCTTGTTGCAGGCCTCTGATATTGGAAGCCTCTGGCAGCCAACGCCAACCTGAGAGAGGAAAAGTTTGGAAGCTTTGCAAGTTAGCTGAGCAAGTGAAACTGTTCCATTTTGCTGCTGTTACAGCCTGGCAGGGGAGGTGAAGACTCAGAGCCAGGTGCCTCATTGAGCTGCGTGAGTGTAGCTATTTGTCGGGTGCTTTGGCCACTGCAGCTGCTGTTTTGAGAGTCACTTGTCTGGTGCTGCACTGGAGCATCTCAGCAGCTCCAGGGAGCATCTCAGCAGCTCCAGGTAGCATCTCCTGTTGTGTCTTCTGCTGTCTTCATGAGTTGGATTCTGGCCTACAGTCTGGCTGCCACATGCTCCAGGTCCTCAGTAGGAAGACATCATCTTGGGACCATTTGTGTTTAAGACTTTAAAACACTGACATTGCTTCGGGTGAGATAAACATCCATTTTGGCCTCAGTAACTCTTTGTTTTTCCCTGGTTTGTTAAATAAACCCTATTATTGTTCTCTGAACCTGAGTAGTCTTGCAATTGTGCTGTGGGTAAAGAACTCAGACGGTGACTAGTGAACTATTTGGACACTGTCCTTGGCCTGTTTTAGTGCCCCTTGAGGCCCTGTATCAGAAGGACAGGAAAAAAAAACCACCACAATTTAAAGACCCCCAAACTCATGAGCGAGTCCTCAGGATGTATTGTACAACACAATGATTACAACTAATAATTCTGAATTATGTATTTGAAAGTTGCTAAAAGAGTAAATCTTAAAAGTTCTTATACAGGAAAAGGTTATAACTATGCATTGTAATGTATATTAACTAGGTTTATTGTGGTGAGGATTGCACAATATATGCAAATCTTGAATCAATATATTGTGCACCAGAAACTAATACAATGTTAGTTACCAATTATATATTTTTTAAAATGCTGCCTCAGAGATGTATGTGATGGAAAAAAAGGAAAATTTGTATATAAATATAAACATCAATGACTTTGAGTTGAAAGGTGATTTAGAAATGTAACTGGAAACAAAAATTTTAGAAAGAAGTTGAATAATTCACTTTACTTAGAATTTTATTTTTATATAGTCACACAAATGACATTCAGTGAAACAATTTATACCCAAATCAGTATAAAAAAAACTTTTTTTCCTTATTTATTTATTTATTTATTTATTTATTTATACAAGCACTGGGTAGAGTCAGAAGTGTGGGAGGGTAAGAGAATTCACCAGAGCCAGAGTGGGGAACAGAACAGACAGACTGACAAAATACACTGCTGAGGGGAGCAGCATGTGCGGCAGGAGAAGTCTGCACGCCCTGTGGGACCCTCGCTTGCGGCCAGGGATCGAACCGGCGCTGCAGAGGCTGCGGGCAGCTTCGCAGCCCAGTGCGAAACAGCTGCACCACCAGAGGAGGTCCTGAAAAAAATTTTTTGAGCATAAAATGAGATTAGAATTCACAAGGAACACTGTGTCATAATTTAAAACATGATTTTCTTTCCTAATCGGTATAATGAGTGGAGCATTTTGCAATCAGTGGTGTCTTAGAATCTATCAACTGCACTATTTTATTTATTTACAGGACACTGTAGTAAGAATGCGCTATGACTATAACCCACTTCTAAGTATCTGTTTCTGTTCCAATTACCTAATGTTATTTATCAGCTTTATTGTAGGCTAATGTGGTATTTCCTTTAAGGCATTTAAACTTTGAAGATTGTTTGTTAATAGAGCCTAACACTATAGGACCACAGTAGTCTGAGAATAATACTATGTACCTAGATTATTAAATGGAAAATAGTTTTTCCACTATTTCTTATTAAACTTTAGTTTAGAAATATCAGAAACATCATAACTGAGGTCATATCTGTATTGCAGGGACATTTTTCCTTTTTATTTTTTCTTTCCTTGAAATATATTACAGAATTTCTTTTAAAATATGCTTTACAATATAATAATGTGTGCATTCTTATCCAATGAATATTTATAGAAACCCTGTCAATGACATTTGATCAATTGAGAGAGTTGTTAGGAAGATTTTCTTCTAACATAATATGTGTACAATTGTTTGGTAGACTAAATAAATGTCAATTGTGAGATGGCATATCTAAATTCTATTACTTTTAGTTTGATAATACATTCCCCAGGTATCAAACAGGGCAGAAATGCCCCAGGTGGTCATTAATATAAATTCTCTTACATATTTCTATTAATATTCAGCCTAAGAAGAACACTGGAAATTTTACACTGATACCTGAATTGATTGTTTTGTTTTTATATCTTTAAGTTTTTAGTATCAGTCATAACAGATGACCTTTATAAATTAGTCTAGAGATGTAACAAAAAATATTAAACATAAAGTCACAAGGTATTGATCTCCACAGTCATGAGTATGGTCTGAAAAAACTAAAAGCAGAAAATCAAATGTACATTCAATGACAATCTGTGGGTTTTTTTTTTAATTTGTTTATATAACAGTTTAGACTAAGCTGTCATCTGAATTAACAAGGGATAGCAGATGATTTTAAAGATTTTCAACCATTTAATGAATTTTAGCAGAATTAGCATATTATTTCTCAGTGTAATAAAAGGAGCTACACTGGGTTAGAGAAGATATGTCAAAAAGCATGGCGCTCCAGAATAAAGTTAAATTTGGGGTTTTCTTTTTATGTATGTAAGGGGAAAGCACATGCAATTATATGTGAAAAGAAGATATCACTGAATTCCATTAGTGGTAGTGCTCAAAAAAAAAAAAAGTGAATGCTGAACAGTGGGATGTTTGGTTATGGGAATTGTGCTGTAAACCCTGGGAACTCAAATTATGTAGGTGATCTGCAGACTTGATTTCAGCTATTTGATCTACTTAACCTTGTGCAGAGACCATGATTTTACTCAAATATCAATCTGCTCTTGACTACAGAACACCAAGACCGTTCTTTTGGGAGAAGTCAATATGGCCCAGGAATGGACTTTCAGAACCCTTGGGTCAAGAACAAAAGGGATGAAATAGGCTATACCATTGTTTTAATTCCCACTGAAATGCATGAAGGTCCCAATCTGTGAGCAAAGTGTTTGACTCATAACTCGTGTGTCATTGAGGGTTACGATAGCGTAGTGAGCACAAATATGTGGGTGGGATATAGGAAAAGCAGAGGCAGAGGAACCTAGAGTTAGCCGCAACAGAGCTGTTACAATTGTAGGACTAAATGGACATGGAATGATCATCAAAATCCAGAAGGAGATAGAAAAGAGTAGAGTTGGCCACTCTGAGAGAAAGGCAGTTTCACAAGGATAGTCAGGGACTAAATTCCTTGACCAAAGTCTCTTCCTTTTCTCCAGTTTTAAGATCAGCTCCTCAATTTAAAGTCAGAGGACACAGGAACTCTTTGCTATAATTCACAGAGTGTGTCCTCCTGAGGCAAAGAACAGAGTGTGGAAGTTATCTGCAAAATTAAAAAAAAAAACAGATGGCATACCCTGTCTGGCATCCATTATTCTCCATCCTCCATCAATTCTTCTATTCCAATCCTCCCAACACCTCGGAAAGCCACATTATCAATATTTTCTCAATTCCCTGTCTCCATTGTCACTTACCTCCACTTTTCAAGTTTTTGCTTTCTACTAGGAGATGATAATTGTAAACAAATATTACTTAGCTGAACATATAAGCAAATCCTGGCTATTAAAATGTTACCCAATTTGGTTAAAAGTATATATTACCAAAAAATTCCTAAGGTTAACAGTTTCAATTGTTTTATTTTCAAGTAGACCAATTTTAGATCAAGTTAGCGCTCTCATAATACTCCAGTCCATATTTATGAATTAATTCAGTCATTAGAAACCATCTGCAGACATCATTATATATACATGTAAAGGATGTTAAAACACAGTCATTGTATGTGAATATCCTACAAACTAGGCAAACAGGAAAGTAAAAAAAAAAAAAATTAAATTTGATAATAGGGAAGGGACTCAGACACTTCAAAAAGGAACTTGTGGGCCTCCCTGGTGGCACAAGGGGTTAAGACACAGACTATGAAGCTATCCTCAGCCTCTGCAGCATGAGTTCAATCCCTGGCCAGACAGGGAGCAACGCACATGGTGCAACAGACCTCTCCTGACTCACCCGCTGCTCCCCTCACCAGTGTACTTCCATCCATCTGCCTGTTCTGTTCCCTGCTCTGTCTCTGATGAATCCTCTCACCCCTCCCCCACACCTCTGTTCTGTACCCCAGCTCTTGTATGCACAAATAAATAAATCTTTTAAAAAAGGAACTTGTGAGGAATGTAGATCGTCCACAACTTTCAGCTACAGCACCTTTACCATCTGCCGTAGTGCTCAATCAGATATTTCTTAGACTATTCTTGGAATTCAACTTATTCAGAGATTGTGGATTTTTATTCTCTCCTAGAACATATTTATCATTGCTTCTACTCCATATTACTTGAACAAGATTCATACTTTTTCTGAGTTATGTATAAAAATATAGAGTTGGACAGGTCTTAGAAAAAACTTTGCAATAGAAGAGAGACTCTCCTCTAGGCTAGTAGACTCTGAATTTGGGTTACTATTTAGATGATTGTTTATTCTTTTAGACTTCTGTATATTTATAACTGACAGGGATTTGACAAATCACCAATATCTTAAACCACTCAGTTAAACAACTTTTAGGAAGACATTGCCCTTTCCTCATTGTCTCCCTCCTGACCATTCTCACCAGTCCCAGCATGTCAAAGAGCATTTGGTAGAAGACTGAAGGATGTGTCTTCTGGGATGTCTTGTGACCTTGTTTGCCATTTGCAGTAAAGATTTATCAGGTCCAAATTGAAATAAATAGGAATTGATTGTGAAGGCAAACACTGGGATTTCATTCTGAAAGAAGCAAAACAGCCATAATATCAAGAGAAAATTTTGTTCCAATGTTATAAAACACAAAGAAAAAAACATATTCTCTTCTTATGTTGCTAATTCCAAATCACTGATAAAATTGAAAATTCTTTTTCTTTTCTCATTTAACTGATATCAATGATGTCTACACTAGTCCAAAATCAAATCTCTTTTTAATTATTTTTTTCTTTTTAACTGTCCCATTTTGAATTATTTTTTGAAAGTTTAGATATGAAATCTTATTTAATCTCATTTAGTGAAACAATAGAGAGGCATGGTTAAATAAGGAAAACAGACAACATGAAATTTTTTCTTCCTTAAGCCTATTAAATGGCATAGAAGAATGTAAAATAAAATTTACTAATCCTGGACAAAGAAAATGAGAGATGAGGCAAGAATACAGGAAGATTTCAAATAATTTTCAGAAGATGTGTGAAGTAAAGTAGCAGAGCAGAGGAAGTTAAAGGCTAAGTATTTGTCAATTCCAGAGAAATTCAAGTTTTCACTATCCTTTGCAATAACAGGTGAAGAAAATTGCTGAAAAAAAGTGTAATTGTTTGAAAATTCATCTACACAAGACTGAGACATTCAGATCCCCACCTCCATGCTAGGGAGTTAGGCAATTTTGACTCTCACATTCCTAAAGGAAAATAGAATTAAATTCTTCGTAGAAGCTGAATCAGCAGTCACTTGATGCTGGAAAATTAGACTTAGTGGATTACAGATGTGAGGGACTGAATTAAATCAGAATTGGCAGTAAGGTTACCTTATATTGGATTATATAGTATCTTGGTTTATTGCTATGTCTAGTCACTACTAAGTGTCTAGAAGTAAGCAGTCAAATCTTTTTTCTCAATAGGAAAGTAGATGCCCACAAAGAATTGCAGGAATTTTTTCCAGATTCTGAGTCTAAGCATTGATTCACACATACAGTATCCTGTTCTACAGGATGCTAACTCTCCAAGATTTATCTATGTGCCACTAACATTCCAAATATTATTGACTCAGTTAGAACATATGGATCTTATTCAAAGATCACAGCTTTTGGGCTTATTAGGTGATGGGTTGCAGTAGGACATTCAAGAGAAATAAGTTGCCCCCAAAATCCAAAGTGGCCCATTCTGCATCTTAACTTTTTTTGATATTTGGTTGTAGAAGGGGCCAGATGCAACAACTTCGTCTTTACTTTAAAAGGATTTCAAATTTTGTTCTTTATTTTTTTAACAAGCAGTCAAACTTACTGCCTTCATAGCAATTAGTTTTATAGGACTACAGGCTTTGTCTGACTGTTCCAAAGCTGACATCATAGCCTCTACTCTATGATGGATGATTTCCTACCTGACATGAAATGAATGATGAATGCATGAGCACAATCCATTGCCATCTTTACTTCTTTTTTTTTTTAAGATTTATTAATTTATGCATACAAGAACTGGGTACAGGCCAGAGGTGCGGAGGGTGAGAGGAGTGGAGAACAGAACAGGCAGAGTTACTGAAATATACTGCTGAGGGGAGCAGCGGGCTGGCACAGGCCATGCTACCCATGCTGTCTGACAAGGTCCGGGCATGGGGGAAATTTCTGAAAAGTCAGAAAGCTCCATAGCTGGCTCCTGCTACTTCCTTTCATTTGTTTGTGGCAGTTATTGAAACCATGGAAATTTTCTCTAAGTTTTGGACTAACACAATGAGTGTGGGCATCAATGCCAGTTTCGGTAATGCACACTTCAGTAGTTTGAAAAAATGTACCTTCCAACATGATTGATAATGAAACGGTTTCCAATATTTCTCCACATCCTCCAATTTGTAATTCAGTTACCACTAGTAACATTGAGTTTTCTAACAAACCATACTTGACAGAACTGACGGAACTGAGCCCAGTAAAAGTCCCCACAAGAGAAGGCCTTGAGGTGCCCCGGAAGGCGAAATGATCCGAGAGAAACACACCACATACATTTCCCATGGCACCGGGACCCCTTGGTTCTATATAGGAAATAGAAGGCCGCCCTCGATTTTACAGTGCCTGCTTAGCTTTGTTTTAGTTATCTAGCTTGACTGCATAAATTACATTGCGTTGCGTATAGCACCTGTTTCTATTTTCTGAATAATATACATCACCTAGGAAAATATGTAACCAAGTTAATGTAACCAAGTGACCAAGTTAATCATAGACTAGGAAATATAGAAAAAGGACTGTGCACTGTTAATGATCATTAATAATTTCTGAAACAGTGTAAAAGTAAAATCAATCATGATTGCATGATGTAATGATCAAATATAATTTTCTGATGTATAAACAAAGCCCTGCTGAGGCTATTAGTGGGAGATGTCTGCACCCTGATTAAGTGTCAGTGTCTCCTCACTACCTCATCTACCTCATCTCCCCCTCCCTTCATCCCTCCACTTTGCTGACGCCATCTCATCCTTACAGAAACCCCGCCTGGGTAGGAGCTGGACTCCCGCAGCGGGTGAGTTAGGAGAGGTGTGCTTGCAGCATGTAGGTTGCTCCCTGGCTGGCCAGGGATTGAACTCTTGCTGCAGAGGCTGCAGATAGCTTCATAGTGTTGTGCTTAACCCCTTGAGCCACCATGGAGGCCCTGTCATCTTTACTTTTAACCACACTTCCTCTTGCTAACAAACAAAAAAATTCAAAGAAAATTAACAAAAATTATAATGTATGGCAAATAAAATACTATAATACATTTGCTTATTTGACTTTTTATCACATGAACATGTTCTGACCAGTTTTAAATATTCTCAAAGATATTGGTAGGTTGCACCGAGTAATTCTGAGAGTTAGAATACTTCTTTTTTATTTTTATTTATTTATTTTTAATCTTTTTAAAAAAAATTTATTTATACAAGAACCAGGGTACAGGCCAGATGCGCAGGAGGGTGAGAGGATTCACCAGAGACAGAGCGAGGAACAGAACAGGCAGACTAACGAAATACACTGCCGAGAGGAGCAGCGGGCGAGGCAGGAGAGGTCTGTGGCACCATGTGGGAACCTTGCCGGCTGGCAGGGATCGAACTGGTGCTGCAGAGGCTGCGGACAGCTTCATAGCATAGTGCTCAACTGCCTGTGCCACCAGGGGAGGCCCAGAATATTTCTTTTTAAAAACATTTTCAAATATTTTTTTATAAAAGAAAAACAAAACAAACCACACACCATCCATTATATCCTCTCCACCCTTATTTCTCCTCAGACTCTCCACTTCTGATAACCCAATTTTGGTTTTTAGTGTCAACTAGATAATTTTTATTTTGTTTTGTCCATTTATATGCTTAGATTTCTTATATTGTGCAGGCAGATGAAATCGTACAATATTTGTCTTTATCTTTTTGACTAATTTCACTTTTCATAATCCCCTCGAGTTCCCTGAGAATGGCAAAATTTCATCTTTCCTTGTAGATGAACAGTACTCTTTATCAATGGACACTTTCATTGTATCCATATCTTAGTTACTGTAAATAATGCTGCAATGAGCATTTTGTTGCATAGAACTCTTCAAGTTCATGTGTTCATGTTCTTTGGGTGAGATTGATGAATCATACAGAGCTCTATTATCAGTTTTGAGTTATAGAGTAAAGGAAGGCTCATACTACTTGCCAAAATGGCTGCACCAGTTTACATTCCCACCAGCATTATATAAAGGTTTCCCTTTCTCCATGTAATCATAGGCATGTTGACAGGCTTTTTGATATAAGCCATTCTCCTGGTATGAGATGATACCTCATTGGGGGGATTGATTTGCAGCTCCCTAATAAGATGTAATGAACATTTTTCATATGTTTGTTGCCACATGTATATCCCCTGTGGAGAAGTATCTAATCAGATCGTCTGCTCATATTTAATTGGATTGTTTTTGTGGTTAATTTGGGTTAATTTTTTAATATATCTTATTGATCCTTTATCAGTTGTATGATGAGTAGCCATCTTTATAGTCTGCTGATATTCTGTTTTACTAACAAAAGCTTTTTGCCTTTGCAAGAAGCAAATTTATTTTGTAGCCCCAATTTTTGTCCATTTTTTCATTGTTGTAACCTGCTTGACATATAGTGTAAATAAAATTATTTAATTAAAATTATTAAATTAATTATCTACCACAAAAGGGTGACATATACAACATGCATGATAATTTTAATATACATTGTTTATTGAATTTCTTAGTATGTGCACATACAAAGAATTTTTTATGTACTTTATCTTTAAATTCTCAAAATAACCTAGTGAGGTTGGCTTCATGCCAGGAGGGTCCTCTTGGTGCAATAGGTCACATAAATTCCCCTCAGTACAAGGGGATAATGGGTGATATTCAGATAGCATGGGTTAGGAAATAACATTTAAGAGGGAAGGTGAGCTCATATAACTGAAGGGTACCAGGCAGAGACTGTCTCATTCCCCAGTCTTTCCAATATTCCATGCCACAATCAGGAGGTCTGGAATAGCTTCTGATACTTTCCTTTCCATTAAGTGTCTTCCTTCTAAAAATATGAAGAAGATATTTCATCAGTGAGGAAATAGAAAGAATGCTTGATGCTCCAAAGTCTAGATTTGGAATATTAATATTTTATAGGGTTTTCTGGGAAAGATAACTCTCTCCTAAGGGCTTTGAGATCACTAGGAATCTTGAAGTGTAGAGACTGTCATAGATCTCCCTACCAGGGAAAAGAAGCTTTAGAGAAGCTGAACCATTTTTCAAGGTAGGAAAGAAATATTCATACCTCATTCCTATGTGCAGATTTATTGAACATGGGGAAAAGTCAAATTGTGATGTTGTTTCAACAGAGCCCTCAGCATATCAATGGCAAATTCTGAAGCCTGAACAACCCATTAGAGACGTCTCAAATTGGACGCAGGTAACCAAGAATGGGCATTGACTTAGGTAAGGTAGTTCCCTTGATAGAAAACTAGTCTCCGATAAGGATTAATCTGAGAATTGTCGTCAGCTTAATTTGCAGCTGGAGAAATAAATACCTCCGTTATAAAGTTAGGGGATTTGGCCAATGTACCACAGTACACACTATAGTCTCAGTTGCTCTTCTTAATCAAAATGTGTCATTAGGATTTATGATCCTAACAATCTACAGTCGATTCTCTAATCCCTTGGTACAATGAGTACTTAAAATACTGAGCGTCTAGAAATGCAATTACACAGAAAAAGAAATCAGCACTGTAAAAGGTCTATCTTTGTTGAATAATAATCAATAGTCATTTGAGAACATTTTTATAATACAGTGCTCCCAATAATTCTAAGCACACAAACTTCTATTGAGAATTATAAATATCTATCACTGAAAAATAATACTAAAACTTCAAAAATGACATGCAAATAGTAATTTATTCATTGCTTAAGGTAGAGGATGAATTATTATAATCTGGAGTATTAAAGTAATTTGTCATTAAAAAGTGATTAGCAAGGAAATTGCTATTAAACAATCTCTTCAGTTACACAAACTAAATTATGGTGGTGTGACAAATTTATGTGGGCAAGATCTTAAATAGAACTCCATGAGAATTGGACCATTGAGTCATATATCAAAATGACTAAATTCTTAGAGTAAAAAAGCATGTAAAGCTGGTTTATTATTACTATTACTGTTACTAATTCATTGAACACCAAATTATATTTGTAGCTATTTGATTTAGTAACATTAAGGGAGTGATTTAATTCTCTCCTCTGCTTCATTTTATTCATCTATACCACTCTGCTTCTATTGAACATTCAACATGGAAACATAAATGTAAAGATTTTGAAAACTGAATAGCAATAAGAAACTGTAAAGTGATTGTAGGTGTAGTATTTTAGATATTTCATAATCTTGATAGCTGAAAAGCTCTAAGTGAGGTGCAAAGCAATAAACTACCTTATTAAAGACATTTTTTACAGCAATTTTAGGGTCACAGAAAAATTAAGAAGGGATCCAGAGTTGCCATGCATCCTCTTCCTTACACAGATATTATTTTCCCATTATCTACATCCTCAATCCCAAACCAGAATGGCACATTTGCTATAATTGATTAACTTCCATTGACATATATTAATCCTCTCAGGAAACTAATTATTCATTTAAAAAAAATTGGGGACCTATGTGAAGCTGGATGAATATTTAATCTTTTTGAACTATTATTTTTCTCATATGTGAAATGGGGATGAATAGCTACCAAAAATTATGATACATTTATGCAAACTTCCATGCATTTACACACACATATACATGTATATATGCATATATTTATATGTATATATAAATACATGCTGATTGATAAACACATATAATACATGCACAAGACAAGACAGAAAGAAACTCTGTGAGCTAATGAAGATAGTGTGCTGTGAATTGAGGAGCTGATAAGCAAAACACTCTATATTTGATGTAAAAATTAAGAAATACATCATTCAAATCCAAAACTATACTGTAATATGAAAAAAGGAAAAGAACAATCTAAAATGTTTTACATTTATTCTAAATTCACAAAAAAATTACTTTTGATCATTTTCTGAAAGATGAAAATAAAATATTGACATCTGCCTTCAACCTAGATAGCTTGCCAAACCATCTTGCAATTTCTTGGCAAGCTGATAGTCATAGTAATGCAGATTTCTTTTTCTTTTAAGAGAAAGATTCTGAAATTTAAAGAATTGGAAGAATACTTACATCATAGACATATTTTCACCAGACACACTAATATTCCATATCTCTTTAACTCATCAGTAACCATTAATCTGTTGGTCTCATTTTTGGTCACATCTCTCTTATAACTATGGGACTGCCTCATAATGCCTGAAACGTCTTATCTGTGGGCTGGTTTTCCATATGTCATTCAAAACTGTGAATTGAACTTTTAACCATTGCGCTTATGTGAAAAAAAAGTTATCTCAATCACATTTTATATGTCTCTAAGTCATTTTCAACTAAGGGCTGAGTCCTTTTACTTTTTTTTCTATTCTTGGAATTTCTTATTGATTTTATGAGCTTTTTGTATATTAGGACACTTATGATTTTGCTTCAACTATTATTATTATTTCATAATTTATATTTAGTCACACTGATCAAACTAATTCTTCAATATTCAATATTTAGGAAATTTCTCACATATGAAATGATATTTACAGTACTCAGCTACAAATGCTTCCTTGTCTTTGTTAAGATTTTGCTATGTTTCATGGGCATATATTATAGTTTATATTTGGAGATAACATCAATTTATTTACTTCACTGAAATGTAATATTTTTTGTTCTTTCAATTTTGTTTTGGTACAATGGAGGAAGAGGGCTTAAAAAATTTGAGAGTAGTGAAAATAATAGCCAAAGTTTCCATATTTTCCACTATTTCTTCTTTCAGCAAAAAAGGAATAAAAGTCCATCTGGTACTTTATTTTATTTTTTTCAAAGATTTATTTATTTATGCATACAAGAGCTGGGGTACAGGCCAGAAGCATGAGGGGTGAGAGGATTCACCAGAGACAGAGTGGGGAAAAGAACAGGCAGACCGACCAAAGTACACTGCTGAGGGGAGCAGCAGGCGACTCAGGAGAGGTCTGCTGCACCATGTAGGCTTCTCCCTGGCTGGCTGGGAATCGAACTTGTGCTGCAGTGCCTGCAGACAGCTTCATAGGTTGCGTCTTAACCCCTGCACCACCAGGGAGGCCCAACCATCTGGGGTTTTAATTGCAAAAACATTAACTTGTTTTTTATGTAGGAAAATATATGTTTATTACTTTGCATCTTCCTTTCCAGAAATAAGTGTATCTTTACATTTATTCAAGGCTTCATCTAAGTTTTTCAATGGAATTTTAAAATATTCATCTCCCAGTCCCATGTCTTTGTATGTCTTCAACAACACTGATACACCTTAAACTGCAAGGTAATTTATGTTGCTACTCACCTCGATTTTCTGATTACTCTCATTTCAGGTTAGAGCAAAATTCAGAGTAAGAATTCTCCCTCCTCATGTTCTTTGCACTCCCTGTTAACTCTGTCTGGAAATTTTACCCCATAATTTCCTCATTCCTTCAGCTCTCTACTCAGGTATCTTCTCATCACTGAGTTCTCCTTTGCTAATTTGACTTAAAACTTCTCTCTGATCTCCCTGGTGGCCTAGAAGCATTAAGTCTCAGTGTTACCATGTACAGCCTTAGTTGATCCTGGTCAGGGAGCTAACCCACATATGGTGCAGCAGACCTGTCCTGTCTCCCCCACCCCGACCCCGCTCCCCTCAGAGGGTGTTTCAGTGGATCTGCCTGTTGTGCTCCCCACTCTGTGTCTGGTGAATCTTCTCACACACACCCCTCCGCACCTCTGGCCTACATCCCAGCTCTAGTCAAAACAAAAACGAAAACAAAACCCTCCTCTCTCCACCAACCATTATCTAACTTCTTCACTCTGCTTTCTGCCTTCATAGCATTTATCACTTATGACATAATCAGCAATCATTTGTTGTTTGTTGATTAGTTCCCTTGACTAAGTTATAAGTTCCATGATAGCAGGAATTTTTGTTTGTTTATTGTTATAGTCCCAGAACCTACAACAACATCCATTGATCTTCAATAAATATTTGAATATTTTTTCTTGCAGACCCAGTCACAACTTTTTTATTACAAGTCCATGTTCTTATTGTGAGAGTAGATATGTGAACTGAATTGTTCTGTTTTACTAAAGATATCAGTTTAGTCTTTATGTGTCTTAAGAAAGAAATTAATGTAGTTTTTTCATTCAATGAAGATAGTCTAAATGAAAAGACTTCTACAGTTATTTCCAACCATTAATTTTAAAACTACTGAACAGAGGAAGAAGATGAAATATAAAGGCCATCTTTGTACTCCTTTTAGGAAAAGAAAACATACACCTGGGAATTATCACCTACCTCTCCTTTTCACTATATCCTATATCCAATCAACGATACAATGAGTTCTATTTTTGAAATTCAGTCTAATTGATTTTCTTCTATCCATGACTCTATTATCTGGCATGAATCTATTACCTGCAAAAATTTTAATTCAGGTGTTATTAAAAGTTCTTTCTCAGATGGCTTCATCCTCACTAGTCATCTTATCTCAGGTTAGACATAGACATGTTTTATGCATTTTGTTATGCTGCATATTTTGTTATGTCCCCCTTCCAATTTATCTATCTTGTCATGATTTGGCAAAATAAAACTCAATAATTAAGACTCAAATACTGAATAGTAGACTAACATTTCCTAAAGGATAAGAATAAGATACTGCTATTTTGTATATCCCAGAACCTGGGACAATGTCTGACACATACCTATATTGAAAGGTCTAGTTAATTGACTACACTTTAACACAAAGAGTATTTTAAAATCCAGGAAAGGAGATATTTGCAAGTTTCCAAATTTTCACCATGGTTAATCAAAAGTAATGAAAGTCTACAATTAGAAGGAAATCTCTGTGTTCTTTAAAAAGGAAGTAGTTATATTGTGTGTGAATGGATTTTTCAGGTAAATTTATATTTGTGGTCCAAATATTGCATGAGTAAAATCAATTTTCATTTCAACACAGCCAAAGCATTTAATATTTCAAATCAGAAAATATGGATAGATAAAATTTTGCAAATATTATATTAATTCAAAACATAATTTGAAACAAAAAAAGATAGTGGTTGTTGGTGACTGTAGTGAAACTGGGTCTAAGTAAAGAAAAAAAATGAGATTTTATCTTTTGAGGGACTTATTAAGTAACTTAGTAATTTAGTTCTCCTAAAGTTTGTTCACATGATGACTCTGATGTGGTCACTGTGTTTTGTTATACATAAAGGACCAAAACAGAAAATAAAAAATAATTGCATTCCTTATTTATGGTGAACAATGAATTGTTCTATTTGTTTACTATTCAGAATCATTAAGAGAAAGAAAAGATCTTGGTAAGAATAATTAAAATGATTCTATTTCTCCATGTTCAGAAATTTATATATAATGTTCATTTTTTAACTGAAAACTTTTCTCTACTGTTATTTAATGTTCATTATTCTGCAACTTTCTCTTTGTCAAGTTTAATAATTTTATTCTCTTCTGATTTCAAAAGCATACCAAAATAGTCTCTCCAGCACCTTGCTCACACTTTGAGAGGAGAAAAATATATTTAAAATTGCATAGGATGAAGGTTAGAAATGTTCTAATAAGAATGTCTGTTTTCAGGTAGCTGTTTGCCTAATACTGACAATTTTTCCTTCTTATTTGTATTTTCCCTCAGCTCTACCTATGCAAAACTTTTCTTTCTCTCTTCCTCTCCAAAGTTCCCAGCACAAAGAGAACTATGTTGATTAGCTCCTTGAGCAGAAACACAGCCATGAGATGTGGTGGAGAAAGGTCAGTTTTGAATTTCTTTGAAATGTTGTGTTAAATTAGTAACCGCAAAGGTCAGTTGGGCTCTGAGTGTAGTTTTTGATTTATTTTTCTGCCAGCCTCAAAATAGTTCATATTTGTAGAAATCCAAATTTGAAATGGTCTGATTTCAATTTTGGGTATTGCGTGTGTTCAGTGCACGCACACACCCAAAATAAGAGATTACCGAGTAGTCTAGTAAATATCAATGTAATTTAATATGATTGCAAGCTTCAGTAAGAAAATAATAGTTATATCCACTAAAGTACTCAGTAGCTACCTCTGACTAGTCTAATTCTTTTATTGTATTTATGAAATATTCTTATTCTATCCATTGATGTCACTCTCTGTAGTCAACTGAAATAGCAGAACTCTATATAATATATTACCAGTAATCTCATTGAATCTTTAAGTGGGGCCTCCCTGGTGATGCAAGGGGTTAAGTCTTAGCACTATGAAGCTGTCTGAAGCCTCTGCAGCACAAGTTCGATTCCCCACCAGAGAGCGACCCACATGGCGCAACAGACCTCTCCTGTCTTGCCCACTTCTCTCCTCAGCAGTGTATTTCAGTAGATCCGCCTGTTCTGCTCCCCACTCTGTCTCTGGTGAATCCTCTCACCCTCCGCAACTCTGGCCAATGCCCAGCTCTTGTATGCATAAATAAATAAATCTTAAAAAAAAAGAATGAGGTGAACCTTAAAATAAAAAAAAAAAAAATCTTTAAGTGGCCATTCCCTGACTACATTTATTGTTTACAGTAGAGTGCTACATAAAGTCTCTTTTTCTTTGTGTGCTTAATCCATTTTCCTTATACTATTTAGAGGTCTTGTTTGCTTAGAAAGAAACGTCTGCTTTGGCCAGGATGGGATAAAAGATTCTGAATTTCCTCTTGTTCATGAAAACAAACCAGAGAGAGTTGAGAGAAGAAGAGATAGAGAGACAGAGACACGGAGAGAGATCCAGAGAGAAACAAACAAACCACTGGTTTTCAAGATACAGAATGTGAGGCAATTATAGGCAATGAGACCTGAGAGACTGGCAGCAAAGCAAATGAGCCCTTCACTGTTACTATTTATTGCCTCAAGAGGGTCTTCAACAGAGTGAAGAAGAACTCAGGGAGAGCTGGTAGATTCACTGATTTAAGGAGAAGAAACGGTGCAGGGAAACAAGGCATCTGTGCTTTACAACCCACAGTAATGAGGAGAAATAGTAGAAAGAAGTAACTGGAGATCTTCAGAAGGTACCTTTTGGTATTTAGTAAAGTACTGATTGTTCACCGTGTATGTTTGGAAACAAATTGAGGCTAGAGAAAGAACCACCTAAGATCAAAGGAGAAGTAGCCAGCACCCACACATAAGGACCTCCCACCAGCCAAGTAAGAAAGACAAGTCATAAGGTATTGGGTAGATGATTCATAAAGATTTTACTTTAAAAGGAGGGGAAGACTAGTCCTAGACTAAATGTTATTCTGAGTCATTCTAATAAATCTTAAAAGCAAAGCATGAATTACTTTCTAAATAACTGAATTGTATCTGAAAAGCTTAAGAATAGTTAGAGAAATACAAAAAATAATAGGAGTCAAAAAAGTAAAATTTAAAATGTATCACATTTGATCAAAGACCAAAGACCTATAATGAGGAACAAAAATCATCTAATCCAAATTGACCCAGTACTGACATCAATATCAAAATTAACAAACATTAAAACAAGTATTATACCTGTTGGAGATGTTCAAAAAGCTAAAGATTGTAATCACAATGTCTGAAATTAAAAATAATACTGAAAGGATTAACAGCAGATTAGCTAATGTATAAGAAAAGATTAATAAACTTGATACTATAGCTATAAAGACTATCCAAAATAAATAAAAAGAAAAAAATAAATGAGACAAAGTTGGATCAGAGAGTTGTGGGAAAATATAAAATGACTTAATATGCATATAACTGAGTTTTGCAAAAAGAAGAAGATGAGGAAACAAAAAATTTAAAGAATTAATGACCAAATAATGGGACATTTACCAAAATAAGTCATATAGCAGACAGAAAACAGATATTAAATTTTAAGGAACTCAAGTCAGATATAATATGCTCGTTGACTGCAATGAAATTAAATTAAAAATAACTAATAAAACTCTCTTTAGAAAATCTCCAACTTTTTGGAAAATAAATAAAATATTTTAAACTTCCTATTGATTTCTTCTTTGACACACTGGTTATTTTATTTTGATCTGAATGGAAATGAACATTTATCAAACTCTGTCGAATAATGCCAAAGTTAAATTAAAAAGAGATTTGTGATTATTCACCTAACTTACAAAACAGGAAAGATTTCAGCTTAGAGACCTCCACATCTATCTTTAAAAATTAGAAAAAGAAAGGTTAAATCCACCCTAAATAGGAAATTAAAAATGTATATCAGAATGCAAATCTGTTACAAAGAAATCCAAAAAAGAAAATCAATGAAATAAACTTTTGAGAAGGTGAATAAAATTGATGAAAAAGAGGATACAGATTATTAATATCAGGAAAAATAGAGGTTACATCATCACAGATTCTATAAGAGTTAGAGAATAGTGAGAAAATATTAAAAACAAGTTTATATTAATAAGCAACTTAAATAACATGTATGAATTCCTAGAAAAACAGAAACTACCAGGATGCCCTTAGGAAGAAATAAATAGCCTGAATATCCCTCAATCTATTATTAAATTTGATATTATACTTAAAATAAATTTCCACTTAGAAAACTACAACCCAAATCCTTACCATTGAGTACTACCAAACATTTAAAGGAAGAGATAATATTAATTTCACAAAATTACTTACACAAAATTGAGGAGCAGGGAGACTTGTGGGTTTACCTAACGGGTTAAGCATTGCCCTATTATTAAAACAGACAAATATTTTTGGAAAGAAAAATGTATCGATATCTCTTATATACATAAATGCAAAATAGCTAAACAAAATTTAAGAAAATGTGGTAGTAGAGTCAAGTTAAACAAATATATCAATACAACAGAACAAAAGATAAGAAAACAGACATACAAATATAAAAATAACTGATTTCTGACAAGGGTAGAAAGGGAATTAAGTGGACAGAATATAGAATCTTCAACAAATATTTCTGGAACAATTGGAATTTTAATCTATATTGTTAAGTATGAACAAAACAACACAAAATGGATCACATAACAATGTAAATCCTAAGAATTCTTAAAAAACATAGGAGAAAAACATTGCGACTTTATGCCTAACAAGTGGAAATATCTTACATCTCACAATAAAAGCATGCTTAAAAAATAGAAAATAATAATAAAGTGAACATTAAAATTTAGACCTTTCTCTTTTCAAGAGGAACCAACTGGCACACCATTTTTGCCAAGAATATATGTGATAAATGATGAATACACAATATACAAAGAACATTTAAAACTCATTAAGAGTACAAACAAGCCACTAAAACATGGGCAAAAAAAGTTTAGCCAGTATTTGCATAAATAAGATTACAGATATCAAAGAAACATGAAAATCTGCTTGTCATTAAGTCACTGGAAAAAAAAATTGAAAGCACAATTAATGGAATGCTACTTAGCAGTAAAAAATAATGAATTATTGATATACATGAAACTTGACTGAATCTCAAAGGACATTATGCTGAGTGAAAGAAGTCAGTCTCTAAAGGGTATATACTCTATGATTCTACTTATTTGACAATTTCAAGACCATGAAACTTCAGTGATAGAAAATGATTCCTGGATGCCAGGGAGTTTGAGAATGAGGAGCTTATTATAAAGGGATAGCATGACAAGTTGGGTGATAGAAATATTTGCATCCTGATTGTGGTGGTGGTTACATGATTTTATATATGTGTTCAAAGTGATAGAACTGTATGAAACATTTCTAAAAGTCAATTTTATTGTATGATTTTTTTAATTGAAGAATCATTATTTTACATCCTTGTTAGTGTTTTGCCAATATAGGTTTCCCCCCTTCAAGTATAGTCACCATAGTTCTCGCACCATCAAAGCACCCATAGTCCTCCACCATAGTCCACAGTGCTTTCCCCCATCCCATTATTACATTTCCTCTCCCACTCTGGATGTCAGATCTATGATCAGCTTTCTAGGGGTGGTATTAAAGTTAGTCTTTCTCTGATCTTTTGTTTGGTTTCTCTATATTACACATATAAGTGGCCTCATCCAGTATTCATCTTTCTCTTTCTGGCTTGTTTCACTTAGCATAATCCCTTCCAGTTCCATCCATGTTGCTGCAAATGACATGAGCTTATATTTTTTGATCGCTGACTAGTATTCCATTGTGCATATACACCACATATTTTTGATTTACTTATGTGTTTTGGGGTGCTTAGTTTATTTCCATAACTTGACTATTGTAAATAGTGCTATAATAAACCTAGGAATGCAAATTTCCTTTTGAATTAGTGTTTTTATATTCTTTAGGTAGATACCTGGAAGTGGAATTTTTCATATAGCAGATTAGTTTTTATTCTTTTGAAGAACATCCACACAGCTTTCCATAAGAGTTGGACCAGTTTGCATTCCCATCAATGGTGTAAGAGGGTTTTTCTCCACACCCTCACCATTCACCTGTTCACACATTGCTACTAGTCATTAATTCCTCTTTTAAATTAGCAGAGTCTGTCTTCTAAAATAATGTAGTTTTAATTAAAATTCCTTCTCCTTTATCTTTCATTCTTGTTTGACTTTCATGTACGTCTGCTAATGAAGTCTTTTCTTCATTAGCATGGAGAGCAGTAGAAGTGAAATATATCAGAATAAAAAAATTTTTTTAAAGATTTTATTTATTTATACAAGCCCTGGGGTACAGGCCAGAGGCGCAGGAGGGTGAGAGAATTCACCAGAGACAGAGCTGGGTGCAGAGCAGGCAGAAGGACCGAAGTTCACGAGGCAGGAGAGGTTTGCCCCGCCATTTGGGACTCTCCCTGGCCGGCTGGGAATTGAGCCGTCGCTGCAGAGGCTGAGGACAGCTTCACAGCACTGTGCTCAACCCGCTGTGCCACCGTGGAGGCCCGAGAATGAAAAAACATTTAAAGACAAAAAGTACTTTAACATGTCAGCAAGGTTAATAAAATTTATAGTACTTCAGTTAATTTAAAATCTTTGGATTTAAAAATTATATGACTGGGCCTTCCCTGGTGGTGCAGCGGTTGAGCGCTCCGCAGCCCCTGCAGTGCCGGTTTGATCCCAGGCTGCCGGGTGAGGGTCCCACATGGCGCGCAGACCTCTCCTGCCACGTCTGCTGCTCCCCCAGCAGTGTATTTTGTCGGTCTGCCTGTTCTGTTCTCTGCTCTGGCTCTGGTGAATTCTCTCACCCTCCTGCGCTTCTGACTGTACCAAGTGCTTGTACAAATAAATAAATTAATCTTTAAAAAAATAAGTATACAACTGTTATCTGTTTTGTGTCTCACAATTTCAAATGTTATTAAATGCTTGCTCTTTATTGATTGTGCATTTGTATTTTGTAGTCTAAACCTAGTTGGTTGAGTGTAACCGAGATGCTCTGTCCCATAAACTTAAGATACAAACGTTTACATTTTTGAGAAATATTTCAATATTTCAAATATTTCAATATTGACTCAAGCCCTCACTTACCTTGTTAAAACAAATGTCTCTAATATTCTCCTTTGATATTCCCAGGCTCCTGAGTTTTACAGAAGCTTGGAGACTGAGGCACACCCTTAGCATGGATTCACCTTCACATCCAAGCTGAGACCACACGACAGTGCACAGCTTAGTTGCTATTCAGGGGTTCACTCACCCTCCACAAGAAATGCTGTGCATTCCTGGGACTGGACTTTAATTCAGATCTTGGCACAGATGACTACATGTCTCTATGAAAAGAAAACACTCACTCTGGTTGGTAATTTTGGCTGCAAGGGCTGTAGGCATGGACTCTCTCCATTGCAGGCTGCCACCTGGCGGAGTGCCCCTCAGCACCTGGGTTCAGATGATTTCCTTTCAAGACATTACCACTAGGGGTCAGGGACATTTTCCTTTTAAACCTTCAAATATTAAGAGTCTGATTGCCTCTGCTTTACTTAGAAGATGAGGCTTCCAGATATCTGAAAGAAAGCAACGTCAATGACTCTGGAAAAGGTTTTTATCAATCAGGGAGATTCCATGCTGATATTTTTAGCCTATTACTTTCTGGCAAAAAGATAAAACATTCTCTCAGAGCATCCTACATTATGAAGAAACTATTGTAACTACATTGATTGGAGATGTGATCATTCTACTTCACTGTGACATAACCCAAGCAAAATATAATTACTTTAATTAATACAGTGGTACCACTAATTAAAGTGGTATTAAATATTTCAATCTGATTACATTGAAATAAAATTTTCTTGCACTATGTATAATATTCTGAAATCAGATGTGTGTTAACTTGGCTTCAGGTACTGAATGGACATTTATCATTCTGAATTTTACTGCTCTATATTCACTCTGAATTTCACATGTTTGATGAATCTGGGTCTTAATGTGATGCAATTAATTTATAAAAATATTTTTAGAATATTTACTTTGTCCTTGGCATTTAAAAAGCAGTAAACTCATTCTTGTTTACATGTTTAGGAATTATGGATGTAACAGGGTACTAAACAGACAAAAATTCATGCCATCAGGTTTTTACATTCCAGTGGGTTTTACTTTTCCTTGAATGGTATCCTGTGATCTTTGATGTAACACTGAATAACTTATAACTCCCTACCCATAAATGGTAAGATTGTCTTCATTGCTGTGTAAGAGTATGTTCTAGAGTAAAAGTCATAGATAGTTTGCTCTGTATAGAATTTGGGACTCCGATCTTAAATTTTAGAATATCAGTTGTTGAGGATCAACATTATTGTTCAAAAGCAAAAGCTCAGCTACAAATATTTCATTAACCATTAG
The DNA here is from genome assembly GCF_964194135.1 of Talpa europaea. Taxonomy (NCBI): domain Eukaryota; kingdom Metazoa; phylum Chordata; class Mammalia; order Eulipotyphla; family Talpidae; genus Talpa; species Talpa europaea. The sequence goes on along the minus strand of NC_140080.1, from coordinate 57,820,575 downwards.
TTCCACATCTGAAAGGAGCAGAGAGTTTCATCTTGTGAGGAAAGTAGCAGACATGAAACATGCAAATATCACCAAGTAGGTGACGAAAGGTGTCAAATACACAGTGGATACCACTGCCTCCAATTCCAAACATTTTCTTTAAAGAATGATGAAATCTCTTACTGTAAAGGCTAACATCTTTTTAAAACCAATTCTTTAAAATATCTGATAGATAAATGGATTTGTGAATGAATGAGGTGAATAGAATCATAGGTTAAGTGCATATTCCAATGCAAGCAAGTTATATTTACTTCCTTGATCTAATGAGAAATACTAAATTCTCATTTAAACAAAGCTCAACTAGTTCTACCTCATTTCTTATGTTGTTTGCTAGAGATCTTTTTTCAGTTTTCTGACTAAATATAAATGCAGAAAAAGGAATTTACTCTAACAAGTTCTTAAACACATTCTGCTAGTGCTCTCATTCCGATAAGAGCATTAAGATCCAAGAAAATGAAACTCAAGCCTCTGGCCTTTCAATATTATTTGTTTTCAGAAATGATGGTTATTTATGTTTGAAAGGTTTAATTCCAGATATAAATCAACAAATTCATACCATCTTCAAAAAGAATAGTCAGAGTCAACATTTGGAAGTTTTAAAAATCGCAATAAGAGAAACTATTTTAGGGGGACTTCCCGCGGTGGCGCAGCGGTTGAGCGATGGGTTGCGAAGCTGCCTGCAGCCTCTGCAGTGGCGGTTCGATCCCTGTCCACCGGCAAGGGTCCTGCATGGCGCGGCAGACCTCTCCTGTCACGCGCGCTGCTCCCCTCAGCAGTGTGCTTCGGTCCTTCTGACTGTTCTGCTCGCCGCTCTGGTTCTGGTGAATTCTCTCACCGTCCTGCATTTCTGACCATACCCAGTGCTTGTATAAATATAATAAATAATCTTTAAAAAAAAACTATTTGAGGGGGGGAAATAAGAAAAAAAAGAAAAACTATTTGAAATTTGAAAATATGGAGAAAATATTGGATATTCTTTCTGTGATGGGCTTGTACCTTCAATTAATATTATAATGGTTGGGATATTTCAGACTTTCATTGCATCAGAAGTCAATCTGAAGATTTTTGTCTAGTAGACATACAAATAATTTCATTATGGTAGAACAGATAACCCTCCATATTATAGAATATCATATCCAGTTTTCTATGAAATTCACCTATTTTATTTTACTGTATCTTCATTAATCTATTATATATACCTAGTCTCTAGGGCATTCCTTTGGCCAGCTTTATGGTCTTATTAGTCATTTATATGAGTTCAATATAATTTTATACACATTGTCATGTGGATATGTAGTAAAATCATACTTTCTTACTTTTTAACAATAGTTAGACTCTTTTTTTGTGGATCTTACAATCCTTCTTGAAGGGACTGTAAATAAATAGGATGGCATAATTGAATGAATTTTGTACTGCAAGCCTAGTCCTACAACTAATAATTTTTATATAACCCTGAGTAATTCAGTCATAGATGGTAAGATGGTACTAGTTGCTATTTAAGTGTGAATTTTAAAGAGTGATTGTTTCTATGGGCACAATTTGAGACTTCATTGTTAAACTTGAGACCAGCTGTTGTAGAGGATAATCATAATTATTCATTGAATATTAAGACTTCATTCTTCAGCACATGCACAGAAGGTAGAGCAATTCAGAATGCATTGGTGCTAGTTCTACATAAATAATTTTCATAGTTCTGAATTGTCCATACTGTTATGTTTCCTTCTTCACAAAGTTTACTCTATTCCCTACCGATTGAAGCAGTATCGCCCGCCTTCAAAAAATGCAATTGTGCTTTATTTATCCCTTAATATGTTACATTGTTTTGGTATGTTTGCCCATCTACTCAATTGCAAATAGAAAGCAGTGGAATCAGATAGTTTTAAAATGGCTGCACTTCTCAGCTAGGGGAACTTGGAATCTATCTGTCATCTATCTATTATCTATCTATCTATCTATCTATCTATCTATCTATCATCTGACTTTCTATCTATCTATCATCTAAAGTAATATAAACACTGGGAGGATATTTCAACAGTATCTATCTTTTTGAAATATAATGAATATGTCATTCTCATAATCACTAGAATTATTTTTTGAGTTAAAACAAAATAAAAATAAAACAAACAGCACTTCAAAGACTGCCCTTGTTATATAAGGTGAAATCTAAACTTCTTAGATATCACTTAATGCCTGTTAGCATTGAACTCCAACCTACATGTCCAGACTCAGCTCTCATCATCTTTTCCAATAAATTCCATTCCACAGACACACTGTAATTGTGTGGTTTCCTGAGCTTGCTATGTACTTTTGGACCTTTGTAACTTTAATCACATTGTCCTCTTTATCTTCAATGGCTTTCTCACCATATTCAATAGAAAAATATAAAATAAAATCAACATGAAAGTCAAAGTTAAACTAAAATATGGTCTTTTTTGTGAAGCTCTTCCCTGGCTCCAACTTTAAAAATATCACACAACCTAGAGGTTAATTGTGTATTTTTTTCAACCAGATAGTTTCTCCATAGTAAGGGATGTCTTATTCCTTCATAGTCTCTGGAATTAAAGAAATAAATAATAACAACAATAATAATAGTAAATGAATGGATGAATATAAAATATTTCATATGAATTTTGAGACCTAAATTATACTCTTGTCTTTAACTTTATTAGTTTTCATTGAAGTATAATTGATATATAACATACTAGTTTCATGTGTGTTATGTAATGATTTAATATTTGTGTGCTAAATAATTCCCATAATAAAATCCCCATATATGATTACTTTTTTTCTCGTAACAAAGACTTTTAGTGTCTATTCTTTTAGCAAATTTTAAATATATAATAAAGCATTATTAACTATAGTCATCATGCTGTACATTACTTCCCTGTGACATAATTATTTCATAACTGGAATTTTGTATTTTTTTTTTACATCTCTCATTTCTTTTTTTGCTAAAGATTGATTTATTTATGCATACAAGAACTGTGGTACAGGCCAGAGGTGCAGAGGATGAGAGGATTCACCAGAGACAGAGTGGGGAACAGAACAGGTAGACTGACTGAAATATATTGCTCTGAGGGGAGAAGTGGGTGAGATAGGAGAGGCCTGCTGTGCATGTGGGTAGCTCTCTGACTGGCTGGGGATTGAACTCATGCTGCAGAGGCTGAGGATACCTTCACAGTGCTGTGATTTAACCCCTTGCACTGCCAGGGAGGCCCACATCTCTCATTTCTTACAGATAATGCATTTTACAATGCACATGGTCACATGTTTCATTCGTCTTCAGGGTTTCACAAATTTTCTACCAAATCCTTCTGTTCCTTAGTTAATGTGCTGATTCCTTTATGAGAATTCTGTTTTTCTGAGGTCCAAATCATTTTTTACTTCTCTTTATTGAGAACATCTCTCCCCTATAATGCTTTCTCTCATAGACTCTATTTGCCTAACTATGGAATGCATGATATCCTGGACATCTTCAAGTTTTGGTTCCAAGTATTTACAGTGAATGACTTGATCAGTACTGTCCTCCCACCCAACTTCTTAACAGCACAAATCTAAGTTTATTGAGCATCTTTTTGTCCAAGAGCAATGGTTCTCAATGACCAAAGAGGTGAAGGGAGTATGTTAGATTGTATTCCTCAAGAAAAGATGTATCAGCATTTGATAACCTACTCACTGCCTACCAAATCTAATCTTTATTCTGACACATCTCTCTTTCTCCTGTCTCTTGGGGAAGAAGTGGTTTCTAGAAATTATTATAAAATCAATATGAGAGGTGTTGCAGATATCTATAGCACATAGGGAAAAATTAATAACCATTTAGAATAACGAAGAAGAAAAAAAAATGATAAATGGACCAAAACTGGGTGTGAATACCTAGCCACAAAATTGTTGAAATCAGGCCTACAGTTTTCCTTTTTTTTAAAAAAGATTTATTTATTTATTTATATAAGAACCGGGGTACAGTTAGAGGCACCGGAGGGTGAGAGGATTCACCAGAGACAGAGTGGGGAACAGAACAGTCAGACTGATGAAATACGCTGCTGAGGGGAGCAGCGGGCGAGACAGGAGAGGTCTGCAGCGCCTAGTGGGACCCTCGCTGTCCGGTCGGGATGGAACCGGTGCTGCAGAGGCTGCAAACAGCTTCACAGCATGGCACTCGACCACCTGCGCCACCAGGGAAGGCCAGCCTACAGTCCTCTTAATTAGATTAGAATTAGAAAATATTTAAACCCAATTACAAACATTATTAGGATGAAAGTTAGGGCAATAGGGAGAAATAATGAAAACACTAAGAAGTCCAATTATCTTGGGGCCTCCCTGGTGGTGCAAGGGGTTAAGCACAGCTCTGTGAAGCTATTCCCAGTCTCTGCAGCATGAGTTCAGTCCCTGGCCAGCCAGGAAGCTACCCACATGGCACAGCAGACCTCTCATGTCTTGCCCACTGCTTCCCTCAGCAGTGTGTTTCAGTCAGTTTGCCTTTTCTGTTCCCCACTCTCTTTGGTGAATGTTCTCACTCTCCACACCTCTGGTCTGTACCCCAGTTCTTGTATGCATAAATAAATAAATCCTTAAAAAAGGCCAATTTTCTTAAATGTTAAAAATAATGAATATAATTAATAATATCTGCTACTTACTATAAACTCTGTATTCATTAAGTCATCTTGTCACAACCAGAAATTAACATTACTTTTATAGTACAGGTAAGTAGACTGACCTTTAGGGAAATAATCTCCAGGCCAAGATCACAACAGACAGGGGAAACCAGTTCTAAGACATAGGTCCACGTCCATTTCTGTTCTTCCTCTCCCACTCTGCTTTCCATTGAACTAGCTCAATGCTTGCAAGATTGATGCTGCTGTGACTGATATCTGACAAAATACCTTAACAGAAAAACTGGAGTCTGTACATTTTGACAGTGCTATATATAAAGATGCTTCAAGAATTTTGGTGAGAATGAATGGTTAATTAGCAATATTAACTGATAAGAGAGAGGGGAAACACTGAAATTAGATAACTAATATTTAAGGTCATAACTATAAACATCTCTGACTATTTGCAAGGTTGACTTCATATTTAATTTGCATAGTCACTTACAGATTTCCTTTGCTTGCCACATGTCTAACCTTAAAGTATTGCAAAGTGGATTGCTGATGACTCTTACCATATACTAATAGTTAACAATTATTGAAATTTTCCCAGGGACAGGTCTTATTAAACACTTACATGGATTAACTCATTTAATGCTCACAAAAGATTTATGAGTTAGGGAATATTATTATCCCTACTGTATTTATTGTGTAAAAAAGGCTCAGAGACTAAGTAACTTGTCTAAGACTCTGGAGACAAAACTATATTGAAAGCATGTTTTTAATTCACAGTCACAGAATTAAATCACACACTGAGAATTTTAACCACTAGGACAATGTCATCTCTCTTGAAAATATATGTCACATATAAATACATCAAACGAATACATCAAAACCACCCCTTTTAAAGCAAAATTAGGACATAAAAAATAGTTGAGCAAGAATCATATGCTTAGAAAACTTCTTTTGGTGGAAATTTTTTACACTTCACTACAAAAGCCAGAGTGGTAGAAACCCTTAATATTTAAATTAAGGCACTTTTACAGTAAGTCAAAATATGTGTAAAAAATAGTGTAGGTTACAAACATGTAAAGGTACTGATCAGTAGCAGTATACAGTCTCTTGGCAAGATTGGGCCATTCTTACTGTTCCCATCAAGGACAACAGTTATATCAGTTGTATCCATGGCAACAAGTACTGCAAATGCATTGCATTGTTATAAAATCTCTGGGTTTAGAGATTTCATTCATCAGGTTAAAAAAAAGTCTTTCTCTTTTTTAAACAAACAAATAAACATTTGCCCCTACATCAATAGGAAAAGTGATTTGATATACTAAAATTTGTTTATTTTATATATAAAAAGGATATATAGAATATTTTCAGGATTTTTGAGTAAAAGTATTTCTCCTTCATGCTGAAATTCACCTTAGTATAACTCAAATTTCTTTTGGATAATTGAAGAGATGCATGAGTTTGTTTGGTTTTTAAATTATTAATGTGAATTCAATTTCAGACAAATTATTTCTGGTTTCTTATGTAGATTAAAGGTAGACCGCAGAAATGTAGTATAAGTGATGCTGCCAATTAGTCTCAGTACTTAACGATAGACCCCAAATAAAAATATTTTTCTTGAATTTTAATAGTCTTGTTTTGAAAATTGCAGTTCTCAAATGATATTGCTTAGTTACTGAAAATATTGTAGATCATGATGCCAGTAACACATGCAGGTTTCTCTTTCTGCCTTGCAGATGCTGCCACTTATGAGCAAACAGGGGCACATAAGGACACTAGGGTTCTGTAACTGGGTTCCTCCCCCACGCCTTGTCAGACAAAAATCTCATCAACAGAGTTTTTGAGCATCCTATGATGCCAAAGACCATTTAGAACACCTCCAGAAGTTCTTTTATTATGCTGTGTCTTATCTAGCTCTAGCCATTATTTTCTTTCTAAAGGTCTGCATAGGGAGGAGAATTGGCAAAATTTGGAGAGAAAAAGGGGACCACATGTCTTCTCACCTACACAGTTTTTCCATGCAGGGGCAAAACAGCATTTTAAAATTTGGTTTGTAAATAACTTTCCAAATATCTTCCTCCAAATTTTACATATATTTATTTTATTGTGATAGGAAGTTACTTAATATCACTTTGATTTTGAGGGCTTTTTAATGAAAATTTCAGAGTAAGGAAATTAAGAAAGAGTGGTAGAAAGAGAGAAAAGTTTCTCTACCCTTGGGTAATCTAGTAATTAGTGAAAATTGTGGAACAATAATAAATCTTTACTGCACCTCCATGCCAACCTCATCCCAAATCTGACAGCAAAGAAAGGTTGTACAATTTAGCAGAGGCAGGAAGACCAAAGAAAGATAATCCTGGCAAGTCTGTTTCCCTAGTTACCTTGGGGAGGACAACAGACCTAACGTCCTCAGAGATCATGGGGATCTGAGTGTTGTACAACAAAGACTTTCAGCAGCCATTCAAGGAGGTAGAAGAATGTCATTTATTAATGCTTTAGCAATAATTCAGTGTTGTCTGAGAAGTATTTGAAGTTCTAAAACATTGGAAAAATTGTTGGGGGTACAGTAAAATCATTAATGAACTCCACCCACTAAAGTTTTGTGGACTCCACCCCACATCCAAGCCAAAGAGCTCCCAGGTGCTGAGGACTTCAATTCTCAGGGTGCCATGACTTTTTTTTTCTTAAGATTTATTTATTTATATAAGAACTCAGGCCTAGCCCAGAGGCGCGGGAGGGCGAGAGAATTCTCCAGAGACAGAGCAGGGAGCAGAACAGCCAGGCAAACTGAAAACACTGCTGAGGGGAGCGGTGGGCAAGACAGAAGAGGTCTGCTGGGCCATGTGGGTTTCTCCGTAGCCATACAGGGAATTGAACCTATGTTGCAGAGGCTGCCAACAGTTTCTCAGTGCTGCGCTGAACTCGCTGCACCACCGGGAAGGCGCCATGACTCTTGATTTCTTAAAAGGGGGATTCCTGGGAACTAAATGTGGAGTTGGGCAGCCATGTTTGGTATAAAACCAAAGACATGTGGGCCGGCAGGGACTGCTTGATTTTGCCTGCCTTCAGCATGCACCTGGGGTTTTTCTCTCTCCCTCTCTCTAGCTCTCTCTCCCTCTTTTCATTTCCCTTGTAAATAAAACTTTTATCAACCTTTCTCTGTGTATCTGCATTGTTCTGTGGTTTATTTATTTTTTTTAACGATTTATTTATTTATTTATTTGTTTGTTTGTTTGTTTGTTTATACAAGCACTGGGTATAGTCAGAAGCACACGGGAGGGTGAGAGAATTCACCAGAGTCAGAGCAGGGAGCAGAAAAGACAGACTGATGAAATACACTGCTGAGGAGAGCAGCGGGTGGCAGGAGAGGTCTGCGTGCCATGTGGGACCCTCACCCGGTGGCCAGGGATCAAACCTGTGCTGCAGAGGCTGCGGGCAGCTTTGCAACCCAGCGCTCAACCACTGCGTTACTGGGGATGCCCTCTGTGGTTTATTTTTTAAGCATGGAGTTGAGAACGTACACCCAAGCCATCCCTTTTCTCCTTGCGGTTGCCCTGTAATAATATCACATATTATTGGAAAATATTTATATGTAAATACTTGTGCTTGTAAAATACTTAGAATAAGAAGTTTTATAACATTAAGAATTTAAATTACCTTTCTTCAATAAAGACTGCTTGAAACCGGCAGAAGGTGGAGTCAGAGGTAAGCTGGGAAGTTTGCCCACCCCAGACCCCTTCTGGCCAACAGTCTGAGCCCAGAGGGGGAGCGGGCACCCATTGCCAGCGGCGCAGACCAGGCACACAGGAGAGTACCTCTCCACATCGCCATTTTAGAACAGGGACCTTTCTTCAATAAAGACTGCTTGAAACTGGCAGGAGGCTCCCCGTGGATCCAGACGGAAAAGGTTCCCTGTTCAGTCAGAGGTGAGCTGAAGGCCCCCACAAGCCTGGTCCTGCCTGGCAGGAAGTCAGAGCCCAGAGGGGGATCCAGTGATTTGGAACCCAGAGTGCAATCCAACTTCCCACCTCCAGCTGCAATCCAGCTGTGTTAATTACACACCTTTGTAATTAAACACAGAGGGAGGAGATATTCTATAACAGTGACCATCAGCATACCCAAAGTACCACTGCCTCACTAGACTTCTGGCATAACAGTATTTGAATCATTTGGACTGCCAGTTTCCGAAATCCCCAAAAGAGCACACCAAAAAGATGCCAGTCAGTACCAGCGGCACAGTGTCCCAATGCATAAGGCAAATTAGAAGGCAGGCAGCGGGAAAAGAAAAACTACATGCAACGTAGCAACTCCTCAGGAAAAAGGCACACCACAGAAAGAAAACCACCCACCAGCTTGGAACTACGGTGACTTGGAAGAACTTCTGAGCCTTCCAGAGAAAGAATTTAAAATTGCCATGATGAAAAAACTATTGGAAATCAACGCTCAGAAGAATGAAATTAAGTCCCTAAAAAGGGAAATGAAGGAAATTCAGGAGATCAAAGGATTAACAGAAGAGCTAAAGAATGCTTGGAAAAGCAGTGAAAACAGAATAGAGGAAACGGAAGAACGAATAAGCACTCTTGAAGACACAGAAATAAAAAGAACCAAAACAGAAAAGGAAAGAGAAGTATGAATGAAAAAGACTGACGAAAGACTTCAGAAACTATCTGACTCCTTGAGGAAAGGAAATATAAGAGTTATAGGAATCCCAGAAGGAGAAGAGAGAGATGTAGGAACAGAGAAAATATTCAAGGGAATAATTGAAGAGAAATTTCCAAACGTGAAGAAGGAGATGAAAATAGACATATAAGAAGCAAACTTCCATGATGAAAGGAAAAATACAGCAAGACACATAATAGTAAAGCTCCCAAGAATCCAAGAAAAGGAAAAAATAATGCAGCTGACAAGAGGGAAGAAACAGATAACATACAAAGGAAAAACAATAAGACTGACATCAGACTTCTCCGAAGAAACACTACGGACAAGGGGAGAGTGGAGGGACATAGTCAACAGACTCCAAGACAATAAATGCCAACCAAGAATACTCTATCCTGCAAAGTTTTCCTTCCTCTGTGAAGAAAGAATAAGGACCTTTCCAGACAAACAGAAACTCTGGAATTTCATTACGACTAAAACCCCACTCCAAAAAATAATACAAGGAGTCCTAAAGCCAGAACCTCAGAGGGATGAATAACAATGAAAGAAGGCCCCAAAAAAAAGTTATTAAAAGAATAAATAAATAAAATCAAAGGAAAGACAAACACAATGGCAAATACAGATGTTAACATATCAATATTAACTCTAAATGTAAATGGACTAAACTCCTCAATAAAAAGACACAGAGTCACAGACAACCTTTTGCTGTCTCCAGGAAACACATTTAACTACAAAAGATAAAAACAGACTCAAAGTAAAAGGATGGAAAACAATCCTACAAGCAAATGGACCAAAAAAGAAAGCAGGAACAGCTATACTTATATCAGATAAAAAAGATTTCAAACTCAAAAAGGTAAAAACGGTCACTACAATGGTCACTATAATGGTCACTACATTATGATCAAGGGGACAATACTTCAAGAAGAATACTTCAAGACTATACTTCATTAACATATACTCACCAAATGAAGGAGCACCAAAATATATCAGACAACTATTATCATCTTTGAAAACAGACATCAGAGAAAACATATACGTAGTAGGAGACTTCAACACACCACTATCAACAATGGATAGATCAACAAGACAAAAAATAAGTAAAGACACTAAAGCTCTAAATAAGGATCTAGAGCACTTGGGCTTAACAGACATCTATAGAACACTAAACCCCCCAAAATTTGAGTACACATTTTTCTCAAGCGCACATGGATCATTCTCCAGGATCGATCACATACTGGGACACAAGACAAACATCAACATATACACCAAGATTCAATTCATACCAACCATCTTTTCTGACCATGAAGGCATCAAACTAGAAATAAACCATAAAAAGAAGGCAAGGAACTCTCCTGCCTCATGGAGATTGAAACCCACACTACTGGAAGACCACTGGACTAATTAGGAGATCAAAGAAGAAATTAAAAGAAAAATTCTTTGAATTGAATGACAAGGAGGACACCAATTTCCTAAATGTATGGGATGCAGCAAAAGCAGTAATAAGAGGAAAATATACAACAATAGAGGCTCACATCAAGAAACAAGAAAGAACTCAAAGAAACAACCTAATCTCAAAGCTCAAACTAGAAAAAGAACAACAAAAAACCCTAAAACCAGTAGAAGAAAAGAAATAATAAAAACCAAAGCAGAAATAAATGAAATTGAAACTAAAAAAAAATCCAAAAGATCAATGAAACCAAAAGCTGGTTCTTTGAAAAAATAAATAAAATAGACAAACCCCTAACCAGGCTCACAAAGGAAAAACAGGAGAAAACACAAATAAACAGGGTCACAAATGAAAGGGGAGAAATCAAAATGGACACAGCAGAAATCAAAAGAATAATCAGAAAACTACTATGAACAGTTATATGGAAACAAGTTCAACAATCTAGAAGAGATGGACAAATTCCTACAACCCTACAATCACCCAAAGCTAGATAAAGAAGAAATAGAACACCTAAACAGACCAATTACAAGCAGCGAAATTGAAATGGTAATCAAAAACCTCCCCAAAAACAAAAGCCCAGGACATGATGGATTTACAAATGAATTCTACCAAACATTCAGAGATGAATTGGTGCTTATCGTTCACAAACTCTTCCAAAAAATTGAGAAGGAAGGGATAATACCAAACATGTTCTATGAAGCCAACATTACACTAATACCAAAACTGAACAAGGACAACACAAAAAGAGAAAAACTACAGGCCAATCTCGCTAATGAACACTGATGCAAAAATCCTCAATAAAATTTTAGCTATCAGAATCCAACAATGTATCCATACGATAATTCACCATGACCAAGTAGGATTCATGCCAGGGACACAAGGATGGTTCAACATCTGAAAATCAGTCAACGTCATCCAACACATCAACAAAGAGAAAAATAAAAACCATATGATAATATCAATAGATTCTGAGAAAGCTTTCGACAAAGTACAACACCCATTCATGATAAAAGCCCTTGAAATTCTTGGGATACAAGGAACATACCTCAACATCATAAAGGCCATATATGACAAGCCAACAGCCAGTATCATTCTCAATGGTGAAAAGCTGAAAGCATTTCCATTAAAATCTGGAACAAGACAAGGATGTCCACTCTCATCACTGCTTTTCAATATAATACTGGAAGTCCTAGCCAGAGCAATTAGACAAGAGAAAGACAAAGAAATCCAAATAGGAAAAGAAGAAGTTAAATTATCACTATTTGCAGATGATATGATAATATACATAGAGAACCCCAAAAACTCCACAGAAAAACTAATTCAACTAAACAATCAGTTTAGTAAAGTGGCAGGATACAAAATCAACATGCAAAAATCAGTATCCTTCCTATACACAAACAATAAATATGAAGAAGAAGAAATCAAAAAACCCATCCCTTTTATTATTGAAACAAAAAAATCAAATACTTGGGAATAAATCTAACAAAAGAGGTGAAGGACCTATACAAAGAAAACTATAAAACACTGTTAAAAGAAATAGAAGAAGACACAAAGAATTGGAAAGACATCCCCTGCTCATGGATTGGAAGAATTAACATTATCAAAATGGCCATCCTACCAAAAGTAATATACAGATTCAATGCTATTCCAGTAAAAATTTCAATGACATTCTTCAAAGAAATAGAACAATTATTGATGAAATTCATATGGAATCACCAAAAACCCCTAATAGCCAAAGCTCTCCTGAAAAAAAAAAAAAAGGGAATGAAGTCATCACACTCCCAGACTTCAAACTGTACTACAAAGCCATAATCATCAAAACTGCATGGTATTGGAACAAGAACAGACACATAGACCAATGGAATTGAATAGAAAATCCAGAAATAAACCCACAGATTTATGGTCAACTAATTTTTGACAAAGGCGCAAAGAATATGCACTGGAGCAAAGGAAGTTTGTTCAATAAATGGTGCTGGGAAAACTGGGTCGCTACATGCAAAAGAATGAAGCTTGACCACTACCTCACACAATGCACAAAAACCAACTCAAAATCGATTAAACAACTAGACATAAGACCTGAAACCATAAAATGCACAAAAGAAAATATAAGTGAAATACTACATGACGAGCACATCAAAGAGATCTTTACAGACACATCACCCAAAGCAGTGATAGTGAAGGCAAAGATTAATAGCTGGGATTACATCAAATTAAAGAGCTTCTTCATAGCAAAAGATACAATAACCAAAACAAAGAGAAACCCCACCAACTGGGAGAACATTTTTGCACCCAACACTAATGATAAAGGACTGATCACTAAAATCTACAAAGAGCTGATGAGACTCAACAAAAACAAAGAAAATAATCCAGTCAAAAAATGGGCAGAAGAGCTAAAAGAAACTTCTCTGAAGAGGAAATGCAAACAGCCAACAGGCATATGAAAAAATGTTCAACATCACCTGTAATCAGGGAAATGTAAATCAAAACTACAATGAGATACCATCTTACACCAGTGAGAATGGAACATATTAAAAAAACTAGCAACAACAATTGTTGGTGAGGTTGTGCACTGCTGGTGGGTGTGCAAACTGGTCCAACCACTATGGAGAGCTGTGTGGAGATTTCTGGACCTACTAAACATAGAGCTTCCATATGATCCAGCAATTCCACTCTTAGGTATTTACCCAAATGACACAAAAACATTAATTCCAAAGGGCACCTGCATTTCTATGTTTATAGCAGCACTATTTACAATAGCTGAGCTATGGAAACACCCCAAATGCCCAAAAATAGATGACTGGATCAAGAAGATGTGGTACAGATACACAATGGAATATTACTCAGCAATCAAAAAGATAAACACATGCAGTTTGCAGCAACATGGTTGGAACTAGAAGGGATCATGCTAGCAAAATAAGTCAGAAAGAAAAAGAAAAATACCGGTGTTCTCACTCATAGCAGGAATTTAGAAAACCTAAATAAGAGACCAGGAAAAAGACCAATCAATACAAAATAAAAATAAAAATCAACAAGCAACTATATACCAGAGACACACTATGGGGGGTGGGGTGGCATGAAGGGGGGAGAGGGGTGGGAAAAGGAAGGACTAGAGTCAAAATGAGGGGGGGGTGCAATTGTATGGGGAATATAACCAAAATAAAATGCATACATTGTGCAAAGATGAAAAAAGATGTAAGAATTATATGAAATAAAATATTTAAATAATTTTAAAAAAGAATTTAAATTAGTCTGAACAGCCACATTAATGTTAGGCGGAAGACCTCAGTAAAGGTAGTATGGAAAAAGGTAGTGAAGAACATTTTTACCTTTATTTAAAACAAACATGAGAAAAAAAACAAAAGTATCATTTGTCCATGGACCATTTTTTCCTAAAGCTAACAGGCAGTTTTAGATTCTATTGGTATTTTCACAGTCCCTTACAAACTCTGCTGTTCACTGGGCAAAGTCAGTGTCCTCAGGGGCCTTTCTCAGATGTGTCCACTAATCCTCCACCTTCAGTTTGCCTTAGCTTTCAGCTAAGCCTTTATTTTGGAGACATGATTCTCCACTGCTGTGGAGAAAAGACAAGCATGCACACACAAAGAGAAGCAACTAAGGTCTTTTTATGATTTGCTGCTCTCCACTGTTTTCTTAACTTACTAGTGTCTGGCTGGTGCTTTTCCTTTCAATAGAAAAAAAATCTGTTGTGGGGCGGGGGGAACCTACAAGCTTCTAGCCTTGTGTTTACAATTTTAAGATCTTGAAGTAACCAATGGATGGGAAGCAAGTGCACTTTGGGTCCCATAACTCTAGATTTGAGAGACCTGAACAATCTAAAAGGATTCGCGTATTCTTTGAGCTGTGGCCCCACAGAGCAATCAACCTATTCAATATTACACTTTTTTTTCCCACAACCGTAGGGATAGTATTGACCCTCTCTTCTATGAAAGTGACAATCTCTTTCACTGAGTGTAGGTAGTGTAAGGTGCATAGCACCACAAATGCAAGAGCAGCAGGACATAAAATGGGAACTCCCAGTTCTGATCACCAATCTTATTCCAATTGGCAGCCTGCTCCCACAAATGTCTGGGGGTTTGGAGATAGTTATTGGCAGGAAGAAAGGAATAAATAAAGTAACCTTTGGATTTTTTTTTTTTTGGCAATTCCTATCTTGTGGAAATTTTACCTCCAATAAAAATAATAATGGTAGTGCCAAATCTTGACTGATTTAGAGGCATCTTAGACCCTGGGATAAAGTAGTGCACTCATTAATATCTATGTTCTGTTGTCATAAGACCGGGTCATCAACTTCACATTTCCAAAGTGTGAAGGGTGGTGGCATTGAAATAGATACTGTGTATTAAGCTGGAGAGGGAAAAGGGACAATCTAATGTGTTACTATAATACTATAACTAGTCTTGTCCATAGCCAAGCAGTCTAGTTATTAACTGAGTACATGTTAGAGTTAGACATGCAGAATTGCAATCTCTGCCTTTCCACATTCCCCCAAGGCCCTATGGAATCATAATCTTCACTCAACAACTACAACTCCTGAGTGATTTGCAAACGAAAGTTTAAGATACATTAACTCATGGTCTTCAGTGAAGTGAACAAGCTCATACATGGTTTAAGAG
Organism: Talpa europaea; assembly: GCF_964194135.1. Classification (NCBI taxonomy): domain Eukaryota; kingdom Metazoa; phylum Chordata; class Mammalia; order Eulipotyphla; family Talpidae; genus Talpa; species Talpa europaea. The sequence goes on along the minus strand of NC_140080.1, from coordinate 57,805,198 downwards.
AGTATTAACTTGTAGCAAGATTAGATCCAGCAGCAGAATACAGTAAGGAAGAGGTGCAAAGGGAGCAGTAATTCTGGAAGTCGGCAGTCATCCCAATCCACAGGCACATTGTCTACTGGCAGTAAAAGGCTTACACCCTGAGGGATACTGGAGTTGGTGTCGCTAGGGTCAGAGAGGATAACAAAAGCAAAATTTAGCTTTATTCCCACAGTATGTGGTCAAGATCTTGACAGAAATACTTGATTCTCAGAAAGGTTGGTCTTCAAGTCAAGATTCCATTACTAAGCAGGGAATTAGGACACTCATTAGAGGAAATACAGTCTTATTGCAAACTCGTGAATTTGAATATTTGAGATTGAATTTGAGATTCTAATTAAACTCCTCAAAACCCACATAGGGCACATCTTTGTCATACTTGATCTATTAGGAAAACTTTTACTTCCACTACTCAGCAAAGGGGGTCGCTGCATGTTCTGACATACTTCTTTCTCCATTTGAAACTCAGAGGCTTTTTAAGAAATAAGGGACAGAAGCAAGGAGAGGAGGGAACAAGACATTTCTTTCCAAAAATAACAGGACCACGTAGTCAGAACCATTTCCCCTAATTATAGCCATTTATTTTGCTCTAAGAATTTGTTAAACAAAAGATTTTAAAAGTTTTCTGAGAACAATTAGCCAATGGATCCTGGAAATTCATACCCTTAAATGTCCATTATGTTTGTTAAATATTGACACAATATAAATACAAAGGAAGTTTTTAAAAATGGCAAAATCAGTATCGCAACCACTGGTTTGTAAGAATAAGGTACAGCAAGAGTTGCCAACCATAAAATACTTGGTTCTTTTGAGTACCTGAGTGAAATACATAATGGTAAAAACACAAAGGAAAGAGGAAGGTAAGGAGAATGGTATTGTTGTGAAGTTAGTTACATTGCTCAACATAATCTGTAGATTGGCTATACAGATACACATGAAAACCACCAAAAAAATAACACAAAATGTTATAGTTAAAAATTCCACCATGTAAATTAAAAAAGAAGGCAACAAAGGGGAAATAAAAAATAAACTATCACAACTCAGATATTGATAGTTATTAAATGTTAATGGACTAAATGCTTTAATTTAAAAGCAGGATTTCCAGACATACAAGAGCAACATTCACGGTTTTAACACCATACACTGTTTAAAAAAAATTGAATATAAAGGTACTGACAAATTAAAAATAAAAGGGTTGAAAAATTTAATAATGTAAACATATACTTAAGAAATTCATGTGGCTGTTTTAGTTTCATACCAAGAAGATAAACCAGAATTGTCATAAATAGAGATTAAACAAATAGAAATTTGATAATGGTAAGGTGGTCAAGTCATCAAGATGTAATAATACTAAATGTTTATATATTGATAGCAGAGCTTCAAAATACATAAAACAAAAATTGATAGAAATAAATAGAGCCAAATTTCACAGTAGGGAATTTTAACAAAATTGATCAATCCAGGAAGCAAAATCAGTAAGTATATTTTAAAAAATGAAACCATACATTCACTAACTTCCCTTAATTTTCATGTGTAATCACTAAGTCAGCAACTGCAGGGTACAATTCTTTTTGAGTAAAATATCCATCAGTTTAGACCATAAAGCCCTAAAACAGTCTCAATAAAATTTAAAACAGAAAAAATTTTCAAAAGCCTTATGAAACTAAGCCAAACTTGATCTTTATTGCTTGAAGATTTGTATTGTATTTATGCATATAAAAATATAAAGATTTGAGAATATGTATGTTTAAGAGCAGAACAGACATAACACATTAGGGAGGAAGAAGATATCAACAGAAATTTGAAATAAAATAATTACCATATCTGCATCTTGAACTGAGAGAATTTTCCTGAGCTAACATTAAGGCTTATTGTTATATATCAGATTTATTTACAATAAAGAATATGCAACTTGATTTGCAAAACAAAGTTTTGAGAACTAATCATAAAAATGTTTATTACATAATAATTTATAAACTATGAATGTCTTCAAATATATCTTTAAAAATTCTACAGTTCTCAACTATACAAATGAAGAAAATCATGTAATAATTTGTTGATTTCTCTAGTTTATATTAATTTAGTGTAGAGACTAGTGTATTCTTCAAGATTATTTATTAAGAGAAGGTCACTACACTGAAGTTGCATTGCAAGAATGTGTGTGCACTTGTATACATGTGTGTTTGTGTGTGTTCAATTTATTTCCTATGCCTCCATGAGTATTAACATTCATATAGTTCTATATCCATCATATGACTGTCTCTGAAGGCATCTGGGATAGTTTCATTACATTTAAAAAGATGTGCTTTTAATTCAGTCATGTAAGAGAGGCAGGTCATTAGGGAAACATGCATTGTGAACCAAAGCCCTTAGATCGGTTTAAGAACCAACTCCAGAATCCAAGCCGTGAAACTGAAGCATGTTTTGGATATACAACTTTGTCACAGGGAAAAACATGTTGTACCTGGTAGGCTAAAACTGTTCCTCCAGCTTTTGGCCCCACTAGCTTTCCTCATTGGGACTAAAAAGCCAGATGGAGCAGAGATTCCAACTTCCTTCATCTATATATGTCTTCACTTAATGTCATGCACCAAAAACACATAAACAATATATTCTTTCCTTGTAACTGCATCTATGAAGAAAAATGTAAAGCCCTCATGTTTTCAAGAACACATTAGTCGTCTATCCACTACCTCTTAACCTTTCCAGACGAATTACAGCCTACCATTTCTCCTAGCATATACCCGCGTTATAAGATCTTTCTTCTTGCCATGTTCTTATTTTCTCAGATATTATATTTAGAAGGAACATTCAAATATAATTCAATGACAACATCTTTGGGGACAAGGAGCGTGAACTCAGAGAAAACATAGGGAGATCATCCAAGTCAGTTTAAATTTTTTACTACCAGTTATTTTTGTTTATTGGTAGAATTCTATATACACAATCATTTTTTTTTTCTTCAAAGGACTGTGGGCACATTGGTGGTGGGTGTGAAGTAATATACATGTGGAGGGTGTGATCCTATAACTCAAAGTCATATACTTAGAAAATCAATGTAATAAACTAATAGTAAACAAGTAGTACCTCAATTTACAAAAAGGGGGAAAATGGGAAAATAAATCAAAAAGGACTTTTTTTTTAAAGATTTATTTATTTATTCATACAAGCACTGGGTACAGTCAGAAGGGCGGGAGGGTGAGAGGATTCTCCAGAGCCAGAGCGGGGAGCAGAACAGGCAGACTGACGAAATACACTGCTGAAGGGAGCAGTGGGCTCTGCAGGAGAGGTCTGCGCACCATGTGGGACTGTCGCCAGCAGCTGGGGATCGAGCTGGTACTGCAGAGGCTGTAGGCAGCTTCGCAGCCCAGCACTCAACTGCTGCGCCACTGGGGAGGCCCCAAAAAGGACATTTTAAGCCCTAAAATTTGACCACATATTTAAATACAAGTGACAATCCATACCTGTATTTCTATGTATACCTCTAAGAAAATAATGTTTTGTGTTTTGTTAACCCTATAATCCACATTTCTCATGAATTTGTTTTTTGTTTATTTATTTGTTTTTAAAGATTTATTTATTTATTTATACAAGCACTGGGTACAGTCAGAAGCGCAGGAGGGTGAGAGAATTCACCAGAGTCAGAGCAGGGAGCAGAGCAGGCAGACAGACGGAGGACACTGCTGAGGGGAGAAGAGGGCTCAGCAGGAGAGGTCTGTGCGCCATGTGGGACCCTCACGGGTAGCAGGGGATCCAACTGGCCCTGCAGAGGCTGCAGGCAGCTTCGCAGCCCAGTGCTCAACCACTGCGCTGCTGGGGAGGCCCATCATGAATTTGTAATCTCTCTAAGATAACTTGTCTGAGAAAATTTCAATTTCCATGGCAATCTGACCAAAGAAAGTCATCCCTTTCCATTTTAGTTCAGAGATGGGTCTCTAAATTCAATTTGTTCTAAAGGGCATTTCATGTCAAAAGTCACTAAAAAAGCAAATAAATTCGACATTTCCCTCCGCTATTTTAAATGTTGCAATTAACTCTGAAATGCATTCTATTTTTTAAAATAAATTCTTGTAAATACAGTAATAGTTTTTGAAAACCTCATATGTTAGAATCCACATGTGCTAGCTCACACAAAGAGGTTATAATGATAGTGAAGAAAAGTGAGAGAATTTGAAGATTGGCTGGTAATTTAATGGATGTAGTTAGTAAAAATATGCTCATTTTCTTTCAAATAATAGACATCTGCACACCATCTCTCTCTCTCTCTCTCTCTCTCTCTCTTTCTCTCTCTCTCTCTCTCTCACACACACACACACACACACAGAGAGAGAGAGAGAACTATTCTTTTTCCTTCAAAACCATCTGCTCTTTACCCTAAATCAAATAATGGTAGATCTATGTTATCTCTCTGGCCTGAACATTTATTGCAGAATATCACAGAAAAAGACAACGGGAAGATGTATTATGGGTAGATACCTTCCAAGTTTATAAGAGCCAATAACTTTGGAGGATTGCTGCAGAAACCCACTTCCTCTTCCCATCAATTCTCCTTTCTCAGTAGCCATATTAATATGTTAATTAGGTTTTGCCAATCACTTTAGCTTTCAAATTAAGAAAAAGAGCAGTAAAACTAAATGGTACCTAACAATATGGAGAAGATTAAAATGTCTTTACCATCCATTTTAAAGGTAGAAGACTGGGTCTCCCTGGTGGCACAGCGGTTGAGCGCTGGGCTGTGGGGCTGCCTGCAGCCTCTGCAGCGCTGGTATGATCCCGGCCACAGGCGAGGGTCCCACATGGCTCGCAGACCTCTCCTGTCTCACCCGCTGCTCCCCTCAGCAGTGTACTTCGCCAGTCTGCCTGTTCTGTTCCCTGCTCTGTCTCTGGTGAATCCTCTCACCCTCCTGCACTTCTGACTGTACCCCAGTGCTTGTATAAATAAATAAATAAATCTCTTTTTAAAAAAATAAAAATAAAGGTAAAAGACTAACTTTATTAGAATGGAATGTGAATTTGAGAGAAGTGTTACTAGTGTAAGAGAGACAATTCAATATATTAAGATTATTAACTCCAGAGTTAGGAGTTAAAGCCTACCTTTGCCATTCACATTTTGTATGTTCTTTGGCAGTTTTATTTTCGTTTCTGTCAACATTATTTCCTTCATAAACAAAATAAAGATAATGGTATCCACATCACATGGATAGAGTGAAGATTAAAGAAAATAATGTATGTAAATTGTCTAACAAGTAGCAAATGAACTAGAAATGTTTGCTATTATCATATTGTTTATATTTAAGTTTGCTATTTGAATCACATATAATCTGTATAGCTTTTTGCTCATAAAAGGTAAACATTTTATAAGTAGGGATGGTAATATGTGGATATTTTCAATGTATCAAAGGGAAACAATAAAAAATATTAACAAGGGAAATATTAAAAAAGAAAATATTAGCAATCACTGACTATCTTACAGCATTTCTGCAATTGAAGTGTTTAATTATTGACATTTTTCTAAACAAATGAAACTTCCACTGTATAGAAAAGCATGCCAGGGCCTCCCCGGTGGCACAGCGGTTGAGCGCTGGGTTGCGAGGCTGCCCACAGCCTCTGTAGCGCCGGTTCCATCCCCAGCCACCGGGTGAGGGTCCCACATGGCGCGAAGACCTCTCCTGCCCCCCGCTGCTCCCCTCAGCAGTGTATTTCATCGGTCTGTCTGTTCTGCTCCATGCTCTGGCTCTGGTGAATTCTCTCACCCTCCCACACTTCTGACTGTACCCAGTGCTTGTGTAAATAAATAAATAAATAAATCTTAAAAAAAAAAAAGCCATACACACTATCATTACAAATAATTTACTCTATAATTTATTAGGGGTTTACTTTCTAAGAAATTAATAAATGATACTTTCTCTTTTATTTAAAATCCTGTGTTGTCAGTTTACCATATCAATACATCAAAATTATTTCTCACAAAAAGGCAACTCAATCAAACACCAAAATATTACTCCACTTTTTTAAAATTATCATTGTTTAGAATTCCTACAGAACGGCATTGCTTTCCACTGCACTTGCAGAATTTGTCTATATGTTTTCAAAATGCATTTTGGAAAATACTGATAATCTCGACAAGATAATAGATACTCTATGCTGAATTTTAAAATTAATTTGAGAATTGAAATAAAATGACAACCATTTCAAGCCTCATTTGGCTCTTTATCACTTATGTATGATTTAAAATGTTGACAAAATGAAAACTTGTAGATACCAACACAGTTAAGGAGCAGCCCTATGCAGTCAAATAATGCTTTTACCAAATGTCAGAAACCATGTTGCATATTAATTACACTATGAGTGGCTTCTTGACAACAATGTCAGGACTGTCTCCAGAATGGATAATTAATGATTCCTAACCACCAGAGTGTATGCCATTTGAACAAGAACATGAAGAATCATTTGTTTGTCTAGCTGCCCCCTTGTACTGGCTAGAACAGACACTTCTAATAAAATGTTCAGTTTAAGGTCAGAAGAATAATGTTAAGCTTAGCAGAGGTGACCAATTCCTATTCTTTCTGTTAAAAAAGCAGGTGATAAAGAGAGCTGATGAGCAAAGAAAACAGAACAGGGCTAAAGAGATGTTAATTAACTTACTTATTATCCCATGATGTTTTTCCTATTATTCCATTTTTTAAAATCTAGTTAAAAGGAATAAATTGTTCATTGCATTCTTCCTACTTCCCTCTGTTTGAATGAGTAAACTTATTGATTTGTTCAGTTGACCAATATCATGCTTTATCCTCTGCTGCACCCCCAAATTAGTCATTATATCCATTTTATTTCCTTCCTAATGTCTCTCAAACCCATATGTTATTTCTACTAACACTACACTTTTCTAGATTTATTACCATTGATCCCAACGTTGTGTATAGTTCTGTATTAATTATTTTACAGACCTAAGTCATGTTCATTCATCATGCTGCTTTCAACAGTTCCCTATAAATCTGTAGCTTTAAGTTCAGTAGCACCTAGAAATTGATGTCCATAACCTACACTCAAATCCCTGTCACCCATAATATGCCAGACCATTCTTCTTATTACTTTGAAGAAATATTTTGGATTCTCACTTCCCTACTTTGATTATATTCAAAAATCTACCAATATAGTTCTTACCTAGCTCTTAAGTTTCAGGTTATATTTCATGTCTTCAGTGATATTTTACCTGACCACAGTAGCCCAATATAATTGACACTAATTATTATTTCTAATGGCACAGAACATCTGGTATCTTACATCTTTATAATGTACATATCAGTTCTGTAAGCAAATTAAGAATATCTTGAGGATAGGTATTTCTCTTAACATTCTGTTAAATAACAGAAGCAAATATTGTGAGATTAATAAATAGCTACATGTGGTATTATTATCTTTATTTGTTAACATATTTTCATATAAATCCCTTGGTAACTTCCACAGTAGCAGGGATATTACCAAAAATTAAAGACTTAAAGAAGTGTTAAAAAAATTGGAAGTTAAAAGTTTTTCATCACAGGAGATGCTTTTAAAACTCAGCCTGAATGGATATTTGTCAGAAATTCTGCATTGGTGTTTAGACTAAATCTGAAATTTCCCTTTTAGATAAAGAAGCTTATCCTAAAGAATGGGAAAGAAGGGTCTTTCCTTACTTTTTTTTTTCACAAAGTTCCTAATGATAGCATTGATCATTTGGAATTTAAAGTAAAAGCCAATGAAAATACATTCATTGTCAGCTTGTCTTGCTACTCAGTTCAATATAAATATAACTAGACTTTTCTTAATCTTTCTTTTCTTTATATTTAAAAAAAAAATTTAGATCCAGAATATTCTGCTGAGGTTTGGTGTGAAAGAGGAATTACCAAAGATCATTGAAAACTCAAAGATTGGGGCCTCCCAGGTGTTTCAAGGGGTTAAGACACAACCTGTGAAGCTAGTCGCAGCCACTGCAGCACAAGTTAGATCCCTGGCCAGGGAGCTAACCACATGGAGCAGCAGACTTCTGTCTCACCCGCTGCTCCCCTCAGCAGTGTATTTCAGTCAATCTGCCTGTTCTGTTCCTCACTCTGTCTCTGGTGAATCTCTCACGCCCCAAAACTCTGGCCTGTTCCCCAGTTCTTGTATGTATAAATAAATAAATCTTTAAAAAAGAAAAGAAAAATCAAAGATCGGTAAATTCTAAGTCAATATTCCCTTTAAATCTTACACACTAGGTATCTTTAGCAATGTCATAACTAACTATGAAAAACTAAAAACCACAATGGGGTGGGAATCAATATGCAATATCAAATATAGCTACACTCTAAGCTCTATACACTCAGGAACTTTGTTCATCTCACTCAGCATTCTACACTCAATAGCTAGTAGTATTATACCTAGTAGAATTACACCTAGTAGTCATTTTATGTATTACACATAGTATTACACTTAGTAATCATTTTATGATGAATGATTATGCTAAATTTTATTAAAATTTTTCAAACTTCTAATGATGCATTCTATGTAGGGGGTCCTCAATTTTCCTTATTCTTATAGTTGTAAAAGTTGACCATAGAAAAACTTCTAGTTCATAATATAGTGTTTTCTTTTTCCATCTGTCAATCATACTATGCCAATCAGAGTTACTTAGTAGTCACAGCTAGAGGGTGATGGACCCTGAGCATCCTATATGCAGCTGTCATGTATTTTTCCCACTTGGCCATGTGGTAATAGCAAATTTACCATGAACTCTCCCTTCTTCCTAAAATATAACTGTTCTTTTAGAAAATGGGAGCAAGTAAAAGAAAAGTAAACTTCATTTGCTCCAATCATCAAGTTCTTAATACCACCTGGGTCAACAGGAGGCTATCACCTCCTTAACACCACCTGAGGTCAACAGGAGGGTTATGTTAAATAATTCTCTAATTGAATGAGTGGGAACAAAGGCATTAAGACAAAAGAGTCTGTATTGAATCTTCTGGCAGCTTACAGGGAAAGAAGCAGCTGGGTTTTCATGGCAATAAAGCATAGTAAAACCTATTGGTAAAATATGGCAATGAGTGCTTTCAATATGTTCAAAAATATGTTCATTCAGCAAACATGTTCCAAGATGCTTGAAGATTTTTAACAGGAGGATGTAATGATCTGAAAGACTAATTTATGAGTAAACGATAGCTATATTTTAAAAGCTATCTTTCACCTAGGATTTAAGAAATGCAACATGAGGAACACTATTTCTGTATTATAATTTTTGCTGAAACATTTGTGGAGGGATTACATTAGGGATTTTTTAAGTAAAGGGTAAAAATTTTAGGAATCTGATACAATCTGTCTAAACACAATGATCTGACAATTTTAGCACTACCATGAAAAATGTCCATCAGAAATGTTTGGTTACAAATGTGAATGCCACAGCTGATTGTGACAAAGAAATAATATTATGGAATCGGCATGGCTGAGTAACTAAACACAGATTAGAAACTGAGATTTAACATCTAATTCTGATTTTTCCAGATGTCAGCTTTGTTTCTTATCAGCAAGCTATGTATAATCATGCTAATTAATTCCAAAGAAGGGTGAAAATGTTACAAATAAATTAAATTTGTAAATAACTTTTCATTATACTTATTTTTTAATTCCTTAAATTTTACATTAGAATTTGGTGAAAATCGTCATTATGTTAGAGAATGATAGCATCTCACAAAGACTTTATGAAGGTACACATACCACCTTGAGAACCATGTCCTTCTTTTCTACTCCACTGTTTAATTCACCCTTGCAACAGGATCCCCCACCTACATGAAGAAAGCTGCCTTTTTCTATGTAGTATGACCTTTGGCTCAAACATTCTCAAGTTGAAAGAAAATATAACTTCAAACTGAGAAAAAGATTTCAAACTTTCTACCTTTCCTGTTTTAGTCAGAATAAAATGGTAATAATGGAATTGAAACCAGGATAACAAAGAAATAACTGTATCTCAGGCTCACTGCAACATTGTTCACAATGGGACAGGTATGGGAACAACTTAAATCTCCGTGGTCAGATGGATGGATAAAGAAATGTATATATCCATAGAGTGGAATATTATTCAACCTTGAGGAAAGAAATACTGCCAGCTGAGACAAGATGTATGAACCTGGGAGACATGATAAATGAAATAAGCCAGAACAAACACAAGTACTATATGGTCTTAAATATATGCAGAGGGCTTCCTTGGTGGCACACGGGGTTAAGTGTCAGCACTGTGAAGGTATCCGCAACTACTGCAGCATTAGTTGGATCCCCTACCAGGTAGGTGAACCACATGAAGCAGCAGACCTCTCAATTATATGTGGAATACAAAATAGCTAAACTCCTAGATGCAGTGAGTAGAATGGTGACTGCCATGGGCAGGGAGAAATAGAAATAGGGATATGATGGTCAAAGGGCACAAAGTGTCAGTTATGCAAACAAAGTAAGTTGTAGAGATCTGCTATATAGCATAGTACCTATAGCTAACAAGACTTCATTGTATACTTAAAATATTAAAAGGATAGATCTTGGATAAGGGCTCTGACGAATAATTATAGTTAAAAGGAGTGGGGAAAACTTTGGGAGATGATGGACATGTCTATAACCTTGATAGTAGTGATGGATTCATGTATGTGTACTTATGGCTGAACTCATTAATTTGTATATATATGTATATATACATACATATAAAATATACAGCTCTTTATTTCAATCACACCTCAATAAGGTATTTTTTAAAAAATGAAATAATGATCACAGTAACAAAATAATTATAGCAGACAATATGATAATGCCATTAAAATGTTTTATCAAAAACTGTTCTATCAATAGTTTTCATGGATAAATACATATATAACCCTATTTCTTCAGTTTTGCCAAAAAAGAAAAAAAAATCTTATCTATGAGTTTAATGTGAAGAATAACTTTAGGTGTAGTCATTCATATCCTCGTAGAATATCCCAAAATAATTAACTATTCTACTTAACTTCCAAAACTTTGATTTCTCCACAAATACTCAAATGCAGCATTATGGTATTTGTCACCAAACTTTCTGAATGCAGAAGTGGGTTTTCACAGCTTCAACACATATCATTATTTGCTACTGAGAACAGGAGTCACTGAACCGTTTAGTGGAACCATTTAGGGTCTGCATTAACTAGTGAGTATTTAAACATTCGAATGCAACATTATAAAGTGATTTAATAATAACTCATTTTGGTTCAGTCTTCTCAGATCTTGACATGTAGAATCAGTGAGAGGAGATTTCAGACTTTAGTTCCTGCTGTCTAGCAGATTGTAGATGTGAAGTAATACATTACTTTGAAGTAACAAAACAATATTGTTACAGAGAGTGGATTTGTTTTCTTTGTTAATTCTTATATTTTATTATCCGTGAATTTCTATAAACATCTTTGTATCAATACCAATCCCTGAGCTTAAAGCAGAAGGTGCCATGATAAAGGGGATAGAGCCATTACAATCAAGGAACTCTCAGGGAAATGCAGAAGCAGACATTTAAATAAGTATAACTTAGTGGGTTTAATGTTATAACTGAATTATTATTTTAAATGTGGTGTTAACAGGGAGGGAGTATCTAACAAACATTAAAAAATGGAGTAAAACTGCACTGAGGAGGAGACATTGTAATTCTTACAGAATCAGAAAAGTCTGTACATAGAAGAGAAAGTTAATAAAGAAAAGAAAATTTTAGAGAAAGGCAGGAGTGGGTGGGAAGAGTAACATATTGGGTTTTGATTCTGTTTTAATTTTTGCTTGCTCATAGGGGAAGAAGCAGGAAAAAAAAAACAATAAAGCCAAGAGGAACAGACTACAAGAGCTAAATTATAAGTTCAGGAAGAGATAAACTTGAGGAAAAATTAAAAGCCAAATCTGAGACTGACTGTGGTTGGTTCCAGTAACCTGGCCATATACAGAAATAGACAGTGCAGAGATGCAGATAAGGCTCTGACAGAGACAAAATAATTAAGACGCAAATCCAAACAGAACACATTGATTCAGTAACTTAACCTTAATATGCAAGTGATTCAGTATGAGTGAATCTGTAAAAACACTTGTTAAATTAACAAAGACTCCAGAAATACAAAGGCATATTTATAAAATAGGATTCTAAAATACCAAACAGAAGAAAAGACTATAAGGAACATTAAGAAAAATGAATCTGTCAAATGTGTATTCTCAAAGTACATAATTCCAATGTTACTATTTCTGGTAGAATCTGAATTCCTTTGGTACAGATCTTGACATTTACAGTGTCTTTTAAATTTTCACCAGGACCCTTTTGATTCAGTCACTATATTCCTAATTCTACAGAATTTATAGCCTTAATTATTAGTTGTATTCCAGAGTCCCTTTACTTCACCTGTCTGACCTCCTGCATCTCCGTTCAACCACGTTCAAGCTGGGGGCAAATCTCAGTGCAGAGCTCCTAATGGGGCTCAAGATAAGCTGCTGAAGTTCAATAAATATTGATTGATGGTAATAGAGACAGTATCACTCTTCTTAGATATGTTGTCACACTGCCTGCAGGAAATCACTGAGAGTCTGTGCTATTCAGGACAGTTTCCATGGCAGCAGAAATTAAATGCCAGCAAACTTGAGGCTCCACAAGTCATGGGACCATCAACCTGAACCTTGCATCACTCATGACTTTTGTATTATCTCTGCACAAAGAACAGATTGAGAATTTTCAATATGTCTCTATCGTGAACAGAAAAACTCCATGATGACAATGTCATGAGTTTCATAGTGATGAGAATCCTTCAAGACTAAACTATAAATTATCAGAGTGAGGAAAGTGAGGCACAAAGTTCCCTTTCATTTTTTAGCCTCATCCACAGAAGGGAGGACTTGTGTGTGCTTCTTGAAGCTATGTGGAAGGGAATATGTCTAGCTTCTCTCAGTACGATGAATTCCACCTTCCCGGGGTTATAGGAGTCAATACAACTGGGCAAAATTAGACATATTTATTCTCTACATCACTAGCAGTTGAAATTTCATTCTCTAAAAGACATCTCTCATGTTCAGTTTCTTCCTGAATTTTTGATCTCTGTCATCCTAGATATTTCCATTTGTGACTGTGGATGCCATTTTCACTTCTGTAATTGATGATCCCTAGTCTGTTCTGAAAGGTCTAGTTCTTTCTAATTTATTCTGACTTTCTCTAGCTCTTTTAACATCTTCCTAAGAATCTAAGAATCTGATAACAAATACAGATCTGTCACAGTATCACTTTATCTTCTTTCTAAATTTGTCCTACTTTTCTTAGCCAGTTAACATTATTCTCATAGAATAATTGCTAAGGTTTACCTATTATTTTTTAAGTGATCATGAAGGCTTGGTATCAATTACTCATGAAATGTTTGGCAGAGTTTACCAGTAAATTCATATATGTCTGGGCTTTTCTTTATGGCAAAGTTTTTAATTAATTTAAATTCTGTTATCCTATATATTTTCATGTAGTGAAAAAATTTAATTCTACTACTTATAGTAAACTATTATTAATAAAATTATATTTATGAAAGTACTTAATGTTTATGTGAGTATTTGCAAGCACCCCTACATGGGCCTGTATATACAAATCCCTTTTTGAAAAAAGAATCTCTAAATATTTTATTGTACCTTCCCATCAATAACCTGGTAATATTAATTATTCAATAAATGTCTAACTGAAATAACCAATTGTGGGTCTGCTCAACTTAAGCATCCTGTTAGGCCACCATTATTGTTACCTGCAGTTCTGCATTCCTATACAAGGTCAGAACTGCCCTTCAGAACCAGTCAATCCATCATAGGAGCCAAACCTCATAAGGTGCCTTTCAAATCAATCAAGAGCAGAAAGCTTGATCACCCTGGGAAGGGTATGCATCACCACGAGATATGACCAGTAATGCCCAGGGGGCTGATGACAGATGCATAAACTTATTCCCGACTCATGCATCATGAGGTATGAACCAGAACGCCCAGGGAGCCAACAACCTATGTAAGACAAGAGACCCCAGAAGCTGATCAGTGGAACGCCTTGTTGAAAAGATTAAGACCATGGCCAGGGTCTGGGTATGGTTTCAATTACAGATGAGAATTATCTGGTCAGCAGACTTATGTCTTCCCAAAGGATTAGATGACATGCCTTAGTTTTACCTTTTGCTCCTTGTCTTCCGACTCCACATAACTGATGCTGTATGATTATTTTATCAATAAAAATAGCCAGGATCTTGCTTTTCAGCAGCATCCTGCATTATGTAGCCTGCTCCACAACTCCCATTTCTTTATCAGTGTAGTGTTGCCTGATGCAACAACCAGTACTCTTTACCAGTCAGCAATTGATCAAATACTCTGATGTTTTTAGTGTTTAAAGTGCTGTATAATTTCCAAAACAGATAAATTTTCAAGGATGTGAGACTTTTTTATCATTTTTTTATTAAGGTAACAATGGTTTACAACACTGCGTGTGATTTAGAAGTATAGGATCACATGCTTCAGTTGTATGTTACCAGTAATACCCACCACCTAGGCATCCATAGTCCTCCACCATAATCCACTATTCCCTCCCACTTCCCCACTCCCCTCTGGTAGATTCAATTCTGTAGTCAGACTTCTGCAGTTTGTTATTTGTTCAGTTTTCTCTGATCTTTTGTTTTCTTCCTCTATATTTCATTTGTGACACCATCCGGTATTTGTCTTTCTCCTTCAAATGTATCTCATTTAGCACAATCCCCTCCAGTTCAATGCATGTCATTGCAAATATAAAAAGTTTATCATTTTTAATAGCTGAATAGTATTCCATTGTGCATATATACTAGATACTCCTAATCCATTCAATTGTCTTTGGGCCTTAAGTTGTTTCTGTAACTTGGCTATTATAAATCAAACTGCAATAATAATAGGAGTGCATATATAAGTGTGTTTGCGTTTTTTGGACAGATACCTAGACTAGAAATGCTGGATCATATACTTGATGTATTTTTAATGGTATATCTATTATGTCTCAACATAAAAATGCCATATATGATATATCTACAGCTAAAAACATTCTCATGATAAAAAGTTGAAAGTTTTTCCACCAAGATGTTGTATGTGATAAGGATATCCACTTTCACCACTACTATCCAACATATATAGTATTGGACGTCCTTGCTAGAACAATTACGGAAGAGAAAGACATAAAAGGAATCTAAATAGGGAAAAAAAGTAAAATAATCACTATTTGCAGATTACTTGAAAGAATGCATAAAGGGTCTCTGTGGTGGTGCAGGCAGTTGAGCACCGCACTGTGAAGCTGTCTGAAGCCTCTGAAAGGCGGGTTCTATCCCAGCCGGCCGGCGAGAATCCCACATGGCGAAGCAGACCTCTCCTGTATCACCCGCTGCTCCCCTCAGCAGTGTATTTCTTCAGTCTGCCTGTTCTGTTCCCCACTCTGTCTCTGGTAAATCCTCTCACCCTCCCGCACATCTGGCCTGTACCCTCGTTCTTGTATAAAAATAAATAAATCTTAAAAAAAAAAGAATGCATATAAACCTTACAGACTCCAATAAAAAAATAATTGAAACAATAAGTTAGAGTAGCAAAGTGGCAGGCTACAAAATCAATTTATAAAAATCAGTTGCATTTCTGTATGCGAACAATGAACTAGAGGAAGAAAAAAATAATGAAATCAATCCCATTTACAATCACATCATAAAGAATTAAATACCTAGGAGTAAAATCAACAATAAGGGTGAAGGACTCACACAATGAAAACAATAAGACATTGCTAAAAGAAAGAAGGTATAAAGAATGGAAAGATATTCTCTGATCATGAATTGGAAGAAATAAGATTGTTAAAATGGCCATCTTATCCAAAGAAATATATAGGTTCAGTATAATTCCTATCAAAGTTTCAATGGCATCCTTCAAAGAAATAGGACAAACATTACTGAAATACATATGGAAATACAAAAGACCCCAAATAGCCAAAGCTATTCTGACAAAAAGCAAGAAGAACAGTAGTATTGTATCACACAAAAGACAATACTACAAAACTACAGTAATCAAAACAGTATAGTACTAGAATAAAAATAGACATATAGAGCAATGGAGTAGAATTGAGAGTCCAGAAATAAACTCACACTTATATGGACAGTTAATCTATAACAAAGGAGTCAAGAGTATACATGGAAGACAAGATATCCTCTTAAATAAATGGAACAGTTAGATGCAAAAGAATGGAACTGGATCTCTGACTCACACATACATAGAAAATTAAATCAAAATGGGTAAAAGCCTTGGAAGTAAAACCTGAAATTATGAAATACATAGAAGAAAACATGAACAAAACACTCCACAACATAGGCTTTGGTGATGTCTTTGTATATTCATCTCTAACAGCAAGAAAAACAAAAGAAAATATACACAATTGGGGCTAGATCAAGCTAAAAACTTCTGCATGGTGAAAGAATAAAAAATAAAAACTTTAATCAATGCAAGAAAATATTTGCACATCATACATCAGACAAGGGACTGACATCCAAGATCTAAAATTAGCTCATACAACTCTTGATTCACAAGCTATAATATAAATTAATAGTACGGATTATAATTATATTAAATAATCTGGATATAAAGTGTTACCACTAAGGTAAGAATAATAGATATAGCAGCAAGACTATGAGTCAGAAATAATAGTTAATGATTCTAAAATAGAAGTTAATTCTCTGAATAACATTTTCAAAAGTTATAGTATGAAACTTAAAGGTCAATTTTAGTCAAATAAAACAACATAGGAGAAAAATAGAAGGGATAAATGATATTTAAAAAAGGAAGGAATCTATTTCCTTTCTTTTCATAAAGTATAAAATCAATGTTACTAATTATTACAAATAAACATATCATAAAACTGCCCTTAATCCAACTCATTCAGTAGATGACTTGCTTTTTCCCAAACCTGGTATCTACAAAATCGCCTTAGTAAATAAATGCAAGGGCCATCAAGAATAGGGAAATAGTTTCTCCCTGGTGGCACAAGGATTAAGCACAGCACTGTGAAGCTGTCCACAGCCTCTGCAGCAAAAGTTCAGTCCTTTGCCTGCCAGGGAGATATCCACATGGCGCAGCAGACCTCTCCTGTCTTGCCCACTGCTCCCCTCAGCAGTCTATTTCAGTCAATCTGCCTGTTCTGTTCCCCACTCTGTCTCTGGTGAATCCTCTCAACCCTCCCCCCCCACACACACACATCTGGCCTGTACCCCAATTCTTATATGCATAAATAAATACATCTTTACCAAAAAAAATTAGGGAAATACTTCCATTTCTAATAACATGGGATGAAGAATCCAGATGTCTTTTTCTGCCAAATGAATATATTAATAATGTTATTAATTATACCTCTGGAGCTGTGGTAAATTGAGAAACAGCCTTTAAGGGGCTTTCACAGATTCACTCACCCAGGGTGGAATACAGATGCAGCCCTTTGAAAGGTGCCCATATTTTTATGTGAAAATGTTATTTGATCACTTTAGAGACTGAGGAGTAGAGACCCACAGGGTACTGTCCAGTAACAGAGGCTAGCGCCAGATGCCATCTTCTGACTCTCCTTTGCTAAGGCTGGCAGGTGCCATCCTTATCCTTTGTCTCATTTCTATTTTCCCTTTCCCCCCTTTCTTCAGAAAATGCCAATTTTGCATTCCCCTTCTCTCTTGCTCCAGGCAGTAAGCACCAAATACTACTCTTCCTTTGCCAAGCTTCAGAAAGCCAGTATATTAAGTCAGGGAGTTGCTCCACAGTCTGTTGTGGGTTTTGTGGAGGTTGCCCATGGGATACCTCTTGATCACATGGCTCTGAAGGTGAGGGAGACTTGCTTTCTTGGGATTGTGACAATTAAAGAGACAGTTCTTGGCAGAGTACCCACCCCATAGCCGCCATCCCCAATCCCCCACCCAGGGGGCAGATTGAAACACATCTGAGCTTTTCCAGGAAAGAAACCTGGGCCTCCTTGATGGAGCAGGGATTAAAGTCTCAGCACTATCAAGCTATGCCAGCCACTGCAGCCAGGAAGCTGACCCACATGGCGGAACAGACCTCTCCTGTTTCCACCGCTGCTCCCCTCAGCAGTGTATTTCAGTAGATTCACCTGTTCTGCTCCCCACTCTGTCTTTGGTGAATCCTCTCACACATACCCACCTCTGGCCTATAACCCAGCTCTTGTATACATAAATAAATGCAATAAATCTTTGGGGGGAAAAAGGAATCTATTTGCTGTCCAAGAACACTGGTCTGAGGAACAGCCTTCTTCAAGGAGTTGGGGGGTGTCCCTCAGGAAATGAAAGTCAATAAACATCATCTTAGCAATTTCCCTTTGCCTTGCTGCAACCAGCTGGTATCATCCAGAAAAGAGCTTATACCCTGTGTGATACCCTAATTTTTGCAACTGCAGCCATTGTCACTTTCACATCACCTGAGTCTAGTGACCAGCAGAGTTGATGCCCACAAGCCCCAGAGGAATGTCACCAAACATAGACAGCGTTTTTTATACAGTTCCCACCCTCAGGACACAGCAACAGGCAACAGACCCAGGAGCAAAGTTTTTTGTGTGAAAGAGTGTTTTTTTCAATTTTTATTATTATTGTTTTCCCTACATCATTGTTAATTTTTGGATACTATTTGATTTCTTCCCTCGGGGAAGAGGTTTATTGATGCATCATCACAGTTGCAGCCTGAGGGCCAGGCTTCTAATTAAACACACATCTGCAGATCTTAGAGCATGGCTCTGTATTCATATTCTTTTTCTTCCACCTTCTAGAGCACCAGCATCTCTTATAAATGGCTGCTGATCCATTTTTGTGACTGTTCCACAGGGAATGTCCCTTGATTGCCTTGTTGTTATGTCCAGGGGTGTTTGTGCTCTTGGGTCTAATGGATCTGTAATAATCAGAAAGATAGGGCCTCCCTGGTGGCGCAAGGGGTTAAGACACGACCTATGATGCTATCCGCAGCCACTGCAGCACAAGTTCTATCCCTAGGCAAGGATCTACCCACATGGCACAGCAGACCTCTCCTGACTAACTCACTGCTCCCCTCAGCAGTGTATTTCAGTCAATCTGCCCCGTTCTGTTCTCCACTCTGTCTCTGCTGAATCCTCTCACTGCCACACCTCTAGCATGTACCCCTGGCTCTGGTGGTCAATGAGGCTTGTAAGTGTGTTCCCACAGAACTGTACCTATGTGTATAATTTAAAAACTGCTGCCTGAATGTCTGGCTTCCAACCAGTCTAAATATAGGTGCTGATGGAGAGCCACCACCTTAAGATGGAGAGATAAATCTTAGGACATGCTCAACAACTGGGAGCTGTCTAGAATAGGCTGCATGGATGATTACAAGGGTTTGAAAGAAAACCAAGTCCTACAGCAGGATTAAACAACAGGTTTATCTCCTATAGGAGACCACTTTTCAGGACTGGAGAAGTAAGGATGTTCACCATACTTGGGAAAATAGGCAAACACAGTGAGAACTCCACTGTGATAGAAAACATAGGAAAATTGAAAACATAGGAAAATTCCAAATAGAGTTCACAAAGCTAAAGAATACAATAACTGTACTGGAAAAATTCACTAGTTTAGTTGAATAGTAGATTAGATGAGGCAAAAAAAGAAAAAGAATCACACAACTCTAAGAAAGTACAGTGAGCAGCAAAGAGAAAAATGAAGATGATTTAAGGGACTTATAGAATATCATCAAGTGGACTAACATTTGCATTACAGGGGTCTCAGATGGAGCAGGAAGGGAGAAAGAGACTAAAGCTTGAACAAACAAACAAACAAAAAAAAATGGCTAAAACCTTACCGAATCTGGGTAAGAAAAGAGTATATAAGATCCAGGAAGACTTTCACATAAGAGAAACCCAGAGACTCACACTAAGACACATCATAATTAAAAAGTCAAAATGTAAAAACAAAGGTATAATCTTAAAAACAGTAAAACAAAGTGTTACATACAAAAGACCCCTGTAAGATTATCAGCCTACTTTACACTAAAAAATAACAACTATCACTCATGCGTGTATGTCATGCGCCAAATCTATGGTAAATAAATTGTTCTCTTTACAACAATGTGTGAGTGTAAAATTTCCCATTTTATAGAGAAAAGCAATGATTGAGAGATAAACAACAAATGGCACATAATTTTATGGTTGCGGACACAAAAGGAATCCATATCTGAGAACCCCAAACTCTTAGTACTCGCCATGAAACTGTTCTTCCTATGTACTTATGATTCTGGCTAGGTATTTTGAATAATTTGGTACTTGCCAATTATTAGCTTTGATCACTTGGGGCCATAGGCTAACTAAGTAGAATTATCTCACCAAACCTAAAACATATCATTGACTTCAGATTTTAGCACCATGAAATATAATAGCCTGTTTTGTAATGAATCTTAGGACCAAACTATGGTTCAAAAAATTATCGATATTGGTTGCAATATGGGAGGACAAACTGTGAAAGTCTTGAATTGCCTCTCCCCAAACAATGTGTCTGTGTGTGTGTGTGTGTGTGTGTGTGTGTGTGATTATGGATTTAGGGATGAGAGCAATGAGATGAGAAGCTTAGATAATTTTATTAAGTAATGTTTGGCTCAAAGTAAAGCAGATCCATATGTGAAGATGTTAAAATCAGTTTTGGGCTAATTCAGAGTTATGTCTCCTTGAAAAAGACAATGTTAAGATAAATATGGTGTGTTGTTTCTGGAAATTCCATATTTGGAAATCTATAAGATTCCGTGTATCTGTCAAAGACACAAATCATTCAACAGTAGGCTTACTTATTCTGTACTTAGTAAAATGATAGCAAACAGCAAAATTTCTGACTTTCTATACTTTTATTTTTTTAATTCACTTTTACTTTATTTATTACACTTAATGCATAATACAATTACATTTAATAATTATTTACACTTAACTAATGAATATAAATATTGCTATATTAGGGCTTAAATCTACTATTTTCTTTTATTTATTTATTTATTTATTTATTTATTTATTTGTTTGTTTGTTTGTTTATTTATTTTTTAAGCTGCTTTTGTTTCCTGCCTTCCTGTGGACCGTATGAACGTTTTTAGAATTCCAAGAAGGGAAACAAGGCGTGGAGTAAGACCCCATTCTGCAACTGAGAGCCAGCTACAGGATCCAGGGCTTGGGACACGCCATAATATTTGACTTTCTATACTTTTAAACTTCACAAAACTAAGTTGTTTTTGTTATTGAACAAACGCAGTTTTTGTAAGTTTACAAGGTAGAGTACACAACTTCTCAAGTCCCGTTCAAAAGTATTTTTTGATCAAAACTTATATGAGGGGCCTTCCCGTGGCAGCGGGTTGAGCGCTGGGTTGCGAAGCTGCCCGCAGCCTCGACATCGCCGGTTCGATCCCCAGCTGCTCCCCGGCCACTGCGCAGACCTCCCCTGCCACCCGCTGCTCCCCTCATCAGTGTACCTTGGTCCTTCTGCCTGCTCTGCTCCCCACTCTGGCTCTGGTGAATTCTCTCGCCCTCCTGCGCTTCTGACTGTACCCAGTGCTTGTATAAATAAATTAATTAATTAAAAAAAAACTTATACGGGGCCTCCCCGGTGGCGCAGCGGTTGAGCGCTGGGTTGCGAAGCTGCCGGCGACCTCTGCGGCACAGCGGTTCGATCCCCGGCTGCTCCCCGGCCACCGGAGGAGGGTCCCACATGGCTCGCAGACCTCTCCTGCTGCCCGCTGCTCCCCTCAGCAGTGTACTTCGGTCCTTCTGCCTGCTCTGCTCCCCGCTCTAGCTCTGGTGAATTCTCTCACCCTCCCGCGCTTCTGACTGTACCCAGTGCATGTACAAACAAAACAAACAAACAAACAAATAAATAAATAAATAAAACATGCCTCTATAAATAAAAAAATAAATAAATAAATAAAAAACTTATATGAGTCCCATCTCTTCTCCAAACTGCATCATTTTGCAGTAACTTCTAGTTTAATACCGTTCCTGTGGCTCAGTGTATGAAATCCCATGACAAAAGCACTATGGAAATGACTGTCAGGGAAAATGATAGGAGTTTAGTTTAGGTCTTTGGGAGGGAAAATTATAATAAGCAGAATGAAAATTTGTACCTCAATTTATCTCTCAACTGCACAAGGGGTTAAGAAGTAGGATGTTGGAGATATAACCCCATGAAGCAATAATGTGTAAGAGAGGAGAATGTTAACTTCACGAAATTTAGTTATTAGAAAAGCTTGTATAATTCACCATTTCCCAAATGGCTTGTATAATTCACTCCATTTCCATTACAAATGGAGTCTCAGAGTTATGCACTGGATGTGCAAAAAACTACTAGATGTTAATTTACATGTTCTCTCCACTCACCCTTTCTCTCACATTAATAGAACCTCTGATTCTATATTGTGCATGACTATGGAAATAAATACTATATATGCCAGCATCCCTTGAAGCTACATGTGTCCATGTGATTAATTTATGACCAATAGGATCCAAGTAGATGAGTGTTGAGTTTCTAGGAAACGCTCTTCATTTCCTTTTCTTTTGACATATTTTTGCCTTTTTTCCAATTATTTTACCTGGAATAGCTGCTGCCTAAGCAACATCCTAGACCAAGATATTGAAGCCATATGCTCAGGTTGGCAGAAAAATCTGGAGGGACCCCTGATGACTTTGGAGGCTATCACACCAGAATTGGACTGCAACCTCCTGTCATCTTTTTCATGAGTGAGAATTAAACATCTTGTCTAGCTGACTGTCATTTGTGGCTTCTATCACTCACAGCCACACAATTCTGGATGACACATTGATCCTTTGCATTAATAACTCCATGATTGAATGTTGGTTTTGCTATATCGTGCCAGACACTAATGTGGAGTGTCACAAAACTGTGTGTCAGTTACAAAGGCAAATTGAGAATAAAATAATATTCATGGACAAAAACATGGTACTGTATTTTAAACACATGAATGTTGAATAAAATTCTCGTGATACTAATTTTAGAAAATTTGAGGTAATGAAATATAATAGTCAAGAGCAGAGATTGCAGAAATCAAATTCTTTCTGGGCTACCTATTATGAAAATTTGGCCACATTTGCTTCTCTTTACCTCAATATCTAACCACATTTATAAAATGAAAATAGTTACAGAACTTACTTTTTTGAGAAACATGAGTTAATGTATGTGAAAATGCCTATCAATGTATGACAAGTAGTAAGTGCCATTATGCAACCTATGCAATTAATAAAAATATATCATTTTTATAAATAGCCAAATGGAAAGTTAGGCACTAGAAGACACTCTTTGACTAGGAAAAACAAAATTTAATAGGAAATGGCACTTGATATTACATGTGGTATTAAAATAATAACTTATTACCCATGAGCTCTCTTCCTCATGGATTATTTCAAATGTGAGGGCAGAACTTGCATGATTCAATTTTAGGTTTTGAAATGTCACTACAACTGTCAATGAAATACGAAACTCTAATATGTTTCAAGAAACAATCTGAAGTATCTTTTTCTATTAAATTAGTTGCTTCCCAACACTGACAGCTCTAGCAATAATAAATAACTTTTTGCAATTATCCAATATTATTTTCCTACCTTTTTTATTATATACAACTGTGTCATAAAATAAGACTAGAAAAAATTGATTGAATTTTTTTGTTTTTTTTAAAGATTTTTATTTATTTATACAATCACTGGGGTACAGGCCAGAGGCACGGGAGGATGAGAGAATTCACCAGAGACAGAGCAGGGAGCAGTACAAGCAGAAGGACCGAAGTACACTGCTGAGGGGGGCAGCAGGTGAGACGGAATCTCCCTGGCCGGCCAGGAATCGAACCCGCACTGCAGAGGCTGCAGACAACTTCACAGCGCTGTGTTCAACCTGCTGTACCACAGGGGAGGCCTGACTGAATGTTTTTTTAAGTTGTTTGCACATTATTTTTTAACTTCATGAAAAGGAAATTTTGTGATTTTTGTGTGTAACTTTCCAGATAATGTTACAGAGATGGAAAAATATTAACAATTCTTTCAACCTCTAGATTTTTGTTAAACCTAACAAGAATATGAGAACTCCTTTGCTGTAAATTGATAGGTTAAAAGATGTGACTGTCAAAACCCCAGTCCAGGGTAATCCTTTTCCCTCATCTTTCCTCATTCTCTCGTTTTATTTTCTTTTCCTTGATATGTTATCTCAGTCTTTAAAGGCCTTCTCTCCACACTGAGTCAAAATTTTCACCAATTTGAATGTTTGTCACTATTCACTATACCAAAGATAAATTTATAAATAGGAAGTTTGAAAGGTCTAGCTGAGAAAATACAAAAGCTTGAGGAGGAATCACGTAGGATGAGCAGCTGGCCTTTCTTCTTCTTGTAGAATAGCAGTTTATAAACTTCCTCTCTCTGTGAGGCTTTTGCACCATACTGGGAAACTTCCAAATATAACTCCATTACAGAACCATCGAAAGAGCTAAAAAAAATCCATGCTGATCCACAGTATAAAATGTATGACATGCAATATTTGTCAAAACATTTCACCTTTGCAATTGCTGAACCTGTAATGACAAGGGCTAAGAACTGGCTGACAATAAGAACACAATTAATCCTCACTAGAGAAAGTTGCAGAGAAGTTTGAAATAAATCCTTAAGAATAGAAAACATGCTTTTAAAGCGCCTTTTAATCATATAAAATATACTAAAATAATTTCCCACTATTAAACACCTTAGGTATTCTGAAGTATTCCTAAATTCATATATTTTCCTATTTTCACCTTAACCTACAGATCTTGACAATCAAAACATTTATTATGTTCCTTTTGTAGTTGGAACTTTACTAAGAAACGTGTATCTTTTTTTCCTCAAAGGTTTAGTCTACTAAATTTGTGCATCACAAGACTCAAAACACCATACACTTTGGGTGTTGAATGAACACCATAGCTCCTGGTCAGGGCTGACAAACTGTTGAAAAGATTTAATATTGTGCATTCAAGCTTTGCAATGAGATGGGAATGATGAACTAAAGGTGTTCTTTGGAAAATCAATATAGGGTAACTCAGTTAGAAGCTTACCTGAAACTTATTTTCTCTATATTGAAAATTCCCTTGGTGAGATTGTATTTTGAACTTATGCTTCTTCCATCTGTTCTAGTCAGAGTACACGTAAGTTACTTTGGTAATTAAAGAATATCAGAAATTTCACAGACTCAATAAAAAGACTAATGAAAAAAGCTTGAAAATAGACAAAAGGCAAAGGAGATGGAGTAACTTATCTTCAGTTAAATTTTACTATCAGATGAAGCTAGTGAAAATGCCACCATTAGTACAATGGTCATGGCTGCCACCAGTTGCAGTGGATGCCACCACTGCTGCCAGGATGACCACTGGTGTGTGTGAGACACTGGAACTCACCTCTGTCAACACTCCAACACTTAGGGTTCCTATGATAACAACACTGCCCCCATCATTGAAACACTGTTGTTCTTGTACATTGCATAGCCTGCTGATACGGCTGCCTCTAAACACAAGGTGTTACTGCCACTACTTCAGACAGAATTCTGAAAAATAATAATTCAGACATTATTTTTGTTCCTTACTCTAGATAAGATTTATAACTAAAACCATGTGATTACTTTACGATTCTAAGTGCTACCAGAGAGGAAATTTGCCAAGGGATATCTACCTATACTTCTTCACCCAAATTAGCTTGGGACTTTTGTAAATGAGTATACAACTACTGGGCCTCCCCTGGTGGTGCAGGCGGTTGAGCGCAGCACTGTTAAGCTGTCCGCAGCCTCTGCAGCACCGGTTCGATCCCGTGCAGCCTGCGAGGGTCCCACATGGCAAAGCGGACCTCTCCTGTCTCACCTGCTGCTCCCCTCAGCAGTGTATTTCATCAGTCTGCCTATTCTGTTCCCCACTCTGTCTCTGGTGAATCCTCTCACCCTCCTGCGCATCTGGCCTGTACCCAGTTCTTGTATAAACAAATAAGTCTTTAAAAAAAAATACAACTACTAAATATAATTCTATTATTTTTTAAAGATTTATTTATTTATGCATACAAGAACTGGGGTGTAGGCCAGAGGTGTGGGGGGTGAGAGAATTCACTAGAGACAGAGTGGGGAACAGAACAGACAGATCGATTGAAATACACTGCTGAGGGGAGCAGTGGGCAAGGCAGGAGAGGCCAGCAGTGCCATGTGGGTCACCTCCCTGGCCAGGGATCGAAATAGTGCTGCAGTGGCTGCAGATTGCTTCATAGTGCTGCGTCTTATCCCCTTGCGCCACCAGGGAGGCCCCTAAAAATAATTTTAAGGAAGTATAAATATGTACTAAGATTAAAAAGAATCATATAAAATATATAACTCAAACATGAGAAGGCAAAAAGGTAAGGACAAAAAAAACCACAAGGAACAAGTGAAATAAATTGAAAATGAAACACAGCAAATATAAACCCAACTACATCAGCAGTCACTTTCAATGTGAATCATTTGAAAACATACATTTTCAGAGTGAATAAAAACACTGCCCAACTATATTGAGTATAAGAAATTTATTTTAAATATAAGGACATATAGAAATTAAAAGTAAAATGATGAGGACCTCCCTGATGGTGCAAGGGGTTAAGACGCAGCACTTTGAAGCTACCTGCAGCCACTGC
Source organism: Talpa europaea (assembly GCF_964194135.1). NCBI lineage: Eukaryota > Metazoa > Chordata > Mammalia > Eulipotyphla > Talpidae > Talpa > Talpa europaea. Next base: position 57,778,473 of record NC_140080.1, on the reverse strand, counting down.
AGCACCAGTTCAATCCCCGGCCAGCCAGGGAGGTGACCCACATGGCACAGCAGACCTCTCCTGTCTCTCCTGCTGCTCCGCTCAGCAGTGTATTTCAGTCAGTCTGCCTGTTCTGTTTCCCACTCTGTCTCTGGTGAATCCTTTCATCCCCCACACCTCTGATCTGTACCCCAGTTCTTGTATGCATAAATAAAATAAATCTTTAAAAAAAAAGGAATATGATGGGTAAAGATATACTCTGCAACTGGAATAAAAAAAAAAACTAGAATAGTTATGTTAATTTCAAATGAATCAGATCTCATAATAAAAAATTCACCATAAAGAGGTCAAATCATAAAGATAAAGAGTTCAGTTCTTCAAGATAACATAACAATTCCAAATATCTATGCACCTAAAAAATAATACATATATATGATACATATGAAGCAAAAACTGACAGAATTGCAAAAAAAAAAAAAAGACAAATCCACTTTTAGAGTTGGAGATCTCAGCACTACTCTTTTGGAAATTGACCATCAAATAGGTTGATTATCTCTGAGGATATAGTTGGTTTGAATAGCACCAATGACATTCATGTAATTTTTTTCTATAACAAATTTCACTCAACAGCATAATACACATTTCTCTGAAGTTCACAGGGAAAACTTACTAAGATAGAAAGTATTTGAGGCCACAAAAGAGACTTTAACAAATTTTAAAACTAAAATGATGCAAAATATATTCTTAAAGCACATTAGAAACAAATTAATAGTGAATAAAAAGATATGTGGAAAATAATAAATATTTTACAATTATCACATTTCTAAAGAAAAACTGTCAAAGGAGACTCATGATAAATTTAAGAATATTTTGAGATAACTTAAAATGAACATATACTGTGGTAATAAGTGCTGGATGAGCAGACGTAGTTGTTACAAAGAAATGTATAGTATTAAATGAATGTATTTTAAATGAAGAGAGATCTAGTACCAATAATCTAAGATTTCACATTTAGAAATTAGAGGGAAAAAAGCACATTAAGTCCATATAAAGCAAAAGAGAAGAAATAATAAAAATAGAGCAAAAATCAATGAATATAAAAACAGAAACTAAAGTTCAAGAAGCCAAAAATTGGTTTGAAAAGTTCCCCAAATTGATAAAACTCTTGCCAGGCAAGTCTAGATAATAGATGAAATGGTTCAATTTCTCAAAACACACAAACTACAAAACCTCATTAAAAAAGGAATAAATAAATAGGCCTAAAATATTAAAATGTATAATAAATGATAACCTTCCAAATAAAAAGGAATCATAGATTCAATGGTGAATTCTAAATGTCATTTAAGGAAGAAAATGTTCCACTTTTTCATGGCCTCTTTCAGAAAACAAAAGCAAAGATATGTCAGAATAAGAAACACAAGTAATGCATGATATCACTTAAATGTGGAATCTAAAACAGTCAGACTCATAAAAAAAACAGGAAAATTGTGGTTATCAGAGTGTGTAGGGTAAAGGGATAAGACTGATGTTTAAGGCTATAAATTTGCAACAAGTAACAAATACTTATCAAAAGGGACTAAAGGATCAGCTAAAAGACCTCCCAGTAGTCAAAATTGGAAAACAACAAACTAATGTAATATTAAGTTACAACCCAAAACATAAACAACTATTTATGCATCCACATTGCTATAGGTAAATGATTAAGTAATTTTAAATATTGAGGAAAAGAAAAAAAGTATCCCCCACGCAGAAAAGTTCCAGGTAATTATGTGGATACTCTGGCTTCAAGAAAAACATGCCATAAATAGTGATTCCTCCCCCAAAGCACAGAATACAGAGGGGAAAAAGAGTAACTTGATACTGGAGAAAACTGACAAACACTTTAAGTTAGGTGATCAAGGTTAATGTCAACAACAGTGGTCCATATGGATAGTATACACTTTTGATATGAAGCAGTGAAACGAATACTTTATTTTATGATCTTCCTCACAAAAACTAGCAACTGTAGATATAATAAGAAAAACATTAGACAAATTCCGATTTAAGGATACTCTTAAAAACTAGCCAGTTCTCTCCAAAACTCTCAAGTCTGAGTATCTGTAACATTTAAGAGAAGACGAGGGAGACATGACAGCTAAATATGCAGCATCCTGGATGGGATTTTGGAGCAGAGAATGACATTTTGTAAAAACTAATGAAACCTGAGTAAAGGTTGGACTTTGGTTAGTACTAATGTATCAATATTGGTTCATTTATTGTATTAAATGTACCATACTCATCAGATGTTAATAACTGGATGCTAGATATGTGAGAAATCCATGTACTATCTTAAAATTTTCTCTAAGCCTAAAAAGTATTATAAAATAATAGATTCAGAGGTGTGGCATAGCTAGCATGTTGTCAACAATTTTCCTTCTCGACTAGCAATCAGACAGAACTCATGCACAATAGTAATTATAGCAACAGTAAGTAATGAGGAAGAAAACAACCCAGAGCAAGAACAGATTGGGTGGAGGTTAATAGATGGATTGAAAGAGGTCAAAATAGTGATTAATTAATCTACCTGCTATATTGTCACAAACATTATAAACCACATACAAAAATAAAAATTTCCCAAACATTTTCTGAAAAGGGTAAAAATTAATTTCTAAAATTGCTGCAAATATATAAGATAAATTTTAGTGAATTTGTTACCCTTTACTTTTATTTTTTTATAAATTAAATTTTTAATGGGGAAATCACATCAGTAAATTGATTTTGGTGATGGAGCCTGTTCCTGAACGTGCAAGATATGAAAATGTTATTTTTTAAAAAGTACTTTAGCTTTTGTTCATCCTCATTAATACTTCTACTTTTTTACTCTCCTCTTACTCCATGCTGTGTAACAGGTGTCTGTTATCTCTATATTAGTTTTTTTTCCATTTTATAATAACCATTTTAATGTTTCTGTCATGTGTGGCTTAGTATTGGTAAGTCCTTTTAGTTTTTCTTTTCAGTGAAACCCCTCGTCCTTCTTTCGTTTGTCTGGAATGGTAATCTTGCAAGGTAGAAGATTCTTTTTCTCTGAGCACTTTAAATATTTCCTGCCATTCCCTTCTTTCCTGTAATGTGAACAGTGGGAATAGTCTAATAGGTGTTTTATTTCATTGATTTTTGTCCTTGATGTTCATAGCATTCTGTCCTCTACATTGTTTTCAACAGTTTATTTATAATATGACTTAGAGTGTGTCAGTCACTATTGTTTTACTTGGAGTTACAACTATGTGGTGTTCTTGAGAAGGGAAAACTATGAACACAGTAAAATAAGCAATGATTGCCAGGGGCTGAGGAAAAGGATGAATCGGTAAAGCACATCAGATTGTTAGGACAATGAAAATACTCTATAATACTATACTGAAAAATACATATCATTAAACATTTTTCCAAGCCCGTAGAATAAATAACACCAAGGGTGAGCCCTAATATAAGGTATGGACTCCTGGTGACAATAATGAGTCAATGAAGGGTTGTCAGCTGTAACAAATGGGCAACTCTAGTGAAAAATGTTGATAATAAATGGGGAAGTGGTGAAACATGAGTGGGAGTAGGGGGTATTTGAGAAATCTCTATACCTTCCGCCAAATGCTGCTGTGAACTTGTAACTACTCTAAAATAAAAATAAAAATAAGATGTGAAAAAAGGAAAAAAAAAAGATTCAACTTTATGGTGAAGAAATTTGGTAGATACCAGCTATCTTTCATCAATGTCTTATTTTTTTTTAATAATAAATTTTATTTTTATATTCCCCCATAAATCTTAAAAAATATATAAGAGAAGAATGTCTTTTTTTTTTAAGATTTATTTATTTTATACATACAAGAACTGGGGCACAGGTCAGAGTTGGGTGTGAGAGGATTCACCAGAGACAGAGTGGGGAACAGAACAGGCAGATTGACTGAAATACACTGCTGAGGGGAGCAGCAGGAGAGATAGGAGAGGTCTGCTGTGCCATGTGGTAGCTTCCTGGTGGGGGATGGAACTCATGCTGCAGTGGCTGTAGATAGCTTTGTAGATTGCGGTTTCAATGTCTTATAATTTTTAATGTACAGGTGCTTCACTCCTTGGTTAAATTTATTCCTAGCTATTTTATACTTTTTAATGCAATTATAAATGGGATTGTTTTCTTTTTCACATGAAAGGTGAGGATTACTTGCAAAGCAAATGAAATATTAAAATTTTTTAGCTTTAGACTGCTTTATATATTTGAACTAGTGAGGCAGTTCACTAATTAAACTCTTCAAACTGTCCTTAGATTACCAAACAGAGGGCCTCCCCGGTGGCGCAGCGGTTGAGTGCTGGGTTGCGAAGCTACCTACAGCCTCTGCAGCGCCGGTTCGATCCCCGGCTGCTCCCAGGCCACCAGAGGAGGGTCCCACATGGCGCGCAGACCTCTCCTGCCGCCCGCTGCTCCCCTCTGCAGTGTACTTTGGTCCTTCTGCCTGCTCTGCTCCCCGCTCTGGCTCTGGTGAATTCTCTCACCCTCCCGCGCTTCTGACTATACCCAGTACTTGTATAAATAAATAAATAAAATAAAATAAATCTTAAAAAAAAAAAAAAAAAGATTACCAAACAGAAAATAAGATGCTGTTTTTTTTCCTCTTTGTTGGCTATTCTTGAAGTTGTTTCCTTGTTATAACCCAATTCTCCTCTTTGTCTTCTTAGAGACAGGAACTTTAAGCCTCCTCAGGGGAGGTAGTAGACAAACAGTAAACATCCTGTTCACAATAAATTTGAAGGTTGTTATTTTTTTGTATTTTCCTTTGTTCAAAAGAGCTAAAGTAGAAGTAAGAGATAATTCCAAAGACATGCCTTGTCTGAAATGTTCTGGAATGCTCTAGGATATGCGCACAACTTTTGATTCAGTTCTCAATTTGGAAAGAATAATAGAACAGAAAAAAATTGAATGTAAAAAGGCCTAAGGCAATTCATATAGATGGTATTTAAAAACAATTGACAATGAAAAAACAATATGAGACCTATTAAACATACTGGATATAATAATAAACATTTGAGGTCCACAAGGAATTATGCTCTTCTGAGAATGATTTATTTTCAACATAAGAAATTCTTAGAAAATGTGTACTTTCAAGCCAACGATTTAAAAAAATAAGAAATTTAAGATAACAAAACTACAGTAAGGGTTTTTATAAAGTAGCTTGTACCCCACTCCTAAGAATCTACCCAAAGGATACAAAAGCACTAATTCAAAAGGAAACCTGCACTCCTATGTTTATTGCAGCACTATTTACAATAGCCAAGGTATGGAAACAACCCAGTGTCCCCAAATAGACAAATAGATCAAAAAGTTGTGGTATATTTACATAATGGAATATTACTCACCAATCAAAAAAGACAAACCCATGCCATTTGCAGCAACACAGATGGAGCTAGAAGGGATCATGCTAGCCAAAACTGTCATAAAGAAAAAGATACATACCAGATGGTCTCACTTATATGTGGATATAAGGCAACCAAAAAAAAAAAAAGTCAAGAAACAGTAAAAACTAGTGAGCTGGACCATAGAATTAAGGCATATAACAAAGAAGGGAGGGGGGTCAAAATAGGGAAGGAAAAACATAAGAGAATATGGTGATGTTTCATGGGTGATACGGTGGGTGGGAGAACTATGGGGATGGCAATGATGTAAGAAAAAAATTCAATTAATTAATAAAAAAATAAATTTAATTTTAAAAAAGCATTTGGGAACAGTGAAAAATAAAAGTGTCACTTTTGTTTTTCTTACTTAATCTCACTTTCCTTTTTCTCTGATAGTGAATCTTTTTTTGTAATCTGGAAATGGTTTTCTCCCACGTGGTGAAATTGTCAGTCACAGGCTGGCTTCTCAGCCTTGTGAAACGAGGCTGGGTAACCTGAGTATCTCCGTAAAATTGTGGTATACTGATAGGTCCAGGGAAGGTTGAAAATTCCTTTTATCAGGTACAATATAGAATCCTGGGGAAAAGGAGTCCTTCTCTTTCTAAGATCATGTGCTATCAAAAATCAATGAGCCTGGCAGCGCTTATCGACACATAATTTATCGGACAATCACAATGACAAATCTAAGATGTTCATATATGTGCTCCAGTTAACAATGAGAAAACAAGACTCAGAGAGGTTCACAGCCTCATCTTTACAAGTTTAACCAAGAATTAAGCACAACCTCGGGAGATTTCAAAAGCTATCATTTGTTGATTCTTAAGACAAGAGTCTTTGCTTTCACTCTTTTAACCCACCAATTAACATTTGAAGATCTTATGTTTCATAATAACTTATTACAGAAAAAATAAAGGGTCATCTATCCCCAAGATTATTTAATTTTCCTCATAATTAAATGAGGAAATTAGGGGAAAAAACTAGTGAGAAGTACATGAAATAATATCTTGTACAATTTTAATGTAATCTCAAGAATGCTCATGTCTTAGATTTAAATAGTGCCGCTGTATCAACCACATTGTCTCACACTTTCCAAAGGATAACAGATGTCTTCATTTCAGGCCTGTCAGATATATTAGCTTGTGCAGTGTTGTTACTACCGCCATGCACTCTGTCACAGCATATGTCAGTGACAGAGTAGTTACCTAAGCAACACCTGCCCTCGATGTGAGCACAATATTGGAAAATCCCTCTAGTGAATTTGCCTTGATTTACTCTGCCAACTTATTGTGTGTTCACTCTCCAGGCAGGAATGATATATAAATATGTGGCCTTTGACCATAACTTATGCAGTTCATGTCAGTGGTATGCCAGTCTCCAAATTAGCTGAGAATTCAAATTCTTTGCCTAGACCAACAATATTAACCATGAAAACAAAGCTGTCTCCAACATCCCACCTGGTATTAAAATGTATGTGACAGACTCTTACTGATTTTGCCACCTGCCAATGAATCATTAGGCAGTGGATTTTCTCCAATGTTATAATTTAATTTTCACATACACCCACAACACCTACAGTAAAAGCAAAACAAAGAGCTGCATTAAGAACTAATATGTGACAGAACTATTCAATAAAAATACTCTGTTGGATTTAATCTTGCCATATATTCTATCTCTTCCTTTTTCAAATGAGGATCTAAATTCAGAAAGGTTAATAAGTTCACCAAGTAGCAAGGGACAGAACTGGAAATAAAATTCAAGTCATATAAACCCAAGGCAAAACTATTTCTGTAATACAACTATTTCTCAGAGATATATGATGCATATCTTAATGTATCCTTTTTTTCAAATGTATTATTTTTTGCAAAGAAATCAAAAAATATCATGCAGACTCTATAGGTTACAAAATTTATAAGCTCTTAAATTATGTTAGACTTAGAAATCATCTCCTTTACCTCCAACTCAGTATAATAAACTCTTTTATGATTGGTCATGATTACCCAAACTCTGAGCACCCCTTGGGGTACAATGAAAAAGGAGATACACTCAGTTACAAAATAGCCTAATGTTTTAAAATTTCTAAATTTTAAACATTATTTTATTTACATTGAACAAGAATGTCTATCCTTTCTTTTCAAGTCACAATGAACAAAGTTAATACTCACTTCACATGACAATCCCTTCAAAATGGAAAGAACATTGATAATACTTCCCCAAGTGTGATTTTTCATGCATCTTTAAATGGCTCCCCCATGCCATGGTTTCCAGTCACTCTATTCTGGCACCCATATAGAAACAATATACCAGCTGTGGACTGACTAATATAACAAGGTAGGGGGAGAAATTTCTCACAAATTATCCAAGATGTTATATTTCTGTTTATATAGGCTAAAATTAAATTAGTTATTTTTCTATATGTCAATCATACCACATTGTTGACTCATAGTAAGCTTGGACTCATTTGAAAGCCCTGATCTCATATAAATAGCTATTAAGTCAGAGCACTTCATGACAGTTAATATTTTAACTAAAACATAAGCATTCATAATTATTCTATTTCAATTATATATTATTAGTTTCAGGAAAAATGAAGTTTTTTAAGACTCTTTAAATCATAATCCTTAGTAATTATCAAGTCTATACATAGTTTCTCAAGTATTACAAGTCTTATCTAATGAATACCCACAACAGCACCATGATTAGATGTTGTTATTCCCCTTTTACTTACAAAAAGGGCTGGATGGGGGCCTCCCTGGTGACGCAAGGGGTTAAGATGCAACCTATGAAGCTATCTTCAGTCACTGCACCACGAGTTTGATCACTGGCCAGGGAGCTAACCCACATGGCACAGCACACCTCTCCTGACTCACCTGCTGCCCCCCTCAGCAGTGTATTTCAGTTAATCTGCCTGTTCTGTTCCCCATTTTGTCTCTGGTGAATCTTCTCACCCCCTACACCTCTGGCTTGTACCCCAGTTCTTGTATGCATAAATAAATAAATCTCAAAAAAATAAGTGATGCATGATGACTTAAAAAAAAAAAGAAGAGCTGGATATCAGTCAAATTAAGACCCCCACAAAGCAAGTAAGTGTTACAATGATATTTGCCCAGATGTGTCTGACTTTAAAATCTTATTCTTTCCAATACTGCACAGTCCTACAGTTTTATATCATGCTGCAAATTGACATATTTGCCTTCCATAACTTTATTCATTAGTGATAAAAATATAGAACAAGAAAATAAGAATAAAATACAAGTAAAGACTCCTAAAAGGCTAAAAAGATATAAGTTTAAAAGTCTTCACAGAATGGAAATTTAAATCAGCCATGAATACACCTACAAATATGATTTCATTCAGTATTCATGCACTGAATGCCTTATACAAATTCCAGTTGACTCTACTTATTTCATATGAAGCTCTTAACTAATAAAGTGCTAAATGTTAGCATGTGTTATTCTGGTTTATTTTATAAAATTCATATTGTATTATAGGTATTAATTTCCATGTTTAAATATTTAAAAACATGTATTTAATTATCTGCACTAAAATTTTCACATTGAGAATATTGATTTATATTTCCAGAATCAGTTCCTTCTTCCTTCTCTTCCTCTCATACATGAGTGAAAAGCACATTAAATACCTACTATATGCTAGGCAGTATGCTCAGTTCTAAAAAAAACAAACAAATAAATCAGGATTGAACAGATTAGTGTAAGAGAAACATGTATGTTATCAAGTAAGTATAGTAATTGACACATACTGTAATAAAAATATGTGCAAAGTATTATGGGAACACAAAAGAAGAAATGCATCATCAGCGATGGGACTATGAGGTTTACATTCAAACAGGTTTTGAATATAAGGAGATGCTCTCCTGGTAGACATGACAGAAGGACAACTTAGAGGTAAAAAGAGAAGCAAAACAAAAGTAGAAACCAGTAGACCATCAGCTGAACAGAGATCATAGACAGTGACATAGTTTGAAGAATCTTGTAATTCAAGTTAAATATCTGGTATTTTGTCATGGATCATAAGAAGTCATTAAAAGATTTTAATGAGTTCATATTTATTTTCCACAAAGATAGCTAGCAGTCATGTGGGCAATATTTAGAGGAAAATAAAACTCAAGTTAAGAGGACCAATTTGAAGGGTATTTTGCTAGCTCAATTAAGAAATAATGACAATCTAGTCTAAGAGATTGGCAGAGAGAGACTTATTTCATGGGTATTATGGTTAAGAACACCTTCAGTAATTTATTTAATGTTTTTCTGTCTCACTGTGCTCACCTGAAAATGGAACTAAGAATGATTAGTTCACTTAAACATTTAGAATAGTCCTGAAAAGATCTTAGCTTTTTAAGTATTTTTATTAAGAAGGAGCAGTGTTGAATCTCAGATATAATATAAATAATTCACCTACTGAATCTGAAACATTTACAGAATAATCATTTGTGCTACCTAGAAGGCTGTATACAATTGGGTTTCAAGAAGATGTACAGTTCTATATCTGTGGCTCTCAGAAACACAAAAAGAAGAGAAAATTCAAGGTTAACTTTGGCCTTGAAGGAACAATATCACTGAAAGAGAGGCAAAAAGAGGAATCTTAACAGGAGACTTAAACATAGGGTTGTATGAAGAAACTGAAAATAACACTCCATAAAGCCAAGGGAGTAGAAAGGCTGAGAAACAAATATTGACTCAAAAAGACGAAGGAGAGAAAATGAATAGATAAAACAAGCACTGCTCGGATGACATTGGTAGATAATGTAAAAAGAATGCAGAATGTGTTGAGTTAAGAAATCAGTGGGGTACAGAAACTAGAGAAAGCGAACATCAATGATTTTTTTTTAAATAAGTTTTTTTTAAAGATGTATGAGTCAGAGTGGGGAACAGAACAGGCAGACTGACTGAAATACACTGCTGTGGGGAGCAGTGGATGAGACAGGAGAGGTCTGCTGCACCATGTGGGTATCTCTCCCCCTACCCCGCACCAGGATCTAACCTGCACTGCAGAGGCTACAGACAGCTTCACAACACTGTGCTCAACTTTCTGCACCACCAGGGAGGCACCATCAATGATGTTTTAAGGAAGCATAACAATAAGATGGTGACTAGAGGGGGTGTTCTTTGAAAACTGAAAATAAGAGGAAGACAATACAAAAGGAGTTAAGATCTTATCAATAGAAGATAATTTTAAGGGGGAGATTAGAGGGATAAGGATTAAAGACATAAGTAGAGAATGGAAAATAGATTGACAGGGAGAAAGGAAAATGTTTCCACTGAGAAGGAAGGAAATGATACAAAGACAAATAATAGCAGACTGTTATATAGACAGACTGTTTTTCTCCATGGAGCAGATGGCATAGCCCCTTCCTGAGAGTAAGACAAATAGGAATAGTTTGGAGACCATATGAAGGGCTGTTATACCTTAGAGGTTGCCACATTGGGAAAAGGAAAGTGACCAATGAATCTATAAAATATTGTCACATACTGATGAGTGTTTGAGGTTAAAAACCATAAATTTGTAAATATATCTGTACTGTTATGTGGTTTTCTCTGGTAATGGGATTTTCTCTGGTAATGGTTGCTGTATCAGAATCTAGTAATAGCATCTCAACCTTGCTTTTCTCCTGAGATGCCTAGAAATATGCTTTGCATATATTTGGTCATTTCATTTAAGTTATAATCTTAAATAGATGACCCTATAGCCTCATGCTTGGATACCTCATTTCCAATAAAGAATCAAAGACTCGAACTTTTTCCTCCAAATCCTGGCTCCAAATCCTTGCCTCAAATTCTCAATGAGAAAATAAGGCTGGTTCATAAACATGAAAGTGAATGTCACTGACATGTATACTCTAGTGTGTTTGCTGGGATGACTTTCCCCTTTCAGAGTTGCACTCTGTTTCCCAAGTCATGGTGGCTTCCATCAAGTAGCAATAAGGTCAACTGTAAATTAGCAATTTCCATCTAACTGTGCTACTTCCACTCACTGGTTCCTGTCATTAGTGGATTAAGAGATCTTATATTTCTTGACAAGACTTTCTGTAGACATGTTTTGCATTTTTCTACTTTTGCCACCACCTTAAAATCAAATGTTAATTTCCTAGTAGTGTGCCTATTATATTTAACTTTGCTGAATCTATTCTTTGCTCCATTCATTCATGCAGCTCAATGTCTAAATGTAGCTGGAAATCCACCTACTTTTCTCATTCTGGATACCTTACTATTTTTTTCATCAGGGATAGGAAACAGACTATTTTTGCCTCCAAAGGAAAGATATTTTTGCAAAACCAATTTCATAATATCTAGGTGTTTTGTCTTTATCTTTTATGACATTAAAATTTAGTCTGTAATTTTTCTGTGCATTTCAAGTAAATGCAAGGTGAATAAGATTGCTTATACCTTGAAAATATGGACTCAAAACATAACTTGTAATGAGTGTTTCACACAAGGTAAGTGTTCAATATATTTGAATGAGTGGTTAAAAGTTTCATTATAAAAAATATGCAATTATCAAAGGATTAAATATTCAATGATATTTTCCACAAGGAAAAGGAAATTATAGTTGGAGTAAAAAGTTATCTGAAAATGAATATACAAACTTCTATTTATAACCCAGTTCTATCATCCAGTTGTTAAATCAAAGTTCTATTTTTTTAATGACTATTATGATTTTTCCAGAGTAAGAAAACACAAACATGAGTGGTTTATTCAATAAATAGTAAGACATACATTTTAAATTAAGGCTGTTAATTAATCTCTTCTAAGTAGTAATAATTAAGATTAGCTCACCATAGCTATCTTTACCATTTTATATGAAGAATAGGAAAAATTCCTATCAAAAAGATGCTCCCTGGAGCCTCCCTGGTGGCGCAGGCAGTTGAACGCTGCTCTGTGAGGCTATCAGCAACCTCTGCAGTTCGGGTTCGATCCCGGCCAAGAAGATACCCAGATGGCATGGCAGACATCTCCTGTCTCACCCACTGCTCCCCTTAGGAGCAGTGTGTTTTAGTTGGTCTGCCTGGTCTGTTCCCTGTTCTGTCTCTGGTGAATCCTCTCACCCGCCCTCATGTCTGGCCTGTACCTCAGTTCTTGTATGCATGAATAAATAAATCTTAAGGGCCTCCCCTGGTAGTGCAGGCAATTGAGCGCAGCACTGTGAAGCTGTCCTGCAGCCTCTGCAATACCTATTCAATCCCGGCCGGCCAGCGAGGGTCCCACATGGCATGGCAGACTTCTCCTGTCCTGCCCGCTGCTCCCCTCAGCAGTGTATTTCATCAGTCTGCCTGTTCTGTTCCCCACTCTGTCTCTGGTGAATCCTCTCACTCTTCCACACATCTGGCCTATACCCCAGTTTTTGTATAAATAAATAAATAAATCTTTAAAAAAATAAAAATAAAAATAAATAAATCTTAAAAAAAATCCCATCATTTAAAAAAAAACCCACAAAAAGATGCCCCCTGTTGAGGACCTGTTGTTCTTTTTTTAATATATACATTTTTACATCATTTTTCATTTTTGCACAAGCTATGCATTTTCACTTGGTTATAGTCCCCACTTGGTTATAGTTTCCCACCACCCTTGTTTTGATCCTACTCCCTCCTCCCCCCATGTAGTGTGTCTCTGGTTTATAGTTGCTTGTTAATTTTGATTTTTACTTTATTATAATTAGTTTTATTCCTGGTCCCTTATTTAGGTTTTCTAAATTCCTGCTATGAGTGAGACCATCTGGTATTTTCTTATTTCTGGCTTATTTTGCTGAGCATGTTCCCTTCCAGCTCCATCCATGTTGCTGCAAATTGCATGAGTTTGTCTTTTTTGATTGCTGAGTAATATTCCACTGTGTATATGTACCACATCTTCTTGATTCAGTCATCTATTTTTGGGCATTTGAGTTATTTCCATAGCTTAGCTTACCCAAAGGACGCAGAAACATTAATTAAAAAGGGCACTTGCACTCCTATGTTTATAGCAGCACTATTTACAATAGCTAAGCTATGGTCCTGTTGTTCTTAATGCTAAGACATTAGCTAGTAGAGACTTGAATCAGCTTAGATAAGCTGCAGACCCATTGTCACACATAGACAAGACCAAATCAATACCTAACTATTGGAATGGACTGAATTTATGCTCTTAGTGTTGCCACAGCTATAAGTGTGTCATTGGTAGATAACGAAAGGAAATTTGTAAGTTCTATGCAGTAAGAAAACACACATCTTGTGCACCTATACCTATATTCTAAAAATGCAGAGGAAAACTTTGCAAGGAGCTAAAGATAAATCCACAAATATAGAAGAAAATTTGGCACAGATCATATCTTTTAAATAAACTACAGGTGTATTTATCAAAATAGATTGGAAGGTTTGTTTTTATTTTCTTTGAACCAGTCAGAGTTGCTCAAATAATTCAACACCTAGCATGTGTAAAGTACTGTGGTAGATATCGTGAAACATTTGAGGAAGTATGAAACTATTGTTCTTAGATCACTATGTCCCTCATTTCCTCCCTTTCTTTACTCTTTTATTTCTAAAATAGCATACTCAGTAATTCAGGCCTCTGGTTCACATAATTAGGTCACATCAATTTGAAAATGATGAATAAGGGAGATAACCATTTTCTTCCTAAGCAGTGCCTCCTTCAGTGAATTGTCCTGCATTTGTTACACTGCTTTTATTTAGCAATCCTTTAAATATCAGTGAGGAAAACCTGTTCCATCAACAATGCAAAGTGTTCTGTTAAATGTGTATAACTAAATGATTGATAAAATTGAAAGAGACTATTAGGAAACAAATTTTTTTAGAACAAAAGCTACTCAGCATTCATACTACCTATAAAAACCAAATGGGATTTTATTATATTTGATATTAATTTATCTTTCCAAGCAAACATTATTAAAATCTCCATATGCATCATTAAATTATTTTATCACTAACAGTAAATATCTTTTGACATACCATTGGATGTAGATAGATACAAGGTAATTTAATTTTACAATTACGTCCTTTAGGGCATAGGCCTAGTTAATCTCAATGTATGAGTCAGACTGAAAATCATTTTCATCCACTTTGGAATGTAAATGTTTTTATTAAAACATTCATTAAATGTTTACACAGTAATTGGAAGTTGCTCCCTTGAGTTAAATGTTAAATCTGAAAAATTGTGAATACTGCTAATTATTCAACTATGAAAATAACTACAAAATTTATTTAAAGTTTTTACACTCAGCAGGAATTGGGTTTCTCAAAAGAGATTTTTTTAATGAGAATATAATTTAAATATATATTAACTCATGCTTGTAAATAGCAGAACACCGCTATGCTGAGACATTTTGCACTGAAAAGGTCTTGGTTTTTCTGTGATCTTTTCCAGTCAGGACAATTCAGGGTAACTTCTAGCTGGGGAAAAAAATAAAGTGTTTCATCTGGCCACCCATTGTGATAGCTGGAAGGCACCAATTTCAGGGTAGAGTCTCCAAGTCCTCAAGGATCATAAAATCTTAGGACATTAAATTGTGACTTTTCTTCTTGTCCACAAGGCATTTCCCTTCCAGGATATTAAGCAAGTAAATTCAAAACTTGATCAATGTCTTATGTATTACAAAATAGTTCATAGGATGATTTCATAGAAAATGTAAAATAATTAAATTTACCTCATTGATCCTCATCTACCTGAACATGTGTAAGCCTGACTCTCCTCCTTTTATAATCTCCTTCATCTCTTCCTTTAAATTCCTGACAGCAGATCCCCTGTGAAGAGACTAGAGGAGTCCCCAAAAGTCTGTGCAAATTATTAAGAGCTCACCAAGTGAGTTAGCTAAAAAGACTTTATAGAATTGAAATCACTTAATATGACACTGGGTTAGTCTGGGTTCTTAGAGAAAGAGGATCAATTCTAGTAGATCTTATATATTCATATTCATACTTATGTCTATATAAACAGATTTCTTTTTTTAAAATTTGTTCATGTATACAAGAACTGGGGTGTAGACCAGAGGTGCAGAGGGTGAGAGGATTTACCAGAGACAGAGCGGGGAACAGAACAGGCAGACTGACTGAAATACACTGCTGAGGGGAGCAGCAGGAGAGACAGGAGAGGTCTGCTGTCCCATGTGGGTAGCTTCCTGGCTGGGGATCGAACTCATGCCACAGTGGCTGGTGATAGCTTGATAGCACTGAGACTTAAACCCTGTGCCACCAGGAAGGCCCTATAAACAGATTTCTTATAAGAAATATGGCTTACATGATTATGGAGGTTGAAAGTCCCAAAATCTGTGGTTAGCCAGCTGAAGACCAGGAAAGATAAAGGCAGACCTCCAGTCTAAGGCAGAGGACAGAAGACAAAGGCAAGAGATAACTGAGGTGGCAGCCTGAAGACTGTCAGGCACAGAGAATGAATTCCTGTTACTCAGACTTTCTGTTCTATGAGGAACTAAATTGTATGAGGTGTACCACTCTTGAGAGAGCAGTTGCTTTGCTCTGTGTAACAGTTCAGATGTTAAGCTCATCAGAAACAGTCTCACAGTCGGGCCTCCCTGGTATCGCAGGTGGTTAAGCACTGCGCTGTGAAGCTGTTCGCAGTCTCTGCAGTGGGGATTCGATCCTGGCCGGCCAGTGAGAATCCCAAATGGCACAGCAGACCTCTCCTGTCTCACCCACTGCTCCCCTCAGCAGTGTATTTCATCAGTCTGCCTGTTCTGTTCCCCACTCTGTCTCTCGTGAATCCTCTCACCCTCCCGTGCATCTGGCCTGTATCCCAGCTCTTGTATAAATAAAACAAATCTTTAAAAAAAAAAAGAAACAGTCTCACAAGACGTGCCCAGAATCATGTGTAACCAGACACCTGAGTACCCAGTGGCACATTCAAGTTGACACAAAATTAAACATCACAACCGTATCATATTCAACAATATTCTGTACCTAAAAACAAGAGTTATGTTAATTGCTAATGCAGCAAATGACAATGAATTTCTAGTCAGGATATTTTATTGAATTCTCAGTTTATATTTACATTGAATATATAAATATGTTATATTAAATATTATATATTCATGTAATATATAATATATTGCATATTATACACATTTAATATATAAACATATAATATATAATGTATTATATATGTAAGTTTATATAAAGTATCACTTTATTTTTTTTAAATATTTATATATTTATTTATACAAGCACTGGGTACAGTCAGAAGCACAGGAAGGTGAGAGAATTCAGCAGAGCCAGCGCGGGGAGCAGAGCAGGCAGAAGGACCGAAGTACACTGCTGAGGGGAGCAGCGGGCGGAAGGAGGGGTCTGCTGTGCCATGTGGGTAACTCTCTGGTCGGGAATCAAACTTGTGCTGCAGTGGCTGCAGATAGCTTCATAGGTTGTGTCTTAACCCCTTGCTCCACCAGGGAGAGCCAAGGAAAAGTTATTTTAAAAGAGTTTCACACAGCGATTTTTTTGAACACATAGCAGCAAGAGTTGAAATAATTTTTGGCTCTTTCTGTCTTATATAAAAGGTTGAGTACATTAAAGACACTATATTAGCTTGCCCGTAATTGGAGTAAGAAATAAGTTATTTGAGGGCAAGAAGGGAGCAAAAGGAAAGGTTGTCCCAGAAGGAAATAAGCACCAAGAAGAGGTGAAAAGTCCTAGGCAGGAATGTAACTGGGTACAGACCAGCAGCCTCACCACAGTCTGCTAGAAAACGAGATAAAACATACAATTTTTATTTAAAAATACATCCATCATATAAAGAGACAAATAAATAAACCAGCTATTTTAAGTATTTTACCATAGGTAACAGGTGGTTGTGTTCCCTAAAAGAAAAGAAAGAAACTAGAGGAGCCAACAGTAGCTTTCTGCCTTAAGGCTTTTCTGGAGGGGAACACTAGACTTGGGAGTTCAAGCAGAGGGTGCTGCTGCCTTGAGCTGCTGAGAGAGGTCAGTCATTGTTTGGCATGACTGAAGCAGCTGGGTTTGCAGGAAAGCATACAAGAGAAGAGGCAGCTGCACAGGAAGAAAGCCCTAGATATCTTGGGGGAGGGGGGATATCGAAACGCATTCTGTGCTTACATCACTAAGGCCACTCTAAAAACACCCTCAGAAAGCTTAAAAGCAAGACTTTAGGCTTGAAGAAATGTGACAGAAATGAAAATAGATTTGAGGTTAGCATAAAAAATAAAATGCATGAGCTTTTTTATCAATTATTTACATGACTGTAATGATTTTGGATTTACAAAAACATGTAGATTTTCTTATTAATTTGCACTGCTGATATCCAACTTAATTTCATTGTACTGAGAAAATATGGTGTGTAAGATTTTTTTATTTTTTTAAGATTTATTTATGCATATAAGAACTGGGTGGAGGTCAGAGGTACAGGGGGTTAGAGGATTCACCAGAGACAGAGTGGGGAGCCAAATAGGCAGATCTACTGAAATATACTGCTGAGGGGAGCAGTGGGTGTGTTGTAGAAATAATTCTATTTTTACGCAGGCAGAAGAAGAACAAGCAGTACTTCAGAAATGGTAATGTCAGGAAAAGCTTTATTACTCATGCATGAGGTCCCAGACCTGGGTAGCCCCCTGTAAGGTCTGAGCACCTGTTTACAGACAAAGAATTTCTTTTATACATAACTATCCTCACATTGATTACATCATTTGCTGCAAAGTTCCTAAGCAAGGGGCTGGGAAAAAACAAGAATACAGACATCTTGGGATGTTGTAGGGTAAGGGAAAATGTCAGGCTTTTCTGCCCTCCCGCCATCAGGACAGATGATGGATCCCTGAGGTCCTGAATGCATGCCTGATGGCGGGCACCTGGAATAGGGTGTGGGCCTAAGTAGATGGGATTCACCTGGGCTGCGACTGGGCTTTTAAGGGCGGAGTCACGGGGATGCCAGCAGAAGCAGAGGAGAAGCAGAAGGGAAGCCGAGAGAGAAGCAAAGAAGCAGAAGCAGAGAATGCCAGAGAGCCCAGAGAGAGGGCAGATTTGCTGGGGGCTGGGAGGACTGCCAGCCTCCCGGCCTCCCAGCACCCCTGCCTGCCATATGCCTGGTAAATCTAAATAAAAGAACTGCAAAAGCCACTGAGGACTCTGACTCCTCCTTTACACGGTCTGCATGGGATCAGAAAACCTGCACTGTATCCATTCCTGCCCACTACAGATGTCCTTGAAAAGATAGACTAACTTGGCCGGCTGCCTGACCTTGTAATTTTGTTAGGCTGCTAAGGAAAGATTTGTTAAGTGAGCAAAACTTGTTGATTACAATTGCATTGGATTATTAACTGCACCAAGCCTAAGACCCTCTTAGCAGGGAGCTGCAAAGATTTATTTTCCCCCTTCAGGTAAGACAGGAGAGGTCTGCTGCACCATGTGGGTCAGCTTCTTGGTGGGATCGAACTCATGCCACAGTGGCTGGCCATAGCTTGATAGTGCTGAGACTTAACCCCTTGCACCACCAGGGAGGCCCAGATTTTTAATTTTTTTGAAATATATTGAAGCTCGTTCTATGGCTTGATAGGTTATTAGTTTTTACAGCTGATTAATATGTGTTTGAGAAGAACGCAGATTCTCTAAGTAGTTTTTTGAACTCTACATTTGCCAACTTAATTATGTTCTCCAAGTCATATATAACTGTTAGGGGGAAAAGGATGTCCAAAAAAGCTAATTCTATACAGGCTTTGTGGACTCCACCCCCACCCCAGGCCAAAGCCAAAGACACTGGGAACTCCAAATCCCATCACCACCAAAGGGAAGGTAGCTGGGACCTGAGGGTGGGGTTAAGCAGCCAGGTGGATACAAAAGGCAGACACGTGGGCTTTGGGGATCCCCCATTTTGGCTCTCCACCAGCTCGCAGCGTCCGGCCAGCTCTGAGAGTGCCTTTGGGTTTCCAGGTTGTCGGATCGGGTAGGACGCATTAAAGACTTTATTTCCCTATTTTCTCCCTGAGTTGTACATTTTTCTTATTTCCCTTTCCCTTGTAAATAAACCTTTTATTAACCTTTTGTGTGTGTCTGTAGTAGAGTATTCATAAGTCCCTTTTAAGCGCGCGGGTGAGGACCCACAGCCAGGAACCCATTCAATATCGGGGCTGCTCTATAACATAACTACTATATTTTATCTGATTCATTCATATTTACTGAAAAATATATTCTAAAATTTCCCACTATGGCTTTGAAGATTTTAATTTGTTCTCAATATTTATCCATGTTAGTTTTAAGTATTTGAGTCTATTATATTGACATGTATAAATTTTTATTTAACATAAATTTAAAAATCTTGAGTTTTCCTGTCAATTGTAATATCTATATTTCCTTATATTATGATTTTCTTTAGACTCTATATTTTGGATGATTTTCTTTAAATTAATAGTTGATTGGCATAATTACTTATTATTCATCTACTGTTAATCTTTCTGAAACAAAACTTCAGCTATCCCACTCCATGACTTCAAACTATACTATTAAGTGATAGTATTTAAAACTACTTGGAATAAAAACTGTAACGAACATATAAAGCTTACAAGTAAAACTAAATATGAAGGTGCCTGCGAGCACTGTGAGTGAAAGTAGCTGAGGCCCCATACTGAGTGTTAAAGGCTGATAAAACAGATGGTGCCTGAGCCTGAACCTAAGAAGAAGGCATGAATGGAGCGGATACCTGAAGCAAACTCAGAGTAGTCCTGAAAAACTGGCTCAGAGTGCAGGACTTGCCAGAGGCTTCTCTTCCGGAGTCCAGCTTGCTGCCCCTCTTTGGACTCAGACTTGCTCTACAGCCGAAACCTCTCCTCACTTCTTGCTCCCCAGTTCAGCACACCATGAACCGACCTGCACTCTCCGGCTCTACTTCCTGCGAAATGGCGGCCTGCTCCCTGACAGCGGCACAAGATGGCTATCAGCTCAACACCCTGCACGACACCCTGCGGCCCTCAAGCCTAGAGACTTCCATGGCCGGAGGACTTCCAGCATTGGAATAGAATTGAGAGCCTAGAAATAAAACCATGCACATATAAACAACTAATTTACTACAAAGGAGCAAAGAATTTACAATACAAGAAAAATCTCTTCAATAAATGGTGTTAGAAAATTAGTATCTCAAGGGCCTCCCCGGTGGCGCAGTGGTTGAGCGCTGGGCTGTGAAGCTGCCCGCAGCCTCTGCAGCACCGATTCCATCCCCGGCCCCCAGTGAGGGTCCCACATGGTGCGCAGACCTCTTCTGCTGTGCCCGCTTCTCCCCTCAGCAGTGTACTTCATCAGTCTGCCTGTTCTGCTCCCCTATCTGGCATCTGGCATCTGGCTCTGGTGAATTCTCTCACCCTCCTGCGCTTCTGACTGTACCCAGTGCTTGCATAAATAAATAAATAAATAACTCTTTTAAAAAAAAACAGTAAATGATTCTTAAAAAAAGGGGGGCCTCCCCTGGTGGCACAGCGGTTGAGCGCCAGTTCATTCCCCAGTCGCCGGCGAGGGTCCCACAAAAAAAAAAAAAAAAGTATCTCATTTTAAATTAGTATCCATTTTAAAATAAACTTTCTCACTGAAATGTAGCATACATAGAGACCACAAAAGAATCAACTCAAAATTTATCAAAGACTTAAATGTAAGACCTAAAACTAATACACCCAAAAGAAAATTTGGAAAATTTTCATGACATTGGTCATGAAATACTAGTCAGCTCTAAAAAAGAGAGAGAGAGAGAGATTAAGATTAAATCCTGCTGGATTGCAATTGTATGGGGAATATAAAAATAAAATTTATTAATTAAAAAAAAAAGATTAAATCCTGCTGTATGCAACAACACAGTCCTGCTAAGTGAAATAAGCCATATGGAGAAAGAAACTATTTAATATGTCTGTACATTTTGCTATTAAACTGACTCTTCCTTAGTGATTTGTTAAAGGACTTTCTATTTTTGTTACAGGCTGGGTGAGGGGCACCCCAGAACCCCCACTCCTGCCTG
Organism: Talpa europaea; assembly: GCF_964194135.1. Lineage (NCBI taxonomy): Eukaryota > Metazoa > Chordata > Mammalia > Eulipotyphla > Talpidae > Talpa > Talpa europaea. The sequence continues at coordinate 57,757,126 of NC_140080.1, read as the reverse complement.
ATTTAAATAGGTTCTGCCCTCGGCACATCAAGACAAAACATATTCTAGTGGGTAAGACCTTTAGTGGAAAGGAACTTTAATGCAATTAGTGTGCAATAAAGAACAGAAGGGAACAAATAGATAAAATAGTTTCCAAATCAAGCACCGAAAGTTTACCCCTCCTGTGTAAATGCCCAACCAAGCGGGGTTCGCTGAAACCCAAAAGCCTGACACAAGTCTAAGACACCTCCTGGTGGGGACCCATAGGAAAGGGGCAGAAGAGGCCCAGCATGTCTGGGACAGAAGGAGCAAAATCAAAATCAAGATAAAAGCTGCCATTGTTTACCTGCGCATGGGTCTGTCACCCACATCTGTGTCAACCAGTCCAAGACCAAGAAGCAAGTGTAGCTTCTTCACATGTCTCTCTGCTTCACGTGCCTCCTCCAGGTCTCCTCCTTGCTCCCCTTCCTTCCTCTCTTCCTCTCATCTGTTCTCCAGTTTCTCCTCCTCCCTGCTCAATTCCACCCTTGCTTGGGCGGGGTAGGGAAACTTTCCTGGGACCACCCTGTTACATGTTCTGAATATGAGTCTTTTTCAACCTCTGTGTTTTGCAAAGACTTTCATTCTATCAACTCACACTTAACCATTTAATGATACATTTTAATGAAAAATTCTTATTTTCAAATTTATCAATACCTTTTCTTTATAATTAGTGTTTTAATGTCTTATTTAAGAAAATGTTGCTTGCTCCAATGCCATGAACATAGTCTAATATATTATCTTTTTTATTTTAAAGATTTATTTATGCATACAAGAACTGGGGTACAGGCCAGAGATGCAGGGGGTAAGAGGACTCACCAGAGACAGAGTGGGGAACAGAACAGGCAGACTGACTGAAATACACTGCTGAGGGGAGCAGCGGGTGAGTCAGGAGAGGTCTGATGTGCCATGTGTGTTGCTCCCTGGCCAGGTGGGCATTGAACTCGTATTGCAGAGGCTGTAGATTGCTTCATAGTGTGGTGCTTAACCCCTTGCACCACCATTATCTTTTAAAACTATAGTCCAATGCAAAAGCCAATAACCAAATATGGGCATTTAAATTTAAATTTCTTAAAAATTTTGTTACTCGGTTGTACTAGACAAATTTTAAGTATTCAATAAGACATGTGTGACTGGTGGGTACTGCTGTCATTTGGAGTCTATGAGTTTGGAGTGCAGGGTCCTTGAGTTCACTCTGGTAAAGGTTTCACCACAGCTCCTGTTTCAGCGACACACTGCAAGTTTCCCAGGCAAGTTTCTCCATGAGACAGACATTAGTTATATTTAAAGAGCAGGTTTATTAGGGAAAGGGATGGAGGAATAAAAGAAACTTGCATAGACACAAGTGGGCAGGAAGAGCTGCCCAAAAGAGACAGGTTTGCTAAGAGAGGCCTGCATGGTTGCAGGCGGGCGGCCTTGAGGAGAGCTGCCTCCGCTGAGGGAGGTCAGTGAAGGTCGCTATACAGGTCATGGTCAGGCAGGAAGCTGCTGCCCTGCAGAGGGAGAGAGTTGGTGAGAAAAGGCACCTGCATAGGCACCGGTGGGCAGACAGAGTGCTGCCCTGAGCCAGTGCAAACACTGCACTGATAATAGTCTTCTCTTTGGGAGGGGCTCACTCCATACGAGCCTTTGGTTAGTTGTTGATTTTGGAAAACTGTGTAGAATCTGAAAGGGACCTAACTGGAGATTCCACAATGAGCTCAATCTCCATATCGCTACCCTTGGGCCTGTGCTCTCGACATTCCCTACAGCAGTCTGATGCCAGCTTGGGTCTTATGTTTTGTAATCTGGGCATTGGCTCCTAAGGATCTTGATTCCATATTTGTGTCAATGGCTATGTTAATCCATTCTACCCCCACCTCCAGCTCTTGGCATTTTGTGAGCCAGGTTTCTGGTCTTGTGTGTACCTCCTTCTCAGTTTTTCTATTCCTGTCCTCCATCAGGTACCATGTTGAATGGAGCAGACACAAAAATATCTAAATCATTTCAGAGAGCTCTGTTGGTCAGTGCTATTAGAGTATCCTATTTGGATCAGCAATCCACCTGAGGCTGATTGTTCTTAGTGAAAGATCAGAGTGGTAAAGAGGCGAGCCAAGCCAAGTTTCTCACAGGCCGGAGAAACTTTATTGCATCTCCTGGGTGAGGTTCACGGACCCAGAGTGGGGGGCGGTCAGTGAAGTTGCGCCCATTGTCAGGGGAAGGCAGGTTTTTATAGGGTGAGGAGAGGGAAACCAGGCTTGCAGGTGTAGGGTAAGGTAAAAGGTATCAGGTTTTTTTGCCCTCCCGCCATCAGGATAGATGACGGAATCCTGCGGTCCTGAATGCATGCCTGATGGCGGACACCTGGAGTAGGTTGTGGGCATAGGTAGATGGGATTCGACTGGGCTTTTAAGGGTGGCGTCATGGGGATGCCAGCAGAAGCTGAGAGAGAAGCAAGAGCAGCAGAAGACGAGAGAAGGCCGGAGACCCCAGAGTGAAGACCCCTGCCTGCTTTATACCTGGTGAACCCCAATAAAAGACCTGCAAAAACCACTGAAGACTCTGACTCCTCCTTTATCCGGTCTGCTGCATCAGAAAACCTGCGCTGTGTCCTGTCCTGACACTACAATTGGCGTAACTCAGCAAGATGATCCATGCAGACGGGTATGGAGCCTCCAAAGACCTGGAGGGACTGAGGAGTAACAGACTGTTTGCCTGTGATGACGCTGGTGGCATCATGGTGGCACAGGAGATGAACGAGGTCCAGGAGCTACTGGATAAGACCACACCTGGAGGAGGAGACGCTTGAGAGGACCAGCCAATGACCCCTGAGGCAGCAAGAATCGTCAGGGAAGAGAGGACCACAATTCAAAGCTCGCCAGTGCTGATGCAGGGAGAGGCCAATGGACTTGAGACTAATGGACTTGGACTAACAATCCCACCACAAGGCGGGGGACCTTGGCAGTTAATGTTTTTTTGAGAATCTGGGGGAGGCCAGTGGACCTTGATGGCCATGAAAGCAGCCTGTGCATGCCCAGCAGCCAGGCAGAGGAGAAAAGCCAACTGAGCAGGCAGAAGCTGGTGCTGATCCTAAGTTTGGGAAGACCTGAGCGGCTGCTAAGCACTCAGTAAGCTGAAGAAGGCCAGTGAGTCTCGTAAAATCACCTGTGCGTGATGCCCTGCTCATTGTCTAGTGAGGGTGAGGAGCTGAGGAACCCATCCTTGGGGGACGGGCGGGGAACGTGGCTTGGGGTGGAGTCCAAGCTGAATGTAGAGTTTGTATCCTAGGATCCCCGAGCCATGTGCTTGTGCAGAGGGTTGGCCTGAGTGCAGGGGTCTGCAAGTCGCATTGGAGGCTATGAAAGCCAAGTGTTGGAGCGACTGCAGACAGAAACCCTGAGGGTTGGCGATTACCCCCAACAGAATAGAATCACCAATCCCAGAGCTAGTGCATCCTGGGGGTGGATGCGGTGTGTGGCTTGTAGCGAGACTACAGCCAGAGAAGGCCAGGAAGCCTGACGGCTCCTGGTGTGTGACAGTAGATGCTGTGAGTGGTTCCCCTCCCTTGTATGAGCAGTACCTTTCACAGAAGATTTGGTGGCTCATCTGCTGGTACCAATAATTGTCTTTTGCCACTAGGTTGGGGCCCTGCCTGGACTTAATTGTGTTCTGTTGTATTTTGTTGTTTTATTGTGATGTATTTGCTTTTGTGGGCCATGGCTGCATTGTTTGTTTGCTAAGAAAATTGTATATATGTAGACTGTATGGCAGAAAACCCTGAGTGGGTGGACTGTAGGGTAAGGAAAAAGGTATCAAGCTTTTCTGCCCTCCCGCCATCAGGATAGATGACGGAACACTGTGGTCCTGAATGCATGCCTGATGGTGGGCACCTGGAGTAGGGTGTGGGCATAGGTAGATGGGATTCGACTGGGCTTTTAAGGGTGGTGTCACAGGGACGCCAGCAGAAGCCGAGAGAGAAGCAAGAACAGCAGAAGATGAGAGAAGGCCGGAGACCCCAGAGTGAAGTCCTGTCCTGACACTACACAGGGGTGGGGGGAACTGGTTTGACAAGGAACAGAGTTGTTTTTCTCAGTTCAACAGTTCAATGTTCTTGAGTCAGTTGTGGTTCTGGGCTTCCATGCTCAGTGGGCATTCCTGTCCCCTGCATCCACCTTTCACTTAGTGTGAGTCAAGTTTCCTTTTTTCCTTCTATCTATATCCAAGTAACCCAATATCATCTATTGAAAGATCAACCTTTCACTAATTCTCTGCTGGGTCACTTTTATCATAAGAGATAACTATGAATATACAGTCTTCAAATATTTTCCATGGGTCTGTCTATCCACATAACTGAAAACCACAGTTTTAATTACTGTAGCTTCAGAGCAGATCTTGATATCTAGTAGCGTGGAATTACCAGTTTTTTCTTCTCAAGATTATTTTGGCCTATGTTCCCTATAAATGTTAAAATCATCTTATCAATTTCTCCAAATATCTCTCTGAAGTTTTTATTATAATCTTGTTGATTTGATTAACATATATAGTTAGAAATGATATGTTTTCAATATTGAGTCTTCTAATCCATCAATATAGTATTCTTTAATTTTTACTAATAATACTTTATAAATTTAAATTCAGAAGCCAATTCTGTCTCTCTATTCCTATTGAACCTCTTCAACACTGACAATACAATAATATTCGGTTGGTGAAACTTAAGGAAAAAAGGAAAGGTGTTGGCCTGGAAGATACCCTACCTTTATTATAGTCCTAGAATCATCAGTATGAAGAATGGGACTATGTTGAGCTTCAGTAAATTATAAAGGAGAATAAAACTAAGGAGATGAGATTGATGTCAGTTTAGAGAGGTGTTGGTTTCAAAGGGCTGAGTCCTTGGATTACCTCTGAGAAAAATTTCATCAGAGCTTCCCTGTCAGCAGCATGCTTTGAGATTCATCAGGAAAGTTTCTCCACAAAGCAAAGAACTTGAGTGATATTCGAAAAGGCAGGTTTATTATAAAAAAGGAAGGTGTAGGATAAATGAGTTAAAAATCAGTTTTGTTTTGTTTTTTAACACCCTCCCACCATTAGCCTCTATGGCAGGCATCTGCAGTCTTGCATGCCTCCTAGGCTGCAGCAGGGACACCAGACCAAGAGGCGTGGGCACAGGGCACGCATGCCTATGATTGTGGACACTTGGGCCCGAAGAGCACAGGTTTGTGCATGTGTGAATGTGCACACCTGGGTTTAGAGGCGGGGTATGAAAGCACAGTGTCACACTGAGGCAAGGCTATGAGACTATGCCGGTGGGAGGCAAGAGAGACCTAGGAGTTGGAGGGAAGGGGCAGCCTGGAGACTCAGAGGCTCCCCAGCCTGCCTTCCCGCTGGTCTGCCAGTAGTACCTGAGTCTCTGTTCCAGCATTAAAAGGCTTGTAAAATCCCACTGAAGGCTCCAAGTTTCCTTTAACCATCAGCCTGAATCCACAGTGAACCTGATGTGTATCCTGTGTATAGTTACCCAAGAGAAGGGAAGGGAAAGATGTGCACAGACACAAGCAGGCAGAAAGAGTTGCCCCAAAAAGGGACAAGTTTGTTGAAAGAGAGGCCAGCATAGTCACCAGTGGGCAGCCTTTGGGAGAGCTACCTTGGCTGCTTTGCAAAGGGAGGTCAGTGAAGAAAAGCACCTGCATTGTCACAGGTGGGCAGGAGGCTGCTGCATCTTGCCTGTGCAGAGATTTCACTGATGTAGTCTTCTCTTTGGGAGGTGTAGGTGTTAGGGGGAAAAGGCTGTCCTAAAGCTAATTCCATACAGGCTTTGTGGACTCCACCCCCACCCCAGGTCAAAGCCAAAGACACTGGGAACTCCAAATCCCATCACAACCAAGGGGAAGGTGGCTGGGACCTGAGGGTGGGGTTAAGCAGCCAGGTTTATATAAAGCCAGACACGTGGGCTTTGGAGTGGGTCCCCCATTTTGACTCTCTGCCAGCTCGCAGCGTCCAGCCAGCTCGGAGAGTACTTTTTGGGTTTCCAGTTCGGCGGATCGGGTAGGACTCAATAAAGACTTTATTTCCCTATTTTCTCCCTGAGTTGTACATTTTCCTTATTTCCTTTTCCCTTGTAAATAATCCTTTTATTAACCTTTTGTGTGTGTCTGTAGTGGAGTATTAATAAGTCCCTTTTAAGCGCACGGGTGAGGACCCACAGCCAGGCAACCCGTTCAATAATGGGGCTGTCCTATAACAGCAGGACAGGAAGAATGAGAGCAGGATATCTATGATTTGAGCAGACAGGGTAAGGAGGAGTCCTAGAGTCTTCAGAGGCTTTTGCAGACTTTTATTGGGATTTACCAGGTACACAGCAGGCAGGTGCTGGGGGTTTGGGGGTGGGGTGCAGGAGGCTGGCAGGTCTCCCAGTCCCCGGGTAGTCCTTACTCTTTCTAGGCTCTCCAGGGGTTCTCTCACGGCCTCTGCTTCCCCCATCTTGTCTTTCTTTCACTCTTCTGCTCTGCTGTTCCGCTGGCGTCCCCGTGACGCTGCCCTTATAGGCCCAGTCTCTCAGCCCAGGTGTACCAACCTATGCTTGCCCACACCCTACTCCAGGAGCCCGCCATCAGGCATACATTCAGGAATGCAGGATTCATCATTAATCCTAATGGCAGAAGGGCAGAAAAGCCTGATACATTTTTACCTTACCCTACAGGAGGTTCATTCTTTTGTGGGATTGTTACCTGTTACCTGTTGTTAAATTATTCCTAGGGTTGGCACATAAGGATTTTTTTGTATCTGGTTTGACTTGGTCAATTTGGAAGGACCTGTGATTTTTTTTTTAACAATGACTCTTAATCTCCATATCCCCACCTGGTCTGCACCTCAGTCTGTGCCGCAGGATACTTTTCTTTTTTAAAAATATTTATTTTATTTATTTATGTATACAAGAGCTGGGGTATAGGCCAGAGGTGTGGGGGGTAAGAGGATTCACCAGAGACAAACTGGGGGGCAGAACAGGAGAACTGACTGAAATACACTGCTGAGGGGAGCAACAGATGAGACAAGAGTGGTCTGCTGCACCACGTGGGTCACCTCCCTGGCTGGGGGATCAAACTCATGCTGCAGTGGCTGCCCACAGCTTTAGAGGGCTGAAACTTAACCCCTTGCACTACCAGGGAGGCCCCAGGATACTTTTCTACATAGCTTGTTTAACAACTGTGTCAATCATTTATACCCCTACCAATTTCTCGTCTTGTGATGTCTCCTTCCCAAGGTTTCTCCACTTAGCCTCCATCAAGATGACTGAAATTGATCACAAGCTCCTTATATTCCTCAGGACCTTAGACTATGGCATAAATTTCATTATCCAATACAGTAGCAATTGGTCATGTGTGGCTATTTAATTTCATTTTAAATTTAACTTTAACTAAAATTGAATTTAAATTAGTTTCAATTTAATTTTTATATACTGAATTAAATTTACATTAAATACAATTAAAAGTTTCTTCAGTCACATGAACCTATTGAAAATGCTCAATAATCACATATTAAGGAAAATTTCCATCATCACAACATAATCTACTGGATACTACCGGCCTAGAGGACATAGAGGGCTCCTTGGGGGCTCTTTCTCTCTAGCTTAAGGTCTGTAGATTCTATGCAGAGTGGGGTCAGTGTGCTTTTTTCTTCTTAATTATGGAGGACAGGAATAGAAAAACTGAAAAGGAGGTGCACACAAGACCAGAAACCCGGCTCACAAAATGCCAAGTGCTGGAGGTGGGGTAGAATGGATTGGCATGCATAGCCATTGACACAGCTATGGAAACCAAGATCCTTAGGAGCCAATGCCCAGATTACAAAGCATAAGATCCAAGCAGGCATCAGACTGCTGTAGGTAGTGTCTAGAGCACAGGCCCTTCAAGGGTAAAGATATGGAGATTGAGCTCAACAGACCCCAAAGGTAAAGATATGGAGATTGAGCCCATTGTGGAATCTCTGGTTAGGTCCCTTTCAGATTCTACATAGTTATCCAAAATCAGCAACTAACCCAAAGGCTCCCAACTAACCCAAATGAGCCCCTCCAAAGCAAAGACTTTATCAGCAGACTATATCAGGGCAGTGTCTGCACTGGCTCAGGGCAGCACTCTGTCTGCCCACCTGTGACTTTGCAGGTGCCTCTTTTCACCAACTCTCTACCTCTGCAGGGCAGCAGCTTCCTGCCTGCCCGTGACCTGTACCTGCCGGGACTTCTCCTCACTGACCTCCCTCAGTGGAGGCAGCTCTCCTCCTGCAGCCATGCAGGCCTCTCTTAGCAAACGTGTCCCTTTTGGGCAGCTCTTCCTGCCCACTTGTGTCTATGCAAGTGAAATACTCCTATTGCACCTGTTGCTTATTTGTAAGGCTACATCTTCATATCAGTGATTTTTTTTTTTTTGCTCCAGACAAGTTTAAACAGCATAGATATTATTTGTTCCATTAAAGCTGAAAGAATATGGGTATAACCAGTTATTAAATCAAACTATGATTTTATACATATATATACATATGTGTATAAAATTGTGAAAATATTTTCTTCAATGGAAGTGCTCGTGGTCGCCAAATCTGTTATAGGACAGGGAGAGGGGCAGCCCAAACCCCGCAAACCTGCCTATTCTAAATGGGTTCTGCCATCCGCCGCATCAGCACAAAACATATAAGACTTTAATGGGAAGGAACTTTAATAAAAACTAGGAAACAATACAGGTAAGGCAAAGAGTCTAGTTTCTAAATGAAGCACGCAAAGTTACCCGTCCCCTCGTGGGTAAAACTCCATCCATATGGGATAGGCCCAGAGCAAGGCCCCAAAGCCTGCCACAAGTCTAAAGCATCTTCCAGTGGGGACCCACAGAAAAGAGTCAGAAACAACCAAACAAGCCCGGAAGGAAAAGAGCAAAATCAACATCAAGATAAAAGCTGCCATTGTCACCTCCCCACGGGTCTCACCCACATCTGTGTCACCCCGTCCACGACCAAAAGACAAGCGCAGCTTCTTCACGTGTCTCTAGGCTCCATGTGCCTCCTCCAGGTCTCCTGGCTCCTTCCTGCTTCCTTCCTCAGTCTCTTCTTCAGCTTCTCCCCTTCCTGCTCAGCTCCACCCTCCCTTGGGTGGGGCAGGGAACCTCCCCCTTTCCTGGGGACCACCCTGTTACATAACCAGTTATTAAATCAAACTATGATTTTATACATATATATACATATGTGTATAAAATTGTGAAAATATTTTCTTCAATGGAAGTGCAATGCCTAAAGAAAACCACATGACCAAATATACTCAGGACACCAGGAAACACTTGTGAGAGCTGATGATACCGAAATTGCAGGTTTTCAGGCCTACTCTCCCAGCCAGGAACGATCCCAGGCTACAGTGGCAGCACTGAGTCCCAGCCACTAGACCACGACAGGTTGGTGTCTCATGAAGCTGCAGCAGGAACTTTGCTGACTCTCAGGCAAGCAAGCAAGAAGAGGCAGGTTTGTTTAGAGAAAGAAAAAGTTTATTGAGGAAAAAAGGAACAGAAATAAAGTGGGACTCCCAGGTCATGGAACCAGGTCAGGAAGGGGCAAGGAAGCTAAAGTGGAGTAGTGCCTCAGGGAATATAGACCTTCCTTCCCTGATGATTCTAAAATTCTACCAGTTTCTTTGTGATTCTTTAGTTCTTGGTGGTCTCACTCACTGCCTAAATGTCTCTGTGCCCAGAACTAAGTCTCAGTGTCCCAGCCCTGATCTTTTTTCTTTATTGTCCTTATCCAGGAAGGTCCTTTTATAACAGGGTGGTCCCCAGGAAAGGGGAGGTTCCAGGTTCCCTGCCCTACCCAAATGGAGGGTGGAGCTGAGCAGGTAGAGAAGAAGCTGCAGAGGAGACTGAGGAAGGAAGGAAGCAGGATGGAGATCCAGAAGGGGACCTGGGGGAGGCACATGGGGCCAAGAGACATGTGAAGAAACTGCGCTTGCCTTTTGGTCGTGGACTGGGTGACACAGATGTGGGTGAGACCCAAGGGGAGGTGACAATGGTGGCTTTTATCTTGATTTTGATTATGCTCTTTTCCTTCCAGCCTTGTCTGGTTGTTTCTGACCTTTTTCTGTGGGTCCCCACTCGAAGATGCTTTAGACTTGTGGCAGGCTTTGGGGCCTTGCTCTGGGCCAATCGCATTTGGATGGAGTTTTACCCACGAGGGGATGGGTAACTTTGGGTACTTGATTTAGAAACTATATTCTTTGCCTTTCCTGTATTATTTCCTAATTGTATTAAAGTTTTTTTCCCATTAAAGTCTCATATGTTTTTGTGATGATGTGGCGGATGGCAGAACCCATTTAGAATAGGTAGTTTTGTGGGGTCTGGGCTGCCCCCTCTCCCTGCCCTGTAACAGATTTTGCCTCTAGTCCTGGGGTGTTTGATTAGTCCCCTTTGGAATTTGTTGCCCTTATCTCTGGAGCCTTCCTTTACTCTCCTTAGGTTTTTCCTATTCTATTCTGACCCTAAGGGCTCTCCGCTTGCCTTATGCCTCACTGATAAAGCCCAGGGAGAGTCAACAAACACCCAGAGGAGAGAAAAGCAATCCATGCACCTCAACCTATAGACAGGCAATAAAGACCAAGGAGAGCAAGAAGCACTCAGACGGTGTCAATTCCATAAAATTGGCCAGTTTCTGGACTATAAGGCAACGTCCTAAACAGGACAAATAATACCCTGAAAAAATCCCAAATGTTCTCTCCTTCCCAAAGGAAGGGCAGAGCTGTGACACCCCAATAAATCAGGCCTGAACCTCTCCCTGCTCCAATCTGCTGCCAGGGCTGATAAGACTATACCCCAGGAGCAGTGTCCTTACCTGTACTCTGCCCACTCAGGGACCTCTCCCTGTGTGTCCATTTATTCTGTCTCTAAATAAACTTTACTTTTGCTTCTGCTAAAGACATGGCTGTGAATCCTTCTCACACCATAGTCAAGAACCAAGGTAGTTCTGTAACAGGGTGGTCCCCAGGAAAGGGGTAGGTTCCAGGTTTCCTGCCCCACCCAAAAGGAGGGTGGAGCTGAGCAGGGAGGTGAAGAAGCTGCAGAGAAGACTGAGGAGAAAGGAAACAGGATGGAGAGCCAGAAGGTGACCTGGAGGAGGCACATGGAACAGACAGACACGTGAAGAAATTGCACTTGCCTTTGGGTCATGGACTGGGTGACACAGATGTGGGTGAGAGACCTGGAGGGGAGGTGACAATGGTGGTTTTTGTCTGCTTTTGATTTTGTTCTTTTCCCTCCAGACTTGTCTGGTTGTTTCTGATCCTTTTCTGTGGGTCCCCACTGGAATAAGCTTTAGACTTGTGGCAGGCTTTGGGGCCTTGCTCTGGGCCAATCCTGCTTGGGTAGACTTTTACCCATGAGGGGATGGGTAACTTTGGGTGCTTAACTTAGAAACTATATTCTTTGCATTTCCTGTATTGTTTCCTAATTATATTAAAGTTCCTTCCCATTAAAGTCTCTTACGTTTTGTGTTGATGCGGCAGATGGCAGAACCTATTTAGAGTAGGCAGATTTGCAGGGTTGGGGGTGCCCCTCTCCCTGCCCTGTAACAGTTCTATTCCAGGAGCCCCTAAACTGAAAACAGAAGGTAGTAAAGAATTTAATTTCCTCTCATGAAACAATAAATCCATAGTTAGCAGCTGCCAGCTCTGGCTTAGCTACACACCCAAGATTTCTCTGATTCCTTTAGACTTTTATAGGCTCTGCCAAATTGTTATGATAATATTTTCCCATTTATTTTACTTTTTGTCCTGATTAGATATTGCTTTTATTTTCTAGTTCTGCCTCCAAGACTCACCTACTCTTCTCTTCATTCCCTGCCTCAGAACATTATCAAAATCCTTGATTATAGACTCCTTTCTATAATAGTGGGAAATAAAGAAGAAAAACTGAATTTACAAATACACTGCATCTAATCAAACAGGATACAAACCTTCAACTCTAAATCCAACTCCAAATAGATATTTTCAGAGTCAGTTTGACCTCTTCTGATTCCTCTAATATTATGATCTGTCTGTGGAGCTGAACTCAGAATTCTTCAAACTAGTTTAGCAATTCTAATTTTCTCAATAAACATGTAACAGATGTCCTGGGGCACTAACTAACACAAAGGTACTTTGTGTTGTTTGAGAAGAGGGCAAATACAGTTACTGAAATTAGAATCTAGGCCTCCCTCGTAGTGCAAGGGATTAAGCACCGCACTATGAAGGGATCCACAGCCTCTGCAGCAAGATTTCGATCCCTGGCTGGCCAAGGAGAAACCACATGGCAAAGCAGACCTCACCTGTCTCGCCTGCTGCTCCCCTCAGCAGTGTATTTCAGTCATTCTGCCTGTTCTGTTCCCCACTCTGTCTCTGGTGAATCCTCTCACCACCCACATCTCTGGCCCGTACCACAGCTCTTGTATGCATAAATAAATAAATATTTTTTAAAAATTAAAAAAAAATTACAACCTAAGTTAAAAATGCATATTAAATTTTTTAGGGTAATGACTTAAGAACAAAACAAAACGGAATGTGGATGGGGAATGCTTCAATTCAAAGTAAGAGGGGAAAAAGAGAAAGAACCAAAACGATAAGACAAGCGAAACTTAACAATATATGGCAGAAATAGAACCAAATAGAGGGGGCCTCCCTGGTGGCACAAGGGGTTAAGTTGCAGCTCTATGAAGCTATCTGCAGCCACTGCAGCACGAGTTCGATCCTTGGCCAGGGAGGTAACCAACATGGCACAGCAGACCTCTCCTCTCTCACACACTGCTCCCCCCAGCAGTGTATTTCGGTCAGTACACCTGTTCTGCTCCCCACTCTCTATCTGGTGAATCCTGTCACCTCTGCACCTCTGGCCTGTACCCCAGTTCTTGTATACATAAATAAATTAATCTTTAAAAAAAAGGAAAGAACCAAATAGATCATAATATATTGTATCATTGTAAACAATTGTAAATGTGTAAATGAAACAAGCTCAACTATAAAAAAGGCACACTGAGTAATATATACAGCCTTATGTTATTCACAAGAAACACAACCAAATCAAAATTGTGTAGCTTATATAAACACCAGGGAAAAAATGGAGTCTACAGAGAAAAGTATTACTAGAATTAAGGAAAGTTATTAAATATTAATAAAATGCTCATTTTGAACTACACAGTAATTCTAAATTTGTGTGCAGCTAACATTGAATGTTCCAAAAGCATCAAGCAGAAATTTTAAGAACTACAAGAAAATTAACAGATATTCTGTCACAGAGGAAATTTCAAGATGTCTCTTCCAATAATTGATAGACTAAGGAGGCAAAATATCAACAAGGATATAGGAGAATTCTATAATAACAAAAAATATAACAGCAACAAAAATGATATAAATGATACTTATAAGATGCAGTTTCCAAAAGTAGCAAGATATACATTCTTTACAAGCATAAATGGAAGAGTCACAAACCTTATTACATATAAGGCCATAAAGCAAATAAGGGCAATTTTCAAAAGCAAGTTTTATGTGCACGTTCTTTCCAAAATACATTGTAATATATATGCTTAAATTTTCTAAACCATTTGAGGTTAAAATGCATCATCCTTTATCCCTGAAGACATTAATGTGTATTATAAGACAGGCAATATTCTGTAATAGTTACCAACAGTTATTTGATAACAGGTCAGTTATCAATTTCCCAAAGATATACATCTTTGGGAACTATCTTTATATAACCTACTGTTATATAGGCTCTACACCCAATTTTGCCAGTAGACCTAGTGATGTATATTATAGTATGATCATTCCTTCCAACACAGAAGTCTGTGGCCGGCCATTATATTTAGCTATTCTGTATCTTAATACTTTGATTTGGAACATTTCCACAGGTTTTCTTTGTCTCTTGTGCCATTGACATTTTTTGAGGAGTGGAAGTCTCATCCTTTGTCTGTGTTTGAATTGAATTAATTTTTAAGCTTATGCCATTTTATTTTTATTTTTATTGAAATAACATTGCATTATAATATTATGTAAGTTTCAGGTACACATCACAACACTACTTTAAATTCACCACTAAAATGTCCTATTCTATCCTTGATCTAATAAGTAATCCTCATTTGGTATTGGCCTGATGTATCCTCATTATTAGACTGAGGTTAAGCATTCTCAACCAGAATAGTTCATAGATGTTATTGTGTATATCTCTAAATATTGTATCTGCAGACACATGACTGTTGGGTCTCATAGGTGGTATTAATTTTGTTTAATTACATGACCATGATATGACTTGGTTAGAATGACACTTCGCCTCTCTGATCTTCCACCCAAAACCCATTATCCCTGTCTAGCCAGAATAAAAATATCAGACAAATGCCATCAGAAAGACATTCAGCAAAATAATGATTGGCATTCTCAAAAGTATCAAAATCATCAAAAATAAGAAACATCTAAGAAACTGTCATAAAACAGAGAGGGCTACAATAATATAAACAAATGGACCATGTCAAACTAAAAGACTCCGCAGCTAAAGAAACTATCACTAAAACAAAGAAACACCCTATTGATTGGGAGAAAGTATTTGCAATGAATTTGCAATTGCAAATCTTAAAAGGGGCTAATATTCACAATTTATAAAGAATTTATACAAACCAACAAAAGAAAACAAATAACCCAGGCCAAAAAAAAAAAAAAAAAAAAGGACAGAAGAGCTACATGGACGCATTTCCAAAGAAGACAATAGAAATGGTGAACAGGTACATGAGAAAAGGTTCATTACTTATCATGAGGGAAATGTAAATCAAAATCAAAATAAGATGACTCTTGTGAAAATATCCCATATGAAAAACAAAACAGAATCAAGTGTTAATCAATGTGTGTAGAAAATGGAAAGGGGACTGATTCATTCCCTATAGAAATGATGTGATGGTTCCTCAAAATATTAAATATAGAGGTCTCCCTGGTTATGCAGGGGTTAAGTTTCAACACTATCAAGCTGTTGCCAGCCACTGTGGCCTGAGTTCAATCCCCTGCCAGGGAGCTAACCCACATGGCACAGCAGACCTCTCCTGTCTCACCCACTGCTCCCTTCGGCAGTGTATTTCAGTAGATCTGCCTGTTCTGCTCCTTATTCTGTCTCTGGTGAATCCCCGTACTTCCCACAGCTCCGGCCTAGACCCCAGTTCTTGTATGCATAAATAGAAAATATATTAAAAATAGACAAATCATATGTTCCAGCATTTCCGCTCCTTGACGGTGAATGCAAAAACACTAATTTGACAGAATATAAACCCTCCATGTTCACTGCAGTCCTATTTAGTATAGCCAAGTTATGGAGAAAACCTAAGTGCTCAACAACAGATGAGTGGATAAAGATGTGTGTGTACACACACACACACTAAAATACTACTCTACTCAGCTATAAAAAGAGATAAAATCTTGCATTTGAGACATCATGGATGGAACTGAAGGGGATTATGCAAAGTTAAGTCTGAAGGAGGAAAACAAATACTGGATAATTTCATTCATATGTGAGCTATGGAAAAACAAAGCCAAGGAACAGACAAAAGTAAGCCAAAACAAACCCTACAACATTACTGTAGGATTGAGAATGACAAATGGGGAGAAGAGTGGGAGCAAAGTGTGAAGAGTCAGTGGACTATAGGTCCCTTGATGGTGTGTGTGGTGTGGTAACATACATCTGAAGAAGTGTGAAGCTATGTCTCTGAGTTACATGATGTTGTATACTGGCATTGCCTCAATAAAAAAATATAATTTAGGACCTCCCTGGTGGCACAAGAGGTTAAGACGCAGCACTATGAAGCTATCCATGGCTACTGCAGCACAAGTTCAATCCCCAGCCAGGGTGGTGACCCTCATGGTGCAGCAGACCTTTCCTGACTCTACCACTGCTCCCCTCAGCAGTGTATTTCAGTCAATCTGCTTGTTCTGCTCCCCATTCTGTCTCTGGTGAATCCTCTCACTCCCCACATCTCTGGCCTGTACCCCAGCTCTTGTATGCATAAATAATCTTTAAAAAATAAATTAAAAGGACCTCCCCTGGTGGCACAGGCTATTGAGCACTGCACTGTGAAGCTGTCAAGCTTTCAGCAGCCTCTGCAGCATGGGTTCAATCCTGGCCGGTGGGCGAGGGTCCCACATGGCATGGCAGACCTCTCCTGTCTCACCTGCTGCTCCCTTCAGCAGTGTATTTTGTCAGTCTGCCTGTTCTGTTCCCCACTCTGTCTCTGGTGAATCTTCTCACCCTCCCGCGCATCTGACCTGTACCTCAGTTCTTGTATAAATAAATAAATAAATCTTATTAAAAAATTAAAAAATAGAATAAAAACACAATTAAAAATAATTAATGCTTGGCATTTCAACTTTCCAACAGAAGAAGTATATTGCACGTTTTCATTACATTGAAGTATTAGGAAAAGTGACCACATAAATTTATTATCAAAGATGCAAATTAAATTTTCTAAGAAAATTAGTTTGAAATGAGAGGATAGAGAATCAACTAAATGGGCAAAGTCTGGGCTTTGTTTTTGTCCAATAGCTGAAAATTTGTTGAGTTTTTGCCATTTTCTGTGCAAAAGTTTGTCTTCAAAATGTGGAGCCTAATTAGCAAGCAATAAAACCATCTTGTCAAGTGATTTAAAAGGTCTATCTCATTAATAATATAAGAAGAATCTGCCACAAGATAGAAGACCCTGCTACTTGAAATAAATTATACATGATCATATAATTTGGGGCTTTATAGCTTTAATTGAATGTCTGCATCAGTTTTTTTTCACAATCTTTAAGGTAATTCTTTAGTTTAACAATTGCAGTCTGAAACTTCAGTTACCCTAGACTGTAACAAAGTTCCTGTGTGTGTGTGTGTGTGTGTGTGTGTTTTCCCTAGGTTTCCTTTGCAAATAAAAAACTTAGGCTTTTAGAAAGTCACAACAAACCATTATTTTCTGGTTTTAATTTTCTTACAATGACATGAATTATTTATTCCACACTCAACTGAAGACCCAAATTATACTAGTCATTGTGTTTGTCATAGGCATTCTAAGATAAATATGTCACAATCTTTCCCCAGCAAAATTTACAAGCTAGTGAGAGATATAGATAGGCAAACAAAACAATTATTATTTTTTAAAACACTATTTTTCCCTAGATTGATCTAAATAACTTTAAAGTCCATTTTTTCCAGATGATTTAATTTTTTGAAGCTCACTGAGTCAATGAAATCTAAGCAGATTATTTGCCCAAGTGTTCTTTTTACTCAGGTAGAACTAAATCTCCAAACTCAAGTGTGTAACATGTTCTGTTGGTAAATATCAGAAGCATACTATTATGATAGATCACCAAACCTTGAAATATCTCTAGCAGTAGCAAAGGCAACTCATTAGAATCATCTCACTTCATATGAAATATGACTAAAATAATAAACTGGAATGGTTAAAGAATTTTGATTTGCTAATAGAATATCATTTTTCAAATTGTCATTTGCTATATTTACTGATTTGTTGAACTACTTTAAATAATTTTATTTAATTTCTGCTCTTGCTTCAATATAATAATATACATTTCTTTATACTTAATTTATACTTAGTTATATTTACATATTAGTAAATATAGTTATATTTATTCATTATTTTATATTTGGAAATTACTTCAGATATTTTGATGAGGGATAAAAAGTAGTGAAACCCAGGGGCCTCCCTGGTGGCACAGGCGGTTGAGTGCAGCACTGTGAAGCTGTCCACAGCCTCTGCAGTGCTGGTTCTGTAACAGGGTGGTCCCAGGAAAGGGGGAGGTTCCCTGCCCCACCCAAGGGAGGGTGGAGCTGAGCAGGAAGAGGAGAAGCTGCAGAAGAGACTGAGGAAGGAAGCAGGATGGAGCCAGGAGACCTGGAGGAGGCGCATGGAGCCTAGAGACACGTGAAGAAACTGCGCTTGTCTTTTGGTGTGGACTGGGTGACACAGATGTGGGTGAGACCCGTGGAGAGGTGACAATGGCAGCTTTTATCTTGATGTTGATTTTGCTCTTTTCCTTCCGGGCTTGTCTGGTTGTTTCTGACCCTTTGCTGTGGGTCCCCACTGGAAGATGTTTTAGACTTGTGGCAGGCTTTGGGGCCTTGTTCTGGGCCAATCCCATTTGGATGGACTTTTACCCACGAGGGGACGGGTAACTTTGGGTGCTTCATTTAGAAACTAGACTCTTTGCCTTATCTGTATTGTTTCCTAGTTTTTATTAAAGTTCCTTCCCATTAAAGTGTCATATGTTTTGTGTTGATGCGGCAGATGGCAGAACCCATTTAGAATAGGCAGGTTTGCGGGGTTTGTGCTGCCCCTCTCCCTGTCCTATAACAGTTCGATTCCCGCCAGCCTCAGAGCAACCCACATGGTGAGCAGACCTCTCCTGTTTCACCCACTGCTCCCCTCAGCAGTGTATTTCATCAGTCTGCTTGTTCTGTTCCCCACTCTGTTTCTGGTGAATCCTCTCACCCTCCCGTGCATCTGGCCTGTACCATGGTTCTTGTATAAATAAAATAAATCTTTAAAAAAAAAAGGTAGTGAAACCCAAATGTTCTTACATTTGTACCAATAATCATAAAAATATTTAAACTAACATGTATATGTTAAGGGTCTGTTATCTGTCTAAAATACATCAGAGCTTTAAAAAAGAACCAATATCATAGTCTTTTTAAAAAAGAACCATATATACCCTTTTCTATTTTATATAATAAATACTACTACTAAAGAAATTTTTTGTTCCTATTGCACTTTGAATGGACTGGTGTATTGACAGTTTTTGATTTTTTTTTTCATCTCATTGTTAAGCACAAAATAGGGTCTCCCTGATGGCACAAAGGGTTAAGTCTCAGCACTATGGGGCTATGGGCAGCCACTGCAGCATGAGTTCGATCCCCTGCCAGGGAGCTAATCCACATGGCACACCAGACCTCTCCTGTCTCACCCATTGCTCCCCTCAGAGTGTATTTCAGTCAGTCTGCCTGTTCTGCTCCCCACTCTCTCTCTAGTGAATACTCTCACCTCCCCACACACACACATACACTTCTGGCTCACATCCCAGCTCTTTTATGCATAAATAAATAAATCATTAAAAAAAGCACAAAATAGTTACCCATATTACCAACAGAAATGTGAGAAACCAGTCTAGAGCAGTCTAGACCACTGAGGCCTTCAAAGTTCTAAATCTGAGTAATCCAGTTGATTGCGTGCTTTTAAAAAAAGCAGTCATCTTTCTTCAAACTCTCTTTTCAAAAAGATGTATACTCTTGTTTGCATCCTGAAGTAGTAGTCATGAACAATTTCAAAATCCTACTATCCATTGGTGATGGGCTATGGGTGCTTTGGTGGGGGGAACTACAACTAAAAGGAGAATTCATATATTGCCCAAAAATTAACAATGATGGAAGAAAAAAAAAAACTGTATTTTAAAATAAATAAATAATAAACCTCAAAAAAAGCACAAAAGCCTACCTTTCAATCCCTCTGAATTTCATTCCTCAGAATCTCATCACACTAACTTAAAATATATAAAACTGAAATGTGATTGAATGTTCATCTATTTCCTCTGCTATATTGTGAATTATTTTAAGGCAGAAACTAGTCCTTTAGCATTCCTAGTATTCCTAAGGACAAGTTTTAACATGTTGAAATTGAATGTTCTTTTGTACCAGGTTATCGTCAATTGACCATACATATGTGCTCATTAGAGATATTTTCAACACGTACATGTTGCTTTTACTTACTAGGCATTGACATAGAAGATTTAAAGTAAGTACTGTCAACTTGAAGACTAGGATTGATGAGGCTTAAAACTTTTGCTGTCTAGGCAGTTAATCTTGAAGATTGATGGAATCTTATTTTTAGATCATGAAAAATATATGAACACTTGCTTTAATAGTTATTAATGGCAGTTGTCAGGTATACAACTATTGACTGTAGATGAGTCAAACTGGCCACAAGAAAACCTTTGAGTCCTGAACACTAAAGGAAGAAAAAACATTCTGTAATTGTCTATAAGCTTACCAAAGAGAGTCTGCTAATTAAATATTAGAGTGTTTATCTGCAACAGCCATTATGGAAGGCTAATGAACTTGTACAAAGGATACAAACAAGTTATCACCTGCTTTGACAGTCAATAATACTGGAAAGAAGCAATTTCCATCACTGTAGGGACCCACAAGTTAATTCAGAAGTCACCAAATTTTAATGAGATCAAGTCTACATACTGGGTTGTAAAGTTTAGCAATCCACTTTTTGACACATAAGAGTCATTTTCTAAATAGAAAATGTGGCCTAAGTTATAAAAATCTCTAAATCATTAATTCTACGTAGAAAAGGGAAGAGGTTGAGGTGAGAATAAAGAGACAGAAAGAGGTGTTTTTTGCTATGGCTATCACGCACTCACATGGTACAAAAGAAATTGAATTAAAGTGAATGGCCTAGTAAAAATATCATAGTATTTTTATATATGACTAGTAAATGATATCCAGTAAACTAACTATGGCACAGTAATGAGAACACAATAAACAAGAGTGAGCCCCCTACTTCATGTATGCTAGCTATATTAATTAGCACTCTGAAATGTATGGCTGTCTCTATAAACAACATACAAGAGTTTAATATATAAAACTAATAAATTACATTCAAGATAAGCGCTAAATAGTGAATTATGTAAATAATTGTGATTATTTTAAAATGAAATCATATAAAATTCACGTATAGCTAACTATTAGGTAATTACAGAGAATGAATGTATTATATGGATATAGGGAGGAAGGACAAAAACCATGTATCTAATAGTGCAATTGGGAGGAGAAACCTGGCAGTTAGAGTATTTTTTTATCCAAAGCAAAGAAATTGATTTTTGAGTAAATTTCTTTCCCATTCATCCAAAAAGTATCAATAAGAGTATCAACAAAGGACCTCCCCTGGTGTCGCAGCAGTTGAGCACTGGGCTGCGAAGCTGCCCGCAGCCTCTGCAGCGCCGGTTCGATCCCCGGCCACAGAGTGAGTGTCCCACATGGCACACAGACCACTCCTGCTGCCCACTGCTCCCCTCAGCAGTGTACTTCGGTCCTTCTGCCTCTTCTGCTCCCTGCTCTGACTCTGCTGAATTCTCTCACTCTCCTGCGCTTCTGACTGTACCCAGTGTTTGTATAAATAAATAAATAAATAAATAATTCTTAAAAAAAAAAAAAAGAGCATCAACAAAATAGCTACAAAATCATGAATAAGATTCCTTAATATTAGATTGAGTTTCTTTTCAGTAAGATTGTTTTTTATGAAACTAGCAACAACAAATGTTGGTGAGGATGTGGAGAAAAAGGAACTCTCCTGCACTGCTGGTGGGAGTGCAAACTGGTCCAACCACTATGGAGAGCTGTGTGGAGATTTCTGGACCTACTAAACATAGAGCTTCCATATGATCCAGCAATTCCACTCCTAGGTTTTTACCGAAAGGACACAGAAACATCAATTCCAAAGAGCACCTGCACCCCTATGTTTATAGCAGCACTGTTTACAATAGCTAAGCTTTGGAAACTACCCAAATGCCCAAAAATAGATGACTGGATCAAGAAGATGTGGTACATATACACCATGGAATATCACTCAGCATTCAAAAAAGATAAACACATGCAATTTGCAGCAACATGGATGGCGCTGGAAGGGATCATGCTCAGTGAAATAAGCCAGAAAGAAAAAGAAAAATACCGGATGGTCTCACTCAGAGCAGGAATCTAGAAAACTTAAATAAGGGACAAGGAAAATGAATAACTCTAAGAAACTGAAAATCAAAATCAACAAAAAACTATGAACCAGAGACACTCTATGGGGGATGGAGGGCGGGGAAGGGAGGGATTGGGGTCAAAATAAGGGGGCTGCAATTGTATGGGGAATATAAAAATAAAATTTATTTAAAAAATTTTAAAAAAAAGTAAAAAAAAAGATTTTTTTTATGTAGGACTGGACATATATGTTATTTCTATTTGTCTATTATATATAAAGCTGCCGTGAACAGTCATAGTAAATGGTATTTTGGGATTTTTAATTTTATTATTCATCATTATTTCATAAAACAACTGATTTTTGAGTGTTCTTTTTTTAATCTTACAATGTTGTGCAATTCATTTATTAACTTTACAGGATTTTATGTGTAATCTGTAAGGTTTTCTTCATATGCAATTATATTATCAGTGAACAAAGAAAATTTTACTTCTTTCATTTCAATTTGAATATTTGTTGTTTCTTTTTCTTGCCTAATTCCTCTAGCAAGAACTTCCAATACTATGTTGGATGAAAGTGGGCATGCTTGTCTTGTTCCTAATCTTAGGAGAGAAGTTTTCATTGTTAGCTATGACTTTAGCTATCTGTCTAGAGAGAACTAATTTTATTGATTTCATTTTATTATATTTTATTTATTATAGATATCTATCTATCTCAAGAGAACTTTTTGCTGCCATGATACTGACACCATTCTAATGACCTCTGTTATGATAAGAACATTTCCTTCTACTCCCAGTTTCTTGAGTGTTTTTATCAGGATGGGGCATTAAAATTTGTCATGTACTTTCTCTGCACTAATTGCAAATATCATGTACTGAGATTTTTTGCTCTGTATTTTAAATTCATTTATGTAATATGATGTAAGGCATTGGTCAAAGTTCATCTATTTGCATGTGGATGTCCAATTATTCCAATTCCATTTGTTGGAAAGCATATCCTTCCTCTACATTTGTCTTTGTAACTTTTTTTTTTTAAGTTTTATTTATCCAAGATCTGGGGTACAGGCCAGGTGCGCGGGAGGGTAAGAGAATTCACCAGAGACAAAGTGGGAGACAGAACAGGCAGACTGATGAAATACACTGCTGAGGGGAGCAACAGGCGAGACAGGAGAGGTCTGCCTTGCCATGTGGGACCCTCGCCACCGGCCAGGATCGAACTGGCGCTGCAGAGGCTATGGACAGCTTCACAGCGCTATGCTCAATCGCTTGCGCCACTGGGGGAGGCCCAAGTCTTTGTAACTTTTTTAAAAATCATGGGCTATATGTGTGTATCTATTACTGGGTTTTATATTTTGTTTCACTAATCTGTTTATATATATTTTATGCCATTTCAGTTTCTGTCTTGATTACTGTATTTTTTTTAATTATGGCTGCTTCTTAATCAATCTGGAAATTAGGTAGTTTTAGTCTTCAACTATGTTCATTTTCAAAATTATTTCCTTATGAGTTTTAGAATAATCAATTTCTATAGTTAAAAAAGTTCCATACTTTTGAGATTTTGAGTGGGTTGCAATGATTCTTTAGATCAAATGGGGGTACTTGACATTTTAAAAATATTTAATTTTCCTACAAATGATGGAGTTATAGATTTTCTTTTGTCTAGGTCATTTTCACATTAGTTCAGAATTGCCTTGTAGTTTGCAGCGTGTAGGTGTTACACATCTTTCAATGGGAAAATAACTTTTTGTATTTTGGTTTTTGACTGTTTCTTTTGTATATATAGAAATAAAATTAAGTTTTACATAGTGATACTTTATTCTGCAACTTTGCTAAACTCATTAAATTTTCTACATAGGTGATTATGCTATCTGTGAAAGGAAAGCTTTACCTCTTCCTTTCCGATCTGAATTCCCTTTATTTCTCTTTTTTAAATTTTGTACTAGCTAGAACATTCAGTAAAATTTTGGATTAAAGAGAGGTACTTTCTTTGCCTTCTTTCTGATTTTAGGAGGAAAACATTCACTCTTTTATTGGTTAAGTAGCATACTAGTTGGGGGTTTTCATAGATGTTCTTTATCAAGTTGAGAAAGACTCCTTCTCTTCCTAGTTTCAAGAGGAGATATAATCAGTGGATGTTGAATTTTGTTAAATTATTTTAATAAACAACATGAAATACTCCTATTGAGTTTCTTTTATAGTTTTTCAGTATGCTGTTATGTTGATTTATTTTCAAATGTTAAACTAACTATACATCCTGTATAAAACCCTAGATAAAACCTATTTGGTCATGGTTTATTATTTATATCATGTTGGAATCTTTACTGGAATTTTGTTAGGAAATTTTGTATCTATGTTCATGAGGAAAATTATATTTTTCTGTATATGGTTTCACAGTATATCTCTTTCTAGTTTGAGTACTAGGTGATTATGGCTTCATGGAATGAGTTGAAAAGCATTCCATTGTTTTTAATGTTCTGGGGAACTTTGGATAGAATTATCCTTTCCCCTTATGTGTTTGACTTACCAGTGAAATCTTCTGAGCCTAGAGGTTTGTGTGTTTTTTTGGCAAAGGGTTTACCGACAAATCTAATTTTACTATTATATCTATGACAATTCAGATACTTTATTTTTACTTCAATTAGTTTTAGATTTTGTGTATTCATCTATATTACAGCTTAATTGAATTTATTGAGTTATTCATAATATTCTCTTATCCTATTAAAATCTATACTGATGTCAAATCTCTCATTTCTGATATTGGTAATGTCTCTTGCCTCTCCTCCTCCCTCTCCCTGTCTCCCCTGCCCCATCCCTCCTCATTCTCTGTATGTCTTCCTTCGCTCTCTCTCTCTCTCTCTTTCTCTCTCTCACTTCCCTTCTCTCTCTCCCCTCATCCCCTCTCATTTCTATCTTTATCTCATTTTTTGCCTGAGGTCTTTGTAGAGGTGTATCAATTTTAATGAATTTCTCAAAGACCAACTTTTGTTTTCATCTTTTTTTTCTTATTTTTTCCTATTATATTTCTTTTTTTTAATTTTTTATTTTATTTTCTGTTTTTTACATCATTCTTCATTTATATACAATGTATGCTTTATCATCTCAGGTATAGTTCCCATGAAATTCCCACCACCAATTCACCCATGCACCATCACCAGTCCTATTATATTTCATTGCTTTTCCTCTGCTCCTTGTTCTTTTTTTTCTTGCTTGGCATTTAATTGACTTATAAAAGCTAAGGTCCTTTTTATATTCTTATTTTATTTGTTTTTCTTTCTCAAAAGTTCTGTGGGTTTGACCTACTAATTTCTCATTGTTTCACATGCATACACCTACTTTATTAAATATCTTGAACATCAGAACTGACTTTAGAAAGAATATAATGTTTTTCCCTTCTAGTTAACACATAAATAAAAATTTCACTTCATTTTTTAATATTTTCCAGGTGTTTTCATGATGGGGCAATGGAGAGGAACAGTTATCAGTAGGCAACAAATATGATCTAATCATTAAGAATTCTCAAAAAAAAAACCCAAACCCTTAAAGTTTCTCCTTTTTCTATATTAAAATACCAATAGAACTGAAGATAGCCCTCTTGATCATTTTCCTAACCCAGTTTAAGTTGTTCTTAAACTTATTAAAGACTTTAACCTCTGAGCCACTAGGGAGGCCCCATGGACATCACTAATTTTTTTAATAAAGGTTTAAATTGTTGGGTGATTATGAAAATGAGCCCCACATTAGGTTAGGAATTTGAAAAGCATAGTAAAAATCTAAGAGGAAGGAAAAAAATCAGTTTAGATGAAGTCACTCTTGTAGTTTATGAAGTTTTTGCCAGTGTTTAAAGTTTTTTAAATTTTTTCTCTTATAAGTGTTTACCTATTCCCCTAAATTATATGTAGTATTATAGAATAATGATACCAAATAAAAATAATAATAAAATAAAGATTTTCTCTTATTATAATATCAATAACTGTGGAAATTTTATGGCTAGAAAATTGCCACATAAAACATTTTATTAGAATCCTTCCTAATTTTTTTTTTACTATACTTACACTATTATACATCATTGAGATAAGATACAATGTTTATATTTTACTCATATTTATAGTATTTCCAAGTATTTTTCTGCTAACTGAAATATAGGTAAACTCTTTCAATTTTCAAAATGTTGAAATCTCATATCAGACAACCCTCTAGATTGTTGGGACACTTACATTCTTACAGACTTATATACTAGTGATGCTATAGAAATTGTGATCTGAATGACAAAGACCAGCCAGGAAATGATCTAAGGGAGGAGCATTCCAGGAAAATTAAGAGGCAGAAGGAAATGCCCCAAGATATAACAGACCTTGGTCTGTTTGATGAGCAGGAAGAAGACTGTTATGGCTGGAACATGCTGTGCAAGAAGAATAGTGTGTAGTGTTAAAGGAGGGTCAGGAAGAACTAAAACCACATAGGTCCTTAGAAACAGGGTAAGGAGATTTAGTATTTTATCACACATTCCATAGGAAGCCTAAGCAATGTTAAATAGGGTTTTGATATAACTTTATTTTTTTTTGGAGGTAAACATTGTATTGGAATAGAATATACATACATGAAAACACATGAATCTTAAGTCTACAACTTGAAGAATTTTTACAAAGTGAATGTATTCATGTAAGTACCTAGATAACAAAATGAAATATGATTAGTTCCCTGGAAGCCTTTCTCATGTCTTTTCCTTGTCATCATTATAACTTCCAACACTACAGTATGTACTTTTTTAATGGCAGGCTTCTTCTGCTCATTCTATCTTTTATGAGTTATTCATGTTGTTGAAAGTGAAACAGTTCCCCACACCCTCACCACCCAATGCAGTAATTATATCCTATTTATCCTCCTTTGGTGGACATTTCCAATTTAACATTTACATTTAACATTAACAATAATGTATAACTTTATTTTTAAAACACCTCTTTTGTCCTATGTGAAGAATGAAATATAGGGGTCCATTGACCAAGGCAGGAAAAGAGGCTGGAGTCTAGTTTGGAGACTACAATAGCAGCCTAACCAAGAGTTTGTTGGGTATTGGAAACTGGCCAATAGGGCATTAGAAAAAATAATTATACCACAAACACAACTGGACAATTGACAATATATTCCTATTCAGTGGATTGGGGGACAGGGGTAGGGAGGAGGGGCAAGATGTAAATATGATTTTGATAATTAATTTCTCTATAATATATTTCACTTCTAAACAAATTATCTGTGCATAATATATTTGTATTTTTTCCAGCATTACATGGATTATAAAGTCATGTATTTAAATATACCATTAAGTTTGTGTTCTATCATTATTGGTATTTTCAAATGGATTCAATTTCAATTCCTCTATTTGAGTAAGCCAGAAATGTTAATGATTTGCAGACAAATAAACTGTAAGAAACTGCTGCATAATATTTAAATATGTTGATTTTTTTTTTTTTGAGAAAAACTTCAAACTCAGAAAAATGTGACAAGTGACAAGCTACTGAAGTAAGGATATTTAGGTTTTAGTAAGATATGGGGAAAAGAGTCTAAAGCATTTCTTCTTTATTATTTTATGACCTCAGGTATTTTTACTTTTTGCTAGGAATGGAAGGTTCTAAACCACTAAGCAAGAGTTGACACTTGATCTAAAGAGACATGGTTTTGCACAAGAGTGTAAGGTCTTAAGATCTTTTCACTGAATACTCCTTTCTCACCACTGTCAAGCAAACTGCAATAGTTCACCACCTGTTCTTGGTCCTTGGGCATGCATACTATTGCAATAAATTATCATTAAAAAGCAACCACTATGAATCCCATTGCAAGACATAGTACAAACAGATAATTTTCTTTGACTTCATTAGCATCAGCGATTCAAAAAGGACTGTAAAATGAGAAAGTAATATCTTGATTTAAATAGCCTTTTTGGACTCTATTGTAAACCCTCTCTGAAGAGTTCTTTTCATCCGTACATAAATTTGTTAGTGTAGGAATCTATCTCCCTAAACATGAAATTTTATAATTAAGGTCAGAGTCCATAAGGTAAAGAACTATATGATAAGCTCATACTTACCCTTATTTTGATTTGTAAAGTTCAAATGAAAACAGATAATAATGAAATCATTGTTATCATGGTAAGGATTAAATTTAAAAATGTGTCACCAGCACTTAGGATGACACTGTTAGTCTCACTTTCCTTTGTGTTGGGACCATGCCAGTCACTGTTTCTTATTTCATGGTCACAAAATGTCTGCCAGAAATTTACATTTTACCTTTTTTTTTCTTTAGAAATCCCACTGGAAAATATGAATGACTCTTCCTTGATGTCTCTATCAAAGTCCCTGGAATTGATCCTACAGGCATGGATTGAGTCACTGAGAATCAGAGATTCTATGTTCTGATTGAGCAGGACTACATACCCACCTCTGGGCTCAGAAGAGAAATTCAGAGCCTTTCAAACCACAATGGATTGAGGAAGGGGGAGAAGTTGTTTCCCAGAGAATAACAGCTGTCAGCTATAAAATCCAAATTCTACAACTCTAATTCTATATTCCGTAACTAAGCATGTTACTTTGAAGAAGTTTCTGAAATTCTGTGTCTCAGAAATCTCAATATAAGATATTCAACTTCACATAGTGCTGTGAAATGATAATGAAATTTATACATATGCATGAAACAGAGTAACTCAGGCTGGGCACTTGTAGGTGTGAAATACATGTTAATTCTCTCTCCTCTCTCAGGAGTGACACAGAATAAACAAAGCATGTGTTGAGACAGCTCTAATGTCTTCATAATGCTTTTCTATTGCAGAGCTCAGAACTATCCATTTATTATTCTAACATTTCTTAGTTTTAAGCTAGCTCATCATCAAGGCCTTTTTATCTTTACATTGTACTATTTGACGTAAGTGTACATATTGTCCAAATGAGAGCACAATATTCTAGGTATGATCTGTCCAGCATGAAATTTGTTGTAATATTCTTTGATATGAAAATAATTTCACTGAGGGCACCTGGGATTTTCACAAAGTTTGGTGTAAACTTTTACTCTCCACAGAGTAAAATGCTTTCTTTATAAGTTTTGCTAGTAACCTGTTACTCTTCTGATCTGTGTATGTGAAATTGTCCTTAGGAGTATATGCTCAGAACTTCATTCCTTTTTATTATTAATCTAGACTTTGACAATTATTTATTCTTATTTATTTAATTAACAGTATCCTTTTTAGTATGTGTCAGCCTCATCAAAACTTCATGGTGTATACAAATTGGACCAGTGTTCCTTAGTGTGTTTTTGTTCTCAATGAGAACAAAATCAGGACCCAGTAGGCAAAAAAGTCCTTCAGCACAGTAGCACAGTACACATTTCCCCCTAAGTTGGCAGTGATCTTACCAGTCACTTCCAAGTCATTTAACCAGTCTTGACTCCTACTCAAGTACTATAATCCAATTGATATATTTGTACATATGTGTATACATCTATCAGGAGTGTATATATATCTCATATATATCTATTTTGCTTATAACAGGTTATCATAATTTAAATAAACAAGGTTCTATCCAGTTGCTTCATACATACAGTTTTGTTTTTATTTATCATTCATTTGGCGTTGCCTTTGTCATCATTTTCTTATATTACCTTTGTAGATAGGAGCTTCTTCAAGTAGGAATTCAAAATGCCTATTCAAAACAATTAGCATCTAGCCTTTGGACACAGAGGTAAAGCAAAGCAACTAAATACCATGGCTATGCAAAGAGTAACTGTTACAAAGAAGAATCTCTATAAAGAGGGGAGGTTCCATGTTCCCTGCTGCACATAGGGAAAGGTGGGGCTGAGTGGTGAGGGGAAGCTGGAGAGAACTTTGAGCAGAACATTAACAAGGGACTTGGAAGAAAAAAGGCACCTTGCTTCTCAGCTTTCAACTTGCACCAGGGTCTTGGAGGACTTGAGGAGACCCATAGGTGAGAGGCACTTCGGGTGGCTTATAATGGCAGCTTTTATCGTGATTTGTACTTTAAATTTTCTCCTTTTATTCTAGATTTGCCTGGCCCCTTTGGCCCCTTTCCTATGGTTACTTCTCAGAAGGAACTTATGGCAAATTTTCAGACCTCAGTGGCCAAGCTTTAGGTCAAGTCTGTATGACTAGTCATTATCCTCAAGGGGCTGGGGAAATTTGAGTGTTTCATTTGGAAACAATATCCTTTCTCCCCTCTCTAAGCACAATTATTCTATTAAAGATTTTTCAAACTAAGAGTATGCTTTGTCTTTATGTGGTAGATGGCAAAACCCCCTTAAAGTGGGAATGTCTGGGAGTTCCAGAGTTCCCCTCAGTCTGCACACTAATATGACGATAAAGATAATATATCAGATGAAATCTAAGAATGTAACAATAATCAAAGCACCCCAGACAAAACCTGACTTGCTTATACAATGCTTTGGATGCTCTTTTCAGGGCATCATAACACCATTCATTTCTAGAACTAAAGAATGTAGTGTATGAATAGACAAAAAGCTCTGAGTTCATAACCATATCCAGAGTATTTTTCAGAATGTAATGAGTTATATTTAATAATACTGCAAAGAGGAGCATCCCTCACCATCACTAAATTTGCCAGATGACAGAAGGAGGGAGGGAAAGGGAGGAAGGATATGAAATCATGATGCAGTTGAAAACAGCTAAGTAGAACTACCAGGGAAAAAGTCAGCAGAGTCATTCAAGTTTTCTCATTCTGATTCACAACCACATACAAAGCAAAAGTAGTAGTCAGTATTAATTAATCCTAATTCACAGGAATGGAGATTTTGAAAATTAGTAATAAAACTTTAGTGTTTTCTTTCTTCTGCATCTGACATCTAAGAAAGATATGATGCAAATGTTCCAAAATAAGGCGTTACTACTCATTTAAGAAACATTTATTACTCACTACAGTTTCCAAGTTAGTTTGGTAGACATCGTGAGACATATGGAGGAAGAAGAGGCTTGATATGTGCATAAAAGTTGTAATTCAAGATTCATTATGATAATTCAAATAACTCTGGAAGGTCAAAAGGGGAAGCCACTACTTTTAGTCGACATGCTTGAGAATGATATTCTGAAGGAAGTGCCATTGGTCCTAGGTCCTAAGCTACAAATAAGATTTCAGTAGCAAGAAATGAAGGGAAACTGTTTAATTCAGGCAACACTGTAGGAAACTCCAGCGGGAGGAAACAGAGTGAAGGGGGTCAATGGCTGGAGAATAAATGAAATAATGCCTGGTAAATAGCTATTAGACTGTGAAGAACTTTGAATGGAAGTTTAAGGCATTTGGTGTAAATTTGTTGAACCATCTGGCTTTTAATGAAAAGCCTGGAATCAAATAGTTATCTAGGGGAAGCTCATTTGGCAGCTGGGTCACAATGAATGAAAGGAGGGGAGCAATTAGAAGTAATGTGACCCCAAAGGAAGCTTATGTCAATATTACAAAGAGGAGTTAAGAAGAGTCTGAACTAGAATTTTGTAGCAAGAATGGATGATGGAATGAGGTATAAGAAACTAATTGAAAAGCATATGCTATGTGGATCCTATGCTGAAAATGAGAATATGAAAGAGAAATTTAGACCTGAGTTCTTTGACCTGATAATTGGAGTAATCAGATAAGTGACAACTCATAGAGAAAATATGTGGAAAGACGGAAAAGGAAGTTGAGAGAAGATTTGGGGGTTGGGGGCAGGTATATTGGGAAAGCAGAGATCAAGACAGTGATGGAGAAATCAGAAAAATAGAAGCATTATAGTGTTGGAGTATAGGAGTAAATGAAGGAAAGGAAAGGAAATGATTTGCAATGATCAAGGAATTTTTTTAAGCAATGTTTTTAATGATGGTTTTATTTTTATAAAGAGAGAACCTACTTGAAAGAAAACTATAACATATATAAACAAGAGAGGAAAGTAATTTATGAAACAAAATTTAGATGAGGTTAAAAAAAATGGGTATGATCTAATGCAAATGGAGAAATTAGACTGGAAAAGGCATCTAAAAGAAAGGAAATTTCAGGGACGTTCTTGGTGGGGAAGGTGAATGAGAATAAAAATTTTGCAGCTGAGGGAAAAGAAATTCAGTCAGTCAGGGCCAAGCAGCCTTATTCTTCTCAATTAAATTGGATTTTACATTTTCTGCTAAGATTAGTAAGAGACAGGATGAAATCAGTGACTTGAGGTGAATGGTAAATATGGAGAACAACTGGGAGGAGGCAGAGAAACATGAGGAGAATAAAATGAAGTGAAGATCATCAAGGTGAAGTGAGGTAACAAACATTTTAATAGATTCAGCCAAAAACATACTGTGGTTTTCCGTGCAGTGCTTGGCACCCCAGAAATAGAAAATGAGGTGGTGTTTGTGACACAGACAACATCAGTTCACTTTGCTCCCTTTTAGTGTTTCATTCTCTGGCTTCACAACTTGACCCTTGTGTTTCAACTTTCATCTGCATAATTTCAGTCCCTCCATTCTTTTGTGTTTTTCCTTTTAAATCCACATGCTGTGGTTTTGGTTTTGTCCAAAAAGGCAATGTTTGGCTCAAGGAAACATATGACTAAAGTATAAACAAGAAAAAATCTGACCGAAGCGCAAACAAAATTATCCTCCAAAATAGAAGGGGCTGTCTGTGATGAGTGGTTCGAGAGCAGCCAGGACCCAGAGGGACGAAGTAACCCTGGTTCTCATGCCTTGGCTCCAGCTCTTGAGCAGAGTCTCTCCACTCTGAGGAAAGACTGTTCAGGTTTGCATTTAGCATCTCAAGTGTGTGGCAGAAATTTATCCTTTTTATTTAAAGGAAATCAGTTTTGAATTTTTGAGAAATTTCTTTCAGGAATTTCATCTATACCATTCAACAATACTTCTGATTAAATAACCTTACTGGGTTTTTTTGTCACTTGGGGGAGATCCCACTAAAGACCATGGGAGACTGAGTCCCATTAAAATGAAGAAATATGTAATCTCAAGTGTAGGGACTTAATTACCATATAATGACCTGCTATCTTCCCCCAGACACACAAAGATATAGCACTGAGGCAAATTATTTGAGAAGTATTTGCATTTTGAAAGCCATTATTAGGAAAGTTATGGTAAGAGAAATAAAAATCTCAGAGGAGACAACTTTGAAACTCAGCTATAAGGTGCTTGAATAAATTTTCTGAGATCTTAAGTTTATATTTTCAAATGAAATTTTGGATAGAACATCAATCAAGGCAAGGGAAGGATTTCTTGGGTCCTGGTTATCTGATCAAATAATTCACATTTTAGTGCCCTTAAAATGTAGAACACACTATGAATATTTTTACATTTTATTTATATTTTATTGGTGAAAAGCAGAATGGATGAGTGATGTATCCACGCATGATGGCTCCTAAATTGCAGAGCTGCAAGAACAAAGGGACAGTTCAACTTCCCTTCAGAACTCTTTTGACTCAACTCTATAAAAAGTCAAGAAGAGTATCACCATACTGGTCACTTTCCAATCAGAGTAGGTCATAGGTCAGGGATTTGGATTCTTTGGATTCTAATTTCAGGTATGTTCCTAACGAGAGATGTGATCTTGGGAAAGTCATTTTATCTCCCTTGACACGACACCAATTTCAGCTTTGATTTTTAAAAAGAAGGAAAAGGAAACTTAAAAGTCATTTTATTTGATAACCAAAAAAAAAAGGAAAAAACAAATAAACTTTCATTACAATGGCTAGAATCTTCCCCCAAAGAACTGACTTATTTCTGATCTCTCCCTCACTGATAATGAATTTGAAATGAAAGTGAAGTAACTAAATGTTCCAAAGAGCCTCTTCACACCTGACTTCCAAGATTTTTCAAAGGAACATATCACATTCATTGTGGAGCTGGCTTTAGCTGGCAGTGGGTGGGCTTTTTTCAGGACATACGGTCCCCCAACATTGGCACATACAACCACCAGGAAACAATCAAGTTCTCCATTTGCTCCTGATGATCACTAAAATGTTGTGTCTGTTACGAGTGGCTTATAGAGAATCACCTAGGATGGGAAGGCCTTCTGAGACAAACATTCAGGGAACTTGTTGAAATTCCTCCATATTCATGGGTACTGATGATATGTTGGGGTTCAGATGAGGGGCTCCTTGGATAACCTCTAAGGCAATTTCAGCATAGTTCCCTTTCAGTGACATATAGCAAATTTACTAAGGAAAAGACGTGGAATATTCTCAAACAGGCAGAGGCTGCACTTTAAAAGAACAGATTTATTAGGAAAAGGAGAAAGGAAAAAAAAGGTACCTGCATCATCACAAGTGGGTAGCGAGCTGCTATTGTGGCTGCTGCTGCTTTTGAAGGAAAAGATTTGTTACAGAGGCACCTGCATAGACACAGATGGACAGTCTTGGAACAAGAACTGCATTTTGCCAGGACAGGAGCTGTTCTGCTATCACGTTCCTTTTTGGAGAAGTGTTCATTCTTTTGTGAAAAATTTAATCTATTGTTATATTAATCACTTCTAAGGCATGAGTGGGTTAATTTATAAGGACTGGTGATTCTCTGTAATGGCCCTCCATCTCCATATCCCCACCTCTGCTCTGAGCCTACAGATATAATGCCTATAGCAATTCTTTAAAAGGACTGACAACCCCCATGTCCCCATATCTGGGCCACACTGCAGGATTTTTCATTTCTATAGGTGATCCAATGACAACGTTCATCATTTCTTTTTTTTATTAAATAAATTTTATTTTTATATTCCCCATACAATTACAGCCCCCTTATTTTGACCCCTCCCAGCCCCTCCCCCCTATAGAGTGTCTCTGGTTCATAATTTTTTGTTGATTTTGATTTTCACTTTCTTATAGTTATTCATTTTCCTGGACCCTTATTTAAATTTTCTAGATTCCTGCTGTGAGTGAGACCATCCGGTATTTTTCTTTTTCTTTCTGGCTTATTTTGCTGAGCATGATCCCTTCCAGTGCCATCCATGTTGCTGGAAATTGCATGTGTTTACCTTTTTTGAATGCTGAGTAATATTCCACGGTGTATATGTACCACATCTTCTTCATCCAGTCATCTATTTTTGGGCATTTGGGTTGTTTCCAAAGCTTAGCTATTGTAAACAGTGCTTATATAAACATAGGGGTGCAGTGCTCTTTGGAATTGATGTTTCTGTGTCCTTTGGGTAAATACCTAGGAGTGGAATTGCTGGATCATATGGAAGCTCTATGTTTAGTAGGTCCAGAAATCTCCACACAGCTCTCCATAGTGGTTGGACCAGTTTGCACTCCCACCAGCAGTGCAGGAGAGATCCTTTTTCTCCACATCCTTGCCAACATTTGTTGTTGCTAGTTTTTTTAATATGTGCCATTCTCACTGGTGTAAGATGGTATCTCATGGTAGTTTTGATTTGCATTTCCCTGATGACAAGTGATGGTGAACATTTCTTCATATGCCTGTTGGCCATTTGCATTTCCTCTTCAGAGAAGTTTCTTTTTAGCTCTTCTGCCCATTTTTTGACTGGATTATTTTCTTTGTTATTGTTGAGTCTCATCAGCTCTTTGCAGATTTTGTGATCCGTCCTTTATCATTAGTGTTGTGTGCACAAATGTTCTCCCAATCGGTGGGGTTTCTCTTTGTTTTTGTTATTGTCTCTTTTGCTGTTCAGAAGCTCTTTAATTTGATGTAGTCCCAGCTGTTGAGCTTTGCCTTCACTATCACTGCTTTGGGTGATGTGTCTGTAAAGATGTCTTTGATGTGCAGATCACGTAGTGTTTCACCTATATTTCTTTCTATGTATTTTATGGTTTCAGGGCTTATGTCTAGTCCTTTAATCCATTTTGAGTTGATTTTTGTGTATGGTGTGAGGTAGTGGTCAAGCTTCATTCTTTTGCATGTAGCGACCCAGTTTTCCCAGCACCATTTATTGAACAAACGTTCTTTGCTCCAATGCATAGTTTTTTCTCCTTTGTCAAAGATTAGTTGACCATAAATCTGTGGGTTTATTTCTGGATTTTCTATTCGATTCCATTGGTCTGTGTGTCTGTTTTGGTTCCAATACCACGCAGTTTTGATGATTATGGTTTTGTAGTATACTTTGAAATCTGGGAGTGTGATGCCTCCATTCCCTTCTTTTGTTCTCAGGAGAGCTTTGGCTATTCAGGGTTTTTGGTGATTCCATATGAATTTCATCAATAATTATTCTATTTCTTTGAAGAATGACATTGAAATTTTGATTGGAATAGCATTGAATCTGTATATTGCTTTTGGTAGTATGGCCATTTGCTTTTTTGGTAGGATGGTATTTGATTTTTTTTGTTTTGATAATAAAAGGGATGGTTTTTTTGATTTCTTCTTCTTCAGATTTATTATTTGTGTATAGGAAGGCTACTGACTTTTGCAGGCAGATTTTGTATACTGCCACTTTACTGAACTGATTGATGAGTTGAATTAGATTTTCTGTGGAGTTTTTGGGGTTCTCTATGTATATTATCATATCATCTGCAAATAGTGATATGTTGACTTCTTCTTTTCCTATTTGGATTCCTTGTATGTCTTTCTCTTGTCTTGTTGCTCTGGCTAGGACTTCCAGTATTATATTGAAAAGCAGGGGTGAGAGTGGACATCCTTGTCTTGTTCCAGACCTTAATGGAAATGCTTTCAGCTTTTCACCATTGAGAATGATACTGGCTGTTGGTTTGTCATATATGGCCTTTATGATGTTGAAGTATGTTCCTTGTATCCCAAGAATTTCAAGGGCTTTTATCATGAATGGGTGTTGCACCTTGTCAAAAGCTTTCTCAGCATCTATTGATAGTATCATATGGTTTTTATATTTCTTTTTGTTGATGTGTTGGATGACGTTGATTGATTTTCAGATGTTGAACCATCCTTGTGTCCCTGGAATGAATCCTACTTGGTCGTGGTGAATTATCATATGGATACATTGTTGGATTCTAATAGCTAAGATTTTATTGAGGATTTTTGCATCAGTGTTCATTAGGGAGATTGGCCTATAGTCCTTTTTTGTGTTGTCGTTTTTCGGTTTTGGTATTAGTGTAATGTTGGCTTCATAGAACGTGTTTGGTATTGTCCCTTCCTTCTCAATTTTTTGGAAGAGTTTGTGAAGGATAGGCACTAATTCGTCTCTGAATGTTTGGTA
This sequence comes from Talpa europaea, assembly GCF_964194135.1. NCBI lineage: Eukaryota > Metazoa > Chordata > Mammalia > Eulipotyphla > Talpidae > Talpa > Talpa europaea. The sequence continues at coordinate 57,720,231 of NC_140080.1, read as the reverse complement.
GAATTCATTTGTAAATCTATCAGGTCCTGGGCTTTTGTTTTTGGGGAGGTTTTTGATTACCATTTCAATTTCGCTTCTTGTAATTGGTCTGTTTAGGTGTTCTATTTCTTCTTTATCTAACTTTGGGTGATTGTAGAGTTGTAGGAATTTGTCCATCTCCTCTAGATTGTTGAGCTTATTTCTATATAACTGTTTATAGTAGTTACTGATTATTCTTTTGATTTCTGCTGTGTCCATTGTGATTTCTCCTCTTTCATTTATGATCCTGTTTATTTGTGCTTTCTCCCTTTTTTTCCTTTGTGAGCCTGGCTAGGGGTTTGTCTATTTTATTGATTTTTTCGAAGAACCAGCTCTTGGTTTCATTGATCTTTTGGATTGTTTTTTTAGTTTCAATTTCATTTATTTCTGCTTTGGTTTTTATAATTTCTTTTCTTCTACTGGTTTTGGGGATTTTTTGTTGTTCTTTTTCTAGATCTTTGAGCTTCGAGATTAGGTTGTTTCTTGGAATTCTTTCTTGTTTCTTGATGTGAGCCTCTATTGCTATATATTTTCCTCTTATTACTGCTTTTGCTGCATCCCATACATTTAGGAAATTGGTGTCCTCATTGTCATTCAATTCAAAGAATTTTTTAATTTCTTCTTTGATCTCCTCATTAGTCCAGTGGTCTTCCAGTAGTGTGGGTTTCAATCTCCATGATGTAGGAGAGTTCCTTGCCTTCTTTTTCTGGTTTATTTCTAGTTTGGTGCCTTCATGGTCAGAAAAGATGGTTGGTATGATTCCAATCTTGGTGTATCTGTTGATGTTTGTCTTGTGCCCCAGTATGTGATCGATCCTGGAGAATGATCTGTGTGCACTTGAGGAAAATGTGTACTCCGTTTTTTTTTTTGGGGGGGGGTTTAGTGTTCTATAGATATATGCTAAGCCCAAGCGCTCTAGGTCCTAATTTAGAGCTTTAGTTTCTTTGCTTATTTTTTGTCTCGTTGATCTATCCATTGTTGATAGTGGTGTGTTGAAGTCTCCCACTACATATGTGTTTTCTCTGATGTCTGTTTTCAGAGAGGACAACAGTTGTCTGATATATTTTGGTGCTCCTTTGTTTGGTGAATATATGTTAATGAGTGTTATTTCTTCTTGAAGTATTGTCCCCTTGATCATAATGTAGTGACCGTTGGGTCTCTTTTTATCTTTTTGAGTTTGAAATCTGTTTTATCTGATATAAATATAGCTGTTCCTGCTTTCTTTCTTGGTCCATTTGCTTGTAGGATTGTTTTCCATCCTTTAACTTTGAGTCTATTTTTATCTTTTGTAGCTAAATGTGTTTCCTGGAGACAGCAAAAGGTTGGGTTTTGTTTCTTAATCCAGCCTGCAACTCTGTTTCTTTTTATTGAAGAGTTTAGTCCATTTACATTTAGAGTTAATATTGATATGTTAGCATCTGTGTTTGCCATTGTGTTTGCCTTTCCTTTGATTTTATTTATTTATTCTTTAAATAACTTTTTTTTTGGCCTTCTTTTGTTGTTATTCATCCTCTGAAGTTCTGGCTTTAGGACTCTTTGTAGTATTTTTTGGAGTGGGGGTTGAGTCGTAATGAAATTCCAGAGTTTCTGTTTGTCTGGGAAGGTCCTTATTCTTTCTTCATAGAAGAAGGAGATCTTTGTGGGATAGAGTATTCTTGGTTGGCATCTGTTTTCTTGGAGTCTGTTGAGTATGTTCCTCCACTCTCTCCTTGCCCGTAGTGTTTCTTCGGAGAAGTCTGATGTCAGCCTGATATGTTTTCCTTTGAATGTTATCTGTTTCTTCCCTCTTGTCAGCTTCATTATTTTTTCCTTGTCCTGGATTCTTGGGAGCTTTACTATTATGTGTCTTGCTGTATTTTTCCTTTCGTTGTGGAAGTTTGGTGTTCTTCTTGCTTCTTGTATATCAATTTTCAGCTCCTTCTTCATGTTTGGGAAGTTCTCTTCATTTATCTCCTTGAATATCTTCTCTTTTCCTACATCTCTCTCCTCTCCTTCTGGAATTCCTATAACTCTTATATTTCCTTTCCTCATGGAGTCAGATAGTTCCCGAAGTCTTTCTTCAGTCTTTTTCCTTCGTACTTCTCTTTCCTTTTCTGTTTTGGTTCTTTTTATTTCTGTGTCTTCAAGAGTACTTATTCGTTCTTCCATTTCATCTATTCTGCTTTCATTGCTTTTCCCAGAGTTCTTTAGTGCCTCCATTAATTCTTTGATCTCCTGCATTTCTTTTACTTCCCTCTTTAGGGACTCAATTTCATTCTTCTGATCATTGATTATTTTTCCCACATCATTGTTTTCCTTTATGACTTTTGACTGTTTTTTAATCATGGCAATTTTAAATTCTCTTTCTGGAAGGCTCAGAAGTTCTCCCAAGTTACTGTCGTTGCAATCTGGGGCATGGTTTTCTTTTTGTGGTGTGCTTTATTCCTGAGGAGTTGTTAGGTTGCGTGTGGTTCTTCTACTTCCTACTGTCTGTTTTCTAATTTGCCGTATGCATTGGGACACTGTGTTGCTGGGACTGGCTGGCATCTTGGGTGAACTTCTCCACATCCCTCTGGCTCCTCCAGGAGCCATCTGTCGGTTTTAAGCAGTCTTTACTGGAGAAAAGTCCCTGTTCTAAAATGCCAATGCGGGGACACACTCCCCTGCGTGCCCGGTCTGCCCCAGTGGTGGGTTCCTGCTCCCCCTCTGGGCTAGGACTGCAGGCCAAAAGGGGCCTGGTGTGGGTGAACTTCCTAACTCACCTCTGGCTCCTGAGGGAGCCTTCTGCTGGTTTCAGGCATTCTTTACTGAAGAAATGTCCCTGTTCTAAAATGACGATGCAGGACGCACTCCCTGCGCGCCCGGTCTCAGGCACACTCTTCTGCGCACCCGGTCTGCCCCGGCCGTGGGTGCCCGCTCCCCCTCTGGGCTGGGACTGCTGGTCAGAAGGGGCCTGGTGTGGGCAAACTTCCCAGCTCACCACTGGCTCCTCTGGGAGCCTTCTGTTGGTTTCAAGCAGTCATTACTGAAGAAAGGTCCCTGTTCTATGGGGTGTTGGTGATTTTTTTTCTGGTTGCTAGGTGGCACCAGAGATCTCTCCTAGTGTCCTTGGGGAGCTGTTTTTTTCACCCCGTGGGATGGGAAACAGAGTGGGAGTAGTGGGGAAAGCCTCAACGGCTTTGGGGTGCTGTGTCTGCCTTGTGCCCCACCGTCGTGGGGAACCCACGCCCCAAATTTCACGCTCCGGGTTTCAGTTCCAAAGCCCTCAGGTCCAGGATGCGGGCTGTAGCCCAGTTCAGTGTCCACAGAAATGTCACCTTTTGCACCCTGCTCCCGTGTCCGGGCGCCTGGTTTCTGATTACTCAGTGAGGGACATTCACATGAGTGAGGGCCCCTGCACGTCTCCCCACAAGCCTAGGTCGCAGGTGTGGGGACCTGGGCAGCTGCTCTCCGCATTTGCTTTTCAAGCACACTGCTTTTCCGCACAAGCTTACGGACTGGCCTGGGGCTGTGTGTAGGTCTCCGGGAGTCTTTGTTTTTCTCTAATGGCACCTGGAGCAGTTCGCTCACCTCCGTGGCTAATCCTGCAAGGTTCTCCACAGCTCCAGTTCATGGGGTGTGGTGGCTGAAGTAGTTCCTTTCCACTCATGGTCCTGCTTGATGCGTGGTTTGTTCTTGTTGTTTGTTTTAGTTTTTTGGTTTTTTTTCCTCCTTTCTGTTGGTCAGAGAGTGCCAACTTTGTGGGTGGGGGAGGGTAGCAGAGTTCTGAGCTTTCCTCCCTTCTAGTCCTCTTTTATGGCAACTTTCTTCTTCGGTAGTTTGCTGGAGTCATCCGTTTATCTTCTGTGTACCAGTTCTCACTGGGACCTGCCGCTTTTCCTCCCTATTCACTTTTTTAAAATGGGAGATCTTACTCGCAGCGTTTCCTCGCCGCCATGTTGATCCATGTTCATCATTTCTATCCCCATCTCAAGTTTCTAGTCTTGTGATGTCTCCATCCCAAATTTTCCACTCTAAGTCTCATCACATGGAGCAGGATACCTGGAAGGAGGTGGTAGGACAAGAGATGGTCACCTATGAAACTCTTTTTGGTTATTAGCAAACATGGAGGACGCTGTCCAGGAGAGGACAGTTTCACTAAGGAGAAAGATAACCTGACACCCAGGAGAGTAGAAAGTAATTCATAACAACAAAACCCTTATAGGAGAAATATTAGATGATTTTATCCATTTAAGGTCATTTCCCTTACTTTCTTCCTGAGAAAGAACATTGAACTCAAGACCAGAGCTGAAAACATTACCTTTCACAACAGTGTGAGTGTGCCTTGCTTTGCATTTTCCTGACCTCATGCTGCAGCTGCTGATGTCAACTGGTTTAAGACCACACCACTCTGCTACTGCCACTGCTAGCCACTGCCAGGCCAACCCCACTAACAGAGCTGACATTTTTCAACCTGCACCTTATGCTTCTTGCAATCAGGGAAATTGACTGACAAGTAAAATTCAATTTGTTACTCCCAGTTGTCTGACATCTTGAGCGTGGACATCCCAAAGAGGGTGTTGATCTCCTGCAGAGATTCAGAGAAATCTGTTATAGTCAACTGCTGAAGGCAAGCATTCTAGGCAGTTTGCTGAGGTTATGACCACAGGACAACCCAACCCCTGATGATACCAGGTAGTGTTAACAGACAAAATGATGTAACCCCAAACCTGTCTGCTCTAAATGGGTTCTGCCATACACCACATAGAGACAAAGCATACTCTAGTGCATAAAACCTTTAATAGAAACTTGACTACAATTAATGCTCAATAGAGAGGAGAGAAAATAAAGAATATAGTAACAATATTTTCCAATGAAGCACCCAGAGTGACCCATCCCCTAGTGGGTAAATGCCCGGCTAACCAGGGTTGGCCCAAAGCAGGGCCACTGAGGTCCAAAAGTTTGCCACAGTCTAGGCACCTTCTGATGGGGGTCCATAGAAAAGGGGCAGAACGAGACAGGCAAGTGTGGAAGGAAAAGAGCAAAATCAAAAGGCAAACCAAGGTAATGGCTGCCACTGTCAGCCCTCCTCATGGGTCTCTCATCCAAATCTCTTTCAAGTGTCTTCTTCCAGGTCCCCAAATTCCTGGTACAAGTGCAAGGCCAAGAAGCAAGCACAGCTTCGTCTTCACATGTCTCTCCTCCATGTGCCATCTTCAAGTCCTCTTTTCTTCCTTTGTTCAAGTCTTCTTCCTCAATGTCCTCTTGTTTGTCCTTTTTTAGCTTCTCCTCAGTGCTCACTTCATTCTTCAATAGGTTGGTCAGGGAACATGGGACCTCCCCTTTCTATGTGCGTTATACTGTTATAATAGGAGCTCAAGTTTCTCCAGGCATGCAGTTGCAACTCCCTAAGGCCCCAGCCAGGTCCCTCTTCCAAAATCTGTCATCTGACATTTCTGAGTCTCCATGCACTTAGTACAATGTAATGAGCAGTGAGGGGCATGCATTTCTTTCCCATGTGTCTCTCCTAATAAACACTTTTCCAGACAGTTTGGTGTGTGCCTTCAGGTCATTGGCTTCAGTTTCCTCAGCAAAACCCTCTATGTTTTAATTAGTTCAAGGATTTTGAAATATTTTAGATAATGACACAAAGTCAAAGAACAATGGATAGCCAGAAAATAATTAATAGTGGGTCAAACATTAAATCAATTGTTGAAGGGACCAGCAGAAGACATGATAATTTTTTTTGTTTTTCAGTCTTTGTTTTTCAGCCGTAAAAAGCTCTGTTTATCTCATAGTGATTCAAATGAGCAATTTCACATGTTATTTTTCCTGTCAAAGATTTCTCTGATAATTTTCTTTAAAATGAAATATAACAGATTTTAGTTTGGTTTCATTTTTGCCTTGTTTGCTTTTGCTTTCCATCTTTAACTATTTCAGACCAGAAAATTGTGATTAGTCACTTTTGTTCTCAGAAATCCTTGCAGTAATTTTCCCAGTTTCTCTCCAAACCAGGTTTGTTTGATTGGAGCAAGGCAGCTAGCTAAGGATGCCAGTGGAGTCGTGGCTAAGTCACATTGGTAGTGATTATATATGTTCAGGAACTAAGTTTTTTCTGGGATCCTGTAGACTGCGTGGTGGGTGCAGTGGAAGCCAGAAATCCAATGTCCAGAGGTTAAGCAAGGCTGGAAACAATACAGATATCACCAAAGAGAAAACCCAGAGGGATCAGGAAAAAAAAAATAATAACAATAAATAAAAAACAAAAATTAATAGGCAACTATAAATCAGAGACATTCTGCAAGGGAAGGGGAGGGAGAGGGAGCAAAACAGGGGAGGGAAGAGCACAAGGGACTATGGTGATGATTCATGGGTGAATTGGTGGTGGGAATTTTACAGGGACTACATCTGAGAGGAGAAAGCATACATTGTTCAAAAATGGACAATGATGTAAAATATATATAAATAAATAAATTATTTTAGAAAAGGAGGAAGGTTGAGGCATAGATTGCATCAAATAGAATTTTAATAGTTTTCTGCTACCTCCATTACCAACAAATTTTATTAAACCAGAGACTTTCGTAACATTTTTTTTTTTTCCTGGATCATTACTCCATGACAATCTCCACTGTCAGGTCTCTTATATGGTTCAGAGTGAAACGAGGTAGGAGTACACATTACATGGTACACTGTGAACTCGATTAGAGCTCAGCAGTGACAACATGGGAAACTCACTGCAGAAAGGTATCTCTCAGCGAAATTCTACAGCAGACAGAAAGTAAAGTCCAGAATGTGAGTAAAGTCCTCAGCAAGTAGTATAGTAAGCCTTAAAGGCAGTTGGTCAGGCAGGCCTCCTTTTGGGATAATCCTTTCTATTGGTAGCTGTAAATTACTAGTAGGGAATCTAAAATTGATTCTGAGAAGAAGGAAAAGATTCTGGAGTAAGCTTAACAATGAAGTCCCCAAAGCTGTCTACCTCTAAATCCCCAGGACCTGTGAATATGTTATCTTTCATAGCAAAATAATCTTTGTAAATGTGATTAAATTAAAGATTTTAAGACTGGGAGGCTACCCAAGTGGGTCCAAAGTAATTAAAAGTTTTCGTAAAAGGGAGTCAGCAGGACCAGTCAGAGGAGATACAATAAAGGGAGCAAATATCAGAGAGAGAGAAAGATTTGAACAGGAAAAGCTCCTGGCTTTGAAGCTGGAGGAAGGAGGCCACAAACCAATTAATGCAGTGGCCTCTAGAAACTGGAGAAACCAAGGAAACAGATCTGCCTTTAGAACTTCTGGAAAGAACACAGCCCAGTTAGCATCTTGATTTTACTTCAATGAGATATATTTTGGACTTCTGAGCTCCAGAACTATAGGGTAATGATGAGTATTACTTTAAGCTACCAAGTTTGTGGTGTTTTCTAGAACAATGGAAAACTAATATAAGTGGGTATATACTTATTCTTATCAATATGATATCACAGTGTTCAAGTTGGCAATTGGTAACAGGAAAAAGGTCTAGAAATTTTAAAGCAGGACCAATTGTTAAACTGAGATGGTGACACATTACAGAACTCCAGAACCAGGGATCCATATATTTCTTCTGATTAGAGGTTCAATTAGTCCCAGAATCTAGTGAATTGCTGAAAAAAAAAAGCCTGATATCAGTAGAACCATAGACAAAGAATAAACTTCATCATCCCAGCACTTGAGGTTTTCCTTTACAATCATCCATACAGCCATCCATCCATTTAATCAACACTTTCTGAGTATAAGTACTAAATACTGGTGCAAGAGGTAAAAATAAGATGGCTAAGGAACTGCAAATTAAGCTCCCCAGAGCTAGTATGATATGCTTCTTTGGAAAGAACTTCCCCTTTTTTCTGGCTGGGAATGACATGCATATGCTAAAGAAGCATAACTGATGTTCTGTTTGGTGTCTACCCAACAAGCTTTTGAGTAAGGCAGAGTACATACAGTGATAATAGCAGCATTTTATGACCTGAATATTATGACCTGCAATTCCTCACCATGAAAAAAAAAAAGCCACAAATAAAAGCTATAAGATGATGAAATAAGCAAAATAATACAAACACTCAGACTTTAAAATATCTTTCTCCTCCAAAAGACCCGGAATCACAAAAAAATCCCATGTTGAAATACTGCAGAGAAAAATTAACTTCTGCATGAAGCTTTCAGGAAAAATATAGAGTTATATAAGAACTTTATGAAGCAGATTGAAAGAGGGCAGCTTGAACCATCTTGAACAGAATGGAGAGCCTAAAAATGCTGGAGAATCATCTGAACAGAATACTCAATCTCCAGTTATAGACTGGATATCAGAATCCAACCTGAAGGAATGAAAAAGAAGAAATAAAAGCAGCTTCTTCCAAAAGACTATAAATAACATGGACATTAAAGCAGGCCTCCATAAAATTTTTCTGTAAGGTTGGATAGTAATATTTTAGACTTTATGGGTCACATGGTCTCTGTCAACACTTGCTCATCCCCACCATTGTATTGTGAAAGCAACTAAAGATAATACATTCTGTATGACAGTGTATCAATAAAATTTTATTTACAAAAATTAGAAAGAAGTCATATTTACCTCAATGGTTGTATTTTGTCAGGACCTGCATAGGTGTAGTATATTTGCAATGAATTTATAACCCAAAGATCAATTCATATACATGGCATTTGTACTGCCACTCCTTCCTGCCATATTTATGGTAAAATTGCTGTGTGATATTGAACAGGTTTCTTAATTTTATTGTCTCAGTTTTCTCATTTTGTACTAGTATCAACGTCATGAGATTATTGTGAAGTTTGAATGCAATGACACATTAAAGCACTTGCTAATATGTCTGATCCAAATTCAATAAATAATGGATGGCAGCAGTTAATGATGCCATTGCCATTTCCAACAATCAATTGTTGTGCTTTGCTTACCAGTAATTGTGCACTTTCCACTGCTACATGCATGTGTCATTATTAACTGATCTACTCTTGTACTAAAGTTGAAATCCCTCTCTCAATCCTCTCCTTATCTTTTGGGAACTATTCAAAATTCTGCACCTCCTCCTTGTTTCATACCAGTTTGTTTTCTTGCCTTTTTATCTAACTTTAAAGCTTTGAAAAGCTGAAGTAGTTGTATAATAGCTTGAAGGACACAGCAGGATATAACCAGTGTTCTAAGAGTTTTGTTCTGATTTAAAAATGAGCCTGAGATGGGGAAAAAAAAAGGCCTTAGCAGAAAATAGTCTGTGAGGACAGAAAGAAGGTAAACAAGCTATTTCCAGGAGGTAGAGAACAAACTGAGAGTTATAGAAACAGCCTAGGAGACTCCGGCCAAGAAGGAAATCTGACCGTGAACATGACATCACAGGAATACAGTCCTTCTGTATTTTTTGTAGGCCCTAGGGTTTGTCTGTACAGACTCTGATACCATAACAGATAGAACATATACATGAAGGGAGGGGCAGATGCTACTTTTTGATGGCACAGAAGAAGAGAATGATCAGGATTTCTTCTGATTACATATGTAAATTTTGTTTTTCTGATTCATGCATTTCATCCTTCTTAGAAACTAAGGCTGACTGTATGTAGCTTCCCAAATAATAAGCCTAAATGTAGGAAGTCAGTGGTCATCTGTTTTGTGTACCTGGAAACTCCTCTTCTGGGAAAGACTGGTTCCTGCACACTCACCCACTCCACCACCATGGAAGTACCATGTTGTTGAAAGGAGTTAGAGTTCATTGACAGCTGAACATAAATGCTTTAACTGTATCTCTGAAGCTCCTGGATATATCACGTTTGACTCTTGACTACAATGTGGGCAGTAAGGCTATATAATGTGCTATTTAATATTTCTCATCACAAAAGGATGTGGTAATTATATGATGTCATGAAAATGTTAGCTAATGCTATGGTAGTAATCATTTTGCAATATATAAACATATCAAATCAATATATTTACATCTTAGACCTACACAATGTTATATGTCAAATATGAATTATATCTCGATGAAGTAAAAAAAAAAAAAAAGAAAAGTAAGAGATAAATAAACATACCAAACTCTTGCAGACCACTGACTCCATATTCAGCAAACTCTAGGCTTCCTGCACTGCAATGGATAATATACATTGTAAACATAAACCCATGTGAAGCACAGACCTGCAGAGAGAATTCTCAGGAGAATCTTCTTTATTCACCCAAAGAAAGAGCAAAAAGGTACCTTCTTTGACACTTTCACTGAATCACACACACATATCTTAATATGTGATGTTTTCATTATGATGAGTTCAAATACTTTACAGTTTCTAATATGGTACATTTTTTGATCTATGAATTATTTCAGAAATATATGAAAATGGTCAAATCAGGGAGAAGAAAATAAAAATGAGATATCTAATCTCCTTTTGATGAGAAAATATATTTAATGGACAACAATTTGGATAGGGATGTGGAGATGAACATGTTCACATGTTGTGGATGAAAAGTAAATTGATGTACTATTTTAGCAAACAATTTAGAAGTAGTAGAATAACCAAAGCTAAGAGACACAGAATCTGAGCCTGTAGATCCAATTTTAGAGTGTTCCCTGCAGAACACTCACAGGTGCACAATAATGTTTACCACAGCAATCTTTGTAATCAACACACACACAAAAATAGTACACAACTGAACATAGACTACAGTTTATTCTTGCAATAAATAATACAATTACTTAAAACAAACAAATTATAACTACCCATATAGTCACCGAGTTTCTAGGCACACACAATAGGTGCCTTGAAAAACTTGGGGATTTTAGAGAATTTTAGAAAAGAGAATTTAAAAGCAACAATAGTTAGGGAGAAAAATCAAAGTGAAAAGGAATGTGTGTCTTAGGATACAAGGTACATCTGTATATAAGTTCCCTAAATATTGATTAGTACTCATAACATTCTATGTAAAAATATATAGATACATTGAATTAAATCATATAAAATTTTAAAATCACCATTATTCAATACAGCGATGTCCTGAAGAAAGATAGGAATAGGGCTTTGGACAGACCCCAAGATGTTAATATGCTTCTTAATCATATATCTTTAATAAAACTGATATGCTTATATACAAGGAGACATCAAGACAAAGATGTAGAGAAGAAGAACCCTTCCTGGGTCCATACAACGCTCCAGTACCTTTATTCGATTACAGAATATAGTCCAGTTACCACTCCAAAAATCTCTTCTCCTTTTGTTTGTTTCTTAATCTACATTGCTTTGAATTTCTGTAACTTGCAACCAAAACATACTCCCAAGTAATATTGAAAAGCTAGTAGGTTTCAAAGAATTCTTGTTTCCATATAACTGCTAAGCATCTTGGCCATGCCAATGTCTGTTTTTGGTGGTAGTGAGGACATGTATTTTGGGGTGGCATATTCTGCTACCTTTCATGGGCATTCAGCCTCCAAGTTGCCCATATCTCAGGATTCCTGTGCAGATTTCCAAGAAAGATAAAGATGAAAGAGATTTGGACTTCCAAACTCAATTTAGAGGACAATAGTAGTTCCAGTTGGATAAGACTAAGCTAGACAGCAGGTGGGTCAGTTTGTAGAATCTATGGATGTTCTTATCTCCCCACCTCTCCCAAAAGAGATGATTAAATGCCTGTCTGGATAATACCCACGCTAGTCACTACACTATCAAGTGTGTCCCCATGTTCAACTGAAGATAAACTTCCTTGCATTTTCCTCAAGCCAAGTCCTGTACGGTGTTTGGAGATTTCTATAAGCCTCTGCTGTAGGTGATAGAGAGGTCTCTAAATCATTCTTATCAATCAAGACTTTATTCACAAGTTGTCTCCTCATGTAAAACAAACCTTTCTGAGGGTCTCCCTGATGGCACAAGGGGTTAACACACAACTTATGAAGCTATCCACAGCCACTGCTGCAAGTTCGATCCCCAGCCAGGGAGATACCCACATGGAGCAGCAGACCTCTCCTGACTCACCTGCTGCTCCCCTCAGCAATGTATTTCAATAGATCTGCCTGTTCTATTCCCCACTCTGTTTCTGGTGAATCCTCTCACCCTGCATACCTCTGGTCTCTAGTCCAGTTCTTGTATGCATAAATAAATCAATCTTAAAACAAACAAACAAACAAACAAACAAACAAAAAAAAACAAATCTCTGAACTAAAGGAAGTCTCCCTTCTTCCTTTAATGTCCCTTTCATCAGATGGTCCTCAAAACCCTCACCTCATGAGTAGCACTTTATGGCAACTTTGCTTCCCTATGCTTCATCCAATAATGTCATAATGATAGATCTGTATTAGCATATATCATTACATTAATTATTCCTATCCTCAGCACAGGATGTGAATATAAGATCCCCAAAATAACTTTTACTATCTCTTTATCCAGTATTTTACAACTTTCCTCTCAGAATGACTTCCCAGATGTGATGGTTAATTTTACGTGTTCATCTGACTGAGCTAAGAGATGCCTAGTAACTGGTAAAACATTATTTCAAAGGATTTCTCTGTAGGTGTTCCCAGAAGAGATTATTTAAATGAGTAGTCTGAGAAAAAAGACCACCTTCACCTATGTGGTTGGGCATCATCCAGTCATTTGAAGGCCTTTATCCTACAAAAAGGTAGGGAAAGCTGAATTTCCTTTTTCTTGTGCAGGCATCATCTTCTCCTATTCTTCAGTCTTTGGGTACAGACAGGAATATTTATTTATCATTGCCTCTGAACTCTTTACCCCTCCATTTCCCCATTCACTAATATTCAGACTGACTTTCTAGTTTGCAGATGGCAAATCATAGGATTTCTCGGCCTCCATAACCACAGACCTAGGTTTTATATTAAATATCCTCTCATTGATACAGAGATACAGGTAAAGAGAAATATAGACATGTAGATATCTATTTCTATGTCTAGTACCTATATTTTACTGGTTCTGTTTCTCTGGAGATCCTACAACACCAGTATTTATTTTTAAGAAGAAAGTAATACTTAAGAATGTAGGCTTTTATCATGGTTTCTTTATTTGTAATACCTTTAGTTTTATTTTTGGCTTTTTCTTTAGCTAAGTTCAAACAAATTTGTACATCATTTGCACAATATGCTATTTTAAAAAATAATTTTTGTTTCATATTTTTGTTTCATATTTGTTTCATATTTTGTTTCATATTTTTCCATTATTTTCAGAACATCTTCAGAGTTGTTTTGTTTTTCCCAGAAATGACAGAGGATTTTTATAAATCTTGTCACTCAGTTTTTCTTATGTATACCACTCATATTTCATGTAAATTATTTCAAATAGCTTTACAACATTCTTAAGATAATTCATGGGAATGTTTTTCTAAGTAGGTTCTTTGCAAATTGGAGGATTGGGAAAAAGAATGAACACACACTACAGAAATAACTATAGTTTTATCATTGTACATAATCTAGGTGAAATTTGTGACCAAAATTCAGAAAAGGGAATTATTCTTCTCCTTTTAGTCACCAAATTGATTAGTTAGTTAATTTTTAAAAGCCATAAATGAAAAAAGTCTCAAAATTCTAGGAGAAAAAAATGAGTCACAAGACTTTTTGAGTTTATCAATTTAAGATAATAATAAACAGACGTTAACCATACTGTTTTCTCAGCCCTCTATTCATGAGACTTCATTCCCTACTTAATTGTTCCACACATCTGGTCAGAACCAGAGGCCCTTTCCATACACCAACATGCATGTCCCCACCTGCAGACGTCTGGATGCAGTCATTCTTCACACCTACAATCTGGACAGTGTTTCTCCCTTACAAATGTATCCCTCTCCATCTTGTACATTCTCAACAACTCAGAGAAATAGCATCCAATCACAAACTTCCTTTCTATCTGGAATGCTGAAAGACTACATAAGTTCTGTAAAGAAAAAAAAATTACTATAAAGGATTAATCTTATGAGAATTATCAAAATGTAGTAAAAATATAAAAATGAAGAATATATCATTCTTTCATTTCTTTACTTAATTAAGTCCTGCATTTGACCAAGATTGTCCATCTGACTTGACAAAATCATAGTCCTAGTAAATTAATTACATTAAAATTGAAAGTGACAAAGATCCCAGTTATCAGCCATGGGCATATTCACTCCAACAACTCAGAGAAATCGCTTGTAAATTGTACTTCAACAGGTTGCTAATTTAGTAATATTTTTGGTGAGGGATTAAGTTTGGTTAGTTTCCAACTCTTTGATCCCTTCAGTCTTAATTAACTTTTTATTTATCATAATAAAATAAAGTTTAGTTTTAGTTTTATTGAGAATAAAATTATATAAAATTGAAGTGAATCCAAATTCATCTCCACTGTAAGAATGATATTCTTTGTTCTAATAATTTGTGACCAAAGAGTCACAATAATGTGTAATTTTTTCTTTGGTCAATAATGCAATAATTGGGGGCCTCCCTGGCAGTGCAAGGGGTTAAGGACAGCCCTGTGAAGATGTCCGCTGCCTCTGCAGCACGAGTTCAATCCCTGGCCTGCCAAGGAGCTACCCACATGGCTCAGTAGACCTCTGCTGTCTCGCCCATTGCTCCCCTCAGCAGTGTATTTCAGTCAGTCTGCCTGTTCTGTTCCCTGCTCCGTCCCTGGTGAATCCTCTCACCTCCCACACCTCTGGACTGTACCCCAGTTCTTGTACTCATAAATAAATAAAATCTTTTTTTAAAAAAAGAATATTATTAAAAATAATAATAATAATGCAATGAGTGGTTTTACTAATTAGGAGCTCTATGCCTTAACAGATGTTGCCCTTTAAAGGGACTGACAGCAACATCAGTTGTTTTAGTTACATTAGCATATGAAATTTTTGATGCCTTGTTATAATTGTCCGGCCTCTCACTCCCCTGTCAATGATGCATGAAAATTCAGTTATTTTTATAGTCTGCAATGTATAAGACTATAAATTTAATGAAGTAAGTTAGAAGGAGTCACCTGACATTTCTGACAGTCCTATCTTGACATTGTAAATTTCCAAGCAGTTCTCACCTTTTTACACACATTGACACCTCTGTGAATTATAAGAAAATTTCAGTAGGCAGATTTTTGTTTACACTTTACCTTATTTGCTCTCTTACTATTATAAATTCTTCTTTCTCTGTGTACCTGAAAATTAATTAGCATGTTTCATCTTTAAATATTGTCTTTACCTTTTCTATGCCTTTAAAATGAAGTTTAAATATTTTTGAATAATACAGTATATAATTCCAACAAATATAGCTTTTGGACTGTGAATTAGTTAATAATAATATCTGATCATTAATTAATGTGATCCTTTTGACTAACCTTATCTTCCAAAGAAACAAATACCTGACTTTGGTATTGAAAGCCACGACTGTAGTAATACTAATGTTTTTATTCCCCTTTCCACTTCCAGTATCCTGAATGTTATATCATAACAATCAAAACATTATTTATATTCATGTAGATGCCTCTAGCAACGTAATTTACTTAATTGAGTTCCTAAAGGATGTTAGGCCCTCAAGTCTTATTTGCCTTGAGAACACCAAACTCTACCCAGACCTCTGCAGGTTTCTGCGCCTTAGCAGCTTCCCTCACTCCAGCTTTTGTATCTGCTTTCTTTGCATTATTGCAAGTGACACAACTAGAAAAGTTGATTATGAAACAGAAACCGGAATGTTTCCTTCTTTCCAGGTTCTGACAGCTTTATATCCTGGTTGCCTCAGCAGTATTTTGATACCATCAAAATGCATGTTTTTTAAAGTTCTATATGATTTTAAAAACTTATTTTTCAGTAGCATTATTGATCTGGTATATAGCTGGGATCTAAATCCCATACCCTCTAAGTCCCGTAGAGTCAAGTTCTAATTAAGCTGCTCAAGGCAAGTGGCTAAGAAGACAAGCAGCAAGTGGCAGAAGGTAGAATCTTCAGCAGTCTCACAGCTCTGGTAAGAGAAACAGGCTGGCTCAAGATCCCCAAGGCAGAATAACACAGGGTGCCAGTGGGGAACCCTGGAGAATGCATCACAGAAGAAATAAAGATAGATATGGATACAGATAGAGATGATAGAGATTGATAAAGATACATATACATGCATGCATATGGGGTGGTGGCAGAGAATTTTTTAAAATTTATTGAAGTGTTCTGATTAAAGTGTTCCTTTGGTCTCATATAAAAAAATAAATTTATTTTTCTTTCTGCATGATAATTTCATCCTGAATAACTATCTAGGGCTCTCCCCCTAGAAATTAGGTAAGTGAGGCTTAGTTGAGTCTTGTGAATCTGTTTGTTTGTTGACCCTAAAGTCTTTTCAAGTACTCCTAGAATATTTAATTTGACTTGACTTTCTGCTAGATCACAAAACAAATCTCAAAATATTCCAAGGGCTCAATTACGCATGTTCTCTGACAGCATGGAATTAAGTCATGTTAAGCTAAAAATTAATAAGAAAATATAGGTGAAATGTCCCAATATTGAGAAATTAAACATTGTTTTGTAAATATCTCATGAGTCAAAGGAAATTAAAAAATATTTTAAACTAAATTAGAAGACTTGAAAATATCATATATGACATAAATATACGTATTTAAAGAAGAGAGGCTAACATCAATATTCTAAGGTTTCATTTTCAAAATATTTACTCCTAAATAAATTAAAACAATAATTATAGATCTCACAAAGAACTTCAGTCCCATATAATTTCACTGGTGAATTCTCATAAACTTATGTAAAAGAGACTCACATACATAAAAACAAATATCCTAAAAGTATTTTTTAATCAAGTCCACTTAATGATATATACAAAGGATACTGTATCATGATAAAATTAAGTTTATTCTAGCAAAGTGAAATAGTTTTACTATACAAAATCAATAAATACAATTTTTTATATCAGTAGAAAAAAGAAATGCATATTTTCATAAAGACAGGAAAAAACTATGTAATAAATTCAGTACATATTTATACATATAATAAATTCAATACACACAAATGCCTCTCACATGCATCATTCTTTCTTTACCCTTAAGGTCTGAAATGAAGAAAATTTTCCCACCAAGACCAATTTGATTGAGTATAACACTAGATGTCCTAGCCACAGCAACATAAGAAAAGAATGTACTGTAAGTTTGAAAGGAAAGATATAGAATAATTATTATTTGTATATATCATAGTTTAGTATATAGAGTATCCCCAAGAATGTTTAATAATTATTTGAATTAGTGATATAACAACTCTTTGGAAACAAGATTAAATTTCTTTATATCAGTAATGATAATTAGAAAATAAAATAATTTATTTTAGTGCTAAAAATATTACTAAGGGGCAAATACGTCTTGTACAGGAAACCACAAAATATTATTGAGGAATTTAAATGATTTTACCATAATCATGAATTAAAAGATGCAGTATTATAAAAATGTCAGTTGACCACAAATTAAGCACTACTTTGGGGAAACCCCAATTTAAATTTAAAAAAGTTTGTAGAAATTGACAAGCTGATATTCAGAGCTGTATAGAAATGTAAAGGACCAAGAATAAATACTGAAGAAGAAAAAAAAATTCTATAGGACTTATACTGTAACCCATAAAAATTTATTAAAGCTTCAGAAATTAAATTAGTTTTAGTGATTTAGGACAAATGTTGCACTTCAATTTAACTTAGTGGATAAAGTGTAGATATTCCATAAATGATGTGAGATCAAATGGATATTTATAGAGGGGAAAAAATGAATCTTGGTCATTACGCTATACACAAAAAACAATTTAGTCTAAATGTGAATACTAAATCCATAAAGATTTTAGAAAATAACATAGGAAAATACTCTCATAAGCTTGAGGTAGACTTTTCCTAAAGGAAAAAAGAGCACTAACATTTAATAAGATGGCTTCTACTGGAATTTAAAGCATTTATTTACCAAAAGACATTAGGGAACTAAAATCACAAGCCATGGATTCTATTTGTACCATTCATCATTGACAAATGATTCAAACTCCTAAATATACAAAATATCCTATACATAACAAGAAATTGAATGTTAACTAATGCTTTAATGTAGAGAACAAAACAAAGGAATAACAAACGCTAGAAATCTGACTGTAGAACTGAGGCTACCAGAGGGGATGAGAAAGTAAAGAATAACGTATGGAAGGAACACAATGGACTAATGTGCAGGATTATAGGTGTCTTGGTGGTGGGTGTGGTGTTAGTAACCTGCGGGAAACAAAGTATGGGTTGGGGGTGGGGACTCTGGTAAGAAATGTAAGGGACTGCAGAAGCAGCCCCCAGGAGCCAGTTTTCAGGATCTCAGGGTCTTCAAATTCTCAGGGATTCCAGGGTCAGCAATTTTTGCTCCCACCATGCTGATCTTCCAGAAGGCTGTTGCAGGCTTCTAATGGACATGGAGAGGCTTCTAGCAGCCAACTGGAGAGAAGAAAAGTTCAGAGGCTTTGCAGATAGCCCAGCAACTGAAACTGTTCCCAGCTTTGCTGCTGTTAACAACCTGGAAGGAAAAGCGAAGACCCAGAGCTGGGCACCTCGCTGAGCTGCGTGTGACAGTTTGTCAGGTCATTCATCTGCTGCAGCTGCTGTTTTTTTTGTGTGTGTGTTGTTGGTTTTTTTCTTTTTTCATTTCAAATCAATATTTTTTATTTTTTCTATTTTCTTCAATTATAGCTTTTTTTTTTTTAAAGATTTATTTATTTATTTATACAAGCACTGGGTACAGTCAGAAGTGCGTGCGGGAGGGTGAGAGAATTCACCAGAGCCAGAGCGGGGAGCAGAGCAGGCAGAAGGACCAAAGTACACTGCTGAGGGGAGCAGCGGGCGGCAGGAGAGGTCTGCGTGCCATGTGGGACCCTCCTCCTGTGGCCAGGGAGCAGCCGGGGATCAAACCGGTGCCAGGGAGTCTTCGGGCAGCTTCGCAACCCAGCGCTCAACCACTGCGCCACCGGGGAGGCCCAATTATATATATATTTTTTCCAACTGAGATAACATTGGTTTGTAACACTGCATATGTTTTAGGGGTCTAAGTTCACATGTCTTCAGATATGTTACTACACCACACCCACTGCCTAAGCACCCATAATCCTCTATCATAGTCCACTGGACCCCCTCCCTTATTTGCTCACCATTCTCTCCCCTCTGTAGCTGCTGTTTTGAGCATCGTACTGTGCTAGCACATCTTGGCATCTCCAGTGAGCATCTCCTGTTGTGTCTTCTGCTATCTTCATGAGTGGGATCCTGGCCTATTATCTGGCTGTATCCTTGTGCTCCAGGCCCTCAGTGGCAGGAAGATGCCATCTTGGGAGCCTTTGTATATGGGACTTCAAAATACCGGATACTGCTTTGAGTGAGGTACATGGCCATTTGTGGCCACAGTGACTCTTTGTTTTCCCTTGTTTGTTACCCACCCACCCCCTTTTGTGGGGTTAAATAATCCCTGAACCTGAGTAGTCTTACAAGTGAGCATGCAGGTGAAGAACTCAGACAGTGACCAGTAAACTATTTGGGCAGTGTCCTTGGCCAGTTTTAGTGCCCCTTGCTGCCCTGTATCAGTGTGATCACAACACCTGAAGGGAGAGATCCTATACCGCTTAATCATATACGGTATTGAAAACCAATGCTGCCATCGATTAAAAAAAAATAAAGACAAAAGAAGGAAAAGCACTTGAAAAAACATAGAGGAGGAATATACAACTTGCCAATGAACATATAAAAAGGAAAGTGCTAGTAGGAATACAATTAGATACCCCCATACTCACAACAGAATAATTATAATTGTGAGGATTGACAATACCAGTGCTTCCAAGAATGTACAAGTGAGCTCTCAGTTATTGCTGATGGAAGTATAAATTCTAGCAACCTCTTTGGGAAAATATTTGTCAATATTTGTTAAAACTAAACATGTGTAGCCTATGACCCAACCTTTCCACTCCTGAGTAAATATGCAAATAAATGAGTGGCTATATTCACCAAAAGATATGCCCCTAAAAAAGCAGCTGTATTTATATAAGACAAAAACTGGAAAAGAGTCAAATGTCCATCAACAGTAAAATGAATAAATTGTGGATTCAGGAATTAGGGCAAGGAACAACTGCTTCATGTAAAAACTTGTGTAAATATCACAGACAAAATGCTGAACAAAAAAATACTGTCTAGTGCAATATATATGAATATAAAGATCAAACAGGAAAATAACCTATTGTGACAGAGATCACAGAACAGATGCTACATTTTGTGGGGATTATGAGGGTCTTACAGGGTGCTAGAAATATATATTGATTTGAGTGGTACTCACAAAAGCTTGTACATCTGTAAAATTCACCAATGTGCACTGTAAATTAAACTTCAAAAGTAAATAGATAGTACATACATAGCACAATAGGATATCTCAGCGCAATCACAAAAATGACTAAATGTAAAAATCTGGTAAGTCAAATGTTTGGAGGGATATTAGGCTAAATTAAACACAATGAGTATCATCAGGAAAATGTTTGAATAAATTTTGACGTGTTCATGTAGTGTGATTGTATTCCTGAGCAAAAGTGCATGAACTACTGCTAGGTTAAACAACATGGATGAATCGTCCAATAAAAGTATCTATATTCATGAGAACAAAAATGTATGTACCTATTATACAAAAGCAGATAAATATATGATATTTATTGTTGCATAATTAAATGCAAAAGTATAAATAAATATTAAGGAATTATTACAGTAAAGTTCAGGATAACAGTTCCCTTTGTGTTTTTTCCCCACAACAGTTAAAAGCTTTATTTTTCTGAGGGAGGATGAGCATGCAATTCAGAATATTAATACAAAACAAGATTAAAACTCTAAATAATCATTAGAAAACTTCCATTTTGAAAGAATATTTTGGTTCTTTAATAGTTTCATCATGGATTTCTTATTTTTCTTTTTAAAAATTTATTAACTTGAAAGGTCCATGCAGGAGGCTGGAATGCAAAAACCCACCAGGTAGCCCACCTAGGAACAGGAATGCAGAAGCCTGCCTGGAGGACTCAATGAGCCTCCCCCCTCCCCCTAGGAGTCTCTTCTCAAAGAACCTCTACCTGCCCCACGAACCTTTTAGCGCCCTACAAACTTTTCCCGCCATACGAACCCAACTTCCCACCTGACCTCTCCTCACCCTATAAAACCCTGCTTCCCCCTAACAATGTGTGCAGCTTCACTGACCTCCACCTTGGGTGTGTGAGGTCCGCCCGGGGCGCAATAAACTTTCCCTTCCTTTGAGAAATTTAGCCTGGCTCTCATTTTCTTTACCGCGCCAAACCTTTCATAACTAATTAATTTTTAATTGAGGAAATATCAGGATACCCCCATCAGGTATTGCCACGGTCCTGCGTCCTCTAAAATCACCCACAATCCCTTGTATTTTTCCCCTTTTTGTTCCTCTCCCTCTCTCAACCCTTCCCACCTCTGTTAAGTGTTATTATAGAATGAAGTATGTACTAATGTTGATGACACTAAAAAATATATTCTTACTATACTTAATTTCTAAGATTGTAAATTTCTTTGAGGTGGGGGCCTCCCTGGTGGTGCAGGGGTTAAACACAGCTATTAAGCTATGGCCAGCCACTAAAGCAACGAGTTCAATCCCCAGCTGGTTAGGGAGCTGACCCACAAGGCACAGCAGACCTCTGTCTCACCCACTGAGTTTTTAAACTGTGTTTTAAACTGGATTTTTAGTTTTTAACATAGTTTTTAAACTATGATAGCTATAAAAGTTAAGAAAGAAGATGAGAACAAGATATGCAGATATCACCCTTAAATGTCACTGGAACATTAAATGATTGAGGGAAAGATTCAGAAAGCTGACGAATGCTCAAAAATTAAGCAAACATATGTATTCCGTATGAAATTTACCATACTTTATTTTTTAGGTAAACATATGTATTAGGTAAACATATGTATGTAAACATATGTATTCCATATGAACTTTACCATACTTTATTTTTTTTAAGATTTACTTTATTTATTTATGCATATAAGAGCTGGGATGTAGGCCAGAGAAGCAGGGGGTGAGAAGATTTACCAGAGACAGAATGGGGAGCAGAACAGGTGAACTGACTGAAATCTGCTGCTGAGGGGAGGTGGGCGAGACAGGAAATGTCTGCTGTGCCATCTGGGTTAGCTCCCTGGCTGGGGATCGAATTCATGCTGCAGTGGCTGCTGATAGCTTCATAGTGCTGAGACTTAATGCCTTCTGCCACCAGGGAGCCCCTCTTTACCAAACTTTAATATTTTGCCATATTTGCATCTAATTTTTGAAACAGACATAAATTGTCATTGTTAAAAGTGGTCATGGTGGGTATCATTTGAATTCATGTTTTAATAATTTTGCTGCATAAAATAATAAGCCACAACATTGTTTTATAAGATTAAAAATGTATATGGCTTTGTAAGCCAATGTTATGTCAATAAAAATGATATAATTTTTAAGTTTATAAATATATATAAATTATATATGTGTGTGTATATAAATGTGTGTATATATATTTAAAATATTTGTGACCTAATGTTATTTTGGGAAATAGCCATGCTCCTGTACATAGCATTCATATGTTTCCTTTAATTTAGAAAAGTATAGCTTTATGAATGTATCAAAATGTATTTATCCATTCTCCTATTGATGGGCATTTCAACTTTTTGTTATTTCAAACAATGCTATGGTAAATGTTTTTAAACCTCTGTGTAAAATAGGCATGTCTATCATCTTTGATTTCTACCATTTAACAACCCTAATATAAGGTTGCATAACTTGGTCCATTCACTATGGAAAGCTGTGTGGATGATCCTCAAAGCACTAGAAATGGATCTGCCCTGTGGCCCAGCTGTTCCACTCCTCAGAATCTACCCAAAGACTACCAATAATAGTCATTTGAAATAAAACTGGCACCCCTGTATTATTGCAACACTATTTACAATAGCCAAGATATGGAAATGAACTAAATGCCCCCAAACACATGAATGGGTCAAAGAGGTGTGGTATATATACAGAATTGAATACTATGATCAAAAAAGATAAAATCATGCCATTTGCAGCAACATGGATGGAGCAGAAAGGGATTATGCTAAGTAAAATAAGTCAGAAGTGAAAAGATAAATATCAGATGGTTTCACTTATATGTGGAATATAGAAAAAGCAAACAAAGGTCAAAGACAAACCTTGAAAGCTGATCACAGACATGAGGCACCCAGGAGGGGAGGGATCAGGGTGGGGGAATGGGTGAAAATGAGGGTGGGAGAAAAGAGCACAAAGGAATATGTTGATGGAAAATGGTTGATTTGATGGTGATAGGACTAAGATGGCCACACCTGTGGGGAGAAATCACATATTGTCCAAAAATTAGCAGTGATCTAAGAAAATATTACTGCATTTAAACAAAAATTAAAGTAAATATAAAACACAGGTTAACTAAAAAAAGAAAAAGTAAAGAAAAAAATCAGAAAGAAAAATCAACCCTGGGAATTTACAATAAAATGTATTATATGCATAATATATTCTAAAGAGGAAACAGACTAATAAATTGCTCTGCATGTTACTTGATTTTTATTTTTATGTTTTTTAACCAATATATTTTGGAGCTCATTCCATATCAATATATGAAGATCAACTTCACATTTTTAATGGCTGTGTAATGTTCATTGTACACAGTTGTAATATTTTATTTCACCTGTCCCCTCTTAGCCAAATTCTGAATGGTTTCAATATTCTATATTGTGCAGTTGTGAAGGATCTTATATGTGTCATTTAATACTTACGTGAGTGTAACTGTAGGATAAATTTCTAAAAACAGTATATGCAGGACAAAAGGCACATACATTTGTAATACATATCCATGTTGGCAAAATAAAAAGATTGCATGACTATAGTTTTATCAATATTTGTCATTTGGTTATTAGATCCATACAGTTTTATACTTCATTGTTATAAATATGTGTCACTATTTTTACTGACCAAAACAGGGTCTATGCATTCTTTAGGCAAATCATCCTGAAAGAAATTCTATCAAAGATCAATTTATCTATACAGTACTATAATGTCATGTTCCTAGTTCCTATCATTTCTACAACTATCAAATACATTTTAGGAAAGGATCAAATATCTGCTGACATTATCGGACAGCCTGAAAGAAATCATTTTCATATTTTGAAGGTCAGCATTAAAATACTAGCTCTATCCTATCCCAAATACTTTTGTGATAAAAATGGATAGGAAAAATGAGAGCGTTAAGTTTTATGTGCACTGAAGAGAGATACTGCATAATTAATGTTTCTACACTTAAACTTCTTTACCCAGTAGGAGAAAAAGAAGGCATGATCTCAAAGAGATAAGGTGATAAAATCACATTCCCTGTTCATCTTGTGTCTTCTAAAAGAAAGAATTTTCTTTGACTTCGCTACATCTATGTAATACCAATCTCACATTTTTAACTTCATCTTTGTATAAAATGAATGTATGAAATGGCTCCAGAAAGAAAAATTGTCATGATCAGCTGTAACTCGTGTTTTAAGCATTTTCCACCTTCCCCTAAAACTAACTGCATTGTGGTAAACAATGTTGGGGTATTTTTCTTAGTTTTGTGACTTCATCTGCCTGAATAACTGGATAAAATCAGAGCTAAATATTACAATTCAATCTGGTTGGTCTTTTTTATTCTCTCAAACTTTGAAAATACTTAATTTTCTCCAGAATGTGAAAGTCAAAATTTAGTCCTCTAAAACCAATTGTCAAGCTCGCAGCAGCTTCCAAAAGTATTAATAGAAACTATTAAAGAATCTCAGATAATTAATTCTTGGGCATGTTTGACAAAAGTAGATTTTTTTTTCATTTGAAATAACTATTCCAAGTGTCCCAATTTAACACCAAGTAATACAACTACTAGAGGATATGTGAGCCTTTTTTGTCTGTAGGTTAATCAAGAAGGTATGAATATTTCTTGTTAAGAGAATCTGATATTTTAGGCTATGCCCATATGAAGCTTTGTTTTTCAAAATTCCTAGGAATTATAGTTTGCATTGAAATGCACACATGTAGGCATAAACACAAATGCACATATACAAAGGTTTGTGATCATTTTAGTATATACACATTTTTTGCAACCCAGTTATCAACTAATTCCCACTTAAATTGAATACCCATTGATACAGCTTGTGAATTATTCTTCATAATTGTACTTCCTCTAATCATAACCTTCTATAAAAATTGAATACTACCGATAATGCTATGTCTGTTTATATATTTTGCAGCATTCCCAGAGTTTGCTTTCCTATCATTTTTCTGACTTCCAGGTATGTATGTTATTTTGGATTTCCCCAACTCACACCTGTCATTGTGGAAGAAAGGTAGGAACCCATCGCCTATAACACAACTTTCCTACCATCTCATTAATTCTTCAAGCCCTTCTAAAAAGTTCTTGCCCCAGGGTACAAGCATGCTATTTCAAATGAACTTATCAAGTCATCTTTCCAACAAAATTGACTTTTTCCATGACAGGAATTCTTAATTCCACTAAGAAAAACATTTTTATCTTTATTTGCACAAAAATACTGGGGAAGGAACAGAGAAAATGAGGGAGGAAGGAAGAAAGAGGCAAAGAAAGAGAGAAGCTAATATTTCACTCATGAATGATAATACTGATAACTTCATGATTGCTGTGATTTGACCAAAACCACATAACTAGTAAGGTGAGAAACCAGGTCTGAACTTCAACATTTGTATTCTTTGGTTCTGATTCTATCCATATCATCACACTTTTTAGATGTATTACTGAAGTAGGTGTTTTGTTTTAATGATAATTTATTTTACTGTGAATAAGATTTTAGATTTGATGTAGCCCCAATTGCTTATGCTCTTTTGTATTCCTTGTTGTTGGAGATATATCTGTGAAGACATCACTGAGGTTTAGCTCACAAATGTTTTACTTTATATTCTTTATGGTTTCAAGTCCTAAATCCAAGTCTTTTTATATTTTGAATTATTGTATATGGTGTAAGATAGTGGTCTAGTTTTATTCTTTCTCATGTGACTGCTCCAATTCCTCAACGCCATTTTTTGAAGAAACTATCCTTTCTCTCATTTATATCTTTGGCTTCTTTGTTGTAGATTAACTGTCCATATACATGTGGGTTTGTTTCTAGGCTCTCAATTCTATTCTATTGATCTGTGTGTCTGTTTTTGTTCTAGTACCAGGATGTTTAATTACTATGACTAATTTAACAGACATTTCTCACAAGAAGACATACGAACTGCAAATAGGCACATGAAAAAGTGTTGATCATCACTTGTTATCAGGGAAATGCAAATCAAGAGCACAATGAGCTACAATCTCACACCTGTGAGAATGGCCCATATTGGAGAGACCAGAAATACAGGCACTGGCAACAATGCAGAGAAAAGGGAACTCTCCTAAACTGCTGGTGGGAATGCAATCTGGTCCAACCACTATGGACAGCAGTTGGAGATGTTTCAAATCATTAAAAATTGATCTGTCGCGTGACCAGTTATTCTACTCCTAGGCTTCTACCTGAAAGTTCAAAAGCATTAATTTGACAGAAAACTTGCACTCCCATGTTTACCTGCAGCATTATTTACTACAGTAAAATTATGTAAACAATGTAAGTGCAAAAAAACAGATGAGTGGGTCAAGAAGATGTGGTATGTATCAGAATGGCATATTCCTCAGCAATTAAAAAAGATGCACTCATGTCATTTGCAGTAACATGGATGGAGCTGGAAGGGATAATGGTAAGGTGAAATAAGTCAGAAGGAGAAAGATAAATATGAATGGTATCACTAATATATGGAGTATAAACTAACTAAATTTGTGGGTCTGCTAATCCTAAGCAGCCTGTTCAGCCAAGATATTTTGTTACCTGCCATTCTGCATTTCTATACAAGGTCAGAACTGCCTGGTTAATCAGTCATAGGAGCCAAACTTTACAAGGTGTCTTTCAAATCAACCAAGAGCTTAAAGCTTGATCACTCTGGGAAGGCTATGCTTCACAAGGTATGATCAGTAACATCCAGGGGGTCAAAGATGGATGTATGACAAGGGACCCCAAAAGCTGATCAGTGGAAAGCCTTGTTGATAAGATTGAAACCATGGCTGGGGATCTAGAGCTTAATCTTAATTACAGTACCAAATCATCAAGCAGATGAGAAGTGCCTGGAAGGCAGACTCACAAACCCTGGGACTATAGAAGACAGAGCATATTTTCTAGTTTCACCCCTACCTTTTCTCTTTGGGAAAAGGCCAGGATCTTGCTCTTCAGGAGCATTTTGTATCCTACAGCTTGCTCCACAATTCCCGTTTGTCAATGCAGTATTGTCAATGCAACATAAATTAATAAAGACAAGCTTAAAAACTAACCCTTGAAAGCTGACTATATAGCTGAAGCATTAATGGGGAGAGGGGAATTGGAGGGGTAAGAACAAGAGGAACAGAAAGCACAATGGACTATGGTGGTGGGTTATATGTGATTTTGGACATGGGTACACTATATGGCAATGCCTGTTGGAGGGTATCCAAATATTATCTCAATTTAAAATAAACAAATAATTTTTTAATTAAAAATAAAGGGAATCATTGGATACACTACAATGTACATATAGAATGGTCAGACTCAAAAGAGTGAAACCACCAATTACTATCAGGATACGGAGCAACAGGAACCCATATTTTTTGCTGTTGGGATGGCAAAATGGTGCAGTCATTGAAAGACACTTTGGCAGTTTTAAACAAAATAAAATCATTTTCTTATACTATTTAGCATGTACTATTATTGGTATTTATCCACATGAGCTGATCTTTATGTCCACACAAAAACCTCCACAGTGAATACTTATAATCATATTTTTATAATTATGCATATACACCTCTAGTATGTAGAGGTGTTTCATTATCTTAATTTTCAATTCCTTAATGATATATTATGTGGACTGTATTTAATCTGCTGTTTTGGTATCAGTATATCTTTGGTGAAGTCTGCTCATGTCTTTTGCCACTTTTTAGTCAGTTTGGTTTGTTTTCTTATTGTAAAGTTTGAAGTTATTTGTGTGTTTTGGATATTGGTCTTTTATCAGATATGTCTTTTGCAAATATTTTTTTCCAGTCAGTGACTGATCTTTCTCATTCACTTGATGTTATTTGATAGTTTTGAAATAAGATATATGAATGATTGACTAAACATTTTACTTCTTCAAATATATGGATGTGTTCACAAATAGACACAAACTATGTTACAGATAAACTACATCCTCAACTGCGGCACATAGAGCCTCAGGGATAAGGAAAAGAACAAGAGACATTGGTTTAAGATACTTAGTGTCAATCTTTTTTTCCATGACTGGTTCCCTGTGGAGCAATTTTAGATCTTTTCCCCTAATCATAACTTGTCTCCATGAAATTTTAATATCATAAATATGTTGTATGTCTATTTAACTGCTGTGTGTACAACTAGATTCTCTATATAAAAAGAGAAGTATATTTTTGCCTTTCCCAAAAAACAAATTACTTAAAGGCAATATTGTTCCTGTTGAGAAGGCACAGTTTAATGTTTATAGATTTTTCAGTGGCCATGGATGGTTCTGATGCACATGTGTGTTACTAAATAAAATTCCAAGTGTTAGGGGGAAAAGGATGTCCAAGCTCGTTATTGACAGACTTAAAGAGTTATTTCATTCAGTGAGCACATGATTTTTAACTGTTATCCTTAAATATTAGCTACAGTGAGAGTAATTGGTCAACCTAATCTACCCTCTAAGATAGGACCCTGAGGCAGGTACCAGTTTCAAGAGAACTGGTGGAAAAGGAAACTTCTGCTCCTGATATTTTATTTCTTCCTTCACTTTATTGCAAATTACCCCTGCCTGAAGAAGGAACTCCAAAAAGATATTTATGGCCTTTGACTATGTATATTCTTATTACGGACCCTATGTTTATCATCTGTTAATATATTGAGCTCTGAGGATAGGACAAGAGTGTGAATATACAGCAATAATTTGAAAAACATTTCTACTGCCCTCTTAGGAGAGAAGTTTAAATCTTACAAGTGCAAGAGTGAGAATATACAAAAATGAAATATGTCTTCCCACTGGCCTAGTTGAAATGAAAGGGCCCATTAAAGTCAGAGCTATAAGAAGGAAATCCAAAGTGCTCTTTCTCTAGTCTTTTATAGTGGCAGTTTCAGCAACATTATATTTGCTGGCATATTTAGTACCAACTGATTCATTCTCATTCAAACTTCCTTGTCATGTCTATTTTCAAGGTTTTACTTTTAACTACCACCCCCTCCAATTTCTTAGTAAGAAATGTTTTGGTGTATTTAGAGTAAATTAATTGAGATGGTTAACTTACTGATGAAATGAAACTACAAATGTCAGGAGTTTCTGAAAGCTGGCATTAAATAATGTTCTTGAGAAATTGAACTGTTCTAATAGAGTGTGAAATATAATAAAAACAATTATGTCATAAATATATTAGATTTAACTTTGGAGAGAGGCTGTTGGTTTCCTTTTTGCAAATTAGAGTATGTAAGGTAAGGACATATTACTGCCAAGAGGGAAGCCAGTCTGAGGGTAAAGTCATCACGTGGAGGAAGTAATCAATAAATGATGGCAAGGAAGTGGAACGGAAATATCAGACTATACCTGAAGTCTGTCCTAGCAGTGGAGTGAGCCAGTACATTTCCACATAATTTAAGCTGGTTTGTGTTTGCTCTCATCTTATTTTTAACTAAAAGCTTCCTACCTGATAGAAGGAGGCATATAAAAATGAAGAAATAAAACAAGTTGAGTACATGAGATCTGGTTTTCAGAAATATTCTTGTTTCTAATAATATTTTGAATGGAAACTATGATATATATATATATGCTTATTAATGATGTACTTTATTTTACAAACTTGTTTATTTTTTCACAATATAGGATTTCTCCCCTCAGATATGGTCACATAGTTTTCCCACCACCAAATCACCCATGGTCTTCCACCATAGTCCATTGTGCTCTCCCTGCCTCACCATTGTTTTCTCCCTCCTCCCTCCCACCCCTCCATGATGCCTCAAATTTATGATCAGTTTTCAAGGGTCAGGAAACCATTATATTTAAAGTGAAAGACTATTTTGTTAATGCAGAGCAAAACTGCTATGAAATTAAGTTTGAGAAAGAAATATAGGAGAAAGAAAACTTTCAATATCTTAGCTCACTCCAGGGGAAGTAATTTCCATTTTCATTTCCCAATTTTTCCTCATTACATTTGATTTGTTAGCAGTGGAGAAAGTTTCCATTTTTCAACTGCTTTGCAAGTTTTATGCCACTACACAGTGTATATATAAGTTAGTATTTGGGGGCTGGTAATAAAGTGCTTGCAAGCTACAAGAACACCTACACAATATTCAGATTGCCCGGCTATTGTGAAAGTTCCTTTCTTTTAGGTATTAAGTCAGATATCACATTTGTCAAATGGTAAAATCATCTCCTTGCCTGAAGACAAGAGCCTGGGGAAATTTACAAATGCCGGTCACCACTTAGCTGGCAAAACTCACAGGTTAAGATGGCCAAAAGGCATGCACCATGACAGAATGTGAGCAATCACTCATTTTTTAAATTAGCTGAAAAACTCAAGTGTTTTGACTCATCAGCTCAAAGAGTGAAATTAATAGCCTGATTTGAAAACTCCCTGAAACTGAGGGAAGGTACAGTCTTGGACTGAGAAGTTAAGCCTTTCAAACTTGCGCAAATATATCATCTCTTTAGGACTCCTAATATTACATGTGTAAAACTATTTTTTCATGTCTAAAACTAGGATGATAGTACCTATCAAAAAAAGGGTTGGTATGATAAAAACAATGCTGTAATGTGGTTCTAAAAGAAAGTCTACTGAAACTTCTATGTAGATTTTGTCTACAACTTTTCATATGGGCAGGAAACTACATTTAGTACAATTGTTCTAGGTGCAACATAACATTTTTGTAAGAGGTAGATTATTCAGGATTGCTTCATTTGAAGTGCATACTTTGTACATTTTTTATGTCTGTAAAAAGTAAACTCAGAGAGAGAAGTTAAAGCACAACTGTTAACCTTAGCTCTGAGCAACAAGTACTTTTCTGTAAGTACCCTTAAGCTTAGGCCCCATATGCGGTGATGTCACCTCTGTTGCTGACAACCTGAACACCTATGGATATTAGTCCTAAATTTCAAATAATAACTTTTTCCACGTATGATGGAGAAGCACTTAAGATGACCTACAGTTAAACTTGGCATGACTTCTCAATGCAGAAGCACTGACCCTCAGTTTTCCTCTTTGCCTCGTGGGAAATCCCTAGGTCTCAGCCAATCATCATTTCCTCTTTCATAGGTCCAGTACTCACTCTCCTCCATGGAGTTTATGGAAGATATACATATATATGCATATGATGTAGGGTCACGTGACTAGTGCTGACCTGGGAGAGGTGATAATACATGTAATTTTCATGCCAAAACATTGAACTGATGGCATAAGACTCCCACATTCCTGTCGCTCTACTG
This sequence comes from Talpa europaea, assembly GCF_964194135.1. Taxonomy (NCBI): domain Eukaryota; kingdom Metazoa; phylum Chordata; class Mammalia; order Eulipotyphla; family Talpidae; genus Talpa; species Talpa europaea. The sequence continues at coordinate 57,688,710 of NC_140080.1, read as the reverse complement.
TGGCTACAGTTACATTCTAGATTATGCACTATCAGCCTGAACTCGAGTGACTATATAGAGCAAAGCCCCCAATATACTCACAGTGGACAAGCAGCATAAATGAGAATTAGATCTTTATGTTTTAAGCAAGTAGCATAGTGGGATTAATTTGTTATTCCAGAATAATCTAATTTATTGTGATTAATTTTGAGGTCTTCATCAAAATGTGCAAAACCACAAACCAAGATACCCCTTCATTACTTCTTCTAAAAGAAGGTAAAGAAGATGTTTTTATTTTAAGGATTATAATACTAATTACTGTATAAGCAATACAAATAAATATTAAAGTTGATTATTTTTTAAGTTGAGTCAAGATACAAAAAGAGAAAAGTATTGGGTGAACAGCAGCAAGTTAAAATGATAGATATTATTTATGAAGAGAGGAACATGTATTTCTTTCTGGAGTTCAATGAAGAGGACCACAAAGAAGAGAAGGAAGTTGGAAGGAACGAGAAGTAGAGAAGATATCTAAAATAGGACTGGTTGCAGTTAGCCTTAGGTGTCACGGTAAAGAACTGGCTTTCATAATGGAAGCATGTGCATGAATTATGAGGACGTTTAACATTAAGCAAGGCAACACTGAGACTATAGTGGATTAAAGAAATAAGATTTTTTTTCATATAATAAGAATTTTTTGAGCAGTTAGTTCATGTTTTATACAATTAGACACTCAAAAATATCAGAAAGAACATGGTTCTTTTTCTTTCTGTTTGCCATCCCTAGTGAAAGGTTGATGCAGGGGCCAGGAATGAGGAAGCCCACACAGCAAAAAACAAGATGACCCTGACACGGTACAACTGATACCATCAAACTGAAACTGAAGTCATAAACAGGAGAAAAACAACTCAGTTCCACAAAAAACAACTTTGTTCCACCTAAACCTGTTCCCACCTCTGCCAACCCAGTTCTCTCCTCATTCTACAAGAACAACCCTTCCCCTGACAACGGGCGCAACTTCATGGACCCCCACCTTGGGTCTGTGAATTTCACCCGGGAGTGCAATAAATTTTACCCCCCTTTGAGAAATTTAGCCTGGCTGTCCTTCTCTTTACCTCTCACCTAGCATGTATTGTTTGTTCTCAAGATCTCAAGATGAATTCTAGCTTCCAGGAGACCCTACCTTAAACCAGCTTAGAAGAAAAAGACTAGAAAGGATGGAAAAAAGTGACATGGAGATCAAAAGAAAATTTTCCCAAAAATCCTGAGCTGATTTTTGCTTTAAATTCCAAGTGAAAGGTTCAGCGCAGTAAAGAAAAGGAGAGCCAGGCTAAATTTCTCAAAGGAAGGGAAAGTTTATTGCGCCCCGGGCGGACCTCACGGACCCAAGGTGGGGGTCAGTGAAGTGAAGCGCGCCCGTTGTTAGGGGGAAGCAGGGTTTTATTGGGTGAGGAGAGGTCAGGTGGGAAGTTGGGCTCCTACTGCGGGGGGGGGGGGGGGGGGGAGTTTGTTGGGGGGGGTAGTTTCATGGGGCAGGTAGAGGTTCTTTGTCTGAGAAGAGACTCCTAGGGGGAGGAGTGAGACTCATTGTCTGAATCCTCCAGGCAGGTATCCACATTCCTGCCCCCAGGTGGGCTTCCTGGTAGGCTTTTGCATTCCATTCCCACCTTCTGCATGGACCTTTCACCAAGGGCATAACTGACTACCTTCAGGAGCAAGGAAACTGGGGAAAAAAAAAGAAAAGAAAGAATCTTTTTAACTATTTCCATTGGAATTGTATAAAATACATAGAAATGGAAAAGTGGATATTGTATATACAACTGGTCATATCTAGCACACCTTGTTACTGATATAATAACCCTAGCTTGCCCTGTGTCTCACTACCCTACAAGCACTAACTTTTGTAATGAAGACACATTCAGGTTTTTTGCTCTAAGTCCTTGCTTATCTCAATGTACTTTCAAGTTTATATTCTGGATTTATAAATTATTTCCTTAAAAGCTATCTTATTATGATTATAATCTTGAAACTAATCTCTGAGAAGTCGGCCATTTATCAGACAGCTTCCCCCTGTGAAATTGTTACAGGGCAGGGAGAAGGGCAGCCCAAACCCCGCAAACCTGCCTATTCTAAATGGGTTCTGCCATCCGCCGCATCAACACAAAACATAGGAGACTTTAATGGGAAGGAACTTTAATAAAACTAGGAAACAATACAGGAAAGGCAAAGGGTCTAGTTTCTAAATGAAGCACCCAAAGTTACCCGTCCCCTTGTGGGTAAAAGTCCATCCATATGGGAATGGCCCAGAGCAAGGCCCCAAAGCCTGCCACAAGTCTAAAGCATTTTCCAGTGGGGACCCACAGAAAAGGGTCAGAAACAACCAGACAAGCCCGAAAGGAAAAGAGCAAAATCAACATCAAGATAAAAGCTGCCATTGTCACCTCCCCATGGGTCTCACCCACATCTGTGTCACCCAGTCCACGACCGAAAGACAAGCGCAGTTTCTTCACGTGTCTCTAGGCTCCATGCGCCTCCTCCAGGTCTCCTGGCTCCATCCTGCTTCCTTCCTCAGTCTCTTCTGCAGCTTCTCCTCTCCCTGCTCAGCTCCACCCTCCCTTGGGTGGGGAAGGGAACCTCCCCCTTTCCTGGGGACCACCCTGTTACAAAATCACCAAGAGATTATCATTCCTTTTCTAAGGCACTGGGTTGAATTATTGTGGGAACCAGGACTGATCTCACTGCTGGACAGGGTAACCAGGGCAGAGGTGAATCATAAATGTTGCTCTGTTTTTCTTTTAGTCGTTACTCTACTGATTACAGTATTTATCATCAATTTATCACATTCTAATACAACTATGAATTTACTATTAGGAACCAATGAAACTTTAATTCCTTTTACCCAGCCCCTGACTTTTGATATGCTGTCATGTATTCAAAGCACTACAGACTTAATTGTTTTTGTTTTACAAATGAATATTCATTTATATTTGCCTACATATTTTATGTTTTCTGTATTCCTCTAGGAGTAATCCTCAGTGAAAAACTCCTTATAGCATTTCTGTTAGTATAGGTCTATTAAACAACTACTTCAAAATCCAAACAACAATGGAAATCCCAACACTGGGTTTCAAATTTATTAAATTTTTCCAAGTTTTTGGATGATGCTTTGTAATATTAAAGCAGATTATAAATCAAGGGTGTGTTTTTCCTTAGAAATGACAAAATTTATTCATTTTGAGTACAATGTATCTTCATTCCAGCTACCTTTCAAGACAACTCAAGTCAGCTACCTTTCAAGACAACTCACATATTAAAAATCAACTTGTGATAAAAGTAAAATTCAAGAAAAGGCATTTTGAAATGTTTTAAATAAAACATTTTATCAGTGAAAAGTCAATAAAATGGTCATTTTGCATTGAAATATATAAATAGTGACAGATTTTTCTCTGATGATTTATTCTAACATTATAAAATATATTTTTATATTATATCAAACTTCTATCCCATTGTTAACATGACAGGAACTGAATCACAACTATCATGACCTAAATTCATATTTCTTAAAAATCATAACTAGGTCATCTTTCTTGAAAATTTGATCATTTTTCCTGAAAATATCCTTTATTAAACATATACCTAAACCTTAATCTTCCTTGTTTAATGCTAACAACAATTTTTTTTTCATTCTCCTCTTTTTAAAAAGAAAATGGCTTTTACTGAGCTATAGAACTCTACAATGTGAAAGAAAAAAAATTAGAGTATAACAACAAAAACACTCCAAGTTTTTAAATAAATGATCCATGTAAAATGACATAAATATCAAGAAAGTTGAGATTGATCATTTCTAAAGCAGATTTTAACATTTCAATTACATCTGAGTATATGTAATTCTATTTTCTGTTAATATAAATTTTTAACACCCAAGACTCAGTATTTTCACACTTAAAGTCTGTAAACTTTTAAAATTTTGTGTGTATAGAAAGAACCCAAGCACTAAAAAATAAGGATGAAAATCAGGACCCAAGTAGAGATTGATGATATTTGAGGAAAAATTCTTAGTGTCCTTGTTACTTCCAATAATTTTTAAAATTGATTAGAAAAGATGAGTCATTTTTATACTTCATGATAATTGAAAATGAATCATCCAGTAAAAACAGAATCACAAAAATAAATATTATTTTCCATTACGACTTCAGTGACACAAATTTCTTGTCTGTACTATTCTAGTTAAAACCCCAAAGAACTGAGAAAGTGCTCATCGGGGTCAAGTACTACTCATCATCCAAGTGACATTGATACAGGAGAAGAACAGTCAATTTGTTTTTAACAGAACAAGGCTTGAACTTTTTTTTAATCACTCAAAAAAGTTTCAGTTTTTATTTGGCTTTCTGACTCTGTGCTTGTGCCTTCAGCACATTCACAACGATTTTTTACCTCTGAGTAAGAAAAGCACACTGATTGTGTCCAGAATACATTAGCACACATGGAGCTGATGGAGGACAAGAATAGAAAAACTGAAAAGGAGGTGTGCACAAGACCAGAAGCCTGGCTTACAAATGCCAAGAGCTGGAGGTGGGGTAGAAGGGATTAGCATAGCCATAGACCCAGCTATAGAAAACAAGATATTTAGGGGCCAATGCCTAGATTACAAAGCAGAAGATCCAAGGAGGTATCAGACTGCTGTAGGGAGTGTCTAGAGCACAGGCCCTTCAAGGGTAAAGATATGGAGTTTGAGCCAAACAGACCCCAAAGGTAAAGATACGGAGATTGAGCCCATTGTGGAATCTCTGGGTTAGGTCCCTTTCAGATTCTGCAGTTATCCCCAATCAGCAACTAATCCAAGGCTCACAAGGAATGAGCTCTTCCCAAAGAGAAGACTATATTAGTGCAGTGTCTGCACTGGCTGGGGCAGCACTCCCACTGCCCACCTGTGACTATGCAGGCGCTTCTTTTCACCAACTCTCTCCTGCAGGACAGCAGCTTCCTGCCTGCCTGTGACCTGCACCTGCCAGGACTTCTCTTCACTGACCTCTCTCAGAGGAGGCTGCTCTCCTCAAGGCTGCCCGACTGCAACCATGCAGGCCTCTCTTAGCAAACCTGTCCCTTTCGGGGCAGCTCTTCCTGCCCGCTTGTGTCTATGCAAGTATCTTTTACTCTTCTGTCCCTTTCCTAATAAACCTGCTCTTTAAATATAACTAATGTCTCTGTTTCGTGGAGAAACTCACATGGGAAACTCGCTGCATGCTGCTGAAAGGGTAGCTCTGGTGAAACCTTTCCCAGAGTGAACCCAAGGACCCCACACTCCAAACCCAACAACTCCAAAAAAACATCAGAACCACATAGGACTTGCTGACATGAATTTCTATTTTAGAAAACCTCAGAAGTACTTTAGGTCTCCAAGCATGAACTCCTGGAAGCTGGAATGGGCACATACTGCATGTGGATTTGGGTTTTTCCAACCTTTTTGGTATAAAGGTAAACAATTCTATTACCAGGGTTTGGGAAGCCAAGTTTTTTTAGAGGCTTCATTGTAGGTTACATATGATGGTATGCCAAAGAGTGGACCATTTTGAATGCCTCTAGACATCGTCCCTGGAACAGAAATAAAGCAAAAAAAAAAAAGTCAATTCTATTAATCTAACTTGATACTCTATCATCAAAATAGACACACAAATAACTCACTTAAGTCTATTCCAGTCATATTTCTTGTGACCATGTAATATGAAAAAATAGTTCAATTCCAAGTAACCATTAAATAACAGCCTTCCCAATCCACTCTATTGCTTCATCTAGAAAAATAGTTGGTATCTAGAATAAATAATTGTGTTGTAGTTACCATGTTTTAATGCTTTTTAAATGACTATAGCTTAAAATAAATATAATTTTAAATTGATCTGGAAGGTTTTTTTCTATGTTTTCCATTGTGTTATTGCTAAGCATGGGTGACAGTTTATTTCAGAGGGAATTTTGTGCATTATAGAATATATAAATTGAAATCTGCTCTGATTAAGAAATCAATTAACAAAACTATTTTAATTTTATGTAATACCTCTTTGGGCTCATTCTCACAATGCATTTTCAGTTCTCATTTATTTCACTTAATAATTGATCACAATTACTTCCATTGCCATCAAAATCATTGTATTTAATGAATGGTTAATTCCAGTGAATTGATGTCCCCAGGCTGACTGTAGGGACAGGAATGACACAGGTCAGGTTTTCTATGATCCAGCAGACGGGGTGAAGGAGGAGTCAGAATCCTTAGTGGCTTTTTGCAGGTCTTTTTATTGGGGTTCACCAGGCATACGGCAGGCAGGGGTGCTAGGGGGCTGGGAGGCTGGCCGGCCTCCCAGCCCCCAGCAAGTCTTCACTCTGGGCTCTCCAGCCTTCTCTCTCTCTCTCCCTGGGCTTCTGCCAGTTCTCGGCTTTTCTTTCAGCTTCTCTTTCGGCTTCTGCTGGCGTCTCAGTGACACCACCCTTAAAAGCCCAGTCTCAGCCCAGGTGAAGTCCATCTATCTAGGCCCACACCCTACTCCAGGTGCCCGCCATCAGGCATGCATTCAGGACCACAAGGATCCATCATCTATCCTGATGGCGGGAGGGCAGAAAAGCCTGACATTTTTCCTTACCCTACACTGACATAAGTAGTTGGTGAATATTAATATTATAAATATTGTTGCAATAGTTATTTAAACACAGATCTCCCCTCAAAACCTGTAGCGTATGTTCCCAATAGCTCTGTCTTGAGTTTTCTTTTCTGCTTATATTTACTCTCTTCATGGTCTCATATAGTCTCATGAATTTTAATGCCAAGTAGGTGTCAATAACTCCCAAATTTGCATCACCAATCAAAGAGCTATCTCCGAGACTCCACATTTTTAATTTCAACTACCTACTCAAATCTTCACTTAGATATATTAAAAAAAAAAAAAAGAAAGAAACCTCAAACCCAGTATGTCCCATCATTGGCTTACAACACTGTATATGATTTAGGGGTATATATAGGTTCATACCTGTTCAGATGTATGTTACCACAATTCACCAGAAAAGCACAAGTATTCCTCAAGAAACTTATTTTCATTCCAGCTGATGATTGAAAGGTTCGGCACAGTAGAGAAAAGGAGAGCCAGGCTAAACTTTCTCAAAGGAAGGGAAAATTTATTGCGCCCCGGGCGGATTTCACGGACCCAAGGTGGGGACCCAACATGTTGTCAGGGGGAGGCAGCCTTTTATAGGGTGAGGAGAGGTCAGGTGGGAAACTGGGTTCTTACTGGGGGGGGGGGGGGGCGGAGAGTTTGTAGGGCACAAAAAGATTTGTAGGATGGAGAGAGTTTCTTTGTCTGAGAAAAGATTTGTAGGGTGGGGGAAGGTTCATTATCTGAATTCTCTAGGCAGGCTTCCGCATTCCTGTTCCCAGGTGGGCTTCCTGGTGGGCTTTTGCATTCCGGCCTCCTGCACTGATCTTTCAATGATCTTAACAGTGGCTTAAGCAAAAATTTTGGAGTCATCCTTGACTATTTCTTTTGTTTCATATCCCACTTCTGATTTACTTAAAATGCCATTTAGTCTACATTTAATACCTAATTCAAAATACAGTTCTCATTGTCTCCACTTTAATCATTCTAGACTAAATTACTATCATGTTTCCAGACTAGCCACAATAGCTTCCCATACTAGTTTCCTGTGGCTATTGTACCAAATTACTACAAACTTGGGGGCTTGGAACAAAAGAAATGTATTCTCTTAAAGTTCTGGAAACTAGAGTTCCAAAATCAGTATCACTGACCCAAAATCAAGACCACACTCCCTCCAGGAGCTGATAGGGGGGAACCTTTTTCTTTGTCTTTTCTATTTTCTTGCCATTTCCAACCATTAGAACTGCACTCCTTATAGTCCTTGACTCAGGGTTCCTTTCTCCATCTTCAAAGCCAATAGTTGTAACATATTCTCTTTCTGATCACTTTTATTACAAGACTTTATTCTTTGTGATCAAATCTCTCTGTATCCTCTTTGAAGAATACATGTAGTTGTACTTAAAGGGGCCACCAGAGTTATCTCAGATAACCTCTTTCATCACAAGACCCTAAATTTAATATTTGCTGAGACTTCTTTTACCATATAGGCAACATTCACAGGTTTCAGGCATTACAGTAGGGATGTCTTTTGGTAAGTCATTATTCAGCCTATTATATTTCCTAACTTGCCGTGGACCAGCGCGGCGGTAGACTTGCAGGACTGTCTCAGGATTGAGAAACTGTGAGGATGCTCAAGGAATCAGCGCGTAAATGAATGACAGACACATAAATGACAGACAGACACACTTCAAGAGTGAAGATCTGAATGTAATTTGCTCAAAATCATCATACACTTTTATACCTTTTTTAACAATAGATGATTTCATACAATTTAATTCTTTCTCAGCATAAAATACTTTGTAAGGCATAAGACATTTACTTTGTTATTCATGTGCATGTGATCGCTGTTCCATGACATGGCACAGTAAACAATCTCCAGGTACTGAATCTACACAATCATTTTTGCTTATACAGAACAGCATTCTTTAAGCTAGCTTTTCTTGATTTGTTTCCCAAAACCACAATGATCAAAAACATTGATATTTACCTGCTGGCACCTTCTACTTTTAGTGATCACGAGCAATATATTCTCTACGTAAGCATTTTGATTTTTATGGTGTTGTCTCATGTGAGAAGTATTATGATTATTATAAAACTACTATTGCCACACACTATTTTCTTTATCATGCATTTCCTGAAACTGATTGTACACATTAAAGAAAAAGCAAAGTAAGTGAAAAAGTAGTATGATTATAGACAGGTTGCTAAGTTGTTGCTATTTCTGAAACAATGACTATCTGGTTAATGGTTAAACTGCTTTGTAGGTAATTCCAACAGGCTTGTTTGCAGGTGACGTTCTTAGCCTTGTTTCCATCAAAGGAGGGGTTAATTACTGCGGGCTTGTTGCCTAAATTAGGCTTATAGGCATGTGGGCCTTGTTTGATCTGAATGCCAAAGTTTATCATGATGAAGCCCCTCGGGGACTGCGCCTGTCTTAGGTGTCAGGAGTCACAGACATGAGGCTGGCCAGTGCCTTCTTTAGTCTGCCCCCGATCTTACCCGTCATTGACTGTCCGGTCCAGCGCACAGGGGAAGGGGGTCTTACTCACTCTGATGTGTCTGAGTGAAAGCCTCCCTCTTTCCAGTAAGTTCACTGGAGTTCAGCGGCAGAGGCTGCCGCACTAACTGGTCACCCAATCTAAGCCATTTCCTCTCTATGGGCTATTCTCAACTCAGCCAGAGTAATCTTTTTTTTTTTAATATTTATTTATTTATACAAGCACTGGGTACAGTCAGAAGCGTGGGAGGGTGAGCGAATTCACCGGAACCGGAGCATGGAACAGAACAGGAAGACTGACGAAATACACTGCTGAGGGGAGCAGCGGGCAGCAGGGGAGGTCTGCTCTTCATGTGGGACCCTCGCCCGGCAGCCGGGGATGGAACTGGCGCTGCAGAGGCTGCAGGCAGCCTCGCAACCCAGCGCTCAACCGCTGCGCCACCAGGGAGGCCTGAGAGGAATCATTTTATAGGCAGTTAGATCATACCGCACTTCCTCTCAGAACCTTACAGTGGATCCTCATTTCACTTAGCATAAGAGTCAAAATCCTTGTAAAGGACAAGGTTCTACATAATCCATTTCTCTCAAATTTTACCTTCTTACTACGTTCTTCCACGCTTACTCCAGCCCCTCCATCTAGCCTCTGAGCTTTTACTGGCCCATGACAAGTACTTTCCTATCTTAGGACTATTGCATCTGCTACTCTATCATCTTCCCACAGGTAATACGTGGCAACCTCATCCTTAAATGCTTATATATGACTTTGCCAGTAGGTCAACCCTAAAACCCCAATCTAAAATTGTCACCCCTAACTCCATATTCTTGATCCTTACTCTGCTCTTTATTTTCAAAGTGCTCATTACCCCAAATGTTTTGTGTAACCTAATCATTCATAATTCTTATGTTTACTACTTGTCACTCTTTACTAAGATGTATGCTCTGTTTTGTTCAATGATACAGGTCGAGTGTCTTCAAAAGTGCCTAGTATATAGAAAGTGCTCAATAATTGTTTGTTAAATAAGTAAATGGGTGGGTTTTCTGCTGAGAAATTATTTCCTTAGAATAAATTTTTAGTTTGTAGAATGGTAGTGGCAAAAAACTTAACAATTTTATAGATCTTGAAAGATCCTCATTTCAATCAGTGTTAAGAGTCAAATTACTTACAAAGAGCAAAACTGCACTCCAAAATAATGCTATTATTTTATATTTCCACTGACATTATGAGTTTATATATTCACCATAATCTCATTAGAACTGGATCTTCTCTTTAAAACAAACTGCTAATGTATTGCTTTGGACCAATATGAATCTGCTTCCAAGAGAGTTAACAGATATATGCTGAGCATCTAATATGATGGACTATTCTATGTGTTCAGGAGGAATGCATAGCAAAATAATATTTTTGAAAACATCATAAAAAATAGTATTTTTTAAAGCATCAAATTGTGAGTCTCAACAAGGATACAGTTTATTCAGAGGAAAGAGAATAGCTAACTGAGTAACTAAATGGCATGGCAAAGGGTTTTGTAAACATTACAAAAATTTCATAGAAGATACAATTAAAGTTCAAGTTGAACTATTATGTATTGTCATTTGATGCAGTTAGATAACATTCAAATGAGAAAAGAGGTCTTTCTTATTCTGTTTATATATGGGTATTTTATGCTGCTATTAACTTCCTGGCATAAGACAGGAGCACCCTTCAAAGACCCTCGGAGTACTGAAGGATATGATTAAATGACATGGAGCAACTTTACTTTTAAGTTAAAAGGAAAATATTTATTTAATTTCTAACTGCAAAGTCTCATGCACTACTTCTCTAGGTTTTCAATATCAAGAAAAACAGATCCAGAATTTGAATTGAATTCAAATTCTGGATCTGTTTTGCTCTGTTATGTCTTGCTCTGTCATGACTTCAGCCATGCTTTCCAGGAGGAAAGCATTACTGTGAGTGGCAAGTAGGCATGTGAGGGTGATGATTCCTTGAATAAGTAAGCTGGATCAAGAACACCTGAGAAATTAAAAAACAAATATTGCAATAGAAAAAAATTATCCTAAAACCATGACACCAGTGAGCTATAGAATAAGGCTTTAATTCAATAACTTTATAACACAAACGATATGATCTACTTGGTGGTGTTGAAATCAAAGAGCCAATTTGAGGGGCTTCCCTGGTGGGACAAGGTTATTAAGCACAGCACTGTGAAGCTATCCGCAGCCTCTGCAGTATGAGTTCGATCCCTGGCCAGGCAGGGAGCTACCCACATGGCGCAGCAGACCTCTCCTGTCTCCTCCACTCCTCCCCTCAGCAGTGTATTTCAGTCAATCTGCCTGTTCTGCTGCCCACTCTATCTCTGGTGAACCCTCTCACCCCCCTGCACCTCTGGCCTGCACCCTATTTCTTATATGCATAAATAAATAAATCTTTTTTAAAAAGTCGATTTAAAATTTACTAAAGACATTCCTATTTCTAATAAACCACCTTTTATCTAAAATTGACTAGAGTCATTTTTTAAAACACATCTTTTAAGGTTTTTTACTTTAAAGAAGACATGGAACACTTTAAAGCTATTCTCTCCTTCCTATGACTCCACTCCATCTCTAAATATTACAGTTATAAATCAGAAACCTGAAATATCATCCTCCTTAATGCTGATCTTCCCAAAGTTACAAAAATGTAAAATATAATATGTTCGCAGCATACATGATTGTAGTTAACGATGAAAAAGTATCTTTTTTTTTTATAAATTTTATTGTTATATTCCCCATACAATTGCAGCCCCCCCATTCTGACCCCAATCCCTCCCCTCCCACCCCGCCCCCCTAAAAGTGTCTCAGGTTCATAGTTTTTTGTTGATTTTGATTTTCACTTTCTTATAGTTATTCATTTTCCTGGTCCCTTATTTAAGTTTTCTAGATTCCTGCTATGAGTGAGACCATCCGGTATTTTTCTTTTTCTTTTTGGCTTATTTCGCTGAGCATGATCCCTTCCAGCGCCATCCATGTTGCTGCAAATTGCATGTGTTTATCTTTTTTGAATGCTGAGTAATATTCCATGGTATATATGTACCACATCTTCTTGATCCAGTCATCTATTTTTGGGCATTTGGGTTGTTTCCAAAGCTTAGCTATCATAAACAGTGCTGCTATAAACATAGGGGTGCAGGTGTTCTTTGGAATTGATGTTTCTGTGTCCTTTGGGTAAATACCTAGGAGTGGAATTGCTGGATCATATGGAAGCTCTATGTTTAGTAGGTCCAGAAATCTCCATACAGCTTTCCACAGTGGTTGGACCAGTTTGCACTCCCACCAACAGTGCAGAAGAGTTCCTTTTTCTCCACACCCTCGCCAACATTTGTTGTTGCTAGTTTTTTTTAATATGTGCCATTCTCACTGGTGTAAGATGGTATCTCATGGTAGTTTTGATTTGCATTTCCCTGATGACAAGTGATGTTGAACATTTTTTCATATGCCTGTTGGCCATTTGCATTTCATCTTCAGAGAAGTTTCTTTTTAGCTCTTCTGCCCATTTTTTGACTGGATTATTTTCTTTGTTGTTGCTGAGTCTCATCAGCTCTTTGCAGATTTTTGTGATCAGTCCTTTATCATTAGTGTTGGGTGGAAAAATGTTCTCCCAGTTGGTGGGGTTTCTCTTTGTTTTTGTTATTGTCTCTTTTGCTGTGCAGAAGCTCTTTAATTTGATGTAGTCCCAGCTGTTTATCTTTGCCTTCACTATCACTGCTTTGGGTGATGTGTCTGTAAAGATGTCTTTGATGTGCATATCACGTAGTGTTTTGCCTATATTTCCTTCTATATATTTTATGGTTTCAGGTCTTATGTCTAGTTCTTTAATCCATTTTGAGTTGATTTTTGTGTATGGTGTGAGGTGGTGGTCAAGCTTCATTCGTTTGCATGTAGCGACCCAGTTTTCCCAGCACCATTTATTGAACAAACTTTCTTTGCTCCAATGCATATTCTTTGCTCCTTTGTCAAAGATTAGTTGACCATAAATCTGTGGGTTTATTTCTGGATTTTCTATTCGATTCCATTGGTCTGTATGTCTGTTCTTGTTCCAATACCATGCAGTTTTGATGATTATGGCTTTGTAGTATAGTTTGAAGTCTGGGAGTCTGATGCCTCCATTCCCTTCTTTTTTTTTCAGGAGAGCTTTGGCTATTCGGGGTTTTTTGTGATTCCATATGAATTTCATCAATAATTGTTCTATTTCTTTGAAGAATGACATTGAAATTTTGATTGGAATAGCATTGAATCTGTATATTGCTTTTGGAAGGATGGCCATTTTAATAATGTTTATTCTTCCAATCCATGAGCAGGGGATGTCTCTCCATTTCTTTGTGTCTTCTTCTATTTCTTTTAACAGTGTTTTATAGTTTTCTTTGTATAGGTCCTTTACCTCTTTTGTTAGATTTATTCCCAAATATTTGATTTTTTTTGTTTCAGTAACAAAAGGGATGGTCTTTTTGATTTCTTCTTCTTCAGATTTATTGTTTGTGTATAGGAAGGCTACTGACTTTTGCGTGTTGATTTTGTATCCTGCCACTTTACTGAACTGATTGATGAGTTGAATTAGCTTTTCTGTGGAGTTTTTGGGGTTCTCTATGTATAATATCATATAGTCTGCAAATAGTGATAGTTTGACTTCTTCTTTTCCTATTTGGATTCCTTGGATGTCTTTCTCTTGTCTTATTGCCCTGGCTAGGACTTCCAGTATTATATTGAAAAGCAATGGTGAGAGTGGACATCCTTGTCTTGTTCCAGATCTTAATGGAATTGCTTTCAGCTTTTCACCATTGAGAATGATACTAGCTGTTGGCTTGTCATAGATGGCCTTTATGATGTTGAGGTATGTTCCTTGTATCCCAAGAATTTCAAGGGCTTTTATCATGAATGGGTGTTGCACTTTGTCGAAAGCTTTCTCAGCAACTATTGATATTATCATATGGTTTTTATATTTCTTTTTGTTGATGTGCTGGATAACGTTGATTGATTTTCGGATGTTAAACCATCCTTGTGCCCCTGGAATGAATCCAACTTGGTCGTGGTGAATTATCTTATGGATACATTGTTGGATTCTGATAGCTAAAATTTTATTGAGGATTTTTGCATCAGTGTTCATTAGGGAGATTGGCCTGTAGTTTTCCTTTTTTGTGTTGTCCTTGTTCGGTTTTGGTATTAGTGTAATGTTGGCTTCATAAAACGTGTTTGGTATTGTCCCTTCCTTCTCAATTTTTTGGAAGAGTTTGTGAAGGATAGGCACTAATTCGTCTCTGAATGTTTGGTAGAATTCATTTGTAAATCCATCAGGTCCTGGGCTTTTGTTTTTGGGGAGGTTTTTTATTACCATTTCAATTTCGCTCATTGTAATTGGTCTGTTTAGGTGTTCTATTTCTTCTTTATCTAGCTTTGGGTGATTGTAGAGTTGTAGGAATTTGTCCATCTCCTCTAGATTGTTAAACTTGTTTCCATATAACTGTTCATAGTAGTTACTGATTATTCTTTTGATTTCTGCTGTGTCCGTTGTGATTTCTCCTCTTTCATTGATGATCCTGTTTATTTGTGCTTTCTCCCTTTTTTCCTTTGTGAGCCTGGCTAGGGGTTTGTCTATTTTATTGATTTTTTCAAAGAAAAAAATCATTGATCTTTTGGATTGTTTTTTTAGTTTCAATTTCATTTATTTCTGCTTTGGTTTTTATTATTTCTTTTCTTCTACTGGTTTTGGGGTTTTTTTGTTGTTCTTTTTCTAGATCTTTGAGCTTCGAGATTAGGTTGTTTCTTTGCGTTCTTTCTTGTTTCTTGATGTGAGCTTCTATTGCTATATATTTTCCTCTTATTACTGCTTTTGCTGCATCCCATACATTTAGAATATTGGTGTCCTCCTTGTCGTTCAATTCAAAAAATTTTTTAATTTCTTCTTTGATCTCCTCATTAGTCCAATGGTCTTCCAGTAGTGTGGTTTTTAATCTCCATGAGGTAGGAAAGTTCCTTGCCTTCTTTTTATGGTTTATTTCTAGTTTGATGCCTTCATGGTCAGAAAAGATGGTTGATATGATTTCAATCTTGGTGTATCTGTTGATGTTTGTCTTGTGCCCCAGTATGTGATCGATCCTGGAGAATGATCCATGTGCGCTTGAGAAAAATGTGTACTCCGTTTTTTTGGGGTTTAGTGTTCTATAGATGTCTGTTAAGCCTAATTGCTCTAGGTCCTTATTTAGAGCTTTGGTTTCTTTACTTATTTTTTGTCTTGTTGATCTATCCATTGTTGATAGTGGTGTGTTGAAGTCTCCCACTACGTATGTGTTTTCTCTGATGTCTGTTTTCAGAGAGGACAACAGTTGTCTGATATATTTTGGTGCTCCTTCTTTTGGTGAGTATATGTTAATGAGTGTTATTTCTTCTTGAAGTATTGTCCCCTTGATCATAATGTAGTGACCATTGGGGTCTCTTTTTATCTTTTTGAGTTTGAAATCTGTTTTATCTGATATAAGTATAGCTGTTCCTGCTTTCTTTTTTGGTCCATTTGCTTGTAGGATTGTTTTCCATCCTTTAACTTTGAGCCTATTTTTATCTTTTGT
This sequence comes from Talpa europaea, assembly GCF_964194135.1. NCBI lineage: Eukaryota > Metazoa > Chordata > Mammalia > Eulipotyphla > Talpidae > Talpa > Talpa europaea. The sequence goes on along the minus strand of NC_140080.1, from coordinate 57,673,009 downwards.
AGCTAAATGTGTTTCCTGGAGACAGCAAAAGGTTGGGTTTTGTTTCTTAATCCAGGATGCAACTCTGTGTCTTTTTATTGAAGAGTTTAGTCCATTTACATTTAGAGTTAATATTGATATGTTAACATCTGTATTTGCCATTGTGTTTGTCTTTCCTTTGATTTTATTTATTTATTCTTTTAATAACTTTTTTTTTTTTTGGCCTTCTTTCATTGTTATTCGTCCCTCTGAGGTTCTGGCTTTAGGACTCCTTGTAGTATTTTTTGGAGTCGGGGTTTAGTTGCAATGAAATTCCGGAGTTTCTGTTTGTCTGGGAAGGTCCATATTCTTTCTTTAAAGAGGAAGGAGAGCTTTGCGGGATAGAGTATTCTTGGTTGGCATCTGTTTTCTTGGAGTCTGTTGACTATGTCCCTCCACTCTCTCCTTGCCCGTAGTGTTTCTTCGGAGAAGTCTGATGTCAGCCTGATTGGTTTTCCTTTGAATGTTATCTGTTTCTTCCCTCTTGCCAGCTTCATTATTTTTACCTTGTCCTGGATTCTTGGGAGCTTTACTATTATGTGTCTTGCTGTATTTTTCCTTTCGTCGTGGAAGTTTGGTGTTCTTCTTGCTTCTTGTATATCAATTTTCAGCTCCTTCTTCACATTTGGGAAGTTCTCTTCAATTATCTCTTTGAATATTTTCTCTGTTCCTACATCTCTCTCCTCTCCTTCTGGTATTCCTATAACTCTTATATTTCCGTTCCTCATGGAGTCAGATAGTTCCCGAAGTCTTTCTTCGTTCTTCGAAAAAGTATCTTGGCAAAAGCCTTCAAGTTCGAGTCAGAAAGCTTGAGTTTGTGCCCAATATGTTAATACTTTGTATAACACTGAAAACATGTAATTCTGAAAAACATAAGAGATATAAATAGTGTCTACTTCAATATTTATTTAAAGTCTAAGCAAGATAGTATATGATAAAAGGCTTTTCAAATGTAAGGGACCATTCATAGGTAAAGAACATTATTTGTAGTTTAGCTTATTCATTTATTAAATTTAGTCTATTACATAATTAAACAAATACCTGGCAGCCACCTGACACAATATTTCAATTTTCTGACTTTGTGTCAAGATCATTCTGGTTTCCAAAGACACAAAATCCAACTCAGGTTTACACTGCAAAAAAAGAAGTATACTGGCTGGCATAGTCAAAACACCTAGAGGGACAGAGAGATAGCTTCCTAATTGCTTAATCAGGGCATTAAATTATATTGCACACCCATAAACTCTGATTTGGCAAGGAAGCCCATGTAAGCTTTCTTCTCAACCTGTTGTAGTGAGCAACTTCTCACCTCCAGCTTCATTCAATCACTACATACAATACAAAAGATAAGTGAAAGCTTCATTTCTTCAGAGCTCCGGAAGATAGTATCCCTGTGGGTGTTAATGCTGTTCTATGCCTTATGCCTCTCACACAGAGAAAGAACTCATTGGCACCATGAAAGAGGAGAAACCTGATCATTCCAAGTCCCTGGAACAGCGGATAGGGGTGGGAGTCAGGGCTGCACATCCCCTGAATGAGCCTGGGGGAGAGTTGGCCCCCAGCAGGGCACCTGAGGTGCAGTTATCAGAAGTATAAATGAATACTAGATAGCAAGAACAGTCTGTGGCCACTAAAAGAGTCCTCTTCAAGCCCTTAGTGTCATCAAGCAAGTTCAATGATAGCCATCTTTGCCAGAGCCTAAAGAAACACAGCAATGCCTAGTAAGTCACAGGATAGCTGGGGTATCCGCTGCCCATGTTCACCACTCTACTGGGTGTCTGAATGTCCTTTTCATCTCACCTGCCTGTCTTTGCAGTTTGCTATGCTCCCATGGTCATAAGTTTCAATCCCCTTTCCATACAGTTTAAGTGACAGTCACCATTTTTAATTGGATATTCATATGTTGAAGCAAGCACTTCCTTGCTAAATGCTCATTGTTCAAACCCCTACGTGACTAAATATAAGATTATCAATCATATTGATCTTCCTTTAGAAACTGGAAAACAGAGAAAAAGAAAACAATATATGGCAAGTATTTTTAAAATACAGATTAAAGAGGTGAACTGATTTATGGCGGTCTTATGGGGTTCCTTTGTCAGTCTCATTTGCCACACTGATCTCATGTTGGGTCACAAGCTACAACACTGAAGGACCTGCAGTTTCAACACCCGTCATGTGGTTCATGTCTCCAATCATGTGTTCCATTAGCTCAGGACTGCTTTCCCTTCTGGCTAAATATTTGGGTTTCTTCCACACTTAGTATAGGCTCCAATAACTCAAGGTAGCTTATCTTGATCCCATCTCTTTGCTCCCCTAGACCTTTGCGCATATGTTTCTCAATAATTACCATATTTTGCTGATTTTTTGGTTTGTGGGTCAGTCTTTATCATTCTCCCACATTACTCCTAAGAGCAAAACCTATCATATGTATCTCTTAGTACAATGACTGACAAAAGTAAGCAGTCAATAGAGTTGTTGGTTGAAATATGCATTTATTGATTCACTCATTATTATCATTTTAGCTTATAAACCTCATGATGATGCAGTTATATTCTGGGTTTAGCATTGCAAATTATACCTGCAGTTCATCAATGTGTGATAAATAGTTACTGGTGATGTTTGCATCTTAAAAAACACATCATGCATACTTTACAGAGAGACGATTTAATAGTGAATATGGACTTTTTAATACCGTCTTACTTTTTAAGAATATAGTAAGAAAAATATGAAAACAATGAGATGGTGAGAGAATCAGTTAGAGAAGGAGGGAATAAAGAGGGAGAGAGTATAAGAATGGAAATGAGAGGAGACGAAAATATCTGAAATAGGATTATTTGAAAGGTTTATTTTTAGCATGGTTGTACACATTTTTAATGCTGTTTACTTAAAGCAAAACCAAAATGAAATTATCTCAACAATGACAAATGAGAACCATAAATTATCCACATTTGCAACACTCAGAACGTCATCCTGAGTGTCTACAAATGATTTGTATGCCGTATGGCCTGCATGCTCCATTGGGTGCAATTATATGATTGTTTATCGAATAATTGCTCTCCTTGTCAAATGTTTGATTGAATATTTGCCTGCTCTCTGTAATATTTCCACTGAGTAATTGTCTGCTGTGGGTAATACCTTCACTCAGTAATTGCTTGTTCTGAATAATATTTTCACTGAATCATTTCCCATTCAGCATATTTTATCGAACAATTTTCTTGTTATGAGTCATGTTACTATAAGTTCACTGAGAATTACTTGCTGAATTACATATTTCTTTTGTATCACTTGGAAACTAGATCTGAGTCCTTGCCCTGCACCTTCACCAGGCCATGGAGGGATTATATAACAACTTCTGTTTCTAAGTTGTTTTCTAGTGATGTGGAATTTTGGGACTGAAATCTTTGCCCAAAGTCAAATAAAGTAAGAGTTCTGTTTTTGTAGGAGGAAATAAGTTGTTTTAGGGGTAAAATTGAAAAAGTTAATTAGCTACAGTGGAATAGGTATGGATGAATATGAATATCATGGCTGAGTAGTCCCCAAGACTGATTTGGTGATTTATGGAACAAATTTTAATGAGACTGTGATATTGACCAATCAGCCATAAATAATACCAATAGATCTATATGATTCCATAGGCAATGCTTTTCTGCTAAATTCTATATAATTAGTTATGTATAGTTAATATTCAATCAAGGATATTGAATCAATACTCGGTCATGCATACATATATATTCTTACTGCTAGCATTTTTATAATTTTTAAAACTTATTCTTGCATATTTACCTTATGTGTGCTCAGTATATGGGTTCAAGAATATACAGGAGAAGTATACCGTCACTGATTCTTCCTATAAATAGATCAAAATATAAACATTCCAACAAAGATAGTTATAGATATCAATGGTATATAACCTCAAACTTATGCCTTTAATAACTGGAAATCTTCTAGCTAGGTATAATCTATTGTATTTAAGTTTGGTTCCAAATGAAGCTTGGCCTGGGGTTTTAAATTCTGTTGCACTGTGGTAGTCCTGCATATTGTTTATCAAATACTTCTGATTTTCCTTCAGGGCATATTAATAAAGTTGTATTCTTCTTCCTCTTGGAGATATTTGTGAATTGGCAATGAGTTTCCTGGTATTTGTGAAATGTTAGAATTAATTGTCTTAGCCATTTGTTTCCTAGTTTCTCTGAAATCCTGATTTGTTCACATCTATAGAATTTAAGCAAATCTTACAACTTAATATTTAAGATTTCCAGAATACAATCCCGAATTATTTAGCATACAAAAACCACCAAAATTCATGCAGAAAAACAAAATTAGCAGCTACCAAAGCAACATAATACATTTATTGGAATTCTCCAAGATTTTAAGGCAGTTATTATTAAAGTTCTTGAATCAAAACTCTGAACAACTTTGAAGAAAACAGCAAAATAGAAATATTCAATGAATAAACATAATAAAGAAAAAACAGATCTCTATTCACCATTCTCTTTCCCTCTGCCTGAGACCATCTATGTTCCAGATTATATTTACTACATCAAATTCCAAATGAACACTTATTGAACATACGATAGAAAGATATTACAAACCACTGCAATGTATTTTAAACCACTGAAATGTATGTGTTGATTCTTACTGAAGCATAACCTGACCTATCTTGACTGAAAACCTAAATATTTTGAATTTTATATAATAGTATACTTTATCTGTTGCTATCAGAGAAGTTGAAAAATCAGTATTTCTTTCATATTATTTAGTATTTAGTATTTCTTTCATGTTTAATCTCCAGGAAATTCCCATTGTTCTTTCAAGATAATCATCTAATTGCTGATAAAAACTTTCATAAGAGATTATCTACAACACATATTTCAACTAGCTCCAGGAAATTGTGTGCCTATCTGTCGTAAAAAAAGGGGAAAACGGCTGTTTTGTCAGGATATGGCACCATTTGTTAGTCTGGCAAAAATATGTCAAGCAAGTTGTTTAAACAGAGGGTTAGGCAGCTCCTGCCAACTTATGATTTAGTTCATCTGATCAATCTCATTCCCCCCCTGGAAGAGTTCCTCCTCCCTTATCTTAAGGGGATTTGAGCCTGAAGATTTCTTCTTTGTAACTGCAACTACTTCCTGCTGGTTAGGGTCATTGTCCCTAAGCCCTACATGAAGAAAAATCTCTCACTGACTATTCTAATGAGTGGTAGACATTGTTGCCTTCCTAGACAGGGGTGGATTGGAAACCTTGCATCATCATCAGCCCAGTGTGGAATTGCTGCAGTCTGGAAGAGACAAACTTTCTAAGAGGTAGAAGCGACACAGCACAAAAAGTAGTAATAGTGCGATCACCACCGGACGTCCCAGCAGAGGTAAAAACCATGTTGTGGAGAGGATGGCAGATTTAATGATATTCCAAATGGAATATCCAGAGGGTTTTCCTGTCCAATGGCATGAAGCCATTTGATCTGTTCCTATGTGGCCTTGAAGTTAACTCCACCTCTCCTGTGTTATTAATCCAAGTGCAGCAGGGGGCGCTAGTAACTGTACATATTCCCCCTTGTGCCACCAGGAGTCAGTCTAGGGCAAACTATCTTCTAGTACAGCATTAGGAGGGAGTTGAGTGATTCGTACAAACCTATTCGTTTCTGCCCAGTCTGCTCAGCCAATCAGTTTAGCTGTTAAGAAAAAAGATTCCTTAAAGTTACTTCATGGAAATCACCCCCCTCCAAGGCAGCAAGTCCCATGGTCAGTCCTATTCTGTTGCTGTCATCCTTCCTCCTGCAACTGAAGGTATGGATGTCAGTAATTAATATATATATATAATGTGTGTATACACATTTATACATTTTATTCCCAACATAGTGAAAGAGCACTCTCCCCAAAGTGAATATTATCTATGTACCAGTAGGCATTGAATTGAAAAGGGGTCGTCAGTCTTGAGGCAGAAAACAGTGTTTGAGTTTCCAAAGTTGAATATTTAGTCTTCACGCACATAGTCAATTTTTCTGGAAAAAGTCTGGAGTTTCTTTAAGATCAAAGAGAGTGAGTTTGGTGAGCAGTAAAGGGAGAGCTGCTGATTCTCCTGAAAGTGTTTCCTAATTTCCCCAATGAGTTTTCAGACTACTAGTCAATGTTCCTTTTTTGCTGTCAGTTTTCTCAGACCAGTACCCAGATAATGGAGACTGAGGAGGAATCAGAGTTCTAGGGGTCTACCAAAAGTCATCCACCCACAGGAAAGGGTGTGACCCTGTTTGGTTTCTGTATGTTCCACATATAAGTGAAACCATCTGGTATTTATCTTTTTTAATCTGGCTAATTTCAGCTAGCATAGTCCCTTCCAGTTCCATCCACATTGCTGCAAATGGCATTAGTTTGTCTTTTTTGATTGCCAAGTAATATTCCACTGTATAAATATACAACATTTTGATCCATTCACCTATTTTGGGACCTTAGGGTTGTTTCCAATTTTGGCTACTGTGAAAAGTGCTGGAATAAATAATAATCAAAACAGAGACATCCTACTGAAAGGGAGAAAGTATTTGCACACTACACAACAGATAAGGGGTTGATATCAAAGATCTACAAAGATCTTACATAACACAGCAAAAAAAAAGCAAACAACCCAATCAAAAAATGGGCAAAAGAACAAAAAGGACATTTCTCCAAAGAAAGGCAAATGGCCAACAGACATATGAAAAAATGTTCAACATCACTAGTTATCAGGGAAATGTAAATCAAAACCACTATGAGATACCACCTCACTCCAGCAAGAATGGTCCATATTTAAAAAAAAAAAAGGAAACAGAGATCTGTAAGCTACAATGTCTGGATAGTGGGGAAAGGGAGGTGGGGAGAAAGAGATGCACTCACCAATCACACTGAGAGGGAAACCAAGTTTCAGGCAGCCACTGGTCAGGAGTGATGGTGGCTCCGTGGTCATTTGGCCAGTTCTCTGACCCTCTGTTACACCTTGCCACAGTGGCCAAGAATTGTTACCAGCCTGGGATCTCATTAGAGATTCCAGCCCCTTAGAAAAGAATTTAACAAGGAGGCAAGACAGACTGTATACAGTCAAGGTTGTAATACGTTTATGCTCAAGCACAAAGAGGCAGTACTGAAGGAGAGGCTTTTAGGCTGGCTTTCTGCAGGGAATGAGGAAGGGACTTTTAAGGGGCCCCTTTACTGGCACCATCTATCCAGATATGAATCTGCTTGTTAGTCTGGTGAAATATGTCAAACAGATTGTTTAAACAGGAATTAGGCAGCTCCCATTAATTTGCAATTCAGTTTACCTAGGCTATCTAACCTTGAATTGGAGTTTAGGTAGGTAAGGAAGGGTGATTCCAACTTGACTTGCAGTACCATATTCCTCGAACTTAGATGATCCACCTCAAAGAGGAAGGTTCAGAGGAGTAAGAAAGGAACAGATTTTGCTGTAATGTGTCCATGGAATGAAAAAAATCTTGCATCCCAGGTGTTTCAAAATAGCTTATAGATTTTCATGGTTATTTTCACTTGTGTTTTTTCATGTCTGGGAAATTTATACAATATAGGACACTGAAATTTGTTCTGTTTTAAACATTTTCATTTTATAGTCTTTTAAAAAATATATTGCTCCCTTTTGGTACTCTTTGTACCTTTTTTGGTTTACTTTTCAGATAGATTTTTCAATTTAAAATTCATTCTCCATCAGTATTTGGCAAATGTTTTCATGAATTTATATTTTGTCCTTCAGATTTTACTTAATGTTTTCCACTATTGGTTAATGTATTAGTAATTTTTCTGGTAATAGAATGTTTTTATAATTTATAAAACTTTGCAAAATTTTGTGCACTTTATTTTACATTTTCATTTTAAATTCACTTTCATTCAATTATGCCAATTTTAACCATTTAGCAATGTTTTTACCATTTCTGACTATGCTTCATTTATAGCTAAGCTGTAGTCCTCATAAAAAATCAACATTTTGTGCCTCCCCTGGTGGCTCAGTGGTTGAACACTGGGCTGCAAGGCAGCTCTCAGCTTCTGCAGCCCCGGTTCGAACCCTGGCCGGCGGGCGAGGGTCCCACATGGCGCGCAGACCTCTCCTGCCTCACCTGCTGCTCCCCTCAGCAGTGTATTTCGTCAGTCTGCTTGTTCTGTTCCCCGCTCTGGCTCTGGTGAATTCTCTCACCCTCCCATGCTTCTGACTGTACCCAGGCTTGTATAAATAAATAAATAAATCTTTAAAAAAAAACCCAACATTTTTAATAGCAAAAATGGTGATTCTTATTGGATTTTTCTGAATGTGCTATGGTGATTTATAGGAAATACATACATATATATTTGTTCATATATTTTTTCACTCAGGTGGCCAAAATATGTTTTTCATATGTATTTGGTCTTCACAGTTCCTGGCTCAGGACTCCCCAAAACCTTGGAATTTCCCAAATGTTGAGATATATCAAATGTGTCTCTTGTTATGTTAATATAAAGGTTATGCAAATGCAAAACACCTGTAGTTGGGGGCTGATTATTTGGAAAACCAACATGAATAGAGAGGACTTTCAGTTTCTCCCCCTGATTTCCCTAGAGGGGTAAGAGCCTAGAGAGAGGTTGAATTTAATTTCTAAGGTTGATAAGTTAATTAATCACACCTATTTTGAAGTCTCTATAAAAACCAAAAAAAAAGAGGTTCCAAGACTCTATATTGGTGAAAATGTGAAGATATGGGGAGAATGTAGTGCCCAGTGAAGGAACAGGAGTGCTGAGTCCTTTCCCCATACCTCGCTCTACGCATTTCTTTCTTCTGACTTTTCCTGGATGGTAGCCTTGTAACAAAATGATAATCTAGTGAATATGTGGATTTCCTGAGTTCTGTATGGTACTCTAGAAAATTAATCAATCCTGAGAAGGTTGTTCTAGGAAACTCTGATCTATAGTCAGTTGATCAAAAAGCACAGGTAACAACCTGGGACTGAGGCTGAATTGCAGGGTGGTGTTGAGAGACTGATTCTACAGTTTTCAGTGCCTGAAGAATCTGATTATGGTTCTACTGGACTTAAGCAGCCTGTTTGGCCACCACTGTTGTTGCCTGCAGTTCTGCATTCCTATACAACGGTCAGAACTGCCCTTCAGAAACTGGTCAATGAGTCATAGGAGCAAATCTTACAAGGTGACTTCAAATCAATCAAGAGCAGAAAGCTTGATCACCCTGGAAAGGGTAAGCATCAAGAGATATGACAGGGAATGCCAGGGTGCTGAGGACCAATGTATGACAAGGGACCCAGAAGCTGATCAGTGGAATGCCATGTTGGTAAGATTAGAACTATGCCCTGGGGCCTGGGGTATGGTTTTGATTACAACACTTGGTCATTAAGCAGATAAGAATTATCTAGTTAGTAGACTCATGCCCCCCTCACTCTCCCCCACCAAAGCCCTAGATGACAAAAACACATTCTTTAGTTTCACCCATCTTTTTCTCCTTGTCCTCCTACCCCACATAAGTGATGCTGTATGGTTATCCTATCAATAAAAAGGCCAGGATCTTGCTTGTTCAGCAGCATCCTGCATTGTGCTGCCTGCTCCACAACTTCCATTTCTTTATCAGTGTGGTATTGTTGATGCAATATCTGATGCTATTTTTAGGTAGATAGTGTGAGAATTGAGTAGAATTCTCAGACAATCTATTATTATGGGTATATTCATGCACAGTCACATTGGAATTGGACCAAGAAACCCAAACAAAGGGTAGTGAGATTTTAAATACTATTTTACCTGAGAATGAAAATTAAAATGACAAGAATCTATATAATCATTAACATTCTTATGTTTACAGTCATTATTATATCCTACATCCTATTTACAGTGACATATTGTCTGTGATGTTTCCAAAATTTGACAAAGTATACTTTATAAAGTGAATAAGTGGTCATAGATTGAGAGGATGCAAAATGAGTGACTTAAAATACAACCCATTTGTTGTTTCTACCAATTTAATTTTTAAAAATCTACTTTTTAATCATTAAACAATCTCCTTCAGGCTGGCATGGTCTCATTATCTGCCACATCCACATATGATTCAAAGATTAAAAGTTGCAGAGAGAAGAATCTTGCAGGAGGACAGCAGTGAAGTCACAATGGCAAGGCAGCAGGCTGTAAAAGAAAGTTTAAAGGCTCTGCATGAGATAGCATCAGGTTCTGATATCTGTTCTTCACACGCTACCTACTTGGCTTAAGATAAATTGAGTTTCTTCCTCTAGATAATGGGAGAAAAAAGTGTTAGTTTTTCATAGACATTTTGTGTAAAAATACTAGCACACAACATCCTATTAATGTTGATTACTTCTCCTTCTCTTAATCTCATTGAAGAAATACACAAGTAAAACACTCACAATTTTATGAATATGGTGGGTTTAGATATAAGATCTGTAGCAATCAAATTCATAGAAGAAAACATAAGCAATACATTCCAGGATATCAACAAAAATATCAATAATATTTCTGGTGACCAAATCCCTGTGGCAAGGGAACAAAAAACAACAATAAACAGTGAAAGAAAACGTAAGATGATTTTAAAAACACCATAATGAATGGAAGTGAATATGTACACAATAATTAACTGATAAGGGATTAACATCTAAGGTATGTAAAAAAATTCATATAATTCAACAATAAAAAATAAACAACTCAATTAATAAATGATCAGCAGATATGAATGGACAATTCACCAAAGACGATTTCTGGAAGGCCAAAGACTTGAAAAAAATGTTCATCATTGCCTCTATAAAAGATATGCACATTAAAACCACACTAAGATACCATCCCATACCTGTGAGAATAGCACATATTAAAAATACCACCAACAACAAGTGTTGGAAAGGATGCAGAAAAAAGGGAACTTCATTGTACTATTGGTGCAGCCATATGGAAAGCAATTTGAATCTTCCTTAAAAAACTAAAAATGGAAATACTGTAAGGCTCAGCAATCCCACTTTTGGGCACATATCCAAAGAACATGAAACCAACAACAGAAAAACCTGAATGTTTCCTTTTAACATTATTTGCGAGAGATAGGACATGGAAGAAGTCAAAATATGCACTGATGGATGATTGGATTAAGAAGATGCAGTATAACAAAATAAGTCAAAACAATAAAAACAAAATACTGATAATTACCGATATTTAAAGACAAATAAAAGGCCTCCCTGGTGGTGCAGACGGTTGAGCGCAGTGCTGTGAAGCTGTCCACAGCCTCTGCAGTGCCAGTTCCATCCCTGCCAGCCGGCGAGAATCCCACATGGCGGGGCAGCATGGCGGGGCAGACCTCTCCTGTCTGCAGTGTATTTCATCAGTCTTCCTGTTCTGCTCCCCACTCTGTCTCTGGTGAATCCTCTCATCCCCCACACTTCTCTGGCCTGTATCCCAGTTCTTGTATGCATAAATAAATAAATCTTTTTTTTAAAAAAAACGATAAAGGCTGCCATTATTAGCCCCCTCCAGGGTCTCTCACCCACATCTCCGCCTCCTTCAAAGTTTTCCTTTCACGTCCCCCAAGTCCCTGGTACCAAACCAAAGCTGAGAAGAAAGCTCAGCTTCTTCTTCACCTGTCTCCCTGCTCTACATGCCTCCTCCCACTCTTCTTCTCATTCTTCTCCCCGCCTTCCTGTCCAAGTGCTTCTCCGGGTCTTTTTAGCTTCTATTCAGTGCTCAGCTCCATCCTTCTTTGGGTGGGACAGGGCACCTGGAACCTCCCCTTTCTATGGGGATGACACTGTTACACACATTTCAGAAATAGGTGTTCTCAAGATAGCAGGGCCTTTGAATAAGCTGAAGATCTCCGCAGCAAAGATATTCCCCCAAATGATTCATTCTGAGAACCCTGGTTGTGTTATTACTGTTCAGTTTGTTCCATTCTGTGAGAGAATTTACTCACTCATAGAAAAGAAAGGTCTGACAAAAGCTCTAAAATATATTGCTAACCACTTACAGACTGTTGCCGGAGGACGGGCTGGACAATATTTTATTCAGAAAAGCCCAGTTTTCAAACTACTCTTAAATCTTGCTGCTTGCATGGTATTAGCAAAACATAATAGGGAGAAAACTCCTTTATCCAAGGCAAACTCTGTTCCCAACCGAATACATTAACGTTTACTTTCTCTTAATAATAACTACTCCAGATGTGTAGCTTTAGTACTCAGCATAATTGAAACAGACCAGGCTGCTTGAATCCTTTCTATATGTTTGCCTCTCTCCCAAGATGCAAGGACAGAGAAGGTTGAGGAGAGGTGAAAAATACAGACAAGAAAATGATAGAGCCTATGAATTCCACGTGCTAAGAGAGTGAAGATAATCTTCTTAAAAGTAAATGTGATTTATGTTTTCCATCCACGGAGATTATGGGTGTTTTGGTGGTGGGTGTGGTAACATATATTTGTAGAGGTGTGAACATATACATCTAAATTGTATACAGGGGATGTTATCACAATTGAAAAAAATTGCACAGGGCCTCCCCAGTGGCGCAGTGGTTGAGCACTGGGCTGCGAAGCTGCCGGCGACCTCTGCAGCGCCAGTCTGATCCCCGGCCGCCGGTGAGGGCCCCACATGGCGCGCAGACCTCTCCTGCCGCCCGCTGCTCCCCTCAGCAGTGTACTTCGGTCCTTCTGCCTGCTCTGCTCCCAGCTCTGGCTCTGGTGAATTCTCTCACCCTCCCGCGCTTCTGACTGTACCCAGTGCTTGTAATAATAAATAAATCTTTACAAAAAAAAAAAAAGAAAGAAAGAAAGAAAAAAAAATTACACAAATAAAATAAGTTGAAAGTTCCCAATGAATGCAGTCTATTGACTACTAGATCACCTCAACTTACACACAGTCCTGGGACCTCCCCTTCCCCGGATCAAGCCAGGTGGGAGTAAGCCTCCCTGCCACAGCCCCTGATCTAGCTTGCTCTGGGTGGGGCTGCGGGTACCTCTACTGCTACTGCTGGCGCCCAACCAGGCCCACAAACTACTGGCACTGGGGGTGAGGGGCGTGGCTGCCCTCCCTGTGGGACTCCGAGCTGCCACTGGAGCCCCAGGGGCCTGGCACTCAGTCCCACTAGAGTTGGCCATCAAGCCCGACTCACTCAGGGGGGGTCTTGGTGAAGCTGCCCTGGAGAGGGTTTGCAGCTGCTGACAAAAGACAGCCACGTCTGAAGTCTGGCCTTAGGTCCCTGTTTCAGTTAAATAAGTGTGCCTTATAACCAGGATCTTAAAAACCACAAAACTCAATTCACCTATTAAGAGGCTTTGTTATATCATAAATTATCAACTATTTAAGTTCTTAGTTTTGAGTATAAGTAGCTTTCACACCACTAGAGAATAGGAATGAGAAATGTGATTATAGTGATTATATCTCAATTTTGGGTAATATGGACAAATGTTTCAAAACTTATGGTGCATTGCCAAGTTACAGAGATAGACAGTGGGTAGGAACATGTTTATGAGTCATTTTAAAAGCTCCTATATTCATATTCATTATATATTGTGTAACAAATTACCCCTAAACAGTTCCTAAAAGCAATAAGATTTATTAACCTGCAATTTTTTGTGGGTTATGAATCTGGGCACAGCTTCCCTGAATTCTCTGGTTCAGGTTTTCTCATGAGGTTGTAATTAAGGTGCCAACCAGGGTTTCCATCTCATCTGAAGGCTTAACCAGGGAAGATCTTATTCCAAGGTCACTTGCATAGTTTGTTAGCAAGATTCAGGTCTTTAGGGCCTCCCTAGTGGTGCAAGGGGTTAAGGCACAGCACTATGAAGCTATCTGCAGCCACTACATCAAGAGTTCGATCCCCAGCCAGGGAGGTGACCCACATGAGGCACCTGTTGCTCCCCTCAGCAGTATATTTCAGTACACCTGCCTGCTCTGTTCCCTACTCTGTCTCTGGTGAATCCTCTCACCTCCCAAACCTCTGGCATGTGTACCCCAGTTCTTGTATGCATAAATAAATAAAATCTGGGAAAAAAAAGATTCAGGTCTTTAAAAGTTGTTGGTCTGATGAAACTCAGTTGCTTAGGCATTGCTAGCAGAAGGTGGTAGATATTGGTCCACCAAGGTGGACCACTTTGTCTTGCCATATAGGTTTCCCTGGAGAGTACGTTATATTATAGCAACTCACTTCCTCAGCAGCAAGCAAGAGGGTAAGAAAAAGTGCCAGCAAAAGACAGAGTGCTATCAGATACAAGTCATAACCCACAGAAGTGACATTATATCACTTCTGTCCCTCTCGTTGAAAGCAAGTCACAAGGTTCAGATTGCACCCAAGGGGAGGGGATTATACTGAAATGTGAGTCCCAGAAGGCAGGAATCATTGGGAGTCATGCCATAAGCTGCCTGCCAGAGTATTCTAGAAGACTATAATAAACTCAGTCCGCCTCCCTCATCTTCAATTTCTTTTCTTTCTAAATAATTTGTTGCTGCTTAAGTTTTCACTGAAAAATCTTGAAAACAACTTGAAAAGTAGTCTTGAATCAGTCAGTCCAGAATTGGTTTATAGAGAAGGCAAAAGGTTTGCGGGCTTTGCTTGTGTCCTTTGTTTTGAGGTGGAACTAACAAAAGGCAATAGAACTTGTGCTATGAGTGAAAATACAGTTTATGTCATCAATTCATGCCATTCCATTTCTCCATTGACAGTTTATTAAGAATGTATCAAACAAATCTAAGTATATCTGGTGATTAACAAAAAATTCACTATCATTCTGTTCAGTTTAAAAGCCATAGAATACCTCAGCCAGTTAGATTGTGTGTGTAAATTACCTGAAGTCAGTATGAATTAGACCTGAATTTTTACAAAGCACACTAATTACTTTCACACTTTGGTTTCCATGGTTACAAATCTTTACCCTAGTTGTTCAGAATAGCTGATGTACAAGGAGTCCCTGCTCTGACTTACACATTGAGAGCACTTCCAGAATCTGGATGATAACGAACACCGGAAAGAAAAGTGTCTCTCTTCAAGGTTAGCATATCCTGTTCGCTGCCATTGTTCCCAAACTGCTTTTAATAACTGAGTACATTTTATTAAAAATCTTTATAGAAATTTTTGGCAATTCAGATGTTAACACATGGAAAATAATTTAAACAAACACCAGAATAATTTTAATTACATTTAATTCAGTGTGCCATTCATATAAATACTGTTTTACTTATAGTGACACTACAAATTCTTTCAGAAGGACAAATTCTAGAAGGCAGCTATTTTTTTAAAGTTTTTATATATTTGCATTTGCCCCTGAGCCAGACTTCTGTTCTGAGTCCCCTTGCTAGAACCAAAATGGATGTAGTTCCTCCTTTGAGCTGTAGCAGCCGCTCTGGTTTCAAGTCCATAGAGTTTTCCCGTTGTGGTCATGAATTAGAGACAAAGCAATCCTGCTAAAGAGACTAAACGATCAGAAAGCACCATTGGACCAGCCCAGTGACCATTTTCTAAAATTTTCTTGTCCTCTAAAACTCACCTCATGATATATAACAAACACCATAATTCTAGATAGCCTGGATAGTGTTAGTGTATTTGACCTCTGTTTGTTCTCTTTGGTAATCTCATGGACTTATTTATATCCCAAAATCCAGATGGTATAGTGGATTTCCCATTACTTCTGCTTGATTTTTCTACTGCCAACTCACTTGAAGGATTCTACCTATTACCTGCTGACAAGTACTCTGGATTCTTGTTCCACCCACCCAAAAACATTCTTCACAGATGGTCAAGTGTAGAACAATCTGTAGGTGACTCACTGCAAGATGATACAGGCTTCTTCCTGTCACCTTTTCACCACCTCCCACATTGCCTGCTGCATCTTGCCATGCTTCATTTCTGACCTGTACTGAGATTTACCTATGTGAACAGCTAGTGCAACCCTCCACTTCATAGCTCTTATAATGATGATTCAAGGTGAGTTCTCTTCTACCTTATGCCAGGTCATTGCAACAACTGCCTACTAGGTCTAGTATCTCAAATCACTTATCCCCTTAATATATATCCTAAAAGTCAACTTTTTAACTTTTAAATGAGTCTTTGGGAAACCTGCTCATATCAGAAAACTATCAACTAATACATTTACTCTTGAACTTCTTATTCAGGTGTTTGAGGTCTTCTGCAATCAAGCACCCATCCGCCTCACCTTCTATCTACATGAACCTTCTGACCTAGCTAGAAGTCACTTTAACTACTTTCTAAAATTGCTTTAACAATTCTTTTTCTCTTTCCCTTAAATATCATGTTCTGCTAAATTACACTTTCCCTTAAGTCCTGATTTACAATTAGAATCCCATTCAAATATATAATTCACTAATTCAATGAAAAGACAGTCTTGAGTAACCACCACTTCCCAGAAAAAATATTAATTGGTAGTTATTCAAGAGATTTCTCTCAACATGTCTATAAGATGGACAGAAGAGTCATGCAGGAAAGCAAAGACATGATCAGGAAATATACAATAGGAAGACCACAGATAAGAGGATGCTTCAAATTCTAACCAGCAACAGGAGGAAATTAAATGGAAAAATATTAAAGAAGGGTCAACCCTTTATCTAAATCTTCATTTAGTGAAAAATGAATATTTGACAGTTTCTAGGGATGGGAAAACACTGAAGATGGAGAAATTTATAGGAGTAAAAGTATCGATGTTAAGGTGATATATAGAACATCAAATGTCAGACAGGGGTCATGTTGTAAGGTGGAAATGTAATAATCTGATAAAAATCAGGTTGTCTTATCTATAAATAGAAAAGAATAATTTGGTCTTGGATATCAAAAAGGTTATACCCATTAATCTCCTGTCTGTTACCTTTTTGCTACAATTCTTGCTTCTTCTTTATTACCAATTATATGAAAACCATAAAATCCAAACTCTTCCTTTCTGTCATTATCTGGCTGCTTCCTCATTTCCACCCTTAATTTCTAACCACATTTTTCAGTATTAATCATGTGTTACTCCCCATCGTGTTGAAAGCACCTCCCTTTAAAAAGTGTAACAGTTTTTCATTCAACAAACGCTTATTCATAGTGGATGTTGTGGTACAAATGTTTATTTGTAATAGTAGCTACAGCATGGCACCAGATTTCTTTTACAACTTAGACAGTTATTCCCTCAGTTTCCAGGTTGATGGTTAATTACTTACATCTGTGACCTGTCCAAAACTCTAATTCTGTAGAATCTAATTTCCCAACATTTGCTCTCTTCTCCAGAGCAGTTAGCATCCAGTAATTGGTACATGGTTAGGTGTCAAGGCAAATTCCCTTCTCTGCACTTAGGACAGGCCAGTTCCTGAGCAACCCTTAAAATCAGATAGGATGCAGTTTGCAAGTGAATCACAGTTCACTTCTCCTTCTGCCCAGTTACATTTTCCCAATCTCTCATAGGCCTTACCCCCATAAACGAATTCCTAAATAAACTATCTAAACACAAACTTTGGAGTCTGAGGGGCTACGTCACAGAAAATCCAATCTACAACATTATTCAGTGGCAACCATGGCTCCAAGAAGGAAAGCTCTGAAGCAAATTTAACTTACTCACTATATCTACTAAGCACATTTAATATGCCAAAAGCCAGGTCATGTGTAGAGAAAGTTACAAAGACTTGGGTGATGGCAGTTGAGCCTCCCAGTTTTGGAGGCAAGAGAGCCTGCCAATGGGAGATTCCACTGGTTTTCTATTCTGCTAAACCCAGTCAAGTAATTTATAAAACCAGACAATTGTGAAATCTTTTCTTCTTGGATGCTTTAAAAACAGAATTAATTTCCCAGTACAAAGTGTAAATATGGTCCTTTAAGAAGTAGGAGAGCAAACTAGATGATATTTCAAAGTTTCTTTCAGGCACAAACTAATGTCATTATTAAAAATGATGTGTGCTTTGAAGTAAAAACAATTTTAGTTTTGATCAAGTATGCATTAAAGTCCTCAAGAAATGTGCTTGGGTATTTCCTGTTATGAAGACTATTTATTGTGAGCAGAATTGGTCTCCCATATATCTTCAACCTATATCTTGGTACTATTTTCAATACAATTTCAGTCTAATAAGATTGTTTAGTGCCAATAATCAATTATAACCTTGTTTTGAAGCCACAGATCTGTTACTTACTGAGAAGGGTTACTAAGCAGTGGCTGTCAGTACTTTTTATTAAAAGAGATGATAATGATTTTTCCCTTGGCAAACAACAAGTCTGCTGTATCATCCTGGACTGCTTTTAAATGGATTTGGGTTTGCAACTCCAAAGAAAAAAATTGATAAGCACATTCTCTCACACTACCATTATTTATCAGAATAACATTATGGTTATTTTTTGTTACTGCTTAAATGACATATTGATGATAATTACATATATAAATTCAATATATAGTCTATATAGAGTCTATATCTATATTCAATATATAGAGAGAACATAAGATTCTTGAATTGTCGCTGTTTTTATGAATTTTTTAAAATTTGTATATATTTTCCATCATTTTTCATTTTTTATAATGTTTGCTTTCTTTTCTCAGTTGTATTCCCCATAAATTTCCACCACCAGTTCACCCATGCACCATCACCACAGTCCCTTGTGCTCTTCTGTCCTTGTTTTGATCCCTCTCCCTCCCTTGCAGAATGTCTCTGATTTATAGTTGTCTGTTTATTTTTGTTTTGTTATGTTTTTTATTGTTATTATTTTTTTCCCTAATGCCTTATTTGGTTCCCCTATATTCCTAAATTGTTGATGTTCTTGAAGTGAGTCTTCATAATTAGAAGTCTCCTATATAAACAGATTGGTCATTCATAAACCTCAAATAGAATATCTGCCCATAGGCTATGCTAATGAAAGGTAGATATTCAATTTAGAAAGCAGAAGTACAATAGGAAATACATTTTGTTTATTTTATCTAAAACTTTTCAAGTTATTTCTTAGACTTAACTCATGTAAATAAAGGCATCCTTCTTCTTATCCTCAAAGAGTTCTCCTGACTTATTAAATCTAATCTAACTGATACAATAAAAGCCTATTCATTTCCCATTCATTCAACAAATATTTATTTTGTATGTTCTATGAGCAGCATTAAAGAAATGGTTGGAAAGGGACATAAATATAAAGAACTCTATAGTATAGATTCTATTTGAGCAGGAACCTTGTCTGCTTTCTTTATTGCTTTATGCTAATGATAGAAAAATTGCTATTCCAAAATAATTTAGTAACAATGATCTCTACTTTAATATGTTTATGACTTGATAGGAAAGTTACCACTTACTGAGTTTTTATCTCATCATTTTCACAGCAACCTGGTGTCTTCATTATTTTTAATTTATTTTAACTTTGAGGCAAAATTTGAATACTCCCCACAATAGTACACCCATTACCAAATCACCCATAATCCACCACCATAGTGCCTCGGGCTTCCTTCCCTCTCTGTTCTTCGCCCTCCCATGCCCTCCCACACCCTGTTGCTACAGATCTGGAGTCAGCATTCAAGGGTTGATTTTTAAGCTTGTCTTTATCTGACTCTTAGTTTAGTTATTTATATTCCACATCATATTAGTTGATGTTGAATTGTTGACACCATCCACTATTTATCTTTCTCCTTCTGACTTATTTCACTTAGCATTATCCCTTCCAGCTCCATGCATGTTACTACAAATGGCATGTGTTTGTTATTTTTGTTCACTGAGGAATATTCCATTGTGTATATATATATCACATCTTGTTCATCCAGTCATTTGTTCTGGGGTCTTAGGTTGTTTCCATAATTTATAGGAAATAGTAGCACAATAAAAATTGGAGTACAAGTTTTCTTTTGCATTAATGTTTGGATAATTTGGGGGTAGATGCCTAGAAGTGGAATTACTTGGACGAATGGCAGATACATTTTTAATGTTTTGAGACACTCCATACTGCATTTTATGAGGACTGAACCTGTCTGTATTTCCACCAGTGATGTAGGAGTGTTCTCTTTTTCCTACATCCTTGTTGTTTCTGTTCTTTTCATTATGGGTCATTCTCACAGGTATGTGCTGGCATCTCATTTTAGTCTTGATTTGCATTTCCTTAATGATAAATGATGATGATTGTATTTTGATGTGTCTTTTTGCAGTTGGTATGTCTTCTTTGGAGAGCATTTGTTTAGTTTTTCTGTACAATTTTTGATTGTGTTATTTGTTCATTTTGTTTTGTAGAGTTTTATGATTTTTTTTTGTGTATCTTTGATACCAGTCCTTTATCAGATGTACGGTATGCAAATATCTTCTCCCATTCAAAGGGATGTCTTTCTATTTTAGTTATGGTTTCTTTTGCTTTGCAAAAACTTTTTTAATTTGATGTAGTCCCAGCAGTTTCTGTTCTTTTTTCCCTTGCTTGGGTATGAATCCCTAAAGGTATCACAAAAGCTTTTGTCATAAAATATTTTGCCTATATTTTCTCCTATGTATTTTCTGGTTTCAGGATTTACATTTATTCATTTTGAATTGATTTTTATGTATGGTATAAGTTAGTGGTTTAGTTTCATATTTTTGCTTGAAGCTGTCCAGTTTGAAAAATAAAAACATTAAAGAAGCTATCCTTGTTTCAGTGCTTCTTTTGTCATAGATTAACTGTCCATATAAGTGTGGAATTATTTCTGGGTTCTCAATTCTATTCTATTGATTTGTGCGTTTTTTGTTCTCAGCTGTTTTAATCATTATTGGTTTATAATATAATTTGAGGTCTGGAATTGTTATACCTCTATCTCTGTCTCTCCTTTTTAATTAACATACTGCAGAGGATTAGAACCAGATTTTCTGCATCTTGCTACAGCAGTATTTCTATTGTGTATCCATTTTCTCATGCCTTACATTCCCATTCACTCAAAGAAAGTGGATGTCTCAGTATTTTGTCACTGAATCATGGAGTTAACATTTCCAATTAGGGAAAATATTTCATTATTTGAAATGACCATAAAATAGAATTTTTCTTTTCACAGAAGTTATTAACATTTACTTATAATTTTAATCCCACCAGTTTCAAAACCAATTTTATGACTACACATTAGGAATACAATAACAATGGTGATTATATAATAAAATCTCAAACAATGTCACATGTAAATTTAAGTTAATAGATTTTTCTATTACTATGACAAACAGAAAACAATGTCTTCAATGTAGAAAATTGTTAACTAATACCCTAGTGTTATGAAAGAGCTAGCATACCTCCCAGAGTACCTAGCAGTTTTTGGAAAATGTTTTTCTCCACAGCTGGGTCTAGCCCCTAGAGCTGGAAGAGAAAATCTATTGTACATTCTCTGTACGAAAATAATTAACCTAAGGAGTGTAAACAAGGACAAGAGAGATTTCCCTTGCTAGACACAAGCATTCATATTTGACTCATGGTAATGAGGTAGTAGTGACAGTCTAAGTCTATTGAAGGAAAATCTTTTATATTTGCAGTTCAGAAGCACCTGCTGCTTTATTTCCACATTCCATTCAAAATCCACTGTTTCTTTTTTTAAACAACCCAGAAATATCTACAGCAACAACTGCAATATCAAAATGAAATTATAGCTTTGAGTTTGAGATTTTTCAAGGCAAAATATCAAGCTTTGTTGGGTCTCAGTATATGTAAAAATGCTATCCAGGGACTTTATGTGGTCAATATTATAGAAGTATTGTTATGACTGAATGCTATATGCTAGCTCTTATTTTCAATAAACTATAAATAAATGTGCATTCAAAGAATATTTGAACTTGAATAATTTCTCAGACCAAAAAATAAAAAAGATAAACTAATAGTAGTGCATTCCCAGAAACAAAATCCTCCTTGAGGATATTTTTAATCTGATTAACTATATATCTATAACACTACCAAATGGATTTCTAAGACTATACGTCAAAAAGTTATTGTCCTCACCCTCTCATATGGCATCAGAGTGGTCAAAGGTCAAGTGTTTGGTCACAGAATACTTTTCCCAGAGACTTTGGGAAAGTAATTTCAATTCCAGTGACATACAGACCAAATACCCTGAAAATAAAAATAACCTAAAATACTTAGTAATAGATTATAATACTTAGTAATGGATTATAAATATAAACACATGTAAACACATAAAATATTTATAAATTATATATAAATATTTTTTGAATAATTCCTTGAAAAAACAAGAAAGTAAAGAATGAAAACAGGGAAAGAAGACACCAGGAAAATAAAAAGAGGACTGAAATCAACTTTTCCTCAAAAAGCATTTGCTTAACCATGATAATTTCAGCTTCTATTTTGACATTAGTGCAGACCATAGAAAATAGCACAGACCAAGGACTATCCAAAATGAAGGGTCTAATAGCAATCTCTAAATAAAATTGAGACCCTGGAGGGGGGAATGAGAATTAAATCTACCAAACTGAGTGTCAGTATGTGAGCTATGTGAGAGTTTGGCCACAGAAATGACACTGCCTCACTTTTGAAGCGTGGTTTTGCTGCTATTAACCCTGTGACCTTTAACAAGTTATTTCTTCTTTCTGGGATTTGGCATCTTTATCTGTCAAATGGGGAGAACTCAACCTCATTGGGTTGTTGGGAAAGTTATAGCACTAGAAAAAATATTAAGAATTCAATATTAGCTATTTTCTAGATTTCCTAAAAATCTAATATTTTCAAGAATACTATTAAACCCCTATTTGAAATAAATTATAATTTTAAAAAGTTCTGTGTTTCGTGTAACACAGCAATTGAAATATGAAAAGTTCTGTCAACCAACTATTTTAACTACATGCTTTTTCCAGAAAACAGATGGACTTGCCACGGCCAACATGAAAGTGAATAAACAGACTCACGATTTTGACATGAGGCAATTAAATCTTGGCCATAAAAAGAACTTTTTGTTCCTTTGTTTGTTTTAAGGTTGTTATTCATATTATCTATGGAGTAACCACTGCAACAAAATGAGGAAATGCTGTCTCAACTTGAAACCAAAGCACCATTCAGAAATAGATTTAGAATGAACAGCTTTTTAGCTCTGCACTATACAATACAGTAACCAGTGAGCTATTTAAGTTTAAATTAACTGAAGTTAAGTAAAAATTATAATTCAGTTCCTTTGTCATGCTAGTCATCTATCTAGTGCTCAGTAGCCATATGTAGCTAGTGGATATAGACCATTTATTTCACCACAGGGCTTTCTATCAGAAAATTTCATAGATTATAAGCCAGAGTATCTGGTACCACTTCTCAGCTAATTTTATCTGATTAGGAAAGACCATTATAAAGTCACTGGTGAAATCAATCTTCAATTTAAAGTATAGTGTAATAATTAAGAAACTATTTTGTAATTATTTGTGTTCATTATTTCCAGGCAAATTTTATCGACTCTCACATCTGTGTTTTTCAGTTCTAATATAAGGAAATTACCTAATACCATATGTTTAAGGACAGTTGGTGATTTGCAACTCATATAAGAGATTTCCCAAGCCATCATTTCTCTTTTTTTTTTTAATAAAAGGTTGATTTATTTATTTATACAAGAACCAGGGTACAGGCCAGCTGCGTGGGAGGGTGAGAGGATTCACCAGAGACAGAGCAGGGAACAGAACAGGCAGACTGAAGAAATACACTGCTGAGGGGAGCAGCGGGCACAACAGGAGAGGTCTGCTGCGCCATGTGGGACCCTCGCCAGCCGGCTGGGTTAGAACTGGTACTACAGAGGCTGAGGACAGCTTCACAGGACTGCGCTCAACCACCTATGCCACCAGGGAGGCCCCAAGCCATCATTTCTTAACACAGTCATTTCTTAGCTTATTAACTATGCAAAAATGACACTGTCCAGAGACCCCACCTAAACTTCACACAGCAAAAATGACATTGAGTCAAACTGTTGTTTAGGAAGTTTGTGTTGTGAAGGCAGCTAATGTAAACTGATAAAACAGATTCCATAGTATAGATTTTCTGAGCAAAATTTTCTGACACCTATTATTACTCCTCCAACATATAATTCTTTTCTTGATTTCAGCTCTTTCAATATTTTAGTTTCATTAAAATATCATCATGAATCACTACCTTGGCTATAAAGCAAGTTTATCTCTTCTCAGTCTGGCCTTTCCAGGCTCTGACACTCTGGAGAACTTGATGGGTTAGTATGTTAGCTTTCACAGTCTCCAAGGAACCTAACTTGTTCCCAGGATCCACTCTAATATTACCTAAACCTCCCAAACTCATTGTGACTTCTTTGGAGCTGGAGAGGTACAGAGGTGATCACATGCATTGCAATGATCTTTACATAATTGTACACCAAATGCAATTCCAAGGAAATAAAAATGTCTCCTGTAAAAATAATGGAAGGTAGAGAGAGAATGATCATTTTTAGGGTTTGAGATATCATTATGGTTGTGGGATAGTGGGGTGAGAAGAAGGATAAGAGTATGAATTAGGAGTCAAAAGGAATTGTTTAGAGATTGTCTAGCTCAACTTTCTAATTTAACAAATAACTAAAACTCAGCAAAGGCAAGAGTGTACTAGTATTGTATAGTATGGTGTAGTATAGTATAGTATAGTATAGTATAGTATAGTATAGTATAGTATAGTATAGTATAATATAGTATAAACCAAGACAATGGACTTGAAGTCAGATGATCAAATACAATGCTACTTAGTGGTAAAGTGAAATCAGATAAATTGTTTAATCTGTTTCAATTTCCTTGTTTATATAATAGAAATTATAATACTAGTAACTACCACATAAGTAATTTGCTTGATTTAAATGGAAAATATATTTCAGTTGTTAAAGGCTCACAAAACTAAGTGTGTAACTCATGGGGATGATGATGATGGTGGTAATTATGATAATGGGGTCACCCTAAACCTACCTGAAAGATAACAGAAGATTTAAAACTTGAATCTATATTTGTGATTCCCAGTCTGATGCTCTAATCCATGCATAAACTACTTGCATCAGTTCATAGTATATACAACTTGTTACTAGTTTACTTTTATATCAATAGACACACATCTCATCAGACTCCAGACTGAATTTATATGAAATTGTCAGAAAGGATACAAGATAAAGTCACCAAACTTCATCAAATTTCTCCTTGCTATGGGGAAATATGTACACCAACTTATCAACAGCTTATTTTCAAAATGAGGTTGCAATGAAGGTGGTTCTTTACTCCAGATGAAGTTGAGTATGCTAAAAAGTGAGAAAAAGCTTGTGTCAGGGATAAACACCTTGTTTTTCAGATGCTATTATTTCCCTGTGTTTACTTTGTTTTGAATCATGCTTTACTGTGTCCATATGTTGTTCCCTCCGCCTTCTGGGGGTCATCCCATCCCAGCTCCCCAGATAGCAGCTGCTTTTGTCTTCTACAGGCATGTCATTCTTGGCAAGTGCCCATATTAGTGCCACAGCAATGCAATTCCACATAAGTGGCTCTTTCCCAGGACTGCATTGCTGTTAACACCATCTAAATGGTCTGGGACTTCTACTTCTGTTGATCGCAGTTGCAATGAAAGACAAGAATTTGCACTGCATATCCTAAAGTACAAATGTGGTCAAAGCAGGGACATCCAGGGAAAGATAACTTTTCCTCAGCTTTTATATTGATTCCACATTTAGTTTCATCAACCCAATGTACATACTAGAATGAAGACACTTGTGCCTTTATTCAAGTAGAGGACATTTATACTTTTCTTGCATTTTGAGATATTCTCTTGGAAAGAATTTCTTATAAAAATCTATGCATTTCTCTGTTCCCTGTTCTTGTTTAGGAATACAGAGTTATAATGCCACATGCAATAATGGAAAAGTATTCTACAAACTGATCATATGCCATATGCTTATGAATAGTAATTAGCAGCCCCCTCGTATACCCCAAGAACATCTGTCTTAGTTTACTGCCAGTCTATTTAGAGCCATAGCATTATTGTTATCTAGATCTTGATCCTCTCTTTCACCATGAACATATTTATCTAATATATACTATTTTAAATGTGTAGCTAAAGCTCTGAGCATTTCTGGAAAGATAACCGATAGGAAAAGTCAAGATGCCAATGCTAATTTTATTTATTTATTTTTTAAAATATATTTATTTATGCATACAAGTACTGGGGTATAGGCCAGAGGTGTGGAGGGTGAGAAGACTTACCAGAGAGAGTGAGGAGCAGAACAGGCAGATCCACTGAAATACACAGCTGAGGGGAGCAGCCAGTGGAGAGGCAGGTGAGGTCTGCTGTGTCATTTGGGCTGCTCCCAGGCTGGCCGGGGATTGAACTCATGCTGCAGTACCTGGCAATAGCTTGATAGCTCTGTCTTTAACCCCTGCGGCCACCAGCAAGGCCCACCAATGCTAATTTTCGATTATTTGACTGGTCAGTCTACAGAGCTAGTGTAGATTTTCATACTGCCCCTCTCTTGGTAACTTGATTTGCAAAACAATTCAAGTTTTCAAAGAGTTTCTCATCAGAATCTTTTTAAACTCACATGTTCTAATGAAGGGACACTGAGTAAAGTGAACATAGATTTTTGTCAGTTTATCTGTTTACCTTTGGTGTCCATGCAGAAAGGATCATTTTCCTTAGAAGTCAAGGCAAGTCCACTTATCATGATTCTTGTGAACAGAAGTATGCCATTTTTGAACAATGGAGACCACTCTTCAATCTGTAACGTTGAAATAAAAAACTATTTTATGTTTTTCAGTACATAAAGACCACAGCAAACTTAAACGATGCACATAGACCTTGAGCAGGAATGGCGAAAACTCTGTAGAATTCAAGAAATTTTATATCACGAACTTAAAACTGGACAGAAATTATCACTTGCCAGAAACAAGTTTTGCTTCAAGGAAGACAGAAATGCTTTGGTTAGTGCTTATACTTAGCACATCTGTGGGCGAGAAACAGATAGTTTGTTTTTCATACCAATGAAAAAGTTTCAACAAACTCTTCACCTCTGCAAAGTCTATACATTTGTTGTTACTCACACACCATTTATTATCCAGAATGCTCTGGATTTAGCTGTGTATCTATTGCCAGTATGTCTCCATATTTTAATTGTTATTCAAGAAACTTTAGCCTATATACATTCTTGACTAATTCTTGCCACTTCTATGAAAACTCAGTCAACTATTATTAGAATTAGTTTCATGGAAGCCTTGGAGTAAATTATAACTTGAAACAAGAGAGAAAAACTCATTTACAAGAACTTTCACTCATTATATTATTCATAATAAAGACCATGACATAATTTGATGACAAAACTTTAGTGACAAAATTTTAGTGACAGAGATTGTTTACCACAATTCATATGACTAAAGTCTTTTCCTATACTGTATTCATTGAAAAGCAATTTTACATGCAGATCTATACAAAAGACATAATAAATGATACAAAATAGTAGAGAGAGAATGTCATGAGGGTACATGTCTATCCCATTGCACCAGAGTCAACATTCATATCTGTTCTACCTATGTCATTCTGCAATTTTCCTCTTTTTCAAATCATTTAATTTGTAGCTATATAAGAATGGAAAAGGTAATCATGAACATTTCCATTTTTTATTAAAAGGAAAAAATGCCACTAAAATAATCTCCCCTGACTTACAGCTCGAGATTTCCTAGTCTTTGAATCTAATACTTATATTAGTTACTACATGGTGAAGTTTATCAATTGAAGCCTCTTACCAAGCAAGCAGGTAAAACAAGATTATGCATACAATTCAGTTATTTGTTCTTTGAAAGCTTTTAATTTAATATATGACAAAAAATTCCAATAGGTTAATTTCTGTGCTTCTAAAGTAAGTCAATTATTTTGACTTCTGATTGATTTTCAAAAATATCCTCCATGTTAAAACAGGAAAATTAAGGGAAGGGCCTCCCCAGTGGCCCAGCGGTTGAGTGCAGGGCTGCGAAGATGCCTGCAGCCTCTGCAGCGCTGGTTCCATCCCCGGCCACCAGGTGAGGGTCCCACATGGCGCGCAGACCTCTCCTGCTGCCTGCTGCTCCCCTCAGCAGTGTATTTTGTCAGTCTGTCTGTTCTGCTCCCTGCTCTGGCTCTGGTGAATTCTCCTACCCTCCTACTCTTCTGACTATACCCAGTGCTGAAAGAAAGAAAAGAACGAGAGAAAGAGAGAGAGAGAAAGAGAGAGAGAGAAAGAGAGAGAGAGAAAGAGAGAGAGAGAAAGAGAGAGAGAGAAAGAGAGAAAGAAAGAGAGAAAGAAAGAGAGAAAGAAGGAAAGAAAGAAAGAAAGAAAGAAAGAAAGAAAGAAAGAAAGAAAGAAAGAAAGAAAGAAAGAAAGAAAGAAAGAAAGAAAGAAAGAAAGAAAGAAAGAAAGAAATCTTTAATAAATAAATAAATAAAGACATCAGATCTTTAAAAAAAGAAAATAAAATTAAGGGAAATAGAAATTCATCCCATCATACAAACTGTACATGAATCTTTAAATCTTAAGAATCTGAGACTAGGGCCTCCCTAGTGGCACAAGTGGTTAAGTCTCAGCACTATGAAGCCATTGGCAGCCACTGCAACATGAGTTTGATCCCTAGCCAGGGAGCTCACCCACATAGCACAGCAGACCTCTCCTGTATTGCCCACTGTTCACCTTAGCAGTGTATTTCAGTAGATCTGCCTGTTCTGCTCCCTACTCTGTCTCTGGTGAATCCTTCCACACACATACCCCTGCCACCTCTGGTCTACACCCCAGCTCTTGTATGTATAAATAAATACTTTTTTAAAAAAGAATCTTGAGACTAGAAAGGATCATATAACAATGTGGTTTTCTAGTTCTGGCTAATGGAGTAATAGGTATTGTAGAGAAAGATGAAAAAAAATTGAATTACTGTTAACTTAAAATATTATTAGCTATCCTAAGCTTTGGAAACAACCCAAATGCCCAAAAATAGATGACTGGATCAAGAAGTTGTGGTACATATACACCATGGAATATTACTCAGCATTCAAAAAAGATAAACACATGCAATTTGCAGCAACATGGATGGCGCTGGAAGGGATCATGCTCAGCGAAATAAGCCAGAAAGAAAAAGAAAAATACAATAACAAAAACAAAGAGAAACCCCACCAACTGGGAGAACATTTTTGCACCCAACACTAATGATAAAGGACTGATCACAAAAATCTACAAAGAGCTGATGAGACTCAACAACAACAAAGAAAATAATCCAGTCAAAAAATGGGCAGAAGAGCTAAAAAGAAACTTCTCTGAAGAGGAAATGCGAATGGCCAACAGGCATATGAAAAAATGTTCAACATCACTTGTCATCAGGGAAATGCAAATCAAAACTACCATGAGATACCATCTTACACCAGTGAGAATGGCACATATTAAAAAAACTAGCAACAACAAATGTTGGCGAGGGTGTGGAGAAAAAGGAACTCTCCTGCACTGTTGGTGGGAGTGCAAACTGGTCCAACCACTATGGAGAACTGTGTGGAGATTTCTGGACCTACTAAACATAGAGCTTCCATATGATCCAGCAATTCCACTCCTAGGTATTTACCCAATGGACACAGAAACATCAGTTCCAAAGAGCACCTGCACCCCTATGTTTATAGCAGCACTGTTTACAATAGCTAAGCTTTGGAAACAGCCCAAATGCCCAAAAATAGATGACTGGATCAAGAAGATGTGGTACATATATACCATGGAATATTACTCAGCATTCAAAAAAGATAAACACATGCAATTTGCAGCAACATGGATGGCGCTGGAAGGGATCATGCTCAGCGAAATAAGCCAAAAAGAAAAAGAAAAATACCGATGGTCTCACTCATAGCAGGAATCTAGAAAACTTAAATAAGGGACCAGGAAAATGAATAACTATAAGAAAGTGAAAATCAAAATCAACAAAAAACTATGAACCAGAGACACTCTATGGGGGTTGGGGGGCGGGGATGGGAGGGATTGGGGTCAAAATAAAGGGGTCGCAATTGTATGGGGAATATAAAAATAAAATTTATAATAAAAATATTATTAGCTATCAATTTAGCCATCTACAAGGTATATGTATACCTTTTCAAATTTGCCTTCATAAAGCAGAACATAGAGTGTCAGCTATCGCTTGTGAAGATAAACCATGGCCTAATTAGGTAAGGATTTCCCCTCCACTTATAAAATAATGTTGTGATAATTATATAATTCAGAAATGCCACAAGTCAAAGATATCTGAAGAATAACAAGAATTCCACTTTTTCATCAATTGATTGGCATTATTGATTGGAATTGATGTGATCTTCTTAGACCTCATGCCAGTCAGTATATTTATAATATCTAATTCAATCACTTCGCTCAACAAAACATTACTGAATGCCTATTGAGTAGACCAGGTCAACAGTGCTTTATATCATAAAATGCAGGAGGTTTTTCTCTAACATTCAATTTTAACAATTATTTGTCCATGAATCTTCCAAAATCTCTCAATAAGAATTCTTAGCGTGCCTCCCTCGTGGCGCAGGGGTTTGAGACACAACCTATGAGGCTGTCCACAGCCAGTGTAGCACTAGTTCTATCCCCAGTGCCCAAGGAGCCATTCAGAGTCTGGCGCAGCAGACCTCTCCTGACTCACCTGCTGCTCCCCTCACCAGTGTCATTTAGTCAGTCCACCTGTTCTGTTCCCCACTCTGTTCCTGGTGAACCCTCTCATCCCCCATCCCTCTGGCCTGTACCACAGTTCTAAATAAATCTTTTTAAAAAAAAAGAATTCTTAGGAGACATAACAGGCAGTCCTCATCCAGGGAAAGGAAATCTACTTTCCTGGACTATTTTTTTAATGATGCTTTTAATATAAAGACATTATTTTAGGAGCATTATATTTATAATGCTAGTTTTGTGACTGTCAGATTATGAGCCAAACAGTTTAGCTCATCTCCAGAATGAACTTTAAACTGGAAGCCACACTTTGTCGAATACCAGTATCCTCATCAGTCAGCTCTAGTCCATCTAATATTTCAGAGCTCCATTCAAAATTAAAAAGAAAAGGGAAGAGAGTCACCAGCATTGTTCTTAGACTTTACAGAGAAATTGCACAAAGGATTTTTTTCTAGTGAACAAGATAGTTGAACCCTGCTTCCCTTCTGTAAAGTCTTGATATTTTTTTAAAGATTTATTTATTTATTTATTTATTTATTTATTTATTTATACAAGCACTGGGTACAGTCAGAAGTGCGGGAGGGTGAGAGAATTCACCAGAGCCAGAGCGGGGAGCAGAGCAGGCAGAAGGACCAAAGTAAACTGCTGAGGGGAGCAGCAAGTGGCAGGAGAGGTTTGCATGCCATGTGGGACCCTCCTCCTGTGGCCGGGGAGCAGCTGGGGATCGAACCGTTGCTGTAGAGGCTGCGGGCAGCTTCACAACCCAGTGCTCAACCGCTGCACCACAGGGAAGACCCAAGTCTTGATATTTTGCAGAGAAGTCAAAATAGCACAGAAGAGGTGGGCTCAGCATGTTAAAGACAGAAACTGTGGGTATGCAAATCTCTCTTTCAGAGAGAGTCCAAAAGTGAGTACCTGCTCTGTTTTGATAGCTTTCTGCCCTCTTACAACCTGGCTGTCTTTCAATTACTTCTGATGACCCAAATGCCAGGTGTGATGATGATTTTCTCACAGTTTAAGCCATTGAGACTGTGGTCAGGAAGTTTTCTTTCCCCATACACCAATTGCCTAGGCCTTGCTATG
The DNA here is from genome assembly GCF_964194135.1 of Talpa europaea. Classification (NCBI taxonomy): domain Eukaryota; kingdom Metazoa; phylum Chordata; class Mammalia; order Eulipotyphla; family Talpidae; genus Talpa; species Talpa europaea. The sequence goes on along the minus strand of NC_140080.1, from coordinate 57,641,367 downwards.
TGAAAGCAAGAAGAAAACACCTTATCAAATGTATGCAAATCAAAACCACCTTGAGATACCACCTTACACCAGTAAGAATGGCACATATCAAAAAACAAGCAACAACAAATGTTGGCGAGGATGCGGTAAAAAAGGAACTCTCCTACATTGCTGATGGGAGTGCAAACTGGTCCAATCATTGTGAAAAGCTGTCTGGAGGGTTCTCAGTCTACTAAAAATGGAGCTACCATAAGATTTGGCAATTCCACTCCCAGGGATCTACCCAAAGGACACAAAAACAGAGATTCAAAAGAGCACCTGTACACCTATGTTTATTGCAGCACTATTTACAATAGGTAAAACCTGGAAACAATGCAAATGCCCAAAAATAGATAACTGGATCAAGAAGATGTGGTATATATACACAATGGAATATTATTCAGCAATCAAAAAAGATAAACTCATGCCATTAACAGCAACGTGGATGGAGCTAGAAGGAATTATGCTCAGTGAAATAAGCCAGAAAGGAAAAAAAAATATCAGATGGTTTCACTTATAACAGAAATATAGGGGAACCAAATAAGACATCAGTGTGAAAATAATAATAATAACAGTACAAAACACAACAAAGCAAAAACAGACAATTATAAACCAGAGACACACTGCAGGGGAGGAGGAGGGAGAGGGATGAGAGGGAGGGAAGGAGTTGCACAGGGGACTGAGGTGATGGTGCATGGGTGCCTAGGGGAAGGAAACTCTATGGGGACTCAATCTGAGGGGGTGGGGGGAAGCAAATATTGTCTAAAAGATGTAAAAAATGATAAATGTTAAAATAAAAAAAACAAATGTATTTATAGACATAAATAATGTTGAATGCAAACCCATGGAACTTGAACTGATTTACAAATGCCTGGAATATTCCCATTGAATCTGGGTCTGGTTTTGGATTTACAGTAAGAACCCAAATCACTTGTTCTAAAATCTCTAGGAATTTTTTATATGTCCTAGATTTTTAAGATTAAAAAAACAGATTTTTGGTATTTCAATTGTCCATAAACTGATCTTAATACATATTTTCAATATACTCTTAAAAAGAGTATATAGCACACTTTTGGGGATAAGAAGACATACAATATTTATCCCATTTTCATTTCACAAGCAACATATTTATCATTATAATAGAAGTAAAATATATCACTAGTATATATAATAAAGCAAGTATAATTTTAGGAACTAATGAATTCATTTCACACTTTATGTAGCACTAGTTACATACTCAAAGTACTTGAAAAAGTAAAAATAGTTTTGTTGCCTTTCTAGGTCACATTGAGTTTAGTGAGGAGAAAAACAATTAAATTCTTCACCCACATAGGCAATTTAAATGAATTTCATAGTAAGTCTAAAGGCAAAACCACTTTATTATCTTAAAAATGATAAATTTGTTCCTAAACCTGAATGGAAATAATTAGCCCATAAAATATAAAAATTACAGTCAACACCTGGTTGCCTATCCAATTCTTCCTTTTTCACAGAACCAAATGTATATATATCTTAACCTCTCTCCTTTCCCCCAGAAATTCCACATGCCTCATGTAATGTCTCCAGTCTTGTCAATTCGTGAGTGTGCTTAATAGCTACAGATAATCCCAAACCTCTAGCCAATATTCTATTCAGGAACTGATGATACATGACTTACGTTGAAAAAGTGAAACCTGAGAGGTGGTTTTGCTAGGAAGATTCTTTCTCACTCTTTCAACAAGTTTTCTGAAACAACCTCCCCTCTCTTTTCTTGAACACTGCTATGCATTAATGTGAAGCCAATATGTCCAGAGCCTGAGAAAGAAGCCACAGCATGGAGAAGAATAAGACAAGATATTCCTGGGAAACAGAAATGAAGCAATGATTATAAGAACTGTGACCAATACCCTATACCCAGACAATGCCTTTTTATTATTGTTGTATGTCAATGCCTTTTTATTATTGTTTTTTAACTTGAATTGTATTTCTGTTACTTACAACTGAAAGAATGATGTTTCTGGACACAAAAGTTTATGGCAAGACCCAGTTTCTCACAACTACTGAAATATACACTATTCAAATTATTGCTTTCTTCTGGAATCTCTGTCAGACCAAAATCTTAGTATGTTTTTACTTACCTACTAGTAAGAACTTATTTATCAGATTTTTAGCTTGAGCAACTTGAAGGATAGAATTGGCAATTTATTTAGAGGGTTAGGAGACAGAGTTCAGTTCTGAGCTTACTAAATTTGAGCCGCTGACTAGAAATCCAAGTGGAGATATAAAGTTATGAGTTGATTCCCAGAGACAGGATTCTGGAGTTCAGAAGTGAGCACCAAGCTGGAGCTGTAAGTTTAGAAATTGTCAGTGTACAGTTCATATTAAAATCATGAAATTATCTGGAAAATACAAGTAGAATGAAAAAAAATGAAAGATTTGAAATTTGAGCCCTGAGAAGATGTGACACAGAATATGTATATTTATCATAAGGGGAGGGTTCAGAAAAAAAAGATGTTGCTATAGAGAGAGGACCCTTATTACCAAATAAGCCAAAGACTTTGAGAAACAGAGTTAAAGGATACAGGGCCCATAAACACTTAAATGACTCTCTATGTGACTTTAATTTTCCCAATATGACATAAAAAGATAGTCTGCAATTTCAATAATAATTTGCTTTTGGGGGCCCTCCTGGTGGCACAAGGGGTTAAGCACAGCACTATGAAGCTATCCACAGCCTCTACAGCAAGAGTTCAATCCCCTGACGGCCAGGGAGCTACCCACATGGCGCAGCAGACCTCTCCTGACTTGCCCACTGCTCCCCTCAGCAGTGTATTTCAGTAGATCTTCCTGTTCTGTTCCCCACTCTGTCTCTGGTGAATCCTCTCACTCTTTCCCCCACCTCTGGCCTGTACCCCGGTTCTTGTATGCATAAATAAATAAATCCTTTATATTTTAAAAAATAAAAGAATTTGCTTTTTTGTGTATTAATTGATCATATGGAACATACTCTCAGACTCAAATAGGAATAAATGATGACTATTTATCTCATATAACAATAAACCTATAAGAAGGGCTAGGGTAGGGTCTAGGGGTCTATTGTTCACCTCTGCTTCCCTGATATTTTTTTCCTTTGTTCTCTCAGCTGTCAGGACACTACGAGAACGAATTCTCATCTCACAAACGAACTATATTGAGGAGTAGAAAAACTGATCTTAGACTATGAAAGAACAATTAAAAATAGTGTAAAGCTAGAGAGGTTTATTTCAGTGAATAGATGATATGGAATTGACAACATAATCAAGAAGGAAGTGATTCAAAAGAGATGTCCAGTGATAACTTTTGAGCTCATTAAACACAAAATAAATGTTCCAGTACTTTTAATTGCCTTTTTTGTTTGTTTGTCTTAACACAATCAATCTTCCAAAGACATTCCTAAATTCTTTCAAAACTTTTTTTCTTAAATTCCTCCCTATGAACCATTGTTTGCTCAAATTTAAACTGTTGCTTTGTGGACCTACTGGACAGCTATCATGGTGAGAAAAGGCCATATTACTCTCCTGGGCATATTTTCCAGATCCCATAAGGAGGTTTTTCCTAGAAAACTCTAACGTAACATCCCTTCTTATCTCATTGGATAAAACCAGACCTTATATCTACCCTAAGTTACCTGACAGCAAGAAAATAGGATGACCCTTCCTAGACTAATAAGAATTACTTATGACACAAAGATAAGGTATCTCTCTGAGGGGGAAGATTGATGAAATAAGCATTTGTTTAGTAGGAAGGAGAGGGAATTAGATGCCAGGTAGGTCGCCAACAGTATCAGAAGCAAAGAGGATAGGTAAGCTCTGTTTTAAGGTGGAAATAGGACTAGTAATTTATAGAGAAGAAAGGAGAAAGTAGAAAACATAATTGCAAAAATTAAACAGCTATCAATTTTATCCCAAAATCTGTAAAACCTCATGAAATATGAAATGATTAGAAGATTGATTTGGATTTTTAAAGTCACTTCTAGCATAAACATTCTGACTTCAGTACTATTATGCTAAAAAAAAACTTGCTATAAAACACAATAAAATACCACAACTTGACTTTAGAACAATCATAGTACTTAATGGTAACAATTTTAGTATATGAGTTGGTGTTTGTATACTTGAAACATTACACTGCTGATTCCAGGTAAACATAAGATGGCAATCTATAAATTATTTGTACTTGTATCAGAAAGCAGTAACCATGTAATTCTTAAAATATTGTTTAATAGGGCTGCTACTGAAATGATAGTACAGATAAAGCCAGGTTAATAGTAGATTAGATAAAGGATGGTGATGTCAGTCCCAAAGGCAGTGTGCAATTTATCATGTCTATTTTCCTCATTTTAAGTGAGAAAACTCTGAATTGATGCTTTTAAAAGCCATGTCATCCGTCCAAATTTCTTCTATTATCTCATCAACCATGTACTCTACATCCTGTAGATTCTGACCTTCACTTCACTTCATTTGCCTCTAATTGGGTCTCTGTCACATTAATTGCATTTAAGAAGAAGGTTATTTTAAGAAGGTGGAAATACACCGTGTTATACATGTGCAGAATTATCATTTGAATAAGAAAATTCTCCTCTCGCAAAAAAAAAAAAAAATCAAGTTTCTCAAAGAAACATAGAAATAGATCGCACAATTTTCTGTTTCTGTTCCTGACTAAATGATGACTAAATGTCTTCATAACATCTCTTCATAACAGATAGATCGCTGACCTAAACATATCACTGCCATTGATTTTCTGTTGGACAAGGTTAATAGTGTTTTATATTATTCTTCTGTGTTTTCAATTTCTGTATGGTATTTGTTTTTTTAATTAATGTTGTTTTGTTAATAAAATTCATTTAATATATAACTATCACTATTTATCATGTATTATTTATGTCAGTAATCAGATTTCTCTAATAATGAGGTAGGTGTTCAGGTGATAGAATTCTTTTTCTCAAGATGTTTTTTACTCATTTTATTTTATATTTTTAAAGATTTATTTATTATTTATGCATACAAGAACTGGGGTACAGGCCAGAGGTGTGGGGGGTGAGAGGATTCACCAGAGACAGATTGGGGAACAGAATAGGCAGATTGACTGAAATACACTGCTGAGGGGAGCAGCAGGCGAGTCAGGAGAGGTCTGCTGTGCCATGTGGGTAGCCTCTAGCCAGGGATCGAACTCATGCTGCAGTGGCTGCGGACAGCCTCATAGGTTGCGCCTTAATCCCTTGAGCCACCAGGGAGGCCCGTTTTTTTACTCATTTTAATTGAAATTAAAAACATTAATTTCCCCTCAATTCTTTAAAGATAATTACAAACTAATTAGCAGTCTGCACCAAATGAGTTAATGCAAATCCTTTAGAGGAAGAAAGAGATAATCAATCCATACATCATGAACTGGCTACCTGACATTTTTCTTTCTTATTTAAATCTACTTCTCAAGGTCAGAGGTGGGATAATTCATAAGGATTATTACATCATTTTTCTATGGATGTTTGAGATATAAAGTTGAAACCAGTTTCTGAGAAATCACCTGACAAAATAATTTATAGGACAATGATGAGCAAAGTATTAATTAAAGTTCCTAGATTATACACATATAGCAATCTTTCCTGAACCTTCCTGCTTGCAAATAGATTATATATTACTGATTGTCTGATAATGGATGAGTCAGCACTAAAACCTAAGATGTTTCAATGTGGACAGTGCCACTTTGGACATTCCATATGAATGTTATTTAATACAATAATTAACTTTCATTATTTAGAGTCCAGATACACAACACACATATTCCAATTTTTTTCTTTATGAAAATTTAATGCAACTGCACTTTTAAAATAATGCATGCTGCTAACAAGATCAATGTGGAAACAGCAGTGTGCACTGGTATTGTGAGGTACAGCATCATACAGCACATGGAAAAACACACATCTAAAACAAAGCCTCTGTTCATTGAATGATAGGGTCTGCCCTTTGCAATGAAAGCAATTGCCTATGGTGAGTTAGAAAACTTCCCTAAACAAAAATACTAACAAGATAATTTGTCACACTGTTAACAGGCAATTTTCTCCCCATCCCACATTTTGCTTAGTCTTGGTTCTGTGATTCTTGGCTTCTGTGGCAACTGCTACTGATTTTGGTTCATCCCAATTTGAGAGGCAGAGCAACTATACTAGGCTTAGTGAAGTAGAATGTGAACAGCTCATCACCTCCCCACTGCTGGTACACAAAAGCGTGGAGCAGGAGAGATTCATTTCAGTGAATTTATCATATAGAAATTGACAACATAATAAAGAACCCTAAGAGAACGATAATTATCATTTCCACTTAAAGATGAGAAAACTGTGCCTCTCTCGTAGCATAGGGAATAAGTCTCAGCACTGTCATCGTAGCAGCCTGAATTCGACCCTTGACCAGAGAGCTGACCCACATGTCGCAGCAGACCTCTCCTTTCTTGCCCCGGCTCCCTTCCGCAGTGTATTTCAGTAGATCCTCTGTTCTGCTCCCCACTCTGTCTCTGGCGAATCCTCTTACCTCCCCCTCCCCAAACCTCTGGCCTGCGCCCAGTTCTTCTACACAAAAATAAATACAATATTTTTAAAATTAAAAAATAAAGAAAGATGAGAAAACTGAGGTATAAAGGAGTGAAATTATTCATAAAGAAACAAAACTGGTGAGCCTCCCCTGGTGGCGCTGCGATTGAGCACTGGGCTGCGAAGCTGCCCGCAGCCTCTGAGAACTGGTTCGATCCCCGGCTGCTCCCCAGCCACGGGAGGAGGGTCCCACATGGCGTGTAGACCTCTTCTGCCGCGCCTGCTGCTCCCCTCAGCTGTGTACTTCGTCAGTCTGCCTGTTCTGTTCCCCGCTCTGGCTCTGGTGAATTCTCTCATCCTCCCACGCTTCTGACTGTACCCAGTGCTTATATAAATAAATAAATAGATAGATAGATAGATAGATAAATAAATAAATAAATCTTTAAAAAAAAATAACATGTAACTTGCGAATGGATAATTGAGGAGGGAATTACACCAAGAAATCTTGCTTAAGAGACCATAATTACTAAGCTATGTTGCCTCTCAAGAGCTAAACATATTAGACTCTTTAAATATTACTTTATACTATTAAATATACTTCATACTATACTATTAGTGAACAGCAATAGGGTGTGAGAGTTCCTTTTTACCTGCACCTTTGCCAATATTTGTTTGTTCTGATTTTTTTTATTATTATTATTAATATTTGACCCATTTTCCAGGGAGTGAGGCCCATTTTCAAGGGATTATAGACTTGGAGGCAAGACCATAAACCATAAAACACACAGAAAAAAACAGGCAAAACACTCCATGACATTGGCTTCAGTGACGTCTTTGGGGACCTGACCCCATCTGCAAGGAACATAAAAAAAAGAATAAGCAAATAGGACTTCATCGCACTAAGAAACTGCACAAGAAACTATCTTTAAAATGAAGACACCAAACTGAATGGGAGAAAATATTTGCACATCATATTGTATAAGATAATACCAAAGACATCATAATGTATAAGATACACCAATGACATTTATAAGCAGCCTACTTTGAAATATCTCTCTAAGTTTGGTTTTGCTTTTAAGGGGCCTTAAAAAAGTCTGAATTGTTTATAAATGAAGTGTGCTTTGGCATTCCTAACTCAGTCAACCTGCAGCTAAGGACACTTATAGCCCTAAATACAAGAAAGAGAAATGGTGTCTACTAGCAAGCTAAGAAAAAATGCCCAGCTAATAAATCCTTTTCCCTTAGCAGTCATACACTTGTGTCCTCTGCTGTCTGCTGCATTGCTGATAAACAATCATTCTCTGTCAGGGCAGTAGGACAAGACTCACGAATATATTCCAGTCTTCCTCCAACAAGCCCTTCTATTTCCTCCCACATACATAAGCACACTCAATGTTTATTTACATATTTAAGAAGGAAAATGTGTTGTTCAATGCTTATATCTAAAAGAATCATTAGGAAGATAGCAGTGATGTCAGAATTGTCTGCTGCTTGTCTTTTCATTTTTTGTCTCTGTGTTGTTTTGTTATCATTGTTTTTAAGAAAAACCTATAAACACTAATACTAATAAACATAACCTTTAAAGTTACCTGCACAAGTGGGCCTCCCCTGGTGGCGCAGCGGTTGAGCGCTGGGCTGCGAGGCTGCCTGCAGCCTCTGCAGCACCGGTTTGTTCCCGGCTGCCGGTGAGGGTCCCACCAAAAAAAAAAAAAAGTTACCTACACAAGTTCCTTCAGTTTAAACATTCTCAGTTGGGGCCTCCCCAGTGGCACAGCCGGTTGAGCGCACCTCCGCAGCTCCGGCTCGATTCCTGGCCCGCCAGGGAGAATCCCACCTGGGGAGGCAGACCCCCGGTCCGCCCCCCCCCACCCGCTGCTCCCCTCAGCAGTGCCCTCGGTTCATCTGCCTGTTCCGCTCCCCACTCTGTCTCTGGTGAATCCTCTCACCCTCCCACGACTCTGGCCTGTACCCGAGCTCTTGAATAAATTAAAATAAATCTTTAAAAAAATAAACAAACATTCTCAATTGTAAGATTATCTAAAGACAAGTGTTTAAGTGGGACACATAATATTGAGTTTTAAAACCTAAACCTTAGACAAAGCAGTTTTATTTTCTAACAAATTACATTCTGAGGAATTATTTCCAAATGGTCTCAAACCAAAAAAACAAACAAAACCACAATGTTCAATATAAATGAAGAGGTGTGAACCTATTACCCTAAATTATATACATAATTGGAAACATATCACCTCAATATAAAATCAAAATAAATAAAATAAAATAAAGAGCTTTTCTCATTAAAAAAACAACACAATGTTCACCATCATATAAGGTAAACTATTGAAAGTTTCCCTAATATGATATACAATATAATAATATATGATTTTGGTATGATGTAATAATATATAGTAAAGATTTTAAATCTATTTCCAAAAAAATTATTGATATAAGGAAATGTTAATAAGTAAAAATTTTTATAAAACAACATTGTAGTATTGCTCAGTTAATTATATATCTTATGTATCTGTGCATTTATACATACAAACAACATATTTATTTGTTTATGTACATACAAGCACACAAATGTATATGAAATCCTGAAAGGATAAATACCAAAATGTCTGCAGTACTACTTCTAGATAGAGCAATTAGAGAAAAAAAATATTCTTTTTATGACATGAGTTATGCAATAAAGATGTATATATTTTTGTTAAAGTTATTGTTTTGATTTAAAACTATAAAACCTCAATGCAGCATCAAAATCATAAATTTTCACTAGCACTTGTGCTTCTGTCTTTGGTAGTTATAACAAAGATAATAACTTGTCTTCTGATATATATTCTCTGTCTTTGTTAATGACAGATTAACAAAGATTTGCTGCCTGAAATTATGTTTTGCATCTCCCAGCTTCCCTTGAAGCAGGACATGGCCATGGGGCTAAGTCTAAGTCAATGAAATATGAGTGGAAATACTTTATGCAGCTTCCTGGAAATCCATTAGGGAGCTGAAGCATATATTTGTCCTTATGAATTTCTTCCCACTCATGGCCTGAAATAAAGTAGATGACCTTGAATATTGGAGGCTAACTAAAATGATGAGCATAGACCCAAAGAAAATACAGACCAATGGACTGGTCCTAGACTGGTATTGTAGAAGTAAATTTCTATCTTGTTGAAGTTATATTATCTGGAGATTTTTTTCTCTTCTGTGCATCTGCTACATTTTCTCTTCTGTGCATCTGCTACGTTGCTACTCAGCAACGTTGGTCCCTGGCAACCTCAGCAATTACATCAATGGGCAGCAGCAGCAGGAAAACTTTCTTTAGCAAACTTCAGAGAAATAGGTGTCAGATTTTCCCTCAAAGAATCAGTGTGAACAGGAAAATAGCCAGCATGCCCCATGGGCTCCAGCACAACTGGAGCTATTTATAAAAAATGTGAAGGAGGCTGGCATTCCTACATACTAGGCAGCCACTTCTTACTGGTAATATTCTTGCTATAGTTTACTAATCTTTAATGGGCATGGTTCACTTCCTCAGTTTACCCTTCCTGATAGACAAGTAAGAGTCTCTAAGGATTCTTTTCCTTCAAACTTTCCACATAACTGTAATATAAAATTAATAATTTTTATGACCTGACCATTTTTTGACAGGGTTTAATTTCCTCCTTTCAAGCTATACTATTTCATGCTTAATTATCACATTACAATGCCTTTGAATTATTAAAATTTTATCAAGTTCTAATGAAATTTCAGAAGTGAAACTTTTACTAGATTTAATTTATGAGTATTTAATTGTGTTACTATTTACTCAGGCACTTTGTTTAGTTGTCTAGTAGTTTAAGTCTAAAGTTTTTATAACACAGTGCAAGATTTGAGTATCTAAATAATAGTATATTTCAGCATTTTTATCATTTCTATTCTATCAAACTCTACTTTGTTGCCCCAAACCTATTATTATTGCCAAGTTCAATAACAGCTTCTGCTTCATTTTACTTACAAGTATTATCGTTCACTTGCTGAGACTAGATGTCTTCATCGAGTCCTTTCTATCAGAGGTTAAATCTTGTCCTTCCCAGAACCTGGACTTGTTCAGATCCTGAGTGACTAGCAAGTGCTCGCCCTAAAATGGGGATGATGGCTTTGACCTACCTCCCTATCTATGTCTCTTTCTGATCTCCAAGTCAGTTCAGTCAAAGCTTGTGGTCACAACAACCCTTAAGATATTACATTTAAACCACCAGCTGCCACCATTAAAGTTAATTCATCTAACAACTGTTGATATTCTAACTTTGGTTGCAGGCAAATTCATCCAAAACTACCTGTGATACCAACACTTTCTTGATTGAGTTTATGAATCAGTCATAGAAAGATGATTATGCCTTGGTAATAGCACCAAATCTAAATGGCCTGGATGCAGTCTTCCATGTGTTTTCCCCATCTTCAGTAACCAAGTCAGGCAAAGAAAGAAAGAGATGGGAGAATAATGCAGTCATATACCAGCGCTTAAATATTTCATTAGCTAAAATGAGTTGCATGGCCGTGCTTAACTCCAAGGAGTATTGTAATTGCTATTATAGCTAGTGCTATACTGAACACAGAAGGCATATATCATTTCAAATTAGTGCTTTTGCATTATTTGGATAGCTATGTAGGAGTGGAATTGCTGAATCATATGGTGGGTCTATTTTTAATATTTTGGGAAACCTTCACATTGTTTTCCATAAAAGCTGGATCAATCTACATTCCCACCAACGATATATATAGAGAAGCCTCTTTTCCTCCACAAACACTTGTTTCTTCTCTTTTTGATATGGGCCATTCTTAAAGGTATGGGATGGATTTCATTTAGTTTTTCTTTGCATTTCCCTGATGATGTGACTCTTATTATGAATTATTTTTTCCAAATTTACTTACTAAGTGAACTCAGTTGTTCAACGATGTACCATTGTTCCAGGTTTTGCCAAACTTAGTATTTCCACTGTCCTTGGCTGTAAAAGACCTGACTGATTCTGTTCAAAGCCATATGATCAAGGTTCCTAGACTCTTTTCTCTATTAACTGCAATGTTAAGTAATACATACATAAAATCCATGCTGATTCCAGGCATTAGCTTAAGCCTGGTTATCTTTGATTGTACAAACAATGGCCAGAATTCACTGTTGATGTCTTGGTGGACGATGACAAAGGGGTATTCCCATAAACACATATATACAACCCACAGGTAAAAACCTTAGGAAGTGTTAAGTGAATGTTCCAGGAGTATTTTGATTCTTTGTTATTTTTTATGAACCAAAGTTTTAGGTCCATTAAGAAATTCACATATAGTACATTATTTATCTAAGATATAAAGAGACAAATTCTCCTTCTCCAACCTATCTACCTTGAGACATTGATTTCACAAAAATAATAAGAATAGAATAAATAAGCAGAATTACTAGACAGAAGCTTCTGAGCAGAAGCTATGCAGATGTTGCTAATTCTTCCTAAGTGCAATTGTATTTCTTTTTATTAGAGAAGGGTGCATTGACTTTGCCACAGTTTGCTTAAGAAAATGGCCCATATTCTATTTTTATGTTTGGTTTCTATAAGAGTAAAAAAATGTTACAGAAAAAATATATAGTTCTAGAAGTGTCACAAACCATTTGGGGAATTTGCTAAGGATTTCCCATAACAGTACTTAAGTATATTATTTGGAAGTGCCAGGAAGGAATTCAAGCCAATGAACTATAATAACTGCTTGCTTCCTCATTCATCAGATAATTTGTACTAGTGGTACCAGAGAAATTCATCAGACTAGGGCAACACATACATAATGAAAAATAGCTAGAATCATGAACATCTCTGTAGTTTGGTTACTGGTATCAAATAAGTAGACAAACATTTCAATTGCTTATGTTAGCAAAGAAGTGACTATAAAGCAATGCAATATATTTTGTGCCAGAATAATAAAGATCGCAGAGACATAAGGAAAACTTTTCTTGTTGTTGAAATTTCTACTTAGAATTCTTTTATATTAAGAAAACAATCTATCATAAAACCTTGAGTCTATTCACATTCCTAATATCTTATACAACTAATTCACACCTATGTGAATTCACAACTAAGTCACACCTATGTTCTCAAACTTCAAAACATTCTTTCCCATTCTCATCCTCACATGATACCTCACTACCTCAGACACTGAAAATATGGACACAATCACAAAACAACCTGCACAAGTTCCCCCCACCACACGCCTCACCAGTGTGGGTGCCTGTACATTCTTCTTTCCCTATGTTACAATGGAGAAATATTCATTCCTCCAAGCAAAAATTAATCCTCCACTTGAGCACTAGATCCAAACTTTTGGCTTAGTCAAAGACCTATCTCCAACAATGTATTCTCCCCATTCTAGCTTCTATTTAATTTCCCCACTGGTATTTCCTTGGAAAAAAAAAAATCCCAAAAAGAGTAACCAGAATTCATGGGTTTTAATTCCTTTCCTTCCCTATTTCCCTCTTGAACCCTCTCCTAACCCTACTTTGAGCACCAGTATTCCAATGTACTGACGTTCTTGAGTAATCAGTGACCACCGTACTGCAAATCCAATGGTAGATTTCTGCAGAATTTTTCTTTCTTCTAGGTCTGCACAGAAAGGTAGAAAACCCTAATGCACACTTGCAGGAACAATAGACAGCCAAGTCAGATGTAGAAAGTTACAAGAGAGCATTACTTGCAACCTAACAACAAAGAAAAGTTACATAATCTACATAATCATAACTTTACCAGAACACATTAGAGAGGTAAAAGTTGCCAGGCAACCAGGTAAACCCAATTCCAGAGTGAAGACTTTCTGAAAGGAGAGAAGAGATGTATTATATGATATATTTCAGGCAGAGTACAAGTGGAAGAGCTGCCAATGTCAGAATGGGCAAAAAGAAAGCATCTAATATTATAACAAATTCTTAAGGGTGAGTGTGGGCTAGTACCTCTTGGGCTCTCAGACTCAAGCCTAGACTACAGTCACTGCAGATCTTTGTCTCAGACCTTCACCTGTTGCTTAAGAGAAAATTCATAGGAAGGAAGAGAGAAATGTGTCTCTAGTGGTGAACAAATAGAATCCCACCTTTCTTCTAGACCCTTCTTCTTCTAGAGGTTTAAATTGCTGGAGAAAGGTCAGAAAACCTTCCCATTCCCAGCACCCAGGCAGAGCTGGGACAAATTAATTTGCCTCTTACTGGAGAGGGTTTGAAATCCCCCAACTAATCATTCCACCAACCTTGCTCCTAGTAACAAGCAAAAGCAGGCTGTCACTGTGAGAGAAATAGAAAACTCTTCAGTCATCATCCCAAACAAAAAAGTACATTGCTTGTGATGGAAAACTATCAAAAAATGCCATCTGTTCTGAGGAAGAAGCAATAAATCTGTTTGGACCTACGATCTTTTTAAGGGCTGTTCAAACTCTTTCCTGCCTAAGATCAGCTTCCATTCCTCTCTGACTCTATAGGTACAAGCAGGGCATAGTTTCCATGACAAGGAAATACAAGAATACTAACAAACATTCACTCCTAAGGCCCGAGAGCACATAACCCACCAAAGGGCAGTGCTGTGATAAGAGCAGCAAATGCATCTACTTACTCCATGATAAACCCAACACTGAACACACAAACAGCACACTATGTGGAAGAGCAAGAGTGTCAAGAGAGTTTTCCTCTGCTGTTATGAATTTAGGAACTACTGAAACAAAACTTAGAGTGAAGAAGAAACACTTCTCCATCTTCCCTTCAGTGCCTCAGGCTGTATACTAGATACAAGGTCTCAGCAGACGCTGTTGAAGAAGCACAAGGTCTTCAGCTAACAACGGCAATGGCAGTAAGAACAAAGTCCAAATACTGCTCCATTGATGACAGTTGACCTAATGCTCCACATTCATAACCTGAGAGAAGGCATTCCTATGTCAGTCATAATAATTTATATTTCAGTCTCTATTATTCTTCTATACCCGATGACCATTAGTCAATCTAAATGCACAAATACACAAAAAGTGAGAGAAAACAACTCATTGTCAAGACAAGGCAGTTAAAAAAAAAGTTAAAATAATAATGACAAATATGGCAAAGGATCTAGCAGAAAACATGGATACTGTGTATGCACCAATGAGAAAATTCAAGAGACACATAGAAACTATCAAGCAGAGTCAAATTTAAAATGACCACGAAAGCCATGATTATAAAGATTTAAAGAAAAGTCCTTTACTGAACTTACCAATACACTACACATGGCAGAAGCTATATTCAGTAGCTTCAACCAAAATGCAAAGAAAAAAAACAGGAGCAATAAGTGAGGGAAAAAAAGTTAAAAACAAAAAAAAAAAGTTAAAAACAAAAAAGTTAAAAACAAAACTTCATGTGTCATGAAGGGAGGGAACAGCACATGCAAGGGAACAAATACAAAATTTGGAGAACAGTTTTCTACAGAAATGATACAAGCTACAAAACAAAAAATTGGTGCCTTAAAGGACAAAATGTTCAGCCTAGAACTCTATACCCAACAATAACATTTTAAAAATGAAAGTTAAAAAAGCTTACAGATTAACAAAAACTCAGACCTAAAATAAAAGAAAGTTTTAAAAAAAATTTCTTGATCTAGATAGGAGTATACTAGAAGGAAACTTGGATCTATAGAAAGGAATGATGTTTTCCAGAATAATAAAAATGAGGGTCAAGAAAAAAGGTATTTTTCCTAAATTTTCGTCTCTTTAAAAACTAACAAAGAATTGAATTGAAAATGAAAAAAAAACCACTCTAAAAGTGTGTTTTAGGTTTAATAACATCTGTAGAAGTATATGAAAATGACAGTACGAAGGTTGCAAATGAGAAAATGAAAGTATATAACTGTAATTTCCTACATTAACTGTGAAGTGGTGTAATATTATTTGGAGAAGACTGGTATAAGCTGAAAATGCATAGCAAAACTCTAGAGAAACCACTAAATAAAATAAAAAAGAAGGGATAAACAAGAAGCAATAGTGGAGATAATTGAAATCATAGAAATCAACAAATGTAAGTGGAGATTTCAGTCACCCTCTCTCAGCAAGTGATGAAACAGAAAAAAAATCCATAAGATTATAGAAAATTAGAACAATAGGTCATCCAATTTTACCTAAGAATCTGCCAATAAATAAGAGAATATATTTTGCTAGTGTACATACACCAATATGTCGTAAAATATATTTCAAATTTCCTTTTAAATTTAGTTATACAAAGTAGGTTCACTGAGCAAAATGGGCAAGGATACAGTATCTGTTTTGTTTGTATCTCCAACCATTAAAAAAGTGTCTGGTTGTGAACAAATCAGTGCAATGAATGACCAATTGATTTGAACATGTTGTCATTGTGGGATATGAAAACATTCATGGAGATAACCCAAATGAACTAGAAAACATAATCTTCTACTTCATAAGTATGTAAGAAACATTTACTATTAAAAATTCAGGTTGTTTCTACAATGCAAATGTATGATTGATTTTTCCTCACCTTTTCCATCATGACTTTTTAATTCAATGAAACTAGTTCTTAATTGGTACTTTTTCTCCCACATAACACCATTTGTACACAAATTTGACTAGATTGGGTTTTCTTCCACAATTTTTGGCTGTGGTAAAGTCAGATAAGTTCTGGAAAGAAATACATATTATTTTTTAACCAACTGAGAAAGACTCATGGTTTCATTGTCATTTATTTTAGTGAATTATGTTAAAAGAGGGTACAATTTCAGAGAAAAATACATAAGATAACATTAATGTGAAATATGGGGAATGACTCACCCATAGCAATTTACATTTCTTTTTTTTAAGATTTATTTATTTATGCATACAAGAAATGGGGTACAGCCAGAGGTGTGGGGGTAAGAGGATTCACCAGAGATAGAATGGGGAACAGTACAGACAGATCTACTGAAATGCACTGCTGAGGGGAGCAGCAGGTGAGACAGGAGAGGTCTGCTGCATCATGTGGGTCACCATCCTGGCTGGGATCAAACTTGCATTGCAGTGGCTGTGGATAGCTTCATAGCACTGCATCTTAACCCCTTGCACCACCTGGGAGGCCCTTACATTTTAATTTCTATTTCTCCTATTATTCCTTTTGTTCAAAGTATAATTCTCATACCTCTACTTATAGGAGTTATCTTTAATGTTAAGAAGGAAAAATTGCATTTTAAAATCTATACTCTAAAAGTCATATAATGAAGCCCACAAAGATTTATGTTTATAAGAGAGCTTTTACAAGTTTTACCATTTCTAAAAGGATTGAGTTGGATCTATAATAGGCCAAGAAATCTTATTAATTCTGTCAGATTAATCATTTAAAATGATTTTTTATGGTTGAGGTTACTAACCAAAACATATTAAAATGTACCTCATGTGTGCTAGTTATACATCTAAATTAGGCCAGGTCAAAATGTTACTTCCTGTTATCTCATCCTTGAGAGCCATATTCTGGCCTTGCAGCATTACCATTCATTAAAACATTCTAAATGTGTGTTCATACAGGATGATCTAGAAATTCAAAAGTACAACTTCAACTTAAAGTACAAGAGGTAAGAAAGAGCAAACTAGAACTATGAACAAAAAAAGTGATTTTTAAGCCCTAGAGCCACTCCCAATTATAACTTAGTTTTAAAGAAGAAGAAAAAAAATTTTTAAAGTTTGACTTTCAAGTAACTGGTAGGTTTAGCATGATTTAAGAATGAACAGTCATTTTAATAGATACCACTATTTTGAGAATTTATTTCGGTCTTCTACCTTTTGAATTTTGTTTGGTAAGTTTATTAGATAATTTCATATTTATTTACTGGGATATTATAAATTATTTACTACTACTAAAATTATTAACTATAGTGATCAACAAATAGCAGTACTATAACATAATAAGTTTTTATGTTATATCTTCTGTAAAATTCTATGATTTGCATGTATATGAGTATTAAGTCTATTGGTCAATTATTTTCTGACTTTGAAAAGGGAAATAAAAGTCATATACACACATTGGTTAAAACATAATAAATGTCAGGAGTTCCCAAAAAGGTCCAGGGTGGAAAAGGTCCAATTGGATTCATTCCCTTCTTAGTGTATATTAATTATCAATAAGCCTGATTAACAGTGCGAATGATTATAAAGTCCAAAAAAAGCAACATAGTGACAGCAAGAAATACCAGTGACAAGTGCCTATGAATGTTTGAATAAAAATTTAAGTGACTGAGTAACATCAGAGTTCAACCAAAAAAGACCAGACAGGAAGAGCAATCTTTTGAAGATGAAACTCTGACCTAAAATGTCTATTCTATTTTGCATCACTACAATTTCAGTACATTTCTCTTACTTGGGAATTTGTTACATATTTAAAAGACCTCTTTTAAAATTTGAAATTACTTGACTGGGTCACACATTAAATTTTTATTAGTATAAGCTCCAAAAAAGGGATTAATGTCAAGTCCTCTCAGAGGGCTGGTAGGACCTGATGGCAAGAAGGTTCTGTTTACATTTGGGAGAAATGCCTACATCCATCCTCGTCTCACCAGGTTTTCTGTGAATAACCCTTGCCACACCTCGCTCTTCTTATTCACCATCTACCTTCACCCCCTCTTCTAGTTCATGCTGCCCCCAGTGGCTCCCATGTGGCAGCCTAACTTTTCCAGTCAGATAAGACTCCAGTGAGACACCCAAAGCATTCTTCTCGAATGTTCAATCAGATTTTAGATCATTGTTTCCAACTGAAAGATTCCGTTTTCTTCTATCTTTAGAGTTGTTTGACTAATCTATAACACTCTTCCTAAAGGTGAACTTGCCTTCTCCTCATTCAAGTATCATTTTACACATTGCACCCTACAACAAAAAGTCCTGTCCATTCCCAAGGAGCATAAGTTACTTAAGTAACTTATCCCAAGACTCCAGCCTCCTACTCAAATATTTTTGAACTCCAGGTATGGCAGAGATGCCAAAGGCTACCAGGTTCTGAAAAAAGAAGTAGAAATCCTATTAGTGCTCTTTTTTTTCTTATTTCAAAAGCCCCAAAACACAATATACTCTAAGAAATTCACCACTCTTCAAGCTACCCATTTTGGGAAGTTTAAAAAAAAATCTAATTTCTAAAGTTGAGTAACCAATATTTGGTCAATTAAAGATGCTAAGTTCCAAAGTAAGGAGTGAAAAATGAAGTGTCCTAATGTCCCACACAGTTGTCAAGATGCTCCTTAGACATCACTCTTATGGTCATTTGGAAAATTTTCCAATCGCTCTTTGTATGGAACCATGTTCAGACAATAGGAAAAAAGGTATGAACACTGGCCTTGGGGTCAAAAAGGCTAGGACTATAGCATGATAGCCTTTCTTCTGTCTCAGATATATGACCTCGTTGTAGGACCAAACACAAATCTCTGGTAAAACACTATTTCCACATTCTCCGAAAAGTTCAGTGAATAAAAACCGCCACTCCAGAGACTGAGATGGGATGGGTCACGTATGTCATTTCTCCCTGTGCATCATATGGGAAACCAATTCACTACAGATCACCAATCAATGAATTTCACAATGAAAATAGGACTTGATGTTACTTAAAAATGTTGGCAAAATTCATTAACAATCTGGGCCACTGGCCATTTGGGATTCAGAAATAGTTCATGGCCATCTCAGAAGGTCTGCCCACCTGGAATTCACCAGACTTACTACCATTCATTCTGAAACAGTAAACACACACTATAAGCACATTCAAAGTAGAGTAACTGACTAAGAAGTTTTTATCTAGGGGCTCCCCAGGCGGCACAGCACTGTGAGGCTGTCCACAGCCTCTGCAGTGCAGATTCAATTCCCAGCCAGCCAGGGAGCTACCTACATGACAGGACAGAGCTCTCCTGACTCGCCCACTGCTCCCCTCAGCAATGCTTTCGGTCTGTCTGCCTGTTCTGCTCCCACTTGTCTCTGGTGAATTCTCTCACCGCCCCGCCCCTCTGGTCTGTACCCCAGTTCTTATATAAATAAATAAATCTTGAAAAAAAAATAAGTTTTTATCTGGATTGAGCAATAATCAAGCATTGATCACATGGTCTTCAACAATCTACTAGCCTTTCTTCTAGTTTCTCTGTCTCTAAAATCAAGTGCCTGTTCATTCACTTTTTCTTTTCAGCTTGGGACAGGGTAAACTGAAAATAGAAGATAGAAGAAAACAAACACACTCTGTTCCATCACATCAGGGATACAGATTTCTTTGGGTACTCAACCCCCAAAGGCAAGGGAAATCAAAGCAAAAACAAACAAATGGGACTACATTAAATAAAAAATCATCTGTATAGTGAGAAAATATCAGCAAAACAAAAAGACAGCCTACTGAATTAGAGAAGATATGTGCACATCATACATCCCATAGGGATTAATATACAAAATTTGTAAAGAGCTCATGCAACTCAACAACAAAAAAATGTAAACAACTCAATTAAAAAACAGGCAGAAGGTCTGCATAGACATGTCCAAAGAAGCCATACAGATGGCCAATAATTATGTGAAGAAATGCTCATAATCACTTATTATCAGAAAATTACAAAAAACAGTGATATCTCACACCTATTACAGTGGCTTACATTAAAGACTAGTAATGAGTGCTAGAGAAGGTATGGACAAAAGGAACCCTTGTACACTGTAGGTGAGATTGTAGGTTGGTGAAACTATTTTGGAAACAGTATGGACTGTCCTTAAAAAACTAAAAAGTAAAGCTGCCATAAGATCCAGCAATTCCACTTCTGGGTTTCTATCCAAAGAATATGAAATCATTAACTCAGAGTTATATGCTCAAAGCATGCTCAGTGTTAATGTTCAGTGTAGCATTATTTACCACAGTTTAGATATGGAAGCAACCAAAGTGCCTATTGCAGATGATTGGATAAAGATGTGTTTAAATGCAAAATGGCATATTTCATGGATATAAACAAAAGATAAAATGTTGCCATTTACAGCAAAATGGAAGGGAATTATGCAAACTGAAAAGTCAAAAATATAAAGACAAATATTAGGTAATTTCACCCACATGTGCAATATAATATAAGGAAATAAAGCAAATGAGCAAAATAAAAAAAAAAAAAACAGAGGACATTGACAACAGAACTGAGGTTACCAGAGAGGAGAGAGTAAGGGGTTAAAGTAAGGATGGAAGGAAGCGCTAATGGATGGTCATGGGTGTTTATTATAAAATCAATTTCCTTCAACAACAACAATAAAAATGCACATAAAAATATTTCAAAGGGGGCCTCCCTGGTGGTGCAGGCAGTTGAGCTCAGCGCTGTGAAGCTGTCCACAGCCTCTGCAGTGCTGGTTCCATCCTGGCCGGCCAGCGAGGGTCCCACATGGCGCAGCAGACCTCTCCTGTCTCACTCGCTGCTACCCTCAGCAATGTATTTCCTCAGTCTGCCTGTTCTTTTCCCCACTCTGTCTCTGGTGAATCCTCTCACCCTCCCACACATCTGGCCTGTACCCCGGTTCTTGTATAAATAAATAAATAAATCTTAAAAAAAAAGAAACTTTAAAAAAAAATTTCAAAGAGTGCCATGCCCACAATAAGATAATACTGTGGCTAATTTGACTACTTGTCCTTATGCTCTCTCTTCCCTATAACCTAATTCTTTTTTGCATTTGTACCTCAAAAGAAAAACCCAATAATGATTGAAATGAGAAAAAAAAATAGTTCTAAAGTGAACAATTAAAATGTAGGCAGTAGTTAAGTCGGAGATATGAAGAAAATGGAAAATTATGTAACTTGAAAGTTTGGAGTGGAGCTATACCTGACTGCTATTTACTATTCAAACCCTGGTAATAATACAGGAGACTCTTTCAGAAGCTCCACTTACTTTGTTTTGCCATTCTAATAAAAACTGTATTATTATAAAATTGTACATATTTAACATGAATTAACAATTTTTACCCCTCCCCCTCAAAAAATATCATGCTGCTACCACCATAACAACAGTTTCTAATTATCCAATTATCTTATTTGCAGGAATTTTGTTTTCCCCTACATTGAGTAAAGAAGGAGGACCGGAGGGTCTCTCTGGTGGCACAAGAGGTTAAGCACAGCACTGTGAAGCTCTCTGCAGACTCTGCAGCATGAGTTCAATCCCCAGCCAGGGAGGTGACCCACATGGCACAGCAGACCTCTCCTGACTCACCAGCTGCTCCCCTCAGCAGTGTGCCTATTCTGTTCATCAGTGTGCCTATTCAGTCAGTCTGCCTATTCTGTTCCCTACTCTGTCTCTGGTGAATCCTCTCACCCCTGCACCTCTGGCCTGTACCCCATTTCTTGTATGCATAAATAAATAAATCTTCCCAAAAAGGAGGACTGGAGCATGGAAATTTAAAATGGACCCACAAACTTTAGTCTGTGTATTATAAAAAATAATAAGTATTTTCTAAAACAAACTGAAGATGTGGCAATATTATAGTTCTATGTTAATGTTTTCATTCTTTTAGCCTTCTTATAATTGGTGTTTCATTAGGTACCCAGAAAAAAAAAACATTGATTGTTGAAGACCAATTTATTCCATGAACATCAAGAGACTGCAATGCAATGTTTAATCCATCAAACCTCTCTGCCCATCTGGGAAAGGTTCACAACTTTTTGTCTAGTGAGATGCCTAAATCAAGAACCCTGTACTGATTTGCTTAAACTGAAACAATAACAACCTTTACAAGCAGAAGCAGGCAAGCAGAAACTAACAAAAAAAAATTATAAGGTAACAGAATCCTGGCATAGGTTAAAATCCAAATAAAATAATGAGTAGAAACTCCTCTGTTTCTTGTCTGGGGGAAAAGTCAGTGCATTGCCGCAACACAGACACACATCACTGCTCTGGGCTCTTCAGATCCTCATTAGAGAAAAAAGTAATTTTTGTCATGAGGACCCTGATGCCATTAACCACTTTTTTTCCACATCCTTCCAAAATAACTCAATTTCTTCTGCACCTGCATGTTGCCTCTCTACCTAATTTTCTCCCTCCCGCATTGGACCGACACTCTCTCTCTCTCTCTCTCTCTCTCTCTCTCTCTCTCTCTCTCTCTCTCCTATCTCTCTCTCATATTAGAAAATTTCATTGAGTCTTCTCCTGACTAGTCCCTAACTGATTTGTTTCTTTTTTTATTTTGATCTCAAATGCTACACATGTATAGAACATGCACACACACACAGAAAGAACTCCCAAAATGACTATACAAATGCAGGTGTTGGTTTTCAAGTGAAAGATTTTTCACTCTAGATAACAGGTAAGTTTTCATTGTAACAAGTAATAAAGGACAATTTGATTGTCTATCTAGTATATCTTCTTTTGCAAAGATTCAACAAATTCAGCAAAGTAACTGTAATTTCTTCTTCCTAATTGTATTAAATGGGTTTAAACCTAAAATATTATAAAATCATCTTCAATCAATCATTAACCCAACTTTCATAATTTGCATTCTTTCTAGAACACTAAGATCTCTCAGCACCGAAGACAAAGAAATAGGAGTTAGGCATCATACTACATTCATACATCATCTATCTACTTCTGTAATTTGCATTTAAATCTGCAAGGGATATGATTGCAATAGGTGGTATGAAATTAATCCCCTTTTATTTGCGTTTTCAGAAATATCACTTAAAATCAGATTGTTGAGTGTATTCACAGTTCACAAATCAAACCAGAGATGATCCATTTTGAACATGACACAGATACTAAAATCTAGGCAAGCAAAAGTAAAGAACAGCAAGGCATTGATCAAGGAATCAGATATTTTGCTTCACCATATTTTGATTCAATGCCAAATAGGACTAATGTAAATGCTAGACTATTGAGGGGGGGGAGGGGTAAAGGAGGGGGCGAAGGGAGGGAAAGAAAAGGGAGGAAGGAAAGAGAGTGGAAGTAAGAAGGGGAGGGGAAGGGAGGGGAGGGGAGAGACCTAAATAGCATGTCAAAAAAATGTCACACTTACTCTGACTTTTAATTAAAACTAAGACCAGAATAACAAATGCTCTCCTCTGAATTATGGGCTCTAACATACACAGAATTATTAATAAATGTTAAAAAAACTTTGAGCCTGTGTTTCCCAGTACCTTTCCTCTTATATCATGCTAGTCTAGAAAGTACTCTAATAAGCGTCTCCAATTTAGTGAAAGCTTCCCATCTTGTTCTTTTTAATAACTTTGCAGAGATTATAAATAAAGGTGAGGAACGAAATCATTATTTTTGAGTAAAATGCTAAGCACATTAATTTGCAAGTCTTATTAGTATCTCGTTCAGAAAATCACAAGTAGCATAAATAGCATGTAATGTGAAGTTGTCATAGTAAAACCTCCTAGCCTTGCTTAGTCTACATCTATCTCATTCAGGGATAAAGTTCCTAGTATTATATGTTTATAACAATCACAAAAAAAAAAAAAGTAATTTTTATGTGATGGAATTTTAAAATCTCTTATTTCTCCCAATATTGTTATATTAGAGTAAAGCAATTCAGTCAATTAACTAAAGGAAAATTGTGTATATGGCAAGGACTCTAAGATAATCAAAACATAACTCAAATGAAGGCATCCACCGAGTTAACAAAAACTGTCATTTTCTCTAACTTGAGAAGAAAAAAAAATCACCTCTGAAATGAATGAAAAAAAATATAATACTAAAAGGCTTTCAGATCTGGACCTAGCCTCACCTGTTACTATTTATGGTAGATTTCAGCTTCATTGTGTTACATAATTGGGATGAAAATTGCCCACAAAGGAAGGTCTTGCTTTTCTGTTCAGTTTAACCCCTTTTTGCCACAGCTAACATCCTAGTCATCCTAGCTTCTTTGAAGACTTCTCTTCTATTGACTCCCCTCACTTGAATCAACCCATTTATTACTCCTTTGCCTTTGCTTTCAACACACCCATTCATACCACTTATATAACAAATCTCTGTTTGTTGTAGGGTCCTTATGTAAACCAATCTCTTCTGCTAAGCAGATTGCTGCAGAGATCATTTCTCCAGTTGCTTAGTGGAACATAGTAGGTGCTTAATGTGGGTCACAGTAAATAAGAGTTACATTCAGAGATGGCTATCTCTGATTTTTGCTACTTTTTAATGCATTTTTATAAGATGTGGTGTAGTCACTAGAGAAAATAATATGGAAGTCCTTCAAAAAATTAATCATTGAACGACTTCTGGGAATATATCCAAAGAAAATGAAAATAGTTTATTGAAGTGAGATTGTCTCTCTCTCAAGTTCAATGCAGTATTATTCACAACAGCAAAGATATATAAATAACCTAATATCTGTCAACAGATATTTTGGTAAATGAATATTTTGGTAAATGAATGTGGTATATACATACAATGGAAAATATTTCATGCATAAAAATGTAGGAAATTCTGCTGTTTGCAATAATATGAATGGAGGGTGTATATATATCATGTGAAATAAACCAGACAGAAGTAGAGAGATACTACATAGTATCTCTTCTATGTGGAATCTAAATAAAAAACCAAACTAATTGAAACAGAGAGTAGGAAAGTGGTTATTGGGAACTACAGGGGCAGGGAAGTAGGAAAAAGTTGGTAAAAAATATAAACTTTCAGTTCTAAGATTTAGGTCTGAGAATCTGATGTATACCATGATGGCAATAGTTAATAACACTGCATTGTGTGATTGAATGCAAAGATGGTATAATATAGATTATTTCACACAATCACACAAAGATAAATATGTTAGATGGATATGTTAATTAACTAGATAGAAGGGATACTTTCAGAGGTATATCAAATCATTATGATATACACTTTAAGTACCTTACAATTTTATTTGTCAATTATACCTCAATAAAGCTAAAGATGTTATTGGAGATATAGTGTTGTATACATGTATAATTAAATTTTGTTGTATATTACTAAAAACATAAATAATAGTGCATTTATCAAGGTGGTTACTTTTCTTTTTTCTTGCATAAAAGAAATCCTGATTTAGTCAATGCTGACCAAAAATTGCAGCTCCATAAATTCATCAAGACCCAAATTTCTCCTCTCTTTCTATTCCATCATTCAAAAATCTTCTTACATTCTTTTTTTTTTTTTGGCAGAGGTCTATTTTTTTTTAAGATTTATTTATTTTATGCATACAAGAGCTGGGGTACAGCACAGAGATGGGGGAGGTGAGAGGATTCACCAGAGACAGAGTAGGGAACAGAACAGGCAGACTAACTGAAACACACTGCTGAGGGGAGCAGAGGAGCAGCAGAGCAGCGAAGCAGCGGGTGAGACAGGAGAGATCTGCCTCACCATGTGGGTTGCTCTCTGGCAGGGCAGGGATTTAACTTGTGCTGCAGAGGCTGTGGATTGCTTCACAGTGCGGTGCTTAGCCCCTTGCACCACAAGGGGAGGCCCCTCACATCCCTAGAAAAGACTGGAGCTTCAAACATCGTATCTATGTTCTAAGTGTCAGAAAGGGATACTAGATAAAAACACAATTCACTTATATTTGGAACAATTTTGTCCCTTAATGAATTTTCTTGATGTCCCACCCAACTACTTCTACATATAACTCAATGGCCATCCCTGTATATAAGAATGTGTACAAAATATAGTTTCTAGTTTGACACATTCTATCCCCATTTTTAAGGAAGAGATGAATGCCTTGTTTACACAGCAATCTCTGAAAGACCAGTAAACAAGTGAATCAGCAGTGTTAAGTGGGGAAGAGTAAATACATTTGTTATTATTTGTCAAAGACATGGATTTCTACAAAGAAATCCCAAATATTCTGTAATAAACTTTTAACTAGCAAAAGAGATAAAACAAAATTAATGAATACACCATTAATAAGGAAAAATATAGAGTTCTATAGGGCAGACACTTTCATTTTGAAAATGTAGTTTCATTGAAATATTGAATACTATATATAGATATACACACACATATGAATAGGAAATATAATCCAAAAATGTATTATCATAAAATGTTAAAGATATAAATTATCTAATTAAATAAGGTAATAACCTGTTTTTATTTTTTTATTTTTTTTCTCCTTACATACCTATCTGACTTAGATAGTAAATTATATTGTAGTGAGTTGGTAAGAATAAAAGTCAGTAATCAGGAGATTGGAAATGAGAAAAAGTTACCATTAGAAAAAAAAAATTTTTTGAGAATGCAGTGAGGAAAAAATATCTTTCCAATTCATGCATTTGTGTGGCTAATGACCTTCATGTTTATTTTTCGGATGGTCTCACTCATAGCAGAAATCTAGAAAACTTAAATAAGGGACCAGGAAAATGAATAACTATAAGAAAGTGAAAATCAAAAGCATCAAAAAACTATGAACCAGAGACACTCTATGGGAGGTTGGGGGCGAGGAGGGGAGGGATTGGGGTCAAAATAACCTGTTTTTAGATGGGAAAATTCAGTATTTTATAGTCAATCCTTGCAAAAATGAATCTATAAATCCATAAAAACACAATCGAAATTCCTAAAGCATGTTTAAAGAAATTTACATGGTGATAATAGAATTTATATGGAAGACTAAATGTGTAGCATAGGCAATTATTAAGGAGAAAACTAGATGTTCAGCTGCTTTAACAAATACAAATATTATAGAGTTATAGTAATCATGATTGTGTTGGAACAGTGCAAGAACAACTAAATAGAGGAGAGGGGCGGAGCAACATGGCGGCGAGGAGACGCTGCGAGTAAGATCTCCCATTAAAAAAAGTTAATAGGGAGGAAAAGCGGCAGGTCCCAGTGAGAACTGGGACACGGAAGATAAACGGACGACTCCAGCAAACTGCCCGAAGAAGAAAGTTGCCATAAAAGAGGACGAGAAGGGAGGGAAGCGCAGAACCCTGCTCCCCTCCCCCGCCCACAGAGGCGGCACTCTCCGACCGGCAGAGAGGAGGAAAACAACAAACCAAAACGCCCAACAAGAAAAACGGACACAGCAAGTGGGACTGTGAGTGGAAAGGAACTATTGCAGCCACCACACCCCGTGAACGGGAGCTGAGGCGAACCCTGCAGGATCCGCCGCGGAGGTGAGCTCCAGGCGCCATTAAAGAGAGCCACGCCCCCCAGGAGGAGACCAGCACCAGCACACAGCCCCGGCCGCCCCCGCCCGGTAAGCTTGCGCGAAAGCGGTGCTCGGATTGCAGCTGCCCAGGTCCCCGCGCCTGCGACCTAGGCTTGCGGGGAGACGGCGGAGGCCCTCCCTGAGTGAGCAGGAACAAGGCGCCCAGGCAGGGGAGCGGGATTCAAAAGGCGCCATTCCCGCGCCACTGATCTGGGCTACAGCCCGCGTCCTGGAACTGAGGGCTGTGGAACTGAGAACCGGGCGGAGGCCCTCCCCGAGTGAGCAGGAACAAGGCGCCCAGGCAGGGGAGCGGGATTCAAAAGGCGCCATTCCCGCGCCACTGATCTGGGCTACAGCCCGCGTCCTGGAACTGAGGGCTGTGGAACTGAGAACCGGGCGGAGGCCCTCCCTGAGTGAGCAGGAACAAGGCGCCCAGGCAGGGGAGCGGGATTCAAAAGGCGCCATTCCCGCGCCACTGATCTGGGCTACAGCCCGCGTCCTGGAACTGAGGGCTTTGGAACTGAGACCCGGGGCACGAAATTAGGGGCGTGGGTTCCCCACGACGGTGGGGCACAAGACAGACACAGCACCCTAAAGCCGTTGAGGTGTACCCTACCATCCCCGCTCTGCTCCCTGTCCCACGGGGTGGAAAATCAGCTCCCCAAGGGCTCTAGGAGAGATCTCTGGTGCCACCTAGCGACTTGACCCCAGCACAGGCTACTGAAGGAGCTAGTGGCCAGCTGGGGAGTTAGCCCACACCGGGCCCCTTCTGAACAAGTAGTCTGAGCCCACAGGGAGAGCGAGCACCCACAGCCGGGGCAGACCAGGCGCGCAGAATAGAGTGCCTGAGACCAGAAGCGCAGGGAATGTGTCCCACATCACCATTTTAGAACAGGGACATTTCTTCAGTAAAGACTACCTGCAGAAGGCTTCCCCAGGAGCCAGAGGTGAGCGGGGGAAGTTCGCCCACGCCAGACCCCCTCTGGCCTGCAGTCCAAGCCCAGAGGGGAGCAGGAACCCACCGCCGGGGCAGACCAGGCGCACAGGGGAGTGTGTCCCCACATCGGCATTTTAGAACAGGGACCTTTCTCCAGTAAAGGCTGCTTGAAACTGACAGATGACTCCTGGAAGAACCAGAGGGGAACAGAGAAGCCCACCCAAGATGCCGGCAAGTCCCAACAACACAGTGTCCCAACGCATACGGCAAATTAGAAAACAGACAGTAGGAAGGAGAAGAACCACACGCAACCTAGCAACTCTCCAGAGAAAAAGCACACCACAAAAAGAAAGCCAGCCCCCAGATTGCAACGACAATAACTTGGAAGAATTTCTGAGCCTTCCAGAAAGAGAATTTAAAATTGCCGTGATTAAAAAACTGACAGAAGTCATAAAGGAAAACAATGATAAGGGAAAAAGAATCAACGATCAGAAGACTGCAATTGAGTCCCTAGAGAGGGAAAACAATGGTCAGAAGAAAGAAATTGAGTCCCTAAAGAGGGAAGTAAAAGAAATGCAGGAGATCAAAGAATTAATGGAAGAACTAAAGAATTCTGGGAAAAGCAATGAAAGCAGAATAGATGAAATGGAAGAACGAATAAGTAATCTTGAAGACACAGAAATAAAAAGAACCAAAACAGAGAAGGAAAGAGAAGTACGAAGGAAAAAGAACGAAGAAAGACTTCGGGAACTATCTGACTCCATGAGGAAAGGAAATATAAGAGTTATAGGAATACCAGAAGGAGAGGAGAGAGATGTAGGAACAGAGAAAATATTCAAAGAGATAATTGAAGAGAACTTCCCAAATATGAAGAAGGAGCTGAAAATTGATATACAAGAAGCAAGAAGAACACCAAACTTCCACGACGAAAGGAAAAATACAGCAAGACACATAATAGTAAAGCTCCCAAGAATCCAGGACAAGGAAAAAATAATGAAGATGGCAAGAGGGAAGAAACAGATAACATTCAAAGGAAAACCAATCAGGCTGACATCAGACTTCTCCGAAGAAACACTACGGGCAAGGAGAGAGTGGAGGGACATAGTCAACAGACTCCAAGAAAACAGATGCCAACCAAGAATACTCTATCCCGCAAAGCTCTCCTTCCTCTTTGAAGAAAGAATATGGACCTTCCCAGACAAACAGAAACTCCGGAATTTCATTGCAACTAAACCCCCACTCCAAAAAATACTACAAGGAGTCCTAAAGCCAGAACCTCAGAGCGACGAATAACAATGAAAGAAGGCCAAAAAAAAAAAAAAAGTTATTAAAAGAATAAATAAATAAAATCAAAGGAAAGACAAACACAATGGCAAATACAGATGTTAACATATCAATATTAACTCTAAATGTAAATGGACTAAACTCTTCAATAAAAAGACACAGAGTTGCAGCCTGGATTAAGAAACAAAACCCAACCTTTTGCTGTCTCCAGGAAACACATTTAGCTACAAAAGATAAAAATAGGCTCAAAGTCAAAGGATGGAAAACAATCCTACAAGCAAATGGGCCAAAAAAGAAAGCAGGAACAGCTATACTTATATCAGATAAAACAGATTTCAAACTCAAAAAGATAAAAAGAGACCCCAATGGTCACTACATTATGATCAAGGGGACAATACTTCAAGAAGAAATAACACTCATTAACATATACTCACCAAACGAAGGAGCACCAAAATATATCAGACAACTGTTGTCCTCTCTGAAAACAGACATCAGAGAAAACACATACGTAGTGGGAGACTTCAACACACCACTATCAACAATGGATAGATCAACAAGACAAAAAATAAGTAAAGAAACCAAAGCTCTAAATAAAGACCTAGAGCAATTGGGCTTAACAGACATCTATAGAACACTAAACCCCAAAAAAACGGAGTACACATTTTTCTCAAGCGCACACGGATCATTCTCCAGGATCGATCACATACTGGGGCACAAGACAAACATCAACAGATACACCAAGATTGAAATCATATCAACCATCTTTTCTGACCATGAAGGCATCAAACTAGAAATAAACCATAAAAAGAAGGCAAGGAACTTTCCTACCTCATGGAGATTAAAAACCACACTACTGGAAGACCATTGGACTAATGAGGAGATCAAAGAAGAAATTAAAAAATTTTTTGAATTGAACGACAAGGAGGACACCAATATCCTAAATGTATGGGATGCAGCAAAAGCAGTAATAAGAGGAAAATATATAGCAATAGAAGCTCACATCAAGAAACAAGAAAGAACGCAAAGAAACAACCTAATCTCGAAGCTCAAAGATCTAGAAAAAGAACAACAAGAAAACCCCAAAACCAGTAGAAGAAAAGAAATAATAAAAACCAAAGCAGAAATAAATGAAATTGAAACTAAAAAAACAATCCAAAAGATCAATGAAACCAAGAGCTGGTTCTTTGAAAAAATAAATAAAATAGACAAACCCCTAGCCAGGCTCACAAAGGAAAAAAGGGAGAAAGCACAAATAAACAGGATCATCAATGAAAGAGGAGAAATCACAACGGACACAGCAGAAATCAAAAGAATAATCAGTAACTACTATGAACAGTTATATGGAAACAAGTTTAACAATCTAGAGGAGATGGACAAATTCCTACAACTCTACAATCACCCAAAGCTAGATAAAGAAGAAATAGAACACCTAAACAGACCAATTACAATTAGCGAAATTGAAATGGTAATCAAAAATCTCCCCAAAAACAAAAGCCCAGGACCTGATGGATTTACAAATGAATTCTACCAAACATTCAGAGACGAATTAGTGCCTATCCTTCA
This sequence comes from Talpa europaea, assembly GCF_964194135.1. Classification (NCBI taxonomy): domain Eukaryota; kingdom Metazoa; phylum Chordata; class Mammalia; order Eulipotyphla; family Talpidae; genus Talpa; species Talpa europaea. The sequence continues at coordinate 57,609,946 of NC_140080.1, read as the reverse complement.
CAAACTCTTCCAAAAAATTGAGAAGGAAGGGACAATACCAAACACGTTCTATGAAGCCAACATTACACTAATACCAAAACCGAACAAGGACAACACAAAAAAGGAAAACTACAGGCCAATCTCCCTAATGAACACTGATGCAAAAATCCTCAATAAAATTTTAGCTATCAGAATCCAACAATGTATCCATAAGATAATTCACCACGACCAAGTTGGATTCATTCCAGGGGCACAAGGATGGTTTAACATCCGAAAATCAATCAACGTTATCCAACACATCAACAAAAAGAAATATAAAAACCATATGATAATATCAATAGATGCTGAGAAAGCTTTCGACAAAGTGCAACACCCATTCATGATAAAAGCCCTTGAAGTTCTTGGGATACAAGGAACATACCTCAACATCATTAAGGCCATCTATGACAAGCCAACAGCCAGTATCATTCTCAATGGTGAAAAGCTGAAAGCAATTCCATTAAGATCTGGAACAAGACAAGGATGTCCACTCTCACCATTGCTTTTCAATATAATACTGGAAGTCCTAGCCAGGGCAATAAGACAAGAGAAAGACATCCAAGGAATCCAAATAGGAAAAGAAGAAGTCAAACTATCACTATTTGCAGACGATATGATATTATACATAGAGAACCCCAAAAACTCCACAGAAAAGCTAATTCAACTCATCAATCAGTTCAGTAAAGTGGCAGGATACAAAATCAACACGCAAAAGTCAGTAGCCTTCCTATACACAAACAATAAATCTGAAGAAGAAGAAATCAAAAAGACCATCCCTTTTGTTATTGAAACAAAAAAAATCAAATATTTGGGAATAAATCTAACAAAAGAGGTAAAGGACCTATACAAAGAAAACTATAAAACACTGTTAAAAGAAATAGAAGAAGACACAAAGAAATGGAGAGACATCCCCTGCTCATGGATTGGAAGAATAAACATTATTAAAATGGCCATCCTTCCAAAAGCAATATACAGATTCAATGCTATTCCAATCAAAATTTCAATGTCATTCTTCAAAGAAATAGAACAATTATTGATGAAATTCATATGGAATCACAAAAAACCCCGAATAGCCAAAGCTCTCCTGAAAAAAAAAGAAGGGAATGGAGGCATCAGACTCCCAGACTTTAAACTATACTACAAAGCCATAATCATCAAAACTGCATGGTATTGGAACAAGAACAGACATACAGACCAATGGAATCGAATAGAAAATCCAGAAATAAACCCACAGATTTATGGTCAACTAATCTTTGACAAAGGAGCAAAGACTATGCATTGGAGCAAAGAAAGTTTGTTCAATAAATGGTGCTGGGAAAACTGGGTCGCTACATGCAAAAGAATGAAGCTTGACCATCACCTCACACCATACACAAAAATCAACTCAAAATGGATTAAAGAACTAGACATAAGACCTGAAACCATAAAATATATAGAAGGAAATATAGGCAAAACACTACATGATTTGCACATCAAAGACATCTTTACAGACACATCACCCAAAGCTGTGATAGTGAAGGCAAAGATAAACAGCTGGGACTATATCAAATTAAAGAGCTTTTGCACAGCAAAAGAGACAATAACAAAAACAAAGAGAAACCCCACCAACTGGGAGAACATTTTTGCACCCAACACTAATGATAAAGGACTGATCACAAAAATCTGCAAAGAGCTGATGAGACTCAACAACAACAAAGAAAATAATCCAGTCAAAAAATGGGCAGAAGAGCTTAAAAGAAACTTCTCTGAAGAGGAAATGCAAATGGCCAACAGGCATATGAAAAAATGTTCAACATCACTTGTCATCAGGGAAATGCAAATCAAAACTACCATGAGATACCATCTTACACCAGTGAGAATGGCACATATTAAAAAAACTAGCAACAACAAATGTTGGCGAGGGTGTGGAGAAAAAGGAACTCTTCTGCACTGTTGGTGGGAGTGCAAACTGGTCCAACCACTGTGGAAAGCTGTGTGGAGATTTCTGGACCTACTAAACATAGAGCTTCCATATGACCCAGCAATTCCACTCCTAGGTATGTACCCAAAGGACACAGAAACATCAATTCCAAAGAACACCTGCACCCCTATGTTTATAGCAGCACTGTTTACAATAGCTAAGCTTTGGAAACAACCCAAATGCCCAAAAATAGATGACTGGATCAAGAAGATGTGGTACATATATACCATGGAATATTACTCAGCATTCAAAAAAGATAAACACATGCAATTTGCAGCAACATGGATGGCGCTGGAAGGGATCATGCTCAGCGAAATAAGCCAAAAAGAAAAAGAAAAATACCGGATGGTCTCACTCATAGCAGGAATCTAGAAAACTTAAATAATGGACCAGGAAAATGAATAACTATAAGAAAGTGAAAATCAAAATCAACAAAAAACTATGAACCAGAGACACTTTTAGGGGGGCGGGGGCGGGAGGGGAGGGATTGGGGTCAGAATGGGGGGCTGCAATTGTATGGGGAATATAACAATAAAATTTATTTAAAAAAAAAAAAAAAAAAAAAAAAGAACAACTAAATAGACATTTTAAAAAAGAGTCCTGAAACAAATCCCCACCTATATTTGAAAAGTTTATATAAGATAGAGACAGCATTATAGTGCAGAAGGAGCTGATCATTTAACAAATGATCTCAGAATAATCATTAGCTACACAACGAATAAATAAACTTAGATTTATACATCTCAGCATGCAAAAATAAATTCTTTTAAAAGAAAATATTGAATTATTTATACCCTGGGACAGTGAAATAAATTTTAAACAAGACATAAAAAGCATACATTTATTAAAAAAATGCTAATATATTTTACTTCATTAAAATTTGAAACTTCTGTTCATCAAAAGAAACTCTTAAAATGCAAAGGCAGCCAAAAGACTAGAAGACAATATTTGCAATGCATAAAACTGACAGATAATTGGTATCCCAACTGTATCATGAATTTTAAGAACCAATTGGGAAAGAAAAAATAATTTGATAGAATAATGGGCCAACAGACAATTTACATCAAAGTAAATCCTAAATTTTAATAGATAGAAAGTAAATAAAATCAATTAAAAGTTGTTCTTTTAGGGCCTCCCGGGTGGCTCAGTGGTTGAGGGCTAGGCTGTGAAATTGCCCGCAGCCTCTGCAGTGCCAGTTCAATCCCTGGCCACCGGAAAGGATCCCACATGGTGCGCAGACCTCTCCTGCCACCCGCTGCTCCCCTCAGCAGTGTACTTCGTCAGTCTGCTTGTTCTGTTCCCCGCCCTGGCTCTGGTGAATTCTCTCACCCTCCCATGCTTCTGACTGTACCCAGTGTTTGTATAAATAAATAAATAAATCTTTGAAGAAAAAAAAAGTTGTTCTTTTATATTTATCCATTTAGTAAATATTTAAAAGTGTAACATCAAGTGCTGACAAGAAACTAGGGAAATAATAATTCATGTGTTCTTCTACAAGAGTATAAACTGGCAAGTAATTTGGTTAAGTTCTACACTAAGAATAATTTGGTAAGTTCAACCAGTGATGTGTATTTTACAGATGCTCTCAAATGTGTAAAAGAAGACTTTTCAAGGAAATTGAGATATATTAATATTAGCTATGTATACCATGAGTTATATATAACATTACATTAGCTTCAGGAATATAATATGATGATTTCTATATATAATACACACAAATACATACACATATTATAAAATGATCAGAAGTCTCATTAGCATCCATCACCACCCATAGCCAGAAATCTTTTCTTCAATGAGCCCATTTATATCTATACTCTTAGCAATGTTCAAATATATAATACAGTATTTCTAATTATAGTCATCATGCTACACACTACATCTCCAGGATTTTTAGAAGTCTTGAGAATATTAATTCCAACATTTTACAAGGGTAAAGTGTTTGGAGGGTATGCTACTTGGAGAATTACCAAGAGAATGAATTGATAAATTTTTGTATATTGAGAAATGGGATCCTATATAGTATCTTAAAACAACCTGGTTCTACAAATACCATCATAAAAAAAATCTTGAAAATATAGCTTGAGGAAACAAAGTAAACTGCAGAATATACAGAACTATTTATGTTAAGCTTAAAACATACACAATATTATATGTTGTTTCTGAATTCTTCTACATATTGCAAATATATAAAGTCTATAAACCTCAAAATAGTAACTTCAGATAAACAGAGAACTTCAAAAACTTTTATCCAAAATACCCTCAAATATGTAAGCAAATGAGACAAAAAGTTAGGACAATGAGACAAGCAAATGAGACAAAAAGTTAGGAGGGTTGACTGCTACTTTGTACCATTCTCTATAACTTTTGTATGTTTTAAGTATTATTAAAAAATGAAAATGAGGGGCCTCTCTGGTGGTGCAAGGGGTTAAGCACAGCACTGTGAGGCTGTCCACAGCCTTTGCAGCACAGAGGTTGATCCCCAGCCAGCCACAAGGCACAGTAGACCTCTCCTGTCTCACCTACTTTTCCCCTCAGCAGTACATTTCAGTCAGTCTCTGTTCTGTTCTCCACTCTGTCTCTGATGAATCCTCTCACCCCCTGCACCTCTGGCCTGTACCCCAGTTCTTGTATGCATAAATAATTAAATCTTTAAAAAAAAAATGAGAATGAGTGAAAAAGAAAAACACTCATCAAAGAAGCTTTGCACAATACAAGGATCCTCACTTTCACCACTTCCATTCAACAGCAGGAGCCATTAGGTAAAAGAAAGTTATAAAAGGAATCCAAATTCGGAAAAAAATAAAAACATCATTATTTGCAGATGACATGACAATATACAAAGAAAAATCTAAACACACTACCATAAATCTAAAACAATTAAGTCAATATAGCAAAATGGTAGGTTGCAAAATCAATTTACAAAAATCGGTCATGCTCCTATATGCAAATAATAAACTAGAAAGAATGAAGTCAAGAAAACAACCTTATTTACAATTACATCAAAAAGAAATACCTAGGAGTAAATGTAACAAAGGAGGTCCAGGTCCTGTACAGTGAAAATATAGAACATTGTTGAAAGAAATAGAAGACCAGAAACAGTAAGTGTTAACAAGGATGTGAAGAAAAAGGAAACCTCTTACACTGTTGCTGGGTGTGTAGTCCTTACAGAAAATAGTATGGGGTTTTCTCAAAATATTAAAACTAGATCTACCATACAATCCAGCTATTCCCCTCCTAAGTATCTACCTGAGTAATGCCAAAACACTAATTTGAAGGGATATGTGCACTCCTATGCTCATCACAGCACTATTTACACTAGTGAAGTTACGGAAACTTGTGGCCAAGGAAAAAATGAATTGGGAAGATGTGTTAGATATACAAAATGGAATATTACTAAGCTATATTTAAAAAATGAACTTTTGACATTTGCAACATGGATGGATACTAGAGGGTTAATGTTAAGTAAAATAAGTCAGAAGGAGAAAGAGATGTATCAGATTCCACCATAGGTGAGTATAGAGAAAAGAAAGCTTCAGACAGAACCAAACCAATAGGAAACCCTAAACTCTGAACTTAAAATTGAGGCTATGGAGGGGAAAGAGGGGTGGCCGAGAGCAGGATAGGGGGAGGATCTAAAAGACTATGGTGGAGGATTGTGGGTGTAATGGTGGTAACATACATCTGAACAGGTGTGATTCTATACTGCTAATCATATGCAGTGTTATAAACAAATGCATGTCTATGTGAAAAAAAAAGAAACTTCTATAATGTCAAATAGTCATTAAAAAGAAAATGATCTTAATGTTTTTCTATATTTTCTACCAGGTGGTTTCTATGAATATTTTATATAGTTAAAAACATTTTATTTTTGGGCCTCCCCTGGTGGCGCAGGCTGTTGAGCACAGCGCTGTGAAGCTGTCTGCAGTCTCTGCAGTGCCGATTGGATCCCAGCTGGCCGGTGAGGGTCCCACATGGTGAGGCAGATCTCTCTTGTCTCACCCACTGCTCCCCTCAGCAGTGTATTTTGTCAGTCTGCCTATTCTGTTCTCCACTCTGTCTCTGGTGAATCCAGCACATCTGGCCTGTGCCCCGGTTCTTGTATAAATAAATCTTTAAAATATATATATAACAATATAATATATAATATATATTATAATAACAATACTTAATATAATAACAATAACAATACTATAACAATAATAACAATACTTAATACTTAATATAATAACAACACTTAATATAATAACACTGTTCTACCAGTGGCACAATATCCTATTAAGTGGTTGTGCCACCATTTATCCAGGCCATCTATAGTGGGTAGCATTTGTTTCTAACTTGTCTTAGTAATGAAAATTTATGTAAATAATGTCTTTGTACTGAGCTTTTTTGAATATCCAATTTTGCTGTTTGAAGGAGTTTCTAACTTCATAAGAAGATTTAAAACTTGTAAAAACTTGAAAACTAACCTTAGTATTTCAGAATTTCAGGTTTTAATTAAAACAACAGGTACAGAGACACTGTTTTGGACAAAACGGGAAGTAGTGTCTTGCTAAAAAAATCCATGTATGTGCAGCAAGACTTTTATTCGCTTTGTCACTTCTGAAACTCACTTTAAGTCATCCAGTAATTACAAGCTAATTAAAAATAAATAGCTGGAAAATCTTGTCTCATAGGAGGATCTGGGTGGTGATGGGTCCCACAGGACAGCACTTTCCCTGTAGGATGGATTGTTCACACTCAGGAGGGAGCCCCCAGAGGGGTGACCCAGCGTTGTGACTATGAAATGCTAACTTAAGGGATTCAAGAAGCTCCAAGAAATGAAAGGCATAGCTCTAACAAAAACCAGACATTTAGGACAAAAAAAGAATAACATTATCATTTAATATTTATTATTTTTAAAAAAGCCATTTGTCATCATGAGAATCATGTAATTCACAGAAACTAAATATTATTCCAATGTACTAACTGAAAATTCAGAAACTTTAGCAAAAAAATTGCATAATATTTTTAAAAACTTTTCCCTTTGAGAGGGGAGAGCCCACGAAGGCAGGGAGAAGAGCACGATAGACTATGGCAGAGAACTATCAGTGGTGGGAAAACTATGGTGACCAAGTTGAAGGGAGAAAGCCTATACTTTGAAAAACCAAACAAGGATGTAAAATAATGACAGGCCTTAATGAAAAAAAAATAACGACAGGTCATTAATTAAAATGGAAATAGCTGAAAATTTGGTCAGTGCACAATTACATTTTTCTTAGGCAACATTTTAACAAATACATGTCTTACATTTCAAAACGTGAAAATAGAGAAATAAAATGTGGTTTACAGTATAGAAAAAAAGATAAAATGATGAAACATGCTTCCCATAATTTTTAAGCACAATATATATTTTTTGAACTTTTTGTGTATTTCTGTTATAATTAATTATTGCTTCTCTTGTAATGGATTATAAAAGCTGTCCAACTGCATTAGAGCAAACTCTAGTGGCAAGTGGGTAAAAGGTGTTTGAAGAACCTTCCTTTTGCAGTTTTTCAGCAATGATGATTTTTGTCATGACCAAAGATTGATTTAACAAAACCAGGAGAATCAAATAAGAAAGTTGTCAGGGAGCAAAAACGGAGAACCCTTCAGGGATTCCTCATTATCCTGGAGCCCAGAAGCAAGCCGTCCCAGTCAAACCCCCAGCAGACACCCTTAGCAAGTTGTCAAGGCAGCCACCCACGCCCTCCTACGGTACAGTGATCATTAGCTTTTCATCTCAAAAGCACTGTACAAACATTAACCAATTAACTGAAGTTAGCAGACATAAATACCAATAAGCAAGCAGAGCCCAAATACAGTTATATAAAAGCCCTTAGCTAAGAAGTGTTTACACATTTGGAATTTACAATCTAGTATCAGTAAATGCCATACTCAGAACAAAATGTAAAGGTCATAGTTGTTAATAACATTACATTCCTTTATTATTAAAGAGTGAGTACATAATAAATTCTGAAAGGAACTTATAGGAAATTTATTTTCTGCCCTCCTCCCAAAGGAAAGAAAGAAAATATAAAGAACTATGCGTGAACCCTACTTTTTTTAGACAGTAACAGGTGGAACTCCTTGAAAGAGCATACTTATAAGAGTCTATGGAGGCAATGTGGTAGAGAATGAACTAGCAAGTTCATTTTTATGTCTATATAAATGAGTTAATTCAGTTTTGCATTTGTAGTTATTTTTGGCAAGGCAATTTGTACTTATATATACCATAAGTATTAAAGTTAATATTACCTGTCTTGGTTATTATGGGCAAAATTATTTTGACCATCAACTTGAGCAGAAAAACGAACCTCAAAGGAAAAAAAACATGTGTATGTTGAGATAGCTAATCTCTTTGCACCTATTTATCAAGTAAAATTTGGAGAAAATTTCCATATTTTATTTTGCCAAAGGAACAGACACTCTGAGTGATACATCTGGTAAGAAGTAAATATGATACAAAAAAGGTGAGATGTCTTACCTAGTTCACTCATTTCTTTTGTATAACAAAGCTGGGCACTGTTCTAATAGGATAGTACTCTAATGGAACTTCAATTAATTGTAGAGTAAGCATGTTATCATTAAAACTAGTTTAATATGCTCATTTTGTTGTATATAGTCACCCCTACTCCAGTCTTATCTGCACTGCTTTTCTTAAACGCTCGCAGAATAAGAGAAAGGACATACAATTGTACAGATCATCCAAAACAAAAGCCAAATTTATCTCTAATATCACCTGTAAGTTCTGTACCTTTATTGCTTGTGGTGAACAGATTGTCTTTCTCATAACCAGCATTTGGAAAGACAGATTAATTTGCATGTATCCTGTAGAGATCATTCATTACAGGAATTATCTGTTAAAAAAAAAAAACCCTTAAACCGGCAATAATCTATTCTCATAGGCTGTTTTCTATGTCTTGGTTATTATAAATACTGCTATAGTGAATATGAAGGTGTAGGTATTTCTTTGATATAGTGTTGTTTCCTGTGGATATATTTCCAGAAGTGGGATTGCTGGATCATTGTTAGTCTTGTTTTCAATTTTTTCAGGAATCTAGTTTGAATTTTTTGAAGAATGAGTCTGCACCAATTTCCATTCCAACCAGCAGTTCACATGAGTCCCTTTTTCTCCACATCCAAACCAGCTCTTGCATCACTTGTCCTTTTTAGAACCATACTAACAAGCATTAGTTGATATCTCATTGTATTCTTGATTTTTCATTTCCCTGATGACTAGTGATATTAAGCAATTTTCATATACATGTTGGCTATTTGTATATCCGAAAAAAATCTCAATTCAGGTCCTTCACCCATTTTCAATTAATTAAATAATTAATTCTATGTTTTTGTAATTGAGGTAACATTGGTTTCCAGCACTGCATGTAATTAAGGGGCCCAGAATCCTCCACCATAATCCATAATCCTCCCATTTTTGCTTCCCCCACCCTTCCCATGTGGTAGCCTCAATTCTTTAGTCAGATTTCTAGGGTTTGTTTTGGGCTAATTTTGTCTGTTCCTTTTAGATTTTTCCAGGGATTTTATTTGAAAGATTCTACTTTATAAACTGCTATTATGGTTATAAAATTTCTACAACTTTCGAAACATCATATCCCATCTTTAAGAAAGGACTGGGCTCTAGGCCTCACAAATCCTATGTGGCATTGTAGTAGGGATTGGGGAAGAGAACACAATGGCCTTTGGTGGGAGGCAATGAGGGATTTGATGGTAGGAGTACTACAGTTACTACACCTGAGGAAGGATATCCTATACTGTCAAAACACTTGCAAGAATGTAAAATAACAGTACATCAAAAACAATAAATAAAAAAACCTAACTTCAGTAAGAAGTCCCATTCTCATATTTCATATAATTGCAAAGATTCTGAGCTATAAGAAATAAACTACCCTGAAGTAGGAGATAGTTGGAAGAAATTGGGGAGTTAACAGTGGAAAATTAGTGAACCATGGGTGTGGCAAATTCCATATGAATTTAAATATGCATCCATTTCCCTGGGTAATCCGTCAATCCAAATCCAGTGTTTGAGCAGCAGTAATAAATATTAAAACTTATCATCTAAATTGATTCTCAACCACTTACTTTGCGGTTATAAAATAAAAAAATATATATGAGAAAGGTAAATCAGAGGGGTAAACTATCTTTAAAAATCCTCTGTGGGTGGGCTTTCCCTGGTGGCACAGGCAGTTGAGCTCTGCTCTGTGAAGCTGACCTCTCCTGCCACACCCGCTGCTCCCCTCAGTACTGTATTTCCTCGTCACTCTTCCTGTTCTGTTCCCTGCCCTGTCTCTGGTGAGTCCTCTCACCCTCCCGCACATCTGGCCTGTACCCTGGTTCTTGTATAAATAAATAAATAAATCTTTAAAAAAAAAATCCTATGTGGGATCATTTCTTTTTTAAATCAGTGTGAATATCTGTGGTATTCAGAGGTGTTAGAGGATTATCAAAGGAATGAGTTGCTGGAAAAATAACAGCAGGATGTTATATTCAGGGTTCTATACTAGAGAAAGGACTGTCCTAGAAAGATAATAAGAAGAAAGACTCCAGTATCACTTCTTTTCTGGATTTGACTTTAGTTTCCTTAGACAAGTGATGGGGTCATCCTCAGGGTCATGCTGGACGCTTCTTTCTAACTCACTTGCTTTGGCTACCAAAATATTCCCAAATTCTGTCCATCCCTCACCATCCTAATCATTGTTCTCTTCTCAGTTACTACATTCTCACTGGGCTTCCTCCTAGGCTCTTTCTCTCTAATCCTCCTTCCACATTATTGCTTAACAGACTTTTATTTTTTGTTTGTTTTACATAATTCTTTTTTTATTTAAATTTTATTTTTATATTCCCCATACAATTACAACCCCCTTATTTTGACCCCAAGCCCTCCTTTCCCCGCCCCCCAATTCCCATAGAGAGTTCTGGTTCATAGTTGTTTGTCGATTTTGATATTTTCTTTCTTATAGTTATTCTTTTTCCTGGTCCCTTATTTAAGTTTTCTAGATTCCTGCTATGAGTGAGACCATCTGGTATTTCTCTTTTTCTTTCTGGCTTATTTTGCTGAGCATGATCCCTTCCAGCGCCATCCATGTTGCTGCAAATTGCATGTGTTTATCTTTTTTGAATGCTGAGTAATATTCCACGGTGTATATGTACCACATCTTCTTCATCCAGTCATCTATTTTTGGGCATTTGGGCTGTTTCCAAAGCTTAGCTATTGTAAACAGTGCTGCTATAAACATAGGGATGCAGGTGCTCTTTGGAATTGATGATTCTGTGTCCTTTGGGTAAATACCTAGGAGTGGAATTGCTGGATCATTTGGAAGCTCTATGTTTAGTAGGTCAAGAAATCTCCACATAGCTCTCCATAGTGCCTGGACCAGTTTGCACTCCCACCAACAGTGCAGAAGAGTTCCTTTTTCTCCATAACCTCGCCAACATTTGTTGTTGCTATATTTTTATATGTGCCATTCTCACTGGTGTAAGATGGTATCTCATGGTAGTTTTGATTTGCATTTCCCTGATTACAAGTGATGTTGAACATTTTTTCATATGCCTGTTGGCCATTTGCATTTCCTCTTCAGAGAAGTTTCTTTTTAGCTCTTCTGCCCATTTTTTGACTGGATTATTTTCTTTGTTTTTGTTGAGTCTCATCAGCTCTTTGTAGATTTTTGTGATCAGTCCTTCATCATTAGTGTTGTATGCAAAAATGTTCTCCCAGTCGGTGGGGTTTCTCTTTGTTTTTGTTATTGTCTCTTTTGCTGTGCAGAAGCTCTTTAATTTGATGTAGTCCCAGCTGTTTATCTTTGCCTTCACTATCACTGCTTTGGGTGATTTGTCTGTAAATATGTCTTTGATGTGCATATCATGTAGTATTTCACCTATATTTCCTTCTATGTATTTTATGGTTTCAGGTCTTATGTCTAGTTCTTTAATCCATTTTGAGTTGGTTTTTGTGCATGGTGTGAGGTAGTGGTCAAGCTTCATTCTTTTGCATGTAGCGACCCAGTTTTCCCAGCACCATTTATTGAACAAACTTTCTTTGCTCCAATGCATATTCTTTGCTCCTTTGTCAAAGATTAGTTAACCATAAATCTTAAAGATGTATTTCTGACCATGCCACTCCTCTACCTGCCTGCAGTTATACATTGTGATGCTTACAGTAAGTCTCAGCTTCTCAGCAAGAAATATAAAGTCAGGTTCATCTACCCCCACCTACTTATGCACCTTAATCTCTTACCCTCTCTCAACCTCTCAACTTGAACTTTTGCTCTCATCTTCCAAACGACTTCTAGTCCACTGAGCATGTCATGCACTTGCTCATCGCCAGCCTATTGTTCCAAAGTATCCAGAATACCCATCTTCCTACGCGTTATGGTAATAGACAAGGAAAATTTTCTTTCCTTGAAAATTGCAGTGTATCTTTTCCATATAATTTCTCTATTTTAGACAACAGAACAGCTATGAGAAAATTTTCACAACAACAAAATGTTTACTGAATACTCTGAGGTTTATTTAGATGTGTTCTTACATAGCCCTGGAATTGTTTTATAATCATTCGTGAAAATTATTTCCTAAACTATGCCACTCATTTTGAATTCAATGAAGTGTGTATATTGTATACATGGAACTTATAGAATCTACATCTTATGCTGCTGGGGTGGCTGTTACAGCTCTCTGATGCTGAAACAAAAGGTTCTACAATTATGATAAAGAGAAACTAGTAGAAGGAACATAAGAACTGTAACTGGAGGCTCACCATACCTCTAATTATATGCTCATTTATCCAGTACATTATCTCACAATTTAAAAAGTTAATTTCCTTGCTCTATAAGTGTCCTGAGTGGAATTTATTATTTTTGTCTTGATCTTCTGCTTCCCTTCTTGCAAATTTAATAGATTATACTTTCCTTTGGAGTAAAAGATGGGAGATTTAGGTTATTTTTCAAAGAACAGAGACCTACCAGAAGCAGCTCTCACTGACTTCTCAGCTCCCAAACTAGTAAAAGGCTGTTAGAGACCACTGGGGTTGTAACTAGAATCATTACAATCCAGTACATTCTAACAGGTTTGCTTACTCAAACTTCAGGGTTCGCAACTCAGCACAGAGCTTGGGGAATTCACACACACTCACACCCTCCTGCAGATTCATATGCAAACATACACTCACTCACCAAAGGACCTTTCTTGCTTGACTTTTACCACCACGTGGCTCTATATTTATTACAACCCTGTACATTTTCTCTCTTCCTCTCGCCAAGACTCTCCCCTTCTAAGATCTATTATGTGACTCAAAATCCCCTCTACCTCTTCAAATTCTTCTTTCCTACCTTATTGTCTTAATCAAATCCCAGAAGTTCCTTGAGTATATAACTTCTCCTACACCCTCTGACCCTGTTTTTTCCCTATGACCCTGTTTTTTCCCTATTTCCCTCCAAACTTATGATCAAGAGGTGAATCCATGCATCCCTTCCTCCCCATTGCTTCTTCGCCATTGTTACACGCCCCCTTCTGACACGAAGTCCCTCCTCTTCTGAGTTTACCAAGTATTTATTGAGCTTCTGGCTATTCTATACTCAATGAAAATTTCCATTTCTGCATCATCCCAGACAACTTAATGCTCACATAGATGGCAACTCTAACACCTTTACCTCAATTCTTCAACCTCTTTGTTTCCAGATATATTTTCTTCTGCTTTAATTCAGTCACCCACTTCCAAAATCACACAAAAATACCGCAGCCAAATGTCCTCCAGAATTAATGATCTAATCATATTCTTCCCCTTTTTTGCCCCTTATGCTCAAGTACTTTCCCTTCAGTCTTCAGAAGCATGGCACCTTAACTTTCCACCAGTCTTCCTTTCTCTCCTAATTCAGGTTAGAATCATGGTTCATTTCAGTCCCTCACCTTCTTACCCTTCCCCCCAACCTTTTGTCCTTAGACCACTCCTGTTTTTTCAGGAGTTGACCTCATAGTTTTTAATTTCTTCTTCCCTATCTGTATCCCCTCTCAGTCTGCCTTGCCAACTTCTTCTCTAACTTGTTACCCAAGTCCTCTCTTGCAACCCTCTAACTCAATCTTCACATGAAAGTGGAGTAGTCATATAATACATCTACCTCCCCAGCTCAAAAGCCTTCAATGTTAATTGCATTTTTGAATAGAATATAAATGGCTTAACGTGAGTTTTGTCTAATGCCTCAAGTTTCCTCTGTGCTCAGTACATTCCAGTACTGAGTACAGTATGTACTGAGTACTCAGGACATTCCAATAATACTGATCTTCCTGCTGGTCTTGAAACATATCAAACTTACTCCCTTCTGTGTTTTCTTACATGTTCTTCTTCCCTGTCACATCCTGAGCATTGTTAGCCCCAAGCTTTGCTTACATGACCCCATCCATCCACCAGGTATTTCTTCAGGTATCAATATTATATAGAAGTCTTTCCTTACCCTCTATCTAAACTGTCTTTCTGTTTTCCTTCATACCTCCCTTGACCTTTTTTTAGAGCAAAAATCACCATGTTGAATTATATTGATGGATAATTTGCTCAAGATTTCTAAGCTCTCTGAGGGAGAAACAATGTCTGTTTTATTTCTCACTGTATCTTCAACATCTTGAACACAACAAATGCTCAATTATGCCATTAATGAAGGAAGAATAGTGTTGTCAAACACCTGTTCAGGAACACTAAGAGTAGCCAACTGCTTCCAGGATTTAGAGGACAAGAAAGCAGTTTGCATTATCTTTATATTGCCTTAAAACAGTCAATGATATTTCCTCTTTAATACACAACAAGAAAACAATCTCAACATTGTCAAGAGGTTATGAATAACTGTGTGTTAAATGTGGACTTTGGAGTCAAACATATCTACTTTATGCTGCACTTACAGAGACACTAGCAAATTACCCTGGGCAAATTCCATAACCAAATTCCCTCAATTGAAAAATAGGGCAGTAATACTAGCTTACAGAGTGGTTATACAGAAAATTAGATATAATTTATTTATAGTTATTTATATAATTAATTCAAATAATGGCCCACTGTCTAATGTTTAATAGGCACCCTACAGAGGCTAGTTTCTGTCTGAAACATTTCTATATCACTTATGTTAATATCATCTTTGTTGTATGTATCATGAGATAGTTTCATTAAGTTAATGCAATATACTCATCGTTACAGGGCTTCAAAGTCATTTCAAAGTTTTCTTCATCTTCCAGTTATTTTAAAGAGTTTCTAGGAGGTGTCTCAGATATGTGTTCAGGAAGAGCAATTAGTACTTAATTATTCAAGTCCTCCTCACTCTCTGGGATATGGTCCTTGTCTCTGAGAGTCTCAGTAACTACCCACCACTATGGCAGCCATTCCTTGGGTGTGGGGCTGATTTCCAGCTGGTAGCCACAGAAGATGCACTGTGCTAACTTCAACTACACAGAGGTGGTTCCCATGTGCCAAGGTGTGATGCTGTGTTGTCCCCTGGGAAATATACCACTAGAGTCATTTTTTGGTTTTAAAACTGCCCTGACTAGAAATTGATCCATTCTTCACTTTCCAGTTTTCCAATTCCTGACAGTATCTTTGAAAGATTTTTGTAAATATAGATCTTATCTTTTACCATAGTCCCTTTTCTCTAGGGTTCAATCATAAACTCCAAAGCACCTCTGTCATGGACAGAATGTGTGCCCCATAAATGCATGTGCTTCATCTTAAACTCCAATATGATGGTATTAGAAAGTGAGTCCTTTGGAAGAAAAATAGGTCATAAGGGTAGAGTTCTCAGGCTTCCCCAGTGGTGCAGCGGGTTGAGCACAGCGCCATGAAGCTGTCCACAGCCTCTGCAGCATGGGCTCAATTCCTGGCCAGCCAGGGAGATACCCACATGGCGCAGCAGACCTCTCCTGTTGAGCCTGCTGCTCCCCTCAGCAGTGTATTTCAGTCCGTCTGTCTGTTCTGTTCCCCACTCCATATCTGGTGAATTCTCTCAGCCTCCCATGCCTCTGACCTATACCCCAGTTCTTGTATAAATAAATAAATCTTTGGGGAAAAAAAGGGTAGAGTTCTCATTAATAGTATTAGCTCTTATCAAGAGTCGCCAGAGAGCTCTGTCATCTCTTTCATCATATAAGGACAGCAAAAAAGACTACCATATATAAATCAGGAAGAGATACATCTTAAAATAACTAATCTGCCAACTTGACCTTGACCTTCCCAGTCTCCAGAACTGTGAGAAATAAATGTTTGCTGTTTAGGCAACCAGTCTATGGTATTTTTGTTATAGCAGCTGGAACATACTAAAATAGCCTTGTATTAGTCTGCTGTCACTGCCATAACAAAATAACACAGACTGGTTGGCTGCAGTAACAACTTTATTTTCTCACAGTTCTGGAGTCTAGCAGTCTAAGATCAAGATGCCAGCAAAAATGAGTTCAGGTAAGACAGCTAGCCTCTGTAGGGGACAGCCTCTCCCCATATCCCATGCGATCTTTTCTCTGTGCACATTTCAGGTGGGCATGGTGGGGAAAGAAAAAGAGAGAGAACTCTGTTATCTTGTCCTCTTCTTATAAGGATACCAGTCCTATGTAATTAGCAGCCTATGTTTATTACCTCATTTAAATTTAATAACCTCCTTAAAGGTCCATTTCCAGATACATTCACTTAGGGAGGGGGGAGGTTGGGGCTTCAACCTAATTAATTTGGGGATTGGGCGAATACAAGTCATTCCTGGACTAGGAAAACCAGATAATGGGTAATACATGAAATTTATCATCCTTTCAAATGATTAATACTCTCAGAACTAACTTATACTGCCTCAATTTCTTTTGCCTTAGGATTATTTGTCTTAAGATCCCTTGTTTTTAATTTGATAAACAGATCTTTGATAAATTAAAAACAAGACTTCTTAATCCTAATTTGATAAATTAATCTTAACCACCATACTCCATCAATCCACATAAATGCCCAAATAAACCCTCCTCCACCCCCCAACCCCAAACATACTTTTGCTTCAGTATCACAATGAGAAACATCCAAGGTGATAATTATCCAAAGTCTCTAATCGCTGAGTATCTCCCAGATGCTATAGAAAATGAGAGTGTATCACAATCAATCTCAGAATTTTTAGATGCTCATTTTGGGCATTTTCTCAATTGTGTGGCCTAAAAGGTTTAGTAATTCACTCCCCAATTAACTAATTTATTTCAAAGAGTAACTTTAGTCATGGGAAGAATGTAATATAGTAACCGTCAATCCCTCTGATAATATGAAGGAGTTCACTTTTTATACTGACTATTCAGCTCTTAAATTTGGAGTGTTCACATGATAAAAGGGAACGATGTAGCTTTACAAACCTGTCAATATCCATCTGATCCTGTTAATTGAGGAGGTCAGGTTCTGGTGCTAATGAGGGAAATTGCATAGCTTTAAACCTCAGAGATCAGTTATATTCACACAAAGAAAAGCTTTTTCACCTATCTTACTGCCTTATTGTCACATAAACCTGTGTTACTTGTCATACAGGTGACAAAAGCTGTCAAGATGGTAACTTATTCAGCAATCATTAATTGAGCTTCTTCTGTGTCCTAAACTCGCTGCTACATAGTGGGAAGAGAAATATAAATAAATCACAACCTCTGCCCTCAAGAATCTTGAAATCTAGGAAATATTCACTAAAATTTATTAGTATTACTAAAAAATAATCCTGCTAACATATAATCATCCTGCTAACATATACATCCTTAAGCATAACACATTTACATTGTATAATATTTTGCAAACTAGCAAGCATTTTCATATAATTATCTTATTTCGTCTTTCCAATAATACTCATTAGTAGGTGTTATTAACCCAAACTTGGATATTTAAAAAAAAAAACCTCAGCAATAAAATGTTTAAGTGAATTATCCAAGTTCACACAGAAAGTGCATAAATTTAGGCCTCTAAAACAAGTTTTTGTCAGCAAAAATGTAGAATCCCTTGACTAATTTGTGTTCAGAATTATCTTTATGGTTTCTTTCTGTTTCATCTAGTTGTATTTCTGTAAGGTAAATAACTGTCAGGCTTTTCTGCCCTCCCGCCATTAGGATTGATGATGGATCCCTGAGGTCCTGAATGCATGCCTGATGGCAAGCACCTGGAGTGGGGTGTGGGCATATATAGGTGGGATTCACCTGGACTGAGACTGGGGTTTATAAGGGTGGCGTCACAGGAAACAACTACCAAAAGAGCATAACTATGAAGAGAATGAGCAGAAGATAGAGAGGTCACTAGAGAACACCGGAGAGCCCAGGAGGAATGAAGATTCACGGGGGGCTAGGAGGCCTGCTAGCCTCCCAGCACCCCCAGCATCCCTGCCTGCCCTGTACCTGGTAAAAGCCTGAAAAGCCACCGAGGGCTCCAGGACACCCCTCCTTCACCCGTCTGCATAGGATCATAGAGATCCTGCCCTGTGCCCTTCCTGCCCCTACAATTACAATTTATAATTTTATAAAATACAATTATCAGCCAATATCAAAGGAGGAATTTTTGATGAAAAGTTTCTAGTCACCTCAACAATTACAAATATATAGAAACAGGGCCTCCCTGTTGGTGCAAGGGGTTAAGTCTCAGCACTGTGAAGCTATTGGCAGATTCTACAGCACTATTTCAGTCCCAGGCCAGGGAGGTGACCCACATGGCACAGCAGACCTCTCCTGTCTCACCCCCTGTTCCCCTCAGCAGGGTATTTCAGTTGATTTTCCTGTTCTGCTCCCCAATCTCTCTGGTGAAACCCCCTGCATCTCTGGCCTATACCCCAGCTCTTGTATGCATAAATAATAAATCTTTAAAATAAAATATATATATAGAAACTTAGTATTGATGCTTAAATAAAATCAAATTATAATTAGTTTGTCCACAATAACTGGCTGTCCATAAAATAGTCCAAATATTCAAAGTGTATTTTTGAGATGTTATTCATATCATATTAT
Source organism: Talpa europaea (assembly GCF_964194135.1). Classification (NCBI taxonomy): domain Eukaryota; kingdom Metazoa; phylum Chordata; class Mammalia; order Eulipotyphla; family Talpidae; genus Talpa; species Talpa europaea. The sequence continues at coordinate 57,590,973 of NC_140080.1, read as the reverse complement.
TGCAGCATAAAAAAATGTAAATAAACAGTATTTTTTTCTGTTTTCAATATACTAGTATGCAAAATTCAACTCTAATAATTGATTTTTAGGTTCATACTGACATAGGGAAAAGTTTCTACTCAATGTTGAAATCAATATGCTTGAAAATGTCTGCTGAAATTTTGATGATGAGAGTTCTACAGTTGTATAGTGCTTTATTTCTCATTTAACACAGCAAGGGTTTGCTTCTGGGGAAGAGTACACGAAGACTTGGTGGAAAGCAACCCAATTGCATAGGCAGCCTGGTGGCAATCAAGTCAAGTGCATCCAGCTGTCAGTCACAAACCCTTCAGGCACGGGTTCTCACACTTGGCGACATACTGGAATCACCTGAGAAATGTTAGCAATTCTGATGCCAAATCTCAGCCCCAGAATTCCTATTTAATTGGCCTGGGGTACAGTCAATTGTTCGGGATTTCTGAAAGCTCCCCAAGTAATTGTAGTAGTCAAGCATGAAAATCATTGCCTTGCAACAGTCCAGTGATGGTTCTTGGAAACACATACCTAGGGAACTTGTTAGAAATGTAAAACTAGTTTTCCTCTGGGAATTTTGTGGTTTAAAGTCTCATATTCAAGTCTATCTTTCATTTTCAGTTGATTTTTGTATATGGGATAAAATAGTGCTCCGGTTTTATTCTTTGCAAGTGGTGGTCTAGTTTTCCCAGCACCATTTTTTTTTTTATAGAGGCATGTTTTTATTTATTTATTTGTTTGTTTGTTTGTTTGTTTGTTTGTTTGTTTTTGTTTTATACAGCACTGGGTACAGTCAGAAGCCCAGGAGGGTGAGAGAATTCACCAGAGCCAGAGCGGGGAGCAGAGCAGGCAGAAGGACCAAAGTACACTGCTGAGGGGAGCAGCGGGCGGCAGGAGAGGTCTGCGCGCCATGTCCAGCACCATTTTTTTAAGAGACTTTCTCCCATTGTATTTCCCTGGTTTCTTTGTTGTAAGTTCATTGACTGTATAGGCACAGGTTTATTTCTGGGCTTTCCATTCTTTTCCATTGACTTAGATCTGTTTTTATGTTAATGATATACTGGTTTGATTGCCATAGCTTTCCAATGTAATTTGAAATCCTTTATGAAAGACAGAAATATGAAAAGTGAACTTTAAAAGTTTGGGAAGATAATATGCATGTGTCCTTTAAAGCAGCAAATAAAGTTTCCGTCACTGCACAAAATAAAACACTGAAAAAAATAGCTATATTAAAATCCACTTGGCAAAACAAACATTAAAGTACAAACTAAAGACCAGGAATATGTTTCCAATTCATGTAACTGATAATAGATTTGGATCAAGATTATGTAACTAAATAAATACCCAAAATCCAGTAATGAAAAATTCAGTAAAACAGGAAAATATAATGAATAGATGACTGAAGGAATAGGAAGCATGAATGTATAATAAACAAAAATATATCCTAGAAAAACTTACATATGTGGTCAACAAGATATTTCCCAGAATGTTTATCACTGTATGGTTCATAATTAGGGGAGTTGAAAAAATCTTAATATGTCTATCAGTAATGGAATGAATACATAGCACTGGTGAACTCACAATAGAATACAGCAGTATGGGAGATGGATACATAAACAAATAATTAATGCATGATGGTAGAAATAAATATTAGATAGATGTAGAAGATTCAGTGAACACAAGAAGGAGGGATAATCAATTCTGCTTAAGTTAGGAGAGCCCTGGAGTTTCCTGGAAAAGTTATTACAAGTGGTTTCTCTACCAATGGGAAGAATTTAACTCAAATGCATTGCCTTACATTTTACCACATCTATCACTATAGTTATTTTAGCATTCAGACAAGGAAAATAAGCCACAGCACATGGAGTCAGAATCGATCGCTATAATTTTCAGTCTTTTAACATCCGGAAAGAAATTGGGTAAGTAGAGAGGTAAGCTGGGAGGCTTGCCCATGCCGGGCGCCTTCTAGCCTACAGTTCCACCCCAGAGGGGAGCAGCACCCACCCCTGGGGCAGACCAGGCGTGCAGGGGAGCGCATTCCCGCATCGCCATTTTGCAGCAGGGACCTTTCTTGCTGGAAACTGTGTGAACCCAGCAGAAGGCTCACCAAGGAGACAGAGGTAAGCTGGGAGGCTTACCCATGCCAGGCGCCTTCTAGCCTGCAATTCCAGCCCAGAGGGGAGCAGCACCCACCACTGGGGCAGACCGGGCGTGCAGGGGAGCGCGTTCCCGCATCGCCATTTTGCAGCAGGGACCTTTCTTGCTGGAGACTTGTGAACCCAGCAGAAGTTCCCCAGAGGAGCCAGTGGTGAGCTGGGAAGGTCGCCCAAGATGCCGGCAAGTACCAGCAACACAGTGTCACAAGGAATACGGCAAATTAGAAAATAGGCAGTAGGGAATAGAAAAACCACATGCAACCCAGCAACTCCTCAGCAAAAAAGCACACCGCAAAAAGAAAACCATCTACCAGATTGCAACAACAGTAACTTGTAAGAACTTCTGAGCCTTCCAGATAGAGAATTTAAAATTGCTGTGATTAAAAAACTGACAGAAGTCATAAAGGAAAACAATGATAAGGGGAAAATAATTAATGACCAGAAGAATGAAATTGAGTCCCAAAAGAGGGAAGTAAAAGAAATGCAGGAGATCAAAGAATTAATGGAGATGCTAAAGAACTCTGGGAAAAGCAATGAAAGCAGAATAGATGAAATGGAAGAACAAATAAGTACTCTTGAAGACACAGAAATAAAGAGAACTAAAACAGAAAAGGAAGGAGAAGTACGAAGGAAAAAGACCGAAGAAAGACTTCGGGAACTATCTGACTCCATGAGGAAAGGAAATATAAGAGTTATAGGAATCCCAGAAGGAGAGGAGAGAGATGTAGGAACAGAGAAAATATTCATGGATATAATTGAAGAGAACTTCCCAAACGCGAAGAAGGAGCTGAAAATTGATATACAAGAAGCAAGAAGAACACCAAACTTCCACAACGAAAGGAAAAATACAGCAAGACACATAATAGTAAAGCTCCCAAGAATCCAAGACAAGGAAAAAATAATGAAACTAACAAGAGGGAAGAAACAGATAACATTCAAAGGGAAACTAATCAGACTGACATAAGACTTCTCTGAAGAAGCACTACGGCAAGGAGAGAGTGGAGGGACATAGTCAACAGACTCCAAGAAAACAGATGCCAACCAAGAATACTCTATCCCGCAAAGCTCTCCTTCCTCTTTGAAGAAAGAATAAGGACCTTCCCAGACAAACAGAAACTCTGGAATTTTATTACGACTAAACCCCCACTCCAAAAAATACTACAAGGAGTCCTAAAGCCAGAACCTCAGAGGGACGAATAACAACAAAAGAAGGCCAAAGAAAGTTATTAAAAGAATAAATAAATAAAATCAAAGGAAAGACAAGCACAATGGCAAATACAGATGCTAACATATCAATACTAACTCTAAATGTAAATGGACTAAACTCTCCAATAAAAAGACACAGAGTTGCAGGCTGGATTAAGAAACAAAACCCAACCTTTTGCTGTCTCCAGGAAACACATTTAGCTACAAAAGATAAAAACAGACTCAAAGTTAAAGGATGGAAAACAATTCTACAAGCAAATGGAACAAAAAAGAAGGCAGGAACAGCTATACTCATATCAGATAACACAGATTTCAAACTTAAAAAGGTAAAAAGAGACCCCAGTGGTCATTACATTATGATCAAGGGGACAATACTTCAAGAAGAAATAACACTCATTAACATATATTCACCAAACAAAGGAGCACCAAAATATATCAGACAACTATTGTCATCTCTGAAAACAGACATAAGAGAAAACACATACGTAGTGGGAGACTTCAACATGCCACTATCAACAATGGATAGATCAACAAGACAAAAAATAAGTAAAGACACTAAAGCTCTAAATAAGGATCTAGAGTGCTTGGGCTTAACAGACATATATAGAACACTAAACCCAAAAAAATCTGAGTATACATTTTTCTCAAGCGCACACGGATCATTCTCTAGGATCAATCATATACTGGGGCACAAGACAAACATCAACAGATACATCAAGATTGAAATCATACCAACGATCTTTTCTGACCATGAAGGCATCAAACTAGAAATAAACCATAAAAAGAAGGCAAGGTACTCTCCTACCTCGTGGAGATTGAAACCTACACTACTGGAAGTCCACTGGACAAACAAGGAGATAAAAGAAGAAATTACAAAAATTCTTGGAATTGAATGACAAGGAGGACACCAACTTCCTAAATGTATGGGATGCAGCAAAAGCAGTAATAAGAGGAAAATATATAGCAATAGAGGCTCACATCAAGAAACAAGAAAGAACTCAAAGAAACAACCTAATCTCGAAGCTCAAAGATCTAGAAAAAGAACAACAAAAAAACCCCAAAACCAGTAGAAGAAAAGAAATAATAAAAACCAAAGCAGAAATAAATGAAATCAAAACTAAAAAAACAATCCAAAAGATCAATGAAACCAAGAGCTGGTTCTTCGAAAAAATCAATAAAATAGACAAACCCCTAGCCAGGCTCACAAGGGCAAAAAGGGAGAAAGCACAAATAAATAGGATAATAAATGAAAGAGGAGAAATCACAACGGACACAGCAGAAATCAAAAGAATAATTAATAAATACTATGAACAGTTATATGGAAACAAGTTCAACAATCTAGAGGAGATGGACAAATTCCTACAACTCTACAATCACCCAAAGCCAGATAAAGAAGAAATAGAACACCTAAACAGACCAATTACAATTAGCAAAATTGAAATGGTAATCAAAAACCTCCCCAAAAACAAAAGCCCAGGACCTGATGCATTTACAAATGAATTCTACCAAACATTCAGAGACTAACTGGTGCCTAGCCTTCACAAACTCTTCCAAAAAATTGAGAAGGAAGGGATAATACCTAACACGTTCTATGAAGCCAACATTACACTAATACCAAAACCTAACAAGCACAACACAAAAAGAGAAAACTATAGGCCAATCTCCCTAATGAACACTGATGCAAAAATCCTCAATAAAATTTTAGCTATCAGAATCCAACAGTGTATCCATAAGGTAATTCACCACAACCAAGTAGGATTCATTCCAGGGACACAAAGATGGTTCAACATCCGAAAATCAATCAACGTTATCCAACACATCAACAAAAAGAAATATAAAAACCATATGATAATATCAATAGATGCCGAGAAAGCTTTCGACAAAGTGCAACACCCATTCATGATAAAAGCCCTTGAAATTCTTGGGATACAAGGAACATACCTCAACATCATAAAGGCCATATATGACAAGCCAACAGCCAGTATCATTCTCAATGGTGAAAAGCTGAAAGCATTTCCATTAAGATCTGGAACAAGACAAGGATGTCCACTCTCACCACTGCTTTTCAATATAATACTGTAAGTCCTAGCCAGAGCAATAAGACAAGAGAAAGACATACAAGGAATCCAAATAGGAAAAGAAGTCAAACTATCACTATTTGCAGATGATATGATAATATACATAGAGAACCCCAAAAACTCCATAGAAAAACTAATTCAACTCATCAATCAGTTCAGCAAAGTGGCAGGATTCAAAATCAACATGCAAATGTCAGAAGCCTTCCTATACACTAACAATAAATCTGAAGAAGAAGAAATGAAAAAAACCATCCCCTTTATTATCGAAACAAAAAAAAATCAAATACTTGGGAATAAATCTAACAAAAAAGGTAAAGGACCTTTACAAAGAAAACTATAAAACACTGTTAAAAGAAATAGAAGAAGATACAAACAAATGGAAAGACATCCCCTGCTCATGGATTGGAAGAATAAACATTATTAAAATGGCCATCCTACCAAAAGCAATATATCGATTCAATGCTATTCCAATAAAAATTTCAATGTTATTCTTCAAAGAAATAGAACAATTATTGATGAAATTCATATGGAATCACAAAAAACCCCGAATAGCCAAAGCTCTCCTGAAAAAAAAAAGAAGGGAATGGAGGCATCACACTCCCAGATTTCAGGCTATACTACAAAGCCATAATCATCAAAACTGCATGGTATTGGAACAAGAACAGACACACGGACCAATGGAATCAAACAGAAAATCCAGAAATAAACCCACAGATTTATGGTCAACTAATATTTGACAAAGGAGCAAAGAATATGCATTGGAGCAAAGATAGTCTATTCAATAAATGGTGCTGGGAAAATTGGGCCGCTACATGCAAAAGAATGAAGCTTGACCACTACCTCACACCATACACAAAAATCAACTCAAAATGGATTAAAGAACTAGACATAAAACCTGAAACCATAAAATACATAGAGGAAATATAGGCGAAACACTACGTGATTTGCACATCAAAGACATCTTTACAGACACATCACCCAAAGCTGTGATAGTGAAGGCAAAGATAAACAGCTGGGACTACATCAAATTAAAGAGCTTCTGCACAGCAAAAGAGACAATAACAAAAACAAAGAGAAACCCCACCAACTGGGAGAACATTTTTGCACCCAACACTAATGATAAAGGACTGATCACAAAAATCTGCAAAGAGCTGATGAGACTCAACAAAAACAAAGAAAATAATCCAGTCAAAAAATGGGCAGAAGAGCTAAAAAGAAACTTCTCTGAAGAGGAAATGCAAATGGCCAACAGGCATATGAAAAAATGTTCAACATCACTTGTAATCAGGGAAATGCAAATCAAAACTAACATGAGATACCATCTTACACCAGTGAGAGTGGCACATATTAAAAAAACTAGCAACAACAAATGTTGGCGAGGGTGTGGAGAAAAAGGAACTCTTCTGCACTGTTGGTGGGAGTGCAAACTGGTCCAACCACTATGGAGAACTGTGTGGAGATTTCTGGACCTACTAAACATAGAGCTTCCATATGATCCAGCAATTCCACTCCTAGGTATTTACCCAAAGGACACAGAAACATCAATTCCAAAGAACACCTGCACCCCTATGTTTATAGCAGCACTATTTACAATAGCTAAGCTTGGGAAACAGCCCAAATGCCCAAAAATAGATGACTGGATCAAGAAGATGTGGTACATATATACCATGGAATATCACTCAGCATTCAAAAAAGATAAACACATGCAATTTGCAGCAACATGGATGGTGCTGGAAGGGATCATGCTCAGCGAAATAAGCCAGAAAGAAAAAGAAAAATACCAGATGGTCTCACTCATAGCAGGAATCTAGAAAACTTAAATAAGGGACCAGGAAAATGAATAACTATAAGAAAGTGAAAATCAAAATCAACAAAAATCTATGAACCAGAGACACTTGGGGGGGGGTGGAGGGAGGGGAGGGATTGGGGTCAAAATGGGGGGGTTGAAATTGTATGGGGAATATAAAAATAAAATTTATTATAAAAAAAGAAAGAAATTGGGTAAGTAAATGCTATGGAAGCACCTGATATTTTCCCTAAATATAACAACAAGGCTTAATGTGAAATGAGTTACTAAAGTGTAAGCTTGGTTAAAAAAGGTCATGAAAAGTCAGATTCAAGTAGATCCTTAAACTGCACGTTGTCCCAGTTGGACAAACCAATGTCAATTGCTCTGAACTTTGCTTATCTCAGCCAACTCCGTGATTACATCAGGATACTACTTCATCTTACTGCACTGCTGATTATATTTTTTTAAAGATCCATCCATTCATGCATGATTATATTTTTAAAGTTCAATTTATACAAAACACTTGGGGGGAGATTTCTTTCCTTCAAGATTACCCAAAGAACACTCCAAGTGATGATCTCAAAAATTTTTCATTAAATATTTACAAACTCTTATAGTTATCAGACTTTAAAAAGCTACCCCTTCTGCCCACAAATTATGGACTCAGTGCTTATTTCAAATGTATGGAAAGCATTCAATAAATTGGAAGCCTTGCTTTCTCATGTCTACATAAAGTGCAGCAAACCATTGTTTTCCCAGTGGCCATTGTTAATAAAATTATATGATTGCAGTTTGTGTGTACTTCTCCTTGACATTGTGGAAAATAAAATAAACAAGTAAGCATAGCATGATCGCATAATTTATCATCCAAGTCAGGACACTTTTTTATGTGCATACCAGAAGTTATATCTTATTTAACATTTAGCAGATAAATATCTAGCTCTTCAAATAGAAGTGTTTTACTTGCCTTAATTCCATTCTTAGAGACAATTCAGAACCTTTACAATGTGAATTGATCTTTACAACAGTGAAATGCCTCCAAAGTTTAAAAGTGGTGCAACATATTGCACACACACAAACATACACACACATTAAATTGGTCAACATCATATTAAAATTTGCATCATTTTAAATGATTTTTATGATCATTCTTGTGTCTTCCTCTTTCCAAATACAGGGGGCAGAAACAGTAAGAGAAATGAAAAAAAAATTCTGGGAAATATGTAACATAAGTTAAATATGAACATCTGCTATATTTATAAATGTTACCAACAGGCATCAGAGGAACCAGAAATCTTTCATACCAGAACAATGGGCACTATCCAAGACTATCCAGGCTACCAGGACATGTGGATACCATAGGTACATCCCATACTGATCTATACTTGATTACAACTCATTCAAATATTAGGGGCATATTTTGTAATCATTTTGTCTTGGAACATTCTGTAGAAATTTACATTGTTCAAAGTTTATTTGTTTTATGGACTCCTCTTTGAGGTTTATTTTTATGGCCATGGTGGGTATTTGTTAACACCCACTTTGAAATTGTTCCAAACTAAAATTCTTGTGGCCATGCTTTGGGGGCTTTGGTCACCCATCTGTTCATGTGTTGGAATAAACTGAAATTATTTTTAGGGAAAATCTTGGCTTACTCCTCAGTACTTGTTCATCCTATCACTCTGTGGAATTGAAGCGGCCTCCTACTCTAACACATGCAAATTCACAATTCTAAATGCAAAAAATAAATAGATTATCAAAAAGAAAGTATAAATATTAGACTGGGGGAAATATGTGCACTAGAGAATACAAGTCCAAATATGAAGCGTATGGCAAGCCCCCTGCACATTGTAGGCAATCCAGTGTTTACACGTATTTTGAATTAGTATTTAACCAGAAGACAGACTACCTATATTCACAAACACCTAGTTGACAGGATAATAGCAAACTCACCGCTATTTGGCACCTTAATTAAAGTTTCATTGAGAGAAAAGTGTGTTTTACAGGATTTTCTGAATTATATTTTGCCTATTCACTCTTTTAAACTTGAATATTCATCCTTAAGTTAAGAGGACCTCTCATGTTAGCCTGCATTACTTTGGCTGCTCATAAAATTCCCCTGCTAATCTGTGTTGGTTTGCTCTGCCAACAGCCTGCAGAGCAATGGTTTAAAAAAAAAATATGAAGCTTATGGTACTTATTTTTTGAGAATACTGCTCATTTTATTAAAAAAACCTCTCTGCCTGCAGTCAATTAGAATAATTTTTCTCAGGGCCAATTGCCAAAAATAATTATGCATATTCTGAAAATTTGGTGTCTTATCTCAACAACACTGTGGCTAATGTACTCTCAGTGTTGGTTGCTAGAAATCTGAGAGCCAAATTTGTGGTCCACTAACAGTGCGTGGGAAAAACTCATGCATTTTGTATTGTAACTTCGCCTGTCGTTGTAACTTATTATTCTAACCTTCATTTTCTGTTCACTATAATTCTCTTGCTTATAAAAGTACTACTGTGTTTGTGGGTTTGGGAGAACAAGGAAAGATATATCAGAACAATTACACACATACATTCAAAACGAAGAAAGGAAACCTGTAACATATGCAGACTCAATTTCTCATCTGTAAAATGAGATGCTTGAGTACTGTGATTGCCTAATCTCTGCAGTTCTAACTTTATATAATTCTAAATTTTGTTTCTCTGATTTCCCTCAATATCTTGAAGCACCCTTAACATGTAGAACATTCCACAATTTCCCCATCTGTGAACCATCAGTAATACTTTATCCATACTCTATACAGTTACATAAAACAGCACAGGTTCAAGAATGGGTCTACTTATTTTTCTTTCCATAAAACTCATAACAGGTAGCGGGAATACATGGGAGCTACACTGTGATACTATATTTTACTTTCTTTCTGTCAAACTACTGTGGTTAAGTCATCACCCACACACACACACACACAAACACACACACACCCCTTCTCCACAACTTTGACTTCATATTAACCAAAAGAAAGTTATTTCTCATAAGTCTCCATCCAAACCAACCATAAAATCTTAATTCTGCTATTCTTTGCATCAAAAGCAAAACAGAGACCATCTTTACTTTCTAGTCTATGTTATATCTGATATAACATAGGCAATCAGAAAAAATTTAAGTTAATTCATTAAGTAAAAATAATTATTACCTTTTGACTTTCATTTCCTCAAATAGGACCCAACTTCTCTTTTCTCAGAAATGTTAAACTGGCTATTTGTGTCTAAGGGAAATGATCCTTCTCTTTATTTTAGACTAATGCTACAGCTTTAGTTTTATGTGCCAATTTCTGAAAACAATTCTAAAACTCACATCATGAAACGTGACTTATGTGCACACAGAGAATTGTTTAAATTTCCTGAGGGAGCTTAATACCACCCATGCCATCTGGAGAGCAGTTTCCCGGTTCCCACAGCAGCACATTCACCTCAATATATTTAGTTTTGGTATAACTAGAGCCTCCTCGATTGATTTAGAAGCTGATAACTTCTTAGTGACATCACATTTTAGTCCTTTTTTTTAATCCCTTCAGTATTTTTACCATTCAAGTGTTTAAATTTGTTGCATCATTCAGACTTAACTGGAAGCCACATGGATCAATAACACACAGAACAGACAGCAAACACTTGCCTTAGAGAAGCTATATTTGGAAACATTTCCCAAATTTTCATCATCTCCCTATAGAGCAATTCATTTCCTCTAAGTCACTGACGAAATCTCTTTGGATGTTGTGTTGTAAGAACATCGCTTCATTTTATGCAATACTTTCAATTTACTAAGTTTTTACTATAGCTATCATAGAGATATATTTTCTTTAATACCTCACCAGAATCTGAAGAGGTCAATCTTTGCTCTAGGGTTCCTGGGAAGGTCTAGTTACTTTATCTTTCTTCTAAAACCAACAAATAATCTTTCCTGGTTGATTTATTTTGACCGATTTAATTACTTCACTCAATATAACTGGAAGGGGCCATTCAGTCATTATTCAAATACATCCAAGTTTTCTCATGTCCCATTTGAGCACTCCAAAGAGGAGCTCACTTCTGTGGGATGACATTCCTTTGCCAATTTCAATATCAGATTTGCTGCCAGAAAAAAATATATCATCTTCAATAGCATGCAGCTCGTCACAATTGCACTTTCACCTTATATCATTCTGCCTTTTCTAGCCTGGGTTAAACTCAGGTAATTGTCTTATGAAGTTAATATATCACCCATTTTATTTGCAATCCCCTCTCTTTCTGACCTTTCTCTTTCTCTTCCCTGAAGAGTAGACCAGAATAACTATGCAGAATGTCTCATGTGTTTGAAACAAAAGACATTTTCCACTTTGCTCCCTTTAAAATGAAACATTTCATATGGGGAATATAACAATAAAATTTATAAAAAAAAAAATAAAAAATAAAATAAAATGAAACATTTCAGAATACATTGAGAAATTTTAATAAATTTTCCAATTATTAATTATGATTTTGTTTGAATTAATTTCCATTGATATATTGAAATAAAATTAAAAAAATGAAATGAAACATTTCTATAATTTTTTTATTCACTTAAAAATACTTCAAGTTAGGCACTATTAGAGATGCTGGAAATGTACCAGTGAAGAGCTCAGGCAAATTCTGCTCTTGGATAACATTCCTTCAAGTAGGGATCAGAGGATATAAGTGATAAACAAGCATGCACATAGCACACACCACCACAGGTGTTAACAGGACTTTGAAGGAAAATTAAGGAGGCTGAAGGAAAACTTGCAGAGCATTCTGCAGAGGTGGGAGAATTGCTCTGTGAACTAAGATGGCACCATTTTGGGTAACACATACATTGTTTAGAGTGCTTGTTACCCTTACGCACTTTGGAGCCAGATCACTTTAGTTGAATCCACCTCGTACATATCATAGCTATGTGACTGTTATGATTATCTATTGCTGCAAAACAAATTATCCCAACACTCTGTGATGTAAAACAATAATGATTTATTTTGCTCATGAATTTTTGAGTCAGGAATTCCTACCAGGCACTATTTATCAGTGCAGAAATGGCCCATCATGAGTGCCATGAGGTCTGGAGCTTCAGCTGTCACACAAATAGCTATGAATTACAGCCATGACAACAAGGGATTGTTCTTTACCCCCTAAACATACACACACACATACACACAAATCCCATACTTTTTAATTATCTACCTGAGGAATGGACTGGCAAGCAAGATGAAGATCTTGATCAGTGGAAAGAAAATGAGAATCATGGTGCCTTGTCCCTGGTGATGGGGTTCTCACTTTGCTTGCAAAAGGTAAGCTTATAAAATGGTAGAGTTACCATAGGAAAAGAAGTTTTTCACAGACCTTATTGACTCGGTAAAAATATCCAAACAATGGGGCTATAGCACTAGGGAGGCTTGGAGGCTGGCTCTTGAGCCTTCTCTCCTGGGGCAGATTGAAACCTAACCTAAGGCCACTTTACTCTCATTTCAACAACTTGCCCACAATTCTACTCTGAAGTTTGCTATGATGTGCTTCCTCAGTTTCTCTCCTTTCCAAATCCTTAATAGAAGTATCTTGGCATGATTAATGGAATTACCAACTATGTAATCCAGTTTCATCTCCTGAACAGGTATACAGAGAATTAGCAAACTCAAAGAATACTTTATCGATTTTGAAACTACCTCACTTTTTGATCATGATTTACTAAATCTCAGTGTAAAAATAGAATATGAAGAGAAGATGTAGTTTCCTTATTTTCCCTTTATCATACATAAACAAATAGTAACAACAACAAAATGTGCCTTGTCCATTTATTTTGTCAAATCAATTGGACCAATAGTTTTGGCTCCAGAAAGACTTAGTGTTACTTTCACTGTATTAAAGAATTCACCCAAATTGGATATATTAGAATAATAAAACAAATAAAAATAGCACACATACATACTTCACTCATGCAAAATACAATAGCTTCCCTGCTTACAACTACATTATCTAAAAATTGGGAATTTGATTACTTCATTCCCTAGACACCTTCTACTTAAATTAACATATCAGAGCACCAGATTGAAGAATCTCAATTCTTTAAAATTCAAAACCTGCAAGGCACATGCAATCTGTGAGTTATTTGGGGAAGAAAGTTGATTTATTGATTCTATTTTCCTGACATGACATACATTCCATTTTTATTTCATTCAGTTCAATTTCCTTATTGAAGGGCTACTATCAGCAAGATGCTAGGAAGACACAGAAGTTTATTAGATACTGATTCTACCTCCTAGATGGTACATAAGTGTGTATGCTCAGACTCCTCTAATTATAGTAAGCTGAAGAATATTAAGCAAACATTTATTTATCTACAGAAATCAGCAACCAAAAATCAGGTTTAACCTAGTATAGCATAGAAGACAATATAATTATTTTTCATAACAGAATTATAGACAAAGTATTATGGGAACTAGAAGAAGATGTTGATCTTAATTAGGGAAATTAGCGATGGTTTTAGGAAAGACCATTGTATTTGATGGCTCAATTTCAGCAGGCCTCTATAGATAAGTGATAGCACAAAGGACAAGTGTGTGAAAAACACTTAAATATAGTAGAGGTCAGAACTTGATCTGGAAAGACTGGAAAATAACAGGCTGTGACCTTATCTGAAATTTCCAAATGCTCTTTCCCTGAAAGTTTTTTCAGTAGAATTTAGGATTGGTTTGTTGACTGATTGATTTGGTTTATTGATGGGAAAAAGTACAGCTTCCCAGAATGAAGCAAAACATTTAGATGTGCTCTTTGCCATTACAGAGGGAAGATTTTTCAAACCTTTGAACCAATATGGATACAAAATCCTTCAGCAGCTGTCTAGAGAGGCTGAGATTTTCCCTTTAAGCTACCTGGGCAATGTAGAGCTGCTATTTCAGGAAAACAGATGATGATTCTCATGAAAGCATCTTTCATTTAGTCAATAAAAATGTCCACCCACATATTCCACCCACACTAAACAATCAATAGGAATGAAATTTTAGCCTACACAGACTGAAAATAGTACGAGCAAAACAACGAAACATACCAGAGAGGTATTCTATATAAAATTTTAATTTCATCTAAAGATTTCCTCATACAAAAGCACTTCTATAAGTATTTTCACATAAAATTGAGATTATTGGTTATGCTGCTTCATTCCTAAAATGTAAAGTTGTTACTCATTACTCTCATTAATAACTGACTACTTAAGGAGTTCATTAGAACTCTGTTCATTGTGTATGTGTTTATGCTTTGTCTTCTACAAAGGTGCCACTCCAGAGTTCACAGACTGCACCTATGGAAATAATCAAGCAATGCAAAAATATATGATGCTGTTCTCAAAGAATGCAAGAAAAAATGAATGTATGAAGTCATTTAAATTTATCACAACTGGAGAAGACAATCCCATTCCACTACCCAAATTATCAGTAAGTCAATATAATACATAGTAGAAAGGGCAACAATGCAATATTTATTTAAGCCTTTACTGCTTGATATGGTAGTCACCTGCCACATATGGTTAATAACACCTGAAATGTGGTTAGTGAGTTAAAATATGCTTAAGTGCAAATTATACATTGAATTTCAAAGATTAATAAGAAAAATAGTGTAAAATATCTCAATAATTTTTAAATTGATTATATGCAAAAATGAAAACACTTGCACATATTGGGTTAAACAAAATATATTATTAAAATTAATTCTAAGTTATTTTACTTTGTTTAATGTGGCAACTAGACTATTTAAAATTATATCCGTGCTTTGTTTTATAGCATTGGTCTACAAGATGCAATTTATCATCTCTAAGTCTCAGTTTCCACTTTTGTAATAAGGGAGAAATAACTATTGACCCATCTCATTCATTTATTGTGAAAATAAATGAACTAATGTGTGTGCAACCACCTTGTATGATTTAAATACAAGTCACTATCAAGAATAGAAATTCCTGGACCTCCCTGATGGCTTTGGGGTTAAGTCTCAGCACTGTAACTGCTATGACCTAAGCTCAATCCCAGCCAGGGAACTAACCCACATATGGCACAGCAGACCTCTCCTGTCTCGCATGCTGCTCCCCTACGCAGTGTATTTCAGTACATCCACCTGTTCTGCTCCCCACTCTGTCTCTGGTGAATCCTCCCACCCCTGCACCTCTGCAGTTCTAAAAAAAAAAAAAAGAATAGTAATTCCTTAAGTAAATTCTGTATAATGAAATAAAGTGATTAAATATAATTTGCAGATGCTCTGACCTAGTATTTTCATATGCCAAACAAAACTAAGAAATGTGGACTTGCCCTCCAAATCATTCAATGCTTTTAATTTGTATAAATTTGAAATGTCAAACATACCAAACCATCTGACAGATTCCATGATGGATGAACCCCTCCAAGAGCAGGAAAACATTCTGTTAGCATGCTCAAGGGATGAGGTAAGCTATCACCCTATTCTCAGAGGTCAGCCTGGCTTGGAGTCTGGAAGGTTGTGGAATATACATCCATCAGTGCAGCATTGTCAGCATACAGTCATCTGGAACAGGGTTTGTGATCACTGTCAATTCTCAAAATAATGCAATTTTGTAACTTACCATAACAATATAAATTTGAGTCTAAATTAGAAAAATTAATAGTCTTAAACCAGGAATTGCCTCCTATTTTCAACCTTTTCTATAATTACATCTGATTTTCCTGGAAGTAAAACTTGGAGGGTGTTTCCTTGTGAGTTAACAAATAAAGAATATCATTGTTAATTACTATTTTGTATGAATTTTGCTAAAGTTAACTGTAAAGAAACACCTGCTGACTTGCAGTTCAAGGGGAATCTATTCTCCCCATTTCCAAACCATTAAATGAATGGGCACTATTTATTTAGATAAATAGAATTGGGTATTTAAATTAGCATATTTGTGAATTTAATAGCATTAAGATTTACCTTCAAATGAAAACTCTCAAAATTTCAAAAAAAAAAAAATAGAGAAATCTCAGGAATGTGAGGCTGCAGTGAATGAATAAAAAAATAATAAGATTCATTTATGCAAGGTGGCCTTTAGCTTTTCTCAACAGGTAACACAATGTTAAACCCATGGGCAGAGCTTCAAGGGAGCACACTTAAAGTCCCCCAATTCAGCCATATCAGAAGCAGGGGACAGGAAATCAAATTTGTCTATCATCTGGTCCCATATTCTGACATATTATCTTAATTTTAAGGGTTTATACTTTGATAATATTGCAACAGTTACAAATTTCCAAACACTGTAAGCCCCAGAATCTGTATGTGTGCAATCACTCTGCCAGAATGTGCTCCAACTACTGCTATTGCTGTTTCCCTGGCAACCTCCTGTTCCCTTCTCAAGGGTCACTCAAGGGATCAGCTAGTGTCACCCCCTCTGGGAACCTATCTCTGATGCAATTACGACACTCAGATCTGTATTATAAAACTAATCTCCCTAGAACTGGTACAAGTACTATGACAAACAGTGTGGAGGTTCCTCAGGAAATTAAACATAGAACTACATATACAATTCCACTTCTGGATATACATCCAATGGAAATTAAATCATTATCTCAAAGAAATATCCTGCTTCCATGTTCATTGCAGCATTATTCACAATACTGAACATATGATAACAATTCAAGTGTTCTTTAGTAGATGAACAAATAAAGAAAGTAATACACACACACAAGAGTATTATTCAGTCTTAACAAAAGAAGGAACATATGTCCTTTGCAAAAACGTGGATGAATAAGGAGGGCATGATGCTAAATGAATAAGTTAAACAGAGAAAGAATAATACCACATGGGCCTCCCCAGTGGCACAGCAGTTGAGTGCTGGGCTGCGAAGTTGCCTGCAGCCTCTGCAGCGCCAGTTTGATCCCAGGCCTGCAGGCGAGGTTCCAACATGGTGTGCAGACCTCTCCTGCCGCGCGCCCCCTGCTCCCCTCAGCAGTGTGCTTCAGTCCTTCTGCCTGTTCCGCTCCCTGCTCTGGCTCTGGTGAATTCTCTCACCCTCCCGCACTTCTGACTGTCCCCAGCTCTTGTATAAAATCAAAAAATAAATCTTTAAAAAAAAAAGAAAGAATACCACATCTTATTTATACATGGAATTTAAAAAGATATAAGGAGAAAACGAAAGAAAGGAGGAAGAGAGGGAAGGATTGAGGAGGGACAAGGAATAGAGTGAAGGAGGGCGGTAGAAAGAGGTGCATTCATAGAAATAAAAGAGAAGAAGTTACTGAGACATAGGAAAGAATAGAGAATTTGGTAAAAGGGAACAAACTTTCAGTGATAAGATGAATAAAGTGTGAAGATCTAATGCAAATATGATGACTATAGTTAACAAAACTTTGTTATATTACTGAAATTTGCTAAGAGTGGAGCTTAAAAATTCTCACCAAAAATAAAAAGGTAAATATGTAAAGTGATGTATATGTTAATTAAATCAATAGAGGGAGAACTTAATTAACTATATGTTATATTTATGCATCTATAAATATTTATATAACCATGTGTACACTTTGAATATCTTATATTTTTGACAATTGTACCTCAATGAAACTGACAGGAAAAGAAAAACAACAAGCAACCTCTCTGTGACTTTTCATTTGACTGAGATCTTCCATGTCTTTTAATCTAGTTTGATGTTGGAGGGAAACCTTGTCCCTTGCTTCTCCTGTATGCATGTAGGGGGACCTCCCCTAGAGTGATAATCCTAGCCTTGCTTCACCACTGCACACCCTACTATCCCAGCTGGTAGCTGAGTCAGAATAAGTCACTCACAGTCAACTACTCTCCTATCTCGATCTATTTTCTTTAGGATCTGCATATGAAATGAGAGATTATATATGTCTTCTCTGTACTACACTGCCTCAGGAATATGATGCCATGGGCTGTGGCTTCCTAGGGCTGCTAGTAGCATGAGAGGATAGGGGATATTAACAAAGTCATTTAATAGACTTCAACCATAATTTCCAAATAACTTTATTATAAAATGTTACTTTCTCTCCAGCTATCAAGCTCTCAGACCCCCATGTTTACCACAGTTGATTCCAAACATGGGGGTGGGGGAAAGTGGAGGAAAATTATTATATATTAATCTTTTAAAAATCTATATAATCATTTTATATTTAATAAATAAATGAATCTCAATCCAATATTAGATCCATAGATGAAAAAGAAAGGCTAAATTAGGAAAGCATAAGCAGCTTACATCAGAACACCTGAAAAATAAAGGGAACCTGGATGCTATATGCAAAGTCCTCCTCGAAAAGAAGACATTGAACGGTAACTGTTATATTGACTTAGATGCCATCCTTTCTCTTCCCCCTCTTTTTGGAAGGGCCTAGTATTACTCACGTTGGTGTCTCCTAAATTAATATCCAATAGTAGGAATGCTAATTGTTGCTTGATTAATAACTAATAGCCTGCACATGGGTTCATCCTGAGGGGACTCCCCAGTGGTGCAGCGGTTGAGCGCCGGGTTGCAAAGCTGCCCGCAGCTTCTGTAGAGCCGGTTCGATCCCCTGCTGCTCCCGGGCCACCGGAGGAGGGTCCCACATGGCCCGCAGACCTCTCCTGCCGCCCGCTGCTCCCCTCAGCAGTGTACTTCGGTCCTTCTGCCTGCTCTGCTCCCCGCTCTGGTGAATTCTCTCACCCTCCCGCGCTTCTGACTGTACCCAGTGCTTGTATAAATAAATAAATAAACATAAATCTTAAAAAAAAAAAAAGAGTCTGTCCATTGCAACTAGGCTAGAAGATCAAGTATAAGGTGATATATTTAATATGAAGCAATCCAAGAAACAACATCCTATGAAAGCAAGTTTTGACTGAGCCTTGACAAGGGTGAGGAACAAGGGGCTTTTAAACTTCTTTAGCTCTTAAGGAAAATTGATCATTAACATTAAGAACGTTACAGAGCAGTAGTTAAGAGGTGGGTTAATTAGTTTAACTCCCTGCCTACTAAGGATCAGTTTCCTTGTCTATGAAAATAAGTTAATTAAATGACTGACTTCATAGGATTTTTGCAAGAATCAAGTAATTTAATTTATGTGAAGACATGCACCAGGTCATACTCTCTCAGGAAGTTCCAGATTTCTTGTAGACACTAGAGCAGCAATGGCTGCATTCTTACCAGCAATAGTTTAATTTAGACACTCAGACTTAGAACACAGATTCCATAATGCTAAAAAAAACAAAAAAAAAAAAAAAACACTGTAAGAGAAGGAAGAAGCAGAGATAATTTAACATAAGAGAGGTAGATCTCTATTAGCTAGAAGGAAAAATTGTAATTTTTACCCCACTGCAGACTAAATTGAGCTGTAACTTACACTTTACAACTTACAAAACTTATTTTGTATATTTTTGACATTTTAATCACATTTCTGACAATTTCAATTTTCTCCCTATCAGAAACACATGGTTATTGAATCGATAGCACTTCAGGGCCACCCTCTTCCATAAAGCACTCTTGTCTCCTGATGTAAACCACAGGTCAGAAATGAGCAAGTCTGTTAAACTGGATTAGAGTGGGGAACGATGACTATAGTTAAACTATTAGATTTTATTTATTTTTTTAAATTTATTTATTTATGCATACAAGAGCTGGGGTACAGGCCAGAAGTGAGGGAAGTGAGAGGATTCACCAGAGACAGAGTGGGGAACAGAACAGGCAGACTAACCAAAATACACTGCTGAGGGGAGTAGCAGGTGAGACAGGAGAGGTCTGCTTTACCATGTGGGTTGCTCTCTGGCCAGCCGGGGATCAAACTCCTGCTGCAGAAGCTGCGGATTGCTTCATAGTGTGGTACTTAACCCCTTGCACTACCAGAGAGGCCCTAAACTATTAGATTTTAATTCTCACTCATTTCCATTATCATTTATCAAAAAAATATTTTTCCTAATGGATATTTTTCTGTCTTCACATTCTACATATAATTATGTGAGTCATCTTCCCCATGAAAGGAATTTCACACACAGAGAGTTCTGTTATTTTTAAAATAAAGAATGCTCAGTTTTTAAAAACCCAACTCATACTAAATGTATCTAAACATCTTTGTATTTGCTGGAAAGAAAACAAAAATTCCCTTTCCCAAACCAGTGAATTGGTAGCCTATCTCTTGTAAGGCAGTCACTCATATTTAAGCATTCTTGAAGCTTCTATCTGTAAGATGTTACCTTAAGTTGTAAACACTTGTTTTCTTAATCCCCTTCTTCATATCCCCTAGGCAACCTATAAAGAAAAAGCAAAATGGATTTAGTAAAATAAAAACTTGCTTCCAAATTTACATTTTATCTTCCCACACACATAAGAAAAAAAAAAGTTTCATATTTGAAGAGCTGAAGCTGGCATCTTAACCAAGTATTTTCTCATCTATGTCCTAAAAGGGAAACTAAATGCCAAAATTTCAAGATTACGTATTATATATTTTATACTCTTTTGTAATATGGGCCAATGTATCTAATGTCTCTGCATTAACACAAGTTTAATAAAATTACTAAAATATAGATAGCATTCAAAATGGATAAAAGACTTGGATGTAAGACCTGAAACCATAAAATACATAGAAGAAAACATAGGCAAAAGACCATGACATAATTTTCAGTGATGTCTTTAGAGATTCCTCTCCAACAGTAAGTGCATATAAACAACTGAGACTGCATTACACCATCCATCTGATAAGGGACTCATACTAAAGATCTACAAGGAACTTAATTAACTGAGTAAGAAGAAAACAAATAACAATAAAAAAAATGATCAGAAGAGCTAAAAAGGTATTTTTCCAAAGAAGACAAACAGATGGCAAATAGGCACATGTGAAAATGTTCATTATCATTTGCCATTTTGGAAATGCAAATCAAGACTACAATGAGATACCTCCTCACACTTGTGAGAATGGTCCATATCAAGAAAACCAGAGGGCCTCCCCGGTGGCGCAGCAGTTGAGCGCTGGACTGTGAAGCTGCCCACAGCCTCTGCAGAGCTGATTCGATCGCCCCCCCCCCCCCCCCGGGCGCGGGGCGAGGGTCCCACATGGCGCGCAGATCTCTGCTGCCACCCGCTGCTCCCCTCAGCAGTGTACTTCGTCAGTCTGCCTGCTCTGCTCTCTGTTCTGGCTCTGGTGAATTCTCTCACCTTCCCGCTCTTCTGACTGTACCCAGTGCTGGAGGGAAGGGAAGGGAAGGGAAGGGAAGGGAAGGGAAGGGAAGGGAAGGGAAGGGAAGGGAAGGGAAGGGAAGGGAAGGGAAGGGAAGGGAAGGGAAGGGAAGGGAAGGGAAGGGAAGGGAAGGGAAGGGAAGGGAAGGGAAGGGAAGGGAAGGGAAGGGAAGGGAAGGGAAGGGAAGGGAAGGGAGGAAGGAAGGAAGGAAGGAAGGAAGGAAGGACAAGGGCTGGCAAGGCTGCGGAGGCAAAGGAACACTCCTACACTGTTCATAAGAATGCACACCGGTCCAGCCCTATGGAATGCAGTATGGAATTGTCTCAAGAGATTAAAAATGCATCTGCCACATGACTCAGTAATTTCACTCCTACACATCTAGCCCTGAAATTCAAAGATACTAATTTGACAGGAAACTTGCATTCTCAGGTTTATTGCCGCACTATTTACAATAGTCAAACTATGGAAACAACCTAAGTTTCCCAAAACATATGAATGTATCAAGAAGATATATTATATATATACGGTATAATATTACTCAATGATCAAAGAAGACACTCATGTCATTTGTGGCAACATGGCTTACTGAAATAAGTCAGAAAGGGAAAGAAAATACCACATGGTGTCACTTATACGGGAAGAATGGAGAAACCAAACTAAGGGTCAGATAAAGACAAGCTTAAAAATTAAGCCTTGAAAGCCAACTACAGAACTGAAGCATCCAAAGCAGAGAAGGGCTAGGGGAGGGGGTGAGAACAATGAGGGAAGGGACTATAGGTGATTTGGTGGTGGGTGGATGATGTGATGATACCTGAGGAGGGATCCTAAACTTCCAAAATACCAACAATAATGTAAGCCAATGGTACTGCAATTTAAAATTAATTAATTAATTGAATTAAAAATATAGTCAAAGCTAGTTCACATAAAAAATGGTCTCCTTGGCCCAGTTGGCAAGTTTGTAATGACCTCTTCTATCCTGACCATTTCCTTTTTGCTATAAGCAATGTGCACATACAACTATAAATTTTAAAGACACTGCTACATAAATGGATCTTAACTTCTGTGGTGAGTGAAGCAAACTACTGTTGCAATCTCATCAGTGTGGTTTATTAATATGTATCCATAATTTGCCATTAAGTCTCCATTAGAGTAAACAGCACAATTATTGATTAAAATCTTATACCACACACCGAAAATCTAAAGTTATAACCAACTTTACTATTAATTCCCCTACAAATCTAAAATCTTAAAGGTCAGGTGTATTTTATTTTCTCCAACCTGGTCTCCTAAAAATAAATTACAGTTAAATTCCCCATCTGCAATTTAATTACCCTCCAGAGAACAGCAGGTTAGAGTTGGATGGTGTCATTTAGTGGCCTTTGGGGAATTGGAACCTCTTTCATTTGCATTGCTTCTTTGTAACAAGAATACAGATTCTGTCCCTTTTATTTCTTCCCAGGAAAAGGTCACAGTCTATCATTAGAATCTTGAATAAGAAATAGTAACATGGATACATTTTATAAAAATTAGAGGAATTGGAAATAAACAATGTATTGGCATTTAACATGTTCATTTTTTAAATGGAGGGCACTATACTATGTTAGCAGTTTCTTCATTATTGGGATTCCATTTTAGAACTTTTGGGTTGAAAAGGGGGAAAAAGTTGAAAAAGGGAGAAGTAGTTGGTCATCCAGTCCAACCACTATGTCATGCCTCACATTTTCCCTTTCTCTGTCATACAGTCTGGTCTATAGTCTAACAAAGTGTTTCTATAGCTAGCAAACATCCAAATATTTATAGCTTATATTAAATGTTCAATTGGACATTAACTTTTATTACTTTTATTTTATTTGAAAATGTTATTTTTAAAAGTACTATAATGTTGACTTTTAATCCTTTCAACTCCTATTTCCACTGGGTAGTTTCTATTTTTAAACGTCTTGAACACATTTTCTTGAAATGCAATTAAATCAAATAAGCATTATTTTATTTTCTTTCTTACTAGAAAACTGATAAAATATATACTAGTAAGATATTTCATTAACATTTTCAAGATTTATTTATTTTTTTTAGATTTATTTATTTTATTTATGCATATAAGAGCTGGGGTACAGGTCAGAAGTGCGGAGGGTGAGAGGATTCATCAAAGACAGAGAGGGGAACAGAACAGGCAGACTGACTGAAATACACTGCTGAGGGGAGCAGCGGGTGAGTCAGGAGAGGTCTGCTGCGCCATGTGTGTTGCTCCTTGGCCAGCCAGGGATCGAACTCTGTGCTTCAGAAGCTGCAGATTGCTTCACAGAGCAGTGCTTAACCCCTTGCACCACCAGGGAGGCCTCAAGAATAAAATATGTTTTTATTGTGCCTACCCAAAGGTTGTTTCAGTAACGTTTATTTAAAATGTGAGTCACAAATAATTAACACAAAATTCATTGTGCAATGATTATATATGATGTTCATATAAATAGTGTAACCAAGAATTCACCTTCTTTTTTCTTAATATGTTTGATCTTGTATTACTTTGACTTGTGGGTCTCCTCACAATCTTTTTTTTTAAATATATTTACAATATTTCATACTTGAAATCATAGCACCACACACAGAGAAGTAAAACCAACTCAATTGTGAAGGAAAATGGTTAAATATTAATATAACAGCATTTCAATTTCACCAAAAAAATCACCACAGGAAGTTTTCTTCTCAATCTATTAGAAAGTCATATTTAAGATCTAGCTAAGACAGATTGTTGCAATCAGACCCTAATTTCATCCATTAACTAGTCACTATATTTTAACAATATTTTCTTTATCTTATTCATCACTAAATAGTCTTTTTTTATTTTTTTAATTTTATTTTAACATTTATCATTTCTTTCCCCAATGCACTCATGCACCATCACCTCAGTCCCCTGTGCTCCTCCCTCCCTCCCTCTCATCCCTCTCCCTCCTCCCCGCAGGATATCTCTGGTTTATAATTGTCCATTTTTGCTATGTTGTGTTTTGTACTGTTATTATTTTTTACACTGATGTCTTATTTGGTTCCCCTACATTCCTGTTATAAGTGAAACCATCCGATATTTTTCTTTTTTCCTTCTGGCTTATTTCGCTGAGCATAATCCCTTCTAGCTCCATCCACGTTGCCGCGAATGGCATGAGTTTATCTTTTTGATTGCTGAATAATATTCCATTGTATATGTATACCACATCTTCTTGATCTAGTCATCTATTTTGGGGCATTTGGATTGTTTCCAGGTTTTGCCTATTGTCAATAGTGCTACTATAAACAAGGGTGTACAGGTGCACTTTTGAATCACTGTTTTTGTGTCCTTTGGGTAGATCCCTAGTAGTGGAATTGCTGGATTGTATGGTAGCTCCATTTTTAGTAGACTGAGGAAACTCCAGGCAGCTTTTCACAGTGGTTGGACCAGTTTGCACTCTCACCAGCAATGTAGGAGAATTCCTTCTTCACCGCATCCTCGCCAACATTTGTTGTTGCTTGTTTTTTTTTTTTTTTTATATGTGCCATTCTTACTGGTGTAAGGTGGTATCTCACTGTGGTTTTGATTTGCATTTCCCTGATGATAAGGGATGTTGAACATTTTTCATGTGCTTGTTGGCCATTTGCATTTCCTCTTTGGAGAAATATCTTTTGAGTTCTTCTGTCCATTTCTTGACTGGGTTGTTTATTTTGTTTTTGTTGAGTCATGTAAGTTCTTTGTATATCTTTGTGATCAGTCCCTTATCAGTTGACTGGAGTGCAGAGATTTTTTCTCAATCAGTGGGGTCTCTCTCTGTTTTGGTTAATGTCTCTTGTGCTGTGCAGAAGCTTTTCAGTTTGATGTGATCCCAGCTATTTATGTTTTCCTTGACTTTCTTTGCTTTGGGTGATGAGTCTTTAAAGATGTTATTGAGGGCCTCCCCGGTGGCGCAGCGGTTGAGCGCTGGGTTGCGAAGCTGCCCGCGGCCTCTGCGGCGCCGGTTCGATCCCCGGCTGCTCCCCGGCCACCGGAGGAGGGTCCCACATGGCACGCAGACCTCTCCTGCCGCCCGCTGCTCCCCTCGGCGGTGTACTTCGGTCCTTCTGCCTGCTCTGCTCCCCGCTCTGGCTCTGGTGAATTCTCTCACCCTCCCGCGCTTCTGACTGTACCCAGTGCATGTATAAACAAAACAAACAAACAAACCAGCAAACAAATAAATAAAGCATGCCTCTATAAAAAAAAAAAAAAAAAGATGTTATTGTGATGTGTGTCTTGCAGTGCTTTACCTGTATTTTCGTCTATATATTTTATGGTTTCAGGTCTTTTGTCCAGTTCTTTCACCATTTTGAGTTGATTTTTGTGCACGGTGAGAGGTAGTGGTCTAGTTTCATTTTTTTGCATATGGTGGTTCAGTTTTCCCAGCACCATTTATTGAACAAACTGTGTTCCATTGCATAGTCTTTGCTCCTTTGTCAAAGATTAGTTGTCCATATAAGTGTGGTTTTATTTCTGGGCTCTCTATTTTGTTCCATTGGTCTATGTATCTGTTTTTGTTCCAATACCAAACTGTTTTAATTATTATGGCTTTGTAGTAAAGCTTGAAGTTTGGAAGTGTAGTGTGATACCTCCTTTGTTTTCATCAGTAGGGCTTTGGCTATTCGTGGTTTTTTGTGGTTCCATATGAATTTCATCAGTATTTGTTCTATTTCTTTGAAGAATGTCACTGAGATTTTTATTGGAATAGTGTTGAATCTGTATATTGCTTTTGGTAGGATGAACATTTTAATAATGTTAATTCTTCCAATCCATGAGCAGGGGATGTCTTTCCATTTCTTTGTGTCTTCATCAATTTCTTTTAACAGTGTTTTATAATTTTCTTTGTATAGGTCTTTCACCTCTTTTGTTAGGTTTATTCCCAAGTATTTGATTTTTTTTGTTTCAATTAGAAAAGGGATAGTGTTCTTGATTTCTTCTTTTCAGACTGATTGTTTGTGTATAGGAAGGCTACTTATTTTTGTGTGTTGATTTTGTATCCTGCTACTTTACTAAACTGGTTGATTATTTTGAGTAGTTTTTCTGTGGAGTTTTTACGGTTCTCTATATATATTATCATATCATCTGCAAATAGTGATAGTTTTACTTCTTCTCTCCCTATCTGGATTCCTTGTATGTCTTTCTCTTGTCTTATAGCCCTGGCTAGGACGTCCAGTATTATATTGAAGAGCAGTGGTGAGAGAGGACATTCTAGTCTTATTCCTGATCTTAAAGGAAAGGCCTTCAGCTTTTCACCATTGAGAATAATATTGGCAGTAGGTTTGTCGTATATAGCTTTTATCAAGGGCCTTCATCATAAATGGATGTTGGACTTTGTCAAATGCTTTCTCAGCATCTATTGATATGATCATATGGTTTTTATTTTTCTTTTTGTTGATATGTTGGATTACACTGATCAATTTTCATATGTTAAACCATCCTTGTGCCCCTGGGATGAATCCCACTTCACTGTGGTGTATTATCCCTTTGATGCATTGTTGGATTCTGTTGGCAAGGATTTTGCTGAGGATTTTTGCATCAGTGTTCATTAGGGAGATTGGCCTGTAATTTTCTTTTTTGTGTTGTCTTTGTTTGGTTTTGGTATTAGTATAATGTTGGCTTCATAGAACGTATTTGGTAGTATTACTCTTTTTCAATTTTTTGAGAGTTTGTGTAGGATAGGCACTAATTCACTGCTGAACGTTTGGTAGAATTCATTTGTGAAGCCCTCTGGACCTGGGCTTTTGTTTTTGGGGAGCGCTTTAATTACTGCCTTAATTTCACTGCTTGTAATTGTCTGTTTAGTTGTTCTATTTCATTTTTGTCCAGCTCTGGATGATTATATCATTCTAGGAATTTGTCCATCTCTTCTAGGTTGTTGAAGTTGTTTGCATATAAGTGTTCATAGTAATCTCTGATTATTCTTTTGATTTCTACTGAGTCTGTTGTGATTTCTCCTCTTTCATTTATAATCCTATTTATAGGTGTTTTCTCCTGTTTTTTCTTTGTGAACCTGGCTAAAGGTTTGTCTATTTCATTTCTTTTTAAAAAGAACTAACTTTTGGTTTCATTGATCTTTTGGATTGCTTTTTCAATTTCTATTTTGTTTATTTATGCTTTGATTTTTATTATTTCCTTTTTCTACTGGCTTTAGGGGTTTTGTTGTTGTTGTTGCTCTTTTTCTGGCTGTTTGAGATGTGGAATTAGGTTGTTTCTTTGAGTTCTTTTTTATTTGTTGATGTGAGTCTATATTGCTATATATTTTCCTCTTATTACTGGTTTTGTGCAGCCATTTTTGGAAAGTGAGCTGGATTTCCTTTGAAAATTAAAAATAGTAATACCATATGAACCACCAATCCCATCCTAGTGCAGCAATCCAAAAAACATGAAACCATCAACTCAGAAAATTGTATGCTTTACAGTGTTTGTTGAAGCATTGTATATAATAACCAGGCCATGGAAACAACCTAATTCCCCACTGATAGAAGACTGAGTTAAGAAGATGTGGTAGGGCCTCCCCGGTGGCGCAGCAGTTGATCGCTGGGTTGCGAAGCTGCCCGCGGCCTCTGTGGTGCCGGTTCGATCCCCGGCTGCTCCCTGGCCATCAGAGGAGGGTCCCACATGGCGCTGCTCTCCTGCTGCCCGCTGCTCCCCTCAGCAGTGTACTTCGGTCCTTCTGCCTGCTCTGCTCCCCGCTCTGGCTCTGGTGAATTCTCTCACCCTCCCGTGCTTCTGACTGTACCCAGTGCATGTATAAACAAAAACAAAACAAACAAACAAATAAATAAAAAAAATAAAAACATGCCTCCATAAAAAAAAAAAAATTAGTTCAAAATCATTTAAAAAAAAAAAAAGAAGATGTGGTATATTCACACAATGACATACAATACAACCTTATAAGGAAAGATAAAATGTCATCTGTAGCAAAATAGAAGAATTCAAGGGAACTACATGTAGTAAAACAAATCAAAATGACAAAGACATATATTATGTTTCATAGCAGCTGATTTAGCAAAACAAAATACTTATAGCAAGAATTTAGAAAATGTAATAAGGGATTGGGAAAAAGACTAAATATAATAATCACAGGCAACTATAAACTAGAGACACATTACGGGGGCGGGGGAAGGGTGAGAGGGAGTAGGATCAAAACAAGGAGTGGGTGGAATTTTACAGGGACGATAACCAAGATGAAAATGCATACATTGTACAAAAATGAAAAATGATGTAAAAAATATATAAAATAAACTTTTGAAAAACTAGCATAAACAAAGAATGTGAGCCTTCTGGGGTTGAAAGGGTAAAAGGGAAGGTGAAAGAAGAAAAAAAATCAAAGAGTATACCAAGGGGTAGTGGTGGGAATAAAAAACTAAGGGGAAAAAAAGAACTTACAAAACACTTGAGAAGGAATCATATAATTTAGTGAGACAGTTATTTAACTAAATAGTAGTAAATGATAAAATTTTGAAATTATGTAAGTGGCAATCCTGAAAATACATGATTAATATGATCTGCAACATTGAGGATGTATTTCACAGAGGCTGTAACTTTCAACTAACTCCTGGTTAATGAGTAGGATTTGTATTAGTCAATGGGAAGTTGAATATCTGTTCCTAGTGGATAATAGTATCATATAAGCATATGGTATAAACAAAGGCTGTAAGATTAAGAAAATTGAGTTCCATCATCCTCTTCTGAATCTGACTTTAGACCATTTCACTATCTCTTAGATTACATTTAGATTTGGTGAAAATTTTGGCTGCGTATTCTGTCACCTATAAGTCTTAATAGAAATATCACCGAACAGGTGGGAATTTCATGGGGAAATCATACTTTGTACAAATATGAAGAAGGATGTAATAAACATATTTTTTAAAAAAGAAATATCACCAAACAGTACTACCTTTCTTTCCAGTGAAAGTCATCCCTTTTCTCTGCTCTCATCAATCTAGATTCAGAACACTGTAGACTTGTTGCTCACTCTTAACGCTCATAAACTTTGTTCCTCTATCACTTATATTTTGCCTTTTTTCTTAATTGAGATAACATTAGTTTACAACACTGCATGCAATTCAGAATCATAGGATCATACCTTTTCACATTCATGTCACCTCACCACATGTACCAGCAAGACAACCAGAGTCCCACATCATGGTCCATTGCATCCTCACCCCACTTTGTTTCTCCATCCTCTGCCCCTCCTGTGGTATCCTTAATTTTAGTCAGATTATTAGCATTTGTTTTTGCATTGGTTTTGGCTAATCCTTTGTTTTGTTTTTATATTGTACATAAGAAGCCATCCTTTATTTTTCTATATCTTTCTACCTTATTTTGAAGCCTATACTTGGATCTTAGGTCTTTCTGGATCTGGTTTAATATCAGTGGGTTCTAGATGCCTTTATTAACTTGCCAAACATGAATTACCTACTTTTCTTGTACCCTTGAATGTATTAATATTTACCATTACCTTTACACTTAAAAAAAACTCCTTGATGATTGTCTACTCACTTATATGCCTCCCCATCAGTCTCTCAGTGACTTGAGTGTAAGGACTATGTGGACTATGTGTTCTTCTCTTTTATATTCCTGCCACATAACATATTTCTTAACTTGAAACATTGGAGATACCCATAAATATTTGCTAAGAGACTGCCCCACCCCATGCTTATCACAGGTGACAGGGTTTAGTACAAGCTATTTTGGTAAAGTGAATATTTCACTCTGAAAGAATTTGAGAAATAACAGGTACAAAAAGGATTTCCTGACCTTCTACTAAAACAGGTTATAGGACCCTCAAGTAAGAAGTGCCCTCTCTGCACCCACAGAAAAGAAACATCCTTTTTGCTGAAAACTGAAAGACACCAGGAGGAATCTAATTAAACAGCCCTTGCTTTCTCCTCAAGTATATTTTATTTAGCTCATACCCTTTTTTGCCCTATCATATTTTCCCAGGACTCTTCATTGTACTGGGTACAAAAACATTCACGTTTTGTGCTTCTTTGGGTCTTAATTTCCATATGAAGGCTCTCTGTTCACATAAAATGTATATTAAATATATTTGTAGGCTTTTATCTTATAACTCTGTCTTTTGTTATAGAGGCCCCAGACAAGAATTTAAAACAGTAGAGGAAAAAAGATCTTTTCCTTTCCCTACACAGACAATCTTTAACATCTCTCTTCCTCAGAAACTTTAGCACCTGAGTATCAATCCTCTTTACTTCTTCCATTCCTCATCACTTTCCCTTTACAAAACATCTTTTTCTTTTTTTTTCCTTTTTTAAAATATTTTATTTTATATAATTCTTACATCATTTTTCATTTTTGCACAATGTATGCATTTTCATTTTGGTTATATTCCCCATACAATTGCACCCCCCCTTATTTTGACCCTAATCCTTCCTCTCCCCCCACCTCCCGTAGTATGTCTCTGGTTTATAGTTGTTTGTTGATTTTGATTTTTTCTTTATTATAGTCTTTATTCAGTGCTTTCCTAGTTTCCTTCACTTCTTCCTTTCTTCTCCGAAGCACATAGCTCAGTGCCATGAACTTAAGAGGCACCCAAGAAGTGCATATGCTAATAAGCAGAGAAGAACCAGGCTCACAGCCCCCAGTTACAGGACAGACCTGATTCTGCAGCCAACCTCAAGAAATCACCTGCTGCCATGAGTACTGGTCTCCTAACCAAGTAGATTTCTTAATCGTGCATCCCTTTTCTTTTTTCTCCCTCCTGCTCCCTTTTTTCCTTAAGATTTCTGGAAACTAAGCAAACAACTTAGTCCCAACATGGCTAGAACCAGCAGTGATGCAATGACAACTCAGAGCACAGTTAAAAACCATATAGTTCCACTTCCATTGTGTCTTCAGAAAACTTAACAGCATTTACTAGACTGTATCATATGCTAAGTTTTTCAGCCCTCCTTATCTTTGTGCTGAGTCACTGTGGGAAGAACCATTGCAGACACTTCAGTGTCTCCATGATTTTGGGCATGTCTGTATGACTTGCTATCACCCATGAAATGTAAGTGAAAGCTAATCATTTCCCAGCTATATGCACTGCATGTTTCTGTTTGCACCTTTATATTTATGCCATGCTGTATGATAAAAACAAGTGTCAGATAGCCAGAGGCCACAAAAAAAAAAAAAAAGCTCTTTGGAGCTACCTAAACCCAACTCATAATTCACAAAAATCACACTAGCTGATCTGCAGAGCAATGAGCAAAAAATAAATCTTTGTTATTTTAATTCAATAAGATCTAGAGTTTATTTGTTATGCTGCATCACTGCTATAGGAACCTGATTGATGAAGTTCAATAAGCCTCTGACTTATAAACCATGGTGTTTTACCTGGTGAAATACAGTATAAGAACATTGTAAGACAAATATAGTAAAGATTTTTGAACTATCTTTGAACAAAGTGGTCCATATTTTACAATTCAGATTTTATAATGCGTTGATTGGATATTGCTTTTGCTATTTTCCAGGGTTGATATTGATCTTTCTCGCCTATTAAATGAAGTATCTAAGGTTTTACCTGATATCTTTCTCTTCCTGAATATTTAGTCATAATCATGCTTATATTTCCTCTGTGTATGAATTCTCATCTTAAATGCTATCCATAAACTTCAGCTACCTTACACATTCACTATTGAAACCAGGCTTTTTAAGATTTGTGAAGAGTCCTAAAGACATGATTAGAGTTAAAAACATATGACATATGGTGATAAATTGAACACTGAAAATGACCAACGTTTTCAGGCAATGAAGGCGCATATTTAACTAAAAATATTTTGAAGTTAAAAAAAAATTAAGGTCTGACTGACGCGCTCCAGGGCTCCTTGCTCCTAACAGAGGCAGTTGGGAGCACGGGCCGTGGGGCTCTGCTGTGGGGCTCTGTGGGCGGCTGTGGCAGCAGCATCCAGGGGCAGCGGACCATGGGCTCCCCGATACCGGCCACCGGCCATCAGCAACATGCAGGGCTTTCCGATAAACTTCCGTGAAAAGTCTCAAACTAAATGCAAAACCCTGAAGTTGAATTCTGCAATCACCTTTCAAATCTACAGCAAGGTTTCCTCTGAATTCCAATCCTAAAGGACCTCAAAACCCACACAGGGAGGTTGAGACACACAGCATTGAGTCATCAGGATAAAATGAAGCTCTCCACTGAGAAGCCCCGGATTTCACTGCAGAGGGCTTGAAAAACCATGGAGAAATTGCACGAGGAGATTATGGTTCTGTCAATGAAATGGTCCACAAACCAACTAGGCAAATAATGACAGCTAGAAGAATTCAGTCAACAGTGGAAAAAAAAGAAAAAAGATATCTCTTATGGATTGGGATGTAGTAATACGCAGTAGTGATCCCCAGTCCATTGGTCGGAAAGGGTGACTGTTGGATCCCTCCGCAGCTCCTGTCCATCTCCTTTGCTAACCTTCACGGATATATATGTAGCGTATTAGATGATGTTATAGCACAGTTTAGCAACTGTGAAAGCACTAAATCGCTTAAAGGAAAACTTGCACATCATTCGCAGAGATATTAAACCTTCCAATATTCTTCTAGACAGAAGTGGAAATATTAAGCTCTGTGACTTTGGCATCATTAGAAAGCCTGTGGACTCCATTGCCAAGACGAGAGATGCTGGGTACAGGGCACCTAAAGAAGAGCCCCCTGTGCATCACAAGATGATATAATATCTGTTCTGATGGCTGGAGCTCGGGAACCGCATTGTATGAGTTGGCCACAGGCAGATTTCCTCATTCAAAGTGGAATCGAGGATTTGATCAGATAAGACAAGTGGTGAAAGCAAATCCTCCACAGCTGAGTAATTCTAAAGAAAGGGAATTTTCCCGGCTTCATCAACTTTGCCAACTTGTGCCTCATAAAGGATGAATTCAAAAGGCCTAAGTGTAAAGAACTTCTGAAACATCCCTTTATTTTGATGTATGAAGTACAACACATCTATGTTTGTAAAATTTTGGATCAAATGCCAGCTACTCTTAGCTCTCCTATGCATGATGATTTGTAACAGTGCGGTATCCATAGAAAGGGGAAGTTCCAGGCTCCCTGCACTACCTAAAGAAGGGTGGAGCTGAGTGGCGAGAAGCTAGGAAAGACTGGAAAAATGACGGGGGAGAAGATGGGAAGGCGATTTGAGAGTCATGTGGACAGAGACATGTGAAGAAGCCATGCTTGCTTCTCGGCCTGGGACTTGTACCAAGGACTTGGGGTGACAAAGGATACACTTAGTAGAGACTTGGGTGAGAGACAATGGCAGCCTTTATCTTGACTTGTATTTTGATTTTACTCCTTTCCTTCCAGACTTCCCTGGCCCCTTCTGCCCCTTCCATATGGTTCCCAGTTAGAAGGTGCCTTAGACTTGTGGCAAGCTTTTGGGCCTCAGCTTTCCTGCTTTGGTCCAATCCTTTCTGGCTAGGCATTTACCCACAAGGGGATGGGTAACTTTGGCTGTTTCACAGGGAAACTATTTTAACTGTATTTTTTTTTCTCTTCCTTTCATTGCTTCTATTGCACACCAATTGTGTTAATGTTGTTTTCTATTGAAAGTCTTAAGCACTGACAATATGTTTTATCTTTATGTGGTGGATGGCAGGACCCATTTAGAGCAGGTACAGTTGGGGATCATGGGGTGCTTCTCATTCTGCCTGCTAACAGATTGATATTACTGCTACATCAGACTCTAGAAGGGAAAAAAAGGCTAAAAGATAACAAGACAAAGGATTTTCATCCCTATCATAAGGTTTTTATTGGTCGCCCAGAAACCATGTGCAATAAGATTGGTATTCATTTCCATCAGGTCTGTCTACTCCTGACACCTAGAACAGGCATTCCCATAATATCCAATTGATCACCATGTTAGTGCTGGTCAGAGAGACCTCACCCTGCACATTCATGATGAACATGTTCATGAAATGTGGCGGTCAGTATGATCAATTTGTTGACTGTGTTAGATCTTATCTAAAATTCGCTTCTAGACTCAAGACCTGGAGACACAGCTACTGGAATGGTGTTTTGTCAGGTTTCTTTGTATGGAAAGAACGCGGTAATAAACATACTACGAGTGAACACAGAGACTCAGGCTTGAGTGAGAAAAGATTGTATGGCCAATGAGACACATTGCCTCCTGGAGCTGGTAGAGAGAGGAGGAATTTACTTTTTTCACCAAGTACAGTAGATTTACTGATTTGATATTCTGTTCCTCTATAGTCACAGTTGATATTTGGGGATGATTTGTTCAGCCAAATTTCCTGTTTGAAATGTGTTAAATTAGAATGAATTTATCTTTACCAAAATCATGTTGTGTTCAAAGAGATGGACATCAAAATACTCAACAGTACAGAATGTGTTCTTTTCTCCCTCATCACTCTTTCTACTCTTCATTGAGAATACTCAGGAGTCTGCCACTTGTCAAAGAAGGTGCTAATGCTAAGAATTTTCATCCTCAGAATTCGGTGCACTGCCAACTTCATATTTCACCTGCCTCAAACCACCAGGACTGAAAGAAGAAAAAAATTAGAGGTTTGAATTTACATATAGTTATAATTCTAGTATCTTATTTGCAACAATTGTAGCAACTGTGTATTTTCCTTTGGTCCCAAACCTGATATTTTAGTCATTGTAACTCAGTAACAGGGAGAAGTAGCTAATAACAGTGTGCCTTGATTGATTAGATGAAGATTTCTTGTAGGAAGCAAAAGACCAAATCTCAGTTGTTTGCCATCACTGTTTCAGGTCTTCTATTTCTGAATCTCTTTATCTGTGTGGTCTGCTTCCATTTTGTGACTTTTGCTTAATCAAATATTTTTACCTTTTTTTAAAATGTCAAAAAACTTTATAATCACCAGTAATATCACTTACCAAGGATTTTTAGCCCTAAATCTCTCATATGCTATAATATTTAAAAGAAACATGGGACCTAGCTGATGTGTAGTAAGTGGTGAAAAGCATCTTTTCTAGAGACACATTTGACCAGATGAGGATCTGACAAGCCAGACTTCTAGCTCATCCCCTACAAGAATCTTTAGCAGGTCATCATCATTTCTTAGAATTGGAATTCTACCCCTCTCAACAACCACCCCCATTACCACCACCACCACCACCCCTGAGTGCCCAAAACCCAGAACAGTTACTCAAATCTGCTTCATTTACTGTTTCCTCACTTACCCATTAGCCAGGTTCTCCTTAGGTTTCCCTCTGCCCTTCCTGGCATTGAACATTAGGCCTTATAGAGCACTTAGGCAGCACTTAGTGATTCAAACACACTGGGATGTCAAACAGCCATGGCCTGAGATACAGATGATGCCATTACAGAACCAAATGTTGGTAGCATTGCCGTGTCTCCTCCTAGACTGGCAGTCACAAATAACAGAAAATAATAAAGGTGGAATGGTGCTGTTTAAAATTATATCCCTGTAAGTTTCAGAATTAAAAAATGATTTATTACTTCAGTCCACTTGCCTAATATTCCTACTGTCTCCCCCACAGTACCCTAAATCTTAGACTTCCCAGTATTCTGAAAGGAAGAACTGCTACATGTCCTCTTCAACCAGACCAAGCCATCCTCCTCTATTGCTCCCAGGTACTCAAGAGGAATTTATTTCTCTGTTGCCAGCTGCCCATCTGGCTCAGCATAGGGACCCTTTGCCATTTATATGAATGAAGATCAAAGCAATTCTGACTGTCCATTCTATTCTGACCATTCTATTGTGTGAAATACTACATAAAAAGGCAGTTTTACTGTATTAATCATAGAATATTAAAAGCTATAAACTTAAGGGCAAAGAGTTTGTTACAATCTATCTTGACTGAAACAAAAGGGTATACAGTATTCACAAACTGAAATTAGTGGTTATTTTTCTCTTGTATCATAGAAAAATGTATAAAAATTATCAAAAAGTTAATGTTCAGGGATATTTCTTTGTCTAGAAAAATAGGCTCAGTAACATTACTGCTTCTTGGATATTTGGAGTAATTTATCTTGTATTCTCGTTTGAATTCCACCTCTAAGATATATGCATGGACTGGAAGTGTTTATGTAATAGTTCTATTCTTTTGCCCATAGGTCAGTTGCAATAAGTCTAGGATGTGCTAGTGAAAAAAAACAAGGTTACAGTCTTAACCCCTAACATCATTAAAACTGCCTTCTTTTCTTTCCAATTTTTATTCCAAGATCAAACATAGGTTCAAATTCACATAAATTTAGGAGTTGGGTAGCATGGTGATTAAGCAGCAGATGGGAAACTCAGTGTCCAAAATTGGAGTCCTTATTCAGTCTATGATTTACCATATGATGCTTAAAATATTGTTCTTTCATCTTTAAAGTGAGTTGTTTTTGCAAACATTCCAGTTAGCAATGTTTAAGCTATTTTGTAAAGAAACCATTCAGTGTATCTTTTGGTATATCAGGGGTAGCTGAAAAACTCAAAATATTAAAAACAACTCCCTTTAGTTCAATTTATGATTTGAATATAAAAACACAGAAACTAGTTGAACAGTTAAATTTATGTGATATAGCAAATCTTAGTCGGAATGATCCAGATGTTAGAAACAGTCATGAATTGACTCACTACTGATTCCATCACTTCAAGGTTGAATGACATATGGTAAGTTATTCAACACTTCTGAGTCTTGGTTTCTTCATCTGGAAAACAACAATAACAATGCCTGAAAGTTTTTGTGAGGATGGAAGTAGAAGTATATGTATGTTTAAAGAAAACACTGGAACTGACATAATTAGGTCCCAACAAATAAAAATTATCTTTTATTAATACAGTAGCAGAGTAAAATCACAGAGCAACAACAAGGTGTCCAAAATGTAAAGCTTGGAAGTGAGACATGAACTACTTTAACATGAAAATAAATAGAATTTATGTGAGTTTGGGGACTGATTGCTCCTATACAATTCTTGAATTTGTCTTTGTGGTAGGTAGGGAAAAGGAAAGCAAATAAAAACAAAGGATTCATCTAAAATACCTTCTTAAAGTATCAAGAACAAGATCTCCAATTCCAAATGCTCTGCAAACATTGGTGCCATCACAAACCAAAGTTACCATGCTCATTTGACCCATTCAATAACTACTTCCACACACAGGGTCCAAGCTCAGTTCCACCAGATTTTCATCACCAAATTGCAAGAATAGTAATTCTCATATCACTACATATAATGATCAATACTGAACAACTTTTCCATGACAGGTACCATGCTACCTATCTCATGTATTAGATTTAGAACTCCTAATCATAACAAAAGAATGCTAGAAT
This sequence comes from Talpa europaea, assembly GCF_964194135.1. Classification (NCBI taxonomy): domain Eukaryota; kingdom Metazoa; phylum Chordata; class Mammalia; order Eulipotyphla; family Talpidae; genus Talpa; species Talpa europaea. The sequence continues at coordinate 57,553,259 of NC_140080.1, read as the reverse complement.
TCCAATTTTCTTTCCAGTAAGGAAATGGGTTATCAGAAAGGTGAAGATTTCTCAGGGTTACACAGCAAACAAAAGGACAGAGGATTAACACCAGGTTAGTCGATTCCCAAGATTAGGTTTCTTCACAAGACTGCCTTTAATGGTAGAGTAATAACATGCACCTCAGGGTTGAAAGGAAATTTCACCTAATTTTCACCTAATTTTCACCTAAAATTTCACCTAATCCAAACCTACCTTTATAGATGAGGAAACTGAATTCCAGATCAGAATAACCAAGTGACTTGTACAAGGGCACAGAGTAGAGAGGGACAGATCTAAGATTAAGATCCAAGACTAAAATTCTACAATATTTTTGTCTGTCCTTTGGTAAAATTCTTCTATAAAGAAGCACTTTAACAATCCAAACCAGGCCTCCCTGATGGCTCAAGGGGTTAAGCACCACACTGTTGCAAGAGGATGATCCAGAGGTGACCTGAGGATGGCAAGGGAAAGGGCTGATGAAAACACTTGAGAAAACTCGTGTACATCAGGGCGGAAAACCGCCCAGGAGGGACGCCCCGAACTTCTTTGTCCTTGAAAGTTTCCTCGGTAATTACCTAGCAACAGAGGCCCACTAGGGCAGACATGTCCAATAAGCTCAAGGCCTCCAGCTCAAGGCCTCCAGCTCAAGGCCTCGCATACGCGGTGTGTATGAGCTCACGTATATCGCATGCGAGGCAAGGTTGTTTGGCTTTCTCTGACTTGTGAAAAAACGCAGATGTCTTTGTTCATAATACCTATATAACCATGCTGAGAAAAACAGACTCACGGCTTCTTGCTCATAGCATTTCCCCATCTGGTGTGTCCTTCGCGATCAGTGTCCCAGGTCTCCGAGTCCACTAGAGGCTCACAGGCACCATGAAGAAATCCACAGCCTCTGCAGCACGAGTTCGATCCCCGGTCGGCCAGGGAGATACCCACATGGCGCAGCAGACCTCTCCTGACTTGCCCACTGCTCCCCTCAGCAGTGTACTTCAGTCAATCTGCCTGTTTTGTTCCCCACTCGGTCTCTGGTGAGTCCTCTCTCCCCCTGCATCTCTGGCCTGTACCCCAGCTCTTGTATGCATAAATGAATAAATCTTTAAAAAAAAAAAGCCAAATCATGCACATTTCCACTACTCCTCTCTTCTCCCCCATGATCCCCCTCTCCTTCCTTCCCGGTCTCCCTTCCCCTGGAGAATGTGGGGACAACTGAACTCTACTACAAGATTGGGCCACCAGAATCCTGTGAATAAAGTTAAAACTATAAAATTTCTCATATGGCACTGCTATGAATATTATGAATATCTTTGTAAACAGCATTAATTTATCCACAAGACTATGACATAATTTCAGGCAGTTACCACACTTAAACTCTTGCTTGGAAGACAGGAGGACAAGTTTAATGAGGTACAAAGAGTCAATCTATATTTCCCATTTAAAATACATATTTATTGTAAGAAAGCAGAGATCTGAGTGGGTAGCAGGCATAGTGTTGAAAGAAAAATAGGGCCTCCCTGGTGGCGCAGCAGGTTGAGCACCATGCCATGAAGCTGATGCAGCCTCTGCAGCACAGGTTCGATTCCCAGCTGCCCAGGGAGATACCCACATGGCGCAGCAGACCTCTCCTGTCTTGCCTGCTGCTCCCCTCAGCAGTGTCTTTGCTCCATCTGCCTGTTCTGCTCCCCACTCTGTCTCTGGTGAATTCTCTCACCCTCCTGCATCTCTGACTGTACGCCAGTTCTTTATAGATAAATAAATCTTAAAAAAAAAAGCAATTAAAAAAAGAAAGAAAATAACTAACTTCCACCAGCTTTTTCCCAACAAATCAGCTTATATTGGTGTTGCCCAGCACCTCCTGCAGATGAAAGAGTGGTTCTGAGGTCACCCTGATTGCTTCAGTTTGCCAACAGAACTCTGAAGATGTGCTCTCAGGCAATGTAAGCTTTTTTTTCATGGCTGTTGTAAGGTGTGGATGCATCATTTTTCCAAGTAACAGTCAAGGTCAAAAGCGTTACCTCCAAGCTGAGCCACAACAAAACACATTTGAAGGCTGTTGACCCTGACTTCACAACACATCAGTTCTGGTATCCATGAAGCATTTTTCCATTCTTTATGTTCAATTCAACTCTTTCAGGAGCTTTTACATATGCTTATTTCATTTCATTTCATTTCATTTCATTTGCTAGATGCTATGATTGTGCCACCCCTTCTCAATCATATATTGTAGTCTTAAATCTTGAAGTGATACTGTTTGGAGGTGAAGCCTTTGGGAAGTAATTAGTGTTATTTTTGGTCAGGAAGATAGGGTTTTATATAGGATCAGGAGGGGATCTGTTCTTATAAAAAGAGGAAGGGAAATGATAGCTCTTTCTTTCCATCAGCACAACTGCAGAACACTGCAAGAAGACAGCCATCTGTAAGAGTTTAGAGAGCTCTCACTAAATACTAAACTTTCGGTCACCATGATCTTGAACTTTTAGCCTCCAGAACTATGAGAAATAAGCTTCTGTTGTTTAAGCCACCCAACCTGTAGTGTTTGCTACAGTAGTTTGAGGGAACAAAGATAACTGTCATATTTGCAAAAGAGAAAATTAATGACAATTTCAAATTCTAGATTATTAGTATAATTTTTATACATTAGTAAATAATTTCTGGGCATAAAGTGTGCCATGAAATATTTTAACCCTTATGGAGTGTGTCACTATTCAACAAATAGAAGAAGTTGTGGGGTCCTGAGGATCACTTTGCCTTGTGGCTATGGCAACAGTGAAATGAAACTTAGTGAAAGGGGTTGGTGAGCAAGCTCAATTTTAGGGGCCACATGACCATTCCAAGTAAGTTCACTTAACAAGATTCTTTAAATGAAGGATAAAAAGGAAGGAAAGCAAGTCTTCTGCCTTTTTGAATGATGTTACAAAAGGCATTTTTCACCAACAGGAAAAGCACATCACCATAAATTCTAAATTCTAGGACTCAGACAGTGAGTGAAATAAAGCAACTGAAAGAAAACATGAAAAAGTGGTTCAGATATAAAGTGCTGGTATACCTTCAAACAATTTTTTTCTGAATAATACATCAATATCTAAGAACTCACGTCTTAAGCAAGATACATTGTAAAGTGCAAAACATCAAGAAAAGCAATGATATTCCCTGACATTTGAGGAGGCTAGCTATTAAAAAGAAGTGTTTCTTTCTTTTTTTTCTTTTTTTTTTGGGGATGAGTACTGAAGAGAATTCCTGAACTATTGATTGAACATCACAAAACTTTCTTGCTTTCTGATCTCTGAAGACCAGACTGTGCGAACGGTGTCATGACTGAGAGAACCACCACAGAGGAACCTCTAAGGGAACTATACCAAGAGGCAAGTCTGTAAAGAAAGGAACAAAAACACAGACAATTGACAGAGCACAAGTCTTAAAATACACATACAGTCCTAACATGACTTTCTAAAAATGTGAAAGTTAGTCCATATATTGTAATTGGATATTTGGAAAGACCTGCTTATTATTTGAAGGAAGCTACTACCTGGTGTCAAATGAACTCCAAAAAGGAATTGAAAGCATTTATAAATTTCAAATTGAAAATTAATAACTCAGAATACAAATAATCCATGATTTGATAGACATTTATAAAACTCCATAAAGTGGTCTGTGCATGCAGTAATATATGCTTCAGCAAATGTGCAATATCAAATAAAATTATTTTTAACATTATTAGAACAGGCTGTAGAATCCAGAAAACACATAGTTACAAGAAAGTGACTCACCTCAGGGTCCCTTCAAATTATATACATCTACTAGAAGTTTTTCTTAGCTGCTCTTTGCCTGTCAGAATATTCCCTACTTCATGAAGTGTTTCTTGAATGTTCCTGGTCTCCCTATTTTTTCATTCTAGTTGCCCAAGGGTAAAATAAAGCTGTGAAATCCTTGAGTAAAAAGAATGTACCTCAGACAGCTCTCTTTTCCAGTGCTAAGTAATGTTCCTGGCACATAATATTTCATCAATTAGCACTTTCCAAGCCCTAAAAATAGTTCCCACATGGCAAGTCTGTGAAAAAACATCAATAGATTCCTTGCTTTTAACCTCACACTATCAAAGTTGATCTCAAGCTAAGTCTGCAGAGTTCATGGAATTAGGAATGCCATGTAAAGGGCCAAAAAAAAATTGGGGGGGACCTCCCCAGTGGCACAGCAGTTGAGCGCTGGGCTGCGAGGCTGCCCACAGCTTCTGTGGCACCTGTTCAATCCCCAGCCACCGGTGAGGGTCCCACATGGCATGCAGACCTCTCCTGCCACGCCAGCTGCTCCCCTCAGCAGTGTATTTCGATCCATCTGCCTGTTCTGTTCCCCACTCTGGCTCTGGTGAATTTTCTCACCCTTCCGCACTTCTGATTGTACCCAGTGCTTGTATAAATAAATAAATAAATCTTTAAAAAAAATTTGGGGGACCTCCCCGGTGGCACAGCAGTTGAGCTCTGCATTGCAAAGCTGCCCACAGCCTCTGCAGCGCCGGTTTGATCCCTGGCCATGGGCGAGGGTCCCACATGGTGCGCAGACCTCTCCTGCCACCAGCTGCTCCCCTCAGCAGTGTATTTCCTCAGTCTGCCTGTTCTGTTCCCCGCTCTGCCTCTGGTGAATCCTCTCACCCTCCCACGCTTCTGACTGTACCCAGTGCTTGTATAAATAAATAAATAAATCTTAAAAAAAAAAAGTTAAAAAAAAATTTTGGAAACCTATAATTCTTTCTCAAGAATGATGGTGTGCTACAAAATGTCTCTGTTAATACTGTTAATACTGACCTCAAGTGACAAATTAGAAATAACTGCACATAAGGTCATCTACATAGGGTAATTCCCCAAACACAGTTCTTGTCATAAGCTGCCCATGTGTCAAGCACCTGGACAGAGCTGTCACAGACAACAATGACTCAGCAATACTATTTAAAGAAACTCCTGTGGTTAAGGTAGTTTCCTTAGATATCCGTCAAATCATAGCTCAAAGAAGACTTAAATCTTTGTAACTCTTCCCCCATATCCCATCGTTGTCACTCTTTCAATTTGTCAGAAGCAGGTCATCCATAGGAATGGTCTGAAGGGTGAAATTCTATTATGCCATGATAGTCAATCCCATATTTCAACACCATATATAATTCCCCTGAGTCACTAATATGTATCTTGTTATGGAATCTTGGAATATCATGAATGTTGTTGCTCCCTAAAACCAGGGGCCTTCTCCCAACCCTTCATGCTCTTCATTTTTGTAATATTATTACTAATATCACTTTTTAAAGATTTATTTTATTTATTTATGCATACAAGAGCTGGGGTGTAAGTCAGAGATGGGAGGGAGAGAGGATTCACCAGAGGCAAAGTGGGGAGCAGAAGAGGCAGATCTACTGAAATACACTGCTGAGGGGAGAAGGGGATGAGACAGGAAAGGTCTCCATATGGGTTAGCTTCCTGGTCGGGGACTGAACTCATGCTACAGTGGCTGCCTATAGCTTCACAGAGTTGAGACTTAACCCCTTGTGCCACCAGAGAGGCCCTGTTAATATCATTTTTAGCTTACATTGAACTCTTGCTATATGCCAAGCACAGTACTAAAAAGCTTATATTTATTGTCTTAATTCTTGGTCCACAATGGGAAAAAAAACCTTTAATCTATTCTTCTTTGATTGATGAAGAAAGTTTAAGAAAGTGCAGTAGCTTCCTCAAAGGTCATATAGTCAGTGGTTGGTTGAGTCTAGATTTGAAGTCATGTGTGTTTAACTCAAACATCAACTCATCATCTCTATGTTATGCTCACCTTCATTACTTACCTCAACATTGAATTAAATTTCTTAAAAATATTTATTTTCAGAATTTTTTGCTCTAATCTTAGCAGTTCTCTGGCTTAATGCCATCTGTTATTTCAAAATGTTTCTGTCACTATGTAATATTTAAAAGATTCACTATGTACAAAAACCTTCAACTCTTCACACTGATACAAGGCTGAGAAGGGTATGTTCATATTGATTTGTTCAAATTGGAAAAGAAACAGCCACTCTAATATGTTTTAGTTTTCAAATATTTCTAAAGCAATGGACAAGTGATGCAATATAATCACTGATTCAAGGGAGAAAATATGTAAGGTGGGGGGGCATATATACAATGTTCAACATTAACCTACTGTCTGATAAGTTGGTCTTAAATGGCTCTCATGCAGTAAATGAACATTTGAACTCTGTTGGTGGTGTTTTACTAGTACTCCTCCAGCAAATAGGAAATATTTTAGTTTGATTGTCATTTCTGATTGCAGAAGGAAAGCTAAACAAATTATTTGACCAAACAGAATCTTGGCAGTTTTAGCTGTGATCCCCTTTTGAATGATTATTTCAAAACCCTTCAAAATGACAATAATCAAGAGGGTGATATTTATCTGAGAGTGTGGGTAAAAATCTTTTCTTGCTCTTTGATGTACTCAGAGTATGTTTATGATAAGATTGATGCCAGAAACAAAAGACAGTATGATTCCAAATAAACAGTAACTTTGTTCAGTGCTTGCCTGAAATAATATTTTCATTTGTAATTTTTTATTTTCATTTGAAACTAAAACTAGTAACTGACAAAGGATTTGTCAAACATTTAATTTCCTTTTGGTCAAAAACTAAATCTATCAATTCTTATGCTATATGTGCCTTTGAAAAATTTTTTACATTTTTTAAAGATAAGTTATATATAGATCCTCAAAAAATGTAAAGCCTATTTGCCACTCTTTTAAGAACAGATAAAGACTTTTGATTGACTGACTAATGAAACACTATTGAAAATTTGAAGAAGAAAACTCAGAAATAAAATATTTTTGTAATTGGGTACTGGTGTCCATAATAGCAATAGAAAAAAAAATCTATTTATGATTTAGTTACTAGTTTTCGCAAAATTTATTTTTCATTATTGTGACCTGAATCAATTATTCATGGTCAGTTATCTAATAATTAACACAAGACCATTCTTATGCTTTTACTTAATTGAAAGTGATGACAAATTAGGGATCATGAAAATACATAAATATAAAACATGAAATTGTGGTGCTTGAAAAACATATTCAAAGAAAAAAGAAGCTTAAACTTCAGCATCCCTTTCAAACAGTATGCAGTGAATGGGAGAAATTTTGAAGTACCTTTTAGCAACTTTAGAAAGCCTCTCTTGCTCATAAAAACCTAATGGTGTGATCTTTCCTCAATATGAAAAAAAAAATTGACTTGCTTTCTAGATTGAAAGGAAACAAGAAGTTACAAAAGAGCATTAAGAACTATATCTGTATATATCTTATATGAAATTTGTTATCTATAAAGTCTGGATATGGACTTTTTTAAAGTAGTAAGTGTTGATCAAGAACAAACTAAAAAGCAATAACTTCAGCATGTGGGCAGATTCCTAGATGGGTTTAGATTACAGTGATGAGAATTTACTACCACGCAGTTGTTGAAAATGACTCCATTTATATGATATAAAGTTTTTGTATAAAAAGTGAAAAATTCAACCCAAACACATAAATGTTTTACCTACTCAATATCTAATAACTGAATAGTTCCAAATTCATCCCATCAAACTTGTTTTAACCATTTGCATGAGTCCAGTACATTGTCCCACCTTACTGTTCATGTTTCCTATGTAATTTTTAATAAATTTCATTTCAAATAAAAAGAGTACACTCATATGTCTACTGTGAATACTGGGATAATCAAAATAATAATTATCCTTAATAAAGACAGTTGCCAAATATAGGGAAAAAATGATCAAGATATAGATAGTAGATCAAGTTAGAAAATCAAACCAGAAGACTAGAGTTCAGGAAAGTCATCTAGATATAGGGATCTCAATATGTCAAATACATAACACCTTTCTCTTTCTCAGTTGGTTCTAAGCTGAGAGATAAACAGATTGCAAATCAAAATTCACTTTTATTACTGTCAAAAAATAATTGGAAAATGTGTGTTAGAGCTAAAAGCAAAAGAACATGCCAATACTCTCTGCCCCAGCCTGAAGTTAAAAATTGAGAAAGTTACTCAAGAATAAGTTGGAGCATATAGGATAGAAAGAGAAGGATACAAGCCCCAGTAACAGTAAGCAATACTCAAGCAAGAAACATGGACCAGTGATTGTTAACCACTTACCAAGCACCTCCTTCCTGCCCCATCAGATAAAAGGTCAGGAGACTTCCTCCAGGGGAGTCCTTTCTCCTGGAAACCTGAGAAATTGAGAATATTCCCCTCAGTAGCTGTTTGTTCTATGAATCCATTTGGGTTTAACTATCAAGGCTATGGTCAAATGTAGTTACTCTTTTCTAACAGGAGATCAGCAATCTATCGTGGAATTCTGTGCCACCTTCCGTGAGCCTTCTCCCCCAATACTAGCTCTGGCTGTTTTATGGATCCTGCTGGTAACACTGGTATATGATACTGAATTTTCCCCTACAAGGTACTAAAAATGGTCACTAATCAAATTAACTCTAAAGTCCAAATTTCTCATTCCAAATTATGTATGCATGTTATCTAAGACAGGTTTCAAAGGTTTTGCAAAGAGATTCAATAACAACATCAAGATGCACCATTTTAAAATGTCAACACAAACATATAGGAGCCATAAATTTGAATTCAAATCATTCTCCATTGTAGATTTCCAGAGAGACATTAAAGTTTCAAAATTAAATTCTGGTACAAGTTGAAGTCCACAGGATTTAAAGTCGAAAGTAATTCAATTTAAAATCAAATTTCCTTGCTTCTGTGAGTTAAATGTCCAAGGTCATTACACTACAAAATAAAATCTTCTTTTCTTTGTAAATAAAAGTTCAAAGAACCTAAAATCCAAAGTTCTTAAGTTAAAATCCTACAATCATTTCAAAAGTTTGGGTTTTTTTTTCCTTCTCACTTTCAAACAAAAGTAACTTATTGTTAACCTGAACATATTTGGTTTTCTTCCACAGAGTGTGTGTGGTTCCTCAGGATCTCAGAATTAAAATCAGTTTTTTATCCAGCCCACTTTAAAAAAAAATCCAGAAAGTTGGAAGACACACAAGATTGCATGTTCTACATCCAACATCCGCTTAATTTAGAAAACACAGCAATCTCTGCACTCTGAGAGCAGGTACACCAGGTGGAGTTGTGGCCCCTCCGATGTTGCAAAACCAAGCACAGACACTCACAGTACCTGACAGCAAGAAGGTGGAGAACTTCTTGTTTCAGCCTAGAGATAACATCAAACTTTCCTATAATCCATGAGCTGAAAACACTTATTGAAGAGAAAGTGCTACCAGATTATGATGACACCACACTTTCCTCTTTAGAGAGAAACACTTATGCATGTTATCTCCCTCTCAAGCCATTGCATTGAGACATTGCTGCCTTTCTTATAAACTACAGAAATTTGCAAAAATCTGTAGCAAACCTACTAGGTCATATTTGTGAGGTGTACCTTTCCATCTGTAAGACTGCCTAATATAATATATAGTTACCCTTTGATTTTGATGTATTAGACCCTGAGTACTGTATTTAGAGCTGTATTTAGTACTCTTTCCAGGGACACAGTTTTTACATCTTTCAAAAAGACATTTTCAGTTCTGGGCCTCCCTGGTGGCACTGGGATTAAAGTCTCAGCACTATCAAGCTATCTCCAGCCACTGCAGCCTGAGTTATGGGCCAGGGAGCTAATCCGCATGACACAGCAGACCTCTCCTGTCTTGCCCGCTACTCTCCTCAGCAGTGTATTTCAGTAGATCTACCAGTTTTGCTCCCCATTGTCTCTGGTGAATCCTCTCACTCCCCCACCCCTGCACCTCTAGCCTACACCCTAGTTCTTGTATGCATAAATAAGTAAAAATAAAAAAAAAAAGAGAGATGGTTTCAATTCTATACCATTCTAGCTGCTTCCATGATTTCTTATAATGGAAATGCTTAGACATCTAAGACATGTCTCTTCAGGGAAGTTCCCCTCCTTCTTCCCACATTTACTTTTACCAGAGAATCAGCCTCAGATTTCAGAACTGAAATTTCTAAATCTAGTGCTTCTCAAGGTCTCCTGAGAATCCACAACTTTGTAATACGATCCTCAAGGCAATGCCCTCTTTCAAGTTCCACTGTTTTCTAAACTGTAAATAGTGTTTTTTTAACCACATATTTTCTGCAGTAATGAATACTTCAACAGCATTTTCTTGTCTTCTTTTAGATAGATTCTCTTCCTTCTTTGATGATCCCTACCTCTAGGGATGTGTTCCTGGAAGCAAGAGCCCTCTTTCTCTCACTTCACCCTTTCTTTTGTGTCTAGGTATTATTTTTTTACATGTTGTGTTAGGGTAAGTTCTCCCAGAAATATCTTTTATTTTATTTTTTAAATTTTATTTTTATATTCCCAATACTATTATACTATTGCAACCCCCTTATTTTGACCCCTTCTTTCCCCACCCTCAATAGTGTTTCTCTGGTTCATAGTTGTTTGTTGATTTTGATTTTTTTCTTTCTTATAGTTATTCTTTTTCCTGCTCCCTTATTTAGGTTTTCTAGATTCCTGCTATGAGTGAGACCATCCGGTATTTTTCTTTTTCTTTCCTCCCAGAAAAATCTTAAGTCAAGAATTGGAGTGATTTATGGATCAAGTGCACCCCCAGAGAGAGGATAAGGAAAGCAGGATGGGGGTGGGGAGAGAAGGAAGCCAAGTAAAGGCAGCAAGGCTGCTGGGCAGTGGGTTTTGTAACCCCCAGCACTGTCAAGTTCTCCCTCCAAATAGTAACTCCAGGGCAGTCCTCTGAAGAAGGTAGCAGCTGTAACCCCAGAATAGATGTAGATATAGAACAACTTGCAAATTATGCTTTTCACTTTAATGTTCTGACTGAAAAACCAGGTAAAAGCAGCAAAATTTGTTTTGCATCCTAATGCTTTAAAAGCCTGTTCACAGAAAGGCTTCTTTGCCTTTAATTGAAACTTTACTTCAACTTTGATTGCCTACAAAAATATCCCATGACTGGCATTTGCTCTGGGTCCTGGAACAAGAGTTTACTAATATCTACACCATTAAGAAGCAACACCTTCCCCTTTATCCTTAAAGATTCTACTCAATATGCCTGTTGGCCATTTGTATTTTCTCTTCAGAGAAGTTTCTTTGTAGTTCTTCTGCCCATTTTTTGACTGGATTATTTTCTTTGATTTTGTTGAGTCTCATCAGATCTTTGTAAATTTTTGTCATCAGTCCTTTATCATTAGTGTTGGGTACAAAAATGTTCTCCCAGTTGGTGGGGTTTCTCTGTTTTTGTTATTGTCTCTTTTGCTGTGCAGAAGCTCTTTAATTTGATGTAGTCCCAGCTGTTTATCTTTGCCTTCACTATCACTGCTTTGGGTGATGTGTCTGTAAAGTTGTCTTTGATGTGCATATCACGTATGTAGTGTTTCGACTTTATTTCCTTCTATGTATTTTATGGTTTCAGGTCTTATGCACTTATAATCAGGGAAATGCAAATCAAAACTACAATGAGATACCATCTTACACCAGTGAGAATGGCACATATTAAAAAAACTAGCAACAACAAATGTTGGCAAGGGTGTGGAGAAAAAGGAACTCTCCTGCACTGTTGGTGGGAGTGCAAACTGGTCCAACCACTATGGAGAGCTGTGTGGAGATTTCTGGACCTACTAAACATAGAGCTTCCATATGATCCAGCAATTCCACTCCTAGGTATTTACCCAAAGGACACAGAATCATCAATTCCAAAGAGCACCTGTACCCCTATGTTTATAGCAGCACTAGTTGCAATAGCTAAGCTTTGGAAACAACCCAAATGCCCAAAAATAGATGACTGGATCAAGAAGATGTGGTACATATACACCATGGAATATTACTCAGCATTCAAAAAAGATAAACACAAGCAATTTGCAACATGGATGGTGTTGGAAGGGACCATGCTCAGCGAAATAAGCCAGAAAGAAAAAGAAAAATATGGTCTCACTCATAGCAGGAATCTAGAAAACTTAAATAAGGGACCAGGAAAAAGAATAACTATAAGAAAGAAAATATCAAAATCAACAAACAACTATGAACCAGAGACACTCTATGGGGGGTGGGGGGTTGGAAAAGGAGGGCTTGGGGTCAAAATAAGGGGGTTGTAATTGTATGGGGAATATAAAAATAAAATTTAAATTAAAAAATAAATTAAAAAAAAAAAGATTCTACTCCAGCGGGCCTCTCCTGGTGGCGCAGCAGTTGAGCGCTGGGCTGCGAGGCTGCCCCCAGCCTCTGCAGCGCTGGTTCGTTCCCTGGCCGCTGGCGAGAGTCCCACAAAAAAAAAATTCGCCTTTCACCAGCAGAAATTCCTACTTGATTTCTGACTTTGTAAAATCTCCCTATCCTGCTTTTAAACCCTACTATGTCTTCAATATATATTTTTATGGGTATAATACATGTTTTAAAATATTCTACACAGTATTTCTGGGTAGCAGTCATGATCAAGTGCTATATTGATCAATCCACTATATTGATCAAAAATCCAATTAGTGCTATAGAATTTGATATCTATAACATAGTACATGATTCTAAAGTGGTAAAAAGACTGTGAAACCAGCAAAGAACATTACCAATGGATCAGAAATAACTTTTAAGCACAGAAAAGTAGGAAACTTATCCACAGAAGTCAGAAACATGACAGATTAAAGTAGTGTAGTATTTCTCCAGTCAAGATGGAAGATTAGATAAAGAGAAATTTCACAAAGAATTTGTGTGGACACAACAGGATAAGACTGTGTTTCATTCTGCATAACTTCAGGAGGGACTGTAAACATTCTACATTCTTTTATTTTTTTCTTTCTGAAACTACAAGTCATCATTAATTCCCAGATTGATTCTGGATTTCACAACCCCCTGTAAGTGGTAAAAACTATTGGAAAGACAGATTCAGGCTTTTTACTCTCCTCCTAGTCCCTTTAATATATTAGAAGTGATGTTAATTCTGAGTGTCTAATGGGTTTTATAGGGTTTGTCACTTCCCAGCTCTGCTCTTTCAGGTACATTTAGTGATTAAAATACTCAGTTATTAGCTACTGTCTTCTTACTACTATTACCAGTCCCCACTACTCATTCTCTGGTCTTAAATAGAAAAAAGTCTGTTTTCTGTTCATCAGGAATTTTGACACATCTCACATCACTATTCTTAGTGAGAAGCTTTTACTTTCAGAGACCATACATCAACTGCTATTTTCTACAAGCTATGTCTCATTTCCTGGAAGAATAGGATTGTTATAAAATCATTTTAAATACAATCTCTTGTTCCAGGTGAAGCAAAAAGTATGAAAATATTACATTTATTGATTAAACTCAGATTCTCAGAGACAGAACTACCAATTCTGGGCCTCCCCGGTGGCTCAGCAGATTGAGCATAGTGCTGTGAAGCTGTCCACAGCCTTCACAGTGCAGGTTCAATTCCAGGCCTGCAAGGGAGATACCCACATGGCATGGCAGACCTCTCCTGCCTTGCCTGCTGCTACCCTCAGCAGTGTCTTTGGTGTATTTGCCTGTCCTGCTCCCCACTCTGTCTCTGGTGAATCCTCTCACCCTTCCATGCCTCTAGCCTGTACCCCAGTTCTTGTATAAATAAAAATAAATCCTTAAAAAAAAGAACTACCAATTCCTCATATTTCTATTCTGCAAGACCAATTTATGGTTCTAAAAAATAAATTTTACCTTTGCAAGGTATTCTTTTGTTAAATGGTTATCTTTACCCTTATCTTAGATATATTCATAAACTTTTATGTAGTATTAAAAGTGGATAAAAGCCAGAAGTTTAGGCATATTTTATTTAACCTCAGTGCAAATTATTTTTTTATAATGGATATCAACAATATTATATCAATATAAGTTATTCCTGTCAACTTCTCTAAAATAGATATCACATTTAGGAATACAGGCATATAGAAGTGTTTTGTGCACACTTGTAGAAAATGTCTACGCTGTGGTTTTGGGTGAAGTGTTTTGTAGATACCTGTTAAATCTAGGCATATTTTTTCTTTTAAATTAATATATTATTAATTTTAATACTTTTACAATTTCAAAATATGAAGCCAAACCTTTACTTCTTACTACTTAATGAAGACATGAACCACTAAATTTATATATGCTAATTATTTAGGTGAAAGCATGTTTAATCCAAATGTTTTTGAATGTTTTATAATGCTCCACTATTTTATTGCCCATGCCTGTACTAGACTAAACCTAACAGAAAGACAAGCCCCAGCAACTACATGGAATAGTCAAACAGGGTTTCTATAGCAAAGGATACTGAAGGGAGCCAAGGCAGCCAAGACACAGTAATCAGTAAGAATCTGATATATTTATTTACTGATATATTTGTTTGAGTGAGAGTTACGCACTTTGTGAATGATAATTATTTCCCTCCAGGGAAATGGAGGCATGGTATCACTACAGGTAGGCTAACTAGATGTTAACCCCGTCCACAGCTACTCCCCCTCTCTCATTGTTACCAACAGACCACATGACCAGAGTCCAGGACCGAAAGTACACTCAGGCATAAGCCTGGTGAAATATGGCCTGGTCAAAGAGTATTTGTGAATTACTTGGGGATACCAACTCAAAAGTTAGATCCCTACTCATCTCTAGGAGCCCTGCTAACATTTACATTGGGAATATATGTTATAAAATGCATTGCTATTTGACCATGTTCTTCAATATTAAGATAGATTTAAAATCAGTTTCACAATATGAGAATCCTGCCTTTATAAAAAACAATAATACTTCTTTTATATTATTGAATTTTCATTTAAAATAACAAGATTAAATTAAAGTTTCAGGATGCAATGGGCAAGTAGCATGTCAGGCTAGAAACAGACATTATTCCCAACCAGTGAAATTATAAAAAATATAATCAATACTATGATTTATTTTGCAAGCTCTTGTCATGCTATGTAAGAATTTTTATTAGATGACTAACAAATTACAGATTTGCTACAAATAATTTGAACTAAATTTTCAGATATATTAGAATTTTCTTTTCTTTCTTTCTTTTTTTTTTTTTTAGATTTATTTATTTATTTATTTATACACGCACTAGGTACAGTCAGAAGCGCGGGAGGGTGAGAGAATTCACCAGAGCCAGAGCGGGGAACAGAACAGGCAGACTGACAAAATACACTGCTGAGGGGAACAGCGGGCGGCAGGAGAGGTCTGTGCGCCCTGTGGGATCCTCGCCCCGGGGGCCAGGTATCGAACTGGTGCTGCAGAGGCTGCGGGAAGCTTCACAACCCAGCGCTCAACCGCTGCGCCACTGGGGAGGCCCTAGAATTTTATTTTCAATATATTAATGCTAATCAGTGTGAACATTCACATGCTTCATGACTAACTTAGAGGACTGCTCTGAGGATAGATTAAACAGCATATTTTTGGAGTAAGGAGAAATCTCTCTGCACATGAATGATATCTTTATGGACTCCATCCCCACCTGTAAGCTGAAGAGATGTGTTGTCAAGGACTACAACTCCCAGCATGCCATGACACTGACTGCCTGTATAGGGTGTTGCTGGGAACTAGGGGTGGAGTTAAGCCACACTTGGGTTTATAACTGAACACATGCGTTTTGGGGCTTTCTGGCTTTTGTGGCTTTTCACTTGTACCCTGGTATCACAGCTCCAATGATGTTACAAGTAGGACTTATCAAACAAGTGATCTTCTCCCTCTTTATTTATCTCTCACTTCTCTTTCTCATTCACACTCTTTCTTCTCCCTCTTTTCATTCCCCTTGTAAATAAAACTTTTTTTCTCTCCACATTTTCTTTGTCCTGAATTCTTACGTATGAGTGGGAACTTGGACTAGGTCACCCTGTTTCCTCCTGGGGCAATCCTGTAACACTATGATTAAATATATACCAGTTAAGGGATAAATTTCCACTTAATCTATAATTTCTAAAATGCATACTGGATGAACACTAGGAGATTTTCAAACTTATGGACCTTATAAGGTAAAAACTCAAATAATTACTTATTCAGTGGTGTGTAAAAATATACTCATTACCATCTTTTAGGATGAGTTCAGCCCTTGGTTATTCTCTAATTAATGTTGGTAAACACTACCCCAAACTATCCAAAATGCTCTTTAAAAAAAAAAAAAAAAAAAGATTTATTTATTTATTTATCCAAGCACTGAGTACAGTCAGAAGCATGGGAGGGTGAGAGAGTTCACCAGAGCCAGACCGGAGAGCAGAACAGGTGGACTGACGAAGCACACTGCTGAGAGGAGCAGCGGGCGGCAGGAGAGGTCTGCGCGCCATGCGGGACTCTCCTCCAGTGGCTGGGGAGCAGCCGGGAGTCGAACCGGTGCTGCAGAGGTTGCGGGCAGCTTCCCAACCCAGCGCTCAACCGCTGTGCCACCGGGGAGGCCCTCCAAAATGCTCTTAACCTATCAACTCTGCTTAGAATTCTTCTATAGCCAAAACTACTTGACACAACGGTTTTGCTCACTTTACTCTCCTTTCCAGAAACTTTCAATAGTTCTCCTTTGAGTTCATAAATGCCCTTCTACGTCTAATCTTTTCATGTACAGATTATACCCCATTGGTCTTAATTCTCGGTCTTCTGTCTTTTTCTTACATAAGTAGTTCAAAATTCACAATTCTTAGATTCTTCATTTTGTTTATTCTGTATGAATGCTGTCCTAAATATTGTTTTCCCTGAGTCTCCTCTGTGCCATTGTGCTTTTGCTGGATTCCCTATTTTGGAATGTCTTTTTCTGGTCATATTTGCTTTTTTGAACACCTGTGCTAAGGCATGGGCCAAGAAACAAGAGGTGCAAATGGGGTGGGCTGTCAAATAACTCAATTTGACATAAAAAGGGTGCTTGTAATGCTGGATTTGCAAGCAGGGTTTAGAATGTGAGGAGCCTTGACAACATTTTATGGACTTTCATCGGAAAACTGAGAACCATGGAAGATGTTTAAGCAAAGGAGTTATGTGAACAGATATGTGCTTCAGAACAGTCATTTTGCCACATCTGACAAACAGGACTAACATTGGAAAGACCACTTAGGGAGATTAGTTACAATAGAAGAGGAAATAGAGAATTCAGAACCAAGAAGTGGCAGCCTGGATGAAGGGAAGGGTGAAATCCAGAAATACCTGGCAAGTGGGATCATTGACACTCACTAGCAGAGTTCTGACCTGCAAGGCTAGAATTAAAGAACAGCAGGTCAAGTGGATAGCAAATTCCTGTTTAGAATTGGGAAGAATACATGTTTATTTAAAGAACTATACTGGGTGAGCAGTAGAATAGGGAGAATTAAAGGATGTGGAGGAAAATATAAAATAAAATGGAGGAAGAGACATTTTACACACTTGATGATAATGATGAGAAATGTGTAACGTGATTATACACTTAACTCCAAGTTCTGAGGTTAAAAGGGAAAGAAACACTAAAATTGTATTGCAGCTGTTGAGGAAGAAATGAATAAGCCAGGTGCACATATGAAGTAGTAATAATTTTCCCTGTGGATCACTTTGGAAACACTTTGGAAAGGTAAAACATATTGACCTTTCTCACAAAGCTATTTATGGGATTCTGGATCAGAAACTCACACCTCAGCACATTCATTAAAAGTACTGTGGGAGGGGGGCGGAGCAACATGGCAGCGAGGAGACGCTGCGAGTAAGATCTCCCATTAAAAAAAGTTAATAGGGAGGAAAAGCGGCAGGTCCCAGTGAGAACTGGGACACGGAAGATAAACGGGTGATTCCAGCAAACTACCCGAAGAAGAAAGTGGCCATAAAAGAGGACTAGAAGGGAGGGAAGCGCAGAACCCTACTCCCCTCCCCCGCCCACAGAGGCGGCACTCTCCGACCCGCAGAGAGGAGGAAAACAACAAACCAAAACGGCCAACAAGAACAAACGACTCAGCAAGCGGGACTGTGAGTGGAAAGGAACTATTGCAGCCACCACACCCCGTGAACGGGAGCTGAGGCGAACCCTGCAGGATTCGCTGCAGCGGTGAGCGAACAGCTCCAGGCGCCATTAGAGAAGAACAAAGACCCCGGGAGACGCGCACACAGCCCGGGCTGCCAGTAAGCTTGCGTGCTTGAAAAGCAAGTGCAGACCGGGATTGTGGCTGCCCAGGTCCCCGCACCTGCGACCTAGGCTTGCGGGGAGACGCGCCTGGAGGTCCTCACTGAGGTGAAGGTCCCTCCCTGAGTAAGCAGGAACCAGGCACCCAGGCACGGGAGCGGTGCAAAAGGCGCCTTCCCGCCCCACTGAACTGGGCTACAGCCTGCGTCCTGGAACTGAGGGCTTTGAACTGAGACCCGGGGCACGAAAATTCGGGGCGTGGGTTCACCACGACGGTGGGGCACAAGGCAGACACAGCAACCTAAAGCTGTTGAGGTGTACCCTACCATTCCCTCTCTGTTCCCTGTCCCACGGGGTGGGGGGAGGCGAAAAACAGCCCCCCAAGGACAATAGGTGAGATCTCTGGCGCCACCTAGCGACCAGGAAAAAAAAAGTCACTAACACCCCATAGAACAGGAAATTTATTAAGACTGCTTGAAAAGGACAGAAGGCTTCTGGAGGACTCAGTGGCCAGCCGTGAAGTTATTCCACGCCAGGCCCCTTCCAACCAGCAGTCTGAGCCCACAGAGGGAGCAGGCACCCACGTCCGGGGCAGACCAGGTGCAAAGAAGAGTGTGCCTGAAACCGGAGGCGCAGGGACTGCATTCCGCTTCGCCATTTGAGAACAGGGATATTTCTTCAGTAAAAACTGCCTAAAACCAGCAGAAAGCTCCCCCAGAAGACAGAGATGGCTCCTGGAAGAGCCAGAGGGGAGCTGAGAAGTTCACCCAAGATGCCAGTCAGTCCGACAAACACAGTGTCCCAACGCATACGACAAATTAGAAAACAGACAGTAGGGAGTAGAAGAACCACACGCAACCTAACAACTCCTCAGGAAAGAAGCACACCACAAAAAGAAAACCACCCCCCAGATTGCAACGACAGCAACTTGGAAGAAATTCTGAGCCTTCCAGAAAGAGAATTTAAAATTGCCATGATTAAAAAAGTGATAGATCAGAAGAAGGAAATTGAGTCCCTAAAGAGGGAAAACAATGGTCAGAAGAAAGAAATTGAGTCCCTAAAGAGGGAAGTAAAAGAAATGCAGGAGACCAAAGAATTAATGGAGGAACTAAAGAACTCCGGGAAAAGCAACGAAAGCAGAATAGATGAAATGGAAGAACGAATAAGTACTCTTGAAGACACAGAAATAAAAAGAACCAAAACAGAAAAGGAAAGAGAAGTACGAAGGAAAAAGAATGAAGAAAGATTTCGGGAACTATCTGACTCCATGAGGAAAGGAAATATAAGAGTTATAGGAATTCCAGAAGGAGAGGAGAGAGATGTAGGAACAGAGAAAATATTCCAGGAGATAATTGAAGAGAACTTCCCAAATGTGAAGAAGGAGCTGAAAATTGATATACAAGAAGCAAGAAGAACACCAAACTTCCACGACGAAAGGAAAAACACAGCAAGACACATAATAGTAAAGCTCCCAAGAATCCAGGACAAGGAAAAAATAATGAAGCTGACAAGAGGGAAGAAACAGATAACATTCAAAGGAAAACCAATCAGGCTGACATCAGACTTCTCTGAAGAAACACTACGGGCAAGGAGAGAGTGGAGGGACATAGTCAACAGACTCCAAGAAAACAGATGCCAACCAAGAACACTCTATCCCGCAAAGCTCTCTTTCCTCCATGAAGAAAGAATATGGACCTTCCCAGACAAAGAGAAACTCCGGAATTTCATTAAGAATAAAACCCCACTCCAAAAAATACTACAAGGAATCCTAAAACCAGAACCTCAGTGGGACGATTAACAACGAAAGAAGACCAAAAAAAAAAAAAAAAGTTATTAAAAGAATAAATAAAATCAAAGGAAAGACAAACATAATGGCAAATACAGATGCTAACATATCAATATTAACTCTAAATGTAAATGGACTAAACTCTTCAATAAAAAGACACAGAGTTGCAGCCTGGATTAAGAAACAAAACCCAACCTTTTGCTGTCTACAGGAAACACATTTAGCTACAAAAGATAAAAATAGGCTCAAAGTCAAAGGATGGAAAACAATCCTACAAGCAAATGGGCCAAAAAAGAAAGCAGGAACAGCTATACTTATATCAGATAAAACAGACTTCAAACTCAAAAAAATAAAAAGAGACCCCAATGGTCACTACATTATGATTAAGGGGACAATACTTCAAGAAGAAATAACACTCATTAACATATACTCACCAAACGAAAGAGCACCAAAATATATCAGACAACTGTTGTCCTCTCTGAAAACAGACATCAGAGAAAACACATACGTAGTGGGAGACTTCAACACACCACTATCAACAATGGATAGATCAACAAGACAAAAAATAAGTAAAGAAACTAAAGCTCTAAATAAGGACCTAGAGCATTTGGGCTTAACAGATATCTATAGAACACTAAACCCAAAAAAAACGGAGTACACATTTTTCTCAAGCGCACACGGATCATTCTCCAGGATAGATCACATACTGGGGCACAAGACAAACATCAACAGATACACCAAGATTGAAATCATACCAACCATCTTTTCTGACCACGAAGGCATCAAACTAGAAATAAATCATAAAAAGAAGGCAAGGAACTATCCTACCTCATGGAGATTAAAAGCCACACTACTGGAAGACCACTGGGCTAACGAGGAGATCAAAGAAGAAATTAAAAAATTCTTTGAATTGAATGACAAGGAGGACACCAATATCCTAAATGTATGGGATGCAGCAAAATCAGTAATAAGAGGAAAATATATAGCAATAGAAGCTCACATCAAAAAACAAGAAAGAACTCAAAGAAACAACCTAATCTCGAAGCTCAAAGATCTAGAAAAAGAACAACAAAAAAGCCTCAAAACCAGTAGAAAAAAAGAAATAATAAAAACCAAAGCAGAAATAAATGAAATTGAAACTAAAAAAACAATCCAAAAGATCAATGAAACCAAGAGCTGGTTCTTTGAAAAAATAAATAAAATAGACAAACCCCTAGCCAGGCTCACAAAGGAAAAAAGGGAGAAAGCACAAATACACAGGATCATCAATGAAAGAGGAGAAATCACAACGGACACAGCAGAAATCAAAAGAATAATCAGTAACTACTATGAACAGTTATATGGAAACAAGTTCAGCAATCTAGAGGAGATGGACAAATTCCTACAACTCTACAATCACCCAAAGCTAGATAAAGAAGAAATAGAACACCTAAACAGACCAATTACAATTAGCGAAATTGAAATGGTAATCAAAAACCTCCCCAAAAACAAAAGCCCAGGACCTGATGCATTTACAAATGAATTCTACGAAACATTCAGAGAGGAATTAGTGCCTATCCTTCACAAACTCTTCAAAAAAATTGAGAAGGAAGGGACAATACCAAACACGTTCTATGAAGCCAATATTACACTAATACCAAAACCGAATAAGGACAACACAAAAAAGGAAAACTACAGGCCAATCTCCCTAATGAACACTGATGCAAAAATCCTCAATAAAATTTTAGCTATCAGAATCCAACAATGTATTCATAAGATAATTCACCACGACCAAGTTGGATTCATTCCAGGGACACAAGGATGGTTTAACATCCAAAAATCAATCAACGTGATCCAACACATCAACAAAAAGAAATATAAAAACAATATGATAATATCAATAGATGCTGAGAAAGCTTTCGACCAAGTACAACACCCATTCATGATAAAAGCCCTTGAAATTCTTGGGATACAAGGAACATACCTCAACATCATAAAGGCCATCTATGACAAGCCAACAGCCAGTATCATTCTCAATGGTGAAAAGCTGAAAGCAATTCCATTAAGATCTGGAACAAGACAAGGATGTCCACTCTCACCTCTGCTTTTCAACATAATACTGGAAGTCCTAGCCAGAGCAATAAGACAAGAGAAAGACATCCAAGGAATCCAAATAGGAAAAGAAGAAGTCAAACTATCACTATTTGCAGATGATATGATATACATAGAGAACCCCAAAATCTCCACAGAAAAACTAATTCAACTCATCAATCAATTCAGTAAAGTGGCAGGATACAAAATCAACACGCAAAAGTCAGTAGCCTTCCTATACACAAACAATAAATCTGAAGAAGAAGAAATCAAAAAAACCACCCCTTTTATTATCGAAACAAAAAAAATCAAATATTTGGGAATAAATCTAACAAAAGAGGTAAAGGACCTATACAAAGAAAACTATAAAACACTGTTAAAAGAAATAGAAGAAGACACAAAGAAATGGAAAGACATCCCCTGCTCATGGATTGGAAGAATAAACATTATTAAAATGGCCATCCTACCAAAAGCAATATACAGATTCAATGCTATTCCAATCAAAATCTCAATGTCATTCTTCAAAGAAATAGAACAATTATTGATGAAATTCATATGGAATCACCAAAAACCCCGAATAGCAAAAGCTCTCCTGAAAAAAAAAGAAGGAAATGGAGGCATCACACTCCCAGACTTCAAACTATAGTACAAAGCCATAATCATCAAAACTGCATGGTATTGGAACAAGAACAGACATACAGACCAATGGAATCGAATAGAAAATCCAGAAATAAACCCACAGATTTATGGTCAACTAATCTTTGACAAAGGAGCAAAGACTATGCATTGGAGCAAAGAAAGTTTGTTCAATAAATGGTGCTGGGAAAACTGGGTCGCTACATGCAAACGAATGAAGCTTGACCACTACCTCACACCATACACAAAAATCAACTCAAAATGGATTAAAGAACTAGACATAAGACCTGAAACCATAAAATACATAGAAGGAAATATAGGCGAAACACTACGTGATTTGCACATCAAAGACATCTTTACTGACACATCACCCAAAGCAGTGATAGTGAAGACAAAGATAAACAGCAGGGACTACATCAAATTAAAGAGCTTCTGCACAGCAAAAGAGACAATAACAAAAACAAAGAGAAACCCCACCAACTGGGAGAACATTTTTGCACCCAACACTAATGATAAAGGACTGATCACAAAAATCTGCAAAGAGCTGATGAGACTCAGCAACAACAAAGAAAATAATCCAGTCAAAAAATGGGCAGAAGAGCTAAAAAGAAACTTCTCTGAAGAGGAAATGAAAATGGCCAACAGACATATGAAAAAATGTTCAACATCACTTGTAATCAGGGAAATGCAAATCAAAACTACCATGAGATACCATCTCACACCAGTGAGAATGGCACATATTAAAAAAACTAGCAACAACAAATGTTGGCGAGGGTGTGGAGAAAAAGGAACTCTTCTGCACTGTTGGTGGGAGTGCAAACTGGTCCAACCACTATGGAGAGCTGTGTGGAGATTTCTGGACCTACTAAACATAGAGCTTCCATATGATCCAGCAATTCCACTCCTAGGTATTTACCCAATGGACACAGAAACATCAGTTCCAAAGAGCACCTGCACCCCTATGTTTATAGCAGCACTGTTTACAATAGCTAAGCTTTGGAAATAGCCCAAATGCCCAAAAATAGATGACTGGATCAAGAAGATGTGGTACATATATACCATGGAATATTACTCAGCATTCAAAAAAGATAAACACATGCAATTTGCAGCAACATGGATGGCGCTGGAAGGGATCATGCTCAGCGAAATAAGCCAAAAAGAAAAAGAAAAATACCGGATGGTCTCACTCATAGCAGGAATCCAGAAAACTTAAATAAGGGACCAGGAAAATGAATATAAGAAAGTGAAAATCAAAATCAACAAAAAACTATGAACCAGAGACACTTTCTGGGGTGGGGGGGCGGGAGGGGAAGGATTGGGGTCAGAATGGGGCGTTTGCAATTGTATGGGGGAATATAAAAATAAAATTTAATATTAAAAAAAAAAGTACTGTGATACCGCTTATTGTCACTTTTGATTCTAACATAGTTTTATATCTTCAGAGCTAAATTTAGAGGATATATTTTCTGTATTTAACAATCTACACATTCCCAAATATGCTAAATGCATATTTGAGGAAGATTTTTCTTTCCCAAATTAATGCCTTCCTCCACTTTCTTATTCATTCATTATTTCCCCAGGGAAGTCTTTTATAAAGGTAGACAATTCAGTACACCGCTAATACACTCCAGTAAAACTGGGCATCTCTTCTTAGCATTTGAGACAGGTGTCATTTACTGTCTTTTTATTGTATTTAATTAATACTACCAATCTACAAGTTTCAGACAAGCAAGAACTATGTTAGTTCTTTTGTTACTCTCCAGTGTCTAGAATGGTGTTCAGCACATAGAAGATTTTCAATAAAGAGTTGTGGGATAAATGGATAAAATACAGGATGAATGGAGGGGGATGAATGATTTAATCTAGACCTTTGTTAACTGGTTTCTTTTCACTAACAGAAAATTCTCGACCTGATCAAAAAGGACCACCAATCCTAATAAAAGCATTATTTACTGAGACCCATCAGGGAATACTAGCTCTCTACAAAGGCAAGCAAGAGAAAATTGAATAATTATTTAAGTTTAAAATACATTTAGCTGTCATGCCTTCACATACTATGTTTTGCCTGAAGGTCTGTATTGTGGAATATTCATAAAGAAAAATGAGGAAGTTGATGTAATAGAATAAACAGTAGCACAGAAACTCAAACTTTTCACATTTGGTAGGTTTCATTGAAGCCTAAGGTTAAGTAGAGAGGTAGAGGATAAATCTATAAGTTACATTGAAATCAATTTGGAGAGAGCCTTGAGGGCCACAGATACTGTTTTTAAACAGAATATGCTGGTGGAAGAGATAGGGAAGGGCACAGAGGATTTTTAATATAAAACAGCAATTATAACTGAGCTTTCGAAGACTGATTATGGAAGCAATATAAAGAATGGTTAAGAATCACAGGAAAAAAACCTGTTAGAACTTAGTGATACAATTCATATCAAAGGTAATTAAGATCTGAAGTAAAGTAGTCACCAAGACAAAGAAAGAGAAGAGGTTTTATTGTTCTGAAGGTTAGAGTCATTAACTGCCATGTTGATTTGGGTGGCAGAAATAGTTCAGAGTACTGAGTGATGAATTCAGTGTTATTGATAAGCCCCAGGGTGGTTTATGGGAAAGATGTCTAGCAATTAGAAATGAGAGTCTGGCGAGAGCCCTGAAGGTCTACCCAGAAGATGAAAATTGAGAAATCATGGATGTAGATGAGATCATCAAGGAAAATAGCACATAAGAAAAATAAGGTAAAGGAGAGAATATTGAAGGAAACCTACATTTAGAAGTGAAAAGAAGAAGAGAAAGACCTATGTAGAAAAAGGAGGACTGTCACAGAGGGGTGCTTCAAAAAGACAGAGTGACTATTAAATGCTACACAAAAGCAGAATGAAGGTTGAGCAATGTCATTGGGTTTGTGAATAGGAATTTGATTAACTAATTTCTTGAAAGGTGTCATAAACTGAACAATGCCACCCACCAAAAATTCCAGCTTTGATTAAGGATTTTTAGATGAGTTGATTCTTTTGGATTATTTGGGTGGGTTCAAAATGCAGTTTCAAGTATCTTTATAGATACTTGAAACACAAGTATCTATAAAGATACTTGAAACACAGAAGAGAGAAGGCAAATGTGATGACCTCAACAGAGAGAGAGATTTAAAGATGTTATCCTGTGGGCTTTGAAGATGAGGAAGGGGCCATGAGCCAATGAATACAGAGGACCACTAAAAGTTGGAAAAGTTAAGGAATATAGTTGTAGAGACTGGAAAAGGCAAAGAAGTGGATTCTTTCATACAGTCTTCAGAATGAGTGTGGTCCTGCCAACACTTTGGTTTCAGCCCACAGAAACAGGTTTTGGAACGTCAGCCTCAAGAACTGTAAGGAAATAAATTTGTATTGTTTAAGTCAAGAATTTAGTGATAGCAGCTATAGCAAACTAATATAAAAATGAAACTTAAAAATGCAAAGGTAAAATATTAAGTGATGATAGTTTATTCATGATCTCACAAGTTATGCAATTAAAGAAATCAGAATTGATATAAATTAAAGAGATGTCAGATTCATAAGCTTGTGTGTGTGTTTAGAATTTTAAGGTATTAGAGTATGTGTGTTCATAAACAGAAGAATCAATAAAAAGTAGAAACTGAAGACGCAAGAGTATTGAAAGTATGTTTGATGGTCAAACTATTAGAGGAAGGCTGAGGAATTGGTAAGGGCCTAGATTTTAAAAAAATGTAGGGGATCCTCATGAGTTAGGACTACATAATACGTACACCTCATTTACCTTAGTACTCATTAGTATATGTTCAAAAATGTGTTCAACTAAATTGATTTTAAGGTTAGCCTAAGTAAAACAAAAAGTAAAAGTTGTCTGCCACAATAAAAATAATACAAAATATCTCATTGCTTTTAAAATAATCCATAATTATAGGTTAACAATATTATTATCCATCACAAATGTCAGTATTACAGACTTAACAATATTTTAAATGAGTGGTGAATAATAAAATCCAGAAAAATATTGAGTATAGTGATTAGAATAAAATGTGTTCTATAATTGAAACTATTATGTTATATATCAATTATGCTTAATAACAAAAAATATACACTGTGAAAGTTAATTATTTATTTGTAATCACTAGACCTACTAATATAAAAATTACACAAAATGACATAGTAAAAAAATCAAATAATTAATTAAACACTAAAACAATTAAAATAACACAAAGAAGCCAGAGGAGAGAAAAGGAACAACCTAAAATCTCCTAGGCAATAAGTATAAGTATAAACAGCAAAATGGAAGGCTAGAATCCAAACATTTAATAATAGTTGCATTAAATGCAAATAGTATAAGCACACTAGTTAAAAGACATAGTTGTCAGTATGAATGAAAAATAATAACTCAGATCTAGGCTGTTCACAGTAAAATCACTTCAAATGTAATGGTATAGGTAGATTTTAAACACTAATCAATAGAAATCAATATCAAATAAAATAAGTTTCATTGCAAAATGTGTATATATATTTCCAAAGAAAAATACTTTTGCAAAAGGATCAATTCATGAGAGGGCATAGCAACTCTAGGTGTTTATCGATCTTAACACCGCAGTTTCATAACAAGAAACAGAGTTAAAAGGAGATACAAGCAAATTCATGATTATAATTAGACAATTTGACACTTCTCTCTCAGTAACTGTAGGACTTATAGATAGAAATTCAGTAAGGATATCGAGACACTGAACAATACCATTAACCAACGGAATATAGCAGGCAGTAACTGGACATTATACGTAACAACAACAATCTTTTCTGGTGTACTTATAGAACTTTCACTAAGCTATGTCCTGGACATTAAACAAATATTAAAACATTTTAAATAAGTGAATTTATGGACAATATATTCTCAGATGATAAAATCACGCTAAAAAAATAGAAAGATATTAGAAAAGCCTACAGACACTTAGAAATTAAAAGTGCTTCTAAGCAATACATGTCTAAACAATTTTCAGGGGAAATTTTAAACAATTTTGTGTTGAATAAAAATTTAAAAAATAATATTAAGTCTATGGAATTCAGCAAATACCTTTCACAAGGATATTTATACATTTATATACCTATAAGAGTAAAGAAGAAAAGTCGCAAACCAATGACCAAAATTTCTACCTTGAGTAACAAAAAAGGGAAAAACAAAATAAAATCAAGTTAGGGAAAGAAAATAAAGAACATAACTCAATGAAATTAAAAACAGGAAAGCAAAAGAAAAAATATCAATGAAACCAAAAGCTGCTTATTTGAAAAGGTCAAGAAGATTGATGAAACTCTAGGAAGAATTAGTGTAAAAATAAGAATTACCAATATCAGAAACGAAAGTGAAAATCAAAGCATAAAACTGCTATAAACAGACATGTAATTTCCTATCTCATTTGTTTAATGAATATCAAAATAAGTTTTAGCCTTTCCATAAATTTCTTCAAGGAAAAGGACAAGAATTCAAATATTAAAGGCATTGACTTCCATAATCTACAGTTATAGATACTTAATGGAATTTGTGTCAATATTTTTCATGTCAGAAACTTCACCCAGGATTTTGCCTGGAATTTTAAAAGAAATCATTTTCAAAGTTCTCCTAATCATGGGAATAACTTGCTTTGGCTATTTCAGATTTTCACAAAGACATGAAGAAAGTTATGAAATTATTTAAAAGATTCTCAAAAGTTTTTCTTTAAAAGTGCTTCTCATCTCATGGTCTTATCATGATTTAACAAATTACAGTGGGCCTCCCCAGTGGTGCAGCAGTTGAGCGCTGGGTTGCAAAGCTTCCTGCAGCCTCCCCAGCACTGGTTCAATCCCCAGCCACCTGGTGAGGGTCCCACATGGCACGCAGAGCTCTCCTGCTGCTCCCCCTGCTCCCCTCAGCAGTGTACTTTGTCAGTCTGCCTGCTCTGCTCCCTGCTCTGGCTCTGGTGAATTCTCTCACCCTCCCGCACTTCTGACGTATCCAGTGCTTGTATAAATAAATAAATAAATCTTTAAAAAAAAATTATGGATACTGGAATAATCTGATTGTGTTGAAATATTTCCTCTGTAATACTCCTATTAAAATATAAGTATGCTACCCAGGAATTCACATAACACCACTTTTCTTTCAAATACATAAAGAAAGATGGGAACTTCAAGAAAATGATTCTGAAAAAAAAAATTATAAATCAGACAATGTAAAGTACCACAATGCAGTGCCCTCCATATCAAATATGGGCACGAGGTTTCCTAATATACGATTTTTTAAAAAGCCATCAGTGCAGGGGCTGGAGGTACAGTAGAAACAACTAAACCTGATTTATAACTTGCTAGAGCTGGTTTTGCTAATAGGTCTATTCTGACCATTTAGCATTGTGGACACATCACGCTCATCACTGCCTTCAGTTGCAAGTTGAAGATTATGAGCAATCTATTTGATTGATTATGCTATCTCGGATTTTATTTTTGTATCTAATAGGTCTCCAGAAAATTATCTGTATTACAAATATAGATCTATTCTGATAAGGAAAAAAACTGATCTCAAAAATAAAACAAAAGCAAGAGATTAGGATGGAGGTCAAATAAACTCTGAATTACATTCTTGACCAGAAAAAACCATTACATAACCTTAACTCCAGAAGCAATAAAAATCTTTAAGGAAAGTGACCATGTCACCTTTACATTCATAAAAACCTAGGAGGCAATAACCAACAAGGCCACACATACCCTCCCGCATAAGTCATGCATATAGCAACAAAAAACAGAGAAAAGATTAACATGAGCCCACAGGCACACACTACAAGAAAGAAAAGAAAATTCAAATGGATTGAAAAGTTCCAATAGCAATAAATCTAACAATACAATTACAAATGATCCTAACGAAGAAGAAAAGGGCAAAGGCAACTAATGAAATTGTTTTGTCTGCAAGGAAACTCTAATTAACTGATGGAAAAAGGACTGCATAACCAAGGAAACACAAAAGAATATAAATCTGAAGACACTCAAGAGGGAAGAAGTGTAGAATGAGCAGAGATTTGAAAAACCTGGTACAAACAATAAGGGGAAAATGCATTTTCAATAAGCTCAGAGCAAGAAAAACAAGGAAGGAATTAAACCAGTACTAAAGGCAGATGGTAAAATGTTAACAGATGCAGAGAGTAGGCAAAACACTCCCTTTTTCTTTTTCTAAAATTCTTAAATTCTATTTCTCACATTATTTCCAACAAGAAAAATTGTCTTAAAACTGAGAAATATAAAGAAAATAAAAGGATATTAAAGCCAAGATAGGCAATGTGTTGAATAGAAGAGAATTTAACTACTTTAAAGGAGATTGTCTTTAATCCAAATGAAATAAACCCTATCTTAAAAAAAAAAGATATGCAGATTTTACTGAACATTATGGAAAATGAGAGAGGTTAAAGAAGTCTGGCAAAAAAACTGACCATTTTTCAAAATGAAGGGGAAAATAATTGTGGAAATATGACTTGATAAGATAGAAATTAATTTCCAAGAAAATTTTAGAAGTTTATTGCACCAGAGGTATATAGGTATATATATATATATATATATATAGTTTAAAATGAAAGTTGTAGCTAAAAGAAATCAGCACGATTTTGCTAGAGAGCAGATAACAATAGACTAACTCCATTAATTTATGCACAAATATTTTATAAAGTTTTCCTTTAAGATTTTACATGTTCCCTCACAAGTAGACATAAATGCTTCTAATAATTTTATTTTCAATTCAAATGCTGCTGCTTCTTAGGAGCTTTCATAACAGTGCCTCTCCTTCCTGCCGTGGCATCCTATTATCATTCACACTGTTTTAATTTCTATGTAACATTTATTTGAAATTACCTTCTTCCTTCACTAGCTGGCTCCCACATCCTTATGAGAATGTAAGAGCCTGTGAGAACAAGGACTTTATTGAATATTATTTACTACTCACCGTATCCACTTTTCCTAGAATGATTCCTAACATTAGTAGGCACTCAATAAGTATTTCTGAATGAATAAATTAAGGGAAACTCTGTACTGAAAGGGACATCAACATCACACATACATAACCCCCACCAATACCTCCAACAACTGATCACTGGAACCCTCTTTTTAAACTTCCAATGGCAGTTACTCACCTCACTTCAAGTACTTCATTTCATATTACAATAGATTTAATTGGGGGAAATGTTACTTATAGTAAGCTGAAAACTTATTTGCTTTTTGTTTTGATCGATGAAGGACATCAGAACCCAGTTTTCCCCATAAGTCCAAATGTAAAAACAGATGCAATCCATTTTTTTAAAAAAAGAATTTATATTTATTTTTGCATAGAAGTACTGGGTTGCAGGCCAGAGGTGTGGGGAGGAGAGGGGTGAGAGGATTCACCAGAGACAAAGTGGGGAGCAGAACAGACAGATCTACTGAAATACACTGCTGAGAGGATCAGCTGGTGAGACAGGAGAGGTCTGCTGTACCATATGTGGGTTAACTCAAGTTGTTGGATGGTAACACTAAGATTTAAGCTGGAGCCCACCAGGGAGGCCCTGTAATCCTTTTTTTAACATGATAGTCACTCAATATTTGTTTCCATGCTAAACAGCTCCAATTCCTGCAAGTTTCACATGATAGGGCTCAAAGAACTCTCATCATGATGGGCACTCACTCACACAATTTAAGTGAAATATCTACACATTTGTATTGTCACAACATACATTCACACTACCTTCTCTTGCACTCACAAAGATGCAAAAACAGACACACATGCAGATACCCTTCTCTTCCACTCTCACAACAGATATCACTAATCACCCCAGGAATTTGCTTTGCTTAGAAGCAAATGCTCATCTTCAAATTATCTCAAAATAACCTCAGTCAGGACTACCATCTGAGTAGATTTGACGCTAAAGAGAAAATGAAATTGCCATCCTTATACTTGACATTAATAATTATAGGATGAGATAAATATTTTGCAATCATTCATATGCTGATATTTGGAAGCCCACTAAAATCCTTAATTCACTTCCCCATGTGCTTCTGCTAAGCAACATTCCATTTATTTGTGCAGTGTTTTGGGGGTTGATTTTGGTTTCATTTCTGAATAAGTTCAATACTTATATTAAGGAAAATGAAAGTAAGTATGAAAAAATTATCAAAACTTGAAACTACCCATATAGAAAGACCTAAGGATTTTGGCTGTCAAAGAAATAAGAGTCAATAAAGAGACATTGTTAGGAAACAATTAAAAAATGTAATCTTAGACTGTGCCAGTAAAATAATATCAAAATGAAGTAATAGTCTTATGTAAGACCATTTGTTCAGTTCTGATAGTAAAATCTTAAGAAGGTTGCTTATGCATTTGTATTAATTTTTAAGTAGTTTTATGTGTTTATTTTCTTACATCATTGTTCATTTTTGTGCAGTGTTTGATTCCTTCCCTCAGGTGTGATAAGAAAGGACACAAAATACATCAATGGATAGATAACCCATAATTAAAAGAATTACTGCCCATTTTGTTAGTTGTTGTAAGACAAGATCATCTGTGAAAATAAAACTCTCAGTCAAAGATGTACACTAAGACTTTTTGATGGAAGAAATAACATATCAGGGAGTTGCTTTGAACATTCCAGGAAAATTAGTTAAAAAATAGGTGATAAGCATGACAAAATGTTGATAATGCATACATGAGAAATTTTTATCTTCTCTCTACCTCCATATTTGTTTGAAAATTCCCACAATAAAAAATTCTTTAAATATACATTTTTTCTATAAAATAATATAATCAAATCAAAGTCATCTTGTATAACATTTTAGAGGGGTCAGATTGAGGAATTTTGATACAGTATAAGACAGAACACATTTGAGTATACGATCAAGAAAGAAAGAAATTGCCAACGTGGTTAGCTCTTCACAACCACCAAAAGCAGGACTCAAGTACCCCCCAAAAATGGAAACATAAAGATCTACCTTGGGAACTGTACAGACTCTACTTCTAGATTTCCAGAACTTAAAGGAATGAAAGGCAGATATATGGAAGCCTGAAGAGTTTAAGACTAACAAGGAAAAGGCAAAAGTGAGATAGCAAGGCTAAATAAAAAAGAGAAAATTACACTGAGAAAATCCTATTTCTCCATCACATAAGACATTAAGAACTTCCAGCTCAAACATATGCTGGTTGTAAAACTAGAATTACTACAAATGATATATCTGAAGTTTTTTGAAGTGTGCGTGTGTCTGTGCGGTATATAGTATAGTGTATTTTAAAATTCTAAAATATTTGCAAAGAAATTCTATTATGAAACTTATTGTGAAGGGACTCTTTTTCACAGAATCATGCTTACATATATTTTTTCAATATTTTTATTGAAGTGACATTGGCTTGCATTATTGCTGGTATTTTAGAAGTATAGGATTCCCCTCCCCTCCTCAGGTAACGTACTGTCTGCTAGTATTTAATTTTCATAAGTTTTATTCGATGTTGCTTTGCAGCTGTGCAGTTTCATAATGTTTGTGTGATGCCTCCCCCAACTGAAATAAAATCCTCCCCTAAAAGTGCATCTACCTTATTCCCATTATATTCCAGTCACTTAGCACAGTACCAGGCTTGTAGGCATTCAAGAAATATTTGTTGAATTAGAAAATAAATGATGCTCCACTTCCAGGAATATATTTCAGGTAATATAAAATGATCCTCTTACTGAATACAAGTAGAAAACTTGGACATGTTTTAAAAATATCTGCTTTGGGGGATTTGACAGCAACAAAACTATAAAGAATTATAGGATCTGAATGCCTTGGAGACTGTGCTTAGGAAGTAAAACTGGAAAGAAGAGCAAGAAAGTTATTGCCATGATAGTCAGGGTATTAGTTACAATTGGGAAAGGAAAATTTAGTGATTCAGAAGAAACATGAGGGAGATTTTCAAGATAAAAATTTTTTTAATCTGATTGTTTGCTTTCTAATAACCCATTATGCCATATATTGTGTGTTTATTTGCACATTACTTGTATTTCACAAGACGAAAGTTCTTAAAAATACTCTTAAAGTATAATAAATGAGTCTTCCTAGTGTTAATCATTTAAAGTCAGAAAATAGGCAGAAATTGGAGTAGGAGATAGCTTTTCCTTGCAGTAAGTGACTTTTCTTTGCTTCAGCAACTAAAATTGGTGAATTCCAAATGGGCAATACTGGCCAATAAGGGCCAACAGAATAAGGCATTGAGAGTAGGGAATGTGATGTACAGGGGACCTGCAGGGGATGCCTACACAAGGTCCTTTTTTCTTTTTGCCTCATGCCCAAGAGGTTGAAAGAGAAAATATATTTATCTTAGAAAAAGATGAAAAAACAAGATTTCCAGACTGATCATTAGAATTTGCCCCACACACCCTCAGTATAGCCCTAGCTGGACAACGATATTCTTTAGAAAAGCAAGTTTCCAAGTTAATGCGACAGAGTTTTGTGCTCATATTCCAATTGAAGAAGATAAAGGCACACATATGTACAGAGAACTCTCTATTTCTAACAAGCAAATCATGACTATGGGGAACACCTAAAAATCCATTAGCTGTTCTCAAAACAGATCTTTGGGGAGACTTCATTATCTCTGTTTTGACTGCATTTAAAAAGAGGCTTGGGAAAGCCTATTAGGGAGCTTTACAAAATAATTTTTTGACAAGCAGTTTTTCTACTGGACTGTGGAAAACCTGACAAAATTTTTATTCTTTTTTTGGTTTTGTTCATAAGCAAGCTGCCATTTCAGAGGCTGGAAAAACATCCGCATCTCTATTGCAGCGATGTAAGGCATTTTTCACTCAACTTACTTTTCTCCCTTGTTAGGATTTAGACTCCGTCTGAGACTGAAAGGCACACACTGCCCCCATCAGGTCAAATTACTCACAAAATTAAATTTATGGAAAATGAAATACAAACTTAAATGTAGCGAGTAAGCACAGAAAAGCAGACACATGGCATACCTCTGAATCCGTTCAATGAAACCTGGCTTCTAAAGAGCTTGTTTTAAATGAATGACTCTTTAAATAGATCATTATTTCAATTTTCAGTTGTCAGCATTGACTCTGTAAGTATCACACCATGTATTCTATCTTCACTTCCAACAAGGAAGGCAATCTGAGGGGGACGATTATCTTTTCTGTTCCCTCTCGTTAACCACAGAATCAGTTCTTTAATTCTTAATAAAATCAAGTTAATTAAGAGCCATTAATAGTTTTCATGGTAGCATCTGTCCTATTACATGATGTTGTGATCCTCTGCAATTTTTAAACAATGGCTATATGTTTTATCACTTCTTTAAATTGTCTTTAGAAGAATATGAATTTTATTAATAAGTTACTAAGTGAAGTAAATATTGTCATGATGCTGATAGTAAAAGTTACTTGTTAGGATATGTTGAGATCCTCTGGAGAGAAAGTCAACAATGGTAAATGCTATTTTGATATGGTAACATGCCAGACACTGTAGGAATTCATCCTTGATGTGAGCTAAACTGGCTATTCCTTGCAAGATGTGATTTTAAAGGGGTTCTTTTAAAAAAAAGTCCTACCTGCCTCTTAGCTAATAGAAGTTCCCACATCAATTGCCTTTTAAAATAAGATATTAAATCTAGAACTCAATCTAACTGTGAGTGATAACATATTAAACTTAACTATCTAGTGGTAGATAATTTCAGAAGAAAAATGTCCAAGACAGGGAAGTTTTAATAGTGAGAAAGAATTGAAAAAGAGGAACAATATGGTAAGGCAACAGAAAGCAAGGAAAAAGCAAACTTCTCAAGATTTGAGACAGAAAGATTATGCCACGTATCCTGCAGACCTAATGTGCTTATGGTGACCAAGCAAGAAAACTTACTTTGGGCTGGTCAACCACTCATGTAACGTGGTCAACTGAAGTAAAAATATATTATTGAGCAAACGAATATAATAAAGATTCCAGAAGAACTTCCAGCCCAGGTGCAACAAACACTCCAATGCAGGCATAATAAACAAGTTTGCTTACTTACAACTTCTTCCCCTTTTAAGATTCATGGCCAGGGCCCCAGCACTCTTATCTACAAGGTCTGGCAGCCGGCCAAGTTGGTCTGTCTCTCCAAGGCCTTCCCTGAATGCCTGTATCTTTCCCCCCTTGTCTTGCTCCCCTTCTCTGGGGACTTCGCCGCAAATGGTTGTGCCTGCTGAAAAGTCATGTTATCCATGTAACAGATATGGACTCAGTTGTGTATTAAAGGAACCCTTGGTCTTTAAACAGGTGCTCAGACCTTACGGGGCTACCCAGGTCTGGAACCTCATGCCTGAGTAATAAAGCTTCTCCTGACCTCACCATTCCTGAATTACCACTTGTTCTTCCTCTGCCTGGGTAAAAAGTAGAATTTATTTCTACAACACAGCCACGTAGGGCAACCCCGATATATAATGGGTTGGCCTGACTGTGGGTCCTCACCCCTGTGTGTAAAGGGCACTTATAATAAAACTCAAATGCAGGCACACACGAAAAGGTTAATAAAGGGCTTATTTACAAAAGAAGGGGAAATGAAGAAATGAATACTCAGGAAGAAGAGAGGGAGATAAATTTGTGAATACATCCTACCAGTTCCACTGAGCTGGAATCTCTATAGCACACTGAGAGTTGGCGAAAATCCAAGAGACCCCAAGGCCCACAGTTCTGGTTATATACCAAACCTGGCTGCTAAACTCCACCCTCTGTTCCCAGTAGTTCTCCCTTTTGTGATGATGACATCATGGGATTTGTAGTTCTTGGTGTCTTGGATCTCTTTTGTCTGGAGTGGGGGAGAAGTCCATAAAACCTATTTCTGAAGTTTGTTCAGGACATCCTTTCCTCCTAACAAAGGGACCCCAAAAGCTAATCCGTGGAAAGCCTTGTTGATAAGATTGAAACCTTGGCTGGGGATCTAGGGCCTGATCTCAAGTACAATACCAAGTCATCAAGCAGATGAGAAGTGCCTGGAGGGCAGACTCACAACCCCTTATACTACTGATGACAGCGCATTTTCTAGTTTTACCCTTCCCTTTTCCTTTTGTCCACTTTCCTCTCACAACTGATGCTGTATGATTATTCTATCAATAAAAAGGCCAAGATATTGCTCTTCAGCAGCATTCTGCATCCTACAGCTTGCTCCACGACTTCCACTTGTCATCGTGGTGTTGTCAATGCAACAAGAAAGTTCTTTAATTGGATAAAATATAAATACAAAATATCTATGAGAAACCTCATACTTACTTTGAAATACTGAAAGTGTTACAGGGCAGGGAGAGGAGCACCCCAGAACCCCCAAACCTGCCTGCTCTGAATAGATTCTGCCATCCACTGCATCAAAACAAAACATGTAAGACCTTTAATGGAAAGGAACTTTAATACAATTAGTGAATAATACAGAAAAAACATAGAATATAGTTTCTAAATCAAGCACCCATGGGTAAAAGTCCACCCAAACAGGATTGGCCCAAAGCAAAGCCCGAAAGCCTGCCACAAATCTAGAGCACTTTCTGGCGGGGACCCATAGCAAAGGGTGAGAAACAGCCAGACAAGTCTGGGAAGAAAAGAGCAAAATCAAAATCAAGATAAAGGCTGCCATTGTTAACCTCCCAATGGGTGGGTCTCTCATCTACATCTGTTTCAAATAGTCCAGGACCAAGAAGCAAGTGCAGATTCTTCACTGTCTCTGCTCCATGTGCCTCCTTCAGGTCTCCTTGTTCTCTGTCCTGCTTCTTTCCTTCTCCAGTCTCCTCTCCAGCTTCTTCTCCTCCCTACTCAGCTCCATCCTCCTTCGGGTGGGGCAGGGAGCCTAAAACCTCCCGTTTTCCTGTGCACCACCCTGTTACAAAAGCTCTCCTCCTGAGATCACATGCAACACAAGTGTGTATATGTATCACAACTCCTATTCATCATGAAAAGATATTAGCTATGAAGAAATTAATCTCTCATTGCCCACGGGCAACATAAGCATGAATATTGAAAAACTAAAATAATCCACAAATAATTAGATAGTCCGTTAGAACTGAAAAGCAAGTTTGACAAGATTACTTGATCAAAGTTCATGCAACACAAAACTGTATTTCTAAATGCCTGCAACAAACAATTGGAAATTGAAATATTAAAACATACACCCTTTTAATAGCATCGAAAAATCTCACATGTCTGAAAATAAACTTAACACAAGATAAGCAAAATGCCTACTTGAACACTTCAAATACTGTTGAGAAAAACAGAAGTAATAAAACATATATATGGATTGGTATATGGTAATAATATGAAGATGTCATTTTTCTTTCTAATTGATCCATGATTCAACTAATACCAAGGTATGGGCAGGGGAACAGTAATTGAATAGTTGAATCTAAACTTAAATGGAAATGCAAAATCCCAAGAAAACAAAATAAATGAACTAGATAAAAAAAACTTTTATACTATAAAACCAAATTAATGGTAATCAGAAAGAAAGGGGGAAAGGATGTGGATAAATCAAATATAAAGAGTTAATTGGATATTGAAGGAAAGAATTAAACTATTAGTGGTAAACATAAAGTACTATATACAGATGTGTAGATACAATGATGCACACCTGAAACCTAGGTATTATAATCCAAAGTTATTTTGATAATCTTTTCAAATCCCAAGAACAACCATGACAATCTTGAAGAATAAGAATGTATCTTGAGTACTTACACTACCACATACCAAAATAATATAAAAACTTTCAAAAAATATGACAATATTGCTATTGGCAGAAGGATAAATGAATGGACCAAAGAAAGGTCCAGAAACATATTCACACATACTCAGTGACTTAATTTCCCACAAAAGTGTCATGACACTGCACTGAGGAAAACATGAGTTATAAATAGTACTGGATTAACTGAACCTGTATATATAGAAAAAATTAATATTGATCCCTACCTCTACCATACACTAAAAGCAATATCAGATAGATTATACATACGAATGCTTTATGACTCTATTTATAAATATATGTGTTTTATAGGCTTTAATATAAAGGTCCTACACCAACCACAGTAAAATATCTTCATGATCTTGGGGTAGGCAAGTATTCTTTTACCAGGATATACATGAGACTTTATAAATTAGACTTTATAAAGAAGAAACTCCTGATCATCAAAAGGCATCATTAAGAGAATGAAAGGGAAAACAACATAAGAGAAGACATTTTCAATATGAACCTGAACAAAAGTTCTATATATACTATATAAAAAGAACTCCCACAAATCAAAGAAAATAGGCAGAACACCCAACTTTAAATGTTGGAATAAACCACTAACAAGATATCGCATTAAAAAAAAGATAATAATGCCAGTACACATGTGAAAAGATGCTTAACATCATTTATCATCAGGCAAATTAAACTTAAATCACAATTACATCA
The DNA here is from genome assembly GCF_964194135.1 of Talpa europaea. Lineage (NCBI taxonomy): Eukaryota > Metazoa > Chordata > Mammalia > Eulipotyphla > Talpidae > Talpa > Talpa europaea. The sequence goes on along the minus strand of NC_140080.1, from coordinate 57,514,255 downwards.
ATTAGATACCAATATCTTTCCATCTGAATAAATGGAATAAAAAATAATAAAGAATACTAAATGTTGGTGAGTATATGGAGTAGTAGTATATGGAGCACCTACCCATAGGTAGGTGCAACAATATTGAAAACTTTGACAATATCTACCCTATGATCGTACAGTTTTGTTCTTCAGGTTATTCAAGAGAAATGTATGGATTATTACCAAAAGACATGTACAAAAACATTTATCAGAGCACTATTTATAAGCACCCCAAAGTAAAGACTATTCTAATGTCTAGCAAAGTAGAATGGATGCCTTTAACAAAGAAAATAAAACAACTACACATGGCAGCATGGATGTAACATTGAATGAAAAAGTCACATATGGTATCATTTAGGTGAAATTCAAAAACAGGTGAATCGACTCTATACTAATGAAAATCAAGGTAGTGGTTAACTTTGGGAAGGGGCTGGGTAGTGACTGTGAAGAAGAATAAGGAAACTTCTACTGAGCTGGTTATGCTCTGTTTCTTGATGGAATGTGGTTACACAGTGTTAAATCACTTTAGGAAAATTCATTAATCTTTATTCTTTTATCACTTGTGCATTTTCTACATACTCTAAGTGAAAGTAAAAGAAGAAACAAACATGAAAGAATTCAGTAAACCAGGACAGATAAAAATAGTTGATGGGTCAGTAATAGACAGATATAAAAATTAGCTATATATTATGCTTGGCTCTTGATAAAAAGCAGAGGAAGCACTGTCAGTTGTGTATTTACATTTTCCATAAGATAAAATTTTGCCAATTATTTAGTAGTACAACTGTTCTTTGTATTAAGAACAGATGGTACTATCTTCCAGGAGTACTCAGAAAAAGTACAATGGGAAAGGCAAGTCCCCAAAAATTTGCATTTTTGTCTCATTCTGTTACAGAATTTTTTTCTGACAATTGTCAGGAGAAGTAATGGAATTATACCAGAGTGCCAATGAAAATCTATTTTGTGGGAATCATAAACAAGCCAGCCTCTCCCTCCATCATGCTTTCCTGCACTTCCTATATGCAGCTGGCCCACCATTTACCTCTCAGTTTAACACAGGATCTTTCATTTAGCCATAATCAATAAACTTTATAATTGAATAAATAAGTAAATGGAGGCACTTGGCACTAACAAAAGGGTGAAGGAAAAAATGGTAAACAACCACAACAATAAAATTGCCTTTCAGTTTAACAGTAGACAAAGATATGTGACATGTAGTTTTCAACCTAAGACAGGTATTATTGATAAAGACAGATATAAATTACCTACAGTGGCATTGAACGAGCATAGAGATTAAATGTCATGTATTAGTTCTGTGCAGAAATGAGCAATATAACTTTAAATCATTTTTTTATATTTTTCATCCTTTTTTAGATTTCTTCTTCTACCCTGAAATAGCTATTTGACAGATGAATATACAATCCAACTTGCTATTATCCGCTACACCAAAGTTAGAGGCAATTAAGGGAGAAACCACTAAGCTAAGACTTTTTTGTTTAAACTAACTTCAAATTTTGTTCTGCAAATCATTCTTTCTGCTAGAGTTCTCATTTCAATTCTTAACACTTTCCTACATTTTAGCCAAGTCATTGAGTCAGTTGGCAGATGACAAAGCTTTCTTGTAGCTGAAATTGCATTTGTCACTTTGGTATCAAGGTGTTCATCTTCAAGGATTGGTGTAGTCTTGTCTCTAATGAAACTATCTGTCTTACAGTTCCTTTTTGAGTGAGATTTATGAGGTAGAGCATTTGAATTGCTAATCTCTCTCTAATTCAGTCATCATTTTGACACTAAAATGTCTCAGAATTTTTTTATTACAAAAAAATTCTCCCTTCCTTCTAGCCCTTCAACTACCCTGTCCTGCCTTTGCCTATAAACACACAGTATGAAATTAGGAGGGGGGCAGAGGAATATCTAGGCCTTCTTGAAGCAATATCTTTCCAATTGCATCAGTTATATTAGAACACTCATTCATAGCTGACTGATAGTTTTTCTCTCTCTTTTTTGTCTCCATTTTATATAGGCACCTGACTAAAATCTGAATGCTCATAAGACTAGTATCTTTAATAGTAATCAAACATTTGGCTAATGAATTGTATTTGGAGGAATGATTCTAATGCAGAGATTTCATGGCATAAACCTAACCCATGATGACTATGAATATATAGTTAACAAATAAGAAATATTTATTACAAATAAGAAAAGAAGAAACAAATAAGAAAATAAAAAGCTGTCATAAATTCTTACTTCCTTTTTCTTGATCTCCAGCTTCAAGAATGGTCCTTTAAGGATGAAGGGAACTACCTTAGAAGTAAGCATTAAAAACAAATATTCCTTCCTACTGTTTATTATACCACCTCCTAATGCTTAAACCACTGCCTGTTTTCTTTTTTTTTTATAATAAATTTTATTTTTATATTCCCCCATACAATTGCAAACGCCCCATTCTGACCCCAATCCCTCCCCTCCCGCCCCCCACCCCCCAAAAAGTGTCTCTGGTTCATAGTTTTTTGTTGCTTTTGATTTTCACTTTCTTATATTCATTTTCCTGGTCCCTTATTTAAGTTTTCTAGATTCCTGCTATGAGTGAGACCATCCGGTATTTTTCTTTTTCTTTTTGGCTTATTTCGCTGAGCATGATCCCTTCCAACACCATCCATGTTGCTGCAAATTGCATGTGTTTATCTTTTTTGAATGCTGAGTAAAATTCCATGGTGTATATGTACCACATCTTCTTGATCCAGTCATCTATTTTTGGGCATTTGGGCTGTTTCCAAAGCTTAGCTATTGTAAATAGTGCTGCTATAAACATAGGGGTGCAGGTGTTCTTTGGAACTGATGTTTCTGTGTCCTTTGGGTAAATACCTAGGAGTGGAATTGCTGGATCATATGGAAGCTCTATGTTTAGTAGGTCCAGAAATCTCCACACAGCTCTCCATAGTGGTTGGACCAGTTTGCACTCCCACCAACAGTGCAGAAGAGTTCCTTTTTCTCCACACCCTCGCCAACATTTGTTGTTGCTAGTTTTTTTAATATGTGCCATTCTCACTGGTATGAGATGGTATCTCATGGTTGTGTTGATTTGCATTTCCCTGATTACAAGTGATGTTGAACATTTTTTCATATGTCTGTTGGCCATTTGCATTTCCTCTTCAGAGAAGTTTCTTTTTAGCTCTTCTGCCCAATTTTTGACTGGATTATTTTCTTTGTTGTTGCTGAGTCTCATCAGCTCTTTGCAGATTTTTGTGATCAGTCCTTTATCATTAGTGTTGGGTACAAAAATGTTCTCCCAGTTGGTGGGGTTTCTCTTTGTTTTTGTTATTGTCTCTTTTGCTGTGCAGAAGCTCTTTAATTTGATGTAGTCCCAGCTGTTTATCTTTGCCTTCACTATCACTGCTTTGGGTGATGTGTCAGTAAAGATGTCTTTGATGTGCAAATCACGTAGTGTTTCGCCTATATTTCCTTCTATGTATTTTATGGTTTCAGGTATTATGTCTAGTTCTTTAATCCATTTTGAGTTGATTTTTGTGTATGGTGTGAGGTAGTGGTCAAGCTTCATTCTTTTGCATGTAGCGACCCAGTTTTCCCAGCACCATTTATTGAACAAACTTTCTTTGCTCCAATGCATAGTCTTTGCTCCTTTGTCAAAGATTAGTTGACCATAAATCTGTGGGTTTATTTCTGGATTTTCTATTCGATTCCATTGGTCTGTATGTCTGTTCTTGTTCCAATACCATGCAGTTTTGATGATTATGGCTTTGTAGTATAGTTTGAAGTCTGGGAGTGTGATGCCTCCATTTCCTTCTTTTTTTTTCAGGAGAGCTTTGGCTATTCGGGGTTTTTGGTGATTCCATATGAATTTCATCAATAATTGTTCTATTTCTTTGAAGAATGACATTGAGATTTTGATTGGAATAGCATTGAATCTGTATATTGCTTTTGGTAGGATGGCCATTTTAATAATGTTTATTCTTCCAATCCATGAGCAGGGGATGTCTTTCCATTTCTTTGTGTCTTCTTCTATTTCTTTTAACAGTGTTTTATAGTTTTCTTTGTATAGGTCCTTTACCTCTTTTGTTAGATTTATTCCCAAATATTTGATTTTTTTTGTTTCGATAATAAAAGGGATGGTTTTTTTGATTTCTTCTTCTTCAGATTTATTGTTTGTGTATAGGAAGGCTACTGACTTTTGCATGTTGATTTTGTATCCTGCCACTTTACTGAATTGATTGATGAGTTGAATTAGTTTTTCTGTGGAGATTTTGGGGTTCTCTATGTATATCATATCATCTGCAAATAGTGATAGTTTGACTTCTTCTTTTCCTATTTGGATTCCTTGGATGTCTTTCTCTTGTCTTATTGCTCTGGCTAGGACTTACAGTATTATGTTGAAAAGCAGTGGTGAGAGTGGACATCCTTGTCTTGTTCCAGATCTTAATGGAATTGCTTTCAGCTTTTCACCATTGAGAATGATACTGGCTGTTGGCTTGTCATAGAAGGCCTTTATGATGTTGAGGTATGTTCCTTATATCCCAAGAATTTCAAGGGTTTTTATCATGAATGGGTGTTGCACTTTGTCGAAAGCTTTCTCAGCATCTATTGATATTATCATATTGTTTTTATATTTCTTTTTGTTGATGTGTTGGATAACGTTGATTGATTTTCGGATGTTAAACCAACCTTGTGCCCCTGGAATGAATCCAACTTGGTCGTGGTGAATTATCTTATGGATACATTGTTGGATTCTGATAGCTAAAATTTTATTGAGGATTTTTGCATCAGTGTTCATTAGGGAGATTGGCCTGTAGTTTTCCTTTTTTGTGTTGTCCTTATTCGGTTTTGGTATTAGTGTAATATTGGCTTCATAGAACGTGTTTGGTATTGTCCCTTCCTTCTCAATTTTTTGGAAGAGTTTGTGAAGGATAGGCACTAATTCGTCTCTGAATGTTTGGTAGAATTCATTTGTAAATCCATCAGGCCCTGGGCTTTTGTTTTTGGGGAGGTTTTTGACTACCATTTCAATTTCGCTAATTGTAATTGGCCTGTTTAGGTGTTCTATTTCTTCTTTATCTAGCTTTGGGTGATTGTAGAGTTGTAGGAATTTGTCCATCTACTCTAGATTGTTGAACTTGTTTCCATATAACTGTTCATAGTAGTTACTGATTATTCTTTTGATTTCTGCTGTGTCCGTTGTGATTTCTCCTCTTTCATTGATGATCCTGTGTATTTATGCTTTCTCCCTTTTTTCCTTTGTGAGCCTGGCTAGGGGTTTGTCTATTTTATTTATTTTTTCAAAGAACCAGCTCTTGGTTTCATTGATCTTTTGGATTGTTTTTTTAGTTTCAATTTCATTTATTTCTGCTTTGGTTTTTATTATTTCTTTTCTTCTACTGGTTTTGGGGTTTTTTTGTTGTTCTTTTTCTAGATCTTTGAGCTTCGAGATTAGGTTGTTTCTTTGAGTTCTTTCTTGTTTTTTGATGTGAGCTTCTATTGCTATATATTTTCCTCTTATTACTGCTTTTGCTGCATCCCATACATTTAGGATATTGGTGTCCTCCTTGTCATTCAATTCAAAGAATTTTTTAATTTCTTCTTTGATCTCCTCGTTAGTCCAGTGGTCTTCCAGTAGTGTGGTTTTTAATCTCCATGAGGTAGGATAGTTCCTTGCCTTCTTTTTATGATTTATTTCTAGTTTGATGCCTTCGTGGTCAGAAAAGATGGTTGGTATGATTTCAATCTTGGTGTATCTGTTGATGTTTGTCTTGTGCCCCAGTATGTGATCGATCCTGGAGAATGATCTGTGTGCGCTTGAGAAAAATGTTTACTCCGTTTTTTTTTTGGGTTTAGTGTTCTATAGATGTCTGTTAAGCCCAAATGCTCTAGGTCCTTATTTAGAGCTTTAGTTTCTTTACTTATTTTTTGTCTTGTGGATCTATCCATTGTTGATAGTGGTGTGTTGAAGTCTCCCACTACGTATGTGTTTTCTCTAATGTCTGTTTTCAGAGAGGACAGCAGTTGTCTGATATATTTTGGTGCTCCTTCGTTTGGTGAGTATATGTTAATGAGTGTTATTTCTTCTTGAAGTATTGTCCCCTTGATCATAATGTAGTGACCATTGGGGTCTCTTTTTATTTTTTTGAGTTTGAAGTCTGTTTTATCTGATATAAGTATAGTTGTTCCTGCTTTCTTTTTTGGTCCATTTGCTTGTAGGATTGTTTTCCATCCTTTGACTTTGAGCCTATTTTTATCTTTTGTAGCTAAAAGTGTTTCCTGGAGACAGCAAAAGGTTGCGTTTTGTTTCTTAATCCAGGCTGCAACTCTGTGTCTTTTTATTGAAGGGTTTAGTCCGTTTACTTTTAGAGTTAATATTGTTAGCATCTGTATTTGCCATTGTGTTTGTCTTTCCTTTGATTTTATTTATTTATTCTTTTAATAACTTTTTTTTTTTTGGTCTTCTTTCGTTGTTATTCGTCCCTCTGAGGTTCTGGCTTTAGGATTCCTTGTAGTATTTTTTGGAGTTTGGGTTTAGTCGTAATGAAATTCCGGAGTTTCTCTTTGTCTGGGAAGGTCCATATTCTTTCTTCATGGAAAAAAGAGAGCTTTGCGGGATAGAGTATTCTTGGTTGGCATCTGTTTTCTTGGAGTCTGTTGTCTATGTCCCTCCACTCTCTCCTTGCCCGTAGTGTTTCTTCAGAGAAGTCTGATGTCAGCCTGATTGGTTTTCCTTTGAATGTTATCTGTTTCTTCCCTCTTGTCAGCTTCATTATTTTTTCCTTGTCCTGGATTCTTGGGAGCTTACTATTATGTGTCTTGCTGTGTTTTTCCTTTTGTCGAACCACTGCCTGTTTTCTATACTTCCTTATAGTTACTGGAATGGCTTATTTAAAGAATAGAATAGTATGTGGGGGAGGGTTCATTTAGATATCATTAGAACAGTTATCTGTCCTCAGTAAGGCTTCCATCTGAATCATGGGGGGGGCGGGGGGAATGAAATATGTACCAAGATGTTTTGCAGGTTCTAAAATTCAGTTATTTTCTGAAACTGTGAATCCCCTAAACCATAGAAAACTAGCACAAGTTGACATTTCCACATAGAAGCCTACGGGCATCTCAAAATCTGTATGGTCAAAACAGAATTCTTTTTTTTTTTAATTAATAAATTTTATTTTTATATTCGCCATACAATTGCAATCCTCCCATTCTGACCCCAATCCCTCCAAAACAGAATTCTTAATCTTCCAAAGTTTCCCAAAACACACTCCTTCCCATTTCAACACACCACCAGTATCTATTCAATTGTTCAAGTCAAAAATCTAGAAACTGTCCTTGCTTTCTCTTTCCCCTCACTTTCTAGATCTGATTAATCTCAGATTTAATTTGCGGAGAATTAACAATCTTATTTTTCTGAAGATGTAAGCTACCTTGTCTACCCCAGGTGCTTTCAGTAATAAATCTCCTTGTGCTTTGATCTACATGTACCTAATTGGTGTGTCTTGATCTAAACTTGGGCTGGGAGTAGAGGAGGGAGTGTTACAGAATGAAAACCAAGCCATTTATTTATTCACCACTACGTTCCCAAATCCCAAGTTTCACCATCATCCTGTTATCCTGACCTTTATCTTTTCATTCTCTATGGTAGGACCTACCTAATTCTATCTCTAGATTAGTGCTGGCATAAATCCTGGATCCCATTCAATCACAGAGGAAAAATATATATCATTATACTATAAGTCATCCTTGATGATTTCTACTACCTGACCTAGCATTAGGATTCTAAAGTCCAGACTCTTCAACACAGGCCTAGAAACAAACCCTTGCCCTGCATCCAGTTCAACTGAAATCTTCTTGTAGAACAAATAAAGCTAAAACATTGTATGACTTACATTTGTATGATACACAAAGTTGGCCCAACATTCCGATTTATTTATCTCTTAATGAGCAATGGTATTGAATGATATTCAAACATATCAGGATACAAGATTTTGTGGTCTGACAAATATGTCTAAAACAAAAGATCCAGATCATAATACATGTTAAAATATATATATGCTGAGCCAATTCTTAGAAAAAGTTATGAAATTGTATCTCCAGGAAACATAGGGAGTGAGGATTTCTATTTTCAATGGATATTCTCAAAGAACTCATATAATTCTGGAGGCAGTTGCTATGAAAAGAAACTACAATTCAAATCTGGGACACTGTAGTGGAAATCCTTCCCTGAATAACAAAAAAGGCAATCAGAAAGAACAACAAAATTCAATGCATTATTCATAATTATAATTCTAAATTATATACAACCATCTTAAAATTCAAAGATGCTTTCAGCTTATATTACAAGTAATTTAGACATGATCTGCCTATTTATAAGATGCCATATCAACTTGCAGATGCAATATGGGTTTTCTAAAATTTCATTCTATAAAGGTGTTTTAAAATACTTATTGCCTAAACCTTGAAAGGTAGGGAATATCAAATCACTGTAAAAATCTTCACTCAAAATAACAACTGAAACTACTTTCCTCAAAACTGATCATCCCACTTGTTCATTAACTCTTGCTTCCAAATGGGACACACCAAAAGAAATAACATGTTTCAAATCCACTTCCCAAAGAATGACTCTTCAAAGTACCAAAAGGGTTAGATGTGCAATGTCTACATGGAGATATTTTTAAACCTCAAATAAAAGTTCTATTTCTAAAAAAAGAGGGATTCAGAGATCCTGAGCTCTGTGTACACTGATGGAGCATCCTGGAACTTGTGACTCATTGCTCAGAAACAGTAGAGTGAATTGAAAATGAGAAACTAAGAGCGCAAAAGACATTGTGTTGGGGAAAACTGAAACAGAAGGACATTTTTTAAAAAATGAACTGAGGTTTGGATTTTTTAAAATTTGCATGATATATGCTATGATTGAAATCTTGTAAAAGGACATATTATTATATCCTTGCTTAAATTTCTCCATCAATATTCTTCAAGTATGTGTGCAAATAAATATTTGGATTTTTAGCTCCCCTGGAAAATCACTTCTGAAAGAAAATACAGAATGACCTGGAGTCCATGCTACCATGCAGGATGAGACATCATTTCCACAAATACAGAGATTTTTTTGGAGTTGGGGGGAAGGTGATGAAGAGGAAAAAAAAAAACATTGGCCTATTTTCACTATGTATACAATTTCCTGTAAGCTGGAAAGTAGTCTGTTCATCTATCTACAAAATAGCTGCAAAGGAAGGTAAAACTATGACTCAGACTTTACAATGAAGTAGATGGATTTGCCTCTGATAAATAACAGAGAACCCACTATTGTAATTAGTTTTCCCTTTTGCTTTGTTTGAACTCTGAGACCAATTTTTTTTTAACAACTAAACAAAACAAAACAAAGAAGTATAGAAACAAGAGCATTGGTCTATTCCCTTAAAACCTACGCCCCATTTCTAACCAAATGAAACCCAGTAGATTATAACAGCAATCCTCCAATTGTCTCTCAATTTTAAAACTTTTTTGATCTTTCAATGGAATTGAATTCCATAACAACTAGCCTCCAGTGGACAACCCATTCATGCTTGGTGGACCTGACTGTATTGTTACCTGCGCTGAACTGTAGTTCATCCACATTGATCCCTTAAAGATGCTTGAAAATAAAACAGAAATATGCTCTTTGTCAATACCATAAGCCATTGCTGTGATAAGTATGCAAATAGCAAGAAAAGTAACAAGGGTCATATTATATTATCAGAACCCAACAATGCATATACATCAGGCATTTTGTTTAAACTCCAGAAATAATGGCAAAGACACTATGGTAGGAATAAATGAAGTGCACTCAGTCACACCAATGCTCTTCAGTGATAGACACTCTGCAAATGTTCCCACCAAAATTCATGTGTTCTGTGGCTGCCACCTTACTCTCCAGACTTTCTGTGTTGGTTTTCCCCTCCCTTTCTCATCTCCTTCCTCGAAAATTTGTTCCCAGCTTCTTTACTATTATCAAACTCTGATTTTAGACCTCCTATCATTGATTTCTGCCTCTAAAACAAAGATGTTTCTGGAGTTTTGAAAAGAATAGTAAAATCTCCTTTTTAGTTTAAAGAGTGGTAATGTTCTATGATGCTGTTAAGTTGTACATAACAACCACAACAACAAAACTAAGAGTAGCATAAATAATCTAGAAGTTGATTTCCTTCTTTAAGTCATTGTTGGTGGGGCTGCTGAGTTAGTAAGATCCACATTATTTCTAGATCTCTGTGCCCCTGTTTCCCAGCATGATCCTTGCCCTAACACCACAACATGGAAGGTGGAAATCCAGCTGTCACATATTTGTTCATGGGGATGGGGGGAAGAGATGCTCTCTACATCCCTACTCTTAAGGTGACCACTTTATGTACAAAAGAGTGGGAAATTTTTAACAATTTCAATATGATAGCTAAAACCCAGAACTCAGTTGCCTAAAAGGATTTGGGGAAGCATGTAGCAATTCCTGCCATATGCTTCTTTCATCATTTTTCACAACTGGACATTCTATGCAACCGTCTTCACCCCTTATCACAAATGACCTGTACTTTATCCTCTGTGCTAAGCCATTCAAATGCATTGTTTTATTTCATCTACCCACAAAACCATTCAGGTGTATTACTGTAAATCCTTTCCCTTGATTTTTTTTTTTAAATAAGCTCAGTAGTAAAGTAAGTTTCCCCTTGTCACATAGTTTATAAATGGCAATGTAGAACTTATGCCTCCAACAATGTAATTCCAGAGTTTGAGTCCTTAATATGCAATGTCACTATTTCATGAAGAGATGCCCTCCACACTTCACTATCATTTTCAAGTCAGATAAGATTGATGTCAGCAATCAATCTCTTATAGTGTATCTAAAGTAAATAAACATTAATCTATTATATTAACCAGTAACCATGAAGCTTTTTAATTGCGAACTGAGGAGCATGCCACATGAACAAGTGATGACAGAACAAATGCACAGTTTAGTATTTTAATGAAATAAAATTTATAATAAAAATAACATTTAAAATCAACGATCATGATTCTGCTACATAAAAATTGATTTTCTATATTCATATTTTCTCATTTTTAAAATACTAGTAATGCATTTATATAATGTGACAAAATTATTTTATGATTTCTAAAGATTTCAATATTCTTATGTTTTTACATAGTAACATAACAATATCTAGATAAACGGGTATTATGTTTTTAGTTTTTGATAATTTTATATACTAAACATGGTAGATATGGTAAAATAGTGACTTTAACTCCATTGAGTGGATGCACTAGAGCATATTTAACATTTAGTTGTTAGAATCTTTAAAGGATCAGAGTCGATAAGCTATAGGCAACATATAAAGTTAAAATATTAGAACCAGATATGAATAAGATGTAGAAAACTGACCACACCAGCAGATATTTTAAAATGGGTTATTATTTTAGTATTTAATTGTCTTTCCAGACTGATGAGTTAGTATAAAACTTTAGGATTATCTCATTATGAACATTTTTGGTGTTTTTTAATTGCTTATGAATTAAGGCAACATTGATGAAGCTATTAATACCAGGCTGAATTCAGTAGTGCATTAACTTTACAACAATTTATAAATAACAATTTAATAAAACACCACTTCATGAAAATGGTATAAGAGCTCATGTCCCCTAGATTCCATTTCTAAATTGTCTACAGATATATCATATGTATAAGTCCAGAAATTTTTAGTTTCTCATTCTTCTCTAAAGCAGAAAGGTATGAATACATCTCATCCTTTAAAATGTTTTTATAATAGAATACATTTAATACCAAAGAAAACCTGTAAGAAAAACAAGAATTACAAAGGTTTATTTCACCTTCAATATAATGTAATGTTGTCAGAGGCCTGTACTTAGTCACATAAGACTTGAATACAAACCTTGGCTAAGCCTTATGTAAACCATAGGAGATATAACCACGAGTATGAAGTATGTTCTTCAAATGTCTTTAATAAGTACGTTTATAGCTTTAGGTTTCAGGAAATCAAAGTTGAGTTAGCCAGGATACCTTGAATGGAACCTCTAAGAAGGAGAAGCTGCACCTTCCTCTAATAACACACAATCAGAAAGAACTTTGGCAGATTGTATGTAATTATGAGGGCTGGGAAGTATGTTAGCTACTATTACAAATTACTACAAATTTAGGGACTTAAAATACCACAGAAGTCAGATGTCCAGAATGGGTCTCGCTGGGCTAAAACTGAGGAGCTACTAGGGCCATGTTCCTTTCTGGAGGCCCTACAAGAGAATCTGTTTTTTTGCTTCTCTAGATTATAGAAATGGCCTCAGTTCCTTGGCTTATGGTCCTTTCTTCCATCTTCAAAGTCAAAGAGTGCTTGTTGAGTCTTATCACATCACTGTGATGTTTATCTTTCTGGTTCCTTTCTCCATATTTAAGGACTCTTGTAATTACAATAGGTTTACTTGTATAATCCAGGAAAATTTTCACCATCTCAAAAATTATTTACTCCCATCTGCAAAGATAACATTCACAGGTCTCTTAGACTGTTCTGGATGCCGTAGCAAAAAAATATTATTGACTGGGTGACTTAAACAGCAAGCACTTATTTCTCACATTTCTGGCGGCAAAGAAATCAAGGTGCCAGTAGATACAATGTCTAGTAAGAATCTATCTCCTGGTTCATTAACATCTGTCCTCTGGTTTCTCACATAGCAGAAGGACAAAGGATCTCTCTGGGGTATGTTTTTAATCCCAGTATGAGAGCTCCAGCTTCAAGACCTAATTATCTCCCAAAGTCACCATCACTCTGGAAGTTAGGATTTCAATGTATGAATTCTGAAGGGACACAAACATTCAGTATTTGGTACAAGAATTAAGATGTGGGCATCTCTGGATCTATTTACCATTGGCACAACTCCCAACAGCACAAGAAGGCTTATATAACTAAGGTTCTCATCCATGTACAAACAGAAAAGTTGAAAGCTTTGTCAGAATTTTGTGGCCACTCACGAAGCAAACAGCCATAGGTAGTGCCCACAGCCTCCAATGTCAACACAATACTCAGCCCTGTTTGGCTATAGTTGCTTTGCCACACAATGAGGCTGAATGATCTCACTTCCATCAGTAATGTGCTCCTGCTTTGTTGAGTAGTTGGGAGAACAGGTCAGCCATCTTAGCATCAATCAATCATTACAGAAAGTAGAAATAACTGTACTTTAATGAAGTAATCTCCAGGAGGGAAATTATAGTAATGCTAAAAAGCTAAAATAAAGTTATATCTCTGATTTCAGCTTTATTACATTTTCTATTTTTCCTACTGCACTTCATAAAAGAGATTTTTAATCAACCTGAGTCTACTGGATTCTTACAAACCAAACAGAACTGTTTTCCCTTGTAAAATCAAATCTAATAAAATTTCTTCATGAATCTGCTCTATGGGGAAAAAGTGCTCCAGTGCCTTAAGAGAGTAAATGAATGAAATCACCTATGTAGAAACTTGCAATAAAAATTATGAGTCATCTTTTGAAAACCAACTTTTTAAATAATTCAATCAAAATATAGTAACAAACTTAGTAATGGGGTAATAGATGATGAAAAGGGGGAGAATTAATCCGGGTGTATCAGAAAGGAAAATAAAAGTTTACAGTTACAAGTCTATATAACAAAATGCAAATAGTCCATAGCAAGAGTCATATTTCATTCAACTAATTTTTTATTTAAATTTTATTTTTTATATTCCCCATACAATTACAACCCCCTTATTTTGACCCCAAGCCCTCCTTTCCCAACCCCCCACCCGCCATAGAGTGTCTCTGGTTCATAGTTTTTTGTCGATTTTGATATTTTCTTTCTCATAGTTATTCTTTTTCCTGGTCCTTTATTTAAGATTTCTAGATTCCTGCTATGAGTGAGACCATCTGGTATTTTTCTTTTTCTTTCTGGCTTATTTCGCTGAGCATGATCCCTTCCAGCACCATCCATGTTGCTGCAAATTGCATGTGTTTATCTTTTTTGAATGCTGAGTAATATTCCATGGTGTATATGTACCACATCTTCTTGATCCAGTCATCTATTTTTGGTCATTTGGGTTGTTTCCAAAGCTTAGCTATTGTAAACAGTGCTGCTATAAACATAGGGGTACAGGTGCTCTTTGGAACTGATGTTTCTGTGTCCTTTGGGTAAATACCTAGGAGTGGAATTGCTGGATCATATGGAAGCTCTATGTTTAGTAGGTCCAGAAATCTCCACACAGCTCTCCATAGTGGTTGGACCAGTTTGCACTCCCACCAACAGTGCAGGAGAGTTCCTTTTTCTCCACAACCTCGCCAACATTTGTTGTTGCTAGTTTTTTTTAATATGTGCCATTCTCACTGGTGTAAGGTGGTAGCTCATGGTAGTTTTGATTTGCATTTCCCTGATTACAAGTGATGTTGAACATTTTTTCATATGCATGTTGGCCATTTGCATTTCCTCTTCAGAGAAGTTTCTTTTTAGCTCTTCTGCCCATTTTTTGACTGGATTATTTTTTGTTTTGTTTTTGTTGAGTCTCATCAGCTCTTATAGATTTTTGTGATCAGTCCTTTATCATTTGTGTTGTGTGCAAAACATTCTCCCAGATGGTGGGGTGTCTCTTTGTTTTTGTTATTGTCTCTTTTGCCGTGCAGAAGCTCTTTAATTTGACGTAATCCTAGCTGTTTATCTCTGCCTTCACTATAACTTTGGGTGATGTCTCTGTAAAGATGTCTTTGAGGTGCATATCATGGAGTGTTTCACCTATATTTCATTCTATGTATTTTATGGTTTCAGGTCTTATGTCTAGTCCTTTAATCCATTTTGAGTTGGTTTTTGTGCATGGTGTGAGGTAGTAGTCAAGCTTCTTTCTTTTGCATGTAGTGACCCAGTTTTCCCAGCACCATTTATTGAAAAGACTTTCTTTGCTCCAATGCATATTCTTTGTTCCTTGTTAAAGATTAGTTGACCATAAATCTGTGGGTTTATTTCTGGATTTTCTATTCAATTCCATTGGTCTGTATGTCTGTTCTTGTTCCAATACCATGCAGTTTTGATGATTATGGCTTTGTAGTAGAGTTTGAAGTCTGGGAGTGTGATGCCTCCATTCCCTTCTTTTTTTTTTTTCAGGAGATCTTTGGCTATTTGGGTTTTTGGTGATTCCATATGAATTTCATCAATAATTGCTCTATTTCTTTGAAGAATGGCATTGAAATTTTTATTGGAATAGCGTTGAATCTGTATATTGCTTTTGGTAGGATGGCCATTTTGATAATGTTAATTCTTCCAATCCATGAGCAGGGGATGTCTTTCCATTTCTTTGTGTCTTCTATTTCTTTTAACAATGTTTTATAGTTTTCTTTGCATAGGTCCTTTACCTGTTTTGTTAGATTTATTTCCAAGTATTTGATTTTTTTTTGTTTTGATAATAAAAGGGATGGTTTTTTTATTTCTTCTTCTTCATATTTATTGTTTGTGTATAGGAAAGCTACTGACTTTTGCATGTTGATTTTGTATCCTGCCACTTTACTGAACTGATTGATGAGTTGAATTAGTTTTTCTGTGGAGTTTTTGAGGTTCTCTATGTATATTATCATATTGTCTGCAATAGTGATAGTTTGACTTCTTCTTTTCCTATTTGGATTCCTTGTATGTCTCTCTCTTGTCTTATTTCTCTGGCTAGGACTTCCAGTATTATATTGAAAAGCAGTGGTGAGAATGAAAAGCAGTGGTGTCTTGTTCCAGATCTTAATGGAAATGCTTTCAGCTTTTCGCCATTGATAACGATACTGACTGTTGGCTTGGCATATATGGCCTTTATGATGTTGAGGTATGTTCCTTGTATCCCGAGAATTTCAAGGGCTTTTATCATGAATGGGTGTTGCACTTTGTCGAAAGCTTTCTCAGCATCTATTAATATTATCACATGGTTTTCATATTTCTTTTTGTTGATGTGTTGGATAACGTTGATTGATTTTCGGATGTTGAACCATCCTTGTGTCCCTGGAATGAATCCTACTTGGTCGTGGTGAATTATCTTATGGATACATTGTTGGATTCTGATAGCTAAAATTTTATTGAGGATTTTTGCATCAGTGTTCATTAGCGAGATTGGCATGTAGTTTTCCTTTTTTGTGTTGTCCTTGTTCGGTTTTGGTATTAGTGTAATGTTGGCTTCATAGAATGTGTTTGGTATTATCCCTTCCTTCTCAATTTTTTGGAAGAGTTTGTGAAGGATAGGAACTAATTAGTCTCTGAATGTTTGGTAGAATTCATTTGTAAATCCATCAGGTCCTGGGCTTTTGTTTTTGGGGAGGTTTTGATTACCATTTCAATTTTGCTGCTTGTAATTGGTCTGTTTAGGTGTTCTATTTCTTCTTTATCTAGCTTTGGGTGATTTGTAGAGTTGTAGGAATTTGTCCATCTCCTCTAGATTGTTGAACTTGTTTCCATAACTGTTCATAGTAGTTACTGATTATTCTTTTGATTTTTGCTGTGTCCGTTGTGATTTCTCCTCTTTCATTGATGATCCTGTTT
Organism: Talpa europaea; assembly: GCF_964194135.1. Taxonomy (NCBI): domain Eukaryota; kingdom Metazoa; phylum Chordata; class Mammalia; order Eulipotyphla; family Talpidae; genus Talpa; species Talpa europaea. Next base: position 57,497,694 of record NC_140080.1, on the reverse strand, counting down.
ATTTTTGCCTTCTCCCCTTTTTCCTTTGTGAGCCTGGCTAGGGGTTTGTCTATTTTATTGATTTTTTTGAAGAACCAGTTCTTGGTTTCATTGATCTTTTGGATTGTTTTTTTAGTTTTGATTTCATTTATTTCTGCTTTGGCTTTTATTATTTCTTTTCTTCTACTGGTTTTAGAGGTTTTTGTTGTTCTTTTTCTAGATCTTTGAGCTTCGAGATTAGGTTGTTTCTTTGAGTTCTTTCTTGTTTCTTGATGTGAGCCTCTATTGCTATATATTTTCCTCTTATTACTGCTTTTGCTGCATCCCATACATTTAGGAAATTGGTGTCCTCCTTGTCATTCAATTCAAAGAATATTTTAATTTCTTCTTTGATCTCCTCATTAGTCCATTGGTCTTCCAGTTGTGTGGTTTTCAATCTCCATGAGGCAGGAGAGTTCCTTGCCTTCTTTTTATGGTGTATTTCTAGTTTGATGTCTTCGTGGTCAGAAAGGATGGTTGGTATGATTTCAATCTTGGTGTATCTGTTGATGTTTGTCTTGTGCCCCAGTATGTGATCGATCCTGGAGAATGATCCGTGTGCGCTTGGGAAAAATGTGTACTCCGGGTTTTTTTGGGTTTAGTGTTCTATAGATATCTGTTAAGCCCAATTGCTCTAGATCCTTATTTAGAGCTTTAGTTTCTTTACTTATTTTTTGTCTTGTTGATCTATCCATTGTTGATAGTGGTGTGTTGAAGTCTCCCACTACGTATGTGTTTTCTCTGATGTCTGTTTTCAGAGATGACAATAGTTTTCTGATATATTTTGGTGCTCCTTCGTTTGTTGAATATATGTTAATGAGTGTTATTTCTTCTTGAAGTATTGTCCCCTTGGTCATAATGTAGTGACCTTTGGGGTCTCTTTTTACCTTTTTGACTTTGAAATCTGTTTTATCTGATACAAGTATAGCTGTACCTGCTTTCTTTTTTGGTCCATTTGCTTGTAGGATTGTTTTCCATCCTTTAACTTTGAGTTTATTTTTATCTTTTGTAGCTAAACGTGTTTCCTGGAGACAGCAAAAGGTTGGGTTTTGTTTCTCAATCCAGCCTGCAACTCTGTGTCTTTTTATTGAAGAGTTTAGTCCATTTACATTTAGAGTTAATATTGATATTAATATCAATTAATAATATTGATATTAATGATCTGTATTTGCCATTGTGTTTGTCTTTCCTTTGATTTTATTTATTTATTCTTTTAATAACTTTTTTTTTGGCCTTCTTTTGTTGTTATTCATCCCTCTGAGGTTCCGCCTTTAGGACTCTGTGTAGTATGTTTTGGAGTGGGGGGTTTCGTCGTAATGAAATTCCAGAGTTTCTGTTTGTCTGGGAAGGTCCTTATTCTTTCTTCATAGAGGAAGGAGAATTTTGCGGGATAGAGTATTCTTGGTTGGCATCTGTTTTCTTGGAGTCTGTTAACTATGTCCCTCCACTCTCTCCTTGCCTGTAGTGTTTCTTTGGAGAAGTCTGATGTCAGCCTGATTGGTTTTCCTTTGAATGTTATCTGTTTCTTCCCTCTTGTCAGCTTCATTATTTTTTCCTTTTCTTGGATTCTTGGGAGCTTTACTATTATGTGTCTTGCTGTATTTTTCCTTTTGTCATGGAAGTTTGGTGTTCTTCTTGCTTCTTGTATATCAATTTTCAGCTCCTTCTTCATGTTTGGGAAGTTCTCTTCAATTTAATTAAGTTCTCTTCAATTAAGTTCTCTTCAATTATTTCCCTGAATATTTTCTCTGTTCCTACATCTCTCTCCTCTCCTTCTGGGATTCCTATAACTCTTATATTTCCTTTCCTTATGGAGTCAGATAGTTCCCGAAATCTTTCTTTGATCTTTTTCCTTTGTACTTCTCTTTCCTTTTCTGTTTTGGTTCTTTTTATTTCTGTGTCTTCAAGAGTACTTAGTCGTTCTTCCATTTCATCTATTCTGCTTTCATTTCTTTTCCCAGAGTTCTTTAGCCTCTCCATTTATTCTTTGATCTCCTGCATTTCTTTTACTTCCCTCTTTAGGGACTCAATTTCATTCTTCTGATCGTTGATTATTTTTCCCTTATCATTGTTTTCCTTTATGACTTTTGTCAGTTTTTTAATCACGGCAATTTTAAATTCTCTTTCTGGAAGGCTCAGAAGTTTTTCCAAGTTACTGTCGTTGCAATCTGGTGGGTGGTTTTCTTTCTGTGGTGTGCCTTTTTCCTGAGGAGTTGCTGGGTTGCGTGTAGTTTTTCTACTCCCTACTGCCTGTTTTCTAATTTGCCGTATGCCTTGGGACACTGTGTTGCTGGTACTGGCTGGCATCTTTTTGGTGTGCCTTTGTGGGGTTGAGGAACTGGTGGTCTAAACAAGTCAAATACTGTTATGCCAGAAGTCTAGTGAGGCAGTGGTACTTTGAGTATGTTAATTGTCGCTGTCACAGAATATTTCCTCCGTCTGTGTTTAATTACAAAGGTGAGTCTTGAAGTCCCACAAACTTCCCTGGAGGTGGGGCAGCTGGATTGCACTCTGGGTTCCAAATCACTGGATCCCTCTCTGGTTTCCAACTTCCTGCCAGGTGGAACCAGGCTTGTGGGGGCCTTCAGGTCACCTCTGACTGCACAGGGAACATTTTCCCTCTGGTTCCACAGGGAGCCTTCTGTCAGTTTCAAGCAGTCTTTATTGAAGAAAAGTCCTTGTTCTAAAGTGGCGATATGGAGACATACTCTCCTGCGCACCTGGTCTGCCAGGTGGTGGGTACCCACTCCACTCTGGGTTCGGACTTCTGGCCAGAAGGGGACTGGTGTGGGCAAACTTCCCAGCTCACCTCTGGCTCCTCCAGGAGCCTTCTGCTGGTTTCAAGCAGTCTTTACTGAAGAAAGGTCCCTGTTTTCCAATTAATTTTTTTTTTAACTATATGCCATTGGTGCAAGACATTGGGCATATAATGGCATTCATCACTAGCTTTATAGAGTTCAGTCTTTTGATGTTTATGCAGCCCTAGCTCTCTTTATGTGTCTTAATCTTCTCTCTTTATGATTCTTGTAGGATTTAATTTGGGCCTGCCTTAATAGCCTCAATTTAACTTATTTACATTTAAAGACCCTACAAGTAGAGTCACATTTTGAGATATGAGGGTTAAGATTTTGACATATAAATCTTCAGAAACACAATTCAGTCCATGACAGTCATCTGAAGGATTCAATGTGATAGACGATATATAGAAAAACTAGGTGATTATAGGAATTATTTCACCTTTTTTCAGTATCATGATTATAATAATATGTACCCTGAGATTTGTTATGTGAGACATTTCCTCATGTGCAGTGTTGGTAACAGACAACAGCAAAGGATAAACAGAGAAGTCAAGTTTGTTTCTACAGCACAATAAACCAGTCGATCCTTCCTTTATGGCCTCTGAGTTTTCCAAGTGGCTTTTAAAAGCCTCTGCTATTGTGTGTTTTAAGTATGCTTCCTATTTTTAATATTTTAATAATTTCATGGTTTACATTATGAGCCTGAAAAATGTGTGAGGGATTTTAGGCTGGGAAGTGGTTGGTCAAACATGCATAGTAGAATACCATCTAGGCAAGGACAGATTAAGGAAGATCAATTAGGAAGCAGTGGCAATGGTCCAGGCACAAAACTGTGATAGTATTTACTACACTGGGGGCAGTAAAAATGGGAAGAAATAAATTATTTCAGAATCAGGAATAATTAGAATCAATTGTACTTAGTGACTGATTGATAGGAGCAAGGGTGCAAGAGAAGAATTAATGATGACACCTAGTTTTTTTTAAAATTATTGAGGCAATAAAGGGTCATCATTATTGAGAGGCTATAGGATAAGGTGTGATTTGGGAAGATTGAGATCAGATTTAGGCAAAATTTTATTTTTTTTAATTTTTTTTTAAAGAGGCATCTATTTTTTATTTATTTGTTTATTTATTTGTTTGTTTGTTTATACATGCACTGGGTACAGTCAGAAGTGCCTGAGGGTGAGAAAATTCACCAGAGCCAGAGTGGGGAGCAGAGCAGGCAGAAGGACCGAAGTACACTGCTGAGGGGAGCAGCGGGCAGCAGGAGAGGTCTGCGCGCCATGTGGGACCCTCCTCCAGTGGCCAGGGAGCAGCCAGGGATCGAACCAGCACCACAGAGGCCATGGGGCGCTTCGCAACCCAGCACTCAACCACTGCGCCACTAGGGAGGCCCTAGGCAAAATTTTAAAAGTAGAAAAGTAAAAAAACATCAAGCAGTCAACTACATACTTCTAGAATCTGGGATAGAGGGCCTCCCTGGTGGCACAAGGGGTTAAGACACAGCCTGTGAAGCTGTCCACAGCCTCTGCAGCATGAGTTTGATCCCCTGCTGGCTAGGGAGCAACCCACATGGTGCAGCAGATCTCTCCTGACTCTCCCACTGCTCCCCTCAGCAGTGTACTTCCGTCGATCTGCCTGTTCTGTTCCCTGCTCTGTCTCTGGTAAATCCTCTCACCTCCCACACCTCTGGCCTGTATCCCAGTTCTTGTAATCATAAATAAATAAATCTTTAAAAAAAAAGTAAAAGTCAAAAGTTTAAATATAGTATATGATTCTATACATAAGACCTTTATATTTGACCTGCTGTTTTTTGAGTCCAGTCTTTAAGTCAATACTGTCTCCATCATTGAGTTTAGCAATATCCTTTGAATCACTAATCTAACAAAGAATACCAAATCATAAAATAACCATTCTAATGAATGGTCAACAACCACTCTAATTCCAAAATTGGAATTCTACCCATTATCTCCAAATATTTTAATAAAATACCATCAGCTAAGATGTCAAGCTAAGAAAATTAGAAAAATCAGAATACTACTTTTCTGTCAGATTATCTACAATAGATTGGAATAAATTGATATACATATTTTTACTTGCTTTCTAGCCTTGATTGCTTTTTGTACATATTACTAATTAAACATCTTAAGTATTACTTAGTAATTTGATTTAATACTAACCATATACAAATGGTGTTTAATATATTTAAAAGGGGTCTCCCTGGAGGCGCAGGTGGTTGAGCACAGCACTGTGAAACTGTCTGCAGCCTCTGCAGTGTGGTTTTGACCCCGGGCGGCCAGTGAGAATCCCACATGGCAAAGCAGACCTCTCCTGTCTCACCCGCTGCTCCCCTCAGCAGTGTATTTCTTCAGTCTGCCTGTTCTGTTCCCCACTCTGTCTCTGGTGCATCCTCTCACCCTCCGGCGCATCTGGCCTGTACCCTCGTTTTTGTATAAAAATAAATAAATCTTTAAAAATAAATATATATATTTTAAAATGTTAAACTTATGTATTCCTCTGAAAACTCAGTCATTGCAAAGATATTATCTTGTTTTATGAGCAACATTTACCTGTAAGTTAGTTTGAAGCAACCTATTCCTGTATTTCCATTAGAATAAAAAATGTAAATCACATAGCTCATAACTCCCTCACCCCTTTCCAAAGTTCAAGTATTTATTCATTGTTCATTTACTCTATATCCTTAGATCATTTTTTAATTCTCTCTCTTCCCAGTGTAAATATTCATCTTGAAAACTGCAGAAGCACACAAGATATTGTAAGAGAAAATATTATAATATTCTGACCAATGTGTTTTGGTTCAGAAAGTTTGGTAGATCTCTAAAATCTTTCAGAACTTCCTGGATTTACCCTAATCCCACTGTATTGTGGGTCTTTTCATGTTTTCTCATCCTTAAAGAATAGTTGACAGGGTAAATCTGCTGTTCTTTTATCTGTCTTCGCCATTTTCTCTGTTATCTTTGCTTTCAGAGTATACCAGTACATAATCCTTCTGCTTTCCTCCTACCTTTCTGAAGATTGACAAGAAACAATGACTATGCTGTGTTTTGCCAGAGGGCTCAATATAAAACAAATAAAAGTAGACATTGCATTACTTTTATAAAATGCCAGCAATAGAAGTTTTTCTTACACTTAACACTCAATAAAAGGAAGAATGATTTTGACACATCTCTATATACAAGAGGAAACAAGCTGCATTATTGTACAAAATACATAAAATTTTCTAATGTTCTTATGATCACATTTTATATTTGGTTAAGAAAATAACAAGTATTTGTAAAAGATTGACCTCTGTTTTATTACCGCTGTTTAATTCACAAATACTTGTGAATGTTGAACCCACTAATGGGAAGCAATTCTGCACAGATTCTAGATTAGGAGGAGGCCATACTCAGGTTTATCTCATTTTCATTCATCCTCTAAATATTGCAGCTCCCAGCGGATCAGCCCTCCACTCACTACTCTTCATTCCACATCACGCCCCCCCCCTCAGTGATCTAGTCCAATTCCATAGGTTAAATGAAATTTGTAAACTTTAAGCCCTCCGAGATAAATTCTGAAATCCTTCTCATTTCAAAACTCTTGAAATACTGAATGAAATACACAAAATTTGTTTTAATTATATGAACAGAGGTCCTAAGAGATAAAGTGCCAGAAATCAAGAGGAAATAGAACAACAGAGGTAAGCATGTGAGTTAATGATGAAGCCACCTATAAATTATCAAAAATCTCCAGCAGGAGATCAAAAAGAAAGTCTTAAATATATGAATGAAAATAGAGCATAATAAGAAATTAACATAGAGAATCATATAAGGAAATAGTAATACATTTCTCAGTGGAGATGATACATTAGTCAGATAAAAATTAGTATAAATATAAAAATTTGAGCACAAGCTTATCAAGATTTACGTACCGAACAACTAGAAAATACTTATTTTTAGGTGAATAATTAAATTTTTATGAAAATCAACAGCATATAGGAACGATTTGATGTAAACTAAATTACGCTCTCAAAATACAATAAAAATTGAATACAACAAGAGAAGGGAAGTCCTCCCATGCTGTAAATCAGTCACAGTGAAATACATCAAAGAAGAATTAGAATAAAAATAATAAAATATATACAGCTGTAAGACAGTATACCTTAAAAATGGGATAAAGTTTTTGGTAGTAGAGTAAATGAGAATTATTAGAATCTTAGTATGACATAAAACTTTCATGTTGGGAAGAAAATATTAAAAATAAAATGATTTTTAAATAAATGAATGAGATTTAAAAAGAGGAAAGAAAAAAATTCGAGGCCAAGTACAAAGCCAGAATATAAGTTCAGGGAAGTAAACAAACACAGAAGTGATCAACTGTCTAAAGAATATTTTTCCTGGTGACCTGAGATTCATTGTATGAGATCCCAGGCAGGCTCACAGACTGGTTAGAGACCATGCCAGATAAAGGTGGAATTTCGAAAGAGTATTGCCTCATAGAAAAAGTGAGATGTAAAATTAATAAAACATCATAAACTTCAGGGAGGACAGCAATGAGAGCTCACTATGTAGCATGAACTCTCCATGGAGGCATCAATTAACAAAATAAATGTTTCCCTTAGAATTCATGGAGGGAATCTGTCCTTACACATGGGACTATGGTGATGGTGCACAGGTGAATTGGTGATGGGAATTTTGCAGGGACTACACCTGAAAAGAGAAAGCATACATTGTACAAAAAGGAAGAATGATGTAATATATATATATATATTTAAAAATTAAAAGAAAAAATCTTTGTTATTTAGTGGTTTTAAAGTCCACAAGCCAATAATTATAATAAAAGTAGTTAAGGCTGTAAATTTTCCAGAATCAACCACATCTGAAAGATTCTAATAAGTATTACTTTCATTTCATTTCTGCTTTAAGTATTTCCTAATTTCATTTATATTATCTGTAACCATTTCTAAATTTTAAAATATAAGTGTAGAAACTTATTTGTTATTTATTTCAAAGTCAATTGTACTGCCATCATAAAATGCATTATAACAATTCTATAAATTTATGGTAAAAAAACAAGGTCAGTTTTCATAAATGGGTTCTGTATGAGTACAGATGGTATCCTCCAATCATTTGTATGGTGTGCTATTATATGTATCATGACCAGGAGATTTACTGTAGAATGCAATAATGGTCAATGTCAGGAAATTATTCAAAATACAAAATTTGTTGTAACTAAAGGAAAAAATCATTGTTCACAAGGTTCATAAGAAACAGTTGATAAATTTCGCCATCTATTCAAAATTTTTAAAATATCACTCAAAATAAAATGAAATACACTTCTGTAACATAGTAAAAGTTATATTACTCAAGATTTCAAGCTGTACTATAAAGTCATAATAATAAAAATAGCATGGTACTGGAACAAAAATAGACACATAGACCAACAGAATAGAGAATTGGGAGCCCAGAAAAAAAAAACACACATTTATGGACAACTAATCTATGATAAAGGAGTGAAGCACGTATATTAAAATGAGCAAAGCCTTTTCAATAAATGGTGTTGAAAAAATTGGACTGCCACATGCAAAAGAATGAAACTAAACCACTCTCTCACACCAAACATGAAAATCAACTCAAAATGGATAAAAGACTTGTAAGTAAAATCTAACCATAAAATGCATAAAAGAAAACATAGGCAAAACACTCCATGATATTAACCTCAGAAACATCTTTGTGGATTCCTCTCCAGCAGCAAGGAAAACAAAGGAGAAAAACAACTGGGACTACATCAAACTTAAATGCTTCTGTGCTATGAAAGAGACATTGATCAAAACAAAAGAGACACACTACGGAAAGGGAGAAATTATTTGTAGACTACACATCAGAAAAGGTACTGATATTGAAGATCAACAAAGAACTCATGCAACTCAACAAAAAGAAAGCAAAAAACCCAATCAAAAAATGGGCAGAAGAAACCAATAGGCAATTCTCCAGAGAATACATGCATATGTAACAAGCACAAGAAAAAATGTTCTTTATCATCAAGGAAATGCAAATCAAAAGCACAATGAGATACCACCTCACACCTTTGAGAATGGCTCATACTTCAGAAAAAAGAAAAACAAAAATAGAAGCAAAAAGTGCTGGCGAGGGTGTGGAGAAAAAGAAATCTTCTTATGCTATTGATGGGAAGATAGACTGCTGCAGTCCTTATGGAAAGATAAGAGATCCTTCAAAAGACTAAAAATAGATCTGTCATATGACCCAGCAATTCCAATCCTTGGTATCTACCCAAATAATACAAAAAAAAGCAAATTTAAAAGGAAATATGCTCTCCATGCTTATAGCAGCACTATTTACAATAGCCCAGATATGGAAACAACCTAAATGCCCAAGAACAAATTAGTGGATCTAGAAGATGTAGTATATACACACAATGGAATACTACTCAGCAATCAAAACAGATAAACTCATGCCTTTTTCAGTAGCATGGATGGCACTGGAAGGGATTATCCTAAGCAAAACAATCCAGAGGGGAAAGATAAGTGCCTTAGAATGGTTTCACTTTTATGTAGAATATAGAGAAATCCAAGATTTAGACAAAGACAAACTTAAAAATTGACTCTTGAAAGCTGACTATAGATCTAAGGCATCCAGGAGGGAACAGAAAGGAGGGAGGGGGAGAAGTTGGTGGGGAGAGGAGAACACAATGGACTGTGGTGGAGGACTATGGTGCTTTGATGGTGGGAGAACTATGGTTACCACACTGGAGTTCAGAAATCCTATATTATGAAGAAAATTAACAAGAATACAAAGTAATAATACTTCATTAAAATACACTACTGTGAATGTTTTTAATGGGGAAACATGAATTTGTTTTATTCTTTGGTATATTATCTGTTATCACTTAAACTGTATCTTTCCCTTCTCTTTAATAAACACTATTCATTCAGTTACTCAGACTAAAACTCAAGCAGTTGTCTTTCACTTCTGTTTTTCCCTAACATCCATATCTAATACATCAATGGTTCTCATTCTACCTCTTCCAAAATTCTGAATCTGTTGATTTCTATTCACCTTCATACCTGCTATTCAAGATGAACCTTCTCAATCTCTCATGTGAACTTCAGCAATAACCTCCTAGATGGTCTGTTTTTCTCCATACAATGCATCACATAAATGCCAAAGTAACTTGTCTCTTTTTCATCTTTTTAAAATTTTTATAGATCTATTTTATTTTTTGGCAAGGCATCTTATCTTTCTATCTACTTAGTTCTCAGTTATTGAGGTAGCATTGGTTAAAACCACTGCATTTGTTGGGGGAATAAGTTCACACCTCCTTAGATGTATTATCACCATACCACACTCATCACCAAAGCTCCCATAGTCTTTTACTATAGACCATTGTGCCCTCTCCCCACTTTGTCCCACAACCTTCTTCACCCTTCTAATATTTAAGCCCTTGCTGGCTTCTCTCTTTGTACTCATATCCATGTTATAGTTGCTCAATAATCTCAGAGATGAAGGGTTTGGAGGTGTCCAGACATTGGTGTGGATAAGTTGGGGTGGAGCTGGCTCATCTTTGTGGCACCCCTTAATTCCCTCCTCTCTGGGGGTTAGGATGAGAGATGTCTCAGCAGTCCTTGGGCTCTCAGTGATTCTCACAAGGGAAGCACCAGCCCCAGTAGGTAGCAAGGTGGAGTGCAGATCAGAATGTGTACCAGGAACCATGACAGAAAGAGGAAAGAGTACTTCATACTCCTTGAGAGAATTGGAAGATACTTCCCAGGAGAGGTAACACGAGGAGAAGAAGAAATTCACGTGCTGAATAAGGGATTCTGGACAATGGAAAGGCAACTGGAAAGTCCCAAGAAGATGGTGTACTTCCCAAGTGCAAGTAGCTACATGGGGCTAAAATCCCTGTTATATGACAGTGAAGTAGAAGATTAGACTAGAGAAAACCTGTGGTGGTTTCTTTGATTATGAAACTACTTGCTGCCCTATCAACCATTCTCCCTGGGAGGATTATAATTCTTCCCGCAATTGACTAAGTCAATTTGACCTCTGAAATGAGAAATGAGTGAAAGTAACAAGACCTGCTACAAAGCAGATGCTTTAAAAGCCATCATGGCTTTACCCCAGCCTCTTTCCATCTGCCAAGACCATACTGTGTCCCAGAGAGTGAATGTCTATCAACTAGAGTCCTGGAATGAGGACTTGGGCAGCAAAGTTGCAGCCAATCTTCAATGAATGTGAAATAAGAGTAGGAAATAAATCTTGTGTATTCTAAATCGTTGAAATGTATCATCTCAGGGAAATGTAGCCTAAGCTGATTGGTTCCAGTGGATAGTTCTTCCTGGAATAACGGAGGAAAGATGAAAAACCACAGAGCAGGGCTGTTATATTCATGTGTATTAATCAACCTCTTATCACCATTTGCTCACTTCCACCTCTTAAGTAGTGGCCAGGTCCTCAACTAGCAACCCATTATGAGCAGAGAATTAGGAAAACATTGGCTTCTAGGTTTCCATAGAATACACTGTTATGACATGCCAAGGCAAACTGGGAGAATCCTACCCATCAGTGACATTTCTGAATGAGTTTTAAATCTCCATTCTGGGATAATGTTATAACTGAGAAAATGAAAACAGATTATAAAGGAAAAGAGAGCCTGTTCCGCGGTTCCACAGTTTTTGCCAGATAATATTCTAGCCAATGTGTTGACAAAATCAATCAAGGGAACCCATGTTCTGAAAGATGTCCAAGGGGGAATCTTAGGCCACCCAAATCTAAGATTTTCTAAATGGCACGTAAATTTCAGGTCATTGATCCACACCTCTGGAAATGGAGTTGGTGTTGGTCTTCTGACTGACCATTAACTCCCTGTCCCTTTTCTGTCTGAATCTAAGTTGGGAAAAACCTGTTCTTCAATTTACAAATTCAAAAGCCATGGTGTTATGATTCATTCAGATACCTCCCTAGACCCCCAAAGACAGTTACTCCTTGATGTTTATCCCACTCCCTAACCCCACTATTGGAGGTCAGATTCACTTTTGCCTATTGTTCTTCCCTATTGGCTGAAGCAGTAGCTTCAGAAGAGCGAGGATGTTCACCAAACCCTCAGTCCTGAAGACTGAGGAAAAAATTTTTGAGATTGTAACACCCAGACCTACAAGTGATACCAGTTACCGTGGTATGTTAAACATTAGCCCTTTGAATATCGCTGTCCCTGCAGAAGCTTTGAAAGGAACACTGGCGAGGGTTGTAAAGAAAACCCGCTCAAGTGAAAAACTGTGGCTCGGAGACTTTGCAGATCCTTTAGAAATCCTTGGGCTATTATAAGAATGTGCCTGCATTCTTCCTTCAAGGCAAGTACATAATGCAATAGGATGTGGCTGTTTCATTCAATTGATTATCTTTAATGCAAAATTTGTCTTTATAAGTATGTGATATTGCATATTGACATATTACACTAATTTCACGTCACATTTTTTGTATGTGCATATTATAGGCATGCATTTATAGATTATTTAAGAGAATAACAATTTTAAACAGGATGCTAAAACCATGTTATAAAATTGTGATTGGCAGTCTTAGCAATGTAATAAAATCCATCCACAGCCCTTTATTTTGCTAAGGCTTTGACTTCCCCAGCAATTCAATTGTCATTCAACAATGGGAACATCATAATGCCTGAAGATGCTGTTTCATCTTATATGTTTCTTGGTTCTCCTATTCCATTTATTTCTTCCCTGCAGTAACTCCTGAATTTCTGTTTCTCTCTGAAGTAAACTCTGTCTCAGCCGGAAATAATAAAGTTTAAAGTTAAAAAAAACATGCAAATAACATTACAGACATATAGAAAACCAATTAATCTGAAGTAGTAAGTAAAATTGGGCTGCATAGACATTAAGTATTTATCATTTTCTCCTCTGAAGAAACATTTTGTGAAAATTTATTTGCACACAGGAGGGAAGGTCATTACCGCTAACAAGAAACACAATTGTTCCCACACTCTTCAGCCATGTAACTGGAACCACTGAGAATCAAGGCCCAATTATTTTGTTAATATTTGCAGTGTTCAATACCCAGTGGGAGGTCAAGTTTGTTGATAATAATAGTCATACACGTTCAGGTGAAGATGTCATTTGTATCAATAAAAATTTACTAGTATCATTTAAATTAAAATTCATAAGTCACAAGTCAGGGGCAATAATTCTCTCCTGTCTCTTTTTGGTTTGTTTTATAAAGAGAGAGAGAGTGAAAAAGGAAGAGAACAGAAGGAATATAGGCATTTTTCTTTGATAAACTAGATGCTTTTTTCTCTTTATATCTAAACTTAGCTCCTCATGTGACATGACACTCACTTGTACTATACGGTAGGAAGAAGAGGTAGGAGACTTGTCTTAAATCTATTTTTCATAGTGAGCACACTATTCCTACTTAGATCTTATAGTCATTTGGCTTATCTAGGACCATAAGGGAGTTTTAATGTCTGCTCCAGCTAACCTTGACATTCTATGCCTGCATTCGTATACACTGCAGGTCTGACACAGGCCACACACTATCCCATTTCTGGGGCTACCACAGTGAACAGGACATCATTCCTACTCTGAGAAACTAAAGGGAGTGTGGGGAGATAAGCAAGTATAATAATAGAATGTGAGGATGCCTGTGATAACAGTACACCTATAGAAGATTTGCCTAAACTACAATGGTGTTGCAGCTATGAGTAACTAAGAAAATTTATCTAAACTGAGACCTCAAGCGTGAGTCGGGATTAGTTGGCCAAATGGGAGTAATCAAAAAAACAGCATTGGGTCTCCCTGGTGATGCAGGTGGTTGAGCGCAGCACTGTGAAGCTGTCCACAGCCTCTGCAGGGCAGGTTCGATTCTCTGCCAGCCAGCAAGATACCCATATGGCACGACAGACTGCTCCTGTCTTACCCGCTGCTCCCCTCAGCAGTGTATTTCAGTCAGTCTGTTCTGTTCCCCACTCTGTCTCTGGTGAATCCTCTCACCCTCCTGCACATCTGGCCTATACCCCAGTTCTTCTATAAATAAATAAATCTTTTTAAAAAATTACAAAGTTAAGGGACAAAAGCCAGGAGGGGAACAAAAATGATATGACAAGTTTATTTGTAACAAACATGGTAATTCATATCCTTACACATCACACAAAAGGTGTCTTCTCTGTCACAAGGGAGGTTGTGTATTTGGAGACAATACTTTTGCAATACTTAGAAATGGAAGACTCATCCTCTGCCTGAGAGGAGATTCAGTTCCTGTCTTTAAACCTGAAAACTATCACAGAGTTAGAGAAAGAAGATCCTGAGTCCCCCTGGAGTGATATCGTAGAAAGAGCAGCACTAACAAGCTAGAATTTGGTGCAGCCACCTGCTTACTAACTGCATGACCAAGGACAAGTTACTCAACCACTCAGGGTTTCAACTCCCTCAACAACAAGATATCACCTTCAGTGTGTTATTGAAAATTAAATATAATGGTGCCCACAAAATAGTGCTCTCCTCTTAGTAGGAACACAGTAATTGTTTGTTCTTTCCACATCTCATATCTTCCATCTTCAGTGCAAATGACTTCTGAAAGCAAATGCTTAGCTCCCACCCATTTCCTGTGTGTGCACACTCACTCACTCACACTAACACTCACTAACACTCACTACAACACTCACTAACACTCAGTCCATTTCTACTCTGGAAGAGTTCCTAAATGACTCTCCCTAGACGTTTTGGAGTCATTTCTACTATGGTCACAATTCCAGGAATATGAAAAGCACCTTAACTCTCTCTGTACCATCCTTTTCTCTTGCAATACGAGTCCAGATGGAACTTGGTGTGGAACTTGGCACAGACCTTGCCATAAGATACAACCAGTCTTGTCCAAGTACAGCTGCTTTTCTAATCTCCACTGAAAGAAGAAAAAAGTTACAGCGTAACATGTTCCCACTTCTGATTTTATCTTCGTGTTTTTAAAATGAAAGACATTTATAAAGTTCTGCTATCTAAAAATATCTAAGCATATTGATCAAGCTTACAAGTCTGAAAGGACATGTATGCATTTGCCTTCTAAAAATTGAAGTTTTTCAAACACATTAAAATATATTGGTCCCAGAAATGATTTCACCAACCCTTCCTTAGCATAAATTATAAACACTCTGCTGCTTCAAAGTCTCTTTAGCTTTAGCACAACATTTCTTTCTTTTACAAATGCAACAGATCAGAAGATCATTGTATAGACCATCTGAGGCTATATAAAACAAAAGTAGTGCTTCTAAAGAAATAAAAATGCACTCAACCAAAAGAGAGAATGTAAACCTTCAGGGAATGAACTAGGACAAACCTATGAATCTCACCAGGAAACCAAATAAGAAGCAAGGGAAGTTAATAATGAATGAACAAATAAATTGGAATTTGATATTCTAATGTTATGAAGCAAAAGTCCTCCTCTTATCTCTTCTGACTTTGGTTCTATTTCTCATTTATTTAAATCAAGAACAGTATGTATCCTGAGATGCCCCTAGAAATTATATGGTCTTCAGAAATTTCATGCTACAAAAAATTAAGAGGCATGATGCAGTATATAGATTTTTACTTAAAGTAAAAATTGTTTATCCCAAAGCATACTTCAGTTTAAAGACTTGGATTTTCTGCAACAGAATGACATCCAAGAGGAGAGAGAGGAATGGAGTACACTCTCAGCTAAGAGAGTTAGGCTGGCCACCTGCTACTTGTACCTAAAGTGTAATTATTATAGTTATTGCTGCCCAAGTTCTATGTCCCTGACAATTGATCACCCGCTGTTTAAGGAAATTCGGACAGAATATTATGCCTGTGGGTAGCATCAATTGTAATAACTCTTTAGTAAATCCATTTTTGTCAAAACCCATCAATAGGCCTTGAAAGTACATAAATGATTTATAATTATTCTTACTTTCAATGAAGAAACTGAATCACAGATGTTAAGATCTTACCTAAGGACACTTTCCTTAACTGCTAGGCAACAATCAAAATTTGAACTCTGATCTTAGACCCCAAACCTTTGAACCTTGGACCTTACACTTGGCGACCTCCTCTATACTTCACACTGTTCCGTCACTTAAACCTGAGTAAGCAAATAGTAATTAGATGGAGCTTGAATAACAATGTATATCAAATAAATTAAGTCTTACTTCTCTAAAATCCAGAGGATGGGCATTGTACTGGTTACTGTTTTGTTGTAGTTCTTGTTTTGTTTTTTTGGCTTAGAAAACGTTTTCATTTCTCAAAATTCAGGAGACTGGCAAGTTCAAGATCTAGGGCCAGCTGATTTGACTCCTAGTGAATATCCTCTTCCTGGGTCTTCTTGCTATGTCTTCATAAGTTAAGGTAAAAGAAAGAGACAGAAAGAAAGAGAAAGGCACACGATCTCTGGTCTCTTCTTTTTTTTAAGGTTTATTTATTTATTTATGCATACAAGAACTGGGGTACAGGCCAGAGATGCCGGGGGGTGAGAGGATTCACCAGAGACAGAGCGGGGAACAGAACAGGCAGACTGATGAAATACACTGCTGAGGGGAGAAGCGGGAGAGACAGGAAAGGTCTGCTGTGCCATGTGGGTAACTTCCTGGCTGGGGATCGAACTCATGCCACAGTGGCTTGATAGGGGAGCAGCAGGTGCAACAGGAGAGGTCCACCGTGCCATGTGGGACCCTCTCCGGCTGGCTGGGATCAAGCCGGCGCTGCAGAGGCTGCGAACAGCTTCACAGCGTGGCGCTCAACCTCCTGCACCACCAGGGGAGGTCCCCCTCTGGTCTTTTTTTATAAGGACACCAATTTCACCAAAATAATCTAACCTCATGGCCTCCTCTATACCTGACTACTTTTACCAAAGGTTTCACTTCCAAATACAATCAAATTGGGATTAGGGCTTCAACAATGTAAGATACAGTTAATGACACATTAGTATAAAATATTTCAGCTTACACTACTTTCCAATATTGTAATGTGGGTAAAATTCATAAGTTGAACATTTTGTAAATTGAACAGCAGAGATTAGAAGCAACCCATCTTCTCCAAATCGCACAGCCAGTGTAAGGCAGCTGAGGATGATTCCACACTTGTTAACTTCAGGACTAGCTGTCTTCCCACCATTCTTCCTTTTCAGAGTGCCCTGCTAGACTGTCACAACCCAGAGTTTAAGAAATAGCTTCTCCTTTCATGATGGTCATTTCATAGCACTTAAATTATATCCTGAAGAAAGGTCTGTCAGCATCTCAGCTATCCCTGGGATTAGCACAAAGTATGTAGATGCCTCTGACTAGATCAGAAATTTGACTCAGGATCAGGATGCTGCAAGAGTGCCAGTCACCATAGTTTTCATTTAAAGTAACTCTAGTGTAGACAGAGGAACAGAAGAACACTATCAGTAGGCGAGGAGGCTTCAACTGTGCCTGAGTGATGGCTATTGACATGGAGAACCTGAGAACAGCCTACCTTGAAATAGGACATTCATGTGATCTTTGAGTCAAACACAATTGGCTTTCACTTGTGATTACATCAAAAACAGGAGCAGGGCCTCCCTGGTGGTGCTAGGGATTAAGACACAGCCCATGAGGCTCTCCGCAGCCATGGCAGTGGAGTTCGATCCCCAGCCAGGAAGCAACCCACATGGTGCAGCAGACCTCTCCTGGCTCACCCACTTCTCCCCTCAGCGGTATTCTTCAGTCAATCTGCCTGTTTTGTTCCCCACTTTGTCTCTGGTGAATCCTCTCACCCTCCACACCTCTGGTCTGTACCCCAGTTCTTTAAAAAAAGGAGAAAAAATTAAGGAAGTTGTAAGTGTATAACCAGAGGGGCACCCAAGGGCCCCCAAACTTTCATGCTTTAAAGAGGTCTTTGCCTTTGCACACAAAGGCAAAGCAGACTCTTATTGTGAAAGAACTTTAATAGAATTGTTGTGCATAGAGAAAAAAGAGAAAAAGGATATTCAAATAAAACACCCCAAATTGGGCCTCCCTGGTGGTGCAGCAGTTAAAATCTCAGCACTATAAAGATATCACCAGCCACTGTGGCATGAGTTTGATCCCAGCCAGGGAACTAACCCACATGGTGCAGCAGACCTCTCCTGTCTCACCACTGTTCCCCTCAGCAGTGCATTTCAGGAGATCTACCTGTTCTTCTCCCCATTGTCTCTGGTGAATCCTATCACTCCCACACCTCTGGCCTACACCCCAGTTCTTGTATGTGTAAATAAACAAAAATAAATCCTTTTTAAAAACACCTTAAATAACTCGTATCCTCATGGGCAAATATCCAGCTAAACATGGATAGCCCAAAGTGGGGCCCTGTAGGCCTAAAAGAATGCTACAAGTCGAAGGTATCTCCTGGAGTAGAACCACAGTATGGGGCCAAAAGAGGCCAAGCAAGTCGGGTACAAAAAGAGCAAAATCAAAGTACAATTAAGATAATAGCCGCCATTCTCAGCCTCCCACATGTCTCACTCAAGTGTCTCTTCCAAGTGTCTCTACATGTCTCTCCACATGTCTCCTTCCCAGCAGCACCAGGGCACAAATCCTGCCAGAGTAACAAAAAATCTCTTATTTTTTTGTCCCAGAGCCCACCTCCTTCAGTGTTATATCCCTTCACCTAACCTCTCACCTCTGTACTTAGTTATGTGGGGTGGGGTACATGGTATCTCTGCCTTTTATGGAGATGTCTTTATAACACTGTCAGCTGTTGATTAAGTCCTGGGTATTTGGGGCTGATTGTTAAAGATTTTGATTTGTCTTCTTGTATTAGTTACAGCAAGTTGTTGCCAGAAATTTATGAGAACATAGTCTGACCACTTCCATCTGTATAGTATGCTACAGATCCCCTGCTCAGCTGGACTCATGAACTGTTACATCTGTTTCCAATGGTAAGAATGACCTTTCCAAGGACACAATGATGATTTCTTACTTTTTTATGCCAAAATAATTCATCACTGCCAGGGTGAATTCAAATGAAATGAATGAAAAATGCTGAAGCAAATGAAAGTTGACTACCAAAATAAATGACGATGGTGTTAAAAAATATTTTGAGATTCACTCTCAGCAGAAAGTTCAAATTAAACACGAAGAGAGTCTGAGCAAACACAGTGGGTCCTGGGTTGGAAATCTGCAAGGACCATTGGGCATTACCTTGATGATTTTTTTTTAATATTTTATTTTTTTATTTATTTTATACAATAACCGGGGTACAGGCCAGATGCGCGGGAGGGTGAGAGGATTCACCAGAGACAGAGCGGGGAACAGAACAGGCAGACTGACTGAAATACACTGCTGAGGGGAGCAGCGGGCGCGACAGGAGAGGCATGTCGTGCCATGTGGGACCCTTGCCGGCGGCCGGAATCCAACCTGCGCTGCCGGAGCTGTGGACAGCTACACAGTGGGGCGCTGAACCGCGTACACCACCAGGGGAGGCCCATTACCTTGATGATTTTTAAAGCAAATTGCATCTTCTGTACTTTTTCTAGTCAAATTTGGTAAATTTAAGTAAATTCATTTTGTGAGAATTAATAATGGAAATTTAATTAACATCTCCCATTTTTACTTTTTTAAATGCTTAATTGTGCAATCACACTTCCCCTAAGAATTGAGGGAGATCCATGATGGCTTCCCATCCCCACGACAATCCATTTCCAAATCCTTAATATGACTTGTACGTAATGAGTTAAAATGCAAATGATTTTCCTTCTTGAAATTCTTTCTCATTCTCTGTTTTCTTGGTA
Source organism: Talpa europaea (assembly GCF_964194135.1). Taxonomy (NCBI): domain Eukaryota; kingdom Metazoa; phylum Chordata; class Mammalia; order Eulipotyphla; family Talpidae; genus Talpa; species Talpa europaea. Next base: position 57,478,112 of record NC_140080.1, on the reverse strand, counting down.
ACATATTCATCCTCTAAGACTAGCCTAATCTGGGGAGGCTTTATTTTTTTTTTTTTTTACCCTGGTAAGGGAAAAAGAAATTTCCTTTGAACATATTTACAGAAAAGATAACACATGAAAGTTTAAATTACCAAGTATTTTTGAGAAAGAACATATAAATTTAGTGTCAGTCAGACACTGACCTGGAACAGACATTATCCCTCACCCTCTTTGACTTTTCCTTTCCTCTTACTCTCCCAAAAGATATTTATGAAGGGGTTAAACTTTATATATACATAAGTTTTAGAATTTACAAACACCTTTTAAATAAGATCTTATTTAATGTTTAAATCAAATCAATGAAATAAGTTATAATCATTATCCTCACAAAGAAACTGAAGGTCACAAAGCAGCTGCATGGCAAAGTCTAGACTCTGGTTGAGGCCCTCTGTTTCCGATCCCTTACTGTGATTTTAAAATGGTTCCTTTGATTGGAAAGTTTTTGATATTACTACACTAAAAATTTTTGAACTTGCTTTTATCTAAGTATTTACATGTCAATGAATTCACATGTCATTACTACTAATCATGAGCATGCTTTGTTTTTAAAACAAAGTGTCAAGCAAACTGAAAATGAAATTGCACAAATTATATTTCATATTACCAATACCATTAAGCCTATATGCTGTAGTTCTTGTTTAAAAGTTTTGTGAGACTCATCACTCAGCTGGATCATACGGTAAGTCTATTTTCAATATTTTGATATAACTCCATAGAGTTTTATCCTGTCTTCCAGAGGGACTGAGCCAGTCTACATTCCTTCCAACAGTACAAGTGTTCCTTTTTCTCCATACCCTTGCCAATACTTGCTTTTGTTCTTTTTGATATGGGCCATTCTCATGGGTGTGAGAATAGTATTCACATTGTGATTTTAATTTTCATTTCCCTGATGTTCAGTGATGATGAACATTTTTATGTAAATTTCATCAGATCATTTCTTGCATTGGATTATTGAGAATTCTGAATTTTTAAGCTACTTTATTTCAGTGAAAAAACTAAAAACTAGCATAGTTGTGTTGCAAAAGTAAAAGTACTATCTTTTGAAAAATGATCAAAAGATATTAAAAGTCACGTTGAATCCCCTGAAATGACCAATAGTATTTTGCATCAGTTGTAGCACATTTCACTCTAGACCTCTTCTTCCCTACTTATCAGACCATTTTTTAAAGAATATTAAAATCTCGGGAAAAAAGCTTTATACTAAGGAAAAGAGATCCACTCACTAAACTTGACTATATTCAGGATTATGGGTCACTCATGTGCACCCCTCATTAATGGCTAGAATCAAAAGAACTTTGGGGAGCCCAGCTTTCTTCCTTCCTGAAGTTCTTTACTGATGGAGAGGTATGGAAAATTTTTTTTTGTTTAAGCAGGGTCATATCTAATGGAGTTATAATTGTAACAAAAAATTTAATGGCTTCCATCATCTTACTTTGAAAACATACTTTTAAAACTGCATGGCAGGCAGGGCTTAATTTTATAATTGTAAGACTCCCATGGTAAAACATGGTGGTATGGGAAGAGCAGAGGCTCACATGATTTCACCCAGCATTATGAGCCTGTCCTTATCATGCACATGCTAGTTCTCAAGATAAGCTCTGGCCAAGCTCCTTGCCGTCCCTCAAGCCTAGGATGTATACACTAGAGTTATGGTCTGACCTTGGGAGATCAGAGGCATTACAAAGCCCACACAGGCCCTAGAAGCAATCTCAAAGTCATTTGAACAGAGAATTCCATGGTCCTGAGTTAGCAGGGCATGATCTGAGCATTGTGGGGGCACTGGGGGATTGGAGTTGCAAGTTCAAAGACACTGAAAATATTAACTATTTGGGCAAATATGTTTTATTATAATTTAAATGTTTTTTGAAAGTAATAACAATAGAGATGTGGTTTATGACATATATGGAGGTAAAATGTATGACAACAATATCATAAAACCTGGGAAATGAGAAATGGGAATATAGTAAGATAAAGTTCATACTCTATGTGAAGTGGCACAATATCACTTGAAGGTACTATAAACCCTAAAGCAACCACTAAAATAAGGAAATATGATTATAAAGAGTTATAGCTGATAAATTTGTAAAGGAGGAAAAACTAGCAAGTCATAAAAAATAATCAACAAATCCCAAAAAGGAAGAAAAAGAGGAAAAGGAGAACATGAAAAAAGGTGAGACAAATAAAAAATAGCAAGTTAAACTTAAGCCTGACATAATAACATTACATATAAATGACTTGTCCACCCCAATTAAAAGGGAAAAATTGTCAGATTAGATAAAAAAGCAAAACCCAATGACATTCTGCTTATCAAAATCACTTTTAAGTATATAAATATAAATAGGATAAATTAAAAGGATGTAAAACTACATGCCAACATTAATAAAAATACAATTGAGAGATTATACTATTACCACAGATAAGTAAATAAGTGAAAATATAAGAACAGAGAAGATATAAGACTCTACATATTTGCACAAATCAATTTTGATGGTTCATATCTCCTTTAATATACATTAGATATACAGGTCAGAAACATTCCTTGTTTGTTTACTCTTGGCTTTAAATACTGCCTCAATCAGCCTATAACTTTTCTGCATGAACAAATACTATCAAGTCCTGTTCACTGTTACATATAAGATCTGAGGTGAGTGTAGCCTTTTTTAAATCACCTTAATGTGGAAAGTTTCAACTCTGAATCATGACTGTTTTCCAAAGGAATGAAAACTCCAAGGCCACAAGTCTCTTCTGTCTTGTCTTACTGACACCTTCTATTGAAATTAGAATACTGGAAAGGAAGCAGGACTAGGGGAAAAGACTGATATCAGTTCTTTTGTTCACTGTTAATTATTTATCAACTAGGATCTAGCAAACATTTGTATCAACTTGAATTCATTGTTAAAAAGTTTAGGAAGTTGGGCCTCCCCAGAGGCGCAGCAGATTGAGCTCGGCTCTGTAAAGCTGGCCTCATCCTCTGCAGCGCAGTTTCAATTCCCGGCCGGCCAGGGAGATTCCCACATGGCACAGCAGACCTCTCCTGTCGTGCCCGCTGCTCCCCTCAGCAGTGTGTTTCGGTCAGTCTGCCTGTTTTGCTCCCTGCTCTGTCTCTGGTGAATCCTCTCACCCTCCCACGCATCTGGCCTGTACACCAGCTCTTGTATAAAAAAATGAATAAATAAATCTTTAGGGGGAAAAAAAAAGTTTAGGAAGTTCGGCCTCCATGGTGGTCTACAGGTTAACTCTCAGGGCTATCACCCCTACAGCCAGGGTTCGATCCCAGCCATGGAGCTACATATGGCACATCCCAGCCACATATGGCACAGCAGATTTCTCCTGTTTTGCCTGCTGCTCCCCTTAGCAGTGTATTTGAGTAAATTCACCTGTTTTGTTCTCCACTCCGTCTCTGGTGAATCCTCTCATCCCTGCACCTCTGGCCTATAACACAGTTCTTCCACACAAAAAATAATAAAAAAATATGTTTATATTTTAAAAAGTATAAGAAGTGAATTTTTATAAAATTAAGCAATAATTAATTTATTTCAAGGATAAGAATAGTTTATAGAATCAAAAAAAGGTTCTAAAAACCAGTCATCAGACGGGACAAGAGCTAAGGCAGCCTGAGATCTGGGAAGTAAATGCTAGTGACTGATTCCTCAGGCAACAGGATGGGTGTGGCAGGCAGAATAGAGCCCCTCTCAAAGATTCCTGAGTTCTATTCCCTGGGACGTGTAAATATGTGACATATTGTGGCAAAGAGGAATTAAGGTTGCAAGTGGAACAAAGATTTCTAATCAGCTGATCTTAACAGTCACATGACTATTTAGCAGTCTGAGAGAAGTCACCTTGATTGATAGGCCATAAGACTCGACACAATAAAGAAGTGTTTTTACAAACTGAGGAAAAATCAAAGTATGTTATTAGGAAGGTGAACAGATGCAGTAAAGGCAAAAATAGATTTTTCTGCTGCAGAACAGACTTCCATTTTATCTAGAAATACCTCAGTAGCCAAAGGAAGATAACTGAAGTTTTTCCAATCTAATCTGATGATTTTTCTCAATAGGAGCAAAATAAACTGCAGTTATTACTAAAATATCAAATCTGTATTGTATGGCTTACAGAAGACTTATCAAATATTTATTGTGTGCTTGGTATGTCTGTCTATGCTAAGTCCTGGAGATAAAATGGAGATCAAGAAGGTTAAGTCTTTTCCCCAGAGAAGAAGGGTGTGGAATGAAATATGTATGTGAATGTGATAAGTAATATGGAAGTGGATGAGTGTAACAAGTACTGTGGAAGAAGTACAGAAAAAATGGGAAAATTTTGAAGAAATTTTAATTCTATCCTGCAAAGAAATGGCTAATCACTGTCGGGTTTATTCATCCAAGTACTTGTTCCTCTATCTTATTTCATGCTCCTTAAAATCAGTCTTCTACTAGGTATCCTCCGAGATGCACTTGGCAAGTAGGAACTCAGTGCATGTTTTAGAGTTGAATTTACTTTCCAAATAGAGCCACTGGGGAGGAAAAAAAGGAAAACCCTTGTATAAGTGAATATATATACCAAATGCTAGATATAACATTCCCTGTTTACTGTGCTTTTGCCATATGTATGTACCAAGTGCCCTCACATGTTTTCCTCCTAGCATGTGACCATTTATTGCATAAAAACATAGACATCTTCATTCCACTTGGCAGCCCGCTGCCTAGCTGTTCCTCAGACATGGCCCAAGAGCCAGGAGAGAAACAGGGCGGGTGCCCGCGGCCGCGACTGTTGGCAAGGGGCGCTGGGGGGGCCGCTGCGCGGGGCGGCGGGAGCTCAGGTTTTCTAGGCGGCCTTGGTCCGACCTCTCGTTACCGGGGCGGGTCTCCTCCGCACGACCCGAGATCTAGAGTAATACTACAATGGAAGAAATCAGTAATTTCAAGACGCCAAGCAAATTATCTGAAAGAAAGAAACCTGCGTTATGTTCAACTCCATGTATAAATATTCCTGCCTCTCCATTTATGCAGAAGCTTGGCTTTGGTATTGGCGTAAATGTCTACCTTATGAAAAGATCTCCAAGAGGTTTGTCTCATTCTCCTTGGGCTGTGAAAAAGATTAATCCTAGGTGTGATGATCATCATCAGAGTGTGTATCAAAAAAGACTAACTGATGAAGCAAAGATTTTGAAGAGCCTTCATCACCCAAACATAGTAGGTTATCATGCTTTCACTGAAGCCAGTGATGGAAGCCTATGTCTCGCTATGATTTATGGAGGGGAAAGTCTCTGAATGACTTAATAGAAGAACGAAATAAAGATGGCCAAGGTCCTTTTCCAGCAGCTGTGATTTTAAAAGTTGCTTTGAACATGGCAAGAGGGTTACAGTATCTACAGCAAGAAAAGAAACTGCTTCATGGAGACATAAAGTCTTCAAATGTTGTTATTAAAGGTGATTTTGAAACAATTAAAATCTGTGATGTAGGAGTCTCACTACCATTAGATGAAAATATGACTGTGACTGACCCTGAGGCCTGTTATATTGACACTGAGCCTTGGAAACCCAAGGAAGCGTTGGAGGAGAATGGTGTTATCACCAATAAGGCAGACATACTTGCTTTCGGCCTCACTCTGTGGGAAATGCTGACTTTGTCAATTCCACACATTAATCTTCCAGATGAAGATGACGATGAAGATAAAACTTTTGATGAGAGTGACTTTGATGATGAAGCATACTACGCAGCTTTGGGAACTCAGCCCCCTATTAACATGGAAGAACTGGATGAATCGTACCAGAAGGTAATTGAACTGTTCTCCGTGTGCACAAATGAAGACTCTAAAGACCGTCCATCAGCCGCACACATTGTTGAAGCTTTGGAGATGGACAGCCCGTAATTCCCTCCCGTCACAGATCTCCACTTCAAGTCTGGCTCGTTTAGAGAACTGTTCTTTTGATCATCACACATTTATATAGTTCTGTGATGATCTTAATTATTAGACTTTTTGGAAGCCTATTTTAGGACCATAGCACCTTGCTAATATTGGAACAACTTTCTGGTGTAATTACTATGTAGTGCATTTTCTAAAACGTTTAAGCATCTAGCTGCTCAAGTATTTGAACTTGTTCATGCAGATTTAAAACACTACTAGAATGCTATACATTCTGTACCTAATATGACTTTAGATTGATAACTTTTTATTTTATTCTTTATTCTTTTTATTCTTTATTCTTTTCATTGTTTTTTCTGAAAATAGCACTTATCGTAGAATAAAATAAGTCTGTATTTGTTTATGTTTCAAAAATTAAACATTTTGCTGGCCTTAAAAAAAAAAAAAGAGCCAGGAGAAATTTTCTGCTCTTGGCAAAATGTATCTTTAGGTACTTCAGTGAATAGATATCCAGTAAACTTTAAAAGGAGCATGAAGAAACCATTAGATACTGGACAGTCTGTCCCAGGATCACCAAGTAGTTAGAAAAGCATTTTAGACCCTCAGAGGAAAATAAATGAAACAAATATCTTTGGTTTTAAATTTTATTTATTTTATTGAGATAATGTTGGCTATAACACTGTATTTAGTTTAGAGCTATAGGTTCACAGCCTTTCAAACTTATCTTATCATATACCTCCAGTGAGTGTAGCCTCAGTTTGCAGTCAGATTTCTAGTGTTTATGTTTATTTAGCTCTGTGTTCCTTTATACTTCACATATGAGTGAAATCATCTGGTATTTGTCTTTCTCTTTCTGACTTATTTTTGCTTAGCATAATCCACTCCAATTCTATCCATATTACAAATGGCAGTATTTCACCATTTTTATAGCTGTGTAGTATTCCTTTGTGTATATATGCCACATCTTCCTAGTCCACTCCTCCATGATTGGGCACTTAGGTTGGTTTATAACTTGACTAATATAAATAGTGCTTCAATGAGCATAGAAATATATATTTCCCTTTGAATTAGTATTTTTGTATTCTTTGCATAAATACCTAAGAGTGGGGTTCCACAATCATATGGTAGACTCTTTTTAATATTTTGAGAAATTTCCATCCTGTTTTCCACAAGGACTAAACCAGTCTTCATTCTCATCAAAAGTGAACAAGGGTTTCAGCACTTATTGATTCTAGTCTTTTAAAAATTGGTCATTTGCTCCAGCATGAGGTGATATCTCACTGGGGTTTTGATTTACATTTCCTCAATGATTAGTGATAATGAACATTTTTCATGTGCTTTTTAGCCATCTGTATGTCTTCTTTAGAAAGCAGTGCATTTAGAAATTCTGCCCATTTTTCCCATTGAGTTACTAGTTTTCTTCTTGTTGGGTTATATGAATTCTTTGTAGAAGACATTTTTATAATGTACCTCTCAAGTCCAGCTGCTGGTTTGCAGTAATATCCCACTATTATTTGACTCTGGGGTTTTCTGGTTATATTTTAGGTGGAACAAATTAAATGAGTGATGAAGATGTACCATTTACTTTGGGAAACCTGCATATATTACTGTTTAATCATTTCATTTTGTAGTTTGTTAAATGATTTAAATCATAGTACATGTAGAAGGTACTGAAATGTTATAATTCACTGGACTTTTTAACCCAAAGAATCAAATGAGAGTCTTGTGAAACAAATGATAAGGCTTTTGTGAGTTTCTCTGGCTCTTCAACAAGGTATGAAGAGACCAGGTATTTCCACATTTTGCTGCAATCAAATATTAATAATAACACGAAAGCCCATATTCCTCTGTTATAGGAGCAAATAGGTATCTATAAATTTTTCCATCTCTGCTCCATTTCTATTTTTTTCTGACAAGTTGATGGTTAGAGGGCAATCCTGCCAGAACAGCTACACTGATAAAATGAGGAAAAAATAGTTTTCATTTACTTTCTCATTTTTCCATGTAGGAGTCTCCTGTAAGCATCTGGTATAATATCTTGATAAGCAAATTACTCTACACATATTATTTCAATTTCTTCTAAACAAATTCCACAGAGAAATTTCCCTACTATTCTACCTTCTAAAATTATAAAATAACAAAACACCAATTTCTGGTGAACTCTATGCTTTCTTTAATATTTTACAAGACAAAAGCACTTTGTTCTGAAGATGTGATTTAAACATTGTGGCACAATTGCAAATAAGATTCAGACCAAACAGTTGTAAACTAAATAGCCAGATGATATAATGTGTTATTAAGTATTTATGTAGTAATTTGGGAGAATATGCAGCTGCTCCCCTGTTCTTTAATAGATGTAAGAGTTCCCAGTTTATTTCACTGATTGATTACATGACTTTCCTTATTATAGTGGTATATTATAAAATAAGTATTTAATCATCTGATGCCTTCTCTCTATAATACTATCTTTCTGGAATAAAAGGGACATCTGTTTTCCTGTTAACAGCAGAAACAGTATTCAGTCTAGAGATATCTAGATAAAAACATATTCAAATATAGATTGTATTCTAGAATTACGTCATTGGAGTTGCCTCATTGTGGACTTCTAGTGAGTCCTGAACCTGGGACGCGACAGTGAGGGAAATCAGACATGGGGGACTGCCATGTCCAGCATGCAGTAAATCTTTTTTGTCTTAGTGCTCATTATATACTATTTTAATTGCAGCAGGTGTAACATCAAAGCATGCCATATAATGATAACACGTATGAATGATTAGTCTACTTTCTTACTATTTTCTATTTACTTCAGACAGTAGGGTACTGGATGGTTAGTTCTCACGCACAAAATCTTATCGCCCCCTAGCTAGAGCTTGGGAAGTTCGCTCATCATTTTTGTTATTCTTAGACTGTGGAGATGTAGAGGCCTGACTGCACGCAGGTGACTTTCCCGGCACTCAACACCAAGTCCTGTCACCCAGAGGTTTTCCTCCGAGACACATGTGTTTTCACATGCCTTAGGGACTCAGGTCAAGGCCCTTCTGCTCACTGCGCAGGATCTCTCCCAACACCTCATTAAGCTTTTTTTGAAGTATTATTTATATAATATTATAGTTAATGTTACGTATAAGTCAAACATCCAATCATTCCTCAATTTATGAGGATGACATCTTTGGACTTATCCCCAAAATATCAGCTTGTTTTCTCTCACCTAATATATAAACTCAATGGATGAATAAGATTACATAATGTTGCTCTGATAAATTTCTTTGAAGTTGAGAATATGTCCAAAATACATAAGTTCAAAACGGGACACTCTTGGAAAGCTTCAGTGACTATAAATCGAATTTTTAAATGTAATTTCAACTGTCTCCTGTGCCTCGCTGTTATGATTCTAATAATTGCTCTTGTTGCTTTTAATTTCCTTTAGCTCAGTGGACCATTTTCTGAAATTATTGGGATACTGCATCATCCCTTTCAGTTATATTCAGTAGGATCATATGAGAATTATCTGGTGGGGGGAAAAATAATCTTCATCATATAAATAACTTCATATAAATGACAAAACCACTGGTTGCTTTTATAAGATACCAACAATCCCAGATGAAATGTTATTACTGAAATCACTTCAAGGTTCATTTCAGTGGTCATTTCCTATTGCACCATTGGTACAATCTGTACAGAAGTGTCATAGTGGGCAGTCTCTAATCCCTATTATTAATTATTCTGATGCACTGCTATGAGAAAGGAATGCACTTTTAAAATGTATATATAGAGTGACTTTAGTAGATGGTGAGTAGGAAGCCCTAGATCTCATTTCTCAACAAAGACATCAACCAAACAACAACACACTGTCTTTAAGAGAATGCCAGAAACCAGATAAGAAATCAAAGTATTCCAGGAAAGTGCTAATCCAATACCAGATACATTGAAATACATAAGAAAAGTCATTCCATTTTGCTCAAATATCCCATCCCCCAAGCCAGCACAGAATTTGACCTTAAAGAAATATAGACCTAAGAATTATTTAACAAAGAATCAAAAAGGTAATCTTAAATAAATTCCAAAGAACAGCAAGAAAAAAATGAAATCAGGGGAATGATACATTAAAAACAAGAATAGAAGCAGAAAAAGAGATACTGATTTTAAAAAAATCTGATATTGAAGAATATGATTTCTGAATTGAAAAGTTCACTAACAGAGTTCAACAGTAGACTTGATCAAACACAAGAAAAAAATCATCAAACTTGAAGATAGGTCATTCGAAATTATTAAGTCAGAGAAATAAGAAAAAATAATAAATGAAAGTGTGGAAAGTATATGGGCTAGGTTTATGGGATACAATCAGGTGGGCCAATATACATATTCTGAAGGTACCAGCAGAAGAGAGAGAAAGCTAAGGGCACATAATGTATTTGAAAATAAAATGACCAGTTACTACCCAAATTTTCGGAAGGAAATGGACAAGAAAATTTAAAAAATTCAAAAGATTCCAAGTAGGATGATCCCAGAGCAGCCCACACTGAGACACATTATAATCAAACTGTAAAATGTCAAAGACAAGGAGAGAATCATGGAAGAAATAAGAGATGTGCAACTCATCATGTATGAGACACTCCCTTAAGAGAATCAGCAGATGCTCCCCATGTTGTCTAGGGGTTAAGTGTCAGCGCTGTCACCACTAGGACCTGAGTTGGATCTCCAGCAAGATTGTTAATCCACATTTGATGCAGCAGACCGCTCCTGTCTCACCCGCTACTCCCCTCAATAGTGTATTTCAGTAAATCTGCCTGTTTCGCTCCCTACTCTGTCTCTGGTGAATCCTCTCACACACACCCCCACTTCTGCCCTACACCCAAGTTCCATGCTTAAGTAAATCTTTTTTTATACTTTACTATATTTGAACAAGATATTTTAAATAATTTATTTATTTATATATATTTTACATAATTGTTCTTTTTTTTTTTTTTTGTGGGACCCTCGCCGGTGGCCGGGGATCAAACTGGCGCTGCAGAGGCTGAGGGCAGCCTCGCAACCCAGCGCTCAACCACTGTGCCACCAGGGGAGGCCCCATAATTGTTCATTTTTGTGCAATGTATGATTTCTCCTCTCAGGTGTCATCCCCATAGAAGTCCCACCAATTCACCCGTGCACCATCACCATAGTCCCTTGTGCTCTTACCTCCCCTGTTTTGCTCCCTCTCTCTCTCACTCCCCTGCAAAATGTCTCTGATTTATAGTTGCCTCTTTATTATGTTTTGTTTTATTATTATTTTTCCCTGATCCCTCATTTGTTTCCCCTATATTCCTCCTATAAGTGAAACCATCTGATATTTTTTTTCCTTCTGAGTTATTTCACTGAACATAATCCCTTCCAGTTCTATCCATGTTGCTGCAGAATTCTTAACAGAAACACTAGAGGGTAGAGGGAGTGGGATGATATATTCAAAATGCTGAAAGAAAAGCAATGCCAACTAAGATACCAGATAAGTTAAGATGCTCTTGACTGAAGAAACTGGTTACAACCATGAAATTTCAACATCATTAAAATGGACAGTCATGAAAGTTTATCATATCAACTCAGAGAAGGATCTTTCTGCTTTGCTGCACAAGCTATTCTCATTTTTCTTATTTTTTCTAGAAAATCTATTATTATTAAGATAAAAAAATTTAAATATCTCTTGAGTCCCCTTATCTTTTTTAAGAAGACAATTTTTATAAATGTATTTATTTATATATATTTATTTATATATATTTATATATATTTTACATTATTGTTCATTTTTGTACAATAATTGCTTTCTTTTCCAAATAAGGGATCAGGAAAAAGTAATAATAACAAATAAACAAAATTCACATGCAACTATAAATCAGACACATTCTTTGTGGGGCGGGGAGAGGGATCAAAACAGGGGAGTAAAGAGCACAAGGGACTATGGTGATGGTGCACAGGTGACTCGATGGTGGGAATTTTACACCTGAGAGAAGACAAGACAATTTAAATAGGTTCCTTTTTCAATTTCATTCAATCTTACATCCCTAGACTGACAATAGTGAATTGAGATGTCTATTATAATAAAAATGTGTTAAATAATTGCTTAAATTGTGATTTGTCAAATTTTCCCCAAGAGTATGGATAATTATGCATCTTCTGAACTGTGCTTTTATCCTGAATAAAAAAGACTATGAAACACACCTTTGTAATAATGATTGCCAGGATATTAACTCTATAATGTTCAGTTGTCTTGGGAACCAAGAGCTAAGTCGTTGTGTTGTTAACACTTTCCTAGAGATTTATAGTTTAGGGCATGAGTTGTTATTTTCTTTAGTACTTAAACTATTGGTGCATATACAGGATATTTGTGCTTCTTAGTTAGAAGGGACGTTAGGAAGGGCCAGGGAGAAGAGTGACAACATTACTGGAACTTGCTGTGGCACTCATCTTGCCTCCCCTGTTGGTAACTTGCAATGAGTCTTTCTTTTTTTCATCACAATATTAATAATCTAAAAATATAAATAGAACCTTATAGTTACATTTCTGGAAAGTAAGAATGATATTTAACTAGTTTTATTTTTCAAGCTCTGGGATTTATAGTCAGAATTTAAATTTTCATATATCACAAAAATGATTAAAGCATAATGTGAAATTAATAGAGTTCTATGTAAACATTCATCCCGGAGATATGACACAGGTTCAGGGGTGTCACTTGGAACTAAAAGTCATCATTTTTACTGACTCCTTCAGTGAGACAAATGCTACTGAATTGCTAAATTATAGCTATTTTCACAGTGTCACTGCTGAGTCTTCCAGCAGAGAATCATTTCACAGATAGTAATTTTGTGTTGATGTTGATTGCCAAGTCAATTTAAGATGGCTAGAGTAGAATGATGGTTAAATTTGAAGGATTCGGTGAATCTCATACTGTCCCTACAAAATGATCTGAACATGAACCCTTTATCAAAGGAAAACTACTAGAGCAAATAATGTTGATATGTAATTACTAAATAACATACTTTACTCATGCATGGAATAAATATTGTGTAAGTGTCCACTATGTGCCCGACACCATGGCAGTAACTAGAACAATAAACAGAAAAGACATAACCCCTCAGGTTGTTCAGTGTGCAACTATAGAACATATCAGAAAGAAAATTTTTTACCAATTTTTTTTTAAGTGATGGAGCATAGCAAAGAGCTATGTGAAGAAAACTTTATTTTTCTTGCAAGACCAGGGAAGTATTCTGCACAGTGCTTTTAGTTACATTTTGAGGGTCCATAGTTTACATAGGTTACTTTTTCTTACTCGTTCAGTAGAAATATTGACCAACTGGGCTACCAGCTACTTATAAATTATTTCATATAACTATCATCTTGGTCCAGAAACTAAAATTCAGTCAAGGCTTGGTAAGTCTGAGGAAGTCTCCTACCATTACTTAAAGTATGGAGATTATTTTAAGTTAAGAACAATGAAAGTCTTAGAAGCTAGGAGAAGCTTTGCTCTTCTCTCAGTCCTTTGTCCCTTTCCTAATCAAAGAAACAATCACTGCACCACCACCACCACCACCACCACAACCAACCCCCTCCACTTTTTAAGACCCAGTAGAATGTATCGTCTCCCACTGATACCCATTGTATGCTATTAAGTTTTTTCTCCTACCAATCTGTCTGAAGTTAATTATTTCATTTACACAGCCTCAGAATGTGCCCCAAAAGCACCTAGCAACATGCTAAGAGGTGAAGCCTGCTAAAGAAAGCCCAGGCTTGATCACGAGTGCCATAAGTGCCCTGTCCAGGAGCCAGGTCTTTACCATGCAGATTCTGTAGGCAGATTGGTCTTGTTTTCTTCTAACTTCTGGGTGCCACCTCCACTCCAACCTGGAATCACATGACTCCATCTGCAGAGTGGTGCTAACCCTCACAGTCAGAAGGACTAGTCTTGAATGCTGGTGGAAGGAATAAATACTAGCAGATCTAGAGGCCCAATTCTGAAGCACATAAAATCCTTTTACTCATCCCTGGCACTAATATTAGGGTACTTTCCACAATTTAGGCCTCACCATGTACCCTACTTCTGGAAAGAGATTTTAATGCAAACTCTGATCCAAACTGTGTCCATGACTTCCCTTCCCCTTAGTGCAGCCAGTCCCTCTGCTGATGTGATAGCTCGACTCACCTCCCAAATCTGCCAGGGTGCTCTGTTCCATCAAAATGAACTGCTTCATACCCATCCCATTGGAATTCAGAATCCTTTAACTTAAGCAAAAGTAATCCACTTTTAATTATGAGAAACAGACAGGAAATACAATATTGGAGAGAGAACATGATGAGCTTGAAGCATTAAGTCTGATATACCAGGACACCAAAACAAATTGATAGTGATGATAGACTTGATTAAAAAAGTAATAATCGGAAGAATAAACATTATTAAAATGGCCATCCTTCCAAAAGCAATATACAGATTCAATGCTATTCCAATCAAAATTTCAATGTCATTCTTCAAAGAAATAGAACAATTATTGATGAAATTCATATGGAATCACAAAAAACCCCAAATAGCCAAAGCTCTCCTGAAAAAAAAAGAAGGGAATGGAGGCATCAGACTCCCAGACTTCAAACTATACTACAAAGCCATAATCATCAAAACCGCATGGTATTGGAACAAGAACAGACATACAGACCAATGGAATCGAATAGAAAATCCAGAAATAAACCCACAGGTTTATGGTCAACTAATCTTTGACAAAGGAGCAAAGACTATGCATTGGAGCAAAGAAAGTTTGTTCAATAAATGGTGCTGGGAAAACTGGGTCGCTACATGCAAAAGAATGAAGCTTGACCACCACCTCACACCATACACAAAAATCAACTCAAAATGGATTAAAGAACTAGACATAAGACCTGAAACCATAAAATATATAGAAGGAAATATAGGCGAAACACTACGTGATTTGCACATCAAAGACATCTTTACAGACACATCACCCAAAGCAGTGATAGTGAAGGCAAAGATAAACAGCTGGGACTATATCAAATTAAAGAGCTTTTGCACAGCAAAAGAGACAATAACAAAAACAAAGAGAAACCCCACCAACTGGGAGAACATTTTTGCACCCAACACTAATGATAAAGGACTGATCACAAAAATCTGCAAAGAGCTGATGAGAGTCAACAACAACAAAGAAAATAATCCAGTCAAAAAATGGGCAGAAGAGCTTAAAAGAAACTTCTCTGAAGAGGAAATGCAAATGGCCAACAGGCATATGAAAAAATGTTCAACATCACTTGTCATCAGGGAAATGCAAATCAAAACTACCATGAGATACCATCTTACACCAGTGAGAATGGCACATATTAAAAAAACTAGCAACAACAAATGTTGGCGAGGGTGTGGAGAAAAAGGAACTCTTCTGCACTGTTGGTGGAAGTGCAAACTGGTCCAACCACTGTGGAAAGCTGTGTGGAGATTTCTGGACCTACTAAACATAGAGCTTCCATATGACCCAGCAATTCCACTCCTAGGTATTTACCCAAAGGACACAGAAACATCAATTCCAAAGAACACCTGCACCCCTATGTTTATAGCAGCACTGTTTACAATAGCTAAGCTTTGGAAACAACCCAAATGCCCAAAAATAGATGACTGGATCAAGAAGATGTGGTACATATATACCATGGAATATTACTCAGCATTCAAAAAAGATAAACACATGCAATTTGCTGCAACATGGATGGCGCTGGAAGGGATCATGCTCAGCGAAATAAGCCAAAAAGAAAAAGAAAAATACCGGATGGTCTCACTCATAGCAGGAATCTAGAAAACTTCAATAAGGGACCAGGAAAATGAATAACTATAAGAAAGTGAAAATCAAAATCAACAAAAAACTATGAACCAGAGACACTTTTAGGGGGGCGGGGGCGGGAGGGGAGGGATTGGGGTCAGAATGGGGGGCTGCAATTGTATGGGGAATATAACAATAAAATTTATAAAAAAAAAAAAAGTAATAATCACAAAACCAAATTATCCACTTATAGTAAGTTCAAGAACAGATGAAGCTAATTTATCATGATAGGAGTCAGAAAAATATTTACCTCTTGGGAAAGAACCATTAATTAGAAAAAGATGAGAAGGAACTTTGGGAATAATGGAAATGCTCCTTATCTCATCCTGATATGGTTGGTGGGCATACCTAAGATTTGAGCATCTTACTGTATATAAACTAGACTCAAATTTTTTAATGTAAAAATAAAGGATTAGGATATACAAAGTTTGAAACATATATTCTTTCAGATATGATTATATATGATTACCTACTCCAGAAAAACAAATGTACTGAAGTGATTTTTCCTTCTACAAAAGTCGATATTCCCACCTCCCACCATCAAATCCTACTGCTTTATTTGGTAAAAAAACAGAAAGAAAAAATACTAAAACATTTTCTTGCAACTAGCAAAGACAAATTAAACACATCTCCATTTTTTGGTACTTGAACATTTGGTCACATTAACTTGGTACATTAAAATGATTTATTTCTGCTTGGCTGGCTGTAACTAAGTATTAGTAAAAGAATGTCTTTGGAACAAAGATACAATGTTGTAATGGCCTCTTGATGTTGGAATTAAGTTTGCCAATAATGCTTCTCATAATGCTTTTGTCCTCTATCTCAAGCCTTAAACATTGTTCATTCCTTGTATTGAAAATCAGTTATTGCATTTTAACTTCTAAAGTACAAATTATTTTGAGAATTTTGTAAGTCAGTAGGCATAATTACCAGTCATTAATTCCGTGAACTCTCACAAAACTACCGTATAGTCTCACAGCTAAGGGCATAAGATCAATTAAATAGATCTCTTTGCAACTATCATTCAGAAACGACTTAGGGGTGAAATCATTGTAAGCTAAAGTAAGTGAATACAATGCATTATTTTATAGTGTCTGAACAGAATTCTGACTGCCACATAAACAACTCATCAATCTTACCATCTTCTAGTAACATAAAGGATATAATTCCCTATCACCTAACACAAAATAAATATGAAGAAGCCTACCATAAATTTTTGGTTTTCAAGTATGCTAAACAATCAAAAATTGAAATAGATTTTCACTTATTCTCAAAATTGGATTTTGTCATAAGATGACAGGTTTTATTTAGGGTATAACAAGCTATTGACTGGACTTGGTGAAAATTGTTGCTGCAGTTACTAGATTTAATTCCTAAAGGCTTTATTCTCCCTCTTTCCACGTTTATCAGAAAGGCAAAATAAGATTTAAACCCAAATTGAAAGTTCATCTTTGCATGTAGTTTGTTAAACTAGTAAATAAATTTAATTATAGAAATTCTATTTCGGAATATTTTATAAATTTAAGGTGTGCATAACCTGTCAAAGAAACTAAATAAGTCTAGTTATAGAGTTAGAATAGAGTGTGGTTTTCAGTATAATTTCCTCTACAAATCTGCAGCTTTATAAGATCACTTTGACCTTGTAATAAGTTAGCATTTGTGGCATCTCTCCACCAGTGCAGCACTTCTAGGTTATAGGGTAATCATAGTTAATGTGTTTCCACAATTGGGAGTATTGGCTCCTCAAAGTGAAGGATTTGTGTTTTATATATTTGTATTCCTAACCCTACTGGTCTATTATATAAAGGATTTGCAGCACTCATCTGAAGGAATAAATGAATTTATTATTCTTACCTCCTCTATTTTTCTATTATAATACTTGATTTTCTCCAAATAAATTCTCATTTCATTCCTCATTTTCCCTACAATGTCTTTACTCTGGTTACAATGTCTTTAACTCTGCTTCTTTTATAAATGTATTCCATAACATTCTTGGGTCTCAGTATCTACCTTTAAATGGTTCTGCTTTGAATCCCATACTTGTTTCATTTAGTCTCTCCTCTTACAACAGTTATTGTATTTTTCTATGATGTTGGAATCAGTAAGTTAAAACTCTTTCCAGAAAATATTAGACTATGAGGCCCGAAGGGACATTAGCTGTCATCTAGGCTCATCCCCTCACCTGCCAGGAAAGGAAACTAAGACTCTATAAAATAAGCAACTTTAATGAAATTATATTATTATTTCTCACTTCTGCTTTCTTTAGTTAACATCATAAATCAGTACTTCTGTCCAAGACTTGGTCTCACTGAGAGAATCAAGAGTGAAGGCTAAACAGAACGAAAGAGGACATAGCAATACAGTTGCCCTCATGAATAAGGAAAATGGGCAGCAGCCTTCTTCATGATAGGTGAAGACAAGCACACTCTGTAAAGTATTGATGCCAAATGCAAGTCTGACAGACTGAAATATTCCAATAGAAAATTAATTCATTAATTATCTAAAATGCCTATTACAACAGAGCTCATGATATTTTTTATTCTTTTTTCCACATTTTTCTATAATCAATATGCATAATTTTGATGACCAGATAAAATAAGATATATTATATTTTTTATGGGTAGACCTTTATATTTTTATTTCAGAATTTCCTATTAAATGCAAATATATGCTTGGTAGGATAAACCTATCTAAACCTATCTAGATTGACAGACCACCTTGTGAAGTCACTAGCCAGCCAAATCCCCTACAGAACATCATTCTGAGAAATCACAATACTAGAGTGGTGTTGGAGACTGAGCATAAGACAAGAACCCACCCAAGAAGAGGCAGAGAGAAGGCACCAAAGAGGACTGTTGGCCACTGTACAGTTGGCCTAAAGCAGGAGATGACTAACAGTGAACAGTGGCCCGAATCCAGCCAACTGCCTGTGTTTCTAAATAAATTTGTTACAACAAATTTCCTCTGCATAGTCATTTGTTTACATGTGGTTGAAACCTGGTCCAAACAGGGCCCAACATTAACCCAGCACATATAGGGTTAACCTATACAACTCAACTAAGTCTCAGACTACAACCAATCCTCTAAAAAAATGTTAAACCACCTTTCTTTTTTGCAGACCAAAGAATGAATAGCTTCAAGATAAGGACTAATTTGTTCTTTAGGAAACCAGCAAACCGTTCATTACACAAACCCAGGCCCTTAGTCCTTGGTCAGTGCTCGCAAGTGTGCAAATACACAGTAAATCAGAGCACAAACTCCCATGCCCTGGGCACTGGAACCAGCACTTTCACCCTCCCCAAATGACTCAGACCACTTCCCCGCTTTTCTGCACATAAACCTCCTTATAAAAAACCTGGCGAGGAGAGGAAGAACTAGAGTCAAAATAAGGGGGGGGGGGTGCAATTGTATGGGTAATATAACCAAAATGAAAATGCATACATTGTACAAAGATGAAAAATGATGTAAGAATTATATAAAATAAAATATTAAAAAAAAAAAATTAAAAAAAAAAAACCTGTAGCCCCTCAATTAGTGTAGGGGATTTGAGGATTGCCTACTACCATCCTGGTTGGTGCCTTCCTGATATCAAATTCTTTCCCTGTTTCAAAGACTTGGGGATCAGTATGTGATTTTTGCTATGCGCTGAGCACAGGAACCAACCATTACCAGCAACATTATCTATGACTGCTTCCTCATTACAATAGTAGACTTGTGTATTGGGGACAAAGATCATATGATCTGTTCTTTACAAAAAGGTCTATGAAATCATCATCCATATGATCTGGCCCCTGTTCAAGGACACTCACTCACCCTGTTTTTTTTTTTTTTTTAATAGAGGCATGTTTATTTATTTGTTTGTTTGTTTGTTTATACATGCACTGGGTACAGTCAGAAGCACGGGAGGGTGAGAGAATTCACCAGAGCCAGAGCGGGGAGCAGAGCAGGCAGAAGGACAGAGGTACACTGCTGAGGGGAGCAGCGGGCAGCAGGAGAGGTCTGCCCGCCATGTGGGACCCTCCTCCGGTGGCCAGGGAGCGGCGGGGACCAAACCGGCGTCGCAGAGGCCGCGAGCAGCTTCGTAACCCAGCGCTCAACCGCTGCGCCACCGGGGAGGCCCCACCCTGTGGTTTTCAAAGAGACTAGCCATTCTTCATCAAGTGCATAAAGTTTGTGACAGAGGCCTCCCTTTATATATGATTGACTTAAGTTTTCAGTGGCTTCTTGCAATGATAACCAAATTGGTAAACTTAAAAAAAAAAAAAAGCTTATAAAACTAGATAGAATGATACTTGGTTTGAGATCTTAATTTTAAAAGGCAAAACAAGATAAAATAATTTAAGTACTGTCTTTTACATCATTTAGAAACATAACTATTTGTATATTTATAGCCTATACCAACTCATTCTAGAACAATTATTTAAAATTGAGAAATAAATCTATTCTTCTCATTTCTAACTTGAGGATACTCCATAATATACCATAACTTAGATCACTCACCCCTGATTGATTGATAAAGCTGGGTTATTTCCAGTCTTTCGCCACAGATGATGCTACAGAAAATCTTCTGAACTTGTAATTTTGTATTTTTTTTTTCTAGCACATGTTTAGATTAGGAATCTAGAAGTAGAATTTCTGGGCCAAAGAGTATTTTTTTCACTTCCCCAGAAATGTATAAGAGAACCTGCTTCCCTACAACTCCAAGATAAAAGTTTCTGGTTAAGCTTTGGGATTGTGTGTGTGTGTGCGTGTGCGTGTGCATGTGTTTGAATCTGATTCATGAATTTACACTGAGGTGGACTTGACTCTTACATTTGAATAGATGGGGAGAAAACATGGGAATACAATATCATCCAAAAAGAACAAACAATAAGAGTAGAATTCTGGATGGCATCACAGTTAAAGATGGATGGAAGAGGGACAACAGAGTTAAGTAACAGACCAGGGATGTCCCTGCTGGTCCAGAAATGAAGTAAAACCAAAAGTAGCCAAAAAGTAGAACAAGAAGGGGGAAAAGGGGTGGTTCAAAAATGTTTATGTGTTTGAATGTCACTTTGATTACAGAAAGAAACTGAAAAGCTAGAAGGATGAGAGGTTATGTCTGCAGTACATTCTTTAGAAAGGAAGAGTTTAATTCCTGCATTGCTTTCCTCTAATATCAGCACATCTTTAGGTCCAGACAACTCAGAACTAGAAGTCCCTCCTGCCAAGAATAATTATATTCTTAATGTCAGTGACTCACTGTTCCTACCTATGTAAATTAACTTCTAACTTGTGTTTATTGGAACAGTTCTCAGAGAGTACTATCTATAGTCTGCTTCCCTTGTTGGAATATCCACTTTGAAAATCTAATAAACTCGTAGTCTAACTATCATTGAAACTTAATTTCCAGTTGATACTAAGCTGCTACAATATATTAATAATGAATTAGTAATTCCTGCCCAGTCCTTATTAGCAAACATCTTTATCAATAGGAGGGGAAAAAGCTCAACTCAAAATGAACACTACATTACTTAGTGCTCCCTTCATCCCAGACTTGGTGTGAAAGGGAGAAAAATGAGAAACAAAGAGGAAATAGAGCAGTGTTTTTTCTTCACCACTTTATTAGTGAGACAATGTACTTTTTTTTTTTTTAAGGGAGTGTAGAAACTGTAGCAAAGTTTTTTTTTTTTCTTGCTTTATGATTTTATTTTTTTTTATAAATTTTATTGTTATATTCCCCATACAATTGCAGCCCCCCATTCTGACCCCAATCCCTCCCCTCCCGCCCCCGCCCCCCTAAAAGTGTCTCTGGTTCATAGTTTTTTGTTGATTTTGATTTTCACTTTCTTATAGTTATTCATTTTCCTGGTCCCTTATTTAAGTTTTCTAGATTCCTGATATGAGTGAGACCATCTGGTATTTTTCTTTTTCTTTTTGGCTTATTTCGCTGAGCATGATCCCTTCCAGCGCCATCCATGTTGCAGCAAATTGCATGTGTTTATCTTTTTTGAATGCTGAGTAATATTCCATGGTATATATGTACCACATCTTCTTGATCCAGTCATCTATTTTTGGGCATTTGGGTTGTTTCCAAAGCTTAGCTATTGTAAACAGTGCTGCTATAAACATAGGGGTGCAGGTGTTCTTTGGAATTGATGTTTCTGTGTCCTTTGGGTAAATACCTAGGAGTGGAATTGCTGGATCATATGGAAGCTCTATGTTTAGTAGGTCCAGAAATCTCCACACAGCTTTCCACAGTGGTTGGACCAGTTTGCACTCCCACCAACAGTGCAGAAGAGTTCCTTTTTCTCCACACCCTCGCCAACATTTGTTGCTGCTAGTTTTTTTAATATGTGCCATTCTCACTGGTGTAAGATGGTATCTCATGGTAGTTTTGATTTGCATTTCCCTGATGACAAGTGATGTTGAACATTTTTTCATATGCCTGTTGGCCATTTGCATTTCCTCTTCAGAGAAGTTTCTTTTAAGCTCTTCTGCCCATTTTTTGACTGGATTATTTTCTTTGTTGTTGTTGACTCTCATCAGCTCTTTGCAGATTTTTGTGATCAGTCCTTTATCATTAGTGTTGGGTGCAAAAATGTTCTCCCAGTTGGTGGGGTTTCTCTTTGCTTTTGTTATTGTCTCTTTTGCTGTTCAAAAGCTCTTTAATTTGATGTAGTCCCAGCTGTTTATCTTTGCCTTCACTATCACTGCTTTGGGTGATGTGTCTGTAAAGATGTCTTTGATGTGCAAATCACGTAGTGTTTCGCCTATATTTCCTTCTATATATTTTATGGTTTCAGGTCTTATGTCTAGTTCTTTAATCCATTTTGAGTTGATTTTTGTGTATGGTGTGAGGTAGTGGTCAAGCTTCATTCTTTTGCATGTAGCGACCCAGTTTTCCCAGCACCATTTATTGAACAAACTTTCTTTGCTCCAATGCATATTCTTTGCTCCTTTGTCAAAGATTAGTTGACCATAAATCTGTGGGTTTATTTCTGGATTTTCTATTCGATTCCATTGGTCTGTATGTCTGTTCTTGTTCCAATACCATGCAGTTTTGATGATTATGGCTTTGTAGTATAGTTTGAAGTCTGGGAGTCTGATGCCTCCATTCCCTTCTTTTTTTTTCAGGAGAGCTTTGGCTATTCGGGGTTTTTTGTGATTCCATATGAATTTCATCAATAATTGTTCTATTTCTTTGAAGAATGACATTGAAATTTTGATTGGAATAGCATTGAATCTGTATATTGCTTTTGGAAGGATGGCCATTTTAATAATGTTTATTCTTCCAATCCATGAGCAGGGATGTCTCTCCATTTCTTTGTGTCTTCTTCTATTTCTTTTAACAGTGTTTTATAGTTTTCTTTGTATAGGTCCTTTACCTCTTTTGTTAAATTTATTCCCAAATATTTGATTTTTTTTGTTTCAATAACAAAAGGGATGGTCTTTTTGATTTCTTCTTCTTCAGATTTATTGTTTGTGTATAGGAAGGCTACTGACTTTTGCGTGTTGATTTTGTATCCTGCCACTTTACTGAACTGATTGATGAGTTGAATTAGCTTTTCTGTGGAGTTTTTGGGGTTCTCTATGTATAATATCATATCGTCTGCAAATAGTGATAGTTTGACTTCTTCTTTTCCTATTTGGATTCCTTGGATGTCTTTCTCTTGTCTTATTGCCCTGGCTAGGACTTCCAGTATTATATTGAAAAGCAATGGTGAGAGTGGACATCCTTGTCTTGTTCCAGATCTTAATGGAATTGCTTTCAGCTTTTCACCATTGAGAATGATACTGGCTGTTGGCTTGTCATAGATGGCCTTTATGATGTTGAGGTATGTTCCTTGTATCCCAAGAACTTCAAGGGCTTTTATCATGAATGGGTGTTGCACTTTGTCGAAAGCTTTCTCAGCATCTATTGATATTATCATATGGTTTTTATATTTCTTTTTGTTGATGTGTTGGATAACGTTGATTGATTTTCGGATGTTAAACCATCCTTGTGCCCCTGGAATGAATCCAACTTGGTCGTGGTGATTTATCTTATGGATACATTGTTGGATTCTGATAGCTAAAATTTTATTGAGGATTTTTGCATCAGTGTTCATTAGGGAGATTGGCCTGTAGTTTTCCTTTTTTGTGTTGTCCTTGTTCGGTTTTGGTATTAGTGTAATGTTGGCTTCATAGAACGTGTTTGGTATTGTCCCTTCCTTCTCAATTTTTTGGAAGAGTTTGTGAAGGATAGGCACTAATTCGTCTCTGAATGTTTGGTAGAATTCATTTGTAAATCCATCAGGTCCTGGGCTTTTGTTTTTGGGGAGGTTTTTGATTACCATTTCAATTTCGCTAATTGTAATTGGTCTGTTTAGGTGTTCTATTTCTTCTTTATCTAGCTTTGGGTGATTGTAGAGTTGTAGGAATTTGTCCATCTCCTCTAGATTGTTGAACTTGTTTCCATATAACTGTTCATAGTAGTTACTGATTATTCTTTTGATTTCTGCTGTGTCCGTTGTGATTACTCCTCTTTCATTGATGATCCTGTTTATTTGTGCTTTCTCCCTTTTTTCCTTTGTGAGCCTGGCTAGGGGTTTGTCTATTTTATTGATTTTTTCAAAGAACCAGCTCTTGGTTTCATTGATCTTTTGGATTGTTTTTTTAGTTTCAATTTCATTTATTTCTGCTTTGGTTTTTATTATTTCTTTTCTTCTACTGGTTTTGGGGTTTTTTTGTTGTTCTTTTTCTAGATCTTTGAGCTTCGAGATTAGGTTGTTTCTTTGCGTTCTTTCTTGTTTCTTGATGTGAGCTTCTATTGCTATATATTTTCCTCTTATTACTGCTTTTGCTGCTTCCCATACATTTAGGATATTGGTGTCCTCCTTGTCGTTCAATTCAAAAAATTTTTTAATTTCCTCTTTGATCTCCTCATTAGTCCAGTGGTCTTCCAGTAGTGTGGTTTTTAATCTCCATGAGGTAGGAAAGTTCCTTGCCTTCTTTTTATGGTTTATTTCTAGTTTGATGCCTTCATGGTCAGAAAAGATGGTTGATATGATTTCAATCTTGGTGTATCTGTTGATGTTTGTCTTGTGCCCCAGTATGTGATCGATCCTGGAGAATGATCCGTGTGCGCTTGAGAAAAATGTGTACTCCGTTTTTTTGGGGTTTAGTGTTCTATAGATGTCTGTTAAGCCCAATTGCTCTAGGTCTTTATTTAGAGCTTTGGTTTCTTTACTTATTTTTTGTCTTGTTGATCTATCCATTGTTGATAGTGGTGTGTTGAAGTCTCCCACTACGTATGTGTTTTCTCTGATGTCTGTTTTCAGAGAGGACAACAGTTGTCTGATATATTTTGGTGCTCCTTCGTTTGGTGAGTATATGTTAATGAGTGTTATTTCTTCTTGAAGTATTGTCCCCTTGATCATAATGTAGTGACCATTGGGGTCTCTTTTTATCTTTTTGAGTTTGAAATCTGTTTTATCTGATATAAGTATAGCTGTTCCTGCTTTCTTTTTTGGTCCATTTGCTTGTAGGATTGTTTTCCATCCTTTAACTTTGAGCCTATTTTTATCTTTTGTAGCTAAATGTGTTTCCTGGAGACAGCAAAAGGTTGGGTTTTGTTTCTTAATCCAGGCTGCAACTCTGTGTCTTTTTATTGAAGAGTTTAGTCCATTTACATTTAGAGTTAATATTGATATGTTAACATCTGTATTTGCCATTGTGTTTGTCTTTCCTTTGATTTTATTTATTTATTCTTTTAATAACTTTTTTTTTTTTTGGCCTTCTTTCATTGTTATTCGTCACTCTGAGGTTCTGGCTTTAGGACTCCTTGTAGTATTTTTTGGAGTGGGGGTTTAGTTGCACTGAAATTCCGAGTTTCTGTTTGTCTGGGAAGGTCCATATTCTTTCTTCAAAGAGGAAGGAGAGCTTTGCGGGATAGAGTATTCTTGGTTGGCATCTGTTTTCTTGGAGTCTGTTGACTATGTCCCTCCACTCTCTCCTTGCCCGTAGTGTTTCTTCGGAGAAGTCTGATGTCAGCCTGATTGGTTTTCCTTTGAATGTTATCTGTTTCTTCCCTCTTGCCAGCTTCATTATTTTTTCTTGTCCTGGATTCTTGGGAGCTTTACTATTATGTGTCTTGCTGTATTTTTCCTTTCGTCGTGGAAATTTGGTGTTCTTCTTGCTTCTTGTATATCAATTTTCAGCTCCTTCTTCACATTTGGGAAGTTCTCTTCAATTATCTCTTTGAATATTTTCTCTGTTCCTACATCTCTCTCCTCTCCTACTGGTATTCCTATAACTCTTATATTTCCTTTCCTCATGGAGTCAGATAGTTCCCAAAGTCTTTCTTCGTTCTTTTTCCTTCGTACTTCTCTTTCCTTTTCTGTTTTGGTTCTTTTTATTTCTGTGTCTTCAAGATTACTTATTCGTTCTTCCATTTCATCTATTCTGCTTTCATTGCTTTTCCCAGAATTCTTTAGTTCTTCCATTAATTCTTTGATCTCCTGCATTTCTTTTACTTCCCTCTTTAGGGACTCAATTTCTTTCTTCTGACCATTGTTTTCCCTCTCTAGGGACTCAATTGCATTCTTCTGATCGTTGATTATTTTTCCCTTATCATTGTTTTCCTTTATGACTTCTGTCAGTTTTTTAATCACGGCAATTTTAAATTCTCTTTCTGGAAGGCTCAGAAATTCTTCCAAGTTATTGTCGTTGCAATCTGGGGGCTGGCTTTCTTTTTGTGGTGTGCTTTTTCTCTGGAGAGTTGCTAGGTTGCGTGTGGTTCTTCTCCTCCCTACTGTCTGTTTTCTAATTTGCCGTATGCGTTGGGACACTGTGTTGTTGGGACTGGCCGGCATCTTGGGTGGGCTTCTCTGTTCCCCTCTGGTTCTTCCAGGAGTCATCTGTCAGTTTCAAGCAGCCTTTACTGGAGAAAGGTCCCTGTTCTAAAATGCCGATGTGGGGACACACTCCCCTGTGCGCCTGGTCTGCCCCGGCGGTGGGTTCCTGCTCCCCTCTGGGCTTGGACTGCAGGCCAGAGGGGGTCTGGCGTGGGCGAACTTCCCCCGCTCACCTCTGGCTCCTGAGGAAGCCTTCTGCAGGTAGTCTTTACTGAAGAAATGTCCCTGTTCTAAAATGGTGATGTGGGACACACTCCCTGCGCTTCTGGTCTCAGGCACTCTCTTCTGCGCGCCTGGTCTGCCCCGGCTGTGGGTGCTCGCTCTCCCTGTGGGCTCAGACTACTTGTTCGGAAGGGGCCGGGTGTGGGCTAACTCCCCAGCTGGCCACTAGCTCCTTCAGTAGCCTGTGCTGGGGTCAAGTCGCTAGGTGGCGCCAGAGATCTCTCCTAGAGCCCTTGGGGAGCTGATTTTCCACCCCGTGGGACAGGGAGCAGAGCGGGGATGGTAGGGTACACCTCAACGGCTTTGGGGTGCTGTGTCTGCCTTGTGAGACAATGTACTTTTGAAATGAAATTTGCTTTTGCACTAAGGTTCAACGGTCTTCTTGCCTTTCTACATTTGTTTGCTAGCTGACCAGCCTATTTTCCTGTTAAATCAAAAAAAAAAAAAAAGAAAGAAAGAAAGTATTAAGCCGGCAATGGTTACATTTGCATTATATCCCATCCTCCAGAAGAAAGGGAACATCATCTGACATGAAAAAGGTACTTTTTGAACTTGGGGAAAACATCAGTATTCTCTATGATTTCATTCTTGAATTCTTATTTGAAATCAATTTATGGGTTACTACTTTAACACAGATATTCCAAACACAAAAGGCAGATTATTTCATTCCAAAATAGGCAGCCTAAGAAAGTATTTAAATAATATCTTGCCTAGAATTCTGACTGAAAATTGAGGCTACCAGAGGGGAGTGGGAAGATGAAGAGTAAAGAATGGAAGGTGTCGTGGACAGAATTGGGTGTAGGCCAGAGGCACAGGGTGAAAGAATTCACCAGAGACAGAGTGGAAATAGAAGAGGCAGATTTATTGAAATGCACTGCTAGGGGAAGCAGTTGGCAAGGTAGGAGAGGTCTGCTGCCCTGCGTTAGTATCCCAAGGTTCTATCTACATGGATTTGGTTAGGATAGCTAATCTCAGGTGGGTCTCGAATGATGATCCAAATTTGCGTCAGGGATCATCAGATTAAGGAATCGTCAGCTAAATGACCCAGGTTCTCCGGGAGAGTCCCATTCACTCCCTTTACCTATGTTAGCCTCCCAAGCCTGCCTGCCAGGTGAGGAATGGTAGCTTAGTTGTTAAATTTTAAAATGATACCATGACAGAAGGGACCCAGAGGACTATGTTGAAGGAAGATGGGTACTTTCATTGTGGGTGTGGTATAGTAACATATATCTGAAGTGGTCTAATCCTATACCTTTTAATCATATACAGTATTGTAAGCCAATGTTATCCATAAAAATAAACAAACAATGCTGACAAAGAAAAAAAAGAATAATTAGTTATGATATGATATGACTAAATTAAGTTTTAAGCAAGACTCAAACAATTCTTAAACTTTAGCTCCTTCCCCTCTGTATTCCCTTGTTTTTAATCTTACTTTCTCAGCACAACATATCTCCCAATAGGGTATGTCTATGGCTTGATAACTGTTCTGCAGTTTCAAACTCCTTAGACATTTCTGCTATTGCTTTGTGAAATCACCCTTTGCTCCAAGGGAATCATACATTTGATACAGGAGTAAACAGTGTGTAATTGGCAAGTGATGGCAGATCCCATCTGCTGCAGACATTCCCAAACTTTGTCATCAGAGCATTACTTTAGCCTCTCTCAATTAAGTGCATTTCTAATTCCCTCTCTTTGTCCCTCATCCCACCTCCTCTTTTCCCAAAAGATTACTTTCCTGAACAACAGTCTTGGAATTATCATCTACTATTCTCCTATGACCTGTGCAGCAATATACAACATTTATAATTTATGAATTGAACATCTCCAAAGACTAAATGGAACACTGGCCATAATCCAGACTTCACATCTATAGAGCAGGGTAGAAAGTTCCTTCCCTTTCTGTTCCCCCCATTAGTATGTGCATCAGCCTGTCTTATCAATTCTGCCAAATAGCACAGTGATTTTGCTGATCATTTGACAGTTTATTGCCAAGGCAGGAAAATCCAGTCAAAGCTTTCAAAAGGTTTGAGCATCCACATATGATTTTGAAGAAGCAAGTTATTTGTTATATGACTTCATCTGTCTTTAAGATGATTGACACTCCAGAAAATTGATTTGTCTCCAGAAGCTGATTCATAATCCACCTCACATCTTTTGGTGCAGTCAGAAGTTGTCAGCACGTAGTAATTCATAAGTGGTTGTCTCAACTACTTTGTAGGAGGCTATATGAAGCACCTTTCTTCTAAGCACCTTTCTTCAAGGAACTGCTAGAAGATCTGAAATATATCCTAACATTGGTATTCAAGTCAAATGTTTCTTCTTCACTTGCAAGAGAATAGAAAATACATTGAAGGGAATTTTAAGCTCATTTTACAGCCATGATTAATAAGATTAGCAATGGAAATTGATCATTCCAGAAATCACCTGTAGAAAAAAATCCTTTTGCATGTTATTCTTAACACTCTAAGTACAGATTAAAAAATAAATAAACTGAAACAATGCCTTTTTTTCCTTTGGGTTCTTAAAAATTCAATAAAGTTAGAATAAAATCTTGGGATTATGCTGATACTAGGGAATTTGGGGATTTTTAAAGATGTGTCCTCTTTAAAAAGTTAAATAGCTTTATAGTCCATCCTGAGACTCTTTTCCATCAATATATTATCTATTAATATTATTGGTCATATATAAAGGCAAGGAGAAGCATACTCTACCAGAGTATGAATTTAGAAGTGACAGAAATTAGGTTGATATAAACCTCGTAAAATATACACACAAATAGATGGGAATAAGCTTTAAGACAGCACTTGTACAAGTAATCCAAACATTGCAAAAATGGATAATCAGAAAATTTTCAAACACTTAACAGAACACTCCACCTAAATGCACTGATATCTCAGAGAGAAAGGAATAAAATATTATAGTAAGCTAGTAAATAGAAACAACCCATATTATTGTTTATCTAGATGAAGACTCTAAGAACACTATCACAGAGCTTAGACCACAGAAATGGAAAGTGGAAGAAATGAGAACTGGGCCATTTTTATCCAGCACTACCTTGAGAGAAGAACAAACTATCCAGGAAAAACAAACTATCACTGGAGAGATAAAATAGCATAGTCCTTAAGAATAGTGGCTTTGAACTTCAACCACTTGGATTTGAATACAGCTTCTGACATTTGCCAGTCCTGTAACCCTAGGAGGGTAACTTAAACTCTGATTCCTCCATTTTCTCATCTAATTTTTGAGGAAGACACCTCTGGGAAGTTGACTCATGGAGTTGTTAAAGGATTTATAGATTAATATAAGTAAAGCATTTATAACATGTCTGACATAGGGATTAATATCATATATTATTGTAATTTCTTTGTGGCTCAGAGATGATTCAATAAGACTTATTGTGGGCTGGCTGAAATCTTCAAGATTACTTCCCTTCATTTGCTTTAATTTCATGCTTACCAGACAGCCTTTCAATTATTAATGGTCTCCTAGTTATTCTGATGCTAGGAAAAGGGTGCCCTGGATGATTTTATGAATATTCTTCCTCATCTTCCCTTATTCCATTGTGATTTAATAAATTGGCAATCTGCTTTGTGTATTTTGGTCTCTCATGGAATGGTTAGCATGAAGTCAGTTCCTTCTCAACTCTAGGACTCTGGCAAAGTCAGGTCCTGGGTCATACATAATTCCTCAACCTAATGTCACCAGGACGAATCTATTAGTGAAAATTTATACCCTCACAACTTATCCTAACATCCAAATTGTCAAACTTCCTCTTTCATACTTGCAACTTCAATTAAAATATGTGTGCTCTGAAGTGTCTATAACATTGTTTAGCCATTACTATGAGTTTATTCAATTATAACTTAACTCTAATGAGCTTAAAACCTAAATTTCAGATTAATTTCTATCCAAATGGATGCTTTACATCTTTTATTTTAAAACAAGATACAAATTGTCCATCATGTTAAAAACAGGCACTTTGACCTGATTTTACCAATTAATGCAGAATTTTAAAAATTCATTCTGATTTGGCAAATTGAAGTCAAGTAGGAAAACGCAGATGCTGTGGTAATATCTTCAACTTTTAGAGATTTTTTAAGTTTTCTTAGGTTCCTTTCTGCTTTTATTTAAGTATTTTCACAATGGAATGGAATTCTTTAGAGAGTACAGCAAATATAAGCAAAATATTATTCCTTTTATGAAAAGAATAAATCTTTCTAAAATTATTATACATTCTTCCCCAACTCAGGTAAAGAAAAGAAAATCTGCTAAACATAATTTAATTTCCTTGATGTATCAAGGATTGTCACATTAAATAGTGCACATTAAATAGTGTGCTATGCCTTGCACTCTGGGATGGTAATATATGGAACAGCTTCTGAATTTTTCCCAGCAATTTGGTTGTTTTATTTTATTTTATTTTCCCAACTTCATGCCTGCTATTTGCTGTCTTCTTTTTATCTTTTGTCCATTTTTATGTCTAATTTTCTTTTTAATTTTGTATAGAGAAAGGAACTCAGACTGTAACAGACCTCCCCACAATTATCAGGCTGTAGTCTAGGTGCTAGCCCTGTAAAATGTCCATTATAGAGGGGCAGGTCAGATTTCAGCCCATAAGCAGCTAGTTTTAAAAATAGAAAGAAAGAGGCCTCCCCCTTGGCGCAGCGGTTGAGCGCTGGGTTGCGAAGCTGCCCGCAGCCTCTGTAGGGATGGTTTGATCCCCGGCCGCCGGCGAGGGTCCCACATGGCGTGCAGACCTCTCCTGCCGCCTGCTGCTCCCCACAGCAGTGTACTTCGGTCCTTCTGCCTGTTCTGGTCCCCGCTCTGGCTCTGGTGAATTCTTTCACCCTCCACACTTCTGTCTGTACCCAGTGCTTGTATAAATAAATAAATATTAAAAAAAAAAAATAGAAAGACGCTGAAGTCCTACTCTTGAATTTACCAGGAATTTACTCTTGAATTTACCAAGCGTGTAAAGGGTATAGAGACATTAGGTTATAACACCAATGGATACCATTTATGGATCAATTAACATTGGAGAGGAAATTCTACCCCAAAAATGACAAACGGAAAAAGATTGAAATCTCAACTTGATCATAATGATGGAGACATGATCTTAGGCAAATTACCAAACCTCAGAGGGGCGGAGCAACATGGCGGCGAGGAGACGCTGCGAGTAAGATCTCCCATTAAAAAAAGTTAATAGGGAGGAAAAGCGGCAGGTCCCAGTGAGAACTGGGACACGGAAGATAAACGGGTGACTCCAGCAAACTGCCCAAGGAAGAAAGTTGCCATAAAAGAGGACCAGAAGGGAGGGAAGTGCAGAACCCTGCTCCCCTCCCCCGCCCACAGAGGCGGCACTCTCCGACCGGCAGAGAGGAGGGAAACAACAAACCAAAACGGCCAACAAGAAAAACGGATGCAGCAAGTGGGACTGTGAGTGGAAAGGAACTATTTCAGCCACCAAACCCCGTGAACGGGAGCTGTGGAGAACCCTGCAGGATCCGCCACAGAGGTGAGCTCCAGGCGCCATTAAAGAGAGCCCCGCCCCCCAGGAGGAGACCAGCACCAGCACACAGCCCCGGCCGCCAGGTAAGCTTGCGCAAAAAGCGGCACGCTGATCCAGATCGGATCGCAGCTGCCCAGGTCCCCGCGCCTGCGACCTAAGCTTGCGGGGAGACCACGGAGGCCCTCCCTGAGTGAGCAGGAACAAGGCGCCCAGGCAGGGAAGCGGGATTCAAAAGGCGCCATTCCCGCGCCACTGATCTGGGCTACAGCCCGCGTCCTGGAACTGAGGGCTTTGGAACTGAGACCAGGGGCACGAAATTAGGGGTGTGGGTTCCCCACGACGGTGGGGCTCAAGGCAGACACAGCACCCCAAAGCCGTTGAGGTGTACCCTACCATCCCCGCTCTGCTCCCTGTCCCACGGGGTGGAAAATCAGCTCCCCAAGGGCTCTAGGAGAGATCTCTGGCGCCACCTAGCGACTTGAAGCCAGCACAGGCTCCTGAAGGAGCTAGTGGCCAGCTGGGGAGTTAGCCCACACCCGGCCCCTTCCGAACAAGTAGTCTGAGCCCAAAGGGAGAGCGAGCACCCACAGCCGGGGCAGACCAGGCGCGCAGAAGAGTGTGCCTGAGACCAGACGTGCAGGGAGTGTGTC
Organism: Talpa europaea; assembly: GCF_964194135.1. Taxonomy (NCBI): domain Eukaryota; kingdom Metazoa; phylum Chordata; class Mammalia; order Eulipotyphla; family Talpidae; genus Talpa; species Talpa europaea. Next base: position 57,445,113 of record NC_140080.1, on the reverse strand, counting down.
CCACATCACCATTTTAGAACAGGGACATTTCTAAAGTAAAGACTACCTGCAGAAGACTTCCTCAGGAGCCAGAGGTGAGCGGGGGAAGTTCGCCCACGCCAGACCCCCTCTGGCCTGCAGTCCAAGCCCAGAGGGGGAGCAGTAACCCACCGCCGGGGCAGACCAGGCGCACAGGGGAGTGTGTCCCCACATCGGCATTTTAGAACAGGGACCTTTCTCCAGTAAAGACTGCTTGAAACTGACAGATGACTCCTGGAGGAACCAGAGGGGAGCAGAGAAGCCCACCCAAGATGCCGGCCAGTCCCAACAACACAGTGTCCCAACGCATACGGCAAATTAGAAAACAGACAGTAGGGAGGAGAAGAACCACACGCAACCTAGCAACTCTCCAGAGAAAAAGCACACCGCAAAAAGAAAATCAGCCCCCAGATTGCAACGACAATAACTTGGAAGAATTTCTGAGCCTTCCAGAAAGAGAATTTAAAATTGCCGTGATTAAAAAACTGACAGAAGTCATAAAGGAAAACAATGATAAGGGAAAAATAATCAACGATCAGAAGAATGCAATTGAGTCCCTACAGAGGGAAAACAATGGTCAGAAGAAAGAAATTGAGTCCCTAAAGAGGGAAGTAAAAGAAATGCAGGAGATCAAAGAATTAATGGAAGAACTAAAGAATTCTGGGAAAAGCAATGAAAGCAGAATAGATGAAATGGAAGAACGAATAAGTAATCTTGAAGACACAGAAATAAAAAGAACCAAAACAGAAAAGGAAAGAGAAGTACGAAGGAAAAAGAACGAGGAAAGACTTCGGGAACTATCTGACTCCATGAGGAAAGGAAATATAAGAGTTATAGGAATACCAGAAGGAGAGGAGAGAGATGTAGGAACAGAGAAAATATTCAAAGAGATAATTGAAGAGAACTTCCCAAATGTGAAGAAGGAGCTGAAAATTGATATACAAGAAGCAAGAAGAACACCAAACTTCCACGACGAAAGGAAAAATACAGCAAGACACATAATAGTAAAGCTCCCAAGAATCCAGGACAAGAAAAAATAATGAAGATGGCAAGAGGGAAGAAACAGATAACATTCAAAGGAAAACCAATCAGGCTGACATCAGACTTCTCCGAAGAAACACTACGGGCAAGGAGAGAGTGGAGGGACATAGTCAACAGACTCCAAGAAAACAGATGCCAACCAAGAATACTCTATCCCGCAAAGCTCTCCTTCCTCTTTGAAGAAAGAATATGGACCTTCCCAGACAAACAGAAACTCCGGAATTTCATTGCAACTAAACCCCCACTCCAAAAAATACTACAAGGAGTCCTAAAGCCAGAACCTCAGAGGGATGAATAACAATGAAAGAAGGCCAAAAAAAAAAAAGTTATTAAAAGAATAAATAAATAAAATCAAAGGAAAGACAAACACAATGGCAAATACAGATGCTAACATATCAATATTAACTCTAAATGTAAATGGACTAAACTCTTCAATAAAAAGACACAGAGTTGCAGCCTGGATTAAGAAACAAAACCCAACCTTTTGCTGTCTCCAGGAAACACATTTAGCTACAAAAGATAAAAATAGGCTCAAAGTTAAAGGATGGAAAACAATCCTACAAGCAAATGGACCAAAAAAGAAAGCAGGAACAGCTATACTTATATCAGAAAAAACAGATTTCAAACTCAAAAAGATAAAAAGAGACCCCAATGGTCACTACATTATGATCAAGGGGACAATACTTCAAGAAGAAATAACACTCATTAACATATACTCACCAAACGAAGGAGCACCAAAATATATCAGACAACTGTTGTCCTCTCAGAAAACAGACATCAGAGAAAACACATACGTAGTGGGAGACTTCAACACACCACTATCAACAATGGATAGATCAACAAGACAAAAAATAAGTAAAGAAACCAAAGCTCTAAATAAGGACCTAGAGCAATTGGGCTTAACAGACATCTATAGAACACAAAACCCCAAAAAAACAGAGTACACATTTTTCTCAAGCGCACACGGATCATTCTCCAGGATCGATCACATACTGGGGCACAAGACAAACATCAACAGATACACCAAGATAGAAATCATATCAACCATCTTTTCTGACCATGAAGGCATCAAACTAGAAATAAACCATAAAAAGAAGGCAAGGAACTTTCCTACCTCATGGAGATTAAAAACCACACTACTGGAAGACCATTGGACTAATGAGATCAAAGAAGAAATTAAAAAAGGGGGCGGAGCAACATGGCGGCGAGGAGACGCTGCGAGTAAGATCTCCCATTAAAAAAAGTTAATAGGGAGGAAAAGCGGCAGGTCCCAGTGAGAACTGGGACACGGAAGATAAACGGACGACTCCAGCAAACTGCCCGAAGAAGAAAGTTGCCATAAAAGAGGACGAGAAGGGAGGGAAGCGCAGAACCCTGCTCCCCTCCCCCGCCCACAAAGTCGGCACTCTCCGACCAGCAGAGAGAAGGGAAACAACAAACCAAAACGGCCAACAAGAAAAACGGACGCAAGTGGGACTGTGAGTGGAAAGGAACTATTGCAGCCACCACACCCCGTGAACGGGAGCTGAGGCGAACCCTGCAGGATCCGCCACGGAGGCGAGCTCCAGGCGCCATTAAAGAGAGCCCCACCCCCCAGGAGGAGACCAGCACCAGCACACAGCCCCAGCCGCCCGGTAAGGTTGCTCACGGAAAGCTGCGCGGAGCCGGACCGGATCGCAGCTGCCCAGGTCCCCGCGCCTGCTGCCCAGGTCCCCGCACCTGTGACCTAGGCTTGCGGGGAGACAGCGGAGGCCCTCCCTGAGTGAGCAGGAACAAGGCGCCCAGGCAGGGGAGCGGGATTCAAAAGGCGCCATTCCCGCGCCACTGATCTGGGCTACAGCCCGCGTCCTGGAACTGAGGGCTTTGGAACTGAGACCCGGGGCACGAAATTAGGGGGAGACTGCGGAGGCCCATCCTGAGTGAGCAGGAACAAGGCGCCCAGGCAGGGGAGCAGGATTCAAAAGGCGCCATTCCTGCGCCACTGATCTGGGCTACAGCCCGCGTCCTGGAAATGAGGGCTTTGGAACTGAGACCCGGGGCACGAAATTAGGGGCGTGGGTTCCCCACGACGGTGGGGCACAAGGCAGACACAGCACCCCAAAGCCGTTAGGTGTACCCTACCATCCCCGCTCTGCTCTCTGTCCCACGGGGTGGAAAATCAGCTCCCCAAGGGCTCTAGGAGAGATCTCTGGCGCCACCTAGCGACTTGAAGCCAGCAGAGGCTCCTGAAGGAGCTAGTGGCCAGCTGGGGAGTTAGCCCACACCGGGCCCCTTCCGAACAAGTAGTCTGAGCCCACAGGGAGAGCGAGCACCCACAGCCGGGGCAGACCAGGTGCGCAGAAGAGTGTGCCTGAGACCAGACACGCAGGGAGTGTGTCCCACATCACCATTTTAGAACAGGGACATTTCTAAAGTAAAGACTACCTGCAGAAGACTTCCTCAGGAGCCAGAGGTGAGCGGGGGAAGTTCGCCCACGCCAGACCCCCTCTGGCCTGCAGTCCAAGCCCAGAGGGGAGCAGGAACCCACCGCCAGGGCAGACCAGGCGCACAGGGGAGTGTGTCCCTACATCGGCATTTTAGAACAGGGACCTTTCTCCAGTAAAGGCTGCTTGAAACTGACAGATGACTCCTGGAAGAACCAGAGGGGAACAGAGAAGCCCACCCAAGATGCCGGCCAGTCCCAACAACACAGTGTCCCAACGCATACGGCAAATTAGAAAACAGACAGTAGGGAGGAGAAGAACCACACGCAACCTAGCAACTCTCCAGAGAAAAAGCACACCACAAAAAGAAAGCCAGCCCCCAGATTGCAAAGACAATAACTTGGAAGAATTTCTGAGCCTTCCAGAAAGAGAATTTAAAATTGCCGTGATTAAAAAACTAACAGAAGTCATAAAGGAAAACAATGATAAGGGGAAAATAATCAACGATCAGAAGAACGCAATTGAGTCCCTACAGAGGGAAAACAATGGTCAGAAGAAAGAAATTGAGTCCCTAAAGAGGGAAGTAAAAGAAATGCAGGAGATCAAAGAATTAATGGAAGAACTAAAGAATTCCGGGAAAAGCAATGAAAGCAGAATAGATGAAATGGAAGAACGAATAAGTAATCTTGAAGACACAGAAATAAAAAGAACCAAAACAGAAAAGGAAAGAGAAGTACGAAGGAAAAAGAACGAAGAAAGACTTCGGAAACTATCTGACTCCATGAGGAAAGGAAATATAAGAGTTATAGGAATACCAGAAGGAGAGGAGAGAGATGTAGGAACAGAGAAAATATTCAAAGAGATAATTGAAGAGAACTTCCCAAATGTGAAGAAGGAGCTGAAAATTGATATACAAGAAGCAAGAAGAACACCAAACTTCCACGACGAAAGGAAAAATACAGCAAGACACATAATAGTAAAGCTCCCAAGAATCCAGGACAAGGAAAAAATAATGAAGCTGGCAAGAGGGAAGAAACAGATAACATTCAAAGGAAAACCAATCAGGCTGACATCAGACTTCTCCGAAGAAACACTACGGGCAAGGAGAGAGTGGAGGGATATAGTCAACAGACTCCAAGAAAACAGATGCCAACCAAGAATACTCTATCCCGCAAAGCTCTCCTTCCTCTTTGAAGAAAGAATATGGACCTTCCCAGACAAACAGAAACTCCGGAATTTCATTGCAATTAAACCCCCACTCCAAAAAATACTACAAGGAGTCCTAAAGCCAGAACCTCAGAGCGACGAATAACAATGAAAGAAGGCCAAAAAAAAAAAAAAAGTTATTAAAAGAATAAATAAATAAAATCAAAGGAAAGACAAACACAATGGCAAATACAGATGTTAACATATCAATATTAACTCTAAATGTAAATGGACTAAACTCTTCAATAAAAAGACACAGAGTTGCAGCCTGGATTAAGAAACAAAACCCAACCTTTTGCTGTCTCCAGGAAACACATTTAGCTACAAAAGATAAAAATAGGCTCAAAGTTAAAGGATGGAAAACAATCCTACAAGCAAATGGACCAAAAAAGAAAGCAGGAACAGCTATACTTATATCAGATAAAACAGATTTCAAACTCAAAAAGATAAAAAGAGCCCCAATGGTCACTACATTATGATCAAGGGGACAATACTTCAAGAAGAAATAACACTCATTAACATATACTCACCAAACGAAGGAGCACCAAAATATATCAGACAACTGTTGTCCTCTCTGAAAACAGACATCAGAGAAAACACATACGTAGTGGGAGACTTCAACACACCACTATCAACAATGGATAGATCAACAAGACAAAAAATAAGTAAAGAAACCAAAGCTCTAAATAAAGACCTAGAGCAATTGGGCTTAACAGACATCTATAGAACACTAAACCCCAAAAAAACGGAGTACACATTTTTCTCAAGCGCACACGGATCATTCTCCAGGATCGATCACATACTGGGGCACAAGACAAACATCAACAGATACACCAAGATTGAAATCATATCAACCATCTTTTCTGACCATGAAGGCATCAAACTAGAAATAAACCATAAAAAGAAGGCAAGGAACTTTCCTACCTCATGGAGATTAAAAACCACACTACTGGAAGACCATTGGACTAATGAGGAGATCAAAGAAGAAATTAAAAAATTTTTTGAATTGAACGACAAGGAGGACACCAATATCCTAAATGTATGGGATGCAGCAAAAGCAGTAATAAGAGGAAAATATATAGCAATAGAAGCTCACATCAAGAAACAAGAAAGAACGCAAAGAAACAACCTAATCTCGAAGCTCAAAGATCTAGAAAAAGAACAACAAAAAAACCCCAAAACCAGTAGAAGAAAAGAAATAATAAAAACCAAAGCAGAAATAAATGAAATTGAAACTAAAAAAACAATCCAAAAGATCAATGAAACCAAGAGCTGGTTCTTTGAAAAAATCAATAAAATAGACAAACCCCTAGCCAGGCTCACAAAGGAAAAAAGGGAGAAAGCACAAATAAACAGGATCATCAATGAAAGAGGAGAAATCACAACGGACACAGCAGAAATCAAAAGAATAATCAGTAACTACTATGAACAGTTATATGGAAACAAGTTCAACAATCTAGAGGAGATGGACAAATTCCTACAACTCTACAATCACCCAAAGCTAGATAAAGAAGAAATAGAACACCTAAACAGACCAATTACAATTAGCGAAATTGAAATGGTAATAAAAAACCTCCCCAAAAACAAAAGCCCAGGACCTGATGGATTTACAAATGAATTCTACCAAACATTCAGAGACGAATTAGTGCCTATCCTTCACAAACTCTTCCAAAAAATTGAGAAGGAAGGGACAATACCAAACACGTTCTATGAAGCCAACATTACACTAATACCAAAACCGAACAAGGACAACACAAAAAAGGAAAACTACAGGCCAATCTCCCTAATGAACACTGATGCAAAAATCCTCAATAAAATTTTAGCTATCAGAATCCAACAATGTATCCATAAGATAATTCACCATGACCAAGTTGGATTCATTCCAGGGGCACAAGGATGGTTTAACATCCGAAAATCAATCAATGTTATCCAACACATCAACAAAAAGAAATGTAAAAACCATATGATAATATCAATAGATGCTGAGAAAGCTTTCGACAAAGTGCAACACCCATTCATGATAAAAGCCCTTGAAATTCTTGGGATACAAGGAACATACCTCAACATCATAAAGGCCATCTATGACAAGCCAACAGCCAGTATCATTCTCAATGGTGAAAAGCTGAAAGCAATTCCATTAAGATCTGGAACAAGACAAGGATGTCCACTCTCACCATTGCTTTTCAATATAATACTGGAAGTCCTAGCCAGGGCAATAAGACAAGAGAAAGACATCCAAGGAATCCAAATAGGAAAAGAAGAAGTCAAACTATCACTATTTGCAGACGATATGATATTATATATAGAGAGCCCCAAAAACTCCACAGAAAAGCTAATTCAACTCATCAATCAGTTCAGTAAAGTGGCAGGATACAAAATCAACACGCAAAAGTCAGTAGCCTTCCTATACACAAACAATAAATCTGAAGAAGAAGAAATCAAAAAGACCATCCCTTTTGTTATTGAAACAAAAAAAATCAAATATTTGGGAATAAATCTAACAAAAGAGGTAAAGGACCTATACAAAGAAAACTATAAAACACTGTTAAAAGAAATAGAAGAAGACACAAAGAAATGGAGAGACATCCCCTGCTCATGGATTGGAAGAATAAACATTATTAAAATGGCCATCCTTCCAAAAGCAATATACAGATTCAATGCTATTCCAATCAAAATTTCAATGTCATTCTTCAAAGAAATAGAACAATTATTGATGAAATTCATATGGAATCACAAAAAACCCCGAATAGCCAAAGCTCTCCTGAAAAAAAAAGAAGGGAATGGAGGCATCAGACTCCCAGACTTCAAACTATACTACAAAGCCATAATCATCAAAACTGCATGGTATTGGAACAAGAACAGACATACAGACCAATGGAATCGAATAGAAAATCCAGAAATAAACCCACAGATTTATGGTCAACTAATCTTTGACAAAGGAGCAAAGAATATGCATTGGAGCAAAGAAAGTTTGTTCAATAAATGGTGCTGGGAAAACTGGGTCGCTACATGCAAAAGAATGAAGCTTGACCACCACCTCACACCATACACAAAAATCAACTCAAAATGGATTAAAGAACTAGACATAAGACCTGAAACCATAAAATATATAGAAGGAAATATAGGCGAAACACTACGTGATTTGCACATCAAAGACATCTTTACAGACACATCACCCAAAGCAGTGATAGTGAAGGCAAAGATAAACAGCTGGGACTACATCAAATTAAAGAGCTTTTGCACAGCAAAAGAGACAATAACAAAAACAAAGAGAAACCCCACCAACTGGGAGAACATTTTTGCACCCAACACTAATGATAAAGGACTGATCACAAAAATCTGCAAAGAGCTGATGAGACTCAACAACAACAAAGAAAATAATCCAGTCAAAAAATGGGCAGAAGAGCTAAAAAGAAACTTCTCTGAAGAGGAAATGCAAATGGCCAACAGGCATATGAAAAAATGTTCAACATCACTTGTCATCAGGGAAATGCAAATCAAAACTACCATGAGATACCATCTTACACCAGTGAGAATGGCACATATTAAAAAAACTAGCAACAACAAATGTTGGCGAGGGTGTGGAGAAAAAGGAACTCTTCTGCACTGTTGGTGGGAGTGCAAACTGGTCCAACCACTGTGGAAAGCTGTGTGGAGATTTCTGGACCTACTAAACAGAGAGCTTCCATATGATCCAGCAATTCCACTCCTAGGTATTTACCCAAAGGACACAGAAACATCAATTCCAAAGAACACCTGCACCCCTATGTTTATAGCAGCACTGTTTACAATAGCTAAGCTTTGGAAACAACCCAAATGCCCAAAAATAGATGACTGGATCAAGAAGATGTGGTACATATATACCATGGAATATTACTCAGCATTCAAAAAAGATAAACACATGCAATTTGCAGCAACATGGATGGCGCTGGAAGGGATCATGCTCAGCAAAATAAGCCAAAAAGAAAAAGAAAAATACCGGATGGTCTCACTCATAGCAGGAATCTAGAACACTTAAATAAGGGACCAGGAAAATGAATATAAGAAAGTGAAATTCAAAATCAACAAAAAACTATGAACCAGAGACACTTTTTAGGGGGGCGGGGGCGGGAGGGGAGGGATTGGGGTCAGAATAGGGGGGCTGCAATTGTATGGGGAATATAACAATAAAATTTATAAAGAAAAAAAAAAGATACTAAACTTAAAAAAAAAATAAAAATAAAAAAAAAAATTACCAAACCTCACTAATCTTCAATTTCTTTGTCTTTAAATGAAAGACAAATCATTACAGTAATTAAATTAGATATCAGGCAGAGAGGACTTTACACAACAGTGACTAAATACCCTCTGTCCTCACTTCCATGGCCCTTCCTTGGTTTTTATGCCTAGGAGATATTCCATAAGTAAACTTTATAAATTAATGAGGGTACATCTTTCAGATAATCAGTTATTTGTTATTTTGATCATCTTGGTTTTGGTCTTGTCCATGTTCATCATGCCCTACTTGCACTTAGAGATTTTACAGCTTTGTATTATTTGAAGATGGTGTACGGGTTTGTTGTTACTGGGTACATGGTAGCAGAATTCCTCAGACATTACTCTGTACATATGTAGAGTAAATGAGTTAATCAGGCTTTTTTACACCCTCCTGCCACATGCCTCTACAACCAGCACTTGCAGTCTTGCATTCCTCCCATGATTATGGACACCTGAGCCCAGGTAGCACTGGCATGTGCATGTGTAAACATACATACCTGGGCCTACAGGGCCAGGGATAGAAGGGCGGCATCACTCTGAGGTGAGGAGGGCTCATGTTGCTGTCTCTCTGTATGCTGGTTTCTCTTGTTGAGTATTGAAGGCCTGTAAAATCCACCAAGGGCTCCAAGAGTCCTTCATGCATCTGCCCAAGAACTGACAATGAACCTACCCAGCCTGGGACAGTTGCTAAACAACATATAGCAAACATTAATTAAGTCACTGAGTTCACAAAAGTAGAAAATGTGATCACTACTTTTCTAGGAGCTTGAAATTAATTTATAAAACTATCATAATTGTTTCAAACCCAAAGTGTTTATGGTAGAAAGTACAGATAGGAAGGCCAAACTAACCAAATAAAAGCAACAACAGAAGATTGTCTTCCATCTGGAATAGGAGTGTGAAAAAGAACTAGAGTCCAGTATTCAAGTTCAAAGAGTATGAGAGGACTCTCAGTCAGGGGGGTTGGAGGAAACGCACTAACAGAAGCCCATCTCCATAGGATAAAAATAGATAAGGAAATTATACCAATATTTCAGGATGATGAATGACAGACAGATCGATGAAATAGCTACAGTGATTTCTGTCTTTTGCAAATGAACCCTCAGAAGTTGTTTTCTCTCTAAATCTGTTTCCTTACATGAAAAATAATAAAATACCTGCATCTCCAAGGCAATTGTGATAATTAGTGGTGATTTGTTTTATGCTAAGAGTAAAGAATCAGTAAAGAAAGCTAACCAGATGTTTTCTAATAGGTATTCAACATCACAGACAGTTCTGACCTTCCCAAAAGGGTTTACCACTTCCTAAATGCAACTCACTGGCTCTCCTCCTGTCTAGAAATTTTACTACTTTTTCAAGATTAAGAACTCTCCAAAGATCAGCTCAGATCAACCAAACTGAGAAACCATTTGTTCCTTAGTAGCTAACACCATGAAAAATTTCACTCCTCGGATGAGAACTTCCTTTATAAGCCAATAACCACAAAGCCATTGCATAATACATAACCACAATAGACTAGCAAGAGTTATAAACCTAAAGTTATAGGACAATCATTTCCCTGCAAAGTCATTACTCATTTTTGTTTACTTAAGGATTGAGTTGAGCCTGGTATATAATAGGTATTGAATAATTATTTTTGAATAAATAAATGGCAGAACACATGCATGAATGAGCCAACTATATTAAAAATTATTTTTAACCTTTACATTATTGTTTCTTTTACTATTTTAGCAAAAATCATAGTAAACTTTTCCCAGTTCAGAGAACAATATAATTAGCTCCGTGTAATGCATTACAATTAAAGTCATAGTTTTTCTTTCTTTTTGATATTTATTTCTTTCAATAATAATATGATTTATCTCAGTCATAGTATCCTGAATACTGGATATTTTCAGAGTGTTTATAGTTCTGATTCAGCTCATTCATAGTTCCTCAAAGTAACAAGACATTTTTAAAGGAGTTTCTGAGTTAGGTGCCATAATCAATATGCCCTATATTCCATAATCCAGTGAAATTTCTATTAAACTGCTTTATATAATGCATTGTCCAGAATTCCTACAACTCCTAGTTCTCTTTATCTTATGAAGGACAGCCAATAAAGTGAATGCTTCTGGGAGAAAGGCACATTACTTCTAAGTTATAAGTGTAACTATGCCTGAGAACCAGTGCTATAAATTTAAAGTCACAAGTCACAAGTAAAAATTCAAACCATTATCCCCAAGATAGATCTGATAGTACCATATTACAATGAAAGTGTCATTGTAAAATACCATATTTTCCTGGCATATTGCAATATTGAAACTTGCTAAGAATTAAAGAGTTTGAGGCATTTTATAAATCAGGTTTTTATATGTGATATGCCTCCAGTGAGCCTAAGGGAACTCTGTTCAGTATGTGTTTAGAGAATATGTTGTATTTAGTTGCCTAAAAATATATTCAAAGTATTATAGATGAGAAGGACATTGTCACACAGTAAGAGTCCATGATTGCTTATACATATTATTTAAATATATAGAAACAGTCTGGAAAGTGCTACGTACTAAATTAGTGTAGCTGTTGGTCTTTGGACAGGTTTGCCGGAAAATGTTTCCCCCCTTTTTCTGTGTGGTTATTGATATCTTCTAAATATTTTTAAATGTGTATGCCTTTCTTATAAGAATAGACCATTATTTTAAAAGATATGTGTGAATCGTGTGCTTGGTCTTTTCTTTTCTTTTTCTCCATCCGATCTCTCTGAACAGCCATCTACTAATTCCCCTGATTGCCAGTACCCACTCACACCTTCTGCACTGCAAGGCTAGCTTGGTTGTAATGAACATCAACGTTAACTATATGTGGGTAAAGTGTGAAAATTCAGAGAATCCTAAAGACATATCTGCCTACAACATGAACAGTTTTATTACCTTTTCCTAGGGTAATATAACCTCTTCTGGGACTTGCAGATGAAGATATCCTCAGGCTTTTCACTTAAAAACTGCGTTTATGAGAAGTAAATATGTTCAAACACCAAAATGAGTGACCTGAAATTGTACATTGGTACATAAAGCACGAGTCCATTACTACCAAAGCAAGAGGTGACCTGAATATATGAAACTAACACAATGAGGATAAATAAACGTTACTTCTGCCCCAACTATCCAAGATAAAGCAATAGTTAGCATCTGAAAAATAAGAGTAAAACTAATCCCACATTTAGAATTACATTTTCATTCCATTTTATGGAGACACCTCATTTACAGTATAGTGTCCTTGTTACTACTGCTGACTTGGAATCTTGAAGAGCAAATAGTACAGTGATCTCCATCAAAGTGTTTTGTCGGTATAGGTCACCTCTTTTGCTTTATGTTGTTTTATTTCTTGTATATAAATTTTCATAATAACTAATCAAGTTTCAGATTCATGAATTCATGAATTCTGTTACCAATCATCCATCAGCAACCATACTGAGTAGTCACGTTTCCTCTAAACCCTGCTTCTTCTATTATAAATGACTAGGTTGCACCATATGAAAGATTTTCTTCCAGCCCTAAAATTCTCAAAATCAAAGAAATATCCTGTCTATCTTTATTTCCTTCATTTTGCAACTTCACTTTGCATTAAAAAAAATCACTATGGTTCTCTAATTGCCTTACTGTACATTACATTATCATCATGCCCCTACGCATTACAGTAAAACATCTCTTTTCCAGAACCTCTTAGTAATTTTAATGTATAAATCATAGAAAACTGGCCTGGGATTAGATTATATACTAATGAAGTTGCTGGATTTATCCAGCAAGGTGTTTGTAGTCTCGTAGTGGATTTATAATCTGTACCTAAATGGCACAGACATAACATAGCATAATATCTTAAACTTTACCCTATTTGACCTGGAAAGCTCCTTTAAAATGATCTAGTCAAACTGCTTCATTTTATAGGTGAAAATCCAGAGGTCTAGACTCTTTCCCCTAAATACAGTTCAAAGTATTGTCTCTTCAATCTGAGTCTTCCTTATTCAATCAGCTGTGCCCTTCAAGAATGAATAATTTCCTCCAGAGACCAGAGAAATAGATGGAGTAAATTCCACTGAATCCCTCTGTAAATGGTGTGTAGTTTATCTGGTTGTCAGGTCTTTGCTTTAAAGGTCACTGTTCTGCAGTAAGAAACTTTCTGATGTTTTTGTTAAGAATAAACTGAGTTGTTTGGAAAATATAAGATATGATTGTGCATGGATGCTTTCTCTCTGGAGTTTTTCTCAGTTTTTTATATCTTATGTTTATATATGCAAATTGATCACAAAATCTAAAACTATGAGAAGTATGAAAAATAAATATGACCTATGACAAACTGTAAGTAATATTTTATTTATCAACACTACTGTACATAATAAGCTTTTGCTTGGGATAACTTTGTAGTTTCTTACCTAACAAAAGTAATTTCCAATGTTGTTTTTAATCCAAATACCAGTACTCTTACCCTTGCTCTCATCTCTTATGTTCCTCACACAAGATACAGGAACTTCTTGCTCAGAAAAGATCTGAAAGAAGGTGGTTGACCAAGTAGAACAAGTCCTAGCCCATGGGAATGAAATTTATCTAGCACTCACTTAATGCCAAGCAACTGTTCTAAGTGCTTTACTACATTAATTCTTTTACTCTCACAGCAGACTCTGAACAAGGAATTACTTCTGAGGTTACAGAGTAAGCCCAGAGAAGAAAAATGTGGGACAATGGAGAATCCAGCCACTAGAGGCAGAGACAAGGGACAAGCTCTGGATGAAACTATCAGAAATTGGCTCTTCACTGTGGGAACAAGAGAATGTAGAAAAGAGCAAATGCATTGTCACATGCTCATGCTCCCCTTGTACACCTGCCAAGTACACAGGAGAGTATCTAAAACTATTTTACCGACATAGAAAATGTAGATAAAATTTCAATCTATGAAAAAATAGTATAATGACAATGGTTCATTTATGAATTATTGATCATAGGCTAAGGTTAGGTGGGACTTTCAAGGTCACCTGGAATTCATCCACCACATCCCTTTTCTGTAGTTGTCCTGTCTAGGCTTAACTGAAAAAAGAAAGAAATTGCAGCTTATATACAATGTGTTGACACTAGTCTAGTTGCTTTCAATTTCCATCTCCATAATAACCTAGTGCGATAACTATCATTGTCCTTGTTTTACATATGAGGAAACTGAGACCAGAAAAGCTTAAAAAAAACTTACACTATAATTTACACAGTTAACATTTAGAGCCATCCCATTCAAGCACAAGTATATCAACTTCTAGACAAGAACACTTTCCACCAAACCAAACTTTTCTCTTATCGTAGAGTGTTCCCTAAGCAAGGTAGAAAAACTACATAGGTAAAAAAACTATATATTGAAAATGGCCAGATATTCACTGGCCATTAATCTTAAATTTAAGCACCTTCAACTTCAAGTTACAAAATACAAATGTCTGAGAAATTTTACTGATAGTGATTTGAGCTATAAAAAAAAAATGTAAAACTATATCTGAACTTTTTGCCACCCAATTATATTTATTTTAAATGCATGAGCTTACTTTAGTTAAAAATATAGGTATTATGGGGCCTCCCCTGGTGGCGCAGCAGTTGAGGGCTGGTCTGCGAGGCTGCCCGCAGCCTCTGCAGCACCGGTTCGTTCCCCAGCCACCAGCGAGGGTCCCACCAAAAAAAAAAAAAAAAATAGGTATTATGACAGGTTATAGACTTTGTACACTTTAATTATATTCTCCTGACTCATTTTTCCCTCATCTTGAAGACTTTACATTAAAACAGAATAAAGTAGTTATATATATATATATATATATATATATAATGTATATATACATAAAATCCAACAAACTTGGCCAATAAGGCATTGCCTAGACTCAGGTATTCCCAATGGGTATATTACTTCTCATTAATATATCCTTTTCTTTAATACATCCATGTAACTCTCATTTTAGGGAAATAAATATAAATTTTATTATAAATTATTTCTCCCTCAGTTAATATTTTAACTGCTCAAATTTTCTGAAAGCTTGAGAGAAGCTATTACAAATATTGATTAACCATTCCATTAAATACTAGCAAACAAAATCAAACATAGATCATGCTGACTGATGCCTAATTTTCATATTTAAAGATGGAGCAACAGTGCTCGCTTCGGCAGCACATATACTAAAATTGGAACGATACAGAGAAGATTAGCATGGCCCCTGCGCAAGGATGACACGCAAATTCGTGAAGCGTTCCATATTTTTAAAAACAAAGAGAAACCCCACCAACTGGGAGAACATTTTTGCACCCAACACTAATGATAAAGGACTGATCACAAAAATCTGCAAAGAGCTGATGAGACTCAGCAACAACAAAGAAAATAATCCAGTCAAAAAATGGGCAGAAGAGCTAAAAAGAAACTTCTCTGAAGAGGAAATGAAAATGGCCAACAGACATATGAAAAAATGTTCAACATCACTTGTAATCAGGGAAATGCAAATCAAAACTACCATGAGATACCATCTCACACCAGTGAGAATGGCACATATTAAAAAAACTAGCAACAACAAATGTTGGCGAGGGTGTGGAGAAAAAGGAACTCTTCTGCACTGTTGGTGGGAGTGCAAACTGGTCCAACCACTATGGAGAGCTGTGTGGAGATTTCTGGACCTACTAAACATAGAGCTTCCATATGATCCAGCAATTCCACTCCTAGGTATTTACCCAAAGGACACAGAAACATCAATTCCAAAGAGCACCTGCACCCCTATGTTTATAGCAGCATTGTTTACAATAGCTAAGCTTTGGAAACAACCCAAATGCCCAAAAATAGATGACTGGATCAAGAAGATGTGGTACATATATACCATGGAATATTACTCAGCATTCAAAAAAGATAAACACATGCAATTTGCAGCAACATGGATGGCACTGGAAGGGATCATGCTCAGCGAAATAAGCCAAAAAGAAAAAGAAAAATACCGGATGGTCTCACTCATAGCAGGAATCTAGAAAACTTAAATAAGGGACCAGGAAAATGAATATAAGAAAGTAAAAATCAAAATCAACAAAAAACTATGAACCAGAGACACTTTTTGGGGGGTGGGGGCGGGAGGGGAAGGATTGGGGTCAGAATGGGGCGTTTGCAATTGTATGGGGGAATATAAAAATAAAATTTAATATTAAAAAAAATAAATAAAGTTGAAAGCCCAAACCAAAAAAAAATAAAAAAAAAAAAGATGGAGCAACAAATGAAATGCTTTTTTGTACTATATCCACATTGTTATTAACAGAACTCACTCATACACTGCTGCCGGTGTGTTGAGATCCAAAGAGAAAGTAGGAGATTAGAACACTTTAAGATGTGTGGATTAAAAGTCAAAGAAAACATGTAAATATCAATGGTCTCCTAGAAGGCACAAATCAACATTGTACCCAGATCCAATACAAGTGAATGTCAGTATTTTAAGGACCTAACATGGCTAATAGAAATCAGGGTAACATGAGACTATACAACATTTAGAGACAGGTTTAAGTTCTGGGTAAAAGGTAATGGGCCCAGTTTGAAGCAAGACATCAGCCATTTCTGTCAGAGGAAAAATATCTGTCAGAGATAGGTTATTAGGGCCTCAGTAAAACAGAATTGAAGCGCCAGCTCAATTACACAACATGGATATTTTCAGAGATTTTGAAGCTACTGGGGGTTTAGGCTGTAACTTCTCAAGGATTTCAAACTGCAGATACACCTGACTAATTCTTTATCTTAATTCCTAGGGAAAGTGAGGTGTTAACTATCCTTACAATTTAGTTAATATTGACACAAAGACTGCATATAATTACTTTTCCCAGCTGAAACACTTCAGAATTTGATGGGGCAGGGCAGAAGGAGGTTGAGATTGACATACTTTTTGTGTAAGTGTGACAGAAATGACAGATATGTGGCCCCAAGTTGCCTTTGGGGTTGCAAATACAACTGATATTTATAGTCCCTTGCTGTCTGCCATTTAAGTTATGTCTAGACATAAAAACATGCCTGAAAAGCTATCAATCCCTAGCTTAAGACATTTTGAGAACGGAGTTTAATCAATTATAATCAGATGGATACATTATGTCTAAACCATTCTAAAATGGTGTCCCCATTAAGAACATTATTCTGAAAAAAATGAAAAAAACAATTCTGCAGCACTGTATTGTCAAAGTCTGAAATATTTGCCTCTTAAAATCCCTACTCCAATGTGGACAGCTAATCTATGACAAAGGAA
The DNA here is from genome assembly GCF_964194135.1 of Talpa europaea. NCBI lineage: Eukaryota > Metazoa > Chordata > Mammalia > Eulipotyphla > Talpidae > Talpa > Talpa europaea. The sequence goes on along the minus strand of NC_140080.1, from coordinate 57,427,920 downwards.
CTAATAATATACACTGGAACAAGTAAAGCCTGTTCAGTAAAAGATGGGAAAATTGGACTGCCACATGCAAAAGAATGAAACCAGACCACTATCTCACACCCTACATGAAAATCAACTCAAATGGATAAAAGACTTTGTCGTAAAATCTGAAACCATAAAGTACGTAGACAAAAACAAAGGAAAAACACTACATGATACAAGCTTCAGAGATAATTTTGCATTTTCATCCCCAGCTGCAAGGAAAACAAAACAAAATAAACAATTGGACTACATAAAACTAAAAACTTTTGCATGGCAGAAGAAATCATAAATAAAGCAAAAAGACATCTTACTGGAAGGGAGAAAATATTTACACATTATTCATCTGGCAAGGGACTGATATCACAGATCAACAAAGAGTTCATACAACTCTTCTCCAAAGACATACAGATGGTCAATAGGTACCAGAAAAATGTTCATCACCACTTATCACCAGGGAAATGCAAATCAAAATCAACAATGAGAGAACCAGTGAGAAAGACCTATATCAAAAAGATGAGAAACAACACGTGCTGGTGAGAATGTGAAGAAAAAGGAACCCTCTCACAATGTTAGTGGGAATATGGATTAGTAAAGCCTTCATGGAAAACATAAAATACTAAAAAAGGGTCTGCCATACAATTTAGCAATTCCACTCCTAGGAATCTACCCAAAGAACACAAAAGCACTAATTTGTAAGGAAACCTGCACTCCTGTGTTTTTAGCAGCATTATTTATAATATCCAAGCCATGGAAACAACTGAATGTTCCAAAATAGATGCATAGATAAAGATAGGGTATACACAATGAAATATTACTAACTCATCAAAAAAGATAAATTTCTATCATTTACAGCAATGAGATTGGAGTTGAAAGGGATCATGCTGAGTGAACTAGGCCAAAGATGTTGTCATATGTGGAATATAGAGAAATGAAACAGAGTCAGAAAAAAGTAAACATTAAAATCAACTCTTGAAAGCTGATTATAGATCTGAAGCATCCAGAGGGGAAAGGAGTGCGGGAGAGGGTAAGGCAGAGAATACAATGGACTACAGTGGAGAACTATGGGTGCCCTGGAGGTGGGAGAGTTACAGTGACCACTGTTGAGGGGAGAAATCTTATATTGTCAAAAAAATTAGCAAGTATGTAAAACAATGGTACTTCATTAAAAAAAAAATTTGTTCCCAAAGAATAATTTTGTAGTCATGGTCCCTAGGAAAACCTGTCTCTTCCCAGTGTTTCCATATAAGTTTATGGCAACATGATATATACTATAGTAACATGTAGCCCAGGAAAGCAAAAGAAGTTTACTCCATGATTTCTAGGAAACTTTCCAAATCACAGTGTTAGCCCTCCAGTGCATGTTGAAAGCTACATGTAGTTGCTTAATCACTGATAAAAGCATGACCTTTCTTTAGTCTGAAGTCCATCCATTATTTAAAGTGAATTTCTTTTAGTTTTCTCTTTATAACAATAACCCTGATTGCACAATTCCCATGCAGTATATTAACAATGCCCTTTTCTGGGTGTGTGATATGTGCTCACATCCTCAGAGTTGTTCCTGCTTCAAGAATGGTTCTATTGTTCTTGTAATTTTCACTTGTTTCTAAAATAAGTATCTTCAAAAGTTTCCAATTAATTCAAAATTTTTCTGCCCTAAATTTGCTGACTTCATTCATTAATTTCACTAATAAGAATCAATTCATAGAAGAACACAGTGGCTTGGTTACAAATAAATAGGCTTACCACAGAATTATTTAAAGAATGGCAGTGGGGCCTCCCTGGTGGCGCACAGGGTTAAGATGCAACCTATGAAGCTATCCACAGCCACTGCAGCATGAGTTCTATCCCCGGCCAGGGAGCTGCCCACAGACCTCTCCTGTCTCGCCCACTGCTCCCCTCAGCAGTGTATTTCAGTCAATCCACCTGTTCTGCTCCCTGCTCTGTCTCTGGTGAATCCTCTCACCTCCCACACCTCTGGCCTGTACCCCAGTTCTTGTATGCATAAATAAATAAATCTTTAAAAAAATAAAGAATGGCAATGACCTAAATGTCCAGGGACAGGGTCTGGTTAAGCTATGCTATCTATGCAAGTTTCTAGAATCTAAACAGAATCATTAATCAGATGTCTATATTTTGTTTGTAAAAAATTACATATATTCATTAAAATCAATCATATCACATGATTTTATACACATAAGACCAATTCCACATAAAATGAGGAATAAAACTTTCAATGGCATCACAAAGATTTCATGATAGAATTTATAGGTGTTTTTCAATTTAAGATGTAAAGGAGTAGGATTATTATATAATCAGAGTTACAACTTAATGTAATAGATGACTTAATAGCTGTGTTAGTCAAAACAACAACTCTAGTCTTCGTTTTTTCATCTAACATTAAGATGAACAAGAATTTCCTAGGTCTAATTGTACATTATTGGGTTGATGCAAATAAATCTGCGCCAGTAAACTGCCCTCTAATACAATAGAGTGCTGCATTACTCATAAAAATAATAATACTGTAGATGATTCATCCTCCTTTTTTATAAGGCTCTCTCTAGAAATCTTTCCCCATCATTTGTCTCTACCATCTCTTTCACTGTTTAATGGCAGGCAAGGGTTTTTATTGTCTTCTTTTTTCAGTTAGGAATGGTAGCACCGGGAGCTGACTCAGCCTCTAAACCCTATTGTTCTGGCCCTTTGACTCCCAAGAAACTAGCTCAATAATTTCAGCAGGGTATGACAAATGGATAGCGTTCTGCATAACATTTTCATTTAAATAAATATTTATACACACACTGTGTAAACATAATAGTTCCTCAGTTCTGAGGCAGCTACCTGGAATGTGTGTGTGTGTGTGTGTGTGTGTGTATTCACCCACACCTTCAGTTTTATGAACTATATTCCTTGGGGATAGCAGGAGCTCCAATAACTAGGTACACAGTCAATAATTACTTTTTCCTTTTATTTACTCTTTAATAGATTCATTAAGATGAAGAATGACAGCATTGCTTTGCTAAGCCATTTTGATTACTTTCCTAATTCATTTATCATGACCTTTGGAACTATTAGTTTGGTTTATGCCTTCCAGTCATTCAGAATTTTGTTTTATTAAAGCTAGGTCCTGCATCCTCAGTGGTTCTTTTCAATGGGCCTTTTGGCCTAGAAGCTATTTAACAGAAGTGACATATGGTTGAATTTTTCTTTTATAAAGGCACACAAGTGTATAATACACATGGTCACCGGGACTCACTATATATTCAGAATTGTTATTGGAGCACTCACAAATTTTTTTTAATGCTGCTCATTTTGTGACTTGAATACCTCATCCAAAAAAGAGAGAAGAAGGAAAGGTTACCAGTGACTGTTGTAAAGAGTATCACAAACTAGGCACCATTCTACATGCCATTACATATGCTGTCATTTAATCCTCACTGCAACTCTACAAAGCAGGTAATATTCCATCTATTTTACAGACAAAGAAGTTATGGCTTAAAGGGAATAAGTGATTTGCTCAAGATTACTTAATATTACACAGTGAAGTCACACAATTAATACTAGATTTGAACCAACTACACCAAGTAGCTGGTTAACCTTAATCGGTTTTCCTACTCCTTTCTCAGTCTTAAATGCTTAAAGATACGCCACGTGCTAGAAAGACAAGTTATTTGTATGCGATAAAGGTAAAAGTGCACATCACATATTCTCTCTTCCTTTAACTCTCTTCTGCTTGGAAGGATACCTGCCAGGCACCTCATTCTTTTACACAGAATGTCAATCTTTCAGCATGCAAAAAAAAAATCATTCTATTATTTTGTGCCTGTCTTAAAGTAAAACACCAACAGTAAAATAAAAATGCAGGCTGCTCATGCTCTGCAAAAGACATTACAAGGAGAATGAGAAGACAAGCCACAGACTAGGAAAAAATATTTACAAGAGACGTATTTGATAAAGAACTGGGTATCCAAATATTACTTCAATTAAAAATTAATAAAGAAACCTTATCCTATGTCTTTATGTAACTGTAAATTAAAACAACAGTGGTATACACCACACGCCTATTAGAACAATCATAACCAACACACTGGTAACACCAAAGCTAACAGAAATGTGGACAACAAGCACCCCCCACTCATTGCTGGTGGGATTGCAGTTTCCTAAAAACTAAACACATCCTTACAATATAATCCTTACAATATGATCAATTGTTTTTACCCAAATGAGTTGAAAACAAGTCTACTCAAAAACCTGGACAGAGATATTTATAGTAGCTTTATTCATAATTGCCCAAAGTTGGAAGCAATCAAGATGTTCTTTAGTAGGTGAAAGGAGAAATAAACTTTGACAATAGAATATCATTAAGTGCTAAAAAGAAATGAGTTGTCAAGTCATGGGAAGACACAGAGAAACCTTAAACACATATTATTATTGAAAGAAACCAATACATACAGGCTACATACTATATGATTCCAACTACCGGCATTCTGGAAAAGGCACAACTATGAAGACAGGAAAAAGATTGCTGGAAGTGACATAGCAAGATGGCAGACTAGGAGATCCCAACACACATCACCTGCACAAAAACAATGAGAAAATAAATCAACTAAAACCAGCAAAAGTAGCTCTGGGAAAGTTCTGGACTATGAGCAACAAAATCAAGGAGCAACAAAATCAGTGGTGCGCAAAAACTAAGGTTAGCCATATATAAAAGTATGGAAAGCATTTTCCTGTATCACCCCATCCCCAGTCCAGAACAACTTAGCACCTGGCGGGATCCTTAAATAGAGGGCAACTTGCAATCTGACAAAAGGCATCTATGTAAAACCTGCAGCTAACATCATGATTAATGGTGAAAAGCTGGATGCTTTGTCCCTAGGATCAGGAATAAGACAAGGAAGTCCAGTCCTACCACTTCTATTAAACTTTTTGAATGCAGTGTTGTGTAGATGTCTATTAGGTTTATTTTGTCTAGTTTCTCATTGAAAGCTGTTGTTTCCTTACCTGTATTTTAGCTTGTTGATCTGTTGTTTTAAGTGGGGTATTAAAGTCTCATAGTATTAAGTTGTGCTGTTATTAATATCTCTCTTAAGTTCTATTATTGTCTTACGTGTCAAGATGTCCCATTAGCCTATGCATATGTATTTATGAGTATTTTTTTCTTCTATCAGTAGACCCTTAATCACAATATAGTATCCTTCTCTCATTACTTCTATTAATTTAAATTCAATTTTATCAGATATAAGTATAGCTGTGCCATAATTTTTTTAGTTGCCATTTGCTTGTATAACTCACTGCCAGCCTTTACCTAAGTCTATGTTTGTTTTTGTTGGTAAGATGAGTTTCTTGTAAACAGCTGAAGGTTGGACTTTGTTTTGAAATTCAATCAGCTACTACAAATGTTTCGACTGGTGAGTTCAGACCATTTATAGTTAAGATGGTTAGTGAAACATAAAGGTTCATTACCATTTGTTATGTTTTTAGTTTTGCTTTGGTTTGACTTGTCTTTTTTATTTTTTTGAGGGCTTCATTTCCTTCATCTTAGGTGTTCTATTAATTTTTTGTTTGAGAGTCCTATTGAGGTTAGTATATAACAGCCTATTTGTGTTACCCATTGGGTGGTCTGCTCTCTAGTTCTTCACATTGCTGCTTTCCTGCTCCTCCTCCCTGGTAAGTGGTTTAGATACCTGTTGCCTCAGTATTTGTTGTTTTGTTGCTTTATATAACACTTCTAGGATTTCTTTCATATGTGGTATGGCATTGATAAATTCTTTCAGTTTTTGCTTTACTGTGAAGCTCTTTACTCTTCCTTCTATCTTGATTGCTTATCATACCAACTAAAGGGTTCCGTACTAGAAGTCTTTTTCTGTATTTTAATCTCTTTCCAGTCTCTTTATGCTTGTTGTGTTTCTGCTGAAAACTCTGCTGACAGCCTGATTGATGTTCCCTTATAGGTTACTCCCTTTCTCTCTTAATATTTTTAATGTTATTTACTTGTTGGTTCTTAATAGCTTTATTGTTAGTGTAGGGTAAATGGAAGTTATCCAGTTTTATCCACCCTCCCACCATTAGCATCAGTGATCGACATCTGTGATCTTACATGTGTGCCTGATGGCAGCACCTGGAGTGTGGTGTGGGCATGCATGGGTGCACACACCTGATCCTGGAGGCTGAGCATATAAGTACAGGGTGGCAGAGGACCATGCAGTGGACTACAGTGGAGAGCATCAGAGAATGTCTAAGAAAGGAAAGGGCTTATAGGGATTCACAGAGGGGCCCAAGTTGCTGTCTCCCTGCTGGCTTGTTTCCCCTAACCTGTGGGAATGATGCCAAGGGCTCCAAGGCTCTCTCCCAAGCTGCCTGAACAGATGATGAACCTACCCAGCCTAGGATGGTTGCAGAACAGTTAGGTATCTTGGTGTGTGACTGTCTGGTATTATTTTGTTTAGAACTTTTCGGGCTCTTCAATCACAACTTCTGGTTCATTTCCCAGATTGAAATGGTTTTCAGTAATTATTTCTTTAAATAAGTTTTTTATGCTTTTCTATTTCTCTTCTTCTAGAACCCCCATGATATGGAAGTTATTTCTCTTTAAGTCATCCCAGAGGGCTCTTATACTCTTACTTTTTAAAATTTTTTTCTCTGTATTGTTCTATTTGTGTATTCACCAACATTGTGTTTTCAAGCACATTAATTCTCTCCAATACTTCTGCTCATCCACTATTGAAACCATTAGTTGTATTTTAAAAATCAGCTATAATGTTTCTAAGCGCTGATTTCTAATTGTAGTTGTCTCGTATTTTCCTTTTCTTATTCTGTTGTTGTCTTACATCCTCTATTTTTTTTTTTTTTTTTGAGTTCCATCAGCACTGTCAGGACTGTTGGCTTGAATTTCTTCTTCTGTCGTGCTCTACAATTCCCCTGAGTTGTGGCTACTATCAGGATTTTTTGTTTGGCTTCGGCATTTGTGATGTATTCTGTCTCCTCATTTTCAACTTTAAGTGGTGTAAGGGCAGGACAGGCCACAGTGCAGGTTTTCTGATCCCATGCAGACCGGGTAAAGGAGGAGTCAGAGTCCTCAGTGGTTTTTGCAGGTTTTTTATTGGGGTTCACCAGGCACATGGCAGGCAGGGGTGCTGGGGGACTGGGAGGCTGGCAGTCCTCCCAGCCCCCAGCAAATCTTCACTCTATCTGGGCTCTCTGGCGTTCTCTGCTTCTGCTGCTGCTTTCTCGGCTTACATCCCTGTGACGCCGCCCTTAAAAGCACAATCTTAGCGCAGGTGGACCCACTTCAGGTGCCCGCCATCAGGCGTGCATTCAGGATCACAGGGTTCCCTCATCTATCCTGATGGCGGGAGGGCATCACTACAGTCCACCCCCTCAGGGTTTTCTGCCATATAGTCTACATATATATACAATTTTCTAAGCAAACAAACAATGCAGCCATGGCCCACAAAAGCAAATACATCACAATATAACAAAGTACAACAGAACACAAATAAGTCCAGGCAGAGCCCCAACCTAGTGGCAAAAGACAATTATTGGTACCAGCAGATGAGCCACCAAATCTGCTGCCAAAGGCACTGCTCATACGAGGGAGGGGAACCATTCATGGCATCTGCTGTAACACACCAGGAGCCGTCAGGCTTCATGTCCTTCTCTGGCTGTGGTCTCGGCTACAAGCCACACACTGCATCCACCCCCAGGATGCACTAGCTCTGGGATTGGCGATTCTATTCTGTTGGGGGTAATCGCCAACCCTCAGGGTTTCTGTCTGCAGTCGTTCCAACACTTGGCCTTCATAGCCACCAATGCGACTCGGAGACCCCTGCACTCAGGCCAACCCACTGCACAAGCACATGGGTCGGGGATCCAAACTCTGCATTCAGCTTGGGCTCCACCCCAAGCCACGTTCCCCACCCATCCCCCAAGGACGGGTTCCTCAGCTCCTCACCCTCACTCAAGAATGAGCAGGGCATCACCCACAGGTGATTTTACGAGACTCACAGGTCTTCAGCATACTCAGGCTGCTTAACAGCCACTCAAGTCTTCCCAAACTTAGCATTGGCACCAGCTTTTGCCTTCTCAGTTGGCTTTTCTCCTCTGCCTGGCTGCTGGGCATACATAGGCTGCTTTTGGCCATCAAGGCCCACTGGCCACCCCCAGATTCCCATCTCCTGGGGTTTACAAACAAAACTGTTCCACCCCCAGGGTCCCAAAACATATCAACCTGCAAGGTCCTCTGCCTTCTGGCGGGATTGTCAGTCCAAGTTCAATTGTCAGTCCATCAGTCCAAGTCTCTTGGCCTCTCCCTGAATCAGCACTGGCGAGCTCCAAATCTTGGTTCTCTCTTTGCCGATGATTCTTGCTGCCTCAGGGATCTTTGGCTGGTCCTCTCGAGCATCTCCTCCTCCAGCTGAGGTCTCGTCCAGCAGCTCCCGGATGGTGTCCACCTTCTGTGCTGACATGGTGCCTCCAGGGTCATCACAGGCAGTCTGTTCTCCTTAGTCCCTCCAGGTCTTCGGAGGGCTCCAATACCCGTCTACATGGATCTTACAGATTTACACCAATTGTAAGGGTCAGGAATGGACCCAGTGCAGGTTTTCTGATCCCATGCAGACTGGGTAAAGGAGGAGTCAGAGTCCTCAGTGGTTTTTGCAGTTTTTTTATTGGGGTTCACCAGGCACATGGCAGGCAGGGGTGCTGGAGGACTGGGAGGCTGGCAGTCCTCCCAGCCCCCAGCAAATCTTCACTCTATCTGGGCTCTCTGGCTTTCTCTGCTTCAGCTTCAGGCTTCTCTTTCGGCTTCTGCTGCTGCTTTCTCGGCTTACATCCCTGTGACGCCGCCCTTAAAAGCACAGTCTTAGCGCAGGTGTACCCACTCCAGGTGCCCGCCATCAGGCATGCATTCAGGATCACAGGGTTCCCTCATCTATCCTGATGGCGGGAGGGCAGAAAAGCCTAACACCTTTTACCTTACCCTACAAGTGGATTTTAATAGGGATATATTTTCAATTGTTACCTCTGCACCTGTTGGATTAGTCATGGGACTGGTACTGGCAAGGTGTAGTAGGTATAAAAGAGGACTAAAGCAGTGAACACCAAAGCATCACCTTCAGTAAACTGGAAATTTGAACTTCCTGTTGTACTGTGAGTCCCAGAAATGAGTGATGGGAATCCATAGTGATTCCCTCCTCCAAGGCAGCTCCTCAGACTTAGTGTCTCTTTCGAGTCTCTTGTCCACTTCCATTCTAGGCTGTTTTGAAGCACTAGATGTAGCCCTGGGCAAGGAGCATGGTGTTGATATGTGTAGGGGACAGGAATGACACAGTGCAGATTTTCTGATCCAGCAGACCAGGTAAAGGAGGAGTCAGAGTCCTCGAGACTTCAGTGGCTTTTGCAGGTTTTTTATTTAGATTTACCAAGCACATGGCAGTCAGGGGTGTTGGGGGGGCCGGGAGGCAGGCAGTCCTCCCAGCCCCCAGCAAGTCTTCACTCTACCTGGGCTCTCCGGCTTTCTCTCATGTTCTCTCTTCTTCTCTCGGCTTCTGTTCGTTCTTGGCTTCTGCTGGCGTCCCCATGACGCCGCCCTTATAAACTCAGTCTCTCAGCCCAGGTGGACCCAATTCAGGTGCCCGCCATAAGGAATGCGTTCAGGACCACAGGGTTCCCTCATCTATCCTAATGGAGGGAGGGCAGAAAAGCCTGATACTTTTTCCTTACCCTACAGTAGGGATTCACAAGCCGAGTGTTCTCTTATTCTGCGGTGTCCACTTCGGCTATTGTAGGTCTTTAAGCTCTAGTTTATCTAAGCATTTCTTTTTTTTTTTAATGTGTTAGTTACTTTATTGAACCATTTCATCATAAACATAAACAAACCCTGGTAGCTCATGTTCCAGGCCAGCCTACAGTGTTTTTATAACCCATGATGGAAATGAAATTGTACAGATTAAAGGCCCTCAACCTCAAATAGTATGAGACCCAACCTTAGCTCTCTGGAATGAGCACTTGGCACCCAGCCCCCAAGTCTCTGTTCTTGAGCCTCAATACCTGGATTCGTTTTCTTTCAGACTGGATCCCTGTCTAAGCATTTCTTTGTGGGGTTTAGTATATCTCAAGCTGGCCCTCAAGTAGAAGTTTTTCAATAAGGAAATCCATGTGCTCGGACCTGATTCAGGCTACAGCTGTTCTGTGTTAAAAGCCTCAGGGTCAAGCCAGTAGTCCTCACTCTGTGCCCCAACCTTTGCAGCTCACTAGCAATAGTCCCTGACTGGGTGCCTGCTCCTGCACCCCCTTATCCAGAATAGTGCCTGAGCATTGTTGCTCAGATGTTGGCATGGGCTGAGGCAATGCCTGTCGGGAGCTCTGCATAGCAGCTGTTCCTCCCTCTCCCTCTTTTTTGTTGTGCTGCCCCATTTTAACTCTAAAAGTTCACTTGAAATTTTCCTTACCCCTTTCCACCAGATCAATGCTTCTACTGTGTGCTGTGGTCCTTGGTTTTCCCTCAGGGATTTGAGGTAGTTTTTTTGTTTGTTTTTTTTGTTTTTTTAGCAGCAGTTTTGTTAGAGTACATACAGGAAGCAAGCCCAGCATCTTCATTCTGCCACTATCTTGCTGGACTCTTACCAATTCTATTCAACATTGTACAGAGGTTTCTAGCTGTAATGGCAGGAATACACGGAGCAGGATCTCTATGATTCGAGCAGATGGGGTGAAAGAGGGAGTCCTGGAGTCCTGAGTGGCTTTTGCAGGCTTTTATTGGTATTTACCAGGTACATGGCATGCAGAGGTGCCGGGGAGCCGGGAGGCTGGCAGGCCTCCCAGGCCCCAGCTAGTCTTCACTCTTTCTGGACTCTCCAGCATTCTCTGGTGGTCTCTGCTTCTCTTTTGCTCTCTCTTTCTCTCTCCTTCTCTGCTCTCTGCTCTAATGGTGTCCCCGAGATGCCACCCATATAAGCCCAGTCTCTCAGCCCCGGTGTATCCACTTACGCATGCCCACACCCTACTCCAGGTGCCTGCCATCAGGCACACATTCAGGACCACAAGGATCCATCATCAATCCTAATGGCAGGAGGGCAGAAAAACATGATACTTTTTCACTTACCCTACACTAGCCAAGATGGTAAGATAAAGACTGGCTTCTCAGACATTAAAAGGCATCAATGTAAGCTTTAATGAACATTCAATATAATTTGTTGGATCCCTGAAAAGACCATCACTTTAGGTCTGAAATTCTACTCCATAAAACAGATTTCCCTAACTGAACTTATCCCATCTTGATCTCTCACATCTACTTTACTTCCCTTCATCAACAGTTCATGAATGAACAAATGAACAATAGTGATCTACACTGTAGCTTAATATCTTTTCTTCCCAGTTGTTTTCTTCCTTCCATTATATAACTGTTCAACAGAAACCTTTTTCATAGTTACACTACTGAATAAATGATTAGAAATGCCTGGGCTTCCCATTTTGTACATTCTTATTGTAGGGTAAGTAAATTGGTCAGGCTTCTCACACCACTAGCCTCTTTGGCTATCACCTGCAACCTTGAGCATGTTGATGCAAGAGGTGCTTGGGAGCGTGGGCACAGGGGCACACGTGTCTGATTGTAGATGCCTGGAGTATGGGTGTGAGCATGCGTAAATGTGCACACCTGAGCCTAGAGGCCAGGGATTAAGGCTGGAGTCACTCAGAAACTATGGCTATGGGAGGATTGTTAAGAGAGGACGAGTGACTACAGAAGAGGCAAAACCACAAGACAACTCCAGAAAGAGACTAGAGAAAGAATAAAGATTCATGGGGGGCGGGGGGGGGGGGCCTGAGAATTTTGGTTGCCTGCCTTCCTGCCTACCTGTCTACCTGCCTTCCAGCAAGGCCCTCAGCCCAGATCCATGCCTGCCTCCTTACAGGCCAGCCTCCCTGCCTGGTGTTGCCTGTGTACCTGGCTCCCTGAAAGCATTAAAGCCTGAAAAATCCACTGAGGGCTCCAGGACTCGCCTTTATCTGTCTGCCTGAATCCATAGTGAACCTGTTCTATGCTTGCTGCCACTGGGCTTACCTTCACAGAAAAACTTCTTAGGGTTGTACTGTTTCATCTTTACTAAGGTAAGCACATTCTCCATTACTAAGGTGTTCCCTTTTCCTGAGGCATGTTAAGAATCTGTACTCATCCAGAAAATTATAAGAGAAATACAATCTACATTTCTACATTAGTAACTATACTTCATTTAATTTTTAATAAAAATTAAAATATTTATTAAATGAATACTACACATAGAGTTCTATACTAAACTCCCTTAAGTAAATATAATGAAAGGACATAAATTGGGAAACAGGACTCAGACAGGTAGCCAAGTTGATAACAATCACAGTACTGTGCAGTGATCTAGGTCAATTCATTATAATCTCTGGATCTCTAATTCCCTTTTTCCAAAACCCATGATCTATATCAGGGATGACAAAGAAATTTTGTCCAAAGTGCCAAATAGACGTGATTGGTAATGATTCCCTCAGTCCCAGGTAAAATGTGAGGCTCAGTGCAGTGAAAGTAGTGCTATTAATAATCTGTTATAGTCATAAGTGAGACAAATTTTGAAAAGAATATGCTATCTTTTTGCCATCCTTAAACTATTAAAATACAATATTCCACAATATTTATAATAAAACATTACTGATTTGTAATGTTCTGCATTCTAATGTAATACCATATTATTGATGGTAAAATTATGTGTATTTACTTTCTTATACTTTAAGCTATTATTTGTTTTATAGAGTATGATTTTTTAAGTGGCTAAGAAAAGCTTGAATATTATTTTTATAATGTTTAGTATTTAATTAAAATTATTAACAAAATTAAATTATCCAAGTGACCCAATATTAGTTAAGAGATTGTAATAAGTGTTGAAAGAAAATCCCAGTAGGCATGCAATGTTTATTGTATGAATTTAAAGATATTACTTTATGTCTTATATTAAAATACTTAATTTCCCTTTTTTCCTGTAATTTCTAGGATAAGCTTCATTTGGGACTTACTTGTACAGACCACATTTTCTAGTAATTCCAACAGCAGCTACTTTATGCCTAGTTCTTTAATGTGATATATATCCCACAAATGTATATTTTTCTATCTCTACATATAGTTAAAAGCTTTGACTTGAATGCAAACCAAGTGACTTTTTGTTAATCAAACTATAATAATGTAGTAATTAATGGCATTAATGTAAATAGAATTTTGTAGTTTAAAAAAAGTGAAAGTTTAGTTTCTTTTTTAACATTTGAGACATTTTCTATGCCTGACAAAACATGGTCCACCTAAGGCTATGCGTTAGCTAATTTCTGATATATTGATCTCTTATTAGATAAAGCAATTTTAAGGATATGTTCCACCAGCAAGGTACATCAGTAATGTCTCATTTTTTTCAAATTAAAACATATTTATTATTTTAAAATGTTATTCCATTTTTTTCAGAGATCATAAAATTATTATTTCTTTTTTCTCAAAAACCTTTTCACAAAGGTATCATTATACTTTTTTTATCAAAAAAGCTATTGATGTACATTTTTACCCATTATGTGTTATTTATTGACATAAACAACAGAAATTGTGTTTAAAACAATTCTAGTTTATTTTACATGAAGATTTGGTATGTATATTTATCTGACAAAGTAAGTACATTTTTAGCATATCAAAAATTCTTCTTGGGCCTCCCCGGTGGCTCAGCGGTTGAGCGCTGGGTTGCGAAGCTGCCCGCAGCGTCTGCGGCGCCGGTTCGATCCCCCGGCTGCTCCCCGGCCACCGGAGGAGGGTCCCACATGGCGTGCAGACCTCTCCTGCCGCCCGCTGCTCCCCTCAGCAGTGTACTTCGGTCCTTCTGCCTGCTCTGCTCCCTGCTCTGGCTCTGGTGAATTCTCTCACCCTCCCGCGCTTCTGACTGTACCCAGTGCATGTATAAACAAAAACAAACAAACAAACAAATAAAATAAAATAAATAAAAGCATGCCTCTATAAAAAAATAAAATAAAATAATTAAAAAAAAAAAATTCTTCATTCATAGGCCTCCCCTGGTGGCGCAGCGGTAAAGCACTGGGCTGCAAAGCTGCCTGCAGCCTCTGCAGCGCTGATTCGATCCCTGGCCACCAGCGAGGGTCCCACATGGCGCACAGACCTCTCCTGCCGCCTGCTGCTCCCCTCAGCAGTGTACTTCGGTCCATCTGCCTGTTCTGTTCCCCAATCTGGCTCTAGTGAATTCTCTCAACCCTCCCGCACTTCTGACTGTACCCAGTGCTTGTATAAATAAATAAATAGGTCTTTTGAAAAAAAAAAATTCTTCATTTGTGCTCATACTACCTCAGTTGTCCTCCCCTTTTTATTTTCTTGGTTCTTCCACTAATAGCTTATAAATATATAATTTACATGCCACTCACTGATCACTAATAAAAATCACTGAGTGGGGATCACATTTTTCTTATCTCACCAAAAAAACAAAAGTCATAACTCAGAATAAACTTCTTACAATCCCTCTGATAATCCTAAGACTCTAATAGAGCTATTCAGATTTATTTCCAAATTGCTGCAAGTTACTTGATTAAAATTTTACAGTAAAAATGTTAGACATATCTATGGCTATAACCATGTTAGACATATCCAGTGGCTATAGCCCCAACCCAAATGACAACAGAAATTTTCTGTTGGCAAAATATAGGAAAAAAACAGCTTTCACTATTTTATCTTTTTGTCAAGGAACCTAAAATTTACTTTGCAACACTTTAGTTCCCACTTGCCACTAATTTTAAACAGCATGGGAGGCAAATAAGATGATTCTTAGTGTGGACATTTATCCTGTGTTTTCATAGCTAAATTCCTGTATTTTCCAAGATGACAACAGGCAGCTGAAAATATTATCAGTCAACAAAGGGACAATGTCTACAAAATGGATTGAACAACTCAAAATCATCAAGCTAGGCAGAGTTTAACACTTTAGAAATAATAAATTATTTGGAACAAAGCACAACATTTAAAAACTAAAAGACATGTATGCTATATTAATATATTTAATTATTTGTGTATCTATAAATTTTAAAATTCTATTTAGGATATATAAGTATCAAGTACAAAATCACTAGTGACTAAACATTAACAATTCATTCAATACATAATCGGAACAATACAGAGTCTCTGACTTCAAGAGTCTCGGATCTATTCGAGAAGTGTAGGGTAAATGATTTTCAGGCTTTTCTGCCCTCTTGCCATTAGGATTGCCCTGCCTGATGGGACACTTGCATTTTGTTACATTGTTATAAGTTATATTGTTTACTTCTGTGGGCCATAACTACAGTATTAAGATATTTGCCAGGAGAAGCAGAAGCAGGAGAGAGGCGAGAGGGGGGTGGGAGAGAGAAGGGGAAAGAGAAGGCCAAGCAGCCCAGAGTGAAGGTTAGGTTCGCCAGGGGCTGGAAGGCCTGTCAGCCTCCTGGCCCCCTGACACCACTGCCTGCTATGTACTTGGTTGCTGCACTACATGTAAAAGCTCAATAAAAGCCTGAGAAAGCAACTGAGGGCTCCAGGACTTTCCTTTATCTGTCTGCCAGATCAGAGAAAACCTACTCTGTGCCCTTCCTGGCACTACAAGAAGGCAGATGAGTAAGGCAATTATTTCAATGCTTGCTAGGATAGTAAAGGGTATGTAAGTCAGAGTGGAAACTGCAGGATTTCTTTCAAAGGAGATGATATAAAGCTGGAATTTGATGGAAGAGTATACTTTCATTAGAAACACAGGTGGTAGGAAGGCATTTGAAGTGAAAAGATGTGGAAATCATGAGAGCATGACAGTCCATAATATGATCGCAGTATTTGCTAGTGATGCCATATAGCCAAAGATGGTCAAGAGTAGTGATTAGAAGATAGACAACAAACATGCTTGCATGCTGAACTGATGATACACTTTATTTTGAAAATAATGGAATATTTTTAGGCCATTTCAAAAGGAGAATGTTGTGTTCAGACTAATAATTTAGCGGTGTATAGTCTGGTTTGAGTGTTGGCAAAGGCAAGGCATCAGAGAAGGGGAAGGGAGACTTTATGACCATAATCTAGATAAGTGAGTAAGGACTAAACTAAGATAATGGTAAAAAAAAAAATAGCATTTTTGACAGGTATCAAAGAGGTAGAATCTATAATATCTGTAGGTCTGGAGGGGAGTGAGAATAAGCCATCTAGAACAATAAAGGAAAATCCAGTCAAATCATTAAACAGTTTATTAAAATGACCTTTGTGTGGGCCTCCTCGGTGGTGCAGCAGGTTGAGCGCAGCGCTGTGAAGCAGCTGGAAGCCTCTTCAGTGCGGGTTCGATTTCCGGCCTGCCAGGGAGATACCCACATGGCGCCACAGACCTCTCCTGTCTTGCCGACTGCTCCCCCCTCAGCAGTGTACTTTGGTCTGCCTGTTCTGTTCCCCACTCTGTCTCTGGTGAATCCTCTCACCCTCCCGTGCCTCTGACCTATACCCCAGTTCTTGTATAAATAAATGTTTTCTAAAAAAATAAAATGACCTTTGCAAATGTTCTTAATGAAATTAAACTCCTTCTGTATATATCAGTCTGTCTATCCAGATGGTGGTCCAGCTCCCTCACAACTTTCATCATCCCATTGTCCCACAGTCCCAGTGATCCACACATACTCAGTTACTTATATTTTTAGAATGAATCACATGACATCTCTCAGTTCTTAGCTTTTTGACATGTTATTTTCTGTTTGAAACACCCATCTCTGTCTTCCTCTCCTGATAACTTCTCTCAAGACTATATCTAGGGCCTCCCCTGGTGGCTCAGCGGTTGAGCGCTGGGCTGCGAAGCTGCCCACAGCCTCTGCAGCGCCGGTTCAATTCCTGGCCACCTGGCGAGGGTCCCACATGGCCTGCAGACCTCTCCAGCCCCACCCACTGCTCCCCTCAGCAGTGTATTCGTCAGTCTGCCTGCTCTATTCCCCACTCTGGCTCTGGTGAATTCTCTCACCCTCCCGTGCTTCTGACTGTACCCAGTGCTTTGTATAAATAAATCTTAAAAAAAAAAAAAAAAGACTATATCTAGACTGGGACATGTCCTGTAGGCTCAATTGGTTCTTTGTCATTTTATCTCTTTGCCATTTCTTCAGTGAATGGGACATTCCTTGGTGATTGTCATTTTACTCCCCAGTACTTGGCATATAGTAGGGATTAAATACATGTTAGTATTTCTTTTGCTAAAAGTCAGACTTTCAGATTGAGTCTTAAAAGAAAATGCAGAAGAGGCACAATTATAGAATGGAGTAGAATTCATGAAATTCTTAAACAAGGTAGAGAATTTTTTTTAATTAAATGATACCCGGCTCCATCAGGCGTAAGTTCATTTTTTCCCACAATCTGCTCACTTCTCTTGCAACCCTCTCTAAGTGTTTTGTTTTCACATTTCCTGGTTTGTTTACTCTCTACTCAGACTTTAAGAAGAGTGGCCACATTTCGTTTATCCTTTTATCTCCAGCTTTTGGTAAATATTGAGTGAATGAATGAATGAATGAGACAAAGTCACAAATCTTTTGCACTAAATAACATGACATCAAAATATATAAAGTAAAAACTGTTATAAATTAAAGCAGAAATGAGTTATACAGCATGAGATATTTTAATACACCACTATCAATCTGTGACAAGTCAATTCAATAAAAAATAAATAAGGGCATAGAAGAATTGAACTACATAACAAGATTACATTAATATTAACTGAACTTTGTAACCCCAGAAATGGAAAATGCCTCAGAAATCAAACATTTATAAAAACTAATCATGACTAGGCCACCAAGAAAATTTCAAATTACTGCCCAAAGCACAAATTATATTTAACAATTTCCTCGGGGGAAAAAAGGAAAAGAAACAGCATAAGTTTTTAAAACTTCTTACCTTGAATGTAAATTATATTTTCCTAAATAGTTAAAAATATTGTGCTAGAAGGGACATTAAAATTTAAAGACAATCAAAGTCATATAAAAGCAAGTAGACAGTATGATTAATATTCTGGACTTATATAAATCAAAAATGCAAGAAACAAAATGAAAAGGCAAACAATAAGTACGAAAAAAATTTGTCAAAAATTTGTCAAAAATATTAATATAGCATACAGAAAATTAACATCCTTAACAACAAAGAGCTCTTACAAATCAATGATAAAAATATTAATACTAATATTTAGTATTAATAAAAAATCAATGATAAAAAATATTAATATTAATTAAATGGTAAATGATGTTAATATATAGTTCACTACTGCAAAAATGGAAGCTATTAAATACTTAGATTGTATGAGCTCACTAGGAAAGAATTCCAATTTAAAACAATATTTTCGTCAATCAAATCAACAAAGTATTTTGGTTTTCTATTTCTATTTTTTATTGTTTTGTTTAATATTTGTTTTTAGCGCTAATAAGTTATAGTGAAAGATATTTTAACACTCTGTTAAGGCAATGTCAATTTGTCCAATTTGTTTATGGAAACCAACTCAGAAATCTTTACAGGTGGGCTTATAAAGGTTGACACTGAAGCAATAATTCCCTTTCCAGAAATCCAGTTCAAGAAATAATACTAATTGCTTTCTTGGATTTATGAGTAAGAGTATTATTTCATAGCAGTGTTAACAGTAGAGAAGAATTCTTTAAATGTCTAGTAATAGGGAAATGGTAAACTACAGCTCATTTATAAAACAACATTCTGAAGCTATCACAATTGTGTATGTTAACATTTTTAATGACATAAAAATATATGTGATTGCTTTAGTTAGGTTGCTATATAACAAACCACCCAAAACCTGTTGCCTTAAAACAAGTTTTTATGTCTCATTTTATGTCTCACACTTCTATGAGCTAAATTTGGCTGGAGTCCTGGGACAATTTGGAAGGGTCAAAGTGTTATCCCTCATGTTCCTGGGGTTTGCTTCTCTTCCACATGGGTTTCTTAATGCAGTTTTTTAAACTTCCTCAAAGAATGGGGACTGGAATCCAAGAAGAAATGTTCTAAGCAACAAATGTAGTAGCTACAGATATCTTTTTTTTTTTTTTTTAAAGATCTATCCATTCATGCATACAAGAACCTGGGCACAGGCCAGATATGCGGGAGAGTGAGAGGACTCACCAGAGACAGAGCAGGGAACAAAACAAGCAGATCCACTGAAAGACTCCTGAGGGGAGCAGCGGGCAAGACAGGAGAAGTCTGCCAGGCCCTGTGGATACAGCCCAGGCCAGCCAGGATTAAACCCGCGCTGCTGAGGCTGCAGCCTCACAGTGCTGCACTCAACTGCCTGCACCACCAGGAGGCCCAGCTATAGATATCTTAAGATTAGGCCTCAGAAGTTAAAGTCACTTCATCTGCATTTTACTGGTCAAAACAAATTTCTGGGCTAATCTCCAATTCAAGGGAAGGGAAACAGATTGCATGTCTCAGTGAGAGAAGTGAGAATGAATCTATGACCATTTTAATGCACAACAGTAATATGCCATTAAGTGAGTCAAAAAAAGATATATGTTCATATATATGCATATATGTATATATACCTGCCAATATAGGTTCAATTATGATATGTAAGAGCCATATATGTTTATGTTTTATAAATAAAAGAGCATTCAATATGTAACAGGGTGGTCCCCAGGAAAGGGGGAGGTTCCCTGCCCCACCCAAGGGAGGGTGGAGCTGAGCAGGAAGAGGAGAAGCTGCAGGAGAGACTGAGGAAGGAAGGAAGCAGGATGGAGCCAGGAGACCTGGAGGAGGCGCATGGAGCCTAGAGACACGTGAAGAAACTGCGCTTGTCTTTTGGTCGTGGACTGGGTGACACAGATGTGGGTGAGACCCGTGGGGAGGTGACAATGGCAGTTTTTATCTTAATGTTGATTTTGCTCTTTTCCTTCCGGGCTTGTCTGGTTGTTTCTGACCCTTTTCTGTGGGTCCCCACTGGAAGATGCTTTAGACTTGTGGCAGGCTTTGGGGCGTTGTTCTGGGCCAATCCCATATGGATGGACTTTTACCCACGAGGGGACGGGTAACTTTGGGTGCTTCATTTAGAAACTAGACTCTTTGCCTTACCTGTATTGTTTCCTAGTTTTATTAAAGATCCTTCCCATTAAAGTCTCATGTGTTTTGTGTTGATGCGGCGGATGGCAGAACCCATTTAGAATAGGCAGGTTTGCGGGGCTTGGGCTGCCCCTCTCCCTGTCCTATAACAAATACATAAATTTATATTTTATATATTAATAAAAAGACTAGAGGGAGAACTGTCAACAAGGATTATATCCATATAGTGGAGGGAGTATGACTGAAGTTTCCTTCTTTAAAGTGTTGTTTTCCCATAGTTATAGGAATGTATTCTTTTTCAACTGGAAATACAAGTTATTTTGAAATATTTTATTACTATTTAGAAACACTTAATGTAATTTCTTAAAAAAGGTTAGAACACACTAATGTAAATTGAATCAGAAGTAGAGGAAACCAATGTCAAATTCAAAAGCAAAAAAAAAAAAAAAAAAAGAGAAAACCTAAATCAGCCAACATTTCTTAGCAGGTTCCTGACCATACCGAAAAAATGTGTAAATGATTTTCATCTTTCATTATACTTATATTACATATTAAATATTTTTTTCACCTCTAAAACAAACTAAGAAAGTAAGCTTTCCTGTTTTCTTTATATGGAGCTAAGCCATCATAAAATATATGGAGTAGAAGTCTTGAAGCAAAAACTAATAAAACTTGAAAATTTTAGCATATGTATTAGGTACATATATGTATTAACATATGTATTAACAAACCAAAAAATAAAATACACACTCAAAAAATGAAATTTCACTATTGTTTCTTCTGATCCTATAATTTTTAGGTAAGTTAAAATAAGGGTTATTTTACAAAGAAATCATCATCTATAACATCAATATAGCACCATAAATTAATGCAGCAAGATCCTGATAACTTTAGAAAAAACAAACATTAAAGAAGAGAGGAAAATACTCTTTGTATACACATTATGTTCAAGAATCCAGAGTTGCTATTTTAATAGTTTCATTAGCCTTTCCAAAATTTTCATGAAAGCCCAGTTTCCATCTTTACATCTTCACTTCCAAAAGCTCTGAAAATGTTCTTGGCTCATACCAAGAATCAAGAATTCTCTTTCCCTCCAGAAAACAACAAAAGAATCTTTGGTCCAACACAATTTAAAATAAGGAGAAATACTAAGAAGCATTAGCATCCCTCCAAAAAAAAATGTTTGTGCTATTTACGAACATAGATCTGTTGATTACAAAATACCCCCCTCCTAATTCACAAATTACTTCTGCAAATGTGTGGGGGGAGGGGTAGAGAGAGAGAGAGAGTCAGATGTAGCTATACATCTTTCCTTGTAACTAAGATATCTATGCCCCAGGCATCCTGAAGGTAAATTCTTAGCTGTCTTTCTCAAAATACTTGTAGATGCTAGGTGATTCCTTTGGACATTAACTAGTAATGACACACACCGTGTAGAAAATATTTTAGACATGTGAGATTATTTTGAATCCATGAAAAGCTCTTTCTTAGGTCATCCTTTCAACAGATAAAGCCAATTAGATAATAAAAGTTCCTTTGGATCCATGTAAATATATGTATAACATTTTCAATATTTTTCTATAAAAGTGACACTACTAAAACTTTGATGATACATATTTTAGCCTCAGTTAAACTATTTGAAACTCAGTTACATGATTCCTGTAAACTAAGAGGAACTTCAACCTCTTTAGATACTAATGAGAACTCAAGAGATTAGTGTAAAACCTCTAATCCTTCCCTACTGGTTCATCACTAGCGCACAGTTTGTTTGTTTTTTTTTTAAGCTTCATTAAGTTTCAAAGGTTTTTAAAAAAAAAAGTAAAAAAATAGTTTTCCATGGTTTGTGAATATTTTGTCCTAGGAAATTAATCAACAATTTAATTTGGTTTTATTTGTTTATCCTAGGTATTTATTCCAGAACTTTGAGATTTCCACTTTCATAACCTAATAGTAGATTAATCTCTTTCAAGTTCAAATGTGCATTGACTTGCTATAACTTTGTAGGAAGAACTTAGTTGGTGTTGGGTGTCATTTTGTTCAAGGATTGGGTCCTGCTATACCTGAAAAATAGAATTGAAAATTGAAACATCACACATTCAAATGTATTTGTAATTATTCCTCCAGGCTCTGTGCAGCACCAAGTTTGTTTTTTTGTTACAGTCCTGCTGCACACTTCTGACTTAACCCACATTTTCCCCATATACCCTATAATTTTATTTTATTTTTTTTTAAAGATTTATTTATTTATTCATACAAGCACTGGGTACAGTCAGAAGCGTGGGAGGGTGAGAGAATTCACCAGAGCCAGAGTGGGGAACAGAACAGGCAAACCGATGAAATACACTGCTGAGGGGAGCAGTGGGCGCGGCAGGAGAGGTCTGTCACGCCATATGGGACCGGGGATTGAACCGGCGCTGCAGAGGCTGCGGGCAGCTTTGCAGCCCAGCACTCAACCACTGCGCCACCAGGGGAGGCCCTACCCTATAATTTTAAAACAAGAGTCAGAGAATGAAGGGGAATTGAGATCCTCTGAAGCAACAGAATAAACATAAACCGAAAAGCAATGGTGCTGTAATAAGACAAGGAATTCAAATCTGTTGGAAGATAAACCCAGTATCAAACAGAAGCTTCTGGAATTTAACCTTATGATATTCAACTAAATATTGGGTCTTTGTCAGTCTCCCTCTCAAAAATTCACAAGTAATCTTCCATGCTCACAGTTTCAAACTTAGTAAAACAATTTCAACTAGTAAGAAGACCCATTCCCAAATTCAAGGAATAATATAGTTCTTGTGTTCAACACTTGAAGTGAAAGCAGTTTTCTTTTTACTTGTTTCTTAATAGCTAGAGCTTTTGTTGTAGGAAAAACTCTATTATTTTCCATTATTGCAGATACTACTAAGAACATGCTGAAAATGAGCTCATTTTAGAGTTACAGTGAGAGGATAAAATTATTTCCACTTCCAATAATAATATTATTGTTTGCCATACAATTTTTATACTTGTCTGTATGTGTTTTCTTTTTCTATATGAACCATCTTATTTCCACAGATGGTACAGACCCTTATCTTTGGACAGCAAAATATAGTTACATTTGTAAGGTGTCTTCTCTGGACATTCTTCTTCAGTGAATTTGTTTTTATATTTTATTAATAACATCATACTAAACTTAAGCATATGTAAATATCATTTACACCTTGAAATGCTAAATTTTTACAAGACTGAAATGGAAATAGGCATTATAAAACTCACTTTCATGATTTATTCTGATTTCTTATGTAAGCAATATCAAAGTTAAAATTTTTAGTCAAAACTACTCTATGAAAAGTTATATATTTTCACTGTATACTTGCTAAATAAAGTGTCTCTTCCATGGAGAACTCAGACAAGTTCATAAACATTAAGGTTTTTCTTTTAATCTCCCAGCTCCCTTTTGAGATAAAGGCTATATTTACACAGGGAATAACTTATTCCAGTCAATCAAAAACATGTATATATGTTTATTTCTATGACAGTGCTTCTTCATTGAAGAAAGTTTATTGCTTTGATCCTTGTATCAAGATACACAATTATCTTGTAAACCCAAGATACCAATTATCAGTACTAAAAGTGATTCATACTAAAATATTGAACGAATTATACGGCATTAAATGAAAGGATAAAGCATCCTGCTATAAGATCTCCAATTACCTAAAAAATAGTTCAGCAAACATGATTTAAAATCAGTGTTTTGGTTTGTATTTGTTTTTATCATTTACATTCAATGTTAGCTCTAATTCACTTAGAATGGGATAATGGTTTCAAGGGAGTGTTATGAAATTATAAAACTCAGATCTCAGTATTCCTAAATATTTCATAATACTTTATGATATCAAGTAATTTGACTCTTCAAACAATTTTTTATTAAGCAGGGCAGGAATTGTCATGTCTTTTATAAATGAGAAAACCAAGTTTAGAGGAGGTACTGTCCAAGTCATATTAACAGCAACTGGGAGTGTTGAGTTTAGAAACCTAAACTCTTTCTGCTATATTAATGATGCATTTGATAATATCATCAATTCAAGAAGCCTTTATTAAGTGCCTAGTTAACAATTAATAGTGTGATTTTTTTCTAAAATATGAAGCACAACCTTCGCCCATGATGATTTTACCAACAATTACTGAGTAAGAGAAACAGAAAGAAAAACAGCGAAATAAGTCAGAAAGAAAAAGAAAAATACCGGATGGTCTCACTCATAGCAGGAATTTAGAAAACCTAAATAAGGGACCAGGAAAAAGACTAATTAATACAAAAAAATCAAAATCAACAAGCAACTATAAACCAGAGACACACCACGGAGGAGAGGAGGAGAGGGAGAGGGAAGGGGAGAGAAAGGACTAAGGTCAAAATAAGGGGGGAGGGGGTGCAATTGTCTAGGGAATATAACCAAAATGAAAATGCATACATTGTGCAAAAATGAAAAATGATGTAAGAATTATATAAAATAAGATATTAATAAAAAAGAAAGAAAGAAAAAACATTAGAAAGAAAAAGAAGAGAGCAATTGAAAAATTTAAGCAGGATATATTAAAATGGTACAGGTATATTAAGCAGGCCCAAGAGTTTACATAAGAACATACAAAACAAAGTTTACATAAGAACAATTTATTACATTGTAATTTAGTTACTAAGACTATCAAAATTTTGTTTTGAATATTTTTCAATGTAATGTGTTTCTTGTTATGCCGAATTTCAAGGTCATCAAACCAATAGTTACTTTAAATAATTTCTGCAATAAATTTGTAGGATTTCTGTGGTATACCTTTTGCTGGATAGAAAAATGCCAAGCAACTTTGCAAAACAAGAAAATAGTTATCCCACACTTCCCGTTTCCTCTAGGTAGCACTGCAGTGCCAGGTTAATACTCTACGATTGCTTCTCTTAGCTACAAGATGTTCTAGTTAAACACACATGACATTTTCTGTGCTTATTTCAAAATATTTTATAATATTAAATATCCTCTAAATGCCATTTATAACGTTTCATATTTATGGCACAAACTTCATGATCCTTCTCTTCCAAATTATTATCATTTTCTTTTCAGCACACAAATTTTTTCATTTCTTTTATTTTTTACTTCTCTAGTAATAAGCATTTAAGTTCTATACTTGCATGCTGATTTATCAATAAACTGGCAACTTCCTTTGGAGGTGCTCTTCAAGTCATTTACTCTTGTGTGGATTTAGGTAGGTTTGTGAGACTTTGGCTTACACAAACTGAAAAAAAGCAATGTTGGAAGAGTGTCTTCAACATCAATGCTCTGCAACTATTTGTGGGGAAGGACTAGTGTTTTCATCTTTCCTAATCCGGCACTATGCCTGACTAGTACAGAGTTCACACATGCAACTGTGGTCATCACACAAACTGATGCACACCCATTCATTGAGACAAGGCTACTGATCCCAAGCGTGAAAGCCACGGCTATGTCAACTTGCTGCAAAATTTCCTAAAAACTTATTCTTTTTTGTGTTTATCTAGTCACAGGCCAGTAACAAAGAGGTCATGGACCTGAGTAGCTTTCAGCTACAGTTTCCATATAGATCCATAGCCATTAGTACAAAATTGTGACCACCAATAGCTTAATTACTGCTACCTAACAGGGTAACTCATCAGAAAGACCGATCCCAGCAACAATTTTGTCAATACCTACCACTAGGTATCATCTTCAGACACTGAGCCTTCCAGGTCATTGTTTTTCTGTTGCTGTCTACTTCCTTCATTCTGTAACACACGTGCAGAAATTAGCATTTCTGATATAGTCTTCTTTAAAAATGAAAGATACCACTGAAAAGAGATGGAGTCTCTACCCTGAAATAGAAGCTATGTAATATCAACATACTGGAAGTGTCTTAAAGACTTTGATGTAAATTTACATGATGCATTTACATTTACACATTTACATGATTTATATACATCAATCATAGCAATTTGCATAAGCAACATAAAACACATACAATTTATAAATCAGAAGCCAAAAAATAATGTAAAGGCAATTGTAAAATATATATATCTAATCCTTTCCCTTTGCTTCCTTTAAGAAGCTTTATAAATGTATAATGTAAAAAGTGTTGTGTTTTTATTTTTAAGAATTTTAAACTTAGCTGGTTAGTTCAGTAGGTTATAATGTTATGTTAAAAAATGATTTTAAGGGCCTCCCCTGGTGGCACAGCGGTTGAGCACTGGGCTGCGAAGTTGCCCACAGCGTCTGCAGTTCGATCCCTGGTCACTGGGAGGGTCCCACATGGCGCAACAGACCTCTCTTGCCGCTCCCACTGCTCCCCTCAGCAGTGTATTTCATCAGTCTGCCTGTTCTGTCCCTCGATCTGGCTCTGGTGAATTCTCTCACCCTCTCACGCTTCTGACTGTACCCAGTGCTTGTATAAATAAATAAATAAATCCTTAAAAAATTATTTTAAAATAATCAGTAAAAGACTATAAGCAATGGTGGACAGCATTTAAAGCAACATTATCTTCCTTGCCACTGTGATGGAGATAAAGGAGGACACTGGAGGAAGGTGACTGCTTCTCCTAAAATCCTCCTCATGGTCCAGGAGGTACTAGGTGACACCTCAGCTGGCAATAACGGGAGCACTATTACTCTCTTCTCTCACCTCTTCATCAAAATAATTTTTCTGAGATTCAAATGAATTTTAAGTTGTAAAAGTCAGAAAGGTGCTCACCCTAAGACTCTACATCTGAACCAATATGCAACTAATATGAATTGTGTTTTATAGTATTATAAATTGCCAAGAAGGCATCTGAATATCCACTCTAATGAGAAAGGAGAACAACTATAACAACAGAATAAAGCTTTGTAGGAGATACTGTAATTGAATCATTTGATACTTCACCAGAATATTCTCTAAATTATCTTCCAAGATCAAACTTAAATAAAGGATAAACATGAGAGACTCACTCAGGATTATAAGCCATCTCTCCTGTTCTGAATACTGAGTGCACTGGCTACAATAAAACCGAAGCACTTCAAATCTGGAGAATATTTCCGGCATTTCTATTTCATTCACTCCTTTCCTAAATATCATGGACCCATTTTTTTTAAACTTGTTGCCTGTCATCATTATTATTTTTCCCAACTCCTCACTATGAAAATGAAATATACCTGTAGGAAACCTGGGCTGAATTTATATCAAGCTCCACTAGAACTCTATAATACTACAAAATAAATAAATCCCAAAATACAGACTTGAAAGTATAGGTAGTTCTATGAAGTTTGAGTTTCCAATTTTTTTCTATCCTAGAGCCAGCCCTTAAGCAACCATATCTTCTTTTCTTTTATTACACAGACTTGTAACACTCTTTGCTACATTCAAAGCATAGAAATCAGAGCCAGTAGACAATTTAAGGTATTCTGTGAGGCTATGCCTTGCCTTCAGAAAACTGAATGTCTATCATCAAAAACTATTGGTCCAATATTAACTTCTAAGGGAGATTCTGAAGCAAAGAAAAACTCATCTATGACCCTTTCAATCCTAGACTTCTGTTTGTACCCCTAAACCCTATTCCTTTTTCTTTTCTGTTAATCTTAAGTCTCTCTTATAATTAACAACAAAAAAACCTAATTTTATTAGTTTTCTTTCCTACTGCAAAGTGTCATAATCCCTTTCATAATAGTCATAGCTACAATTTCTAAGAGGAAAACTGGGATTTAAAATACCTAACTGGAATCAAATTTTGCTTTAAGTTAAATGTATTCCGATTAATATTTTTCAGTCAAGTTTGCAGGCAAGCGAGCTCTGAATAGTGATAACAAAATACCTCCTTAGTACACATGTCCATAGCTCTGCTCCATGTCACAGAACTGCTCCAGTCCATGTTAGAGAACTTTTCCTCAGAAGGATAGCCCAATACAGAACACCACTTCTCCACATTGCTATTAAAGGTGCAGAGATTCTGGGAGTGATTTGTTGGTATTAGAGCTAGGGGTCTGTTACAAACATACTCTGTCATTCACTACTCCTTCCTGTGGAGTTCTCAGGAAAGAGAATTCAAAAACACTAATTTGAAAGGAAACTTTTCTCCCATGTTTATTGCAGCACTATTTTCTATTTACTATAGCTAAACTATGGGAACAACCTAAGTGCCCCAGGACAGATAAGTGGATTAAGAAGATGTGGTATATACACACAATGAACTACAACCCAGTGATCAAAAAAAGATAAGCTCACACCATTTACAGCAACATGGATAGAGTTGGAAGAGAGAATGCTAAATGAAATAAGTCAGAAAGAAAGAAAGATAAATACAGATGGTGTCACTAAGGGGTGTTGGTGTGGGGGAGGTATGGTGTGGGGGAGGGGTAACAACAAAGATTGAAGGAAATATAATGGTCTATGGTGGTGGAATATGGATGAGTTTATGGTGGATACACTATGGTTGCAATATCAGGTGAGGGTACCCCAATATAACTTCGGTAAAAAATAAATTCAAAAAGAGTAAGAAAAAATTGTTAAATAATAACATTAACATTGTATGGATGTACCACAGTTTATTTATTCAAAGCACATCTTGATTCCTTCCACATTTTAGCAGTTATGAATAAATCCACTACAACATGCAAAAAGAAAAGTAATTTGCTACAGCAGCCCTAGAAAACTAATATACTTATTAATTACCATCTACTGAATGAGGGTAGAAAATGTGTCCAATTGATCACAATGGGATCTGGCAAGAGAAGATGAATAAAGGGTATAAATCACTTGCCACAACTAAGAAATTTCCATTTAGAATTTGCATTCTATTGGTGGAGGAGCAATAAGGATATTGTTGGATAAGGTTATTGTTGTTCTGTAGTAAAATGGCTTACTTTAGAAAAGTGAGTTTGATAGCAGCTTATCAGTAGTTACTTTCTATTTGCAGTTACCTCTCTAAGTCTCAGTTTCTTCATTTTTAGAATAAAGGTAATAATAGAATAATAGAATGTACCTCAAGCAATTATTTTGAGAAATAAATGAGCTATTCTAGCAAATGCCTGGAGCATAATAAATATATTTAAATGCTTATTATCACTTAATGTCATGCTTTTAACTATCAAATTCAGCATATGAAATGAGCATAAGATCTGTTAACAAGTAACAACTAAGATATATTATAAATTAGATATCCATAGCCAAAAAGGGGAAAGAAACTTCAATCCATATATTGTACCATATACAAAAATTAACTCAAAAATGGATTATAGTCCTCAATGAAAGATCTGAAAGTTCAGATCTTCCAAATATTTTGTTAATAAAATGAAAAGGCATGTGATAGATTGGAAGAAAAATATTTGCAAAGTACTTATCTGATTTTTTAAAAAAGGCTTGTATCCAGAAAATATAAAGAATTTTTAAAACACAATAGTAAGAAAATGAACAAATCATTTTCTAGTAAGTAAAAGATTTAAATAGACACTTCACCAAAGATACATAGTTGTCAAGTAAATATGTGGAAAAAATGCTCAGTACCATAAGTCATTAGAGAAAGACAAATTGAGATGACAATAGGAAGCAATTATATACCTATTAGACTGGCTAAAATTTTAAAAATGACTATGCCAAGTATTTGTTGAAATAGAATACAACTTTACCCTACTTAGTAACTATTCAGTACTGTACAGTGTCTGGCACACTTTCTAACAAAAACAGAAACAGGGCCTCCCCGGTGGCACAAGGGGTTGAGCACAGCGCTGTGAAGCTGTCCACAGCCTCTGCAGGGCAGGTTCGATTCCCGGGCGGACATGGAGATACCCACATGGCACGGCAGACTTCCCCTGTCTCACCCACTGCTCTCCTCAGCAGTGTTTTTGGTCCATCTGCCTGTTCTGCTCTCTGCTCTCTCTCTGGTGAATCCTCTCACCCTTCTGTGCCTCTGGCCTGTACCCCATTCTTGTATAAATAAAATAAATCTTACAAAAAAAGAAACAAACAAACAAGAGAAACAAAACTCTTAAAATGAACTGGTAAGAGGAAAACATCACAATGCAGGAATTGTCATCAGGGTCAAATACTGCATGAATGTAAGACAGAATGAAGAGAAGAGCAAAAATCTCAATGTGAATTATTTTGTGGATCCTGCCTTTGGTGTCTCATTTAAAAAATTGTGTTTAATCCAGTGTCACAAAGATTTTCTCCTGTGACTTTACATTGGCACAAAGTCCACACTTTTCTAATAAAGTCAAACCTGGATCCTTTCTGGAATGTAGAAACTCTCCTTCCACTGAGTTTGATAAGCTTATTAAATGTAAACTAACATTGGCCATCTTTGCTTCCTCCTTGGAAGAAAAACAGCACACAAAAAGCAAACCCAACACAGGGAGAGGGGAATTTCTTTACTTGCCTAAAACCAACATTAAGTCCTGCGCTTTTCAGTTCTTCACTTGTGGAAGTTTGAGTTTGTTTCTCTCATTAGTAAACAAACAGTGATCTTTTCTGGAGCAATTTTATTATAAGTGAAATAGAATTCTAATACCCATGCACAAGGTTACTATAAGGAAAGAATGATAATCCATGCAAATTTTTTAGCACCATTCCCAGTCTATATTAATCATCCAATAAAAATAAATTTAATGGGGCCAGTACCAGATTGTAGTGGGCTGAAGAGAAAATGGAAGATGAGGAAAGAAATGGATGTAGGCAATTTTTCAAGTATTTTTGCTAGCAAGAAAGAGAAGGGAGATAAGAATGACAGAAGAAGATTTGGAATACAGAAGTTTTAAGTGGAACTTCTCGTGATATTTTACTGAGTTTGTTGACAAGAATTTGGCTTACCCTGTTCAGTCAATATCATACTGAATTTAATTTTGTTTCTTTCGCTTATACCTTCAGATTCTTAATTATTATTGCTCTGAGACTTGCTGATCTTATAAAATTTTATTACCTACTTTAAGAGAATACACAAGAAAAATATGACAGAATGTTTATGAATTAGACCTTTAGATTAGAAGCTTTAATGCCGCTTTCTTTATATCGGTAAAATCTATTTGTTGCGGCTACTGATCTAATTTTCTCTAACACTTGTTAAGATAAAATTATATTAAGATGCTATATACTATTCTATAGTAACCAAAGAGGTCATATTAGAATGATATCATGTTATCATTCTATTTTAATTAATTCAAAATTAAAGATTAGATTTTAAATTAATAAACTCTACATAGTATTATAAATATGCCTCTAAGTTATAAGGATGGTATCATCTTGAATCTTGTTTCTTTCCCAAACAATATTAGTTACAAACAAATCACAGATTATTTTTCTATTCATCCTAAAAATGCATTACTTTAATCTTAATAGTGAACTCTGATATACACAATTCTCTATTTACAGTGCTAATTCAATATTGGTATAGCTTGTGATCCTATATATGAAACTCAAATGTTGGCTTGAATCCAACTAAATCAATGTTCTGTTTCTCCAATTACCAATAAGAAAATGTCTAATTTTATCACTATAATTTCCAGTGGGTGTTGTTGGGAAAAGTGGGTAGTGCCAAAGTATAAATCAATTAAGTAAATATATAGTAAATTTTCATTTTCATGTCAAGAATTGTAGCAACATAACTGAAAAATATTGTCATCCACTCTTGAGCACAGTAATAGATAACTTATTCTACTTTCTGCAAATCTCTAGTAAAATTCTCTGGAGTATATTAAGGTTAACAATAGTTGTGTCTCTCAAATTACTTACATAATCCTTTTACAGAAATATCTCAATTAAACTCTCTCCACTCTATACAACTTAAATAAGACTTTTCAAATGTGAAGAAAACTAAAGTTTAGAATCATTTATCAACACCTAAAATACAGAGCACTAAAAAAAGAATAAGGCTGTAATTAAGACTCATAATCCAACTAAAAATTTCATTGTTTCCAGGAAACAAATATTTATATATACAATTCCTCCTCAAAAGAAACCAATTAACCCCCCTTATACAAATTTTAAAATAATAAAAATGATAGTACCATAAATTCTTCAGATCATGTCAAGCTGTATACTTATCTTCTACCTCTCATAGTCAAATCTGTGTTTTTAGAAATTTCTTTTAAATTTTGATTATCTATAAGACAAGCAGAAACTTCCAAGGGCATTAGCTTGATCCTATGGCTGCAGGATTCTTTCAGAACACATCAACAGAACATGTCCCTTTTTGACCTCAATTGTCTGGGAACACAAAATGTGACTGTTTACTTCCTGCTAAGCACCAAAACCCACTGGGTTCCAACCTTTGTTGCAACCAGCAGGTTCCTCTGCTTGAATTACTCTCTTAATGAACAGAACCAGATGGTGGACAGTGAGTTTACTGGACAAAAGGGGCTTCCTTTTCTATGAAATCTGACTAAATTGTTTTTTATAAAAGAAACACTGACTTTTCTTTTTGGTATCTTCCTATAAACTCATATTCTTAGTAAATTCAGCCCTTGGGGAAATGTAAAAAGTTATCTACACCCAAAAACACTTTTACGACATACAAGGAATCCAAACAGGAAAAGAAGAAGTCAAACTATCACTATCACTATTTGCAGATGATATGATAATATAGAAAGAGAACCCCAAAAACTCCACAGAAAAACTAAGTCAGCTCATCAATCAGTTCACTAAAGTGGCAGGATACAAAATCAACACACAAAAGTCAGTAGCCTTCCTATACACAAACAATAAATCTGAAGAAGAAGAAATCAAAAAAACCATCCCTTTTATTATCAAAACAAAAAAAAATCAAATATTTGGGAATAAATCTAACAAAAGAGGTAAAGGACCTATACAAAGAAAACCATAAAACACTGTTAAAAGAAATAGAAGAAGACACAAAGAAATGGAAAGACCTCCCCTGCTCATGGATTGGAAGAATAAACATTATTAAAATGGCCATCCTACCAAAAGCAATATACAGATTCAATGCTACTCCAATCAAAATTTCAATGTCATTCTTCAAAGAAATAGAACAATTATTGATGAAATTCATATGGAATCACAAAAAACCCCGAATAGCCAAAGCTCTCCTGAGAAAAAAAGAAGGGAATTGAGGCATCACACTCCCAGACTTCAAACTATACTACAAAGCCATAATCATCAAAACTGCATGGTATTGGAACAAGAACAAACATACAGACCAATGAATCGAATAGAAAATCCAGAAATAAACCCACAGATTTATGGTCAACTAATCTTTGACAAAGGAGCAAAGAGTATGCATTGGACCAAAGAAAGTTTGTTCAATAAACGGTGCTGGGAAAACTGGGTCGCTACATGCAAAAGAATGAAGCTTGACCACTACCTCACACCATACACAAAAATCAACTCAAAAAGGATTAAAGAACTAGACATAAGACCTGAAACCATAAAATACATAGAATGAAATATAGGCGAAAAACTATGTGATTTGCACATCAAAGACATCTTTACAGACACATCACCCAAAGAAGTGATAGTGAAGGCAAAGATAAACAGCTGGGACTACATCAAATTAAAGAGCTTCTGTACAGCAAAAGAGACA
Source organism: Talpa europaea (assembly GCF_964194135.1). Lineage (NCBI taxonomy): Eukaryota > Metazoa > Chordata > Mammalia > Eulipotyphla > Talpidae > Talpa > Talpa europaea. The sequence continues at coordinate 57,394,282 of NC_140080.1, read as the reverse complement.
ATAACAAAAACAAAGAGAAACCCCACCAACTGGGAGAACATTTTTGCACCCAACACTAATGATAAAGGACTGATCACAAAAATCTGCAAAGAGCTTATGAGACTCAACAACAACAAAGAAAATAATCCTGTCAAAAATGGGCAGAAGAGCTAAAAAGAAACTTCTCTGAAGAGGAAATGCAAATGGCCAACAGGCATATGAAAAAATGTTCAACATCACTTGTCATCAGGGAAATGCAAATCAAAACTACAATGAGATACCATCTTACACCAGTGAGAATGGCACATATTAAAAAAACTAGCAACAACAAATGTTGGCGAGGGTGTGGAGAAAAAGGAATTCTCCTGCACTGTTGGTGGGAGTGCAAACTGGTCCAACCACTATGGAGAGCTGTGTGGAGATTTCTGGACCTACTAAACATAGAGCTTCCACATGATCCAGCAATTCCACTCCTAGATATTTACCCAAAGGACACAGAAACATCAATTCCAAAGAGCACCTGTACCCCTATGTTTATAGCAGCTCTATTTACAATAGCTAAGCTTTGGAAACAGCCCAAATGCCCAAAAATAGATGACTGGATCAAGAAGATGTGGTACATATACACCATGGAATATTACTCAGCATTCAAAAGAGATAAACACATGCAATTTGCAGCAACATGGATGGCGCTGGAAGGGATCATGCTCAGCAAAATAAGCCAGAAAGAAAAAGAAAAATATCGCATGGTCTCACTCATAGCAGGAATCTAGAAAACTTAAATAAGGGACCAGGAAAATGAATAACTATAAGATAGCGAAAATCAAAATCAACAAAAAGCTATGAACCAGAGACACTTTTTTGGGGGTGGGGGGCGGGAGGGGAGGGATTGGGGTCAGAATTGGGGGGTTGCAATTGTATGGGGAATATAAAAATAAAATTTATTATTTAAAAAAAAAAACACTTTTACATGGACGCACATTCTCATTTCATTACCTGTGTGCATACTTTATTTCAACCAGATTATACCAATTTTAAATTTCATGGACTGAGACAGGATCAGACTTTCTCCTTCACTGCCCCCACTAAACTGTGTTAACCAACTCTACACATACTCCCCGGTGGATCCCTAGTTATTCAGCACACACTTACAAATATTGACTAATTGAACTAGTCACATTGCACATCGAGTTCATAGAAGAGGATCCCCCTCAAGGTTTGTAAAATCTAAGACAGAGCACTTTTATAATTTTTTAATTATAAAAAAAATTTAGGAGAAAAGCTGTTTTATAAATATATAAGGAAATTCACTTAAAAATATTAACAGTTTGTTAAAGTAAAGGTTTGTTTTTTCTATTGTGAAATTCCAAATAAATAATTTACAGCTTTGTTCATATACAAAAATAAAGAGTACTTGCACAAAACCTAAGATAGGCTACATGGTTAAAACAGAAGTTTGAGAGAAATGGAAAATGAAGAGTAAACAAATTTAAAGGAGACCTATTAAAGAGCACAGAGACCCCAAAAAAGATTTGAATGTGTTCATAATGATTATGTTTTAGGTTAAACTTAACAAAATTGACTTTTAGGGAGGTCAATATGTCCAAATATTGGCAATTTCATATAGTTTCTTCAAATAGTCATATAGACTTGTCAATTATTTAATAAGCACAAATAAACATCTACTAAATGACAGAGAATATTGACAGAAAAATTCAACAACTGAATTGATAAGGCCATATAAAAAGTCTAGCCCAACCTTAAAAAGTGTTGAGCAATAATTTTTGTGAAGATAAATATTGGAAAATAAATAAATATTAGAAAATACCTAAAATCTGTTCCCATCAATTCATTTGTAAATGAAGTGCTTCACCAAAAGTAAAAAAAAAAAAAAAATCACTGCCCAGATTGTGAAAGCTGATTCATCCTTTATAAAGAACTTTAAAAAAAATAGCAATTATTAAGTAATCCTTTGGGTACCATCAAGTTCTCAATTAAACTTCTCTACAGATCACTTAAAATATTACCTTTTGGTTTACTTAATGAGGATGAGGGATAATATTACACTTTTTTATTTTCAATCTCTCCCTTTTCCCATGGAGGAAAATGTGTGTGTGTGTGTCTGTGTGTGTAAAAAGTATATAAATTAATGTCTCATCATGTATGTAAACTGGTCCTACACACAAACACACACATGCACATACATACTTACATAAAGACACTCAGGACAATTTCAATCTTAAAAAAAATTATGTTCATTGTACCGTGATTGTGCAGTTAAGCAAATAACATGTGTATTTTATCTAACATTCCTAAATAAGGAAATATTTTTTGATGTATGGTTCATTTTCACAAGTATTTTTACCTTTTTAACATTGACCCATAAAGCATGTAGTCTATTTGGGAAAAATATTTTGACCACCGGTAATTAAGCCTGAATTGATTGTGTATATAAATCATTAATTTTTCATTATTTAGGATACATGGAAATTACTGCCCTCTCCTCTTCAGCAAATTTTCACACTCCCTTATATTTTCTGTTCAATTTTATTTTTAAAATTTCTAGGCTAAATGTCTTGGGATAATTAGATAAATGTCTTGGGATAATTAGATAAATGTCTTGGGATAATTAGATAAATGTCTTGGGATAATTAGATAAATGTCTTGGGAAAGGTGAGTAATCAAGAATCTGCACATCTGTCAGAATCACATAGGTTAGGGGTTCCAATTTCTGTTTCTTTAAAAACTATTTGAAGACCTCATTAATTTTATCTTTTCTTTTTTAAGCCTAAGAGTGCCATTATGGCCTTTGACATGCAGTCAAAGTTTATTAACCAAGTGACAGAGAATTATTCACAAATATAATATGTTACTATATCTTTAAAAATAAATTAAAAACTTTTTAAAAGCTATAAGAATATTTTTAAAATAGTGTTATCTTTAAAAAATAGTAAGTAAGGGGGCCTCCCCAGTGGCGCAGCAGTTGAGCACCAGGTTGCGAAGCTGCCCGCAGCCTCTGCAACACCGGTTCGATCCCCCGCTGCTCCCCGGCCACCAGAGGCAGGTCCCACATGGCGCGCAGAACCCCCTTCTGCCCACTGCTCCCCTCAACAGTGTACTTTGTCACTCTGCCTGTTCTACTCTCCGCTCTGGCTCTGGTGAATTCTCTCACCCTCCCACGCTTCTGACTGTACTCAGTGCTTGTATAAATAAAATAAATAAATCTTAAAAAATAAAATAAAAACTTTAATAAAAAAATAGTAAGCAAGGGATTTGCAACTACAATGGAGTGAAGAAGTCAATGAATCTTAACACACACCCACAAATATATATATACAAATGCAATTATCTAAAGGAACTAAAAATTAATCAAAACCAGACAATATATTAAGAAAATTTTATTCTTGGAAAACTCAGTAAAACTTTGATTAAGAACAGTGTTAGTGATCTTCTTGCCAGAGCTCTTTAATTCACCCACTCAGTCCCCCACTCATTTCATTTGGCAAAAGCAATAGCTTTACCAGAGTGTTTGCCAGAGTAAAACCTTAATTTTACTGCCAGCAAGGATGTAGCATTAACTTGAAGTACAGGAAGAAAATGCGTGGTTTTATCAGTGAAAGGTAGCAGCAAGGTTGAAGGGAAATAAAGTAGGGAAACTAGCAACTTTGCTGTCCTGAAATTATAGTCCTAATGTGGGCAGGTAGTGGATCAGGTCCAAGACTGAAGTGAAAGAAATGTGAAATGAGAAAAGTGCAGAAAGATAATGTAAATCTCCCACGTTCTTTGATGCCTGGGAGCTACACCTGCCTGGAAAAATCCAACGATATGGGCAAAAAATAAAAGTCAAAGATAGATAACTGGATCAAGAAGATGTGGTATATATACACAATGGAATATTACTCAGCAATCAAAAAAGATAAAACTCATGCCATTTGCAGCAACATGGATGGAGCTAAAAGGAATTATGCTCAGTGAAATAAGTCAGAAGGAAAAAGAAAAATATTGGAGGCCTCCCTGGTGGCGCAGGCGGTTGAGCACCACACTGTGAAGCTGTCTGCAGCCTCTGCAGAGCCGGTTCAATCCCAGCCGGTGGGAGAGAAACCCACATAGCGCAGCAGACCTCTCCTGTCTCGCCCACTGCTCTCCTCAGCAGTGTATTTTGTCAGTCTGCCTGCTTTGTTCCCCACTCTGTCTCTGGTGAATCCTCTCACCCTCCTGCACATCTGGCCTGCCTGTACCCCAGTCCTTGTATAAATAAATAAAAATCTTTAAAAAAAAAAAAAGAAAGAAAAATATTGGGTGGTCTCACTTATAGCAGGAATATAGGGGAACCAAATAAGACATCAGTGTAAAAAAACAATAACAATACAAAGCACAACAAAACAAAAACAGACAATTATAAACCAGAGATATCCTGCAGGGGAGGAAGAGGGAGAGGCATCAGAAGGAGGGAGGGAGGAGCACAGGGGACTGAGGTGATGGTGCATGGGTACATTGGTTAAGGAAACTCTATGGGGACTACACGGGGCAGGGGCTGGGGGGATGGGGGTGTGTGGAGCAAATATTATTTAAAAATGAACAATGATGTAAAAAAATAAATAAATAAATCTTTTTTAAAAAATAAGTAAAAGTCAAAGGAGACTGGAGTATTTCTAAGCTGAGCATGAAGTACAAACATTTCCATTTAATCTATGTTCCCCATATGCATATCCTCCCCTATTTATTATCAACATTCTCCATCAGAGTGGTATACTTATTCATAGCTGATAAGCCCATATTGATACATCTTTATTACCCAAGGTTCATAGTTTACAGTAGACTTGGCGCGGACCAGCGCAGCGGTAGACTTGCAGGATTGTCTCAGGATTGAGAAACTGTGAGGATGCTCAAGGAATCCGCGCATAAATGACAGACAGACACACTTCAAGAGTGAAGATCTGAATGTAATTTGCTCAAATCATTACGCATATTTATACATTTTCAAAAGGCATTAGTTCACACAAAATCTATTTTCCCAGAATAACAATGTTTCTTGTTACCTAGGCATAGAATACAATTTTCTAGCTAATAGTTTACAAGTTGCTAAGCATATGTGGTTACAATACATTTCCTGAAACTGATTTTTACATATATAGAAAAAGTCAGGTAGGTAAGAAAATAGTATAATTATAGACAAGTTGCTAAGTTACTACTTATTCAGAAACAATGACTAACTGGTTAATGGTTAAACTGCTTTGTAGGTAATTCCATCAGGCTTGTTTGTAGGCAACGCTCTTAGCAGCCTTGTTTTCAAGCAAAGGAGGGGTTTTTTACTGCGGGCTTATTGCCTAGATTGGGCTTACAGCCATTTAGACATTTGCCTGAATTGAACGCCAAAGATTTTCATGATGAAGCACCTCGGGGACTGCGCCTGTCTTAGGTTGTCAGGAGTCACAGACATGAGGCTGGCCAGTGCCTTCTCTAGTCTGTCCCCGATCTTACCCGACATTGACTGTCCAGTCCAGCGCACAGGGGAAGGGGGTCTTACTCACTCAGATGTACTATGTGTCTGAGTGAAAGCCTCCCTCTTTTCAGTAAGTTCACTGGCGTTCAGCGGCAGAGGCAGCCACATTTACTCTTGGTGTTAACCATTCTATGGATCTGGACAAATGTATAATGGCATATATCTACCATTACAGTATTATATAAAGCAATTTCACTGACCTAAAAATTCACTGTACTTCACCTTTTTGTCACTCTCTTCCCCAAATCTTGCCATTGTTTTTTTTTTTTAACAAGGCTCATAGTCCTTGTAAGTTTCTGTTTTCTTTTTTTTTTTTTTTTTTTTTAAGATTTATTTATTTATTTATTTATTTAGACAAGCACTGGGTACAGTCAGAAGCGCGGGAGGGCGAGAGAATTCACCAGAGCCAGAGCGGGGAGCAGAGCAGGCAGAAGGACCGAAGGACACTGCTGAGGGGAGCAGCGGGCGGCAGGAGAGGTCTGCGCGCCATGTGGGACCCTCCTCCGGTGGTCGGGGAGCAGCCGGGGATCGAACCGGCGCTGCAGAGGCTGCGGGCAGCTTCGCAACCCAGCGCTCAACCGCTGCGCCACCGGGGAGGCCCAATAAGTTTCTGTTTTCTTCTAAAAATATATTCTTAAATTTCTGCCAGTGAGGATTTACATGAGGGAATAAGTGTTCCTCAGTTAATCTTTTAAGAGACCACTATGAAAATTCCTCTCCATACTCCCTTTCGAGAGGGGAAAATCTTTCACCTCATTAAATACTTAACTCTAGATTGAAACTCATTCTGTTAAAACTTTTTAGGTTTTTCATCAAATTCTATTTTTTAAGCGAGCAATATTTGGAAATCCCTTAAATATTTGAAAATCATCTCAAATATTTCCTCTCATTACAATGGTAAAAACAAGTTTAAAAAATGTATCAGAATGATACTACTGGAAGTGTTATAACTTTTTCTTTGCATACAAACTGCTTATATAATTATGAAGCCCAAGAATACAAATTAAACAATGGTTGAAATTAATGAGAGTTTAGCAAAGAGTTGATACCAATAGAAATAAAAATACTTTCCTTTATATGACAATTAATTATTAAAACAAATGATTTAGTTCATAATAAAAATTATGAATATTCTTAGCAAAATACTTGTGAGATATAACAATAAAGTCTATGTAATCTTAGTTGTATTTCACTGAAACTGAATTGAATATATACATAAATTTGGGAAGAACTGCTATCAATAGAAAGAATGACCATTATAAGATATTAAGTTTTTCTAATTTTACATGTAATGTAATGCAGTTCCAATTAAATATACTAAGTTTTTTTTTTGAGGACACTTTTTCCTGTTTATATGTAAAAGTAAACTGACTAGGAAATTTTTTAAATGGAATTATATATTATTATTTACTTTAATTACCATTTAAGAGGATATGTCATCAAGTAATAGGACCTAAAAGTGTATTTCTCATACAAAAATAGCCAGGAAGACCAGTGGAAAATGTAGGTTAGAAATAGACACTAGTATATTTCTAAATTTAAGAGATGATTAAGCAGGCACCATGACAAACATAGAAATTGTAAGTTTTTGATAGCTAATGAAAGAGAATAGGTTAGAATATTTTATAAATTTAGTCTTTGTATAATTTTCAAAGGAAATTTTTAGATATTCTAAAGAGTAAAATTAAAACTACCAAACCATAAAAAGTAGAAGTGCATATAGAAAATTAGCTGATATCTGTATATATAATAACTTTCTAGATTTAAACTGTTAGAAGAAATTACACAGAAAAAGTAATAGTTTTCCTTAAGTGGACACACAGGTTATGGGAAAATATCTGAACTCAATTTATCTTGCTCCACATCTATCAGTATTTAGCAACTGCTAGGAGAGAAAGCTTTGATAGATAATAGCCAGGGAAAATTCCTGCAACTTCAGGCCATGCTTCCAGCTGGTCTCTTGAGGGACAGCTGTTAATAAATCGTTAGATGGAGGTGTAGAGGAAAAGACAATTCCCTATCACATGAAATATTAATTTAAAAGTTGATCAAGGCAGATTAATAGCAAACTCAATTCTCGTCTCCTGAAATGTATGCCCTTGCTGCTGATTTGTTTCCTTGGTCACAGGAGAACTGCAACAGGAACTCCTTTTTGTTTACCCTCACTAGGGTTTCAGGCTTTTAAAAACACAATCCTTCTTTGATTATTTCTCGTATACACATCCCCATAAAATTAAATTTAAAATATCACACCACTAAAAATAACCATGACCAAGCAGCCTTAGTGGGGATATGAAATCTGCTCTGGATTGGGGTTCTGGAGTTTTCTTTCTTGTTGGAACAATTTCTTAGGAGACATGGACTAGCTGTGAAATGTTATTTTCCCATACCTTCCAGTCTCTAAATCTCCTTGATCCCATTGAGAGATCATCTCTAAAAGAAGGAAAATCATCTTTGACTTTCTATATCAGGTTCTTTCCTTTTCCTTCTCATTTCTGTTTCTTTGCCCTCCTGCATCTCTCCTTTACACAGGCAGACACACAAACACAGATGTATCATACACATATACGCAAACATCAGATACACACATGCCCCACACAGACATCAAACACATACAGATAGAAAGGCACACACACAAAAAGGGACACATATGCACATGCAGAGGAATAAACCTTATATTTAGATTTCTGCTCTATAAAAGTGGCTTTTACTGGTAATTTGTATATTGTCGTGGCATTTATGAAGTTAATACTTCTTGGAAATATTTGATATCATCTGAGAACCCTGGTAGATATGGATCATTGTTTTCAACAGACCTCTCTATTTCTGTATGACCTAATGCAAACCACCACTCTTTTTTTTTTTTTTTTTTTGTGGGACCCTCGCGGGGGATCCAACTGGCGCTGCAGAGGCTGTGGGCAGCCTCGCAACCCAGCGCTCAACCGCTGCGCCACCAGGGGAGGCCCCAAACCATCACACTTAATTGGACTGTTGCAATTAATCATTAGACAGGACTAACCAAAAAGGTATGTGGAGATTTAGAAAGGCTGAGTAAGAAAGACCTAACAATATGGAGATGATTTTGTTATGGCTGATTCCAAAATCAGGGCTCTAGTGACTTTACTAATTCTTCCTAATTTACCTCAGTACAGAAAAATACATGCTTACTTAAGTCTTTACTATAAAATTCACTATATATGGAATATAAGATCACCATGATATTGAGGTTGCATATTAACTGATTATTACAAATAACATTAATAAAGGTGGATCACTTACTTAAAACTTTATTGTTCTTTTTAATGAAAGACTGAAAAGGAATCTGATAATGAATGTGTTGGATGCAAGTTACAATAGGAGGTGGTTTACAAAAAAACTCAACTGCTTATAATAATGTTATTAGTTATTATATTAATAATTTAAAAGTGATGAACTATAGAAAATGGCATAATATAATATTAAAATGAGATTGGTATAAATATTAATATCAGAGAAGAAAACAATATGTGAAATCAAATACAAACTTTAAAAGAACAAGAACTTACCTGGAATCATTGTTGGTTTGTATAAACATAAGTTAACTTTTTAATTATATGTTAGTGAAATGAAGAATGGCTTCCAATTGAAAATAGGAAAATTTCCCTAGATTGTATGAAAAATTTTAATATAAAATCTTCAAAGAAATGTGGTGAGTTCTTTTTAAGAAAGAGCTGCATATTTCAAATTTGTTGGCTTTTACAGTTTATAAATGTAGTGTCCTAAACTTAAAAAATATACTATAGGACAGCTTTTAAATTCTTTTTCTCTCTAAAATGTTGTAAAGTCAGGGTTTTTTCCTTCAATTGTGCGAAAAAGCTGTTGACCTTGGTTGCCAATCCAAGGTACTTACATAATTTGCCAAGTAGAATAATGATTTTCATTGAAATGATAATGTTGAGATTCTTCTCTTAGAACACACTATTTTCAGAGTAAAAGAAACATTCAACAATGCGAGGTTCAAAGTTCTAAATGCGACCTTCAGTAAGATGGGTCTCATTCAGCCTTACTGTATAAGCATATTGATTGCTAGGATTAGGTAAGTTTGAAAAAGAGTATAAAGAGTTGTAATTATGAAGAAAATTGAAAACAGAATTTTTTATTATTAATGCACAAAGTTCTTAAAATCATACAATGGTAAAAAACCATGAAGAAATGACAATTTCATACAGAAAAATTTTGTTTATATGAGCACAAATGAAGAAATATTTTTTTTTCTTTTATTTAATTAACACTCTCTGACTGCATGTTTCTAGCATTTACAACAGATTCTATACTAAATTGAGGGAAAGAACTCTCATGCACTGTTGATGGGTATGTAGATTAATTCGGACCTTGTGGAAACAATGTAGAGGTTCTTTAAAATATTAAAAATAGACTTACCATAATATCCAGCAATTCCACTCATAAGTATATATCTGAAGAATGCAAAAAACACTAATTCAAAGGGTTGGATGCCCTCCTATGTCCATTGTCACTGTGTTTACAATAGCCAAGTTATGGAAAAAACCTAAGTGCCCAACATCACGTGGAAGATATGATATACATACACAGTGGAAAACTACCCAGCTATATTTTTAAAAAGATGAAATCTTGCTATTTGCAATAATATAAATGGAACCAGAGTGGATTATATTAAGTATAAGACAGGAGACAGACAAACACTAGATGATTTCACTCATAAGTAGAATACATAGAAACAAAAAGCATGGTGGAAAAAAACCTTGAAATCTGACTGTAGAACTGAGGTTACCAAAAGTGAAGTGTGGGGACAGATAATAAAGGGGGAAAGGGTCCCCACAGATTAGAGGAAGATTGTAGAGGTACCGGTGGTGTTGGACATAGTGTGATAACATACATTTAAAGGTGTGAATCAATACCCCTAAAACATATGCAGTGTTGTAAACCAACATTACCTCAATAAATATAACCTTAAACAAAAAGGTTTCAGATAGCAAGCATCCTTTTAAGTTTTCAAATGGACACACTTGAATTAATTCATTCAATAATTATTTATTGAACATCTACATAAGAGGCATTGTGTTAGATATAAAGAAGAAAAAAGTATAAAAAGACAAGCAGCCCTTACAGTATTTAATGTCCATCCAGGTGATATTATGAAATCAAATATTCATTCAATGAATATCAAATATCAACTGCAACAGCAGTATGAAGCAAAGTGTTTGGTGCAAGGGTGTGTAGAAGAGATAAACCTGACTCAGTGAGAAGAGGGAAAAGTTTTCCCTGGTTATAATATTTGAACAAAATCTCAATGACAAGTGGGTGTTCACTAGAATAATCCTGTGGGGGTTGAGGAAAGGAAAGAGGGCTGGGAAGAGAAAACAGCCTTCTCAGTGGCAGCCTTAATGATTTTGGTTTAGTTTTATTTGTTTTGTTTTAGGTGTTGTCTTACAGTTTACTGGCATATTTCCATACTCTCATAAAAACCTTTTGAGTTGTTTTATTCCCAAATCATGAAAATGAAGAAGATATATTAAAAAGAAACGAAGGAGGCATGTGTGAACAGGTTTCAAGTAAGAATCTGACCATATTGGCTAGCAAAGTTCTTACATACAGTGGTCAAGATTTCTGTTTTTCTCTGAGGAGGCTTTGCAGTCTTTCCAGTATTCTAAGTACTCCAAGAACATCCACTGCTTTGGGATTAAACACACAAAGATTTTATTAGGGGTAAATGGGTCAGGGTAGAGAGCAGTAAGACTACAGTTAAATCTGATCTCCAGGAAGGGAGAGAGGGCAGGAAGGTGAGATGGAAAAAAAGGTTTGCTGGGGTATGAGTCTTGGATGAGATATTACAGAGGGGAATGGGGACAGAGAAGATCATTTGTAAAGAACCAGGCTACAACTGGAAAACGAATTGAAGAGGAGCAATGGTAGATGCAAGGAGACCATGTACTAGGCCAATAAATGACAGAAAGAGATTGAATATATGCAAACAAATGAGTAAATAAGTACTGAAAATACTACAGAGTATATTTTATTGCCCCCGATTTAAACTCTTTCACAGCCAGGATTTTTTAATTACCTTAAAATACAATATATTAGAAAGACATTTAACTTCTAATCCCAAGAAAAGTTTTGTTATTTTTATAACAATATTTATTACTCAGTGAGTGTTTAAGCATATAGTTCCAATCATCTGAAAAGGGTAATAACAACTAATAATCAAAAGGAACATCTAAGTTAGCTCAGAAAAGTGAGACTGGCCTCTAGTTTATTCCAGTCTTATGTAATTTTATGACTTTATCCATGCCCAGGCTTAAGGAAGACATTTTCAGTAAAGTTCTTATAGATTATGTTGCCATGTAAGTGAGTCGATATCACATTCTATTCACTTTGTTCTTTAGCTGTGACATATCATATCTATAATAACCACTGCTTTATATTCTGCAACACAAACTAGCAAATGATATAAATTTTTTTGTTTCCTGTTATAGAAAAAGAGAATACATTTTGCCAGTATTTTTGATAGCTATAAAAAAATACTTCAATATCCTGTCCTGTGAACTTTCTTAAAATGTCATATTTCCACTTAACTTGAAAGTTCACAGACTTGATTCATAGTTATCTTCTTTATTCTGAAGGCTTTAAATATCCAAGATGTGCTGAATTCTTTTTCACAGAAGAAGCGATTAAAACATCACACGTTAAATTAATAGTTCTAACAAAAATGCTACTTGTTCACTGTATTTTACATTGCCTCTTTATTCTTCTAACCCATAAATTCACTGTCCCTTCTTGCATCAGATTCAGTTTTTCAGACTTAAACTCTGTACTTATACTTACTAGGTTAATATCTCAAAGTCTCTCTCTCTTTTTTTTTTTTTTTAGCATCCACAATATATTAAATGATCATAGCATCAAGGCTAAATATGTTAATAAACAGTGATGCACTGCTGAGTGAATAAAAGAATTATACCTTATATAGCATTTTATAAGCTTTCCCTCCCAAACATATAGAAATTGAATTAGAGACTGTATCAGTTGCTAAAGTGAAGGCTCAGAGACACTTAGGGTGAGTCCTAAACATAATTTTATTCCCATTTAACTCTGTAAGATCTATGTAACTATCATGCATACAAGAGCTGGGGTACAGGCCAGAGATGCGGGGGGTGAGAGGACTCACCAGAGACAGAGTGGGGAACAGAACAGGCAGACTGACTGAAATACACTGCTGAGAGGAGCTGCAGGCAAGACAGGAGAGGTCTGCTGTGCCATGTGGGTTGCTCCCTGGCCAGCCGGGGATTGAATGCATGCTGCAGAGGCTGTGGATTGCTTCATAGTGGGGTGCTTAACCCCTTGCACCACCAGGGAGGCCCTCAAATAGTCTCTCTTATATGTTTCACTTATATTTCATTATCATGCTTAAAAAAAAAAATCCATTCATTCTTCACTGGCAGTAAGTGACAATGTTAAGATCTTTATATTCTTGATATTTTAGTAAGACTCTAGTCATTCCTAGTTAACCTGTGGACTCCTATGCCTTACCTATTCAGTTTAAAACAAAGTACTCAACCTCTCCTCAAACACGAAAATATCAAAACACCATTTCTAACTGACCTTCAACTTTATTAATATATCGTTTTTTAGCAGTAGGAAAAATTATTTGGAAAATAAATATTTCTTATAAAAAAACATAGATCTGCTGTTAGATCTTATAAGGCAAAGAAAAAATAATCTATAGAGCATAGAATTATAAAAGGTTGAAAACAAAATACTCATTCTTTTAGGTAGAATCACATTATTAATGAAAAATATTGGTCACATTTGCTGCAAAGGTATTTTAAAAATTTCTCTCAGTTTGGTACCCTGCTTCCCAAATATGATCCAAAATCAAATAATTCTTCTCAGTATTGGTTTGCATAGATAAAATGACAGAATGATGTGTTCTTTCCTAAAATGTTGACCAACACAGACAATCTCAGTGCAATAAACTGTAAGAAATGTTTTAAATTTCCAAACTATGTTCTTGCTACAAGGACTGCAATTTTGACCCAAGCATAACATAGATATTTACCCAAGGGCTAATTTACTATGTTGCCCATCTCTTCTGAAAGTTTCCTGTGACTAATTATCTCCTCTTAGTTATGTATTCTTTGCAAATTTATTAAATAAAAACAGGGGAGCATAATATTTCATGGTTTTGTGGTTAATATTTTTTTCTTAAACTAACATGCATGTTTCTTGGAGGCATAATACACACCTTCAAATTCTTTTCTAGTATTCCATTCAATAGAAAAAAAAAATATCTCTTGCACAAGTTATACTAGCCTTCATTACAGAAGTACATAGTACCTATTGTTTCTACTCTGGAAGTTCTATGGTTAAGTTAAAGAACTCTGCCTCAGTTAGAAATCTAGTTGCAGTGAGGGTGTGGGAAGGCAATCTCAAATTGGCTTGAACAAAGTATATTTACCTAAGAAATCTTGCCATTTTGACAATATGAATGGACTTTGAAGGAATTGTGCTAAGAAAAGAAACACAAATACCATGTGAGCTCACCTACTTGTGTAATCTGAAAAAAAAAAAAAAAAGGAAATTATCAGTGGAGGGGGTGGAAGAAATGGATGAAGGGAAGTTAAAAGATACATCTTTAAACTTCTCGTCTCAATTTGCATAAAACAAGAATGTCCACTTTCCCCACTGTTATTTGAAAGTTCTAGCTAGAGCTAATTAGGCAAAGGAATAACATAAAAGGACCCCAAATTGGGAAAGAAGACGTAAAACTATCATTATTATTTGCAGATGACATGGTAAAATACATAAAAAAACCTAAAGATTTCACTGAATAATTAATTAAAACAATAAACCAGTACAGCAAGTAGAAGGCTAAAAATCAATATGCAAAAATTGTTTTGTATGCAAAATGAACAATAAAAGGATGAAATCAAGAAGACATTCCCACTTACAATCATATCAAAAAGAATTAATTACCTAGGCATAAACTTAACAGAGGAGGTGAAAAACACCTATACAATGAAAGCTATAAGATAGTGTTAAAAGAAATACAAGAAGCCACACCAAAAAGTGGAAAGCTATTTCCCACTCATGGATTGGAAGAATTAACCTTGTTAAAAATGGCCATCTTATCCAAAGCAGTACACAGATTCAATGCAATCCCTATTAAAGTTCTAATGGCATTCTTCAAATAAATAAAACAAACATTATTAAAATTAATATGGAGCTACAAAAAAACCTGACTAACCAACATAATTGTGACCATAAAACAGAAAGAATGGTAGTATCACACTCCCAGATCAAAGTATACTATAAAGCTATAATAATCAAAATAGTATAGTGCAGTAAACAATACCTGAAGAGTGTGATTCTATACTTTTAAATCATATACAGTGTCATAAACTATTACCTCAATAAAAAAAATAAAAATAAATTCATTGAAAAGTTCTCATTATAAGAAAAATTTGTAAATATGAGTGGTGATGGATGTTAACTAGACTTATTGTGGTGATCATTTTATAATATATACATATATTAAACCATTATGTTGCACACCAGAAACTAATATCATATGTCCATTAATCTCTAAATAAATATTAAAAAAAATTATTATTTACTTAAATGAAAGTCCATGCAAAGCAGTGAGTTCAGGTATGATTTTATGCAGGACTAATATAATATCACCACGTGTGGATTGAGTCTTAGTTGAAAATGACCAGGTTAGTGATGCTGATTGGCTTAACTTCGTAAGGACTCCACTTCTGGAACCCAGGAGTAAAGGCAACTCCAGCTTGAAGTTTGCAGGGAAGAAGGAAGACAGTGGGCCTCCCCTGGTGGCGCAGGTGATTGAGCACAGCGCTGTGAAGCTGCAGTCTGCAATGCGGGTTCGATCCCAGCCAGCCTGCGAGGGTCCCACATGGCAAGCAGACCTCTCCTGCCTCTCCCGCTTCTCCCCTCTGCAGTGCATTTCGTCAGTCTGCCTGTTCTGTTCCCCACTCTGTCTCTGGTGAATCTTCTCACCCTCCCGTGCATCTGGACTGTACTCCAGTTCCTATATAAATAAATAAATAAATAAATAAATAAATAAATAAATAAATAAATAAATCTTTAAAAAAAAAAAAGAAGGAAGACAGAGTTTCCTCCACGTCAACTCGTGCTGAGGGAACCATGGACGAGTGGGGACAAAACCAATTAATTCATCACCACTTGTAGTATTACATCTACTTTTGACTTTCAGGTGATGTTATCATTTTTTATAGCAAAAAAATTGGACAGAACAGTAATCCTCTTTGGGATCTCTATTATGCTAAGATGTTATTTCCTCATTGCAAGAACATACTATAGAACTATCAAACAAAATCCTTATTTGTACTTCCAGAAGCAATTTCCAAATTTAAGTAACATAAAAATAATGGATATAACAGTAAGAATCTAGATTTCCATTGTCCTTTAATGTATTCTTCTCACGCATTCAATGTAACAAAATTGTGAGATTTTTTATTACCTATTTGTATATTATGAACAACTGTCACATCATAGACAACACCTTCTATTAATTTATAAAGTCTGGGCTTCCCTGGTGGCCTAGGGCTTTAAGTCTCAACACTATCACCGCTATGGCCTGAGTTCAATCTCTGGCCAGGGAGCAGCCCACATGGTGCAGCAGACCTCTCCTGACTTGCCCACTTCTCCCCTCAGCAGTGTATTTCAGTCAGTCTGCCTGTTCTGTTCCCCACTCTGTCTCTGGTAAATCCTCTCACCCCACGCATCTCTGGCCTGTATCCCAGCTCTTGTATGCATAAATAAATAAATCTTTAAAAAAAATATTTCCTTGAATCAAGTTCTTGACCTATAATTTAAGGATGTTTTCACCCTTTTCAACACGGCACGAAAAGCTTCCCATAGCAAAAGGGAACACATTAAAAGTCTGCCTAATACCTCCTCAGTTCCTAAATGCCTTTCTTCAGCGGTCCATTCCTTTTAGCACTTTTAGCCATGTAACTGTGCTCACCAGTGTCACTGCTTTTTTCTCTTTTGCAACCATTTGAGGATCATGTCAAATGTCATTCTAACATTTCTTCTCCCACTTGCTTCCCTGTAAATATTTTGGTAGAAAAAAATTATCCAGAAATATATCTGGATTTAGCCATCATTAAAACGAAATCTTTGCAAAGGTGGAAGATTTTTAGGCAATGTCAGAGGCTTTTTTGCATTTTTATTTTGGCCTCTTATCAAATTCTCCCCACATTTACTCCTTCCTATAAAGTTGACTTTTTTCCATTCAAACTTCTGTAAGTTTTTTGCTTGTCCTCTTTCCTTTCCCTTAAGTCATGTTAGCGCTTTCTTAAAGGTGCCTTCTCCAAATGACTTTTCAAACAACTGCTTAAACCTAAAACCACGGTTTTAAAATTATTTTTGTTTTTTCACCCATGTCAAGATGCAAACCAGAAGTAGAGTCACAAAATAAAATATTCTTAAGCTTATTCATATTTCATATTTACATACACAAACACTGTGAGTCCCAATACAGTAATTTAAAGCACTGGGTATTTTTGTCTATTGATTTTAATTAAATTTACTTTAGGCTGTGGTGATCACAAGGAAGAGAGTAAGGAGAAATAGATGAAAAAAAAATCACAAGCAAACTTTTTATCCAAGCTCTTGGGGAAAAAAACTAATAAGCCACATCCACAGTGAATTTCTAGTGAATCATTAACCAGGGATTTGTTGCCTTGGTTACTGAGCCAGGTAGAGATTCCAGTAAAAAAGCAATGTGACCTATGAGCTCAGGAAACTGAAGAAGTGAAATTTCTGCATGATGATATTTGCAGTTTCTAAGGAAAGAAGTGAAAAGAGTAAAATTGTGTGTTAAAATAAAAAGGGAAGAAAGAAAACCTTGATTTTTGACCCAAATGTCAAGACATTTACACAATCACAGAGATGCCCACACACATTTAATCATAGTACTTCTATGTGTGTTTGTCTTGTGATATTTTACAAAACAGAGATCATTTCCAATATATGAGACATCTGCCACTTTAGAAAACAAAGCACCTTGCTTATCAGTGGTGACTGGACATTCCATCCATAGAGAAATTATGCTTATAGCAATGTATTTATAAGACAAGCATTCAAAAAGCAGAACTGAGTGGATTTTCTTTTTTTGTTGTTCTATTTATTTATTTATTATTAATTTTTTAATTTTTTTACATCATTATTCATTTTTAAACAATATTTGCTTCCTCCCACAGTTTCCTTCACCAATGCACCTGTGCACCATCACCTCAGTCCCCTGTGCTCCTCCTTCCCTCCCTCTGATTCCTCTCCTTCCTCCTCCCCTGCAGGATGTCTCTGATTTATAATTGTCCATTTTTGATTTGTTGTGTTTTGTACTATTATTATTTTTTACACTGATGTCTTATTTGGTTCCCCTATATTCCTGCTACAAGTGAAACCATCCGATATTTTTCTTTTCAGCTTTTTCATTGAGTTATTGGTCTATGGTGTATACTGTATCAAAATTAAAAATCACATGAATTTTGGTACCAAAACTATAAAGAAAGGCAAAAATAAGAGACAGAATTAGAAGGGTGACTTCAAATATTACCAGTACCTTCATTGCTAAATTCAGCATCACACTGAAGATGCTGATGTCTAGAAAAGGGACAGTCTACACTACAGTATCTGTGATGGTTCATTTTGTGCTGTCTCTCCAGGACCTCAACTAATACAGCATGCAAGCCCTCCACCACACTCTTTCATGCCAATACTCAAAGCTATTCCAATTGACACCAAAACCAGGACCCAATGATAAAGAGTAAATGGACAAATTCACACCTACTCCATGGATGAGCATGAGGCATATAACAAGAAACAGTAGGAAACGTAAATGCTGCCAACAGTTTATAATAACCAGGAGACATGACAAATCATCGGGATGGGATGAGGCATCATGGGTCTGGATTTGTATTCTAGCTCCACCACTTACTGACCAGGTGACTCTGAAAGTAAAACTGCCAGAACCTAGGTTCCTTAAGTTACACATGGGCATAATCCTATCTACTCCCAAAGACTCACTGTTAGAATCAGTAAGGTAATGCATGGAGGGCCTCCCCAGTGATGGCGCAGTGGGTTGAGCGCAGCACTATGAAGCTGCCCATAGCCTCTGCAGGGCGGGTTTGATTCCCGGTCAGCCAGGGAACGTTCCACATGGCACTGCAGACCTCTCCTGTCTTGCCTGCTGCTCCCCTCAGCAGTGTTTTTGGTCCTTCAGCCTGTTCTGCTCCCTGCTCTGTCTCTGGTGAGTTCTCTCACCCTCCCACGCTTCTGGCCTGTACCCCACCCAGTGCTTGTATAAATAAATAAATCTTTTTTTAAAAAAAAAAAAAAAAGATAATGCATGAAAATCTAGCTCAACACAATTGATATCTCTCTTTCCTCATATCTCATCTGAACCTCTCCTACTTCCATTTTTATCTAAAATGTCAGATTTCCTGAAATGCTTACACTTGGGATTTTAAAATTTAGAACATTTTCCATATACATTCTTTAAGTGTTATTTTTTTCTTTAAGTGAAACATTACTATTGGCTTTTTTGGTCTGGAGCTCTCTTTAAATATACAAAAACACTGAAATAAGCTGGAAATAAAAGTTAAGAGGGTAGACATAATGCTCAGATGGAAGTGTAAATTCCTGAAATTTGCACTTTGATTAATCCAAGCCCATTTTGAATGTGATTACATAGGGCCCACCCACGTCTTACAGCCCCAGACATGGAGTGTTCATGATCCAGATATATCTTCAACCACAAATTGTTCCTCTGTTTACAGTCTTTATACCATCCTCCTATTTCTAATTGTTGGTTTTCTTTAACCATCATTAATCCAATTGTGAAATAAACCACTCTATTCAAGCAAAGTGCTAGGCTAAGTAAAATGAGATGAATATTTGGCATCTGTGGTTTATTGAAAATTCAACAGAAGGTGCTGAGATTTGCTTTATGACCAATCTGGCTTTATTTAGGCTACCTTTTACGAACATATTTGGCTTTCTGCCTTTATTTTCTGTCAAAATCCTTAGATGTTTATAACTTGACATTTATCTGTCCTTTACCTTTGACAGACAGCCAGATCCTAAGATGTTTAAATATATTGGGTAGATTTTGAAATTTTTAAGATTTTTTTATTAAGATTTATTTTTAATAATAATCTTACGGCAATAACAAAAATGGCAAAATCCACTAGGAATTCAAATCATCTACTTAGTAAAACTTCTTTTTCTTACTTCCTCCATGATTCAAATAATGCATTACATTTCAAGTGCAAGAGATCATTTTTTAATGTTAGGCAATAAGAGCAACAATGATATTTGAAGGTTTCCAATTTACAAATAACATTTTTCCTCTAAGATTCCCTTTATTTTCATGTAGAAATCTGCTGTAAGAATATGGACCCTTCTTCTACTTTATGTCAGGTGTTGGATTAAATATAACAAAGAATATGGCACAATTTCTGCTTTCAAGGGATTTACAATCTCCCAGAAGAGAGAAGCATATAAACAAACCATTATGATATTGTCTTGGTCAAGTTCCCTGCAAAAAAAAGCCTGAGGCAAAATAAAGTTCTGATGATTTATTTGGGTCAGACAATTCCTGGGGACCAAAAATGAGGAAAACTATAAATAAAGTTGGAAAGATGTGCAACATTATAAAGTGACACTTTATTGTTTTAGAAACTACAATGAACCCTAAAGAGACGCAAGTGGCCACTGTCAGTACATTTTCTCAGTTACACAGATGTCTACACAAAGACATTCTGCTTCAAAAAAGAAGTCAATGGGACAGAAAAAGAGGACATTTTCTACATGGCTTCCTTCTGCCTCTTATTTCTCATTGTTTAATATTAATGCAGGTGAGAAATAATGACCCTACCCAGACAGTTTGTACTATCAAGCCCTTCAGGAACCCCTGAGAATCCAGATGCAGCTGATGGGTCTGCACAGAGCTGCTCTGTCAAAGCAGTAGCTGAAAACAGAGTCAACAGTGAAGGATCTGCGAGGTAAGGTTGGCCAGGAGACCCTGGGAAGTAATATATAAAGAGTCAGATATAAATAGATGCCATAAAGTAAGGTAAAACTGTTAGGAAAATTCAAACAAGGCAGCAATGAGGAAAGTTGATCTGATGGTGGTTGAAAAAGCAGATTATTGAAAATACGGTTTTCGTGGAAAGTTTATATGCATATTACATAGTAAAAGACAACACGTTGCTCTGGTAGTTCTCAGACTGACTCACATTGTCCAATCTAAGCCTTAAGCTTCCTATATTTTTCTCTAACAAGAAATATCAGTTTCCCTGGGGGCAGAGGGTTTAACAAAAGCCATGGTACAAAAGGAACCATAAGTCCATTTACTGCTGTCCTCAAACATGCAGGAAGCACAGTTTCCAGTGACAGGAATTCAGTTGCCCTGTTTCATCTTCTATGACAGACGGTGCTCTCTCTATAGTGTATCTTGCCCTTGTGCCCTTGTGACATTTTTTGTCCATTCACAGATAAATTCCCTCAGAAGAGAACAGAAGTGAAAGATTGTTGGGTTTATGGTTCTATCATATAATGTAATTCAGCCTTTATATTGGCTACTGATGAGAATTCAATTAGTGAATCTACTTAATCATATTCTCAGCATCAGGAAGATGTGGTATATATTCTACTCAGCTATTTGAAAAGATAAGCTTTTGCCATTTGCGATAAAAATGATGGAACTTAAGGAGCTTCTACTAAGTGAAATAAGTCAGAAGGAGAAAGACAAAGGCCAAAGGCTGTCACTTATATGTGAAATATAGAGAAGCAAAATAAAGGGTCAGATAAAGCCAAACCAATAACAAGCCCTGGAAAGCTGACAGAATTGAGCTACTGGAGAGGGAAGTGAAGAATAAGGAAAGAGAGCAATCCAGAGGAGCTATGGTGAAAGACTATGGGTGTTTTAGTGGAAGATGTGGTGAGATAAACAACACCTTAAGGGGAAGATCCTATACTGCTAATAACACACAAATAATGAAAACCAATGTTACCTCAACCAAAAAAAAAAACACATTAAAAAATTAAAATAAATGAATCTAAAAATGAATCACTCCCTTTGACAGCATGTTATTTGGCAAGGAGACAATCTAGAATCACACTGTCAAGAATGAAGTCACTATGAGATTTGTTGAGGCCAGCACATACACCTGAAACAGCTAATAAATGTAACTACAGAAAATAAAATAAACATGGTAGTGAGAGTTAGGGAAGAAATGAATTCATTTGAAAACTTAAAGAAGTTTGATAGAAGAGCTAGCAAATGAGCTGCAGCCTGAAGCACACCTAACCTAAAATACACAGAGCAGAAAGGGAAAGAAAAGGCCCATTATAGGGACCTCCAGGTGGCCGAGGGGGTTAAGTCTCAGTGCTATCCACTATGACCTGGGCTCGATCCCTGGCCAGGGAATTAGCCCACATATGGCATAGCAGACCTCTCCTGTCTTGCCAACTGCTCCCCTCAGCAGTGTATTTCAGTAGATCCGCCTGTTCTGTTCCCCACTCTGTCTTTGGTGAATCCTCTCACCAATCCCCCCTGCCCCGTGGGTCATAAGAACTGATCTATATAGGTCATAAGGTCTTATAGGTCATAAGAACTGACCTATATCTCAGTTCTTCTATGCAAAAAGAAAAAAAAAAAAACTTTAAAAAAGGCCCGTTACAGAGAAAGAGCAGCAACAAAGGAACAAAGATAGAAATGAGCACAGCAAGTTCTAAGACAACAAAATAAAAACAATTAGTGCAGAAGAGCAGAGGATAGAAACTGGGGAGGAAAAGAAATATAATTGATGGGGCAGCTGAGGGAAAAACTTGAAATTCCAACACATGGCATAGATTTTTTAAAACATATTAAACCCTATAGTCTAATTCTCAAGATAACTTTGCTCAACCTTGCTAATCTTCCAAAAGTCCAAAATAGAATTAGTAATGGCCTAGTGAGTAGCTAGACCGGAACTAAGTGCCTGAACACAGGAAAAGCCTATATCATTCCAATGAGACAGCATGAATCACCCTGCATCGTCTAGAATACGCACTCCAGTGTATTTTAAGTATATCAAGTAGGATGATTATACTACTGTCATACTACTCAAAAAGCATAGGTTTTTAACCAGAGGTCACCACTTTTCTTCCCCAAACACACACCCGTCTTTTGAGAGAAAACAAATTTGTAGTATCATAGTTTCCAATGATTCAAAATGTTCCCTCTTTCATGGCATGTGGAAAATTCCATCTATCAGCCTTTCTTCATATTTCTGTGACTTTTATTAACAAAATAACCAAAAAAATTCACAGTGACCTCAACCTGAACTTTTGTTACTTTTGTGGGATTTTTATTTTCTTGTATAACATTCTCTTATTCTAATCAAGAAATAACTTCAGCATGATCCTGACAAATTTTATATACATGGCAAATCTAATGGGTAATGTATGAAAAATCTTTAGTAAAGTATCTTTGTGGTTTGTGGCATATCCATAGCCACAGAACACTTTGTAGATAATTACTGCTTTTCAAGTATTATTTGATATGGAATTTAAGCCCACACTGAGACTATATTGTGCCACCATTTGAAAAGATAGGCTGATGGTTGGACCAGGCCTAATAGAATCCAAAGGTATGTGTCCATGGAAAAGCAAAATATACCATTTGTGGTGTAGATTCTTGTGTAATGCAGCCTCTTCTCCATCCTCCTGCTAAAGCAAGCAAGAATCCCATTAGCTCCCAGCTCCCCAATCTGGCTAGTGAGTTTTGAGCACAGTTCCTTGAAAATTGAGAAGATTTTGAGATATCAAGAATCTGCCCTAATTAGTAACTCTCAGATATTAGTGAACGGTAAGCTATAAATTGCTGCTAAAATAGAAATTAACCCTGTTAATATAGCACTCATTAAATATCAGAATTTCCACAATTATCAAAAACTTTCAGAGCTCATCTATTCCAAAGTATCTAAATATAACAATTCCTACAAAAGAGTTTGTTTAGCTGAGGACCAACAATAGGCCAAGGGTACTCACTGGGAATGACTCAACCCATAACCATAGACATAAGTAAATAAATAAATACATAAATAATAAGTAATGAGGTTCTTAAATTGATGTTCAGTTCCTCTGAGTTTATAGGTAAGCACATGTATTTAGTATGACTAAGAGCACAGTCTCAGTTAGTTGAGCTGGGACCCCAGAACTGCTAAATGACTCCAGAAATCCTGAATATCTATGTGCTATGCTCCCCTATGACAAATTCTACTTCTTTTCACTATGATCAGTCTTGGTATATGAAATTATTCAAAGTTCTTCTGTATTTATTGAGTTATACTGAAGCTTTGTTTCATAGTAGTATGCTTACCACTTTCTTTACCCAGTTAATGCTTGGCATAACTTTTATCTGCTTGCTTTCTAGTCTAGGCAACATTAACATGAACTTCATGAGCAGAAACCTCCTTTCTAACAGCTGCCTTCTCTTTGGGGTGCTGGAGCAAAGAGGAAGGCTTAATCTGCTCCCTTACCAGGAAAGGCTTCCATGATTCTGGGACTCTAGCTACAAACAGAATTATCATGCATACACCCTTGACACTCAGTTCATCATTCAGTTCCCCTGAGTAAAACTCAAAAGATGATACTGTATACACTATACTTACTGCACTCAATTTCCACTTTTCTCCTTAGTGTGACATATTTGATCTTGTTATCCAAAATTATGGTATTTAAAATATATCACTAGAGAAGCCAGTATTTAGAAACCACTCTCTAACTATTCCAGGAAAAGAGACACTGTAGTTTCTATATACTTGATCTTGGAGCTCTGTATACTATACCTTAGTCTCTGAGCCCCATCATACCAGAAGCCAGATCTATCTAGGATGGCTTAATTCAAATAGGTCTCAGTAAGATAGCAGGTCTTGAACCTAATTGTATTCTAAAATATTAAGCCTGGAAAACTAAGTCTTTGTAATGTATTTATATGTTTTCTATGCTGTGAAAACCATCCTGGTTATCCAAAGTTGCTTTTTAGTCTTGTCTTTAAAAATTCTGCATTGGATAATTACATCTCTATAGTTATATATGCCATTGCTCACTTCTGCTAACAATAGAGGAACATAATGGGTTGCTTAATAATTTAGCACATTTTGCTCCACACAGTCACCTTTTTTGAAGAAATTCAGAGAACATAATGCTATTGCTTCTCTGGTATAATGTCTCAGGATTATTATCATCAAATTTTTTTTAATATTAAATTTTATTTTTATATTCCCCCATACAATTGCAAATGCCCCATTCTGACCCCAATCCTTCCCCTCCTGCCCCCCACCCCCCAAAAAGTGTCTCTGGTTCATAGTTTTTTGTTGATTTTGATTTTCACTTTCTTATATTCATTTTCCTGGTCCCTTATTTAAGTTTTCTAGATTCCTGCTATGAGTGAGACCATCCGGTATTTTTCTTTTTCTTTTTGGCTTATTTCGCTGAGCATGATCCCTTCCAGCGCCATCCATGTTGCTGCAAATTGCATGTGTTTATCTTTTTTGAATGCTGAGTAATATTCCATGGTATATATGTACCACATCTTCTTGATCCAGTCATCTATTTTTGGGCATTTGGGTTGTTTCCAAAGCTTAGCTATTGTAAACAGTGCTGCTATAAACATAGGAGTGCAGGTGCTCTTTGGAATTGATGTTTCTGTGTCCTTTGGGTAAATACCTAGGAGTGGAATTGCTGGATCATATGGAAGCTCTATGTTTAGTAGGTCCAGAAATCTCCACACAGCTCTCCATAGTGGTTGGACCAGTTTGCACTCCCACCAACAGTGCACAAGAGTTCCTTTTTCTCCACATCCTCGCCAACATTTGTTGTTGCTAGTTTTTTTAATATGTGCCATTCTCACTGGTGTGAGATGGTATCTCATGGTAGTTTTGATTTGCATTTCCCTGATTACAAGTGATGTTGAACATTTTTTCATATGTCTGTTGGCCATTTTCATTTCCTCTTCAGAGAAGTTTCTTTTTAGCTCTTCTGCCCATTTTTTGACTGGATTATTTTCTTTGTTGTTGCTGAGTCTCATCAGCTCTTTGCAGATTTTTGTGATCAGTCCTTTATCATTAGTGTTGGGTGCAAAAATGTTCTCCCAGTTGGTGGGGTTTCTCTTTGTTTTTGTTATTGTCTCTTTTGCTGTGCAGAAGCTCTTTAATTTGATGTAGTCCCAGCTGTTTATCTTTGTCTTCACTATCACTGCTTTGGGTGATGTGTCTGTAAAGATGTCTTTGATGTGCAAATCCCGTAGTGTTTCGCCTATATTTCCTTCTATATATTTTATGGTTTCAGGTCTTATGTCTAGTTCTTTAATCTATTTTGAGTTGATTTTTGTGTATGGTGTGAGGTGGTGGTCAAGCTTCATTCTTTTGCATGTAGCGACCCAGTTTTCCCAGCACCATTTATTGAACAAACTTTCTTTGTTCCAATGCATATTCTTTGCTCCTTTGTCAAAGATTAGTTGACCATAAATCTGTGGGTTTATTTCTGGATTTTCTATTCGATTCCATTGGTCTGTATGTCTGTTCTTGTTCCAATACCATGCAGTTTTGATGATTATGGCTTTGTAGTATAGTTTGAAGTCTGGGAGTGTGATGCTTCCATTTCCTTCTTTTTTTTTCAGTAGAGCTTTGGCTATTCGGGTTTTTTTGTGATTCCATATGAATTTCATCAATAATTGTTCTATTTCTTTGAAGAATGCCATTGAGATTTTGATTGGAATAGCATTGAATCTGTATATTGCTTTTGGTAGACAAAGTGCAACACCCATTCATGATAAAAGCCCTTGAAATCCTTGGGATACAAGGAACATACCTCAACATCATAAAGGCCATCTATGACAAGCCAACAGCCAGTATCATTCTTAATGGTGAAAAGCTGAAAGCAATTCCATTAAGATCTGGAACAAGACAAGGATGTCCACTCTCACCACTGCTTTTCAATATAATACTGGAAGTCCTAGCCAGAGCAATAAGACAAGAGAAAGACATCCAAGGAATCCAAATAGGAAAAGAAGAAGTCAAACTATCACTATTTGCAGATGATATGATAATATACATAGAGAACCCCAAAATCTCCACAGAAAAACTAATTCAACTCATCAATCAATTCAGTAAAGTGGCAGGATACAAAATCAACACGCAAAAGTCAGTAGCCTTCCTATACACAAACAATAAATCTGAAGAAGAAGAAATAAAAAAAAAAACCACCCCTTTTATTATCGAAACAAAAAAAATCAAATATTTGGGAATAAATCTAACAAAAGAGGTAAAGGACCTATACAAAGAAAACTATAAAACACTGTTAAAAGAAATAGAAGAAGACACAAAGAAATGGAAAGACATCCCCTGCTCATGGATTGGAAGAATAAACATTATTAAAATGGCCATCCTATCATCAAATTTTTTGAGCAAAGAGTGTGGAAAGTGTACTTATCCTACAAAGTCCAGAGTCAAAAAGCTCTGTTCTCTCAACATCAGATGGCATTGAAAATCTTCAAGCTTCCAACAGAATTTTGTGGCATTTCTGATAGCCCGTAAGTTGCAGAAATACCTGTATGAGCTTCTAAACAACCTACCACCACTTCAGAAGGAGATTTTTGCTAGATTGCTAGTACTTCTTGATAGCACTCTATTAGTCAAAAAAGAACCCTTCTTATGGGATACTGGCCTTGACTTGCTACAAATTTTCTCTGTAACAATGTCAATTAATCACCATCTGGTTCTCTGTTTCCATCTTGTGTGAATGGGGGTGTTAAGAAAACCTGACCCATCCTTTCATGATGATGTTATGATGGCAATCAATACATGTAGAAAGAGTTAGAAAAAATATTATTTGGTATTATAGCAGCAACATTACTCAAGTTGGTAAAAAAAAAAAAAAGTTGCCAATTTATTAAACCAGTGTGTTATATGGGGACCAACACCAGAGAAATTACCCCTTCCACCACTATCTGGCTTTGGTCCTTCCTCAGAGATCAAGATTATTGGTGCAAATCTTTGAAAGGAGAGGCACAGAAATGCACGTTTTCTGGCTACCACAGAAAACTCAAAGGTTTTCTGAAAAAGTGCATAGCTCTTTGCTGTTCTAAACATCTTCCTTATTAGATCAGAGTCACATAGCCCCACAGATGGAAAAGATTCTGGCAACCACCAGTTGTTATCATCTAACTGCTTTATTCTGCAAATAAGGATATCAAGGTTTATGGAAGCAGCTGGCTCCAAACTACATAGCTACCTAGTAGCACAACTAGAAGCAGTGCTTAGAATTGTGGGTCAGCATTTTCTTCCCTATTCCTCAAGGCCTGTCTCTTCCATGGTTCCTGCATTATTTTGAAACAGGTAACAAAAAGGCAATAAATTAACTTATTCATTCATTAAACAACAATTTATTGAGTGCTTATCACAAACCACACATATTCAAAGGTATCAGGGATACATAGTAAAAAAAAAAGAAAAAATGGACAAAATCCACTGCCTTCATGAAATTTACCTTCTCTAGCAAGACATTAAAGCAATCAGGGGCCTCCCCGGTGGCGCAGCAGTTGAGCGCTGGGTTGCGAAGCTGCCCGCGGCCTCTGCGACGCCGGTTCGATCCCCGGCTGCTTCCCGGCCACCGGAGGAGGGTCCCGCATGGCGTGCAGACCTCTCCTGCCGCCCGCTGCTCCCCTCAGTAGTGTGCTTCGGTCTTTCTGCCTGCTCTGCTCCCCGCTCTGCCTCTGGTGAATTCTCTCACCCTCCCGCGCTTCTGACTGTACCCAGTGCATGTATAAACAAACAAACAAACAAACAAAGAAAACATGCCTCTATAAAAAAAAAAAAAGCAATCAGTAAAGGAAAATAAATAAAGCAGGGAAGGAAAGTAAGGAGGAAATAAAATTTCTAAATGATGTAGCCAGGGAAGGTGACTTCTAAGTAAAGCCTTATAGGAAGTAAAGAAATTAACCATGTGATACATAGATACATATGTGTGGGCATGTATGTATGTATGTATATGTGTGTATATATATATATATACACACACACACGTGTGTGTGTGTTTCTTGGTAGCTCTTGGTGTACAAAAAACAGCAATGTGGCCAGTGTGACAAATGTGAGAAAATGACGAGAGAATTGACAAAGTGCAATATGTTGAACAGAAACAAGTCTATATAGGGCTTTGCAAATAGTGGTAAGGACTGCAACTGAGTCATATGGGAAGCTGCAGAGGAGTAACATGACCAGATCTTGATTTTACCAGGATTATTGTGGTGATATGCATAGGAAGAGAACAAGAATCAGAAAAGGAAGGAATAGCATAAATTTTTTTTGCTTAAAAATTTTATTACCCATTTGATTATTTATTCTATTCATCAGTTTCTACTTCAAAGGACATAGGACATTGTCAAAAACCCAAGTCCCGTCCCTGAAAGAAAGATTTGCTGTATCAATTGCATTCAAAAGATTGTGCCACAAGATGTTATTATAAAAGTGTATAGTTTCTGCAGATGTCACTTAAAGGAACTAGTCATTTATATATAGCTTCGTTTGTGTGTGTACATGTGTGTGTGGACGCTGCTAACATTTATCAAATGCTTTGTCAATGCCAATCATTCTGTTAAGAACATTATATACATAAATAATAACATACGTTACATTATTATCTACATTATCTACAATGTCTACATAATAATCCTGAGTAAGTACTATTATTATTCATTTTTTAAAGATGAGAAAATGAGGTTTTCAGATATGAAATAAGTTGCCAAACTTACACTGGGTAACAAGATGGCAACCTAAGCAGTTTGACTCCAAAGTCTCTACTTTCTTTAAACTTTTGCCCAGATTGCGAAATGGCCACCAACCCAGGAGATCGATTTGGGCTGGTACAGATATTTTGTTTGGTCTACATGGTGTTTTTTAAAAAGAAGTGTACTTTGAAACATGTCACTTTAATGTGTTCATTACATAATGTCCCATACTAGTCCTTATAACCTTCATCCTTCCTCTTCATCATACAATTTACATGTTACACCACATGCATATGAGTTGGCACTTTGATATACTTCTCTCAATCTTTAAAAACTTGGTATGACATTAGGGTTCAGAACACACATTTTATTTCTTGCACATTCACATGCACACTATTACCACCAACAATACCACCATCAGGAAAAATAAAATGGAATGGGGTTGAACTTCTTTCCAACATTATTAAATACCTGAGATTTCTCTTACCACATTCAATTCTCCAAACCTAATTCAAATCTAACTTTATAACTTTAGGGCAACCTGTTGTTAGCCTAGACGCACAGGGCTGTGCCCCGAACCTGCTCTGTAACAGGAGAGACCTATCCTTTAAGAGATGCATCATCTCATCACTTGTTTGATATTATCATGGCCCTTATCTCTGCACAGTAGCCTATGATACATATATGTGTTCCAAGTGTAAGTGGATTCAAAACGTTTTTGTGTTGAAATGGCAAAGCCTCTGCTAATATGAACTTATGAACTCATTCTTAATTGCTAGTTCATTATACATTCAGCACATAAGAATATTTCTTTAAATTGTCATTATCAGGAAGCTAATATATTTCTTCCATTGTTTCTGTCTCTTAAGGGCACTGTGACTCCATCTCCTTTTTTTGACTTACGGGTGTGGGGAGTTCCAATCATTCTATTTCTTAAAAGAAAGGATAATGCTTTAACAAAAGCAGATGGAAATACTGTTTTCTGTAAAATAATGAAAAATGTTTTTCTTTGTGGGCCTAAAATCTTAGGAATATTATCATAGCAAGGTAGTAAATGCAGTTTTTCAGGAGTGACTCGTGTTTCAAGTTCCTACCGAGCAGAGATAAAGACAGGCACTGGGCCCTAAATTAGGCCAGCTGCAGTACCCTCTAATGGGCTAATGTCTACACCTGGGCAGCGACAGCGTGAACAGCTATTAATCTCTGTGGATTGTTTTCTTTTTGTCAGGGGAAGGGTTGAATTTGTCTTCCCTTTATACATTTATACATGAGCGATGATTTTAGCTTTAAACCTAACAAGTTTCCCAATACATCATTTAATAATTCAATTCACTAATTAGAACATGAGGACCCATTCACATTTAGAACTTATGAAACACTTTAAGAATATCAAAAATAACCAATATACAGTACCAAGTTTCCACACATCAACAAATATAATTCACAAAGTAATTCCACAAAATAAATAGCCATTATTATTATCTCCATTTTATATGAGAAACTGTGACCCTCCCAAGATCACACAGCTACAAGTGAGAGAGGGCCTCCCACTCTGCCTTACCATCTGAGTCCTGTGTTCTCCAATGAGTTTGCTGACCTTGTTTGCTGGCCACCCTGATAGTGAGGATTGACTCATTAGACTGGTAGAGCACTGTCTCATTACGTAGGGTCAACAATCTATATTAGAAATAGGTTAGGAGAAGAGAAAATGCTCTATTACCATTCTCTGACAACTTTATCTTATTTGATATGGATATAAAAATCTCCACAAGTTTGTTCCTGAACTGAGTTATTGCAGTTTTTCCAATAGAAGAGATCTGCATGTAGAGAGGATATGTGATCATATAGTTTTCCCTTCCAAAATCTTCAGTGTTCTAGAAGAAAGATGGT
Source organism: Talpa europaea (assembly GCF_964194135.1). Taxonomy (NCBI): domain Eukaryota; kingdom Metazoa; phylum Chordata; class Mammalia; order Eulipotyphla; family Talpidae; genus Talpa; species Talpa europaea. Next base: position 57,363,074 of record NC_140080.1, on the reverse strand, counting down.
AACTGTAAAGTGTCTTCCAACTATAGTTCACCAGAGAATCCATTTTATAGATCACCTAGTAGATTAGTGCACCATGGATGTTCTTGGGAACAACTGTGACTTGTTAGGTTTAAAGCCATTCACTAGCTAGAAGATTTGTCTTAGAGAGTTTGAGAACGAACTGTTTAGGACAGTTGGTAGTAAACTTATAGAGTTTACTATAAGTTGTAGTAAGCTCACTTTTGCCAAATTTGCTAGAAAACAAAAATATATTCAGACAGCTCAGAACAGATTCATGAATGGGATATTAACATAACTTACCAAGGGAAAATAGGGGTGGTACAACCTAACATTCCAGGCAGATGTCAGAGTTGTCACTGAGCCTGTTTCCAGCCTGCCCTCTGTGCCATTCTCTGAGATAGTGTTTCAGGTTGTGTGACCCAGGCCTGACCCAGGATGACAGTTCTTAGGATGACATGTTCAATGCTTGTTAGTAGTGAGTATATTAACTCAAGGCTTAGAAATAATCATTTAAATTCAGATATATCTATATTTAGAAAGCTTCTCCAAATCTCTACATATTCTTCCTAGCTAATAGATATTATTTCTTACTTATTTTATTTCAGTGATGAACAAAATTAGAAAGCAATTTGTTATAAGAAACATTTTGTAAAACTCCCATTTTATCCTGAAATGAAGTCTACAGATAATACATAACTTATCTATATTAGTTTTTTTAATTTTTTAAATCAATATAATGTCTTAATTGTGCTAAAAGGTATAAGTAATAACTTATAATGAAAATGATATGAATTTCAACACATAAAGAATCAAGCATTGCGATATTTCAGGATATAAAGAATTCTTGACTCATGCTACTAAATAATAGTAGCCCATCATCATTGTGATAACTCAAAACACATCCCCTCCTTTTGAAAATGCCTCCTAAGCATCCATTTCTCCCCTATCTAGAATCAGTGTGTTAAAAAATTTAAGTAGGAAGTGATATGTTTTAACTACTTCCTTAAAAGGTTTAGCTATCGTGTAGGAAGTGAATCAAAGAGGGGCAAGAGTGGAAACACCGAGACTAACAGAGAAATCATACAATAATCTGAGCGAAAGACGCTACATTCATGCTACATAACAACCATCCAGCAAGTCTGATCACTAAGTCCAGATGCCTTTTGGACACCTCTATCTAAAATCTCTTTAGATCTATTTCCTAACCACTTAAAAGTGCCACAAATATTTCATAGGAAGAAATGACTGAAACCTGATGGCATTTGCCAAGAAAATATTTATGATTTTCTTTCTTCTTTCATTTTTTCCTTTATTTCTTTGATCATTTATGTAGATCCATACGCCCGGAAGAATCTAAAAAAGTGTATATATTTTTTATTGAGATAACATTGGTTTGCAATACTGAGTATGATTCTGAGATATAGGATCACACTTCTTCAGATGAAATTTTAGGATCCCCCTCATTCTCCCACAACAAACTACCCTCTCTAATTTTATCACTGTATCAATCGTACATATCTTTTCTGTAGACACTCTTAAATTTTTGCTTCATTTTAATTCAATCCCAGTCTTTTCCTTCCACCTGGAAAAAAATGGCACCCTCTCAATGTCACCTCTACTTTGTAGCTCTAGTTTAAATGCTCTCTGTAAATAGCTTCTGAGAAAATCTCTCTCGAATGTTAAAATCTACACACCATTCATCCCTTATAAACACTATCTTACACTGCATTGAAAGATTGACTGGAGCCTTTACTGGTATGGTGTGGCCATGGAACACATGATTGGATAAACTCATTGCAGGGTGTCCTAACCACATAATTTATCCTTCCAATGTGATGTCTGCCTCATCTAGAGCTTACCATCTTCTAGAATTTCTTGCAGCATCTCACTACTGAGACCTAAATAACAACCACATACTCATAAAAAGCAAGAATATTGTATTTTCTTTCCTTAAATTTCACACACACACACACACACGCACACAGAGTAAGCACTCAGTAAATCTGTTATATTCACTTCAAATGTTAAAAGGCAGCTCTAAATGATGACCATAAGAGAGCGAAAAATGAAAATCTTAAGCATTTTCTGATCAGATCAATTAGGCATCAGAGAACTTCCCTTAATTTGCTTCTGGGAGAATAATATGAAGGTTAACCAGGCAGGTATTTCGCCCAGATGGTCTGGTGACTTGAGGCAAAGTCAAACACCTCTTGGACACTGGAGATCAACACAAACTACACCAGAAGGGACAATGGGGAGATTCATGCTTTGATAAGCAAGAAGTGAATGGAGAAAAATGCTGGGAGGCTGAAACACAAACTTCAGCAGTGCAAGTCTACTGACCAACAAAGCAGGGAAAGGGAGATCTGAATGGTGTGGAGGTGCGCATCTTTGAAGAGAAATACATGCAGACAAGCCATGGTACTCCCAGTCAACTGGGAAGCAAGATGGTTCAAAATCTGAAATCAATGTCATTTACCGCATCACAAAAAAGGTAAAAATCCTATGACAACATATGCAGACAGCATTTGCTAAGATTCAACATTTATTTATGATTTTAAAAATCCTCAAAAAGTGGGGGTAGAAGAAATACATCTTTACATAATTAAAACCATATATACCCAACCCACAGTTAACATCATATTCAATAGTAAAATACTAAAAACTTTTCCTCCAAAATCAGATAAAAGAAAAGGTTGTCCACTTTGACCACCTCTTTTCAATATAGAGGATATTGAAATACAGCTAGAGCAATCAAGCAGGAGAAAGATATAAAGAGAATCTAAATTGGGAAAGAAGTAAAACTACCACAATATGCAGAAGACATCATGATATACATAGAAAGCCCAAAAGAGTCCACCAAAAAAAGTCAGAAAAAATAAATCAGTGTAATAAAGTGGCAGGTTGCAAAATCAATATGCATAATTCAATTGCTTTCTTTTTTTTTTAAACAATGAATTTTTTTTAATTTATTTATTTATACAAGCACTGGGTACAGTCAGAAGCGCAGGAGGGTGAGGAATTCACAGAGCCAGAGCAGGGAACAGAACAGGCAGAGTGACGAAATACACTGCTGAGGGGAGCAGCGGGCGGCGGGAGAGGTCTGCGCGCCACGTGGGACCCTTGCCAGTGGCCTGGGATCTAAACGGCATTGCAGAGGCTGCGGGCAGCCTAGAAACCCAGCGCTCAACAACTGCGCCACCGGGGAGGCCCTCAATTGCTTTCTTATATGCAAACAATTAACTGCAAGAAAAGGAATTCATACTGTGTGTCTGTTCTTGTTCCAATGGGAATTTTACGAGGAATATAACCAAGATGAAAATGCATACATTGTACAAAAATGAAAAATTATGTAAAAAATATATAAAATTTAAAAAAATTAAAAAATGATTTCAAGTATTGTTTTAAAAAAACACAAAAGAAAAGGAATTCAAGAAAACAATTCCCTTACGATCACATCAAAAAGTGTTATATACCTTAGCAAAGTGTTATAAACTTAGCAAAGAAGGTGAAGGGTCTATACAGTGAAAACTATAGGACCTTCTTAAAGAAATAGAAGACACAACAAGTAGAAAAATATTCCCTGCTCATAGAGTGAAAAAATTAACATTGTTAAAATATTTTAACCAAAGGAGTATATGATGCAATGCAATCAATCCCTATCAAAATTTCAGTGGCCTGAAGCCATAAAATACATAGAAGAAAACATAGGCAAAAAATCTGTAACATTAGGCTTAGAGATCTCTTTGGGATTCAACTGCAGTTGCAACTAAACTAAAGCAATAATTAAAAAATGAGACTATATCAATCTAAAAAGTTTCTGTAAGGAAAAGGTAACTATCATTAAAATGAAAAGACACCCTTACTTATAGAAGAAAATAGTTGCACTTCATACATCTAACAAAGGGCTGATATCAAAGATATACAAATAACTCATTCAACTGAAAGAAAGATAGCACCTAATTCAAATTAAAAAATAAAGCTGGCAGACATAAAGGCAGACATAAAGCTGGCCAAAAGGTATATGAAAAAATGCACATCATCATTTAACATGAGGGAAAAGCAAATCAAAGCCACAATGAAATATTATTTCACACCTGTGATAATGGCCCATATCAAAAATGACTAGAAACAAGAAGTCTTGATGAGATTGTGGTGAAAAAGGAACACTTGTACACCATTTGTGGGAATATAGACTTGTCCAATGTCTATGGAGAACATTATGGAAGTTTCTCAAAACATTAAAAATAGAGAGGGTGGGAAAAGGGAAGGAGCAAAGTAAGGTAGCGCTATAATGGACTACAGTGGACAATTATGGGTATGATGGTGGTATGTGGTTTGGGAACATACATCTGAAGAAGTGTGATCCTATATCTCAGAATCATACTCAGTATTGCAAACCAATGTTATCTCAATAAAAAATATATACACTTTTTTAGATTCTTCCGGGCATATGGATCCATATAAATGATCAAAGAAATAAAGGAAAAAATGAAAGAAGAAAGAAAATCATAAATATTTTCTTGGCAAATGCCATCAGGTTTCAGTCATTTCTTCCTATGAAATATTTGTGGCACTTTTAAGTGGTTAGGAAATAGATCTAAAGAGATTTTAGAAAATTTGAGCTCTCCACAGTATTCTTCCTACAGAATGTTAATTTTCCTTTATTAATGACAATCTCTGGGGACCCTAGGATTTTAATTTTCATTGAATACATCAAAAAATTGTAATACTCAATTTCCTTTCATTTCGCATCAGAAATTTAGATCAGGTAAAGCTGTTTTTTACTATTGTCCATGTCGGTGGCTTTCTCCAGAACCAAAAGCATATCTTTTATAATCCTGATGTTAAAAGTATATTTCAATAAATGGGAATCAATAAAATATGCAATAATTATAAGAATATTTTGGTCAAACCCTAGAATTTCAACTATACAGTTGATTCTAAAAAGTCATCTTGTAACCTACTTGTACAAGAAAATCTCGCTCTGAATAATTCTCAAGTCAGAGCAGAGGGAAGATTTGAATTCACATTTTCAATTTTCAAACCACAAAGACTAGTTCTGTTCTCTACAAGTTCGTAATTCATCTTAACCTTTCACTCAGGTCCTGAGAGACTAGTGAACACCACAGTAGTGCCCGTCATGTCCCAGCTTTCATTGCGGTCTTGGACACTACTTATTAGAGATCTCTAACAGCCACTTTGAATAACCCAGCAAGAGGTAGAATATAGGCCTCAGTGCCATCTTTAAAAGGATTCCAGTGGAGACAGGATAGTTTTATCAGACATTTTTCTGATATACAGATCTCAGCAGTGGGAGGGCTTAGCTCTATAGAGTTAGCATAGTCAAACTTTTCTGTTGGATAACTCTCCTGTTTCCAAGAACAGTGTGGCCAATTAAAGAAAAAAAAAAAACAAAACACCTAGAGCTAACCTCAAGGCAGAATTAGTCAAACACTTAGTACAATTCACTCTCTGCCCCAAGGGGGATTTTCTTGTTTGATGAGTTCCTAAAGCAAGTGCTTTCTAATGTTGGCCTGTATTAGAATCAGTTTTGGATTAATGGCTAACTGAGTAATATCTTGTCAGAGAAACTGAAAACTTTCATGTCAGCTAATGTTTCTTATATATCCTTTTGGAGCCCAACATGTGCACACATTCCAATACTGAGTGAATGAACTAAGTCATTGAGGTTGTACTTAAGTAGCATAGAACCATTCTCTACATCTCCGTGCAGTTCAATAAATCATTTTATGTTTGTCTCTGATAAATGAAACCCTTTTAAATGTTTTTTAATGATGTGCTCAATGTATCATGCCTGCAAGAGAAGAGATGCAATGGAAGGTACAGAGTCTAGATCCTGGACACTCACACATCATGTTACAGAGCAAGATCATTATCTCTTACAGGTCAGAAAGACATTGAGGAATTTGAGGATGGGAGAGGATTGAGAGCAATGTGTGGGGGGGGGGGTGGTGGTAACATAGCCCTAAAGAGATGTTAATCTGTACCCATAAATCATATACAATGTTGTACACACACATTACTTCAATAAAATATCATTTAAAAACAAATAAACCCCCTGGATTAAATAGCATATTGTTGCTAGTTTTGTTTTTTTTTTTTAATATGTGCCATTCTCACTGATGTAAGGTGGTATCTCATTGTAGTTTTGATTTGCATTTCCCTGATTACAAGTGATGTTGAATATTTTTCATATGCCTATTGGCCATTTGCATTTCCTCTTTGGAGAAGTTTCTTTGTAGCTCTTCTGCCCATTTTTTGACTGGATTATTTACTTTGTTTTTGTTGAGTCTCATCAGCTCTTCCTAGATTTTTTTTTCCATTTGATCTACCTTTATTTTTTTTAAATAATAAATTTTATTTTTATATTCCCCATACAATTGCAACCCCCCCCCATTCTGACCCCTATACCTCCCCTCCCGCCCCCCACCCCCCAAAAGGTGTCTCTGGTTCATAGTTTTTTGTTGATTTTGATTTTTACTTTCTTATAGTTATTCATTTTCCTGGTCCCTTATTTAAGTTTTCTAGATTCCTGCTATGAGTGAGACAATCCGGTATTTTTCTTTTTCTTTCTGGCTTATTTCGCTGAGCATGATCCCTTCCAGCGCCATCCATGTTGCTGCAAATTGCATGTGTTTATCTTTTTTGAATGCTGAGTGATATTCCACGGTATATATGTACCACATCTTCTTGATCCAGTCATCTATTTTTGGGCATTTGGGTTGTTTCCAAAGCTTAGCTATTGTAAATAGTGCTGCTATAAACATAGGGGTGCAGGCGTTCTTTGGAATGGATGTTTCTGTGTCCTTTGGGTAAATACCTAGGAGTGGAATTCTGGATCATATGGAAGCTCTATGTTTAGTAGGTCCAGAAATCTCCACACGGCTCTCCATAGTGGTTGGATCAGTTTGCACTCCCACGAACAGTGCAGAAGAGTTCCTTTTTCTCCACATCCTCGCCAACATTTGTTGTTGCTAGTTTTTTTCATATGTGCCATTCTCACTGTTGTAAGATGGTAGCTCATGGTAGCTTTGATTTGCATTTCCCTGATTACAAGTGATGTTGAACATTTTTTCATATGCCTGTTGAGCTCTTCCTAGATTTTTGTGATCAGTCCTTTATCATTAGTGTTGTGTGCAAAAATTTTCTCCCAGTTGGTGGGGTTTCTTTTTCTTTTGGTTATTGTCTCTTTTGTTGTGCAGAAGCTCTTTAATTTGACGTAGTCCCAGCTGTTTATCTTTGCCTTCACTATCAGTGCTTGGGTGATGTGTCTATAAAGATGTCTTTGATGTGCATGTCATGGAGTATTTCACCTATATTTTCTTCTATATATTTTATGGTTTCAGGTCTTATGTCTAGTTCTTTAATCAATTTTGAGTTGGTTTTTGTGCATGGTGTGAGGTAGTGGTCAAGCTTCATTCTTTTGCAAGTAGCAACCCAGTTTTCCCAGCACCATTTATTGAACAAACTTTCTTTGGCAAGGATGTGGAGAAAAAGGAACTCTACTGCACTGCTGGTGGGAATGCAAACTGGTCCAACCACTATGGAAAGCTGTGTGGAGATTCCTCAACCTACTAAAGATAGAGTTTCCATATGATCCAGCAATTCCACTCCTAAGTATTTACCCAAAGGACACAGAATCACTAATTCAAAAGGCCACCTGTACCCCTATGTTTATAGCAGCACTATTTATAATAGCTAAGCTATGGAAACAACCCAACTGCCCAAAAATAGATGACTGGATCAAGAAGATGTGGTACATATACACAATAGAATATTACTCAGCAATCAAAAAAAGATAAACTCATGCAATTTGCGGCAACATGGATGGAGCTGGAAGGGATCACGCTCAGCAAAATAAGCCCGAAAGAAAAAGAAAAATACCGGATGGTCTCACCTCAAAGCAGGAATTTAGAAAACCTAAATAAGGGACCAAGAAAAAGACTAATTATAATAAAGAAAAAAATCTAAATCAACAAGCAACTATAAACCAGAGACACACTAAAGGGATGGGGGTAGGAGAGGAGGGATTAGGGCCAAAATAAGGGAGGTGGAACTGTATGGAGAATATAACCAAAATGAAAATGCATACATTGTGCAAAAATGAAAAATGATGTAATAATGATATAAAATAAAATAAAATATAAAAAAATAAAATAGATAGATAGATAAATAGCATATTGATTTGAGATGATTCTTAGATACCTAGGAAGAAGATCATTTGGGAAAGATGCCTGGGGAAAGGGCACTTCATCTGTTCCTGACTCTGAGTCTTTCCAAATCAACTTAAGGAGTAAAAAGATACATTCTGTTTTTATTCTTATCCCCTTCAGAAGAAAAATTCTACAGTCTCTATAGTTTAACATTTCCATGGCTTAAGCAGATCTCACATCAAAAGTCTTCCTAAAATACGGCACAAAGCCATTGCATTTCCATTTAAATCATAATAACATTTCATGAAATAAATAGGCTACACTAATACAACCATGAAACAAAAATAAAGACTGGTACTCAAATGCCAATCTGTTGTATGTATATATAATTAGTTATCTTTCTTAGGAATGAATTCAAAAAAGCATGATAGTCACATGGTCTTTTAAATCCTAACAGTTATGATTTAATATTCTTCTAGGTAATAAAAAAATATTACTATTCGTTCTTTTTCATGTGGTTAAGCATTAAACATTGATCCAATATAACTCTAACAGCATTGTATGCTTAATATATGTACTTTAATATTTTGTTTTCTTGTGAATTACTAAAATTTTTGCTAGTCAGAGTCCCACACGAAACAGCACACTTGAAATAGGATAATTTTAGAAGAGTTTATTGACAAAGGAATTAACTACAATAATGCTATCAGGTAGTTACTAGGTACTAGAGTCACCCATGCTGGTAGTAGCCTGACTGTGACCATCCTTATGCCTGATGAATGACAGAAGAGTGGCTACTGGAGGGTGAATGAGGGAGAGAAGAAGGCCTTCAGAGGACCAGAAGACTTCTAGTCCAGAGACACTAAAACAACCTCATAGGATAGTACCCAGGAAAATCAATATCTTGCCAGCATTTTTACCAGGTCTTCCCAATGGCCAAATACTTCTGAATACAAAGAGAATGGAAGTCATTCAGATTACTTCCTGGAATGGAGAACAATGTAAAGAAAGATGGGCTAGAGAGGGCCGATCAACATAGTGGCGAGGAAACACTGCGAGTAAGATCTCCCATTAAAAAAAAGTGAATAGGGAGGAAAAGCAGCAGGTCCCAGTGAGAACTGGGACACAGAAGATAAACAGGCGACTCCAGCAAACTACCCAAAGAAGAAAGTTGCCATAAAAGAGGACTAGAAGGGAGGAAGCTCAAAACCCTGCTACCCTCCCCCACCCACAAAGTCGGCACTCTCCGACCAACAGAAAGGAGGAAAAAACAAAAAAACAAAAACAACCAACAAGAACAAACTATGCATGAAGCAGGACTGTGAGTGGAAAGGAACTATTTCAGCCACCACACCCCATGAACTGGAGCTGCAGGATTCACTGTGGAGGTGAGTGAACAGCTCCAGGAGCCATTAGAGAAAAGCAAAGGCTCCCAGAGACCTACACACAGCCCCGGGCCAGCCGGTAAGCTTGTGTGGAAAAGTGGCACGCTTGAAAAGGATACGCGGATTGCGACTGCCCAAGTCCCTGCTCCTGCGACCTAGGCTTGCAGGGAGAAGTGCGGGGGCCCTCACTGAGGTGAATGTCCCTCACTGAGTAATCAGAAACCAGGCGCCCGGACATGGGAGAGAGGTGCAAAAGGCGCCATTTCTGCGGACACTGAATTGGGCTACAGCCCACGTTCTGGACCTCAGGGCTTTGGAACTGAGACCCGGGGCACAAAATTCGGGGCGTGGGATCCCCACGATGGTGGGGCACAAGGCAGACACAGCACCCCAAAGCCGTTGAGGCTTTCCCCACCACTCCCACTCTGTTCCCCTGTCCCACAGGGTAAAAAAAACAGCTCCCCAAGGACACTAGGAGAGATCTCTGGCACCACCTAATGACCAGAAAAAAAATCATCTTTGAAAACAGACATCAGAGAAAACACATATGTAGTAGGAGACTTCAACACACCACTATCAACAATGGATAGATCAACAAGACAAAAAATAAGTAAAGAAACTAAAGCTCTAAATAAGGATCTAGAGTGCTTGGGCTTAACAGACATCTATAGAACACTAAACCCAAAAAAATCTGAGTACACATTTTTCTCAAGTGCACATGGATCATTCTCCAGAATCGATCACTTACTGGGACACAAGACAAGCATCAACAGATACACCAAGATTGAAATCATACCAACCATCTTTTCTGACCATGAAGGCATCAAACTAGAAATAAACCATAAAAAGAAGGCAAGGAAATCTCCTACCTCATGGAGATTGAAAACCATACTACTGAAAGACCACTGGACTAATGAGGAGATCAAAGAAGAAATTGAAAAATTCTTTGAATTGAATGACAAGGACACCAATTTCCTAAATGTATGGGATGCAGCAAAAGCAGTAATAAGAGGAAAATATATAGCAATAGAGGCTCACATGGTCTCACTCATAGCATGAATCTAGAAAACTTAAATAAGGGACCAGGAAAAAGAATAACTATAAGAAAGAAAATATCAAAATCAACAAACAACTACAAACCAGAGACACTCTATGGGGGTTTGGGGGTGGGGAAAGGAGGGCTTGGGGTCAAAATAAGGGGGTTGTAATTGTATGGGGAGTATAAAAATAAAATTTAAATAAAATTAAAAAAAAAACAAATCAGGAGTAAAAAGATGAAATAAATAAATAAATAACAAAAACAACAAAAAAACCTCAGTTAGTGGATGACATCATCAATGGACTCTACCTCCATCACTCACTGCCAACAATGAGATTACAAGAGATGAGTATTACAACTCCCAGCATGCCATGAACCTTTCTTCCTGAACAGAGAACTGCTGGGAAGTAGAGGTGGAGTTAAGCAGCCATGCTTGGCTTGTAACTGAACATGTGAGTGCCCTTACTCTCCCTTTTCTAGCTCTGACTTGCACTGTGAGCTCAGATGGCACTGCTGGTAGGAAGTATCAGCCAATAAATGTTCTCTTTCTTCTCATTACCTTTGTAAGTAAACCTTTTGTTAATACCTCACTGTATGTCTGTCTCTGTTCTTAAGTGCATGGGTGAGAACTCACAATGTGGGTCACTCTGTTTTCCCTATAACATTACCATCTATCATCACCATGAGTTTGTTTTCAAAAGCACATTTAACAGGCGCAAAGAACAAAAGGTAATCCTTTAAATAAAAATTAGCACTATGAAAAACATAAAAAAAAAACAATAAAGAACTCAAAGAAACAACCTAACCTCAAAGCTCAAAGAACTAGAAAAAGAACAACAAAAAAATCCCAAAACCAGTAGAAGAAAAGAAATAATAAAAAGCAAAGCATAAATAAATGAAATTGAAACTAAAAAAAAAAATCCAAAAGATCAATGAAATCAAGAGCTGGTTCTTTGAAAATATCAATACAATAGACAAACCCCTAGCAGGCTCACAAAGGAAAAAAGGGAGAAAGCACAAATAAACAGGATCACAAATGAAAGAGGAGAACTCACAATGGACACAGCAGAAATAAAAAGAATAATCAGTAACTACTATGAACAGTTATATGGAAAAGAGTCCAACAATCTAGAGGAGATGGACAAATTCCTACAACTCTACAATCACCCAAAGCTAGATAAAGAAGAAATAGAACACCTAAATAGACCAATTACAAGCAGCAAAACTGAAATGGTAATCAAAAACCTTCCAGAAAACAAAAGCCCAGGATCTAATGGATTTACAAATAAATTCTACCAAACATTCAGAAACAATTTAGTGCCTATACTTCACAGACTCTTCCAAAAAATTGAGAAGGAAGGGATAATACCAAACACGTTCTATGAAGCCAACATTACACTAATACCAAAACCGAACAAGGACAACACAAAAAAAGAAAACTACAGGCCAATCTCCCTAATGAACACTGATGCAAAAATCCTCAATAAAATTTTAGCTATCAGAAACCAACAAAATGGGCCTCCCCGGTGGCGCAGCGGTTGAGCGCTGGGTTGCGAAGCTGCCCGCAGCCTCTGCAGCGCCGGTTCGATCCCCGGCTGCTCCCCGGCCACCGGAGGAGGGTCCCACATGGCGCGCAGACCTCTCCTGCCGCCCGCTGCTCCCCTCAGCAGTGTACTTCGGTCCTTCTGCCTGCTCTGCTCCCCGCTCTGGCTCTGGTGAATTCTCTCACCATCCCGCGCTTCTGACTGTACCCAGTGCTTGTATAAATAAATAAATAAATCTTAAAAAAAAAAAAAAAAAACAGAAACCAACAATGTATCCATAAGATAATTCACCACGACCAAGTAGGATTCATTCCAGGGACACAAGGATGATTCAACATCCGAAAATCAATCAACGTTATCCAACACATCAACAAAAAGAAATGTAAAAACCATATGATAATATCAATAGATGCCGAGAAAGCATTCAACAACGTACAACACCCATTCATGATAAAAGCCCTTGAAATTCTTGGAATATAAGGAACATACCTCAATATCATAAAGGCCATATATGACAGGCCAACAGCCAATGCCATTGTCAATGGTGAAAAGCTGAAAGCATTTCCATTAAGATCTGGAAAAAGACAAGGATGTCCACTCTCACCACTGCTTTTCAATATAATACTGGAAGTCCTAGCCATAGCAATAAGACAAGAGAAAGACATACAAGGAATCCAAATAGGAAAAGAAGAAGTCAAACTATCACTATTTGCAGATGATGTGATAATATACACAGAGAACCCCAAAAACTCCACAGAAAAACTAATTCAAGTAATCAATCAGTTTGGTAAAGTGGCAGGATACAAAATCAATATGCAAAGGTAGTAGCCTTCCTATACACAAACAATAAATCTGAGAAGAAATCAAAAAAACCATCCCTTTTATTATCAAAACAAAAAAAAATCAAATCTAACAAAAGAGGAAAAGGACCTATGCAAAGAAAACTATAAAACATTGTTAAAAGAAATAGAAGAAGACACAAAGAAATGGAAAGACATCCCCTGCTCATGGATTGGAAAAATAAACATTATTAATATGGCCATCCTACCAAAAGCAATATACAGATTCCAATAAAAATTTCAATGACATTCTGCTAAGAAATAGAACAATTATTGATGAAATTCATATGGAATCACCAAAAACCATGAATAGAAAAAGCTCTCCTGAAAAAAAAAGAAGGGAATGGAGGCATCACACTACCAGACTTCAAACTCTACTACAAAGCCATAATCATCAAAACTGCATGGTATTGGAACAAGAACAGACACATGGACCAATGGAATCGAACAGAAAATCCAGAAATATACCCACAGATTTATGGTTAACTAATATTTGACAAAGGAACAAAGAATATGCATTGGAGCAAAGAAAGATTGTTCAATAAATGGTGCTGGGAAAACTGGGTCACTACATGCAAAAGAATGAAGCTTGACCACTACCTCACACCATGCACAAAAACCAACTCAAAATGGATTAAAGAACTAGACATAAGCCCTGAAACCATAAAATACATAGAAGGAAATATAGGTGAAACACTACGTGATTTGCACATCAAAGACATCTTTACAGACACATCACCCAAAGCAGTGATAGTGAAGGCAAAGATAAACAGCTGGGACTACATCAAATTAAAGAGCTTCTGCACAGCAAAAGAGACAATAACAAAAACAAAGAGAAACCCCACCGACTGGGAGAACATTTTTGCACACAACACTAATGATAAAGGACTGATCACAAAAATCTAGGAAGAGCTGATGAGACTCGACAAAAACAAAGAAAATAATCCAGTCAAAAAATGGGCAGAAGAGCTACAAAGAAACTTCTCCAAAGAGGAAATGCAAATGGCCAACAGGCATATGAAAAAATGTTCAACATCACTTGTAATCAGGGATATGCAAATCAAAACCACAATGAGATACCATCTTACACCAGTGAGAATGGCACATATTAAAAAAAACTAGCAACAACAAATGTTGGCGAGGGTGTGGAGAAAAAGGAACTCTTCTGCACTGTTGGTGGGAGTGCAAACTGGTCCAACCACTATGGAGAGCTGTGTGGAGATTTCTTGACCTACTAAACAGAGCTTCCATATGATCCAGAATTCCACTCCTAGGTATTTACGCAAAGGACACAGAAACATCAATTCCAAAGAACACCTGCACCCCTATGTTTATAGCAGCACTAGTTACAATAGCTAAGCTTTGGAAACAGCCCAAATTCCCAAAAATAGATGACTGGATCAAGAAGATGTGGTTCATATACACAATGGAATATTACTCAGCATTCAAAAAAGATAAACACATGCAATTTGCAGCAACATGGATGGAGCTGGGAGGGATCATGCTCAGCGAAATAAGCCAGAAAGAAAAAGAAAATTACTAGATGGTCTCACATATAGCAGGAATCTAGAAAACTTAAATAAGGGACCAGGAAAAAGAATAACTGTAAGAAAGAAAATATCAAAATCAACAAACAACTATGAACCAGAGACATTCTATGGGAGGTGGGGGGCGGGGAAAGGAGGAATTGGGGTCAAAATAAGGGGGTTGTCCACCAACTGGGAGAACATTTTTGCACACAACACTAATGATAAAGGACTGATCACAAAAATCTGCAAAGAACTGATGAGACTCAACAATAACAAAGAAAATAATCCAGTCAAAAAATGGGCAGAAGAGCTAAAAAGAAACCTCTCTGAAGAGGAAACGCAAATGGCTAACAGGCATATGAAAAAATGTTCAACATCACTTGTAATCAGGGAAATGCAAATCAAAACTACCATGAGATACCATCTTACACCAGTGAGAATGGCACATATTAAAAAAACTAGCAACAACAAATGTTGGCGAGGGTGTGGAGAAAAAGGAACTCTTCTGCACTGTTCGTGGGAGTGCAAACTGGTCCAACCACTATGGAGAGCTGTGTGGAGATTTCTGGACCTACTAAACATAGAGCTTCCATATGATCCAGCAATTCCACTCCTAGGTATTTACCCAAAGGACACAGAAACATCAACTCCAAAGAGCACCTGCACCACTATGTTTATAGCAGCACTGTTTACTATAGCTAAGCTTTGGAAACAACCCAAATGCCCAAAAATAGATGACTGGATCAAGAAGATGTGGTACATATATACCATGGAATATTACTCAGCATTCAAAAAAGATAAACACATGCAATTTGCTGCAACATGGATGGCACTGGAAGGGATCATGCTCAGCGAAATAATCCAGAAAGAAAAAGAAAAATACCGGATGGTCTCACTCATAGCAGGAATCTAGAAAACTTAAATGAGGGACCAGGAAAATGAATAATTATAAGAAAGTAAAAATCAAAATCAACATACAACTATGAACCAGAGACACTCTATGGGGGATAGGGGGTGGGAGGGGAGGGATTGGGGTCAAAACAAGGGGGTTGCAATTGTATGGGGAATATAAAAATAAAATTTATATTAAAAAAGGGGGGGTTGTAATTGTATGGGGAATATAAAAATAAAATTTAAATTAAAAAAAAAAGAAAGGTGGGATATATCACTTATGTGTGGAATCTAGAGAAACCAAACAAAGAGTCAGATAAAATCAAACTTAAAAACCCTTGAAACTTGACTACAGAACTGAGGCACCCAGAGGGGGAGAGAGGAGGGGTTAGAGCAAAGTACGAGGGAGCACAATGGACTGTGGGTGTTTGGTTTGTGCTAAAGTACCTGCATATGAAGTGGGCGTGAGGGCCCTATACTTTCAAAATTCCAACAACAGTGTAAACCAATAATATCTCAATACAAAAATTAAAAGAAAAAAAGAAAAAAAAGATGAACAGCAGATCTGGAGAGGAAAATAGAAAAATATTAGCTCAGTTACTCACTTGAGCTTTCCTTTCCAGGAAAAACTACCTTTGTCAGTTTTCTATTGTTTAAAATGTTTTCTATCATGCTGCTCTGGCAGAGGAGAAATTTTCCAAGGGTTTACAGTTAAATTTCTAAATAGACAGCTATCAACAAACACTGATGATACCGGAATTGCAGGTTTTCAGGCCTAGTCTCCCATCCAGGAAAGGCTCCCAGGCTGCAGTGACAGCGCTGAGTCCCAGCCACTAGACTACCATGGGCTGGTGTCTCACGAAGGTACAACAGGAACTTCTCAGACTCTCAGTCAAGCAAGCAAGAAGAGGCAGCTTTGTTTAGAGAAAGAAAAAGTTTATTGAGGAGAAAAGGAACAGAATTAAAGTGGGACTCCCAGGCCAATGGAACCAGGCCAAGGAGGTGTAAGGGAGCCCATGTGGAGTCGTATCTCAGGGAATATACACCTTTTTCCCCTACTTATTCTAAAGCTCCCCCATCTCTTTGTGATTGGTTAGTTCTTGGTGGTCTCACTCACTGCCTAAATATCTCCATGTCCAGAACTCAGTCTCTGTGTCCCTGCCCTTATCTTTTTTCTTCACTGTCCTCAATTTGGACTGTCCTGTTGACCTTAGTTCTAGGGTGTTTTATTAGTCCCCTTTGGAATTTGTGGCCCTTATCTCTGGAGCCTTCCTTAACTCTCCTGAAGTCCCTGCACTGTCCTGGAGGCTGCCTAATTATCCCTAACTTGCCCTGGACTCACTGTGTTCCTCTAGCATAGGAGCAAAAAATTTGAGATGAGTAAAATTCTAGAACAATGAGGAAATGAGTGTAGACAAAATATAAAGTGAAACAGACAATAAAATTTTAGTAAATCTGTTAGGAATTATGTGAGGGAAAATATAATTCTTTACAAAGTTTTTAACATTTAGGGATGGTGCAATTTGTGTTACATGTATACAAATATATGTGAGGACTTTTGGAAGTAAAATTATCTTTCTCTATTCTCTTTTTAGAAATTTAAATCTGCCTACCTGTGGAGTTGTACTTCACAGTTACCCTTTTATCTAAGTGCATGGCTATTTCCTAAAAAGGTACTATTTCAAATACCATTTTTGTTGTTGATTTCTATTTACTCATAGCACAAAATTTTTCTTGTCTTATATATGTCCATTTATCACAATGTCCAAAGGTGTTAGATCTTCATCCAGAATTTTCTGAACTATTTGATATGTTTAGTAAAGAGTATGTGCTTAGTAGCTGCACAGCCAATGTTTCAATAACAATAATAGGTAGTTGTTGCTCTAGTTCTACTTTTGAAGATAAATTGTTTTCAAAGTATAGATTCAGAAATGTATTCTTAAGTATAAGGTGAGAATCAAAGTTCTATCTTATAATGTATATTGTCATGAATGTAAAACACTTTTTTAAAAAGCACTACATTGTCCTGATGCCTATTTTGAATAGTGTCCTGATGAATATTTTGAAGGTAAGTACATTAAAATCCAATGAGCCCAGTCTTGGAGGGGCGGAGCAACATGGCGGCGAGGAGACGCTGCGAGTAAGATCTCCCATTAAAAAAAGTTAATAGGGAGGAAAAGCGGCAGGTCCCAGTGAGAACTGGGACACGGAGGATAAACAGACAACTCCAGCAAACTACCCGAAGAAGAAAGTTGCCATAAAAGAGGACTAGAGGGAAGGAAAGTGCAGAACCCTGCTCCCCTCCCCCACCCACAGAGTTGGCACACTCCGACCAGCAGAGAGGAGGAAAAAAACAAACTAAAACGACCAACAAGAACAAACTACGCAGCAAGCAGGACTGTGAGTGGAAAGGAACTATTGCAACCACCATACCCCGTGAACGGGAGCTGTGGAGAATCCTGCAGGATTCACCACAGCGAGAGCGAAGGGCTCCAGGCGCCATTAGAGAATAACAAAGACTCTGGAGACCCACACACAGCCCCGGGCCAAGCTTGTGCAGAAAAGCAGTGTGCTTGGTGCGCTTGAAAAGCAAACGAGGATCAGGATCTCGGCTGCCCAGGTCCCCACACCTGTGACCTAGGCTTGCAGGGAGACACGCAGAGGCCCTCACTGGGGTGAAAGTCCCTCACTGAGTAAGCAGGAACCAGGCACCCAGGCACGGGAGCAAGGTGCAAAAGGCGCCATTCCCGCGCCAATGAACTGGGCTACAGCCTGTGTCCCGGACCTGAGGGCTTTGGAACTGAGACCCGGGGCACGAAATTCGGGGCGTGGGTTCTCCACGACGGAGGGGCACAAGACAGACACAGCACCCCAAAGCCGTTGAGGTTTACCTTTTCGTCCTACCACGACGAAAGGAAAAATACAGCAAGACACAAAATAGTAAAGCTCCCAAGAATCCAGGACAAGGGAAAAATAGTGAAGCTGACAAGAGGGAAGAAACAGATAACATTCAAAGGAAAACCAATCAGGCTGACATTGGACTTCTCTGAAGAAACACTACGGGCAAAGAGAGAGTGGAGGGACATAGTCAACAGACTCCAAGAAAACAGATGCCAACCAAGAATACTCTATCCCGCAAAGCTCTCCTTCCTCTATGAAGAAAGAATAAGCCTTCCCAGACAAACAGAAACCTGGAATTTCATTACGACTAAACCCCCACTCCAAAAAATACTACAAGGAATCCTAAAGCCAGAACCTCAGAGGGATGAATAACAACGAAAGAAGGCCAAAAAAAAAAAGTTATTAAAAGAATAAATAAATAAAATCAAAGGAAAGACAAACACAATGGCAAATACAGATGCTAACATATCAATATTAACTCTAAATGTAAATGGACTAAACTCTTCAATAAAAAGACACAGAGTTGCAGCCTGGATTAAGAAACAAAACCCAACCTTTTGCTGT
This sequence comes from Talpa europaea, assembly GCF_964194135.1. NCBI lineage: Eukaryota > Metazoa > Chordata > Mammalia > Eulipotyphla > Talpidae > Talpa > Talpa europaea. Next base: position 57,344,205 of record NC_140080.1, on the reverse strand, counting down.
CTCCAGGAAACACATTTAGGTACAAAAGATAAAAATAGGCTGAAAGTTAAAGGATGGAAAACAATCCTACAAACAAATGGACCAAAAAAGAAAGCAGGAACAGCTATACTTATATCAGATAAAACAGACTTCAAACTCAAAAAAATAAAAAGAGACCCCAATGGTCACTACATTATGATCAAGGGGACAATACTTCAAGAAGAAATAACACTCAATAATATATACTCACCAAACGAAGGAGCACCAAAATATATCAGACAACTGTTGTCCTCTCTGAAAACAGACATCAGAGAAAACACATACGTAGTGGGAGACTTCAACACACCACTATCAACAATGGATAGATCAACAAGACAAAAAATAAGTAAAGAAACTAAAGCTCTAAATAAGGACCTAGAGCATTTGGGCTTAACAGACATCTATAGAACACTAAACCTCAAAAAAACGGAGTACACATTTTTCTCAAGCGCACAAGGATCATTCTCCAGGATTGATCACATACTGGGGCACAAGACAAACATTAACAGATACACCAAGATTGAAATCATACCAATCATCTTTTCTGACCATGAAGGCATCAAACTAGAAATAAACCATAAAAAGAAGGCAAGGAACATTCCTACCTCATGGAGATTAAAAACCACACTACTGGAAGACCACTGGATTAATGAGGAGATCAAAGAAGAAATTAAATAATTCTTTGAATTGAATGACATGGAGGACACCAATATCCTAAATGTATGGGATGCAGCAAAAGCAGTAATAAGAGGAAAATATATAGCAATAGAAGCTCACATCAAGAAACAAGAAAGAACTCAAAGAAACAACCTGATCTCGAAGCTCAAAGATCTAGAAAAAGAACAACAAAAAAAAAACCCAAAACCAGTAGAAGAAAAGAAATAATAAAAACCAAAGCAGAAATAAATGAAATTGAAACTAAAAATACAATCCAAAAGATCAATGAAACCAAGAGCTGGTTCTTTGAAAAAATCAATAAAATAGACAAACCCCTGGCCAGGCTGACAAGGGAAAAAAGGGAGAAAGCACAAATAAACAGGATCACAAATGAAAGAGGAGAAATCACAACAGACACAGCAGAAATCAAAAGAATAATCAGTAACTACTATGAACAGTTATATGGAAACAAGTTCAACAATCTAGAGGAGATGGACAAATTCCTACAACTCTACAATCACCCAAAGCTAGATAAAGAAGAAATAGAACACCTAAACAGACCAATTACAAGCAGCGAAATTGAAATGGTAATCAAAAACCTCCCCAAAAACAAAAGCCCAGGACCTGATGGATTTACAAATGAATTCTACCAAACATTCAGAGACAAATTAGTGCCTATCCTTCACAAACTCTTCCAAAAAATTGAGAAGGAAGGGACAATACTAAACACGTTCTATGAAGCCAACATTACACTAATACCAAAACCGAATAAGGACAACACAAAAAAGGAAAACTACAGGCCAATCTCCCTAATGAACACTGATGCAAAAATCCTCAATAAAATTTTAGCTATCAGAATCCAACAATGTATCCATAAGATAATTCACCACGACCAAGTAGGATTCATTCCAGGGACACAAGGATGGTTTAACATCCGAAAATCAATCAACGTTATCCAACACATCAACAAAAAGAAATATAAAAACCATATAATAATATCAATAGATGCTGAGAAAGCTTTCGACAAAGTGCAACACCCATTCATGATAAAAGCCCTTGAAATTCTTGGGATGCAAGGAACATACCTCAACATCATAAAGACCACCTATGACAAGCCAACAGCCAATGTCATTGTCAATGGTGAAAAGCTGAAAGCATTTCCATTAAGATCTGGAAAAAGACAAGGATGTCCACTCTCACCACTGCTTTTCAATATAATACTGGAAGTCCTAGCCATAGCAATAAGACAAGAGAAAGACATACAAGGAATCCAAATAGGAAAATAAGAAGTCAAACTATCACTATTTGCAGATGATGTGATAATATACACAGAGAACCCCAAAAATTCCACAGAAAAACTAATTCAAGTAATCAATCAGTTCAGTAAAGTGGCAGGATACAAAATCAACACGCAAAAGTCAGTAGCCTTCCTATACACAAACAATAAATCTGAAGAAGAAGAAATCAAAAAAACCATCCCTTTTATTATTGAAACAAAAAAAATCAAATATTTGGGAATAAATCTAACAAAAGAGGTAAAGGACCTATACAAAGAAAACTATAAAACACTGTTAAAAGAAATAGAAGAAGACACAAAGAACTGGAAAGACATCCCCTGCTCATGGATTGGAAGAATAAACATTATTAAAATGGCCATCCTACCAAAAGCAATATACAGATTCAATGCTATTCCAATCAAAATTTCAATGTCATTCTTCAAAGAAATAGAACAATTATTGATGAAATTCATATGGAATCACAAAAAACCCCGAATAGCCAAAGCTCTCCTAAAAAAAAAAGAAGGGAATGGAGGCATCACACTACCAGACTTCAAACTATACTACAAAGCCATAATCATCAAAACCGCATGGTATTGGAACAAGAACAGACATACTGACCAATGGAATCGAATAGAAAATCCAGAAATAAACCCACAGATTTATGGTCAACTAATCTTTGACAAAGGAGCAAAGACTATGCATTGGAGCAAAGAAAGTTTGTTCAATAAATGGTGCTGGGAAAACTGGGTCGCTACATGCAAAAGAATGAAGCTTGACCACTACCTCACACCATACACAAAAATCAACTCAAAATGGATTAAAGAACTAGACATAAGACCTGAAACCATAAAATATATAGAAGGAAATACTGGCGAAACACTACGTGATTTGCACATCAAAGACATCTTTACAGACACATCACCCAAAGCAGTGATAGTGAAGGCAAAGATAAACAGCTGGGACTACATCAAATTAAAGAGCTTCTGCACAGCAAAAGAGACAATAACAAAAACAAAGAGAAACCCCACCAACTGGGAGAACATTTTTGCACACAACACTAATGATAAAGGACTGATCACAAAAATCTGCAAAGAGCTCATGAGACTCAACAATAACATAGAAAATAATCCAGTCAAAAAATGGGCAGAAGAGCTAAAAAGAAACTTCTCTAAAGAAAAAATGCGAATGGCCAACAGGCATATGAAAAAAATGTTCAACATCACTTGTAATCAGGGATATGCAAATCAAAACCACAATGAGATACCATCTTACACCAGTGAGAATGGCACATATTAAAAAAACTAGCAACAACAAATGTTGGCGAGGGTGTGGAGAAAAAGGAACTCTTCTGCACTCTTGGTGGGAGTGCAAACTGGTCCAACCACTATGGAGAACTGTGTGGAGATTTCTGGACCTACTAAACATAGAGCTTCCACATGATCCAGCAATTCCACTCCTAGGTATTTACCCAAAGGACACAGAAACATCAATTCCAAAGAACACCTGCACCCCTATGTTTATAGCAGCACTGTTTACAATAGCTAAGCTTTGGAAACAGCCCAAATGCCCAAAAATAGATGACTGGATCAAGAAGATGTGGTACATATACACCATGGAATATTACTCAGCATTCAAAAAAGATAAACATGCAATTTGCAGCAACATGGATGGCGCTGGAAGGGATCATGCTCAGCGAAATAAGCCAAAAAGAAAAAGAAAAATACCGGATGGTCTCACTCATAGCAGGAATCTAGAAAACTTAAATGAGGGACCAGGAAAATGAATAACTATAAGAAAGTGAAAATCAGAATCAACAAAAAACTATGAAACAGAGACACTTTTGGGGGGGTGGGGGGCGGGAGGGGAGGGATTGGGATCAGAATGGGGGGGTTGCAATTGTATGGGGAATATAAAAATAAAATTTATTATTTAAAAAAAAAAATAAAACACACTCAAACAAAAAAAAAAAATGCAATAAGCCGTGCAAATATTTTGGGTAGGGCCAGATTGACAAGGACTCTAAAATCAACCTCCCAGAAAACAAACAGATAAATTAAATAAAACAAAAATAGAATTTCATACCATAAGACCAATTAATGGTTACCAGACAGGAAGAGAGAAAGAGGTGGGTAAATTGTCTGAAAGGGGACAATTGTATAAAAAATATAATTGACCTTTTAATAATGAACTTAATATAGTACTTATATATGTTAAATTTTAGTGATATGCAAGTGAGACATGTCATGTTAAAATGCAAAGTTACTTTGATTAAAAAATAAAATCAACCCCCTATGTATTTTCTTTATCCATTTATTTATTGAAGCTTTACCAAGCTTTACCTCCCTCCCCAAAAGAAATGAAATGTTTCATTGTCATTTCCTCCTCATTTTCTTATCTTTCCTTAGATTAAAAACTAACAGCTTAGATCACGTTCTGTCAGAGCAATGAAAGCACAGTCCAGACATATGTTATTTAAAGACCTGGATTTCATTCACTGTTGGTAAATTGACCGAAGAGAAAGAGCCTAATTTATATCACTGGGCTGACAGCAGGACAGAGATATAGCCCCTGCCTCCCATTATGAACAAGATCTATAAAGGAAGTTGAGCCTCTATTTTTCCACTAAGGCACTCATTTGACACAGGGCCAGCTGGCAGAATTTTCAAGAGCAGAATTTCAAAAGGTAAAACAGCAAGTTCCCTCTTACTGGTTTAGACTAAAACTGGTCAAAAGACAGGAAATATAGAAAATACAGGCTTACAATATAACTTCTCTCCAACACCACCCAAGTAATAGGGGCAAAAAAAAAAAAAAATTGTCCATTAGCTTGAAACTGCTGTCACTAATGCCATTCAAAATGAGACGTACTAAATTTTCACTGAAATGCAAAGTTTAAAATGTTTATCTCTGTCACTATTTCATTAGACTTACATCAATAACCTATGTTTATGGCCTTCCTGGTGGCCCAGGGTTAAGTCTCAAAGCTATCACTGCTACTACCTGAGTTCTATGCCCTGCCTTGGAGCTAACCTACATATGGCACAGCAGACCTCCCTGTCTCACCCACTGCTCCCCTCAGCAGTGTATTTCAGTCAATCTGCCTGTTCTGATCCCCACTCTGTCTCTGTGTATCCTCTCACCACCCCCCACCCCACACCTCTGGCCTATACCCCAGTTCTTCTACAAAAAACATTTTAAATATTAAAATAAGCTGTGTTTATATTCATGTTCATCCAATCAGTTTTTTTAAAATATGTCAATCCTGTCATACTAGTGATCATAACAGCCATTATCTCTACTACATTGATCACTAAATATTTTGAAAGCACCCTGGTTGTAAGTATTGTCAAAATGCCCTTACTGAAGAATTTTTGCAACCTCTTTTATTATTAAAGGTGTGTAAACTTCTATAACTCTGCTTCTAGTTAAAATATAGAAAATCATTTAAAATATGTTGCTGTGCCATACAACAAAACACCAGATAAAATAAAAATATGCTTTTCTTCAAAGTCATCAAAAAACAGTGAGCACAAAAGAAGTTAAAATTCCAGAGGTGGTGGGCCTCCCCTCGTGGTGCAGGTGGTTGAGCACAGTACTGTGAAGCTGTCTGCAGCCTCTGGGCACAAGTTAGATTCTGGCCAGGTGGCGAGAATTCCACATGGCTCAGCAGACCTCTCCTGCCTTGCCCACTGCTCCCCTCGGCAGTGTATTTCAGTCAGTCTGTCTGTTCTGTTCCAGCTCTGTCTCTGGTGAATCCTCTCACCCTCCTGCACATCTGGCCTGTACCTCGGTTCTTGCATGCATGAATAAATAAATCTTAAAAAAAAATTCCAGAGGTGGGTGACTTCTTTCTAGGTGAGTAAAGACTAATGACTGTTTCATAGAGTATGTCTTCTCTGGGAATATAAACATGTAGAGGAGCTAGTCTGCCATAAGCATTTCTTTGTCAGTACAAAGAGAAATCCACACAAAATTGTTATGAATGAATGCCCTGGAAAGATGGTATGAAATCTAGAAAAGCCCCAAATGTAATACTAATCTTCCTGATCTCACAATTCTTCCCCAATCTCACTAAGTAAGAAGTCTCTGATGGCAAGGCTCAAAAACAAAGAGAAATATCATTGACCTCTACTTCCTAAGTCACAAACCCTTGCTCAAGAAGTAGGATTGAATTCACCCGTGAGGTAGCTCAAAACTGAAATAATCTAAACTAATTAAATATTTGACCTGTAATAAAATCAAATCTATCAACCCTTCATCCTAGCATCCTCACAACTAAAAGGGATGTCCTCCATGGGGAAAAAATCTAGCCCAAGCTTTACCGTGTTTTATAATGCCCCACATATAATCAAATATTATGAAACATGGACTGAAACTGGAAAATATGACCTATAATCAAAAGTTGTGGGGAAAGAAGCACATCCACAGTTGATCAAGACACAGTTATTAACAAACCTGGATTTTTAAATAACTGTTGTAGATAGAGGAGAGAGAAAAGTATGGGCAAAATGGGCAACCAGATAAGGATTTGGGTAAAGAAATAGAAGTTCTACAGAACTGAAAATCTTAGAAATTAAGATCTTCAAGGGCTTTTATCATGAATGGGTGTTGCACTTTGTCGAAAGCTTTCTCAGCATCTATTGATATTATTATATGGTTTTTATATTTCTTTTTGTTGATGTGTTGGATAACGTTGATTGATTTTCAGATGTTGAACCATCCTTGCGTCCCTGGAATGAATCCTACTTGGTCATGGTGAATTATCTTATGGATACATTGTTGGATTCTGATAGCTAAAATTTTATTGAGGATTTTTGCATCAGTGTTCATTAGGGAGATTGGCCTGTAGTTTTCTTTTTTTGTGTTGTCCTTATTCGGTTTTGGTATTAGTGTAATGTTGGCTTCATAGAACGTGTTTGGTATTGTCCCTTCCTTCTCAATTTTTTGGAAGAGTTTGTGAAGGATAGGCACTAATTTGTCTCTGAATGTTTGGTAGAATTCATTTGTAAATCCATCAGGTCCTGGGCTTTTGTTTTTGGGGAGGTTTTTGATTACCATTTCAATTTCGCTGCTTGTAATTGGTCTGTTTAGGTGTTCTATTTCTTCTTTATCTAGCTTTGGGTGATTGTAGAGTTGTAGGAATTTGTCCATCTCCTCTAGATTGTTGAACTTGTTTCCATATAACTGTTCATAGTAGTTACTGAGTATTCTTTTGATTTCTGCTGTGTCTGTTGTGATTTCTCCTCTTTCATTTGTGATCCTGTTTATTTGTGCTTTCTCCCTTTTTTCCCTTGTCAGCCTGGCCAGGGGTTTGTCTATTTTATTGATTTTTTCAAAGAACCAGCTCTTGGTTTCATTGATCTTTTGGATTGTATTTTTAGTTTCAATTTCATTTATTTCTGCTTTGATTTTTATTATTTCTTTTCTTCTACTTTTTTGGGTTTTTTTTGTTGTTCTTTTTCTAGATCTTTGAGCTTCGAGATCAGGTTGTTTCTTTGAGTTCTTTCTTGTTTCTTGATGTGAGCATCTATTGCTATATATTTTCCTCTTATTACTGCTTTTGCTGCATCCCATACATTTAGGATATTGGTGTCCTCCATGTCATTCAATTCAAAGAATTTTTTAATTTCTTCTTTGATCTCCTCGTTAGTCCAGTGGACTTCCAGTAGTGTGGGTTTCAATCTCCATGAGGTAGGAGAGTACCTTGCCTTCTTTTTATGTTTTATTTCTAGAGAGCTGTGTGGAGATTTCTTGACCTACTAAACATAGAGCTTCCATATGATCCAGCAATTCCACTCCTAGGTATTTACCCAAAGGACACAGAAACATCAACTCCAAAGAGCACCTGCACCCCTATGTTTATAGCAGCACTGTTTACAATAGCTAAGCTTTGGAATCAACCCAAACGCCCAAAAATAGATGACTGGATCAAGAAGATGTGGTACATATACACCATGGAATATTACTCAGCATTCAAAAAAGATAAACACATGCAATTTGCAGCAACATGGATGGCGCTGGAAGGGATCATGCTCAGCGAAATAAGCCAGAAAGAAAAAGAAAAATATCGAATGGTCTCACTCATAGCAGGAATCTAGAAAACTTAAATAAGGGACCAGGAAAATGAATATCTATAAGAAAGTGAAAATCATAATCAACAAACAACTATGAACCAGAGACACTTTATGAGGGGAAGGGGGCGGGAGGGAGGGATTGGGGTCAAAATAAAGGGGTTGCAATTGTTTGGGGAATATAAAAATAAAAAAATTAAAATAAAAAAAAACAAGGTGGGGGTGGGAATTGTATGGGGACTGTAACCAAGATGAAAATGCATACACTGTGCAAAAATGACGAATGATGTAAAAATATATATAAAATTAAAAAAAGAAAAAATAAATTAAAAAAAGAAAAAAAAAGAAATTAAGATCTTCATAGTTGAAAGAATTAATTAGATGGACTTAACAATACAGTGGGCACAGTAGAATAAAGGATCTGTGAAATACAGATAATGAAATGTATCAACCAATCTGAAGAATAGGAAGCTAAAACAATTAAAACCAGAAAAACCAAAGCACCAGAGACTGTGAGACAATAGCATACCTGGAATTGGAATCCAAAATAAGAAGATAAAATGTGAGAAAAATAAGAGAAAATCCTAAAATTTCGGGCCTCCCCGGTGGCACAGCGGTTGAGCGCTGGGTTGCGAAGCTGCCCGCAGCCTCTGCACTGCCGGTTCAATCCCCGGCCACCGGGCGAGGGCCCCACATGGTGCGCAGACTCTCCTTCCGCCCGCTGCTCCCCTCAGCAGTGTACTTCGGTCCTTCTGCCTGCTCTGCTCCCTGCTCTGGCTCTGGTGAATTCTCTCACCCTCCCGCGCTTCTGACTGTACCCAGTGCTTATATAAATAAATAATCTTAAAAAAAAAAATCCTAAAATTTCTTCAAAATGTATTAAAATCATCAGTCCAAATATTTTTGATGCTTAGCAAATGCCATTCTGAAAAATAGCATACTGTACCAGGGACATCATAATTGAACTGTTGAAAATATAAAGAATCTTAAAAACAGCCATAGAGGAGAAAGGCATATATGGAAAAGATCAACAGCAATTTTGGAATAACAGAAATTTTTCATCATAAACAATGGATGGCAGAATGATATTTCTAAGGTGTTGAAAATTTTTAAGTCAATTTAGAATCCTATAATCCACAGAAACTAAGATGAAATAAAGGTATTTTCAGACAAGCCAAAACTGAAAAAAATTATCACCAACAAACCCCACAACAAAAATCTCTAAGGGAATTTCTTCAAGCTGAAAAAAATGACTCCAGATGAAAACCCAGATTTGCATAAGTGGTAACTATGTAGATAATTATAAAAGAATATTTTTAACATCCTTATTGAAAATTGATTGTTTAAAGTGAAATTTTCAACAACTTTTACTGTTTTTGTTATCTATCACTAACACGGAAGAAAAATGTGACAATAATAGCACAAAAGGAGGGAGTGAGCTAAATAGACTATATCTTTGTAAGTTTCTTACTTTTTTTAATTTAAGGCAGATTGTGATATGTAAAAGACATATAATTCTTAGAGTAACCACTAAAAACAATGCCTAGACATAGCTAAAAAGTCAATAGTGCAATTAAAGTTTTAAAATAATTGATTAAAAGAAGGTAACACATTTTGATGTTCAACAATGAACGCCTAAAACTTTTATGTTATAATGTAACGTTATTCCAATAAAAAATTATAAAATAAGGTAGTATAATAAAAGAATAAATAGGAAAAAATGGCAGGATGTTAAGTTTAAATCTAGTCATATCAGTAATTACAGGATATATGCACATGGAGAATAGCCAAGTAGTCTCTCAATTTGCCTGGTCATCAGATCCATTTTGAAATAATATCTAATTATCACCCCACATATTTTAAGAAACATAGATCTAGTCCAGCCCTATCACTTTAATAATTATTTTCAGATCACTGTTTTACTCCAGCCATGAGGATTTTAAAGGAAGAATTATGTCTCCTATTATTTTTTCTCCTTCATTAATTATACAGCATAGTTTAACATTTTCCATTAAGTGCTTTTTCATTGACTAGCTACTAATAAATATCCATGAGCTATATTTTATTTTATCTATTTTTGACTTATCAGTTTGATGAATAAAAAGGAAAGAGAAAAATTCTATGATACTAGTCAAATTAACCAACTGTTAAATATTTCAAAATCAATATTTTAAATATCCCAAAAGACAATATCATTTATTTTTTTTTTTAATTTTTTTTTTTATAGAGGCATGTTTTTATTTATTTGTTTGTTTGTTTGTTTTGTTTATACATGCACGGGTACAGTCAGAAGCGCGGGAGGGTGAGAGAATTCACCAGAGCCAGAGCGGGGAGCAGAGCAGGCAGAAGGACCGAAGTACACTGCTGAGGGGAGCAGCGGGCGGCAGGAGAGCTCTGCGCGCCATGTGGGACCCTCCTCCGGTGGCCGGGGAGCAGCCAGGTATCGAACCGGCGCTGCAGAGGCTGCGGGCAGCTTCGCAACCCAGTGCTCAACCGCTGCGCCACCGGGGAGGCCCGACAATATCATTTATTAAGCACTTAGTTTAACACAGGCATTTTCCCATTTAATTTCATGACAATGCTATATACCATTTAATTTCATGACAACGCTATGGAACGCAATCAGTTTACCCGAGGCCACACAACCAAAATTGCTACGATTTCAGTATAGGTGTCTAAGTTCCCATGCCCTTGGCTCATCACAATTCCTTAATCAGTGTGCCTGAAGTGAGGTGCAGAGGGTGTAAGTCATCGTCCTATTCACCTGGTCTGCATTGCAGGGTTGACTACTAGCTGACAACCAAGTATTGGCCCTACCAAGACACTTATTTAAAGTCTGGTCTTCAATAACAATCTTTTCTAGCCTATTGCTCAGAAAGTCTTTGCTTTATGCCAATTTCTCTACAAAATTTTGGCAACAAATTTATATTTGATACAGCTTTCTATCTAACCAGAATGTGTTCTCTTGCTGAGTCATCATTTTTTCCTGCTTACTTTCATGGGAATAAATCCAACGGCCACATCAAATACCCAGGAGTGAATTCTCACTCCTCATCTTATTTGTCCTATCAGGATTTTACACCACTGATGCACGAAATATTTTCTTTTATTCATTCTTGCATTTCTTCCTTTTTTCTGTTGCCTCCTCGTCAGTCAGTTTGCTAGTTCCTCCTCTTATTCTTATCCTCCAAACTTTGGAGTAACTGAGGGCCAAGTCCTTGGGCCATTTTTTATTCTTTCTACCCTCACTCCCTAAGTAATCTTATCTAGTCATATGGCTTCAAATACTATGGATGCCCAAATGATTTCAAAATGTACTTTACCAGCCTAGATCTCTGTTCCTTAAGCTGTCTCCAGTTGGCTATCCAATAGAATTCAAATTTAACATGTACAATAATGAACTCCTGATTTTTCTGTCTGAATGTGCTCTCCCTGTAGATTACCTCATCTCACTAAATAACATTTCTATCATTCTAGTTTCAAAAGTCAAATTTCTTGGTCCCTATTTGGATTCCTCTCTTTATCTCACATACTACATCTATCTATCTGATCCATCAGCAAATCTAGTCTATCTACACACAAACTCTATCGAGAATCTAGCTTCTTTTTATCTTCTCTACTGCTCTCACTTTGTTTAAGGTCACCATCTCTCTTTCTTACATATGCTCCTTCTTGCTTATCTCCCCCACTTTATGTCTTTATACTATATTCAACAGGACAGTCTCCAGTGATCCTTTCAAAATTTAAGTCTGATATGTCACTCCTTTGTTCAAAAATTCTGCCATGGCCAAAGTTCTTTCAATGACTTGCAAAACTGGGCCCCTTTTACACCAGCCAAAATACCCCAGCTTTCCTTGCCTCAGAATCTTTCAAGAATTATTTCTTAAATATATTTATGCCTCTCTCTTTGCTAAATGTTAATTTTTATAGTGAAGTTTTCCCTGGTCAAACTATCTAAAATTGCAAGTTCTGCTCAATATTGTCTATCCCCCTTCTCTTATTTCCTCTTTTGGCATTTGTTACTATCTTAACAATTTAGATTTTATACATGTATCTCATGTGTTTGTTCTTTGTCTACATAAGCTCCATAAAGGCATTGATTTTGAATGCTATGTTCACTATTCTATTGCAATTGTACATGGCTCAAAGCAAAAATTCAGTAAATATTTGTTGAATGCATGTGTAGAATTGTTTTCCTGCTTGGAGCAATGCATTTTCTAGGCTCTGTGAAAATGCCCCACTTCAACTACCAAATCTTAATGTCTACTATGTATTAATGTATACAGATGAAATTGGTATTGAGCAAGTCATATAAGTTAACTACATTCTTATAACAATCAGGTAGTAGGTATAGTTACCGAATTCTATAAATAAAGCAGCTAAAGCTTAGAGATTTTGACTAATAGCCTTAGGTCACAAAGCTAGTGTGAATACAGTTGGATTTCAAATTCTGATCTATACAAGTACAAAGTTCCAGTACTTGACGACTTTAAAAGGGTGTCTCCCTTTAACAAAACTGCATGGTATTGGAACAAGAACAGACACATGGAACAATGGAACTGAATAGAAAATCCAGAAATAAACCCACAGATTTAGTCAACTAATCTTTGACAAAGGAGTAAAGAATATGCATTGGGGCAAAGACAGTTTGATCAATAAATGGTGCTGGAAAAACTGGGTCACTACATGCAAAAAAATGAAGCTTGACTACTACCTCACACCATGCACAAAAACCAACCTAAAATGGATTAAAGAACTAGACATAAGACCTGAAACCATAAAATATATAGAAGGAAATACAGGCAAAACACTACATGACATACACCTCAGTAACATCTTTATTTTTTTAAAGATTTATTTATTTATGCATACAAGAACTGGGGTACAGGCCAGAGGTGTGCAGGGTGGGAGGATTCACGAGAGACAGAGTGGGGAACAGAACAGGCAGACTGAAATACACTGCTGAGGGGAGCAGTGGGCGACTCAGAAGAGGTCTGCCACGCCACGTGGGTTCTGCTGCGCCACGTGGGTTGTTCCCTGGCTGGCTGGTGTTGAACTCGCGCTGCAGTGACTGCAGATAGCTTCACAGTTGCATCTTAACCCCTTGCACCTCCAGGGAGGTCCCCTCAGTAACATCTTTAAAGACACATCACCCAAAGCAGTGATAGTGAAGACAAAGATAAACAGCTGGGACTACATCAAATTAAAGAGCTTCTGTACAGCTTCTGTACAAAACAAAGAGACACCACACCAATTGGGAGAAAATTTTTGCACACAACACTAATGATAAAGGACTGATCACAAAAATCTAGGAAGAGCTGATGAGACTCAACAAAAACAAAGTAAATAATCCTGTCAAAAAATGGCCAGAAGAGCTACAAAGAAACTTCTCCAAAGAGGAAATGCAAATGGCCAAAAGGCATATGAAAAAATGTTCAAGTCACTTTTAATCAGGGAAATGCAAATCAAAAATACAATGAGATACCATCTTACACAGTGAGAATGGCACATATTAAAAAAACTAGCAACAACAAATGTTGGCGAGGGTGTGGAGAAAAAGGAACTCTCCTGCACTGCTGATGGGAGTGCAAACTGGTCCAACCACTATGGAAAGCTGTGTGCAGATTCCTCAACCTGCTAAAGATGGAGCTTCCATATAATCCAGCAATTCCATTCCTAGGTATCTACCCAAAGGACATAAAAAACATTAATTCAAAAGGACACCTGCACCCCTATGTTTATAGCAGCACTAGTTACAATACCTAAGCTATGGAAACAACTCAAATGCCCAAAAACAGATGACTGGATCAAGAAGATGTGGTACATATACACAATGGAATATTACTCAGCAAACAAAAAAGATAAACTCATGCAATTAATTTGCAGCAACATGGATGGAGCTGGAAGGGATCATGCTCAGCAAAATAAGCCAGAAAGAAAAAGATCTCACCTGCTATGGTCTCACCCATTGCAGAAATTTAGAAAACCTAAATAAGAGACTAGTAAAAAGGTTAATTATAATAAAGTAAAAATCAAAATCAACAAGCAACTACAAAACAGAGACACACTAAGGGGGTGGGGGCGGGAGAGGGCGAGGGAAGGGAGTAGGATCAAAACAAGGGAGTGGGAATTGTATGGGGACTATAACCAAGATGAAAATGCATACATTGTGCAAAAATGAAAAATGATGTGAAAAATATATAGTATTTTAAAAAATAATTAAAAAATAAAAAGTTGTCTCTGAAAAACACTACAAAAAATAAATAAATAAATATAAAAAAGTACATTATTCACTATGTTTACATCAAAATCAAGAACTTTTTATTTTTTTATTGTTATCAAAATACCATTATTTTACATTCTTCCCAGTATTTTTTTAACAATATGGGAATTCCCCCTCCCTTGGTGTAGTCACCATAGCCCTCCCATCACTGAAACACTCACAATTCTCTGCCATAGTCCATTGTATTCTCCCCCCACCCCTGTTTTCATCTCTCTCCCTACCCCTATTCGTCTGAAAGCTGAATATCAATGGCCAGTTTTTAAGGGTTGATTTTAAAGTTGGTCTCTATATATTTCCATTAAAATATGAACTTATTGGTTCATATTAACTTATTGGTTCAAAACACTGACGTTTTGGGCCTCCCCGGTGGTGCAGCGGTTGAGCTCTGGGCTGCGAAGCTTCCCGCAGCCTCTGCAACACCGGTTCAATCCCTGGCCACCAGTGAGGGTCCCACATGGCGCACAGACCTCTCCTGCCACCCACTGATCCCCTCAGCAGTGTACTTCGGTTCTTCTGCCTGCTTGGCTCCCCTCTCTGGCTCTGGTGAATTCTCTCACCCTTCCACGCTTCTGACTGTACCCAGTGCTTATATAAATAAATAAATAAATCTTTAAAAAAAAAAAAAAAAACTTTAAAAAAAAAAACCACTGAAGTTTTGGGTAAGAGCAAAGTTGCATGGATTCATGGCTGGCTGATCTGCATTAATGCAAATTGACTAGTGGCTAAATATCCACCTAGAGGAAGTATTTTTGGGCCATGCAACAGGGATTAGACCTTGCTCCTGCCTCATTCAACCTTTTTTTCTACCTAAATGAAGACACATGAGGATATTTTTATCAGATCCTCTGCAAAGTGTTGGTGTGATGACTAATGGGCCTAATATTCAAAATTATCTTGGTGATTTCAAACAACACCAAAAAAATTAGACAAGAATAAATGTAAAATCCCACATTTAAATTTGGAGCTTTTTTAATTGCACAAATATAGCATGAAAAGATTTGTTTAACTACATTTTTAATGAAAATTACCTGCTAATTTGTTTAAAGATAAAATCAGTGTGAGTCAAGAGTATAAACCAGTATAAACAGTATAAAGAAAATGAGCTTCCTTATTGAAAGAAATAGTTCAAATCAAGAATTTGGAAATAATTGTGTGCTTAAACAGAATTGGGGTTCTGTTTGGGATAATTACCAGCAAGTCATTAAGAGGAATAGTGCCCACCAAGAGTACTTTGATTAACATTTCAAAGGCAGACTGGGTTCTTTATTATCTACTCTGCCACAGACAATTTTTTTCCATGCTACTTAGAAACCAACAACAAATGCAATTTACTTTCTCAACTTTATTCTGAAAAACAAAAATAACAGTAATGGGGGATGGAGGAGAGGAAGGTCACTGACTTTCCTATTGCACTTAGCTTACTTCTCAATATAAAAAGTCAAAGATCTCCACAGAAATTAGAGGTTAAAACCATGTTTAAAGCTGCTCCATCCTGGAATGGAGGTTTAGAGACTTTATTTCCAATTCTATTGAAAGATGGAGGAAGCAAACTGTGCTGTCTTCACCTCACACAATGCAAATAGTTTAAATGAAATTCCTTGCTTGAAAAGGGGGAAATTTTTCATTCTGTGATGATCAAGGACCATTTCAAAATATGAGTAACACCATCTAGAGAGGGAGATCCTATACCTCTAAAACACAATGTTTTGCACCAATGTTTTTTATGTGTTGTGTTTTAAGAATAAGCTCATGGGCCTCCCCCGTGGCGCAGCGGTTGAGTGCTGGGTTGCGAAGCTGCCTGCAGCCTCTGCAGCGCCAGTTCGATCCCCTGCCGAAGGGCGAGGGTCCCACATGGCGCGCAGACCTCTCCTGCTGCCCACTGCTCCCCTCAGCAGTGTACTTTGGTCCTTATGCCTGTTCTGCTCCCTTCTCTGGCTCTGGTGAATTCTCTCACCCTCCTGCACTTCTGACTGTACCCAGTGCTTGTATTTCTAAATAAATAAATCTTAAAAAAAAAAAAAAATAAGCTCATAAAAAAGGGGAAGAAAATAGTGACAAGTAGCCAGAAGACCTAAATCAAAACTGTTAGTGGGGTCTTGGTAAAGAGAAGATAAATCTTGTAAGTGTGAAATTTAATAACTGGCTAGATGACTGATATTGAAGAAAGGAATGGTAAATGGTAACTACAAATTTATAATCCTGAGAGTAAAAAGGATGGCAGCACTTAAATCAGAATAAAGTCAGGAGCAATGGTCTAAATGGAAAACTTGGTTCAAATCATTTTGTTTCTGGGAGTCAGTAGACATCTGAGGACAGCTATTCTGCAGACAACAAGGAGAATATTGGTGGAATAGAGGTGGTAGGATTAGAATTTATATTTCATGAATTTGTATTTCATTGTTGTGTCATATTCCCTACAGTCACCCCTCATCCACAACTCTTGGCCCTATGAACCCATTACAACATCACAAAACCCACAGAAACGACAAAAATCTCAACTAGTGTAAGCACAGGAAACATTGAGAAAAATCCAGGGAAAGTAACTTCTTTCTATATTTTCTTCTAAAGGAAAACCTACAATATAAAAAAAATAATTTCTTTCAGTGTAGCAAGATAGATAAAACTATGATCTTATGTGATTAAAGTCTACTGGTGTGTTAAGAAGGTAACACTTAATTACACCATGCTTTTCATCCTCTAAGCATTTTACAAGTACTGTATTAACTAATTAACGATGGAAAATCTGATGTTTCTTGGAAAAGAGTGCTGTCACTACTTTGTTTCACCTTTTAGGTGAAATTTTTTAAATCTTGAAATACAACATGCATAAAATGGGTGATATTTAAACTTTTCAAACTAATAATTATGGCAAGCAGTTCATTTTCCTGGTACTTCAGTGTTGAATTACAATTAAAAAGGGCATAAGTAAGCTATCTAAAAAGAGAAACAGCTCTACTGGCTCATAAAAGCCCATCTGGTGAGCACCAGTGAGCCCTGATAAATGATGAAGTAGCAATGATGTGAAGGTGCTTACTGCTGCCCTATGGCTTTTGTGTCCTCTAGAAGCAGATGGGACAAGGGCGCCTATTCCCACAATCACTGAGCACTCTACTAGGGTTCCAATTAAGATTATCATTCACTTCCAGTAGCTTTTAAAGTAGTGATCACCAAGTATTTGTCAGAAGAACAATGGACTAGTCAATGTGTTCCCTTTCAAGAAAAATTTTGTTGGTTCATGAAAAAATCTAAGGGTTCATTTTAGAATATGGATTAGGATATCCAGCCATTCACTCACTCAACGAAGGGGTATTAAGCACCTATTATAAGCAAAGGCCTCCAAGGAGGGTTAGTTTTATTTAGATTCTCAGGGGCATCTCTCAACCTCCCTGAGGATCTAGTGGTTAGGGTTCAGCACTCTGTCTAATGGACATCTCTAATCACAAGAGCTGGATTTTTGATCCTGCATCTCTTTAACACACCTTAAGGGATGAGTGGTTATCATTCCTACATCTTCTCCTCCTTTCTGTCCATAAAAGTCGTGTTTGTCAAGGGCAGACTGAAATCCCCAATCTAGGGGAAGGCAGCATGAGATTGGGGGGAAAAAATCAACAGACTTGGTTTTACATACACGTTCTCTATATACTTCTCCAATAGTACCAATTTAAGAAGAGGATTTACCTTCTTGAACCTGTCTTTCCTCATGTAAAATGAGAATGATAAAACGTTCAAAATGGTATAAGCAAGAACCTGCCTGTAGAGGGTAATTGACTTTAGTTACTTTGACTTAAAAAAAAAAAAGTTTTCCATTTCTTATATGTCTAACTGGTTTCCTCTTGCTGAAATGGCTGCTGATTCTTATAAATAAGAGTAATTTCTTTCCCACTTATTAAGTGAAATGATGAAAGAGAAATCCCTAGCTAATGTTATAGTATAGTAAAATATATAGGATTTGGAGTCAGGTAGCCTTGCTTATAAACCCTGATTATAGCATTTAGTGAGTAGGAGCCAAATATTTTACCTTTCAATATCTCATAGTATTTTTTACAATGCTAAATATTTAGTGAGACTTCATTAAATTTTTCTTGACCAACATTGACTTGCTAGCCAATCAAGTAAAATGTAAATGTGTACATGTGTCTTTATTTTCCTTCCTACTATAACAGGCAGGTTCTAGCAGGACCTTTGAGCACTTGCTAGATGAGCATAGTCCTAAAGTGACTGGATTCAAAAAGAAGTTAACACAATTCTTACTGCACATATTCTCAGCTCAGTAGATCTTAAATGAATTCTTAGGTATAGTACAAGACCTGCTATTTATTTTGTGGTCTGAGTTTTAAGAATACAGAGACAGCAAGATCTAGAGAGTTAATAATTCTCAGTATATTTCAGGTTATTTAGATATTATTTCAATGCAGAAATTTAAGGAATATTCTTTGTGACAGTTTGTGTGTGGTCAAATAATTTATTCCAGAGCTCATGGACATGGATAGTTCTAGTAAATATTTTCTTAAAATTGTTCTCTTCCCCCATTCTTCACAGTTATCCTTGAATCAAAATGAGGCCTGAGCCAACATGCACAGATTCTCATTTGTTCTATCTAGACAAACTTTAAATCCCTCTTGCCTATTTCTTTAACTTTGTTATTTTTGCTTATGATATAAGCTATATCTATATATATCTAGTGAAAAGCAATTGCAACATTTATCAAGAATCCTGTTCTGAAAAGTGTTCTAATAATAAGTGCAAATTGTTAGCATCTATCACCATATGATGTAATCACATAAAAGCATTTCCTAGCCTCATCCCCATAAGGTAGCTCTCTATTACATTAAAATGATAAATGGCAAGATGCTTTGCATGACACTTAAGCTATTATAGAATTCTACACGGAATGCCAGGATACTACCAAAATTTTCTGATAAGCAACTATATCTGAAACTTAGCATCACATTCTTAAATCCACTGAATTTTTTCACAATATTTTTCTGGCAAAACAACTGACAACTAAATACAACTGTATCATAAGGTCAACTCAAACATATGTCAGGAGTAAATATACCATCCTTTGTTTGCAGGCTTAATAGTAAAGAGTTGGGTTTGGGGATGGATATGACACTTTGTTTCAGAGGAGAGAACATTATTTTCTCTAGCAATGCAAGAAACTCCTAGTTATCTCTGATATAATTAGAGGAATTATGTATCACAAATAAGGCCCAAATTTATATTAGCCAATAATGAAATCCCAGCCATCCATGGCTATTTGAAGAAAGCATTACCTTTGGGGTAAAAACAAATTTGGTTAATTTGTCTCTAAGCCTTTCTTCTGATTTCTATCACTTCTAGATTAGTTGTTAAATGGCCAATCACTCTGTTATGTGTGGTGTTATTCAATTAAATGCAATTCAGTAACACTATTTCTCTTTGGCATTTTACATAAATTAACTTAAAATTCTTGATAAAACAAAACATTCTATCTACTCATTTTTTAGACTACTCTGTGCATCAATGTTACCAGATCATTTTTAATTTTTGTAACTCAAGAGTGAACAGTCATAACATTTTTTTATGGGGTGATCACCATTTTGGAAATGTTACTGAATTTGCAAACATAAATGTCTCTACTTACATCTCAGCTCTCTTCTTTCTGATTCTTTTTCTTTTTCAAGGAATTATTTCCCCTTTACCTCTATAGCTAGATTTCTTTTGTGGGCTCAATATTTATTGAATTTCACATTCGTGGCTACTAAAGTTTTCTTAAGATATATATAGTTGAATCAAGAAAAGGAAAATATTGTGCTTTTATGGTAGAAACCATAGTTCACAACATTATAGAGAGTCCTTAAGAAAGTTGTCCTTCTACTGCAGGTGGTGGTGCTGGTGGAAGGGCATGAATGAAATTGGGAATGTGTAGTCATATTCTGAACTTCGATTGTCTGGCCCCCAAATCATCTCATTGCCTTCCTGTGAAAACCATTGCTCCTTTCCAGGTCACATAGCTAGACTTTCATCAGCAGAACGTGGAATTCTTTTGTGGCCATTTACTACATCCCTTACATCCTAGTGTTCATCAATAGAAACTTTCAACCCTCTTTGTTTGTTTAGCCTGAGATAAAACTAATGAAAAACTATTTATCAGTTCTAATTACTGTGAACTATGAGATTAATAGTTAAGTCCTAAGCATGGTAATTTCTAATTAATTTTAAAAATATATACATGGAATATCAAGTACGACATGGTTTGCCAGCAGTATCATGCTTGTCTATATGTAAGAATTCCCAAAATAGCAACTGCAAAATTCTCATCTTTCTCTACCCCTAAAATTTCCTTCCTGGTGTCCACTTCGAACCAAAGACTAAATCAAATCTTCAGAAAAGTCATAAACTATTCAGAAAGCATAAGAAATTTTCCCTTTGGACACATATGAGTTGAACTTTGTCACCCACAAAACTGGTAACAGCTGCAACAAGCATGTAACTTTATTTGGAAATACATTCTTCACAGAGGTAAATAAGTTGAAATGAGAACATGAGATCATGGTCGTTAGTCCAATATAATTGGTTTCCTTTTAAAAAGAGGACATTTGGGGCCTCCCTGGTGGCACAGCGGTTGAGCACTGGGTTGCGAGGCTGCCGGCAGCCTCTGCAGTGCCGGTTCGATCCCCGACCACCAGCGAGGGTCCCACATGGCGCACAGACCTCTCCTGCCGCCCGCTGCTCCCCTCAGCAGTGTACTTCGTCAGTCTGCCTGTTCTGCTCTCCCCTCTGGCTCTGGTGAGTTCTCTCACCCTCCCGTGCTTCTGACTGTACCCAGTGTTTGTATAAATAAATAAATCTTAAAAAAAAAAAAAGAGGACATTTGAACACAAAGACAGACATACAATATGGGAAGATGATGTGTAAGAGACCGGGAGAAGACAGCTTTCTACCAGCTAAGGAAAGAAGCCTGAAACAGATCCCTCCCTTAGTCTTGAGAAGGAGGAAACTCTGCCAAATCCTCAGTTTTGGAGTTCTAGCCTACTGCAAAACAACAAATTTCTGTTTAAGTTACAGGTACTTTGTTATCTGAGCCCTAGAAAATAAATACAGAGATGTCCAAAATCATATCTGAAAGAGCTGATAAGTAGGGTGGACTCTCTGGAACATTTCATGACCAGTGGAAGATAAAAAAGTGAGATCATGTGTACAAAGCACTCAAAATGAATGGGTTTTCACCATACTTCTGGAGTTAGAGTTTCAGGATGCCAAGGAAATCATCCCACACCCCTCTGGCTCCACTACACTAGAAAATAATCATATGAGCATCAAACAGGTTGATAAGAGAAAAGAAGTAAAAAGATACAATTAAGAACATACTGTGAACATATTATGTTCTGGAACTCCTTCCCTAGTCTAGCAGGCAGGAGAGCAAAATCATCTGCATAAGTCCAAAGTCAGAAGAGGCCCTGTACTGTTCAGTGAAGTGAAAAAGAATCTGATGCCTGCAAATAAACCAACCTTTCAGCTTCCACTAATGACCAAGAGCCAGCTAAAGAAGATTTTAACAATAGGTATATTGCCTTTGCATCTCCATAGTGCATTCTTTAGAAGTCATAAAAATGGTAGTTTTGATTTGCATTTCCCTGATGACAAGTGATGTTGAACATTTTTTCATATGCCTGTTGGCCATTTGCATTTCCTCTTCAGAGAAGTTTCTTTTTAGCTCTTCTGCCCATTTTTGGACTGGATTATTTTCTTTGTTGTTGTTGAGTCTCATCAGCTCTTTGCAGATTTTTGTGATCAGTCCTTTATCATTAGTGTTGGGTGCAAAAATGTTCTCCCAGTTGGTGGGGTTTCTCTTTGTTTTTGTTATTGTCTCTTTTGCTGTGCAAAAGCTCTTTAATTTGATGTAGTCCCAGCTGTTTATCTTTGCCTTCACTATCACTGCTTTGGGTGATGTGTCTGTAAAGATGTCTTTGATGTGCAAATCACGTAGTGTTTCGCCTATATTTCCTTCTATATATTTTATGGTTTCAGGTCTTATGTCTAGTTCTTTAATCCATTTTGAGTTGATTTTTGTGTATGGTGTGAGGTGGTGGTCAAGCTTCATTCTTTTGCATGTAGCGACCCAGTTTTCCCAGCACCATTTATTGAACAAACTTTCTTTGCTCCAATGCATATTCTTTGCTCCTTTGTCAAAGATTAGTTGACCACAAATATGTGGGTTTATTTCTGGATTTTCTATTCGATTCCATTGGTCTGTATGTCTGTTCTTGTTCCAATACCATGCAGTTTTGATGATTATGGCTTTGTAGTATAGTTTGAAGTCTGGGAGTCTGATGCCTCCATTCCCTTCTTTTTTTTTCAGGAGAGCTTTGGCTATTCGGGGTTTTTTGTGATTCCATATGAATTTCATCAATAATTGTTCTATTTCTTTGAAGAATGACATTGAAATTTTGATTGGAATAGCATTGAATCTGTATATTGCTTTTGGAAGGATGGCCATTTTAATAATGTTTATTCTTCCAATCCATGAGCAGGGGATGTCTCTCCATTTCTTTGTGTCTTCTTCTATTTCTTTTAACAGTGTTTTATAGTTTTCTTTGTATAGGTCCTTTACCTCTTTTGTTAGATTTATTCCCAAATATTTGATTTTTTTTGTTTCAATAACAAAAGGGATGGTCTTTTTGATTTCTTCTTCTTCAGATTTATTGTTTGTGTATAGGAAGGCTACTGACTTTTGCGTGTTGATTTTGTATCCTGCCACTTTACTGAACTGATTGATGAGTTGAATTAGCTTTTCTGTGGAGTTTTTGGGGTTCTCTATGTATAATATCATATCGTCTGCAAATAGTGATAGTTTGACTTCTTCTTTTCCTATTTGGATTCCTTGGGAGTGCAAACTGGTCCAACCACTGTGGAAAGCTGTGTGGAGATTTCTGGACCTACTAAACATAGAGCTTCCATATGATCCAGCAATTCCACTCCTAGGTATTTACCCAAAGGACACAGAAACATCAATTCCAAAGAACACCTGCACCCCTATGTTTATAGCAGCACTGTTTACAATAGCTAAGCTTTGGAAACAACCCAAATGCCCAAAAATAGATGACTGGATCAAGAAGATGTGGTACATATATACCATGGAATATTACTCAGCATTCAAAAAAGATAAACACATGCAATTTGCTGCAACATGGATGGCGCTGGAAGGGATCATGCTCAGCGAAATAAGCCAAAAAGAAAAAGAAAAATACCGGATGGTCTCACTCATAGCAGGAATCTAGAAAACTTAAATAAGGGACCAGGAAAATGAATAACTATAAGAAAGTGAAAATCAAAATCAACAAAAAACTATGAACCAGAGACACTTTTAGGGGGGCGGGGGCGGGAGGGGAGGGATTGGGGTCAGAATGAGGGGCTGCAATTGTATGGGGAATATAACAATAAAATTTATAAAAAAAAAAAAAAAAAAAGAAAGTTAAAAAAAAAAAATAAATAAAAAAAATAAAAACTCATTATCATTCAAAAAATAATTATTTTCCTTATATCTATGTGAAAATGCAACAAGAATAGGTATACCCTGTAGATTTGTTTTATGATTAAGAATTTTTAAAAAAGATTTATTTATTTATGCATACAGAATTGGGGTATAGGCCAGAGATGTGGGGGGTGAGAGGATTCACCAGAGACAGAGTAGGGAACAGAACAGGCAGAATGACTGAAATACACTGCTAAGGGGAGCAGCGGGCGAGTCAGAAGAGGTCTGCTGAGCCATGTGGGTAGCTTCCTGGCCGGGGATTGAACTCGTGCTGTGTGGCTACGGATAACTTCATAGGTTGCATTTTAACCCCTTGTGCCACCAGGGAGGCCCTGACTAACAATTTTGTTCAAAAACTTTAAAAATTAAAAAATTTGATGTAAAGCATTTTACAAGTTAATATTTTACTCTAAGAAAGTTTTTTTTTCATATTTAAGCATAAATTATTGGGTTAAGTGGGGAGTTACTGTTTGATGGGTACAGAGTTTCAGTATGAATTTATGAAAATGTTCTGGAGATGGGTGGTAGTGATGGTTGCACAACAATGTGAAGGTACTTAATGCACTGAACTGTATACACTTAACAATGGTAAATTTTATGTTATGTATATTTTTTCACAATAAAAAGAATTTTTCTCAAAAAAAAAAAAAAAAGAAGTCATAAAAATGATAAAACCTTAGCATTTCCCTCCTCTATACATAGATAGCATCAACATTTCTCATGTCACGATAAAATCTGTCTGTTTCCCAGGTTCAACTCTTCACTTTGATTATCTAATAAGCTCTTTGCCCATCATTGAGACTTTTATTTCAGTGAACAATTTATACGTTCTGTATATATGGCAGAGAGCAAGTAAAACTGAGTAACTCACCAATATGGCTTCAGACACCATCATATGTACTGCATTGGTGATGGGTAGGGTGTAGTAAAATATATCTGAAGAGATGTGAAATCTAATCCTCTAAATCATACAGTGTTATAAATCAATGTTACCTTAATAAAAAATAATACAATCAGGGCCTCCCCGGTGGCGCAGCCGTTGAGCGCTGGGTTGCGAAGCTGCCCGCAGCCTCTGAGGCGCCGGTTCGATCCCCGGCTGCTCCCCGGCCACCGGATGAGGGTCCCACATGGCGCGCAGACCTCTCCTGCCGCCCGCTGCTCCCCTCAGCAGTGTACTTCGGTCCTTCTGCCTGCTCTGCTCCCCACTCTGGCTCTGGTGAATTCTCTCACCCTCCCGCGCTTCTGACTGTACCCAGTGCATGTATAAACAAAAAAACAAACGAATAAATAAATAAAAACACATGCCTCTTTATATAAAAAAAAAATTAAAAAAAATAATACAATCAATCAATCAATAGCTTAAACAACAGTTTAATCAGGGCCTCCCCTGGTGGCTCCGGTGGTTGAGCGCAGTGCTATGAAGCTGTCCACAGCCTCTGCAGCGCCGGTTCCATCCTGGCCAGCTGTCGAGGGTCCCACAATGCACGGCAGACCTCTCCTGTCTTGCCCGCTGCTCCCCTCAGCAGTGTATTTCGTTGGTCTGCCTGTTCTGTTCCCTGCTCCGTCTCTGGTGAATCCTCTCACCCTCCGGCGCAACTGGCCTGTACCTCAGTTCCTCTATAAATAAATAAATCTTTGCTCCTTTGTCAAAGATTTATAAATAAATAAATCTTTAAAAAAAATAGCTTAATCAATCAATCAAAACAAGAGCAGTGAGGGGGAACAAAAGTAAAAGTCGGGAAATTACCAAGAAAGGAACAATAAGCAAAGG
This sequence comes from Talpa europaea, assembly GCF_964194135.1. Taxonomy (NCBI): domain Eukaryota; kingdom Metazoa; phylum Chordata; class Mammalia; order Eulipotyphla; family Talpidae; genus Talpa; species Talpa europaea. The sequence goes on along the minus strand of NC_140080.1, from coordinate 57,318,608 downwards.
TATTCAGATTCAAGTTCTCTCTTCTCCATTGAAAAGAAATAAGGAGCTTAGATCTTCCAGGTACAGTGAAGAAGAGGCCCTTAAAGAAGAGAGCTTCTCCATTATACATACAAATGTCTTTTTTATTTTTTTTTTAAGATTTATTTATTTATTTATTTATTTATTTATTTATACAAGCACTGGGTACAGTCAGAAGCGTGGGAGGGTGAGAGAATTCACCAGAGCCAGAGCGGGGAGCAGAGCAGGCAGAAGGACCGAGATACACTGCTGAGGGGAGCAGCGGGCGGCAGGAGAGGTCTGTGCGCCATGTGGGACCCTCCTCCAGTGGCCGGGGAGCAGCCGGGGATCGAACCGGCGCTGCAGAGGCTGCGGGCAGCTTCGCAACCCAGCGCTCAACCGCTGCGCCACCGGGGAGGCCCACAAATGTCTTTTTTAAAAGCTTCGACCCAGCCTTCAGAGTTCCTCCTATGAAATAAGCCTTTTTGTGAAAAAGACATATTGTAGAGTGGTAAATTTTTGCTCCCTTACAGTGGGCACACACTCTACTCTTAATGTCCTGTGAGGTGAATAACTAGCACAGAGGGGACCCAAGACTGATTTCACAGGTCAGCACAGGTCACCCTTCCTTAACACCACCACCCTCTCAGGTGAGAAAACATCCAAGACTTTCATATCATCAGATATAATGGATGAAATGCCGTGTAATGGAAACATTGGGTCGGTATTTAGGATAGACATAATTATTTAAATCAATTCATTGCCTAAGGTGTATAAATTAAGAAATATCAAAATAGAGACCATCTGGGCAAATGAATCTGTAGATTCATTATCATACATTGAATATGTGCAATACTTTACCAAAAGATCGCTTACAGCTTCCAATCATCACCAAAAAGATTACTCAGAGAGCATCCCTGCTTGACAAGAGCAGCAGCACTTCCTGCAACAAAGCAGGTGTTAATCTGCATGTTTTGTGTTTCACAAATAATAATCCCAGAGGGACAAAGAAGCCAAACAGCTCAGCATAAGATCACAGCATATGTCTGTTTTGAAAGTTCTAGCACATTAGTTTTTCATTTCTGTTTCCTGAGAAATATATTTCATTGAAAAAAAAACCTTTCATTATATATATTTTCAGTATATTCCATAGTAGAAAGAAGAGTATGGACACTCCACCAAGCTGTGTATCCATCACTCACCTTCATTTCATTTTCATGAAATTATTTCATTTTATCAGACACCACAAATTTCTCCAGCCACTAGATTATTTTAAAGCAAGTCCCAAACATACCATTTCACCCACAAATATTTCAGTAAATATCTCTACAAGAAAGGTAAGACATAATCAGATAGCACACTTAAAAATTAATTACAGTTCCTCAATATCAATAAACTTCCACAAAAATTGTTTTGTAACTTTTATAATTTGTCATTTTTACATAGTTAGTTCTAAACCCATAAGTTTCTCTTCCCTCTTTTTCTTGTACCATTCAGTTATAAAAGAAATTGGTTCACTTGTCCTGCAGAATTTCCCACCTTCTTGATTGTGCATGGGTACATTGGTGAAGGAACTTCTATGAGGACTACACCTGGAGTCGGGGGGAAGCAAATATTGTTAAAGAATGAATAATGTTGTAAAAAAAAAAAAAGAGAGAGAGAGAGAAAGAAAAACTTAAATCAAAAAAAAAGAATGTCCCACCTTCTGGATTACTAATTGTTGATTGTACTCCCAGGGAAGAGTTGAACACGTTCCTATGAATTGGTAGTTAGATTTAGAGACATGATCAGATTCAAACTCAGTTTTCAAAGGAACACTTTACATAAAGCTAGAGACACAATGTCTGGTTGTCTCTTTTTCTGTGACAAAGACACAGTGAGCTCACGTCTTATCACCCTGATCTAGTCATTATAACTTTTTTCCTAGTTTTGTTTCCCCAAATAAATTCTGAAACAAGAAGGCTTATTTGGAAGGTGGTCCTAGGAAGCAAAAGTGAAGGAATAGGGTCAGTGATATGAAAAAGGAAGAAAGGCAATGTAAGTATGCATAAGCAATCCTAACGAGACTTCCTAAAAAGCTTGTAGAAGACCTTTAAAAATTGTCAACCTCGAAAATAAAAAGCAGGATCGTTTATCTTTAAGCATTTGTCCTACTCTTGGTTGAGGGTTGCTCTTAGGGACACATTGGCTCTTCCACAATCAGGGTTAACTTTGAAAGCAGGAACATAAGTGGTAACACAGAAAGCTCTGGACCAAAACATACTCCCTGTGCATGACGAGTACTGGCAGTGTGGGAGGAATCTGAGTGCAACCAGATTCTACCACAGCTGAGGATAAAATCAGGGGTGGTCCAAGAGGAAGCAGCATGGATTTCAGAATACTTGCCCTCAGCCTTTCTCTAATACTAATAATTTTGGCAGCCAATAATCACCATTGCCTTGATCCATTATATAATTAAATTAGGGGTGCAAAATGAAGATAGTCTAAGTATATTGTTCCTTTTTTCACTGGTTGACTGATATTTTTTCTCTAATTTTTTTTTATTTTATATGTTTTTTACATCATTTTTCATTTTTGTACAATGTATGCATTTTCATCTTGGTTATAGTCCCCATAAAATTCCCACCACATTTGTTTTGATCCTACTCCCTTCTACCCCCTCCTCCTGTAGTGTGTCTCTAGGTAATAGTTGCCTGTTGATTTTGATTTTTACTTTATTATAATTAGTATTTTTCCTGATCCCCTATTTGGGCTTTCTAAATTCCTACCATGAGTGAGACCAGCCGGTATTTTTCTTTTTCTTTCTGGCTTATTTCACTGAGCATGATCCCTTCCAGCTCTATCCATGTTGCTGCAAATGGCATGAGTTTATCTTTTTTGATTGCTGAATAATATTCCATTGTGTATATATGCCACATCTTCTTGATCCAGTCATCTATTTTTGGGCATTTGGGTTGTTTCCATAGCTTAGCTATTATAAACAGTGCTGCTATAAACATAGGGGTGCAGGTGTCCTTTTGAATTAATGTTTTTTTATGTCCTTTGGGTAGATACCTAGGAATGGAATTGCTGGATCATAAGGAAGCTCCATTTTTAACAGATTGAGAAACCTCCACATGCTTTCCATAATGGTTGGACCAGTTTGCACTCCCACCAGCAGTGTAAGAGAGTTCCTTTTTCTCCATATCCTGGTTGGCTGATATTTTTGAAAAAGAATTTCCCATGTGAACTATCTGGTTACTCTGAAATAGAGTTTGGTCAAGAATTAGAGTGTGTTCAAGAGTTTGATTCTTTCCCTGAATTCACCAGTTTTCGGAATAATAATATCATGACTAATGAGTGTTTTTTAAATTATTATCCTTATGTACTTATGGATTTTTAGACATGTTATATATTTCAATCCATCATAGTACTTTTTCTTTTTGATATTCAAATCAGCCCATCATTGGTAAATGTGAATCCTTCAAATGAGTTCTTGAGTCCTTTTGACTTGACTCCGGGTGTTTTTGCTTGTTTCCTCGGTTTGTAACACAAGATATATATAATAGATGTTTCAAAATTGCTTTGTACATTTTCTCCCTCAGACCTGTACATCAGTCATTTTCTGTTTTTGTCACAGAGAATCTTATACCCAGAAATAGGATTACGGGGTCAAAAAGAAATTGCATAGATAATTTCACTATATATTAATACACATACCCCCCAAAGGAAGCATACAACTTTGCATCCCACTATTAGTATAGCAGAGTGCCTATTTATGGCCAACCTCCCCAACAGAATATGACTATCAAACAATGATATTTTTAAGAGCAGTTTTCTATGTTGACTCAAGAGCCTGAGCATTCCTGCAACCCATCACTTCAAGGGTCTCTCACCTATTGGGAGACATAGGTAAAGTGGAGAAAGTGTTGATACACATTCTCCAACTATTACAATAGGAAGTAGAAAACTAAAATCTGTAGGGAAAACAATGGAAGAAAGTCATGTGCAGGACCTCTCAATTCACCAAGCGAGTGGCTACAAAACATAACATCACCATTAACTGATATTTTTGAGATTTGTTTTTACCTAGAATAAAACCTTTCACTTTTCCCCTGGAGCAAAAAAGAAAATCTTTTAATATAAATACTCTGAAGAGGTGATTCTGTATATTGTTGACTGATAGAATCCTTAAGGATGTCTTTCTTTCTAGGAGCAAGTTTTGATTAGGAGGTGGAAAGAGAGAAGGCAGATTAAAAGTAAAATAAGAAGGGGAACTAGGGTAGAGGGGTGAGAAACAGAAAAAGACTGGAGTCACTGAATATCAACTTCTCAGTTTTAATACTATGCCTAAAGAGAATCTTGAGTGCATGATTTTTCAGTCTGCCTAAAAAATGAAAATAAACTTCCCTGAAAAACATAAAGCAATGGTTACTGCAGCCTTTAATAGAACAACTTTCCTTTTAACTGAAATATTAAGGAAAGACATTTCAAATCAACTTTAGAAATAGTTGGGGGAGAAGAAATGAAGAGAAGCAGAAAGGAAGCTGAGACGAAAAGCGGACGAGAAAGGAAAAGGAAGAAAGAGGGTAGAGGGAAGGTGATCATGATACAAGTCACTGAACAGGAAAGTTAGACACTTAAATGACAGTGGTTTAGATTAAACTACACTGGTTAACCATTATTTGTTGCAGGTAATGGTAGTCTAGCTATGACCTTACACGAATGACAGCAGTACTGAACAGGTGTCATTACTTTTGGCTACTAGTTGAATCTCCTTCTTATATCTTGGGACTCCCCATGTTGCCAGCTTAAAGACAGACTGAGCCACCTCCTGCTATAAAAGCTGAAAATGCTTGCGACTGTGCTTCCCAGTAGGCATGGATATGTTATCTAAAGAAGCTCTTCTCAAGTATTTGATTTTTGCAGCAGGGACCTTTCTTGCTGGAGACCGTGTGAACCCAGCAGAAGGCTCACCGAGGAGACAGAGGTAAGCTGGGAGGCTTGCCCATGCTGGGCGCCTTCTAGCCTGCAGTTCCAGCCCAGAGGGGAGCAGCACCCACCGCTGGGGCAGACCGGGCATGCAGGGGAGCGCGTCCCCGGCACCGGCATTTTACAGCAGGGACCTTTCTTGCTGGAGACTGTGTGAACCCAGCAGAAGGCTCACCAAGGAGACAGAGGTAAGCTGGGAGGCTTGCCCATGCTGGGCGCCTTCTAGCCTGCAGTTCCAGCCCAGAGGGGAGCAGCACCCACCGCTGGGGCAGACCGGGCGTGCAGGGGAGCGCGTCCCTGGCACCGGCATTTTGCAGCAGGGACCTTTCTTGCTGGAGACTGTGTGAACCCAGCAGAAGGCTCACCTAGGAGACAGAGGTAAGCTGGGAGGCTTGCCCACGCCGGGCACCTTCTAGCATGCAATTCCAGCCCAGAGGAGAGCAGCACCCACCGCTGGAACAGACCAGGCGTGCAGGGGAGCGCGTCCCCTGCACTGGCATTTTGCAGCAGGGACCTTTCTTGCTGGAGACTGTGTGAACCCAGCAGAAGGCTCACAGAGGAGACAGAGCAGGGACCTTTCTTTGCTGGAGACTTGTGAACCCAGCAGAAGTTCCCCAGAGGAGCCAGTGGTGAGCTGGGAAGGTCGCCCAAGATGCCGGCCAGTACCAGCAACACAGTGTCACAAGGAATACGGCAAATTAGAGAACAGGCAGTAGGGAGCAGAAAAACCACATGCAACCCAGCAACTCCTCAGCAAAAAAGCACACCGCAAAAAGAAAACCATCTACCAGATTGCAATGACAGTAACTTCGAAGAACTTCTGAGCCTTCCAGATAGAGAATTTAAAATTGCTGTGATTAAAAAACTGACAGAAGTCAAATAAAGACCTAGAGCAACTGGGCTTAACAGACATCTATAGAACACTAAACCCCAAAAAAACGGAGTACACATTTTTCTCAAGCGCACACGGATCATTCTCCAGGATCGATCACATACTGGGGCACAAGACAAACATCAACAGATACACCAAGATTGAAATCATATCAACCATCTTTTCTGACCATGAAGGCATCAAACTAGAAATAAACCATAAAAAGAAGGCAAGGAACTTTCCTACCTCATGGAGATTAAAAACCACACTATTGGAAGACCATTGGACTAATGAGGAGATCAAAGAAGAAATTAAAAAATTTTTTGAATTGAACGACAAGGAGGACACCAATATCCTAAATGTATGGGAGGCAGCAAAAGCAGTAATAAGAGGAAAATATATAGCAATAGAAGCTCACATCAAGAAACAAGAAAGAACGCAAAGAAACAACCTAATCTCGAAGCTCAAAGATCTAGAAAAAGAACAACAAGAAAACCCCAAAACCAGTAGAAGAAAAGAAATAATAAAAACCAAAGCAGAAATAAATGAAATTGAAACTAAAAAAACAATCCAAAAGATCAATGAAACCAAGAGCTGGTTCTTTGAAAAAATCAATAAAATAGACAAACCCCTAGCCAGGCTCACAAAGGAAAATAGGGAGAAAGCACAAATAAACAGGATCATCAATGAAAGAGGAGAAATCACAACGGACACAGCAGAAATCAAAAGAATAATCAGTAACTACTATGAACAGTTATATGGAAACAAGTTTAACAATCTAGAGGAGATGGACAAATTCCTACAACTCTACAATCACCCAAAGCTAGATAAAGAAGAAATAGAACACCTAAACAGACCAATTACAATTAGCGAAATTGAAATGGTAATCAAAAACCTCCCCAAAAACAAAAGCCCAGGACCTGATGGATTTACAAATGAATTCTACCAAACATTCAGAGACGAATTAGTGCCTATCCTTCACAAACTCTTCCAAAAAATTGAGAAGGAAGGGACAATACCAAACACGTTTTATGAAGCCAACATTACACTAATACCAAAACCGAACAAGGACAACACAAAAAAGGAAAACTACAGGCTAATCTCCCTAATGAACACTGATGCAAAGATCCTCAATAAAATTTTAGCTATCAGAATCCAACAATGTATCCATAAGATAATTCACCACGACCAAGTTGGATTCATTCCAGGGGCACAAGGATGGTTTAACATCCGAAAATCAATCAACGTTATCCAACACATCAACAAAAAGAAATATAAAAACCATATGATAATATCAATAGATGCTGAGAAAGCTTTCGACAAAGTGCAACACCCATTCATGATAAAAGCCCTTGAGATTCTTGGGATACAAGGAACGTACCTCAACATCATAAAGGCCATCTATGACAAGCCAACAGCCAGTATCATTCTCAATGGTGAAAAGCTGAAAGCAATTCCATTAAGATCTGGAACAAGACAAGGATGTCCACTCTCACCATTGCTTTTCAATATAATACTGGAAGTCCTAGCCAGGGCAATAAGACAAGAGAAAGACATCCAAGGAATCCAAATAGGAAAAGAAGAAGTCAAACTATCACTATTTGCAGACGATATGATATTATACATAGAGAACCCCAAAAACTCCACAGAAAAGCTAATTCAACTCATCAATCAGTTCAGTAAAGTGGCAGGATACAAAATCAACACGCAAAAGTCAGTAGCCTTCCTATACACAAACAATAAATCTGAAGAAGAAGAAATCAAAAAGACCATCCCTTTTGTTATTGAAACAAAAAAAATCAAATATTTGGGAATAAATCTAACAAAAGAGGTAAAGGACCTATACAAAGAAAACTATAAAACACTGTTAAAAGAAATAGAAGAAGACACAAAGAAATGGAGAGACATCCCCTGCTCATGGATTGGAAGAATAAACATTATTAAAATGGCCATCCTTCCAAAAGCAATATACAGATTCAATGCTATTCCAATCAAAATTTCAATGTCATTCTTCAAAGAAATAGAACAATTATTGATGAAATTCATATGGAATCACAAAAAACCCCGAATAGCCAAAGCTCTCCTGAAAAAAAAAGAAGGGAATGGAGGCATCAGACTCCCAGACTTCAAACTATACTACAAAGCCATAATCATCAAAACTGCATGGTATTGGAACAAGAACAGACATACAGACCAATGGAATCGAATAGAAAATCCAGAAATAAACCCACAGATTTATGGTCAACTAATCTTTGACAAAGGAGCAAAGACTATGCATTGGAGCAAAGAAAGTTTGTTCAATAAATGGTGCTGGGAAAACTGGGTCGCTACATGCAAAAGAATGAAGCTTGACCACCACCTCACACCATACACAAAAATCAACTCAAAATGGATTAAAGAACTAGACATAAGACCTGAAACCATAAAATATATAGAAGGAAATATAGGCGAAACACTACGGGATTTGCACATCAAAGACATCTTTACAGACACATCACCCAAAGCAGTGATAGTGAAGGCAAAGATAAACAGCTGGGACTACATCAAATTAAAGAGCTTTTGCACAGCAAAAGAGACAATAACAAAAACAAAGAGAAACCCCACCAACTGGGAGAACATTTTTGCACCCAACACTAATGATAAAGGACTGATCACAAAAATCTGCAAAGAGCTCATGAGACTCAACAACAACAAAGAAAATAATCCAGTCAAAAAATGGGCAGAAGAGCTTAAAAGAAACTTCTCTGAAGAGGAAATGCAAATGGCCAACAGGCATATGAAAAAATGTTCAACATCACTTGTCATCAGGGAAATGCAAATCAAAACTACCACGAGATACCATCTTACACCAGTGAGAATGGCACATATTAAAAAAACTAGCAACAACAAATGTTGGCGAGGGTGTGGAGAAAAAGGAACTCTTCTGCACTGTTGGTGGGAGTGCAAACTGGTCCAACCACTGTGGAAAGCTTTGTGGAGATTTCTGGACCTACTAAACATAGAGCTTCCATATGATCCAGCAATTCCACTCCTAGGTATTTACCCAAAGGACACAGAAACATCCATTCCAAAGAACACCTGCACCCCTATGTTTATAGCAGCACTGTTTACAATAGCTAAGCTTTGGAAACAACCCAAATGCCCAAAAATAGATGACTGGATCAAGAAGATGTGGTACATATATACCATGGAATATTACTCAGCATTCAAAAAAGATAAACACATGCAATTTGCTGCAACATGGATGGCGCTGGAAGGGATCATGCTCAGCGAAATAAGCCAAAAAGAAAAAGAAAAATACCGGATGGTCTCACTCATAGCAGGAATCTAGAAAACTTAAATAATGGACCAGGAAAATGAATAACTATAAGAAAGTGAAAATCAAAATCAACAAAAAACTATGAACCAGAGACACTTTTAGGGGGGCGGGGGAGGGAGGGGAGGGATTGGGGTCAGAATGGGGGGCTGCAATTGTATGGGGAATATAACAATAAAATTTATAAAAAAAAAAAAAAAACTGACAGAAGTCATAAAGGAAAACAATGATAGGGGGAAAATAATTAATGACCAGAAGAATGAAATTGAGTCCCTAAAGAGGGAAGTAAAAGAAATGCAGGAGATCAAAGAATTAATGGAGACGCTAAAGAACTCTGGGAAAAGCAATGAAAGCAGAATAGATGAAATGGAAGAACGAATAAGTACTCTTGAAGACACAGAAATAAAAAGAACTAAAACAGAAAAGGAAGGAGAAGTACGAAGGAAAAAGACCGAAGAAAGACTTCGGGAAATATCTGACTCCATGAGGAAAGGAAATATAAGAGTTATAGGAATCCCAGAAGGAGAGGAGAGAGATGTAGGAACAGAGAAAATATTCATGGATATAATTGAAGAGAACTTCCCAAACGCGAAGAAGGACCTGAAAATTGATATACAAGAAGCAAGAAGAACACCAAACTTCCATGACGAAAGGAAAAATACAGCAAGACACATAATAGTAAAGCTCCCAAGAATCCAGGACAAGGAAAAAATAATGAAACTAACAAGAGGGAAGAAACAGATAACATTCAAAGGGAAACCAATCAGACTGACATCAGACTTCTCCGAAGAAACACTACGGGCAAGGAGAGAGTGGAGGGACATAGTCAACAGACTCCAAGAAAACAGATGCCAACCAAGAATACTCTATCCCGCAAAGCTCTCCTTCCTCTTTGAAGAAAGAATATGGACCTTCCCAGACAAACAGAAACTCCGGAATTTCATTAAAACTAAACCCCCACTCCAAAAAATACTACAAGGAGTCCTAAAGCCAGAACCTCAGAGGGACAAATAACAACAAAAGAAGGCCAAAGAGTGTTATTAAAAGAATAAATAAATAAAATCAAAGGAAAGACAAACACAATGGCAAATACAGATGCTAACATATCAATACTAACTCTAAATGTAAATGGACTAAACTCTCCAATAAAAAGACACAGAGTTGCAGGCTGGATTAAGAAACAAAACCCAACCTTTTGCTGTCTCCAGGAAACACATTTAGCTGCAAAAGATAAAAATAGACTCAAAGTTAAAGGATGGAAAACAATTCTACAAGCAAATGGACCAAAAAAGAAGGCAGGAACTGCTATACTCATATCAGATAAAACAGATTTCAAACTTAAAAATATAAAAAGAGACCCCAGTGGTCATTACATTATGATCAAGGGGATAATACTTCAAGAAGAAATAACACTCATTAACATATATTCACCAAACGAAGGAGCACAAAAATATATCAGACAACTATTGGCATCTCTGAAAACAGACATCAGAGAAAACACATATGTAGTGGGAGACTTCAACACACCACTATCAACAATGGATAGATCAACAAGACAAAAAATAAGTAAAGACACTAAAGCTCTAAATAAGGATCCAGAGTGCTTGGGCTTAACAGACATATATAGAACACTAAACCCAAAAAAATCTGAGTATACATTTTTCTCAAGCGCACACGGATCATTCTCTAGGATCGATCATATACTGGGGCACAAGACAAACATCAACAGATACACCAAGATTGAAATCATACCAACCATCTTTTCTGACCATGAAGGCATCAAACTAGAAATAAACCATAAAAAGAAGGCAAGGTACTCTCCTACCTCGTGGAGATTGAAACCCACACTACTGGAAGTCCACTGAACTAACGAGGAGATAAAAGAAGAAATTAAAAAATTCTTTGAATTGAATGACAAGGAGGACACCAATTTCCTAAATGTATGGGATGCAGCAAAAGCAGTAATAAGAGGAAAATATATAGCAATAGATGCTCACATCAAGAAACAAGAAAGAACTCAAAGAAACAACCTAAACTTGAAGCTCAAAGATCTAGAAAAAGAACAACAAAAAGCCCCAAAACCAGTAGAAGAAAAGAAATAATAAAAACCAAAGCAGAAATAAATGAAATCGAAACTAAAAAAACAATCCAAAAGATCAATGAAACCAAGAGCTGGTTCTTCGAAAAAATAAATAAAATAGACAAACCCCTAGCCAGGCTCACAAAGGAAAAAAGGGAGAAAGCACAAATAAACAGGATCATCAATGAAAGAGGGAAATCACAACAGACACAGCAGAAATCAAAAGAATAATCAGTAACTACTATGAACAGTTATATGGAAACAAGTTTAACAATCTAGAGGAGATGGACAAATTCCTACAACTCTACAATCACCCAAAGCTAGATAAAGAAGAAATAGAACACCTAAACAGACCAATTACAAGCAGCAAAATTGAAATGGTAATCAAAAACCTCCCCAAAAACAAAAGCCCAGGACCTGATGGATTTACAAATGAATTCTACCAAACATTCAGAGACTAATTAGTGCCTATCCTTCACAAACTCTTCCAAAAAATTGAGAAGGAAGGGACAATACCAAACACGTTTTATGAAGCCAACATTACACTAATACCAAAACCGAACAAGGACAACACAAAAAAGGAAAACTACAGGCCAATCTCCCTAATGAACACTGATGCAAAAATCCTCAATAAAATTTTAGCTATCAGAATCCAACAATGTATCCATAAGATAATTCACCATGACCAAGTTGGATTCATTCCAGGGGCACAAGGATGGTTTAACATCCGAAAATCAATCAACGTTATCCAACACATCAACAAAAAGAAATATAAAAACCATATGATAATATCAATAGATGCTGAGAAAGCTTTCGACAAAGTGCAACACCCATTCATGATAAAAGCCCTTGAGATTCTTGGGATACAAGGAACGTACCTCAACATCATAAAGGCCATCTATGACAAGCCAACAGCCAGTATCATTCTCAATGGTGAAAAGCTGAAAGCAATTCCATTAAGATCTGGAACAAGACAAGGATGTCCACTCTCACCATTGCTTTTCAATATAATACTGGAAGTCCTAGCCAGGGCAATAAGACAAGAGAAAGACATCCAAGGAATCCAAATAGGAAAAGAAGAAGTCAAACTATCACTATTTGCAGACGATATGATATTATACACAGAGAACCCCAAAAACTCCACAGAAAAGCTAATTCAACTCATCAATCAGTTCAGTAAAGTGGCAGGATACAAAATCAACACGCAAAAGTCAGTAGCCTTCCTATACACAAACAATAAATCTGAAGAAGAAGAAATCAAAAAGACCATCCCTTTTGTTATTGAAACAACAAAAATCAAATATTTGGGAATAAATCTAACAAAAGAGGTAAAGGACCTATACAAAGAAAATTATAAAACACTGTTAAAAGAAATAGAAGAAGACACAAAGAAATGGAGAGAGACACAAAGAAATGGAGAGACATCCCCTGCTCATGGATTGGAAGAATAAACATTATTAAAATGGCCATCCTTCCAAAAGCAATATACAGATTCAATGCTATTCCAATCAAAATTTCAATGTCATTCTTCAAAGAAATAGAACAATTATTGATGAAATTCATATGGAATCATAAAAAACCCCGAATAGCCAAAGCTCTCCTGAAAAAAAAAGAAGGGAATGGAGGCATCAGACTCCCAGACTTCAAACTATACTACAAAGCCATAATCATCAAAACTGCATGGTATTGGAACAAGAACAGACATACAGACCAATGGAATCGAATAGAAAATCCAGAAATAAACCCACAGATTTATGGTCAACTAATCTTTGACAAAGGAGCAAAGACTATGCATTGGAGCAAAGAAAGTTTGTTCAATAAATGGTGCTGGGAAAACTGGGTCGCTACATGCAAAAGAATGAAGCTTGACCACCACCTCACACCATACACAAAAATCAACTCAAAATGGATTAAAGAACTAGACATAAGACCTGAAACCATAAAATATATAGAAGGAAATATAGGCGAAACACTACGTGATTTGCACATCAAAGACATCTTTACAGACACATCACCCAAAGCAGTGATAGTGAAGGCAAAGATAAACAGCTGGGACTACATCAAATTAAAGAGCTTTTGCACAGCAAAAGAGACAATAACAAAAACAAAGAGAAACCCCACCAACTGGGAGAACATTTTTGCACCCAACACTAATGATAAAGGACTGATCACAAAAATCTGCAAAGAGCTCATGAGACTCAACAACAACAAAGAAAATAATCCAGTCAAAAAATGGGCAGAAGAGCTTAAAAGAAACTTCTCTGAAGAGGAAATGCAAATGGCCAACAGGCATATGAAAAAATGTTCAACATCACTTGTCATCAGGGAAATGCAAATCAAAACTACCATGAGATACCATCTTACACCAGTGAGAATGGCACATATTAAAAAAACTAGCAACAACAAATGTTGGCGAGGGTGTGGAGAAAAAGGAACTCTTCTGCACTGTTGGTGGGAGTGCAAACTGGTCCAACCACTGTGGAAAGCTGTGTGGAGATTTCTGGACCTACTAAACATAGAGCTTCCATATGATCCAGCAATTCCACTCCTAGGTATTTACCCAAAGGACACAGAAACATCAATTCCAAAGAACACCTGCACCCCTATGTTTATAGCAGCACTGTTTACAATAGCTAAGCTTTGGAAACAACCCAAATGCCCAAAAATAGATGACTGGATCAAGAAGATGTGGTACATATATACCATGGAATATTACTCAGCATTCAAAAAAGATAAACACATGCAATTTGCTGCAACATGGATGGCGCTGGAAGGGATCATGCTCAGCGAAATAAGCCAAAAAGAAAAAGAAAAATACCGGATGGTCTCACTCATAGCAGGAATCTAGAAAACTTAAATAAGGGACCAGGAAAATGAATAACTATAAGAAAGTGAAAATCAAAATCAACAAAAAACTATGAACCAGAGACACTTTTAGGGGGGCGGGGGTGGGAGGGGAGGGATTGGGGTCAGAATGGGGGGCTGCAATTGTATGGGGAATATAACAATAAAATTTATAAAAAAATAAAAATAAAAAAAATAAAAATAAAAAAAAATAAAAAAAACTTAAAAAAAAAAATGGATTAAAGAACTAGACATGAGACCTGAAACCATAAAATACATAGAAGGAAATATAGGCGAAACACTATGTGATTTGCACATCAAAGACATCTTTACAGACACATCACCCAAAGCAGTGATAGTGAAGGCAAAGATCAACAGCTGGGACTACATCAAATTAAAGAGCTTCTGCACAGCAAAAGAGACAATAACAAAAACAAAGAGCAACCCCACCAACTGGGAGAAAATTTTTGCACACAACACTAATGATAAAGGACTGATCACAAAAATCTGCAAAGACTGATGAGACTCAACAACAACAAAGAAAATAATCCAGTCAAAAAATGGACAGAGGAGCTAAAAAGAAACTTCTCTGAAGAGGAAATGCAAATGGCCAACAGGCATATGAAAAAATGTTCAACATCACTTGCAATCAGGGAAATGCAAATCAAAACTACAATGAGATACCATCTTACACCAGTGAGAATGGCACATATTAAAAAAACTAGCAACAACAAATGTTGGCGAGGGTGTGGAGAAAAAGGAACTCTTCTGCACTGTTGGTGGGAGTGCAAACTGGTCCAACCACTATGGAGAGCTGTGTGGAGATTTCTGGACCTACTAAACATAGAGCTTCCATATGATCCAGAATTCCACTCCTAGGTATTTACCCAAAGGACACAGAAACATCCATTCCAAAGAGCACCTGCACACCTATGTTTATAGCAGCACTATTTACAATAGCTAAGCTTTGGAAACAGCCCAAATGCCCAAAAATAGATGACTGGATCAAGAAGATGTGGTACATATATATATACCATGGAATATTACTCAGCATTCAAAAAAGATAAACACATGCAATTTGCAGCAACATGGATGGCGATGGAACGGATCATGCTCAGCGAAATAAGCCAGAAAGAGAAAGAAAAATACCGGATGGTCTCACTCATAGCAGGAATCTAGAAAACTTAAATAAGGGACCAGGAAAATGAATAACTATAAGAAAGTGAAAATCAAAATCAACAAAAACTATGAACCAGAGACACTTTTTGGGGGGTGGGGGGGGCGGGAGGGGAGGGATTGGGGTCAGAATGGGGGGATGCAATTGTATGGGGAATATAAAAATAAAATTTATTAATTAAAAAAATAAATAAATAAAGAAGCACTTCTCAAACTTTGTCGTGCACAGGTATACTACCTATGAGAATGTCACAAAGAGAGCTTAAATACCCCTCCCCTAATATTCTGACTCAGTAGGATGGTGCAGCCACATAATTTGCAATGCTAGCAAGCTGTCAACTGACAGTGATGTTGCTACTATTTGGAATACACTTTCCAGTTAACTGACAGCCTCTACTGATCTGATGAACCCACCTCAGGCTTTGAACTGGGTGCTAGAGATGCAAAGCAGAGATTGGAAAGAATTGTCTTTGCTGAATGAGAGAGCTTGCTGCCAGATCAAGTTCCTGGGACTACAAGGACAATGGTGGTGCTGGAGACATCCATATTCCTGAGCCATAGATGTTGGAAGTGCAAGTATATGGAGATGGGAGATGGGGAGAGGAGGAAGGCAGTGATATATTGTGAACCTATTCTGTGCATAGACCCCAAGTTGGTTTCTTCAGTCCTGCCAGTGATTTTATGAACGACCAAATCATTTTTATACTAAAAATGTATTAGTCATGTTTTTTTCTGTTGTTTATAAGGTCTTTGATCAAAATAAAATATATTAATTAAGGTCAAGACCTCTAATATCTATTCCTCACAGTACCTGGCAAATGATCGTGTACCCAACAAATATGAATTGTTTTGCTATTGTCATTTGCTAGCATTATTACCAAGAAAACTAACAGATCTCAACAATAAGTCCCTTCACTGTCATAAATATGTGCAAGAAAACATGAATTTTATTTTGCATTGGGAAACTGTAATGTATTGAGATATACCACTATAATCTTGCAGGATGACTAAAATCCAAACATTGGTACCATGTGAGGGTATGGAGCAACAGGAACTCAATCATCACAGGTAAGGAAAAATTACATAACCACTTTAGAAGACAATTTGCAATTTCTTACAAAACTAAACATAGCAATTATACTGCTTAGTATTTATTAAACAAAACATAACAATTATACTACTTAGTATTTACTCATGAGTTGAAAACATGTCTGCACAAAAACCTACACACAATTGTTTATGGTAAATGTATTCATAATTTCCAAAATTTGGAAGGAGCAAAGATGTCCACAATTTCCCAAACTTGGAAGAAGTAAGCTATGATTCATCTATTAAATGGAATTTTATTCACAATTAAAATAAATGAGCTATTACACCACCAAAAGTCATGGCGGAAACTTGGATGCATATTGTTAATATAAGAAACTTATCTGAAAAGCCATATCTTCATATACTGCTGATTCCAAATGTACAACATTCTGGAAAAGACAAAATAAGAGACAGTAATATGTGCAGACTATGGAGGGAAGGCAAGAGGGAGAAAAGAACAAATGGAGCACCGGGGATTTTTAGAGTGGCGAAAATGTTCTGTTTGATACTTCAATGGTAGATATAAGTCATTTTTTATTTGATAAAATCCATAGAAATCTATGGATATTAGTTAATAATATTCCCATCAATGTTGGTTTATTAATTGTAACAAACATACCACACTAACACAAGATGTTAATAATAGTGGAAACTGTGGCAGAAGAGGGATTATATGGGAGCTCTGTGATATCTGAACAATTTTTCTGTAAACCATAAACAGCCCTAAAAAAAATTAAGTCTATAAAAAAATCTCTAAATCTCTGAACAAACACTGCTCTGCTCTGATATTGAAAGTCTCAGAGCCAAAGTAGAGTATTGATAATCAAAGAAAGTGGTACCTACATGTAATTTTTCCAAGGATGTTTTTCAGTAAACAGCCCTAAGCTGTTTTCTCAGACTCCAAGTAAATAAGCTAAGTTAGTCTATCATGCATGATTCATCCTGGCCTATTTTCTGCAAAATATTCCCCATCAGTTACTTCACTGAATAACTTCTTTATGTCTCTCTCCAGAGCTCTCTAAAACAGCTATTTTAAAGTACTTTCCTATTTGACATTTATCCTTTTATTTATTTACTTATTTTTAGATGATCCTCACTACTTTCCTTCAATAAAATTAAGCTCATGTTCTCTTGGCCCCTGGATTTTCTTAGATGTCTCTAATTCTCATGGACATTCCTGAATTTCACATCTTGCTGTCTTTCTATATTATCTTCCATAAATTACTCCCATTTTTCAAACTCTTTCCTGAATTCTTCTTCTAATATCAAGATCTCTCTAAAACAGCAGTTCATCAACTAAATCTCAGAGAACCAACTTGGGTTAATCAAAAATGTCAAACCATTTGATTAAAAAATGGGCAGAGATTCAAAATAGACATTTTCCCAAAGAAGAACTATAAGACCACCAGGTACATTAAAAGGTGCTCAACATCATTAATCATTAGAGAAATGTAAATCAAAATATCACCTCAAATATGTAGAATGAATCTTCTTATCATGTAGTCAAATATATATATTTGAAATAACAAATATTGGTGAGGATGTAGAGAACCCATGTATTCTTATTGGTTGGAATGTAAATTAGTGTAGCCACTACAGGAAACAGAATGTAAGTTCCTCAACACATTAAAAATATCATATTATCCTAAATTGCATTTCGGGGTATTATCTAAAAAAAAAGAAAGAAACCTAATTGGCCACTGGTGGATGAATGGATAAAAAAGATGTGATATATACATACTCATACATAGGAATACTACTCATAGATAGATAGGTAGGTAGATAGATAGATAGATAGATAGATCATGGGAATGTAAAGTATAGCATGAAGACAACAGTAAATAATGTATTGTATATTTGTTCCTGGTAAGAGGGTAGACCTTAAGAGTTCAAATCACAAGAAAAAAATTCTAATTCTGTATGGTGACTTATGTTAACTAGATTTATTGTGTCAATGATTTCATAAAACATACAATTATTGAATCATTACATTGCACACCTGAAGCTAATATAATGTTATATAGCAATTATACCTCAATAATAATACAAAATTAAAAAGAATGTAGAGCACATTGAGTGTAGCAGTGTGTTGGGGAGAGGCATTATGCAATAGCAGAAAGAAACTGTTTTGGGTATTTGAATACATAAGCTCTCATTCTAATTCTGTAACTGGCTAAATGAGTTGGGAAAAGCTATTTAATCTTTGTCTCTATATATTCATCCATAAACATATGTGTGTATTCACTCATGTGTGTGTGTGGGGGGGGGTTACACAGGGAGAAACAACATTCTCCAAAGTCCTTTCTACTACTAAAGAGTGCCTGTATTATATACCAAAGTGATGATCTGTTATATAACATTTTTATTTTGAAGTCATTTATCCTAGAGAAAAGACAGGTAAACTCCAAACAACACAGCTGTGACTATTCAGCACTCCTTAGTTACAAGTTATACTACCATTAATGGTGCCATTAAAAATGCACTGTCACCATAGTAACGGCAACATTATGACACCAAGTCCTTTCCTGAACTACTCATGCTGAGCAGCATATACTGTCTTATGTAATGGTTGCTTCTACTTTCCTTTAACTGAGAACACATAGCTTTTCCTTCTTCCTCAATTAATTTGAAAACATGAAAAACTATCATGAATATGATTTAGAAAGAACTTTCTGACATGTGGAAATATGCAGTACTTGCCAGCAGAGAGTGTGACACACTATCTTGTGATAAGAAAACATAAATATTCCCACTCTTGACAAAATTCTGATGTAATTCTTCTACCACCTATTCATTCCTTTGTTTCCTTTCTAAGGGATATTTATTTTATTCTCCCCATTGATCCTTTGCCCTTTGGCTCTGTTTTTTTATTCACCATAATCCTGATACTGTCATTTGCATATCCTATATTCTGTTTCTCCATAGATTATCACTAGAACCAAAATATTAGTTGGTATAGATTTGCTAAATGAATTCACAAGTTTATTTGCATTGTAAGAAAAGAATCTTGAAGGCTACAAAGCTTTCAAAGAAATAAAGCTTTAATTGTCAGAGAACAGATAATATGACTAGTAATTTGAACTAGAGTAGCCCAGACTCACAGCCCATCAAATAACAAACTACATTCTATTCCATCTACTTTTGAGTTCTTTTTTCCCTTAAATAAAAAAAAGTTAATTAATAAAATTAATTTATAAAAATAAATGTTGTTGAATATCTACTTGGTTTGTTTGTTTTTTTGTTTTTTTTTTTCCCTAGATACAGGAGCTAAACCAGTCAAAGACATAGAGAAGTACGAGGGGAGACAGAAAACAAAACAGATAATTCCATCCCAGAAGTACACAAAAGCTCTCTAGTAGAGGAACCCACTGGTGCTAAGTCCTGAGACAAAAAAGAAATCTGTGATTCTCGGAACCATAAAAAGCTAGTATATCTGGAGCATAGTGAATGAGGAGGAAATTGGCTCAGGATGAAGACAGAGAGAAAAGTACAGGCCAAGTCCTTACAGATCATGAGATAAATGTGAGGAGGAGTCTTGATTTGTTAGGGGGAAGTGATGTCCTGAGTTAATCCCATACAGGCTTTGTGGACTCCACCCCCACTCCAGACTAAAACCATCAGGACATTGGGGAAGACAAATCCCATCACCACCAAGGGGAGGGTGGCTGGGACCTGAGGGTGGAGTTGGGCAGCCAGGTTGGATATAAAAAACCAAACACGTGGGCCGAGGGCTCTCTCTGGCTCGCGATCGCTCGCCTCCCGGCTTCACCGCTCCTGGCTGGCGGCCAGCTCTCAGAGCGCCATTTTGGGGTTCCTGATCAGCGGATCGGGTAGGACTCATTTAAAACTTTGTCTCCCGCTTTTCTCCCAGAGCTGTATATTTCCTCATTTCCCCTTCCCTTGTAAATAAACCTTTTATTAACCTTTCACGTGTGCCTGCAGTAGAGCATTGATAAGTCCTTTTAAGCGCGCGGGTGAGGACCCACAGTCAGGCACCCCGTTTTGTATCGGGGTTGCTCTACAACAGATTCTATTCAAAATCTAGTGGGAAGTAGAAGGAATGTTACAAAAGAGGGAAATAAATTGACCTGACTTAGTTTTTTTTAACATTTAAATTCAAATTCTATTGCAGGATGGCAGAAGTTCAGCAACATTTAAGTATTATAACATTTCATTAAATGGTTCCACACTTTTATTGAAATGTGTAAAAGAATTTTCTATAAATACAACATAAAAGACAATGTGAAAATTACCATATTTTCAAAAATAATTAAGTCCATCCTTTTTGAGAATTTGCATTTCTAACAACTTCAAAAGATCACTCCTGACTTTCACACGAAGAATAAAAACTAGCAGAGGAAACAAAGGGAGAAGGAAGACAAGTTTGAGGAAAATGCAATATTCCAAGTCATAGCTTTCATAGCTCCCAAAATGCCATCTTGACTGCTATTATATAGTCCAGCTTCTAAGAGAAAAGTGAAAAGTAGAAGTACAATCATACCTCTTCCATTGCAGGACTCCTGCGTCCAGCTGATTTGGTTAAATATTTAAGTAAAGCACAAATCACAGAGTCTCTCAGAACTTTTAACAAACCAACACAAAATGGCAATGTATAGGGCCTCCCCTGGTGGCACAGCAGTTGAGCTCTGGCCTGCGAAGCTGCCCGCAGCCTCTGCAGCACCGATTCGATCCCCGGCCGCCAGCGAGGGTCCCACATGGCGCACAGACCTCTCCTGTCGTGCCCACTGCTCCCCTTAGCAGTGTATTTCTGTCAGTCTGCCTGTTCTGTTCCCCACTCTGGCTCTGGTGAACTCTCTCACCCTCCCACGTGCTTCTGACTGTACCCAGTGCTTGTATAAATAAATAAATCTTTTAAAAAAAAAGTATATGATTTATACAAAACATCTTCCACATGTCCACTATCCCATAATTCCAGTGATTTTAGACACTCCCCATTATATCTCCTAATACCTATTCCAAAAATACTAACCTGTGCAGCAACCATCCAAAAGAATGCAATAATAAGTGAGGGAAATAATTAAAGAGCTAATTAGCCTCAAGGTGTCTTAAGAAATTTTAGCAGAGGTTTGCCAGTATCTTTTTTTACACAACTGCATCTGTTTCTCATTGACATCTTTTTATAAATATAAGTACTTATGTAAATAAATAAACATGAATATTCAGAAAATGCTACATATATTGTATGCTACTTTTACCTGGAATTATAGAAAAACAGATTGTTAGAGATGCAAAGAAATCTTCAGAGTTTATTGTAGTACAACCCCTAACTATACAAATCAGTAAATTTAACTAATTCTCTCAAGATCATATTTCATACTTTGGGTGGAAAGAGAAATAATAGATATAAAATAACTCTTGGAATTGCTGATACACATTCTTAAAAATGACAGAAAGAGCTTAGTTAATGAGGAGAACAATGTAAAAATACTCTGGGTATTCTAAGATGAAGAAAATTGTATTTTCTTGACAATCAAACAAATATTATTTTTATAGGTTTTAACCTTTAACTTTTATTTATTTTTATGTAGAACTGGAGTGCAGGCCAGAAGTGCAGGGGGTGAGAGGATTCACCAGAGACAAAGTTGGGAACAGAATAGGCAGAGCTACTGAAATACACTGCTAAGGGGGAGCAGCAGGCAGGACAGGAGTGGTCTGTTTCGCCATGAGTGGGTTAGCTCCCTGACCCAGGACTGAACTCAGGCCTTAAGTGGTGGCAGTGCTAAGACTTAACCCCTAGGCTACCACAGAGGCCATGATAAATATTCTTTTTTAAGGAGAGCATGGCCTTTATTAAGAAGATGCTCTGATAAGATCCATTGCAAGAGAAATAAATTCCTTGGGTTTCAGTTCCTTGAAGAAAGAGAGATACTAGCCTGCATTTGCAAGGGAGGAAGAGAAATGCTTTGTTTGAGTGAGGGGAAGAAAAGAAAATGCAGGACTGCCCAATCCTGATCGGGCAGGGGAATCTAGATGAAGAAATAAGCTCACAGGAAGGAAAAATTTTGGTGCAATAAAAGGCTGAATAGAGGTATTTTAAGGGACATGATGAATGTAATACTCCAAAAAAATCCAGCACAGCCTAACCAAAAATTATAAAATGCTGCATATGAAAGACTCTTTATAGACTCTTTAGGTTGCATGTGCAAAATAGCTCTAACTAGTTTAGGAGAAAAAAATGAAAATAGGTGGGAGTAGAAATGAGGGTAGAAGAGGAACTTGGAAGAGCAACACATCCACTGTCTCCAGGTCTCATTTCAACTGTCTCTCCTCTCTCACCCCCTCACCTTGCCTCTGGCAGAAACGTGATCCTTACATCCTTCAGGTCCCTCAGGCAAGAGGGAATCCTGTTTCTGACCCAGAATGGGTCACCCCTAGCATCTGTGTCAATCACTGTGGCCAAAAAGATGACAACTTAGAATGTTTGACAATGTTTAAAAGCAAAGAGAGGAGTTTGGGCACAGAAAACAGCAAATGTCCACTCCAGACTTTATGTGTAGAATACTGAGGCATCTAGGTCTGTACACCAATTAGTGTGGGGGTGAGAAATAGTCAAAAAACATTTAGTGCTACAAAGCCCAAGACTGAATTACTTTTCATTTAAGAAATAGTGGTATGAAATCAAACCCTCTAGGCTTTATCTAAGTTACTGACTCTAACTCGTTCTTGCTTACTTTTTTTCCTGTTACATAAATCTTTTTTATAATTGCTGAATTATATTTATTACTAATATTTTTGTTACTAATATTTTTTATATTTTATTTTATATATTTTTTACATCATTTTTCATTTTTGCACAATATATGCTTTTTTTGATCTTAAAATAGAAAGTCATGATAGTTTGGGTGGGGCAGCTAAATATGAAAAGGAAGCACAACCTATCAGTCCTCACCTAAATGGTGATACTTACGTAACAATAATTGTCATAATATTACATACATAATATTAAAGTAATCCTCTACCTTGTATTAATACACATACTACATATCACAGGGCATTCACTTATCAGGAAGCAGCTTCACCACCACAAGTCATGCTTTCCAGGAAGGGAAGAAAGAGTGAGCTACAGGGGGCTCCTTGGGGGCCGAGAGGTTAAGTCTCAGCGCTATCACCGCTATGGCCTGATTTCAATGCCCAGTCAGGGAACTAGCCCACACATGGCCCAGCAGACTTCTCTGTCTCTTCTGCTGCTCCCCCAGCAGTGTATTTCAGTAGATCCACCTGGGAATCCTCTCACCCTCTGCGCCCCCGCCACACACACACACCTCTACCCTGCACCCTAGTTCTTCTATGCAAAAATTAATAAATAATTTTTTTAAAAAAAAGAAAGACTGAGGTACAACTTCTGGGAAGTTTGTGACCAGGAAGATGTCACCGCTTAGGAGCAGAGGCAATGTGGTCATTGCTTTAAGGTTTTCATTGCTGGTAAATTACAGAAAGGACAGAGATCATGAAGCTACTTTCTTTTATGCCCTCTTTGTCAAAAAAAGATCCTTTTTCCATCACTTGTTAGATGTCTATACAGGACAATAACACAGGAGACCATAGAGGAAACAAGAACTTACAGCAAATAAAAAAAAAGACACTATTTAGGTAGGTGTAGGTACGTTTTGAGCTGTTGTTATCATACCCAGAGTATCTTTTCTTATCCCATTCAAGGGGATGATTGCTTCAGATAAGCCTGCCACTTTTTTCCTAACATTCAAGTGGTAGTTGTCTGGAGATTTTAAACAAAAGATGTGCTGCCTAAAATAGAGTCCTATCCACAGTTAAATGACCAGACCTTTGTATTCTAGTCACATATATTGTTCTTGTTATAGAAACACTCACATTGTGGATCCAGTACATGAGACAGGCCTAAATAAAATTTTACCCTAAAGGGAGCTACATACCTGGCTCTGCCTACCTGGAGAACCATAAATGTCATCCAGATGAGTTAGTCCAATCTGGGTATTTCTCCTAAATAACATCAAAGACTTGGGGGTTTTGGTCTGATTGCTTGGTATTTGGTTTATTGGTTTGTTGTCGCAGTGTCACAAAAATACAACTAAATTCAACTGAAAGGTCACTGAGAATGACTTAACACAGCTTTTTTTTGTGCCCTCTTTGTAAGTAATCTTAAGGACCACTACTGCTACTGAAACACTACTAAAATACTATTAAAGTGTTTAAACAAGGTCTCCCTGGTGGCACAGGGATTAAGTCTCAGCATTATCAAGCTATCACCAGCCACTGTGGCCTGAGTTAGATCCCCAGCCAGGGAGCTGACCCACATGGCACAGCAGACCTCTCCTGTGTCACCTGCTGCTCCCCTCAGCAGTGTATTTCAGTCAATCAGCCTGTTCTGCTCCCCACTCTGTCTCTGGTGAATTCTCTCACCCCTACCACCACCACCACCACAGCCCCCCTCCTAAACCCCAGCTCTTGTATGCATAATCAAATAAGTCTTTAAAAAAAAAGTGTTCAGGGCCTCCCCGGTGGCGCAGAGGTTGAGCGCTGGGCTGTGAAGCTGCCTGTAGCCTCTACAGCGCCGGTTCGATCCCCCGCCACCTGTGAGGGTCCCACATGGCATGCAGACCTCTCCTGCCGCCCACTGACCCTCAGCAGTGTATTTCGTCAGTCTCTCTGTTCTGCTCCCTGCTCTGGCTCTGGTGAATTCTCTCACCTTCCCATGCTTCTGACTGTACCCAGTGCTTGTATAAATAAATAAATCAATCTTCAAAAAAAAATTTTTTTAAAAAGTGTTCAAATAGCTTGGCCAGTGGCCACAATGGGAACAGGTCACTGTCAGTGGGCTCTCACCCACATGCACAATTGCAAAACCACTCATGCTCAGGGTCAGGCAGCAACAAACAGGAGGTCGGAGCAAAAAAGAGTTTCTAAGGCCACAGGTGACCAGCTATCTCACCTGGTAGTGTCCGCAGTGTCCAGAAGTCCCAAACAAAGACTGCCGGTGGAAGATAAGGTGACACTGCACCAGTCGTCTGAAGGCTGGGCCAGACAGCAATGGACTCACAGCAGCAGGACGTGGTGCCGGAGAACCAGAGGTGTGGTCAGCTCTTCGAAGCCTGGGTGGAGCCCAAGGGGTCTCTTCGCTGTCAAGTTCGGAGCCAGGGCTGGGAGCTGGGGCAGCCGCCAAGTCTCCGCGCAGGTCTGTGGCGCTCTGGAAGCCCGGAAGTCCGCGGAAGTCCAAGTTGGTGCTGGTTGTTCGCTCTCTTCAGACCGGTCTGCCGAATCCTTCTTCCTCTTCAAAGGTGGTCCAATGAATGCTGCTTCTAAGGCCAGCTGCTGGCTTCTTCCAACCAATCCTTCTCTCTTATGGGGCTGCAAGCAGAATCCTTCCAAAGTGGTCCAACGAAGCCTTCCCTCTTCAGGGGCTGGCTGCAGACTGCCTTCAAAGGTGGTCTAGCGAATCCATCTTCTCTCTTTGGAGGCGAGCTACAGACTGACTCAAGCTGGCTCTTGCTCTACTTTTTTTTTTTTTAAGATTTGTTTATTTATGCATACAAGAACTGGGGTACAGGCCAGGGGTGTGGGGGGTGAGAGGATTCACCAGAGACAGCAGGGAACAGAACAGGAAGACTGACGAAACACACTGCTGAGGGGAGCAGCGGGCGCAACAGGAGAGGTCTGCTGCTCTACTTTATATCCATCTCAGAGTCCTCCATCCTAGGAGCCTGATTTAACTATTTTCAATCCTAAGTGTCTGATTGGACTGTTAGTACCAATCAGCTCATCTTCCAATTTTTTTCAACCTGAATAATTAACTAATGAAGTGAGCTTGATCCTAATTGATCCATTTAGTTCACATCTGATTGGTCCATTTTAGAATCCTAGAGCCAGATATAAAAAGGGGGATAGCTCAGCCTGGCCTGCACTCAGTTTAGGGCAGCCTTGTAGGCCTTTTGGCTCCCAGAAGTCATGACCAGAGGCAACCTCTCTGGGGCTGGGGCAGGGGAAAATGACCACAGGTAGTGGACTGAGGCCTGAGCACCTCAGCCCCTACAAAGCCACCTTTCCCCACGGCCTCTGGGCACCTCTGGGAACTGGCTACCCTTCCACCTCTGGCAAGAATAAATAATTTCTAGACTAATAAAAATCACATTAGGATTTTTTCCTGTCAAATATGTCCACACTTCATGTTTGTTGTTGATGTTCAGACCCACTAATGAATACATTAAAAACTTACAAAACTGTTAGTTAGGGAAATCTTTTTTATTTTACAAATGTGTTCACTCTAAGTTTCACTTAAAGAACAGACCATACATTCACTTGTCAGAAAACCATTTCTAGTCTCTCTAAATTTTGAAATTATTTAATTTACAAACCACATTGTAGGCTTATTAGGCAAAACTGAACTGCTACTCTAACACATAATTTCATTCATTTACAAGCACACATTGCCATGTACAGTAATTTACAAATATGTATTGCCAATAGAGTTCCAGTATATTAAAAAGTGGAACAGAGCAATGGAGCCCCTCTGCTATAACCCACTCCTTCCATAACAAGGTAAAGTTTAAAGTTCCTTCTCTAAACCCCTACCAGGACAGTCAAGTGACTTTTGGGAGGGAAAAATAAAAACACTATCCCTCAACTTAAAATGCCAGATGGAAAATTCCTTATCTAACAAAGTAGTATACTAATCAACCTGAAAAACAACAAATGTTGACCTCAAGATACTATAATACTTAAATGCATTCCTAAGAAAAAAAAAAAAGAAATGCGAAATAATCCCCTAATTAAAAATATCAAGGCATTCAAGTGCAGTAAAGTTCTATCTACTCTGGAGTGGAACTGTATCTCTCAGTAAATTTAAGATCACAAGTTTTAATGACCTTATGGAGACAGAGTAAGACTTGGCTAGGACAAGGCAAGATGTCAAAACTGAGACCTTCACATCAAGCCAGGACCCTCAAAGGGCAAAAACAAAACTCTTGTTCATCTCACCCTGACTCTGTGCACTGGTTATCTACCACAGCATAACAGGCACCTAGAACTCTGTGGCTTAAAACAACGACTTACTATTTCTCAGAATTTCATGGGCTAGCTGGGCAGTCTTCTACTGTGTGACCTAAGTCACTTCTGAATTAGCCATCAGATAGCAAAAACAACTTAAAGAGCCAAAATGATCTCAGCTTGACCTCTTCAATGTGACCCTCACCTTCAAGATGATTAGACCAGATTTTCTTAAAAATTTGTGCAGAATACACTTCCATCATAACCTGACAGTTCTTCCAGTCTTCCCTTGTTTCCTACTTTCTTGTGAAAGCCCAACACAATTAATCCCATTTTAGTATCTAGTTTGGGGAAGACCTGGATTAACATGCTAATTCATAAAGTAAAAATTAAGTAATTTTTGCTTAAGAAATAACTATTAAACAGTGAGTTCCTTGGAGTTTTCCCTTTTTTAGTTTGAAATATTTTAAAGTTCAGGAAAGTACTGAAAATAATATAACAAACACTTATGTATCCAATACTTGTAATGAACTAAATTTAGCATTTTTGTGATTCAACTTAGACACGGTTCTTTGGGAAGATGCCTACTGAGTAAGGCAAAGTATGATTAGGTTGGTGTTCTGTCTCTAACAGTACACAGCTCTGTTTATCTCCCCAAATTTAAAAGCTCTAGAACAATTCAGAAAAGTTAGTTGTCTGATCCCTCAGTGTTTTGACTAATGAAAATGCTCGTATATTACAATAAACAATCGATAATGTGTACGGTTCATTCATTTTCAACTTTTGGGCCATTTTTTGTGAGCTTCCTTTTTAAAGATCACATTAAATGTCTCTGTAAAGTCAGAGTAGTGGTTCAGCAACAGTAGTGGTTCACCTAACCACCCAGCAGGTAGGAAAATGTAGGCATTAGTCCTCATCATGTCTTTACTGATTCACATAGTAGGTTATCATGACTGCCACTTACACACATTATTTCTAAGAATAATTGAAGAAACCAAAAAATGCTAAAGACCTGAATTTCAAAATAAAAATAGTATCTTCAAAAGAAAGTACATTTGGAAGCAATGATTTTATTGCAAATCTTTTTAATAGCAGGAGAAATATAAGAATTCCTTTTTTTCTCTAAGTAAATTTTACATTTTCAGAATTTTGGGATTCTTCATTTCAAAAAGAAATGGACAACACTCTATGTATATACAAGGCATAGTTGTTTTTTTCTTCATGAGAAAAAGTTATTGGACTTTGATACACTTATTTTACAAGTTAGTATTGTAAGTGCAGTTTAGTATTTATTTTGAACTACATGGGGTTTGGAGGATGGTACACCACAATGTTTTTGAAGTCTAGGACATTTAAAAGTCTAAATCTGGCTGGCCCCTACTGTTAAGAAAATTGGGTGTCTGCTTTATATTGGTAAAGAAGGGAGTTAAACCTCCCCTATCTGCTTCCCAATCCCTTGCAACTTTCTCTCTATGCCCTAACATGAATTACTTGTTTAAAAGATGGTGATTCCAACAACTCATATCAAGTCCAACTTCTTTATCCCTACCTGCACCCCAAATGAGATTGTCCCTGTAGGGTTCTATCTATTTAATTCTGTAAAGATACCTCAAATCTAGCCTTCACCAAACTTTAGCTGAACGTCCCTCTTCTATGAATATTTCAGCTCGTACTGAGATCAGCAGTTACTACTAGAGTGCTTAAAATGGGTAAGCACTTTACAAAACAATTTACTCTTAAAACAATCTATGTACCAGGTACTACCCATTGTTCAAATAAAATGCTGAGGCTAGGATAGATTGTCATTTATAAATCATAGTTTTTATTTCTAGTCTGTGTCATTGCTGAAAAAATTTTACTTCTTTCCTCTGAGTCTTTCTGGCTTGTTTTCCTTCACTAATTCATAGACACAACCCATTAATAAAACTACTAGGGCATCTAGATAGGATCTGTTATCTGGTTTTATTGCCCATGTAACACTAAATTTCCAGAAATCAAAATTTAATTCACATCTGTTTGAATAACAATATAAATGTCACTTTTTAATTCAGTCCACTCAATTTTGTTCCTAAAGATTTTTGAAGGTGTAACTTTAGAAAGCTTTCCTTGAATATGATATCTGACCTGCTTGCTATTAGGATATCCCTATAAATGAAAAAAAAATGTTAGTACCTGAAGAACATGGCTTGCTTTTCATGAGTAAGTTCATAATTAGCCTAAGTGTTTACATTTACAAT
Organism: Talpa europaea; assembly: GCF_964194135.1. Classification (NCBI taxonomy): domain Eukaryota; kingdom Metazoa; phylum Chordata; class Mammalia; order Eulipotyphla; family Talpidae; genus Talpa; species Talpa europaea. The sequence continues at coordinate 57,289,050 of NC_140080.1, read as the reverse complement.
TCTGCTTCCAATTCTTCTATACTGTCTTGAAGGCGACACATTACTTTTTTTGTGAAATTTTAGTAGTTTGAGTTTCCTTTAGCTATGACTTTAGGATTGGATCTCTGTGAGAAATGCCAAGGAGATGACCAACCTCAGAGATGTGGTTAAGAATCCAGATGTCATGGACCCTCCAGCCAGAATCTTTCTTCCAGAGTGCTGAAGAATTTGTGTTAGTCATTTCAAGAGCAATATCCTCAGAGAGTATTGCCTTAGTCCATTTGGGCTGCTATAACAAAATACCACAGACTATGAGGCTTATAAATAACAGAAATTTATTTCTCACAGTTCCCAAGGCTGGAAGTCTGAGATGAAACATGGTGTGGGTCCTCTTCCTGGCTCATAGTCTGTGCCTTCTTGCTGTGTCTTCAATAGTAAAAGAGGTGAGAGAATTTCCTCAGAAGTCTTCCAAAGGTTGCTGATGGAAGCAGAAACCTGTGACAAAAACCTGAGCGGGGAGATCTTCAGCTCTCTCTATTTGATTTGTAACTCATACACAGTCAGGCTTTCCTGAGTCCCTGGCAGATCCTCAATACAGACTCCACATGCCTGTACTATACCACTCCTCTGTTAACAACTCTGCTTGCCTCACCTCCAAGAGCAGAGGCCTTATGGTGAGTCACCACACTACCTGGTCTAAATGACTGTTCTAAGGAAATGGACATATGGCCCTCACCAGGTTCCCATTCTTACCTGGAATTTTCTAACTGAATCCATGATAGAGGATTCTCCCTCTTCTTGAGCGGCAGTGCTGTAAGGCTACATGCTCAGAGATGCCTAAGGCTATAAACCCACAACTTCTTGTCTAAGATTCTGTTCTCAGTCTTAGATAAAGGCATACTTTTGGTTAAACACCATGTAAAATTCTGTCTCACTAATGATCTCCCTCTCTTCAGTTGCAAGAGTCAATGACCAGAAAAGAGAAGTGAGAATCAAATTCTGACTATAGTCCAGAAGAAGAAAATAAAAAAAAGAACTTTATACTCATTCTATTCTTCCATGTTTTCAGTTCACCCTCTCCCCATCCATACACCCTTCTTTGACTCAATATCATAGACTCATATTTTGTTTAAAAATTCATCTGGTTACTCCTTCATACAAGATTCTAGAAATTCCGTTTATTGAAGTTCTGTTTTTCCTGATATTCATTTGGCTTTGGCCCTGTAATGATGTTACTGGGGAAAAAAAAAAAACCAACATGCCCTTGACTAAAGCTCTGAATGAGGAAGGAAAACAAAATTCACAATTTTACCAATACAATAAACTAATTTAAAGGCAATAAAGTACTCTCAAGACACCATTTTAAAAGAATAAATGATGACTGTATTCTTGCCCAGCTAAGAACCATGTTCTGATAACTAAAAATATATATATATATTTTACTTGTTTTATATCATATGGTAATAGCATTGTACTTTGTTCCCCCAAAATAATGTCCTTTCTTCAAATCTTTTATTCATCAGCAAAGTTATTCAACAACCTCTCCAAGGAGCCATATCAGAACAGAGTAACTGTATAAAATAGTAAAATGACCTTGACTGACCAGATTAATCAACCCTCTATTGTGGTTCTACCCACCTACTAGATGGTAAATTCTGTAAAAGCCCAATAACACGAGAGGAACCAGGCTGATATACTGTATCAGGAGTATTGGATTTTTCTACATTACTGAGTATTATACTGCTGACACCATAGATACCAAACCATATTTTAATTTTCATCATCAAATCTGTAATATAACATTTTAATATTTTATTACAGAAACATAGTACTGGACGAAACCAACATAATAAGAGCATATTCTAGAAACTACTGAATACAATGACTATTCTCAGTCACACTGACAATATTAGTCAATACCTGCAAATAACATAATGAGCATAAATAATAATTTGATTCTTCCCAGTGTTTCACAAATACATTAGTAGATAATGAAGTGCAGGAATTTGGCTATATAACATCTTCATTTAAATATTATTTCATCTATAACTTACACCATGTTTTTTTTCACCAAATCATAACATACTATTTAGAGTAATTATGACTTAAAAGGATGTGTCCACACATTTACTCAGTCAATAAATATTTCTTGAAGACTGTTATGTGCCTGAAGATAAAAAAGAAAGTACATGAAAGAGAAATGGATTCCAATTTCTGGGAACTTGCACTCTAGTCAGGAAAACATGCACACAGGAGACGATTAGAACACAGATCACTGTGTGTCATTATAGGGAGGTCAAACATGCTTTAGCTGTGCCTATGAGAAGCAGTTACCCAAACTAGGGGAAGAGCAAGGTGGTCACAGAAACTTCCAGGAAGAAGAGGCAATTAAGTTGAGACTTGTGAAATGAGGATGGGGTTGGTCAAACATGGGAGAAGACAGAGATGGAGATTTAAGGCAGAAAAGCTAAAAGATCCAAAGACCTAGAAGCAAGAAAGCAAGATACATTCTTTGAGAAACTGAAATAAGTTTCATTGACCATATTAACTGACAAAGTAAATGCTTTGTGTTCCTCAATGTGAATAAAAATACTTTATAGAGATTAACTCAAAATTTTCCTTCATGCTATCGGTGCTCCACTGATAGGGTGGATGCACCATGGATGTACTGATATGTTAATGCACTGATGCCACTATGTGTGGACATGTTGATGCACTGATTGTTCCAATTCCTCAATGACCTTCCACCACTTGTCAAAAAGAGAGTTTCCTTCCCTCTTTGACAACTAAATCATAACTTTAACTGATACTAAAGAAGTTCTGCGCTTTTTCTTATATAAACTATTAACTAACTATTTCTTATATAAACTATTAACTATTAACTAACTATACTTAATATGTGCTTTGTTAACTCTAGGAAGATGTACTCTTTCAGTAACAGTTTGAATAATATTTTTATTAATACCTCTTAGACAATGATAATAATTGGTCTTTTTCTCATTGTAGTATATTTCAACTAATACTGAAATACCAAATTTAATTTCCTGCTTACATATGCTTTTATTATGTTCCGTTTGAGGTACCATCAGATAATCCTGTTGTTCTTCATACCTCAACATCATAAAGGCTATATTTGACAAGCCTATAGCCAGTATCATTCTCAATGGTGAAAAGCTGAAAGCATTTCCATTAAAATCTGGAAAAAGACAAGGATATCCACTCTTACCGCTGCTTTTCAATATAATACTGGAAGTCCTAGCCAGAGCAATAAGACAAGAAAAAGACATACAAGGAATCCAAATAGGGAAGGAAGAAGTTAAACCATCATTATTCGCAGATGATATGACAATATATATAGAGAACCCCAAAAACTCCACAGAAAAACTAATTCAACTAAACAATCAGTTCAGTAAAGTAGCAGAATACAAAATCAACACGCAACAGTTAGTAGCCTTCCTATACACAAACAATAAATCTGAAGAAGAAATAAAAAAAGCCATTCCTTTTATTATTGAAACAAAAAAATCAAATACTTGGGAATAAACCTAACAAAACAGGTAAAGGACCTATATAAAGAAAACTGTAAAACACTGTTAAAAGAAATAGAAGAAGACACAAAGAAATGGAAAGACATCCACTGCTCATGGATTGGAAGAATTAATTTTTTATTAAAATGGCCATCCTACCAAAAGCAATTTACAGATTCAATGCTATTCCAATCAAAATTTCAATGACATTCTTCTAAGAAATACAAAAATTATTGATGAAATTCATGAGGAATTACCAAAAACCCTGAATAGCCAAAGCTCTCCTAAAAAAAAAAAAAAAAATGGAATGGAGGCATCACACTCTCAGACTTCAAAGTATACTACAAAGCCATAATCATCAAAACTGCATGATATTGGAACAAGAACAGACACATGGACCAATGGAACCAAAAAATAGAAAATCCAGAAATAAACCCACAGATTTATGGTTAACTAGTCTTTGACAAAGGAGCAAAGAATATGCACTGGAGCAAAGAAAGTTTGTTCAATAAATGGTGCTAGGAAAACTGGGTCGCTACATGCAAAAGAAGGAAGCTTGACTACTACCTCACATCATGCACAAAAACCAAATCAAAATGGATTAAAGAACTAGACATTAGACCTGAAAGCATAAAATACATAGAAGGAAACATAGGTGAAACACTACATGATTTGCACATCAAAGACATCTTTACAGACACATCACCCAAAGCAGTGATAGTGAAGGCAAAGATCAACAGCTGGGACTACATCAAATTAAAGAGCTTCTGCACAGCAAAAGAGACAATAACAAAAACAAAGAGAAACCCCACCAACTGGGAGAACATTTTTGCACCCAACACTAATGATAAAGGACTGATCACAAAAATCTGCAAAGAGCTGATGAGACTCAGCAACAAAAGAAAATAACCCAGTCAAAAAATGGGCAGAAGAGCTAAAAAGAAACTTCTCTGAAGAGGAAATGCAAATGGCCAACAGGCATATGAAAAAATGTTCAACATCACTTGTAATCAGGGAAATGCAAATCAAAACTACCATGAGATACCATCTTACACCAGTGAGAATGGCACATATTAAAAAAACTAGCAACAACAAATGTTGACGAGGGTGTGGAAGCTCTATGTTTAGTAGGTCCAGAAATCTCCACACAGCTCTCCATAGTGGTTGGACCAGTTTGCACTCCCACAAACAGTGCAGAAGAGTTGGTGCACTGTTGGAATATGTGGTACATACATACAGTGGAATATTACTCAGCAATCAAAAAAGATAAACACATGCAGTTTGCAGCAACATGGATGGAGCTAGAAGGGCTCATGCTCAGCAAAATAAGTCAGAAAGAAAAAGAAAAGTACCGGGTGGTTTCACTCATAGAAGGAATTTAGAAAACCTAAATAAGTGACCAGGAAAAAGACTAATTAATACAAAGCAAAAATCAAAATCAACAAGCAACTATAAACCAGAGACACACTACCGGTGGGGTAGTGGGGGTAGAGAAAGGATTAAGGTCAAAATAAGGGGGGGGGTGTAATTGTATGGGGAATATAACCAAAATGAAAATGCATACATTGTGCAAAAATGAAAAATAATGTAAGAATTATATAAAATATTAAAAAAAAATCTTGTTCTCATTTTTTTTAAGATTTTTATTAATTTATACATACAAGAAACTGGGAATAGGCCAGATGTGCGAGAGGTGAGAAGATCCACCAGAGACAGAGTGGGGAACAAAACAGGCAGACTGACTGAAATACAATGCTGAGGGGAGTAGCAGGAAAGACAGGAGAGGTCTGCCACACCATGTGGGTGTCTCCGCCACCGGCTGGGATGGAACCCGCACTGCAGAGGCTGCAGACAGCTTCACAGTGCTGCACTCAACCACCCATGCCACCAGGGAGGACCTTGTTGATCTCATTTCAGCTATTTACCACTGTAGTCTATAACTACAGAGTTTAACAGTTAGTTTAAAAAAAAAAAACTGAACATAAGGATTAACTATTGATAGCTTATTTTCTAATAATCTTTTATTAAAACCTAAATATATTAGATCTATACACTACAGAATGACACATTTTTTAGTTTTTGTTTTATTTACCTTCTCCAAGTCTTGCTTTCCTCATCTGTTCAGTGGAAAAGTAATGCCTACTTTATATTCCTAACAAATGAAAAGGGCTTAATGTTAATAGAGGAGAGATCATTGTTTCAGATAAAGATATAACACAGAATATAGAAAAACCCCAAATTGTAATTTTGTTTTCTCTTCATAGGCTCATCTATTACTCTTTTATTAGAAAAGCATGTCATATTATCAACACAATGGTCAAAATCATAATATTTAATTAAACAATATGAACCCTCCCAAACTAAATGCTTTTATAAGGGTATTTAAGAAATTTGCAGTTTTCAAGAAGAGATTTTTTTTACATAATACTGCAGACTTTTCAGCATTCTTTTTTCCCCATTCATTGTAGCATAACCAAAGGCTTCTGATGTGGACCCACTGCAGCTTCAATCAACAAATCAACCAGATACATGATCTTACTACAGTGTGCTATATTACATAGATTTCCATTGGATGATTCCTCAACGTTTTCAGATATAGCCAAGGAAAACAAATTCCTAAATTCAAAACTAAGTTTCTACTATCCCAAACATAAAGACCATGTCCTAATCCAATGCTAGTCACATAATAGAATTAAATGAGAAAAAAATCAGACTATCAAGTTCACTAATTCATAAAAAAAACTTCAAAACAGTGCTAAGGAAAAGACCAGCAAACTAGTAGGAAAATGGCAACTATATGAACAGTTTAAAGAAAAGGAAAAACAGATGAGTCTGGAGCATATGAAATCACTGTTCAAAATAAGAAAAGTATAAATTAAAACAATATTCAGCCACCATTTTTCAACTATTAGGTAAACAATGATCAAAAAGTTTAATAGCACACTGTTGATAAATGTTTGGGAAATTGGCAATACTATATGTTGCTTGTGGGAATGTAAATTGATTCAACCTCTGAAGTACAATTGCTTTTCTAGAAATACATCTTATAGGTTTATTCAAACATATGAAAATGACAAGTATACAAGATATTTCACTGTCACTTTGTTTGAAATCTCAAGAGACTGGAAATAACCTACATGTTTATTAAGTAACCAGTAAATAATGATACACCCATTGATGAAATACTCTGCAACCATAAACACAAATGAGGATGTACTTTTTGTACAGCTATAAAATTATTGCAAATGTTGAGTAAAAAATAGGTGCAAAGGAGGAGGGGCGGAGCAACATGGCGGCGAGGAGACGCTGCGAGTAAGATCTCCCATTAAAAAAAGTTAATAGGGAGGAAAAGCGGCAGGTCCCAGTGAGAACTGGGACACGGAAGATAAACGGACGACTCCAGCAAACTGCCCAAAGAAGAAAGTTGCCATAAAAGAGGACCAGAAGGGAGGGAAGCGCAGAAACCTGCTCCCCTCCCCCGCCCACAAAGTCGGCACTCTCCGACCAGCAGAGAGGAGGGAAACAACAAACCAAAACGGCCAACAAGAAAAACGGACACAGCAAGTGGGACTGTGAGTGGAAAGGAACTATTTCAGCCACCACACACCGTGAACGGGAGCTGTGGAGAACCCTGCAGGACCCGCCGCGGAGGTGAGCTCCAGGCGCCATTAAAGAGAGCCCCGCCCCCCAGGAGGAGGCCAGCACCAGCACACAGCCCCGGCCGCCCGGTAAGCTTGCGCAGAAAGCGGCGCGCTGATCCGGATCGGATCGCAGCTGCCCAGGTCCCCGCACCTGCTACCTAGGCTTCGGGGAGACCACGGAGGCCCTCCCTGAGTGAGCAGGAACCAGGCGCCCAGGCAGGGAAGCGAGATTCAAAAGGCGCCATTCCCGCGCCACTGATCTGGGCTACAGCCCGCGTCCTGGAACTGAGGGCTTTGGAACTGAGACCCGGGGCACGAAATTAGGGGCGTGGGTTCCCCACGACGGTGGGGCACAAGGCAGACACAGCACCCCAAAGCCGTTGAGGTGTACCCTACCATCCCCGCTCTGCTCCCTGTCCCACGGGGTGGAAAATCAGCTCCCCAAGGGCTCTAGGAGATATCTCTGGCGCCACCTAGCGACTTGAAGCCAGAAGAGGCTCCTGAAGGAGCTAGTGGCCAGCTGGGGAGTTAGCCCACACCGGGCCCCTTCCGAACAAGTAGTCTGAGCCCACAGGGAGAGCGAGCACCCACAGCCGGGGCAGACCAGGCGCGCAGAAGAGTGTGCCTGAGACCAGACATGCAGGGAGTGTGTCCCACATCACCATTTTAGAACAGGGACATTTCTTCAGTAAAGACTACCTGCAGAAGGCTTCCTCAGGAGCCAGAGGTGAGCGGGGGAAGTTCGCCCACGCCAGACCCCCACTGGCCTGCAGTCCAAGCCCAGAGGGGGAGCAGGAACCCACCACCGGGGCAGACCAGGCGCACAGGGGAGTGTGTCCCCACATCAGCATTTTAGAACAGGGACCTTTCTCCAGTAAAGACTGCTTGAAACTGACAAATGACTCCTGGAGGAACCAGAGGGGAGCAGAGAAGCCCACCCAAGATGCCGGCCAGTCCCAACAACACAGTGTCCCAACGCATACGGCAAATTAGAAAACAGACAGTAGGGAGGAGAAGAACCACACGCAACCTAGCAACTCTCCAGAGAAAAAGCACACCACAAAAAGAAAACCAGCCCCCAGATTGCAACGACAATAACTTGGAAGAATTTCTGAGCCTTCCAGAAAGAGAATTTAAAATTGCCGTGATTAAAAAACTGACAGAAGTCATAAAGGAAAACAATGATAAGGGAAAAATAATCAACGATCAGAAGAATGCAATTGAGTCCCTAGAGAGGGAAAACAATGGTCAGAAGAAAGAAATTGAGTCCCTAAAGAGGGAAGTAAAAGAAATGCAGGAGATCAAAGAATTAATGGAAGAACTAAAGAATTCTGGGAAAAGCAATGAAAGCAGAATAGATGAAATGGAAGAACGAATAAGTAATCTTGAAGACACAGAAATAAAAAGAACCAAAACAGAAAAGGAAAGAGAAGTACGAAGGAAAAAGAATGAGGAAAGACTTCGGGAACTATCTGACTCCATGAGGAAAGGAAATATAAGAGTTATAGGAATACCAGAAGGAGAGGAGAGAGATGTAGGAACAGAGAAAATATTCAAAGAGATAATTGAGAGAAATTCCCAAATGTGAAGAAGGAGCTGAAAATTGATATACAAGAAGCAAGAAGAACACCAAACTTCCACGACGAAAGGAAAAACACAGCAAGACACATAATAGTAAAGCTCCCAAGAATCCAGGACAAGGAAAAAATAATGAAGCTGGCAAGAGGGAAGAAACAGATAACAGTCAAAGGAAAACCAATCAGGCTGACATCAGACTTCTCCGAAGAAACACTACGGGCAAGGAGAGAGTGGAGGGACATAGTCAACAGACTCCAAGAAAACAGATGCCAACCAAGAATACTCTATCCCGCAAAGCTCTCCTTCCTCTTTGAAGAAAGAATATGGACCTTCCCAGACAAACAGAAACTCCGGAATTTCATTGCAACTAAACCCCCACTCCAAAAAATACTACAAGGAGTCCTAAAGCCAGAACCTCAGAGGGACGAATAACAATGAAAGAAGGCCAAAAAAAAAAAAAAGTTATTAAAAGAATAAATAAATAAAATCAAAGGAAAGACAAACACAATGGCAAATACAGATGTTAACATATCAATATTAACTCTAATGTAAATGGACTAAACTCTTCAATAAAAAGACACAGAGTTGCAGCCTGGATTAAGAAACAAAACCCAACCTTTTGCTGTCTCCAGGAAACACATTTAGCTACAAAAGATAAAAATAGGCTCAAAGTTAAAGGATGGAAAACAATCCTACAAGCAAATGGACCAAAAAAGAAAGCAGGAACAACTATACTTATATCAGATAAAACAGATTTCAAACTCAAAAAGATAAAAAGAGACCCCAATGGTCACTACATTATGATCAAGGGGACAATACTTCAAGAAGAAATAACACTCATTAACATATACTCACCAAACGAAGGAGCACCAAAATATATCAGACAACTGTTGTCCTCTCTGAAAACAGATATCAGAGAAAACACATACGTAGTGGGAGACTTCAACACACCACTATCAACAATGGATAGATCAACAAGACAAAAAATAAGTAAAGAAACCAAAGCTCTAAATAAGGACCTAGAGCAATTGGGCTTAACAGACATCTATAGAACACTAAACCCCCAAAAAAACGGAGTACACATTTTTCTCAAGCACACACGGATCATTCTCCAGGATCGATCACATACTGGGGCACAAGACAAACATTAACAGATACACCAAGATTGAAATCATATCAACCATCTTTTCTGACCATGAAGGCATCAAACTAGAAATAAACCATAAAAAGAAGGCAAGGAACATTCCTACCTCATGGAGATTAAAAACCACAGTACCGGAAGACCATTGGACTAATGAGGAGATCAAAGAAGAAATTAAAAAATTTTTTGAATTGAACGACAAGGAGGACACCAATATCCTAAATGTATGGGATGCAGCAAAAGCAGTAATAAGAGGAAAATATATAGCAATAGAAGCTCACATCAAGAAACAAGAAAGAACGCAAAGAAACAACCTAATCTCGAAGCTCAAAGATCTAGAAAAAGAACAACAAAAAACCCCAAAACCAGTAGAAGAAAAGAAATAATAAAAACCAAAGCAGAAATGAATGAAATCAAAACTAAAAATCAATCCAAAAGATCAATGAAACCAAGAGCTGGTTCTTTGAAAAAATCAATAAAATAGACAAACCCCTAGCCAGGCTCACAAAGGAAAAAAGGGAGAAAGCACAAATAAACAGGATCATCAATGAAAGAGGAGAAATCACAACGGACACAGCAGAAATCAAAAGAATAATCAGTAACTACTATGAACAGTTATATGGAAACAAGTTTAACAATCTAGAGGAGATGGACAAATTCCTACAACTCTACAATCACCCAAAGCTAGATAAAGAAGAAATAGAACACCTAAACAGACCAATTACAATTAGCGAAATTGAAATGGTAATCAAAAACCTCCCCAAAAACAAAAGCCCAGGACCTGATGGATTTACAAATGAATTCTACCAAACATTCAGAGACGAATTAGTGCCTAGCCTTCACAAACTCTTCCAAATAATTGAGAAGGAAGGGACAATACCAAACACGTTTTATGAAGCCAACATTACACTAATACCAAAACCGAACAAGGACAACACAAAAAAGGAAAACTACAGGCCAATCTCCTTAATGAACACTGATGCAAAAATCCTCAATAAAATTTTAGCTATCAGAATCCAACAATGTATCCATAAGATAATTCACCACGACCAAGTAGGATTCATTCCAGGGACACAAGGATGGTTTAACATCTGAAAATCAATCAACGTTATGCAACACATCAACAAAAAGAAATATAAAAACCATATGATAATATCAATAGATGCTGAGAAAGCTTTCGACAAAGTGCAACACCCATTCATGATAAAAGCCCTTGAGATTCTTGGGATACAAGGAACATACCTCAACATCATAAAGGCCATCTATGACAAGCCAACAGCCAGTATCATTCTCAATGGTGAAAAGCTGAAAGCAATTCCATTAAGATCTGGAACAAGACAAGGATGTCCACTCTCACCACTGCTTTTCAATATAATACTGGAAGTCCTAGCCAGGGCAATAAGACAAGAGAAAGACATCCAAGGAATCCAAATAGGAAAAGAAGTCAAACTATCACTATTTGCAGACGATATGATATTATATATAGAGAACCCCAAAAACTCCACAGAAAAGCTAATTCAACTCATCAATCAGTTCAGTAAAGTGGCAGGATACAAAATCAACACGCAAAAGTCAGTAGCCTTCCTATATACAAACAATAAATCTGAAGAAGAAGGAATCAAAAAAACCATCCCTTTTGTTATTGAAACAAAAAAAAATCAAATATTTGGGAATAAATCTAACAAAAGAGGTAAAGGACCTATACAAAGAAAACTATAAAACACTGTTAAAAGAAATAGAAGAAGACACAAAGAAATGGAGAGACATCCCTTGCTCATGGATTGGAAGAATAAACATTATTAAAATTGCCATCCTTCCAAAAGCAATATACAGATTCAATGCTATTCCAATCAAAATTTCAATGTCATTCTTCAAAGAAATAGAACAATTATTGATGAAATTCATATGGAATCACCAAAAACCCCGAATAGCCAAAGCTCTCCTGAAAAAAAAAGAAGGGAATGGAGGCATTACACATACAGACTTCAAACTATACTACAAAGCCATAATCATCAAAACTGCATGGTATTGGAACAAGAACAGACATACAGACCAATGGAATAGAATAGAAAATCCAGAAATAAACCCACAGATTTATGGTCAACTAATCTTTGACAAAGGAGCAAAGAATATGCATTGGAGCAAAGAAAGTTTGTTCAATAAATGGTGCTGGGAAAACTGGGTCGCTACATGCAAAAGAATGAAGCTTGATCACTACCTCACACCATACACAAAAATCAACTCAAAATAGATTAAAGAACTAGACATAAGACCTGAAACCATAAAATATATAGAAGGAAATATAGGCAAAACACTACGTGATTTGCACATCAAAGACATCTTTACAGACACATCACCCAAAGCAGTGATAGTGAAGGCAAAGATAAACAGCTGGGACTACATCAAATTAAAGAGCTTTTGCACAGCAAAAGAGACAATAACAAAAACAAAGAGAAACCCCACCAACTGGGAGAACATTTTTGCACCCAACACTAATGATAAAGGACTGATCACAAAAATCTGCAAAGAGCTGATGAGACTCAACAACAACAAAGAAAATAATCCAGTCAAAAAATGGGCAGAAGAGCTAAAAAGAAACTTCTCTGAAGAGGAAATGCACATGGCCAACAGGCATATGAAAAAATGTTCAACATCACTTGTCATCAGGGAAATGCAAATCAAAACTACCATGAGATACCATCTTACACCAGTGAGAATGGCACATATTAAAAAAACTAGCAACAACAAATGTTGGCGAGGGTGTGGAGAAAAAGGAACTCTTCTGCACTGTTGGTGGGAGTGCAAACTGGTCCAACCACTGTGGAAAGCTGTGTGGAGATTTCTGGACCTACTAAACATAGAGCTTCCATATGATCCAGCAATTCCACTCCTAGGTATTTACCCAAAGGACACAGAAACATCAATTCCAAAGAACACCTGCACCCCTATGTTTATAGCAGCACTGTTTACAATAGCTAAGCTTTGGAAACAACCCAAATGCCCAAAAATAGATGACTGGATCAAGAAGATGTGGTATATATATACACCATGGAATATTACTCAGCATTCAAAAAAGATAAACACATGCAATTTGCAGCAACATGGATGGCGCTGGAAGGGATCATGCTCAGCGAAATAAGCCAGAAAGAAAAAGAAAAATACCGGATGGTCTCACTCATAGCAGGAATCTAGAAAACTTAAATAAGGGACCAGGAAAATGAATATAAGAAAGTGAAAATCAAAATCAACAAAAAACTATGAACCAGAGACACTTTTAGGGGGGCGGGGTCGGGAGCGGAGGGACTGGGGTCAGAATGGGGGGGCTGCAATTGTATGGGGAATATAACAATAAAAAAAAAAAAAGAAACTTCTCTGAAGAGGAAATGCAAATGGCCAAAAGGCATACGAAAAATGTTCAACATCACTTGTCATCAGGGAAATGCAAATCAAAACTACCATGAGATACCATCTCACACCAGTGAGAATGGCACATATTAAAAAACTTGCAACAACAAATGTTGGCGAGGATGTGGAGAAAAAGGAACTCTCCTGCACTGTTGGTGCAAACTGGTCCAACCATTATGGAGAGCTGTGTGGAGATTTCTTGACCAACTAAATATAGAGCTTCCATATGATCCAGCAATTCCACTCCTAGGTATTTACCCAAAGGACACAGAAACATCAATTCCAAAAGAGCACCTGCACCCCTATGTTTATAGCAGCACTATTTACAGTAGCTAAGCTTTGGAAACAACCCAAATGCCCAAAAATAGATGACTGGATCAAGAAGATGTGGTACATATATACCATGGAATATTACTCAGCATTCAAAAAAGATAAACACATGCAATTTGCTGCAACATGGATGGCACTGGAAGGGATCATGCTCAGCGAAATAAGCCAGAAAGAAAAAGAAAAATACCGGATGGTCTCACTCATAGCAGGAATCTAAAAACTTAAATAAGGGACCAGGAAAAAGAATAACTATAAGAAAGTAAAAATCAAAATCAACAAACAACTATGAACCAGAGACACTCTATTGGGTGTAGGGGTGGGGAGGGGAGGGATTGGGGTCAAAATAAGGGGGTCACAATTGTATGGGGAATATAAAAATAAAATTTATAATAAAAAATAAATAAAGTTAATTCTCTAAAATAAATAAATAAATAAATAAAGGGTGTTTCACAGCAATACAGACTCACAAAAATAAATAAGAAAAGACTCAAATAAACAATCTATCCTTACATTGGAAGGAAACAGAAAAAGAAAAAATGAAACCAAAAGTCCGTAGAAGGAAGGAAACAATAAAAAAAAAAAAAAATAGGTGCAAAACCATATGAAGAGTATGAAAAGAGAGGAGAGAAATATATATATTTACTTGCACATGCACTAAAAAAAAACCTGGGAATGTATTTACAAAACAGATAGCATTGTTTACTTCCAAAGAAAGGAAGGGAATGGCTGAGGACTGGAATGGAAGGGAGATTTTCAGCATAATCCTTTTGTGATTTTTAAATATTTAAATATTTTATACTGAACATAAAATTTAGATTAAAAAAAGAAAGACCCCCCAAAACTGAGGACAAGAGTTCTGATCACTGCTTCTATCTCAGACACTTAGTCTCAAACAAATCACCTCACTTCCCTGTGGCTCATTTTTCCCTTCAAAAAGTAAGGAGGTTGAATTGGCAAATCACTAAGGTTCTCTTTAATTATAGAGTTTGAGACATATGTAAGAATATAGCTTCAGAGAAAAAGTAGAATATTTTTATGCATTTCACATATAGAGTTTAATGGTGGTTTTGGCCAACAAAAATGTGATTCATTTCGTCATAATAGTTTGGCACAAGCCTGAATTCTACGCAGTCTCACTCCAGCCTTACAAATACATGACATCAACATAGTCTTTAAGGAAACTGAAGAATACATGTAGAGTCCCTGCAACTACATGCCAAGGAGACAGGTACCCGACAGTCTCCAACTCAGGAACTCCTAAAAATAGGTGGTTCTTATTTTTTTTTTAAGAAATGAAATTTACTTCCAAGAGTAGTCCATATAAACTGAAGTATGAGTAACAGAACATAGTATTACAAAGATTTTTGGGGTAATAATTCTTATATATTAATCAATTGGCATATACTTGGGAGAAATTATTTTTAAAAAAACCTTTGGACTATTTTTTTTAATTTTATTTTATATATTTTTACATCATTTTTTGTTTTTGTACAATATGCATTTTCATGTTGGTTATAGCCCCCATACAATTCCCACCCCCTTGTTTTGATCCTACTCCCTTTCCCTCCCACCCCCTGTAGTGTGTCTCTGGTTTATAGTTGCTTGTTGATTTTGATTTTTACTTTATTATAATTAGTCAGATCACAAAAATCACAAAGAGCTGATGAGACTCAACAAAAACAAAGTAAATAACCCAGTCAAAAAATGGACGGAAAAGCTAAAAAGAAACTTCTCCTAGGAGGAAATGCAAATGGCCAACAGGCATATGAAAAAATGTGCACCATCACTTGTAATCAGGGACATGCAAATCAAAACTACAATGAGATACCATCTTACACCTATGAGAATGACATATACTAAAAAATCAGCAACAACAAATGTTGGAAAGGATGTGGAGAAAAAGGCACTCTCCTGCACTGCTGGTGGGAGTGCAAACTAGTCCAACCACTATGCAAAGCTATGTGGAGGTTCCTCAGTCTGCTAAAAATGGAGCTTCCATATGATCCAGCAATTCCATTCCTAGGTATTTACCCAAAGGACACAGAAACATTAATTGAAAAGGGCACCTGCACCGCTATGTTTATAGCAGCACTATTTATAATAGCTAAGCTATGGAAACAACACAAATGCCCAAAAATAGATGACTGGATCAAGAAGATGTGGTACATATACACCATGGACTATTACTCAGCAATCAAGAAATATGAACTCGTGCAATTTGCAGCAACATGGATGGAGCTGGAAAGGATCATGCTCAGTGAAATAAGTCAGAAAGAAAAAGAAAAATCCCGGATTGCCTCACTCATAGCAGGAATTTAGAAAACCTAAATAAGGGACCAGGAAAAAGACTAAGTATAATAAAGGTTCTTACTTTTTAATGAAGCCCACTTAAGGAATGCTGAAGACTCCAAGGTGTTTCCATCCACCCATTCTCACCATATTGTATATTCACTTCATTCCATATAGAAACATTCTGGTTTATATTTGTGCATATACACAATTTAGTGGTACATGCACGACTTAATGGTTAGTAGTTGGCAAATATTAGATATATGTACCTAATATATATATATATAATGTAAGTATATACATGTATAGTAGTATATATGAATTTACCTTAAAGTCAAGTTATGATGATAAGTAACCACACAGAAGCATTATTTACAATAGCTAGGACACAGAAGCAGCCTAAATCTCACTGGACAAATGGATCAAGAAGATGTAACACAGGGGGCCTCCCTGGTGGCGCAGGTGTTAAAGTCTCAGCGCTATCAAGCTATCACCAATGACTGGCTTGAATTTGATCCCCAGCCAGGGAGCTAACCTACATGGCACAGCAGACCTCTCCTGTCTCACCTATTGCTCCCCTCAGCAATGTATTTCAGTAGATCCACCTGTTCTGCTCCCCGCTCTGTCTCTGGTGAATCCTCATAATCTTAAAAAAATATATATGTGATACAGACATGTCATGGAATATTACACAGCCACAAAGAAGTCCAAAAATGCAGCCATTTTCAATAAAAATGAAATTTAAAGAAATTATAGGCAGCAAAACAAATATTGGACAATTATATAACATACGATTTGACTACATAGCACACTTTCAAAAATTACTAGACATAACACACATTTTGAGGACACTGAGGTTAAGAGGGAGGGAGAAGGAAAGGAACAAGGGACAGGGGTGAGGTTGGGAAAGTAAGGACCAAGAATATCGTTATTGCAAATACACAAAACTCTATGCTGTAAGGTTAACTGAACAACTCATAATACTCTAAGAGCAATTTATAATTACAAAGCACAAATGTACCAAGTAAAAACAATGCCATACTCGAGACTACATGGATAGAGAGAGCCAAGTGTTTCTCTTTGTTATTGTGTGAACAGCAACTACGTACATGGAAATAAGTACAATAGTTTTCCAAATTAGCCAAGGACTATATAATAGTTAAATTCTTTAGTAACAAATATACTAAATTAGAGCCCACTGGTTACTTGCTAATTTTCCTTTATGAAAGTCAAATTTAATATTTCATGTAATAGATTATTGGTAACTAGCCCTTATAGTCTAAAAATGAAAGTCTAATTGTTACATGTTATTTGCCTGTTTTCCTAATTTATATAAAGTAACAATTTCTAATTGTACTTCACAACTATTTTGAGAATCAAATGATAAAAAAGGTTGTAATAATATTTTATAAACTATAAGGAGGCTTATATATTTTAAAAATATGAAGTATAATTATGAAATCCTAAGAAGGTCCTGACTATAATAGTCATGCCATCTTGAGCTGCTATAAATAATAATTGCTGAATCGTTAAAGGTCTCATAAGATACTTAGAATACTGAAGAATTTATGCTAATGTTTAGTCAAGTGATTTGAAATTAGTTATTTATAAAAAATTATTTAGGAAATTTTCTACTAAGAATGAACTGATAGATTAATATGATATGCACTATGCACATATTTGATCAATGTAAATAAATTTCCTAACAAACTTGGTTTATGGGTATAAGCAATCTCTAGCTTCTGATAAACAACTATTGAGGAAGCAAAACAAGCCAAATTTTCACATTCTCCACTTGGGAAATATGCCCTGTAGATATTTAATAAACACGTTCTGTTTTTTTGAAGTCATTATATTAGTATATACAAACTTACCTTCAGGATCTGTTTTAATTACAAATGTGTCATGCATAAAACATGTGGAACCATTTCAGTGTGTTCATTATCCTTCGCACCATTCTTCAATTCACAAGGCAAGTTTAATTGTGGTATATTAATCAACTTTTCTTTAGTCTTATGATTTCCACAGATACTAGTTCAGCTGAAATTTATAGAAAATAGTCCTCTGACAAGTTACCCCTGACTGGGTTCCACTTGAGAGGACAGTATTAATCAGTGTACTAGAAAACATGTAAGCACCAAAGCCACATTAAATCTATGCTCTATCCCATAGGGCTCTGATTATGGAAATAGATTCACATATTTTAGTGATAATATTAGCAGCCACAATTCTTCCTCAAATGAAACCTGAAGCAGTCATGCAGATTAGCAATGGTTTAACATTTTAAAACTTTGTTTTTAATCAGGCTTCAGAGGAAATGATTGCAGCCTCCCTGCTTACTTATTCTCCCTGCTTCACTAGGGTAACATGAAGCTTAATTAGACTTATGTTGAGACTATTTGCTCCTCTGAAGTTTAAGTTTCTGAGAATGTTGAATCATTAAATAATTGCTGTGGAACATTTAAAAAAAAAAATTTTTTCCTAAAATCAAAAGAGATTCAAGAAATCCCAAGTTGCCTGAGGCCCGAGGGATAGAAATGTAATTAATTGGTAGATACACTAATATTTATTTGAGACAATGGACCAGAAGTTGATTCTCAGATGAGCCAAAATAAAGTCACAAAGAACTGGAGAAAAGCTGGAGAACTTCAGGAGAAAAAAACAAAAATAACAAGTTATTAGAATTGGGTGGTGCTATTAAACATTGAAGGCATCTTAGGTGATTTTTTATAATAAGGGTTAGGTGCCCTGAGGAGAGAGGATCTAATTGAATTGATGTTCAAGTGGCTGAAAAGGAAGCAATTTTTACCAACTATCAAAAAGTGGTTTTGAGATCCAGATGAAAAAAAAAAAAAAAAAAACTTCCTTTCCCAAAAAGATGAGACCAGAGAGAAACAGCTCTGTCCTTACACAGGAACAACTGTCTTGTATCCTTTTTTCCACCAAGACACACATGACAAATGATGTTTCCATTTAAGTTTTAAGACACATCCCCTCCAAACACAAAAAAAAAAACCTATGTTGTTAGATACGGGCTACTTTTCACCACATTTCACCCCTCTCTCTTCAACTTTAGAATTGTAATGTCTGACTGTGCCATCTTTGTGGGATAAAGTCTAGAGTGTAGGAAAAGCTTGTTATTTGTTACTTGGAATATACCTCACAAATGATGTAGACACCTCAGGTTATTAACCTACCCAAGTAGAGGTAAGACAAATTAGTATAGACCACTGAAAATTTCTAGAGAAAGCCACAGTATCCAACTACTTGCTAAAAAACTCATGAGAGTCCACAGGTTAAAAGACTTAAATATTATCCAAATACTCACTGGATCTGAGACCCATCACTATACCAGTCCTCCCTATCAGGAGCCAAAACATCTCTAACAACTTCACACTCCCTACTATTTTGAGAGCATGAAGTAAGAATAAACAAAACTCAATCCAAATTCAAAACACTGCAACTTATGCACTTTAAACTTGGAAACCTTTGAAAAATCTCATTTTCCACCACCCCCTTCAATATGAAAATTTTAAAACAATACAAAGGATTATGAAAATAAAAGTTTGTCACCTAGGGAACTTGCTTCCAATTTGAATCTATGAAAAACATGCTACTAAAAACCTACCACAGGGTATTAAAACACACAGAAAAAAATCAAGTCTTCCTCATTTCACATCTTTTGAAAAACTTTTCATTTATTTCTCATCTTAAATTAAGTACTTATTGCTATTACTATTCAGGTTACCACTGAATGACATACCCTCTGCAAGTTTATTAAATTTTTCTGCCTTGCCTGTCTCAGTGATAAAATTGCAAATTCCAGATGTAACCCTCTCAGTCCCTAAAGCAAGGCTAGACACATATCTGTTACATGTGTTCGTGCATGTGTGTGTGTGGGGGGGGGGGGGGTGTGTGGGTGGGTGGTGGGTGTAAAAAACACCTAAAGGCAAATGGGAGGTATCTTAAATTGGGAAAAGTAAGTCTGCTTTTACTTAGACACATCATCAAAACTAAATATGCTTTTTAATCTTATACAATAAACTTTTTTTAGCATGAGAATATTGGCAAGCTCTTGGGATGAATAGATCAAAATGCACATTTAAATCTATGGACTCTTTTTGTTTTACATGGTAAACTCCTAATGATATAAGTTATGTATTTTTAATGTATTGTTCTAACAGTTTCATCTTACATCTATTTTACTATCGTAGTATCACTTCCTTAAAGAAAACTCTTATCAAGAGAAAATATAAAACTAAGTAAGACAACTTAGAGTTATTTAATATAGATATCTGCATTCACAGCCATATTATTAAATTCAAAATTAAGGTAAGTTCTTCCAGAAGAAAAGTCTCAAGGACTCTGATTTCCCTAACTTGGATCAAAAACCCATTTTTTAAATATCAAGATATTATATACTTACAAATACAAAGTCAATACTCAAATGGGTTTCAAAATATTAATAGGAATGAGCATGGAAAAGAAATAGAGTAAAAGACCAACCTAGAGAACTCAATTTCTACAGCAAAATAGACCTTACAGTGAATATAGTAGCTGAATTATAGAAATAGTCAAGGTCATAACAAGGACAGTCCTTTATATTAATGGGATGAATCTGATTTCTATTCTGAGAGCTAGTAGGGTCACAAAAGGATTTCATCAGTGGAATGAGATGATCAGATTTGTTTTAGGAAGATTACTTTGGCATGTGGGGATAGATTCAAAAAATTACATTTTAAAAATAGAAAGCAGTTAGAAATAGATGACAGTTATCCACATGAAAGGAAATTAAAATTGTACTAAGGCAATGGTAAGCCAAATATAAACATGAAAGTCTAAAGAAATTTTAAGGAAGTGGTATCTACAGTAACAAGATTATGTAAGGAATACTCAGAAAAGGAATGGATTCAGAATAATTCTGATTTCTGACTTGGTAAACTTGGAAGATAGGTAACTATAAACTAAGAATTCAGGAATAGTGGCAGGTTTGGAAGGAATAAATTATAAACTCAGTTTAACACACTATATTTACAGAATAAAATGGAGGTGAATTCATACTATAGTCAACTGTAAGACCAACTTTAATTGTAAGTCTTGGTGTTTGAGGATCAGTATATAAATATATTAGAATCACTATTCAGGGAAAAGGCAGAACCTGCAGCAGTGAGCAGGTAGGGAACTGTGAAGATATTTTTAACAAGTGTGGAGGAGAGGTAGGTCGATAAAAAATCCAATTATTAAAGATACACCTCTGTGAAGAGGAGGTGCCATTTTCTGCACTCCCATTTATAGGCAGCTACCTTGGACTACAAGTTCCAGTATGCCATGAACAGGACTTCTTTAACTGGGGAGCTACTGGAAACCAGAGGTGGAGTTGAGTGGCCAGGCGGACTTATATAACACAGAAGGCAGCTCAATCTCTTGATGTTTCAGCTGACTTGCACCCTTGTAATGCTTGGAGGAAACTTATGGATGAGAGACATATAGAGACACTTGGCAGAGATATTTGAAGAGACACATGGGTGAGGAACATATGGAGAGGCTACTCCTGGTCCTTGGCAGAGACAATGTCAGTGTTATCCTGATGTGGTATATTTTGAATTTTGAGTCTTTCTTCTGTCATCTCTCTGAGACCTGCCTCATTCCCTTCCTTGGTTTCCCAACAGTAGTTACCTTAGACTTATGGCAAGTTCTCAGACTTCAATGGTTCCACTCAGGTCAAGCCTGTATGACTGAGCATTTGCCCACAAGGGGATGGTAATTTGGGGAGCTCTACTGGAAATTGTTTGAAATCCTTTCTTCTCTCTCTACAAACACCACTTTCTATTAAAAATCTTTCACATAAGAGTCTGCTTTGTTGCTTTTGTGTGCATGCAGATGGCCAAATTCCTTTTAGAGTGTATACTCCATAAAAGTCTGGGGTCTCTGGGGACCCCTTGATCACACACTATCACAATTAGAATGGTGCAAATGGTATTCTAGACAGATGGTATTAGTCCCAAAAGAGGACCAAGATGAAAAAGGGAACAAAGGTTCTAAAGTAGCATTAAGGAAAAAAATGGATGCTGAACTCACCCCCTTCCCAGATCTGAATAGGTGCAGCAGGCAATCACTTGGCAATTATGCTAAGGAGGTGAAAAATTTGGAAGAAAATTGAGTACTCCAGTGACGATTTCTCCCTTTTTAGCACTCTACTAGAGAGCTACTAGGGTGAGGAGTTTGGCCTTGGGGGGTGGGGGGCAGAGTTTAGCTTTGGGACTTTGGGATGGCCATAGCAGTCAGAGGGGCAAACTCCTTTTCCCCAACCCCTACTACAGCAAAGAAGACACTGGTAAGGGTCTAAGTTCAGCCAGTTCCATGTACCATGCTCTACCTTGAGACAATCATTTAAGTTTCTAAATGAATGTGAGAAATGTCAAAATAAAGTCCATAAAGTCTCAGAATATAACCTTAGAAGACCCTCAAAGTTTCTTGAGTGGTATCAGTTGTTAACCATGTAAAAGTGAGATGGCTAGGAGACTTTTTGTATGGGCTGCTAGAATGCCAATTGGGGTTGCATGGCCTCTGGGTAAGTTCAAATGAAACCAAACTCCAAGGCTAGAGAGAATAGGCTAGACTGCAGTGATATCACTATAGAAATTCTTAGCAATTGCCTGGTTTTTCGTGTTCTTATATGGAAAAGAGAGCGGCGTTTGGAATCATGGAGTTATGTAAGCTAATTCTAGCTTCAATACTTATGTTTTTGGTCAAAATAGTCTTGGGCCCACTTTTCTTGACTATTAAATGGAGATAATCTCTCAGGCTGGTACAAAGATTAAATACAATAAAATACATAAAAAGCATAGCAAAGTCAACAAATACTAGTTCCATCTCTTTGCCCAAGCATTTCCAAGAGTACTAAAAGTCCTTATGCCTACAAAATAATACAGCAGGAGGAAAAGAAAACATTCTTACAAATTATAAGGTAATATAAAAATCTCTGAATGAAAATATGATATAAAATTAATGTTCATTGGGTCAGTTGGATAAAACTCAGTGGTAATTAAGTTAAAGTTCAGTTCTCTTACTCTGACCTCTTTGCACTAGGAAGGTGTGTCACATTTTATTTTGCAGAATCACCCTTTGTTCAAAATACAGCCCAACAACTAAGTAAGTATTAAAAATACAGAGACTGTGCAACTTAGGAGCAAAGCTAAGACTCCCATGATTTGAAGATCAGACTTACTAAACAAAAAATCTTTTTGTCTGCTGTTCAGTATATGCAAAGCAAAAGTCTAAAAACTTGGTGAGAATAAAATGCATCCACAAACTATACAAAATCTATGAATACCTCAAGAAGCTAAAAAGTTTCAAACAACATTATTAGTTCACTTCAGTTTAATGTAATTTCCTTTTAAATAACAAGTTAGAATACCTCTATAAATACCAAGTTAAGCTTTTGATACTAAGCTCACACACTCAAAGAATGAACAAACTTTAAAAATAAAATGTTTTTCTTTGGCAAATCAGTAATAAATTAGTAGGCTTTACAAAAAAATCATTTCAATCTAATTTTACTTAGTAGATAAATGTTTGTACTATAAATAGTATAAATATTATAAATATTTTTCTTAAAATATAACTGAAAGAAGCAGACACAACAGATTACATACTATATGATTTCATTTATGAAATTCTAAAATTAAAACTAATGATAGAAAGGAAATCACTTTTTACCAAGAGCCAGAGAGGGGAGAATATGAAAGGACACATGAGAAGTTCTGGGGGTGAAGAAAATGTTCTATATCATGATTATGTGGTATACAGACAAATATATAAACATTTTCAAAACTAACCCAAAGTCAAATAACTTTAATACATGAAAGACTGCCTCCAAAATTTCTTAAAAGGTTATATACCACATGTGGTAAATATATACAATGGAATATTACTCAGCAATCAAAAAAGATAAGCACATGCAGTTTGCAGCAACATGGATGGAGCTAGAAGGGATCATGCTCAGCGAAATAAGTCAGAAAGAAAAAGAAAAATACCAGATGGTCTCACTCATAGCAGGAATTTAGAAAACCTAAACTAGGGACCAGGAAAAAGACTAATTAATACAAAGTAAAAATCAAAATCAACAAGCAACTATAAACCAGAGACACACTAGGGGGGGGAGGGCCCAAGGAGAGGAAGGATTAGGGTCAAAATAAGGGGGGGGTGCAATTGTATGGGGAATATAACCAAAATGAAAATGCATACATTGTGCAAAATGAAAAATGATGTAAGAATTATATGAAATAAAATATTAAAAAATTAGGTTATATACAAGCAGCATACTTTTATAGAATCATTTCACTCAATATATTTTACTTAGAAAACAAATATTTATTTGCATAAAACATGTAAATAATATAAATAATATTTTCACAAACACAAAATATTTATTTTCTGACATTTTATAAGAAATGGCTTTTAAGTTTTCTTCCAGAAAAACAAAAATGAGGAAGTACTTGACAAGTTTCCCTAACCACAATTTAAAACCCTTCAAAAATGTTTTCATTGATTCCGTACAGTAATAAAGTACTTGGAAAAATCTTTGAATACTTTTCCAGAATGTAAGTGGCATGAAACAAAAGGTACTACGGTAAACTGGAGAGCAAAGTCATTCCCAAGTGAACTCCATCCCAAAGAACTGCAATTTGATGTCAGGAAAGAACATAGGCTACAATGTAGCCAGAGCCCTGATATTTAAAGTAAAATAGAAATCTGGACTTATACGTGAATTTCCTAATTTTTTTAGAATGATGGTTCAAAATTTCTTTCATACAACCACTATAGACCAAAAACCAAAATCCATAGGCAGGATGCCTTCTGAATTTCTTCATTAATACAATCTTGCCAATTTCTCTTTATTTGTATTAAGTCTAAATAGAATAATATGGAATACAAGTGCAACTAAAGTAAAATCAATCTCAAAACAAGAAGAAGGCTAGTCACTTCTGGTCATTCTGCTAAAAAAATGTCCTATTTAAATATCTACATATACTGGCTGGTAATAAAAGGAAAAAGCAGTTATAATGAAGGGAGAAGAAAATTACTACATTAAGATCAGTCAGCTTCCAGATTCCAGAGCAATAAAATAATCCACATGCTGAAATTTGAGAACTTCATTGCCCCAACTAGTCCAGCCTGGTTGTAAGTTTCGAGCAAACAATTCCAAACATTCCCCATTTGGCTTGATATAGTCTTTTAGAACCTCTGTCCAAAAAATAGAAAAAAAAATTATCACTAAGAAATTAATCAATTTCCTTTTAGCTGTTAAGAGTAGGAAAAAAACAAATTAATTGCAAGGGTTTCATCACAGGCTTTACTATTAATAATTAGACAGTTGTTTAAAATGAGCACCTTGGAGATTGGTAACACTACCATCAGAAATTTCAGTAGTCTTGATTTATGGGTTTTCATTTGTAGATGAGAAATGAGGATTTTAATACCCACACAGATGACTTTTCAGTTTCTAATACTGATGACATATCTCCTAAGTACTACCTTAATTTATTTTTTAATAAATGTAATCCATACATGAATCTATAGAAACAATACAAAAAAACCTACTTTAAAAGTTAAGCTAAAATCTGATTCTCTGCAGATGTATATTTTAGTGTTAGAACATAAAAATGGAATTGGACACAGAAATACTCAAGGCAAATATAGCCTCTGCAGTTATAAACTTGGTAGTACTAAGAACATTCTTTCACTTTCAAATTATAGATTTTATTTACCTAAAATCTCACCATATTATTTCCATAGTTAAGCATTCCTCATTCAAAATAGTAATAACTATTTAAAATTATATCTTATTGAAAAAAAGGCACCTCAAACATATGTTGGCTAAATAACTGTAATCTACATTAACAGGGGGGAAAAAAACTTTTTTTAAAGTACATGCTCATATTATATGAAAAATATTTAAATCAATTTAACTTTGAACATGTTTGCTGATTGGTTGTATTATCTACATCACAGAAATTGAGTGTGAAATAACAATTCAGGGATAAAAGGACACAAAAATAAATAAAACAGTTTGTAATTGCTCTAAAAGACTGATTTTGCTAGAAATCTATCAAATTCCCTTTAGGATTTCTTAGAAATACTTGACATAAGATTTAAAAAATAATATATCAAAAACTTTTAAATATTTCACAATTTTCTTCAATTGCTCCTACCACAAAATAATCATTTGACTATAGCATTGTCTATAACTCAACTGAACTCAAGTGAAGACTTCTAGTCCTTTCTTAGGTATATAATTAAATGCCATAAAATTTGAAAGAGAAAGATTTCCCCCAATCCTTAGAGGACAACAACATTACATCACATTTCCATTTCTCCCCCATGAATTCAATGCCTTATTCAATTCACTTTAATGTGGGATAAGGTTCTAGGGAAGCAAGATTTTATTGATTTGTTTTTGTTTGTTTGTTTAGTTTTAAGGACAACAATGTTAGCACTCTATTTTAGAATTTAAACTGTCAAAAATGTTTTCTATCCTGAGCACCCACTATAGTCAGTGATATGGGATTTTATAAAGAAATGGAATATTCTTGTTTCTTAAGTGTTCACAATCAAAAGAAAAAGATAGTCAGGTACTTGGAGTGGCAAAATATACTGAACCGAAACCCATCTGCCACCTCCTACTTTTCTCAGTGTAAAACATTTCTACATAGCTTTTTTTCCTAATTGAGAAAAATAGAAATTCAAGGTATAATGATTCTGTTAACCATAAAAGCAAATTAATGGACCTGTATTATTCTTACTAATTTTAAATATAAATATCTTACTAATTTTAAATATAAATTTAAAAGTAAATGCAAGATCTTATAATTTCTCATCACACACAAAAAATCTTGTAACTGTCTAGTGATGGATGTTAACTCGACTCAGTATGGTAACCATTTTGCAATATAGATATATCTCAAATCTTCACATCATACACCTGAAAAGACTATATGAATTATGTCTCATAAAAAAGTTAATATAAATGCATAAATTTACCATATATGTACACTTGTGTAATTAAATTAACATTTGGCATTAGAAAAATATACTTCTAACTAAGGGGGAGGAAACAGTTCATGCATAGCCAGTCATTCCCCTTTCACTCTGGGAGCAAGGGGCAAGCCTGAGGAAGAAGTGGCTCAAACACCAGTATACTTATCAAACTATGTTTTACTTTGCAGATAGAAATTGCAAGTAAGTAAAGCAGTAGTTAGTAAGAAAAAGTAAAATATGAAAAGTAAAATTTATAATTTTAAAATTTTTAAATTTCATAATTTCCCTATATCAAACCTTCAACTTAAGAATACATGTTTATAATATTAGCTTATATGCCATAGCTATTGATGACTTATCTTTTAATCTACAGGAGGAAACTTGAAAACATAAAAATAGTGTAAATAGGGCCTCCCCGGTGGCGCAGCGGTTGAACGCTGGGTTGCGAAGCTGCCCGCAGCCTCTGCAGCGCCGGTTCCATCCCCGGCTGCTCCCCGGCTGCTCCCCGGCCACCAGAGGAGGGTCCCACATGGCGCGCAGACCTCTCCTGCCGCCCGCTGCTCCCCTCAGCAGTGTACTTCGGTCCTTCTGCCTGCTCTGCTCCCCGCTCTGGCTCTGGTGGATTCTCTCACCCTCCCGTGCTTCTGACTGTACCCAGTGCTTGTATAAATAAATAAATAAATCTTTAAAAAAAAAAAAACCATTAAAAAAAATAGTGTATATATTCTGAAATGGAATAGCTGCCAATTACTTTTTTTTTTTTTGGGGGGGCCGTAGAAATAGCACTAAACTTATTTTTAATGAGAGAATGTGGATTTGTTTCTCAACACTAAGCCTGTTTTCCAAAGGCATAAACATTTTTTTAATCTTGGTATTTCAAGAAGCCAAGAAGACATTTCATTTTATGAATTTATATGAAACAGTTTAAGAACATTTACATGTAAAAGTTTTAAGCATTATAAATAAAACACATATTATCCCAAATCTCACAATTTATAAGATTAAATATCATTATTCCCTCTTTAAGTGAGCACATTGATTAGAGTAACTCACTCATGTAGTAGTGCCAGGATTCAAATTCATCTTAGTGAATCTCCAAAATCAAAACTTTCCTCTAGATTTATGATTTCAGATTAAAATATACTGTAGAAATCTGAAAGCTGCTTTCTGGTAACTTTAACTTGTACAATCTGTACCTAAAACATAAGTACTTACTATACATTAACAAAAATAAAAGATTACAAATATTTCTAGTCTAGCATTATTTAACCAAAACAAAAGGATATATATTGAGTTATATAGATTTTTTCCCCCCAAATCTAACTTTTGTTTTTAAATAAATGCTCTCCGTCCTAAAAATGTGTTCATGCTGCTCTCTACTGGAAATAGGGCAGAACTGGCTCTAATACTTTAGAACAAGACTAATTCTTTTATAATTTTAAAATCTTATCTTCTAAAATTAATCTTTAAACATAATTTTATTCTGTTTAAATGAAATTAATGAATATTATTTGTCAGTAATTATTTATTATTATTTGAGAATGAAAGGTTTGTGAGTCTTACCCATTGGATTCCTTAAAGTAAAAAATTCTTAAGCAAAAATTTTAAAAATTCGATTTTTTAATGTAAAAATTAAGTCCTAAGACAAATACTATTCGCTGAATAATAAAGAAAATTCAAGTGGAAGAACAGAAATTAGATTTCCTATATCAAGCATAACTGGTTCTAAAGATAATTTTTTTTTCTCAAATAATAATATAATCTCACTTTTTCATTTAAGTCATATTTAATGCATTAAAGAATATAGGACACTAACACTTAAATTTTGGCAATTATTCACTGAGACCCCTTCTATCAGAGAATGGATCATCAGGTTGACAGTCTAATATTGCTCAAATGAAATAACAGTAATAAGGACTCTTCTGCATAAGCAACTTAAGGTAATAGATATCTTAAAGTATATCAATAAATATGCTCAGGAATTTGTATTCGCTTTCCTTCATATCCTAGTTTAAGAATATGATATATTCTGCAAAGTGATATGACAGGCAGCTGTAGTTTTCTTCACTGGCAGTTTTAAAATTTTGTTTTTTTTAAACAAGAACCACCAAATTAATAAAATATGCATTCCTGATGAAAGTTTTGAAATAATAAACCCTGAATATCAAAAATCAGTATCTCTCAATGATTTACATTCCTTATTTTTTTTTAAACAGGTCATTTGAAACATTTAGCATATTGTACTTCAGCTACAGATTTTCAAATATAACAATTCCTCACAACTTCGAAAAAGTGAAATGATTATAGAGTAATTCACTCAAGAAGCAGTGCCAGGGTTCAAACTCCAAAGCCAAAACTTTCCACTATACTCTAACATATTAGTCTACTAATAATTGAAAGCTGTTTCAACTTCCTTTCCAACAGTTCAGAAAAACATTACCTTTAACATAAACTGAGAGCTTATATGAAATATGGAAGTAATTTGAACCATATCCTGGACTGCTATTTTGAGTTCCTGGTTTTTAGCAAGCAAAAGATAGAGCCCTGGTAGTAAAAACTCCAAGCTGAATTATAATACTCAGATGCCCCTTCAGTCGATAAATAAGGGAAACCTTAAAAAGTGGTATAAGAAGAATGGCTGAGGGGGCCTCCCTGATGGTGCAGGGGTTAAGTCAATATTATCATGTTATGGCCTGAGTTCAATCCCTGGCCCTAACCCACATGGGAGCTAACCCACATGGTGCAGCAGACCTCTCCTCTCTCACCCCCTGCTCCCCTCAGCAGTGTATTTCAGTCAATCCCCACTCTGCCTCTGGTGACAGAGTGCTGTGCTCCCCACTCTATCTCTGATGAACCCTCTTACCCCCTGAACCTCTGGCCTACACCCAGAGGTATTCTGAAACTATTCTCTATTCCAAAAATTCTGCTATAAAATTTAGAACAGTAATCAAAAAAAAAAACCAAATATCTGATTTAATTTCCAAATCCTTAGAGTATTCAAATACTAAATCCATTTTTTTTCAATCTCACAGAAGACATAACAATTCTATTTCATAAAACATACCAGCAAGAGGTGGCTTATGTGAGTGAAGAGTACAGGGCACACTGACAATTAACTTGTGGTCTGGAATGGAGAGCACTTTTACATCTGCATTCCTAATTAAAAAAGAACAAAATAAATAATATTCTAAAGGACATTTTTTTATATGTAAAGATCACAGTTAGCTTGATTTTTTCACCATTCAAATTTTATGTGAATTTAAAATAAATGTTAAAAATAGAAATAATAGGGCCTCCCTGGTGGTGCAAGCTGTTGAACACAGTGCTATGAAGCTGTCCAAACCCTCTGCAGTGTGGGTTCGATCCAGGCTGGAGGCGAAGATACCCACATGGCATGGCAGACCTCTCCTGTCTCCCCCGCTGCTCCCCTCAGCAGTTTATTTCATTAGATCTGCCTGTTCTGCTCCCTGCTCTGTCTCTGGTGAATCTTCTCACCCTCCTGCACGTCTGGCCTGTACCCCAGTTCTTGTATGTATGACTAAATAAATATTAAAAATAAATAAATAAATAGAAATAAAAATAGAAACAATTTTAATAATTTTATAAATATATAATATTGAGGCATCTTTTATAACCTCCTTTTTTATAATAATAACCACTGCACACTAGATAAACAAAAGGTAAAATAAAATTTCATGTAAATATATCATTCACGCTTTTCTGCTCTGGGCCATTTTCAATTTTCAAAAATGTAAAAATTAAGGCAAATCAATGATCATTATATTAGTAACTTTTAAAGCCAAAAAACTAATACATTTACACAATTTTAGAAAAGTTACCTTTCCTACCTTAATGATAAATCAGTTTTTTCTCGAACTCTCCCCAGTATAAGAACTTCATAAGGCTTTTTGTGTGGAGAATCTAGTGGAAACACAAACTCTCCTGAACTGGTAATCTGATAGGAAAGAGTTTTAAAATATAATAATAAAAAAAAAAATCACACATCTGTAAATATCCAGGAAAGGGTTTTTCCCCCATCACTAAACAGTCTATACAATTTCCACCAAAGAAAAAGATACTATTAAACTTCTAAGCTAGTATTGTCCAATAAAAGTAGAATGCAAACCACATATATAATTTAAGTTTTCTAGTAGTAACATTAAAAAAAATAAAATGTGGTAAAATTAATTCTAACTATATATTTAATTTAACATTATCATTTCAAATGATATCAAAATATTATCATTTCAATGTTTGATCAATTCAAAAAAGCTATTGAGGTACATTACATTCTTTTTTTCATACTAAGTCTCTGAAATTTGATGCATATTTTACAGTTAACACCATAGCTCAACATGGACTAGCCACATTTCAAGTGCTGAAGAGTTACATATGGTCAGTGACTACCATTCTAAACACTGTAATTCTAAGGTATTAAAAAATATTTTAAATACCACCTTTATCATTTTACACACAAAAATCCCTACTTTTTATTAAAATTTATTCATGGAAGTGATGCCTTCATTAACATTTACTGATTACTATCAACATGACTAAGCAGATGATAATAAAAGTATTTTCTTTTCACTTATAGGGAAATAGTGGCAATAAATACTGTCAAACTAGAATTAATGAGAGGAAGGTGACAAATAATAAGCGAGACAATATTTGGTCCACTCCCTTGGCATTATAAATCCAGGAATTCAATTTTACACTTCAGACTTTCAAAGACTCACTTAAACAAGTCAAAATCAAAATACAATACATAACAAGAATGTCAATTCATTAATTAACCATGTAGATATATTTTTTCAGTGTCAGAATATTTATAACTGTTATATTTGGGAATCCTTGTCCCTATAATTAAGGTGACTAAAAAAAAAATAACATTCTTTTATCACCTCTAGGGGCCATGAAAGAGCTTCTCTTCTACACAGTTTTATATAAACACTGGCAAATTCTTATTCTTTTTTTTCCCCCAAATTTTATAGAGATATAACTGACATATAACATTAGTCCAAGGTGTACAAGATAATGATTTGATGTAAGTATATACTATGAAATGATTGCCAGTAAACATCTATAGCCTCACATAATTACAATTTTTTTCTTGTGATGAGAACTTTTAGGACTCTCTCAGCAACTTTCAAATCTACAATAAAGTACTAATAATTACAGCTATCATGCTGTACATTACATTCCCAGGACTTACTTATCTTGTAACTGGAAATTTGTACCTTTTGACCAGAATGTGTTCAAAAGGCAACTTCTATTCTTTGGCTATTCTTTTGAGTCAGTGCAGGTTATTCTTTCTGCTATTACAATATGTTTAATTAACAAATAAAGTATTTCATATAATATAACGTATTTGTTATATTGTCTTATACAATGTGTTATATTGTCTTATATATATGGACTTATACCATCTCTTAGAACTAATTACTATACAACAGATGAAGAGTTTCATTTTAATGTATTAACATTTTACTGATTTTGATTTCAGAAGTTGACCTCTTGCTGTCTTTGGCTCCAGTCTGACTGTAAAAGAGCTAGCACAATAGACAGGTTGGAATGGGGTGTTATATTTCTGGCATGGTCCTTTACAAAAGCAGCCAGAGCTAAGATGGAAAGTACATCATAAAAACAACTGCAAAAACAACATAAACATAAATGTAAATGTCTGTTTGCCAACTCCCTTAAACAGATACAAATTTATGCATACAGCTTTTAGAAGATATTTCAATAGGCTACAAAGTACATACAAAGCACATGAAAATAGAAGTCTATGACTAAAATGAATATACCAACTATATAAATATTAATCATTAAATACTAAACACTATCAAAAAATAATGCTTGGCTTATCTTTTTAAAATTCAGGAGGGTTTGGTAGAATGCACCTAAGTAGACAATATATCTTTAAACAATGGATGGCCAATAATTTATGAACTCATGCTTTATTTTTCTGTACTTTTTGGCATTCTACAGCAAACAGAAATAAAGATAATTCAACCAATCCAAGAGTTGGCATCATTTCTTTCAAAAGTAGGCACATCATTTCTTTCAAAAGTTCTACTGAGGCACTGAGAATAAAAGATAAGATTTATTTAAGTATAAGAGGTTCTTGGTTCCAGCATCTGCCCATCTCTTCCACACTTTGCTGTTCTCCCTCCCAACCCTGGAAACATAAGGAGAAAAAAAAAAGAAGTAACAAAGCTTGACTGAAATTGAGGGTTTGTAAAGAGGAAGAAGATGAAGGATAAGATTATTTCTATAATCAGTGATGGACAGATTCCCCAAAGTTTTAGTTGTTTTTCAAACAGACTTTAAAGCTGTATAAATACCAAATAAGGTCCAACCACTATGGAAAGCTGTCTGGAGGTTTCTCAGTCCACTAAAAATGGAACTACCATACAACCCGGCAATTCCACTGCTAGGGATCTACCCAAAGGACACAAAAACATTGATTCAAAAGAACACCTGTATACATATGTTTATTACAGCACTATTTACAATAGGTAAAACTTGGAAACAACCCAAATGCCCAAAAATAGATGACTGGATCAAGAAGATGTGGTACATACACACAATGGAACATTATTCAGCAGTCAAAAAAAGATAAACTCATGCCATTCGCAGCAACCTGGATGGAGCTAGAAGGAATTATGCTCAGTGAAATAAGCCAGAAGGAAAAAGAAAAATATCAGGTGGTTTCACTTATAGCAGGAATATAGGGAAATCAAATAAGACATCAGTGTAAAAAAATAATAACAGTACAATACACAGCGAAGCAAAAACGGACAATTATAAATCAGAGACATACTTCAGGGAAGGAGGAGGGAGAGGGATCAGAGGGAGGGAAGGAGGAGCACAGGGGACTGCGGTGATGGAGCACAGGTGCAGTGGTGAAGGAAACTCTATGGGGACTACAACTGACGGGGCGGGGGTGGGGGGGAAGCAAATATTGTTTAAAAATGAACAATGATGTAAAAAATAAAAAAATTTATAATAAAAAATAAAGTTTTAAATAAAGCCAAAAAAAAGATATTACTAATATGTGCGATATAAAGTAACTAAATTAAGAGTCAGATAAAGATAGCTTAAAAACTGACCCTTGATAGCTGACTATAGAACTTAAACACCAAGGAGGGGAGGGGGAGAACAAAGAGGGAAGGAAGTACATTGGGGGTGGACTGTGAGTGAATTGGTAGTGCGAGCACTACAGTGGTAATACCTGATCCAAATATCACCTCAATTAAAAATTAATAAATAAATAAAATTGCAATCCACTAAAAGAAAAAAAAAGTTATCCTGATATCTTCCTGAATGATTTTCAATCAAGAAATGATTTCCTAAAAGTTTGGGACCCTACTACAAAAAGACATAGAACAGGTAAAAAGTCCTGAGAATAAGAAAATAAAGGTATAAAGGTATTTAGCAACAAAGTAAAAATTTTACTTAGACTATGGAGGAGGATTATAGCAGTGACATGTCAAATACTAAGAAGTAGACAACACTTATATGTCATATTAGATGAATAAAGAAGTTAACTTTTGAACTTACTTTTACCCAGTGCCACTCAGCAACTATATCCACAGACCAAGAAGGATAAAGTTCTTCCTTTACAAAACGTAGGTTCTTCTGCTTATTGGTTACCCAAGTAACAATAAGACAGTTTGGAGCAGCCAGTTTAGGGATAGGCAGTTGCTTTATTTGCAGTGGTGATAAATAATTATACCTAAAACAGAAAAAAAAAATTGCAAAATTCACTATAAATGAAAAAAAAAAAAATCAGGAGACCTGCATAACACTGACTCCACAAACTAAAAGCTGCTATAGCTATTTATTTGTATTACTAAATATGAAGTCATGGTGACACCCAGTGGACATATTGTTACATGCAAGTGAGTTTAAAACTGTCAAGCTGTATTTCTTTTATCACTTCTAAATGTATTACATTTCAGTAATTTTACTAATATGTATAATATTCATTCTTCCTATTCAAAATATTAATGCTTTCGTCCAATAATCTTTACATTACATAGGGACCTCACTAAAGTAAGTCTTGAGACTACTGTTTCAATATCCCACAACATTTTCAACCTCACATCTATTATTCTTCTTTCTTCCTTCCCAATCAATTCCACTGGGCTGTCTGAAACCCTTATGCTTTCATCGTGTGTGATCCACACAATCCTCCTGGTCATCCATAGTATAAAATCTAGTTCCTCTTCCCAGTCAAGTGAATGTGGTCCATTTTCTAACACCCAACACACACAACAGAGAGAGATGTGTCAGCATTCTCCCAGCTCCCCTTGCTGCTTCCAGGCTATAACTGACCACCCACTGTGCATAAACTTCTGTTCCCTTTGAGAGGTGTAACATTCTGGTATACTCACAGCTACAGTTTATTGCAAGGAAAAGTTTATTACAATTTATTATGTAAATGTTATTAGGGTTTATTACAGATTAAAATCAGTCAAAGGAAGATGATTCCAAACAGTTTCCACTGTCCTCTCCATAGAGTCAAGTCATGTTACTCTCCTGGCAGCAACATATAATAATACAGAACTTCCGCATCAAGAGTTTTTATTGGAGTTTCATGATGTGGGCATAAGTGACTGACTGCCCATGTGGTTAAACTCAGTCTCCAGGGTGGACAGAAAGCACTGTGCTTCAAATCCCCCACTTCAGGTGAGGTGAGGCTTATCTATGCACATAGAGGTGAAAATGTGCCCTCAAAATTTATATAGTATTTGAAATCAATGGTAAATAAATAAAATCTTATTTGGGAGGAAAAAACAGCTCTACCCTAAATCGTATAGTTGGTCTTTCTGGTGTGGCCAGTCCCCACCCTGAGATTGCTGATGAGGCCAGTCTCCCAAGCTCCCCACCAAGTCCCTTCTACCACATAAAATAAACAAGGACAATTCTATCTGGTATGACATAGATCACCTCCCAGAAGTTGAAGGCAAAGGTCAGACTTCTCTTTGGGCAAAGCCCAGACTTCTCTTTGGGCAAAGCCAAATTCTTTAATATACATACTCACAGAAAATTTTAATAATCTAATGCACAAATTAAAGTAGTATATATACATGCAATGGAATTTCATTATTCATAGAAAGGAATGAAGTATTGATACATACTATATCTGTAACCTTGAAAACATATGTCAAACGATAGAAGCCTATCACAAAGACCACACATTGTATTATTCTATTTATATGATTAGTGTCCACAAAAGGCAGGTTCACAGAGACAGAAAGATTAGTGTCCACAAAAGGCAGGTTCACAGAGACAGAAAGTAGATTAGTGATTGCCAGGGAATGGGCAAAGGAGATAACTGAAAAGTATGGGGATTCTTTGTGGGATAATGGAAATAGTCTAGAATTAGATATGCTGATATTTGTACAACATTGTTAATACATTAAACCACTGAACCACTTTAAAGTGGTTAAACCAGTGAATTTTATCTCAATTTTAAAAATACATAACAGCATCCTTCTCTCAAGAAGTTTATAATTTAATATTCACAATCCAATAAAATAGACCACTCATCCTTGTGACTAAAAAATGAAAATTTATGAAATATCAGGAAGTCAGCACATTTGTCTGAAGGTCTGGAATTTCAGTAGGACTCACAAGAATGACTCGGAAAGGTAAAGGAAATTTACAGTTAATTGCCAAACAAGATTCTTATAGTCTTTCCTCATCTTTATTATTGCTGCAACCTACCCTTAACCTCTGAATTCACAATCAAACCTACCCACCCTGAATCCGCTTTCTGTTCTGCCTTTAAATTTACCAATTATTTTCACAGCTAAAGAAGATGGAGTGGTTAATAAAACATCAATGTGTTCATCAACCCATGAAATATTGTTCAAAATTCCTGTAACTCTTTCTCAAAGTAGAGAGCATAAAAGACGGTATTACATAGTCACCATTTGGCAATCACCACAATAACTAATTTAGTCAAAAATCATCTATTGATGCTGTATTTGTTTTCTATTATCATCATAACAAATTACTTCATATTTGGTGCCTTAAACAATATAACTTTATTATCTTACAGTTCTGTAAGAGGTCTCACAGGGGTCTCACTAGGTTAAAATCAAGGTGAGGGTAGGATTACATTCCCTTTCAGAGGCTCTATAGGAAAATCTGTTTTCTTGTCTTTTCCAGCTTCCAGAGGCTGCCTGCTTTCCTTGGCTAATGGTGACATGAATTCAAACATTTAAGGGTGAGTTAGAGAAGTTCCTAAATAAAAGATTATTTAGAAAAATGCTTGGCCACATATTTTTAAACTTTAGAGTTTGGTATAAAAGAAGGCCAAAAAGTTACCCTTTTGTGTTACAGGAAAAGTTCCTGAACTGGTTCCGTCGGTAACCTCAGTCATTAATAAATATATTAATTTTGCCATTCTTATACCTAATTATAGTTTTAGCTCAAATGAACTGAGGTAATTAAAATTTTAAAATTAAAGTGTTTTAGTAGTTTCAGACAAACTAAACCACAAAGTGAGGCTTTCAAAAGATGTAACTGGAATGGAAAAACAACAATTACTTTAAGAAAGCATATCTAATAGATAGGCACTTACCTATTACTCCTTTTAACTGATTTGTTCTGCCATGGTGGATCTATCACAATTACATCATATGTTTTTCTACCTGAAAAAAAAAAGACATAATTAGAGTGAATACCTTCTGTATGTGACCGCTTTAAAAATAATATGTTCTTCAAAACTGAACTGCACTCACTACAGACACAAATATAATAGAATGCAACAAAAGGATTTGTGACTTATTCAAATGATTTAGCAAAAAAAAAAAAATTGAGAGCTTACCCTAATAATTTAGTACTGCTGGGACTTTAATATAATTTCACCTATTTTTGCAGAAACTACCACAGATAATGAACTGGCCACCAGTGAGTGGTAAATGCCTGTAAGTCTTGGCAGTCATATTAATATGGTCCCTTCGAACTTACATGGGTTCTGTGGCCTTTTGGCTTTACTTTTTTTTGTATTATTTTAAACTAATTTCAGGCTTATAACTGAAATGTTGACCATGATAAAATTTCTCTAATTGTCTACTACTGCCCTAGGATCCAAACCAGGATCACACGTTGGATTTAGTTGCCATATGTCTTAAATCTCCTCTAATCTGGGTAAATTCTTCAGCTTTTCTTTTGACATTTATGAAAGCTATTGGTCAATTCATATGTTCCTCAACTGGGGCGTGGTCTTTCTTCAGAATTATATTTGGGTTATTTATTTCTGGAAAAAGAACCACTGAGGTAATGCCATGCCTTTATCATAGCAATACATTAGAAAGTACAGGATGTCAAATGTCTCATGCTGATACTAACTTTGATCACTTGGTTAAAGGGTTATCTGTCAGGCTTCTCTAGTTCTTGCTTTGTAATTAGTAAGTACTTTGTGGGCGCAGATTTTAAGAGCGTGCAGATATTGTCTTTCATCTTTTCACCCACCAATTTAACATCTAATTACAGATACTATGGCATCTGATAAATGAAAATCTTCTAGGTCCATCATTCTACCTACATTTATTAATCACAATTTTACTAAAAGGAAGAGCTCTCTCTTCTCCTTTTACAGACACAAATATATTTTTATAAATCTACAATCTCATAGATAATCAACAGAATTAGAAGAAGTAACAGTGTTTAAATAATTACAGTAATAAATAGCTATAAGAATGAAAGAAAATGTTAAAATATAGCATAATCTTCACATTAACATGTTATTCTGTCATTTACCCAGAAGAATTTATGACACTGTGGAATGGGTTGATAGCAAAGAAAGATGTTTTTCATTAATAAGCTATATCTATTTTAATAACTTAAAATTCTGCTATAAAAATGTCCAAATAACAATAGCAGATTAAATTCAACTTGATCAATTTCTCCTAAATTCCTCATCCCAAGGAATATTCCAGCAACTATAATTATTAAAAATATATAAATCACTGAGCTGAGCACCCTTTGCAGATTATCTCATTTAATCCTCAAAATGGTCTTCAGAAGTATATCCACTTTATAGCCTGGGAAAATGAGACTCAGTTTTGTGTTTTGTGAAGTGCATAGCCTATAGTCTCAAAATTAAGCTTCAGAACGGAAATCAAACTTAAGTCTGTATGACCATGGAATTTAATATTTAAAAATTTTAATTTTATACAGGAAAGTATTTCAAGAAATTTTATATAATAAACTTGAATATTAAAATGTAGCTAAAAGGCTTGGAATGTTTTGGGAATTAATATTCGTATCTGAAATAGTTCACTTTCTTTTTTTTTTTAGAACATTCTTTTTTTTTTAAATTCTTTTTTTTTCTTTTTTAGAGGCATGTTTTATTTATTTGTTTGTTTGTTTGTTTGTTTGTTTTGTTTATACATGCACTGGGTACAGTCAGAAGCACGGGAGGGTGAGAGAATTCACCAGAGCCAGAGCGGGGAGCAGAGCAGGCAGAAGGACCGAAGTACACTGCTGAGGGGAGCAGCGGGCGGCAGGAGAGGTCTGCGCGCCATGTGGGACCCTCCTCCGGTGGCCGGAGAGCAGCCGGGAATCGAACCAGTGCTGCAGAGGCCACGGGCAGCTTCGCAACCCAGTGCTCAACCGCTGCGCCACAGGGGAGGCCCTGAAATAGTTCACTTTGTATAAAGAAAGTACTACTATTTAGTCAAACCCAATTGTATCTTGAATTTCTAAGTACACAACAGTAACTATATTTACTCTTTTGGAGACTAGTTTTAACCCTTTTTCATTTAAAAAAAAATCAAATTTTTCAAGAAGCAAAAGACAGCATTTTGAAACTGAATATTAAAAGAAAAACTACACTAAGAAAATTAAGTGTCTTCCCTATCTTAAAATGTTGACCTTCATTCAACATCAGATTATCTCTTGACTTTTGAGGCCACAGAAAACTTATTTTTCTAATAATATATATAACAATTACTTACAATTCAGAAGTGGATGCATACAAGAAATATCAGACAAAAGAAAACTGGTTTTTGGTGGTAACAGGTATTTCTGTCCCATTAAAGTAATCAGTTTTGTAAAGCTAGAGTTGTTTTCAACAACCCGTGAAAATAAATCCTGCTCTGTAACAGACATATTATCTTCCATCAATTGTAACGTCTGAAGTTCCATTTCATTCAGAGAAGGCAAAAGCTTTGCCATTTCACATAATTCTGACAAATTGCAGGTATCAAGTGGTAAAGCAATGGGCTCACTGTCCCGTTTTTCAGAAAGTGGATGAAGAAAGCCACTTTTGAGACCTTCTTGGATTAACTGTGAAGAGCCATCCAAAATCAGTCTCCTGATCTGTAAGAGAATTTTTTTAAGTACATTAAAACATCACAGACATTAAAACAATTTCCTACATAAGAAATCTCTACAATGTTTTGAATATTTGAACTGAGAAATTGAAATAAAATGCTTAATGCTTACAGTAGAATAATTTCATATTAATATGGAAAGGTAAGAATATAGTGTACCTTTGAAATGCTGTTTCTTAATTGTATACACAAACCTTAGATTCACTGACAATTAAAGAAGCAAACAGTATATATTAAAAAAATCTTGAAAATGTAGAAGCTGTATGTGATAATATGAACATTTCTATAAGATAATGCAATTTCTAATCTATAAAAAGAATTAAGTTTAAATCACAACATTTAATCTTAAAAACTTCCTCATGGTTTAGCATTAAAATAAACATAACTTTGATTTTATCAAATACGGACTGAGTTGAAAAAAAAGAAATAAGGTACCCATCTAGACAAAAACAAAGTCGGAATTATAGTTCATAAACTTTATACAAGAAGAAATCTAAAAGGATTAAAGATACAAATGTGAGATAATACCATACTCTAGAAGAAAAAGGAAATTTCCTTTTAAAGTCTTGCAGAAGGAACACCTTTCTAATTATTACTCAAATATTCAGGAGGCATAAAGAAAAAACTGAATAAAGTCAAGTAAATAAAAACACAATGAAACCAATTTTCATCAACAGACAAATGGATAAAGAAATGTGGAATATAAATGCAATGAAATATTATATAGCTATTTAAAAAGGTGAAATAGTGTCTTTTGGGACCTCATGTATGCTGTGGAAAAAAGTCAGAAAATGAAAGACAAATATAAGATAATTTCAATTACCTGTGGCATATAAACTTAAAAAAAGATGTACACTGGCAAAATACAATGAGAACAAATCTAGGACTTAGTGAAAAAGTTTACTGATTACCACAGTGAAGAGGGTGGATGGAAGAGGGGGTGTGGGAGGAAAGTTTTAGAAAGGGCACTGTCATGGGAGGTCTGGTGGAGGAGAAGTGAAACGTGCACAAATAAAGAAGTAAAAATGTAATCCTAAAACTATAGTAATTAATTTTAAAAAGCCATAATATTGCCTGCATAGCATAATAACAAAAAAAATAATTAAAGTTAAAATGACAAATTTGGAAAATGTATTTGCTATTTATCATAAACAAAGAGCTCATTTCCCTCACATACAAAAAGCTCCTATAGACTCCTATAAATCAATAAGAAAACA
The DNA here is from genome assembly GCF_964194135.1 of Talpa europaea. Lineage (NCBI taxonomy): Eukaryota > Metazoa > Chordata > Mammalia > Eulipotyphla > Talpidae > Talpa > Talpa europaea. The sequence continues at coordinate 57,247,548 of NC_140080.1, read as the reverse complement.
GCCCAGTTTTTAAATGTGCAAAGGCAAAAGTTGACATAAAAAGAAATACAAATGGTTTTTAAATATGTAAAAATGTTTAACTACACTTTCATAAGAGACATTCAAATGAAAACTATATTGCAATACTATTTTTCACCGATCAGATTAACAAAGATCAAAAACAGTAACATACCATGTCAGTATGGATGGGTAGAAACAGGCAAAATTATAAATTTCTGGCATGTTAATAAAATGAAACAATCTCTATAGTGGCAACATGGCATCATTTATCAAAATGTTCAAACCCTCAGACCCAGTAATTCAACTTCCTGAAATTTCTCCTGCAAATACACATATACACATAGAAATGGCATGTACATAATATACCTAACATGTCAGCATTAAAGACAAAGTACATAAAAGCACAAAAGAACAAATGGGATATAAAACAATTTGTAAGATATGTTAAGGTGAAGGGGGAAAAGCAAGTTGCAAAAGTGTGAAATATGAAAACAGGAACTATAATACATGTCCCTTTTTGTATATGAAAATCACCAATGGACAGAAACATGGGGAGGAGGAAGCAGGTGACAGAGACAGAATTAGAGAAAGACTTCATACACTTTTTGTGCATGTCAATCCTTACAATATTAATGTATTAGCTATCCAAATATAAATAAGAATGAATAAAAAGCAAATCGATCAATTCATCTGCTTTCAACAGTTTCCCGCTACCCTTCAAATTGTCTGAATGTCTTTCATAATAAAAGCATGTATAAATGCTTACATAATCGTTACTTCCTATCACCCCAGTTTCATCTCTAACCAATCTCTTTTGCACTCCACAGTGCACAAGCAAAATGTTTCATAATTTATAGTTATCATTAACAGTCCCAAATATTTAACAAACTGAATATACATGAATTCAAGAAACTCTACACTCTAATTTCATTTAATATCAAAGTAAAATTACTAATCTTTATTGTATAATACCAGACCCTGTATTTGTGCATATTTCTGCAGTTTAATCTTGTAAGTGGCATTGCTAGGCAATAGATATATTTCCAAAATCAACAAAATAACATTTCTGGTATTAAAGGATACAGCATTTGTATATTCAGCTATCTTCAATACATTTAAAAGTAAATTGATTAATGAAAACCATGATGAGAAACTACTTCATACCCATTAGGACTGTTATTAGTTTTAAAAAAAGTTAGTGAGGATATACAAAAATTGGAATCCTTGTGCATTGCTCATAAAAATGTAAAATGAAGCAACAGCTATGGAAACATCTGGCAGTTTCTCAAAAACTTTAACATAAATTTACTACATGACCCAGCAATTCTACTTCTGGGTACATATCTAAAAGAACCAAGAGTAGGAATTCAAATACATACTTGTACACAAATATTCATAGCAGCATTATTCACAATAGCTAAAAGGTAGAAACAACCCAAATGTCCACAAATGAATGGATAAATGAAATGCAGTAGATGTGTACAGTATTATTCAACCTTAAGAGGATGAAATTCTGATATACACTGCAATATGTATGAACTTGAAGACAATATGCTAAGGGAAATAAATTGTATGGTGACATATATATGACATACCTAGAATAAGGATATTCACAATGATAGAAAGTTGAACAGAGGTTTCCAAGAGTTGGGGAAACAGCAACATATTATTTAATGGGTACAGGTTCTTTTTGGAATGATGAAAAAGTTCTGGAAATGGATAGTGGTGATGATGGCACAATACTGTGAATGTACTTAATGCCACTGAATTGTTACAAATTGTCTTAAGATAGTAAATTTTATGCTATCTATATTTTTATCACAAAAAGAAAAAATCTAATGTTCTACCATCACATTAATTCAACATAATCAAAACTGTACTAACATCTCTCCTAAGCCAAATTCTCACCCCAATTTTCCCATTTCAAAACTTCCTTTAGTTTCCTCTCATTTCCTTGCCTCCTAGATTTCCTTTATCTGAAGCTCTAGAAATAAATACATCACATTATTCAGGCTTTCTTCTGCTACAATCTTAATAAGTTGCTTTTCTATGGACAATACGTCTTCATAACATAACATTTCTAAACTTAATGTCTACTGTTGTTAAATATATAAAACTAATAAACATATATGAAGTCAATAAAAATCAGTTTAACTACTCACTACTATAAAAGTAACAATCACTCTACTATTAAATTCTAACCTTGATCAAAATGATTGCTTGACTTTTAAGAACATCATTATTTATGGTGTCCATTTATCTACACAACTTCACAATTACTCTTCCAGTGTCATCAATGTACATCTTACCTTTTTATGATATTCCATAGCATCCAATTCACCTTGATTGAAAACAACACATCTTTTACGCTTCTAAAGAATAAATTACAGGGAGAAATTTATATTTCAAACTACTACAGTATTGGTATTTTGAATTCTATTATTCTTCTTTATCACATTTTTCATATTTTGTGTATCAGACATGTCTTTAAGAGCAAATAATTAACTATTGAGGTCAAGTAAACAAATAATTATTTCCCAACTACTACTCTAAAGTTAATGGGAGAGGGCCTCCCAGGTGGCGCAGCAGTTGAGCACTGGGTTGCGAAGCTGCCCGCAGCCTCTGCAGCACCAGTTTGATCCCCGGCTGCTCCCCAGCCACTGGAGGAGGGTCCCACATGGCGCGCAGACCTCTCCTGCCATCCGCTGCTCCCCTCAGCAGTGTACTTCGGTCCTTCTGCCTGCTCTGCTCCCCACTCTGGCTCTGGTGAATTCTCTCACCCTCCTGCGCGTCTGACTGTACCCAGTGCTTGTATAAATAAATAAAAATAAATCTTTTTTAAAAATAAATAAATAAAGTTAATGGGCGATAAGAAGTCACATCAGCCTTATGTGCTCCTAGTTAGAACTGACACTGACATCTATAGAATACAATTGTCCAACTGTATAAAGTCACTAGAGCCACCTATCAACTGAGCTACATACTATAAATATTCTGAACTTACATTTCTGAGAAGAATTATCAACATACTGTCATCAAAAAATAAAATCCGATGTACTTTTAATAACTCTTTACGATTAAAATTTCTTAAAACTTTCTACCTTCCGAATTGTGGAACTGGAGATTTCTTTTTTAACACCATCCATTAGATCTTCCTTTCCAGTAGTCTGTTGGCAGTCTTTGTCAGTAGGTGAAGTTATATAAGGTTTAGTGACATCAAACAGTTCAGATCGAAAAACATATTTCTGTCTGAGTTTTTCACAATTTCCTCCATCATCGTTTGGTAGTTTTGTGGTAGAGTCAGAAGCAGTAAATGTAGCAGAAGTTCCAAAAGAGGACACAGAATCCATGTGTAGAGAATCAAGGTGGACAGACATGGGCTCATTTTTACAGTAACAAGGTTCACAAAGCTTGTGAAGTTGATAGTTACTCTTGTTAATGAAAGAAAGATGATCCAGTAACCATCCTGGTGACAGTTGGTGCACCACAGACATTCTCTTCCTTAAAAAAAAAAAACAACTCCGGAAATTATAAACGAGAAATAAAATTTCAATAAAACTATATTACGCACACAGGCAGATTTGATATGCAAACATATACTTGACATGTACACAGAAGAGAATTTAACATTCAAGATGTCCTTATAGCAAGACTAAGCAAATGTTATGTAATGTTTTAATATGAATTTTCAATTCATTATTCAACCCTGGAAATTCAATTTTTTTCAGCCAGTTTGGCCAAAGAGGCTAATGTCTTCTTATTTCTGGAATCCCTTCTTTCCTCAGACCGCCACATAACTTCTGCTTGGTCTCAGGATCTAATCACGAGATTTACATTCTCCAAGTTAGGACAGTAAACAAAGGTAAGATTACTGTATGAGCGCAAAGAATGCTACATTACCTATATGAATTCATCCTTTTAATGAGATGGAACCCTAGAGAGGGTCCATATTTTTGAGAATATTTGCAAGTCAACTCTTGTTTTTTCAAACTACATTTGCAAAAATAAGTCAGTCCTTCTGACTTAGACAATAACGCAATATTAATAGCACTAAATCCGAACAAAATTGCAAGGTTTAAATTCCAGATCTCTGTTGACTTGTCCAAAACTACAACTCTTTTTTTTTTAATATTTATTTATTTATGCATAGAAGAGCTGGGATACAGGCCAGAGATACGGGGGCCAGGGGGTGGGTGAGAGGATTCACCAGAAACAGAGCAGGGAACAGTACAGGCAGACTGACGAAGTACACTGATGAGAGGAGCTGCGGGCACGGCAGGAGAGGTCTGCTCGCCATGTGGGCTTCTCCCTAGCCAGCCGACGATAGAACTCCTGCTGCTGCAGAGGCTGCGGATTGCCTCACAGGGCGGTACTCAACCCCTTCCACCACCAAGGAGGCCCCAAAACTACAACTCTTGTCGTAACAGCACAACTCCTACAAAACCCCGATATTCCGACTTTAGGTCTAAGCTCCTCTCTAAGCATTAAGCGCTATTTGCATCAGAATTCAAACCCAAGGAGCGGGGAATTCATTTTTTAACAAAGCAATCTACGGTGCGAGGGGCACCTCTCCAACTTGCTCCCCCTTCTCTGCTTCACACCCACTGACACCCCAACCCCCCGCCCTCAGGCTCCCTTCGCGCTCCCCGCGTAGCACCGCTAGAGGACCAGGACGCGCCAGCGAGCAAAGGCTGAGCCTTCCCGAGCCCGCGAACCCACGGTCACCAATCATTCTATCCTACCTCACCGCTTTCCTTGTCAGGAAAGTGCACGCCGCCTCCCCACACTCACATCAGGAAAACAACAGCAATCTACAAAGTGGTCATAAAAGACGCTCTTTCAGGGAACCGGCGGAGGGTTGGGGGAAATAGCTCCCTTTCTAAGAGTCATGGGCGCGGCCATATTGTTGTACGGAAACGGTGTGTCCAGGAAGACTTGGCGCGTTCTGCCGCTTCTCAGCCGCGCAGAACACTCGGGTCTTCAGAGCTAAACTTGGAGAGCGGCCCGCAGTTCGCAGGGGACACTTACGCTGGCCGGGAGACGCCAGTGAGACCCGTTGCGCAGCGCGAACAATACGCTAGTTCCGGCGACGAGTGACACGTGAGAGTTACGCACGCCCGTGAGCGCCGTGCGTGATGATGTCATCACCGGCGCAGAATTTAAAATTCGAACGGCGCGGGCGGGTGGGAGGAGGAGTTGTTGTTTTGGCGGCTGCTCAAATGTTCAACGCCCAGTTACACGGTTTACAGAAATTCGGTGCCTGGGTTGTGCCAGGAAACTAAAAGAAGGGTAAGTAAAGACTTTGAGTTAATTTCGTGCCTTTGATACTGCTCTGGAGGAGAAAGCTATGGCGCCAGCAGCTTAGCTGTGGCGCTCTTACAGGGAAAGTGTTTGTTTAGTTCCTGCTGTGTGGAGAGGCCTGTGGGCTGACTCTGTGCGAGGCGCGGGTTTGCCGGGGCCAGTACACTTTTACTGGCTCGTTTCCCAAAAGTCAGCTGGAACTGATGGGGAGAACAACAGCTGGGAAAAGGAAGAGAATTGATGGGAACAGAGATAAGGACAACTGAGGAACTATTCGGTGTTTTGTGTTTAAGACACTAGTGTAACCTCCTGTTGCCATGTTAGAGGTACATCTAGAACTCTTAATCTTATACATCTTGTGCAGAGATTGGGAGTGGACTAATGGGAAAACTGAATAGATGCAGAAGCATGTAGGGAAGGAGAAGTAGGCGGCGAAAATCAAGAAGAGGAGAGTAGAAATGGTTTTTACAAGTAAGGAGATCCTAGAGAAGTAAAAGAATAACAATAAACGACCTCTTTTCTGGAAGCCGCAGCAGGGTCTGAGAAGACTGGGTATACAGTGGCGAATGCCATAGAGATTAGATGGGATCATGAGTATCTTAGGAGGTGAGGGTGTCAGTAGATGACTCGGAAATGAGACAAAGTGATGAGAAAAAAATGGATCAGCCTGTAGACTCTTTTGTGGACCAGATTGTTCTTGTTGAGCAGGTTTGCGGGGGACCAGCCTCTGGCAAAATGTCGTGTCAGGGGTCCCGTCAGCGAAAACGAAAGGACTGAAACTTAGGGACTGAGGGGAAGGGAATGAGGAGACACCAACACTTTGTGAGGTGTTAGTATCTTCTGCCCGAAAGGCTCAGCAGGTTCTTTATTTATACATTTTTTGCAAGCAGTAGGATTACATTATCATGTGCATAGAAACAAAGCAGAAACAATTAGTGCATCTCCTTTTCCGTGCTCTCAGCAAAAAGGCAACCTTCAAGGTTAATAAAAAAACTAAGTCTTACACTAAAATTCATTGTTTCAGCTAAACAATAGCCCAACACAATTGATAGCCACCAGAACATTCCCATCAGCTAAAGCCTAAGCAAAGAAAGAACTTTTCTTATTCTCTTGGCCTTCACACCAGAGGCCAGCTGCTACTCAGCTATCAGAACTTCCTTTACCTAGAAACTCCTTAACTCAAATAGCTTCATTTTAAAAACTTTCCCAAGAAACTTCAAGAGAAGGCAAAAGAAGGACCCACTGTAATTATTGAATTGTAATGCTTGTCAGGCATGTTCAACAAACCATCTCCCATTGTCAAGTGGGCCAAACTGCCCAACAACTAATTTTTAAACAAACAATTTTCTGTGCTATTTACTTACAATATGCTGATACATATAATTTATTGCCTAATATACTTTCTGATAAATTTTTCTCTCTCTATGACCAAGAACAAAAAGCAAAGGGATGCCAGATCTTCAGCCCCATGGTGTGAGGCCTTTTCTCTTTGCTGCTTGTCAGTATCCTATCTGGCTGGAGCAACAAGGCCTCCTGCAGCACAAGTTGAAGAAAGAGGAGCAACAATTGAAAAGTATAAAAAGGAAAAAAGTAGATTAAGGGGAGAGCAGGAGAGATGGACATTAGGGAGAAAAAAAAAAAAAAGCTCCATTTTTAGAGACCAAAGAAAAGGAAATATCCCAAGATGGTTCTTGGCAGGCAGCCTCTCACTTACCATTGAAATAGGCACAGCCACCAGCTGTGATGTCTGGGTTACAATTCAGGGCTTTATCACAAGACACCCTTGTGATTGCGAGAATCATACCTTTTGCATTTCCTTGCATACTCACTTGTATATGGTAGGTAAGTGATTATGTGTGTTGAGTATTTTTAAATTAAGTTAAACAGATACTCTGCAAATATGTGACAAGAGAGCCTGGGAGAAGATTGTTGAAGAAAGACTGAGATTTGACTACCTTTCTGTATGAGGGGAAGGTAATAGTTGGTGTTTGATATTTCATTAATGTCTGAAAAGATTTTTTTTAATACTGAGTTCATGTATCTAGGCCATAAGCATGAAGCGCAGTTCAGTTTCCACTGGCGGTGCTGGTCGCCTCTCTATGCAAGAGTTGAGATCTCAGGACCTCAATAAACAATGCCTCTATACCCCTCAAACGTAAGTACCTCATGCCTTACCACCTTGGGCAAAGAAATCTGTAAAGATGGCTAAATCACAGATGTAAAATAAGTGATGTCATGATTAATCTTCTCTGTTCCCAGTGGTAACTAATTTTGAGTGACTAAATTTCAAAATTAGGCATGTTCTTCAAGGTGTTGTGTTTTATCTAAGATTTGATCCTTAAATTCTCACAGCCACATCCTTTGCCCAGCAATCCCTAAAAAAGCCATTTATTACTTCCCCTTCAGCTCGCTCTTACTTTCCTCCTTTGTCCTACATCTGCTTGTTTGAGCAGATTCCTTGCTATCACTTATAATTTTTGAGGTGCTTTCAAAACTAGCAAAGTTTTATAAAAGATATTATTTGTTCTGACAATAAGCTACAGTTTAGAAGACGCCTGTAGAGACTTCCCCAAACTGTTTTTCAAGATTCACTGGGAAAAGGTGTCCAAAACACCCTGTCATAAACTAGCTTTTTCTTACAAGTGATTTTCTTCCAGTTGGAAGAAAACTATTTGTTTTCTTTATCACTCTTTCTCTTAATACCAAGGTACTTTAATTATTTTTGCATACTACGAGCCTCTGCTATTTCTAGAAATTTGAAATATTTATATTGTCTTTTTCTTAACAGTTGTTATCCATAGTGTACATATTTTAAAATAGTTGAGATCATAATGTAGATGTGGTTTTTGTTCTGCTTTCTTCTTAACATTTTAGAATTATAACTTAAACTATGTTGTTATAACTTAAACTCTCCCATTTATAATAGCTGCTAAAAATTTTCATGGTCTTGAATTATTTTTATAAGTAGTGGGGAGGAGGTATTGGTTCTAACATTTTCAAAAGTTTCTTGAACTAATATTTGTGTTTACTTAAGAATTTGTATTTCTCCTTTTCTTAAAGCAAAGAGAAACCCTCCTTTGGAAAGTTGAATATAAACAAACCCACATCTGAAAGAAAAGTTTCTGTATTTGGTAAAAGGTAATGATATTTTTTCTTCTAATGAAGGGATTCAGTACCATGCATTAAGCTAGGTACTCTCAGACAACAAAAGATTAGAGGGCCTCCCTGGTGGCTCAAGAGGTTAATCACTGCACTGTGAAGCAGTCTGCATCCTCTGCAGCACGAGTTCGATCCCTGCCTGCCAGGGAGAAAACCACATAGTGAGGCACACCGCTCCTATCTCTCCTCCTTCTCCCCTCAGCAGTGTATTTTAGTTGGTCTGCTTGTTCTGTTCCCCACTGTCTCTGGTGAGTTCTCTCACCCCCACATCTCTGGCCTGTACCCCATATCTTATATGCATGAATAAATAAATCTTTAAAAAAAAGTTTAGATGGTATAACCTCTTTTAAGAGAAAGTTGTAACTATTTAGCTTTTCTTTTTAAGTGAATAAAATGGTTACCTATGTTTTAGATGGTGATAAGAGATGTATTAGCGCAGTTAGAGCACTATTTCATTGCTATAAATGAATAGTTGATTGAAAATTCAGTCAGTTAACTTTCAGATAATTAATGGAATCATAGCATTTTAAAATTAGGAAGAACATCATCACCTATGCAGCATTTTAGTCCAAGATTTTTTCATCCTCTGAATGTTTTTTTTTCTTTAAAGATTTATTTATTTATACAAGAACTGGGGTACAAGTCAGAGGCGTGGGAGGGTGAGAGGATTCACCGGAGACAGAGTGGGGCACCAGAACAGGCAGACACTGAAATACACTGCTGAAGGGAGGAGCAGGCAAGACATGAGAGGTCTGCTGCGCCATGTCGGTATCTCCCTGGCCCACCGGGATCAAACCCACACTGCAGAGGCAGCAGACAGCTTCACAGTGTCGTGCTCAACCCAGGGAGGGCCCATACTTTTAACGTTCAGGACCTCCAAGACCTTTTATTTTGTGTACTATATGCATTGATAATTAATCTTGTTAGACATTAAAACATTTTATGTTAATTCATTTGAAAATAACAATAAACAATAAATTCATTTGAAAATAACAATAAATATCTGGCTTAATAGAAGACTGCTAGATGTGTTGCATGTTACATATCACATATTATGTAGTGTTATAATATGTATTATTGGTTACATATTACATATTATGTGGCCAGTCTCTGGAAAGCTCCACTCTATACTCGAGAGAATGAAAATGAAAGGAGCAGGTAACCTCTTAATTTTATTATGGAAATAATTCTTAGATCCCCTAGATTATCACACTTAGAGAACCATAGTCTAGAGTAAATCAGTGGTTGCTGGGCTGGAGGTAAGGCAAGGGCTGACTATTAAGGGGTTTAAGTTACACCAGTGTACAATTTAGACCTAAGTAAAGTTGATTTTTTTTTTTTTACTTTTTTTTTTGTTTGTTTATTTGTTTAGTTATTTAACACTTTATCTTTTGAAAGTCACATAATTGACAAGAAGGTAAAAAGATTCCCATATATCCCCTGATTTCATATCTGCATACCCACATTCATTATCAGTATCCCCTACCAGAGAGCTGTTTACAATGGATAAACCTACATTGCACATCACAATCACACATCAGGGTTCACTCTTGATGTTTTGCATACATAATGATACAAATCCATCAGTATACTATTATACAGAGTATTTTCACTGCCCTTTTTTTTAAAAAATAATAAATTTTATTTTTATATTCCCCATACAATTGCAACCCCCCCATTGTGACCCCAATCCCTCCCCTCCCGCCCCCCACCCCCCAAAAAGTGTCTCTGTTTCATAGTTTTTTGTTGATTCTGATTTTCACTTTCTTATAGTTATTCATTTTCCTGGTCCCTTATTTAGGTTTTCTAGATTCCTGCTATGAGTGAGACCATCCGGTATTTTTCTTTTTCTTTTTGGCTTATTTCGCTGAGCATGATCCCTTCCAGCACCATCCATGTTGCTGCAAATTACATGTGTTTATCTTTTTTGAATGCTGAGTAATATTCCATGGTATATATGTACCACATCTTCTTGATCCAGTCATCTATTTTTGGGCATTTGGGCTGTTTCCAAAGCTTAGCTATTGTAAATAGTGCTGCTTATAAACATAGGGGTGCAGGTGTTCTTTGGAATTGATGTTTCTGTGTCCTTTGGGTAAATACCTAGGAGTGGAATTGCTGGATCATATGGAAGCTCTATGTTTAGTAGGTCCAGAAATCTCCACACAGCTCTCCATAGTGGTTGGACCAGTTTGCACTCCCACCAACAATGCAGAAGAGTTCCTTTTTCTCCACACCCTCGCCAACATTTGTTGTTGCTAGTTTTTTTAATATGTGCCATTGTCACTGGTGTAAGATGGTATCTCATGGTAGTTTTGATTTGCATTTCCCTGATGACAAGTGATGTTGAACATTTTTTCATCTGCCTGTTGGCCATTTGCATTTCCTCTTCAGAGAAGTTTCTTTTTAGCTCTTCTGCCCATTTTTTGACTGGATTATTTTCTTTGTTGTTGTTGAGTCTCATGAGCTCTTTGCAGATTTTTGTGATCAGTCCTTTATCATTAGTGTTGGGTGCAAAAATGTTCTCCCAGTCGGTGGGGTTTCTCTTTGTTTTTGTTATTGTCTCTTTTGCTGTGCAGAAACTCTTTAATTTGATGTAGTCCCAGCTGTTTATCTTTGCCTTCACTATCACTGCTTTGGGTGATGTGTCTGTAAAGATGTCTTTGATGTGCAAATCACGTAGTGTTTTGCCTATATTTCCTTCTATGTATTTTATGGTTTCAGGTCTTATGTCTAGTTCTTTAATCCATTTTGAGTTGATTTTTGTGTATGGTGTGAGGTAGTGGTCAAGCTTCATTCTTTTGCATGTAGTGACCCACTTTTCCCAGCACCATTTATTGAACAAACTTTCTTTGCTCCAATGCATATTCTTTGCTCCTTGTCAACGATTATTTGACCATAAATCTGTGGGTTTATTTCTGGATTTTCTGTTCAGTTCCATTGGTCTGTGTGTCTGTTCTTGTTCCAATACCATGCAGTTTTGATGATTATGGCTTTGTAGTATAGTTTGAAGTCTGGGAGTGTGATGCCTCCATTCCCTTCTTTTTTTTTTTCAGGAGAGCTTTGGCTATTCGGGGTTTTTTGTGATTCCATATGAATTTCATCAATAATTGTTCTATTTCTTTGAAGAATGACATTGAGATTTTGATTGGAATAGCATTGAATCTGTATATTGCTTTTGGTAGGATGGCAATTTTAATAATGTTTATTCTTCCAATCCATGAGCAGGGGATGTCTTTCCATTTCTTTGTATCTTCTTCTATTTCTTTTAACAGTGTTTTATAGTTTTCTTTGTAAAGGTCCTTTACCTCTTTTGTTAGATTTATTCCCAAGTATTTGATTTTTTTTGTTTCGATAATAAAGGGGATGGTTTTTTTCATTTCTTCTTCTTCAGATTTATTGTTAGTGTATAGGAAGGCTTCTGACTTTTGCATGTTGATTTTGTATCCTGCCACTTTGCTGAACTGATTGATGAGTTCAATTAGTTTTTCTATGGAGTTTTTGGGGTTCTCTATGTATATTATCATATCATCTGCAAAGAGTGATAGTTTGACTTCTTTTCCTATTTGGATTCCTTGTATGTCTTTCTCTTGTCTTATTGCTCTGGCTAGGACTTCCAGTATTATATTGAAAAGCAGTGGTGAGAGTGGGCATCCTTGTCTTGTTCCAGATCTTAATGGAAATGCTTTCAGCTTTTCACCATTGAGAATGATACTGGCTGTTGGCTTGTCATATATGGACTTTATGATGTTGAGGTATGTTCCTTGTATCCCAAGAATTTCAAGGGCTTTTATCATGAATGGGTGTTGCACTTTGTCGAAAGCTTTCTTGGCATCTATTGATATTATCATATGGTTTTTATATTTCTTTTTGTTGATGTGTTGGATAACGATTGATTTTCGGATGTTAAACCATCCTTGTGTCCCTGTAATGAATTCTACTTGGTCGTGGTGAATTACCTTATGGATACACTGTTGGATTCTGATAGCTAAAATTTTATTGAGGATTTTTGCATCAGTGTTCATTAGGGAGATTGGCCTATAGTTTTCTTTTTTTGTGTTGTCCTTGTTCGGTTTTGGTATTAGTGTAATGTTGGCTTCATAGAATGCGTTAGGTATTATACCTTCCTTCTCAATTTTTTGGAAGAGTTTGTGAAGGATAGGCACCAATTCATCTCTGAATGTTTGGTAGAATTCATTTGTAAATCCATCAGGTCCTGGGCTTTTGTTTTTGGGGAGGTTTTTGATTACCATTTCAATTTCGCTAATTGTAATTGGTCTGTTTAGGTGTTCTATTTCTTCTTTATCTGGCTTTGGGTGATTGTAGAGTTGTAGGAATTTGTCCATCTCCTCTAGATTGTTGAACTTGTTTCCATATAACTGTTCATAGTAGTTATTAATTATTCTTTTGATTTCTGCTGTGTCCGTTGTGATTTCTCCTCTTTCATTTATGATCCTATTTATTTGTGCTTTCTCCCTTTTTGCCCTTGTGAGCCTGGCTAGGGGTTTATCTATTTTATTTATTTTTTCGAAGAACAGCTCTTGGTTTCATTGATCTTTTGGATTGTTTTTTTAGTTTCGATTTCATTTATTTCTGCTTTGGTTTTTATTATTTCTTTTCTTCTACTGGTTTTGGGGTTTTTTTGTTGTTCTTTTTCTAGATCTTTGAGCTTCGAGATTAGGTTGTTTCTTTGAGTTCTTTCTTGTTTCTTGATGTGAGCATCTATTGCTATATATTTTCCTCTTATTACTGCTTTTGCTGCATCCCATACATTTAGGAAATTGGTGTCCTCCTTGTCATTCAATTCAAAGAATTTTTTAATTTCTTCTTTGATCTCCTCGTTAGTCCAGTGGACTTCCAGTAGTGTGGGTTTCAATCTCCACGAGGTAGGAGAGTACCTTGCCTTCTTTTTATGGTTTATTTCTAGTTTGATGCCTTCATGGTCAGAAAAGATGGTTGGTATGATTTCAATCTTGGTGTATCTGTTGATGTTTGTCTTGTGCCCCAGTATATGATCGATCCTAGAGAATGATCCGTGTGCGCTTGAGAAAAATGTGTACTCAGATTTTTTTGGGGTTAGTGTTCTATATATGTCTGTTAAGCCCAAGCACTCTAGATCCTTATTTAGAGCTTTAGTGTCTTTACTTATTTTTTGTCTTGTTGATCTATCCATTGTTGATAGTGGTGTGTTGAAGTCTCCCACTACGTATGTGTTTTCTCTGATGTCTGTTTTCAGAGATGCCAATAGTTGTCTGATATGTTTTGGTGCTCCTTCGTTTGGTGAATATATGTTAATGAGTGTTATTTCTTCTTGAAGTATTGTCCCCTTGATCATAATGTAATGACCACTGGGGTCTCTTTTTATCTTTTTAAGTTTGAAATCTGTTTTATCTGATATGAGTATAGCAGTTCCTGCCTTCTTTTTTGGTCCATTTGCTTGTAGAATTGTTTTCCATCCTTAGTAAAGTTGATTTTTTAAGAAATGTTCAGCCCCAAAAATGACAAAATAGACTGCTCTTTTAACTTACAAAAAGAAAATACAAGTTTTTATTTTGTATAGACCTGTTTGTTCAATTGTTTTGAAAATATTTAGAGATGAAGTATTTGTTACCTAATGAAACTCTTTGCCATGAAATCAAGTTAAATTGTTTCTGGTACTTGTTTCATTTGATGAAAAATTAAGATATTTTTGTCATATAACTTTTATCACAGAGCTGAACTTCAGAGATGATGATAATGATTATAAAATTCTACTTCTGATGAGTAATTTTATAAGCCAGTTATAAATGCCTTATCTGTCTTAATTCATCAATCATCTGAGCTACCCGATGAGTAAATGCTATTATCTCCATTAGATAAGGAAATGGAAGAACAAGGGGTTAATTAATTTATCCAAAGTCATACAACAGGTAGCATACAGAAATAAATGAAACCACACATTCTGGTTCTAGTTCCTATACTCATAAACTATAAGTTGAATGATTGTTCAGAAATTCTCTTGTAATTTAAAAAGGTGTCAGTGTACTTTTATCTGAGCTAAGTATATACTTGTATTCTTTTTTGTATTTGATAAAAAAATAGAGTTTAAGCAATAACAGTATGTAGAAAAGTGGTTCTCAAATTATCAAATACTCAGGGAAAAAAATAGCTAATTTGCTAATTGGGACAGTAGAGTGAGAGAGTCCAGTTTAAGGAATTTTTCAAGCCTGACAGGAAAGAACTTGAAAGCAACAAGCAAACTTGCAGAGAGAAATGAAATTTTGGTAACTAGAGTTCAGATATGATAGTAAGGTTTGTTAACACAGTTTTGTGATATCTGTCCAATAAGTAAAATTATTGTTCCAAGGAATTTAAGAAACTGCAGTGGTTACCTTAGATGAACTCATAGGTCAGCTGAAATAACTATTATAGAGATTTAATTAAGGTTTTATTTCAGGGGCAGGGGCTGGGAATGAAGCGTATATGCTGTAGCCATTAATGACTAAAAAGTAGCAACATATAATTATGGCAAATGACAATCTAATGCACAATATAGCATGACACAAAAATGTGTATGAGAAAAAGCATGCACTACCTACTTTAACATCTCAAAGGCCATTTTCCCACAAGAAATAACAGTAAAGCAAGGCGTTAAACATGAAGGAGCAATAATGGAGAGGTAGAGAAGATGGCAAGAGGACTTCGGTTATTGAATAGACTCAGTGGTTGTTAAGAAGATCTAGTGGACTCAAAATACACAACTTAGAGGATGTTGTATGTCTTAGTAATGCCAAGAACCAATGTGTATTTTTATTAGATAGTCATTTTATAGTTTACTCTTCATTTTATGTATGCTCATGTCTCTGCTTTGAATAAGAATTCTGACTAATTAAATAAAAAAGAATTAAATTTTAATGTTCTGTGCTGGCATTAAAATATAAACTCACCTTGAAATAGTTAAAGAAATAGTTTTGACTAACTTTTTAAAAATGTATTTCTAGAACCAGTGGACATGGATCCCGGAATAGTCAACTTGGTATATTTTCCAGTTCTGAAAAAATCAAGGACCCAAGACCTCTTAATGACAAAGCATTCATTCAGCAGTGTATTCGACAACTTTGTGAGGTATTTTATTATTTTAAATAGTCTAAATTGTAGGAGTTCTTTTAAGTGTTTTCCAATATTTTTTCTATTATTAAATGACATTTCAAAAATTTAGTTTCTTACAGAAAATGGTTATGCATATAGTGTGTCCATGAAATCTCTACAAGCTCCATCTGTTAAAGATTTCCTAAAGATCTTCAGTTTTCTTTATGGCTTCCTGTGCCCTTCCTATGAACTTCCTGACACAAAATTTGAAGAAGAGGTTCCAAGAATCTTTAAAGAGCTTGGGTTTGTATGTTATATTTCTCATTAGCCTAGAGATATTGTTGAAGCAGAGAATAATTAGGTTAATTAAATTTGTAAGGACTGTCTTACAGAGAGATATTTAAAGATGGTCATTATGTGCAACATAATTAGGGCAAATTGAAAAGTCTAAAAATTTGATTTTTGGAGGTTATTACCAAACTACAGATGATAGATTATAAGGCCCTGAGCTGCTACAGTGACAAAGAATAGAAAGGATGAACTGGGTAACATAAATTTTATAAAAGCAAAAAAGATAGGATTGGGAGCCTGGTTAAAAATGGGGTGAGAGAAAGTTGAAAAGGACTGCATAGGGGAAAATGATTACATATATGTTATTTATTTGGGATACATTGAATTTAAAGCAAGATCTTTTAGAGAAATCTAGCATACTGGTTGTAAATCAAATTCATCTATGGAGTATATATACAAACTAATTTTCAGAGAAGAAACCAAAAATAACAAATCACTATAGAATAAGATGACTAAGACAGAATCTCAGCAGTAACTTCTACGTAAGTAAGACTGTTGATTGATATGTGAATTTTTTAATGTAACTTTTGCTTAATTTATCCATGTACTTTAAGATAATTATTTATTCTAATTTTTCATAGGTATCCTTTTGCACTATCCAAAAGCTCCATGTATACAGTGGGGGCCCCTCATACATGGCCTCACATAGTGGCAGCCTTGGTTTGGCTAATAGATTGCATCAAGGTATTTGATTTGTTGTTTTTTAAATATATACATAGGAAACATCCCCCCCCCCAAGATATTTTGTTTCTCCTCCAGTCTTACTTTTGCCTGTTTTCTCAAAGTCTACATCAGTTTTTTTGTCTTTCTCTGTCTGACTTATAGACAATTTTGAATTTTGTCTTTTTCTGTCTGACTTACGTCTCTTAGAATAGGAGCATAAACCCTCAAGGTCCATCTATTTTGTTGCACATAGCAGGAATTCCTTTTCTATGACCAAATAGTACTCCATTGATGTACATATCACTATTCTTCTTGGAGCATGGCATGTTATAGGTGTTTGTTATAGTGTTTGAGTAATAGGTTCTTTGCCGGTTACCTTGTCTCCTTTTCTGGAGAGCAGGAATGAGAGGGTGCATATACTGAGAGCAACATCATAGCCTTTTTAGTTAATGATCAGAATGGACTAGAGCCTTACTCATCTCAGATCCCTCTGAGTTCTCTTCTACTCTTTTATATTCCACAATAATGAGAAGTAATCTTATATTAGAAGATACCAATTATAGCTAAAAAAAGATAACTAAGTTCATACATCTGCTTATCTGTATACAATTTCAGGTTGAAACTGTTTTAATCAAATCTCCTCAGATTAGAAAATTTTTTAGTCCTTGCAGGAGAGTCTTTCCTATAGCTCCTGGGGATCTGTTATTCCCCAGTATCTATAAATATACATATTTATAGGACCTTGGACCTTGGACCTTGCAGAGTAGCAAGAGTTTTCACAGGGACCTTTTCTAAGGCAACGGAAACTCTGTTTATCTACCCTGATGACAAGGTATTAGATGCTATTCTTCCTCTTGGGTTCTGCATTGTGTGTCTTTCAGACTTGATTAAATCTCTTTGGCACTTGAGATCTTATCAAAGGAAGAAAAGATAGAAAACAAGTTGACACAGTTTGCCAGCATCCACTCTAGTCCTACATTGTCTTATGAGTGTTTTTAGAATAGGAAAGAGGTAGATAATGCAAGCAACTCTGGGCTGAGCACCGTTTCCCACTCAAAAGTCCATATATGCATCCTACAATAAGGAAAATCTAAGGAAATCTTTTAAATGAAAACCATATTCTCCTTTTATTTTCTCCTAATGTCTAGTCTTTTGATAGAAGCCTACTATTTGTTATACTAATACATTTATATTTTACATTTTATAGCAGTTTCATTTAAATTTTCTGAATTTTTTCATGTTGAACAGTTACATTTTTAAGTTATAAAAAGATGTTCCAAAATGGACTTTCTGTCCCTTAAAAAACCTTTACACATTTTCCTTTTAGCTTATCAATTATAAACGTGAATATTTTGCTAAAATATCTGTTATATTATCTGTCATAATACATCATGTTATTTAACTTTTAAGTTGAAGTAATTGTGTTTTTGAAGATTTTGTATCAAGTAAAATCTAAAGTTCATATTACATACTGAAAGAGTCAGGTCTAAAATACATATTTATACATTGAGTTAGTAAATAACATTTGAGCAGTGAAATTGAGGTCATATGAGAATAATCAATAAATAACATTTATTGATTCACCTTCTATGGAGTAACCCTGTTTTGGATTCTCAGAGTTCCACTGGACTCTATATATGTGCTCTCAATAGACTGATAGCACCATAAGGATCAGCGTATTTTTCCTCTGTAGAACAAAACTGAATACAGAGCCCATCTGTAAGGGCCAGACTGGGCACAGTGCAGGTTTTCTGATCCCATGCAGACCGGGTAAAGGAGGAGTCAGAGTCCTCAGTAGTTTTGCAGGTTTTTTATTTGGGGTTCACCAGGCATATGGCAGGCAAGGGTGCTGGCTGGGGGGCTGGGAGGCTGGTAGGCCTCCCAGGCCCCCAGCAAGTCTTCACTCTATCTGGGCTCTCTAGCGTTCGTTCTGCTGCTTCTCGGCTTCGGCTTCGGCTTCTACTGCTGCTGCTGCTTCTGCTGCTGCTGCTGGCGTCCCCGTGACACCGCCCTTAAAAAGCACAGTCTTAGCTCAGCTGAATCCCATCTACCTATGCCCACACCCTATTCCAGGTGCCCGCCATCAGGCATGCATTCAGGACAAGGATCCATCATCTATCCTGATGGCGGAAGGGCAGAAAAGCCTGATATTTTCTTTACCCTACACCATCCTTCCCTAATCTAAAGAGATTTAGTCATTGTAATATCAAATAGATATTTTAGGGGTCAATAAATTAACCTCTTAGTAAGTTTTAATATGTGTACTAATGTAAATACTTCTTAAAATGACACTAAAAAGGAATTTGATAAAACATGAGGCCAATGGGATCACTCAAAACAAGAAAATATCACTTTGCCACTGTTAGCAAAAAGATAGCCGTATTCCCTTCAGTTCTCATGGTATATACCTTCCTTAAGAATAACCAGGATGTATTAGTGACACCATCCAGTATCTAAGTTAATATTAGAGAAAGACAAGCTAACGAGAGTCATCTGACTCACATCAACTTAATCAACTTCATCTGTTCCGTGTGTACTAATTAGTTACATAATGCCATGAAAGAAAGCTCACCTTTATTTGATGATGGACAGCCTTGGGGAGAAGAAACCGAAGATGGAATTATGCATAATAAGGTATCTTATATTACCATAAATGTTAAAATTATCTTTCTATTATTTAAATGTGTCAGGATTGAAATTAATATATATTTGAATTTCTAAAAATCTTCAGAAATTGATTTTTTTAATGTCTAGACCTACTCTTGGAGTCATATTATAATTTTCTAAAATAAACTACTGAGAAATTTGAAAATGTTTACTAAGTAACAAATACAAAGAAATTGGAATTAAGTCATAACATGTTATTATTATGTTATAAATGCAACATTTTTTTTCTTCCCCATCTTTATAATGAAGATGTCAATACTGGCAAAGTTACTTTCATATAATTCTTTGTCAATACAAAGCATAATAGATTGGGTTTTAAATATTATATTTTAGTTTGTTTTGTATTGACCTTTTCAGTCAGTTATATTGCCACTCAGATTCAGAAATGATTAAAAGTAAATAAATGGTCCAAATTAGTTCCCACATTATACTTTATTGGAGCCTAAATTATATAACTAACCTCACACTATTTACTAAAATACACATATCTCCAAATGGAACAAATACCAATTTCAAGGAATACATTTACAATTTTGAGATTATGCATTAACATCTTCTAGCATACAGCATCCAGCTTCACCAGATTCTGATCTTTAGCTTTGTGGTTCCAGAAGCTCATTTTAATCTCAATTTTAGTTTAATTGACAAAGGTTTAGGTCATCTTTTCAGTCACAAGAATATTCATACTTCCTATTCAGAGTTTATCTTCCATATCTACCAAGTAATAAGAAGGTTGGTTAGTAAGCAGAGAATCAGCACAAAGGTAATTGGTTTGTCTTGAGGGATAATTTATTTCATCTAGACTATGGAAAATTATTTACAGCCATTCTTGCCTCCTAATGAAATGTGCATCCTCACTGATCAAAACACCTCATAACTACAAAAAACAATGTTGCTTTCTCAGACAATTATTAATAAGTCTAGTGTTCTACTGTTTACATCTCTACTAGTTATACCATTTTGTAGTCTGAAGTTACAATGTAATTAGAGCCATCATTAATTACATTCTGGTTTTCACAACTAGATCTTGTCAGTTTAATTGAGCTTAGATAATCAGCATTACATTTATAGTTTTCATACGGTAGATTATCCTTAAAGATAATTGTACATTTTACGTTTAATTATATTTGCTAATAAGCTTCCTTGTTTGACCTTCTCAAAATTCTGAAGGTATGGTTATTTTTGCTGTTAACTATGTATCATCTTTATCGGAATTTTAAGTTCTTTTTATCCTCACACATTAGAAGTAGCGACTGAGTTCTATAGCATTATCAATGGCATACTATAGTTTGAGATCTCTAGTATTCCTATCCTTTATTATTTTAATTCAAATTTTAATTTCCACTTAGAAAATTGAAGCAAACTAAATAGGAAATCATGGTTTTATTTTTCAAATCTGTTTAATCCAATCAGTTATTTTTGGACTATACCATAAAATGCTATGAGAGTTTCATGACTGGTGCTGACAGCTTTGAAGAGATGAATGCAGAATTGCAGTCAAAGTTGAGTAAGTATTCTTATTCCTAGTGTGTTTGCGTTTCGTCATTTAGTTAACATTGCTCATGGAGTTTCAGCATATCTTACCTTACCCAATGTTTATGTGAACTACTCCCTTTAGATGCTTATTGATTTTTATCATCATAGTTTCTTTGGTGGAGAGAAATAATAGCTAAGCAGAAGGAATACTGGTGTTGGAGTCAGACTTGAGGCATAGTTTTTTTATTGGCTATGTAAACTTTTACAAAATACATGACCTGTCTAATGAAGTTTTATGAGATTAGGTAGCAGTATATGTAAAATAATTCACACTACCAGAAGCAGAGCAGATAGTCAGCAAATATTATTCCTCTTGGGGAATAATATCCCTATGATATCCTTTCTTTACTGTTTGAGATGTTAAAGTACTAGTTAGTCAAAAAAATTTAATATTTCTTTCAAATTTTGTGGGAAAAAAATTAATGGGGCATTATATTTCCAAAGAAAGAAATTCTTTATTTTTTTCACTTAACTATAGTCTAAATTACATTAGATATTTATTGGCTAAAGTGCCCCAAAAACATTATTTTGCATTATTTTACTTTCTGTTGAAATAGTCTTGTATATAACGTGCCAAAGTGGTAAGTAAAATAAATAAATCTAAGGTGTGTTCTTGCAGAGATAATGGGATCACTCAAAACAAGAAAATATCACTTTGCCACTGTTAGCAAAAAGATAGCCGTATTCCCTTCAGTTCTCATTGTATATACCTTCCTTAAGAATAACCAGGACATATTAGTGACACCATCCAGTATCTAAGTTAATAGTCAGAGAAAGACAAGCTAACGAGAGTCATCTGACTCTTGATAGCTGACTACAGCACTGGGGAAGGAGGAAGAACACAGAAGAACACAATGGTCTATGGTAGTGGAATATGGGTGAGTTGGTGGTGGCTGCTGTGTGGTGATAATAATTACCTCAGTGAAAAATTAATTATTTTTAAAAACCCATTTAAAAAAAAAATAACTAGGACAATTTCAGTTTGTCCACATGAGAAAAAGAGCACTATGAATGATTTTCATTTTGAAAGAGGAAAATTCATCATAATTTAATACAGAAAGCAGCTAGTAGGTTCTTTGATATTTCTGTTTATAATTAAGCAAGCATATAAATGTATTTATTCAACATTTATTTATTGTATGCCTACTGTGTGCCAGCCACCATTTAAGCACAAGAATATAGTAATTAATAAGAGCTAAAAAACCTTATGAGCATTTACATTCCATTAGAGACAATCAAATGAACAACTATAAGTTAAATGGTTATACATGCTAATGATAATAACAGAGCTGGGTAAGGAGGTAGAGAGTATAGTGGAAGAAAGGGAAGAACTTGCAGTTTTATATTGGGAGGGATGTCTTGCACTGACACCTGTTTGAGGAGAGACCAGAAGGAAGCAAGGGAGAGAGCAATAGTGAAAACCTAGGAAAGAATGTTCTAGGCAGATTTGAGATCTTATTAAGCTTTTGGGTTTTGTCTCCAGAGGATTTATTTAATGTAGACACTTCCAAGCTGGAATCATTAGCAGCAAAAAACAAAGCACTAAATGAACAAATTGCAAGATTGGAGCAAGAAAGAGAAAAAGAACCGGTTAGTAAATGTTTTTATCTTCAGTAGGCTTATATACTTACTTAACTCTTTTATCTTTTAGACTCGAGTCTTCTTAGAAAATACCAGTTATTTCCTTATCAGAATATAAGATAGATTAACAAAATAAGCTTCTTAAAAAACAATTTTTATTTTAACATGGAATAGAACTCCCAATGAAAACATGTTTGGTATCTCTGGAGCTTTGTTTTCCCTTGTGATCTGTCTCTTGAACTAGTGGTGTTCAGAATATGATGAAAGAGTCTTACTTATTTACGTTAGACCAAAATAATCTTTTGAACAAGTTCCCTGTGTTATATACCTCTGGGGAACACTACTTAGAAGAGGCTCTGAGTTTTGCATTTAGTGGAAAGGGAGTGTTATTAAATGAACTTTTAAAATGTAGTCTCAGGACTTTTTAAAAGTTAAGTGATAATATCCAGATTTCTAATTTCATTATGTGTATTACTGAAGCATCTAGGCTATCTGTGAACAGCCTAGATTTTTAAATGTTTGTACTTTTTCTAACAGTAAAGTCCCCTTTAGTTCTGTTGACTCCCTCTAAAAGTGGAAGGAAAACTAATTTACCTTTCTCTGATATGAACTTAAATAATACTGCTTTACTTAATGAAAATAACTTTTTTCTTTTAAAGAACCGCCTAGAGTCATTAAGAAAACTGAAAGCTTCTTTACAAGCAGATGTTCAAAAATATCAGGCATATATGAGCAACTTGGAATCTCATTCAGCCATTCTTGATCAAAAATTGAATGGTCTTGATGAAAATATTTCTAGAATAGGTAAGTAAAACTGCTAAAAGAATTCATTCATACTGGGATGGGAAGTTGGTATGGTTTATCACATATAAAAAGACATCTTTGTAATATATAACAAACATTACCATTAAGGTAAATGCCTATATAGGGCTCCCAAGTTTTCAGTGTCTTCTATATTAGTTTCCTGAGATTATGGAAACAAATTACCATAAACTTGGTGGTTTAAAACAACAGGAATTTATTCTGTTATATTTCTAGCGACTAGAACTCCAGAATCCAGTAGGGCCACATTTCCTCCATAGATTCTGGGAGAGAATCCATTCCTTGGTTCTTCCAGCTTCTACTGTCGGATGGCATTCCTGAGCTGGTAGCCATGATACTGTGTTCTCTACCTCCTTCCTCATATTGCCTTCCCTGTGTTTGTCTCTCCTCTTCTGTGTGTTCATTTTTCTCTGCCTCTCTTTTAAGGACATTGATGAGATTTAGGACCCAGTTAGAGAATTCAGAGTAATCTTATCTCAAAGCACTTTATCTTGTGTGCAGGAACTTCTTTTCCAAATAATGTTCACAAATTCCAGGAATTAGTACTTCATATCTTTGGCTAGCCATTATTCAACCTACTATATCTTCTATTATGTTTTCAAACACCTGACTATTTGTAGCCAGGAGTTACCTAACCTAAAAACATAAGCTCAATAAATATAAATATACTATTCTACCTTATAATTAATAAACCAGATTCACAAATCTCTGCTGACCTCAGTCTTCTATAATTGTCTTATCCTTCATCACTACTTCCTAAATTACTCAACAGCTTAAAATAGATTGAAAATAAGATAAAAAAAAATACCATTATTTTTTGGAAGCAAAAGCCTGATTGAAAAAAACTTGTAAACATCCTGTGCCTTCCTAAACTTTTTTTCATAAATACAAATTGATCTTAATCATTAAACTCTGAAATTCTGTTACACATGAATTGATGCTCTGTGATACCAGGACAGCAAAGGGAAATGTCTATAAACTGTAGAGCCATTAAATGGCACTTCACAAAACATAACTATATGGACCTTACAATACAATTTTCCCAGGTCTTTAGTAACTTTGATTTTATTCTCTCGGAATTTTTATAGACTCTGTCCCACATAGATGTTGTACAGATGATCCTTAGGCTATCCTTAGGATATTTGATTTAAGTCTTTGTCTATAGACTACTGATCATCTGTCAAGTCAAGATCAATAATTATTTGGAATATTTGCTTAGCCAGTTTTATTTTTTCTGATTACATATATTAGATTTGCTCTAAGCCAGCTCTTTAAAGAGTTTACACCTATCCCCTAATGCTCTCCATAATGACATGGAACTATAGAATAATTTCTTACTATAGCAATGTTTGTAGTGCCATTGAATCAGTACTTTATACATAAGATGTTTTTAATTGGAGTATTTTAACTTTCTTGAGTATTTAAAGCTATTCATGACCGAAAATGAATGAAACATATTTAAAATTATAAGTACTATATTTTGTGGATTTTTTTGGTGCACATTCCTGCAGTATAAAGCTGTACTTACCAACCATTAATTTATTTTGGGCTCAGGGATGGAGCTTCCCCAACTACATTGCTCCAAGCGGATTATAACAAAGCCAACATCTTCATCCTTACAGTCCTCAGGAAGATTCTCTTGGCCTCTTTGGTCATAAGTGCTCTCATCCATTTATCCTTGCCCACTTAAAAATATTATCATATTCTTTATAAGCTATGAGTTTGATAATGCTTTTTCCCTCTGCATGAGCATGCTATTTGTAGGTACCAGAGTTTCATGATATAATGTAGTCATTTTGATTACAAATTTTGGTAAACAGACAAAGGAAGAGCCTACCCACTGTTGTTACTTAGTATCTGATGAAACCACTGAAAATGTCAGATATTTAATATCTGTTATGTGTCACTCACCATACTGGACAAAGAGAAAATAAATATAAAAATACATACTCTCCCCTTAGGAAACTCTCAACCTAGATGAAATGTTCACACCATGACATCAGACATGTTTTCACAGTGAAATAAGAATAAACTGAGGTATTTTAATACAATTTTTTTTTAAGATTTATTGTATTTATTTATGCATACAAGAATTGGGGTATAGGCCAGAGGTACAGGGGGTGAGAGAATTAACCAGAGACAGGTTGGGGAGCAGAAGAGACTGCTCTACTGCAATACACTGCTGTGGGGACAGCGGGTGAGACAGGAGAGGTCAGCTGTGCTATGTGGATAAGCTCCCTGGCTGGAGATCAAACTCATGCCGTGGTGGCTGGTGATAGCTTGATAGTGCTGAGACTTAAACCATGTGCCACCAGAAGGCCCATATTTTAATACAAATATTTTTATGTTTGGGAAAAGATCAGTTTTCTCATTTTTGCAGCAAGTCATAAAGGAATTTCAAAAGAATTTGAACTGAAATTTGGCAGACTGTCCCTCTCAAGTGTATTAAATTTTAATCATACTCATTATGCATAAGGCACTGGGCCGTTTTGTTTTTTTTGTTTTTTTTTGTTTTTTTTTTTTTTTTTAAGATTTATTTATTTATTTATTTATACAAGCACTGGGTACAGTCAGAAGTGCGGGAGGGTGAGAGAATTCACCAGAGACAGAGAGGAGAGCAGAACAGGCAGAGTGACGAAGTACACTGCTGAGAGGAGCAGCGGGCACAGCAGGAGAGGTCTGTCCCGCCATGTGGGACCCTCGCTGGAGGCTGGGGATCGAACCTGCGCTGCAGAGGCTGCGGGCAGCTTCACAGCCCAGTGCTCAATCGCTGCGCCACCAGGGGAGGCCCCACTGGGTCTTTTTTTATACAGCGCTTTCTGAAAACCATAGCAAACCAGTATGTAAAATTTAAAATAAAACCTTAATTGCATTGTCTTTCAAGAATATAAAGAAACAAAACAAAGAAACAGACAAAAATAATCCATTAAAATCTGACTGCAGAACTGAGAATAACAGAAAGGGGATGGCAGGATGGTAGCAAAATGAGGAGAGAATCCAATGGGCTGTGGTGGAGGATTACTGGGACTTTGGTGATAGGTGTAGTATTAAGCTCAGTGTAGTCTGATAATACACATTTGTTGAGGTATGAACCTATACCTCTAAAATTTACAGTGTTGTAAATTAACATTACCTCAATAAACATTTTAAAAAACAAAGTAGAATCAAAATTATCTAAAAAAGAAGACAAAGATGCATATACTTGGAAATTTAGAAATCTTTATCAACTCTTGTTAAATAATGACATCAATTTTTTTGTAGGAATTTAACAATTTTTTTCCCAATGCAGAACTAGAATGTGAAACAATAAAACAGGAGAATACAAGACTACAGAATATTGTTGATAATCAGAAGTACTCAGTTGCAGACATTGAGAGAATAAATCATGAAAGAAATGAATTGCAGCAGACCATTAATAAATTATCCAAGGACCTGGAGGCTGAACAACAGCAGCTGTGGAATGAAGAGCTAAAGTATGCCAGAGGCAAAGAGGCGGTATGTGATACCATTTCCAAAATGGCAGCCCATCAGAGCTGACCTTTGTAAAGATTCATCCCAATTATGAGGACCTCAATGGGTGAAACAAATTTGCTAAAGAGGTTAAAAAGAAAAATTAGCAATGACATTTTACTAAAACTTCCCTTTATGTCAATTTATAACATCTCTATTTCTCTCACTCAAATTTAAGGTAGTATGTATTTTCTAACAGTGAACCAAGAAATAACTAATAAAGTCTCTAAGGTCATGAAAATTTTCATAAAAGCCTTTTTATTCTAGAAGAGGATATGAATCACCTCTTCTATTAACGATTCACTAATCAAACATTTATTTAATAGCTGTGTGATTTACTATACTGGGCATAGAGGAAATAAAGATAAAAAAGACATATTCTACCCTCGAGAAACTTCCAGTCTAACTGATGTGTTCCTACTATGAGATTAGATCCTTCATAAATGTGTGCACAGGGTACTGAGGAAGCATACAATACACCTAACCCAAATTTAATGTGGGAAGATAGATGAGGTGACTTTTAGAAAACTGCCTTGAAGAGGTAACACCTGAACTGAATTGGAAAGTATATGGAAGGGTTAGCATAGTAAGGGTAGGAGAGTCAGGAGGAAAAAATGAAAGAAGTAGTAGCATGAGATACACTCTGGTATTATAAACTTTTAATATAAATAGAGCTTAATAGCAAGGGGCAAGGTGGGCATGTTACTCAAAATAAGCATAGAAAAGGTGGTTAAAGATCATTTAATATTTAGAATTTTGATCTTTATCCTGAAAGCTCCAAGAATTTTAAACAGATATGATCACATTTCAGAAAGATCACGTTTTTAGTAGTGGGACAAATGAATTCATATGGAACTATGACAGGAGTGTGATGAGAAATTATAAGCTGAAGTGCTAGTGGAGATTCAAAGAAATGAATGGATTTTTACTACTAAGGAAGTATAGTGAATAAGACTTGGTTAAAGAAGAGGTAGTAGTAATGGTGTCTGACTTGGGATTTGGACAAGCCAAAGTACCACTACTTTGGAATTGAACTAAGAAGTTGCCAGTCAGGAATGAGAATGGTGTGCTAGATTTGTTATGCCCATGGTACATCCAAATAAAGATATCTGATATACTATTGTATAAATGGATGTGGATCTCAACAAAAAAAATCTGGGTTTGCAGTGTAGATTTACTATGTTGTTCTACTTAACTATACTGTGTACTGTTTACTCTTACTTTTAAGATGGCTCAATGTGCATGAATTTAAGTTAACAGGCTGTTTTAGAGACAATTTTCCTATCAAATAATTGAACAGCAAACTTTATTGTTATATATGCAATTTGCATTCCTAAGAAAAAATAAAAGTTAAGACTTTTTCTAAGAAAAGGAAAGAAATCTTTTTTTTAATAATAAATTTTATTTTTATATTCCCCCATACAATTGCAAACGCCCCATTCTGACCCCAATCCTTCCCCTCCCGCCCGCCACCCCCCAAAAAGTGTCTCTGGTTCATAGTTTTCTGTTGATTTTGATTTCCACTTTCTTATATTCATTTTCCTGGTCCCTTATTTAAGTTCTCTAGATTCCTGCTATGAGTGAGACCATCCGGTATTTTTCTTTTTCTTTTTGGCTTATTTCGCTGAGCATGATCCCTTCCAGCGCCATCCATGTTGCTGCAAATTGCATGTGTTTATCTTTTTTGAGTGCTGAGTAATATTCCATGGTATATATGTACCACATCTTCTTGATCCAGTCATCTATTTTTGGGCATTTGGGTTGTTTCCAAAGCTTAGCTATTGTAAACAGTGCTGCTATAAACATAGGGGTGCAGGTGCTCTTTGGAATTGATGTTTCTGTGTCCTTTGGGTAAATACCTAGGAGTGGAATTGCTGGATCATATGGAAGCTCTATGTTTAGTAGGTCCAGAAATCTCCACACAGCTCTCCATAGTGGTTGGACCAGTTTGCACTCCCACCAACAGTGCAGAAGAGTTCCTAAGAAAAGGAAAGAAATCTTTTAAAGAGCCCTTTTTTTAAAAGACTGAAGAGTTTCAGATTTTAATTTTGGGTTGAAGTTTTTCATCCTGGTATTTTCAATTATAATTTTTTTTATTGGTAGATATAATTCCAAAGTTAAACCTCACAGAAAATTTAGTCTCTAACAATAATACTTTCACTTCTTTCCTTAGTACAATATTTTTTTATATGCAGGTACACCTTGGAGATATTATAGGTTCAGTTCCAGACTACCACATTAAAGTGACTATCACAAAGAAGTTACTGATATTTTTTGGTTTTCCAGTGCCTACGAAAGTTATGTTTGCACTATGTGATAGCTTATTAATTCTGCAACAGCATTATGTCCAAAAAAGCAGTGTTACTTACTTTACATTAAAAATGTTAAATTCCAGCCTCCTGGTGGCGCAACAGGTTGAGCGCCACGCTGTGAAGCTGTCCACAGCCTCAGCAGCACAGTTTCGATTCCCTGTCCGCAGCCTCAGCAGCACAGTTTCGATTCCCAGCCAGCCACATGGCGCAGCAGACCTCTCCTGCCTTGCCCGCTGCTCCCCTCAGCAGTGTCTTTGGTCTGTCTGCCTGTTCTGCTCCCTGTTCTGTCTCTGGTGAATTCTCTCACCCTCCCGCGCCTCTGACTTGTACCCCAGTTCTTGTATAAATAAATAAATCTTAAAATATATATAAATAAAAATGTTAAATTCCTCTGAGCCTTTAGCAAATCATCTTTTTGCTGGTAGTCTTGCCTCAATGTTTATAACTGCTGACTGATCAGGTAGTGCTTGCTGAAGGTTGGAGTGACTGACATTTTCTTAAAATGAGAGAACAGTAAAGTTTGCTACAGTGGATAATGAATTTTATTTCACAACAGACTTCTGTGGAGCATACAATGCTCTTTGATAGCGTTTTGCTCAAAGTTAACCTTTTTTTTTTTTTTTTAAAGATTTATTTATTTATGCATACAAGAGCTGGAGTACAGGCCAGAGATGCAGAGGGTGAGAGGATCCACCAGAGACAGAGCAGGGAACAAAAGAGGTAGACTGACTGAAGTACACTGCTGAGGGGAGCAGTGGGCAAGACAGGAGAGGTCTGCTTTGCCATGTGTTTTGCTCCCTGGCCAGCCCGGGATTGAACTTGTGCTGCAGAGGCTACGGATTGCTTCACAGTGCAGTGCTTAACCCCTTGCACCACCAGGGAGGCCCCAAAGTGAACCTTTTAAAATTGTATTCATTCCTCTCAAACACTGTTACTGTTTTGTCAGTTAAGTTTATGTCATTTTCTAAATCCAGTTTTATCTTCAACAAATTCATAGCATCTTCACCAGGAGTAGATTCCATTTCAAGAAACCACTTTCTTTATTCACTAAAGTATTACGAGATAGTAGCAGTCACCATCTTCAAGCTCCACTTCTAATTCTAGTGCTCTTGCTATTTTCACCACATCTTCAGTTACTTCCACCACTGCCCCTCTAAGTCATCCATTGGAATTAGAAACAACTCCCAAATTTCTGTTAATGTTGATATTTTTATCTCTTCCCATGAATCATGAGTGTTCTTAATGGCATCTAGAATGGTGACTCTTTCCGGAAGATTTTCAGTTCACTTTGCCTAGCTCTGTCAGAGCAATGGCTATGGCCATAATAAACTTATGAAATGTATTTCTTAAATAAAATGACTTCAAAGTCAAAGCAACTCTTTCATTCATGGGCTGCAAAATGGTTATTGTGTTAGCAGATATGAGAACAATACTAATCACATTGTACATCTCCATCAGACCTCTTACTTGGATGACAGATACATTATCAATGTATAGTATTAGAAAGGAATTTTTTATTCTGAGTAGTAGGTCTCAAGAGTGGGCTTAAAATAGCAAGTAAACCATGTTGTTAACAGATATGCTGTTATCCATACTTTGTTATTCCAATTATAAGAGTATAGGCAGAGTGTATTTAGCATAATTCTGGGATTTTAGGAATAGTAAATGGATCTTGGCTGCATTAGCCCCTAACAAGACAGCCTGTCTTTTATAACGTAGAGCCAAGCTTTGATTTCTCCTCTCTAGCTATGAAAGCCTATATGGCACCTTCTTTCAATAGAAGAATGTTTCATCTGCATAGAAAAATCTGTTGTTCCATGTAGCCATTTTCACAATTATTTTAGCTGGATCTTCTGGATCTTGATGCAATTTTTACATCAGAACTTACTCCTTCACCTTATATTTTTGTGTTATGGATATTACCAATCTCTGCTAGCTTCAAACTTTTCTTCAGCAGGTTCTTCACCTCACTCAACCTTTATAGAATTAGAGTTAGGGCCTTGCTCCAGATTAGGCTTTGGCTTAAAGGATTACTGTGGCTGGTTTGATCTTCTGTTCACATCACTAAAACTTTATCAGCATTAAGGGTGTTTCTCTTTTTTACTATGCATGCATTCACTGGAGTGGCATTTTAATTTCTTTCAAGGACTTTTCCTTTGTAGTTACACTTGGCTAAATATTTGGCACAAGAAGCCTGGCTCTTGGCCTGTCTCAGCTTTTAACATGCCTTCACTTACTAAGATTAATCATTTCTAGTTTTTGATTTAAAGTGAGAGATATGCAATGCTACCATTCTCGTACAGACTTAAGAGGCCATTGTAGGGCTAATAATTTCAATATTGTGTCTCAGGAAATAGGTCCAAGAGGGAGAGAGATGGGGGACAATCAGCCAATTGATGGAACAATCAGAAAACATGCATTTAATGGTTAAGATCACTGTATTATATGGGTATGGTGCCCGAAAACAATTATAATAGTACCATCACAAAGATCACTGATCACAGATTACCATAACAGATACAATAATAATGAAAAAGTTTGAAATATTGCAAGAATTACCAAAACATGTCATGAGGTATAACTGTATTTTTATTACCATTGTTAAGTTGAAAAAAAAATAGTTCAAAGAAAGCAGCTTGTTTGCCTAAAGAAAAATGGTGGTTTTTAACGCTGGTCACATTATGAAGTACATTATAGGCATAATGCAAATTGTTTCTTAATCAAATGTTAACTGTTTTGCATTATTAAACTTTGTGTTATTTATTCAGAGTCTGTATTTTACAAATTCACATACATAATGTGGAATAAACAATTCACTATGAGCGATAATAATACCTTTTTTTTACCATGTTTTACCGTACTTTTGCTTTACCTTAACCATCTGAGCTGCCTCATCCTCTTGACTCTTTGGGTAATGTCTGTCCCCATGTATTAAGGAGAAAAATATACATTCATAAGAAATAGCCTGTGGTGGTGATCTGAGAAGTCTTTGAACCTAGATTTTGGTGAGCCTATGATCTGTCCCTGGATTTCCACCACTCATCTTTGTGACTTCAGCGTGTCTAACCTCATAGCCTCAGTTTCCTAATGTATAAATGATGTTTAATTAGAATAGATGAATGAATCTGAAATGATTCATTAATACCTCTAGATATCTCTAGATATTAATGAATATAATCTTCAGATTTAATCAGTCTATCTTCTCTCTCAAGCATTATATGGGAAAGAGAAAGTTATGAGTATCTGGGCAAGGTAAACTCTAAATTTAAATAGCTAAAATTAGATATACTAAAAAGAATACTATTTTTGATCAGAGGATAGACCAGGCTGAAGAAGAAAATTGTCTGGGAGGTAAATAAGTAATGGCCAACTAAGAGGCCATAGTAGGGTCCTGGTTCATGTAAAGAAAGCCTTAAGTTACTGGATAAGAGAGATATTAATGAATGGTGACAATGCAAAAGTACAGCATAAACATGTTCATCCATTTCTTTTTCTGGATTAATTTATATCCCACATAATTAATCCCGACAGGTAGTAGCCTCTGGAACTCTTTTGAACTAAACATTGAGGGTGCATATGTACTCCTACGGAAAGAATCTGATCAGTTGTCAATGTCTGAATTGACTGTGGGAAAGAGAAAGTAGAGACATGTGTGTCATATATTTGCTCTCCCAATGGTTACACATGATAAAGAATGCAGGCTTGTGAAAGTTTTCATTAGATAAACTAAAAAAAAAAAAAAAAAAAAACACAACTACCCCCAGACCATTTAGTATAAAGAGAAATAGACCTATATACCTTAGTAGTCCCTAGAGAGTTACTACATTATAATCAGATAGCTAAAATGATTTCCTGATTCATTCATAAATTTTAAATCTCAGTAGTATTGCTTTTGAGAGCTGATAAATTTTTGAAAACTGCAGATTATTTAAGCAAGTAGTTCCTGTTGGTGTTCTTGCTATTGCATTCTTTCACTCAAAGTATTAATTTTTATGAATGGTAACAGCAACAAGAAACTAGATGTGTATTAAATGGAACAAATCGAAAATAAATTGTCTAACCTCTGAATAGGACAAAGTAAGAGGATGGAAGGGCTAGATTAGAGAAAAAGCCTTTCTGATGATATCATTTAAACAAAACCCTGAAGAAAGAGAAAAAGACCAGAAAATATGGAATTTGTTGCTAAAAATATTTTTATCCAAACAGTTAAAATAACATTTTCAGACTTAAATGATTGCATTTCACTTATTTTAGATAAATGGTAATTTTTTTTGTACACTAACCAAACTTCATTTTCTTAATTTATCTGACACTTCAAGAAGCAAATTTTAATCAATTACTAAATATGGACTCATTGCAAACTTTTTCTTGCATATAGAAGATCAGTAGTATATTGCTTACTAATCAGCTATATTCTTATTACTCTATAAAGTTAGTGTGAATAAATACAATAAAGGCAATTCTTTGTATTTTTTTAAATTGCTACCCTTCTTACTAAAAACTACCATTTTATTTAACTACCAAAAAAAAGATACGTTATAAAATTACAGAAATGCCCATGGAAAGCCAAATGGAATGGTACAGTTTTTTAATGTTTCTTATTGTGCTCTCTCCTTATAGATTGAAACACAATTAACAGAGTATCACAAGTTGGCTAGAAAATTAAAGCTTATCCCTAAAGGTGCTGAGAATTCCAAAGGTTATGACTTTGAAATTAAGTTTAATCCTGAAGCTGGTGCCAACTGCCTTGTCAAATACAGAGCTCAAGTTTATGTAAGTAATCATGAGTACCTCAAAGGGTTTTTAATGGTATGATTGGTATCTGGTTCGTATATTTATAAGTAAAAATTTAAACTTCAGCATGTCTACTCAAGACTAAACATAAAAATAAAACACTGAAACTTCATTTTTTTTTCTTCATAGTAGAAATCTTGTCTCTGTTATACCTTACTGATAATGGACAATGACTCTGTTCCCAGTCTTTTGCTATTACAATAGCATTGCAGTGAATAGGTACAATATACATATAAGTTGTTTTCAAGAAAGATGCTGCATTAAACTGAAAGTATTTATAAAATGTGTAATAGTGAATTTCCAGAATAGATTACCAAGTCTAGAATTTTGTAAATACTCAAAACTAAAAGCAAGTTACTAATTGATGATATATTAATTTAGGTAATCATCATGGCTTCAGTGTTTTGTGTTTTTTGTTCCAAAAGTGGCTTCTCCTATTTTAATGTGTGGCTGCCTCATGAGAGCAATTTTGTAATTACAAATGTCATATGTAACCCATATTCCTATGTATTTTATAGGTACCACTCAAGGAACTCTTAAACCAAACTGAAGAAGAAATTAATAAAGCGCTAAATAAAAAAATGGGGTTAGAGGACACTTTAGAACAAGTAAGTAGCAAAATAGTCATTACAAGCAAAAATAAGATTTTTAAAACTTAAACCTTAATTTAGAAACACATAAAATAATTTTTTAACTAACTTACACATCCTGGGTTTCATATATCATTGCTAATGATGTGGTATGAAACTGAGTATATATTTGCCATTTTTAAAAGAAAATTGCTTCCTTCAACTTGGGATAATTTATATTGTGCCTTTGTCTACTAAAAGATTTGAGGTGGCTACGTTTTAAAGTAGAGAAATTGGCTGAGGACTGAATCTTCAGAGTAAGCAAGAAAAGTGGGGAGGATATGTGAATCAGGTGAAAGCGATCAATTGTATGATAAAGGATAAAATTAGACTTAAGTGAACTTTAATGTAGTATCTGCAAACATTGATTTACAGTGATGCACACCTGAAACTTACCAAATGTAATGCTGTTACTTCAATTGAATAAAATATCATTGCAAGAAATAAAATATCAGGAAAATCCAAAATGAGAAACGAATCTAATATAAAGATAGAGGGAAATTATTTGAATTTGATTTGTGAAGTAATATAGGGTAAATAAGAAACCTTTTAAAATTTTCCTTTAAGTAGCCCTCATATTACAACCTGACAAAGACATCACAAAAGAAAATTAAGCCAGTCATACTTTTTAATATAAATGTGAAGTTTAACTGTTAGCAACTACAATTTGTTAACCAGATATTTTTTGAGATCCTGTTATAGGACTGTAATTATTTTATTATGATTGTAAAGGTGAACATGAAAGCAATTACTTTCATCATAATACTTTTCTAATGCAAATATGGTATGCTTTGAATTCTAAAATATACCTAACATGTGAGCACAGGGTTCTCTCTGAAGAAAGTGATAGCTAAATTGTGTTGTGAATTACAAGTATGAGTTAGCCAGGGGATACACAGAAACATAAACCTCTGCCCAAAAGACACAGACCAAAGAGCATAGTGTGAAAGAATTGCCGTGTGTGTATTAAGTAGGATAAGAGAGAAGCCTAGAAAACAAAAACCTAATTATGAAGGGACTTATTAGTTGTTCTTGCTTACTGGTTGACTTCTTCTTGCTTACGCAGAGGGACTTTTGAGGATTTTATAAGGAAATAATGCCTGTGTACTTTAATAAGCTTGTAGTGTTGACATTTTGAAGAATGGACTTAGAGGTACTTGAGGCTGGAGATACAGTTAAGAGACCTAACAGCATCTTGAGCAAGACTGTTGCAGTAGAGATAGAAAAAAGATTGAAACAACACAGTTTTGTCGTCTATTTGGACATGAAGATTAAAGATGAGAGAGAAATTAAGAATATACAGTTGTTTGCATGTGGTATATGATGTTAACGAAAAATTGTTCATGACAATTCTCCTGCAATGAGATAAAGGCTATTATAGTGGGATTTTGTAGTAAGTTAGAGAGATTGGACTCAACTTTGAATATAACAACAAAAAATGGAAATTTAATAGCTAAGGAACATCAGGGGTAACAGGTCACTCTGGCTAAACCAATCTGCCATCATCATCAGAGTCACCTGGAACATGGTAGAAAAAGGGAATTTTGATCAGATATTGATAGTAGGGTATTCTGGTTAAACTGGTGTATGAGAAGTGTATGGGAACATTTTTTTGTGTTTTGTGAGGTTTTCTTTTTTTTTTAATAGTTGAGAGGGTAATTTGGTTTTGTAGACTAGAGAAGGATTTCAAGGGCAAGAGGGTACAAGTTTTTTTAAGTGAGTAGCAAAATAAATTAATGAATTGACTGTGGTCCATGAAGAAATAGGAAATCATGGCTTCCAGAGAAGACCTGGAGGGGTTACTTTTCTTCATGAAGAAAATGGGAGTCCTATATCTTAAACTGACTAGAAGGAAGAAGGAAAGAAAAGTCTCATCCAAATATTTTGGTTGGTTAGAGTCAAGAAGTGATACATTTCTAATCTATTAGGTTCTGTTTTCTAAATAATACAAGAAAAAATCATCTAATTAATCGCATTTTTTTCTTACAAGCAACTGGAGCAATCTTAACTAAAAGTGGAAGGAAAGAAGGAAGTTAGGGGAAAGAGGGGGGAGGAAGAGGAGACTGCACAAAGTATGCCAAGAAGGAATAGTGGTTCTTTTTAGCTGCCGAATTATGGGCAATTGGTATATTTTTTAATTTTTCCCCATTTATCACAATGGAAATATATTTTTATAATTGGGGGGAAATGTATAGTTAATAGATGAAACTTTAGTAAAGCTGACAGGGAATATACAAGTACTCAAATAATTAAACATGATTTTGACCACAAGTGTCTACTGGAACTTCTGGCTTCTTGGGTGTCTTGTGGTCTCATTGCAGGTGACTTTCGAAGTACCCAAATATCTCTAGATTGGAAGCAAAGTTTATAGCTTCAATAACTCCATTTTTTTTAATAATTTTAAATGCAGGTCCTTGAAATTGGAGCACCTAGTTTTGAGTTCTGGGCATATGTTGTGTGATCCTGAACACATAGTATTCTTTCCAGCCCATTCTTCTCATTTGTGAAATAGTAAAGCAGTGTCCTTTACTTGTGGTAATTAAATGAGAAATATTTGCAAGTTTCTTTAAGTGTAGTCATTTTACCATCCCATCTTCACTGAGTTCTAACCAAAGCACATATATAATTTTTTTAATTTTATGCATATATGTAGAATTATCCTTTTAAAGAAAGTTGTCAGCTTATTTGCACATTTTGCTATTTTCTGTTTCATGCAGGAAATAGTTTAAACGTTTGGTCTAGTTGAAAAATCTTTTGCATTAATTACCGGTATCAACTGGTGTCAGCACTTGTCAACAGGAAATGAATTTAGGAAACATTTTTTTCCTTCAGTTTTGGTTTCAATAGATCTTAAAGCTCGGTTTTACCATAATTAAGTGTGGTTATTTTACTACTGTTTGGAAAAATGCACGATTGTGACCAATGAGCAAACATTTCCCAATAAAATTGATATAAATAGTTCTTTATGTATGTACATGTATAAATAGTAGGCACCCAAATGGAAAGCTAGGCAGCTAACTGAGGAAAGAGCTAAATGAAGCTAAACAACAAACTAAATGGCAAAAAACATTTGTTTATTAATGTTAATATAACTCTTAATAGGATATGTAGTATATAACTGTAAAATATACATGATTACTTAAGCAGCACACAGCCTCTAGTGGCAAAATGGACATTAGTATCCTTATTTGACTGACAATTAACCCATTTTGATTCCTAACTAGTGCCCTACTAAAGCATTCTGCTTTAAAAAAATTTAAATTGCCTTGGAATTAAGTCATGGTAGGTAAAAATTAATTTTAGGACAAATGATAGGTGAGCATTCAGAAAGACTAGAAGAAATAATATGGTTCAATTAGTTGATAATATATAAAAGTTGATATATAGTCATGATTTCTCAACAAAATTTTATTCCCCAAGTTAAATACAATGATAACAGAAAGCAAGAGAAGTGTAAGAACTCTGAAAGAAGAAGTTCAAAAGCTGGAAGATCTTTACCAACAGAAAATGAAGGTAAGAATTTTCCCAGTTTGAAAAGTTAGCCAAAGCTATGGATTTAGTAACCTATTTGACATCAAACTAATATCTTTAAGTTATATCCTGTATTCTTTTCCAATGTTAATATAAGGAGTTTTTTTTTTTTTTTTTTTTTTTTTAAGATTTAGTTATTTATGCATACAAGAAGTAGGGTACAGGCAAGAGATGTGGAGGGTAAGAGGATCCACCAGAGACTGAGTGGGGAACAGAACAGGCAGATTGACTGAAATACACTGCTAAGGGGAGCAACCAGCAAGACAGGAGAGGTCTGCTGTGCCGTGTGTGTAGCTCCCTAGCTGACTAAGGATCAAACTCATGCTGCAGTGGCTGCTTATAGCTTCACAGCACTGAGACTTAACCCTTTGAGCCACCAGGAAGGCCCCAAAGCTATTTTATTTCTTAAAAGACTTTTTTTCCTTGATTAAGGCTGTTTCACCTTGAATATGTTTACTGTTTCATGAATTTGTGAATGATTCATTATCTTTGCAGTTTCAAAGTTTTGTTTTAAGTGTAATCTCTTCTACCTTTTTTAAATGTTTAGTGTTAAGTACTCCTAAAACTTGAACCCCAAAAAGGCCTTTTGTGTATGTGATTGACTATAAAGAGCCACTGCAAATTGACTATCCTGCTCAAATTCCAGTGACCCATTTATGCTGAAATCTAAAATGAGTAAAATAAGATTAATCCCCCACCACCTCTACCCTACCTTCTGATCAGCATTTTGCTTAGGATTTATTCAGGTTACTGTTCACTACCACTTTGACAATTTATGTGAAAATTTTAACCAATATTTTTTACTTAGTTACAAAGTATCAGGAATTATAAAACTTTTTCCTTGACCTGTGATATATTTAGGGCCCATGTATTTTTTTAAGTAGTATAAAATTATTATAAAATATTCTAGAATAATGTAAAAAGAGTCATTTGGTAATTATTTTTGTTTCTTCATAGGACCTCCATGATAATGCCTGATTATTTTCTAACACACTTAATTCAAAGGCTTATTCCCTAATCCTTTTTCATCTTGAGAAACTTAAGAATTGATGGATTTTGGCTATTTTGCCTGTCAATAATTGATACCTATGTGAAATACATTAGTATGAGAATCATCCACCTATATGGATATTTTTACCTATATAAAAAGCCGCTTTGATACTCATAAAAGAAATTAAATCAGTATATTTTAAAATTTCCAAAAGTTCAAGCTTGAAAATATACAGGCCTGTTGAAAAGGTCACATTTATGTTTGCAGTGTGAAATTCACAAAGGAGCATTTTACAAGTAAAACGGTAACATCTTGAGAGAACAAATGATTATTATTTAATGATTATTTTTAATGCTTTATGTAGATTTTTTTTAATACGTCTGGACAATATGTCACATCAAAAAACAATAACTTTTATCCCGATAGGAAGCTGAGGAAGAGGACAAAAAATGTGCCAATGAACTGGAGTCCTTGGAGAAACACAAGCACCTCCTGGAGAGTGCTGTCAATGAGGGCCTCAGTGAAGCTATGAATGAATTAGATGTTATTCAGCGGGAGTAAGTTGAATCTCACCAAAATTTATGTTTGTTTTCAGACTATTTAACATTACTATAAAACGACATCTATATTTACTTGCTTTTAATTGATGTTATAGAGCTCTGGAGGGGGACAGGGAATGATGCACAGAACTAAGCAGGACAGTTTATAATTTAAGATGCTTTCGTAGACAAGTACATTCTGTTAGTAATACAGGTTTTGCACCTCCCCCCAAGAAATAATTAGTAGCTTTTAATCTATGAACACAATGCAAAATTGTAAATCAATTCAAATAACTATTTGTTAGTAAATTTTAGTAGGCTTCAACTGTTTGGTTTTTTTTTTTAAAGATTTATTTATTTATACAAGCACTGACTATAGTCAGAAGCACGGGAGGGTGAAAGAATTCACCAGAGCAAGAGCAGGAAGCAGAACAGGCAGACTGACAAAGTACACTGCTGAGGGGAGCAGCAGGCGTGGCAGGAGAGGTCTGCGCACCATGTGGGACCCTCGCTGGTGGCTGGGGATCTAACCGGCGCTGCAGAGGCTGCAGGCAGCTTCACAGCCCAGCTCTCAACTGCTGCGCTACCGGGGAGGCCCGAGGCTTCAACTGTTTTGATAAACTGTACTAAACTGTTTTTAAGATACATTTCCTAGAAATTTTGTATATTAGATAATAAACTATAGTTATGCTGTAGTTATCTATAACAGTGAGTTATCGGTAACACAATACATACCTTCATAATCATCACACTATGCAAAATCATGCAATA
This sequence comes from Talpa europaea, assembly GCF_964194135.1. Taxonomy (NCBI): domain Eukaryota; kingdom Metazoa; phylum Chordata; class Mammalia; order Eulipotyphla; family Talpidae; genus Talpa; species Talpa europaea. The sequence continues at coordinate 57,207,323 of NC_140080.1, read as the reverse complement.
AAAATCACAAAATTTATGGCTAAATTGAAATTTGGTATACAACAATCAAAAAATCCTTCAGTGACACACATAAGCTAAAGTTGGAGACCTAATAAAAATGTTGGCAAAGTTGTACACATCTTAAAAAAGTTAAGAAATACATAAATGCTGTGTAAATAAGATACTTTAGTCTAAAAAGACCTAAAATTTGCTTAGGGAAATGGACATTCACCATCTTGTGGTTTGTGGGTTACTGCAAAGAGGTAAAGGAAGGATTTATTTGAAATTGGATGAAAAGTGTTTCATCAGATGTGGGTGCATATGGTTCATCACGTATATCAGGAACTGGGGGAGCTTGTGGACACTTAAGGTGCTTGCTATCAAATTATACATTATCAAGTTTTCCTTACTGGTTTTCCATAAAATTTTAAAATTTACAATAGGGAAAATTCTAGCCGCGATTTGTAGTAACTGAATAATGGTGACAGTCCTTCCTTAAAGAATATTCTGTTATCTGTATATATAAATCTCTTTGTAGTCGATCTGTATAGTGAACAATTAATTCATAGGCTCTGCGTACATTTATATTAAAATATACTCCAAGGTGGAATTAATCCAATATGGCTGGTTTCCTAATAGGACAGTGGCTATGTGAAGACACTAACACATAGGGAGAGTGTCTTATGAAAATAGAGGATTGAAATGGTGAATTTAAACATCAAGAAAGGGCTGAGGCTAAGAGAAGTTAGGAGAGACAAATGAAACAGGAGACAAAAGAAACTCCCTCAGAGGGATTGTCACCTGCCTGAAATTTGATTTTGGGTTTCTGGGTTCCAGAACTGTGAGACAATAAATTCCTGTTGTTTTAGGTTTAAAAAAAAAAAAAGAAAGAAAGAAAGAAAAAGAGAGACCTGGGCTTCTATGAATTATACATAGAGCAAATAGCACATATGAATCATAGCCTGCTTTTATTGAATGTGAAAAGAAATAAGGCAGTGAGACCTGTTATATTAGAATTTTTCCTGGACATCTTAAACAAGAGTTTTTATTCTGCAGATACCAACTAGTTGTACAGATCACAACTGAGGAAAGGCGAAAAGTGGGAAATAACTTGCAGCGTCTTTTAGAAATGGTCGCTACACATGTCGGGTCTGTAGAGGTAAGCGTGTGAAGGTGTTTCCTGCAGTCTAAGAAAACTTTTGAAATGTTGATATATTTGTGTTTTATTTCTACAGAAATAATATTATTTCTGTGGAAAATATGTAGTAAAAATTTACTAGAAGAATCCTGTATAGCAGTATGGTAAGAGGACACTTGTATCTTTTATAAAGTAATCTGTTTTGTTACATAAGCAACATACAATGATATTTATACATTAAGAGCAGTATGTCTGAAATATTTAAATCTTCACAGAAAAAGTTGCTGCCTCCTCTTTTGGATTTCTATCTCCCTAAGGGTCACAAAATAATCTTTTTTTTTTTTTTTTTTTTTTTTTTTGGTCTACATAGGAGGTCATTATGTCCAAAGCCTCTGCAGTGCAGGTTCGATTCCTGGCCAGCCAGAGAGATACCCACATGGCGTGGGAGACCTCTCCTGCCGCTTCCCTCAGCAGTGTATTTCATTCAGTCTGCTTGTTCTGTTCCCCACTCTGTCTCTGGTGAATCCTCTCGCCTTCCCATACCTCTGGCCTGTAGCCCGGTTCTTGCATAAATAAATAAATCTTCAAAAAAAAAAAATTGAGGTAAAATATAAAGAAAGATAACAAAAATACAAATTTTTAAGGAAAATTAATCAAACTCATAATCTACTAAGAAAGGAATAAAAGCAAATCTGTAAGTTTCATGTTTCAACTCAGAAAATTTAATGTCTACTCAACACATTAAAAATAAAAGAAAAAAGATACATTTCCACTCTTAAAATAGTGGCAAAAAATTAAAGTTTGTTAATGTGAACAAAAATGTGGAGATATGGGAATTATTTATCCTGCTGGAGTTGTAAATTTTAGAAAATAATTTTACAATTCCTTAAAAGTTATGCTGTTCCACTTGAGGTGTTTGATTAAAGAAATTTTAATAATGTGTGCTAGTATATTATACAGTGTTGAATAGTATATCCCAAAATTCATGCCTGTCTGGAATCTCCAATTACCACCTTATTTGGAAATATGGTTTTTGCAGATATTATTAGTTAAGCCCCTGAATCCAGTTGCTGATATTCTTATAGCAGGTCATGTGAAGGTGGAAGTGCAGAAATCACAGTGACATAGCTACAAGCTATGGAGTACCAAGAATTACTGGGAATTGCTACATGTTGGGAAGAAGCAAAGCAGGATTTTTCCCTAGAGTCTTCAGAAAGCATGTCCCTCCCAGAATCTTGATTTCAGCTTTCTATCCTCCAGAACTCTGTTGTTTTAAACCATTAAGTTTATTGTAATTAGTTATGGTATAATATTTGTAATAACTAAATAACCTGCTATTTCCTATTGCTGCTATAACAAATTGCCACTAATTTAATGGTGTAAAGCAACACAAATTTATTTTCTTGTATTTCTGGAGATCAGAAATGTAAAATGGGTCCAAGGGCTGTAATCCTTTCAGAGACTCTAGGTTGGAATCCATTGCTCTGCCTTTTCCACTTTCCAGAGGCCAACTATAGCCCCTGGCTTGTGGACTCTTCCTTCATCTTCAACGCATATGGCATAGACCTCTCTTTTGTCCTTAATCTCTTCTCTACCACACTGCTTATTCCCTTTTGCAAGAAGCCATGTGATTACATTGGTCCCAGCAGAGTGTGCAAAATAGTCTCCTTTTCTTAAGATTCTTATCTTTTTTTTTTTTTTTAAGATTTATTTTATTCATGCATACAAGAACCGGGATACAGTCGAGATGTGTGGGAGAGTGAGAGGATTCACCAGAGACAGAGCAGGGAACCGAACAGGCAGACTGAAATACACTGCTGAGGGGAGCAGTGGGCAAGACAGGAGAGGTCTGCCATGCCATGTGTGTATCTCGCCAGCTGGCTGGGATTGAACCCATGCTGCAGAGACTGCAGACGCTTACAGCACTGTGCTCAACCTCCTGCGCCACCAGGGGAGGCCCTCAGGGTCACATCTGCAAAGTTCCTTTTACCATATAACATTCCAAGTTCTGGTGATTAGGACATGGATATCTTTGGGCAGGCTGTTTTCAGCCTACCACACCTAGGAACAAACACAAATTCTTACAATAAAATGGATAAGTAAATTCTGATATATTCATTTAATAGAATACTATATATAGTAATGCTGAATAACTGTAACTGTATATTAACAAATAAATCTAATGGGTAAAATGTCATAGAGCATTGCATTTAGTATCATTCTGTAAATATGAAAGTTAAAATCAGGTACCACTAAAGTAGTATATTGTTAAGAGAGACGTGTCTGTATTTGTGTGGATGTATGTGTTTGTGTGTATGTAGTAAAAGTAAAACAACCATTCAGGAATATGGTTGTCCCTGGGGGAGAAGAGAGATGATTAGGAAGGGGCACAAAAGGGGCCTTGGTGCTAGATAGGGGTTTTCCTTTTATTGCTATTTTTATAATTGTTGCATCCTTATTTATAAATTTCATACTTTTTTAAGAAGTAATAATTTTACATTAACAGTTGCTAATTATTTCCACTAGAAACATCTTGAGGAACATATTGCTAAAGTTGATAGAGAATATGAAGAGTACATGTCTGAAGATCTGTTGGAAAATATAAGAGAAATTGGAGACAAATATAAGAAGAAAGCTGCTCTACTTAAGCCTTCTGATGAATGAAGATTAAATGTTGATTAAGCAAGAACTTTATTGAATGTGTAAATTTTGAAATATGCTTTCTTTGTAGGCTTAAAAAAATCTATCATATCCTGTACCCTTCCTTAAAATCAAGTCTCATAGCCACGTCTTCCCAAACCCGTGTAATGTTTTTATATTTTTTTATAAATCTGTTCATTAGCTAAAAATATATATTGCCTGAAATTATGATAACTTGTTGAATTTTTATCTTTAGATATGAAAGACCAGTTATATTATGTGTGCAGTTAATAAAATTGCATGGTAAAATGTATTTTTTCCCTGATTTCTCTACCTAACTTAAGATGATTAGAGAATAGGTATTAACATCCAAAAACCGGGCCTCCCTGGTGGTACACGGGTTAAGACACAACCTATGAAGCTGTCCGCAGCCACTGCAGCACGAATTCAATTCCTGGTCAGCCAGGGAGCAACCCACATGGCGCAGCAGACCTCTCCTGACTCTCCCCGGTCCTCCCCTCAGCAGTGTGCTTCTGTCAGTCTGCCTGTTCTGCTCCCTACTCTGTCTCTAGTGAATCCTCTCACCCCACACACACACACACCCCTCTGGCCTGTACCCCAACTCTTGTATGCATAAATAAATCTTAAAAAAAAAATCCAAAAATCAGGAATCAATAAACTTACTATGGGCTAAATCCAGTCATGCCCATTCATTAATATATTGTCTATTACTGCTTTCACTCTGCAATAGCAGAGTTTACTCTATGTGTCAGACCATATGGCCCACAAAGCCAAAAATGTATAATATCTAGCCTTTGACAGAAAATGTTTGCCAATCCCTAATATAAACTCCACAAAGATGGGTGGTAACTAAAAAACTTTCCTAGTGACTGGACATATACAGTGCAACCCACTCCTGACCCAGACCCAAGTAGCTAATGTTCTTTTCACTTCATGCAGTCTTTGCTTTGAAATAAGTTGGAGCATATTGTAGAATGTGCAAATCATAAATAATGTAGTTCAACCTCTCATTTACTCCCCCAGAAGTTCTGATTTACCTCAGGTCACATTTTAGTGATAGTGGCTGCACTGGAACTTACTTAAACTGGTGCACAACTGAGTAAAAGCCACAGGTGCCATAAAGTATGAATGCTGGGTGGTAAGGATGGCATGTTAGAATTGAGGTTTTAAGCAGGTTTATTTTTAGGAAGCTTCTTAAATTAAACTGCTACCTGCCTCCATTCAAACTTTGTTCTTTCAAGCTCTAATGCAAGTCACAATGAAAAACAATAAAATGGAATGTAAGCAATAAAGACAATGTAAAAACAGAATGGAATCCCAACTAAACTTTATGAGGAAGGGCATTTAGCCTGAGAGTGGGAAGAAGACAGGTTCATAGTTTTCTTTAGTGGTGGAAATATTCTATCTGCACTAAACAGTAAGATACCAGCCATATGTATCGTTTGTGCACTCAAATGACATACATAACAAAAAATGTCATATGTAATCCCATATATAGATGTGTATGAGGGAGAAAGCAGTGGCGTTACCTGGATGCTCATTCACAATGCAGATCTTGGCCCCACCCCAAATTTATTGAATAAAATACACTTTTTATAGTTTACTGACATTTTAACTTACAAGTTTTGACATACACCTGCAAAATCATCACAATTAAGCTAATGAATATATATCCATCATCACTGAAAATTTCCCCTGGACCCTTGGAAATCCTTTCTTTTGCCCATACCTGACACTTACCCCACATCCATGTCACATAAGCACTGACCTCCTTTCTGTTACTATAGATAAATATACATTTTTCTAGAATTTTGTATAAATAGAATCACATAAATACATGCATATGATTTATTCAGAATAGTTATTTTGATTGTAAGATCCAGCTATACTAAATACACATAGTTCATTTTTATTGCTGAGCCATATTACATAAATGAGCTTGTTTATCGATTCACTTGTTGATAGGTTTAGTGTTGGCTCTACTTTCTTACAAATAAAGTCATGAATATTTGTAAGGATATATGGGGGATTTTTTGTATGGAGTGAACAACTAGGAGTGAAATGGCATATTTCACTTTGAAAAGACTTAGAAACTTCTATCTCTGTGTTATACCATACATTCCGACCTGTAGTGAATGAAAATTCCAGGTTTTGCACATCCTTATCCTCACTTATGAGTTTTTAATTTTAGCCACCGTAAAGTATGTGTAGTTCTATCTCATGATATTAAATTGCATTTCTCTAATGACAAACAATGTTAAACATCTTTCCATGTGCTTATTTATCACCCATAAATCTTCTTAGTGAAGTATCTTTTCAAATATTTGCCCACATTTTTACTGGATTGTTTCTTATTACTGATTTGCAAAAGTTTTTGTTATTTTAAATGCAAGTCTTTCATCTGATGTGTTTTGTAAATATTTTCTCCCAATCTGTCTTGACTTTTCATTTTCTTAACAGTACGTTTTGAAAAACAAAAGATTTTAATTTTGATGAAAACCATTTCATTGCCTTTTTCACTTTCTGTATTATGTGTAGTATTAAAACTCAACCAAACCCAAGAAATTTTTGTCAATGCCACCTGATGTTTCACCTGTTTTATTCTATACGCATTATATTTTTGTCTACTGAATAAATATCATTATCCAAATTTGCAATTTTAAAATAACCCCAAGTTGCTAATATTACATTAAAATTTGAAATGCGTGACGTAAACAGAGTCACCGTTAGTTAAATATTATCCTGAATTTAGTTAAGATTCCTCAGTTCCACTGTTCTCTTCCTATAAATTGTCTCCCATTTGAATTTCCAATCCGACTTCTTATTTTAGAATAACACATAAACCTCTGTTTTGTCGAACCTTCTTTGGTATCTTTCATACATGCGTTGATTCACCATATATACATAATTAATTGGGTTTTTTCTCTTGTCAATCTATTTTATGTGGATTTCATTGTTTGCCTGTCTAGAAGAACTTAGAAGGGCAGGAAGCATCACTCTTTCCCATACCTTCACTCCAACTGGTGTTTTCTCTTTGCCCTAGGAATTTTTCTAAACAGTTTTAAATTTTCTGATATGAGGTGTTTTGTACCCCTAATTTTTATAAATATCAATTTGTATTGCATTGCGATAAGAGAATGTTATCTTTACTAGTTGTAGTTTGTACTTTGCTGTGATTTTTCTCTGTGGCCTTATAGTTTTCACTAGGTGTTCATGAGCAATTGATAGGAAACCATATTTTCTTTTTGTGATGTTTCTTACCCACACGTCTCTTCCAAGTCCATATGTGTCTCTCCTCCATTTTCTGTCTCCAAATATTCTCCCCAGCAGTACTAGAGTGCAAGTCAGGCCACAGAAACAAGAAGAAGAAGGGCCAATCTTTCTTTTACGTTATACATGTTCACCAGCTCCACACCTAATTTCTAGCAGCTCGCCAGCTCAGGAAGTCTGGTTGATGCCATACTGGTGTTACAGAGCAACCCCGTTTGGTTGCCTGAATGTGGGTCCTCACCTGCGCACTTAAAAGGAACTTATTAATACTCAGCTGCATAAATAAATAAATAAATAAATAAATAAATAAATAAATAAAAGGTTTATTTACAAAAGAAAGGGAAGGTCAAGAAATGAATAACTCAGGGAGAAAAAAAGGGAGATAAACTCATGAATGCGTCCTACCTGTTCTGCTGACCTGGAATCCCAATGGCACACTGAGAGCTGGCAAAGAGCCAAGAGCCGTGAGGCCAAGAGTGCGACCGAAAGCCCACGTGTCTGGTTTCATACCAAACCCGGCTGCTTAACCCCACCCTCAGGTCCCAGCCACCCTCCCTTTGGTGATGATGGGATTTGTCATTTCCAGTGTCTTGATGGCTTTGGTCTGGAGTGGGAGTGAAGTCGGCAAAACCTGTATGGAGTTTGCTCAGGACATCCTTTCCCCCTAACACTGGGACTTGTAATCCAAGACAGCTACATGTAAGTGATGGTGGGAAAATGGTGCTCACTTTCTGTGTTGTGTTGCTCCTCCCACTTTTATGGCGATTCTTTTTTTTTTTTTTTATCACTTTCCTTAGTTTGGCTCTTGTAGACCCTTTTTTGGAAGTGCTCTCCAAACATTGAGAATTGTCCTGTTTATAGTTGAACTAATAAAATAATAATAAAATAATCATCCTGACATGTTATAGTATTTCAAAAGCTTTAAATGGATTTTTGCAACCACTAACACCAAACAAAAGATCTCTCTGAGACTAAACCCTCAGAGAAGAAGCAAGGAGAAAGACCAGCTTAAACAATGGGAACCTGGGCCTCCCTGGTGGCTCAGGGGTTAAGTCTCAGTACTATCAAGCTATCCCAGCCACCATGACATGAGTTCGATCCCCCAGCCAGGGAGTTAACCTACATGGCACAGCAGACCTCTCCTGTCTGGCCCACTTCTCCCCTCAGCAGCATATTTCAGTAAATCTGCCTGTTCTGCTCCCCACTCTGTCTCTGGTGAATCCTCTCATGCCCCACACCTGTGGCCTACACCCCAGTCCTTGAATGCATAAGTTAATTAATTAATTAATTAATTAATAATGTGAACCCAAAGTTTACATTCAAATGAACTATAAATACCACACAGTAAAACTGAGAGCACAGCTGGGAATAGAGCCAATGTCTTAAATGTTGATCAAATCTCTCAATTAGGCTGAGAATCTGATCAAAATCTGGGACTTGTTAAAAATAAAATTAAAAAACATACCAAAATGAAGTTGTTCCTGCCACCCAGACTTAATACCTTGTCTAAGTTCAACCTCTCCCAAAAATCTTAAACCAATCAATCTGGAGTTTCTTTTTTTTTTTTTTTTTTCAAAGATTTATTTATTTATTTATTTATTTATACAAGCACTGGATACAGTCAGAAGCTCGGGAGGGTGAGAGAATTCACCAGAGCCAGAGTGGGGAGCAGAGCAGGCAGAAGGACCGAAGTACACTGCTGAGGGGAACAGCGGGCGGCAGGAGAGGTCTGCGCGCCATGTGGGACCCTCCTCTGGTGGCCGGGGAGCAGCCGGGGATCGAACCAGCGCCGCAGAGGCCGCGGGCAGCTTTGCAAGCCAGCGCTCAACCGCTGCGCCACCAGGGAGGCCCAATCTGGAGTTTCTTGATCAGCACTAGTGATGTAATCTGCATGATAAGACCCCTCTGCCTTCCTCTGAGGGAGGATGGCTTGTTTGTTTGTTTGTTTGTTTGTTTGTTTTTAAAGATTTATTTATTTATACAAGAACCAGGGTACAGGCCAGATTTGAGGGCGGGTGAGAGGATTCACCAGAGACAGAGCGGGGAACAGAACAGGCAGACTGACAAAATACACTGCTGAGAGGAGCAGCGGGCGAGACAGGAGAGGTCTGCTGCGCCATGTGGGACCATCTCTGGCCTGCAAAGATGGAACTGGCGCTGCAGAGGCTGCAGAAGCTTCACAGCGCAATGCTCAACTGCATGTGCCACCAGGGAAGGCCCTGAGGGAGGATGGCTTTAACTGAAATAATTTTTCATTTCTTTTATGAAAAACTTTGTCTCACCCTCTTTGTGACTATATAAATCCTCCGTTTAGTACTTCTTGCAGCAGTACTACTAAGTCTAATTTGATTTGCTAAGTTAGGTGAAGGGGTCAGTGAGGTGGATGCAGGAGAGAGAATTAGTTTCACATACCTGATATCCAAAGTTGATTTCAGCAATATCAGTGAAGGGTAGTGTTAAGGTCTTCTATTGTTTGTGTGTAATTGTGTTTGGGTTTTTTGGGTTTTTTTGGTACTTATATTTTGCAGATGAGTAAAGCCATCGAAATACTATCTTTCACTTTTTTGACTGATTTCACTCAACATAATCACCCTAAGTTCCATCTATTTTGTCCCAGATCCCACCTTTTCATCCTTCTTCAAACCTGTGTAATATTCCATTGAGTATATGCTCCACAGTTTCTCTACTCATTCATCTGTTGAGGGCACTGGGCTTGGTCCCATGAGTTGGCAATTGTAAACAGTGCTGCTGTGTACATAGGTGTAGATAAATCTTTTTTGTGTTAAATTTTTCATGCTATTTGGATAGATAACTAATGGTGGTATAGCTGGGTCAAATAGGATTTCCATTTTTCTTTTCATTTTTTTTAAATAGTTATTTTAAAGATTTATTTTTAGGGGCCTCACTGGTGGCGCAATGAGTTAATAAAATACATCTTTTTTTTTAAAGATTTATTTTTATTTATTTATGCATATAAGTACTGGGGTATAGGCCAAAGGTGCGGGGGGTGAGAGGATTCACCAGAGACAAAGTGGGGAGCAGAACAGGTGAATCTATAGAAATGCACTGCTAAGGGGAACAGCAGACAAGATAGGAAAGGTCTGCTGTGCCATATGTGGGTTAGCTCCCTGACTGAGACACTTGCAGTGGGCCTTCACAGTAGTAGCACTGAGCCTTAACTCCTAGGCCACTAGGGAAGCACCTCCCCACCCCACATTTTTATTTTCTTGGGACATCTCCATACCACTTTCCACAAGGACTGTCCTAGCTTGCAATCCCACCAACAGTGGATGACAGTTCCTTTTTCACTGCAACCTTGCCAACATTTGTTAAATTGCATTCTTTTTATATCAGCCTTTTCTCAAAAGGGTGAGATGGTATCAGAGTGTGGTTTTAACTTGCATTTCTCTTATAATAAGTGCTTTTGAACATTTTTTCATATTTCTATAGGCCATCTGAATTCTTTTTTTAGAGATGTATCTATTGAGGCCCCTTATCCATTTTTTTAATTGGGTCATTAATTTCCTTGTTGTTGGATTATGTAAGTACTTTGTAAATTTGCTATGCAAATATTTTTTCCAATCTGTAGGTTGCTTTTTGTTTGTTTTTTGTGATGGTTTCAGTTGAGATACAAAAGCTTTTAAGTTTGATATAGTCCCACTAGTTTGTTTCGCTTTTTCTCTTGCTGCTGGAGTTGTATTCCTGAATACATTTTTTGTGGTAGATGTCTTATAGTGTGTCCCCTATATTTTCTTTCAAATAGTTAATGGCTTCAGTTCTTATGTCCAAGGCTTTAATCCATTTTGAGTGAAATTTGATGTTTGATATTAAATATGAGCCTTGATTTATTCTTATTGCATGTGGCTATCCATGTTTCCCAGCACCATTTATTAAAAAAGGCTATTTTTTTCTCCACTGTGTGGTCTTAATTCCTTTGTCAAAAATTAACTGTCCATTACATGGATTATAAAAAATCCATTTATATGAATTTGTCTTTGGGCTTTCAACTCTGTTGCATTGGTCTGAGTTTCTGTTTTTCTTCCAGTACCAAACTGCTTTGCTTACTGTTGCTGTGCAATATTGTTTGAAGTCAGAAAGTGTGATGCATCTATTTTTCTTTTCTCTCAGAATTGTTTTAGCTATTTGAGGCCTTTTGTTTTTCCATATAAATTTCATAATTGTTCTGTTTCCTTTCAAAAAAATCATTGATTTTTTTTTAAGATGTTTGTCTTTTAGATAATTCCTTTTTTTTTTAAATGATTTATTTATTTATTTATTTATTTATTTATTTATTTATTTATTTATACAAGCACTGGGTACAGTCAGAGGCACGGGAGGGTGAGAGAATTCGCCAGAGCCAGAGCGGGGAGCAGAGCAGGCAGAAGGACCGAAGTACACTGCTGAGGGGAGCAGCGGGTGGCAGGAGAGGTCTGCGTGCCATGTGGGACCCTCCTCTGGTGGCCGGGGAGCAGCCGGGGTTCAAACCGGCGCTACAGAGGCTGCAGGCAGCTTCACAACCCAGTGCTTAACCGCTGCGCCACTGGGGAGGCCCAAAATCATTGATATTTTGATAGGTATTGCATTAAACCTGTAAATTGCTTTGAGTAATAAGGTCATTTTAATTATAATTCTTCCTACTCATGAGCACAGGATATCTTTCCATCTCTTTGAGTCTGCTTTTATTGCCTTTAGTAGAGTTTTATAGTTTTCATTATACAAATCCTTCACCTCCTTCATTAGGTTTATTCTCAGGTATTTCATTCTTTTTGTCATGATCAGAAATGGAACTGTATTTCTTAATATCCCTTTCTTCTGATACATTGTTTGTATATAGAAATGTAACTGATTTTTGTGTATTGATTTTGTATCCTGTCGCCTTACTATAGTCATTTATTATTTCTAGAAGATTTTTGTAGAATCTTTTGATTCCCTAAGTATATTAGCATGTCATCTGTGAATAGTGACGATTTCACTTCTTTTCCAATTTCGATTCCTTTTACCTTTTTCTTGCTTAATTGCTTCAGCTAGGACTTCCAGGACTATGCTGAATAATAATGGTGATAGTGTGCAATCCTGTCTTGATCCCAATCATAGTGGAAATGCTTTCATTTTTTCACCTTTGAGTATGATATTGTCTGTAGGTTTGTCATATATGGCTTTTATGACATTCTGATAAGTTAAATGTATTCCCTTTTTGGAGGGCTTTATCAAAAATGGATATAGGATCTCATCAAATGCTTTTTGAGCATCTATTGAGATGATCATGTGATTTTTTTTCTTCCACTTTGTTGATCTGATGGAAAACATTGATTGAATTACATACATTGAAACAGCCTTGTACTCCTGGGCTGAAGCCTACTTGGTCATGGTGAATGATTCTCTTGACATATTGCTATATTCAGTTTGCTAGGATTTTGTTTAGAATATTTGGCTCTATGTTCATCAAAGACATTATTCTATGATTTTCTTTTTTTTGTACTGTCTTCACTTTTTTTGAAGAATATGTGTAAGACAGGCATAAATCTTTCTTTATAGGCTCAGTAGAATTCACTGGTGAAGACATCTAATCCTGGGCTTTTGTTCTTGGGAGGTATTTTATTACACTTTCAATTTCTGCACTTGTGATTGGACTGTGTAAGCTGCCTGTTTCATCCTGGTTCAAAATTGGGAGATTATATGAGTCTAAATATTTGTCCATTTTTTTAGGTTGTCCAATTTGTTTGAATGGAGACTTTTATAGTAAGTTCTTATGATCCTGTTCATTTCTGTAGTATTCTATTTCAGTCATTTCTCCTCTAATTTTTTTAAAGATTTATTTATTTATTTATGCATACAAGAGCTGGGGTACAGGCCAGAGATGAGGGGTCAGGGGGTGAGAGGATTCACCAGAGACAGAGTGGGGAACAGAACAGGCAGACTGACTGAAACACACTTCTTAGGGGAGCAGCGGGTGAGAAAGGAGAGGTCTGCCTTGCCATGTGGGTTGCTCCCTAGCCACCCAGGGATCAAACTTGTGCTGCAGAGGCTGTGGACTGCCTCATCGTGTGGTGCCCAACCCCTTGTGCTACCAGGGAGGACCCATTTCTCCTCTAATTTTTATGTTAAGAATTTTTTAGTTTGTTTTCTATTTCATTTATTTCTGCTCTAATTCTATTTCTTGCCTTCTACTGGTTTTGGTGTACTTTTGTTGTTCTTTTTCTAATTTCTTCAACTGAGGCACTGGATTGTTAAATTGGGAATCACTCTGGCTTTTTTATGTGGGCCTATCTTGCTATGAATTTCCTAGGCAGTAATGCTTTTAAAGCATCCTATAATGTTTGGTATCTTGTTTCTCCATTTTCATAGTCTCTAGATTTTTTTTTTTATCTCTTCTTTGATTTTTTGTTGATCCAGCATTTCAATAACATTCTATTTCATCTACACATATTTTGGTTTGTTCCAGAATTCCCTTTGTAGTTAATTTTTAGCTTTCTAGCATTGTGGTCTGTAAAGATACTGGATATAATTTCTATTTTCATATATTTCCTGACACTTGTCTTATGTCCTAGTAAATGATCTATTCTTAAAAATGTTCCATGTACACTGGAGAAGAAAGTGTATTCATTACTTTTAGGATGAAAAACTCTGTAAATTTCCAGTAAGTTTCCTTCAAAGTAGCTTGGGAACTTGACACCCACCACCCTCCACCCCAGACCACACATGTTCCACCTTACCTCTTCCTGTTTTTCCCCTCAGTGGCCACCAACCTTAGTTCTTGAACTCATTGGGGATGTCCTGGAACTGTGTAACTGGCTTGAAGCAACTGGATTAAAATGTTCAACATCACTTGTAATCAGGGAAATGCAAATCAAAACTACCATGAGCTACCATCTTACACCAGTGAGAATGGCACATATTAAAAAAACTAGCAACAACAAATGTTGGCGAGGGTGTGGAGAAAAAGGAACTCTTCTGCACTGTTGGTGGGAGTGCAAACTGGTCCAACCACTATGGAGAGCTGTGTGGAGATTTCTGGACCTACTAAACATAGAGCTTCCATATGATCCAGCAATTCCACTCCTAGGTATTTACCCAAAGAACACAGAAACATCAATTCCAAAGAACACCTGCACCCCTATGTTTATAGCAGCACTATTTACAATAGCTAAGCTTTGGAAACAGCCCAAATGCCCAAAAATAGATGACTGGATCAAGAAGATGTGGTACATATATACCATGGAATATTACTCAGCATTCAAAAAAGATAAACACATGCAATTTGCAGCAACATGGATGGCGCTGGAAGGGATCATGCTCAGTGAAATAAGCCAAAAAGAAAAAGAAAAATACCGGATGGTCTCACTCATAGCAGGAATCTAGAGTACTTAAATAAGGGACCAGGAAAATGAATAACTATAAGAAAGTGAAAATCAAAATCAACAAAAACTATGAACCAGAGACAATTTTTGGGGGGTGGGGGGCGGGAGGGGAGGGATTGGGGTCAGAATGGGGGGATAGCAATTGTATGGGGAATATAAAAATAAAATTTATTAATTAAAAAAAAGATTTATTTATTTATTTGTTTGTTATTTATACAAGCCCTGGGTACAGTCAGAAGCGCGGGAGGGTGAGAGAATTCATCAGAGCCAGAGCGGAGAGCAGAGCAGGCAGAAGGACCGAAGTACACTGCTGAGGGGAGCAGCGGGTGGCAGGAGAGGTCTGCGCGCCATGTGGGACCCTCCTCCGTTGGCCGGGGAGAAGCCGGGGATCGAATTGGCGCTACAGAGGCCGCGGGCAGCTTCGCAACCCAGCGCTCAACCGCTACGCCACTGGGGAGGCCCTCAACTGGATTTTTCTAAAGAGAACATATCTGCTTTTTTTTCTAGTTATTTTCAAGGATGAGTATAAGTCCAGCCTCTTTATTCCTCTATGTTGTGGGTGGAGTCTATTCATTTTAAGAGAGAGGGACATTTTGGGGACAAAATGGCTGCATTTTGAGGTGATCCTGTTAAGCAACATAAGTCAGAAAAAGATAAGTACCAGATGGTTTCACTTACTTGTGGGAAATAAATAAATAAAGAAAACAAAGTGGTAAAGATAGAAAAAACTAAATCTTAGTCTCTGTGAAAAATATACTGGTTACAGGAGAGGTACCTTATATACTTTGCCCACAAGAACAGAGACTGCAGAGCCTCCCCACTGGCGCAGCGGCTGAGCGCTGGGCATCAAAGCTACCCGCAGCCTCTGCAGCGCCAGTTCGATCCCCGGCCACTGGGAGGGTCCCACATGGCGCACAGATCTCTCCTGCTACCCGCTGCTCCCCTCAGCAGTGTACTTCGTCAGTCTGGCTGCTCTGCTCCCCTCTCTGGCTCTGGTGAATTTCCTCACTCTCCCACTCTTCTGACTGTACCCAGTGCTTGTACAAATAAATAAATCTTTAAGAAAAAAAAAATGGCGAATGCACGCCCCTCATTAATATGCTGGGAGGGGAATGGAGTACTTGGGAAATGGATAGCCTAGATATCTGACAGCTTTGGAGTAGGGAAAATTAACGTAGTCTATTTGAGAGACTTGTTTTCTAGGCACCTGGAGGGTAAAGATCCAAGTTTGGTTAGAAACATTGTTCTGTTGGACTGTCTGTGTCCTGTGGAAAACATTTTGTCACTGTCTTATAGCTCAGAGAGTTGCTTTCTATCTTCTAAAACCCAATTGGAGTTAAAGGTCCTGGCTGGTCAAAGCAATTTGGCTGACTAGAAGGCCATGCAAAAGTCTCAGTCATGGGCCTCCCTGGTGGTGCAAGGGTTTAAGCACAGCACTATGCAGCTATCTGCAGCCACTGTAGCATGAGTTCCATCCCTGGCCCGCTGGGGAACTGCCCACACGGTGCAGCAGAACTCTCCTGTCTTGCCTGCTCCTCCCCTCAGCAGTGTATTTCAAAATATCAGTCTGCCTGCTGTTCCCCATTCTGTCTGGTGAATCCTCTCATCCCCTCCCCACCTCTGCCCTGTACCCCAGTTCTTGTACGCATAAATAAATAAATCTTTTTTTAAAAAAGTCTCAGTCATGCTGTGGCTCAGGAACAGCAATCCAGGAAAATTTCACTAACGCAGAGAAACGTGGGGAAAGTCTCGTGTGGCAGTAGGAGGTTGTTCAGCAGTTGCTGAAATATATAAAATGTCCCTTACCTGGTATACCCAGAAGTTGCTCCTGCACTTTCATGCATACGTCACGCTGTGAGAAGGCTCAGGCACACCGGGAGAGGACAACAAGATCATGTTATGTATGATACATGTACTTCCCTTTAGTTTTGTGATTTGCTTTTCATTAGAATGTCTTGAGGAATTTTGCTTTGAGTTGTACACAATTTTTCTCTTAGGCTCATAAAATTGGAGTCAATATATATTCCATATAAACTCTCTTTCGTTCTGAAAAAGCAATAGGATTGGACAAATTTTATTTTTCACATTTAAGGCCAAAAACATTCTCTAGTTCTAAGTTGGAATACTATGAATCTAAACATCTAAAACATTTAGTTGGACCCTGTAAAGCATCGTGGGTGTGTGTACTTGAGACTTTGATGTACTTGTTTCTTCTTTTTTGTGGAACCTTTTCTAGGTTTATATCACAGGAACAAGCGGAGGGACACACCCAACAGCTGTAGAAGCAGGAAACATCTACTATAAAGCTAAAGGACAAAAACATGAAAATTGAAACTCTCTGTGAGAGTTTCAACCAACTTTCTTGAAAAAGCCCATTTCATATATGTGTGATTGGGAATTGAGGGGGTGCCAGATGGGAGGGGGGGCGCATGACTTTCTTTGTGCAATATATCCAGCATGATTTGCCTACAGTTTTATCTCTGCAAACTCATCATTTCCTTTGGAGAGTATTTCTTTTCTAGATCACATTTCAGAAGTGATTAGTAGCTAAGCTCCTCAAAACAGCAAGAGGGCAGTTATACGTATAATGTTCACCTCCACCTGGAGGAGATAGCCGGGGCTTAGCAGAGGTCAGCTTGAAGTATTGATGGGTGTACTTATAACTAAAAAATATGTAGACTTTGAAGAATGTGAAAAATACAAACTTCATAATTTATATGGTTATATAAATTGTAAGTTACTTGCTGTAATAGCTCTGTATCTCTTGGGGTTTTCTTGTTAGCTGCATTCTCACACTTTAATGAATTAACTGCCCAGTAAGGGAGGGTATGTAGCATCCAGTTTTCAGGGAAATGCCTAGGTCACTTACAAGAAAATGAAACCTAGATAGCAAGTGGAAATTTAGTCCATGGGGAACTTGTGTTTCTGGATTATGTTTTAGGACTATATTTAGAATAAGGTAAGCATGTTTCAGGGACTTCCTGTAGTTAGGGGGAAATGATTTCTGCACATTTGAAGGCAAATGAGTCAGCTATATTTTATAAATCATAATATCTATATATTCTTTTCTGTGTTATCACCCTGTTTGTCCACCTAAGTGCTGTGTTTCTCAGAATGTGGCATTTGGAGCACTCTGCCAAGATCACTTGGAAGTTAAAATTTCTAGTTCAGTACTTGACTGATTAAATATTTTTGGACATGTAACCTAGAAAATCTATACATCAAACATCCCTTATGGGTTATTTTTATGCGTTCTATAGTCTGAACACTGCAGTAAGATCTTAACTGTGCAATAGGGGTTTAGGAGGGGATCTATAGTCATCAAAACGATAAATCTTAGAGACCATTGTTGGTGGCAGCAACAGAAAGAGATTCATTCCCAAAGGAAAGATGAGAGCTTCAGAGTCTAGCTATTCTAAAATCTGTGTACAAATTCTTCTCTTGCCAACTGTGGAGACTATTTGTAACGCAGGAAATAGTGATTTCCTGTAGACTTTGACTCTTCTGAGAGAAGTCTAGAAATGCCTATTCTCCTATTTGTTACCAGATGAAACCTGAGGCTTCCAATTAAGTACTTCAATGTCTTCTAAACTAACATCTTATTTGGAGCCTGAGTCAAAGGTTGGAAGTTATTGACCTAAATGCTGTGTGGTCTCATATACCTGAGTTGAGTGATTGTACTCTTCCCTCTCCTTGCCTTCCTTTCTCCTTGATTCACATGCCTGCCATGCTCCATCCAGCATATGCTTACATACTGTTAATCCCGTCCTTTTTGCTTCTCTCTGCAAGTTTTATTCTATTACCACTCTCTAGTGGAGCAAAACTGACACTTTGTCCTTCTAGTACGATAAAGCATGTCACATACTGTAGTGAAGAACAAAATATAACCAAAAAGACTGGTTCTCATCACCAAGATAATAAACGCTGGAAATTTTCCCTCATACCTAGTCTCTTCAAACAATGTTTTCCCTGATTTTTGCTATGCTGATATCTGAAGACATGAACATCTTTGTAAATACTATAGTCCTGGAGAAAGTTGGTTTTTCTTTTCCACACTATAAACAGCCTAATGTAAATATGGTACCTTAGGTATTTTGGCCTTTCTTTCCCTTTAAATACTTGTATTTTGATTTTTGCAAGTCAGTCTTTCTGGCTGTTTTAGAAATAAGCCTTGGGCCTCCCTGGTGGTGCAGGCATTAAACACACAGCACTATCAAGCTATCACCAGCCACTATAGCATGAGTTCAATCCCTGGCTGTCCAGGGAGCAACCCACATGATGCAGCAAACCTCTCCTGTCTCGCCTGCTGCTCCCCTCAGCAGTGTATTTCAGTAGATCTTCCTGCTCTGCTCTCCACTCTCTCTGGTGAATCCTCTCATCCCCCACACCTCCTCTGTTCTATACCCCAGTTCTTGCATGTATAAATAAATAAATCTTAAAAAAAAAAAAGAAAGAAGTCTTGATACCCTTGCATTGAGGGCAAGTAAAATTTGTCCTTCCTCTCCTCCATGCAATAGTCTGTTGAGTACTCCCCAAGTGCTCCTTCCAGACCTTTGCATCGTGCCTTCCAGAATCTGTTCCTTTGTGGCAAGATGATTGCTTGTCTCCCCATCTCAATAAAAGCATCAACATCTACCCCATGAACCAAATGCAATACCAGGGAGTCATCCTTGACTCCTACCTCTCTTGACTCTCTTTTCTTTTCTCCTAAAATTCTATCATATCTGTCCATAATACCAGTATAATTTATTTACTTTTGTCTGTTCATTTTGACGTGAGAGCTTCTTTCTGTAGTCTTTTTTTTTTCCAAAAACATCTCAATACCATAAAATTCACCCATTTAATGTATACAATTCAAGAGTTTTTAGTTTTTCAGAGTTGTGCAACCATCACCACAGTCTAATTTTAGATGTTGTTATCACCCTAAAAAGAAACCAGCACCCTTTAGCATTTAACCATACTCTCTTGCTGGGTCTCTATAATGGCTTCCAACAAGTCATTTGTCTAAGCCCCTGTAATCCATTTTCTATACTTCAGTCAGAAAGAACTTTCCAAAGTGCAAATTTAAGCTTGCTCCAGCCTAGGTTAAAAACCTTCAATAGCTTCTTACTTCCATTGTCATCTTCATAAACTACAAAATCTTTAATTAAAGGTGACTCCAGGGTCTTTAGGAATATGACTCCTTTCTTAACTCAGGGATAAAAGTAGTATTTTATAATCATCTGGGCACTGTGATGAACTTCAGAAAACTAATGAATCCCATGAAGGTGTATGTAAAAATTGCTATGTACTCAGACTTGTCTTTCCCATAACCTGGAGAGATGATAAATTGAATCAGATTTTCATGGGTATATAATATCTGGAAAAACAGATTAGTTATACAGAGTTAGAGCTTTGAATTGCTTACATTTTTATTTTATTTATGGAATGGGAAACACTCAGGTTTCAGAATTTGAGTTTTCTAAAGATCATTCTGGTGAAAGTAGAGGGAGTAGAGTGGGAAACAGAGAGGCAACCCAGGGCAATGAGGCCTTACTTGGTAGAATAAGGTTAAATTGACAAAGTTAGTTAAATTAAAGTTGTGGGGAGGAAATTGGTAGAGGAGGAAAGAGCTGGGAAGGATCTCAGAGGGCACAGAAAAGCCTAGCAGAGAGAGAATAGTCAATGTCAGTGTCTCAGTGAGGTCAGTCATTATTCCCCAGGCCACTTACTCCTTGGCTGTGCAGGGTAGGAATAAGGGTGACTTTTTCTTAATCATCTTTGAAGTCCCAGCACTCAGCACCTTCTAGGTTTATGATTGGAAAATGTAGTATGCATTGGTGAATGCATGAGTAATTCTAATAAAGCATCACAGTTATTTACGTTTCAGTGACTGTTTTATTCATCTCTACTTTATGAGCTTGTGCTTAGTATTTGTTGAATTTCCTTTAGTTGCATTTCTAGATAGCCGGTGGGTTTGGCACTTGGCAGCACATATTACTCTTAGCTCAGTTTTCTTGTCTCTAACACTACATCACTTCTTTAGTGCTATGCAAGTAAAAATATTGTAACATGTGCCTCCTCTGAGCACTTTTCAGAGGCTCACAAACCACAGCTTTTTTCTGATCATCAGTTTCATTTCTTTTTAGCCACACAGCTTGCTGGTAAGCAATATTTTTTTTAAAAGCATTGAATAATACTTACGCCCATCACCCTTGTATTTTAGATAACTGTTATTTTATTATCTAATTTATTTAAAAGGGCACAAAATAGTATGTACTTTCCAACCCACCATGGTATTTAATACCTCAATGGCAATAAATGCTATCTGAAGAACTTGGTGTATTTACTAACAAAGTACTTTGCCTCCAGCTTCTAAGCAATTGAAACTAGATCTGCTAAAAATGAAACTTCAGAAAAAAAAAAAAAAACCAACACAACAGATTTGGCCAAAATTCAAACAATACTAAAAAATATTAGAATTATTTTGAATTAGATGTATGGCTCTTACCAAGTTACCGGTTTTCAAAACAATGACAAATAATATTTTAGCACAAAGTTCTGTAATTTTAGAGTACTTCAGGGAAATTTGACATTTGTCGTGAATTCACAGTGGTTATATAGAACACTGATTTAATAGAAAAATGACTAAGTTCAGTCTTTGTCAGTCACCAGTCACACAAACTTGAACAAGTGATTGATCCTTTATGTTCAAGTTTCCTCACTTTTAATAAAAGAACAATCTGTTATTAAATGAAACAAGTGCCTCAGTCATTCAATAAATGGCAGTTATTATTATGACAATATTCATAGCAGGGATATAACTCTTTAAAGTATCAATGAGGGTGTTTATTGCAAGAAAAATAAACAATCTGCATCCTTTAAAGGTTGAAATAGAATTTCTTGACTTGGAAAGAGCAGAGCTTGTGGATTTGCTGGGAAGATGGCAAACCAGTCTTAAAGGTTACAGAGTCGGAAACATAGCTAGAGTCCGGAAGTAGTAGTTTCACAAAAACACCACTACCACCTGTCCCTTGCACAGTGGACACAACTGTACCCTGTATCAAAAGTGCTTCTATAACTTCTACTCCACCAGCTGAGTGCTGCAGCTGTTGCTGCTCTGTTAATGCACATGAATTGAGCAGCTAAGGAGACTAGATCAAAGAAAGCCTAACTTTTGCAACCACGTCTTTAGTCATGGAAGTGCTCTCTGTGGCACCTAGATTTACATGATGTGAATTCCTTCAAAACTCAGAAGAGATTGAAGGCTGGATAGCCCCACATAGGTCAGTATATACTGTACTTCCAAGGGAGCCGTGAGTTTTGGAGAGTGGCTTGACTTTTCTTATTCACATACCCCACATCCAATTCATTAATCAGCAATCTGTTTTCAAATAGAGCAGAATGTTACCACTTCATCTCAGCTCCATCCCTTCTAATGTAGATCAAAGCCTTATTATCTCTTGGCTAATTTATTGAATCAATCTGCTGATTGGTCTGTTGGTTTCTGTCTTCAGCTCCTTACAGTCTATTTTCTTTTATTGATTTCTTTTATTTTTTAAAGATTTATTTATTCATGCAAACAAGAACTGGGGCACAGGCCAGAGGTGTGGGGTGGTGAGAGTATTCACCAGAGACAGAGTGGGGAACAGAATAGGCGGACTGATTGAAGTACACTGCTGAGGGGAGCAGTGGGCGAGTCAGGAAAAGTCTGCTGCGCCATGTGGGTTGCTCCCTGGCTGGCCGGGGATCGAACTCGTGCTGCAGTGATTGCGGACAGCTTCATAGGTTGCTTCTTAACCTCTTGTGCCACCAAGGAGGCCCTCCTTACAGTCTATTTTCAATGCAGCAGTCATCATAGTTCACTTTAAAAAAATAAAGTGTCAGACCATATCACATGTTTACTCAAAGACCTCCAATATTTCCCATTTCATTCAGTGTGAATGTCAAAGTAATCCCCTGACCTATGAGGCACTTTCCATTATTCCTTCTCTCCCCCATTTATCTCTCTATTCTCATCCTCAATCTCTATCATAACACCAATAATGCTCAAACCGCCTAATCTTCTTACTTCTTTTTTTACTTTGCCAGGATCCATTTCTCATGGATCTTTATAAGGTGTTCCTTTACTTCCTTCAGTTTTCTGCTTTAATGGAACCTTATTAGAAAACACTGTCTGACCATTGTATAAAATTGTGATCCTCAGAATCTAGGGATTTTCATCCTTTAAAATCTTTCCCTGTAACACATTGATCATCATCTGACGTTCTGTCTTCTTAATTGTTAAATTGTGCCTGTCTCCTCCAATTGAAGTAACATGAAGATAGGGACTGATTTGTATCTTCATGATCTAGTTGGCATGAAATAAGTATTTGGTAAGTAATAATAGATCTATCAATTCATTATCATCTACCTAAGTTATAACCTATACAAAATGGTATCCTTTGGTAACACTGTTGGTGGAATTATATTTTTAGCTTGGATCTTACTGTGCCACTCACATGTATAAAATTTCTCTGTTGTGGGCCTCCCCAGTGGCACTGCTGGTTAAGCGCCATGCTGTGAAACTATCCATAGCCATTGCGGCCGACCCCGGCGGGCCAGGAAGCTATCCACATGGTGCAGCAGACCTCTCCTGATTCGCCTGCTGCTCCCCTCATCAGTGTCTTCAGTCTGTCTGCCTGTTCTGCTCCTGTTCTGTCTCTAGTGAATTCTCTCACCCTCCTGTGCCTCTGGCCTGTACCCCAGTTCTTATATAAATAAGTAAATCTTTAAAAAAATTTTCTCTGTTCCTTCTAACTGCTGATAACTATGTTTCTCAATTTTGAGGTATGGAAAGGATGGAGAAGTCACAGGTTAAAGAATGCATATATAAAGAATGTATATATAAATAATGTATATGGAATGAATGCCTAAAAATCAATAGAAAGAGTCAAACCCTAGGAAAACAGGCACTGAACATGAACAGACATTTTACAGAAGTGGAAACACAATTCGAAAAAATATGGAAAGGTGCTTAATCTCATTTATAATGAATGAAAATGCAAATTTCAACCACAAGAAAATACTGTTTTATATCCACCAGGTTAACTAATATTTTAAAGCTAAAAACACTCCTAATAGTTGATAAGGTATTATAGCACTAATAACTTTTAGATACTGCTGGAAAATAATTTGGCATATCTAGGAAATTTGTAAATACACACTCTATGACATTTGACATATCTCCTAGGAAACATATCCATTTCCTTCTGACACCAGATGTGTGGATTTTCCACAAGTCAAGCAATTCTGTGACACCAGCTGAGCATCCTATAGGTTACAATGCACAAAGATTCATAAAAGTCTGATTTTTAAAAAGCAAAAACAAGAAACCAAAGTATTGGGAATAATTAAAATGGAAAAATTGTGATGTAATCATATCCAGATATACTACAGAGCAGGAAAAAATGAACTACAGTCACAGACATCATCATGATTTGATCTCACAAATAGGTTGAGCCAAAAAATAGTTACAGAAGAATGTATAGATATAAATGCATAAGTGACATTGTGATTTACAGTATAATATGTGTGTGTGATTTATAGTAATACACACACACACACACACACACACACGGGGCTTTTTGTCCACTGTTGCTGACACAGAATCTTAAAAGCTTTGGAGTTTCTTAAGAGATGGTGAAAAAGTTGTTTTTGTTATTTATAACAAGTCCCTTTGAACTACATCTGAGTTTGTTTTAATGAGGGGATTTTTGGAAAGCCCCTAAGAATAGGAGCTGGTTGCCAGGGGAACTAACTTTAATTAAAGGGTCGAAATTTTCAGTCCTACTCCCATACCTTGCAGGATGGGAGAGGAGCTGGAGATCAAATAAATCACTAGATGTCATAGATAGAATTAATAATTTTTATATAATTAAATTTCTATAAACAGCCAAAAGCACAGGTTCAGAGAGCTTCTGAGTTGGGGAACAGGTGAAGGTGCTGGGAGCATGGTGCAACTGGAGAAGACATGGAAGTTCCATGACCCAACCCTCATCCCCAATACTTTGTCCTGTGCATCTCTTCCATCTAGCTGTTCCATAGTTGGCTCCTTTTATAGTAAGTTTGTGATTTAGTAAGTAAACTGTTTTTTTTTCCCCTGAGTTCTATAACTTATTTTCCTAGTAAATTAATGGACCTTGAGAGGGGGGGATTGTGGGAATCTTCAACTTAAAACTTTTGGGTCAGAAGTACAGTTGACTTTCTAGACTTGCAGTTGGTGGCTGATGTTGGGGTGTGAAATCAATCTTGTAGCACTGAGCCCTGAAGTTCTGGGGTCTGGTATTATTTTAAGCAGACAGTCACAGAATGGAATTAAACTGTAGGATCCCCAGTAGGTGTCACAGAATTGTGGGGAAACCCATACATCTGTTGTTACAGTGAAGTTGAACTTAAGTAGAATATTGAGAGTAGAGGAGACATAGCCGATATGTTTTTTATTTTACAGTATATAGAATTTTAAAACTTTACAAAACCAAATAATCTAACTGCAAACAGAAAGAAAAAAAAAAACCTACATATTTCAGAAAAGATTACTTCAGTAGTATAAAAATGCCATCTTGGGAAGAACATACTGGGGTCTTCAAAGTATTAAAAATGTACTTTTTCTAAGTACCATGGTGCTACACAAATGTTTGTCTCTATATGAAGAATTTAATGATATAAATATAAAAACAGATTGAGCAAGAACATTTTAAATCTTTGTAGAGGCACTAGCAATTTGATAACTCAATAAGTGCAAAATATTTTTCATATATAAGGAAAGTTCAACTATGTGGATTTAAAAAATGAAAAAAAATCAGTGTTTAATGACCAAAAATGAAAACACAACAGTAAATTTAAAATTTTAAGATGTTTTATTCAAATTATTTCCTTAAATAACATGGAAATTAAAGCTAATGCATCAGGAGAAAGTTAGTAAAGACCTAAGTATTTTGGGATATTAACATATTCTAACTTTTTTCTCTTTAATTTTCCATTAACCAACCCCTACCAATTCCCTACCCCAAGTTAAAGACAGGATTATTGCTTTTTGCCCTATAAAAACTTTGTTATAACACCACTATCAACAATGGATAGATCAACGAGACAAAAAATAAGTAAAGACACTAAAGCTCTAAATAAGGATCTAGAGCGCTTGGGCTTAACAGACATCTATAGAACACTAAACCCAAAAAAATCTGAGTACACATTTTTCTCAAGCGCACACAGATCATTCTCCAGGATCAATCACATACTGGGGCACAAGACAAACATCAACAGATACACCAAGATTGAAATAATACCAAGCATCTTTTCTGACCATGAAGGCATCAAACCAGAAATAAACCATAAAAAGAAGGCAAGGAACTCTCCTACCTCATGGAGATTGAAACCGACACTACTAGAAGACCACTGGACTAATGAGAAGATCAAAGAAGAAATTAAAAAATTCTTTGAATTGAATGACAAGGAGGACACCAATTTCCTAAATGTACGGGATGCAGCAAAAGCAGTAATAAGAGGAAAATATATAGCAATAGAAGCTCACATCAAGAAACAAGAAAGAACTCAAAGAAACAACCTAATCTAGAAGCTCAAAGAACTAGAAAAAGAACAACAAAAAAAACCCAAAACCAGTAGAAGAAAAGAAATAATAAAAACCAAAGCAGAAAAAATGAAATCAAAACTAAAAAAACAATCCAAAAGATCAATGAAATCAAGAGCTGGTTCTTCGAAAAAATGAATAAAATAGACAAATCCCTAGCCAGGCTCACAAAGGAAAAAAGGGAGAAAGCACAAATAAACAGGATCATGAATGAAAGAGGAGAAATCACAATGGACACAGCAGAAATCAAAAGAATAATCAGAAACTACTATGAACAGTTATATGGAAGCAAGTTCAACAATCTAGAGGAGATAGACAAATTCCTATAACTCTACAATCACCCAAAGCTAGATAAAGAAGAAACAGACCAATTACAAGCAGCGAAATTGAAATGGTAATCAAAAACCTCCCCAAAAACAAAAGCCCAGGACCTGATGGATTTACAAATGAATTCTACCAAACATTCAGAGACATTAGTGCCTAGCCTTCACAAACTCTTCCAAAAAATTGAGAAGGAAGGGATAATACCAAACACGTTCTATGAAGCCAACATTACACTAATACCAAAACCGAACAAGAACAACACAAAAAAAGAAAACTACAGGCCAATCTCCCTAATGAACACTGATGCAAAAATCCTCAATAAAATTTTAGCTATCAGAATCCAACAATGTTTCCATAAGATAATTCACCACGACCAAGTAGGATTCATTCCAGGGACACAAGGATGGTTCAACATCCGAAAATCAATCAACGTCATCCAACACATCAACAAAAAGAAATATAAAAACCATATAATAATATCAATAGATGCCAAGAAAGCTTTTGACAAAGTGCAACACCCACTCATGATAAAAGCCCTTGAAATTCTTGGGATACAAGGAACATACCTCAACATCATAAAGGCCATATATGACAAGCAACAGCCAGTATCATTCTCAATGGTGAAAAGTTGAGAGCATTTCCATTAAGATCTGGAACAAGACAAGGATGTCCACTCTCACCACTGCTTTTCAATATAATACTGGAAATCCTAGCCAGAGCAATAAGACAAGAGAAAGACATACAAGGAATCCAAATAGGAAAAGAAGAAGTCAAACTATTACTATCTGCAGGTGATATGATAATATACATAGAGAACCCCAAAAACTCCACAGAAAAACTAATTCAACTCATTGATCAGTTCAGTAAAGTGGCAGGATACAAAATCAACATGCAAAAGTCAGTAGCCTTCCTATACACAAACAACAAATCTGAAGAAGAAGAAATTAAAAAAACCATCCCTTTTATTATCAAAACAAAAAAAATCAAATACTTGGGAATAAATCTAACAAAAGAGGTAAAGGACCTATACAAAGAAAACTATAAGACACTGTTAAAACAAATAGAAGAAGACACAAAGAAATGGAAAGACATCCCCTGCTCATGGATTGGAGAATAAACATTATTAAAATGGCCATCCTACCAAAAGCAATATACAGATTCAATGTTATTCCAATCAAAATTTCAATGTCATTCTTCAAAGAAATAGAACAATTATTGATGAAATTCATATGGAATCACCAAAAACCCCAAATAGCCAAAGCTCTCCTGAAAAAAAAAAAAAAAGAAGGGAATGGAGGCATCACACTCCCAGACTTCAAACTATACTACAAAGCCATAATCATCAAAACTGCATGGTATTGGAACAAGAACAGACACACAGACCAATGGAACTGAACAGAAAATCCAGAAATAAACCCACAGATTTATGGTCAAATAATCGTTGACAAGGAGCAAAGAATATGCATTGGAGCAAAGAAAGTTTGTTCAATAAATGGTGCTGGGAAAACCGGGTCGCTACGTGCAAAAGAATGAAGCTTGACTACTACCTAACACCATGCAAAAAACCAACTCAAAATGGATTAAAGAACTAGACATAAGACCTGAAACCATAAAATACATAGAATGAAATATAGGCAAAACACTCCATGATATGCACCTCAAAGACATCTTTACAGATACACCACCCAAAGCAGTGATAGTGAAGGCAAAGATAAACAGCTGAGACTACATCAAATTAAAGACCTTCTGCACAGCAAAAGAGACAATAACAAAAACAAAGAGAAACTCCACCAACTGGGAGAATATTTTTGCACACAACACTAATGATAAAGGACTGATCACAAAAATCTGCAAAGAGCTGATGAGACTCAACAACAACAAAGAAAATAATCCAGTCAAAAAATGGGCAGAAGAGCTAAAAAGAAACTTCTCTGAAGAGGAAATGCAAATGGCCAACAGGCATATGAAAAAATGTTCAACATCACTTGTCATCAGGGAAATGCAACTCAAAACTAAAACGAGATACCATCTTACACCAGTGAGAATGGCACATATTAAAAAAAAAACTAGCAACAACAAATGTTGGCAAGGTTGTGGAGAAAAAGGAACTCTTCTGCACTGTTGGTGGGAGTGCAAACTGGTCCAACCACTATGGAGAGCTGTGTGGAGATTTCTTGACCTACTAAACACAGAGCTTCCGTATGATCCAGCAATTTCACTCCTAGGTATTTACCCAAAGGACAAAGAAACATCAATTCCAAAGAGCACCTGCACCCCTATGTTTATAGCAGCACTATTTACAATAGCTAAACTTTGGAAACAACCCAAATGCCCAAAAATAGATGACTGGATCAAGAAGATGTGCTACATATACACCATGGAATATTACTCAGCATTCAAAAAAGAGAAACACATGCAATTTGCAGCAACATGGAGGGCGCTGGAAGGGATCATGCTCAGCGAAATAAGCCAGAAAGAAAAAGGAAAATACTGGATGGTCTCACTCTTAGCAGGAATCTAGAAAACTTAAATAAAGGACCAGGAAAAAGAATAACTATAAGAAAGAAAATATCCAAATCATCAAACACCTATGAACCAAAAAAACTCTATGGAGGGACTGAGGTCAAAATAAGGGGGTTGTAATTGTATGGGGAATATAAAAATAAAATTTAAATAAAAAAAAACTTTGTTATAGACTACTACTTTGATGACCCCCACAGAACCATGCCTCCCATATTTTTCTGGTCCTGTAGACTTTCCCCTTCAATCTAGTGTGACCCTGACCTGCTTTAATCAATAGCGTGTGACAAACAGAATGCTGTTTCAAGTCCTAAACTTTAAAAAGGTATGCAAGCATCCACTTGCATACTCTAGAAGCCAGCTACCTCCTAAATGTGAGACCACTTCTCTAGACTACCTCTCTATGAGAATCCCAACCTAGAATGAGATGCATGCAAGAAAAATATGAGAGCCCTGGCAAACGGCCCCAGTAGATCTTCCAGCACCAGCTTGTTAGCCACATGAATGAGGTGTTATAAGTGACTCATCTAAGAACTTCCCAGGATACCATGTGCAGCAGAGAAGATCCGGTTCCACCAACTCTTACCTAAATGGAGAATATGAGCACATAAAGAAAACGATTATTAAGTTACTAGGTTTTTGAGGCAGTTGGTTATATAGCAATTGACAACTGAAACAGGGTGCAAAATAGAGAAAATACTTCCCTCACAGGAATGCTTCTTTTTTCTAAAAACCCAAGTTTTGGGTAGATTGCACCCTGGGTTTAGAGAATTTACAAGTACAAAATATTCATTAGACGTTTTCAAGAGTCCGAGAGCAAGTAACTAAACCAAGTCCTCCAACAATAACAGTATTAATTAGCTGTTGAGTTAGGGCACCACACGCCATGACTGGGAAATTTAACGCAACGCAACAAAGGCTTTTACTGAAAGTATACTACATGTTAAGCATTTTGCAAACATGTCTAATGGAATCTTAGTAACTCTTTGGCATAGGTGCTCCGGTTCACAATTTGCAGTAACACGACGGCGGCTGAGGGGGTGGCATCTGCGTGGGGCGCAGATTTTAATGCCAACGCACGCGAGCAAGCGCCCCGAACCCTAGCTGTCCCGATGGCCTACGCAGAAAACACTAGGAAATGGGACAGAAAAGAGGGGCACTGACTCTCTTGGGGGTCTATTTTCTGCGCGCGGTGACCCACGTGCTCGCTACAGGGAAAGTTCCACCCGCGAGGCCCGTGGGCCTGACGCTTCCGCGTCCGCGGTCAAGCGACCCGGCTGCTGAAGGCCCAGCCGCAGCCGAGGCCTCAGGACTGCCGGCGCCGCGCCGGCAGCCGAGGCTGCCTGGGCTCGGTCGGGGCCACGGAAGGAGGAGAGTCAAGAGGGGACTCCCCGCCGGGAGACGACAGCCCTGCGCGTGGTAGAGCCCGCGGGCGCCCCGGGACTAGTCTACGGCCGCCGGGACTGGCTCTATGGCAGCCGCCACAGCGTCGCCCTTTATTGCGCAGGCGCCCGCGGAAGGGCAGCGCCTCGCTTCCCTCCAACTTAGCGAGGGCGAGAGGGGCGGGCCCGGGCGCCGAAGCCCCGCCCCCCGGCGACTGCCGGATTCGCCCCGCCCCCTCCGCGCGGCGGGCGTCCCCTCTTCCTCCTGCGCCACACGGTCTCCGGCGGCGGCCCAGTGGCGGCTCGCGCGGCGAGCTTCGCGTTGGCGGCGGCGGGCTCGGGCCCTGGCCCTACGCAGAGGGCGCCGCGCGCCTTCCCCCACCCCGGCACCGGCGGGCCGCGGAAGTGACGTGGTGCACGGGCAGGAGCTCGTTTGAATCGGTTCCCGGGTGATCCTCGCGCCTTCGCGGTGCGGCCGCCGCCGCGGAAGGAGGAGCTGCAGCGCGCCGGGGTGGAGGCCTCGCGCCGCCCCAGGGGCTAGAGCTGAAGGCGCCCTGCGGAGCAGCGCCTCGACCCAGAGCGCGGCCGCGCCGCCGCCGTAGCTGTTTATTCTCCTTTCCCCCAATATGGCAGCGACGGGCGGCGGCGGGCCCTCGGCGGCGACGGCAGAGGGCGGCGGAGCCGATGGCTGCAGGACTGTGTACTTGTTTGACCGGCGCGAGGAGGAGTCGGAGCTCGGGGACCGGCCGCTGCAGGTCGGGGAGCGCTCCGACTACGCGGGGTTCCGCGCCTCAGTGTGTCAGGTACGCGGAGGGCTGGAGGAGGGATGCGCGGGTGAGAGTTCGGCTTGGAGGGTCACCAGAAAGCCAAGTTGCTCCCTGAGGGCAATAAACCTGTCACCCGGCCCCTGACCTGCGGCCTGGGCTGCTCGCGGGGGCCCGCCATGCTCCCGGTCCCGGCCCGGGCCTCGGAGTGCAGAGCCGCGGCTCCTTGGCTGAAGGGTCTGGCTGCCCAGGTTTGATGCTTCGGGTCTCATTGGCCCTTGGCGACCTTGTAGTCCAAGCTCATCTTTCCATAAAGAAAGCCACTTTTGTGTCTTCATGTGGTACTTTTTTTTTTTTTTTTTTAAGAGGAGAGCAAAGTTATACCTGGTGACTCTGTTAAAGTCTGTGGCAATGATTAGAAGTTGTGAAATTCTTGGAGTCGATTTTCCTCAGGTTCATGAAATGATGCAGTAATTGCCTGGGTCATCCTGTTAAGGTTTTCGAGGCCCTGCCTGGTAGGGTCCTTCCGGAGGGCAAGCACTTGCTCCAGTCAGCTTCACAGGTGGAGCTGGTTTTCTGAACCTTAATCCTTGGGAGTTCCTGAACTGACTCGAAGGATGTCCAAGGTAGAGTCCAAGGGTAGCCGGAAACGCAAAAGACGATACAGATCTGTTATATTAGTTTGTTTTAAAAATTAATGACTACGTAGGAAAACCCACTTGCAGCTGTGTTTAGTGGATTTGAAATGGTGATGGTGTTGACTGAGCTTTAAAGAAGGTATATTGTCATGTTCTGTATTAACCAGTTGCACTTCTTTTTAAGTTATAAAAACACTTAAGCCGCCAAGGAAAGAGAACTTTGTGTAAAACAGCGTTTTAAGATTAGTAGGAGCATGATTTATTACTGGTCTAGTGATATAACTATAATTGTAGAGATCATTGAAACCAAGTCCCATAGAAACAAAACAACTTGAGAACAAGGATTTTGATTTGTCCACATCTGTATTCTCAGCGGCTGGAACTATCTGGCACACAATGAATGGCCAACTTAGAATGTTTGAAGACAAAATTTATAAACTGGAAAATTCATCCTGTGCCTAGAGATAGCAGATTGCCATGTGTTTGAATAGTAATGGAATGAAAGCTCATTTTAAAATTTGTATTCAAATCGTCCTACCAAAAAAACTCTTTATTTTTACTGTAAGATTATCAGCGCATTAACAAAAATATGGAACCAGAGGGAGAGAGTAAACTTTTACTCACTTAAATTTGTAACCACTGTTAGGATTTGGGATTATTTCTTTGTAACCTCCTCCCTCCCTTTTTAATAATAGCTATAATATATGCTTTATATTCTGTTGTTTCACTTAACATTGTTGATATTTTTCTATGTTAATTTAAGTCTTCATAATCAAAGTTAGAAATGATAGGTTTGGTACCACTCTTTACATAACCAGGTGTCTCATTTTTGTCAACATTTATATAACTTTCGGTTTTTGTAATTTTAAGTAATGCCATGATAGACGTCTTTGAATTCATAGTCTTTCATGTCTTTACTTTTCTTTAGTTTAGAAACTTAGAAGTGAGAATCCTTTACTAAAAGTCAGGAACTTTTTTTTTTTTAAGATTTATTTATTTATGTGTACAGGAACTGAGTATAAGCCAGAGGTGTGGGGCCAGGGTGTGTGTGTGTGTGAGAGGATTCACCACAGAGAGTGGGGAGCAGAACAGGCAGATGTACTGAAATACACTGCTGAGGGGAGCAGCAGCAGAGGCAGGAGAGGTCTGCTATACCATGTGGGTTGTTCCCAGACTGGCTAGGGATTGAACTTGTGCTGCTGTGGCTGGTACTAGCTTGATAGCGCTGTCTTTAACCGCTGTCTTTAACCCCTGTGTCACCTGGGAGGCCCAAGTCAGGAACATTTTTAAAGCCTGTGATACATTTTTTAAATTGCTTTTCAAAAAGATTGTGTTGATTCATTCTCCCTCTAGAAATAAATTCTCACCTACAAGCCTCAGCCGTGCTGTTAGATAGGGGAAGTATTACTAACTTCTAGTTTTGCAGAAGTGGAAACTCTTGGAGATGGTTATTTAAGTCAAACAGGTTATAGTCAAATCTGATTCCAATCCAGAATCCATATTCTTTCTGTCAAAAAATGAAGTTCTCTGTTATAGGGAACAGATATATTTATTTCATTCCTTCAATCTTTTAATCTCAAAACCAAAGATACTTCCTTTGGCTAATTTTTTCTTCCTTTCCACACATTCCTGCAAGAGCAAAAGAAGGTTAAGCTTGTCTGAAATTGAGAGGAAAGAACTAATTTTTTTACGAATGGGAGATTAATGTTTTTAGAATCTATTTTTTTTTTCAAAGATTTGTTTAGTTATACGTTCAAGAACTGGGGTACAGACCAGAGGTATGGGGGTTGAGAGGATTCGCCAGAGACAGAGGGCGAACAGAACAGGCAGACTGACTGAATCACACTGCTGAGGGGAGGAGCGGGCGAGACAGGAGAAGTCTGCTGTGCCATGTGGATCACCTCCTTGTCTGGGGATCGAACTTGTGCTGCCCTGGCTGCGGGTACTGTGCTGCAGTAGCTTCATAGTGCTGTGTCTTAACCCCTTGCACCATCAGGGAGGCCCCTAGAATCTGCTTTTAATAGCATTAGTTTATGCTGCCTTACTGATAGCCTTGACTTCCTTACATCCATGAAGAACTGAATTAAATTTATGGCTATACAGTTAATAAGGAGTGAAATTTGGATTAGGATCTAGGTCTGTTTGATTTGAAAGTTTCGGTTTAAAACAAAACACAGTGCCCATGCTGGTTACCAAAGCCTTGATTTTCTTCTTAGGAGAGTGAGCAAAATAGTGCACTAGATTAAAGTATCTCATTAAAACTTACTGCAGTGGGCCTCCCCGCTGGCGCAGCGGTTGAGCGCTGGGTTGCAAAGCTGCCTGCAGCCTCTGCAGCGCTGGTTTGATCCCCGGCTGCTCCCGGCCACGGGAGGAGGGTCCCACATGGCACGCAGACCTCTCCTGCCGCCCGCTGCTCCCCTCAGCAGTGTATTTCGGTCCTTCTGCCTGTTCCACTCCCTACTCTGGCTCTGGTGAATTCTCTCACCCTCCTGCGCTTCTGACTGTACCCAGTGCTTGTATAAATCTTCAAAAAAAAAAACTTACCGCAGTAAGTATTTGTAGTACCAGAAAGTATTATAAATCCTAAACTGTTACTTGGAGGAAGCTCACCCTGTGGAAAAGGAGAGCAATCAAGAGGAAGGAAGAGAAAAAGGTAGATCTGGAAGAAGCCCTTAGACCTGTGGTAAGTAGCTATTAACTGCGTGAGCCCTGTGTCTTGCAGAATCAAGATTAGAAAATGACTCATTTGGCTAGCTCTTAAATGTGCCCAGACAAACCTTCTTTTCCATCCTCAATTTTGGAAAAAAGGCCTACTTTTTCCTTTGTGTGGATCACAATATTTTGTTGCTCTACTATTTTGTTACTACTTTTTAGAATACTATATGATCCTTTTATGTGATTCCTGAGAGTGCTAGCCTTACCTACGATTTGGTTTATAGCTGTTTAGTTAAATGAATTAGTCTCCTCCCTTAAAAAAAAAAGTTCACAGGATACGCTATGTTAATTCCAAAAGATGGAAAGAAAAATAAGTAAAAGATGACGTTGGAAAAAACAGAACAGTATCCTAAGGAGAATCAATAAATGAGAGTTCACAATATCTTACCCCAAAGCTGAGGAGTGAAATCAACTTTGAGTTTTCTAAAAATCAAATAAAAGGAGGAAAGATAATTGATACAAAATCCACAATAAAAACATGCCAAATGCTAGGGAACTGAAGCTTTCATTTGAGAAAGATTTCTCCCAAAAGTCCTCACAGATTCTGAGTGATATAACATTCTTACAGACAGGAAGGATTACTTCTTGTCCTCAATGCCAAATAGGGTGTATGTTATTTATAATAATGAAAGCTGCTTTAACCAGTAATCACCCAGATTTTTGTAGAGATTTCTCGTTCAAGTCTGGTATGGATGTTTATAGTATGTGGGTGACTCAAGGACAGAGTCATGGGATATAATGCTGAAGCACAAATCATTAAAGGCCAGTTTCTAATAGAGTTCCAGAGCAGTGCAGATATATAGTTTCTGACTGACTTAATCCATGAACGAAATTAAAATATCCTAGTATTTCATCCATTCAAGTGTGTTACAGCCTTTCATAAATATTTCTTGAAAATAACTTGACAGAAGTTGGCAGCAGGTCATTTGAAGGTGACCTAAGGATATGGAGGGCAGGTACTTTGTATTACCCACTAAAGGTAGATCATATGCTTTTACAGTTAACACCCAAAAAGGTGGCATTGAAATGCTCTTATAAAAATGAAAAAAGCCTAATAGAGATTTGCCAAAGTAGAATATAATCATTTCATGTAGAGAAAGAGGAAGTGTATCTATATATATGCAAGAGCAGATTGGTACAAATGCATGAAAGACTATGTTTGATAAGATAGACTTTAGACTAAATTATGGAATAGAAGGGTTTAGCATTTTGAATGAAGACATAATGAGTAATATAAAACAGTGAATTTATATTTGTCAAGTATTTGAGTTGTAGTTAGAATAAAATTTGAATTCAAGAAATAATTTTGTATGGAATTATAGATGAAGCAAAGGACACAAAAAGATGACTTATGTATTTTGCTTGAATAACAATAAAATTATGTAGAGATTATATGGAAAAATTACATATAAACAATTTTCTTGTATACATACATCTTCTGTTTGACCCTTAGTTTTTCCTTAATTATACAAGCAAATTATGTTCTATAGAATGCATAAGCACGTAATCTGACAATTGGGACATCACAGAAATAAGATAGTAGTGAACAAAAATACTGTCATGGTTGCCTAAAAAACTAATAAACATCTGTAAAGAGAATTTTCTGCTAAACAGGTGGAATCTTATTTCTGGTAAGTTTGTATCTATAGCTTAATTTTCTAGAGTGGAGTGTCATAGAATATGTGTATCTTTAGTTTTACTAAAGTATACCAAATTGCTTTTCATTATGATTATGCTGATTCTCAGTCTTAGCAGTGTGTAAGCAGTCTTAGCACCTGTTTTCCTATAAAGATGCCTATATTGTAAGGACTTAAAATTTTTGCCATTTTAATAGGAATGATACATTTTAAAAATTTCTCTAACTCATTTTTTCCTTTATGGCTTGCACTTTTTGTGTCTTTTCTGAAGTCTTTTTCTCTATTTTATCAACCTTTTAGGTTTTCCTCTAAAATTTTGGATTAATGCACAACTTTTAATTCACTTGGAATTTATTTTTGTGTATATTGATATTGGGATTTTATTTTATTTGTAATTTATGATTGAGGTAAATCATAAATTATGGGGGAATTAGGAAGTTGTCTCAGTATCATTCATTAAATAGTTTTTTCTTTCCCTACCAATTTGTAGTGTCACTTCCTCCTATTTGCCAATCTCTCCACGCATATATGTGTGGGCGTGTTTCAGAGTTTGCAATTCACTTCCACTGGTTTATTATAGTATATTTAATTTTTTTTTACATAGTTGTTCATTCTCTTCTCAGGTGTAATCCTGATAAAATTACCACCAACAAGACACCTGTGAACCTTCACCATAGTTTCTTGTGCTCTTCCCTCCTGTTTTGACCTCTCTCCCTCCCCCACCCCCACTGAATGTCTCTGATTTATAGTTTGTCAGCTAGCTTTGTCTTTTTTTTTTTTTCCCTGATCCCTGGTATGGTTTCTTATGTTCCTTCTATAAGCGAAAGCATCTGACATTTTTTTCTTTCCTTCTGACTTATTTCACTGAGCATAATCCCTTCCAGCTCCATCCATATTGCTGCAAATGGCATGAGTTTATCTCTTTTGATTGCTGAATAATATTCCATTATGTATATATACCACATCTTTTTGATCCAGTCATCTGTTTGGGGCATTTAGGTTGTTTCCATGTCTTAGCTAGTTTTTTTGTTTGTTTGTTTGTTTTTTGTTTTTGTTTTTTTTTTTTTAGTTTCAAGCAAAGCCATAGTAGTATCCCTATAGACATATCATCCAGATTCAACAGTTACCAAGTATACCACTAGCCATTTTTGTCTTTGTAGCATCTTGTAGGTCTTAGTTTGCTTTGCTCCTATATACTTCAGCCTACACTTTTATTATCACATCATCAATTAGTGTTTAAACTTTTCTGATCGTTCATGTTCAGATTTCTCTTTCAAAAGTGTCTTTTAATAATTGGTTTGATTAAATTAGGATACCAACAGGGTCCTCACATTGACCTTAATTTTTATGATTCTTCTTTTAAATTTGTAGTAAAGTGGGGAGAGAGTATAGTGGACTATAATGATGAACTGTGGGTGCTTTGTTGGTGGGTACACTTTGGTAATAATACCTGAAGGAGGATGCTATACTCCCAAAATACAAGCGACAATGTAAACCAGTATTGCCTCAATAAAAGATTTTTTTTAAAGATTGATTTATTATGCATACAAGAACCAGGGTATAGGCCAGATGTGCGGGAGTGTGAGAGGATTCACCAGAGACAGCAGGGAACAGAACAGGCAGACTAACTGAAATACACTGCTGAGGGGAGCAGCAGGCAAGACAGGAGAGGTCTTTTGCGCCATGTGGGTATCTCCCAGGCCAGCTGGGATCGAATCTGCATTCCAGGGTTGCAGACAGCTTCACAGCACTGTGCTGAACCACCTGTGCCTCCAGAGAGGCTCAATAAAAGATTTTTAAAACTGAAAAAAATAAAGGATTTTGTTAGATAAAGGAAGAAAAAAATTATGGCATTTCAAATCAAATCCACAATGAAGTATCGCCTCACTTCTGTGAGAAAGATCCACGTCAAAAAAAAAAAAAAAGGAAAGAAAAAGAAATTACTGTTAGTGAGGGTGTGGAGAAAAGGGAGCCCTTGTACACTGTTGGTGGGAATGTAGACTGTCCAGCCTCTAGGGAAGATTGTATGGAGGTTTATCAAAATGTTAAAAACAGCGCTACCTTACAACCCAGGATTCCTACTCCTAGGTTATTTACCCTAAGGATGCAAAGGTACTAATTTGAAGTAATATGTACTTCCATGTTCATTGCAGAACTATTTACAATAGCCACATTATGGAAACAATGTAAGTGGTCAATGACTTGAGTGGATAAAGAAGCTGTGGTGTATATATACAGTGGAATACTACTCAGCCTTTAAAGGTGAAATCTTGGCCATTTGCAACAACATGAACTTGAACTGGAAGAGGTTATGCGACGTGACATTAAGTCAGAAGGAGAAACACAAATACTGGATGATTTCACTCATGTGGAATATAGAGAAACACAACAAAGGAACATAAAAACTAAACCAAACAAGAAATCTGACCATAGAATTAAAGCTATCAGTGGGACAGGGTGGAGGGGATCCAGTGGATTTAAGTTTGAGGATTAATTATAGGTGTTCTGGTGGTGGTGTAACATAGATCTGAAGACATGTGAATCTATACCCCCAAATCAGTTAGTGTTGTAAACCACTGTTACCGTAATTAAAATAATAAAGGAAAATATTTAGAGTATTTGAGGAGAACCCCCTTTCCTAAATCTCTTTTGTAGTTTTTTTCTGACACTGACCTGTTGAAGATACAAGTGAGTTTTTCTTTAATATTCTATCTTCTGGATTTGTCTGCATTCCCTTATGGTGTAATTTAACTTGTTCTCTTTATTATATCTTGTAAACTTGAAATTATTTCTAAAAACTTGTAATTGAGATTTAGGTTCAACTTCTTTAGTGTGAGAAGGCGAGAATACGTCATAGATGGTGGTGGTACTTCATGTTACATGGAGGCATATAATTCATGGACATTTTACTCTTAGCAATACTAACATCATAGTAGGGGAATTCAGGTGGTTTCAGATGGATCCCTTCATAATAAAGTTTTGTTCTGTATGCCATTCATTGATGGTGATACTCTGATAGCCAGTCCTCATATATTTATTTCCTGGAATTCTTTAATGAAGAACAACTTTGCCACAGCTAAAGCTGTTTGGACACCCTGAAAGACAGTTTGTACAAAAAAGCAGGATAAATGTTTGATTCTTTGCTTTTTATTTGTTAGTGTTGATATATGACCTTAAGTGCTTCCTTAGTTTCAGTAGTACCAATAAGTGTTTTTAGCATCACTACTAATGACTTGAATATCATTAATCTAGATTTTTTTAGTTGTATTCAGCAATAAGATTGGTCTGGATTAGTTAAAAGTCAGTCTCTTAACTGTACATTATTGTATTGTTTAGTTTTAGTAAGAGCATATGTTTTTAATTTTAAAGATGTAAAATTATCTCACTTTTCTAACTCATTTTTGGATTAGCTGTAAAATTTCAGTTTTTCTTGTGTTCATTGGTCATTTATTTGTATTTTCTCCTTTTGATTGTTGATGTCTTTTTTCCTTTTTTGTTTATCTTTGTCTTGGATTTCTGAATACTTTTGTCTCCAGTTGTAACTCCCCCCATAATTTATTATTTGCCTCAAATTTTTAAGTTCTTTTGGAGGAGGTTATGATAGAAATAAAAGATTCTTCAATATAGATATCCTGCATAGCACTACTAGCCTTACCTTAGTGTTGTGCAGTATTAATTTCTTTTTTAAGATTTATTTTTATTTATGCATAGAAGAACTGGGGTGTAGGCCAGAGGTGTGGGGGTGAGAGGATTCATTAGAGACAGAGTAGTGAGCAGAAGCTACTGAAATACACTGCTGAGGGGAGAAGTGGGCAAGACAGGAGAGAGCCACTGTGCCATATGGGGGTTAGCTCCCTGGCTGGGGATTGATTGAACTCATGTTGTAGTAGCTGGTGATATCTTGATAGTGCTGAGACTTTATTTGACCCCTCTGCCACCAGGGAGTTCCTTCTTTTCTTATAGTACTTTTGATTTTACATAAAAAATATTTAATCTGTATAAACAAAAATGTTATGTTAATTCATTGCTTCAAATAAATTTATTTTTACTTGGACATGAAATAAGATATCTTTTTTTTATTATTATATATTTTATTTATTTTTTATTTTTTTATTATTTTATTTTATTTTATTTTTTTATAAATTTTATTGTTATATTCCCCATAAAATTGCAGCCCCCCCATTCTGACCCTAATCCCTCCCCTCCCGCCCCCGCCCCCCTAAAAGTGTCTCTGGTTCATAGTTTTTTGTTGATTTTGATTTTCACTTTCTTATAGTTATTCATTTTCCTGGTCCCTTATTTAAGTTTTCTAGATTCCTGCTATGAGTGAGACCATCCGGTATTTTTCTTTTTCTTTTTGGCTTATTTCGCTGAGCATGATCCCTTCCAGCGCCATCCATGTTGCTGCAAATTGCATGTGTTTATCTTTTTTGAATGCTGAGTAATATTCCATGGTATATATGTACCACATCTTCTTGATACAGTCATCTATTTTTGGGCATTTGGGTTGTTTCCA
Organism: Talpa europaea; assembly: GCF_964194135.1. Taxonomy (NCBI): domain Eukaryota; kingdom Metazoa; phylum Chordata; class Mammalia; order Eulipotyphla; family Talpidae; genus Talpa; species Talpa europaea. The sequence continues at coordinate 57,166,813 of NC_140080.1, read as the reverse complement.
AAGCTTAGCTATTGTAAACAGTGCTGCTATAAACATAGGGGTGCAGGTGTTCTTTGGAATTGATGTTTCTGTGTCCTTTGGGTAAATACCTAGGAGTGGAATTCTGGATCATATGGAAGCTCTATGTTTAGTAGGTCCAGAAATCTCCACACAGCTCTCCATAGTGGTTGGACCAGTTTGCACTCCCACCAACAGTGCAGAAGAGTTCCTTTTTCTCCACACCCTCGCCAGCATTTGTTGTTGCTAGTTTTTTTAATATGTGCCATTCTCACTGGTGTAAGATGGTATCTCATGGTAGTTTTGATTTGCATTTCCCTGATGGCAAGTGATGTTGAACATTTTTTCATATGCCTGTTGGCCATGAACATTTTTTCATATGCCTGTTTGCATTTCCTCTTCAGAGAAGTTTCTTTTTAGCTCTTCTGCCCATTTTTTGACTGGATTATTTTCTTTGTTGTTGTTGAGTCTCATCAGCTCTTTGCAGATTTTTGTGATCAGTCCTTTATCATCAGTGTTGGGTGCAAAAATGTTCTCCCAGTTGGTGGAGTTTCTCTTTGTTTTTGTTATTGTCTCTTTTGCTGTGCAGAAGCTCTTTAATTTGATGTAGTCCCAGCTGTTTATCTTTGCCTTCACTATCACTGCTTTGGGTGATGTGTCTGTAAAGATGTCTTTGATGTGCAGATCACGTAGTGTTTCGCCTATATTTCCTTGTATATATTTTATGGTTTCCGGTCTTATGTCTAGTTCTTTAATCCATTTTGAGTTGATTTTTGTGTATGGTGTGAGGTAGTGGTCAAGCTTCATTCTTTTGCATGTAGCGACCCAGTTTTCCCAGCACCATTTATTGAACAAACTTTCTTTGCTCCAATGCATAGTCTTTGCTCCTTTGTCAAAGATTAGTTGACCATAAATCTGTGGGTTTATTTCTGGATTTTCTATTCGATTCCATTGGTCTGTATGTCTGTTCTTGTTCCAATACCATGCAGTTTTGATGATTATGGCTTTGTAGTATAGTTTGAAGTCTGGGAGTGTAATGCCTCCATTCCCTTCTTTTTTTTTCAGGAGAGCTTTGGCTATTCGGGGTTTTTTGTGATTCCATATGAATTTCATCAATAATTGTTCTATTTCGTTGAAGAATGACATTGAAATTTTGATTGGAATAGCATTTGATTGGAATAGCATATTGCTTTTGGAAGGATGGCCATTTTAATAATGTTTATTCTTCCAATCCACGAGCAGGGATGTCTCTCCATTTCTTTGTGTCTTCTTCTATTTCTTTTAACAGTGTTTTATAGTTTTCTTTGTATAGGTCCTTTACCTCTTTTGTTAGATTTATTCCCAAATATTTGATTTTTTTTGTTTCAATAACAAAAGGGATGGTTTTTTTGATTTCTTCTTCTTCAGATTTATTGTTTGTGTATAGGAAGGCTACTGACTTTTGCATGTTGATTTTGTATCCTGCCACTTTACTGAACTGATTGATGAGTTGAATTAGCTTTTCTGTGGAGTTTTTGGGGTTCTCTATGTATAATATCATATCGTCTGCAAATAGTGATAGTTTGACTTCTTCTTTTCCTATTTGGATTCCTTGGATGTCTTTCTCTTGTCTTATTGCCCTGGCTAGGACTTCCAGTATCATATTGAAAAGCAGTGGTGAGAGTGGACATCCTTGTCTTGTTCCAGATCTTAATGGAATTGCTTTCAGCTTTTCACCATTGAGAATGATACTGGCTGTTGGCTTGTCATAGATGGCCTTTATGATGTTGAGGTATGTTCCTTGTATCCCAAGAATTTCAAGGGCTTTTATCATGAATGGGTGTTGCACTTTGTCGAAAGCTTTCTCAGCATCTATTGATATTATCATATGGTTTTTATATTTCTTTTTGTTGATGTGTTGGATAACGTTGATTGATTTTCGGATGTTAAACCATCCTTGTGCCCCTGGAATGAATCCTACTTGGTCGTGATGAATTATCTTATGGATACATTGTTGGATTCTGATGGCTAAAATTTTATTGAGGATTTTTGCATCAGTGTTCATTAGGGAGATTGGCCTGTAGTTTTCCTTTTTTGTGTTGTCCTTGTTCGGTTTTGGTATTAGTGTAATGTTGGCTTCATAGAACGTGTTTGGTATTGTCCCTTCCTTCTCAATTTTTTGGAAGAGTTTGTGAAGGATAGGCACTAATTCGTCTCTGAATGTTTGGTAGAATTCATTTGTAAATCCATCAGGTCCTGGCCTTTGTTTTTGGGGAGGTTTTTGATTACCATTTCAATTTCGCTAATTGTAATTGGTCTGTTTAGGTGTTCTATTTCTTCTTTATCTAGCTTTGGGTGATTGTAGAGTTGTAGGAATTTGTCCATCTCCTCTAGATTATTAAACTTGTTTCCATATAACTGTTCATAGTAGTTATTGATTATTCTTTTGATTTCTGCTGTGTCCGTTGTGATTTCTCCTCTTTCATTGATGATCCTGTTTATTTGTGCTTTCTCCCTTTTTTCCTTTGTGAGCCTGGCTAAGGGTTTGTCTATTTTATTGATTTTTTCAAAGAACCAGCTCTTGGTTTCATTGATCTTTTGGATTGTTTTATTAGTTTCAATTTCATTTATTTCTGCTTTGATTTTTATTATTTCTTTTCTTCTACTGGTTTTGGGGTTTTTTTGTTGTTCTTTTTCTAGATCTTTGAGCTTCGAGATTAGGTTGTTTCTTTGAGTTCTTTCTTGTTTCTTGATGTGAGCTTCTATTGCTATATATTTTCCTCTTATTACTGCTTTTGCTGCATCCCATACATTTAGGATATTGGTGTCCTCCTTGTCGTTCAATTCAAAAATTTTTTTAATTTCTTCTTTGATCTCCTCATTAGTCCAGTGGTCTTCCAGTAGTGTGGTTTTTAATCTCCATGAGGTAGGAAAGTTCCTTGCCTTCTTTTTATGGTTTATTTCTAGTTTGATGCCTTCATGGTCAGAAAAGATGGTTGATATGATTTCAATCTTGGTGTATCTGTTGATGTTTGTCTTGTGCCCCAGTATGTGATCGATCCTGGAGAATGATCCGTGTGCGCTTGAGAAAAATGTGTACTCCGTTTTTTGGGGGTTTAGTGTTCTATAGATGTCTGTTAAGCCCAATTGCTCTAGGTCCTTATTTAGAGCTTTGGTTTCTTTACTTATTTTTTGTCTTGTTGATCTATCCATTGTTGATAGTGGTGTGTTGAAGTCTCCCACTACGTATGTGTTTTCTCTGATGTCTGTTTTCAGAGAGGACAACAGTTGTCTGATATATTTTGGTGCTCCTTCGTTTGGTGAGTATATGTTAATGAGTGTTATTTCTTCTTGAAGTATTGTCCCCTTGATCATAATGTAGTGACCATTGGGGTCTCTTTTTATCTTTTTGAGTTTGAAATCTGTTTTATCTGATATAAGTATAGCTGTTCCTGCTTTCTTTTTTGGTCCATTTGCTTGTAGGATTGTTTTCCATCCTTTAACTTTGAGCCTATTTTTATCTTTTGTAGCTAAATGTGTTTCCTGGAGACAGCAAAAGGTTGGGTTTTGTTTCTTAATCCAGGCTGCAACTCTGTGTCTTTTTATTGAAGAGTTTAGCCCATTTACATTTAGAGTTAATATTGATATGTTAACATCTGTATTTGCCATTGTGTTTGTCTTTCCTTTGATTTTATTTATTTATTCTTTTAATAACTTTTTTTTTTTTTTGGCCTTCTTTCATTGTTATTCGTCCCTCTGAGGTTCTGGCTTTAGGACTCCTTGTAGTATTTTTTGGAGTGGGGGTTTAGTTGCAATGAAATTCCGGAGTTTCTGTTTGTCTGGGAAGGTCCATATTCTTTCTTCAAAGAGGAAGGAGAGCTTTGCGGGATAGAGTATTCTTGGTTGGCATCTGTTTTCTTGGAGTCTGTTGACTATGTCCCTCCACTCTCTCCTTGCCCGTAGTGTTTCTTCGGAGAAGTCTGATGTCAGCCTGATTGGCTTTCCTTTGAATGTTATCTGTTTCTTCCCTCTTGCCAGCTTCATTATTTTTTCCTTGTCCTGGATTCTTGGGAGCTTTACTATTATGTGTCTTGCTGTATTTTTTCTTTCGTCGTGGAAGTTTGGTGTTCTTCTTGCTTCTTGTATATCAATTTTCAGCTCCTTCTTCACATTTGGGAAGTTCTCTTCAATTATCTCTTTGAATATTTTCTCTGTTCCTACTTCTCTCTCCTCTCCTTCTGGTATTCCTATAACTCTTATATTTCCTTTCCTCATGGAGTCAGATAGTTCCCGAAGTCTTTCTTCATTCTTTTTCCTTCGTACTTCTCTTTCCTTTTCTGTTTTGGTTCTTTTTATTTCTGTGTCTTCAAGAGCACTTATTCGTTCTTCCATTTCATCAATTCTGCTTTCATTGCTTTTCCCAGAATTCTTTAGTTCTTCCACTAATTCTTTGATCTCCTGCATTTCTTTTACTTCCCTCTTTAGGGACTCAATTTCATTCTTCTGATCGTTGATTATTTTTCCCTTATCATTGTTTTCCTTTATGACTTCTGTCAGTTTTTTAATCACGGCAATTTTAAATTCTCTTTCTGGAAGGCTCAGAAGTTCTTCCAAGTTACTGTCGTTGCAATCTGGGGGCTGGTTTTCTTTTTGTGGTGTGCTTTTTCTCTGGAGAGTTGCTAGGTTGCGTGTGGTTCTTCTCCTCCCTACTGTCTGTTTTCTAATTTGCCGTATGCGTTGGGACACTGTGTTGTTGGGACTGGCCGGCATCTTGGGTGGGCTTCTCTTCTCCCCTCTGGTTCTTCCAGGAGTCATCTGTCAGTTTCAAGCAGTCTTTATTGGAGAAAGGTCCCTGTCCTAAAATGTTGATGTGGGGACACACTCCCCTGTGCGCCTGGTCTGCCCCGGCGTTGGGTTCCTGCTCCCCCTCTGGGCTTGGACTGCAGGCCAGAGGGGGTCTGGCGTGGGTGAACTTCCCCCGCTCACCTCTGGCTCCTGAGGAAGCCTTCTGCAGGTAGTCTTTACTGAAGAAATGTCCCTGTTCTAAAATGGTGATGTGGGACACACTCCCTGCGCGTCCGGTGTCACGCACACTCTTCTGCGTGCCTGGTCTGCCCCGGCTGTGGGTGCTCGCTCTCCCTGTGGGCTCAGACTACTTGTTCAGAAGGGGCCGGGTGTGGGCTAACTCCCCAGCTGGCCACTAGCTCCTTCAGGAGCCTGTGCTGGCTACAAGTCGCTAGGTGGCGCCAGAGATCTCTCCTAGAGCCCTTGGGGAGCTGATTTTCCACCCTGTGGGACAGGGAGCAAAGCGGGGATGGTAGGGTACACCTCAACGGCTTTGGGGTGCTGTGTCTGCCTTGTGCCCCACCGTCGTGGGGAACCCACGCCCCTAATTTCGTGCCCCGGGTCTCAGTTCCAAAGCCCTCAGTTCCAGGACGTGGGCTGGAGCCCAGTTCAGTGGCGCGGGAATGGCGCCTTTTGCACCGCTCCAGGGCCTGGGCGCCTGGTTCCTGCTTACTCAGGGAGGGACCTTCACCTCAGTGAGGACCTCCGCGCGTCTCCCCGCAAGCCTAGGTCGTCTCCCAAGCCTAGGTCGCAGGCGCGGGGACCTGGGCAGCCTTGATCCTGGTCTGCACTTGCTTTTCAAGCGCGCAGAGCGCGCAGCTATCCGCAGAAGCTTACCGGCAGCCTGGGCTGTGTGCGCTTCTCCCGGGGTCTTTGTTCTTCTCTAATGGCGCCCGGAGCAGTTTGCTCACTGCCGCGGTGAATCCTGCAGGGTTCGCGTCAGCTCCCGTTCAAGGGGTGTGGTGGCTGCAATAGTTCCTTTCCACTCACAGTCCCGCTTGCTGCGTCGTTTGTTCTTGGTGGCCGTTTTGGTTTGTTGTTTTCCTCCTCTCTGCGGGTCAGAGAGTGCAGCCTCTGTGGGCGGGGGAGGGGAGCAGGGTTCTGCGCTTCCCTCCCTTCTAGTCCTCTTTTATGGCCACTTTCTTCTTCGGGTAGTTTGCTGGAGTCACTCGTTTATCTTCCGTGTCCCAGTTCTCACTGGGACCTGCCGCTTTTCCTCCCTATTAACTTTTTTTTTTTTTTAAATGTATTTGTTTATTTTTTTTTAAGATTTATTTATTTATTTATACAAGCACTGGGTACAGTCAGAAGCACGGGAGGGTGAGAGAATTCACCAGAGTCAGAGCGGGAAGCAGAGCAGGCAGAAGGACCAAAGACACTGCTGAGGGCAGCAGCGGGCAGCAGGAGAGGTCTGCGCGCCATGTGGGACCCTCTTCCGGTGGCCGGGGAGCAGCCGGGGATTGAACCGGCGCTGCAGAGGCTGTAGGCAGCTTCGCAACCCGGCGCTCAACCGCTGCGCCACCAGGGAGGCCCCCCTATTAACTTTATTTAATGGGAGATCTTACTCGCAGCGTCTCCTCACCGCCATGTTGCTCTGCCGAAATAAGATATCTTTACCTGAGAGATCCCTGCTATGTTTAAACCTTTTCGAAATATCCCATCTGACCTCTCTGTTTCTATGTGGCATATAATAGCGGGGGTGAGGGTGGGGTGGGGGGGTATCTTGTTAAGTAAATAGGTAATTTATTAATAGATTTTGCTTAATTATGAAAAGGCAAAATTTAAAAAAAAATCTCTGGGCCTATATTCTTAAAAAATGCAGTGGTCATTACACAATTATACTATATTATCAGTATTTTCATATTCTTGTGAACTTAGAGTGCATTTGGTTCCTTTGTATAATTATGGTTTTTTCTTTTTGTTTTGGACAGACACTCGGCATTGCACCTGAAGAGAAATTTGTTATTACAACAACAAGTAGGAAAGAAATTACTTGCGATAATTTTGGTAAGCAAACAATGATAAATTCATGCTTTTACATGTAATATTTTTAGTATACTGTAAGGCAATAGCTTTTTTACAGAGATAAAGGTAAGCATCTAAAACTATTGATGATTTTGTTTTAGAGGAGTAGTTGATTGTAGTTAGGGCTACAGAAGATCAGATCTTGCCCAACATCTAGCCACAGATTTTCTATGTGGTTCCTCAAGAAGCTAATTCTCCTAAATAACTTGGATTCTCCCATTAACTTTTTTTATCCAGTCAGATTCCAAGATATGTTAGTTTTTCATGCCTGATTTATTCTTTTTGAACTTAACCATTCATTTATTTTGATACACTCTGATGTAGTTCCTCTTGATTTAACTTAAGAATTGAGTGTTTAAGATGAGCAGAAGTATTTGGGCCTATCAAGTGACATCCTTAACAGAACACAAATGAATATATAGATAAATTGTTTTGGGGGTCAGGTATAATTTGCATATTCAAAATTATAAATTCATTATACTGCTGCTGCTAGTCTATCCCTTAAGATTTTTTCTCTTGATTACAGATGAAACTGTTAAAGACGGAGTCACTCTATACCTGCTACAATCAGTCGACCAGTTACTACTAACAGCTACAAAAGAACGAATTGACTTCCTACCTCATTATGACACACTGGTTAAAAGTGGCATGTATGAATATTATGCAAGTGAAGGACAAAATCCTTTGCGTAAGTATTTCATTTATAATAATTTTGGTGAACTGTTAATCTCCTTTACACCTGATTGTATGTCCCACTCTTATTTTTTAAAAATTCTCTCATTATGTTTTATTAGAGGTTGTCACCAGTCATATGAACTTCCTTACCTTCATCACAGTATATATCTTTTTCTGATTAAGTCATCTTACTTCACAGTATAGATCCCTCTCCTTTAAAACTAACCTAGTGTTAGAATTCATTCCTTTTCATCTGATAAGAAATCTTTTACCTACACATCTTTCCATAACCCATATACTTTCCTGATTTACTGGTCCTGGCCTCCTTTAGACTTGGTCCAGTTGAGAAAATATTTTATCTTGCAAATTATATAACTTAACTGTATAATAAGTGGTTTGAGTTCTGGTCCCCATTTCTTTTGTCATTTCTTTTCACCTTTACTACTTGCCAGTTGTTATCCTTCTTTTTGATCAGTTGACTTAGTATTTTTTTCTGCTTCCTGCCAAAGTGATAAATACTATTTAGATGTTTGTTATAAACTTTCTTATTAAAAGTGGTTTTTCTCATTATATATGCATTGTAATTTGTAGGAAAATAGAAAACATAGATAAACAAAAAGAGCATAAAGGACAACTGTATCTCTTCTGCACAAATATAACTGCCACTAACACATTGGTGTTTATCATTTCAGACCTTTTCGTATATATTTTTTTCTTTTTAGTGGTTTTATGTGGTGTATACTACTGTAACCAACTTTTTTGTTTAAGCTAGAGTAAGCATCTTTAATACATATATCATTATGTTTGATTTTGATGGTTATACAGTATTTAGATAACTATTTAAATGGTGTTCTGTCGTTAGATATTAAGGATTTCTGTTTTCTTATTGTTACAAGTGCCTGAACATTCTTGTGACTAAATTTTTGTGCACATTCTTACACCTATCTTAAGAGTACTAGCAGTACTATTACTACTATCAGATGTAGTGCCGAGCAATATCCCAAGAGCTTTATGCACATTATTTTGTTTAATCCTTAATTTCTGTGGTAGCTAATGATTGGTAATGACCCAGATTCGCAAAAGAAACTGAGGCTAAGAGATTCCAGATAAATGAAGAAAGGGGATTAGTAACTTTTGGTACCAGGATTTGAACTTAGCAAAATGACATCAGAGCTTGAACTCCTAAACAGTATATTTAATACCTCTAACATTTTTCTGTTTATACAAAAAAGCTCAACTTCTCTTATCTTAAATACATAATCTTTTTTCACCAGCTGCTATCTAGTTTTTTTCTTTCTTTATAGCAAAACTCCTCAAAAAAGTTGACGGTATTCACTATTAGTAGTGTCTCTCTTCTTCCCATTCTTGCCTTTTCATTCTACTATACCAGCTCTTTGAGGGTCACCAGGGACTAAATTCAGTGATCAATTTTCAGTTCTCATTTTACTTGAAGTGTTATTTGACAGTTTATTACTACTTCCTCCTCAGTGTAATCTTTACTTAACTTTTAAAGAGACCACAATTTTTATTTTCTTTCTACCTCACTCAGTGCCTTCTCTCTTGTTTATTCTTTTTTTAAGTTGAAATATAACTGATATTTCCCCATTTTCTTTTTTTAATCTCTCGTTTTTATTTTTTTTTTACTTCATTGGTCATTATTAAACAATAATTGCTTCCCCTTCCCCCCTCAGGTGTAGTCCCCATAGAGTTTCCTTCACAAATGCACCTGGGCACCATACTTATTCCTTGGTCCCTTATCTCTCTCTTCTTCACTTAGTGATCCCATTCATTCTCATTGCTCTAAATAATTAAATCTTTATGATAGTGACTCCCAAATGGAAGTGGTGAAAAATGGTCATTTTTAATTAAATATCGAAAATAATCTCAGGCTGATCTCCTGAATTCCAGTTTTTTCTATCCAGCTGCCCATATGGCATCTCCACTTGAGTATCAATGATGGGAACCCAGTTCTGAATCATAACTACACAAAATTTTCCCGTTCTAATTGATCATCACTATTTTTCCAGTTGCTTAGGCCAAAAATCACATTGATTCTTCTTTGTGTCATACCTTTCATTTGATCTGCTATGAAATTCTCTTGGCACTATCTTCAATGTTTACCTGGAAATGACTATTCTTACCACTTACATTGCTAAAAGTTGGTCTGAGCTACCATCATATCACCTAGATTCCTGCAGTGGTTTCTTAACTTGCCTCTTTTCATACCTGTTCACATAATGAGAGGTCAGATTGTGATATTCTTTTATTAAAAACATTCATAACACCCCATTTCACTAAAAGTAAAATCTGAAGTCTTTACAGTTACCATCTTGCCTTAACAACTGATAGCTCCCTGTTTCTACAACTATTCTCCTTGTTTGTTCACTCCATTGCTGACTGTATTCTCAGCTTATGGCCCTCTGTCTAGAATGCTTTTTCCCCCAGATAGCCGCTGTCTCATTCCTTCATCTCACTCAAGTCTTGTTTATCTGTTACCTTCTCAACAGAACTTTACCTTGTTAAAAAATAAAACTCTGTTCCCTGTATGCTCTACTGTTATTTGATACCTTTGTTCTTTTTCTTCTCCATCGTACATACCACCTTCTCACATGCTTAGAGATTTTATTTATTGTTGTGATACTGTATTTCCCATCTTCTTTCACAAGAATGTTCATGCCACAAGAACAGGACTTTTGTCTTCTGTTCCTAGAACAGTGTCTGGCAAATAACAGGTGCTTACATATTTCATAGTGAATAAATCTTTAATTTTCCTCTGGGGATACATTTCTAAATGTGTATAGTTGTGGAGTCAATTGATTTATTCATTTTTTAGATTATTTATAGATTAAATACCTTCCAGTTTCATTTGTACTGTCACGAATATGCAGAGAATCTCACTGTTTAAACTCTTGCTTTGGTGTCTGTGACTTTACATTTCTGTTTCTTTCCTTGTTTCTGTTCCTTTGCCTTTGGTGCTACTTCTGGTTATTCTCAACTGTATGGTGGATATTTCTTTAAATCATGCTGACCATATCGTTTTATATTTTTCTCTTAGTGAGCTGATCTAAACTGTGACTATCCTGTCTATGTTACTGGAGCAAAAATCTTTATATCCCACTTTCTTGATTCTCTCACTAAGTATATTATCTATCTGGTGCCCTGTAGAACACCCCACTCATTAAACTTGATAAGGGAGCGGTAGGTCATCTCATCTAAAACTGAACTTTTCTTGCTCCTCCTTAACTTTTTCCATTATGGGAAATACGATCATTTATTCAGTCTATTAAGAGCAAATATTTTTAAGAGCAAATCTTGTCTTTCTTTTTCTTTCTCATACATCCAAATTTCGTTCATTCTGATATCAAATCCTAAATGTTACTCATTTTTCTCCTTCCAAATTTAAGTATTTTTTTCCATCCTTTTCCTGCAGTGTCCCTTTTTCATTTTCTAGAGTTATCATCATTAGCCAGATCCTTATACCTATCTGATTTGTAGTGATTGCTTTCTGAACACCTTTGAGCATGTGGCATGCTTGCTGGAGTGCCACTCTGTAATTAATTATAGATTTAACTGAATTAAACTCCAGTGGAAGTAAGAGACAAATTTGGTAGTTAACATTGCTGTACCATTGATAAATTGAACACTAAGTTGGTTATGTAGTAGAAAATTAATTATAGTTCTGTGTCACACATACCATGCCATTTGACAAGTTACTCTTAGTTATAAGGTTTCTACATCTAAGTTAGCTCTTAATATATACTTTTATAGTTCCTTTATTTTTGCCCCCATATCTCTAAATGTGTGTACGTTTGACTTGTGCATGATATAATTACATACTACAGACTACTATATGATTTTATGGTTATGGTTTTCTGTTTGTCTCTTATGTCTGTATGTCTGTCTTTAGATTATAAACTCCTTGAAGCCAGGAATCATGGCTGGCTGACTCATGATGTGTAGTGCCATACAAGTACTGGTTGATGACTACTTTTTTATGCTGGTGGTGATTGGTGATGATGCCTTTATTATGTATTATATCATTAGGATCAGGATAATACTTTAATTCTAGCTCTTTGGAAAATAAAAGTGATGGCTTAAGGTACTTCAGAGTTTCTTCTACTTTGAACTTTTACATGAAGTACCTGAAAGGAAAATGTTAAGCAATAATGTATTCTTATTCTCTTACAGCATTTGCTCTTGCAGAATTAATTGACAATTCATTATCTGCTACTTCTCGTAACACTGGTATTAGAAGAATACAGATCAAGTTGGTAAGAAAATACTACTGTAAAGCAATTTAACTTTTCCTTTTATAGACTTACTACAAGTTCATTGGAGAAAAATTAGAAAAAGATAAAAAGTAAAAACAATATCTGATGGCTCTTCGTTTATTGTCAGTTTTCTTTATGTGCCTTTTCTGTGCCTATTACCGTACATGTATATGTGCTCAGAGTGTACATTTTGTTTTTTCTTGTGTGTAATTTTCTAATTTCCCCATATGGGACCATTGTAAACATTTGCCATATGAATATTCTGCAATATATATATTATTTTATTGTTGCAATTGGCTTATTGGCTATAAAATAAATTGTTGATTGGTCTACTATTGTTGAACCATAGTAGAGTTTTTTCCCCATATTTTTGCCATTGTAAGCAATACTGGCATGATGAACATCCTTATGGTCTTTGCCCATGTCTCTAATTAGTGCCTTAAGCTAAATTCTGAGAAATGGAATTTCCAGGCTTAATACCTGAAGATCATACATCTTGATTTATATAGCTCAGTGATTTCAGAAAATTGTAATAATTTGTGCTTTCATCAGCAGTGTATAAGTGAGCGCATTTAAATATTTAATTTTTCATGTTTGTGATATTGATTTGCATTTTCCTGTCTTTTTGAACTTATTTCATAGCTTTTTGATGAAACACAAGGAAAACCTGCCGTTGCAGTGATAGATAATGGAAGAGGAATGACCTCTAAACAGCTTAACAACTGGGCCGTGTATAGGTTGTCAAAATTTACAAGGCAAGGTGACTTTGAAAGGTTAGAAACCCTTACTCATTTAATATGCAGCTGGCTATTTTAATAAGGATAAGAATTCTAATATTATCCATACTTTTGTTATACACGATGCATTGGAAGTTTTGATGTTGTCAGCATACTTAGATTTTTTATATTATAGAACTTTCATGAGCAATACTTAGAATTAGTCAAAACTACATAAGATTTTACCCTTCCATCAAGCAATTATTTTTGCATTTCTTGAGGTATATAGGAGTAATTTGATATGTTGAGTACTTTGGAGCTTTCTCTCTTTTCTTTACTTGTTTGATGACAGCTCTATAGCCTCTAGAGTAGTAGAATAGTTTTATTTTTTTAATTTTTTAAAGATTTATTTATTTATTTATACAAGCACTGGGTACAGTCAGAAGCGTGGAGGGTGAGAGAATTCACCAGAGACAGAGCAGGGAGCAGAACAAGCAGACAGACAGAGGACACTGCTGAGGGCAGCAGTGGGCGTGGCAGGAGAGGTCTGCACGCCATGTGGGACCCTCCCTGGCAGCCAGGGATTGAACCAGCGCTGCAGAGGCTGTGGGCAGCTTCGCAGCCCAAGCTCAAGCGCTGCGCTGCCAGGGAGGCCCTAGAGTAGCAGAATGGTTTTAAACAAGGTTTTAGAAATCACCAGTTGCCACTTGCAGTGTATCTAAGAAGTCACATGTAGTTCTTTTGAGCTCACTGCTGCTCTGCTTTCAGGATTCTGCTGTATAAAACATAGCTGTTAAGGAATAGAATCTAGAAAGAAGCTTTGCATCAGAATAAACTTAGAGAAAATACTCTGAATGAGGAATGCCAAAACATTCTAGAAACTGTTAGGGATATAAAGATTTAGATGTTTGGGATATTAGCTGAATTCTGAATTAGTTCTCAGGAGCAGAAGTCTTGTTATTTTAAGTTATATTGTGTATTTCAGGTAACATAGTTGGAAAGAATCCGTTGGCAGTATTTGTTTATGTCATGTTTTACTCTTTGCTATGTTAAGAAAAGTTACCCAAATTTAAGGATCAGCCCAATGTATTAAAAATTGTATTACTAGCACATTTGCATTCTTATTTCTGAAATTTTATCACCCTTGGAATTTTCATCCAATTTGTAAAGAGTTAACAGTATCTTGGTGTGAGGCAATATAATGAAGAAGGCAAGTTCTGGAATCATTTCACCTAGTTTGAATACTGTCCTTACTAGTTGTATGACATTGACCAAGGTGTTTTATTTATCTGTGTCTGAATTTACCCACCTGTTAAGTGGAAATCATGTCTTAAAAGGTTTTGTGAAGAAGGTAACTTAGTACATGTAAATTCCTTAGGATGAAGCCTGATATTTTGTAAGCAGTCACTAAATATTAAGCTGTCATTTTAGTATTATTTTCTCATCTTAGCCTTAGACTTTTCTATAACTATTCTTTTTCATTATTTTCATGAATACATGCAACTTCAAGGATTTATAAAATAGCCAGGTAGAAAGCAGAGACCTAGCCTTAGGATTGTCTAAGGATAGAATTTAACATATAGTAGAAATGTTAGAAGGGATGGAGAGGAGATATAGGTTGGACAAACAGTTTAGAAAAATAACAGTTCAATCAAATGGAAAACTAAAAGAAGTAGGTCCTAGTTTATTAAAATTAAGTCTTAGTATGATAGTGATACCTGATGGGGTTATCCCAATATTACCTCAATTAAAAAATAAATAAGTAACATTTTAAAACAAAAGTAAATAATAGAATCGGTTGGTTGATGTTCACGGAAACAAATTGCTGGTATTTTGACAAAAATTACATTGAATCTACATAAAAATTAGAAATAAACAACATATTGACCCAATTGAGTCATTCTATATATGAATATAGAATATCTCATCTATTTTTTCTTTGAATTATTTCATGAGTATTTTGTAGTTGTCCTCATATAGAGTGTATTTTATTTGATTTATGCCTCAGCATTTATGCCTAATGTATATGGGGAATCTCTGTATCTTAATTTTTGCTATGAATCTAAAACTGCTCTAAAAATAATGTATATTAAAATATTTAATGATATACAATGAAAAATTTTTTAAATAACAAAAATAAATAAAATTAAGTCTTTACTAGACTCACATAACACTGACTCTACACATCTCCTGATCTTAGGACAAAAAAGTGTTTTACTTAACCCAAATGTTAAATGAATTTTAATTTTTCCAAGAGATCTACCCGTTGCTGGTTTTGGTCTTTATATGTATTTTGTTCATAAACTGATCAGTTGTTACAGCTGTATATAACCATGCTGTCTCTTGATCCACTCCTCTTTCTGATAGTATCATAGGTACGCCCTCCTTCCCCTAGCTTCTTAGTGATGTAGACGAAATTATCAGCTACTTTATAGTTTGCAGTTTATCTTTTACTGGCTACAAGGATAGATGTCGTAAGAGACAGGCTGTGGAAGAAAAGGAAGGACAGCCTAAAAGTACAAAATAGCTGACTGCCTTTGCCTATAGCTTATGTTGTAGTAGAGAGAAAAACAAGTGAACACAGAATTTATGAGCATCTCAATAAAGATAAACTCATGCAATTTGCAGCAACATGGATGGAGCTGGAAGGGATCATGCTCAGCAAAATAAGCCAGAAAGAAAAAGAAAAATGATGGATGGTCTCACTCATAGCAGGAATCTAGAAAACCTAAATAAGGGACCAGGAAAAATAATAACTGTAATAAAGAAGAAATCAAAATCAACAAACAACTATAAACCAGAGACACACTGTGGGGAGCGGGTGGGATCAAAATAAGGGGGGTGCAATTGTATGGGGAATATAAAAATAAAAAAATTTTAAAAAAAGAATCAAAAAACCAAAAAAAAGTATTGGATAATATGTTAGAGCCTGATAGGCACTTTCTTTAGGTAAGATGGTTAGGAAAGAGAAGCTTCTTTAAGATATCATTTGAGCTGTGCTTTGAATAATTAGAAGAAAATAGCCATTGAAGATCTTTGGGGAGTGGGGTGAGGGTATTATATTCCAAGTGGAAGGAATACTAGAATAGATAAACATTCTGAAATTGTAATCAGCTTTTTTTTGTTTGTTTGTTTGAGAGGTGGAAAGGAGACTAGTGGTTACAGTATAACGGTTCTTTGTAATTTTTACTCACCTTGGTACTGCCCCTTCCCTCACCTTTTTTATTTTGAAGAATTTCAAGCCATAATTAAGTTGAAAGAACATTATTAGGTCTGATATATCCTTCACCTAGATTCATCAATTGTTAACATTTACCACATTTGTTATTTCTATCTGTATGCAGATGCATACACTTTCTCTTCATATATCTTTTGAAAGTAAGTTGAAGACTTTATGACATTTAAGAAATACTAGGGCATGTATATATACTTTAAGTAGGATATTCTCATAGCCCTAATACTGTTGTCACACTCCAGAAATTTATCATTGATTCAAAGTCCATATAATGTCCTTGTTCAAATTTTCCCTCTCATGTCTCTGTTGCCTCTTTTGTCTTTGTGTCTTTTGTGCTTTCATTTTTTGCAGTTTTCATATTGGTTGTAGAATAGTTCACAGCCTGGATCTGAGTGTTTCCTGAGCACTATTCTTTTCCACAACATTTTATGAGCAGACCTATTTCTAGGCCTGGTATTAGAGTATCTTAATGGTCATTGTTGTCTTTGTTTTTATTATTGGTATGCCAATTTAAACCTTTTTATTACATTTTTATTTTCTAGTTTTTTCCTCTTTAATTCACTGTGTGCTTTTGTTACCATTTCTCTTTTCTTTTAGAGTTTATATGTGTGTGTATATATATTTTTTTTCAGTTTACCCTTGAAATTTTATTTTAAAGATTTATTTATTTATACAAGAACCGGGGTATAGGCCAGATGGACGGGAGGGTGAGAGGATTCACCAGAGACAGAGTGGGGAACAGAACAGACAGACTGCTGAAATACACTGCTGAGGGGAGCAGCGGGCGCGGCAGGAGAGGTCAGCTGTGCCACATGGGACCCTCGCTGGCCGGCTGGGATCAAACCCACACCGCAGAGGCTGCGGACAGTTTCACAGCACTGCGCTAAACCGCCTGCGCCACCAGGGTAGCCCCTCCCTGTCCTTGAAATTTTAAAATGCATAGAGTTATAATTTAAGTATCTCATTCCTCCCATGTTGAGAAATTTGGAATACCTGAGTTCTGATCACTTCTTACCCAAAATGTTTTTGTTCAGTATTTCAAATACTACTTTTTAGAAATTTCAGTTTATACATACCATGTTTTTCCAACACATTCTTTTAAAAAGCTATCATGTTTTAAAAATTACCTTTGCCTTTACTATATTATGATAACCTTGCATGTCAGATTGTGCTTGTAGGAACATTCCTTACAAGCAAATCTCTTGGTGATAAACTCCCTTGGATTTAATCTGTAAATTCTTTATTTAGCTCTCTGTTGAGAGATTTTTCTCTGGACCATTTGGAGATAATATTCTACTGTCTTTTATTGTTGGTATCAAGACCTGCCTTCCTATTTTATCCTCTTTCAGCTTTCAGCCTGTTTTCTAGTTCTTTTTTTAAAAAGATTTATTTATTTATTTATTTATGTAAGCACTGGGTACAGTCAGAAGCACAGGAGGGTGAGAGAATTCACCAGAGCCAGAGCCGGGAGCAGAGCATGCAGAAGGACCGAAGTACACTGCTAAGGGGAGCACTGGGTGGCAGGAGAGGTCTGCGTGCCATGTGGGACCCTCCTCAGGTGGCCGGGGAGCAGCCAGGGATCGAACCGGCGCTGCAGAGGCTGCGGGCAGCTTTGCAACCCAGCGCTCAACCGCTGCGCCACCAGGGAGGCCCACTTTTTTATTTTTGATGTTTACTGCAATATGGATTTCTTTTATTTATCCTGTGTGGGCTCTCTTCATTTGGATCTGTAGAACCATGTCTTATTGGCTCAAGAATGTTTACAGCTGTCTTCCATTCTCTCCTCTCTTTTTAGAACTACACTTAAACATGTGTGAGATATTTTCCTTCAGTTGTTTTTTATTATTTAAAAATTCTTTACTAGGCAAAGAACTTTATTAACCTTTGTTTCAAATATAATATCCCCAGGGTTCTTCAACTTAATTATCTGTGACTAATGCATTGTGTATAAGCAAAACCTGAGAAGAAATGTAGTGTCAAAGGGCATGAGCCCAAAAATAATATAAATCTAGATTTTATCAGATCAATGAACAAAATTTTAAAAAGGAGTCAATATAAAATAGCAGCTCTCAGTAACTCTTCAAGTTTTACTTCCTTTAGAAGTTGACTCATTTCAGTGCTTGCTTCGGCAGCACATATACTAAGAAGTTGACTCATTTCAGTTTACTTCATTTTTGGAACCTCATCCAAATTCTCCACAAGATCTGGAACTTCATCATCATCATCTTCTACAGTAACAAACGGTGCCTTTCCAACCAGATTCTTTGGGCTTAGCGTCAGCCAGTCTCCATAAATTAGTTAGACTTTTTGCACCAAGCTGGTTTAAGATACTGGGTAGCATTTCTGTTAGCTGCTTTGTTTTAGTATAGCCTATAGTGATGAAAATGTTTGCTGGTAGAGATGCATGAAATGAATGTAGGGTTGTTAAGGTAGATCACTGTTACTAGGTTTGTGAACATACTCACCTTTTCAATACCAGAGATATTGTTTACTCTATTTCTTTAAGAATGAAGTTTTTTGCCATCTTTTGTAGCTATTCTATGAACTACTTTCTTCTTTCTGTGAGTAGTATCTTTCCCATCGACACGCACATGTGCCCACAGGTTGGCAAATTTCTCTTGGTTTGTGAGTTTCTTTCATCTTGTTGAAATGCAAAAGGGCCCGAGCAGGACACCAGAGTTGTACTCAGAGGTTGTGCCCTGGCAGGCCAGCTGAGATTAGGTGTACACACACATACTGGCACCAAAATGGTAGGTAGAGCTATTTCTGTCTGTTAGACCCCCTGTGATATTTTCTGTTCATTTCTTTGCCTCTACTGGATAAGTTGTCTGTATGTACTTTGTATTTTTTAATTATTTTTATCTATGTCATATCTGTTGTTTAACCTTTTCCATTGAGTGTAGTAGTGATTCTAGCCTCACCCCCAAGTCTGTTTATTTCTGATGTTGGGAAATGGTGTCCCTGGTGACCTTGCCTATATTTTGAGAAACCAAGGGATACCTACTCTCCAGAGTGTTGTTATGTTGCGGTTGGATACATGGAAATAAGAATCTCTTTGCCACAATTCCTGTCATTCAGATGATATTTAAAATTTTTTTGAAGCAATTAGTAATTTTGAAGGATCGTTCTAGAGGTAAAGGATATATAAGGATTTAGATACATACTCAGTTCTGAATGCTAATTTCTTAAGTAATTAGGGTGTTCCCAAGAATGTGCATTTCTTAGAGTTTCCAGATGGTGCTCATGCTACTGGTTGGTAGAATATACTGAGAACCACTGTACTAGATGATGGATTGATTTTTGATTCTGATTCTTTTACTTAATAAGAGTGTTATACCATTTACTTTGTCACCTTGTTTAAAATCATTCATTAATGTAAATTTTTATTTTAGTGATCACTCAGGATATGTTCGTCCAGTACCAGTGCCACGCAGCTTAAATAGCGATATTTCCTACTTTGGTGTTGGGGGCAAGCAGGCTGTTTTCTTTGTTGGACAGTCAGCCAGAGTAAGTGAAAAAGATTTCTCATACATGAAAGTTGATGAAAATATTTTCAGTTTAACCTTAGGAATTCTTAATGTACTGTTTTTAATGTTTAACAGATGATAAGCAAACCTGCAGATTCCCAGGATGTTCATGAACTTGTGCTTTCTAAAGAAGATTTCGAGAAGAAGGAAAAAAATAAAGAGTCAATATATAGTGGATATATTAGAAACAGAAAGGTACAGTACATTTTAACTCATTAATTGTAGATTTATTACTAGCATAAGAAAATTTTTTTTCTGATTTCTATCTTAGATACTAATGTTTATTTTAAAATTTGAGGACAGGGAATATTTAAATTAAATTACTTAATTTTCATTATTTTCCTTTAGTCACATGAATAGCAGAAGTAATCATTTATGTGCTTTCTCAGGCTGGAAGTCTTCAGACAACAAGTTGTCTCATGCTGAATAAAGCTCCCTGAGAATTACTCAAGATTATAAACTGTTTCCCTTGCACTAGATTTGTATTTGTAATTTTTTTTTGTATAATAGTCATAGAAAGAGTTGAAAGCAGTAATAAGAAATTAGATCATCAGCAAAATAAATGTCTGATTTATTTCTTTTACAAATTTGCATTTGCATTCAAATTTTAATAAGGAGCATATTAATCATTTTGAATCTTGGTGGGTAACAGTTTACATTGCTGCTACTATTTCAGAAGTGTAGGATCTCCCTCTTCAGGTATAGTTACTGTACCACACGCACCCAACTTGTGTAGTACATCACCATAGTATGTTGTGCTACCTTACTCCTTTGTTCGCTTACCTGCCTTGCTCCCCCTTCTGTATGCCTCAGTTCTATAGTTAGGTTTCAACTGTTAGATTTTAAATATGTCTTTATCTGAGCCTTTGTTTGGCTTCTCTATAGTCCACATATAAGTGACATCATCCAGCATTTGTCTTTCTCCTTGTCACTTACTTCACTTAACATAATCCCTTCAAACTTCATCCATCTTGCCACAAATGTCATGAGTTTATCATTTTCAATTGCTGAGTAGTAGCCCACTGTCCCATTGTTTGTATGTATACCACATCTTTGTGGTCCACTCATCTGTTTTTGAGCATTTGGGTTGTTTCCATATCCTGGTTATTGTAAATAGTGCTGTAGTAAACATGAAAGCGCAAGTTTCCTTTAGAATTAGTGCTTTTTGTATTCTTTGAGCAGATACCTAAGAGGGGAATTATTGGGTCATATAGCAGATCTTTTTCACACCTTTTTTCAAATCTATACTTTTTTCTCTGGACCAGTCTACATTCCCACCATCATTGTAATAGGGTTCCTTTTTTTCTACTACCTTGCCAGCACTTGTTTCTGGTTTTTTTGATAAGAGTCATTCTCACAGGTGTGTGGTTGTATCTGATTGTTTTGATTTGCAATTTCCTGAAAATGAATGATGATGATGATCATTTTCTTATGTGTTTGTTTGCCATCTGTATAGCTTCCTTTTAGAAGTCCTGTTTAGCTCTTCTGCCTGTTTTTTGATTGGTTTTATTCTTTTCTTGAGTTGTTTTTATGAGTTGTGAGTTCTTTGTAGATCTTGGCTATCAGTCTCATTTGAGATTTATGGTGTGCAAATAATTTCTTGCATTCAGTAGCTTGTCTTTTTGTCTTACCTGTGGCTCCTTTTGGTATGTAGAAGGTTTTTAGTTTGATGTAGTCCCAATTGTTTATATTCTCTTTTGTCTCTCTTGCTTTAGAAGATGAGTCCACAAAGATCACCAAAGTGTATGTCATGAAGTGTTTTGCCTTTGTTTCCTTTAATGTTAGTTTCAGTTGTTCTGTGTCCATTTTGAGGTGAGTTTTGTGTATGGAATGAGGTTAATGATCTTGTTTCTTTCTTTTGCCTACATTGTCCCATTTTTCCAACACCATTTGTTGAAGAAGCTCCCTTTGTTCAAGTGTATATTCTTGGCTCCTTTGATGTAGATTAACTGATTTTATAGGTGTGAGTTTATTTTTGGGACCTTAATTCCGTTCCATTCTGACATTAGTGTGCCAGATTCAGTATTCTTTCTTTGTCCTGAACTCTGGGTAGTTTCACTATTATGTGTCTTGGTGTAGGTCTCATTTTCTTTAGTTATCTTTGTTTTCTTTTAGCTTCATAGGTTTGTATATTTAGTTCCTTCTCCAGAGTCAATAAGTTTTCCTCTATTCTCTTTTCCTTCTGGGATACCTATTATTATAGTGCCTCTCATTGTCGGATAATTTACCTAGTGTTTTTTCTTTTCTTTCTTTTTTCCCCCCCTCTGCTTTGTTCCTCTCTTGTACTTGGATTCTTAATGCATTCACATCTTCAGGTTCATTGATTCACTCTTCTGTTTGGTCTATTCTAATGCCACAGCTTTTTTCCAGAACTTTTTAATCTGTTCTACTAACCTTTTACATCCTCTATCTCCATTATATTCTTAAAGCATCAGTTTTAATCTTTTGTTCACTGATTTTGGTTTTGATGACATTAATATCTGAAATTTTAGTATACCTTTGATCCACTTTTCTGTGTTTCCACTGTATTCTTATATATCCTTGAGTTTCTTTATCATGTAATTTTGAATTCTGTTTGTGTCTTTATGACTAGGTCTGGAGATTTGTTTTCTCCCTGTAGTGTATTATTCCCCTGAGTACTGAGAGTCCACATTTTTTCAAACTGACATTAAAAGTATTTCTTCACGGGCCTCCCTGGTGGCGCAGCGGTTGAGCGCTGGGTTGCGAAGCTGACCGCAGCCTCTGCAGCGCCAGTTCGATACCCAGCTGCTCCCCAGCCACCAGAGGAGGGTCCCACATGGCGCGCAGACCTCTCCTGCCGCCCGCTGCTCCCCTCAGCAGTGTACTTCGCTCCTTCTGCCTGCTCTGCTCCCCGCTCTGGCTCTGGTGGATTCTCTCATCCTCCCGCGCTTCTGACTGTACCCAGTGCTTGTATAAATAAATAAATAAATAAATAAATCTTAAAAAAAAAAAAAAAAGTATTTCTTCACTATAAAATATTTTGGTGCATAATACACTTTTAATAACTTAATGGTATTTGTTTGGCTGACTGTACTATAATTATTTTGTTTAGCATTTAGCTCATTGAAAGGTTTTACTTTAATTGCAAAGTCAGAAATGAATACAATGACTGAAATTAATGTCTACATAAAATTTTGCTTTAATATATTTTTCTTAGTATGAATTGTTAGGATTTTAATATCTATGTCAACAAATTTGGGCTTTTAAAATGTACTTGGTCTGTATTATAATGAAATCATTTTTGTGGAAGGTGGAACCTAAATCAGTTACTCTTCTTGTAATAGTACACAGATCATTCCTTTGTGACCATGTCCTTATTTTAAAAAAGAATTGGTGGGGTTGGGAAAGGAAGTAAAATGCTGGCAAATTGGTGGTTGAAAATACTACCTTTTTTTATTACTAATGGACTCAGGGTTTTGTTTTTGTTTTTCATGTTTATTAATCTCTTTCAAAACATTCTACAAAAGGGAATTTTGCTTATCCCACTTTTTATCATTTAAATTTGTTGCTTTTATTTAACAATTTATTTAATATATTTATTTAATATATCTAAATTATAGCATTTCGTCTTGCAATCACAATGCCTTGTAAAATATATTTTCGAAATCATATTTGCCATGTTAAAACTAGTGAAAGATAGGAATTGAGAGTTTGAGTGATTTTTAAAACTATGCGTATGAATGATAAAGCTTAGTTAGAATTGAGACCTTTTTGGTCATCATTTCTGCCACCTTTTCCTTTTTTGTGCTTAGTTTGTCCCAACAAACATTTTATCAGTAAATGTCCCTGATCCTTTTCTTTTTCTGACCAATCCTTTCTGGCCTAGCTTTTTTGGGGGGTTGGGGAGAAGGTTACAGGGAGGTTCCTTCTATTTCTGACCCATTAGTAGTAATTACAATGTGTGTGAGTTGGTGGTTCTTGACCAAGTACTAGTAGTGTTCCTTTTCTTTTTTTCCTTATTTTTAGCTTTTGCAAGATTTTGGCATTATTTAATGCCAGGTTAAATAATAAGATATAAAAGTATAATAAGTATCATTTAACAACATCCAGGTAGTTCAACATCAATGACTATTTATTTATGACTGATAAACTTATATGCTCTTTTTGATATGGACTTTCCATGGCTTTAAGGTTGTATATCATATATGTTCAGTTTTATTTTTGTAAGCCAGTGTACTGCTCTTTATAGAAACCATTCTATTGTTTTTGATTAATTTTAGCAATGGTTTCCAAATTTTTCTAGCTGTCTTCTTCCTAAAACCCTCATCTTTTCTCACCTCTTTATACCATGTCAACAAAATAGATCACAACTAGGGAAATTTTCTGAATATCATTTTTATGTTGTTCAAAAGTAGTGACAGACATCTGAAAAATACAGGTTTCTGACAAGATGTTAAATCTTATATCTCAGAAGAATGTTCCCAAATCAACAAATTAACTTTGCTCAAACTTAATATTCTGCAACCCCTGTCTCTCTTTAACAAGCACCCTTGTGGGTAGCTCCCTGGCAGGCGAGGGGATGGCAGATAGCTTCACAGTGCTGTGCTTAACCCCTTGCGCCACCAGGGAGGCCCTCATTTACTACTTTTAATTCTATCTTTAAAATAGTTATTTTCATCTACCCTCTCTTCCACCCATTTTCAGCCATTGACTCAAACTTTCTAGCTTCATCTTTCATAATGTTTATCATATATTCTATACCACGTTGTTACTTTTATACTCTCAAATTCTTCATGTTCTCACTGGTCTACAATGTTCTCAATAAGTCATCTGCTGGGTGAATGTTACCATTTTTTTTTTTTTTTAACTCTAGCTCCTGTTTCATATTTTTATAATGGTATGTTGCTTTGTAATCATTTATTTCTCATCTCCTCCCAGATGAAGGAAAACCTTTTGTCTTTATAATGAGGTGGAGTCTTAGGAATCTTGGAATTTAGAAGGTGCTTGATAAATATCTGTATAGTAAACTTGCATCATTAGTAAATTCAAACTAATTTACTAGCTCTTAAACTGTATAAAATGTTGCTTGTAAGTTGTAGTAGTAGTGATTTAGTGTGTAGGAATGCATTAGAATGGTTTTGGAGGCTTTATTTTTTAAGAATGAAATATTGCAGCAGCACTCCTTCTGCCCACCTATGACTATGCAGGTGCTTTTCTTCACCACCTCTCTCCCTCTGCAGGGCAGCAGCCTTCTTGCCTGCCCGGGACCTGTACAATGCTGGGACTTCTCACTGACCTCCCTCAGTGGAGGCAGCTCTCTTCAAGGCGGCCAGCCTGCAACCATACAGGCCTCTCTCAGCAGACCTGTCCCTTTCGGCAGCTCTTCCTGCCTGCTTGTGTCTTTTACCCTTCCATCTCTTTCCCTAACAAACCTCCTCTTTAAATATAAAAGGAAAAAAAAAAAAGAATGTAGTATTATATGTTTACTAAAAAAAAAAAGTCAATTAATTTCCTAGACATAATATTTCCATATGTTTCTATATCTGTGTGGTACATTCATGCATTTTTTAACACATAGATTTATAGTTAAAATTGAGTTTATAATTCTTATCCTCAAACATTCCCTCAACATCCACCCTTCCCACTTTTCTTTTGCAAGCTATATATATTTTCTGAATGTGAACTGGGATTCAGGATGAATTTACTTCCTTTTAAGCACAGTGAGGTGGGCCAGTTGTGTCTAAGCTGCATCCTAGTTTTCTTGAACATCGATGGTTGGGCATTGGTTCTGAGTAAGTTAATAAAGTGTCTTAAGCTATAGGACTCATTCCACCCTGGGGTAAACATCCTTATTTTTTTCTGGCAGTTTTAAACCCAGTATTTATTTTTTATTCAGAATTGCTTAGTGTAGGGGGTCCCCTTTATGTGTGCTAGCTTAGCAATCTATATTTAATTGTCCCTGTCCTCAGCATTGTTATATACTCAACTGACTTATATTGCATTTTCACTTATCACTGAAGTTTTTTGAAGCCTGCTCCTAAAACTATGCAAGTAAATCACATTACAAATGTGTCAGTGTTATTTATATAATTGGAATTTGTGCATCTAATTTGTTGTATTTACATTCACTCATAGCCTTCTGATTCTGTTCACATTACAAACGATGATGAGAGATTTCTACACCATCTCATCTTAGAAGAGAAGGAAAAAACCAGCTTTACTGCTGTGATTATCACAGGGGTACAACCAGAGCACATACAATATTTGAAAAATTATTTTCACCTTTGGACACGACAGTTAACGTAAGTATTATTTATATTTGATTCAGGGAATCTTACCCTTTAAGACAGGAAATATTAAAGATACATTGAAGCCTTGGCATGCTGCCTTGTTCCTGTCCTGTTTCTTTCACTTCAGTAATCAGTACTCTGATACTGGTGTTAATATGATTCTGTCTAAATATTTTTTATCCCGTTATGTATTGGTAATTATTTGAGGCATAGACTTTTGACACCACGATAAAATTTAAAATGAATTCAAAGTTTAGTAAATTTAGCACCATCAAATTTCCCATATGCCCCTTTTATGCCTTTTCTCTGTAACATTGGTCATAATTTACCCTTATTAAACTCTATATAATTTACGTTTATTTTTATCTACTTTTTCCCGTTGGAATCTTTTTTTTTTTTTTTTTAATGAACTGCTACATCCCTACATTTGCAGTTTCATAGTAGATGTTCAATGATGAGTGCATCAGATCTGTTAAAATTTTTAATATACATATATGCCTATATGATATGTTAGTAAAACTGAAAAATTTTTGTATATTCCAGGAAGACTTTTAGGGCGTTAGATAATTCCATTAGACCAAATTAGAGGAATATTTATTTAATGGCTCTTTAAGGTTTTTCTTGGTAGCTGTGGCCTATGTACTGGATTGTTTCCATAATTTGCATTAGCTCAGTTACTGAGTCTTGCAAAAAAAATAGGTACATCTGCATAAAATTCACATAACCTTAAAAAAGTATCTTTTTTAAAATTTACACATCATTTGAGAGTCTTTATTTTACACATCAGTATATGTTAATGGGTTAAAATTTTTTGCCTTTTATGGGAAAATAAATTTGATTTTAGAACTATTATTTTCTTCTTGAATATTGGTGTTAGTCCTATGATGTGATTTTTAAATAGAGCTTTCAAATTTTTAAAGTACATGTTTTATTAGCTATTTTACATTAATAATTTCTTTCACCTGAAGGAACTCAGTGTATATAACAAATGATTAAAGTACACTTTTGCTTTAACAAAGAATAACATAACTTTAGTCATTCACCCAAACCATTCTTTGAAAGTGTTTATGTCACTTTTCTTAATATGTGGTTGTAAAATTGTTGATTATGATGTTAACACTTTTAAGATGTCTGAAAAAAGAGCTCTAATGATTTTTCCGTTACGTCTTTTACTTCAGTTATTTTATGGATTAGCTAGGATACTTACTTTTTAAGTTAAATTTGCATTGGGCCTCCCTCATGGCGCAGGCGCAGCGCAGCACTGCGAAGCTGTCCGCAGCCTCTGTAGTGTTGGTTCGATCCCTGCCGGCCTCGGAGCAACCCACATGGCAAGCAGACCTCTCCTGTCTCGCCCACTGCTCCCCTCAGCAGTGTATTTCGTCATTCTGCCTGTTCTGTTCCCCACTCTGTCTCTGGTGAATCCTCTTACCCTCCTACTCATGTGGACTGTACCCCAGCTCTTGTATAAATAAAATAAATCTTTTAAAAAAAGATAAAAATAAAATAAAATTTGCATTTAGAAATATAAATTCCACTTTAGGAATAACTATAGATGTGATATATTTTAGCCTTGTATAATCTCACTGAAGTATAATCTTTTTAAAACTTTCATTAAAAATAAAGTAATAAAGATTTCTAAAATTATGGTTTTTGATGCAATACTCCTGGCTTTATTAGTTTTGTTTGCTTTGGGAATGTTGTGATAAAAGTGTTTCAGTGCTATTAGAGAGGAGATGAGTGTTATTATTTTAATTGAAACAGACCAATCTTTCTGCTACCCAATTGCTTGAGTCACTTCTAGAACATCTCTGATAAGTAGATTTATGATCTTTTAGCCTCTAGGTTTTTTTTTTGTTTGTGGTTTTGTGTGTGTGTGTGTGTGTTTTTTTTTTTTTTTTATGAACTGTGCTTCTTGGGCATGTAAAGTGTATGAGCTCTGAAGTTGGAAAGGCCTCAACTGAAATCTACCTTTCCCAAACTCTAGCTCTATAACGTTAAATTATGTAAACTCCTTGTGCCACAATTTCTATATTTATAAAGTTGACTCTATTAATACCTGCATCCTCAGGTTTCCTTTTACCATTGAGTAGGATACTAAAGAAGAAGAAAGACAAATATCAGATGATTTCACTCATGCAGAATGTAAAAAGCAAAGCAAAGAAA
The DNA here is from genome assembly GCF_964194135.1 of Talpa europaea. Classification (NCBI taxonomy): domain Eukaryota; kingdom Metazoa; phylum Chordata; class Mammalia; order Eulipotyphla; family Talpidae; genus Talpa; species Talpa europaea. The sequence continues at coordinate 57,139,129 of NC_140080.1, read as the reverse complement.
CAAAACAAACCCTTGAGATCTAACCACAGAACTGTGGCTACCAGAAAGGGAGCCTAGTGGCATGGGAGTAAAGTGGGGAAAGGACCAAGTAAGCTATGATAGAAGATACTGGTGCTTTGATGGTGGGCATGGTGTGATAACATATGCATGTAGAGCTGTGAAAACCTGTACCTTAAGACTGTTGTGAATCAACGGTACCTCAATAAACATAATTAAAAAAAAATATTGGACATGGTAGATATTGCCAAATAGCAGTTATAATAATTGGACATAGTAGATATTGCCAAATAGCAGTTATAATATTTTTTGGTAGGATATTATGTGAACTATAATTTTATGTGAATTAAAAATTTTTCTTCTATACTTTAGGCATATTTATCATTACTATATTCATGGCCCAAAAGGAAATGAAAAACGGATGTCAAAAGAAGCTGGACCTTTCAACAACATTGATATTGAAGTAAGATAAAATCATTAAGTATCTGTTCCAGTTCCAAATGACTCAAGGAAAATCAGTTAATAATTAGACAGCTCTTCTGTCTTTTTACCACAGTACTTTGATAATATGATATTCAAGTAAAAGGAACCATTCCTAGACATACTGTTCTTGAACCTTTATGTACTATAGTATCTGATTTTTTTCTTCTTCCTCTATCTTCTATAGAACTGTGAGTTGTTGCTAAACACTATTTCTTAAAGCAGGGAGGAATAGGAGCATAAATAGCTTCCCATTTGTTCTTAGTTTTATGATGTCAAAGCAAGATTTAGTCGCATAGAACATACAAGTGTTGGGTTCTTAATATCCTTGCCCACACATTATAAAGAATTTCACTTGTTACCTCTTCCAAGAAACCTTGAATTAAATGTACTGATGACTTATCTGTCCTTCAGCACTGCTTTGCTCTTTCTTTACTTTCTATTTTTTTAGTAGTCTATACCTTAGTTAGATGCTACTTATAACTATTTAACCCATATATAAATATGTGTATTTTGTTATTGCTGGATGGCTATTCATATAAGTAAAATGTAGTCTTTGCCTATTCTGTTCTTGGATTGTAGCTCAGAACTAAAGTCATCACTGTAGAATTCAGGCTACTGGAGTGGGAGGGAGATGGTGAGAGCAAAGTGGGTAGGGGGGCACAATGGACTATAATGGAGGACTTTTGGTGCCTTGGTGGTGGGTGTGGTGTGGTAACATATATCTGAAGGGTATGGACTTATACCTCTAAAATACAATGTTGTATATCATTGTTACCTCCAAAAATACAAAATCCCCTCCCCCAAAAGTAAAGTCATCATAGAATTTAATTATTTTTGTTTTATTTTTATTTTAGATTTCTATGTTTGAAAAGGGGAAGGCACCTAAGATTGTCAACCTAAGGGAAATACAAGATGACATGCAGACGTTGTATATAAACACAGCAGCTGATAGTTTTGAGTTCAAGGCTCATGTTGAAGGAGACGGTGTAGTGGAAGGGATTATTCGCTATCACCCTTTTTTATATGATAGAGAAACTTACCCTGATGATCCATGCTTTCCATCAAGTATGTTAATCTTTTGTCTTAGCTACAAAATGTGAAGTTGTGATTTAGGATAGTGATTTATTTTCTTTAGTGATTTGGTTAACAATTATTAATAGTTGGGCATTTAAGCTTAGATAAATGTTAAAACTTTTTTCCTTATGCAAATCTTAAGTTGTAAGATATTTTTAGCTTTTATAATTCTTGATTTTTGTGTATTTTCACTTCCAGGTTAATAAAGCACTGACTTTGGGACGTATTACATATTCTTTTCTTATTGAGCTCTTTCCAAATTAAACTTTTAGTTATGTACTGCATATTAATCTTTTATATATTCTCATATTGTCTTCCTGTTATCTTTGCAGATACTTTTAAAGTTTTAAACTTTATATAGTCAAATCAGTGTTTTCATTATGCTTTCTGATTTTGTCTTGTAGAAGGTTTTATATGTCGAGACTATAGAAAGTTTCTATAGGCTTTAAAAATTATTTTATGTTTAGGTCTTTAATGCATCTGTAATCTTTTTTATGTGTAGCATGATATAGAGCTTTAACTTAATATTTTTCATCTGGGTATTTAGTTCCTAGTACCAGCCATTGAATGTTAAGACCTTTACAGTAGTTCAAAATACTAATTTTATAAAAATACTAAGTTTCTATTAGTACATAGATCTGAATTCTTGACTATTGATTTATTTTATATTTTTATTTTGTATTTTTATACATGAGAATGATGATCTTGTAGCTTTAGCACATACTGATATCTGTAGGAGATCAGCACTGTTCTTTTTGAGAAGATTCTTATTTCTTAATCTTTTACTCCTCTAGAAACTTTGGAATCACTTTATATATTTGAAAAATCTTAGTGGGAATATTGAGATTGTGTTGAAATCACAGATTATCAATATTAAACCTTCTCATTCAGAATGCTTCTTTATTTATTTATATATATATATATATAGTATGTGGGTTCTAGAGCGAGATTTCCTGTTTGAATCCTATCTTCATCACTTTCTGTTTATAAACTTAGACAAACTGCTTCTTGCCTTAATTTTCTTACCTGTACAATAGGTTATAATTAACAGTTCAATCCTCATTTGAGGGTTAACTAAGAAACTGCTCTAAGTTCTTAGGAAAGCACCCAACATTAGGTTTAGTACGGGCCCATACATGTTGTTACGCAGTGGCTCTGTCTCCTGTGATGTCCTGATCCCTTTTTAATTTGCCATTTCTAATTTTTGTATGCTTATGGACAAAAAGATAAAGTTCTATATTGATTAAGAACATGAATTAAGATCACGAACATGAATTCATCTAGAAATGATAAGAGAAATAAAAACTAGCAAGTTGAGTGATGATCAAAGAGGGTTTCCAAAAGTAGTGATTTGATGATTGGTTGGAACTTTTATAAAAGGTCTTCTTATGAGGTTCCCCCTCCCCTCCAGAGGAAGGCTTTGTTTGGGTTGGTGACTTAATGCCAGAATAATTGAACTGTTACTTTATCAGGATCATAGTGTTTGACCCTAATGTATCTGGATGTATGAAAATAGGTTACTAACAAATATCTATATGTTATAGACAATTTTGTTAATTGTACTTTCAGTGCTTTCTCACATGTTGCAGTTCCAACTTTATTACCTGAGTCTGATCTTTAGCAATTTAATAATTTACATAAAGTTAAATTCAGTGTTATTAATTCATTCAAACTATGCAAAATTGCTGCTATCTAAGATACCATAGATTTCCCAGATGACTTTTATGTGAACATACTGATTCTGGCAGAACTGTGAAACTCAGATACAAGATTCTAGCTCATTTGTTTGGTTGGGAATAGGAATTCTGCTATAGACAGGATTCTTTGGACATATGATTCTTAACTCTTTAAGTTTTATAGATTGTAATGGGGAAAATCAATATAGTCAAAATAACTTCTATCAAAAGTGGTGTATAAATTTAGCACAGTTCCCCTAAAATACCAACAATAGTCTTCAAAGACATTGAAAAAAGAATATTAAAACTTGTGTGGTGGGCCTCCCCTGGTGGCGCAGCGGTTGAGCTGCCCGCAGCCTGCAGTTCGTTCCCCTGTGGCTGGTGAGCGTCCCACAAAATAAGTGAATGAATGAATAAATAAAACTCATGTGGAACCATAAAAGGTCTTGTGTAGCAAAAGAAATCCTGAGAAAAAAAAGAGAAATATAGGTACCATAATATCTGTCTTTAAGCTAAACTATAAAGCAACAGTAATTAAAACAAAATGGTATTGAAATAGAAATACACACATGTATTAATGGAACAGAATCAAAAGCATAGGTAAACCATGTGTGTATTAATACTTAATTTGTGATAAAGGAGCCATGATCAAGCAATGGGGGAAGGACTGAATAGCTAGTGTAAAAGAATGAATTTGATTCACTCTATGCACAAAAATAAATTTTAAATGGATTTAGTTAGATACAAGAGCTGTAACAATAAAATATAAAGAAGAAAATATTGGTGCTAGATTTCATGACATCAACAATACATATGTTTAATGAGAGTCCATCCCTATAGCAAGAGAAATAAAAGCAGAAATAAACTATTGGGATTACCTCAAAGTAAAAACTTAGACAGCAAGAGAAAATATTAGTAGGTTTAGAAGATATTGAATGGGAAAAAAAGTTCACATAATTACATAAGTGACAAGGGATTAATGTGCAAAATTAAAACCTTATTCAATTTAACAATGAAAGACAACCCTATAAATAAATGGTCAGACAATCTGACCAGTTGACCAAATTGGATATCCAGAGGCAATGAATAATGGAAAAAATGTTCATCATCACATTTAATAAAAGACATGCAGATTAAAACTACAATGGGTTATGATCTCACACCTATGAGAATGGCATGTTTTAAAAAGATCCCCAATAGCCTGTATAGGACGTGGATAAAGAGGAACTCTGTTGCACTATTGGTGGGAATGTTAAGTGGTGCAGCCATTTTGGAAAATGATACTGATTTACCTTATACAACTAAAAATACAAATAAACTTTGACCTGGCAACCTCACTCTCAGACATTTATCCAAGAACATGAAATCATCAACTCGAAGACTTATATGTTCTATAATGTTTATTGCAACACTATTTACAAGAACTAAGACTTGAACCTCCGTGCCTGCTGATAGTGAACTAGGTCAAGAGGATGTGATATATACACAGTATGAAATGCTATTCAACCACATAGAAAAACAAAATGTTGCCATTTATGGCAGATTAGAAAGTGTAGTAAAGCAAGTCAGTTAAAATATTGGACATTTACGTAACAGAAAATTCGACAAAGGAACATATTTATAAAAACTAGCTGACACTAATAAATGAAGAGAGACTTCTGAGATTAAGAGGGAGTGGGTAGGAAGAAAGGTCAAAGAATATAGGGATGGTGGGGGGAGGAATATTACAGGATAGCAGCTAGCGTAGTACTCCTAAGAAAGATTGATTAATTATAAGTAATTACGGACTTTTAAAGGAGAGTGTGATACCACTTTGGAAGTCTTCCTTTCTAAAGGTAAACTAAGCTACTTTGAGGCTTTATAGAATGAACTGTGAAAGATCATCTGAGTGTTTTGTTACCTTTTCTTTGAAGCAACTAATATTTCACATGCAGATATTGATTTCTCAGTGATGAAAACTGCAGATATGCCATACCAATGAAAATTTTGTTCTACATATTTCTTTGCTTCTAGAGTTAAAAGATGAAGATGATGATGATGATTGTTTCATACTTGAGAAAGCAGCAAGAGGAAAAAGACCAATTTTTGAATGTTTTTGGAATGGACGGCTAATACCATATACATCTGTTGAAGAGTAAGTTTTGATTTTTGCTGAAATTACATTGTTTCATAACCTAATCTTTTTACTAACTAATATTTTGTTCTATTCAAGCTTTGACTGGTGTGCTCCTCCGAAGAAGAGAGGGCTTGCACCAATTGAGTGCTACAACAGAATATCTGGTGCATTATTCACTAATGACAAATTCCAAGTCAGCACAAATAAACTGACTTTTATGGATCTTGAGCTAAAACTGAAAGATAAGAACACCCTTTTTACAAGGATTTTAAATGGACAGGTATGATTTTAAATATCAAGTTTTGAATATTTGCAAATGATCTATTTTAAGTAAAGCAAAAGTCATTAATACTGTAGATTTATGCTGATAATTATGGACACTGATAATTATGGGCACTTTCAAATTTAATCAAAAGAATAAATTTTTCTTTATAGGTATTTTTGTGTTCACCAAGATTTCAAACTGATTAGGCCATGTTTGGATAATATTTACCAATCTTTTTTAGATTTTAGTATCAAGACCTTCACATAAGAATAGAATCTGCAGAAGCATGTCCATTTGATGAGAGTATATGAGAACAGTTTAATCCAACACATGGTTATGTTTATGTAGTAATAACCTAAATGCTTAATTTTATCTAATCTAGAGGATAGAATTGCGGTAAAATTGTAATACTTTGGGCTAAATGATGGTTTGCGATCATTCAATATTAAAATCCATGCATTGATTGATAGAAGAATGATACACTTTTAAAAAGTTAAATGAAACTGGTGTACCTTTGTTTTACCAAATACCTCAGAAACTGACTTGATACTATTCTTTCAGCAATTTAATATTGAGTTTCCAAGAGATAGAAGAACATTTTTTGTGTGAACTTAGAATTGCTGGGCAGTAAATAATATATAGCACATAGTATTTATAGTCACTTTTCCCTACAAGATGTTAAAATTCATTTTACTGTTAATAAAAGATTAGGAATCATGGAGATTAAAATACTTTTAAAGAATTTTCTGTTGAGAAAAGTCTTATTTGCATTCAGTTATAATACACCTGGAGTTTTATATTATGGTATTATCAAACTTTTATTGAATAATTTGGTCTTTCTAGAAGTTATCCACAATGGGTTCTATTCCTTTTTTACCTTGTAACATTAAAATATGTATTTCTCTAATTTTTGAAAATTTCAAATACTCAGAACGGTTGAAAGAATATTGTCATGAATACCTACATACTCCTCTCCTAGATTTTCATCTTGGCACATCTTTAACATTGTCCTTTGACACATTACCAAGTTTTTGGAGTAAACCGTCTGGTAATTTGGTTGTTTGATAGTGAAAACTGGAGGTTTAAGTTTTAGCTTAGAACAATTTTTTTCTAATACAATGAAGTGCAATAGAAAAATTTGGTTGGCAGAGTATATCATTACTAGTTAATAATTTTAATATCTGTCAGATTGTACTAACAGCGGTGGTTTGCTGATTAAGGAAAGAATTAGTATCTGGGAATAGGATTTCCTTAAAACTGCATAACATTTTCTTTAGTCATTACCATGTACATGTATTTCTTAATCAAGTAACTTTAAAATTAATTTTTTTGTTTTTAATGATTATGGTATGACTCTTCTAACTGCATACTGCAAAAACTTAATCTGAAATTATTTTTAATTTTGCCCTATCTTTCTTTGGAAATGTTCTGTTGTAGAGTAAGGTGTGTAGGAAGAAATGAACTGTAACTTTATGCATTGTCTTCTTTGAAAGCATTTAACATGAAGATTGTTTCCTACTCAGTATCCTAAAGATAGTCATGAAACAAATAATGCAGCTTATGTTTCAATATAATATCTCTGTCCTGTTTCCCAGAAATGGGAGTTATTAAGCAGTGGCATGTTTTCTTATTATTAGAAAATACCTCATTTTGATTTTGTGATTTAATTTCTTTGAATAGTTAAAAAGAAAAATGTGCATTGTAGAGCATATTTCTCAACCTCTTTTTCATTATTAAGGAGACTTTTTAGTCTATTTTTTCCCTGTATCACTCCCCCAATGACATTTTAATACAGTAGATATGCCATATTTATGCTTATGTACTCTGTGTGTGTATATCTATGCTTAATACATAAAGAAGATTTTTATTTTCCTGTTGAGAATATTCATGGTTTACAGTGAGAAGGCTAGTTTTCCTTCTTCTGGACTAACAATGTTGGTCATGTTTTGGTGTATCCTAAAGTTTAAAGCAAGGAATGGAAGCTTTGTTGTTGGTACTAACCACTGAGACCTTGGTACCAAGGATGAGACCAAAATTTTCCTTTCTGTAGTAATGCTTTTGTTAGAAATCTAACATTGTATGGAAGAAAGATCCAGAAAAATATTTTTGGGTTTTTTTGGGGGGGAGGGTCCTGGGGGGTGCTAAGTTAGAATGAATGGCAAGTGTCTATTATATTTTTTTCCTTGTAGCTATATTTCATAGAATGTTTAAACATTTTACAGGAACAACGAATGAAAATTGACAGAGAATTTGCTTTGTGGCTGAAGGACTGTCATGAAAAGTATGACAAGCAAATAAAGTTTACACTTTTTAAAGGAATTATTACACGTCCTGATCTTCCTTCTAAGAAGCAGGGCCCTTGGGCCACATATGCAGCAATAGAATGGGATGGAAAAATATACAAAGCAGGACAACTGGTAGGTTATACTTTCTTAGATTCAGTTTTTAGGATTTTAAACTGTTACATGTGTTTTGAATTTAAACAGCAACTAGAAGTAATGTATGTATTGACTCCATAGGAGCCAGAAAAGAATCAAAGGGCCAAAATAATTTTAATTACATATTTTAACTTAGCATCTTTAACAACCCTATTTATTACCAAATTCTCAATTTGTAAGGGTTTTATTGTTTCTTGCACTAATCCTTATTTGAGAGCCTTAGTTTTTAATATGTGATATAATGAGTTTATACTAAAGTTTTATTGAGTACTTGCTGCTTGTAAGTTACTGTGCTCATTTACTGCATTGTGGAGCATGTAGCATTCTAGAAAAATGTCTTTAAGAATGTTATAGCCTGACATATGAAAAAATGTTCAACATCACTTGTCATCAGGGAAATGCAAATCAAAACTACCATGAGATACCATCTTACACCAGTGAGAATGGCACATATTAAAAAAACTAGCAACAACAAATGTTGGCGAGGGTGTGGAGAAAAAGGAACTCTTCTGCACTGTTGGTGGGAGTGCAAACTGGTCCAACCACTGTGGAAAGCTGTGTGGAGATTTCTGGACCTACTAAACATAGAGCTTCCATATGATCCAGCAATTCCACTCCTAGGTATTTACCCAAAGGACACAGAAACATCAATTCCAAAGAACACCTGCACCCCTATGTTTATAGCAGCACTGTTTACAATAGCTAAGCTTTGGAAACAACCCAAATGCCCAAAAATAGATGACTGGATCAAGAAGATGTGGTACATATATACCATGGAATATTACTCAGCATTCAAAAAAGATAAACACATGCAATTTGCTGCAACATGGATGGCGCTGGAAGGGATCATGCTCAGCGAAATAAGCCAGAAAGAAAAAGAAAAATACCGGATGGTCTCACTCATAGCAGGAATCTAGAAAACTTAAATAAGGGACCAGGAAAATGAATATAAGAAAGTGAAAATCAAAATCAACAAAAAACTATGAACCAGAGACACTTTTAGGGGGGCGGGGGCGGGAGGGGAGGGATTGGGGTCAGAATGGGGGGGCTGCAATTGTATGGGGAATATAACAATAAAATTTATTAAAAAAAAAATAAAATGATCTAACAAAAAAAAAAAAAGAATGTTATAGCCTGAAGCAAAGCAAAGATAACTGAAGCATAAATAGTAATAGATAAGAAAGGGATAAGAGGCGTGAAAAGGGAGGATGAGTAGTGCTTTGACAGTTTATAGTAGAGAGGTTTTTGACTTTGGATCAACTGTGAAAATAGAATAAATCATGAAATTCTTTAAATGAAATCTTTAGTCTTGAAATCATGAAATCCCAAAAGAAGTGGCATTTGTATAGATCTTGAAAGAGATGGAGATGCAGGTTTATATAGATAATTACAAAGGTAAAAGTGTCCATTCTCTCCAGAGAGAGAATGTTTCATAAACATGAAAGTAGTCTTCATAAATCTGAAGCTTTGAAATTAAATACCCAAACCTAAAAATATTGGGTGTAACTAGAGCACCTGACTTTCACAGCATTTTGGGGATAGAATGACAAGAAGGAACTGGCAAAGCAGAATAAAAGAGATAAGCTGGAAAGATAGAAAGATGCTAGGTGAATACAGTATTCTCAAAGTCATGAAGAGTTACAAGAAAGAAGCGATCATCAGTTTTGCCTTGTAAACTATGCTTGTGCAGCGCAGTGCTTTTTCGGGGAGGTAACATGGAGCATAGGCCAAGACATGGGTAAGTGTAGGAAAAACGCGTTTTAGAGTTGCGCTGTCTTAACCATTGTTTATTTGTGAAGGAAATAGTTCAGAAACAAGACTAGGCTTGGGTATAAACTGTTGTAGTCATTATTGGGAATTTCTGAGTGGGACTTACGGAGATGACTTTTCAATTTTTCAAGGCCAGTAAGGAAAAGAATTATAGGGAAATTTTCAGGTAATGCATGAAAGAAATAACTTCAGAGTTTGGAAGTCACTGTAATTTTTTTTTTTTTTAAGATTTATTTATTTATTTATTTATACAAGCATTGGGTACAGTCAGAAGCACGGGAGGGTGAGAGAATTCACCAGAGCCAGAGCGGGGAGCAGAACAGGCAGAAGGACCGAAGTACACTGCTGAGGGGAGCAGCGGGCGGCAGGAGAGGTCTACGCGCCATGTGGGACCCTCGCCCTGTGGCCGGGGATCAAACCGGCGCTGCATAGGCTGCAGGCAGCTTCGCAACCCAGTGCTCAACCACTGCGCCACCGGGAAGGCCCGGAAGTCACTGTAATTTTATGGGAAAAAGGTTGTAGGTAGTTTGGCATTCATAATAATTAACATTAAATGTGTTTGGGACCTTTTTAGACAGGCATTTTTGTATGAAAAGTGTCTCTACAAAGATATGTGAAGAATAAGAGAACTACATCAACATAACTTTTATTAGAATGTTAGTCCTTTTATCATTAAATTTTGTAAGGCTAGATATTGAATTTTTTCCTTGTTTATAGTAGTTCTATGAAAATATAATGTAAAATCTGTTTCTCTTAGTAAATATTAATACTAACACCTTTTTAAAAAAATAAATATTAGGTCAAGACAATCAAGACACTTCCTCTCTTTTATGGAAGCATAGTAAAATTTTTCCTTTATGGTGATCATGATGGAGAAGTATATGCCACAGGAGGAGAAGTTCAGATTGCAATGGTAAGACAGCAAAGGAATAAAAAAACATTAAAATCTCTTAGTATTCCCTACTTTTGCTTTAATGTTGAAATACAGACACAGTATTTTATATTTGCCAGCATTAGATTTTTCCATCAGATAAAGTAGTGTTAGCATATTTGATGTTTTATATTTAATATTTTTCATAATCTGTAGAATTTAATATGCATATATGCAGTGTTATACAACCATATATATATTATTGCTTGTTATCACAGTACATTTCTATGGTGCACATTTCCTTCAAGGCTCATAAACTAGTATACTTTGGAGTCAGAATTCTATTTCAAGAATGAATAACTCCAAAACTGTAGTGTGTTTTATCCCAATACCATGCTCTTATCAATATTTGAATGATATTTAATTAGATATAAGGAGGTTACATGAAATGGAATATAGTGTAATAATAGTTATTGCAATTATATGCTCAATTAGTATAAAATATATTTCTTTGGAATAAGTAATGTTTTTATTGCAGCTATATTTGAGTAGTTTTGAAATGAGTATAAATTATTTTACTTATTCAGGAACCTCAAGCACTATATGATGAAATAAAAACTGTGCCAATTGCAAAGCTGGATAGGACAGTTGCTGAGAAAGCTGTAAAAAAATATGTAGAAGATGAAATGGCAAGGTACGTCACATATCAAGATGATTAATAAAAATAACCAAAAAAATCAAGAGTGATTGTAGTGTTTTTAACTCTTCTTGATTGTCTTACTTGTCTAATGGGCATTTGTAGTCTTAGAGTGTATGTTCTAATGAGCATTTTGCCTTTAAAGACTTTGAAAAATGGGCCTTCCTAGTGGCGCAGGGTTAAAAAAGTCTCAGCTCTATCAAGCTATCGCCAGCCACTGCAACATGAGTTTGATTCCCCCGCCAAGGAGACCTCTCCTGTCTCGCCGGCTGCCCCCTTCAGCAGTGTATTTTAGTAGATCTGCCTATTGTCTCCCCATTGTCTCTGGTGAATCCTCTCACTCTTGGAACTCTGGCCTACACCCTAGTTCTTGTATACATACATATATACATACATACATACATACATACATACATGATCTAAAAACAAAATCTTGGAGAGCTCTAGCTATGTAAACAGAATTCTATATTTGTTTTATAGGAAAAGGAAATTTTATATTCTGATTGTAACTACTACCAGCACTGTTATTAAGATATGTTTTTTTAAAGGAGGTAGAAAAACAAGTCTGGCTGTTATATTGCTAATAAAGTAGTAATTTTCATTCTTACTGAATCTCCAGATTAATGTTCTGTTTTAGCGTTTATGCTATTCCCCAAAGGTAACTAGAACTGATGATGAATAGAAAATCGGGCCTCCCCGGTGGCGCAGCGGTTGAGCGCTGGCTTGCAAAGCTGCCCGCAGCCTCTGCAGCACCGGTTCGATCCCCGGCTGCTCCCCGGCCACCAGAGGAGGGTCCCACATGGCGCGCAGACCTCTCCTGCCGCCCGCTGCTCCCCTCAGCAGTGTACTTTGGTCCTTCTGCCTGCTCTGCTCCCCACTCTGGCTTTGGTGTTTGGTGAATTCTCTCACCCTCCCGCGCTTCTGACTGCACCCAGTGCTTGTATAAATAATTAAAATAAATCTTAAAAAAAAAAACAAAAAGGAAAGAAAATCACCAACAGTGGGCAATTCCTGGCTCTTAGTAACAAAAGAGATAAAAGTAGCCACAGCAATAAGGAAAAAAGAATTTTAGATTATTAATGTAGCATTTCAGATTTAACTTTAAAAATGTGTCAGAGATAAATATTAAAAAGTTTCTGATAACTTTCATTTAAGACCATAATTTACACAGTTCATGAAACATTAATACACTGTTTTCATAACAGGCTCCCAGATAGATTGTCAGTAACTTGGCCAGAAGGAGATGAATTACTGCCAAATGAGGCTAGACCTGCTGGAACACCCATTGGTATGTTTTTTGGTTGGTTTTTACTAATACCAGAAAATATTTTTCTTGGATCTTACATTTCTAATATATAAAAGAAATTGGGAAATTAAAATACTGTGTATAATACACATGGTAGTATTTTTTAGGTGTAACTAAGACATTTTTTTTGCAAATTTTGCATTTGCAGGTGCATTAAGAATTGAAATACTGAACAAAAAAGGGGAAGCAATGCAGAAACTTCCAGGAACAAGTCATGGAGGGTCAAAGAAACTCCTGGTTGAGCTCAAGGTTATATTACACTGTAAGTGAACTAATTTGATCTTTAATATTGTTCTTAAATATGGAATATGAATTTTAATATCTTCTTATAATTATTGATGACCCAGCAATCTGATAGACACAGTGGATTTGAATAGTTGGAAATTTCATGTGTCATGAATAATCAGATTTTGTCAGTTTTTTTATTGTGGTAAACCATATGTAACAAATTTGCTATCTTAACCATTTTTAAACGTCAAGTTCAATGCCATTAAATACATTCATATTGTTGTGCAACTATTACCATTCTCCATCACCCTAAGTTTTCATCATCCCAGATTGAAACTCTAGTGATAGCATTCCCTTATTCCCATCCCCCGTTCTCTGATAAACTCTGTTCTACTTTCTGTTTCCATGAATTTTACTACTTTGAGTATCTCATATAACTGGAATCATACAGTATTTGTTCATTGTGTCCTGCTTATTTCACTTAACTTACTATCTTCAAATTCCATCTATGTTGGAGTGTCAGAATTTCCTTACTTTCTAAAGCTGAATAGTACTTCACTCTCTGTGTATGCTACATTTTATTTATCCATTAATGCATCAGCAGACACTTGGATTGCTTCCACATTTTTAGCTATTGAGAATAATGCTGCTATGTACATTGATGTACAAATGTCTGTTCTTGTCCCTGATTGCAGTTTTTTGGATGCATGACCAGATGTGGAATTGCTGGATCATATGGTAGTTCTATGTTTAATTTTTTGAGGGACTGTCATGTATTTTTCCATAGTAGCAAAAATGGCAGCACCATTTTACATTCTCATTAGCAATGCACAGGGAATATGTATTTCTAATTGATGTGTGGTTTTGATTTGCATTTATCTAATGATCAGTGAAGGTTAGCATTTATTATCCAGGTTTTAGTTCTTAAATATAGTTACTTGATCCTTTTGAGTGAATTTTTATATACGTTAAATTTTTCTTTTGGATATAAAAAACTTCTGTTGTATGGGAATATTCAGTTGTCAAAAAGACCACTCTTTCTCCAGGCTTGACACTTGTCAGAAATCATTTGACCATATATACATACAAGAGTTTTTTATTTTTTTATTTTTACATCATTGTTCATTTTTAAACAATATTTGCTTTTCCCCACCCCCTCGGGTGTAGTCTCCATAGAATTTTTTTTACCAATGCACCCGTGCACCATCACCAAAGTCCCCTGTGCTCCTCCCTCCCACCTTCTGATCCCTCTCCCTTCTCCTCCCCTGCAGTATGAATAACAGTACAAAACACAACAAAGCAAAAACAGATAATTATACAAGAGCTTTTAAATTTTATTTTAAATGAAATATTTTGTTTTACATCCTTGTTACCATTTTGACAGTTTAAGATTTCTTCCCTTAGGTGTGGTCACTGTAGCTCTCTCAAAACCAAAGTACCCATAGTCATTGTGCTCATCCCCACCCTCCTGGATATGCCTCAGGCTGTGGTCACCTTTCAGGGTTTGTTATAAAGTTTGTCTTTGACCCTTTAGTTTCTCTCTCTTTCACATGTAACTGGCATTATCTGGTATTTATCTTTTTCCTTTTGGCTTATTTCACTTATATTCCCTTCTAGCTCCATTCATATTGCTGCAAATTGCATGCATTTATCTTTTGGGATTGCTGAGTAGTGTTCCATTATGTCTGCATACTACATCTTCTTGATTCACTTATCTGTTTTGGGGTACTTAAGTTGTTTCCATATCTTGACTATTGTAAATAGTGCTGCAATAAGCAAAGGAGTGCAGGTTTCCTTTCAAATTAGTGTTTTTAAAGAACTTTGGGTAGATACTTGAGAATGGAATTTCTAGGTTGTATGGCAGATCCATTTTTAGTCTTTTGAGGAACCACCCCACTACTTTCCCTAGGAGGTAGACCAGTCTGCTTTCCCACCAACAGTGTAAAAGTGTTCCTTTTTCTCCATATCATTTCCATCACTTGCTATTTTTATGGTCTTTATAATATGGGCCATTCTCACAGTTGTGAAGTGGTATCTCATTTAGTTTGCATTTCCCTGATTATAAATAATGATGAACAATTTTTCATGTGTCTGTTGGCATCTGCATGTTTTCTTTGGAGAAGTGCCTATTTAGCTCTTCTGCCCATTTTTTTTTTTTTACTGGGTTGTTTGTTTTGTTGAATTGTATGAGTGCCTTGTGGATCTTCAATATCAGTGTCTTACAGGTTTATGATGTGCAAATAATTCCTCCTATTCATATACAAGAGTTTTTCTCTGGACTTTCTGTTCCATTGGTCTGTATGTCTGTCTTTCTGTATCAACCTGTTTTGACTATAGCTTTGCAATTTTGAAATCAGGAAGTGTGAGTTGTTCAACTGTGTTCTGTTTCCAGATTTTTTTTTTCTGTTGAGTACCTTGAGATTCCATATGAATTTAGAATCAATTTTCTGTTTCTTTAAGAAATGGCATTGGAGTTAGGATAGGATTTATGTTGAATCATCAAATCAGTATTGTCTTCTTATTCCATGAACTTGATTTTATATCTTGCAAGTTTGCTGAATTTCTTATCTCTAACAGTTTTTTTGGTGTTGTTTTTAGGGTTTTCTACAATAAGATTGTCATCTAGAACAGAGATACTTCTTTTCTTTCCAATAGGAAGTCCTTTCGCTTTTTCTTTTGCATTATTGCACTGGTTAAAACTTCCAATACTGGAAGTTGAATAGAAGTGGTGGAAGTGGGCATCCTTTCTTATTCCTGATCGAATAGGTAATGCTATTAGTCTTTAATTTTTGAATATGATGTTAGCTCTTAGCTAACACCCAGTAGTTCTGCAAATATCCACACATGCTCTAACCCTGTCTCCTCCTTCTACTTTGTCACATTTCATTTCCATCGTCATTCACTATACTCCTAATCAAAACTCTTCTTTTTATTCTCATGCAAGCCAGTTATTTTCACCTCTAGACATTTGCATGTATTTCATACTCTGCTAAGACTTGTAAACAGCAAGTTTTTTTTTTAAGATTTTATTTATTTATACAAGCACTGGGGTACAGGCCAGAGGCGCGGGAGGGTGAGAGAATCCACCAGAGACAGAGCAGGGAGCAGAACAGGCAGAAGGATGGAAATAAACTGCTGAGGGGAGCAGCAGGTGAGACTGGAGACATCTGCCGCACCATATGGGACTTTCCCTGGCTGGCTGGGAATCGAACCAGTGCTGTGGAGGCTGCAGACAGCTTCACGGCCTTGCGCTCAACCCACTGCACCACCAGGGAGGCCCAACAGCAAATTTTTAATAAGCTCTTTATTTCTCAGGTTTCAGGTTTTGTCACTTTCTGATAGAGGCTTCTAATAATTACAGATTTTTTTCTATTTTTTGTAGTTTCACATTCATTTGTATAACTTACATTTTGTTATTTCTTAAATGTGCACTTGCTCTGTAGAACAGAATTGGAAAACCATTAGGTTCTCAGAAAAGTCATTAGGCATTTTTGCTTGAAAAACATAGAAAAAATACATCATGGCTTCTGACAACCCAATATTTGTAAAGGAGCAGGTAGTAAATATTTAGGTTTTGGGTGTTTGATTTCTTTATGACAGCCACCTGATATTGAATAAAAACAGCCATGACAGTAAAGTGGTCTGTGGAACCCTTGGTCTAAATGATAGAAATATCGGGAAAGCAAGGATAGTGTTAGTATTTTTGAACTTGTCTGGCACCTACTATAAAGGAGATAATTAACAAGTATTTGTTGAAGATATGTAAACCAAGAAATTTCTTGAATTTTTTTTTCCAGAGAACTTCCGATGATTGTTTACTGTCTAATTTCCATTGCAAATTTATCATTGCAACTTTTAAAATTATGAATGAAACAAAACCTATTTCAACAATTATTATTTTGTTTGTACTTGCTTCATGTAGTCTTTTTTGTGATTGTTGAAACTCACATGCATGCATCTCTAAAAACATGTACATTTTCAATTATCACAGTAATTCCATGATTATATATATTACCCAATCTGACTCATTGCCCTGATTTTCTAAAATGATAACGTTTTGTGCATAGGTAGTGGGGGAAGTTCAGGCACATGTGTGTGTTTAGTTACTGTATGTCTTTTTAACTGTTTGTCTTTTTGAGTCTCTTTTTTTCCTACAAATCCCATGCTAATAATTTGCTGACAACAACCACTTGTTTCACATATTTCTCTTTGTGTCCTTGGGATGTCATTGAAGTTGTTCCACTCTATACTCTATTTCCAGAAAACTGAGTTAGCTCTAAAACTGAGTGTATTTTAGGTTCACCTTTTTTTCATCAGTAAAGCGTGAATCAATACTTCATATAGCTAATCTATGCTCTTATGGTATTGTATCAAGATTTACATGATGTCTAATTCTTCTTCATTAGTACTGCTGGGATAGATCATTGAATTTACATGACTCATATGATTAGAGAGTTCATTTACCCATTAACTAATGATTTCAACCATTAATGACTTTTGCTGGAGTTAGTTGGTATTCAGCAAGGTGATTTTTTTTCCTGATTCTTTTCATTCCTCCCTAATTTATTATCCAGAATTCATCTGTGAAAAATTTCTTTTATTAGGATTATTGTTTTACTCAAAAAAAGTTTTGTAGGAAAAGCAGTAAAAGACTTAATTCTTTTTGATGACTCACAAATTACCAGACTGGAATTGGTGCTATACAATAATGGCCACTGAGCAGTTTTGGTTTTTCACAGTGTTTTTATTAATTTATGTTATTTTTTATATTTATATATTTTATTTAATCACTATGATTTATGTCTTTCATAGTTTTGCGTGTTAAAAGTCTTGATTTTTAACATTATTTTCTTTATGCTATATTTAAATAGTTTCAAAACAGTGATAACCGATATAATTAATGACTATTGAATTAAAATTGACATCTTTGCCATAGTGTTAGTCTTTAGAACATATTTGTTATAAATGGTAAAAACTACTTTAAAGTCGCTTGAAATAATTCTCTTTTTAAAAAGTGTTCATATCAGGGCCTCCCTGGTGGCGCAGGCAGTTGAACGCAGCGCTGTGAAGCTGTCTGTAGCCTTTGCAGCGTGGGTTCCATCCCGGCTGGCCGGCGAGAATCCCACATGGCGTGGCAGACTTCTCCTATCTCGCCCACTGCTGCCCTCAGTAGTGTATTTCAGTCTTCCTATTCTGTTCCCCGCTCTGTCTTGGGTGAAACCTCTCACCCTCCTGCACATCTGGCCTGTACCCCGGTTCTTGTATAAAAATAAATCTTTTAAAAAAAAAAAAAGTGTTCATATCAGATACTTGATTGTTGCCTTGTTTTAATTCTATTTTTTTGAGTATTTAAGCCATTTCATAATTCCAAAGTTAAAAATAAACAAGGAATATTTCAGAGAAATTATATCATCCCTCTATTCTGTTTTTTTTTTCCCCCTTCTTTTGGTAGTAATTTTAGTTTTACATTTATCTTTTCTGTTTTTCCTGCTATGATGCTAAGCAAAAACAAATGTATTCACACTTTGTCTTCATTACAAAAAAGATAGCATATTTTATTTACGTGTGTGTGTTTGCTCATTTTTTTCTTTTAACAATAAAGCATTCAGTTTTCAAGATTACTTTGTGGACTATGAATAGAATAAACTATGCTATTTCAATCTTGAAAAAACTTAAGGAAAATTCTCATTCTGTTACTGGAATCCAGGGGTTAGTTTTTGTTTTGTTGGTTTAGAAAATTATTTTTAATATAAAGATTATATTCTTTCTTTGTACCAGGTAGACTTATTTACAGATGTACTTTTAAGAATTGAAATAAAAGAATTTTGATGAACTTAATGAGTAAAATTTCATTGTGTTATGTTTACTTACATAAAATAGCTTTGGAACTCTTCCAAACCATTTTTAAAAATGTATAACAAATAAAGATACTTGCATCATTATGACATTTCATATTCATGTTTTGTATTCCGTTTCTCAGACTTTGTATGTTTCTTTTTTATTAAGCTTCAAGTGGAAATAAAGAAATCATTTCTCATATTAGTCAACATGGAGGAAAATGGCCTTACTGGTTTAAAAAAATGGGTGAGTTATTATTCTGAATGTATGAAATTATATCAGTGTTACATTGACCTGATTTTTAATTTCTTAATTTGCCTAGAAAATATTCAAAAGCTGGGGAATTATACATTGAAATTACAAGTTGTATTGAATGAAAGTAATGCAGACACTTATGCAGGAAGACCACTACCATCTAAAGCAATTAAGTTTTCTGTTAAAGGTAAGGAGAACACTAATATATAACTATTTGCTAAAGTTGGCATTTTAAGTCAAGGAAAATAGGTAATTCAATGAAAGATGTTTGGCCAAATGTGTAACCATCTTAATCTTAAAGTGGCTTTTTTAAAATTGTGCTTGATAATCATATTCCTTCTCAGTTTTTCAAGACATACTTTCCATTGTTGTTGGCAAAGTCTAGAGCTATTCTAATTCCTGACCTTTGCATGTGAACTTCCCTTTCACCTGCCTTCTAACCTCCTCCGATCTAACTTCTTACCCAGTTCCTGAATGTTTGGAAAATCTGTTAACATGTTGGATCTCTTGACTAAGATAAGAGCATTCTTTTTCTTCTTTCCATCTGTTTTCTTCTTTTACTTTATGGAAGTTTCCCTTAATGAATGACATATTCTATACTTTCTATTGAATTTTTTCCTTTATGTTTGCTTTGGTACTTCCATGTTCTCTTACATGAGTAGTCATTGTACAATTGAGAATTTAGTAGTTCATTTGAAAGCTTTTATTTGTTTTTTGTTTTTTTTTTTTTGTTTGTTTTTGAAAGCTTTTATTTCTTTTGGGACTAATTTGAGAATTTTTGGGTTTAGATTGTGCATCTCTTCTGGTTTTTATTGCCCATTGTACATTATTTGAAAAACCTGTTCATTTGCTGGTTCAAAGGATTGGTCCTTATTTTGAATTACTCTGGAGGCTAATTGAAAAGTAAACTTCTGGACCTCATGCTCAGAGTTCTGACTGTCCAAAGATGTTACAGTGATATCTGAAACAATTATACTAGAGACAACACTTTGAAGACCATTGGCTTAGAGGAGGTTTTACGTATTTTGGGTTTTAATACACTGTGGTACATGTTGTAAATATTTTCTCATATAGAGCTTCTCTTTTAACTTTGTTTATCTAACAAGCTATTTTAAACTTTATCAAATATATGCTTTTTTATCTGTTGAGTATTGTATTTTGCCTTAATTTTTCCTTTAAGAACTATGATTATGTTCTTTATTATATCCCAATAATTTTGTAATTTAAAAACATGTTTATCTACCTCTAAAATTTTACTTTAATGTATGGTATGAAATAAAGGTCTAATTTTATTATTTCCCCAAATGAATCATAGATATAATTTCTGCACAGATTTAAAATGCCTTCTTGTCATAATTTCCTACATATAAATGGTAAGCTACAATGAATTTTCTGACTAAATTAAATAATATGCTTTTCATTTGTACTTTTTTTTTAAGAGGGTAAGCCAGAAAGATTTTCATTTGGTCTTCTGGATCCTCCTTTTCGTGTTGGAGTCCCATTCAACATCCCTCTGGAATTTCAGGATGAATTTGGTCATACTAGTCAACTGATAAATGATATTCAGCCAATTCTTGAAGCAAGGTAATTTGAAAAATTAACTTGTATTTGGCTATTCTTATTTGCTAAGTATTTGCTCTTTTTTAGCTTAAATTATTTGTATATGGTTGATGTCAATATTACCATTTTAAACACTTAATGGATTTTATGATTTTAGAGGGTTTTACTTAACTCCAGGCTGTCCTCTGTCTACAGTGTTAATTGTTTCACTAAGGTTTATGTTTTGATTGAATTTACTATTAAAGATACTTAGGTAAGACTGATAGTTCTAGCTTACTCTTATTTCTTTTTACAAGTGTGATACTGTGTCTCCTAGCAATTTTGTTATTTTATTGCTGCTTGCATAAAAATTGCAGCTGTTAAAGCCTAGTGGTATTTTCTACTAGTAGATTTTTAACTAGCTAATGCAATTGTTTTGTTTTCAAAACCATAGGAATTATGTCTATACCTGGACATTTGAGTCCTTCCTTAGAACTCGCCTTCATTTATCAATAGTAATGTAACTTTAGAGTGCTATGGTTAGCTAATATTAAGAAATAATCCTTAGAAACTTAACAGTGTATCCAGTGATATATAGTCATGTGTCACTTAATATTTCTGTAATTGACACTACATATACAACAGTGGTCTCAATAGACTATACCATCTAGGTTTTGTGTGATTACATTTTATAATGTTCAAAGTTTCAGAATTTATCCCAGACCAGGTATCTCTGATACTAAGTCTTGTATGACTGTAACTGAGGGAGTTCATTATTTTCCATTACTTCTTTTTGAGGTACCTAGGGAGAAACTCATGATCAGTTTATACAGCATGAGTGCTAAGTCAGTGTTTCCTTGCTTTCGCTATCAAATTGTCTTTTTGGGCCCAATTTTTAATGTATGCTTCTTTAGTACTAGAATAGTAAAGGAAAAATTGAATACTTAACAATGTTAAAAAATAAAACATTAGCCTTTTGGACAAAACTGCCATCTTCCAGTAAGTCCCCAAAATGACCAACACAAAGGAAAAGAGGAGCGGCACCAACTGTATGTTCTCTAGACCTTTTGCAAAGCATGGAGTTGTTCCTTTTGCCACATACATGTGAATCTACAAAAAGGGTGATATTGTCGACATCGAGGGGATGTCACATCACAGGGCTTTACCTAATATTGCCATTCAATTTAATAGGTGCCTGAAATTCTTTTAAATTCCATTGGATGAAAGATTTGGAAGAATATGTGACAACATTAAATTTTTTTTTCAAGATTTATTTATTTGTTTATACAAGCACTGGGTACAGTCAGAAGTGCAGGAGGGTGAAAGAATTCACCAGAGCTAGAGCGGGGAACAGAACAGGCAGACTGACATAATACGCTGATGAGGGGAGCAGCAGGCGCAGCAGGAGAGGTCTGTGTGCCATGTGGGACCCTTGCCAAGGGCCATGGATCAAACCTGCGCTGCAGAGGCTGCGGGTAGCTTCACAGCCCAGTGCTCAACTGCTGCACCACCAGGGGAGGCCCTATATGACAACATTAGAGGACATCCATGAACCTGGTTTCTCGGAATATTTCGTTTTCCTAGTCCTGCATGCATTTGCTTATTTCCTACTTTGTGCTTTTACTAATTATATATGAAGCTCTACATTATATATCTGTTTATCATTTGCAGTTTTTGGAGTACTAGTATTTGTCAATATTTGTTGGATCATTTTACTTTGTAAAATAATTTCTTGGGCATTTGCTCCTTTCAATTATTTCTTTAAAAATAAGTAATTGGCATATTTGAAAACAAAACACATTTGCAGCTTGCTTGTAGGTAATGAAAGGGAAGTTAAATCTCTTATTTACTTTTTTCCTAGTGGTTTATCTTTACATTATGAAGAAATAACTAAAGGACCAAGTTGTGTAATTCGAGGTGTTACAGCTAAGGGTCCTGTAAACTCTTGTCAAGGCAAGGTAAGCATTGTACATAAATATTATAATGCATGTTTATTTCTTAAATGGTAAAAATATAAATTAGGAATTTAAAATTAAATCTATTTTTGTTAAAAGATGACAATAATCTTGGGTTTTTAGAAATTAATCAAGGTCATATTACCTGACTTAACATTTACATCAGAAAAATCAACAACTCACTGCTATTAATTGTAAATATTCAGTAAATATTTTTCAAATTTCTGTCATCTTTATGTCAGTTTTCACATTCAAAACTACTTTTTCAACACAACTATGCAGTACTATGGTTCTTTCCTCCAACTTTTTTCCATTCTTTTTTGAATATTTTTCTTAGAACAAAAACAAAAATATGAGAAACAGCTCATTTATATAAACATTGGGTTTGATATTTGGCTAAGGGAAGTGTTTTTGGAAGAAGAAAGTTAGGTAAGATAATAAAATAAACTCTAATAAGGTCATTTTTCAGTTAGCTATATAAAGCAGCTAATAGATTTATATGACTAAAGAGGACATTATGGCTAGTAACTTAAGTAGTATGTTTCTTTGTTTTGCTATATTACTACCTTCAAAATAATTTAAAATTTCCCTTTCAAAATAACGTTTGAAATACAGCATGTGAATTTAAGCATTATATACTGTACTACAAAGATTTTCAGTTTTTTTTTTTTTTAGAGATTATTTATATAAGCACTGGGTTACAGTCAGAAGCGCGGGAGGGTGAGAGAATTCGCCAGAGCCAGAGCAGAGAGCAAAACAGGCAGACTGATGAAATACACTGCTGAGAGGAGCAGCGGGCAAGCAGGAGAGGTCTGCATGCCATGTGGGACCCTCGCCCGGCAGCCGGGGATCGAACCGGTGCTCCAGAGGTTGTGGGCAGCTTCGCAACCCAGCGCTCAATTGCTGCACCACCGGGGAGGCCCAAAGATTTTCAGATTTTAGAAAACTTAATTTTGCAGTAACTTGACAGTTGACCCATAAACAACATGAATTTGAACAAACATTGGCCCACTTACATTTAGACTTTCTTAACAGACATTGTAAATTTTGGGTATCAATAAATACAGTACATACTGTAAATGTATTTTCTCTCCCTTATGATTTTCTTAATAACTTTTTTCTTCTGTTGTAAGAATAGAGTAAGGATGATCCTTGAGCAATGCAGAGATTACAGGTGCCAACCTCCTAAGTAGCCAAAAATCTGTGTATAATGTACAGTGGGTACTGTATACATGGTTTTCACATCCATGTAATCAGCCTATTGATATTCACAGTTGATTGAATCCATGAATACAGGCAATGTGAATTTAAAAAAATCTGTGCAAGTGGACTAGCATAGTTCAAGCCTACATATATGTTTAAGGGTCAACTGTATATAAATGTACAATATACAAAATATGCATTAACATGTTTGTTAATAAGGCTTCTGCTAAACAGCAGGCTATTAGTTCAGTTTTGGGAGAGTCAACTTAGAACATGGAATTTTGAAAAGGAAAGAATTGTAGTTTTGGGAAAGAGTTTCAAAGAAAATATATAGGGCTTGTGTGTGGTCTTCACCAAACTGCCTGTTAGCATCTTATATAGCCATTGTTTATTTATCCAAACTAAGAAATTACTATTGTTACAATACTACTAATAAAGACTTTATTCATATTTCCCCAGATTTTCTACTAATGTTATTTTCTATTCCTGGGTCTAATCCAGAATACCACATTGTATTTAGAGAGTTCTGATTTTAGTTTTTTCCACTTTACTACTTTAAGAAGCCATGCCTTTTAAATTTGAAAGACTTGTGTCTAAAAATGTAATTTAAGGCATTCTTTCACCTCCATCTTTTAAATTTATATATATTTTATTTATGTATGTTAATTTTAGTCAATATAAAATTGCTGAGTAGATTGCTATAATGGTATGAAAATGAAAAGCAAAAATTAATTTTAATATCTTTTTTCAACAGAATTTTAATCTGAAGGTAACTCTGCCAGGTTTAAAAGAAGACTCACAGATTTTGAAAATTAGATTACTACCAGGTAATATTATTTTTAGAAATATTCCTAATATTTATCTTTTGTATAATACTCGTATCATAATGTACAATAAAACCTACAAATTAGCATGTATTTTCATTTGATTGTGGTGTATTGAAAATACATTGGAACGTCAAACATAACAATGGCAGAAATGACCAATTCAATAACAGGAAAACATGTAGGAATTCTTTAGGGAAGTTTGAAAAATAATCTTGGGAGAAAAAATTTTTAATATAATTTTTTTTAATTTTTTTACATCATTGTTCATTTTTGAACAATATTTACTTCCCCCCACCCCCCTCAGGTGTAGTCCCCATAGAGTTTCCTTCACCAGTGCACCTGTGCACCATCACCTCAGTCCCCTGTGCTCCTCCCTCCCTCCCTCTGAGTCCTCTCCCTCCACCTCCCCTGCGGTATGTCTCTGCTTTATAATTGTCCGTTTTTGCTTTGTTGTGTTTTGTACTGTTATTATTTTTTTTACACTGATGTCTTACTTGGTTCCCCTACATTCCTGCTGTAAGCGAAACCATTCGATGTTTTTCTTTTTCCTTCTGGCTTATTTCACTGAGCATCATTCCTTCTAGTTCCATCCACGTTGCTGTGAATGGCATGAGTTTATCCTTTTTGATTGCTGAATAATATTCTGTTATGTGTATATATGCCACATCTTCTTGATCCAGTCATCTATTTTGGGGTATTTTGGTTGTTTCTAGGGAGAAAAAATTAAAAATGTATTTTCGAACTATTCTCTGGGACATGCTTATTAGGTTTATATTAGACTTGGATCAGCCCTTATTGCTTGTGGTCTAACTGTAATTGTTTCATATTTTAAGAAGAAAAGAAATTTTTCTCATGCATTTGTATTGTTAATTTGATAATGATTTATTAACTTGAAAATGAAGTTATATTTACATAGGGAGGTAAAGCTGGTTAATTGAGAGGAAATCTAGTAGAGTTTCAAAGAGTATTCTGTGGAGGTTCATAGTACAGCATGTACAGATGTTGATTCATAATGCTGTATACCTGTTACCTAATAATGTTATCAACTAATGTTATAGTAATAAAAATTGCAGATAAAAATAACAGCAAAAAAACCCCCAAGTGTTTAGTGAGCATATTGACTTCCATATGCTACTTAGTGTATTAAGTTCTGAAGATACAGATATGAATGTGATTGTTTTTGGTTCCAAGTAGCTCTGAATAGATCTCAGATATATAAAACAGTAATTTAAAAGTTCAATTTCCTAAGTAGAAAAAGATATACTTTCTCATATCAGCCATCTGAGAGTTTGAATCTAAGCTCTGACACTTAGAAGTGAGGTTCTGTTCTCTCCCTCAGTTGCCCCAGTGTAAAATTAATTTTCTACTTTCACAGGATTGTTTGAGAATTAAATGAGCATGTGATAATAGGCATCCCTCACTTTGCACTGTTCCATGGTAATAGAGAACACAAAAGCTCTCATCAACACAATACTGTGTAAGGTGAGAATAGCATGTGCTTTTAAAACACCTAGCACAGTGCTTGGTATGTGTTTCAGCTCTAATATTAGCAATCCATGAACATATCTTGGTCTAGATATCACTTTTTGTATCGGTTTTAAGTGAAAAAGAAACATTAGCTATTCCAAAAAATTCAGGTGGTGTGAGGTTTCCCTAGCTTGAATTGATAAAGATGTAAAAATATAAATATAGAAATATAGCCAAAAAATCACTACATATTAATAAACACCTATAATGCTTCTATTTTGGATGTTAGCTGAAAGTATAAGTAGTAAAATTCTTAGTAACCAGGTAGTTTGACCTCTTCTGGAATTCAAATTCATTCAAATGGATTCATATTACAAACCAGGAATTTAAACCTGTCTGCTACTTTGTAGCCATGTTACTAAACAATTTCCTCACCTATAACGTGGAGATAATTAAATAATCTTCATTAAGGTCATTGTGAGGGTTCTAAGACTAGAGCTTAGTTGAAATTACACATTTCCTGGCATAGAGTAGAAAATAAAAATTAATATTCTTAAGTAAAATTTAATTGTTTCTAGTAACTGTTCTTTATTGAACTTGTATTACCAGCATTTACCATGAACTGGATTTTAAATATCTGTGTTTATGGAGCACATCAAGTCATCTTGCTGAAGTATAAACTGTCTTCTTAATCTCAGAGGAAATTTGTGGAGTAACTTGTTTATGGCAAGTTGTAAGACTGACAGTCATCTGATGTGTCACTACATGAACTGATCCTTTGAACATTATTACCTAAAACAAGTGTAGTTATATGTGCCTGAGAAATCAATGTGTAAAGTTAAAATTTAATGAATAAAAAAGTAATTTAATAAGCTTTATTTTTCGTCTTGAATACTTTTTTCTAGACTCTTTTTAAGATACATCTTTATGTGATTTTTCCCACACATTAACTTGCTGCGTGAGAGTAAATCAAGACATCAGACTTTTTTTTATTTTTTAAAAAGATTTATTTATTTATGTGTACAAGAACTGGGGTACAGGCCAGAGGTGCGGGAAGGTGAAAGGTTTCACCAGAGACAGAGTGGG
Source organism: Talpa europaea (assembly GCF_964194135.1). Taxonomy (NCBI): domain Eukaryota; kingdom Metazoa; phylum Chordata; class Mammalia; order Eulipotyphla; family Talpidae; genus Talpa; species Talpa europaea. The sequence continues at coordinate 57,112,038 of NC_140080.1, read as the reverse complement.
GAGCAGAACAGGCAGATTGACTGAAAATCACTGCTGATGGGAGCAGCAGGCGAGTCAGGAGAGGTCTGCCGCACCACGTGGATTGCACCCTGGCCGGCCGGGGATCGAACTCGTGCTGCAGAGGCTTCCAGATTCCTTCATAGTGCTGTGCTTAACCCCTTGCATCACCAGGGAGGTCCCAAGACATCAAACATTCTATGTAGTTGAGATGACTCTGATCATGTAGAGATTATATGCATTTTGGGAATAGAAATGATAAAACATGTATATTGCTTATGCTTTTTCATTAAATATTAAAATGTTAAAAAGTGTTTCTTTTGCTATTTGAATTTTTTTAGCCTTAGAAACTGAATTTATATTTCAGTATGTAATTTCCTTGTAGGTCCCCCTCGTCGATTAAAAGTGAAACCTGATTCTGAAATTTTAGTTATAGAGAATGGAACAGCTTTCCCATTTCAGGTGGAAGTTTTGGATGAATCAGACAATATAACATCACAACCAAAATTGATTGTTCATTGTAAGGTAAGCATTTACATGATAATAATATATGAATCTTACTTTGAGTCCAGTAGTAGTAAATGGAAATAAATGACTTTTATCTGCTTTATAGTAAGCCTAATGTAGTTATCTAGGTCTTTAACAATTATTCCATGGAGAAATGTGTGGAATATCTCGTTGTCAATAGCTCTTAGCATTCTTAATAAAGATGCCAGGTACACAAAGTGGCATAAAGAAATTATGTACTAAAGATTCCTACCTTTTCCTTCCTTGGTCCATCCCCCTCATTTCAGATGAAGTATTTAATTTACAAATAGAATGATAGAAGTGCCTTTCAGAATTGGGGGTGGATGGATAAATGAAGATGAGTAAAAGACCACAAAAAGGAAAGAGAAACCCAAATAGGTAAAGTTAAAAAAAGAAGAGTGGTTGAGGAAGTTGGTTTTATTTCCAAGACAGGTAAATTTTTCTTAGAATTATAGAAAGTTGCTCTTTTCATTCATAAATTCTCTAAAATATTAATGAATTTTTTCAGAATTTATCAATTTATTGCTAGAAATAGTAGCTGCAGTGAAATATTTAAAGTTTGAAATAACAATTATTGAGTAATTGGTTACATTTGATTCAGGTCAAATTACTTTGTGTGCTTCCAATAGTTTTCAGGTGCTCCAAACCTTCCCATCTACGTTGTGGATTGCAGTAGTACTGGAACCAGTATTTTATCAGGATCTGCAATTCAAGTTCAAAATATTAAAAAAGACCAGATGCTTAAAGCAAAAATTGAAATACCTGTAAGTTGTTTTTGTTATTCACTGGTATTATATTGAGTCTTCATGCAACTATTCTTTATAATGTTTTACGTAAAGTTGTTTGGCTTTTAAAAATGAAATATTTGGAATTCTTGAGCCAAAGGAAAAAAGGTAATGTGAAATGTTACAGTGAATGAATAATTTAACATTTCATATCAAATAATAGTAACTTTCTTGATCAGACAATATCTATACCCATTATTGATTTACATATTCTTCACATTAGTTTTTTCTTACATAAAAATGTGATACTTATGCATCAATTTTATTTTACTTTTTTATAATTTACACTTGTTTTTTAGAAGGTTTAATAAATACCCCCATTTAAACAATCACTGAAGGATGTATAAACATTCATTTTGCATGTAATTTTTAAATACTTTTTTTTTTTAAAGATTTATTTATTTATTTATTTATTTATACAAGCACTGGGTACATTCAGAAGCGTGGGAGGGTGAGAGAATTCACCAGAGTCAGAGGCGAGAGCAGAGCAGGCAGACTGACGAAGTACACTGCTGAAGGGAGCAGTGGGCGGCAGGGGAGGTCTGTGTGCCATGTGGGACCCTCACCTGGTGGCCGGGGATCGAACCGGCACTGCAGAGGCTGCAGGCAGCTTCGCAACCCAGCACTCAACTGCTATGCCACTGGGGAGGCCCAAAACATGGTTTTTTTAATTAGTATTTTCATCTAAAGATACTTGCCGTTGTATGCATATCATGACTGAAGGCGAAGCGGGCAAGTTCATATAAGCAGTTGATCTCCAAATATTGTTGAATGGGATAATAAATCCTTATACTTAAATGATAATAAATCCTTATACTTATAATTAATGTAATAACTGCTGAATAACCTGATCAGTTAGCTGATGCTTTCATGGTAGTTATACACTATTTAATACATCTAACATAATAGCTATCTAACATCTTTTCAAACTGATTGTTGTATTTGGTAATCTTCAAATATTTGTTACACGTTTCTTTTATTCAGCAATGTGGGCAACATATATTTGAGCATACTACCTCACAAAAGATCTGAAAGATTCAGGAAAAAACTTAAGAGTTTAAGGAGGAACCTGAATTTTAGAAGCAAGAGTACAAGCATTAGGAATTAAGTAAATACTACAGAGTAACAGTTATCCGAAGACCAAGAATCTAAGACATTTTAAGACAGAGACCAAGATTTAGTCTGTTATATGCAGTTAGAAAATCCAAAAGTTTGAATCAGACAAATAATGCATGTAATAAAGGATGGGTTATTTACCTGATAATTTGTGAAGAAGACTTTTTAAATGTGTCAGTATTCTTATGGATGGACTTCTACAATGTAATGAGGGAGTAGACATGAGCTAGATAAGGTTTATTTTGAATTTTGTGTATCCTGTAAAATGAATGTACTATACCAACATTATGAAATAATTTTTTATTTTTGTGCCTAAAATAAATTTACACAGCATAATTCAGCCCATCTTTATTGATCTGTGGAACAACCAAGTGCCAGTAATAAATTATAAGTATGCCTGTACAGCCTTCAGGGCATCTAGCTATAAGTGACCTTGTTCACTTAACTGAAAGTATTATGAATTGAAAATATCTAGAAACTTCAGTGTAACATAATATTATTAACTAATGCATTTCATGGCAAATATTTGTCATTGATTTTATGGAAAGTTCTTAATTCCTTACAATTTTATTACTTTAGATACTAAACACTAATCTGTCATGTGATTACATTTTCACAAGTTTACAATACTTAAGTCTATTTACAAATACCAAAAAGAAGGAAATCCTTTTAAATACGCTTGCTTTTTGCTTTTAAGAATGTTATTTTTAAAAAACTTGATGGTATAAAATAATGAAATTAATAGTAATGTCCTCTTAATGCAAAATCTATGAATATTGACAGAATATAATATGATCTTCCATAATATTGGAAATTCTTCAGCACTATAAAAGGTTCTTCATTAAAACTAAAAAAATATGTATTCAGTGCAGATGTCATTCAGTGTGTATTTGTGTTTTTTTGCTATTCCTAGAGTTGTAAAGATGTGGCACCTGTGGAGAAGACTATTAAGTTGCTTCCTAGCAGTCATGTTGCAAGATTACAGATATTCAGTGTGGAAGGTCAAAAGGCAATCCAGATCAAACATCAGGATGAGGTTAATTGGATAGCAGGCGATGTCATGCGTAATCTTATTTTTCAAATGTATGATGAAGGAGAAAGAGAAATACATATAACATCAGCTTTAGCAGAGAAAATTAAAGTAAGTATCTTGAATACATTGGTTTTTCCAGAATTTGTTCATTTATTAAGCTTGGAAGACCCCAAACAAGTGTTATAGGATAACCTGTGTTTAAAAACTTACCACAGGAAAATAATGCTATTTAAAATTCCGGACTAAATGAGAATTGTTTCATGTAGTTGATTGATATTGTATGATTCATGCACCACAATCTAGTACTTAAATGATTTTGACACTTAAACGAAATTTCAGGCTTTGGCATTTTGTTTAGTTATGCACTTCTTCCAACTGTATTTCTGCAGTCATAGTCAGAATCACCAACTTACCAAAGCAGTGTATTTGTTGCTGCTTTGAAGACACTGAACAAAAGATCTATTAAAGGCAAATGAGAAAACATTATTGTTAATTATAGATTAACATTTATAATTATTGGCCCTTTGAAATTAGTATACTGCTCTCTAAAAGCATGATTCTTAGAAGTGTTAGAAGGTCTTAGTAAATAACTTCATCATCATCCTCAGATGTATCATTTGCATCTTGATAACGTGAATCTCTATGTTGAAACTTAACATCTCACTTTGCAGAGAACCAATCAGAACAGTAAAATTCTTATCACAAAAATGAATAGCTCTAGCACTTGTGGTTGACTAAAAGAATAGTGGATAATATGCCCTTGCCCTTTTCAAAATACAGTCAGTTTCACTATAATGAAACACACATTCCTAAAATCATAGGACTTATGAGGAAAAGAACAGTACTCAAACTTCATCAGTCACCCATTAAAAAACAAAAAGGAAACTAATTATAAGCAGTACTTAAAACTAATAGCATATGTGATGAAGACATGCACAAGCAGTATAAGTCAGTTTACTTTGCTTGTGAAAGGGGGTGCAGGAAAGGTTACAGCTTGTGAGTTACATTGAGGTGGTAGAAACTCCCCTAGATGTGGACACTTGTGGCTCAGTGCGCAAAATCAGTTGAGATAGCTGTTAAGTTTTCAAGGTTCTTTTGTTTTGTGTATTCCTACATGACTTGGTTCAGCTGGATATAATTTTCTGTGTTTATTGTTTACATGGATGAAATTATAAGTAAAACTACAGTTTACTTTGTACTCCAAATGTTTCCTAATACATTTAATTACATTGGATAAATTTGCCTTTTCAAGCCAATCATTATAGCAGAACTCCCTTTGACATCCATAGAGGAAAAGCTCCTCAGTCTTATATGAGAAAGTAGTAATTTTCCAGAATTCTAGGATTCTGTAGAAAATTAGAGATAAATATTCATCCCTGAAAAGCCATCATTTGCAAATCCTTATGAAAAGGTCCCAATTTGCTTTATTTTGAGAGACTTGTTATAGTAGAACAGGAAATGGAAATTGTTCTTTTGTACTGTTGGCAACTCATAGCCATTCTGAGTTCAAATTATAGGACCTGATACTTTAAAAGAATTTTTTAACAGTGGTTAAACTGACCTTATTTTAGAAATCATGTTTGGAAGAATCCTTTCTCTATCCAGTTAATTATTTCCCTCCAGAATAAGGGGAGGGTGTGTTGAGATAGAAATACTTCTGGTTCTGCTTGGAAAGGAGGCAAGCCATTTTTATTATATTATCAGATTTAAAGGTGATTTAAAAGTAGTGCCAAGGACTTGGCTTCAAAACTGCTTTCTGGCCTTTGCATAATGTTGGTTTTTATCATTTTAGATTTTTATTGAGGTTAAGAATTGACTGGAGAGCTTGTCATATGTAACCTTTTGACACATTTTTCCTCAAATGTAGTAATTTTGTATTTTTTTGTTTCCCAAGGTATTTAAAATGTACCTCTTTATTAATAATAAGATAGTTTAAGTACTACTGTTTTTGTTTAATATAGTCTTTAAAGGGTTTTTGTGGTCTTTAGTCAGTTCTAAGGATTGAGAGAAGTCAAACTGAACTGAACTGGGAATCCACTGAATGTCGTAGCCAGGGTAAAGAAGAAAACGTTTCTGTGTAACTCCTGCTTGCGTCATTATTATAGTGTGTGTGTGTGTGTGTGTGTGTGTGTGTGTGTGTGTGTGTGAAGTCAGACTGAATTGAACTGAAAGAATGTCGTAGCCAGGGTAAAGAAGAAAATGTTTCTGTGTAACTCCTGCTTGCATCATTATTATATTGTGTGTGTGTGTGTGTGTGTGTGTGCGTGTAGAAAGTAGAAAAACTGTGGTGTACGCCAGAGATGCAGGGGTGAGAGGATTCACCAGAGACAGAGTGGGGAGCAGAACAGGTGGATTTACTGAAATACACTGCTAACGGGAGAAGGGGGTGAGCCAGGAGAGGTTTGCTATGCCATATGAGTGTTAGCTCCCTGGCCAGGAATTGAACTCAGGCCTTAGCAGTGATAGTGCTGACACTTAACCCCTTGGCCACCGGGAGGCCATCTTGCATTATTATTAGGAGGGGAAAAAAAAACAGTACTAAAGACTAAAAAATGATTTTAAAAAGTGACTAAGAAGGTTAGAGTAGCATAAACTATGATTCATATACTAGACTGTCAATGATTTAAGAATCACAAAGAAGACTAAAGCATAGAAAAGATTGCTAAAAATTTTTAAATTAAAAGAATTAGAAGCTTAAAAGTAGCATCAGGTAGGGTAATCAACTTTAAAAAGAAAGAGGCAATATGTGTTATGTAACATTAAAGTAGAACTGAAAGCATCAAAGAGTAGACTGAGAACAAGATAGCCAGGATGACAATTACATCTTTCAGTATAACTTATGTTTTTTCACTTTGAGGAATAAGGGTCTGCCTAGGTCTTATTATAATATTATAGTTTTAAAATAAAAAAATCATTAAAAAAAAAGAAATTCTCCAACTTAAAAAAAAAGATTATAGTTTTGAGAAACAATTGAATATTACCTTTCAGCATTGGTCCCATGATTTCATCTGTATGTTACATTTATACTGTGATATCTGCAATAATATTGTGGTAACACTCTAGGGAAATGTCTTCAGGACTTTTCTTTGATTACATTGAAAGACATATCCACATTAAAACAAAACAAAAAAAGTTTCTGTTTTTTATCAGTAATATATGAATCACCATCATTTCTGGTCATAAAAGGACTTCCTTTTCATTAGAAGTGGTGAGGATGTCTTACCTTATTGAAGATTCTTAATAGTTAAATTATAAGTTACAGTAAGAGGGCATTCCATTAAAATTTACATTATTCTTAAATATATATAATTTTTCTCTTAGGTTAATTGGACTCCTGAGATTAACAAAGAGCACTTGCTACAGGGTCTGCTTCCTGATGTACAAGTACCAACATCTGTAAAAGATATGCGTTATTGCCAGGTTTCATTCCAGGATGATCACGTGTCTTTGGAAAGTGCATTTACAGTAAGGTTTGTGGGCATATTATATTTTGAAATGTTTAAAAATTCAGCACCCAGCAGCAAAAGTACTTTTCTCCAAAGGACACAAGTAGACATTCTTAAATTTCTGTGAAATACATTGTTTTCAGAGTAAATCTTCACTAGGGATAGTGATTAATTCTTAAGTATCACTATATCCCTCTGCTTAATTGGCACTGTGTAAGACCTAGAATTTTCATGAAAATACCTTGACGATGACATGAAAAAATGCAAAAGATACAATGTGGACAGTCAATGATAGTGTTTAGAAGGAAAAATTCTTTCATTAATTAGTGATGGCTTTCAAAGCTGAGTCCAGTCAGATCTAATGTGGAGCTGATAGAAAAAGGGAAAACTTAAGTTAATATATTAAAAACCCTTTCTCCCCACCTAACAATTCCTTGGCCATCTATTTTCTAGTACCCTCCTCCACTTTAATTTTTCTATCCATTTCCATATAATTCCCCCACACTGAGAATAGCTCCATCTCTTTTCTTTCTTTTTTTTTTAAAGATTGATTTATTTATGCATACAAGAACTGGGGTACAGGCCAGAGATATGGAGGGTGAGAGGATTCACCAAAGATAGAGCAGGGAGCAGAACAGGCAGATTGACTGAAAACACTGCTGAGGGAAGCAGTGGGTGAGACAGGAGAGGTCTGCTGCGCCATCTGGGTATCTCCCTGGGGGATCAAACTTGTGCTGCAGAGGCAGTGATAGATTCATAGTACTGTGCCTAACTCCTTGTGTCACCAGGGAGGCCCTCCATCTCTTTCCTTTCTCAGTGCTTTTGTGTCTAATTTCCTTTAATTCATTATAGATAAGATAATTTAACACCACTATAGTTGGTGGGTCATTATTCTTTACTGTCTTTGCAAGCTCTGTGTTTTCTCTTTCCTTTTAGGTGTCTGAAGAAGGGTATAATTGTGTTTAAATTTTAGAAAGTGTTTTGTGTATATATGAAGCTCATTAGCATACTACTTTGATTTTTTTCCCCATAATTAATACTGTAATTAAAACTTTTCAACTTGCTAACCAATTTAGACCACTTCCTGATGAACCTAAACATCTAAAATGTGAGTTACAAGGAGGAAAAACAGTGCAGATGGGCCAAGAGCTTCAAGGAGAAGTAGGTTAGTATGGCTTGCTTTCTTTATTTAAAACATATCTGTAATATGTCCTTATTTTCTTGCCTTTGTGTACATACTCTGAAAGGAAAACTTTGTTTCTGTGTAATTATTGGTTTTAAATCCATTGTCAGAAAAGTTTCAAGTATTTTTATGTCATTGCCTAGCCCGACATAACTGAAATCAATTTGACAAAATCATTTGTTGGACAAATGCTGACTTTTATTAGAAGTAGTAATGGTTAATATCAAAAATATAAAGAAAACATATCAATGGATTCATATTGTATCCTGTAGTTAGTTATCTTATATAGTGAGTCCTCAGTTTCATTGATACAGGTTTTTGGAAATTGTAATTTTAAGCAAAAAAAACTTAGAGTGATTTTTAAACCAGTTTTACTATAGGCTAATTGATATCAACAAGAGTTAAGTTCCTTTTGTGTATTTTTGGTCACAAAAACTTTACCAAACTTTAAAGACCCAAAACACTTTTAATATTAAACATTAATGTGGTCACTCATTTTCTAACCTATTCCAGCTCAGGATCGTGGGTGACCAGAGTCTGTTCTAGCAGCTCAGGGTGCAGGGCAGAAACCAATCCTGAACTGGATTCCCTTTCATTGTAGGGCACACTCATGAACCCATAGTCACTCAGACTGAGAGCATTTACACACCAGTTAACCTGATGTGCACATCTTTGGGGTGTGGGAGGAAACCAGAACAGTGGAAAAAACTCATGCAGATAGGCAGAGAAGGTATAAACTCCTCACAGCTGACCCTACTGGAAATCAATTTTTTTCTTTAACATTATAATAAAATGACTTTGAACAAAATGACTTTGATACAACATGTAGAGGACCTGCTATATCTAAATGTTACATACTAATTATTTCCTTCAAAATTTCATGGTAAACATGTATATGTATGTACATATGTAGACTCTTAATTTTTTGTATAATGATTATAAAAGTAATAGCAAAATTTCTAAGTAAGTTTTAATTGAGCAGAATTCCTAAGCATAATTTTGTCTAAGTGTATAAATGTATTTATAGTTATTCACATTTTATTAAAATGATAACTTTAAAATGCAACTTCTTCTTTCATTTCTAGTTGTAATAGTTACAGATCAGTATGGAAATCAGATTCAAGCATTTTCACGAGATTCTTTATCTACCTTAACAATTGCTGGAATTGGACTTGATAGCTCATATTTGAAAACTACTTTTCAGGTATGGCTACTTTTCATAAAAGTTGGTTTACACCATTGATTTACATATAACAAAGTTTGGGGAAAGCTAAAATTTTAAATATTTGATTTTAGTTGCTTACAATGAAAAATTATAAAAGACACTAAAATGTATTATAATGAAAAATTTTGAACATATGTAAAAAGACAATAAATAGTATAATCCCGTTACTCAGTTTTAATTATCATATCATGCCATATCACTTTGAAGCAACTTCCATATAACATCATTTTATTCATAAATATTTTGATGTGTTTCTAAAGTAGTTTTCATGTAGCTATTTAAATAAACTTCCCTGGTGCTCTGAACTTGTATTAAACAGTTTGCTTATTGTGAAAATTTGCAACTGCAGTTCATTGAGCCTAGTTTGAAAAAATAAGAATTTTTCCCGTGGTGGAATTATTTCCGTTTTAAGCAAGCCAGCAAGTATGGAGATATATGAGAAAGCTCTTGAGAGAAGATTTTGAAGTTGGGCCTTCAAGAACCCACCAGGCCAGAGTAGTGAAAAAGGATGAATTCTAAGACCCAAATAAGGTTGAATCCATTGAGCATTTAATGCTTTTTACAATTCCTCTTCTTCTATTTGGACATTTTTTATGTGACAGACTAGTCGTAAGAGTAGCCTCGCTGACAAACGATAATAAACCTTTCAGAATTTATGGGACATAGCAAAAGCAGTTCTAAAAGAGAAGTATATATATTAATATAGGCCCAAGGCCCACTGTGTTGAATGAAACTAGAATGAGCCCAAACAACCTTGTCTCATATCTTAAGAAATTAGAAAAAGAAGAACAAAAAATTCCAAAAGCCATTAGAAGGAAGGATATAATAAAAACTCGAGCCTCCCTGGTACGCAAGGGGTTAAGACGCAACCTGTGAAGCTGTCCGCAGCCTCTACAGCATGAGTTTGATGCCGGCCGGGGGGCTACCCACATGGCACAGCAGACCTCTCCTGACTCTCCTGCTGCTCCCCTCAGCAGTGTACTTCAGTCGATCTGACTCTTCTGTTTCCTACTCTGTCTCTGGTGAATCCTCTCACCCCCGCACCTCTGGTCTGTACCGCAGTTCTTGTATAAATAAATAAATCTTTAAAAAAAAAAAAAAGTAAAGAGGAGCAGTTAAAACAGACCTGGCAGAAATTTGAAGCATAGTAAGAGATTACAATAACATTTACATTCAAACAAATTCACCAGCCTAAATGAAATGGACAGATTCTTATAAGTGTTTAATCATCCAAGGCTGAATAGGTAAGAAATAAGGACCTGAACAAACCAGTCACAAGCAAGGAAATTGAAACAGTAATCAAACTCTTGAAAAAATGAAAGTTTTGGACTAAATGGGTTCACAAGTGAGTTCTAGCAAACCTTTAACGACAAACTAATGCCTATCCTGCTCAGACTCTTTCAAAAAATTGATAGGAAAGGAATTCTTCCAAACTCATGAGTCTAGTGTTATACTAATACCAAAATCAAACAAGAACAAAGAAACAAGAGTACAGACCAATCTACCTAAGGAATATAGACATAAAAAATCCTCTATAATATCTTAGCAAACTGAATCCAACAGTTTAGTTTGTATAAAGATTTTACACCATGACCAAATGGGATTTATATCAGGATGGTTATGTCAGGATGGTTAACACAAGGATGGTTCAGCACCCAAAAATCAATCAGTGTAATTCATTACATGAACAAAAAGAAAGTAAAAACCATGATACCATATTAATAGATGTTGAGAAAGCATGTGCTAGATTCAGCATTCGTTTATATTAAAAACTCTTGACTGGGGATAAATGGAATATATCTTTACATAGCAAAAGCCATGTATGACAAACTACAGCTAGTATTCTCAATGGTGAAAAACTAAAAACTTTCTCACAAGGTAATGGATCTACCATATGGCCCAATAATTCCACTCCTAAGTTTCTATCCAAAGAGCACAAAAACACTAATCTGAAAGGAAACCTGCAATCCTAGTTTATAGCAGCACTATTTACAATAGCCAAGATATGGAAACAACCTAAATGTCCCCAACGTGATGAATGGATAGGTAAGACATGGCACAATCAAAAAAGATAAACTCATGCCATTTGTGGCAACATGAATGAGAGTAGGAAGGATTCTTCGAAGTGAAATGAGCCAGACGTCAAAAGATAAATACCAGCTGTTTTCACTTATATGTGGAATCTAGAGAAACCAAAGGATCAGATAAAGACAAACTGTAAGACTGACCCTTGAAAGCAGACTGGACATGTGAAGTGGAGGGAGTGGGGGAGTGTAGAGAACTGGGGGGAGGAAAGCACAGTGGAGTGTGTTGAAAGACTATGGCCACTTTGGTGAGGGGACAACTATGGTGACTGCACCTGAGGGGAGAAATACTATATTGTGAAAAAATAAACAAGGATGTTTAAAAAATATAAAAATAAATTTTTAAAAATTTAAGTAAAAAGAAATGAGAAAATGAAACATAACAAAAAAAAAAAAAAAAGAACAACCCCCCCCTTTGGCCTTTCCTAACTAAAGTTTTTATTTCCCATATTCTGTTATACTGTTGTTTTCTACTTTTCAGAATACCTCTTCAACTGTATCTTAGCAGCTGAAAAAATTTTAATGATTTGTTACTGTATGAAGTTTGATCTTTGGCTTTTAGATTTATCTAAAAATAAACTTCATTATCTAACTTCAGCTTATGCATAGATGAAATCAAAAGATAACTGCTCCCACTGTTGTAATATGCGAACAACTTCAAAATTGTTTCCTACTATCTTAGGTACAAACTCCTATCTTTTTACCTAATTGCTCCCAAATTTTAGCCTGTTTAGGAGTCTTCAGTTTTTCCCATTTATTGGATCATTTTTATCAACATATAAACATACTCTAATATCTCATCTTAAAAAACCATCCCTCCCACCAAAATAAAATAAAACCCACACAAAACTTCCTTTGACCTTGAATTTCTGTCTAGCACACACTTTCTCCCCTTTTCTTTATAGTATAACTCCTTGGAAGTGTGAATACACACAACCTTTTTTATCATTCCCAGGTAGAATATTATTCTAAGTTTTTCTGCCCTATTCCACCTGATCAAATCCATTGATAATTTTCAGGTCTTATGTCACCTAGCAAACCTCTCAGCTTTTTACACTATAAATTTAGACTTCATCTCTTTATTATCACCTAAAATATCCTGTGGTATTCCACTGTAGCATAATCCACAACTTTTCCTCCCACAGCTCATTACTCTATAGCCACATTGATTTTCTTCTTACGTCATTTTACAGCTGATGTGTACTAGTTTGGTTCATACTCACCTGAAGTTTGTAAATGCATATACAGATTTCATTTTTGAGTTGAAGTAAAGTCAGAATAACTTACAACATGACTTATAAAAGAAATCACCTCTTCCAAAAGCCTTTCGGTGTTTCACTATTAAATGTGAATTATTGCCTAGACTTTATACATATTTTGAACTTTTAATATGTTTTGCAAATGAGTAAATTCATTTTCCAAATATTGAACAATTCTACAATGCCTTTTTAAAAAACATTTATTTATGCATACAAGAACTGGGGTGTAGGCCAGCAATGCGAGGGGCAAGAGGATCCAACAGAAACAGAGTGAGGGGCAATACAGGCAGATCTACTGAAATACACTGCTGAGGGGAGCAGTGGACAAGGCAGGAAAGGTTTGTGACACCATGTGGGGTGGCTGGCTTCACCCTGAATGCACTGTGTCTTCAACCCCTGCACTGCCAGGGAGGCCCCTTGCAATGCCTTCTTTTTTTTTTTTTTTTTAATATTTATTTATTTATACAAGCACTGGGTACAATCAGAAGCGCGGGAGGGTGAGAGAATTCACCAGAGCCAGAGAGGGAGCAGAACAGGCAGAAGGAGCGAAGTACACTGCTGAGGGGAGCAGCGGGCGGCAGGAAAGGTCTGCGCGCCATGTGGGACCCTCTATGTGGGACCCTCCTCCAGTGGCGGGGGAGCAGCTGGGGAACGAAACGGCGCTGCAGAGGCTGCGGGCAGCTTCACAACCCAGCGCTCAACTGCTGCGCCACCAGGGAGGCCCTACAATGCCTTTTTTTAAAGAAGAAAATGTTATACGCAGTTGTTTCAGAGCTTCCAACTTAAAATTATAACAGTGGTTTTAGAAATCCAGTGGAAAATAGATTGGTGCTTAGTGGAATTTGAGACGATGAAAACACTAAGCATAATTATTAAAATGTGTATACTGAGTGCCCATGCCAATATGGAATCAGTTTATAGCTTTCAGTCACGTTACAGAAATTACAGGCTAATTTCATTGATTCCCATCAATATGGCTTGTTAGGCATCTTAAAAATACCAGATTTAACAGTGATAAATCAAAGACCCTACCTTCATTGAGGTCACCTTTTAATGGGGAGAGGATGGAATAGGTCAGAAATGAGTGCTAACAAGAAAAAGTGGGTATGGAATAGAGTACCATGATATATATGTAGGACAGTCAGATATGACCCCTCTGATTAAGGTATCCTGTATGTAAAAGCCTGCAAAATAGCCATGTAGATAGATAACTGATGAATAATTTTTCAGCCTGAGAGAAAGAACAGATACACAAAAGACTATTTCATGTTTTGGGAACAGAAAGGAGATAATATAAAAGAAAATAAAAAGGAAATTAGGAAAAGATAGGGTAAAAAGACATAGCCAGAACATTTTAGTTCTCTCCTCACAAAAATGACATTGTTTTTCCTCTCAAGGAAATGAAATTCCATGATATGACAATACTGGCATGTGTGCAAGTACTATTTGACTTTGTTTTACCAAGGAGCATATCTCTGTACATGTGGGATAATGACTTTTTCATTTTTTTGAAAACTAAGTATTTTCTCTTTATCTTTTCTCAATTTATTTTCCACACTAGGAAAATACACACAGTATCAATGTAAAAGGCATCAAATTTATTCCAGGTCCTCCTGGAAATAAGGATCTTTGTTTTACTTGGCATGAGTTTTCTGACTTTATTCGAGTACAGGTAATTTCTGGACCACCAACTAAGCTACTTCTTATAGATTGGCCAGAATTAAAGGAGGTAAGTAACTTTCTGCCTTGTTTTAAAGAATGTAATATTACATGGTTTATGGTTTACTGATTTCAAAGTGTCAGTAGATCAGAATAGATGTATTTGTTGTTGAAATAATAACAATACCAGACTGACAGTTATAAAAGAGCAAAGTAATATTCTTAATTCTTCATTTAATTGATTATATCCAGATTTGTTTAAAAATACTGTAATAATTCAAATACTGAAAACCAGAAATTTTCAAAAACACAAAATTATAATGAAACCCCAGTTTCAGCAGTTACAGATTTTAGCCTGTTTTGTTTTATTACTCTCTCACACTGACTTAAGAAAAATGTTTTTGTTGGAGTTTTTTAAAATCACCTCCTTGTATCCATAACAACTTCAGGATGCTTATTTATGCAAGCAAATTAAATCTTAAATATTAAGCTTGCAGTTGTCTGTCAAATCTGTTACCTTTATTGAGTTCTTAGTAAATTTTTAGAGTTCTCATTTTTCAGTATTCAGATTCTGGCATTCCATTATGTTGTACCAGGATTTTACCTATTGGTGTGGATAACCTACATTTTCTCTAAATGAAAATGAACTCACATGATCATGGTTGTAAATGAAATAATAACTAATAAAGGATCAGGCCATCTAAGAAAAATTTATATACCTATGTTCTGTTATTTAGATTGCTCCTTTTGATTTGTGAATTTAAGAAAACAGATAAATTAGTATCTGTGCTTTTAAAAATGCATTTTTTCTATAGTAGTGTGTTGACTGAGAAATTCACTAAAAAAAGTTTTTTCTAAAATGTTATTAATTTTTCAGTTGCTTACATATCTGTTTAATTTGGGGGTACACTTTCATACCTCCATATGTGCACATGGAAAAACCACTTTTATTTGGCAGCACTTACACAACAAAACCAGTATGGCTAGTAATGTCAACAAAGGATTTGTTGGTCAACAAACAAATCTCGACATGGAGAAAAAATCTTGACATGTTCATCTTTTGATATGATTTTTTGGAGGGGAATGTAAAAAATGATAACTTTTATTGTAAGATTTATCTATAGCCACTATAGAAATCTAGAGGTTTTGAAAATAAACCTAAAATTAATTTCTCATTCTAGTAAAGGTAAAGTCAAATTACAGAGAAAGCTGAAAAGTAATCACTAATATCTGATATTTTAGAATTTCCTAATTTAACTGAATCCATCTTTCCTTTCAGAATCTTAAGTAGAAAGGGAGAACTGATTTAATGTCTAAGCATGATAAAAAAAAATATATAAATATGCACATATATTCCCTAATTTAATTTTTAACATTATGGTGTGTTGTTATAAGTGAGGAAACTGAGAATGTTAAATTGCATGCTGTTTTTAGAAAGTGACAGGGGCATGTTAGGGACAGGTTTTTTTATTCATGAACACTTGATTTTGGATTTTTGCCTTTTCCATTGTGTGCCAGAAAACTTTAAATAGTCATTTGGGCTATAAGACATTTATTGAAGGATATCCTTTAAAAGTAGTTATTATCTGATAAGTAGACAATTTTGTGAGGAATAAAGTACCATGATATGTTTATATTTGTAAACTGTCTACATTGTTTTTTAGTCAAGCTTTTTATCAACTTCAACTACAGTTGAATATAGTCAACTATAATTATATAAACTTTGTGGTAGTCAGACATTTTAACTAAATCAATCTTAAGAGTTTTTTTTTTTTTAATTAATTTCTATCCATAGCCATAGTGCAATTGATTCTCCACTTTTTAGCAACCAGCTAATGTAATTAGGTAACCAATTATCACAGAGAAGATAAGAGCTTGAGGAAGTAGAGGGAAGGGTAGGAGAAAGGTGATAAATCATCTTTCCTTTTTCACTGGTTCTCTCCCATGTTATTAAAATTTTAAAATCTGACAATGTGGATTAAACTTTTATCAGGTTTCTTGGTTGAAAATGTGTTTCCTCTGATATATTCATAATTAGTAGGCCAGTGGTCAAATTCTGAGAATTATACAGACTCTACATGAAATAGGGAAAGACTAGGAAGCATTTTAAACCAACAAGATAATGTAAATAATCAGTGACTACTCATACTTAGTTCTGTGTTAATGCTATGTAGAATGGCAGAGGGCTAAAAATAGGAGAAACTAAATTATAGATAGCTGATGAAAATCTCAGAACCTAAAGTAAACTTCTATTTCCATTGAGGTCATTCTAACATAATTTTTAGGAATCTGTTAGAAATCAGTATGTCAAATGCTATTTTCACTTTTATCTAGTTATTAATCATTTCTATAAGGAGAAGATCATTTGCAACAATATAATTGACTTTAAAACTATAAAATTAAGGTTTATTTTCATTGATGAAGATATTTGTCAATAGAAATAAAGTCATGATTTTGTAAGTATTCAACTAATAATTATAACATTATTTGACACTTGAGTTTTTTGTTTTTAATTTTATTTTGTATATTTTTTACATCATTTTTCATTTTTGCACAATGTATGCATTTTCATCTTGGTTATAGTTCCCATACAATTCCCCCTCCCCCCCTTATTTTGACCCTAATCCCTCCTCACATACACACCCCGCCCTCCGTTGTGTCTCTGATTTATAGTTGCTTGTTGATTTTGATTTTTACTTTATTATACATGAATTTTAAGGCTTCTTAAAATATTTTTATCTGTTTCTAGTCTATTCCAGTGATTAATGGAAGAGAACTACAAAATCCTCTCATTGTTCAACTTTGTGATGAGTGGGATAATCCAGCACCTGTACCACAGGTTAAAATAAGTCTCATAAAATCTAACTATTTAAAAGTAAGTTTTAAATATCCTTAAATAATTTTCATTTAAAGTTCTGGGTTTCATTTTCATGATAATGTCTTTAGGTATCACATTTCTTCTTTATTAAAAATAAAGTCATTCATTGCTTCATTACTGTTTATGTCAATTAAAAGATTTTTCATAATTTATTGTGAGGACGTCAGGTTTATATTTATAGTATAAATATGCAATAATCAGTGTAACAAGAGAATATTGCACAATTATGGCTGCTTGAGTGTTTCCTATACAATACTAATATTTGGATTTCAGATTAGGGTGAATAGCTAACACTGACAAGGTGGATGCAGATAGAATGATTATGTTCCTAAGGACATTCATTTTTTTCTCTGAGTTTTTGTAATTTTCTTCCATTTCTTAGAATTTATCATTGCTGTTCTAATCTATCTGATAAGGAGAACATTTCTTCCATGTCTTTGAAATTAGATTTTAGAGATAAGTTCTTTCTTTGTGTTGTACTATTCTCTTAGGAATCATGTTGCTCTTTGTTGGGTTTTTCCTTCACTCATTATTAGCTTTGGAATTTCAGGGCTGTGTTTGGGGCTTGCTCTGGGTATGGCTCCTCCTCCCTAACTGGTAGGGGTCTGACTTGCTTGAAAGAGCACAGTGATGTCTTAATAAGAAGTTGCGAAGCCTCGGCCTTTCTGGGCGAGTGCTGGTGGGGTTATAATGGGAGGTTAACAAGGGCTCTGACCAGTCTGGGTGGGCCCTGTTGGGTCTTGTGAGAGGTCACCAGGCCTCTGATTATTCTAACATTTTCCCTGGTGTGTGTGCAGGGTCTCACCTAACGGGTGGGCACCATCAGGGTCTCACAAGACATCTGGCCAGTGTGGGCAGGTGATGGCAGGGTCTGTGAGAAGTTGCAAATGCCTGGCTCTGTTTTGACACAGTTCATATTTTTGATTGGAGGAGATTTCTTTGTCCCAGGTTGTTGCCAAGCAATACAGAAAGAATTCTTGGGATTATATTCAGGCAAGCTTGAGTAACTCTTCACGTTTATAATTTTAGTGAATAAAAGCAGTTGATATTATTATAAATATACAGTTATCTTGAAATGAATCCGTTAGTTCATTTAAGAATCCCCATGGTTATTTCCTAGGACTTGACAAGTTGATCTTAAAAGTCTAGAAACTTTTAGTGCCAACAATGACTTGTGATCCACTTGGACTTGTTTTCATAGTAATTGGAGTCAGAGTTCTTAGGCCTGCCAGAAAAAGACTGTGATATTGCTACTGTCTAACCTGCACTAGAAACTTCCCTCTTTTGCTTAGCAACACGAATTTTACCCAGGTGGGAGAAGTACTTGGAGAAAAATGGGTTGAGAGAAATGGATCAGACAGGAAATATAGAACTTTATTCTACCATTTCAATCATTCCTCATTTCCCATTCATTAGCTATTGCTTTTTTTGTCTTCATATACCATGATTACCTGCTCTTTAGGTTCCATTCAGCAGAGCTGGAGATTAGTGTTTAGGAGGAAGTCTGCTTTTCACCTACTACAGTTCACAAATTCACTTTTATTCTTTTTTTTTTTTTTAAGATTTATTTACGCATATAAGAACTGAAGTACAGGCCAGAGGTTTGGAGGACAGTGAGAAAATTCACCAGAGACAGAGTGGGGAACAGAACAGGCAGATAGACTGAAATACACTGCTGAGGGGAGCAGTGGGCGAGTCGGGAGAGGTCTGCTGTGCCATGTGGGTAGCTTCCTGATTGGGGATCAAACTCATGCTGTGTGGCTGTGGCTAGTTTCATAAGTTGCATCTTAACCCCTTGCGCCACCAGGGAGCCCCCTCACTTTTGTTCTTAATGCTTGTTTCTAGGAAAGTGATTATTTTCTATCATAAATAAACATATGATTCTAGTTTTTAGAGAAGCATTTACAAAAACGCTAAAACCCTTCTATCCAATGATTAAGCAGTAAGGCAGTGATCCCTCATTACTTGAAAATAAAGCTTGGTTATCACTATAAAGATAGCAAAGCTTTAAGAAGCTCATCTGACTAAATATAAAGAGAAAGATAAAGTAACAGTGGGTGTAGTGTTATGATGCCTTGAGATTAGTGTATATTAATGTTTATATCTCCTGTATCTTCATTCCTAGCCTCTACATGTCTTAGTTTTGAAATATACCTTCAGTGATTATTTGACTGAATTTCATTTATCAGTGTCCTTGAAACAGTGAGCACAGAATTTTCAACTTGGTAAATGAAAGATAAATGAAAGATACTAGTTTCATTGATCAAGGTTATTATCCTTTAGATTATGTGATTACATAATTATTATTTCAACTAGTTCAAATTAGGAAATTTCAAGTCTTAGAAGTTGTGCAGATATGACTTAAATAGTAATATAGGAAAAGAATTTGATCTCTAGAATTTTCTAATTGTTTTGTTTTTTAGCTCACTTCTTCAAATCAACAGCATAAAACAGATGAAAGGGGCAGGGCTAATTTGGGAGTATTCATTGTTCATGCCCAGCCTAGGTAAGAACCAAAAATTTTATAGCTATTAGTATTTTAGATGAGTTTTCTTATTACTTGATGAATTAAATGTAATAATTAACCTTCTGTGTAGTGTTTATCAGAAGTTGTAACTGAATAGGGAGCTGAGACATTTCCTAAATGAGTTAATATTTGTATAAATTTTCTTAGAAATTTTAGGTTATTACTAATGTAATTTGAATCTCCCTCCCTTTTTACTTTTCTTATTAGAGGAGAACATACTATGCAGGTTAGAGCCACCTATAACAAGAATAACATAGACGGACCTGTAATTAAGTTAATGATTCTTCCGGACCCTGAAAAACCCATTCATCTCAATGTTAAATATGACAAAGATGCTTCCTTTTTAGCAGGGGATGTTTTCACTGGTGAGTAATTCATAGTTAAAATGAATTTGTAATGATAATTTGCTTTTTGCATTAATGGAATAAATTGTTTATTCTAGGTGTTCAATATGATAAAAAAGCAAACATGTAATAGCAATTTATTTGGTTTTTTTTTTTTTTGGTGGGACCCTTGCCAGTGGCTGGGGATCGAACTGGCACTGCAGAGGCTGCGGGCAGCCTCGCAACCCAGTGCTCAACCACTGCGCCACCAGGGGAGGCCCGTAATAGCAATTTAAATGGCAAAGAAAGTACATTTGGCTTAGCTATGTCTTCCCCCACCGCCACACACCGCCCCTCGCATTCTACATTTCTTCAACAGTCAAGAATGAACTGAAAGTTCACAAGCAAACTGATAGCCTGAAGTTTTTCAGTTTGTGTTTGTTCATTCACTGAATTGTGAAATTCTGCAAAAGAAATATGAACTGTTGAATGGAGAGAACTGTAGGGTTATGCTCTACCAAATATGTTGGGATATTGTCTTATAGAAAATAGAACCAGGCTTTTTAAAATTTAATTTGGATGGAAATGCATCACATCAGAATTCATGGTTAAAGATAATATCAGAATGAGAAATAGTTACTAAATACCTGCTGTATCCATAAAGTACACCAGGTTTTAAGTTCCAGTAATAAATACAATAGTTTTCATTGAGTTCAGTATAGTGTAGGAGACAATCAAGTAAGCAGATAACTTAAGTATATATAGTGTGGCAGGGGCCAAGTCACTAGAAAATAGTATCTGCTTATTGCAAATACTTCTGTTTTCTTGAATGGATTAATTCCTATATATAACAAGCAATGGAAGAAACAGACCAAAAAGTTTAGTTTTAATAATTAGAAGTATTGTAAAGGCCCATGGTAGGTCCTGATGTTATGTGATTTTGCCCAGTGCTCTGAATATCAAAGTGAAGAAATGCAATAAAGCATGGGTAGGTGATAGCTGTGACTGTCTTGAGGTAGCCAAATGCCTTGACATCTAATTAGTGACAGCATGTATGAACAAAATTTCTACTGTCTCTATCTATACGCCAGCAAAAAACTACAGCTAAGGGACCAGAAAACAAAACCGTTTTTAATATCTGAGCTACATTTATATATAACCTTTACTCAGAGATTTAAATCTGTTTGGGAGAGAGCACCTATTTTAAAACCACTATAAGTATCAAATGAATGTTACAGATGATAACTATAAAGAGAATATTATATGTAATAATAGTTATTATATACTGTTGAAAAAATCATGAAAGTAAACATATTTTTGGAATACATAAGACAAATGGAACCACTTGGCCTAATTCTAAGTTGCTGAATATCCATTATCTAAGTTGTTTGGTCTTGTATGCTAGAACTTAGAGCATGGCAAACTGAAAATAGGAATAGCAAAAATGTATTTGTTAGATTTCTGAGGGGAGATTAGCAAAAGAGTGGGTGTCATGATTAGTAAGTTTTATGGACAAATTGTTGGGGGATGTTTATTAAAGAATAGTTTTATTTACTTCATCAGAATTTTATTAACATTGAAACAAGATGTATGATTTAAGACATGCATGTTTAACCAAATCCATTAGTTGAACTAATTTTTAATGTTCATCTGACAGATTTTCTGATTACTGTTATTTCTGAAGACAATAGTATCATTAAAAATATTAATCCAGCACGTATTTCCATGAAAATGTGGAAGCAGTCTAACATTGGGAAATGTCCACCAGCAAATGTGAGTCATGAAAAAAGCATTTTAGAAGTTAAAAATAGCTCTTACATGTAACTTAAAATTAAATTTAATGTGAAAATGCATTGTACACAAAGTGGAGAACTAAAAATTAACCCACTTCGGATTTAAAAAAATACATCTGTATATGCTTCAAAATTAAGTATTGATTGCTGAATAGAGAATTCTATGTTGTTAAAAGTTTTCTTAAACTTTTAAGATATTTTATAATTTAAAATTACCATGTCTCAGGGACAATAGCACGAGGCAAAAAAAGTATTAATTTACCAGTGAGAGAATATGAGATGAAGAGATGATTGATAGATGACAAGGTAAAGAAAGAATGTAGAATGGTAAGAGCAGTTTGTGGGTGTTAACCAGTGCGGCCCAATAGAAATAAAATACAAGTCACATGATATTTAAAATTTTCTAATAGCCAAGTAAAAAATTTTAAAAAGGCAATATTAATTTTAATGTAGTTTAACCTAGTATATGTAAAAAATTATCATTCAACCTATACCTAATATTTAAATTTATTGATGAGATCTTGCATTTTTTAAATCTTACTAAGTCTTTGAAATTTGTTAGGTATTTATACTTACACTAAATGTTGAGTTGCATCCGCTACATTTCATGTGCTCAGTAGCCATATGTAGCTGTTGGCTACCTTACTAGGCTTATTTTATTTTATTTTTTAAAGATTTATTTTTATTTATTTATTTATACAAGAACCGGGGTACAGGCCAGATGAGCAGGAGGGTGAGAGAATTCACCAGAGACAGAGCGGGAAACAGAACAGGCATATTGACGAAATACACTGCTAAGGGTTGCAGTGGGCGAGACAGGAGATGTCTGTTGCGCCATGTGGGACCCTCGCTGGCCAGCCGGGATTGAACCAGTGCTGCAGAGGCTGCGGACAGCTTCACAGTGTGGCGCTCATCCGCCTGCCACCACCAGGGGAGGCCCACTAGGCTTATTTTAAATCCACACTGGATTTATTTTTAAATCAAAAGTAAATCTGATTAGAAACTAAACCTTGAACTTTATCAGAGGTTTCCTGTTTAATAATGTCTTTCAAGATGTGTGGTTTATTTTAATCTCATGTTAAATATTGTCTGCCTTAATTTATAATATCAGTCCCATCAAGCTGCTTTACCTTAAAATTATATCACCAACATGGAGATCTATTGTGTACCCTTTACTAATGGTATGCCTTTCCACTATAGTCTCACTATTGTTTCTTACATGCATTGTAAAGATATATATGAGTGTTTGTGTATTTATAAATCCAGATGTGCTCTACATTCACATTTGGGGAAGATACTGAAAGTTTTCATCCTAAATATACTATGTTAAATGTTGTTTTCCTCTCTCCTGTCTTCCCTACTTCCCTTTCTAGGCAGAAACATTTAGTTGTAATAAAATCAAAGATAATGACAAGGAAGACGGCTGCTTTTACTTCAGGTATTTCTCTCATTACTTCATAATGCATATTTTGATACAAAGTGAATCAGCTGTGATAATGTTCACCTTCTCAGCTAGGGAAAAATAATTTATAATTGAATATAAAATGACAGTATCTTAATTTTTTTGTAAGGAAGATTTTTGAGGAAATATATTTTGCTTGAGTGTGAGCTTTATAAAATGGTTTGAGGTGGGCCTCCCCGGTGGCGCAGCGGTTGAGCGCTGGGTTGCGAAGCTGCCCGCGGTTTCTCTGCGGCGCCGGTTCGATCCCCGGCTGCTCCCCGGCCACGGGAGGAGGGTCCCACATGGCGCGCAGACCTCTCCTGCCGCCCGCTGCTCCCCTCAGCAGTGTACTTCGGTCCTTCTGCCTGCTCTGCTCCCCACTCTGGCTCTGGTGAATTCTCTCACCCTCCCGCGCTTCTGACTGTACCCAGTGCATGTATAAACAAAAACAAAGAAAGAAAGAAAGAAAACATGCCTCTATATATAAAAAAAAAAAAAGATAAAAAAAAATAAAAAATATAAAATGGTTTGAGGAAAGACTACTGTAGTAGCTATATTAGCCTTTAAAACTATCCAGGCTAGCTATGAAAAGAATTGCAGTATATTATCAGAGCACTTTATAATATTTTGTTTCTTCAGAGACTTCTATAATTCTAAATTTAATATTTTATAAACTATAAAAGAAGATGGAACTAGTGTTTCACTGATTAACTATGTGGCTTTGAAATGTTGCTTTAATTCTGAACCACTACTTTAAATTTTGAATAGATTCTACAATTTTAACTTTATTTTTACGAGAAAAAGCCTTTCAGCTTTTAGACCAGTAATCGTTTTCTTTCTTTAAATGTATTAGTCTCTTTAATCACATACAAAACAAAAAGTGCAATTACAAACTGTTGTTGTTTATAATTGCGTGTTGTTAGACACACTAGCATTTACTGTTGCGTGTGTATTTAACTATTGATATCTTTGCTTCTCCATATGACTGAGTTACTCTCTGCTGTTCTTACATATTATTTGACAAGATTCCTTTGAGTATTTCTTCCAGGTCAGGTCTAGTGATTATGAGCACCCTTAACTTTATTTCAGAACATCTTAACTTCTCCCTCACTTTTGAAAGGTAGTTTTGCTGCATATAGGATTCTTGGTTGATCGGGTATTTTTTTTTTAAATACTTTGAATAAATTGGCCCACTGCCTCTGGCCTCCAACTTTCCGATGAGAAATATAATCATCTTATGAAGGATCCCTTGTATGTAACTATTCACTTCTCGTTTGCTGCTCTCAGTCGTTTCTCTTTGCCTTTTGAAAGTTTGTTAACAGTGTCTCAGTGTGGGTCTCCTTGAATTCATCTTATTTGGAATTCTTTGCGTGTCTTTTTTTTTTTTTTTTTGTGGGACCCTCGCCGGTGGCCAGGGAACCAACCGGCGCTGCAGAGGCTGCGGGCAGCCTCGCAGCCCAGCGTTCAACCACTGCACCACCAGGGGAGGCCCTTTGAGTGTCTTTTATATTTATATTCCTGTCTTTCATCTAACTAGGGAAATTTTCAGCCCTTCTGCAGATATTTTCTTGCTTGCTTTCTCTGTTCTCCTGGAATTTCCACAATGAGTGTGTTGGTCCACTTGATGGTGTCCCAAAGGTTTGCTTTCTTCCAATGTTTTTCTTTCTGTTCCTCAGACTGTAACTTCATTGTCTTACTGCAAGTTAACTAATTCTTCTACCTATTGAAATCTGCCTTTAAATACCTGTAGTGAAATTCTCACCACACTTCATTGTACTTCTCAGCTATAGAATTTTTTTGGTTTCTCTTTAGGTTTTCTCTGTTTCCTTTTTGTTCACATGTTATTTTCTTGGCTTTCTCTCTATCTTCCTTTAGTTCTTTGAGGATCGTTAAGATGGTTGTTCTAAAGTGCTTGTCTATTACCTATTCTTACCCGCCTCTGAGTGTTTTTCAGAGACTGTTTCAATTGACGTCTTTTTCCTTTAACTGGGTGGTACCTCCCTGTTTCTCTGTTAACCTTGTAGGTTTTTTTTTTCCCCCTTGAAAGCTAGGAATTTGATTCTAAGAATGTGGTAGTATTGGTGTTTATATGCTCTGCCTTCCTCTCAGTTGTTAGGTTTTATAATTGGTTTTTTGTTGTTGTATGCTCTTTATCTGACAAGGATGAACCTTAGGTGTTCTTAAGACCTTCTTGTATCTTTTTTGAGCCATTTCCTGGACATATGTCATCACTTTCTAATTTTCTGGAATATTCAGTTGTTTTTAATATCTGGCTCCCAAAAGGGGAAGCGGGGGGACGAGGGGAAAAAGAAAGGATGCTGATCCTTTAAATCCCCTAGAAGTCACTTCAGCAGGAGGCTTAACATTGTCCTCGTTGCAACAATGAGGACTGGAGCAAGAACAGTGGCTGCCTGCGTTTTTATCTGCACTTCTGTGATCAGAGACCACACTCAACAATCAGAACAAAGATCGCAATGTTTAGAGGATAAATCTGTTTTGTCCACTCGGTACGATAGGCTATGTGCAGGCTGCTCCAGGAACATAAACTCAACTGCCACCAAGATCTCAGGGGAAATGAGGGGTTGCTACTGTACTAAGAGCTGATTGACCAAAATTAACCATAATTTACACTCCAGTCTTCTAGCTTGCTGTAAGCTGTAAATTTTCAGTAACCTTCAGAGTTCCTAAGAAGTTCTATCGGGCAGATTCTACCAGTGCAAGTATTGTCTAGGAATGGAAACAGTTTCTAGTACTTCCTAATCGTGCCATCTTCCTAGTACCCTGTTAGTACCGTTTAAACCTTCTTTAATTTTAAAAATGCTTTAACTCATTATCAATAGGGTTAAAATGCTTATTGTGTTAGGTTAGTGTTCTTTCATACTAACTATACTGAAGGACTGCTTTCTGTACTTTTTTTTTTTTTTTTTTTTTGCATGGAAGAACTTGTTTGTAGGCTGGAGGTGAGGGAGTTAAGAGGATTCGCCAGAGACAGAGTGAGGAGCAGAACTGGCAGACCTACTGAAATACTCTCCTGAGGGGAGCAGCAGACTAGATAGGAGAGGTCTGCTGCGCCATATGTGGATCAGCTCCTTGTCTGGACCAGGACTTGAACTCAGGCCTTAGCAGACATAGTGCTGAGACTTAATTCCTAGGCCACCAGGGAGGCCCTCACTTTCTGTATTTTAAAAAAATTTCTAATCTTTCATAAACCAATGCTTTTTGTTCTCATTTTAAAAAAAGAGGTCCTCTGAATATGCATTTGTCAAAATTGCAAATTCTTAAGTCATGCATTTGTGTGTGTGTGCGCGTGCGTGTATGTAATGAAAATGTCCAAAATTTTTGTATTGTCAGTTCCTAAAACCACCCCTAGGTTTGATGGTTTATTAGGAGGACTTCCAGGACTTCACATACAGTAATACTCACATTTAGCATTTATTATATCAAAAGGATATAAAGCAAAATCAGAAAATATAAAGCAAAATCAGAAAAGAGAAAAGGTGCATGGGGCAATATCTGAGGGAAAGCTTCCAAAGCTTTTTTCCCACTAAAGCCACAAAAGATGTGCTTAAATCCCCTGAAATGAGTTGTGAAATGTCCTCAATCAGGAAATCTGATTAGAGACTCAGTTCCCATAGTTGTCATTAGGAGCTGGTTATGTAGGCAACCTCTGCCTAACATTCCAAAATTTCAGATTTCCAGGAGGAAAATAAGTATATGGTATAAGCCATGTTTATAAAAATAGTTTAAGCATTTTGAACCACTCATACCAGTTAGTGGTGGGAACCTTCCTCAAATCTTAGTTCACAAATGCCTGTCAAGAGCCAACCTTGTAAGCAGGCCCTTAGACCTGTTATGTTAATTCCTTTTTGTTACAGTTTGTATAGTTATACCTGGAGTTAATATTTTTAATGATTGTGTGACAGTTTGTGAAGTTGTCTGTGTGCCTGTTTCACTTGTCCCTACATTATTTATTGAAAAAGATCATTTTCTGCATCTTTATTATAGATCATGTACCCATAAATGTGTGGGTCTTCCTAAACTACCCCCTCCACTTTTTTTTCCTTCAGTTTATTTATTACTATTGAAGTTTTACAACCTTGCTAATGTTTTTTTATTTATTTTTTATAATAAATTTTATTTATATATTCCCCATACAATTGCAACCCCCTTATTTTGACCCCAAACCCTCCCTTCCCACCCGCTACCCCCCATAGAGTGTCTCTGGTTCATAGTTTTTTGTTGATTTTGATTTTCACTTTCTTATAGTTATTCATTTTCCTGGTCCCTTATTTAAGTTTTCTAGATTCCTGCTATGAGTGAGAGCATCCGGTATTTTTCTTTTTCTTTCTGGCTTATTTCGCTGAGCATGATCCCTTCCAGCGCCATCCATGTTGCTGCAAATTGCATATGTTTATCTTTTTTGAATGCTGAGTAATATTCCATGGTATATATGTACCACATCTTCTTGATCCAGTCATCTTTTTTTGGGCATTTGGGTTGTTTCCAAAGCTTAGCTATTGTAAATAGTGCTGCTATAAACATAGGGGTGCAGGTGCTCTTTGGAATTGATGTTTCTGTGTCCTTTGGGTAAATACCTAGGAGTGGAATTGCTGGATCATATGGAAGCTCTATGTTTAGTAGGTCCAGAAATCTCCACAAAGCTCTCCATAGTGGTTGGACCAGTTGGCACTCCCACCAACAGTGCAGAGTTGGCACTCCCACCAACAAACTTTCTTTGCTCCAATGTATAGTCTTTGCTCCTTTGTCAAAGATTAGTTGACCATAAATCTGTGGGTTTATTTCTGGATTTTCTATTCAATTCCATTGGTCTGTATGTCTGTTCTTGTTCCAATACCATGCAGTTTTAATGATTATGGCTTTGTAGTATAGTTTGAAGTCTGGGAGTGTGATGCCTCCATTCCCTTCTTTTTTTTTTTCAGGAGAGCTTTGGCTATTCAAGGTTTTTGGTGATTCCATATGAATTTCATCAATAATTGTTCTATTTCTTTGAAGAATGACATTGAAATTTTGATAGGAATAGCATTGAATCTGTATATTGCTTTTGGTAGGATGGCCATTTTAATAATGTTTATTCTTCCAATCCATGAGCAGGGGATATCTTTCCATTTCTTTGTGTCTTCTTCTATTTCTTCTAACAGTGTTTTATACTTTTCTTTGTAAAGGTCCTTTACCTCTTTTGTTAGATTTATTCCCAAGTATTTGATTTTTTTGTTTTGATAATAAAAGGGATGGTTTTTTTTATTTCTTCTCAGATTTATTGTTTGTGTATAGGAAGGCTACTGACTTTTGCATGTTGATTTTGTATCCTGCCACTTTACTGAACTGATTGATGAGTTGAATTAGATTTTCCGTGGAGTTTTTGGGGTTCTCTATATTATCATATCATCTGCAAATAGTGACAGTTTGACTTCTTCTTTTCCTATTTGGATTCCTTGTATGTCTTTCTCTTGTCTTATTGCTCTGGCTAGGACTTCCAGTATTATATTGAAAAGCAGTGGTGAGAGTGGACATCCTTGTCTTGTTCCAGATCTTAATGGAATTGCTTTCAGCTTTTCACCATTGAGAATGATACTGGCTGTTGGCTTGTCATATATGGCCTTTATGATGTTGAGGTATGTTCCTTGTATCCCAAGAATTTCAAGGGCTTTTATCATGAATGGGTGTTGCACTTTGTCAAAAGCTTTCTCAGCATCTATTGATATTATCATATGGTTTTTGTATTTCTTTTTGTTGATGTGTTGGATAACGTTGATTGATTTTCGGATGTTGAACCATCCTTGTGTCCCTGGCATGAATCCTACTTGGTCGTGGTGAATTATCTTATGGATACATTGTTGGATTCTGATAGCTAAAATTTTATTGAGGATTTTTGCATCAGTGTTCATTAGGGAACTTGGCCTGTAGTTTTCCTTTTTTGTGTTGTCCTTGTTCGGTTTTGGTATTAGTGTAATGTTGGCTTCATAGAACGTGTTTGGTATTGTCCCTTCCTTCTCAATTTTTTGGAAGAGTTTGTGAAGGCTAGGCACTAATTCGTCTCTGAATGTTTGGTAGAATTCATTTGTAAATCCATCAGGTCCTGGGCTTTTGTTTTTGGGGAGGTTTTTGATTACCATTTCAATTTCGCTGCTTGTAATTGGTCTGTTTAGATGTTCTATTTCATCTTTATCTAGCTTTGGGTGATTGTAGAGTTATAGGAATTTGTCCATCTCCTCTAGATTGTTGAACTTGTTTCCATATAACTGTTCATAGTAGTTACTGATTATTCTTTTGATTTCTGCTGTGTCCGTTGTGATTTCTCCTCTTTCATTCATGATCCTGTTTATTTGTGCTTTCTCCCTTTTTTCTCTTGTCAGCCTGGCTAGGGGTTTGTCTATTTTATTGATTTTTTCAAAGAACCAGCTCTTGGTTTCATTGATCTTTTGGATTGTTTTTTTTTTTTTTAGTTTCAATTTCATTTATTTCTGCTTTGGTTTTTATTATTTCTTTTCTTCTACTGGTTTTGGGGGTTTTTTTGTTGTTCTTTTTCTAGATCTTTGAGCTTCGAGATCAGGTTGTTTCTTTGAGTTCTTTCTTGTTTCTTGATGTGAGCTTCTATTGTTATATATTTTCCTCTTATTACTGCTTTTGCTGCATCCCATACATTTAGGATATTGGTGTCCTCCTTGTCATTCAATTCAAAGAATTTTTTAATTTTTTCTTTGATCTCCTCATTAGTCCAGTGGTCTTCCAGTAGTGTGGTTTTTAATCTCCATGAGGTAGGAGAGTTCCTTGCCTTCTTTTTATGGTTTATTTCTAGTTTGATGCCTTCATGGTCAGAAAAGATGGTTGATATGATTTCAATCTTGGTGTATCTGTTGATGTTTGTCTTGTGCCCCAGTATGTGATCGATCCTGGAGAATGATCCGTGTGTGCTTGAGAAAAATGTGTACTCCGTTTTTTGGGGGGTTTAGTGTTCTATAGATGTCTGTTATGCCCAAATGCTCTAGGTCCTTATTTAGAGCTTTAGTTTCTTTACTTATTTTTTGTCTGGTTGATCTATCCATTGTTGATAGTGGTGTGTTGAAGTCTCCCACTATGTATGTGTTTTCTCTGATGTCTGTTTTCAGAGATGACAACAGTTGTCTGATATATTTTGGTGCTCCTTTGTTTGGTGAGTATATGTTAATGAGTGTTATTTCTTCTTGAAGTATTGTCCCCTTGATCATAATGTAGTGACCATTGGGGTCTCTTTTTATCTTTTTGAGTTTGAAATCTGTTTTATCTGATATAAGTATAGCTGTTCCTGCTTTCTGTTTTGGTCCATTTGCTTGTAGGATTGTTTTCCATCCTTTAACTTTGAGTCTATTTTTATCTTTTGTAGCTAAGTGTGTTTCCTGGAGACAGCAAAAGGTTGGGTTTTGTTTCTTAATCCAGCCTGTGACTCTGTGTCTTTTTATTAAAGAGTTTAGTAACCATTTACATTTAGAGTTAATATTGATATGTTAGCATCTGTATTTGCCATTGTGTTTGTCTTTCCTTTGATTTCACTTATTTATTCTTTTAATAACTTTTTTTTTTTTTTTGGCCTTCTTTCGTTGTTATTCATCCCTCTAAGGTTCTGGCCTTAGGATTCCTTGTATTTTTTGGAGTGGGGGTTTAGTCGTAATGAAATTCCAGAGTTTCTGTTTGTCTGGGAAGGTCCTTATTCTTTCTTCATAGAGGAAGGAGAGCTTTGCGGGATAGAGTATTCTTGGTTGGCATCTGTTTTCTTGGAGTCTGTTGACTATGTCCCTCCACACTCTACTTGCCGTAGTGTTTCTTCGGAGAAGTCTGATGTCAGCCTGATTGGTTTTCCTTTGAATGTTATCTGTTTCTTCCCTCTTGTCAGCTTCATTATTTTTTCCTTGTCCTGGATTCTTGGGAGCTTTACTATTATGCGTCTTGCTCTATTTTTCCTTTCGTCGTGGAAGTTTGTTGTTCTTCTTGCTTCTTGTATGTCAATTTTCAGCTCCTTCTTCACATTTGGGAAGTTCTCTTCAATTATCTCTTTGAATATTTTCTCTGTTCCTACATCTCTCTCCTCTCCTGGTATTCCTATTACTCTTATATTTCCTTTCCTCATGGAGTCAGATAGTTCCCGAAGTCTTTCTTCGGTCTTTTTCCTTCGTACTTCTCTTTCCTTTTCTGTTTTGGTTCTTTTTATTTCTGTGTCTTCAAGAGTACTTATTCGTTCTTCCATTTCATCTATTTTGCTTTCATTGCTTTTCCCAGAGTTCTTTAGTTCCTCCATTAATTCTTTGATCTCCTGCGTTTCTTTTGCTTCCCCCTTTAGGGATTCAATTTCATTCTTCTGATTGTTGATTATTTTTCTCATATCACTGTTTTCCTTTATGAGTTCTGTCACTTTTTTAATCATGGCAATTTTAAGTTCTCTTTCTGGAAGGCTCAGAAGTTCTTCCAAGTTACTGTCGTTGCAATCTAGGGGGTGGTTTTCTTTTTGTGGTGTGCTTTTTTCCTGAGGAGTTGTTAGGTTGCGTGTGGTTCTTCTACTCCCTACTGTCTGTTTTCAAATTTGTCGTATGCATTGGGACACTGTGTTGCTGGGACTGGCCGGCATCTTGGGTGAAATTCTCCGCTCCTTTCTGGCCCCTCCGGGAGCCATCTGTCGGTTTCAAGCACTCTTTACTGAAGAAAGGTCCCTGTTCTAAACTGCCGATGTGAGGACAAACTCCCCTGTGTGCCTGGTTTGCCCCGGCGGTGGGTTCCCACTCCCCCTCTGGGCTTGGACTGCAGGCCAGAAGGCTCACCTCTGGCTCCTGAGGGAGCTTTCTGCTGGTTTCAGGCAGTCTTTACTGAAGAAATGTCCCTGTTCTAAAATGGCGATGTGGGATGCACTCCCTGCGCATCCGGTCTCAGGCACACTCTTCTGCACGCCCCATCTGCCCCGGCCTTGAGTGCCTGCTCCCCCTGTGGGCTCAGACTGCTGGTTGGAAGGGGCCTGGCGTGGGCTAACTTCCCAGCTGGCCACTGGCTCCTCCAGTAGCCTTCTGCCGTTTTCAAGCAGTCTTTTCTGAAGAAAGGTCCCTGTTCTATGGGGTGTTGGTGACTTTTTTTCTGGTCTCTAGGTGGCACCAGAGATCTCTCCTAATGTCCTTGGGGAGCTGGTTTTTTCACCCCGTGGGACAGGGAACAGAGCGGGAATAGTTGGGTAAACCTCAATGGCTTTGGGGTGCTGTGTCTGCCTTGTGCCCCACTGTCATGGACCACCCACGCCCCGAATTTCGTGCCCCAGGTCTCAGTTCCAAAGCCCTCAGGTCCAGGACACGGGCTGTAGCCCAGTTCAATGACCGCAGAAATGGCGCCTTTTGCACCCTGCTCCCGTGCCTGGGCGCCTGGTTCCTGATTACTCAGTGAGGGACTTTCACCTCAGTGAGGGCCCCCGCGCGTCTCCCCACAAGCCTAGGTTGCAGGCGCGGGGACCTTGGCAGCCGTGATCCGCTTTTGCTTTTCAAGCGTGCTGCTTTTCCGCACAAGCTTACCGGCTGGCCCGGGGCTGTGTGCAGGTCTCCGGGGGTCTTTCTTGTTCTCTAATGGCGCCTGGAGCCGTTCGCTCACCTCCGCGGCGAATCCTAAAGGGTTCTCCACAGCTCCAGTTCACGGGGTGCGGCTGAAATAGTTCCTTTCCACTCACAGTCCCGCTTGATGCATAGTTTGTTCTTGTTGGTCGTTTTAGTTTGTTTTTTTTTCCTCCTTTCTGTTGGTCAGAGAGTGCCAACTTTGTGGATGGGGGAGGGTAGCAGGGTTCTGCGCTTTTCTCCCTTGTAGTCCTCTTTTATGGCAACTTTCTTCTTCGGGTAGTTTGCTGGAGTCGTCCGTTTATCTTCCATGTCCCTGTTCTCACTGGGACCTGCCACTTTTCCTCCCTATTAACTTTTTTTTAATGGGAGATAATACTCGCAGCTTCTCCTCGCCGCCATGGTGATCCACCTCTCCTTGCTAATGTTTTGACAGTATAGGATTTCGCCTCTCAGTTATAGTCACTGAAGCACTCAGTCTTCTACCATAATCCATTGTGCTTCCTCTGTCCCTCACTCCTGTCTCCCCATTCTAACCCCTCCTCCTCTGAAAGCCACAGATCTATATATTTTGATTTCTCGATCTATTTGTCTGTATATGCCACATCATACTTAATATGTCTGGTATCCTGTAGTATGGTTCCTCTAATCTTGTTGATGTTTATTGTTTTTTGGCCTGCCTTTTTCCATATAAATTTTAGAATCGATTTATTAAGATCAAATAACAAAAATTCAATTTCAGTAACTAAACTTGTTGGGATTTTGTTTGGATAGATTTTTGGGAATATCTTGCAGTCTGAAAATGTGGCATATCCCTCCATTTGTTTAAATTTCTTTAATTCCTCATAGCACTTCATAATTTAAAGTGACATATCTTTCTTTAGATTAATT
The DNA here is from genome assembly GCF_964194135.1 of Talpa europaea. Lineage (NCBI taxonomy): Eukaryota > Metazoa > Chordata > Mammalia > Eulipotyphla > Talpidae > Talpa > Talpa europaea. The sequence continues at coordinate 57,078,295 of NC_140080.1, read as the reverse complement.
CCTGATAGTTGATAATTTTTTCCTGGTTTTATTGAGATATAATTGGCATAACGTATTAGTTTAAAGTATGCAACAGTGATTTGATATGTGTATATATTGTAAAATGATTACCATAATAAGGTTAGTTAATATTTATCACCTCAAGAGCTACAATTTTTTTCTTGTAGTGAGAATTTTCAAGATCTACTCTTTTAGCAACTTTCAATACATATAATATCATTAACTGTAATCATAATTCTATACATTACATCCCTAGAACTTATTTTACAACTAGAAATGTGTACCTTTTTGACCACCTGCATTCATTTGGCCCACCCCCTACCCTTCCACCTCTGACTACCACCAATCTATTCTCTGCATCTGTGAGTTCTTTTATTAGATTTCACACGCAAGTGAGATGGCATTTTCTTTTTCTCTCGGACCTGTTTCACTCAGCAGAATGCCTAGATGATACTTTTGACAGTACTGTAAATGACATCCCTTAAGCTTTTTTCATACGTGTTGTTGATCATAGAAATGCAATTGATTTGTGTGCATTGATCTTCTAGCCAGTGTCTTTGATAACCTCTGTTTGCAGTTTTATTTGTAGATTTTTTGGCATTTAAAAATATTTGTGCATTCATATCTATGAATAATTTATGCCTTTTATTTCTCTTGTCAATACTGCACTGTCTTGGTTTCACAACAAAATGTTGAATAGATTATGATGAGAGTGATCTATCCTACCTTCATTCCCAAACCAATTGGGAAGATTTCAGCATTTCATCCATAGCTAGGATGTTAGCTTTAGGGTTTTTCTTTTGTCGGATATCTTTATCAAGCTCTTTATTTGTAATTATTTCTAAAAGAATTCTTATTATGAATTGACATAAAATTTCATCATCACTATTGAGGTAATGTGTTGTTTTTTTTTTTTTTTTTTCAGTAAACCCTTGTATTACTCAGATAAACCAAATTTATCATTTTGTTACCTCTTTTATATGTATATGATGTATCGCATCTTATATATTGATATAGTGCCATTTCATATATGTGGCAAATATTTTGTTTGAAATTTTTCTATCTATGTTGATGAATCAAGGTTGCCTTCATTTTCTTACATTCTTTTCAGCTCTGGATCTAGGTCATGTAAGGAAGTTTACCTTATTCTCTGGAAGGTGTTATGTAAGAGTCTCATTATTAATTCCTTAAATGTTTGTAGATCTCTTGAGTGAAGTTATATGAGCCTAGAGTTTGCAGGGTGGGAGGTGCTATAGTTATGTATTCAGTTTCTTTAAATTCAACAGTTCTAAGACTAGTTGTATCTACCTCTGTCTTCTTTGATCAGTTTTGGTGACTTGTCATTTTCATAGAACTTGTTAACTTTATTATATTTTCACATGTTTATAACAGCCTCTTGTCTGTAAGATCTATGGTAATCTCATTTTTGACATTGGTTATTTGTAATTTTGGTTGCTTGATTGAGGGTATCTCAATTTTGTAGTCTATTGAGTAAGACTGACTTTTTAACTTTTCTTGAGGTGGTTACTTAGCTCATTTACTTTCAGCTTATATGTATATAGAGAGTTACAATGTTTAGATATATACATGTATGTAATATATAAAACTATAAATTTCCCACTAAGCATGGTTTTAGCAATATTCACAAGTTTAATGTTATATTTTTATTTAGCTCAAGATACTTTCTAATTTGCATTGTGATTTTATTTTCTTTGCATGTCTTCAGAAATATACTACTGAATTTCTAATTGTGGAATTGTCTTATTTTAGTTACTAATTTCTAGCTTAACTCTGGTCAAGCAGCCTACCCTATGCCATTTCAATCCTTTAAAATTAATTGGCACTTGTTTTTATATGTCCATGGTGGTCAATTTTTTTAAAATATTCTAAGTATAATAGAAAATAGTGCATACTGTATTTTAATTTAAATACGACATTCTTTATGTTCAGTAGGTCAAAATTTAATCATTTTTAATTTTTCTTTTTCCTTTTTGTCTGTTTTCTCTAGTACTGTGGTAAATCTTACAGTATGAGTATAGATTTATGTTTTCCCTTTTAGTTATATATACTTTACACGTTTTGAGACCTTTGTTACTATTTATATATGAACTTTGATCTTACATTTTCCTGACAGGTTGAACTGTCTATTATTATGAAGTATTCATCTTTTTCTTTAGTAGTGCTTTTTGCCATGAAATCTACCTTGATAACAGTATGCCAGCTTTTCATATGAATAACAAAGCCAACATAGTAATACTGAATGTTTCCATAATATATCTTTTTTAAAAATTTGTGTATCTGTATATTTTAGGTCATCTTTTATAAATGCTACTATAATCATCTAATAATCTGACTTTTAATTGGAAGTTTGGGTCATATATCTTTATGGGTGATTTTTCATTTTCTAATCCTTTATAAACTTGGTGTTTATTCAGTCTTTTATTTGTTCGGTGATTTTTTGATATTAGAAGATGCATAACAGACCTACAATTTGCAATTTTTTTTTTTTTAAGATTTATTTACCTATGCAAGAACCAGGGTACAGGCCAGATTCACCGGAGGGTGAGAGGATTCACTAGAGACAGATTGGGGAACAGAACAGGCAGACTGACTGAAATACATTGCTGAAGGGAGCAGCGGGTGAGACAGGAGAGGTCTGCTGCACCTTATAGGTAGCTCCCTGGCCAGCCAGAGATCAGAGATCAAACTCGTGCTGTACAGGCTGCAGATAGCTTCACAGTGCTGTGCTTAACCCCTTGCCCCACGAGGGAGGCCCATCCCATTATTTCTGTTAGGAAGTTAACTGTCATTGTTATCTTGAGAAGTAATTTTCCTTCTTATTTTTTACTTCAGATTTTACTGTGATCTGCCTTTCCATGAATTTCTCTTCATTTATCCTGCTTGGTTTTCACAGATTTTAATTTGTCATCTTTGTTCACTTTTGAAAAATGAACAGCCATTATTTCAGTGAATACTGCTTCTACATCATTCTTTTCCCTTTTCTTGCTTTAGTCTTCTCAGTATCCTCTGTCTCTTACCCCCTTTATTTGCCATTCTTTTGTCTATCTTCATTGTAAAGACTTTCTTTTGAACTATCAGTTAACCAATTTCTGTTCAGTTGTACTTGTCAAATCCATCTTTGAATTATCAATTTCTGTTTGATATTTTTAGTTCATTTTGTTTAATGTCCAGTTCTCTGTTGAAATTCTCAGTATCATCTTTCATTTCCTGAGCAGTAGTCTTAGAGTTTATTAAAATCTATCTAGAGGATCTCCCCTGGTGGCGCAGCGGTTGAGCGCTGGGTTGCGAGGCTGCCCGCAGCCTCTGCAGCGCCGGTTCGATCCCCGGCCGCCAGCGAGGGTCCCACAAAACAAACAAACAAACAAATAAATAAATAAACTCTGTCTAGAGTGCCTTTCATTGTGTTTCGGTTGTCTCTTCTTTTGGTATTTATTCTAATTCTTTTGCTTCTTCATGTAACTGGGTTTTGTTTTGTGTTATTTTTAATGGTACATTTTATTTATGAATATTTATAGAAATAACTTGAGGTCTAAAATGTTATATTTTTCCACATGAGTTCATATTTTCTGTCAGTTGTCTTGAACACTAGTAGTTTCAGAGGTTTAGATAATTCAAACTTGATCTGCATTTTCCTTGGAGCCTGCCTTTTTTAGGTCTATTTCTGTTCTTATGATATTCTCCCCGGAACAAAGTAGCAGCCTTAAATTTAAAACATAAATCTCTCAGGTATTTTTTTAATACGGTTTTCATTAATAAAGGGTTTTGGCCTTTTGAAAGTATAAGTCTTCCTTAGTTGTTACTATAACTTTACTAAGAATTATCCTCTCAAAGAAAACATAACTTAGAGAAAGGTTAAATAATTTTCTCCAAGGTTTTGTATATATTATAGTGCTGCAGTTTCAATTCAGATAAGCCTTTGTTTTTTTTTTATTACCATCTGCCAATATTTTGAGAATATTAATAACCTGCAAAAGCCACCTTTAGAGATAATGATCCAGGCTGCACATATCAGGCCTGGTATGCCATTGAATGTCATTCATATTTTCTTTGTGGTTAAATGTGACCAAAACAGACTAGTAAGTAAGTGTGTCTCTTACACGCTGATGTCTTTAACATATAATCAAATCAAAGCAAATTCTTGTATGTGTGAAATAAAATATTTGATAGTACTTGAATGAAAAACAAAGCAACATAAAAAATCAGGAAATTCTTTAATTATGAAATATAAAACTGAGTTGGAAATTTGTAATGTGGACATGAAACAAAATGAGCTTGACATGTAATTCACAATTTTTTTGTGTTTATCACTTATCGTCCTGCTAAACCTTTTGCCATATCCTAAGCCTGGTTTCTGGACATTTTGTGAAAGAATGCTCAGGTTAGAGGGACCTGGGATTAAACCTAATATTGCAAGAAGTATTTGTTAAATGCAGATGAATGTAGTAATAGTAATTCTCTTATTTACGTTTTATGGAAGAAACAGAAATGTTCATGCTATGATTTCCTTTCTCCTTTATTTAAAAGTTGTCAATAATCTTTTTTCTTTTTTTCTAACTTAGGGATAAAGCGATTCCTAACAAAGTGGGGGCATATTGTATCCAGTTTAGTTTTATGATGGATAAAGCAAATATTCTTAACAGTGAACAGGTTTGTTTACTCTCTTTATATACCAAAGTTAGCTATACATTTTCTCACTTGATTATAGACTGAAATGTTTTGTATTAAAGTAAATTAATTACTGAGTACAAAGTATAAATGCAATTTTCAGGAATATTAGAAGAGAGTATTTTTAAATATGTTGATTAATATGAGCTAATACACAGATTAAATTTCTCTATATGTATATCACATAGTAAGCATTGTAATGTTCCTCAGTGGTATGGTTGCTCCTATAAATATACGTAAAATTCTTGAATTATTAACTTTCAGGTTCTAGTTTAAAGTAGTTTTAGCATGCATCATCTCCATTCAGTATTGTTAGTATACTAATTTTTTTTTAATTACCTGCTGCTCATAGATGGTCTGAATTTGTTAGAGGGTACTTTGAAAAATTAATCTGGTACATCTTTTTTTCAAAAAAGATGAATGGCAATATATTTTAGAAGGTAACATTTCATTTAATTTAGAATATGCTGTTTTTTCTCTTACTCTTAAATACTAAATCATCACTATATGTTAATCAGCATGCTTCTTTTTTTTCTTAAGATTACAGTTGATGTTTTACCTAATCAGCCTATGAAGTTAGTTCCTGAAATTCAGCCAGCTACACCAGCTGTTTCAAATGTTCGCTCAGTTGCTAGTAGGACCTTGGTCAAAGATTTACATCTTAGTATCACGGTAATGTTTATTTACTTCTGAAATGACAAGGGTAGCAAGAAAAGTAATTTCTAGTTTAAGCATATAAAATAGCTATTATAGAATCATAACTTGATCACTCAGTTACAGGGTAAATTTGTGCATGTAAATGAAATATTTATAAGCATCTTTGTATTTAAATGCAAATAGAGAATGCATAATATTATACACAAAATAAATCCACATATACTAAGTAGAACTGCCTTAAAAAAAAATTAGAAATTATCCTAATACCTGTAATCCTCTATTTTGTGTATGTGGTATGTATGAAGTAAGTGGATTTCTCAATGACTGTTTCATAGAGGGTACAGAAAAAGGTAGTAAAGTGGGCCTCCCCTGGTGGCGCAGGCAGTTGAGCACAGCGCTGTGAAGCTGTCCGGAGCCTCTGCAGCGCCGGTTCGATCCAGGCCGGCAAGGGTCCCACATGGCATGGCAGACCTTTCCTATCACACCCCCCTGCTCCCCTCAGCAGTGTATTTTGTCAGTCTGCCTGTTCTGTTCCCCACTGTCTCTGGTGAATCCTCTCACCCGCCCGCTCATCTGGCCTGTACCCCAGTTCTTATATGGATAAATAAATAAATCTTTAAAAAAAAAATTTACAAAAAAAGGTAGTAATTATTTTAAAGATATCTACTCTAACAACTAATCATAGTAAGCTCCTAAGAGCTTTTAATTACCTGGAGGTTAAGCAGCATAAGACATATAAAATGCAGTACTGATATTTCACCTATACAGAAAATCTTGGGGTACTTAGCTCCTTTTAGTTTTTTTTCCTTTTTTGATAAGTGAGTCATTCTTTAGAGAGCAGTAGATGCGAAAAATATATAACAAGAAAAAATTTTAAAATGGGAGTCCTTTTAATATAGAAAATTAGCAGCCATTGATGGAAAGAAGCCTTTTTTTTCTTTTATGGTTTCTGGAATTATCTTCTGCAGTAGAACATTTAATTTGAGAACAGAATTATATACTTGGAGTAAAATAGAACTGGAATATTTTAATATTGGGGGCTTCATAAATCTGTTTCACATTTCTTATTTGTACTTATCATTCTCTGGGTATAACCTTTTTATTCTAATTAATTATTTCACATTGTTTAAGGATGACTACAACAATCAGACTGGAATTGATTTGGTTGGCACTGTAATAGCTACCATCAAAGGTTCTAACGAGGAAGATACTGATACACCACTCTTTCTTGGGAAAGTTAGAACACTTGAATTTCCCTTTGTGAAAGGCTCAGCTGAAATCACGGTAATTTTTTTTTTTTTTTTTTGGTCTTTTGTTAGTTACCATGGTATTATTTACCATAGCAAATAATTACAAAATAATTCATTTCATATACCAAAAGTTGGGGGTTAATGGATCTAATATAAACTACAGCATTTCAATAGCTGTTTTTTTGTATGTGTAACTGTGAAGATGTTTTAATTATAGCATTAAATTAACGTCAGCTGAAACATTTTATGATTTGTTTTAGATTATCACAAATTAAACCCAGGATCATTGTTATGATTAACACAGCCCTCTTTTACTCTGTGAATGACTGCTTTTTCTGATTCTAGTGATTTTTTAGCTTCAGTGATAATATATTTATATTTCATTTTATACCCAGCATTCTGTGGAGAGAAACAGAATAAAACCTAGCCCAGGTAAAACATATGTATATGTAGAAAAATTTAGTAACAGTTTATCATTGTTACTCATTTTTTCCCCTGAAAATAGAAATAGTTTTACCTAAAAAATACACAGTGCAAGAACTTCCAGAAATAATCACTGTATTCACTTTTCAGAGGTAACAATGATTACTCATATTAGTGATAACCTTTCAGATTTTTCTTGACATATATTAACACAGCACAGGTGATTTGTGCATATGTGATTCATTTACACGTAGGGAAGATTGAATGGTATTAATAGAACTCTGCTTTTATTTAAAAAAAAAAAAAAAAAACCACCCTATTTAACACACTTTGATCTTTACCAGTAAGTATAAACCTGCATCATATTGATGACCACAGTTTATCTGTCCTAAGTGAAAATTTTCTTTTCAAAGCTTGTTTTTATCAACAGTGCTTCCCTTGCCTTTCTTGTTTGTATATCCTGTTCCGTATATCTAATTCTTTCTTTAAGAAATTGCTAGAAGTAGACTTGGTGTATATATACATTCTAATTTTAAGCCCTTTGGTAGTATTGCCAGTACTTTCAGTTTATATTCCCATGAGGAGTATGTGTATAATTATAATATTATACACATATTATTATACACATATATATTATAATTATAATAATAATAATCATATTATTACCAGTCCTGAATATGAATGTTTTAAAATGTTCACCATGTTCACTAGATTTAAAAGAATATTTTCTTTATTAGTAGTAAGATGAATATTTTTCATGATTTTGGTCTTTGTAGGATTGTCCTTGATTCTTTTTCTTTTGGAATGTTCTTTAGTTCTGTATATATTAAAGCTATTAATGTTCTTTTGTATATGAATATTTTTTGCTTAGTTTTCTTTTAGATTTTAGCTTTATATTAGGATGGAGAAAGGTGTATACTCACAGTGCTTTGATTTGTCTGAGTTGTGTTTTTAACTTTTTTGAAATTCATTAACTGAATTTTGGGTCTGTTTATTGAATAATTCTTCCTGTTTCAATAAATTTAAATGTTACCACCTTTTTTTGTTGTTGTTATTGTTTTCATTGTTCATCTATATCTAATCCAGTGCTAATATAACATTTTAATAACATTAGGCTTATAATCAGGAAGCCTGTCATTTTGCACCTATCCTATAAGGAGACTTGTCAGTCTAGAAATGACCTGCCATTATTGTATTTCCATTTTAATTAGTTTCCATATTTAAAGTTTTGGAGTTTTTGTGTAAAGATCTGTGCTTCTGAATTATTTGGATAAATCTGAAAGACATGGCAATACTGAGCCAAATTTCTCTTATGGCAGCAGGATTTCCCAGTTGATACTTATATTCACACATATTCTTTTATTTTTATTATAGGGGAAAGTAAAGTGAAATTTTCTTGTGCCTAACACTAATTAGGTAAAGGGAGCTACATGTTGAACAACAAAGGAAGGGGAAGACATGTTGCACTTAACAAAGTGTATTTTGTTGCAAGAATACATCTAGTTCACTTTACCTATATCCTTTTTACCTATGTTGTTTCCTTGGCCTTCCTGTAGGCATTTGAAAGTGCTAATCCTGCTCTATAACCTTCTGAAGTTAAGATAGTGACTTAAACTATCCCCCTGTAGTTATATATATAATCTAAGCTTCATGTTGCATGTGACTCTCCACCAAATATTTCTAACACTGGATAAGCCAAGTCCTACTTGGCTCCTGATCCATATTGACTTAGTAGGTCTGGGACAAGGAGTCTTTGGAATTTAATTTGTAGCAAGCATGCAATTCTTATCATTAAAGACATTTATGGAAACACTGACCCAAAGCACAGTCTGCATTTGTAAAATGTTTAATATTTATGTGAAAAGAACATGTTTTCTTTAAAGATACACTCTTATAATTACTCAAGTTTGTTAACTGTTATTCAAATTCTTTATTTACCTACTTGATCAGGAAATTTCTGAAATAGGTGTCTTAAGTTTCATTCTGCTGTACATTTATTTGTTCATTTTTCATATCACAAATTCTTCTTTATACCTGGATTCAACTTTGGACTCTAATTCCCTTTATTTCCATAATTTTACATGTCCTTTTTTCTTGCTAAACTGTGTATCAGAGATTACAAATTACAAAACTTAAAGTCCTCCTTAGTCAAGAGTTAAAGGAAAAGATTTTTTAATTTAATATAAAATGTTAAAACTTCATACCATAAGCATATCATAAACAAAAGAACAGTGACAATGTGCTGATAATTGTTGATATTGAATGATGTCTGTGTGGAAATCACATAATTCTATAATAGAAATGGAAAAGTATTTAAAGATAAGTTAGGTAAAATTGTTGTTGTATCATTTCATATCTATACATACACGTTGTTGCATGGTAGAGGATTATTGTAAGACATTTTTTAAGACCACAACAGGATAAGAAAAAGACTATGTAGATAGAAAAATTACTTGCTGAAGAATGAGCAGGCAATTAATGGAAGTGAAAGTATAAATGACCAATAAAGAAGAAACGTGACCTCATTACTAATCAGGACTATGCTAGTTAAGATAATAATGACTAGCTATCTTTAATCCATCTTTTTAGAAAAAATATTGGCCAGCATCAGGGGAACTAAATATTCATATTCACTAATGGTTAGAGGATAAATTGATACAGCCATTTTGAAGAGAAACTTGATACTACCTATCAAAATAATTGTTTTAATTAGTCATTATATTTCTCATTGTCTAGAGAACAACAAAGAAGTATTGAAAGGTATTTCCTTCACTGTAGCTTAATGACTAAATAATTTTAAGCAAAATGTTTCATCACTCAAGAAAGGATATTGTGTAGTTTATACGATACATAATTTTAAAAAATTGGTACCTACACATTCACTTCAGTTGATCAAATCATGCGGTGCTAAAAACATTGTTGAAGTATAAAGTGTATGTTATCTTGTTATAATTCAAAAAGTATTTGTTTTTATATGTTTATCATCATGTAACAGCTTTCAGAAACTAAGTGGGGTTGGGGGTTGGCTTGCTGGTGGGCTTTGTATTCTGTATTCTTTTGGAAAAAAATTGTTAAATTATAACTTAAAATTTTATTATTTTGTGGATTGTTTTATAATATATTATTGATTTAAATTTTTTAAATTCCTACTTCTCCATCTATGAATTGTATTACTATAGTCTGAAAAATAAAACACAGTATATATCGTTTCCTTTAGGACTCTGAAAAAATCATTTAGGATACAAATATTTAAATTTCATTATTTGCTACCTAAATGTTCTGATTTTTAAGTACATCAAAAGTTTTTTTTAATGTATTTACATTAATGAAGAAAATACAATTAAAAAGCAAAAACAAATCTTTAGAGCTTTTCATGACCTCTTGTTCTGTCACCTGGGACTGGTGGTTCTACTTCCATGGTAACACTGTAACTTAAAACTCAGCATTGGGCTTTGGGCATTTCTTTATGAATGTTTTTATGACTTTCACACTATCGCTGTTCTACACTGCTTCAACTTACAGGTTGAAATCAAGAAGATTTTGCAGGTTAAGATATCAGTAACCATTGATAATTTCTGGGCTGAAGGAAAAGATAACTTGTAATTTTCTATTATTCATAACTTTTGCATAAGCTTTTTATTGGCAGGCTCATTAGCTTTTCAGATCAATACTAAAAGGTAAAAAGTTTATATTTCCAGTGGTACTGGTGATGTTTTCATAAGAGTATTTCATGAATCTTAAGAATCAGTCAGTGTCTTCTGTCTTTAAAAATTATTTATTTGAAAGCAGAGTATAGTGAGATAACATTCATATATTGACAAATATTGTTTTTTCTTCCTTCTCTTTTCTTTATGCAGAGTCTAGTGCTGTCAGAAAACAGTCCGGGAAGGGATAGTACTGAATATTTTATTATATTTGAGCCTCGGCTACCAGCTTTATCAAGAACATTAGAACCATATATTCTACCATTTATGTTTTACAATGGTAAGTTTCTAGAAAGCCAGAGCATTCATCTCTAATTTTGTGGCACTTTAGATAACCTTGTTTTTGCTATCTAATCATGTTATGACATTTTGGAAAAAAAAATCATAATTTTAAAGTAAATTATCTGAATGTTTTTTCTTAGATGTTAAGAAGCAGCAACAAATGGCAGCACTTACAAAAGAAAAGGACCAGTTATCAAAGTCTATTATTATGTATAGAAGTTTATTTGAAGCCAGCAAACAGCTTGTTGATGAAATGAAGTGTAAGTCATTCCGTATTCAAAAATAATTAAATTTATGCTTTGGAGAATGGTGACAATATGAGAAATAAACATGTCTACTTTTCCTGGACCACCGATAAACAGCAGAACACTTCAGGAAAGTAGCCCTAATTGTTTATATTATGTCATTTGATCATCTTAAGATGAATATTCCTTCATTTTAAATATTGCTTACCCTAATCTGAAGTTTTTTTATTAGATACCTGACCCTGAAACTTAAGATTTTTGACTTAATGATGTTTATATTTAGCTCTGGTTTCTGGCAAATGTTACGGGATAGCAGTATCACTAAGGGAATAATGTGTAATTTAATTTTTAGTGTGACTCATGAAGCCCACATGCATAATGTGTGTATTTTACTTGAAATATCTATAATGTGTCGCTCTATACAGGTATTAGAAGTAAGCATAATATTGATAATGAAATGTGGAACTTTATCAGTATATAAAATGTTTACTACTGCTAATGTTTATATGCTACTAAGATACTTGCTGAGTTGTTCTCTATCCTCTCTTCTGTTCATCAGATTTTTCTGCTGTGACTTTTTGTTTCATATTAATTACATAGTTAAATTTTTCATCTGTTAACCAACAAAATATGAAAGCTTGTTTCAAAGAACTCACTTTTATATAGCTACCTGGCATAAAGGATGTTTAGAGGATAAAGAAATTAAGTAGACTAATCAGAGAATACATCATTTGTAGCACAGAAGTTATCTTTATAAAGTCATATTTGGAAAAACCTTATGCAATTATGTATAAATTATGTAGAGTCGCATGGATTAGGACTAAACTTATCTAAGATCACTTGGAGTTTGCAGGGCAATGTTACATCTTTTTTAGGGGCTCTTTTGCCAATTGATTTTTTTTTTTCTTGTTTATAATTTTAGGCCAAGTTGAAGAAGCAAAATTAAGAGAGACTCAGCTGCGAAATGAACTAAAAACACATAATATAGACATTCCCACAGCACAACAGGTAAGTTTCAAAGATTTTTTTTTTTTCATTAAATTCTAGTAAATACTCTTTTTAACCATATTTTATTAGGAAAGTTATAAGCACTGTTGTTTTTGGGTACCAAGACATGCATGGATTATAGTCGTTACTTTCTAGACATTAAAAGGGGCTAACAGAATTCCTTTTTAAAGAATTTCAGTTTGTATTTCTAATGTAATGACATCAATAAGTACAATTAATAATAACTGATGTATATATGGTGGCAGAGAAAATGAAAAGGTAACTATAGATTTTTTAAAAGTTCTTGTATGTAATTCAGGTTTTTTTTTTTTTTTATAATTCAGTTTTGAAGAAAAGTTCAATTATAGGTTATGTGTTTCTTAATGAGGATAAAAAAATTCAATGAAGCAATAGCTTCATTAAATAGCTTTAGCAATATTACTATAACCTCATTCTTTTAAAGTAATTTAATTCTTTTTAAAGTACTTATTAAATTTATGCTCTTATGATATCCAAATAGTTGATTTTTCTCTCTGCTATCATTATGGGCTTCCTGGTATGAGAATAATTGGCCTTGTTGATTTTTCTTTATAAATTATAGATGCCACACATTGAAACACTTTTGAAAAAAAAGATGTCAGAACAGGAAGAACTAAAGAAAAAACCTAGAAGATCATGTACTCTTCCTAACTATACTAAAGGCAGTGGAGATGTTTTGGGGAAGGTTTGTAAATGTTTTATCCGTTTAAGAGGCAGTACAGTTTATATCTTGTTTTGTTTAAAATCACATTATAACAACGCATTTTCTTTACATCTTATAATTTCTTCCAACAATTACTTTCCCTATTGACATAATTGGATTTGGTACAATTTAAAACTGAAATCCCTAATTAATCCCATTAAGTCTTGTAACTACTAAGGGCTGTGAAAGAAACCGGTTTTTGTTTAAGTCTTGTCTGCTTAGAGATGCTTTTGTGTCATATGGTTTTACAGGTAGCCAAAACCTTTACATGTGACTCAAACATTAATAAAATAACAAAAGAGAGAGAAAGATAAGAGTTTTTCTGAGTTTTGAGTTTAATGTTAGAACACTCTCAGGGGTGCTGCTAGGACTTCAGAAAAATCAGCAAACAAAAAAATATTTACTGCTAAGGGAAAGATTGCCATTTTTCTTATATTCTTTCCTTCTTTGGTTTTACTTTATTTCAGATGAATTATATTTTCATTTTTATTCTGCCATATTCATTCCTGAACATTTATATAAAATTTTTTTGTTAGTAAGCTGTTTAGATTTCAATTCTCTCTGTCTTTTGTAATTTCTTGCTTTTTCTCATAACTTATCTAGTTATTAGTAGTATTAAGGTTTGTAATATATGTATGTGTGTTTTATTTGTTAGTTTTCCATTTAATATGCATCTAATCTCAGCTTTCTGCTTGTACCTCCATTTTAAAATTGAAGAAACTGAAACAGAGGTACAGAAAGTTTAAAAAAAAATTTTTAATTTTATTTTTTTATTTTTTATTTTTTTAATTTAAATTTTATTTTTATATTCCCCATACAATTACAACCCCTTTATTTTTACCCCAAGCCCTCCTTTCCCTGCCCCCCTCCCCCCCATAGAGTGTCTCTTGTTCATAGTTATTTGTTGATTTTGATATTTTCTTTCTTATAGTTATTCTTTTTCCTGGTCCCTTATTTAAGTTTTCTAGATTTCTGCTATGAGTGAGACCATCCGGTATTTTTCTTTTTCTTTCTGGCTTATTTCGCTGAACATGAAGTTCACATAAGCAAATGACTGAGCCAGCACTCAGCCCCATCTGCTCTGACCCCAAAGTCTACTGTTAGTCCGTTTTTTATTGCCTGTGTTCATCATTCTGCTTTCACAACTACTCTGAGCTTTTTATAGTATTTTTCAGTTTTTACATGAGGAAATTGAGATTCAGAGAACTTAAATAACTTGTCAGTATGCGGCCAACGGCAAAACTTAGCTAAAATCAAGGTCTCTCTGACTACAAAGCCTATGTAGTTTTTTTCAGTGAATTGTTCCCTAACAGCACAAGCTAGTCACTGAAAATAGCAGGCAATGGTTACTCTAAAAGTGTATAGCAGTGTTTACTACTGGAACCATATTATGCTATTATACGAACCCCAAATAATAAAATTGAAAAATTAAGAATGTAATTTCATAAACTAGAGAACAAAAAATAAAAATTAAGAATGTAAATTCATAATTTGGAAAACATATGTGCTTTTAATTGTTATTTCTGAAAACTAATTTATATAAATAAGTAGCCCTATGATTTGAAGCTTACAGATATCTGTAATTAACTGACAGGTCTTTAGGTGCTAATATTCCACATTTTTGTATTTCCCTTGATACAAAATTCTTGCTCAATATAAAGTAAATTACAGCTGAAGATATGTTTTAAAGTCTTCCATCCAAATATTTCTCATGTAATTTGAAAATGTGGGGGAAACCTTTAGAATCTCATTTAATACAGTTTCCCCTCTGCCCTCTCAGGAAGAAACTTTTCTAATCAGCAGGGGAAATTTTTCCACCCCTTCAAAATCATGCTTAATCTGTCCCGTTATTTCTTTTTAAAAAAGTTCTACCCTAGGGCCTCCCTGGTGGCGCAGGCAGTTGAGTGCAGCACTGTGAAGATGTCTGCAGCTTCTGCGGTGCGGGTTGAGTCCTGGCCCGACAGGGAGATACTTAACATGGCGCAGCAGACCTCTCCTTTCTCGCCTGCTGCTCCCCTCAGCAGTGTGTTTCAGTCAGTTTGCCTGTTCTGTTCCCCGCTTTGTCTCTGGTGAATCCTCTCACCCTCCCGCACATCTGGCCTGTATCCCGGTTCTTGTATAAATAAAAAAAATGTTAAAAAAAAGTTCTACCCTAAATCTGGAATTATCATGTGAAATATAGTAAGAGAGGAGTAAAGATTTCACCCAGATCTTACAATACTTTTAACTTCAAGAATACTTCAATTAACTTGGATATTTTAGTCTTTTCCTCCTACTCCAAATATTTTGATATCCCATCAATATTCCTTTTTTTTAAATGCCATTTATCTCTCATCCCTAAGTGAGGAAATAATGTCCATGAAAATAATTAACATACATTCAAAAAAGCTATAAAAATAGTAAAGCTCGAAAGAACCAAACATTGACTATGGCACACAAATTTAAAAAAAAGCAAATGCATGTTTTATTTTATTTTTAAGATTTATTTATTGGGCCTCCCCGGTGGCGCAGCGGTTGAGCGCTGGGTTGCAAAGCTGCCCGCAGCCTCTGCAGCGCCGGTTCGATCCCCGGCTGCTCCCCGGCCACCGGAGGAGGGTCCCACATGGCGCGCAGACCTCTCCTGCCGCCCGCTGCTCCCCTCAGCAGTGTACTTCGGTCCTTCTGCCTGCTCTGCTCCCCGCTCTGGCTCTGGTGAATTCTCTCACCCTCCCGTGCTTCTGACTGTACCCAGTGCTTGTATGTATGTATGTATGTATGTATGTATGTATGTATGTATAAATAAATAAATAAATAAATCTTTTAAAAAAAGATTTATTTATTTATGCATACCTGAACTGTGGTACAGGTGGGGGGGGGCGGGGAGCACGGTGAGAAGATTCACCAGAGACAGAGCAGAGAACAGAACAGGCAGATTGACTGAAATACACTGCTGAGGTGAGCAGCAGGCAAGACAGGAGAGGTCTGCTGCACTATGTAGATAGCTTCCTGGCCGACCAGTGATCGAACTCATGCTGCAGAGGCTTCAGATAGGTTCGCTGTGCTGGTGCTGTGCTGTGCTTACCCTTGCGCCACCAGGGAGGCCCGGGAATGCATGGTTTAGAAAGCTTTAAACAGTACTGAATACACTGAATAGTGTTTTACTCCTAGAAGTTTAAGGAGAAAGTACAATGTTAAGGAGTATAATAAGAGCTTCAGTCATATCTTCATTTAAAAATAATTAACCCAGGGCCTCCCTGGTGGCACAAGGGATAAGCACCACACTGTGAAGCAATCCACAGCCTCTGCAGCATAGGTTCAATCCTCAGCCCTCCAGGGAGCAACCCACATGGCGCAGCAGACCTCTCTTGCCTCGCCTGCTGCTCCCCTCAGCAGTGTACTTAGGTCAATCTGCCTGTTCTGTACCCCAGCTCTTGTATGCATAAATAAATGAATCTTTTTAAATAAATAAAAATAAAAATAATTAGCCCAGTAATAAAATGAAAGTGCTTGTGAGCTACCACAAAATGGGCAACTGTCTTAACACTGGTGTTTGTAAATCGAATGAGGGTCATGCAGTTTGATTTGCCTCTACTAATCCTTTCTTTGTTGGGTAGAACATTTTTTTCTCTTTATTTACATGTAATACAGTTTCTCTTTATGTTTCTTTTCTTTTCTACCACTAATTTCTAGATAATTGAAATACAAGAATAGATCATTACCATGTTTCTAACAGTGACATGCATTTTCGTTGCCAGGGTGGGTTTTTACATCCAGATCAGGTATGAAAAATGGGTAGATGTAACCATAGCAGTGCAATGAATGAGTTTCTTTAGTGTCCACAAAATTTCACCCTTGTTGAACATTGAGCAAGAATGCTTGTAAATAGCAAAGTATTTACACTAATTCTTAGAAGCATAAGAAACCATTCTTATTTGTGACATTTAGATTTGAAAAATACTATAATATTAAAATAAAACATCTACTTAGAAGGGTATGGTATAAAATTATGGTTTTTTATTGTATACATATGTTACCTAAAGGTATTTTGTGATTATTTTTATCAAATGTTGAAAAAATGTATATCATTTAATTGCTGATAATATTCTATATTTTTTATTTGTTCATTTGCAAAATTTACTAGAATTATCTGTGAAACAGTTTTTCCAAAATTTAACAACGAAATAGTTTGATATATTCAAGTCAGTAAGTTTTTACACCTTGAAGATTTTTTTTAATAAGCTCATTTAGCAAAGTGTTTTGCTGTTTAGAATTGGGCTTTTAAAATTATTTAAGATCAAATTCATATATACTTAATAGTTTTTGCTTAATTTTTTAAAAATGGGTTATAGATTGCACACCTAGCACAAATTGAAGATGATAGAGCTGCAATGGTTATTTCTTGGCATCTGGCAAGTGACATGGATTGTGTAGTCACCTTAACCACTGATGCTGCACGTCGTATCTATGATGAAACCCAAGGTCGTCAGCAAGTGTTGCCCCTTGATTCTATTTATAAGAAGACTCTTCCAGATTGGAAAAGGTTAGGAAAAAGCAAAATTAATGATTATTTTGAAATATATTTTCTATTTTTTATCAACATGCCAAATTTAAGAATAATTTTTCTAAAGATACCTTGAACAAACTGAGAAGTGACTCCAATTACCTACATTATTTTTGTTTTCATCAGAAATGTGCATATTTTACTAAGATCAGTATTGTAGTGTATTTGATCATATATGCATACACAAACCCAAAGCAAAATTTTGGTCTTTGCAACAAGAAGGTTGTCTTTTGTCTTATTCATTGTCTTATGAAAATAAACAGTCATTATTTAGGTAGACAGGATCTCTGTTAGAACTGCCCATAGCAAAGTTGAAATGTAAGAGACCATCTGATTTTGGATATTTAATCCTTACTTTAATATAAGTCTGGTTTCTTTACGTAATTATTTCCTCATTTACTTTTTTTAAAAATATAATTTAGATAATGTGCAAGCAATTTAATTTAATCTAAATTTTAAAATATTTTATGTGAACTCTGATTCTAACTTTTTTTAAAATTCACCTTAAAACATTAAAAGGAAATCATAACAAAATAAATATTAAAATGTGTGGCAGCGTTTTGAACAATAGTTTTCCATATTCCTAAACAAGAAAGGCCTATAGTTGGGTAGGAATGGGACCTGAAGAAGGGTGGAACTCATATTAAGGGTTGGCTGGGATATTAAACTAACATTTCATTTTATAATCTAGAAGTAAATTGAGGCTGCAACTGAAAGTTGAACTCATCCATCTACTTCTAAAATTTCCCGCTCTGTGTTAGCAGTTATTTTTAAACAATATAGGAAATCCTGTCAGATCATAATTTTTTGTTAATATGATATACTTTTTGTGCGAATAATTTTCCCTTTTAGAAGCCTTTCCTGAAGACTAAGTTAAGAATCCTTGACTTAGGGAAAATATGAATTTGCTATTTAGAGCTAATGCTTGCTCTAAAAACTGGTTATCCGTACTTTCCTTGATATTGTGTCTCTTAGTCTTACTGAGTTAACTAACTCCTATAGCCACATGTCCCCACAACACTTCCTGCCAGTCCCAGCACTCCTACCTTGAAGATTTAGGAGAAACTGTACTATATGGAAGGGAATGACCCCAGTATCCCACCAATTTTCATCTCTTGAATTCTTTTGTTATCTCAGGGTTTCAATTGCTCATTCTGTACACTGAGTGGGAAGGACAGGGAGCCAGGTTACTGAGCTTATTACCCTCCCTCACATGTGTCTCAGTCTTTGGCTTTGCCCCTTCCCTCATCCATTGTAGGGTTACTCTTCACACGAAACAGTCATATCATTGGCATCCTCATTTAGGGCTGGCTTTCGGGGCTGCCTTCTCCTTTCCATGTTAAATAAAGCAGCAATTACAAGACTGAGGGAGTAACACAGATAAAACCCAGCAGATATTTTATATGGTAAATATGTGTTCATTTCTAAAGTTATAATATTTATAGGAGTACCATTTGTGGGATGGGAATTGATTAAATGATCACAATTTATGCAGTATATTCATGGGGGGTTTTTTGTATTTTTTTAATTAAAAACTTATATCTATTTGTTTAACACTTTTAAAAATTTTTGTTCAGATCTCTACCTCATTACCGAAATGGAAAATTGTTTTTTAAACCCATTGGAGATCCAGTCTTTGCCCGAGATTTGTTAACATTTCCAGATAATGTAGAACATTGTGAAACAGGTAAAGAACATTATGATGACTTTATTTTATACAGATGTTACATTTGTGATCCAGACATACAAATGTCTAATACAGAAATTTATGTTTTTACTTGGTTTATAAGTGATAGTTTTATTAATATGTAGTTCTTATTTTTTCAATTTGTTTATTGAATTTTTTAGTATTTGGTATGCTGTTAGGAGACACCATTATTTTGGATAATCTGGATGCTGCCAATCATTATAGAAAAGAGGTATGCATTTGAATTTTTGAATTCTTTTTAAACTTATATTTCTAATTTTAATAAGTATTTTTAAAATTTAGTACATTAGAAATTTCTTTTTATGATACATGTGCAGATAACCTCATCAAATCCAGTTTAAATCCTACAAATTTATAAGCAGTATAAAGTTGGGCAAAATACATAAATGGATGGACCAAGGTAGAAATTAAAATGAGATATTTTTAGGCTATGAGCTTGTTTTCAAAACTCAGAATTATGTTATCAATGACAGTATTGGAAAAAGAATATTATCAGGTAATGTTGATAGAAATGTAATTTGGTGTGACCTTTGTTTATTAGGTAGGGCTGCTGTAACAAAAAACTGGTAACTTAGGCAATAGACATTTATTTTCAGTTCCAGAGGCTTAAAATCCAAAGTCAGGGTATGGGCAGGATCAGTTCTTTCTAAGGTTCTGTTCCAGGCCCTCTCCTTGGTTTGTAGGTGGAACAGAAAAGATGTGCTTATTCACATCTGTGCATATCTTTGTCTAAGGACACTACTCTTTGGATCAGGGCCCAATCTCATAATCTCATTTTAACTTGGTTGCCTGTATAAAGACCCTATTTTCAAATAATGTCATGTTCTGAAGAAATGAGGGTTAGGATTTTATTGTATGAATTTTGAGGAACAAAATTCAACCAGTAACACCTTTGGAGGGCAGTTTGGCAATATAAATATTTCCGCTATCTTTTGTTACCTAATAAACACTCCAAAAGTTAATAGCTTTAAATAATAATGTATTAGTTCTCATATCTCTGGGGGTTTAGCCAAGTAGTGTTAGCTAGCTGCAAAGTCGACTGCTTGAACTGGGATGGTGGAAGATGGATTCGTAAGTTTAGAAAGAGAAATTGCTAGTAGATGTGAACCAAAAAACTATTTTACAGCGCTCTTTCTGGCTATATCACTAAGATATATATCTTAATGATGAGAGCTTTAACACAGTAAGGATTCTAAGTGAAGATACGAACTTAGAGAAATAAGCAGAACATTAAAGGCAGATTTTGGCTTGAAAACATTTGTCAAATTAATTTGAGCATCAGTTTTTCTCTCCCTTGAGAGACTGATAGAGTAGGAGACAAAACCCAGGGTGTTACCCAGAGTCTTTCTGAATAAATTGGAACCCCTAAAGGGCAATGCATAAGTAAGAGTGAAGAAATAAACCTGCCACTTTTGTCTCAATTCCAAGTGCCTTTAGTGACCACAAGAAAGCTATTAAGTGACACTAAGTAAAAAATGAAAATAAAATAAATAAACCAGGTTTCCTAGGGAATTCTTCAATATAAACAAATTGCAGTCTATGTTCATAATACTTGAATGGTTTAAAAACCTCAAGGTAAAGGCTTCCCTGGTGGTGCAGGGATTAAAGTCTCAGCACTATCAAGCTATCACCAGCCTCTGCGGCATGAGTTCCATCTTTGGCCAGGGAGCTACCCACATAGTGTAGCAGACCTCTCCTGTCCTGCCTGCTACTCCCCTCATAGTGTATTTCAGTAAATCAGCCTGTTCTCCCTGTTCTGTCTCTGGTGAGTCCTCTCACCCCGCACTTCTGGCCTGGACCCCAGTTCTTGTATGCATAAATAAATAAAATAAATCTCTTAAAAAAAAAAACTGTCAAGGTAAGCAATTGGTTTCATATGGTGCTGGACTGGTATTATCCTTACATATCTGATTGGCAGAAACAGATTATCTCTGGAGGAGTTCATCTTTCTCTTAGAAATTAAATAATTTCCGTTTCAAACATATGAACAAATATTTTAAAAATACATTTAATGTAGTTTAAGAAATAAAAGTATTAAAAATTATAAAAGAACAAGTTGACTTGAAGAACTCAAATAGAGTATCTAAAAATAAGACATAATAAACATTAGTCAGTCACTGGACATCTTTAACAGTTCAAGAGAGAATTAGTGTATTAGAAAATAAGACAGAAAAATTATTCAGAATGCAGCCCAGAGAGAAGGAATGTAAGAGAAATACATTAAGAGCCAAGGAAGGTAGAATGTAAAATCTCTAAAAAAAAAAAAAAGTTTAATCAGAATGCCAAAAGAAGCGAAGAAAAGGGTCAGTGGCAATACTTGAAGAACCTAATGGTAGAAGACTTTTTGAAGACACCATTCCAGAGCTTAACTTAGGTTTTCCTAGTTGTTGTTTTTTTTTTTCTCTCTCTCTCTCTCTCTTACTTCATTCTTCATGCTGTCTATCAACCCCTTTTTGCTTCTACCCTTTGTCTATCCTGATAGCGGATATGAATAGATATTGCCCAGAGCTGTGGAACTGTTGTTCACACACTGACTCTGCAAATGCAAAACCTCCCATGACCTTTTTGTCCAATAGAGTGCTTAGGTAAAAATCATATGATTAAAGGATACTTTGAGAATTGAAAAACTGTCCTTAAAAGTAGTATTTGCAGAATACTAATAGTACTAATAATATTTGCAGAATACAGAATAAAAAGGGATCCAAACTGTCCTTCCTCCAGAGGTATGGAAATCAATTCCCATATTATCAGACTTCACGATACATTAGACAAGTCTGTGGTTTTGAGTTGTGTATAATACAGTATTAAAGCCTTTAAAACATCACCTGAATAAATCCTAATAAATGGATTGTACATGAATCCAATTTTCATTGTTACTGTTCACTTTTAGAAAACATACAATATTCACAATAAAACTTAAGACAGTAAGGTGTGATTATTTGTTTTATTAAAGGCCACATTTCATAAAAAAAATCCACCACAAGTTTTCTTCAAAATTGTACCTTACTGCCATTTTGTGGAAAAAAAAAATTTTTGAAGTATCCAATTTAATAGGTGAATATAATCTAGAATTAAAAGAATACAAGTCATGATTGTCTATTTCGTGTCAGTACTTTTGCATTTAAAAACAAGTTTTATTTAATTTTTTTATTTTTATAATTTATTTTTATAAAAATAAAAGATTATATTAAAAAAATTCTATTTTAAAATTCAGAGACTCCTTAACCCCCAAGATTAGGTTAGATTAGGTATCTTTACATGTTGAATTATAATGTTCTTCAGTGATTTATTGACAGATGCATTCTCTTTCATTATGTGAATTTTCTATTATTTATGTAATTTATTTTTTTCACTACCATATTTTTTTTACTACTATAACAGTGTTTCATTGCACATTGTCACATCTGTGATTATTTTTACAAAATAAATTCTTAGAAGTAGAATTGCTGAGTCATACAGAATGTAAAAATTTTTAACACTGTTATATTTCCTTTGAAAAGGACTGTCCCAGAGCAGATGAATACAAAAAGATGCTTTTTCCATAACTCTCCTATTATTCTCCATGTGTGTTGGGGTGGGAGGAAAAGGTAGTGAAAATATACTGCATTTGAATTCCACTTTCTGTTTAGCAATGAAGTCAGGCATTTTATTTCTGTATGTTTCATAGACCTTTTTTGAAAGAACATTGTTAAAGTTCATCAGTATTAATCCAAAATTTTTCTTTTATTCTCTCACTTCTCTGAAGAATTTAATTCTCAACTAACCCTTTGTTACTTCCCTCTGCATAACTTAGGTTTTATTAATTCTCCCTCAACCCTCAAATTATTCTCTTAATCTCATTTTGCTATCTTTTGTCATCCAGAAACTTAATTGAACAAGGGAAACTGAGCATGTGAGGCTGATTTGATTCTGCCATGGGTTTTAGAAGCACAGAAGCTGTCTGACTTGTCTCCCTATCTTCCCTATTCTTACCAATCTGCCAATTTCACTTTTTTTTTATATGCAATGTCATTGCACTAGTTTAGACTAACACTTAAGATTTAATTGATTCGTCTCCCTCCCTCTGCTTTTTCCCCCAAGTTCATCTTGTACTTTACTAGTTTATATTAATCTTGTGAAAATACTACCATGATCTTGTCATTTTTAATCTCACAACCCTTAAATGATTACCCCTTTCTTATAACACTTAAAATAAGTTTTATAGATTCACTAATTAATATCATTTATTTACAATAGGTTGTTAAAATTACACACTGTCCTACACTGCTAACCAGAGATGGAGATCGTATTCGAAGCAATGGAAAGTTTGGGGGCCTTCAGAATAAAGCTCCTCCAATGGATAAACTTCGGGGTATGGTATTTGGAGCTCCAGTACCAAAACAGTGCCTGATCTTAGGGGAGCAAATTGGTAGGTCAAATAAATATTTAACAATTTCTGATTTTATTTTGTTTATTTGAAACTTGTGTATTGAGATTCTAACATGAAAATTAACCTGCAAAAATATAAATGAAATGTTTTTCATCCAATACATTTCACCTTTCTTGTATAAGGTAGTTTCAAATTATGTAGGAAGTAGATTTTTCCCTCATATTTTAGTTTTTTCCATTTCAAAATCAAGAAAATACTGTCCTTGTTGATTAAGTCAGTGTATTATCAAAGAATTATAATACTTGTTTTAATATGAAAATTGATAACTATCCTAAATACAACTAAGAACTTTTTAAAAGTGTATGATGTGTGACCTCCCTCCCCCTTTGTAAGCTAAGTCCCCTTATATCTGATTAGACAATATAATTATCTCTACATCTGTACTCCGAAGTGCATATACTTTACAGAAGTTCCCTTACAGACCATTTACCTTACCACTGATTTGCACTTAACTTTATATAGTTCTAATACTCTTGTAAAACTGAAACTCTGTATTCAGCAACTTCTGTTCCCCTTTACCCCAAAGCCTCTGGGGATCACCAAGATTTCTTTTTATGAATTTGACTTCTCTAGGCACCTCATATAATTGAAATCATACAGTATTTGTACTTCTGTGACAGACTTATTTCACTTAGCATAATGTGCTCTATGTGCACATTTTATTAAATGTGTATACCACCTTTATTAACTTTTATATTAAAAGTACACATTTCATAAAGAGCTTGATCCATTTTCACAAAATGAACACTGCCTCTGTGTTAAGAAATAGAACAATATCAGGACCACAAAAAGGCTTCTTATGCCCTCTTCCAGTCACTGCCCAATCACCTCTCTAAATCATAACTTTTTAAAAAATTGAAGTACATTGTAATTCCACATCTGTATGCATTATAGCATGTTCACCACCAGAATCTACTTTCCATCCATCACCAAAAAATTGACCCTTTCACCGATTTTGCCCACATCCCAATCCCCTTTTGGTAACCACCAATCTCTTTTCTGTATCTATATGTTTTTATTTGTTGTTTGTTGTTTTTTAATATTCTACATATGAGTAAAATCATAAGGTATTTGTCTTTCTCTGTGTTACTTAGTATAATACCCTTTAGGTTCATCCATGTAGTCACAAATGGCAAGATTTTCTTCTTTTATATCACTAATATTCTAGTTTGTACACACACCACATCTTTATTCTTTCATCCATCTGTGGACACTTAGCTTGTTTGTACATATCAGCTTTTTTTTAAGTAATACTGCAATGAACATAGGAGTACATATATCTTTTCTTATTAGTGCTTTTATATTCTTCAAATAACCTTAAGTGGAACAGATAGATCATTTGCTAATTCTGTTCTTAATTTTTTGAGGAATCACCATACTGTTTTCCATAGTGGCTGTACCAGTGTACATTCTCACCAACAGTATGGGTTTTTGTTGTTGTTTTTTTAATTTGGGGATTACGTTTTTACTCCTCCTTATGTGCACATGTTCCACTCACCCTCCACCAAACCACCCTGCCAGTACCCCATCTGCCTCCCATCTCCTCTCTCTCTCCCCTATTCCCTCTGGTAACCAGTAAAGTCTTTCACTAAGTCACAAGTGATTCCTACTGTATTTTGCCTATGTATGTAGTTGTGGTTCATTTTCATTGCAGGATACTATTCCATTGTGTAGCCATAACACAATTTATTGTACTGTGTAGGTTGTCAGATATAGCTACATGAGGGGACACAGGAAAACAAATTTTATTGTACAGATAGCTCCTAGGATTGGAGGCACAGCAGGCTGTGTGGTCCATATGGATACCACACAGGGTGGTGATGTCAAAAGACAGGAGTAGCCACAGTAAAGTAATTCAATAAACTGTGGAATTGGAATTCTTAAAACTGTTCATAATACAGAGACAAAGATTATGAGAAATCATTATTCCCTGACAAATTATAATTATTTTATTATTAAATGAGAAGAAAATATTCCACTCAAATGACAAGAGAAAAAATACATCTCAAGAAACAAGGAAAACCAAATGAATTATAAAAAGGAAGCCCTTGTAATGAATGTATAATTCCTAGAGAGGGTCTTAAGACAAAAACAAGTACAAAAGGAGTAATGACTTAGAGGATATATTCAAACAAAGATTGTCTTAGGTTTCCAGAATATTGTCAATACATTTAGCATCTTCAAATAATACGAACTAAATCTCGAAAATTACAAATGAGCAAAATTGACCTAAATGAGTCAAAAAAATTATACAGTATCTTAGGAAGTACTCAATGTTAAAACTCGATCATAGAGGTTTTTGTTTTGCTTTTTAGCATTTCAAAAGAATCCAGCACCCTTAATCCCAAATAAGATTACTTTAGAAGAGTAAAAATCAGGCCCCAGAGTTAGCCATTAAATAGCAGAAGACAGTTAAACCACCTAACAGTTAGCAGTGCTTATATACTAGGCACCGTACTACATACTTAGCATGTCCCATCTCATTCAGTCTTCACTATTTTTCCCCCTCATTTGAGGTAGGAAAAACTTGAAGACAAAGTTCAGTAATTTTTCAAGTTCTTTTGTGTGTGTGTGTGTGTGTGTGTGTGTGTGTGTTTTAATTCAATTTTATATATATTTTTACATCATTTCTCATTCTTGCAATTTTTCAAGTTCTTATACCCAGAAGCTGCCGAATCAGAGCAGATACCTTTTCATTGGAATTGTAAACCTGTCCTCTTATTGTTTCAATTCTCAACCTAATAGGCTTTTTATGTTCTGTTCTCAAGTGTTGAAGTTCTATTTTATTTGGTTTAACCCAGCTTGCGGAATATGTCCTCATATCAAGATTTGGATGTTTGCACTAAACATATCCTACCACACCCCATACTCCACAACCAAAATGACCTTAGTTTAGGTTTTAAACTTTTCCCCATCCCTCCCTCCTCTGTCCCTTATGCCCTTTTGACCCATTCTTCCTCCCTCATCCCACTTAACCTCAGAAACCTCTCTTCATTTTTTAGTGAATCTCCTATGTAAATGTCCATTATTTGTCATTCTAAATTGCCTTGATACACATCATTCCCTCACACTCCCTTTGTTTTTCTGTAAATGCAAACATTTCATCTTCCTTATGACTGAATACTACTCCATTATGTGGATATACTGCTTCTTGATTCAGTCCTCTCTTGGTGAGCACTTAAGTTGTTTCCTGTAGATTTAATATAAATGAATTTTAAATACAAATTGTGGCAGAAATAGGTAAATATGGAGACTAGCCAGCTCATCTTATGAAACTAATAACAACCCTTTTCTGACAATAGTACAGAAAAAGAAAACAAATATGTTACCACTCTTCAGCTGTGTTCGGGAAGTTCTTGACATGGTTAAATAGAAATAAGAGAGTTTAATATTGAAAGGAATAGTTTATTTTTATGTTCCCTTTACCCACAATGGTTTTGCCCTACATATGTGTGTTACTTGCTGCTTTTCTTTTTAGTTCTCTGATGTCACGCCATCAGAGAGAATGTCCCTGATATTCTTATCTAAAACAAAAGGGCCCACCTTGGAGTGAACAGCTTTTTTTACATGAAGTACTAGAAGTGAGAAAATAAAATATTTTCATTAATAATTTTTTGAAGTTATGTAACATGTTAAAGTAGCATAATACAGTGTGGACCTGGACCCCTAAATCCACTGTTACAATGGTGAAGTTGTATGGGAGCTTTGGTGGTGGGAAAACTAGTGACCACACATGAAAGGAAAAATTCTGTATTGTGAAAAAATTAACAAGGATGTAAAATAATGGTACTTCATTAAAAATATATATAATAAGGGCCTCCCTGGTGGCACAAGGGGTTAAGACACAACCTATGAAGCTGTCAGAAGCCCCTGCAGCACGAGTTCGATCCCCAGCTGGGGAGTTGCCCACATGGCGCAGCAGACCTCTCCTGACTCGCCTGCTGCTCCCCTCAGCAGTGTATTTCAGTCAGTCTGCCTGTTTTGCTCCCCACTCTGTCTCTAGTGAATCCTCTCACCCACCCCCCACCTCGGGCCTGTACCCCAGTTCTTGTATGCATAAATAAATAAATCTTTAAAAATACATATATATTAATAATAATAAATTGGGCCTCCCCGGTGGCGCAGCATTTTGAGCGCTGGGTTGCGAAGTTCGTAGCCTCTGCAGCGGCGGTTCGATCCCCAGCTGCTCCCCGGCCACTGGAGGAGGGTCCCACGTGGTGCGCAGACCTCTCCTGCCGCCCTCTGCTCCCCTCAGCAGTGTACCTCAGTCCTTCTGCCTGCTCTGCTCCCCGCTCTGGCTCTGGTGAATTCTCTCACCCTCCCGCGCTTCTGACTGTACCCAGTGCTTGTATAAATAAATAAATAAATTTTTAAAAAAATAATAACAATAATCACATCCATTGTAAACCAGTGTTATCTAAATAAAATTTTTAAAAGCAAATGGAAAAACAAATGACAAGCTTAAGGGGGAAATGCAACATATGGTAGACAAAGCCATTATTGGTATACTATGAAAAATAAAAAAAATCCTTTAAAAATCAAGGAAAACAGACTTACAGAAAACTAAAATGTATTGAATTTAACACATTAAAATATACTGATATCGGGCCTTTCTGGTGGTGCAAGGGGTTAAGTACTGCACTAAGAAGCAATCTGCAACCTCTGCAGCATGAGCTCAATCCCAGGCTGGCCAAAGAGCAACCCACATGGAGCAGCACATCTCTCCTGTCTTGCCCGCTGCTCCCCTCATCAGTGTATTTCAGTCAATCTGCCTTTTCTGTTGCCTACTCTGTCTCTGGTGAATCCTCTCACCCCCCCACATCTCTGACCTGTACCCCAGCTCTTACATGTGTAAATAAATAAATCTTAAAAAATATATATATATTGATATTTGTATAATACATTGAAATATAATCTGTATCTTAGTATCATACAGAAATTACTATATTTTACTTTGCGCTTTCTTCCTTTTAAGTGAACTAATTTTATTAAGTATTTTGCTGTTTCCATAGTAAAGTTTTACCAGTTTTTTATAATCAGAATTACATTGCAAAAATTCTTTTGAGTTAGTAAAGACTTAAAACTTTCATAGGTACCATGATAAATAGATACTTCATTTCTTAATACAAAAATTTAGGGGTTGATAAGACATATTAAACTGCTACTGTCCATCTTATGTATAAAATATGAACCTACCATTAATGCTGCATTAAATGTGAAATTTTTAATTTATCTTCTGAATAAATGCAGCATTACTAACATGGGTCTGGACATAATTTGTAACTAATTCACATACAAATAAGTATTTTATGCAGATAGAAAACATTGCTTTGATGTGAAATTAGAATCATATCAGCCCAGAAAAACAACCTTCTTTAAAGATCTCTTGAAGAGTTCCCAGTAAGTCGTAAAGGATTAAGTAACATAAGAACCTTGCTAAAACTTAGTTATACATAGTAAACCTATAGTTAAATATATAAATATTTGTTAGCTTACACAAATAGGTGTAGTGGTGTGTGTGTGTGTGTGTGTGTGTGTTTGCTTGCTCAAGCATTGTAGGTATAGACTCGAAGAATGCTGCGTAGTTTTCTTTTTAAAATACTATTCTCGATCCTTTGAGTATAAAATATCCCACTTTATATAAACACATGCAATTTGCAGCAACATGGATGGCGTTGGAAGGGATCATGCTCAGCGAAATAAGCCAAAAAGAAAAATACCAGATGGTCTCACTCATAGCAGGAATCTAGAAAACTTAAATAAGGGACCAGGAAAATGAATATAAGAAAGTGAAAATCAAAATCAACAAAAAACTATGAACCAGAGACACTTTTTGGGGGTTGGGGGGTGGGAGGGGAGGGATTGGGGTCAGAATGGGGGGTTTGCAATTGTATGGGGGAATATAAAAATAAAATTTATTATTTAAATTAAAAAAAATAAAAAAATAAAATATCCCACTTTATATCTCATCTAATGTATCTTGACTCTTAACAACTTATTCCACAGTTTTATATTTACACTACTATATGTATTCATTAAATGTTTTGAGTATTTGTATATCCATTCCCAAGAATATTGATCATCTTTGTGTGTGACTAGAGTCAAAAAAAGGCCAGGGCCTCCCTGGTGGCTTTGGGGTTAAAGTCTCAGCACTATCAGGCTATCTACCAGCCACTTCAGCATGAGTTCTGTCCCCGGTCAGGGAGTCAACTCACATGGTTCGGCAGACCTCTCCTGTCTTGCCCACTGCTCCCCTTAGCAGTGTAGTTCAGTAGATCTGCCTGTTCTTCTCTCCACTGTCTCCACTGTCTGGTGAATCTTCTCACTCCTCACACCACTGGCCTATCCTCCAGTTTTTGTATGTATAAATAAATCTTTAAAACAGCAACAACCACAAAAAAGGCCAGATATTAAATATCTTAGGCTTTTTGAGATGGGGCAAAATCAAAGAAATTATGAAGGTATTTCTGTAATCATTTAGATGTAGCCATTTAAAACTGTATAAAACATTCTTGACCCATAGCCTAGAGTTTTCTGCCTAGAGTTTAGTCACTGTATTTAAATATTTAATCTCTAGTAAATCATTACAAACAGGCAGTAAATAGTCCCAGACTTGAAAAATGTAATTTATTTTAGCTAATTTAACAAAAGATAAGGTTTTTTAAAATTACTTGTTAAGAGTACACTTTTGAAAGCCATTAAATAATTGTTATGTCATTGGAGAAGCATTTTTTTTTTACATTATTCTATTTAGTACATTTACCCACCCCCTCAAATTTGTCTATATGGAATTACATTGAATATTGAATTTCAAATAGGGTGGAAACATTGATTGAGACAGTAATACAATTCACAGAGCGTTATTATAAAGCAAACTCTCTCCTATCATTTATTTATTAAAGTTAGGCAATTAAAGAAAATTTAACAAGCACCAGTTTTATGCTGGGATCTAAATTAGGCTTTTTTATTTCATTTGTTTAGATTGAACATTGTATGACTTTAAAAGTGGTTTCCATATACTTGGTGCCTAGTGTTGCTAATTTTTCTTTACTAAAATGTTGATTGGCAACAAACAACTATGAACCAGAGACACTCTTGGAGGTGGGGAAGGAGGGATTGGGGTCAAAATCGGGGTTGCAATTGTATGGGGAATATAAAAATAAAAAAATAAAATGTTGATTGGACATGATTCAGTAGTTTTAACCAAATGTCTTTGGTTTCTTTGTAGATCTTCTTCAACAGTATCGTACTGCAGTATGCAGGTTGGGCACTGTGAACAAGGACCTTAATGGTCAATTAGAGTACCTTCACACGCCTGATATGAAGAAGAAAAAGCAAGAACTTGATGAACAAGAGAAAAATCTGAAGCTAATAGAGCAAAAACTAGGTCTGTGCTCACTTTTATTAACTTGTTTTCTCTTTTCATTTCTATTTAATTTATGATTAAAGAGATGCCAACTGCAGGAGTAATTAAAATGATTCAAAACTTAAATCAACACTTGATCTCCAAGTCATCTAGTAATTGGTTAAATATTCTCTCAACAGTAGTAAAAAGTATTCTTAGTATTATTTGTTAATTTTTCTATAAATTGAAATATATTTGATTTTCTTATAATAATTCCAATTTTAGAAGTTAATTTTCTTATTTTCTTTCTTTGCAGGTATGACTCCCACACGTAAGTGTAGTGACTCAGTGCGTCATCCAACCAAGATTGAAATTACAGATTGTCCAATTCCTCCTAAGAGAATGAGAAGAGAAGCTGCAAGACAAAATAGGTGAGTCTATTATGTCCTGAAAGTTATTGTTGGTTAGTTTATCAAAATTTCTTGGCTCATCAGATTTTAAAAATAACATGAGTTTATTTCTAATTTACCTCCTTGAGCCACAAATAGTTTTTTGGTTTTTTGTTTGTTTGTTTGTTTGTTTTAGAAAATGTAAGTGATGGGTAATGCAAATAACCAGAAAACCAATCTTTGTCTATTATCACTATGTCCTTCTAGGATACTCCAATTTTCTAAATGATTTTTGCTAATTATTTGGAAACATAAATCGTTTGTTATGTTAAAAGCCGGCATAAAATTGTAATTGCTTTCTTGCTGTTTGGCTTAACTTTTAAATACCATGCATTATGCTTCCTAGGATCAGCAGCTTGATAGGTAGAATATAGTAATCTACCTGTATGTTACTTATTTTAAAATTACTTACAATATTTAATTTATAAAATCAAATACCATTGAGATAATGCTCAAGGGAAAAAAATCACAAAGCTATCTGCAGATTAACTAAGTACTAATAAAACTGTCCTTTCTGGATTTGATATTATTAGTAAGACTATTCCACAGAAAACTGGGTACCATGCTAAGTTATTTCAAAAGATTTAAATATAGTCTTTGCCTGAACAAGTTTCTCATAACTTCAGAGGAGTTTCTTTGAGACTATGGTGTTTGGAATTAGCATTCCATGCCCTATGCAACCACATAGTCTACATTTATTCAGTCTGTTTGAATGTTCATTTTGTGCTAAATGAGTAAAAGTGTCTTGATTCTTGCCCTCATGGAGATCTACAATCCTGCAGAAAAAGGAAAATTCAAAAAGTAAACATTTTCATACATATATACCTATAAAGTCATGTTAAGTTCTATGAAAGAAAGATGAAGTGATATAAAATAATTGGGAAACAGTATTGGTTGTCAGGAAAGATGCATTTTACTAGGCGGTAAAGGATAAGCCAGCCAGCCACACAGGGATTGGTTTTAGTCAGATGAAAATAAAGTAATAAAACTCTGAGAAACCAGCAAGTGTGGCATGTGTGAAGAACTGAAAGATGCCTGTGTGGTTCTAAAGCATGGAAGGCAAGGGTAAAGGGGGGTTGCAACATGTGATTGGAGAGGTAAGCAGAAGCCATATGCCTCCCACCCTAAATCATTTTGTAAAAACATCATGAAATAATGTTATGTTCTAAGCCCATTGATTTCTCTTTGGGTAGTTAACATTGTGTTCTAGCCAGGGAGGTAAAAGTGTCTTGGAAAACTACCTTTAAAGTTAATCAGAAAATCAGAAAAGAGAGCTACTGATATATTGAGATGATAAGAATACAGTACTCATCATATGAAAGATACACACACTTGGACATGTAAATGATGTGCCTTTAGAATGGGTACACAGTGTATGAAAACTATTAAGCTGACTATTGAAAGTTTGTGGAGGCAATTCAGCATCAGAAAGAATACTTGAATGGTTTTGAACATATAACATTTTTACAAATCATGAGTTCAAAATGATAGAAAAAAATTCTTCATTGATCATCATGGTGGTTGCTAGGACACCAGCTCATTATTGTGAAAATTTATGTATTTATATAAAAAAGATGTATTTTATCTTTCCTATATGAATGGTCTTTCAGATTAACCAAATAATATTCTTCTGTATTGAAGTAATTCCTCATAAAGTTCTTTATGTAAAAATAATACAGAAGACATGATAAAATTAAAACATCATGATTTTGCAACCAAATGAAATAACAGCTCTAGACAGTAATAACCAATGAATAACAGTTAATGGAGTTAATAGATAAGATTGATGCCCCTGAACCTTCCTGACTGGTCTTAGCAACATTAAGTGTAGGACATTTGATTTTATGTGATTCAGTAGGAAGTAACCTGAATCTAATTAAACTTCTAGTCAGCCTTCTCAACTGGGGTATGGAAACTGAATGACTTAGTTTCCCTAGAATTCCACATAGATAGTAACAAATCTAAATGTATAGGAATGAAGTTTAATTCATTGCATCAAATAGATGCCAGAGGCATAAGAGCTTAAATCTTTCACAAAATTGAGAAGGGCCCAATTTAGCTACAAGTGTATATGATATAAGGAGGATCACAGAACAAATAAAATGCCGCCACTAGGAAGCTTTTGGCCAAATCCAGAATGTCAAGAATGGGACACTGTATAGGACAATTGTTTCTTTTTTATATTAATTTTTTTATTTTTTTGCATCATTGTTCATTTTTAAACAATATTTGCTTCCCCCCACCCCCTCAGGTGTAGTCCCCATAGAGTTTCCTTCACCAGTGCACCCGTGCACCGTCACCTCAGTCCCCTGAGCTCCTCCCTCCCTCCCTCTGATCCCTCTCCCTCCTCCTCCCCTGCAGGATGTCTCTGGTTTATAATTGTCCGTTTTTGCTTTGTTGTATATTGTGCTGTTACTATTTCTTTTACACTGATGTCTTATTTGGTTTCCCTGTATTCCTGTTGTAAGTGAAACCATCTGATATTTTTCTTTTTCCTTCTGGTTTATTTCACTGAGCATAATTCCTTCTAGCTCCATCCAGTTGCTGCGAATGGCATGAGTTTATCTTTTTTGATTGCTGAATAATATTCCATTGTGTATATATACCACATCTTCTAGATCCAGTCATCTATTTTTGGGCATTTGGGTTGTTTCCAGGTTTTATCTATTGTAAATAGTGCTGCAATAAACATGGGTGTACAGGTGTTCTTTTGAATCAATGTTTCTGTGTCCTTTGGGTAGATGCCTAGCAGTGGAATTGCCGGGTCGAATGGTAGCTCCATTTTTAGTAGACTGAGTTATCTCCAGACAGCTTTCCATAGTGGTTGGACTAGTTTGCACTCCCACCAGCAACATAGGAAAGCTCCTTTTTCACCACATCCTTGCCAACATTTGTTGTTGGTTGTTTTTTTGATATGTGCCATTCTTACTGGTATAAGGTGGTATCTCAATGTGGTTTTAATTTGCATTTCCTTGGTTATAAGGGATGTTGAAAATTTTTTCATATGCCTGTTGACTATTTGCATTTCCTTTTTTGGAGAAATGTCTTTTAAGTTCTTCTGCCCATTTCTTGACTGGATTGTTTATTTTGTTTTTGTTGAGTCGTATGTGTTCTTTGTATATCTTTGTGATCAGTCCCTTATCAGTTGACTGTGGTACAAAGATTTTTTCCCAATCAGTGGGGTGTCTCTCTGTTTTGGTTAATGCCTCTTCTGCTGTGCAGAAGCTTTTCAGTTTGATGTAATCCCAGGTGTTTATCTTTTCCTTGACTTTCTTTGCTTTGGGTGATTAGTCTTTAAAGATGTTATTGCGATGTATGTCTTGTAGTGTTTTACCTATATTTTCTTCTATATATTTTATGGTTTCAGGTCTTATGTCCAGTTCTTTTATCCATTTTGAGTTGATTTTTGTGCACGGTGAAAGGTAGTAGTCTAGTTTCATTTTTTTGCAAGTGGTGGTCCAGTTTTCCCAGCACCATTTATTGAACAAACGGACAAATAGTTTTGTTAATAAATCAATGGCTTGGAAGGAGAGAGAAAAGAATGAACTGTTTGTCATAGATAAAAGGAATTGAACAATAAAACAATCAAATGCAATGTGTAGACCTTGTTTGAATATGGATTTGAATCTTTAAAATGACAAGAAAAAAATTGGAGAAATTGTAGTATTACATGGATTTCAGACATACTATGAAAGTGTTTATAGTGTGTATAACAACATCATAGCATTAATTTTGAGTTATCAGAAAAGTCATGGCACATTGTTGCTTGAAAAAAACAGAAAAAATCCGTCATGACTTTTCTGACAAACCAATAGTATATTTTAAATAAATACACACTTAGAAGTGTGTACAGAGATATTAATACGATACTTGGGATGTACTCTAAAATGCTAAAGGAGAGGAAAAATGTGAGAGGATATCAAAGCAAGATTGAGTAAAATGTTATAATTACTGAAGCTTTAAATAGGAGTTCATTGTATTATTTTCTCTGCTTTTATGTAGGCTTGCTATAATTTTTAAGGAAGTGTTTCATGAAAAATCAGGAGCAGTTTTCTGAGACACCTGTGAGGAAATTCTGCTGAACAGTTCTAAAGTACTTATTCTTGAGTCTACAGTGTAGCCTCAAGCACTGAATTAGTACTTTGCAGTTCCAACAGCATGACCACAGATATCATTGATTTGAATCTTGTTATTTAAGATTTTTTAGCAATTCACAGGTGGTATCGGCTAAAGTTTATTTTTGAGTTTATCATTATATTCTTAGTAATAGTGTCATTTCATTAAAATCCTATGTATATATTGGGTTGTCTGAAAAGTCGTGACACATTTCTGCTTGAATAACATAGAAAAGGTATGTCATGACTTCCAACAACCCACTAAATCATTTACTATTGTAGTGAGTAATGTGAGGTAGATGTGTAATTTAAAATTTTATAACAGCCATGCTAAAACAGTGGTTAATTTTAGTAATAGATTTTATTGAACCCAGTATGCAAAATATTAACATCATAACAGATAAACAGTATAAAAATTTAATGAGATATTTTAAATTCTTTCATATAAAGTCTTCAGAATTCAGAAGACAGCAAATCTCTATTAGGACTAGCTGCATTTCAGGTGCTCTGGAGCCACACGTGGCTAGTGGCTAACGGATTGGAGAGCACAGGTATAGAAAGAGCTTATGATGATGAAATCTTGTATCCTGTGCATCCTAACCCCATTCTATTTCCCAGAGACTACCTTTGTTTAACTGTTTAGTTTTAGTTATTGTGATAATGCCTCCACTTCCCTCTGTATATATACATGTGATATATGCTTATGTGTGTCTTATTTTATTAGTTTTCAGACAGTATGACTCACCCTACTTTTGGCATGATGGTCTGGTCTGTCTTACTTGGACTAATGTCATGACCCTTACTTAGCTTACTCAAACAGTGGGTCAAATAAATCTTTACACTGTATGAGTTTTTAAAATCATTCCATTTTAACCCAGTTCTTAGTTAGGCCACCTCTTGGATGTTGTTAATTCTGGAGTTTCTAATTTGCTTTTCCTTTTACTGCTACCACATATTTTTACTGCTTCAATGACTAGTTAACTATATAGTCCTCCTATGTCTTCCTTGGCTACTATTTTGGGTTGAAGCCACCTTCTCTTGGATACCTTATCTTTCTCTCTCACAACCTTTTTAGAGTATAGGAAGAAACTTGAAACCTGTGCATGCCTGAAAATATTTTCATTCTGCCTGCACATTTGATTAAAATTTTCTGTAGATAACAGAAACAAGGCTAGAATATACTAAAGAAGGAGGAACTAGGAAATAGTTTAGACACAGTGGGAGACAGTCTGTTTAATGGAACCCCAGAGAGACAGTAGGCTCAAGAGAAGTCCAGTCCAGGACAGTGGGGATGGAAGCAAGATAGAAAAGGAAAGGAACCACAGCCTAGAATATGCCAAGTTTTCAACCCAAAACTTTGAAAGCTTTCTTCCCCTATTTCTGGACTTTAAGGCTGCCACCACAAAGTTAGATAGCAATGATAATTGGTTAATTAAATGTTCTTTTGTTGGCTTCAGGTATACTTGGTGGCACCCTGGAGACTTATCTAATACTGGCATCTAGAGAACTTAACTGCCGCACAGTGACTCTCCAGCCACACAGTTAAAGCAAAACCTGCCCACTCACCTTACTCTTCCCTGTCCCACTTAAAATTCCCACACAGAGAACCTAATGAGAAAATAGTTTTTTATAATCACAGTTTTTTATAACAACAATCCTCCTTCTTAAATGTAATTATTTTAGGATTATCTCAAAAACATGAGAGAAAGTCCAAGATCAGTAGCAGTACCAACCCTGGAAGATGATTCAACTGAACTCTTTAAGAATTGCTATTCTTAATTAGATTGCAAAAGGAGTTATATTCATGAAACTCAGGGTATTGGGAAGATACAGCCAGAAAGAGATTATAAATACTATTGCTGAAGTAAGAAGTCTCAAGGAAATCTTCCTGAAAAAAATATTTGAAAAACAAAAGAAATGTAGAGAAACAATTCAGACTAAGTCTTAGTTTGAAAATTCAGTATATTGTAGCCTATGGTAGCCTCCCTTTTGCATCTTGCTCATCTTTGGGAAATTTTAAACTTCCACTTAAAATGGAAATTTCTTAAATTTTAATTTAACATCAAGTTAAATCTGTACAATTAGTAATTTCTGCATTCCCCCATATCCACTATTTAAAAAATGTTAGAGTATTTCAAATTAAATTATCTTAACAGTATTTATTCCATCCATACAGTGATGAATAAATTTTAATAGTAGGAAATAGCAACATAATATATATGTGTGTACTTAAATTTTCACTCATATATATTGCATGCTTATATTTCCTGTTCAGTTTCTACATATGTATTACATATATTTCTTGTTAGCTTTTAACAGATTACATACCATATTTCAGCAACTCTAAGATGCCATTAGTTATAAGAAACCATTATTTCATTAAACACTAAACACTGATTTAACTCATGACATTTTAAGTTGTGTGTCAGAAATATTGAATATGAATCTTAGAATCCACAAGATGTTCTTAGTGATATATGATACTCATTTTCTCTAATAAAGACTTAGGTTTTCTGATTAATTTTCTGTTCATAAAGATTACAAATTTGTTTTTTATCAAAAATGTATATCTTCTATTTGGAGATGGCAGTTCAGAGAACTATCTTGAGTTGATAAAGTATATAGATATATGTGAAAAATACCCATATAGACATATACCAACATACTCATCTCTATCTGCATGGAATTATGGATACTTTGTAATGCTTTTCCTTTTGTTTGTTTTATTTTGTACCTTTTTTGTTACAACCATTGTAAGTCCTGTTAATTTTTTAAATAACTTCATTTAAGAAAAGTAATAAAATATTACAGAATTTGAGTCTAAGATACACCTTTCTGAAGAAATACAATATAAATTATTTACCTCTTCCTCTGTGTGTTTTAACTACTACTTTTATTTTGAAACTTTTTTTTTCACGAGTACATGAAAGAAGTGATTATATACAAGGATTTAATTAAATCTCTTTGTACTAAGAATTATCATAATCAGTACAACACAGTTCTATTGGATATTTAACCATCCAAATCTGATGAAAGTTCAGGAGAAGAAAACCTTGGTATAAAAAAATTCAATTTTTTTCCCACTTTTACCAGGATTATAACCAAAACAGATGTGTGAAAGGTGACAGAGAAGAAGGGGCCATTGGTCTCACTAAGGATGCCCTGCTTTCTGCAGCTCTGATTCAGAAGATCAAGAGGGTGATTTACCAGACTGAATATATCTGGGGAGGATACAAGTACCTGGGCATGCATTCCCATGTCTATCCAGATGAGACGAGAAGCATCTATGTTTAATTCTATAAAATCTCACTGGACAATGTGGGTATCCTGGAATTATTCCAGTCATTGTGCCCTTTGGTTATCATTATCTTGTAAATGTGTCAAGGATAATAGGCAGATATGGCAGTGATTATAAATCTGGCACATAGCATTTATTAATTCTGAGGGAAAGTACATGTACTATTTTTCAGTATGATTATCATGGCTATGCTAGAACTATTTCTTGAAAACAAGAAATAGTT
This sequence comes from Talpa europaea, assembly GCF_964194135.1. Lineage (NCBI taxonomy): Eukaryota > Metazoa > Chordata > Mammalia > Eulipotyphla > Talpidae > Talpa > Talpa europaea. The sequence continues at coordinate 57,039,212 of NC_140080.1, read as the reverse complement.
TTATTACTTTTATTACTTTTGTGAGAATTTATTTAACAAAACCTTTGCTGTATCAAAGGGAAGTTCTAGATGTTAGGTATTTAAATGTAAATATGTGAGAAAACTATTAATGAAGAATTCAGAATAAAGATAGGCAAAGCACAGGCCTCTGAGAATTCAGATGTTAAGATCCTTGGGAAAACAGAATTGATCAGTGAAATTGTAACAGTGGTAGCATTTTAAATTTCTAATGACTTACTCTGTATATATATGCAGCAGCATCAATTTTTATAAGTACCGTTTGACTTTATTAATACTAGAATATATAGCATCAGACTTAATTCTACATTTACATTATTTTGTAATTTTTTATTGCTATTTTTTAAGGGTTAAAAAAGTCGTACACTCCCACATTAATACAGTAAGGGTTTGCTAGGAAATTGCTCCAGAAACATTTGAAATGTGTGTTCATTGAGGCAAACGTGTCAGTATATATGTTTGTGTAAGTTGAAGACTATTGGTCTGTGAAGTTACTTTGTAAAATACATTTGTTACAGTATTGTGTCCCAGGAAATGTCTGTTTTTTAATTCTTTCTAAATATACCTTAAAGTTAATAAAAAGGATTGTTTGTTCCCTATTGAATAGAAGAGTGTTTTTCCTTTTTTTCAAAATTAAACATTATAATAAAAGTTACCTTGGTAAAGCTATTACAATGTTAACCTATATTTATCATTAGAAGTCATTTAACCTTTTATTGAAAGAAAACTATGGCTATATGTGTATTATTTTATTGTACTTTATTTTATTGCATGCCACAGGTACTGGATTTTTTACAAATTGAAGGTTTATGGCAACACTGCATTGACAGTATTGTTAGCACTCTTTTTCCAACAGTATGTGTTCACTTCATGTCTCCATCACTTTTATAAGTGATAGAGATAACATTTGATAAGGTGTTCACATTGCAATTTTAGAAATAATGTGCTGTTTCACACTTAATAGTATAATGTAAACATAACTTTTAAAATCAAATTTTATTGATTTATCATTCCTTTACAAAACAGGATCATTTGTGGAGTACAGGTTCACACTTCAGCATGTGCGCGTGCTTTATTCACCCACCACCAAAAATCTAGTACAAGTATACTATCACTTTGATTCCCCTTTATTCTCTTTTACCTACCCTCTGGTAACCACCATATTTTTTACAGAGTTGTGTTTTGCCAATTTGTTTGGTTGATTGGGTGGTTGGTTGGTTATTTATTATCCACAAATGAATGAAACCATCCAGTAGTTACCTTTCACTTACCTATTTCACTTAGCATAATCCATATTGACACAAAAGGCACAATTTCATTTTTTTAATAGCTGAGTAGTATTCCATTGAGTATTTATACCACAACTTCTTCATCCAATTATCCGCCAACAGACATTTCATTTGTTTAATATCTTGGCTATTGTGAATAATGCTGCTGTGAACATAGGGGTGGATATATCTTTTCTTATTGGTGTTTACCTCACCAACACTTGTTTCCAGTCCTTGTGTGTGTGGTAATAATCTGATAAATAAAAGACTAGACCAGGTTCTGATGGTCTCACTGGTGAAAGCTATCAAATATTTAAAGAACTAATATCAACCCTTTTCAAACTTTGTAAAAAATTAAAGAGGGAATACTTCCTGGCCTATCCTTTAAGGCCAGCATTACCCTGATGTCAAAGCCAAAACACATATCAATATCCCTTATGATTGTTGATGCAAAAATCCTCAACAAAATATTAGCAAACCTGAAGGGTTTATTCTTAGAATACAAGAATGGTCCAGTATCTGAAAATTAATGTAATATGCCACGTTAACAGAACAAAGAAAAACACATGATCAGTCTCAATTGATTTAGAAAAAACGTGATAAAATTTAAAATCCTTTCATGATAAAACAACCAACTAGGATTAGGAAGAAACCATAAAGTCATATATTATGAGTGCATAGAGAACAACAAACTCAATGGTGAAAGACAAAGATTTTCTTCTAAGATTGGGATTAAGTCAAGGGTATCTGCTTTTGCCACATCTATTTAATATAGAGCAATTAGGCAAGAAAAAAATAAAAAGCATTTAAGTTAGGAAGAAATGAAATAAAATCGCTACACAGATGATTTGGTCTTGTTTGTAGAAAATCTTAAGATTCCACCTATACCCACAGAACTGTTAGTACTAATGAAATTCTGTAAAGTAACAGGAAACAAAGTCAAGCTCATAGATATGAAGAAGAGATTGGAGCTGGTGGAGGGAGGTGCTTGGCAAAATAGGTGAAAGGGATCAAAAGGTACACATTTCCTGTTATAAGTACTCATGGAATTGTGATGTATAGCTTGGTGACTACAGTTTACTATATATTTGAAAGAAAGTTCTCATTACAAAAAAAAATTTGTTGACTATGGTAATGAATGTTAACTAGATTTAGGTGATTTTTCCCAATATATACAAACATAGAATTGCTATTTGTATAACTAAAACAAATATGTCAATTATACCTCAATTTAAAAAAAAACTTTAAAAATCCAGTAATTTAAATCTACTGATCTTAACAAAACAAATAGGAGCAGCACTCCTTCTGCCCACCTGTAACTATACAGGTGCTTCTTTTCACCAACTCTGTCCCTCTGCAGGGCAGCAGCTTCCCTGCCTGCCCGTGACCTGCACCTGTCGGGGCTTCTCTTCACTGACCTCTCTCAGTGGAGGCCACTCTTCCAAGACCGTCCTCCTACAACCATGCAGGCCTCTCTCAGCAGACTTGTCCCTTTCGGGGCAGCTCTTCCTGCCCGCTTGTGTCTGTGCAAGTGTCCTTTGTTCTTCTGTTCCTTTCCTAATAAACCTGTTCTTTAAATATGTATATAAAAAAATAGAAAATGTAGTTTTGGGGATAATCTGAAGAAACAATAGAAAGGGGAAATAAAGTGAAAAAAACCCTAAAACAATAGAGAGGGAGCAGGTCTTGCTATTGTACTGCTGGTAAGGAATCTGGAGGTCAGGAACACCATGCCCTGCTCTCAGAGCCATACCCTCCCCAGAAGACATTTTTGACTCTTCGAATGAAGTCAAAACTTTAATATGTATAACAAATATATTTTGAGCCTCAATATGAATTAAGAATAGAGTCAGGTTTATGAGATTTTTGTACACAGATAAATGTACCATAATTTCCCTAAAATGTCTATTTCTGTATTGTCTTTTTTAAAAAAGATTTATTTATTTATGCATACAAGAGCTGGGGTGTAGGCCAGTGGTTTGGAGAGGTGAGAGGATTCACCAAAGACACAGTGGGGAGCAGAACAGGCAGATCTACTGAAAGACACTGCTGAGGGGAGCAGCGGGTGAGACAGGAGAGGTCTACTCTGCCATGTGGGTCAGATCCCTGGCCTGATGGCACTTGTGCAGCGGATAGCTTCGTTATGCTGAGACTTAAGCCCTTGTATCACTAGGGAAGCCCCCTATTTCTGTGTTTCAAAGCAGCACCCAGAAGAGTTTTTTTTTTTTTCAGGAGAAGGTAAGGGGTACAGATCTACATTTTGCCACGTTTACTTTTTAAGAGATTATTTTATTGTGAGATATGTATGTTTCGTTTGTGTTAATATGTATGTGGCACAAACATCCATTTAATAACTAACTACAAGTTCAAGCACAAGGACACTGCCCTGAAGGCCCCCATATCCCCTTCTGTTCTCTCACCCTTCCTTGTCTCTGGAGGTAACCCTATCCTGCCTTGCTTCTCTCGTCTGTCTAGTTTGTAATTTTACTAACTAGTATGCATCCCTATACAGCATAGTTTAGGGGCGTTTCTAAACTTTACATACATTAAAAAAATCATACCAGAAACCTAACATTTGTGAGAGTCACCCTTACTGATGTTCATATCAGTATTTCATCCTTGTTTATTGTCATATAATCTAATAATGATGTACCACAATTCATCCATTTTAATGAATAATTGTTTCCCTTTTTTGACTGTTAGAAACAATACTTCTGGAACATTTTGACATAGTCTCCCGTTGTAAATGTGAAGATCATCTATATATTGTGTCTAGGATGTGATTAATGGATTTTTGTGAATACTATTCAAATATGAAAGTAGTGCAGAATGGTTTCCCGGGCCTCCCTGGTGGCGCAAGTGTTTAAGACGCAACCTATGAAGCTATCCGCAGCCACTGCAGCACGAGTTCGATCCCCGGCCAGGGAGGTGACCCACATGGCACAGCAGACCTCTCCTGACTCGCTTGCTGCTCCCCTCAGCAGTGTATTTCAGTAGATCTGCCTGTTCTGTTCTCCACTCTGTCTCTGGTGAATCCTCTCACCCCCCCCACACCTCCAGCCTGTGCCCCAGTTCTTGTGTACATAAAATAAATAAATCTTTTTTTAAAAAAATGGTTTCCCAAAGAATTTGCTCTAGTTTACACAGTGCAAACAGTGTATTAGCCTTTCTGTCCATGTTCATACACTCACCATTTTGTCCTTCTGTTGTATTTATTTGTCTAGATTAGAAATAATATTTTGCACTCCCATCGTTATTATTGAGGTTAAGCATATTTTTATTGGTTATCTGAGTTTCTATTTCTACTTTTGCGAAGTGGAGATACCAGTCTTTTGTCTATTTTTCTATTAGATTAACTGTCTTGTTGATTTGTTGCTATTGACTCCAGTAATTCTGTTATATATTGCAAACGCCTGAGAGGATCCAGAGGCTAGGGAAAGCTTCAGAAAACAGGTAAGAACTGTCATGTTCTTATAAGTGGAGCTGAAGTTCTTCAGGCCTGGAGAAAATTTCACACAGAAGAACTGATAACAGGGCATCCCTGGTGTTGCAGGGGTTAAACATCAGTACTATGAAGCAACTACAGCTACTGTAGCGCAACTTCAATCCCTGGTCAGGGAGGTGATCCACATGGCGCATCCGACCTGTCCTATCTCACCTGCTGCTCCCCTCAGCAGTGTATTTCAATCAGTCCACTTGTTCTGTTCCCCACTCTCTCTGATGAATCCTCTCATCCCCGCACCTATGACCTACACCCCAGCTCTTGTATGCATAAATAAATCTTTAAAAAAAAAAACTGATTACACCAAGATTATATATATATATTTTTTAAAGATTTATTTATTTATTTATACAAGCACTGGGTACAGTCAAGCGCGGGAGGGTGAGAGAATTCACCAGAGCCAGAGCGGGGAGCAGAGCAGGCAGCAGGACCAAAGTACACTGCTGAGGGGAGCAGCGAGCGGCAGGAGAGGTCTGCGCGCCATGTGGGACCCTCCTCCAGTGGCCGGGGAGCAGCTGGGGATCGAACCAGCACCGCGGAGGCTTCCAGCAGCTTTGCAACCCAGCGCTTAACCGCTGCACCACTGGGGAGGCCCCCAAGATTTTGTTTTCTTAAGGGCCCCCAATCAAAATTGAGAAAGGTAAAAAGAAGAAAGAACCAGTTTCCCTTCTCAGCCCTTTCAGGTAAATAAGATTTGTTTCTGGGCCTCCCTGGTGGCGCAAGGGATTAAACATCAGCACTGTAAAGCAATCCACAGCTACTGCAGCACAAGTTCGATCCCTGACTAGGGAGCTACCCACATGGCACAGCAGACCTCTCCTGTCTGGCCTTTTGCTCCCCTCAGCTGTGTATTTCAGTCATTCTGCCTGTTCTGTGTCCCACTCTGTCTCTGGTGAATCCTTTCACCCCCAGCACCTCTGGCCTGTACCCAGCTCTTGTATGCATAAATAAATAAATCCTCAAGAAATTAGATTTGTGTCTGGATTTAACATTCCTATTTCTGAAGACTAGTTTTAATGTGGAATGAAAGAGATTTATGTTTTGGGCCTCCCTGGTGGCGCAAAGGGTTAAGCACCGCTCTATGAAGCAATCCCCAGCTTCTGCAGCGTGAGTTCCATCCCTGGCCGACCAGAGAGAAAAACCTACATGGCGCAGCTGAGCTCTCCTGCCTCGCCCACTGCTCCCCTCAGCAGTGTACTTCGGTCAATCTGCCTGTGCTGTTCTCCACTCTGTCTCTGGTGAATCCTCTCACTCCCCATCTCTGGCCTGTACCCCAGCTCTTGTATGCATGAATAAATAAATCTTCTTAAAAAAAAAAAAGATTTATGTTTCTCCAGTTTGGGCTTTAGCTCTGCACTGTGCCTTTTTAAAAAAAAAAAAAAAAGATTGATTTATGTATTGCATAGAAGAGCTGGTGTAGGCCAGAGGTGCAGAGTGTGAGAGGATTCAGCAAAGACAGAGTGGGGAGAAGAACAGGCAGGTCCACTGAAATACACTGCTGGGGGGAGCAGTGTGTGAGACAGGAGAGGTCTGCTGCACCATATGTAGGTTAGCTCCCTGGCGGGGATCGAACTCAGACCCTGGAGGTAATAGTGCTGAGACTTAACCCATAGGCCACCAGGGAGGCCCTGCACTGTGCCTTTCAAGGTCCATCTCTGATCAAGTACAATATATCTCTGGACAAAGGGGGGCAAGTTGGAGGCAAACATCCTCTAAGAAAAATTGTTTTTATTGTCCAAAGTTGCTTCCTTTCAAATTTTGAAATATCTTCGAGAATTAAAACACCAACCTAAAAGAGATTATTCATTGTCAATCTGTCCATCAGAAGACATAATTTATTTGTATTTCCCTGGAAATAATTTAGAAACATCAGTCCAAAACTTGAAATGTATTTTAATTTTGTTATCTCAACAACTGACGGATTTCTCTGACTAAGCAGTTATATGGCAATTCTAAGTTCTTAATTTCAGCTTTTTAAATGTACAGTTAGGGAAAATCATAATTTTGAAACAACATACATTTGCAACCTTATTTGGCCCCTCATTACCTCATGCATCAGGGTGGGAAGCACTCTAAAGGTCACATGTTTTGGCCTAGGAAGAGGGTGACTTATTTTGTTCTCTGACTAACCTGGCCTTGGAATGGGGTGGAGAAGGGCTGAAAACAGTCATTTCTTGGCTGCATTGAGCAGGTGGAGGGCTTCTGCAACATGGGGCCATTTATAAGTGAGGAAAGGAAACAAAGCCTCTGGAGGTCACCTCACCAGTTACAATGGATGTGATATGATCTGAGTGAGTAGAGGTACACAGAAAACTTAACATGATTTTGAGATTTATTCCAAGTTGTTTACATGTGTTAAAAGATAAAACTGAAGGTCCTCCCCTAGTGGCGCAGGCGGTTGAGTGGCGCACTGTGAAGCTGTCTACAGCCTCTGCAGCGCCAGTTCAATCCCGGCCGGCCAGCAAGGGTCCCACATGGCGAGCAGACCTCTCCTGTCTCACCTGCTGCTCCCCTCAGCAGTGTATTTCGTCAGTCTGCCTGTTCTGTTGCCTGCTCTGCTCTGGTGAATCCTCTCACCCTCCTGCGCATCTGGCCTGTACCCAGTTCTTGTATGAATAAATAAATCAATCTTTAAAAAAAAAAAAAAAAAGATCAAACTGAACTGTACTCTTCCTCAAAGTTGTGTTTCAAATAGTTACTAAGTATCCCCAGGTCCCTGTTCTCACCCCAATTTAATGCCACTTCCTCTCCTATATATTGTGTATCTTAATTTTGTCAGCTATCTTGCAATAGTCAGACCCCTGTCTGCCTTCTTTCATCAATTCAACCAATGTTATTAAACAAATATGTGTCAGGCACTCTGCCAGATACAGGGATAAAATATAAGACAAACAGTTTTAATTCAGCATAACTTTATTCAAAACTAAATGATGATGTTGGAGGTCACACTGAATTTGGGGAAGGATTAATGATTTGGAAGAGCCACGAAGGGGTCTGTGTGTTGGTCATGTTTTGCTTCAAGATTTGGGTGTTGATTACAGGGCCATGTTCACTTTGTGAACACTTTTTTTTTTTTTTTCCCATTCATTGAGTTGATGCATTTTTTTGATAAAAGTTCTACACTTGATAAGATTAAGATTGGAAGACCATAACCTATAAATATTATTTAAAAAAGAAATATTTATGGGCCTCCCTGTTGGCGCAAGAGTAAGGCGCAACCTAGAAGCTATCCGCAGCCATTGCAGCACGAGTTCGATCTCTGGCCAGGGAGCTATCCAGATGGCACAGCAGACCTCTCCTGACTCGCCAGCTGCTCCCCTCAGCAGTGTATTTCAGTCAATCTGCCTGTTCTGTTCCCCACTCTGCTTCTGGTGAATCCTTTCACCCCTCCACACCTCTGGCCTGTACCCCTGTTCTTATATACATAAATAAATAAATATTTTTAAAAAATATTTATGAAATTGGAATACCCATTGCTAAAGGGGGAGATTCTTTGAGGGTTGAAACATTTTTGGAACTGAGTAATGTATCTTTTTTTCTAATCTTATTTTTCCCAAGAATCCTGGCACCACTTTGCCTCTAAACAGCCCTTTGGAAATCAAACCTCAGAATAATCAGGGAATATTTTGTTGCTATATTTTTAAAAGTTACGAGAAAACATGTAAGAGTGTAATAGAAAACAAAGACACTTCTTGACCCCTCAATGTTCTCTGAATATGAAACTCTTGTCTCACTTGGTATTTTCCATTAGTCAAAAGTTACTAGCAAATTTTATCTGCCAGTGGTATATCACTTACGTTGTTTCAGTCTTTTTAACCAATAAATCAAAGATGCCAGTGGGGCTTAGATTATGAACTGCATTTGAGTAGGACCTTTCATGCTCTGCACTATTTAAATGTGCTGTGACCAGGCCAGAGCATCAATTAATAAATAGAATGTGGCTCCTCAGTACTGTGTCCTTAGCTCCTGAGGATGAGTTTAAAAGTAATTAAATCTGAGAACACAGAGCCAAAGAAAGCTCATACAAATATTGAGTGTCATCAACAACCAACTAAACAGCCAAGTCTTCGGTGCTTAATCAAACTTTCAAAAAATAATATAAATTTCAGAATGTCACCAAAATGAATGTGGCAATAACAGAAGAACTTGCCTCAGTAAAGTTGTGACTTACAGCATTTCAATTCTTTCTTATTTTCTGATTTTATTATTTGCAATAACATCTGATGTTTTAGCCTTTATAAATACTATGCTTATATAAACATAGCGTGACTTTCAGTTTATTTAAGCTCTCTTAGAATGACCATATAATTTGTCATCCAAACCCAGGCACTTTTGAAGATGAAAGGAGACACTAAAAATAACAGTATTAACTGATGCATAATAAAAGTAACCTGGGACTGACCTGGGCAAATCAGGACAGCTGGTCACCCTACCTATCTTCAGATAAAGAAAAAAATATAACTAGAATTGTTTTCTTCGCCAACCTATACTGTGCCCTTTCACAGCAACACAGCTTGTGCCTTTTCCTCATGCTCATTATTCTTCAATCCCATCTGATGTCTCTGCCTCACCTACCTCCTAGACATCCACATGCAAGAATGGTGTAGGGTAGGTAAAAAGTATCAGGCTTTTCTGCCCTCCCACCATTGGGCTTAATGGTGGATCCTTGCGGCCCTGAATACGTGCCTGACGGCGGGCACCTGGAGTAGGGTGTGGGCATGTATAGATGGGATTCACCTGGGCTAAGACTGGGTTTTTAAGGGCGGCGTCACGGGGACGCCAGGAGAAGCAGAACAAATGGAGAAGGGAGGCCCGCGAGGGAAGCAGAGACCACGAGAGAAGGCCGGAGAGCCCAGATAGAGTGAAGACTTGCTGGGGGCTGGGAGGCCTGCCAGCCTCCCGTCTCCCCAGCACCCCTGCCTGCCGTGTGCCTGGTAAATCCCAATAAAAGCCTGAAAAGTCACCGAGGACTCTCCTCTCCTCCTTTACCCGGTCTGCTGGATTAGAAAATCTGCGCTGTGCCAATTCCTGCCCTTACACCTGCTCAGTGGTCTTCCTGCTGCCACAAATGGAAAGAGGGGAGGTCCGTTTGTAATAGCGTAGTTGATTTAAGCCAAAACAAAACAAAAAATAAAAACACTCCCAATCCTCTGCCTCAAGTTCTAATCATCATTCCCTTGGTACAGTTTTTTTTCTATGCTGTATTCTCTTCACTGAAGGTAAATTTGTAAGTGCTCTGAAGTCAATTCACACATATATATCTTGCTTCCTAGTCAATTCAAACGATAAATAAATCTGTTTTTCCTTGGCTCCCACATTGCCTCCGACGGTGTCCGACATCTTCACATACTTACTGACAAAACAGACCTTTTGATGATCGCAAAATTTCAACAACTTTTCTTTCTCCTCCCAAATACAGCATTTTCTTATTGTTCCTCAGCTTGAACTGGAATATAATTGATATGCATTATTCATAGATTCTGCGTTTGAGTTTGCGGGTACTCAACTCTAACTCCAAAAGCAACACCTGCAGCCTCGTGTAGGCACTTGTGCGCATGTGCAGAGTGGTGAAAAGCTTGACTCGCTCAACGTGCCTGTTCCCAGCTGAAGTCTAGCAAGACAAAGCTCTAGCCACTGAGGGCCCCAGGACGACTCCTTCACCCATCTGCTTGGTCATAGAGACCCTGCCCTATGTCATCCTGCCGCTGCAAGAGGTTTGTAGAAACCTAGCCTTTTATTTCCCTTAGGAAAAATTGTTCAGTGTTTGCTAATTCAGAGATCACAGCAACTTTATAGAATACACTATATTAAATAATTAGAATAGACTATACTTAAAACATCATTTAGAACTGCAGAAGCTAAAATAATAGAAAGTAAACTTGCTCATGAATACTATTTGTAGGGTAAGTGAAAATTGTCAGGATTTTCCGCCCTTCCACCTTTAGTATTAATGATAGACACCTGTGTTCTTACATGTGTGCCTGATAGCAGACACCTGGAGTAGGGTGTGGGCATGCGTAGGTGGGCACACCTGGGCTGAGAGACTGGTCCTATTAGGGCGGTGTCACCGGGATGCCATTGGAAGCAGCAAAGAATAAGAGCAGAACCAGCAGAGCAGCAAAGGAGAAGCAGAGACCATGAGAGAACGCAGAGAGCCCAGAAAGAGTGAAGACTCACCCGGGGCCGGGAGGTCTGCCAGCTTCTAGGCCCCAAGGCCCCCTGCCTGCTGTGTACCTGGGTGCCATACTACAAATGGTGTAAAAAGCTCAATAAAAGCCTGAAAAGGCACTGAGGGCTCCAGGACTCTCCTTTATCCATCTTGGATCATAGAGATCTTGCTCTGTGCCTTCCTGCCGCTGCACTATTCTAATGGTTATAGGCCAAGATTGTGCTAAAATGTAACAAAGTATTTCATAATCATCAAACACATTCTGCCAATTTGAAAGTTTTTGTTGATCCCACAACAATCAACTCATCCCATCAATTAACGATGAACTACACATAATTTGAAGTGGCTCATATACCTGAGTACATTATTGCCTAAGTTATTATAGCTGTCTTGGAAACAAAATTCTGAGAGCCTATTATTGTGAGTTATTTAATATTTATTTTAATTTTTTTAAAGATTTATTTATTTATTTATACAAGCACTGGGTACAGTCAGAGGTATGGGAGGGTGAGAGAGTTCACCAGAGCCAGAGCAGAGAGAGCAGAATAGACAGAGTGACGAAATACACTGCTGAGGGGAGCAGCGGGTGGCAGGAGAGGTCTGCGTGCCATGTGGGACCCTTGCAGGCGGCCGGGGATAGAACCGGTGCTCCAGAGGCTGCGGGCAGCCTTGCAACCCAGAGCTCAACCGCTGCACCACCAGGGAGGCCCAAGATTCATTTTTATTTATGCATACAAGAACTGGGGTACAGGCCAGCGGTGGGGTTGGGGGGTGAGAGGATTTACCAGAGACAGTGAGGAGCAGAACAGCCAAATCTACTGAAATACACTGCTGAGGGGGGCACTGGGCGAGACAGTAGAGGTCTGCTGCACCATGAGGGTCACTGCCCTGGCCGGGGATCAAACTCTTGCCACAGTGACTGGCGATACCTTGATAGTGCTGAGACTTTAACCCCTGCACCACCAGGGAGGCCCTATGAGTTATTTCTTATGAAGAAAGAATGTATTCAAAAACCAGACCATAATCTAAGATGGCAGAACAAGTCCACTGAGTCCTTGAAGACCATGTGCAGCAACAAAGGATATTACTCCAAGCCCATCCTCTTTCCAAGGAAATCCTTGGTCCCCAAGATGGAGAAACTCAATTTGGACGCACCCAGCCCTCAGGACCAATTGTGCCCATATGGAGTGTCTTGGAGAAAGCCAGAGTCATCATGAAGGAGAACTTCAAGGTGTTTGCCAGTCCTCACGTGACCCATGCCAACACCTGAGTCTGTGGCATCTGGGTGTAGAGGACCAAGGGACAGGATGTCCTGCGGAACAGGATGTCGAAAAAATAAGGTGCTTTTGGCAACTTATAACAAACAAAATACGTCACATAAATGTGACAGCAAAGAATTCTCAAATGTTGATTTTGTCTACTTTTAGTTGCAAGATGCATTCTTAGAACTAAGAAGCATCTGAAAAAAATTGGGGAGTGTGGAATGACTAATTAATTTCATCTTTTTGAGAAAGAAGTATTTGCCCCTAAATTGACTGATGACCCAGATTTATTTTTGTAGTGCTACTAATCCTCCTAAGCTCTTGTTGAATTGTCCTAAAATAAATTTCTTTGTAATGTAGAGGATGAAATCTCCTAAATAAGATGAGTTATGTGTTTTCTCTTGGAGAGCAATAGAAAGAAAACTGAACTGGAAGTCATATGCTCGGTATTCTATTCCCAAATAGCGCATTCAGACTCATTCAGAGACATGTCCTCTCAATTGTTACTTCTTTGTATTTCTAATCTGGAAAGAACTGCAGTAGATAGTCAACTTCCTGTGTCAGTTGGCAGAACAAAAGGATGACAAGGCTCCTGATTCTGGTTGCAAATATGTTGCAGAGTATAAGGGTAATGATAACAATTATCAGTATTTATCAGATAAGTATTTTCTACTGATTGTGTGCCAGGCACTATGCGAAGCAAATTACATATGATAGCTCAACTAGTTCTCCCGATAGCACCTGAGCCATTCTCATTTTCAGGGGAGAACATGGAGAAGAATAGTCTTATTAACTTGTCCAAGATCATTCTTCTATGGAGGGGAAGGTATACAGTTGTTAAGAGTACACCAACTCCATTGTATGAACACTTTTTTTCTGCTTATGTGATGTCAGGTATAATTTCAAATTTTCACAGTTTTGAATTTCTCAGGTGATAGTTTCAAATGTATTAAGACTGTACATATTCCCGATCAAGACAGGGAAAATTTTCCCTGTATCTTTCAAGAAAGATGACTATAAAACAATAGTCATAATCCTTAACACTGCCACTGAAGTAATTGAATGACAAATCAGTCTTTGGTTCACGACATATTGACATTTTGAATCTTAAGCAAATGGAATATTTGCAAATAAGTAAGTTAAAGGAAACTGAAGAGAGCAATTGTCCTTTGTTCTGTCAGCCTAGTTGAGCAAAGCATTTGACAAGACAGGAAAGTAGCTGTTGTTTGTAAATGTTGATGTCTGGGGACTCATTGACTTCATTCTGAGGATGCCTTGTTCAATGCAATGCCTATGTCAAATGGAGCTAAACAAAATTGTATCAGCTGAAGCGTGGCTTTCCAAAACAAAAACTAGGCTACATGGTGCAGTCTGAGACACTTTCCTACCAAGTTGCATTTTGAAAAAACATAAGTGCATGCATCTTATCACTAACTTATGAATGTGTCAGACATAGTCTTAGCATGTATTATTTTAGAAATGCTTTGCAATCAAAATTTATTCAAGATATTCAGTTTGCAAACATTCTTTTTCCATCATTTGCTACGCAACACAAAGAAGCAGTAAGGACACCTAAAAGTACACCTAGAAAGCAGGAGGACTTGGGTTTTTTTTTTGTTTTTTTTTTTTGAGTTCTATAGAAAAAAGATGAGAACAGAGAAGGGTGGGCCAACCCTGGCTAGTCCTGTGACTCTTGACCACATCCTAATGCAAATCTGTTCATCTTGATGAAATATCCTGTGCCCAGATGACTGAGCATGGGGCTGGGGGGAATGTACCCAGCCCCCTCCATTAGGTAACTGAAGAGGGGGAGTCTGGATGTCCTGGGGACCTAGCAGGCTTACTGCTTCACAAGAAGTGTCCCTAAGTATAGAACTTCATGGGCATCTTTTATCAAAACCAACAGTAATGGAATGAATTTTATGAACTAGTTCTTCTTTGCATTTTTGCTTTGGGTAAGTTGGGCACAATCAAAGAATACAAGTTACTTAGGGCACTTTTGTTTTAAAAACAAAAGAATTTCCTTCCATTTTTTAATAGGAAATTGACAGCTTTCCAGCACTCATTTAAGGTAGTTGGTGATTTATAGCATACTTGACTCAAACTTGTAGCATTCTGTCAATTATGTCTGCATAACCCAGATGACCAGATCAATTAGTCTGTCTCCTAATGAGCTTAAACTCTATCCTCAGAAAACTTTCTTCCATCTTCTGGAGGTCTCTTTGGTTTCTGAATTTGATGTGTCCCTTTCTCTGGCTAGAGAAAAGGAATGTCTCTTGAGATCGTAACTTCAAGAGCTCTGAGAGCCAGTCTTTTCCCGTTTTCCCAGAGTAGCGCACACAAGGTATGCAGAGCATGTGTCCAGAGCAACACTTGACAAATATCATCTCACTGAATGGACCATACACCAGAAACTTTATGTTGCATAGGTGTGCCCGGGAGCTCTGTGAACACAGAGCCCACGTCATTTTTGGCTCACCCTGGAGTCTTTCATATTTTTGCAGAATGCCTAGCAAGTTACAGATTCTCTGAACAAAATTTATTTACTGACAAATGCCATTTATAACTAAATAATGTAATCATTGCAGTGAAAAGTTGGTTCCTTCACTCTTGAATGAGACTACTGCTTCCTAAGATAACTGATTTTGAAAAAATAGATTCAACCTTATGAGTTCAACTCTCCTCTCCAGCTGGGGAGTATCACCTGATTGAAGGGTTATGGTTGTTAGCTGCATGCATAACTTGTAGGCATACATAACTTGTGTGCTGCCTCCATCTTTTCCTTCTGTCACTTTTGTTTCTCTGCTCTTTCTCCCCTATAACAAAAAAATGGTGTTAGGAGGAGGATCGGGAAGTCACACAGGGTGATACATATTGTATTACACAAGACTGCTTTTTCTCCCCTTCTGTTATTTTCTCCTCAGGGTGACTCTTTTGAAGGCTGAGATGACTTCAGTCCATTATTTGCATGATCTTCATTTTAGAGAGTTCACAGACAGATTTTGTCCTTACATGGTATAATTCTTTTATTTGGTTTTTGTGAAGCTTCTACTTAGAGAATTTTCTTTTTTCTGTTTGCAAATCAAAAGGCCCAACAACATCATCAAATGAAATGGACCAATGGCTTCATTGAGTGAAGTGGGGAACAGAGCAAAGATTTCTCCTACAGAAAACCACTCACAGCTGACAGGACCTGATAGCGCACAGATACTGCAGTTAATCTAGTGGGCTGTAAATAACTCACTCTAGTGTTCGTGAGATACAGCAGGTTAACTCAGGTACATAGCTCTCTCCAACACCCAGAAAATAGAACCCTTTAGTGGAGAATTTTCCATAACTTCTGTGGAGTTGCTTTATCTCCAAAAGAATTTGGTAGATTAGGGTAACTCAAGAATAGCAGAAAATAGGCAAGCAAGGAAAAAGACTACTCTAGCAGTGTGAACTGTGAAGAGAACAACCATCATGAAATCACTAATTTTAATATTGATAGAAAAAAAATTTCATCCAGAACGTTAAGAAGCAGAGGCTGTGAGGTTATCTTTCAAAAATGAGCGTAGCGGCTATGAAGAGTCTGATGCTGTGCTTCAGAAGCTGCTGGAAAGAGGCGGGGGCGTCATTTCTCCTGTCCCCCTGATGCCCCGAAAGTTGACTTGGAAACTTAATTGGATACATAAGCAAAAATCCGGCTAAGAAAAAGGATCCGTGCTCGTTTCTCCCCAAAGTCCAAATGAGGGAAATGGTGGCGTCTTGACAGAGGAGGAAATCCAAGTGGAGGCCCTGCCAGGACTGATAAAGATGTCCCTCACTCACCCTGGGGAGCCGGCACCCGGGCGCGACGCGAGGGCTGCCAGACCCTCGCCTGCCGCCGCTTCCCGAGGGGCCGGGGCGCGCCTGCTGGAAGGTGGGCGGCAGAGTTGCTCGGCTTCTGGGAAGAGACCAAAGGAATGAGTAATTGGAAATTCTGTGATGTGGACCCTTCTCTCAAACCCTTTAGCCCTCTCACCCCACCCCCTGCAGAGAGGCAGGGGGCCTGGAGACAGGGAGACGCGTGAGGGAAGCATCGCGTTTCGGAGAGGGAAGTCAAATAAAGAGGGCGGCCCCGGGGGCGACCTGCGCGTCACTCGGGGACCAGCACCGGAGCGGGCGCACGGGGCGGAAAAGGCGAACTTGGAGCGCAAGGCGGGAGGGGGCGGCCGCGGAGCGCGGGTGGGGGCGCGGCAAAGCGCGCGAGCCTCCTGCCTTCTCTGGCCGCGCCCTCTCCACCGCAGCCTCTCGGCGCTGGCCGGGACCCTTTGAGCTCCGGATCCCGCAGGCGGGGCGTGCACCCCGGGCAGAGGATGTGGCAGCGGCCCCGGCCCCGGCCCCGCGCGCCCTGGCCTTGGGCGCTGGCGCTGCTGGCGCTGCTGGCGCTGCTGGCCCTGGGTGGCGCGGGGCTGTGTCACGCCGCCCCGCCGCCCCGGCACCCAGCGCGCCCCAGCGCCCGGAGCAAGTAAGTACGCCGCTCCCCTCTTCGCCCCAGGCTTTCCCCAAGACCCCCGGGCCCCCGCCTACCCATCCCCGACCCGCCGCGGAGCCACGCGGAGGCGAAGAGCCGCAGCTGGGACCTCCCTGCGCGCCTCCCCGGGCTCGCGCTGCGCTCCCCAGCCGGCGCGGGGCGCCCAGGGACCTCCTGCGCCTCTAGCAGTGATATCCTCGGCTGTGGCGCGCGGGGAGTGTCCCGAAGAGCAGGGCGAGCAGGGGCTATTCCTAGAAATTTCTGGGGACCCTGGGCGCTTTTCTTTTCCCGGTCTTTGGTGAGGTAAAGGTGCTCGCCTTCCGGAGGCGCCCCCGCGTCCTTCCCGACCTGCTCTGCCGAGCCTCCACCTCCACTGGCACCAGGGCTCCTGGACCCCACCTGGTCGGGGCTGTATGGACTCGTCCCCAATCCCCCGCCTCACTGTTCTTTGGGGTAACACCGTGCCCCTCTCCACCCTCTCCTTCATCCCAGGAACTGGTGCGCCTACATCGTGCACAAGAATGTGAGCTGCTCCGTCCAGGAGGGAAGTGAGAGTTTTATTCAGGCTCAGTACAACTGTCCCTGGAGCCAGATGCCCTGTCCGCTGGTGTAAGTCATCGGGCCGAGGAGCGGGCGGGGCGCGCCCGACCCGGCAGGGGGGTGGGGGTGGGGTCGGAGCGCTGGGCTCCAGCGGGTGGTAAATCTTTTCCAGAGCGGTTGGAAGCTGAGCAGCTGAAAAGTTCGAGAGCTGAGCGAGGCCCCAGCTCGCTGGGGTATTTAGGAAGCGTGTGTTGCTCTGAGTGATCACTGAGGATGGGCACGCCTTGCGAGTTTTTGATCACCAGGGCAGAGGAGGGAATGAACAAAGCCCCCACCCCCGCTTCTCTCTCTCTTTTCAAATTCAGTACTAACATAAGGCAGCTGGACCTAATTAGATCCACATTGTGTATTCTGGGGCACACAGAAGATCCCAAAATGTATACTGCTAGGAACATTCAAATGTGGGATTAGCTGAGGGGTTTGCTCTAGCTAGTGTCCTAACACAGGCAGGTTTTGTCCAAATGTCCCCAACAAACCGACCTCTCCAGTGTTATAGGTTATCCAAGTACAGAGCACTTCAGTTTTAACCTACCAAACGTATGTGGTTGTTCTTTTAGGGTTGGATTTGGGTATTTGACTAAGAGATTGTCAGGAGAGAAAGATCCTTCAAGACAAAGGGAAGAATTAATCATCTTTTTGCTTATAAAGATTTCACCATCTTAAAAAAAAAAAGAGGAAGCAATGTAGTAAAGCACAAATTCCATTAACTACATCACATTCATTCAGCTGTCATTCAGCAAGTATTTGTGTTTCTGTGTAAGTCAGATATCAGAGGATGACTCCATGTGACCAAATGTGATGGTTGAAATTGTTTTCCCCTAAGAATAAGTTGTTTGTCTTACAGCACAGTTGTTATTACAGTAAAGAATAGCCAGTAGGCGGATCTGTCTTTGGCAAAGCAAAGGGACAGACTGAAACTTGTATGTACCCCAGGAAACCTTTTTCCAGAAGGCAGCAGATGAGCCTGGGGTGGGAAGTGGATCCTGAATCACTCCACATGTTGCTCCTGTACAGGAAATAGCAGACAGAGAAGGGTAATTCAACAACAACCACAGCTTAGCAGAGCCCCCATTTTCAAATACATGGAGAAAAGGAAATCCAATTGTTGGCTGTCACATTGATTGGGTCAATTGTCAGAGGCATACAGGACTTTCAACTTCACCTGTACTTGTAATCTATGTTGTAGACCTCACAGTCTACGGCCATCAGCCAGTGAAATGAGACTCGGGTAAGATTTTTGCATTGTCAAAATAGGGACATGAGCTAAATATTGAACACAATTGGCTGGATATCTTTAAAATTAAAATTATTAGGACTGTTCCTTGTACACAAGAATTGGGTTTCGTGGTTTGGTGTAACCTTAGTCTGTAATCTGCGATAACTCATCGATAGATTAATTTTTCATTTGGTTTTGAAATAATGTTTTTAAAAGATGGGGTTCTTTCCTGAAATTATTTTAGTGCTTGGAAAATCAAATGATGATTTAATTGTTATGTTTGACCAAAACACAGCAAAACAGATTGCCCATCATCAATGGGGAAAGAATTACCTCCAGATCAGCAGGTTAATGAAAGACAGCTGGAGTATATTTCTGCCACCCACTGGGAAGTTCAACAAAAATTGCTATAAGAAATGACAGATGTTTCTGTTGTTTTATTAAATGAAACCAAAATAAGTAACCCGGCTATTTTTCTTTAATAATAGCTAGTGAATTATTCTTCAATAATTTCTTCAATAATAGCCAGTAAATAATTCAAGTGTGTTTTTACTTTTTAAGTTCTGCATGTGTGATACTTTAAAAAGTTTTAACTGATCAAGTTGAAGATCTTGATTAAGCAGCTTATTCAATCTTTTTTTTTAAAGATTTATTTATTTATGCATACAAGAGCTGGGGTACAGGCCAGAGATGTGGGGGGTGAGAGGACCCACCAGAGAGAGTGGGGAGCAGAACAGGCAGACTGACTGAAATACACTGCTGAAGGGAGCAGCGGGTGAGACAGGGGAGGTCTGCTGCGCCATGTGGGTTTCTCCCTTGCGGCCGGGGATGGAACTCCTGCTGCAGAGGCTGCGGACAGCTTCATAGTGCTGTGCTTATTAACCCCTTGTGCCACCAGGGAGTCTCAGCTTATTCATTCTTGACCTCTTTGTTTCTTTGGTGATAGTAAAGGAATGGTTTCTCTTATTTTTCAGCTACTAAATGCTTCCTAAATTCTGAGGATTAGTGGCTGAATGAAACCAAAGGGAGAAGAATTCTTTTTTTTAACCTTATGATTTTTAAAAAAAATTTTATTTTTATTTTTTATATATTTCTCACATTTTTCATTTTTGCACAATGTATGCATTTTCATCTTGGCTATATTCCCCATTTAATTGCACCCCCCTTGTTTTGACCCCAATCCCTCCTCTCCCCCCAGCCCCTGTAGTGTGTCTCTGGTTTATAGTTGCTTGTTGATTTTGATTTTTTCTTTATTATAGTCATTCTTTTTCCTGGTCTCTTATTTAAGTTTTCTAGATTCCTGCTATGAGTGAGACCATCCGGTATTTTTCTTTTTCTTTCTGGCTTATTTCGCTGAGCATGATCCCTTCCAGCTCCATCCATGTTGCTGCAAATTGCATGAGTTTATCTTTTTTTGATTGCTGAGTAATATTCCATTGTGTATATATACCACATCTTCTTGATTCACTCATCTATTTTTGGGCATTTGGGTTGTTTCCAAAGCTTAGCTATTGTAAATAGTGCTGCTATAAACATAGGGGTGCAGGTGCCCTTTGGAATTAATGTTTCTGTGTGTCATTTGGGTAAATACCTAGGAGTGAAATTGCTGGATCATATGGAAGCTCTATGTTTAGTAGGTCCAGAAATCTCCACACAGCTCTCCATAGTGGTTGGACCAGTTTGCACTCCCACCAGCAGTGCAGGAAAGTTCCTTTTTCTCCAAAACTTTGCCAACAATTGTTGTTGCTAGTTTTTTTAATATGTGCCATTCTCACTGGTGTAAGATGGTATCTCATTGTAGTTTTGATTTGCATTTCCCTGATGACAAGTGAAGTTGAACATTTTTTCATATGCCTGTTGGCCATTTGCATTTCCTCTTTGGAGAAGTTTCTTTTTAGTTCTTCTGCCCATTTTTTGACTGGATTATTTTCTTTGTTTTTGTTGAGTCTCTTCAGCTCTTTGTAGATTTTTGTGATCAGTCCTTTATCGTTAGTGTTGTGTGCAAAAATTTTCTCCCATTCGGTGGGGTTGAGAAGAATTCTTTTTAAAAAATTCTTTTTAAAGACTTATTTATGCATACAAGAACTGGGGTGTAGGCCAGAGGTGCAAGAGGTGAGAGAATTCACCAGAGACAGAGTGGGGAGTAGAACAGGCAGACTGACTGAAATACACTGCTGAGGGGAGCAGCGGGCGAGACAGGAGAGGTCTGCTTTACCATGTGAGTCAGCTCCCTGGCGGGGAATTGAACTCACGCCTCCGTGACTGGCAGTAGCTTGATAGCACTGAGACTTTAATCCCTATGCCACCAGGGACACCCTCCTTTTATTTTTAAACATTACTTTTATACTTAGATGGCTGGGTGACATGGATTTCTCAGTTGTTTTTGATGAGTCCAGATGTCCAAACAGCTCCCCTCAGTGCACAGGTATTGTCAGATGAGGTCTTCATTAGTTGAGCCTTAGACACTTAGACCTGTGGAAGTGAGGGTATTTTTGAAACTCATCCAAACCCCCTCCAGATGGCGATAGTAGAAGTTTGAGACTGGAGGTTGGCCAAAATGCTATAGCCAGAAATGCAGTTTAGCAGCTGGTGAGTGTTGAGTGAATGAGTGGCAGGTGTGAGCCTGCTTGACCCTAATGTAGCGGGAGTAGAGCTGAGCTTTTAGGGTCATGAAGAGAAGCAAGGGAGAGAGCAGAGCCAAGGCTCTAGAGAAGCAGTCTCCCTCTTAGAGACAAGGAGGAGAAGCCTGGGAGTCTGAGAGGTCCAGAAAACTAACAGGAAAAACTTGCTTTTTGCAGCACAGAATTTCAGGTCAGTGGGGTACAGGCACTGTAATCTGTGAGATTATGGGAGTCCCTTGTGAGGAAATCCCGTCACCCAGGAATCTTATGTGTTCCAAAAGCTTTGGTGGGGAAGGGAGTTGGTAGTAACCAAGTAGGTGAAGAATTATAAAGTGAAGATTCTGCATATTTTAAGAGAGAAGTGAAGAAACCAAAGGGCGACACTGAATATACTCTGAGCCTGGGGGAGAGTCAGCTAGGAGTGGGGGCTCAGGAGGCCATACAGAGAGAGGACAAATTTGTGCTTCACTGTGACATGGGACCAAGTGTCATGGGCGGTAGAGGCAAAGAACATGTGCATTTTTTTAGAAGGATTCGATGATGTTCTCTTTGCATACCTGAACAGTTGTAGATTCCAGACCACAAATTTGGATATCTTCATGTGAAGGCAGAAAGGGTTTTTATGTGATGCGTGGCATTTTAAGAAATCACTTTTTTGAAAACAAAGAACCTTTTGTATGTCAGGCATGGTGTTAGGGCCCTTCATTCCATATGTTAGTTTATTTCTTGCAAAGCCCTCAAAATGAATACCAGCATCCCCATTTTACCAATGAGAAAAAAAGATGTTCCCTCCTTGGCTGTGGATACATAATGGAAAATGATAACAGGTCTGGGGCTGCTGGCCTTTGTGGCATGACCTCTGTCCCCAGAGCAATAGAGAATGTGTCTGTTTTAGTTTGTGCCTTCAGTGAATTGCACAGTACTCAGCTATTCAAAACACAACCTCTTTCAAGGAAGGAGATTCCCATAGAAAAGTAGGAGTTTTGTGTGTGTGTGTGTGTGTGTGTGTACATGTGCCCTTTGTTCTCTAGCAAATATTGGTCATTGCGTCAATGCAATGGACTAGATAATTTTTCTTTTTTTTAAGATTTATTTATGCATACAAGAGCTGGGGTACAGACCAGAGGTGTGGGGGGTGAGAGGGTTCACCAGAGACAGAGTGGGGAGCAGAACAGGCAGACTGACTGAAATACACTGCTGAGGGGAGCAGCGGGCGAGACAGGAGAGGTCTGCTGTGTCATGTGCGTAGCTCTCTGGCCGGCCAGAGATCGAACTTGTGCTGCAGAGGCTGCAGATAGTTTCATAGGTTGTGTCTTAACCCCTTGTGCCACCAGGGAGGCCCTAGATAATTTTTCACACTGTCCAACCTGCTTGTAGGGAAAATGAAGTGGCTCAGAGTGTTTTTTGGCTCCCCACCGCCAGCCTCTACAGCCACTACCTGCGGCCTTGCTTGCCTCCCAGGTTTCATTTCTCATACATGGTTATGTGTTGCTGGGGGTGGGGGGTGCTTGGGAGCATGAGCATTGCATGCACACCTGTAATTGTGAACACCTGGGCAGAGAAGCCATCGGGTACGGACATGTGCATATGTAAATATGGACACCTGGGCCCAGGAGCAAAGGGCAAGAGGGGAGACACACGGTGCGGGGAGCAGTTGCTGCCTCCCTGCCTGCTGCTCTGAGGTGAGTCTGGTCCCCTGATTGAGCATTAAAGGCCTATCAACTATACCGAAGGCTCCAATATTCTCTTTCTCTCTGCCTGATTCAACATTGAACCTGGCTGGCCTGGGATGGTTGCGCATATGTTTTGTTTCTTATTTTAATACAAACTGGTAGATTTGATTTGATTTTAGTAGTTTGGTCGGTTATTTAAAGATGATATCAGTAAGGCCAGAGCTGTGGGGTGTAACTGTATGGGCCGGCAAGCTTGGCTCGAGCCCTCTCTGCTCTGCTGGGTGCGCCGCCACTAGAAAACAGCACTATCCTTCTTCTCCTTCTTGGACTGGGCATTGTTTTCTTTCATGCATCATTCATACTTTGTGCAGTAATTCCAGAAAGTCACAACTTCCCACTCAATTTGTGTCGATCCAGCTGACTGCTGTTAGTATTCGAGGCAATCAGAGGCATCCTGGCCTGGGAAGGACAACCAAGGATCCCAGGTGCAAGGCAGGGTCACTCCCCTGCATTAGTTTTACCTCCCAACTTAAGGTTGTGGCTCAGTGGGTCTGGAGTTCCTGCTCTCCGATATCACAAACTGACTTGGGCTTATCAGCATCTATCCCTACCCCACCTCACCCCCTTCTTGTGGGTGTTGTATCTCAGTGGAATTTTTCCTGTTAGCTCTTTAAAAAAAAAAAATTCATCTGTGGGGAGTGAGTAGGGTGGGGCTGGGTGGGGCAACTAGAGGAGTCTGCACTTTGTGATAATACAAAGCTTTTCCCAGTTTGCAGCAGGTGTCATTCTGAGAGTTGAGTTCCAGAACTCCTTAATCCTCAGAGTCCAAGGGGAGCAGATGGTCATACAATTGGAAGGAAATGTCTATTAGAGCAATCGCAGCCAAGAAAAGCAGCTTTAAAAAAGATTTAAGCTGATGGGAAAACGAAGGCTTGTATATCTCCTAAGGCCAATTCTATGTTTCCCCATCTCCAAGCACAGAACTCTGTTCAGTCAAAATGTGCCTTTTGTGTGGATAGTTTGGGAGGGAATTTTTTTCCTTTAGTTTTTAACAATCATCTTATGATTCATTGGATGTTAAGAGCCTTGTTCCTTGGTCCAGATTCGGGCATGGTGGTAACATTTTCCTCTTTGGGTTTGCATTCTCATCAGCTTTTGGAGCCATCTTGCCTCCTGCATCCCCAGATTCCAGACCTTCCTTTCAAGTTTCTCTTTTCTTTTGCCCTTTCTGCCTTCCTAGGTTTCCAACAGAAAAGATGTTTGCAGAGCCCTTGGAGTTACCAGAGCACTTCCACATTCAGTTTATGTTATGCCCTTCACAAGCTTACCCTAAAGATTTGGTAGAGCAGAGACTGGGGTCTTGGAAAATAGCCTTATGCTGTGGGCTCCATTTTCTATCTTATCTTGAAATATAAGATGTTGAATGAGTTTCAACATGAAAAAGTTTGTTGTTTATTAAACCCAGTTTTGTCCTCATTCATCAGTCTTCTCTGCTAATCTGTTTTACTCACAATGGCACTCAGTAAATCAAAAAATTCAAGGTAGCCAGAAACTGGAGTGTGCAGGGGCAGACATCCTCTGAGGAAGTCCCTGGAGGCAGGCTGTTGTGGCCAGTGTGTTCTGGAGGAGGAGATTAAAAAAAAAAGTGCCTTCTGGGCCTCCCTGGTGGCGCAGCAGCTGAGCACTGGGTTACGAAGCTGCCTGCAGCCTCTGCAGCGCTGGTTCGATCCCTGGCCGCTGGTGAGGGTCCCACATGGCGCGCAGACCTCTCCTGCCGCCCGCTGCTCCCCTCAGCAGTGTATTTCTTCTGTCTGTCTGTTCTGCTCTCCGCTCTGACTCTGGTGAATTCTCTCACCCTCCCACGCTTCTGACTGTACTCAGTGCTTGTATAAAATAAAAAATAAAAAATAAAAATCTTAAAAAAAAAAAAAAACTTGCCTTCTGGCCAGAGCTCTCCCACCCCTAAGCTGTGCCACTTCAGACATGGCACACAAGCCCTCTGAGCCACGTTTGCCTCATCTCCACATGAGATGAGGAGACATAGCTGACAAATTTTTTATTTTTCCTCATTCTTGTTTGGTTGGAGTACTGGTGCCTTTCTGTTCTTTCTGGTCTTGTCTTTGCAATTTGAGATTGAACTTAATGCTTCCTGAAATGTGAGGAAAAAAGAACAATGTGCTAAAGAATGAACTAATACAACTTAGTAGACTAAGAGAAGGGGAGAACAAAATGACTAAATCACATACAATTTTGTAAACCAATGTCACCTCAATAAAAATAGCTTAAAAGAAGAAAATAATGACTGAAATTGACTTTAAACTAGAAGCTTGACCCTTAGAAACCGCTTTGAAAGCAGAGACAGCAGATTTTCTCCAAGGAAGAACACTGTGATCACGGCTGAGGTAAGCTCGTGCTCCAGTAGCAGTGGGCACCACCTCTGCCGTGTTGCAGGGTCCGTGGAGACCAAGCAGTGGGGTTAGAGGGTGGTGCCAGGTTGCCGAGAGTGCTGGGGGGCCATCCTAACTCCCAGGTCATTTTTCATGCAGCTACAGACTCAGACTGGTTTCACTCTTGACTGTAGAAAATATCCCCTTCCTCACGTTGGTAATGTCTTAAAATGTTATTGATCTTTACTAAGTGTGAATATGTAGTAGGTACCACATATGACAGCTACAAAGTGTTTTACAAACTGTTTTTACAACATGAAACTGAGAAGCTGCGAGTGCTCAGATTACTTCCATACTGTCCCCCAAATGTTCTGATTGACTGTTGGTTACATGACTTTTGCTGCTCGGAATAAACCACTTCCATCCTTGATGTAGCAGTTTCTGGATGTAAAAACTAACAGTGAACCCCTCCATCAAATGATGTGAGCTTGAATTTTTGTGGGAATGATTTTTTTGGGAGGATGGACAGAGGAACATGGTCGTTTTGAAGATGACAGCAGTTCACATCAGAGCAACAATAATGACATGATTAAAATCAACTCACCAATAAGTTTTCCTCTTTCCTTCCTCTTTTAAAGTGGTAAGGGGTGGAAACAGAAAGTGGGGGAAGTTCAAATGAATCAAATGCCTGGTGTAAAATGCTGTAGAAGGCAAACTTATCTGGGTGTGTCAGAACCCAGCATTTCTTATATTTTCCAACTAAGACAATATTAGATTAAGGGACACGCCTAAACATGATTCTTTGGGCATCAGCCTTTCAAGATGATTTATTTTACTAAGCACTTAATTAAAAGAAATTTGGTTAAGAGAAAAATGGTTTCAGAAGAGAAGCCTTCTTAAACTGATAGTTTGAAGGAATTTGCTATGAGGCTTTTCAACTTTCCCTCATTTCCCATCTTTATATTCATTTGTGACCATAGGGGGTCTGCCCCATAGTCTTATTTTAGGCTTAATTAGGTTATCATTCATAGTGGGTTTTTTTTTTTTTTGGTCTGTATTAGTCAAGAGACTAGAGATTTCCCTTTTGCTTCAAGTTTCTTTTCCCCTTTCATTTGCTCAGGAGGGATGCTTTTAAAAAATAATGAGATAGGACATAATTTTTTTCCCTAAATCATGGTGGTGAAAATGCCATTTGTTTTTCTGCTAAGAGAGGGTTTTCCACATATCTTGAAAATGGAGCACAAAAGCTGTGGCTGTGATTGCAACAGAACTTAGGGTGGGGACGAATTTCACAATCCAGCCCTTCACAGGGAGATCTTTCCACCATTAAAGCATTTCTTTCGAGAACTCATATCAGGTTTGACCCAAAGAGCTCTCACATGCTGGCAGAATGAAGGTCTTGTGCAGGGAGGCATACTCTGAATGTTTTGAAAGTTCCAGAATCTCAAATCCAGCATGCTGTCCTGACAGTATCCAGGTTTGGCTTATGTATCAGGTGGTCTACCTTCACCTTGGAGATTCTTCAGCTACTTTCTGCTGGGGCAGCGAGTTTCCACAAAGACTGTGCAAGGTCAGGGCCCCATTTGTGCATGATAAATGATGCGTCCTTTTCCTCTCCCAACATATTACATCATCTTCTGGCCACTCTCAAGATATTTGGGAGTCATTCTATCTCGTCATTGTGAAAAACAACCAGCTATTTAAAACCCAGATTTCATCAATGGTGCAGGAAGGAAAGCAGAAATCATTATGGCTCATTTCCTATACCAAATAGCAAGGTACCCTCTCAGTATTCCTCGTCAGAATCATCACTGGGAAAATAATAGCCCCAATGTGCAGTCACACTTGTATTTTCAAAATTTATATATTTGACATGTCATGTTATTTTCGCTATTTGAATGGTAGTTTTAAAAAGTTATTTTGATTGTCTTTCTTTTTTTAAAAATATTTTATTTTATATAATTCTTACATCCTTTTTCATCTTTGCACAATGTATGCATTTTCATTTTGGTTATATTCCCCATACAGTTGCACCCCCCTTATTTTGACCCTAGTCCTTCCTTTTCCCTCCCCCCCATAATGTGTCTCTGGTTTATGGTTGCTTGTTGATTTTGATTTTTACTTTGTATTGATTAGCCTTTTTCCTGGTCTCTTATTTAGGTTTTCTAGATTCCTGCTATGAGTGAGACCATCTGGTATTTTTCTTTTTCTTTCTGGCTTATTTTGCTGAGCATGATCCCTTCCAGCGCCATCCATGTTGCTGCAAACTGCATGTGTTTATCTTTTTTGATTGCTGAGTAATCATTAATTCCATACCTTTAAAATTCCAGAAGAAAATATTAGGCCTGCATTGTGTGTCTAAGAGTAATATGTTTTTTTTAAAAAGTTAGTTAAATCCCCATTTTAAAACTCAGGAAAAAGCATTGATGCTGGTTTTTGTTGTGACTGCATTGAGACCTAGTACTGGATATTCAAGATAAAACTATCTAGCACACTGCTTCATAGTCTTGAAGCGATTTTGAAATACCCTAAAGCAGAAGTAAACAACTTTGAGACATAATTAACAAAAGCTACAATTTTAATCCAGTCAAAAAATGGGCAGAAGAGCTAAAAAGAAACTTCTCTGAAGAGGAAATGCAAATGGCCAACAGGCATATGAAAAAATGTTCAACATCACTTGTCATCAGGGAAATGCAAATCAAAACTACCATGAGATACCATCTTACACCAGTGAGAATGGCACATATTAAAAAAACTAGCAACAACAAATGTTGGCGAGGGTGTGGAGAAAAAGGAACTCTTCTGCACTGTTGGTGGGAGTGCAAACTGGTCCAACCACTGTGGAGAGCTGTGTGGAGATTTCTGGACCTACTAAACATAGAGCTTCCATATGATCCAGCAATTCCACTCCTATGGTATTTACCCAAAGGACACAGAAACATCCATTCCAAAGAACACCTGCACCCCTATGTTTATAGCAGCACTGTTTACAATAGCTAAGCTTTGGAAACAACCCAAATGCCCAAAAATAGATGACTGGATCAAGAAGATGTGGTACATATACACCATGGGATATTACTCAGCATTCAAAAAAGATAAACACATGCAATTTGCAGCAACATGGATGGCGCTGGAAGGGATCATGCTCAGCGAAATAAGCCAGAAAGAAAAAGAAAAATACCGGATGGTCTCACTCATAGCAGGAATCTAGAAAACTTAAATAAGGGACCAGGAAAATGAATAACTATAAGAAAGTGAAAATCAAAATCAACAAAAAACTATGAACCAGAGACACTTTTAGGGGGGCGGGGGCGGGAGGGGAGGGATTGGGGTCAGAATGGGGGGGGCTGCAATTGTATGGGGAATATAAAAATAAAATTTATTATTTATAAAAAAATAATAAAAAATCAAAATAAATAAATAAATAAAAATAAAACAAAAGCTACAATTTTAAAGTTGTATAATTTAATATTTTGTGTGTACCTACATACTGTGTATTAATAGATTATTACTTTTTATTATTCATTAGTGTGTGTTCATTTGTGTGTATCTACCATTTGCATATAGTTGTTTTTTACCTGGGGACTTGTGTGAAATAGTGTGGAAAATCATTTATATTGATAGTAAGGTTACTTACCTGATTTTTCTGAAGAACAATTGAGATGGTAAATATATAACAGGTGTAGAACACTAGCTAACATATCAGGGAAACCCATTTCACCTTTATAACTTCAGAAAATATCGAATTAAGGCTCTACAATTGGTATAAGCCATTTCAAATGGGCAGAAAGCAGTAGGATTAAAGAAGACACATTTGAAGACTGTTGGTTTGATTAAACAATTATTTTTGCACAGATTTATATGTTGTCCTAGACTAGCCTCCATGGGGATATAGAAAGGCACCAATCCCTCCCTTATCCTCCAGAAGTTCACAGGATGTAGATAAAATGAGACATAAACAGAAATAATTGCAAAAGGTAGAAATGAGAACTACAGTAAGAGAAGAATAAGGAGCTAAATGTACACAGAGTGGAAAAATTTATCTCCAGTCAGGAGGAATCTGAGCACTTAGCAGGACTTTGAAGGAAGGTTCTAGTTAAATTTATACAGGTGTGAGAGAACTTCAGCACATGTCAGGAAAGAACATAAGAAAGGACCTAGAGATGGAAAGGAAAGTGATATCCATAGGTGGGAGTACTGCAAGGTGTGAGCAAGGCTGTTCCTTCTGAGGGCTGAGAGGAGGGCTCTGTTTCAGCCTCTGGCCTTGCCTTGTAGCTAATTGTCTTCTCTCTGTGTCTCTTCACAACATCTTCCCTCTGTGTACCTCTGTCCAAGTTCTTTGAGGACATGAGTCATATTGGACTAGGGCTCACCCCCCTTCACTTTCATTACCCCTATAAAGACCCTGTCTCCAAATAAGGCACATTCTGAGATACTGGGGTGAGAGCTTCAACATAACTTTTTTGGGCAACACAATTCAACCTATAACACCAGGTTTGGGAGTTTGGGTTTTATCATTTACACACAGGGAGTCATGGAAGCTTTTTGGTCAGGGATGCCATGGGAGCCATGCTTCTAAATGTTAGCATGTGCAAAGAGATTTGGGAGGGAGAGAGCAGGGTGAGGGGGAGGGCGGTGCTCCATCCCAGTGCGGGCCCGACTGGAGGCAGGTGTGATGGAGAAGCCAGTCTGACCCCTTCTCTATGCTCAGCGCATGGTGGCACCTTGCAGTGTGAGGAGCTATAAAGACCTGTTTCACTGAGCAAGCCTCGTGCTCAGTTGTTAAGGTGTGGACAAAAAGGCTGTGTGTTTTGAAGGAGGTGAATTAGCTCATGAACTGTCATTTGGAGGTTGTGGCAGGATTGTATTAATCCACAGGACAATCAGCACCTCATTATTCATCAATTTTGATCAGATATCAACTCTAATATTTTACATTAGCAACCAAATCTTTCATTATGGGAAGAACCCATATTTTTCAGACTTATTTTTATGATAAGTAAACATATAGTTTATAAATTGCAATTATGTGAAGCTTTATGGCTTCATGGTGCTTTCACAGCTATTGTCTAATTTTGTTCTTCCAGTATCTGAGTAATAGAAGAGGGGAAAATATTAAGAATTCCTGTTCAAATTTGAGATAACTGAGAATTGGAGATTTTTTTGGGTATTATCTGATATAACTGGTGTTTGGCCAAGTTGTGACTTGAAAACTGTTGGAAGGAAACTACTGGAAGGATAATAGAATTAGATGTTGTTCTCCAGACTTATCCTCCAGCTACAGATCTGTATTGGAGACTTATGGCTCGAGGAGAGTCATGGTATGGGGATAGATGCCGCCTGGGATGTTCATTCAGCACCCAAGGGATGCTTGCTGACTGAGTGAATGAGAGCCTGTGGGTTGTTTATTGCTTTATTAAGACTTTTTTAGAGTAGTTTTAGGTTCACAGCAAAAGTGGGGATCTCCTTGATCCCCCTTGTCCCACCACACTTCTCCACTATCCACATCCATTCTGGAGTGGTCCGTTTGCCACAACTGATGAACCTGCATTGACATGTCATCACCCAAAGTCCATAGTTTACATCAAGGTATATTCTTGGAAGAGTGTTTGTTTTTTTTTAAAGATATTTCTGCATACAAGAACTGGGGTACAGTCCAGAGATGTGGGGGGTGAGAGGATTCACCAGGGACAGAGTGGGGAGCAGAACAGGCAGACTGACTGAAATACCCTGCTGAGGGGAGCAGCGGGCGAGACAGGAGAGGTCTGCTGCGCCATGTGGATCACCTTCCTGGCGGGGGATTGAACTCGTGCTGTAGAAGCTGTGGAGAGCTTCATAGTGCAGTGCTTAACCCCTTGCGCCACTAGGGAGGCCCCACGAGTATTTATTTTTGTCTTGTTCTCTTCAGTTGTTCAGAATCATGCTGAGTTTGGTTTTCAGTTTTCAGTCCCAAAGTCTGTCAGTTTGAACAATTGCCCACGGCTTGTGTTTTTAAAATGGAGATTGTGACATGCATTCATTGTCTGAAAATAATTTGTTTATGTTGTGTGGAAATGTGCTTGCAGCTAAAATGAGAATTTGTTATATGGTGGAATCCAGTTAAATCAACCAAAGTAATGATATAAATTATAATTTGGATTCCTGAACTGATAATATTAAGTAACCTTTAAGTTTTTTCCCAAGATGTAAGTGTATGTTGACCCTTTCTAATATGTGAGGCAGCTTTCATTTTGTGAGGGTTCATGCTGTAAAAGCATAGAGAATGGATTGATGGCACTGGGAGAATACAATAAAGAAGAGCATTTTGAAAACGTTAAATACTAAAAATATCATAATTATTTTAAAATTAATTTTCTGACTTCTTTGAAAACACCATGGCTCTTTGTATATTTTATTTGCAAAAAATTGAGGCCAATGTTAGGAAAGTGTTTGGGTAGCGGGCTGGCACAGCTCCTGCTTATTCGGAAGATGAGAACCACTACTTATACCACAGGCTTAATTATTTAAATAAAACCACAAAGTAATGCAATATATGTAATTTTTAAAATTCAAGCATGATTTTAAAGAAATGGAAAGCAAATCATATATTTTAAACTTGCTAGCAGGTATCGGTGGGTGCCTCTTTACCTGAAAGTCTTTATATTTGTCTCACTCCCCTCTCAATTTTTGAGAACTGCAGACAGCCAGAGGCTTCCCTCTGCACTGGGACAGTTCCCCAGGGCTAGTGTCCCATGGCCTGTGTGCACCTGGGTTTTGTGGTGGCTCTTTCAGGACCACATGGATTGACCAGAGGGTGGAACACTGTACCTTCAAGTTTCCTGAGAAAAATCTGGTCCCACAAGCCTGCGTCAGCAGAAGGACTTTTGAAGACTAGAGCAAGGCAAATGGTTTGAGGGATGGGGGCGTTACCAACCTTAGACATCCACTGGCCCCCCAACACACCTTAGAGAAAAGACTCCTTTGCATTTCTCTCCTGTTCCATCTATACCTCCCATGTCAGTGCAAATCAGCAAAATTCTTTTTATCTTGTTAAATCTTGTCCACACCTTTGGGCAACTGGTAACAATATTTTTCCAGAGAAAAACATGCTCCTTCTAAGTAGCGTGCCGGTGAGTGAAATGTCTCTACCTCGTGTTAAATGTGGATTTAAAAAACATAGTAAATACTGGGTTAGCCTGGGCAGTGTGAGAAATATGAGACTAGTTTATAACCTTTGGGTCCTTTATCCCCATGGTGGTCATAAGTTAGAAAAGAAATATAAGTGTTCCTGTGTTTTCAATTCCCAGTTTATTTTCTTAACTGAGAATGAATTGGCCCCAAAGAAGAAAATGCTGTTTTTATATATCCAGAGAAACTTTTACTTTCTCAGGATAAGCTTAGAAACTTTTTCTAAGCTTATAAGTGACTTCCATCAAGTTATAGGTGTGGCCTACTGGAAAAGCTTGCCAGCATCCCTGGTCTTCAACCAAAGGTCTGAAATTGATTATGGAAAGGATGTCATAGCCAATTCCCTTTTACTATTAAAAGCCTAGACTGAGGACATTGGTTGAGTAGCTGCTAGTTGAAGAGCGGCTGGAAGCTGTGCAGCTGAGGAAGGAGAGAGGCTCAGAGACCGAGATGCTTGAGAAAGGCAATCGAGGTTGTGGACCAGGTCAAGGAAAACCTGGAGAAAAGGATTTAAAAATTTTTGTGACTTTTCTAAGAGAATTCGAGGAAATATTTTCCTTTTTTAAAAACGGGGAAATAAGATAGATATTCGGTGATTCTGAAAAGAAAGGTTTGGATTCCCAAACCACAGAAAGTCTTAGTTGTGGCGAGGATCGTGCTAGAGGCTCAGCCAGCACATGTTCTCATGGCCGTGCTGTGGGAACGCAGAGGACAAGTGCACTAGGGTGATAGGGAGGAGTGTTCCGTGATTCTGACTGCAGGAATGCGGGGACGTGATGGAAGTTTGGGAAATGGAACAATATAGAATTGATTGGGGGAAACAGCTTGCAGCAGCAATGACCTTCTCCAAAAGAATTCTTTAGGATAATTTGGGCGTTCATGAATCTGGAATTATTCAGCCCCCCCAGAAAGCCATCACACTGAGCTCAGACCCCAGGGACTCTCCCTGGCCCTCCTCCCCACTGTGAGAGCTCAGACTCGAGTGCTATAATGTATCGCCCAACAAGAGGAAGTTAAACCTGCAGAGGAACATATGCATAAGCTTATTTCACGGTGTTGGACGCACCCTGTCCTTGGGGATGATGTCATTTTCAGCCATGCAAGTTTTGTGGAAGGAAGGTATGGACTGTTCTTATAGTGAATCTAAGAACAGCAAATCACTGTCTGCTTCAGAGTTGGGAAAGAGCCTTGCAGCTGAGCTGCTGTGGTTTCCTTTAATCACCTTTCTAGAAGTGAATTTTTCTGTCCTCAGGGTTAGGGGGAGCGGAGGGATAACTGGAGCATTGTGGAAAACTTCTACATATTACACTGATCGGGGCAGAATACTGAGAAGTGAAGAGGATTTTAGGTTGAGAAGTCTTAACTGCTGCTCTGAAGAACAGCAGGAAATTAACTCAAGAAGAAACAGAAATAAGCAGTTTAAGATTGTGGTCTCTCTAGCAAATGCATCCTTTTGCATGGGAAACAGCCTCCTGTAAGCACATATTCTTCTTGAACTCGTTGCTGTGTATCTGTTATTTTGAAAAAGTGTAGAAAGCTACATTGTAATCTAATTTTGATCAGTCTCATCTGACTTTTTGATTCACTAGCTACATTTTGTATTTAAGAAATATAAGAAATGTTTTTCCAAGTAGCCTGGCTTTTAAAATTTAGATGAATTTTCCTAAAAAGTCAAGTAAAATATTTTATTTTTCTATTCCATGTTATTAATTTCTCCATGCAGCGATCTAGTTTAAAATGTGTAAAAAAGATGATTTCTAATTTTGTGCGTGATATGTTTTAACCTGGAAGGAAGGCCCCCTTCCTTTTTTGGTTCCTTTATCTCACATGGAAGACTTTTTGAGAGTGTGAAAGGACAACTTTGGAAGGGACGATGGGGATCAGTCACTCTGAATTGCAGAGATCATCTTTGTATCTGCACACTCTTCCAAGTTGTCAGTTTTTTTTTTTTTTTTTAAGATTTATTTATTTATTTATACAAGCACTGGGTACAGTCAGAAGCGCGGGAGGGTGAGAGAATTCACCAGAGCCAGAGCGGGGAGCAGAGCAGGCAGAAGGACCGAAGTACACTGCTGAGGGGAGCAGCGGGCGGCAGGAGAGGTCTGCGCGCCACATGGGACCCTCGCCTGGCAGCCGGGGATTGAACCTGCGCTGCAGAGGCTGCGGGCAGCTTCGCAACCCAGAGCTCAACTGCTGCGCCACCAGGAAGGCCCCATTCTTGTTTTTTTTTTTTTTAAAGATTTATTTATGCATGTAAGAGCTGGGGTACAGGCCAGAGGTGTGTGGCGGGGGGTGAGAGGATTCACCAGAGACAGAGTGGGGAATACTAAAGGCGGATCTACCGAAATACACTGCTGAGCGGAGCAGCGGTGAGACAGGAGAGGTCTGCTGTGCCATGTGGGTAGCTCCCTGGCCAGGGATTGAACTTGTGCTGCGGTGGCTATGGATAGCTTCATAGGCTGCATCTTAACCCCTTGCACCACCAGGGAGGCCTGACATGTCCATTCTTGTAAGGTCAGCATCCGGTGACTTGGATGATATTTGCTTGTTTTCAGCAATTCTGATGTTGTCTTTGTAAGTTTCCCTCGTTGGCTTTGTTTTGCAGTTTCTTTGCAGTAAGGCCTGTTGCCCCCAGAAAGCAAGGAAAAGGCAAGATGTTAGCTAAACATGTAACTAAAGGTTTGTTAAACTTAGAGGGGGAAGAAAGTGTCTCTCTCCAAGGCAGGAAGGGCATGTATTTCACTGCTGTATCCAGGGCACCCTGACCTCTGGAGACGGTCAGCGGCAGCTGAGTGCATAAACAAACCTTATTAAAATTGTCCTCATCTTCTACTAGTTTCCCCCATAAAATTTCTAGTCACTTTCCCACAATTTATCAGCCCTAAAGTCAAAGCCTCCTCTATTGTCTCGTTTCACTTCTCTCAATTTATTATCCTCTGTGAAAAGTATATAAGCCCAGATCTAACGCCTCTTTGGGTTTTATTTCTTTTCTGCGAAGCCCCTCTGTAAGTGAAAATATTGAATTTTAACTCTCATAAAATTTGTTTGTCTTTCTCTTGTTAATCTGTCTTCTGTCAGTTTCATTCACAGGCCCCAGAACAAACCTCAGGAGGGAGCTGAAGTTTTCTCCTTCCCTACAGGGACAGCATGTTAAGTGAAATAAGCCCCTTACAAAGGCCACATACTGTGTGGTTCCGCTTACCTGAGTATCTAGAGCAGACAAGTTCATAGAGACACAAAGTACCTAGGATGCTGCTTGCTGGGGGCTGAGGGAAGGGGAAAGGAGAATTAGTGTCTCCTGTGTTCAGAGTCTCTGTTCGGGAGGATGGATAGTTACAGGGCCGGATGGTGGTGATGATTGCACAGCAATGTGATGGCTTCATGCCACTCTATTGTACTCTTAAAAATGGCTAAGATGATACACTTTACGTGTAGTTTACCTAGTTTTGTGTTTTTTCACAAAGTGAATTACCTGGTGTGACTAGAGTAGCAGCTGAATGCTGGATGACCTCGTGTGCCGGGATGTGCATCCTGACATTCGATGGAATGGTTTTGTGCCCTTACCTGCTAATTTTCCTTGCCCCTGGGCTGGCAATCCTTTCTCCAGTCCTCTGGGGCTCTTTACCAGAGAACGGGAAGCGCCTCTTCCTGGCTTCATTCTTGATCCTCTCAGTCTCATCCCATTGTGTGGGAACCACACACGCAGAAGGAAGCAGAAGTGTTGGCTCCAGGTTTCTGGGGGCACGCCAGTGACTGGAAAGAGAGGAATTTACTAAAAAGTTACTAAAAAGTCGTTTTTTTTGAGAAATCCTAGTCAAGCGAGTGTCCCTGAGAGGGCACTGAGCTTCAGATTTGTGTAGATTTTTAGTGTCCTGTGTTAAAATAAAACTACAGTTAAATACTAAGTGCCTGGGGATCCTCCAGGTTCTCACCATACTCTGGGGATCCTCCAAGCTGGCTCCTGTGGATATGATTTCTGCCGAATAAATCCCAGTAGGGCTGTGGACAGCTGGCCTGAGGACACTCTGCCAGTGATGTCGGTTATTTTCAGAAAAGCATTCAACTGATCGCTCTGGAGGGATGTGGGAGGAGAAAGAAAATGGTGGATGTGGAATAGAGAGCAAGAGATGAACAGATTTGTGCCTGTTGCTGTTTCTTGGACAACCTCTTGAATAACTGAGCCAACTCTGTCTCAAAGAACTTTCTGTGAGGATGGAGATGTTCATGCTGTGCAGAGCTGTGGCTACCAGCCAGATGCGACCACTGACCACTTGATGTGTGGCTGGTGTGACTGAGGAGCATGTTTGATTCTATTTAACTTTGATTAATGTAAATTTATATGACTACATGTGGTTAATGGTCACCTTATGGGACAACACAGCTTAGTCACCTTCTGGTGTGTGTCCTGATGGCTTTGGGGCTTGATTTGGTTCACTTCTATTGGGTTGGACTGTGGATAATTCAGAGGATTTTAATATGGACATTGGATGCCCCCCAATCTTGCCAAAGGTCAACTTACTATTATTAATTAGTTATTGTTTGATTAATAAAATTCTTTTTAAAAAAGATTTATTTATTTATGTATACAAGAGCTGGGGTGTAGGCCAGAGGTTCAAGGGTGAGAGAATTCACCAGAGACAGAGTGGGGAACAGAACAGGCAGATTGACTGAAATACACTGCTGAGGGGAGCAGCGGGCGAGTCAGGAGAGGTCTGCTGCGCCATGTGGGTTGCTTCCTGGCCTGTGGGGGATGGAACTCATGTTGCAGAGGCTGCAGATAATTTCATAGTGCTGTGCTTAACGCCTTGTGCTACCAGGGAGCCCTGATTAGTAAAATTCTTGATTGGTTAATAATTATTAAACACCTGAAATAGGACAGACACTGTTAAAAAGTGGGGATGTTGTAGAGAACAAAATCAACAAGAATCCTTGCCCTGCAAGTGAATACAAGTGTGAATTGAAATGTATTCTGAGAGCAGTCTCACTGGGGATCAGTAGAAAGGAGTCTTTGGGGGGTGATATCATTTTGTCACATTCTGTTTTAATAGGGATCCTTTCAATCATAGGATCCCTGAACTCTAATTCAACTTTTCCAGTCTTGTCACCTTCATATTAGATTCTCCTGGGCTACATGGCATGTTGTCATGGTGACCAAACTTGAAAAAATGGTGAGCCCATGTTTCGCCCCACCTCCCAAAAGAAACCCAAAAGCGTTTCAGAGGGAGAGGGCGGGAGAGAAGAGTTGGAGACTGGAAGAATGCTCCTAGGGGTGGAGGCAGGATTACACCGTGTGGCAGCTCATTGCTAGACCCGTAGGGCCCCAAAAGGGTGCCTGAGGCAGCTGTGGTTGGGACTCCCAGGGAGAGGATACAGTAATACCCCCAACTGAAAGACTGGGATGGGGCCAAGGCTGCAGCCTGAGTCAGCCATCCAGCTCCACCCAGCACCCCTGTGACTCTGTCCCTTTGTCCGTCCCTCAGCTGGGTACAGCTAGATGCTGACTCAGTATTTATCAGGCGTCTCCTGTGCGTAGGTCCTGGAGCCCTGGGAACATGCGTAAGCTTCTCTTCCCCTGCCTGGTTGTCTGATCCTGGTCACCTCAGAGGCTCTAGCTAGTAAGGTGGATGGGTTTCCTGGGTCTGACACCCTGCTTCCCAGCTCTGACTGTGCTTAACAATTACTTGGGGGTGTTTCTGAAATGTAGAGCTGCTTGGGCAACCCCAGCCCCCAGACCAATTCAAAAAATTTTTTTAAAAGATTTTATTATTACATAGAACTGAGGTATAGGCCAGAGGTGCAGGTGGTGAGAGGATTCACCAGAGACAGATTGGGGAGCAGAACAGGCAGATCCACTGAAATATACTGCTGAGGGGAGCAGCGGGCGCAACAGGAGAGGTCTGCTGTGCCATGTGGGTCAGCTCCCTGGCTGGGGATTGAACTTGGGCCATTGCGGTGGCCATCAAGGTGATAGTGCTGAGACTTAACCCCTAGGCCACAAGGGAGGCCCCCAATTCGAATTTTGAGGGTAAAAGTCGGACATCTCTGTAAAGCTCCCTGACTAGGATGTTGTCTCATGGGTGACACAGATGGAGGCCTGGGGATCCCACCAGATTCTCCCGATCCTCCGGGGCACCCCCAGACTGGCTCTTGCGGAAGTGATGATCCCAGCAGGGCTGTGGGGCTGTATAATCCCATACCCCACCCCCAAATTGAGGCCACCAATGGGATCCTTGTCACTGGGTATGAAAGCCAAACATGAGTGTCCCCAGAACTGCAAGTGGCCTCCTGATCTTTTCCAGCTGTCACTGCTCACCAGGAAGGTTCCTGTTACTCTTTGGACTTGAAATCTTTGTTAGGAACACTGTCAACCTGAGCGCCATTGCTGGAAGCCAGAAACCTTCCAGAGAAGATCAGGCCAAGGATGGCAGTGGAGACTGGGGGCAGGAGGGGGCGTAGAGAGGAAGGCAGGGACTCCAGGGAACTTTCCTAAATTTAGGAGCTGGCTCCAAAATAACTGCCTTTAAAGAAAATGAGGAGCGTTGGGAAAGCGAGCACTTTCCTACGCTGGGCTCAGCAGTTGGGTTAAGGCCCCGGGTGGGGTAGGAGTTATCTCCTCCACAGGCATCAGGGTCCATGTTTTGCTCTCCTAGTCCCAGCTCAGCCCCTTCCAAAGACTTTAATACAGGCTGTCATCTCCTGGCACACAAGCAAAACCCAAGAGCAAACACATTTCATACTCAGTTTTAAATGCTCAGAGGAGCAACGTTTTTCTGACATTACACATTTTTCCAGCATTATGCTGTTCTTGAGCATGTAAAATAATGAAGTGGATTTTTTTTCTTTTTTTTTTTATAGTTTGTAGGGGCACACAGGTTTCTTGTGGTTGGCAGGGTGGCAGGGGCCTGAGGGCTGGTGTGTACCTGGACCAAATTAGATGCTCATTGTTTGCTGAATGGGATGGTGGCTCCCCCCTTCATCCAGCTTGTGGGACCACTGCTTCAAAATTTAAGGCTTTTGCCAGAAAATCGCAGTTTCTGCATGTGGGGGTGCCGTGGAGCATGCGTGGGGTGGAATCCGAGCCTTGGTCTTCCTATGGGTGGAACGTGGACAAATCAGTCTACTTCTGAGGCTCTGTTAGTTCCTTTGTGAAAAGAGGCAAATTTAAACCTCAGGGCCTTGTGGGGGATGTGGGCAGGTTGCCTAGGAGGGCGATCTTGCCCCTGCCCTGTACACAAGACTCTCTTCTGTTGTACTTGTTGGGCTTTCTCTTCAGTTTTGCTTGAAGAGGCTCGTGCCGATGCTTCACAAAACCCGCATGCCCTGATACCATTGCACAGCAGTTAAACCAGAACCTCTGAGGGGGAGATGCAGGCATTGGCAGGTCTCCAGATGGCTCTTCACAAGGCTGGAGTTGAGAGCCACAACCCTAAAAGAGCAAGTGAAGCAGGACAGTGAAGGGTGTGGGGTGCTGTCGCCTCCAGCGGTGCGATCAGCAGGGCTCTCTGGGATCCTGAGGGCTATACTGCTGTCCTGCAGGACTCTGTACACTTGAGGTTCTGGGAATCAAGGTTTTGACCCTCTGGGGGACACCAAGTTCCACTGCGTTTAGCGATGTGTCATTTGCTCAGGAACATAAAACCCCGCCTGCCCCGAGGTTGGTGCTGAGGTGGAGGGCTCAGTGGCCACAGGCCCAGGCAGCTGGCAGACCCGACTCCCCCCGAGCAGCACACAGAGAGCCTGGGGAGATGACATAAAACCTATTTCTTTCTGGGACTTGGTCCAAAAAAAAGAAGGCCAGCTGCTAGTGCTGGTGTTAGAAGTGAAAAGTGAAAAAGTTCAAGAGGTTCCCAAGCTGGAAATGGAAGTTGGGGTGGAGTACGAAGCCGGGGCTGTGTCAGTGTTTGTGAGTCGGGTTCCTGGGGTGAACCCTTGGATCCGGCTCTCTGGGGTGTCCGGGGCTGCTGGGTCGCTGCTGTGTGCTCTGGGCTCAGCCTCGCCGCAGCCTGGAGGATGCCACGGCTCGTTTCAAGAGTCTGTGCGATGGGCAAGCACGTCAGGGAAAATGTACTATAAAAATTTTGAATGGCTTTTGGGGACATTTTTGAATGGTTCCAGTCCTGCTTCCTTGTTTCTCTTTCTTTCTTTCTTTCTTTCTTTCTTTCTTTCTTTCTTTCTTTCTTTCTTTCTTTCTTTCTTTCTTTCTTTCTTTCTTTCTTTCTTTCTTTCTTTCTTTCTTTCTTTCTTTCTTTCTTTCTTTCTTTCTTTCTTTCTTTCTTTCTTTCTTTCTTTCTTTCTTTCTTTCTTTCTTCTTTCTCTCTTTCTCTCTTTCTCTCTTTCTCTCTTTCTCTCTTTCTCTCTTTCTCTCTTTCTCTCTTTCTCTCTTTCTCTCTTTCTCTCTTTCTCTTCTTTCCTCTCTTCTCTCTCTTTCTCTCTCTCTCTCTCTCTCTTTCTCTCTCTCTTTCTCTCTCTCTTTCTCTCTCTCTTTCTCTCTCTCTCTCTCTCTCTCTCTCTTTCTCTCTCTCTCTCTCTCTCTCTCTCTCCCCCTCCCTCCCTCCCTCCCTCCCCTCCCGTCCCCACCCCTCCCCTCCCCTCCCCTCCCCTTCCTTCTTTCCTTCTTTCCTTTCCTTTTCTTTTCTTTCTTGATTTTATGCATTCAAGAACTGGGGTACAGGCCAGTATAGGGGGGTGAGAGGATTTGCCAGAGACAGAGTGGGGAGCAGAACAGGCAGATCTACTGAAATACTCTGCTGAGGGGAGCAGCAGGTGAGTCAGGAGAGGTCTGCTGTGCCATGTGGGTAGCTCCCTGGCTGGGGATTGAACTCATGCTGCAGTGGCTGTGGATAGCTTCATAATGCTGAGACTTAACCCCTTATGCCACCAGGGAGGCCCTCCTGCTTCCTCATTTCTCTTTTCAGCCTTCCTTGGGAGGGAGACTTGGTGTAGATGGGCATAAAAGATGGAGGATGGAGGACAGTCCATGGTCCAGGGAGAGTCCCTGCCTTCCTGAGGCTGATTTCAGCTGAAGCCCAGGGGTTCAGGGCTGCACTGAGGAGACCAGTGATCCCTCTTGTCAGCCTGGAAAAAGCAATGGGGCCCTGAGTGACCTGGACCCTCTTCCTTCTACTCCACCTCGGGAGTGCTGGGGAGCTTGTAACTGCAGTCCGGAATGAGATGCCTCCCTTTTCTTTGGCAGGTATCGTGTGAACTTCAGACCCAGATACGTCACCAGGTACAAGACAGTGACGCAGCTGGAATGGAGGTGCTGTCCTGGCTTCAGAGGGGGAGACTGCCAAGAAGGTCCCAGAGACCCCAGGAAAATGCCCCAACCCACGCCCTCCCGGCCTCGAAACACTATGAAGAAAGGCACAGGTACGCACTGGTGTCTGTCCCGACGCCTCTTACACTTCCAGTGCTGCTTCACACCACAGGGCCCGTTACTTCCCACTTTCCAGGGACTTCAAGTAACACGTGTACCTGCCACAGACACCTGCGGCCGAATAATTTACTTGCCAAAGCAGTAGTGATGGGAAGATGAGCTTTTATTGCAAGTAAATTGCTCTGTTAGAGCCAACTTGTGCAAGTCAAGGACCTACAATGAGTGCAGGAGATGCCAAAGGTTTCAGACTTGGGTAAACTGAGGTACAGATGAGAAGAGTCAAATGTAGCGCTTTATGTGTTTTTACTTTACATCTACAAATGCCCATAAATCTTTCATTTGAAGGAGCAAAAATTAGTTTAAAAAATAGGTAAGTAGATGGGCCTCCCCGGAGGCGCAGCGGTTGAGCGCTGGGTTGCGAAGCTGCCCGCGGCCTCTGCAGTGCTGGTTCGATCCCCGGCTGCTCCCCGGCCACCGGAGGAGGGTTCCACATGGCGCACAGACCTCTCCTGCTGCCCGCTGCTCCCCTCAGCAGTGTACTTTGGTCCTTCTGCCTGCTCTGCTCCCCGCTCTGGCCTCCCGCACTTCTGACTGTACCCAGTGCTTATATAAATAAATAAATAAATCTTAAAAAAAAGGAAAATTATAAAAAATAAATAAATAAATAAAATAAAAAATAGGTAAGTAGAATCATTCTCATGCTGTTTGGAGTGAAATATCTGCAAAGCTAACCCCAACTTAGAAGTATCCACCAAGTTTTTTTTTTTAAAAAGATTTATTTATGAATACAAGGGCTGGGGTACAGCCAGAGGTGCTGGGGGGTGGTGGTGAGAGGATTCACCAGAGACAGAGTGGGGAACAGAACAGGCAGACTGACGAAATACACTGCAGAGGGGAGCAGCGGGCGAGTCAGGAGAGGTCTGCTGTGCCATGTGGATAGTTCCCTGGCTGGTCGGGGCTCGAACTTGTGCTGCAGAGGCTGTGGACAGCCTCATAGGTTGTGTCCTAACCCCTTTTGCCACGAGGGAGACCCCTAGAGGGGTTTTTTTTAGATTTGTTTCTGAAAATTTTTTTGAAGTGAAGTAGCACAAATTCAATGAATGACTAAGAAAACAAAGATCATTTTTCCCCAGGGTATACTTCGCTTTTAGGTGAAAAGAATGACTTTTATACATAAAACTGTTTTGTCATTTTATTCTACATCACTTTATCTTTCCTCTTTTTTAAATTGTGTCGGAATAAATATGATCTAGATTATTTTATGAATTTAATGTTTAAGTTGTCTTTGAATGATTCTATTTTTCATGAGGCGTTTCCTACTTTGAAACTGGTAGTGCATCCTAGCATTGTCTGTAAAATAGACTTTAAAATAATCTTTCATTACAAAAGTAGTGGATATCAGTTAAATAATTTTTATAAAATGCAGGAAAAAATTTAAGCACACATAATCTGACCACCATATAATGTTTGGTTACAGAACTTTACCCTCTCCCCTGTGCCTGCATTTACATTTTGTGAAAGAAAAATTCATTTAGTTCCTAAATATTTATTGAGCTTCTTATCTGGCGGTGTCTATACTAGCTAGTTGGGAAAAGAGAAAAAAAAAAAAGGCAAGCACATTCCTGGCCTGATGGAAAGCAAACATTAGATAAGTAAGCACAATAAATCATGATAAATCAGATATTATGCTGGGACCACACAAAGGGTTGCTGGATCAGAAGAGATTATTTTTGTTTAGTTTTAGTTTTTATGGGTGTTTAAATGTGTATGTAGTTTGATAGGTTGAATAACATTATAGGTCCACTGGGAAAAGCAAAAGTCCTCCTGTGCTTCCCCTTTCGAGGAGTAATTACTTAAAAGTTTTTATGTGGCTTGTTGGAATTTACCTCCATATCTGTTGACTTCTCACTATAGGCGGTGAGAATTGACTTTTCCTCTCTAGCACACCACTCTTATTCCCCCATACAGTTATGTCATATTTTTATCTATTCTCTATTCATTGTTTAAATTGTAGTAACCATGTAGGTAATGTTTACAACCAAGCCATGTAATGTACTGCGAATGTTTCCTTTTCTGCAGAACTTTTGTATTTTTCTAGT
Organism: Talpa europaea; assembly: GCF_964194135.1. NCBI lineage: Eukaryota > Metazoa > Chordata > Mammalia > Eulipotyphla > Talpidae > Talpa > Talpa europaea. The sequence continues at coordinate 56,995,359 of NC_140080.1, read as the reverse complement.
TATTGTCATGTTTTCTTTTGCATGGCCTTCTGTATTTTTTTTTTTTTTAAAGATTTATTTATTTATTTATTTATGCAAGCACTGGGTACAGTCAGAAGCGCGGGAGGGTGAGAGAATTCACTAGAGCCAGAGCAGGGAGCAGAGCAGGCAGAAGAACCGAAGTACACTGCTGAGGGGAGCAGCGGGCGGCAGGAGAGGTCTGCACGCCATGTGGGACCCTCCTCCGGTGGCCGGGGAGCAGCTGGGGATCGAACCGGTGCTGCAGAGTCTGTGGGCAGCTTCACAACCCAACGCTCAACCGCTGCGCCACCAGCGAGGCCCGGCCTTCTGTATTTTTATCTTGGTTTAAACCCAAACAATTATCTAATTGTTCTCTCGTAATATTCATCTTTTTCTTTTTTTAAAGATTTATTTATCCATACAAGAACTAGGGTGTAGGGCCTCCCCGGTGGCACAGGGGTTGAGCGCTGGGTTGCGAAGCTGCCCGCAGCCTCTGCAGCGCTGGTTCCATCCCCAGCTGCTCCCCGGCCACTGGAGGAGGGTCCCACATGACGCGCAGACCTCTCCTGCCGCCCTCTGCTCCCCTCAGCAGTGTACTTCCTCAGTCTGCTTGCTCTGCTCTCCCCTCTGGCTCTGGTGAATTCTCTCACCCTCCCGTGCTTCTGACTGTACCCAGTGCTTGTATAAATAAATAAATAAAACTTTAAAAAAAAAAAAGAACTGGGGTGTAAACCAGTGGTGTGGGGGGTGAGAGGATTCACCAGTGACAGTGTGGGGGACAGAATAGCCAGTTCTAATGAAATGCACTGCTGAGGGGAGCAGCAGGTGAGACAGGAGAGGTCTGCTGCTCCATGTGGTTTAACTCCCTGGCCAGGATCGAACTCATGCTGCAGTGGCTGGTGCTAGCTTGATAGCGTTGTGACTTAACCCCCGTGCCACCAGGGAGGCCCAGCTTCATCTTCTTGAAGAAATCTCTTCTAGAGCAGTTTCACCTGCCCACCCTGACTGGCCATCCTCTTGCCCTGGTTCACAGCCACCACCTCCCAATCCTAACTTTCCTCATTCCCATTGAGTCCCTGTTTCCTGTACCCCTACTTGCCCTTTATAAACTTGCTACTTTGTTTTGATCGAGCACATCTTTTAGTGTTCTACAAGAAGGTTACATGGGAGGTCATCTTTTTGATATTTCAGAGTTCATAAAAATTTTGCTGCAGCTTCAGAATTCTGGGTTGGAAATAATTGTTCATTTTTTGACATCATTGCTCAGTTTTCTTTTAACTTCCAATGCTGCTGTCCGAAATCATTTTGTTTCCCAATTTTTAATGTGACTTTGTTTTTCTTTCCTTTTATCTTTTTCATTTTAGTGGGATTTCAGGAGGGAATGAAAGGAAATGCTTATACTCAATCCACTATGTCATTTTCTTTTAGACTAAATTTTTAACATAACCCCAAATGGAGTCATTTAATATTTAATAATGCTAATAACCTGTCCCATCTTCTTTCTGGCTATAAAGGATTCTATCTTGTACAACTCCTGTAATGCCTTTCTATTTGGTTGATGTAAATGTGCCTGCATTTACACTTTGTGAAAGAAAAATTCATTTATTTGGGATTGGGATTCTGTCCAATTCATGAATCTTTGAATAAAGCCAAGTAGATCTCCAAAATTATCCAGATGAATTTCTTTTAACAACTCTGTAATGAACAACCATTAAATATTCTATCATTAAATAGTAAATATCATTAAATATTCTACAATATTACTAGTGGCTTCAGAGAATGCCATATGTGAACACAGTTCCCTGCCATTAGCCATGGAAGTGGTTTGCAATTTTCATTTTTATAGGTAATATCCAAATAAGCATTTTTTCTTGTTAAATTTTTTATTCCTCCCTGACTATTTACTAGAATAAATTTCTAGAAGTGTAACTACAGGGTGAAAAGAACTTTGAGTATTTTGACACATATTGATAGTTCAAATTTTTCCTTCCAAAAATTTGTGCACAGTCATCAGGAGTGTATAAGAAAAGCCTTTCCTTCCACCCCAACCCCCATTCTCCTGCCCTTTGCTCAGAACAGCATTTCATTTGTATGTGGATCAAAAATGTTTTCCTCTCCCAATGTCTTAATATAGAATATATTTTTCAGTATGGAAAATAAGGTGTTCTTTTTAGTTCTCTGTTTGGGGGATTTGGTCATCTGAATTTCAGTCTTGGTTTTACCACTAAATTTATCTTAATAAATAGTAGCTATGGTTATGATCATGTGCAAAGGTTTATAGGAGAAAATAATGTTAACCCCAAATTATCTGTAACATTCTATATTTACTTTGAATGTTTGTCAGTTTACAATAATGCATTTCATGTGTGACCTTTCTTGTGTAAGACTTTGCCCACTTTACACGCTATGTCTCAGTGTAGTCTGCAGGCTTGTCCGCATTATTCCTTCCAGCAGTCCTGGTATCCACTGCGTTTCAAGAGCAGGTTTGCTTTTTTATTCTGTTGCTGCAGGTTTTCAATAATCTTCTTTTTGTTTAACTTACTTGTGTCTATATCAGTTTATTTTTGTTTTATGACATGCCACAATCACCTTTTACGATAGGTTTTTTTCCTTTTTTGACTATTGCCTTGGGTGTGTATTTCGCAAAGTAGGCTCATCAAAAATTCATTGTTTGTGTTTCTTGACTTAGTAAATTTTGCTACATGTGGCCTTATGGCTACTGTTAGGAGACACCAATAGAATCGATTGCTTTATCTCTTTTGCTTTTTGTTTCCCCACCAGTGGGGAAATGGCATCTATGAGACCTTTTTTAGCAAAGGGGATGATGATCAAAGTAAATGAACATTCAGGAATTATTTGGAGGGTAGCTTGCAGATCATATGCTGTCACACCACCCAGGAGCTAGTGGGTGGATCTCGCTAAAGTGGCTTTACAGCATGCAGTCAGCCATGAGATTTACTAGTGTGGGAGTGACGTGTTTGTATGTTAAAATAGGTAAGGAATATTTCCCTCCAGATAAAAGAGACCATTGATATCTATTAAGTGCTGTGTACATATTCTCTTGACAACTCTAGCAGGGGAGATAGTACCTCTACTTGACAGATGAGATTAAATTTCACAGAACTCAACATGCTTAAGATTAAGTAGACAGTAAAATCAGATCCTAAATGCAATTGGAGGTCTATGTGACTTCACATCCCATGCCCTTTCTCACTGTCACATTAGTTGCCTGTGGTGACGTAGGGAATCTAAAAGTGAAGGTTTAAGTGTATTTTGTAAGTACCCTCTTTATTGTCTTTGCAGAATCCAAGTAAAGGTAGAAAATACTAAGTTATGTTGAACTCTTTCTTTTTCTTTATAACAGACAATGAACCAAGCCAAGTCTCAGAGCCCAAGAAGCCTTCATCACCAACTCATGCTGAGCCAAATCGGACAGTAGATCCAGACCTGGGTCCCCGAGATCTTCAGGATAAGAAAATCCAGGTACTTGAGGAGAAGGTTCTCCGACTTACACGGACGGTTCTTGATCTCCAGTCTTCCATTGCTGGAGTGAACGAAAACCTCAAACATGCCATTCAGGATGATGCCAGCAAAATGGCATCATGGTTCAGTAACCTGCACCCCCCGCCAGTGCCGGACAGTGTGGTTGCTGGAGACACAGAAAGAGTTCCGCTTCCAAGTGTCCCCGACAATAAGGAAGCTGGCATGAAGGACATCAAGTCAGAATTGGCTGAGGTCAAGGATGCTCTGAAGACTAAGAGTGACAAGCTGGAAGAGCTGGATGGGAAAGTGAAGGGGTACGAAGGGCAGCTCAAACAGCTCCAGGAGGCGGCCCAGGGCCCTACGGTGACCATGACAACCAATGAGCTCCACCAAGCTTATGTGGACAGTAAGATCGATGCCCTGAGAGAGGAGCTCATGGAGGGAATGGACAGAAAGCTGGCTGATCTGAAGAACACATGTGAATACAAGTTGATTGGTCTCCAACAGCAGTGCGACGACTACGGGAGCAGCTACCTGGGAGTGATTGAGCTTATAGGAGAGAAGGAAACAAACCTGAGAAAAGAAATCGATAAACTTCGAGCCCAAGTACAGGATCCTTCAGCTCAGTCAGATTGCTGTGGTGGCGAAAAGAATGGTGATTTGGCAGAACAAATCAAGAAATTAGACCAGAAAATTGAAAGAGTTGCTGAAGCAACCAGAATGTTAAATGGACGACTGGACAATGAGTTTGACCGCCTTGCAGTTCCAGAGCCAGATGTGGACTTTGATGCCAGATGGAGTGAGCTAGATGCAAGGATCAACGTGACAGAGAAGAATGCGGAAGAGCACTGCTTTTACATTGAAGAAACCCTGCGGGGGGCCATTAATGGAGAGGTTGATGACTTGAAGCAGCTTCTGAATCAGAAAATACAGTTCCTGGAAGAGCGTCTGGGGAATGTGCTGGAGTTGGCTAACAGCACTGATGCAGAATTCACTTCCCCGGCGTCAGTCCTACCAGGTCCATCAGGAGTTGGGAATGAACAAGTTATGATGGAATTAAACCACTTGAAGGACAAAGTACAAGTTGTTGAGGATATTTGCCTGCAGAATTTCCAGGGAGAGTCTCATGGCATAGAAGATACTTGGCCAAATGGCGAAGACCACACAGTGGGTAATAGCTTGTACCTTTTGAAATCTCTAAATGACTCCATGTATAGGAAGTTTCACGAAATCGAACATAGCATCCAGAAAGTTCAAGAGGATTTTAGTTTTCTTTATTCTCAACTAAACCACACTGAAGATGATGTGAATCATCTTCACAGTGAGCTGATCAATTGTAGAGAAGGTAAAATTGCTGGAGAGGGTGCATTTTCTGTGGGGGATGAGCAAGAAAGGACAGTGACACCCCTCCCACCTCCCCAGGACCCCACAGCTCAATGCTGCAGCCAGCTGGAGGAAAGGTGGCAGAGGCTGGAGAGCCAGGTCCTCTCTGAGCTTAACACTTGCAAGGAAAATACGCATGAGGTCCAGAGGGACGTCTCCATGGTTGAGGGCAGAGTGTCTAATATGGAGAAAACTTGTAGCAAACTGGACTCCATCTCCGGAAACCTTCAGAGAATCAAGGAAGGGCTCAACAAACACGTCAGCAACCTGTGGACTTGTGTCAGGCAGATGAATGAGACAATCCGATCCCATTCCAGAGATATTTCTGGCCTGAAGAATTCAGTCCAGCAGTTTTATAGCCACGTTTTCCAGATTTCTACCGACTTGCAAGATCTGGTCAGATTTCAACCATCAGCAAGTAAGTTGACCTTTACAATTCCATTTCTTGTATTTGTTCACAACATGTATTATGCTAGATTTTGGATGGTTTGTGGACTTAACTAAATCATGTAGGTGCTACCCAGAGAGTGGTTCATAGACTGGTCCTAGTTTGTGAATAGTTTGGTTTTGGGTAGCAGTGAAATAAACACCACCCTTGAGAGTATTTAGAAATTCTCCAATACTTTGAGAGTGATAGTAATCAAGCGCATGGTGTGTGCATTTTATGAAGTACCAGTCGTTAACACGGGTAGATGGCCAAATATTGATCTGTACTTTCATGTTGGTGAGCTTGGAGGTAGGGTCAGATTTTTGGCGTATCAGCTAGGGGTGGGGTAGCTAATGGGAAGTGGTAGAATTCTGCCCCTGGAAGAGGCAGAATCCAGGGCAGGCCACACCCAGGATTGTTGCACAACCCCAGTGGGTCTCCCAGAGGGGAACAGACTTCTTGATCCCTAAGGACTTGAGGGCCAGCTACATGCTTAGCGGAACCCTATTTCCTGACCCTGCCTCTCCCCACTTCCATGTCTGCTGTTCTCCCTTTTTGGTCTCTCACTTGTCTACCTTGCTCAATACCAAGTCGCCCTTACATGTCAAACTGAGATTTCACGGCCTGGCATGAGCATATAAGGATTTTACGATCAGGTCCCAGCAGAAACAAGCTAAGGACGAGGAAGGTGGAGGATGAGAGCCAGACCAGCCCTCCGGCCAGGGAGAGTCAGGGGAAAACCCTGGAGCTCAGGAGTGTTGGGGAGGGCTCCATGGTGGCCAGGTGGGAAAATGCTTTGTGTTCCCAGAGATAAGAAAGCTGTAGATAAGGAGTGACCCAGGCCAACCACCACCAGGGCGCTGGCCTCCACTCCAGCGATGGGCCCACCACACCATGCTATTTATAACCCTCCCCCTTTCTCCCAGGCCCACACAGCTGCTGTATCTCTGGAATGTTGAATAAAGGTCACTAGACTCTGTGTGTGTTCATAGAATGGTCATTCCTCGTGGTGACAATGCTGTCTGGACTGTGCTTTATAATAACAGATTGAACCAGATAGTTCCAGTTGATTTGTGACTCCCAGGTGGTGTGGGAAGTGCCCTTAACTCTTTCATGCTCGACAGTTGAAGTAGGAAGTGAATGTCTTTATTTATTTATTTTTTAAAGATTTATTTATTTATGCAAGCACAGGGGTACAGGCCAGAGGTGCAGGAGGGTGAGAGAATCCACCAGAGACAGAGCAGGGAGCAGAACAGGCAGACGGACCGAAATACACTGCTGAGGGGAGCAGCGGGCAAGACAGGAGAGGTCTGCCGTGCCATGTGGGAATCTCCCTGGCTGGCTAGGAATCAAACCAGTGCCGCAGAGGCTGCAGACAGCTTCTCAGTGCTGCGCTTAACCCGCTGCACCACCGAGGAGGCCCGGAAGTGAATGTCTTTAAAGGGAATATGGCTTCCAAAAGATTATCTTTTTAGAATGAACGCATTGTTGTGAATGGACTTTTGAGACTTTCAGTGATGCAAAAGTATCCCAGGTAAATGCACAGGCCCTTGTCTATCCTTGCATGGAGTCCAGGCTTAGGATACTCAGAATAATCTGAGTATCACAGCTCATGAACAGTCTGGAATTTATGTCACGGAGTGTCCAGCTAAAAGTCAACAGAACATTTATTGAGCATCTACTATGTGCAAAGTTTATGAGGAACACAGAGATGTGTAAGCGTGATCTTCACTGTTAAGGCATTTCCAATCACTGTGGTAGAGACACACACGGGTCTGCCGAGAATGAATGAGATTGTGTGTAAAGGACTAGTGAGCTCTGCAGGGTTTATTCCTTTAATTAATAGGCTTTCACTGAGCCCCTCTTATGTGGTAGGAGCTGGTGATGGGAAGTGGTGTGTGTGTGCAGGCACATATGCAGAGACCCTGGAGCTGTGGAAGTCAGGGGGGTTTACCAGTGGAGAGAGTCCTTGAGCCTTCAAGGTTGAGTAGGTTGAGAGTTTAGAAGTCAGCAAGGTGAGGGCTTAGGTGGAATGATAAGGGAAACTTCTGGAAGGCGGTATTATTAGAGCTAATAATTGAGGGATGAGGAGGGCATGCCTGGTGAGGACTTGGTATGATGGGTCAGTATTTATTGCCATCTAATAAACTACTTCAAATCTCTGTGGCTTAAAGCCACAGAGAGGTATTACTTTCCATGATTCCATACTCAGAACTTGGCTGTTTTCATTTGGTGACACTGTGAGTCACCTGCTCTGCTCTATTCAGCTGCCAGTCGGACTTGGCTGGGCTGGAAGCTCCAGGAAGACTTTGGTCCTGAGTCTGGTCATGACCATTCTCTCTTGCTCCATGTGGCTGATGTGGGCTTCCTCCCAGTGCGGTCTTGGGTAATCAGACTTTTTACATGGTGGTTGGTTCGAAAGAGGAAGTGGAAGCTGCTGGCCTGGCCTCACTTCTCTTGTATTCTGTTAGTCAACGTATTCTGTCAGGTCAGTTCTTGGAAGATGACTTGGCTTCCATGTGGGGAAGGACTCTTAATTAGAGTTGTCTCACCTCCCTGGAAGCAGAGGGGGAGGTGAGGATACACGATGTAGATGTGGACGGGTAACCGGACTGCGACACCAGGACGCAGACCCTGTTATTTCCACTTGGTCGCTCTCTTCACGGGCCCTGTTCTTTTCTTTGCTAGCTTCCCTAAAGGCCCTGAATTATCCAGGAGGCAGCTACTGGGGAGAAGGGACTTCAGCTGATGCAAAAATGGAACCAAGTCTCTCCTGCATCCCTCCCATTGGTACAGATGTTCTCCCCTGGGGATTCAAGGGAATTTTGAAATTATGTGCGAACACCTGGTTATTGGACAGTCTGGTTTTCATCTAGGACTCAGGGGTGCACCGCTTCCAACTGGCGAAGAAACACTCTGCTGTCACCCCTGTTTCGCCTTCAGCTGGCCCATCACCCGCCCACCCTTCCATTCAGATACTGGCATATTCAACACGTGTTTATCGAGCCAGGGCCTAGTGCCGGAGTTCCGTGGATCTTACACTCCGGTGGGAAAGACTGACAATGCACAGCAAAGCAAATAGAGATCTGAGTTCAGCTCTCAATCAGTGCAGTGAGGGAGGAGGAGCCAGAGTAAGGTGGCAGGAAATGGGGCGCAGCGACCGCTTGTCTAGACGAGTGGTCAGGGAGGCTGCTCGGTGGAGATGAGATTTGAACAGAGACATGAGTAAGATTCGGGAGCGAGGCCTGCAGAGGTCTATGGGTAGCGTCTCAGGCAGGGGGAACAGCATGTTCAAAGGCTCTGAGGCAGGAGTTTGCCCTGTTTAGTAAAACTCAAATGCCAGTTCGATGATGTCTGTGTGTAAGGGGGGACCCAGAGGCGGTGAGGTCAAAGGAGGTGTAGGAACCAGACCATGTGGGATGTTGCAGCCCGTGATAAACAATTTTAAGGATGATGAGAAGCTACTGGAGAATTTTGATGAGAAGCTACTGGAGAATTTTGAGCTGATTTTGCAATCCTAGCTACTCGATGGTGGTCCTGTGACTTTGGGCAAGTAATTTATCTTCCTAATACCTCACTTTCTGCATTTATTAACTGAAAATGTAACAGCACCAGAAGGTTGTGAGGATTAATAGTCCTACGTGGTGGAGTCTGAAATAGTGTGTGACACTTTGTAAGCCCTACATGAACAATACCTGGTATCTGAACCCTGTATCGGCTGCATAACCTGTTCTTGGCTACACTTTCCTCTGTTTCCTACAAGCCGCAGTCCTGCAGCCTCATGAGTGAGGCTTTTCCCTAGAGCAGGTGTGGGGTAGAAAAGCCCCGGATATCAGGCTCCTGGCTACTCTGTGGAATGTTCTAGATAGCTACAGTGGGTTTTCTCTCTTTTTCTTTTCCATGCTGCAGCTTAGAGAGAAAGAGTGGAAGGCCTTGAAATCCTCCCTGCCGGCATTCAGGAATTCATGTTCAAATTCTTTAGTCAGAAGCACAGCATTTAGGAGTAAACTAGGAATCTCCTTGTCATTAGGAACTAAGTTCTTTGCTCTTCTGGCCAACGTGGCCTGGGGTGTGACCCCTGTGCCTAGCACCCTCTCTGCCATGTCCCAGCTGGCTGGGTAGGCACTGTCCTTCACCTCGTGACATCCTTTTCCTTTCTTTTGGCGGGTATCTTGTCCCCAAAGCACCCGATTCTACCCTTTCTGCTGCCCCTCACCCTGGCCATCCTCTGCCACAGGCAGCCTCTCCTGGCAGGGTCTGTTGTCCAGGGCCTGGATGTGACAGCAGCCCCCAGGCTGGCTGCAGCCTCTGACGGTTGACTGACAGGCACCAGACTTTCCTTTGGGTGTGAATTGCACCCCCTCCTGTTAGAACCCACATTTCTGCTCCCCGTTTAAGGAAGAGGAGCTGTGGGGGCTGAGAAGTGGAGACGGTGGGCAGAGGAATGGTTTTCCTCCCTGGGTCATGGCCCCAAACAGGACATGCCAGCCTTGACCTACTCCAGTGCCAGCGTCACTTCCTTTTTCAAACTTCCTGCCCTTTCTGCTGATGTCTTAGGGGGATTTTTCTTAGTGCTTGAGTTGTATTAGTAAGTGTCTCATGCAGGAGAGCTACAGATTGGAGAATCCCATCTTTCTCAAGTTGCTTCAATTATGTTGTAAGGAAGAAAGGGTAGCGATTATTCAACTCAGCTGAGTTTAGCCAAGAAGCCTGGCCGGGGAGAATGGCCGGATGCCAGCATGATGGCTGTTCTGACTCTTCACTTGAAATTCACTGAGTTTAGGGCCAGTTTAGGCCCAAGATAACGTGCTGGGCTAAGTCAGAGTTTTAGAAATAGATGAAGTAAACTCAGCCGGGATTGGCTCCCCTGTGGCGCTTCGCCTCGCCAGGGCTCTGCGGTTGCTGGGAGCAGCTGCTGCTGTTCTCCATCTTAACCTTGAGTTTAGAATTTCAAGCTGTGGTGTCCTGAGAAGGGAGCACCCCTGTAGCTGCAGGCCAGAAACCCCCTGGGAGCTTCACAAAAATAGCAGCTCCAGGCTCGCTTAGGGGATTCCTGCTCCACATTGGTGAGATGAGACCAGGATTTGTAATTAAGACAGAAATATCCCCCGCACTGGGCCAGGAGGTGGCAGGAAGGCCCCCCCAGAGCCACAGGGTATAACCACCCCCAGGGCAAGCTGTGCCCAGAAAGAAGGGGAGAAACAGGAGAGGCGAGGGAGGGAAGTGGGGGGAGAGAACAAGACCAGCGACTTGACACTGCACTACCAGCAAAGGGGGGGCCCCCTGCTGCACTCTCAAGGTCGCCCACAGGCCCTGCTTTGTTCTGGTTACCACTGTGTCTCTCCTTGTCTGATGGCTGCAGCTGGACAGTAGGTCTTAAAATCACATTGTAAAGTTCTTCTGCATTTCCATCTAGATTTTAGAAGCAAATTGGGGACTTCTTCCAAAAAAAACTGCCCAAGCAGTGCTGCTGTTCAGACAGGCGAGAGCCCCACCCTGCACCCCATCAACCCCCATTTAATGAGTTCATTACTTTTCCTTTCAAATGTGTTGCCACAGATTTAAATACCATTGCCCGGAGCTGCCCCTCTATGTGGGTGTTCTCTCGCTTGGCTGTGCTTTTCTGAAATGCAGACCCGGTGCCCTCTCAAGCTGCACCGTGGGGCCTCTGGCCGCACAGTCAGGTCTGGCCTGGTCTCCCTGGCTGGGACCCTGTGGTCTCTGGGAAGGAACCAGCACAGGGCGCCCTGCACGGGCCCAGGGGTTTTCTCCTCAGTGCAACCAGAAGCCCAAACCAGCAAGGGGCTGCACTTTGCCCTGAGCAGGGCTATGGTGTGACACATGCCTTCCCTTCCTGTGGGGCCGGGAGAACAAGTCAGGTTCCTGTCGATTGTCTCCTCCGCCCTGGGGACCCATTCTTGTGCCCACACGGCCCCACACAGGGCACGTGTCCTGGCCTTGCTGTTTCCTCCACGAAACCCCATTTTCACAGCCGCCCTAGGTCTGTTCCACACACAGTTCTCTGAATTTCCTGATGGGTCCGTGAGGGCGTGGGCTGTTCCAGGAGCCAAGCTGGGCCATTGGTGTGGCCGCCCACTGTGAAAACGTCTTGCCTCTCTCCACATAGCTGCTGAAGGTCAGCATTTTGATGACTTTTTTTTTTTTTTAAGTCAGAAGTCCTAATTGACATCTAGATAATTCTGTGGCTTCTGCATTTAGTGTGCAAGCGCACCCTCCAGACCAGGCAGTCAGACTTCACCTTGACCGACTTCTAATCAGCTACACTCGATGTTTGCACAGCGCCCTGCAGTTCGGGAAGCTAGCCTGTGCCCGTATCTCTGATTGGCACTACTTCCGCCCAGTGACAGGAGGCCTTGCAGGATCAGCCATGGAGTGGATGAGGGTGATAACGCGGGTGTCAGGGGCTTTCCCACAGTCAGGCCTCCACCCAGGCTCTAACAGCTAAGGCTACCACCTCTTGTGCTGTGATAAGACACCGTGAGAGTGCCAGGCACCCCAAGGGAGCCTACTTTTTTGCAATTTAGATTTATGTGGCTGCTGGCCTCCCACCAGGTTCCCTGAAGACTGGGGTGGAGAGAAACCACCACCCCAGGCGCCTGTGGGTGGAAGGGGTGTTCACCAGCTGAAAGACTCAGGTTAGTCCTTCAGTCATATGGATTATTGGGGAATTTCTTAGGCAAGACTTTATTTCAGTAAAGTTGAAATTTACTTTTAATAAGGACTTTGAGAGGACAAGACCTTTGCTAGTTGGGTGTCAGGTCCATCCACGTGAAGGCATTTCCCTGCCTGATGGCTCAGGGTCTGAGGCCGTGTTGGCACCCCAGGGCACGGTCCCCTTCTAAGAGCAGGCGCACGTGTGCTGATCCAGTCCTGGCGCTGTCTCACTGTCCACCTTGGGCGGCAACGCTGGCTTTTCTGAGCAGAACTCAGTTCCAGTGTTCACGCTGAGTGAGAAACCCATGTTCCATTGAGAAAGAGGTTCTTTGCCAGAGAATTATCTTTCCAGAAGGAGCAGAGCGCTATGCAATCTTTGCTAGTTGTGTAATGCATGTGTGTCTTAGAAACACATGTTGTGGTGGAGCGAGTGTGAGCTGGAGGGGCCTGGCCGGGGAACCGTCTGGATCAAATGCCACCTCCTTGTCATTGTCTCCACTGTGATGTGACGGCTGTTCTGGAGGGGTCGGTTCTCTGTGTCCCTTGTGCACAGGCTCCCCAAGGATGTTCGTGGGGGATATTTGGCCCAAGCAGTATATTTGTTCATTTCCGTTCCTCTGCCTTCCACTGGATGTGGAGCCTGGTGTTGAGGGAAGACAGTGCGAGAGGGAATACTTCCTCCAGGTTTGTGCCGTGATTCTGGTCTCCTTTCATTCACCAAACACATAAAAGATGATTAAAATGTGCTGTCAGTGCTCATCATCCACTAAGAGATGAGACAGCCTGAACCGGCCCCTGGAGGCCAGAGTGTTGTGGTTCATAGGCAGGATTGTTGAAGCCCTCTGGGCAGATCCCCTGTGGCTTAGGGGGGCGGAGTGGTGTCTGACCTGGAAGCTTGGGGATGAGTGGATGAGGGTGAAAAAGAGGCCATTTATGGAGTGCCAACTGCAGAAAGGCAGGGAGGCCCAGCTGAGAGCCAGGCACAGGGAGCTGGAGACGGGCAGGTGATGGCGACTCAGATGGAGGCAGCAAGACTTGATTTTGTGAACAGTGGAAAAAGACTGGAAATTTTCAAGCTGGGGATGATAAGACTAGAATGGTTTCTAAAAAACAAGCTGAAGAGGGGCCTCCCTGGTGGCGCAAGGGGTTAAGCACTGCACTATGAAGCAATCTGTAGCCTCTACAGCAGGAGTTCGATCCCCAGCCTGCCAGGGAGCAACCCACATGGCGCAGCAGACCTCGCCTGACTTGCCCACTGCTCCCTTCAGCAGTGTATTTCAGTCAGTCTGCCTGGATGGGGTGCCTGGGAGAATGAGGTGGATTTCAGAGAAAGGTTGGTTTGAAGGGCTTGCAGGGCTAGGCAAGAAAATAAGGACTAGTTTGAAGGACGATACTGCACTATTTGAAGGCATCTTGCCAATGGTAATTTGAGGGTTGTAGGACTGAGCGAAAGTATTAATTTTGAATTTTGGGTAGAAACACAAACTTGGACAGAAACATGAGGAGGGAGAGACTAAGCAGAGAGTCCTGGTGAATGGAGCAATTCCAAAGAGAAGGCAGGTGGTGCTCAGGCAGGGGCTGTGTGTATGTGCTTGGGTGGTGGGGCGTGAGGGGGCAGGCGTGACAGCATCAAAAGCAAGGAAGAGAGGGAATAGACCAAATATGTTTGGACTGGGAAAGAGTAGAAACAGGTCCTCACTGAGTATCTTCTACAGTTACATTTTGTAAAAATAAGCAAAATAAACTGTGAAGCATATAATGAAAACCAGCTGTCTACACCCCACCCTCCCCAGCACTGTCTCCCCAGAGGCAGCCACGTGCAAGTCTTTCAGCTGTTTTATTCCTGATACTTGCCTTCATGTTACTAAATTGATTTATTAGCTTTAAATATCTGTCTATAGATATTACATATAGTATTTAAATATACATATTTATCAGATACAGATATTAGCTTCCATATTAGGCACTCATTTCTCCTGCTTCCAATTCCCAACAGTTATCGCACAGTAAATCAGCAATCAGTATTTATATCATTTGAGCCAAATAACTTCCTGTAACTATTGCTGTTTATTTTACTTCTTTCTGAAATTGCTGTGTTACATTATTTCTTGATAGATTTTGTGTCTGTTGTAGCTTCTCACTCTCTACCATCTTGTCAATACAATTTTCTACGTCAGATCATTTGTTGGTTTCATTTTTTTTTAAATGAGTGAGCTCCCTCTTAGAGTCCTCTCTTCCTGATCCAATCCGGACTGGTTTTTCTCTAGACTTGCATAAAAATTTCAACTTGAAACTTCCTTCGTAGAAGTCCTTGAGCCTCTTTCCTCAGGCCCTTTACTCTGTTTCTTTCTTTCCCGGTTCACTCCCTTGTCTCACTGGAGCACATTTTCCAGCGGCTTTTGAAGACAGGGTGTTAGAGGGATATTTTGACTGGGTATAGAATTCTCAAGGTTAATGATATTCCCTAGAAATTTGAAGGCTTCACTCTCTTGTGCCTGGTACTGTTAAGAAGCCTGATGTCTTTTTGACTTGTAGTTACTTTACAAAAAATATTGTGAGGTTTGTGAGATCTTTATCTGCAGTGTCCTAAATATGCCTTGATTTGGATCTTTTATTCAATTGTGCTGGAATTGTTTTATTTTCTTCAGTTCTGAGAAATTTGTGTGTGTTGTGAGCGGATTCTCTCCTTATCATCTTATCATCCCTATGCCCAATTTTTCTGATCTTTTCTGCAAAGACTTCTGGGTTGACCCTCCAATTGCCCATTATTCTGTCCTGTTCTACATTTTAAAAGATTTCCTTAATTTTATCTACCAACTCTTTCAATGAATTTTTTAAAAATTTATTTTACTTATGCATCCAAGAACAGGGGTGTAGGCCAGAGGTGAGGTGGGGGGTGGTGAGAGGATTCACCAGCATTAGAGTGGGGAACAGAACAAGCTGACTGAAATACACTGCTGAGGGGAGCAGCGGGTGAGACAGGTGAGGTCTGTTGCGCCAAGTGGTTTCAATCCCCTGGCCCGGGGATTGAACTTGTGCTGCAGAGGCTGCCCAAAGCTTCATTGGGCTGACTTAACCCCTTGTGCCACCAGGGAGTCCTCACTGAACTTTCTTGTATTTTTAATCAGCAAAGCCTCACCCTTATTCTCTGAATATGCTTTTTGAAATAGCATCTACTCTTGTGTCTTGGATACTGTGTCTTTCTCTCTTATGTTATGTGTTTACTTCTCTCTTATGTGTTTACTTTTTTGGGGTTCCTTTTCATTAGTGGGATGCTTGCTTTAGGCTCTGTCTTTTCTCTGTTCTCACACGTCAGGTGGTGTTGACTATGGTTCACATTTAAAGGCGAGGCACTAGTTTCAGGCTTGTGGGCTTTAATTCAGGATCAATCTAAAGAATCCTTTTATCTCAGAACTGAGGTTTTAAGCAAGTGTTCTGGGAACTGAGCAGAGGAAGCGGCTAAGAACTTCCTAATTCAGTTTGCAGATTGACAAATGTTTTCGACTGTTTCACTTTCACTCCTGTCCCCCACAGTCCTCATGTCTGGAATCCATTTACTTTGTTTCTCTGTCTAACCCAAACTTGTCAACCAGTATCTGAAGAGAATTAAGACCTAATGCCAGTCCATTGATCGGAGTGGAGCACCTGCTCTGTACCACCATGGGGAGAATTGAGAAAGTGATCAGTCAGATCATGCTCCAGAGGACATAATTCTCTCATGAAGCACTCGCCATTAAAGAACTGTTGGAGAAATAACTTCTCTTTGAGGCCATGTGGGCGAGCAACCAGACTGGGTAAATGGGTAGCATGGAATTGATCTGCCACAATAACTCGAGGTTTTTTTAAGATTTTATTTATTTTTACATAGAAGAACTGGGTATAGGCCAGAGGTGCAGGGTGGGGGAGGGTGGTGAAAGAATATACCAGAGTGGGGAACAGAACAGGAGGAATGACTGAAATACACTGCTGAGGGGAGCAGCGGGCGAGACAGGAGAGGTCTGCTGTGCCAGGTGGGTTACTCCCTGGCTGGGGACCAAACTCAGGTGGTAGTGCTGAGACATAACCCCTAGGCCACCAGGGAGGCCCATAACCTTACTGAGTTTTTTTTTTTTTTAAAGATTTATTTATTTATGCATACAAGAACTGGGGTACAGGCCAGAGATGCGGGGGGTGAGAGGATTCACCACAGACAGAGTGGGGAACAGAACAGGCAGGCTGACTGAAATACACTGCTGAGGGGAGCAGCAGGTGAGACAGGAGAAGTCTGCTGCGCCAGGTGGGTTGCTCCCTGGCTGGCCAGGGATTGAACTCATGCTACAGAGGCTGTGGATTGCTTCATAGTATGGTGCTTAACCCCTTGCGCCACCAGGGAGGCCCTAACCTTACTGAGTTTTAAGACAAAACTAGACCCTGGGTCAAAATGAAGTCACTGATTTTGTCCTGTCATTTTGTAACTTTGGAACTGGAAATTGCAGGCACTATACAGAGTGAGGTGGGTGAGGTTTGGATGTTGAGGGTGGTGGCATATCGACCATTCTGGGTTATTTTTAGATGCTTTATGGGCCCTCAGGAAGACTTCCTATAAGGCTAGTTCCAGCAACATTCAGGCAGCTTTGCAACCCAGCACTCAACCGCTGCGCCACCAGGGAGGTCCTCCAGCAACATTCAAAGGAAAGGGTGGCAGCTTCCCGAGAGGACATGGGAATGTGTGAATCAGCTTCTGTCAGCGGCGATTCCTAAGGCCTCTTGAATGAGAGGCGCGGCCTGTGCTCCCCCGACACCTGCCTGGATCACTGTGGCATCTGTGCCCACAGGCCCTCAGCTGTCCACAGTGACCTGAGACTGGCTTGTCTAGAGAATGTAAGGTCATCTGTGGCAGCAGGTCCTTTTCAGTCATTTTTGAGTTGTTTGATATCATCATGCCCTGGAATCAAAGTTTCAGCTGCTGGAGCTAGAATACTGCAGTTCTGGAGAGTGGAAGCATGAGGCAGAAAGGAGCTGAGGGCCGCTTCATCCATGGCCCTCCTACAGGCCAGCTCTCCCTGTGCTGTGGGGGCTGCTCTGCGTTCCCAGGAGTGAGAAGGCAGTACCCACAACTTCAGTGATTCTACAAGGAACAGCCCCCCCAAGCACAGACCTTCACAAGGAAATGGGCCTCGTGGTCTCACTAAGGGGTGGACCTACGGGTTAGTGGTCAAGTCTGAGTTTGTATTTTTTTAAGTCTGTATTTTTTTCTACTTTCCAAATACTTAGCAGAAGATCCCTCAGAAGCACCAAAGTCACCACCCCAAGGCAAGGGACCTGAAAGTCCTCCACACCTGGTGCTGCCAGAGGCCCCTACTGAGCCATCTCATCCAAAGCTGAGCACGCTGCCGAGCAGTCCTCTGCTTCCCAAGGACCGCAGACAGCAGCAGCACACAGGCCAGGCAACGGGACCCCTGCAGCCGCCGCCGCTTCCACCAGCACGACCTGGCTGGACCGGGCTGCCCTTCTTGCCTGGCTCCACTGGGGTCATTATGGAGACTGGAGAAGCTGGTCCTCCAGGGAGGATGGGCATGTCAGGAAGAGGCCTGCCCCAGGGGGTAGATGGCCAGACAGGACAGGGGCCCATCCCCAGCACAGAAGGCTTCGCAGGAGCACCAGGTAGGCCCAACCACCCGGCGCATCTGGGCTGCATGGGGAAACACGTGCAAGGGGCCACTGGGGCCCTCCCTGCCATAGTGTTTGTGGGCTCAGGGTCCACCTTCAGGGATACAAGGCCCAAAAGTGTGCTAAACTCCTCAGAGACCAACCCATGTTAATCAAACACCCAGCGGCTGAGGCATCCAGGGACAGGCTGTAAGTTAGAAATGACGAGAACCTGGGAAACTAAACAAGAGCTTGGGTAGCAGAAGACAAGCCACACAAAGTGGTGGGGCCCTGAGTCCTGACTTAGATTCCAGCAGCACTGACATAAGCACTGGGACCCGGGCCACGTCCTAACATCTCTCCAGGCCAGCCCTTCCACTGCAAATGGGAGGAGCAGCAGGACCTCAGGGAGTCTCTATGAAGATGGAGGAAAGTCTAGAGAAGGTCCTGTGTGAGCTGGGACAGTGTGGCACTGGAGGTGGGTGAAAGGGGAGGGAGAGCCACTGCGTACCAGGGCTGAACCAGGTGCCGGCTCTCCGCCGACAGCACCGTGACATGTGGACAAGTGGTGTTGCTTGGGGCGGGTCCTGTCAGCGGCCCTGAGTCCATGCAAACTGTCCTGAGCCGCACCAGGCTTTTGAGGGCGGGCACTCCGTCGCCGGCAGGGATCACCTGGTGCATAGACCATCCCCGAAGTGCCAGGGCTACCAGAGGCCAAGGACACACATTTTCTCCGCAGCTCTCCCTTTCTGTACCTCGTCAGGCTGTGGTGGTTGCAGCACTCCCTCAGGTAGATGAACTGCTGTTCTAAGGCATTTGTCCCACCAGCTCCACGTGTCACAGATGCTGACACCGCTGGGCTGTGCATTCACATAAGCATCGTTCTTGGCTCCCCTCATTCCTGCAGCCCTGCACCTAAGCACCCAGTGCTGCCTCCAGCCTAGCTGGACGATGCTCCTAGAGGGCAAACGTGGCAGGTGGTGTGTGTAGACTTCTCCTTGGCTGGCTCCCCAAGCTCCAACAGCACGTCTTTCTCCTTGTATTCTCCAGCCAGTTCACCCCCAGGGAGACTGGGCTCATGAGGAAGCAGGCACTGGGGGTGCAGTTGTACCTGCTTCTAGGAAAGCGACTCCGAGTGGGTGCCCTTGCTCCATCCAGGTCTCTTTAAAGACTGGGAGGAGCAGGGAAAAATGGGTGTTTAGGATTTTGTCTGACATTTCTCATTTGGTCTTTCAGGATACCCCAAGTCGCCTCCTGCAGCCTCCCCAGGTACGTATGCTAAGAGAGCAGGAGCAAGAAGCAAGGCTGCTTCTCCTTGCAGCCTCCTCCCTCCTGGCTGCTAGCAGGAGTGGAGAATGGGCCAGGTCCTTTCCCTCCCACCAGCCCTGGGGCTGGGCCTCTGCAAACCACGTTTCCTGGGGTCCAGGTTTTACTGATTTAATAAGCAAGCAGCCCCCTAGACTGTTCCCATCACCCACTTCTCCATGCATGTGTGTATGCACGCAGCGTGTGCACAGACCCCCTCCCACTTCCAGCAAATGCCTGCCCCACTGCCCAGCTGTCCTGACTGCTGACGCCACATCAGTCTGGCCTTGGGCATGAAGACGTGACTGCCCCTCGGTGTCTAACAAGAATGACGTGGTGAGCAGAGGTCCCTATGGCACACACAGAATTGGGGCTCTCCAGGCCCCAATTCCTCAGCTCCTGCCCCCAGGAGTCTTTGGTCACCTGGGTCCTCTCTCTGCTGCAGGGCTTCCGGTGCCTTCTGTGGTGTCTTTCTCTGCGGGGCTGACCCAGAAGCCTTTTCCCAGTGAGGGGGGCGTCGTCCTCTTTAACAAAGTGCTGGTCAACGACGGGAACGTGTACAACCCTGATACTGGTGAGTGTGGGCGGGCCCTGCACTCCCGCTGGTTCCAGGCCAGGCGGGCACCACCCAGGGCCCGGGGAGAGCTGGCCAGTCACCCTTCCTCATTTTGTAGGACTTTAGGAAGTGGTTTCCAGCTCGCAGGCTGCAGGATGGGTGTGGGTGTGTGTGAGCTCATCGCAGCCCTCAGCGCCCAGCTCGGGAATCATTGTTCGTGGCAGTGGTCACGCTCTGCAGTTCCCTGTGCCATGGTGCTCCCAAGTGCCTTCCCCTCACCCCCAGCCACCCAGGGCCCCTCCCCCTCAGTATCTGATGACCATCGGAACACTTGGGACAAGACCATCCATGTTCTACCTCCTTCCCAAGCTCCTGGTTTCATTAGAACAGAGCCAGTTAAGTGGATGCCTGCTGAGGGTAGTGGGCACAGAAGTGACCCCGGGGCCTGTGGGGCAGGCTTCTGCCTTCCCACCAGGCTAGACATGGCCTAGCCATGGCCTCCTCCCACCAGAGGTGGGATTTTGAATTCCTTGGGAAGTTTGGCCTGTCTGGTCACCATCTGGCTCAATCCTACCTGTTCCTAGGACAGTGGTTAAGCATGCGCACAAGTCACCTGCAGGGGTGGGAATACGGGGCTCCAGTCATCCTCCCTGCTCTCAGGTGCAGAGGCAGGTGGTGTGAGCCGCACCTGTTTTCAGCTCCAGCACAGCTTTCTGCAAGCCTCTCTCAGTGCTGCTTGGTGGTGGGATGACTTGTCTAGTCCTCTAGTTGGGTGACCTTTGGGTGACCTACATTTCTTTCATGCGCACCCTTCCTGCCAGGCCTTGATAAAGGAAATTCTGGGTAAAGCTGAGCAGGGTGTTCCCCCAGGCAGTCGCAGCAGAGATAAAAGCGCTGTGCTTTTGGGCTGGATCTGTTCTCAGGGCCCAGGTGCCCCACGAATCCCCCAGGAGCTTTCTATCACTTTTCAGAGCTGGCAGTTTCTGGGGGGCACGCTGCAGGTCCAGGACTCAGATGCTGTCACCCTCCCGGGCCCTCTATTCCAGCTGCTTGTTAACAGCTCATGCCTAGCATGCTCCCCAGAGCCACGGGCAGCATCTCTGTGCCCTCCGGCTGCTTTGCTGTAGACAGCACACATCTACATCTTACCTCTGCTTCCTCACGGTCTCCCCACTGCCCTCCGCCTCAGGTCCAGACCTGTGGGACACTGGCTCAGTGACTGGCAGCGTATAGCCCTGACTGGATCTCAGCTGTATATGGCCCAACACAGAGGGCGGTTGGGACCTCCCGGGACTGTTTGCTGCCATCTTCTCTTCTTGGATTAGTGACAGCTTGATATTATTTTGGCTCTGCCTCTTCAGGCAGGACAGGTGTTTCATGGACATTAAGTCCAGCAACCATGAGCCTGACTTTTGTTGGCCTTGGATGCCTTTAATGATGGAGAAAGCTCCCTAGATTCCGGCTGCTGCTCTCCCATTAAACTTAGGTGAGGTAGAAGCAGAGCTGGGCCTCAAGCCCACGGTATTACAATAGATCTAGTAGCTAGGAATGTCTCGTCCAGTAGTTCTCTCCATGGGCCGTGTACAAAGAGACACCTTGTTCCCAGGGCTGTGGCTGTGAGGTGAATCTCATTACAGTGAAACCCTGGGGGCTTGCGGTGTGTGCTGGCATGAGAGGGGTACCATATAAAAGGGCAGTATCCAGGTAGGGTGACCTCTCTAGGCATTCCCAGGACTTTGAGCGCTAAAACCAGGGCAGTCCCTGTAAGCCGAGGTGGGCCTTGTGAAGGGCTGTGACAGCACTACCTACCTGAGTGTCTGCTTCCTCCTCCAGGGATCTTCACGGCCCCCTTTGACGGGCGCTACCTGATCACAGCGACCCTCACTCCTGAGAGAGACGCGTATGTGGAAGCCGTCCTTTCGGTCTCCAATGCCAGCGTGGCCCAGCTGCACACCGCCGGCTACAAGAGAGAATTTCTGGAGTACCACCGGCCCCAAGGAGCTTTGCACACTTGTGGGGGCCCAGGGGCCTTCCATCTGATTGTGCACTTGAAGGCAGGAGACAGTGTCAACATCGTGGTGACTGGGGGCAGGCTGGCTCACACCGACTTTGATGAGATGTACTCCACATTCAGTGGGGTTTTCCTATATCCTTCCCTTCCCCACCTCTAGGGCAGCGGGCGAGAGCTACGAGAACTCAAAGCTTTATTTAATATATTCAGTTAATGTAAGTAACTGGAGCACTGGTCTAGTTTTTGCAGACCTCCCACCACCTCCCCCAAGATAGAGGCCTTGCTTGGTGGCTGAGGCCAGCGCACCTTAGAGTCTCCTCAGAGCGAAGTGAAACACGTGGCCACTGATGCTGTCACTCTGACTGGAGAACTGGAATTGCCCCTGCCAGCTAGACTCCCACCCAACCTGGGGGTCTGTCTGAGTACTGCTCTGAGACCTGGGCAGGGCGCACAGGGTGCTTTACGCTGCTTCCCACAGGGCCACGGGACCACATCCTGCTGCTGGGGAAGAGCGCCAGGCTGCAGGTCTGAGAGGAGGGCAGGCTGGCGAAATTTGGTGCCTGTGGCTAGTCTTCATTGGAGGGCAGAACTGTTGTCTGCTGTCTTTGTATTTAACTGCACAAAGGAGAAAAGTTTAAACACTGAAGTGCTCCAGTGCACGTGCTGCCACACAGACCTTGGGCCTGTGTGGAGATGTGAAACTGTGGCTGTCTGGGCTCCTTGAATGACATGTACAATTGATGTGCAAAGACAGGGAGCATCAATAAAGATTTAAAACCTTCCAGTGTCCAAATCTTGGAGTAACTCAAGTCTGGTGCTTTATGACTAAAAAGCAAATAGCAGAAAGATGGTTACCTTTTTTAAATGGCTGCTTGAATAAATTATTCGACCTGTTACCCCGAAGGTCTCAAGTTGTACATTTGGGTTGTTTTGGGCTTGTGAGGACATAGCAGATGTATTTGAAGATCAAGGCTCCATGTGATCCTGCAGCTAAGAGGGGTTTCTCTGGGGCGTGCTAAAAACTCACTTCATAGCAGCTGTCCAAGTGCATGAGATGGCTCGCTGCACAGCTCACAGCAGCTCAAAGAAGTCTCCAGTTCCCAGGCAACAAGAAAACTAACACAAAACCGATCACACATTGGCAGCCGAGATCATGTAAGAAAAGGACGCAGCTCACAGAGTATGTTCTTGTTCCGAGGTGCCTGACACGTTCCTCGTTCACAGCCATGGCTCCAAGGTGTTCCTTTCACATCAGCTTGATAAAACTGCTGGCCACTCCAGTGCCACCAGGAAGGCAAGTCCTGGCCCAGAGCTTCGGGGAAGATGTAGACAGCAGAAACAAGCTCCCTTGACTTGAGTAAAGCTGCCAGATACTCTCATGCTGCAAACATCTGAGGTTTCCAGGTCTGCTTGCAAATGAGGACTAGAGGGGCTGTTGGGCACGTCAGAGAGCTTTCTTGTCCCCTCTCCAGCTAGGGAGAAGAGATCAAGAATGGAAGATTTGTTGTTTCAGTGAGCAGGGAATGGCAGTATTACCTCACTTCTCCAGCTGGGAACTGGCTGATGGTGGCTGGCACCATATTGTAGGCAGTTCTAGAAATGACTCATAAAAAACCCTAGTGCACTAGAGCATTTTCAGGAAACCCAGTTGGCACGTGCCCTCACCCACTCACCCTCACACCCTTGTTTAAAGACCTCACTCAGTGCCAAGGGAACAAATGCTCAACAGTCAGAAACGCTAGAACCAGACAGAAGATAGTGGCTTTTTAATTCCTCCCGATGGTTCTCTCTCAGTGCATCTTGAGGACTCATTTACCGAAAAAGTGGACTTTCAGCTCTTTAGCCAAGACAGGCAGAGTAGAGTAAGTCTAATCACAACGGGTTCCTGTGCTGACTCCAGATAGGATGAAAGCCAGGCCACAGCCTACCTTGGCGCTGGCATGGTTTGCAGGCAGGCAGTGCTCTTGCACAGAGAACAGGCAAGGTCAGTTTAGCTCAGGGTTCACGTCAGGAGCACCAGGAATGGGACATTTTCCCCACTTGAAAGAGTAGTAAATGGCCTCATTTACATAATGAACAGTACAATACTGGTAGTAAAGAATGTCAATTGCATCTGAAATTACTCCCACAATTAGCACGTTCATCTAGCTTTCTCAGTGAGGCAATCTGTTGAATGGTTTCTCCCAATTTACAGTTTGAAAGAAGTGCAAGTATTTGTGACCAAAGGCATAACCATATCTTTGCTTGCAGATGTAAAACACTGCTTTGCACACATCCACACCCACTTTACAAACATACCCGTATCAGCTCCTCAATGGGGAGGAAAGGGAAAGGGAAAGGAGACGCGCAACTCCAAGGTGGCAGGAGGAAGCTGGCTGAGCCAGAATCCTCGGGAATCATTTCCTTCCTAAGGAACCCGTCTGAGCTCTCACCCAGCCATCGTGTCATGGGGAAGAATCATGAAACGAAAGCTTTCCACAGCAGAAGGCACACTGTCAAGGAGAACTTTCGGCACTGATACAGTTCGCACATGCCCATCTTGTGGAACTAGAGTGTGGGGGCATAAAGAGATACTTAGTCATATAACCTGTGGGATATGGTTTTTGATCCAAGATCATTTTTGATTCTTCTGAGTAGTTTTCACCCTGAGGAAGAGTTTAATGAACAGTGAGAAGGGCACAGAGCAGGACTAGAGGCCTGTGAGAATACACCAGAAATTACATATGTATGAGTGACTCATTCCCTGGCAGAACCTACAAAGGGAGAGGTTAGTTCCCCTGGCATAGCCTCGCTTTTGGAGTCAGGTTTTACAAACATAAGCACTACAAAGAAGTCCTTCCTACAGATGAATTTAAGTGCCAGCAAAGATCAAAATGTTAATTTATGAAAATTATCCAACATCTGGCAGGAGTCGAGCGAAGATTTGCTTTAAATGTCTTTTGAAGGAAAGAGTCAAATGCACCCTTTTATGTTTGTTTATTGTTGTAACCTTTTTTTTGAACATCAAACACTGCACCAAAATGAGTCAATCATCTTAAGACAACGGTCTGTGCCATAACTCAAAGGACTGGACTGATGATGTTTACAATTAATTTCTTACAACTTAAAAATTTAGTGGCATTGCTAATAATCATATACTTCATCATAGACTGCATGTAATTCTTAAATTAAAAGAGCAAAGTTTTCCCCTCCTTTTACCTTCAAAACAAACCAAAAAAGCAGTTTTCACCTGGAAAGAGCACCACTTTAAACACTCAATTTTTAACCAGCTTCATCAAACTCAACATGCTCTGAAATAGGGGAAAACAACGCTTCCCAGAGTAAATATTATGACAATTGGAAACATGATAAAACTCCCTGGAAGCATCCGTTTTTGCCTACTTGCAATAAGACAAAGTGTTTCCTCTCTACCTGTCAAGAACATGATCAGAAGGTGTGCGCGCCGGCGCTGCGCCTCCCGCCCTCCCGCCGGCTGCCGTTGCTCAGCTCCTCCCTG
Organism: Talpa europaea; assembly: GCF_964194135.1. Classification (NCBI taxonomy): domain Eukaryota; kingdom Metazoa; phylum Chordata; class Mammalia; order Eulipotyphla; family Talpidae; genus Talpa; species Talpa europaea. Next base: position 56,970,395 of record NC_140080.1, on the reverse strand, counting down.
ACAGCTGGCAGCTCAAGTCAGGCCTCAGACGAAGGTGCTCTTCTTTTTCCGGTTGAAAACCACGCGGAGGCGCTCAAGCGCAGCAGACAGTGCTCACACGGGATAAGTGTACGCGCCTGGCCCGCTGGTGAGGCCGTCGCCACCACAGCCTTTGAACCTCAACATGCAGATATCGAGGCAAATGCTCAAGTCAGGGTGAAGTGGAAAGAGGGGCAGGGATCATTGCCATTTCAGCAGTGGAACCACCGAGAAGAACCATAACTATCCAAGATCCCATCTGCCGCCAACAGCGCGAGGCAACACTTCTTCCTAACCCACCATTGTGAGGGTCTGTGTACACACACACTCGAGGGCATCTCTCTTTCACAGAAAGAACAAATGTCATTTGTACCAAATGGCAATGGATTTTCAGCACAAACCTAATACTTTCATAACACTATAGTAATAGTAATCATCTACTTTCAGGAAGAGAGACTCCTTTAAATAAGGAAAAAGACACATTAATTAGCATTGTACCCACTGGATCCATCTGCAGTAACAAAAATGACAAAGGCTAGGGCTTATGGACATGGGACAGGGACAGTCACCCTCGACACAGGCACAGGGGACGTGGGTTCCCAGGTTGGTCCCTCTAAGACCCATGTGTTCAGAGAGAAGCGCTTATCAAGAAAAAGAAACTGTCTAGCAAAAACTCTTTAAAGGACCACCAAAAAGGGACAACAGAAGGCTCCTAAGGTTTTCTGTGCTGCACTTAGGCAAAGAAGCCCGATGACATTCGGGCTAAGCATGGAAAGCCCACGTTCTTCAAAAGCAAACACAGCCACGAGGAAGTGCTGACAGCAACAACGGGATGAGGTACCTGCAATCTCCAGCTGCTCCCAAGGATTCACTAACTGGGCAGGACGTCACATAAATAGAGTGGCATCTCTAACCCATAAACTCCTTAAACCAAGTAGTCCTTGAACTACTCCGGGGGAAGCTTTGGGCTACAGGAAGCATGCGTCCCTCTGAGAACACAGGCTCAGCGGCGCGGCCAGGGAACCGTGTGCCAGGACTTCCCTGCTGTGTCTGCAGCCAACTGCACCAAGAACAACGGCTGAACTAAGCCAGGGACTTTCAACTCTCCAATCTGGAAAAATACCCACCCCCACTTCCTCCATCTCTAGATAAGGTTTACTTTGGGGAACACACTCAATCAAGATGAGCCCTCCACACAAACAGGGGGCAGTGGAACCACCTGAGCTTGAATCTGTACCTGTAGTGCCCACTCGTTCTGGAACCCTGTTCACTACCTTCTCACCGACACAGGCTTATGTCTGATCATTTCTGGTGCCTCCCTCATTTCACTCATGAGAAGGACTATCAACAGCCTGACCGCTCACAACTCTGGAGGGTCTGATGGGACACGACCACAGGCGCTCATCACAACCAGCCTGGGTCAGTGAGCTGCAGGGAGGACTGAGAAAAGGACTCTTCCTGGACCCAACTGTACACCCGCATTTCCAAAGCATCCCTGCAAACAGCATTGTTTTCTGTTTAACCAACGCCTACCTAATATTAGTACTGTCCTTACTAATACCACATGTATCCTGCAAGATCTGTTTCTAGCTAGGTCCAAAAAAGAACTTAAGGGTATCTCATCATGGAGTAGTCAGACAAGAAGGCATTGATCTAAGTGGCCACTGCTCCTCAGAAGCCCACATTTGTAGGGTCAGGCTCAGTGGCACTGGGGGCCCTTGTCAGGCCGGCCCAGGCAAGCAGCAGTCCTGGAAAGTGTAGCAGAGGAGGAGGAGACAACAGAGAAATGAGCACAGGCAGTCTGAACCCATATCATTAACTGTGTAGAGCAGTTCAGCAGACCCTGATCCCTTGAAGAAAGCCCTGCTTTTAGAGAGAGACACTCTTAACTGCCCAGTGGAAATTATAACTTTACTTTGTGCAGTGTTTTGGGTCCACTCTTATTTAGCTTCTTTTTTCTTCCTTTTAAATTATTCAATAAAGGAGCACCCAGCACACAACTCAACAGAGTGTGCGAGGACCAACAGTGACAGGAGCCCAGGGCCTCCAACTTCAGGTCAGAGCTCCCACTTTTCTCCCAGGCACTGAGCTGCAGAGCCTGTAGAGCCCAGGAAAGGGGAGAACGTCAGTTCCAGGTCCAGGAGGGTGCCCCGTTCCTGCTCCAGAAAGCTGGTGCTGGCTGTCAACACGTGTCAGGTCCTGTACCCGTGGCTTGGAGGGTAGCCCAGTGTCCTCTGTCCAGCAGAAGTGCCAGTTACCTTCCTTTGCTACAAGGGGCTTTGAGGACCTCACTGTGGAGGTGCTGCCTCAGGCCAGATCATACAGGTCCACTTTGGGGATTGGCTCTCGCCAGTAGCAGAAGGAGCTGAACTCCGGGCACGGAAAGGCAGAATTCTGTTCCTTATCAAGAAGTGGGAACACGTGTTCCACGAGCTCGCTCAGTCTATGATACCTAAGAGAAGAGATTGGAACAGAAACACACAAAGTGTTACTTTGAAATTGATTTAAGGGTATAACACTGTAGGGTATGAAGCCAGTTAATCATTTATAATCCAAGATAGGCACCAATCCCCTTCCCAGGACAGGGCTTCCTCTTTATAGTCTAAAATAATCCCTGATCCCGTAAAAAGTTACCCTAGAGGAGAAAACACCCAAGCAAAGAAAAGGTCTCCAAAGGCAGGTGCAATTTTGGCACTTTGAGTTGGGCCTGACCCTTACTATCTGGGTTCCTAACTTAACCCCTAGCTGGAGGGCATTAGGCTGGGAAATGGGAATGCACTTACGATGACTTGTTTCCTTTGGTCCTTTCTTGTATTAATTCACCCTTGGGGTTCACGGTGAATATTCTGCAGTCTGGAACTCCAACTTGTGTGTAAGCATAGACATCCTAGGGAAGAAACATGAGCGGGATGATTATAGGAAGAAATTAGGGAATGCTTCTCTGGTTTGTTGTTAGCCAGTAGAATTGCATAAACAGAAGACTCCATAGGAAGCATGTGGAGCTGGGCACAGCAATCTTGCCACGGACAATGAGCATGAGACAAACAGGACCTGAAGAGTGGAGCCCATCCCGAGCTCAGGGAGTCGGAAACTTGGGAGCCAAGGGGAACCACTGCCTGTCAGGGGTTAGGGATTAGCAGCTCATACATGTCGGGGACCTGATGGCAGAAGGGAGGCAGGTTGCAAAGTGTTAATGAAGTGTGAGCACCACGCTGTGGTTTAGGGGCAGATCCAAGGACATGGCTTAGAATATGAGTTTTTAGAACCACTTAGATCTCCTCATTAGTCCAGTGGTCTTCCAGTAGTGTGGATTTCAATCTCCATGAAGTGGGAGGGTTCCTTGTTTAGAACCACTTAGAATATGAATCAGAACTGTCTGAGGAAATGCAAAAGAAGCCACAGAGACAAAATTCTGGGACTTATCTTTACCCATCAGACTTTCCCAACTGCCACAGAAATCTGGAGCTAAGTGAAAACCTACTTAGCAGAACAGACATTCACTTTGCCCATAAGACTGGCTGGTGAATTGCAACAGGGCTATACCCTAAGAGTATATTCCTCTGAATTTCACCCACATCGGAACATGTAGCCCCAAAGAGACACTTACATTTGGACGGTTTCCAAAGGCAGCATAGAAGGGCTGCTTGGATGGGGCAAACAGATTCTTGATATCATTTAGACACTCAATTTTGAACTTTTCTGGCTTCTTTTCTATCACTTCCCTGGGGGGAAAAAAAAGTCAGCAAACTCAAAATGGGAGTTTTCCCTCATATGTGGGCCTAGAGAGATTTTAGTGCTGGCACCTAATATTTTTAGTCCTTTATAACTGGTACCTTTTTCCTTCTTTGCCAGTTAATCTGATGACTAAAACAAATTGAGAGATGGGGGTTAAGGAAAGGAGAAAAACCTGTCAACCTGACTTTTTGGGAACAAGTCTGACATAGGCCAGGTGAGCTGAGTTTAAGTTAGGAGACACTGATGGTTTGAAACACCTTAGAAGGAGTCTGACATCTGCCCTCACACGGTGCATTCAGGCCACGTGCAGAAGCCACATGGCTGCCCACAGGACACAAAGACATACCTGTGGAAGGCGGAGAACAAGCTGCTGGGAGACAGCATTAGAGGGCCACGGGGCAAGATTGTGCCCTTGTCATTGACCCAGTGCAGGTAGCCACGCGTCATGTCAGCCATGCCGATGGCACGGGCAGAGCAGTATAAAAACTTGTAGCCATTCCTGAAAGAGAATGTGCCCTCATTATTTCATATGCTCAGATTAAAGGGGAAAACAGCACTTTTCTTTTAAAAGATCTAAATAAAGTCCCTATCATTTACTGTGAAAATCAAATTCTTGAAAATAGTTAGGACTATTAAGTTCACATCTTTTCATGGAAAATACCATGGGAGAAAATGGAGGTACACTCAACTAGGGATTATGCTAAATGAGTAAGTAAATTATCTCCTATAAAGGAAAAATATTTATTTATTTATAATATTTTTATTTTATTTTATTTATTTATTTATTTTAGATTTATTTATTTATTTATACAAGCACTGGGTACAGTCAGAAGCGCAGGAGGGTGAGAGAATTCACCAGAGCCAGAGCGGGGAGCAGAGCAGGCAGAAGGACCGAAGCCCACTGCTGAGGGGAGCAGCGGGCGGCAGGAGAGGTCTGCGCGCCATGTGGGACCCTCCTCCGGTGGCCGGGGAACAGCTGGGGATCGTACCGGCGCTGCAGAGGCTGAGGGCAGCTTTGCAACCCAGCGCTCAACTGCTGCGCCACCGGGGAGGCCCCAAAGGCAAAATATTTATAAAAACAATTTGCAGAATGCAAATCATTCTATAGGACAAGGAGAAAAATTAAACCTGGATAACTGAAACACTCATAATTTTCATATTTCATCTTCAACTATGCTTAAGAAAGTTGTAATTTTGAAAATCAATTTAATCCATGTGTTAGGATCTATTTCCTCTTGAAAAGTATCCTAACAGAGAGGATCCAAAGGGTAAATTATTTCCCCCATACATACATGTCTCCTACCCCCAAAGAAATATAACTAAAAAATCCCCAGTTAATAAGCTAAACATGAAAATTGGCTATCTTGTTAAATTGCAGCATAAAAAACCCACTAGCCATAGCTGTAACTACAGATATAATCAGTGCCTAAAATCACAGCATTGTGAAAATGGGATGCCATAGGTAAACCACAATGCACTGTGAGGCACACAACTCATATTCATAAATGGTAGCAACTACTTTTTCTGTGAGATTACAAGGAAAAGGAGTGGCAAAGAAGATCAGGAAGAACTGCATCATGTACACACAACTTCCAGTTCCTAATGTGAACTTCATGCTGACATGTGGGATGGGATACCTACTCATTGATGGAATGGTAGAGCTTTGCTATCCCCTGATGAGTCCAGTCTTTACCCAGCTGTGGAAGAATCTGTCCCAAAGCATCAGATCTAAGAGGGTAGAGAAAAAGGAAAAGGCATCAGGAATCAAGTATATAAAAGTCAATAAATACCGTATGCCAAATACACAGGAAGGAGGTGGGAGGACAGTTTACAAAGGCCACTTCATCACAGCTTATGCAGCAGTGAGGCAGTCCCCTGTAAAGACACCACTGAGGAGCTTCTAAAAGTGGAATCAGACACAAGAGCCACCAGACATTCATCCGCACAGATAACTTAAAACTTAAAATGAGTCATCCTTTCACTCTCCCTCATCGCAACAGCTTTCCTTTTTTCCTAAACAAACACCATAATCTGGAAATCAAGGAACTACATCCTTTCAAGGAATTTTCGATGTTACATTTGTGTGGCTCCGCCCATCTCTCCCTTCCATTAAATTACTCCATTCAGGATATTTCAGTGCAGAGTTTTAAAACACTCCCAATAGGGCCTCCCTGGTGGCGCAAGGGTTAAAGACACAGCACTACCAAGCTATCGCCAGCCACTGCAACTAGTTCAATCCCCAATCAGGGAGCTGACCCACATTACGCAGCAGACCTCTCCTGTCTCACCCGCTGCTTCCCTCAGCAGAGTATTTTAGTACATCTGCCTGTTATGCTCCCTACTCTGTCTCTGGTGAATCCTCTCAACCCCACACCTCTAGCCTGCACTCCAGTTCTTGTATGCAAGGCCAGAGCTGGATGCCCAGCAAAGGACACTCCCAGAAAACTGACCTGTGCATCCCCACTCCCTGCCACCCTCCACAGACTCCTGCTTACTTGGTTATTGTTCCATCAATATCAGAAATGATAATCTTGTCGTTCCAGTTCCACAGGTAAATGGTCCCTGCACAACGGCAGGTCCCTTGATACTGAGTTGTAATACTAAACACAACATCATTTGGACCATCTTGGAGCTTCAGTTTTGCCTTTTATAAAAAGTAGAAAAATGAAAGAAAATCACTGAGGGAGAACTTTGAGGAAAAAAAAAATTTTTTTTTTTACATTTTAAGAGGACAAGTTATTAGGAGGAGAAAGAAAAAGGGAGGCACCTGCATAGTCACAGGTGAGCAGGAGTGCTGCCAGAATTCTGAAAATTAATGGCACATCTCTCTGATGGAATTACTTGCAACAACTGAAAGTCACATCTCCCAATAATGTGACATGAAAAGGATCTGAATCTCTACAATGTGGCTGTGCACATGCATGTGCACACTCGTGTATAAACATAAAGAACGGGGAAAATTACATAAATAACACTTTAATAAGAAAAGGAAAAGGAAATCAACTAAAACCAGGAACAGACAGTGAACACTTATAATCAAGCAGCAGCGGGTGTGAGGACCCAGCCCAAAGCAGCATGGTCTCTGCCACGATAGCACACAACATACGGCACCGAGTGGGCCTTGCTCACAACCATCCTGACTGCAGTAATGCTCTTCTCTATTCTGGAGACTGCCTTGGGCATAGCAAGAACAGTTCACAGTGAAAGCCAGGGAACAGGAGACAGGTAAGGGATTACTGTGTAGAAAATATCATTTCTATTGCTGAGGTTCCCAAGAGACAGGAGTGGCCCAAGTTAAAAAAAGTCTTGGTTCATCCCTAGAGACAAGAGGAGGAAGATCTGGGGTGAAGTATACAGTGCTCCAGGTCCCTCCCGCAGGTGATCATGAGGGTGGAGATGCATGAACATTTATAGGGTCACACACCTTGTAGCGTGTGTAAAGCCTGGGATGGGTGGGGACAGAAGAGGACACTCTTGCAATTAACTAGTTACTAAGAGATTCTGACCACACCTACACGGATCACACACAACTTACAATCTGGTCGGAGGAGAGTCGAAGAGACTTCTTATATGAGGTTGCAGTGCTGTGGCTTGTGGGGTCTGTGGCAACAGGGTCCACTTTGATTGATTCTTCAAGCTCCTGTGACCCCTCATCACTGGATGAGTCATCCTCAGCCGGCCTATTCAACATCAACCCAATTACCGAAGAGGCAGCAGGGTGTCATATTGACCAGAGTTTCATTCAGGATCAAGAAAACAAAAACCCTAAATCCACTCTAGGGATGGGAAGAATTGTTCCCTCTACTGTCTCCCATGCTTTAATATTTATATCATGAAGTGATAATAATGTCACCTTCCTCCTACCTCTCCTGATTGGCCAGCAGTTACCTCTGGTGAAGAATGATCATTATTTTGCTATGACCAATGATGCTATGAGGACTACTAACTCTTGTTGAAAAGGATTATGTTGCTTCAAAAAGTACAATTAAAGAAAACATAGCTGCTTACATTACTTAGAAAACTAGTAAGATTTATTACACACCCCCTCCCAGGTAAAGAAAAAGAAAATCAACTCCCAGCTTTAGACTATTAAAGTTTAGGAATGGGGAAAAAAAAATTTGGTGATGGATGGATGGCAGAAACAAGAATGAGGTGTATGGTAGCATCCATTCTCAAGCAAGCCAATCCAAATGTCCAAATGGGTGTTACTGCTGCCAGGAAATATGAGAGACCCACACTATCCTTTAAGATGCTCTTTCTTATCTGTTTTGAGCTTGAAGGGGAGCCAGGGAGTAATGGGTACAGTACACTTGAAGGCTTGAGCTCCCCTTCCCAAAGGCCTACGTTTCACAGGCATCCAAGTTATGATTCCAGGATGGGACCAAGGTATGTAGGAAGCATTAATGTGTGTATTTACTCTAAGTGGGTGATATTTTTTTTTTTTTTGAAAAGCAGAAGTTATCACCTGCTAACTGAGTGGCAGCTGCTACTGTCATGTATGTCCATATGGAAAGATATTTCTTATTAAACAAAACTGTCAAAATAAAATTAAATGTATTGGTCAAAATAGGGATAGCTTATGTGCTACAAGCCTGCAGGAAGGACAGGGTGCTCCCACCTGCCACTGGCTGGCTCCTTTGTGCTTGATGGCAGGTCACTGGTTGGTGGCATCTCAGATTTCCCCCCTTCCTTGGCCTCTGGTAGCTGAAACAGCAAGATAATAAAGGTAATGTGTGATTTGTCCCCTCTACCAACAAGCAAAAATTCTGCACTGCTCTCTGAGAACAAGCAAAACTGCTCCCTGAATCTATAACTTAAATATGTTCAAGAAAAAGACATTCTCTGGTTTGAGCCAAGGACAGAAACAAGAGAGAAATCTTACACTACTATGCAAAAAGGGCAGCTATTATGAAGCCAGAAGTAAAAATTTAAAAAGAGCACCATCTCAACTCACAAAATAGACTACGGGCCCATAGTTGTTAGGTCCGTGGCAGGGACAGTGGGATGCAGAATAGAAGTGACTGATGCCTCCCCTCTGGAGGAGGGTAGCAAGTTCTTACTTTCACAGAAGATAATGCAACAATGTAGAAAAGAGCACAGTCTTGGATTCCTACTCAAGTTCAAACCCTAGCTCCATCCCAAACCAGTTATGTACCCTGGTCAAGCCAATACTTTGCCTCTTTATTATGCCCATTTCCTTACTTATAAATGGGATTCCAAACATCTATATCATTGGACTGTGATAAAGCTGAGAGGTAATGTAAAGAATCCAGAATAGTATCCATGCACAGTAACTATTTGAGAATGGTGACAGAACATTATAAAGCCCAAAATGACTCATCTTATGCCAGGCAAAAGGGTTTTTAAATAAATGAAAGGCTCACTTCTAGGTCCGTTACCTGTTTTGTCATGCTTTCTCTCTTACGCCAAAACCACCAGCGACCGGATTTCTTTGGCATTTTATCTTTAACCCAAGACTCAACAGTGGCCTGGAAACAAACAAACAAAAAAATGTGGGTTATTTGAGCAAGCTATTGGTCACAAAACATCTGACTATTTTCTACCATTAGCCTGCAGAGCAGTGCCTTATTATGAAATGTGAGCAATGTTCTGCATCCCCAAACTCCTCCAGAGTTTCTAACATTTCTGAAAGATATGTGGTAGCCATAGCAGCGCGCCTTGTGGAACTTATGTGGTATGAGGCCAGGAGGTCTGGCTACATAGGTGCTGATCCTTAGGGCCTGTCAGGCGAATTACTTTCATTTCTCTAACCTTGGAAAAGGTGATTCTCACGAGTTACCAAGACCAACTAGGGCAATGATGTCTTCTTGGTGAACAAATCCAAAATAAAACTTTAGTTGTACACAACAGGCTTCTTCGCCACAATTTCACCCAATCACACGTCAGGTGGTCACATCACCTTTTTAAACTGTTTCTTTTCATACTAATAGGAGGAAAATGGTTTTATTTTTTGTTCATTCTATATCTAACAATCAGTGAAATCTCTCAACTTTTATACAAAATCAGAAATCATATAAATATATAGTAAAAATGAAAAAGATGTGGCAGACCAGCTAATTTCCTAGATTTGGGGAATGAGCTCATTTGAGTGGGCACACAAAATTCTTTGGAGCTTTAATCATATTAATTTTATAGGATAGCCAAAACTTTGACTGGTACCCGGTTTAGAAGCATGTACGTATTTTTCTAAATACTACTAGATGTTGAATATATAATTTTGAAAAGGTGACAAAATGGTGGATCATCTCACCTTAGGCAAACTCTTCTGGAATACTTGCAAGCTAAGGATCATAGGAGCAGCCAGGGCCCAGTTATAGTAACTGTGAGAGACAAAAATTGTGCAAAACCATTACACAAACAGAAGCGACAGCAAGGGCAGAAAGGTAGGGAAAAGAAGAAGAAAACAGAAGTGGGGAAAAATGTAAAATTTCTTAACCTTTTCAGTAAGTTTTTTGTCATGAATAATTTCTATCTCAAACCAACCTCTCTGAAAAGAGATGCTTTACAATCTAAAAGATAGAATAACATTTCATTTGCTTCAGTTAAATAAAACTGGCTTCACTTTCACTTTAAAGCTATGTCCACTGACTTAGATGGAATAGTATACTTTACAGGAAGGAAATTTGTAACAGTTAAAAAGCTTACTTGGGAAAAAGTCTGCAAGAGTATTTAACAATTATAAAAGCAAGGGTATTTACCGGTTATATATCCGTATTACAAGGTTAGGATTGTCTATAAGTCCAGGGTTTTCTGCAAATTCATGGTAAGTAATGAGATGTTCCATGAATTTTTCTGCAATGTAAAATAATAATGATCCATTTGGTTAGACGTTATATAAATTCCTATATGAAATTATCAAAACACTTTCTGTATTGAAGATACTATAAGTAAACTCTTATGGAAGAAAAAAAAAACACAACAAAACTTAATAACGCTCCTCAAACTCTTACAAAAATTTGAGAAAGGAATACTCTCAATTTTATGAGGTTACTTTTACTCTAATATCAAAACCAAACAAAGACAACACAAAAAATAAAATTACAGACCAATTTCTCTAACACAGATGCAAAGAGCTTCATAAAGTCCTAGCATACAGACTCCAACAGTGCATTAAAGGAATTACATAGCATGACAAAGTGGGATTTATCTGGGAAAAAGAGTGGCTCAATATCAGAAAATCAATGTAATTCACCTCATTAACAAAGAGACATAAAAACTGTAAGATTTTATTTAAAAAATACTGAGAAAGCATTTGATAAGATTCAACATCCAGGGCCTCCCCTGGTGGCGCAGCGGTTGAGTGCTGGGCTGCGAGGCTGCCCGCAGCCTCTGCAGTGCCGCTTCGATCCCCGGCCACTGGCGAGGGTCCCACAAAAAAAAAAAAAAAAGATTCAACATCCATTTATGATGAAAACCCTTGAAAAATGGGACAAATACAACATAATAAAAGCCAGATACAACAAATCTACAGCCAACATCATTCTCAACGGTGAAAAATGGAAAGCTTTTACATGAAGATCTGGTACAAGACAAGGCTGTCCACTGTCACCACTACTACTCAACATAGAATTAGAAGTCTTATCTAGAACAGTTTAGGCAAGAGAAAGATATAAAAGGAATCCAGGGGCCTCCCTGGTGGCGCAAGGGGTTAAGCACCGCACTATGAAGCAATCCGCAGCCTCTGCAGCATGAGTTTGGTCCCCGGCTGGCCACTGAGCGGCCCATATGGTGCAGCAGACCTCTCCTGTCTTGCCTGCTGTGCCCCTCAGCGGTGTATTTCGGTGTACCTCTGGCCAGAGGTGTGGAGGGTGAGAGGATTCACCAGAGACAGAGCAGGGAGCAGAACAGGCAGACAGACCGAAAGACACTGCTGAGGGGAGCAGCGGGCGAGACAGGAGAGGTCTGCTGCGCCATGTGGGAATCTCCCTGGCTGGCTGGGAATTAAATCAGCACTGCAGAGGCTGCGGGACGGCTTCACAGTGCTGTGCTCAACCCGCTGCACCACCGGGGAGGCCCACACACTTTACATTTGGAAAAGAGTCATAGATAAGACAGGCAAGATATTCCACATATTTTTTAAGTGAGGGCTTACAAGGATTATAAGAATGATCTATTAAATTTTTGGTGCTAGAAGAATTATTACCTATAACACCAATTTTTGCAAAATAATAAGCAAAGGACTGAGAGACAAAGAAAGAGGCAGAATGAGCAACCCTGTGAATCTTTAAAAAAAAAAAAAAAAAAGATCCAGAAAAGCAGTGCAGAGGCCCAGGGTACTCAGTCTGCCATGTGTAGGCCTTTAGCTGCTCTGTGGGTGAGAGAAGACAAAAAAAGGAAACAAAAATCTTTTCTTAGACAAAAATCAATCAAGAACCACCACTTAAAATGTGAAAATATTAAGAAGAGTTTAGTTGACAAGGGAAGGTAAAACTGAAAATGCCAAAGATCTTGGGACAGACACACATAGGTACTCAACCCAAACGAGAGACATCTGCTATATTCTGGTAAAGTTCCTTCCTTTCTCTCAAGCAACTATACTCTTCTGGACCAACTCCCAAGTCTGAGACAGAAAGTAATCCTTTCTACTTTCTTTGCCAGAAAAATCATTTACTCAGGGACAATATATTTTCTACAACTTCAGGCTCTACTCTCATGTCTAAGAACCAGTGTTTTCCAGTCCAAAAATATTTCAACATCACAGATATGAAAAACTAACCTAAGTGTGAGTTGAACTTGGGCTGGCAAACAGGGCAATCTGAAAACTTAACCTCTTAATGTGGAATAGAGCTTTCAAGGCACACTCCCACACCCAAATCATTTATATGTAATGTCACCCCAAATGAGGCACCCTAAATGAGGGACTAAGGGTCTGAGATCAAAGGGAGATACCTATCACTTGTCACATAACCATTAAAGATTTTTGCAGATTATCAAACAAGTGATGACCAGGCAGCCTGATCTGATGTGAAGGCAGGAAGGCCTGAAGTGAAGGGAGGTCACAACTGCCTAGTGTACCTTTAGAAATTTCTCCGTTCTCACTGAGGCCCCCACAAAGGGAGAGGGTGACATCGGGCAAGTCCATGGCAGAATCGGAGAGGCACTCGGTGCCACTATCAGCAGCTGCACTTCCCACAGACTGCGGGGACTGGGAGCCAGAAAACGTGTCAGACTCTGGCCACTGCCTCGAGCCAGGGTCCGAATCACTGCAGGCAGAAGACAGGGAGAAAAGGATTGGCCTTATTACAACTTGTATTCCAGGGTTCTTAGGGCTCAGACCAAATAACATAATCCCTTTGAAAAGGGTCAGATTGACTCATAATCAGACATTGCTTTTTTTCAGTGTTTAGAATCATAAGTGACAAAAAAAAAAAAAAAACCAACACTAAATAGTATGTCACAAATATCACTAGACCCCCTTTCTGACTGAAAGTTGTAGGTATCTATTTATAGTTCATGATAAAAGAATATGAAAAATCTTTGATTCCAACTTCCTAGAAAAAGCTGTGGTACTATATACATCCTATATACACCCATAGTCGGAGACTATATTATTTTTAAAAAGGCTTTTTTAAATTTATCTGTTATCTCACAAAAAGAAAGAAATTAAACAAGAGAAAATTCTCAGGAGGCTAGCCTCCCCCTAGAAAAACAGATGTACTGAGGTAAAACTGGAAGTCAACAGCTCTTACATCAGTAAGAGTCAGAACTAAAGATGGGTTATACAACTTTATCTTGAATAACCACATAAAAGCCACAGATTTTAGAAGGTGATTTCTTAAGGGAAACTATAATTGAGTATAAATTTAAGAGAAAACAAGGATATTGCACCGTAAGTCTCTTAGTCATGACTGCTAACTGCTCTACCCGCTATGAATGGATGCTTAATGTCACATAGATACACTGTTTCAGAATCTCCAAATTATTTTATTCAGAAGTCAGTATATTTAACACGTGATCCAGGAAAGTTACATGAATGATCTTTAAAATTAAAAGAAAAAAACAACAACACAAAACACTTCAAATTTGAGCAGTAGGTGGCAGCAGAGTATACAGGTCAAACAACAGTTTCAAAACTATTATATTTTGCATTTGAACCAAAGCCACAGTAAAGAAGCAAAGCCCGTTAATATGTTAAGGTTAAAGGGCAAGTTCGACCCCTGTTATGTGCCCATAAACATCCATTTCCTTTTTCTCCTTGTCAGATAACTAGGCCCCACTGCAGTCAGGTGTGGCCATATGACCACGTACTAAGTTACTGATGTGGACAGAAGAAACGTGCAGTACCCTTCTCAAATCTGGCCCTTGAAAACTCCCTAGTGTGACCCTGTCTCCTTTGCCTATCCAGACCCAAAGGGAATGGCGGAACCTCAAGATAGAAGGAGCTTGTGCTCCTAAATTCCTGTGTACAAGGTCTCTCACCAAACACTAGCACTGGAACATTACTACCACATGAGCAAGAAATAAAATTCTATTGTGGTAATTCACTGAGGTCATTTTTTTCCCAAGTTAGCATACATTACCATATATACATTTTTTTCTTGTGTTGAAAACAAGGTCTACTCTCCTAACAATTTTCAAATTCACGAGAAAGGATCATAAAGCATAGATCAAGTTATATCAAGGCAGTTAGTGTAACTCTAATCAAGTAACTTCTAAATATTTGGAGGATGCCATTTGACTCAACATGTTGCCAAATTCACAAGGGTGATGTGAACAAAAGCTCAGCTCTAAGTATAAACAATGGATTCTCAGTTAAGATGACAATGGAAATGATAAAATAAATGCTCATAAGCATTATATATTTCACTAAGTATGGTTGGCCACTGGAAAATAAGGGTTTGAACTGCATGGGACCACTTAATACAGGAATTTTCTTATTAACAGATGAAGTTAATGCAAGGTATCAAAATCAGTATGACACTGTAAATACATTTCTTCTTGATTTTTCTCCATATTTTCTACTCTATTTTATTGAAATAAAAAAGTATATAATAAGTATAACTTTCAAGTATGTATTAAGGATTAGGGTCAAAAGGAAGCTGGCTATTAGCAGTTTAGTTTGGGGGCAGTCAAAAGTTATACACTGATTTTCAATTACGCAAGGGGGCAGCATCCTTAACTTATGTGTATTTCAAGGGTCAACTGTATTTATGGAAATGTACTGAGGTCCTGAGGTAAGCAGCTTACTTGGTGAATGGGCAATAATTCTAAACAAATTCTAACAGAGTATAGACAGGTCCCCACTGCATTTGACACTATCGCCAATGTTTTAAAAGGGAAACTAAGAAATCTATCTTAGGAGTATCAATATGAATAAATAATTAAGGACCAGAAAACCTAAACTAGTTTAAGCTTACATTTTAACTTTCTTTTTTAAAAAAAATTGGAGCAGTTTTTTTAGTTTTCCTACCTTAAAAACTGAATAATCACTTCAGGTGAAGTAAATAGTTTGAGACAAATTAGGGCAGAGGGCTAGGAAGGAGTTTTAAGGACTTTTCCAAAAATACCTATAAAATTTTAAATATCTTCATAGCAATCTCATCTTTCTATTTTAAATAAAAATGTAATGAGATGTTTTTCGATAATTAAAGGTGATTAATTAGGTGTGTCATGGCTCAGTATATTAAATTCATATCTTTCAGGTGTGTTTTGCAATCAAGGGGATTATACAGGCATTTCCCTAAGAATGGAAATTAAGTTGGAAAACAGTTCAGTACATAATTTCTGAGGTTTCAGATTTATTCAAAGGGAAAAATCATGAGAGAAGGGGAAAGTGACAGTGGGGACAGTGCTGGGGAATGTGGACTGCACAGGTCTGGCTGAAATGGTGCCTCAGCAGACTTAGATGCAATTCCAGAAAAGCCTGGGAAGAGTTCAGAATCTGAAGGCATTCTTTGGAAAATGTTTTCCCAAAAAAAAAAAAAAAAAAAAAATTAAAACATGTAATAGATGAAACAAATGCAAATGAGTTTGCCCAAGCATGCTGAGTTGTAAAAAGTACTAACTAAAGTCATATCCATATGCATACACTTCTGTGGGTTTAACTAGGGTAACTGCTCATTGCATTGATAATTTTTTCATAAATAGGTAAATTAGTAGTTTCAAATCACTATAGTCCAAACACATCCACAACTTGATTTTTCCAAATTATGAAGTAATCACCCACAATTTAGCCAAAAACACTATTATCTTGCTCCTTTTTCTCAGATTAAATATTCTGCTCTAGAAGCAGCTAGACTACCTCAGAACTATGCTTATTCTTCAATGTACAAGGAAGGTACTACCTTTTGGGGAAATAAAGAGCTGCAACTTCAGGTTCTAGAGCCTTTAAGTCATCTAGGTAAATATCATCAGGTCCCTGGTGCTGGCTTCTCTTATGGACACCTGTTTTTATAAGAAAAGACACATCAGAGATAAGAATTTAGTTATCCTTCATTTACAACTCCACAATATAAGGTTTGCAAGTAAAACCAACTATGACTTGAATTGTGTTTTATTTTTTTAAAGGTGTCAGTGAATGTTTTTTGTCTATGTTTGGTCTCAACCATCCATGACAATGGAAGAGAAACTTGGGGTTACACTGAACTTACAACAGTCACTCAATAAATAAATACTGATTAATTATGCATTCTTTCATCTGATAATATGAATAATCTTAGCTCCTAAATCACTGATGGTGAAACCAACAAGAATGAACAAACCTGATGCAATCTCCAACATGGAGAATGAGGTTATTATTCTAAAATTACTAGGGAAAAGAAGTTGGCAAACAAGATATTCACATGCTGCCAAAATATTAGGATGCATTACCTTCTAACTACCAAAGGACAAAAATTCTTTAAAATGGATAAACCTGAAGAGAATAACTTTACTAAGTGACAAACATTTAGCATCACTAGTAGTACATTATGAGATTAAATATGAAGAATGCCCCATAACATAATCTTCATTTAAAAAAATAAAAAATGTGTAAATTAAATACAATTAAGCTAGATTTGTACTGCCCAATATAGTAGTTGACAGCCACGTGTGGTTTCTGAGCACCTGAACTGTACTAGTCTCATGAGAGGCATATAAATGTGTCAAACATGTAAGAGATTTCCAAGACTCACTATTAAAAAGGTAACATCTCATTACGGGATATAATGATACATGTCAAAATTATACTTTAAATTTACTTAGAATATGACTAAATTTAATTATTTATTTCAACTTTTTCTTTATTACAAGAAAACTTCAAATTACGAATGCAGCTCACATTACATTTCTATAGTACAGTGCTGTTCCAGTTCTAACTTCCAAGTTTAAGGAAAGAGATGGCATCTTGAAAGAAACATTTAGATACATCCAGAATGTGAGGAAGCATTCAAGACAATATGCCAGGCTTTTGCAAAGGTCATTTATCATGGGTATAGAGGGGAAAATAGGTACAGCAGTGTGTGACTGCATGAGAAAGGAGGGCAGGGAGAGCACAGAAAGAGAAGACAGGGAGGAAGGAAGAAGGGGTGAGGGGAGGAATGAAAATAACTTTGTGACACTTTTGCAATAAAATGATAGTGAGTTGGGAAAATGAGGCCAAAAGAATGGCAGAAACCACTCAGTGTTGCTATCTCTAGTTAGTCCTTACATGGTGTGCTAAGAATAGGGGTTATTATTTTCTAGGGGTCACTATGATAAGAACAGGATCATTAATTCCTGGATTAAAAACATCCACTCTGAAAAACTGGACTGCCCCCTTAACATCTCTAAAAGTAGAATGCATGACTATTAACTTTTGCTTTCAGAAAAGCTGGGCTATGAAAGGGCAGGTGCCAAGGTAAGCCTCCACTAGTTGTATTGTCACATTTGGCCACAAATACCCATAACAGTCAAATTCATTTAATTTTTTTCTAAGTGACCCTGAAGGTACATTTCTATAGTGAATATTTATTAAGCCAGTTTGTGATCATCCCATCTTTAGTGTTATTATTTTTAAAAGTGATACAGGTATTTGGCCATATATGACAATGGGTATTTTTATATAAAATTTTACCTCCCTAAAAACAGGGGCCAGTGTTCAGAGAGTGAGTGTGTTCAAGTTTATCTTACCAGGGATCAGCAGATAACAATATTTTTAAATGATAAGAATGTTCTGATTAAACTTGTATTCCAAAAATGAGATAGGCTGTTGAGTCAAAAGTTGGACTCCATCCTCTCTCTACATTACAGAGAATTAAGACAAGAAGAGAATGTAAACGATTAGTAAACATTTATCTCATTATCTTTGCTGAAAAACTATTTAATTTGGCCTCATCAAACCAGGTGTTTCAGAAGGTAAAAACTTTAGTGAAGTTTTTTATGTTTTAACATTTAATTTTTTAGGATTCCACTACACTTTATTGACACACCTAGTCAATTAAGTGGTTAATTTTACTCGTTAACTGATCTGAATGTGTTTACCAATTTTTAAAATAAATGATTCAAATAAGCATCAATAGTTAGGAGGAAGGAGGGAAGTCAAGAGTTCTAGCCTAGCAGAATATTTAGTGCAACAGTGCATGACTAAGTTCTGAATAGGAAGGACAAATATAAAGATAGCCATCACATTATTATGTGATACCCTGACATAATTTACTGTCTAAATTTATAGTACCAGATACCAAATTAAACTGTTACCTTTCTTCTTTGATGGTGAGTCTACTTTAGCTGCTGGTTTTGATTCCAATGGTGACTCCACCAGTGACATAGGAAGGTGGTCTGCATCTAACATAGATGAAATCTGAGGAGGCCCCAGGGGAGAGTGAAGAGGCTCTGTGGTGGGAGTTGGATTGCTCATCTGCTTACACAGGGCTCTGGGCTTGGGTTTCACTATGGTACAGACTGTTTCTTCCATGGAAGCATCCTTCTCAACTTCACTTAGGAGGCGATCCTCAGTGGGAATTACCCGAAAATGGGTATTTTCTGATGGTGTAATCGTAGCTCTTCTAGGATGGTCAGATCTCTCCCTTTTGCTGATCTAAAAGAGTTGAATTGTTTAAAAGTTAAACTTTTAAAGGTGTCTGTTATCTATTTTTTAAGCTGGATAAAACTAAATGTATTCACTTTATAACAGCACATCCATTATATATTTTCTGTGGGAAAAACTAACAACTGCATTTTGTTGGCTATATTTATGAGCTATATTTATAACTATTCTACTATGAAGAGTTAAACACTGGAGAAGAAGAAATATGACAATTTTTAGATACAAAAAGGGAGAATATTCATTTCAAGAGAGAAAATTGAGTGTCATGTGAAAATTTAACCTTGTTTGGACTGTCTTAAAGTTCTGTTAAGATAACATAGAGGCAGGCAGTAAAGTCTCAGTGTAATCACACAGAGAAGCAAAATGTGTATATATTTATGTAAAAACCACAAATATATATATATTTGGGTTTCCAAAGCCTCAAAACTTTCTTTTGTAAAATTTTTTTTTGTTTTGAAATTGGGGTGTAGGGCCTCCCTGGTGACACAGGGGTTAAAGTCTCAGTGCTATCAAATGGCTATTGTCAGCCACTGCAGCATGAGTTCAAAGCCCGGCCAGGGAGCTGACCCACATGGTGCAGCAGACCTCTTCAGTCTTGCCCCTGACTCTGTCTCTGGTGAATCTTGTCACCCCCCGCACCTCTGGCCTATACCCTAGTTCTTGTATGCATAAATAAATCAATCCTAAAAAAAGATGGGTTTATAAATAACAAAACACCATTTCAGATGTGCAACATACATATCTGAGTCACTACAAATACTATGAAAATCACCATAAAAAGTCTAGTTATTAGCTATCATGATACAAGTTTACATTTTTTTGTGATTAAAGGTTTCAAGAGCCACTCTCTTAGCTGCTTTCAAATATAAAATTCAGTATTATTAGTCACCACGCTGCATGACAAATCCCTATGAGTTATTCATTTGTAACTGGAAATTTATATCTTTTGACCCTCTTCACCCATTTTGCCCACCATCCTGCCTCAGGCCATTACAAATTTGTTCTCTATACCCATGAGTTTGGGATTATTTTTAAGATTTCATTTATAAATGAGATCATGTGATATTTATCTTTATCTGATTCATTTCATTAGCATAACGCCCTCAAAGTCCATCCATGCTCTTGCAAATGGAAAGAATTCATTCTCCTTTATGACTGAAAAATATTCCATTGTTTGTGTATGGTATATACACAAACATACAAGTTTTCTTTATCCATTCATCCATCAATGGACACTAAGGTTATTTCTATGTCCTAGCTATTTAAACAATGCTGCAATGAAAATGGGTGTAACATCTCTTTTTGAGATAGTGTTTTTGCTTTTATTCAAATAAATATCCAGAAGTGGAATTGCTGGATCATATGGTAGTCGTATTTTTAATTTTTTTTTTTTTTATTAATAGAGGCATGCTTTATTTATTTATTTATTCATTTGTTTGTTTTGTTTATACATGCACTGGGTACAGTCAGAAGCGCGGGAGGGTGAGAGAATTCACCAGAGCCAGAGCAGGGAGCAGAGCAGGCAGAAGGACCGAAGTACACTGCTGAGGGGAGCAGCGGGCGGCAGGAGGGGTCTGCGCGCCATGCGGGACCCTCCTCCGGTGGCCGGGGAGCAGCCGGGGATCGAACCGGCGCTGCAGAGGCTGCTGGCAGCTTCGCAACCCAGCGCTCAACCGCTGCGCCACTGGGGAGGCCCTTTAATTTTTTTGAGGAAACTTTGTATTTGTTTTCAACAATGTCTGCATCACTTTACATTCCAACCAATAGTAAACAACAGTCCCCCCTTTTCTTCACATCTTCAACAAACCTTGCTATTTCTCAATTTTTTGATAATAGTTATTCTAATAAATATAAGGTGATATCTCATTACAATTTTGATTTGCATTTCCCTAGTGGTGGTGATGAGCACCTTTTCATGTACCTATGGACATCTGTATGTCTTCTTCGGAAAAATGTCTATTCAGGCCTTTTGCCCATTGCTTAACTGGATTTATTTTTCTTTTGACTTGTAGGAGTTCTTTGTATATTTCAGATACTTACCCCTTGTCAGCTGATTTGCAAAATGGGTATTTAATAAAAAAATAGGTCTAAACATTTTTCTCTTATAAAAATTATTTTTCCAATTATTTCTTCTTTCAGTATAAATCCCCCCCCAAAAAAAGCTTTCATAATCAAATTTCCTATTTAAAATTTTTAGTGTGGAAATTTAAGTTTCCTTTGTGCTTCTTACATTTTCCTTATTAAATTGTTAACCATCAGCATTTGCTAGGCAAAAACACTGAAAATAACATTGGATTCCTTCTGTTGCAAATATATAGGACAAAGTTTATGACAAAGGTTAAATTTGGATTTTCTTCTATGACCACATGAGGGCACCACCATTACTTATCTTCACATAAGCTCACCCAAAGTTGCCCCCTCTAAAATGGAAGGGGCCACATTACAAAGCAAGTAAACTGTAGTACCTTGGTGGATTCTGGGAACCCGCCCCATGTCCATTCCATATGTGACTCAGATCTGAGCAGGCCCTCAGTAGGTTTTACCTCCAGCTCTGAATCACTCTTAGGACATGCTGTTGGGGTATAGGCACTGCAAACACAGGATAAAGAAGTATGATGTTAAAGTCAGGAACTTCAGTCATGCTGCACTTGAAAGATTAAAAGAAATACAAGTTTGAGTAATCAACTTTATCCTGCATATAAAAAAATCTATACTGAAGGGAACACCAATTACTTCTACTACCTAATCAGAAATAACAAAAAACGCCATCAAGTATTTACTGAGGACTTGGTGGGTTCTCTGAGAACACGTTCTATGCATTATTCCATTCGATTCTCACAAGTAATCAAAGAGAAAGGTTGTTTTACAGGAGTAGTAGTACACGGAAAGATGGGTTAGATTAGTATAATTAATAAATCAATCTGGATTTGAATACAGAACAAGTGCAACCATACATTTCCCCCCCACAATATTATCCAGCTACAATAAATAGCTGACATGAAAAGAGTTTAAGAAATTATAGAGGATCTAATTCTATTTTGATTATATAAATCTACACCGGCTACCATTTTACAAATGTTATTATCAAGTTTAGAAACAAGAAATCACTGAGAAAAAAGATCCATATATTCACTTCTGAAGTATTCAGTTCCTCTACTTTATGAATGAAATGGGAAATATCCTTACTACTGAATACCGGAAGAACTATTTCTACTTCTTTAAGAAACTGAAAAAAATTTAAAATACTCACTTGTCTAAAGGGGACCAGTCTCCATCAGATAAGGGATAGTGATCCCCAGAATGGAAGAGCAAAGGCTCTTTACATTCTTCTTCCTTTAAGGAGGCATTTGAAGATCCTCTGTGAAAGGATAATAAAGACAGGCAGAACAATGACATTTATGTCAGCTTTAAAACATAATCAAATCTACTATTACAACATCTGAAGACTACAAATGAAGAAGGCCAAGTGATTAATAACTACCCCTCTTAAAAGGAAAACAGGGAAGAAAAGGGGGATTCACTGATGCCACCCACCTATACTACTGCAATCGCTATTAAAAGAAGCTAACTAGAAAGACAGAAAAGATGGGATTAAAAATTCTTCTTTATATTCCTTAGATTGAAAGGTTAGAAGACAACAAAGGTTTTACATGTATTTATACAGCCATTGCAAATCTGAGACTATCCCAATGCAGATATTAGGTAATCAAATTTCAGAGTTTAATAAGATACATATAAAGTAAAACAGCTACTAAGTTGTTGGATTCAAAATGAGGAAGCTCTTGTATTTTCCACTACTTTCCTGTATATTACAGAAAATTTAAATTAGGATCATCAGCTGGAGATGAGCTATAGCTCAATAATACTCTGAAAACTCTTAAAACCCAGAACTTGCTTTCTTCCTTGTCTGGCCAAATCATGGCCTCAGAACTTTCTCTTACTTAGAATCTGCATGAAGTGGGGATGCAAGGAAGATGATACAAAAATTAAATGCTTTTAAAATTCACACACAGACCTGGAACTATAGAATGCTGAACTAATATTAATAAGATTTTAATAAATTTACCCTTTGGTTTTCTTAAATCTGTAGAGTAATGTAACTAACTTGCCATATAACCTTGAAAACATCCCACAGAAGCTTTATGGGCCCCAGTTTTTCATCTTTAGTTGGAAATTTAGCACTTGTCCTGTCTACTTCAGAGTTGATGTGAGACTTATGTGGTATATCATGCTGAAAGTTCTGAAAAGCATAAAGAAAACTACAAGTAAAACTCTGACAAGTATAGAGTACTACCCTATATAAAGTTTAAGAGCTTATTATAGGAAAAAAATCAATGTTCTACCAGGACAGACATTAATGTAAAAGAATATCAGTATCACTTGTTTAATAGAGATAGAAACCAGTTTTAATTTTCATCCTATCTTAAATTAACTTGCTCTGTTTTACTACTAATTTTGAAATGTTTTTCCATACTCCTAAGTTTTTCTCCCAGAGGGATTAAACTCATTCAAGAGGGGAAAAACACTTTTGAAAAAAGGGCAGATATGTAGATAAAAATACTCCTTAATAAAAGAAAATCAAGCAGCCATTTTTTTTTTAATTGCAAGTATTTTCTTTTTGAAACATTTTTCTGTGGTTTAAAAAATAAAAAAGGTAAGCCAAGAAGGGTTCAGCAAAGCAAACTGGATTTAGTAAAACACAGACAGTGCCCGAGCACACTCGGGCCATTAAGAATTTACAACTCCAGGATGACATGATCTTCTCTGAGCAGATTCTGACAAAAATAGAACCCATTAATCTAGATCCGTTAGAGTGATAGCAAAGGTTGCTGATGTTGAGGGTCCTTAAGATCTGATTCATTTACTAAAAATCGGACTTTTAAAAATCTGTTAAGCACTTTTCAAAATGGCATACATACTTGAGAATAGATGACCAGCAAGTGAGACAGTAACTTTGAAACAGGAATTTTAAGTATATGACATATGAGGCTATAAGGGAGTACAGATCAGAATATGAAGAAAATAACATGAACACTGATCCTATCTATTTCGAACTAGAATATATTAACACTGAAGGGCAGGGAATGCCAGAAGGGTAAACGGTGGTGATGCCATGTCAGAGGTGGGAAGATTCAGCTGAAGCTCATACTTGTATACAGAGCTCGTCAGTCTTCACAGATGCTCTTCAACATCATGTCTTCAAATTCGGTATTAAAATAAAATCTTCCTGATTCAAAAGTCAATTGAAGTTCGCCTTAGAATACTATCAAGATTCATTGACTTGCACACTTATCTATGAATATATACTATGAATATATACTGCATGTAGATTATACATCAATTTTTTAAAGTGGGGTTAGGGCAACAAAAAGGAAATTAAATAGCCTGAAATATTTATGTGGGATAAATTTGAGGGCCTGAGTTTTAAATGATTTAATTGCTAGTATGAAAGAGAAAAATAAGGATGCTAACTATCATGACAAAAGATCGGTGTTAAAAGTATGTTTATCCTCAACCTTAGCACAATAAATTTCAGTGACATTAATGATCTGAGTTTGCATTTGGTATACAGTATCTTTCCCATAAAGACAGCTTAGAATAGCACTCAGCACTACTTCTCTATCACTGTCAGAAATGAAGGGGAAGGCAGGGAGTAGGCTGTATGTAGAGCCACATCACTGGAGAAGAACATGGAAGACTAGAGATGAAAGAGACAGCCTCAGATAAGACAGATTGATGCTGTCTTGTGAGAAATCTTAGGCTACCACTCTGCACCTAGCTCCCATATGAGCTGTAAACAAGTCACTTTGATGGATTAAAATCAAGAGATTCCTTTCCGATAATGCAGTCTCATCCTGCATTTCTGTCATTGCTGTATATCTGAACTATTTCCATCAGTATATTTATAATGGAGATTGTGCTAGAGTACTGTCCAATGTGAATATTCTCTTCTCTCCAAAAGGCTACTGCCTGGGTGAAATGTTTTTAATAAGTATACACATATATATCCCTTGGCTTTTTTCATGTCAAAAGCTCAACTTCAGGAGAAAGACTATAGCACAGTTTACATCAAATCCCATGTATTCTAAAGTCTCTAATTTTCACCAGTTTCTTCTAGCTCTGCAACAGTAACCTGCTTTAAACAATGATTCCTTCATTCGCCTCATTCAAGAAGCCTCCACTTGAATTCTTTTCAAAAAGAATTTCATTAATAAAGATTTTATTTATTTTTTAAAGATTTATTTATTTATTTATACAAGAACCAGGGTACAGGCCAGATGCACGGGAGGGTGAGAGGATTCAACAGAGACAGAGTGGGGAACAGAACAGGCAGATTGATGAAATACACTGCTGAGGGGAGCAGCGGGCGAGACAGGAAAGATCTGCCGCACCATGTGGGACCCTCGCCGGCTGGGATCAAACCGGCGCTGCAGACGCTGCGGGCAGCTTCACAGCGCGGTGCTCAACCACCTGCGCCACCAGGGGAGGCCCACATTAATAAAGATTTTAAACAGAAAGCTCTTTGTTCAAATAAAATGAAAACTTATTTTAGGTATCTCCTCTGGAAACAGAACTTCTTTCCTAAATGGTAGTGGCTGAGGGAGGTAAAATACATGCAAGTTGCAAATTCCCCAATTCTTTATAATTTCTTGATCTCACATCTGCAAAAGCAGTTAACTTTTTCTTTCAGACTCTTTAATGAGCTCTTTAGTATTTGTTTTACCTTAAATATTTTGCCCCAAGTTATTTGAGAATCTAAGTGCTGAGTTGGAAGAGGCCTTACTAACCACACAGCTCAATTCTCTTATTTTATAGATTAAGAAACGAAGGCCAAAGTGACTAAGGGAACTTATGAGTCCACAATTGCAACCACCACAGGTTGAATTTCCATCTTTTAGCTGAGTACACATTTCAGTTTAGGGCCTGACCTCTCATGACTATTACATTTTGTCTTATTTTTTAAGCCTTAATTTCTGTTGGCTGAGTCTTGTTTTAAGGAAATTTCAGGAAGAGTCCGTCCAAGTGGTAGCATCTGTGAATCATGGTATGATAAAGATAAAGCAAACCACAAGATCCTAAAAATTATGACAGGCCCTGGCTTTTGTGTTCTGATCTTACTGCTTACACAGGGATATAGCTCAGAAAGAGAAGCTGACAACCATTTCTAACTGTTAACCAAACTAGCATGCCAACAGATTTGGCTGATGCAGTCTTTCTTACAATTTGGAAAGGAAAGGCCCACACTAGTATTCCTGCCATGTACTCAGTGATAACACATTCACTTACAAGATTCTTTCAGAGTAACAATTCCTATAACACTTAGCAGGTGATTGTGCATATAATCTGCAAAAGCTGAAAATTTCTAAGTTGAAGCTGCAGGCTGTTCAGGCATTCTAAACTTTGTTCTATTATGTTGAAGACACACGTCAATGAAACTTTTGAGGCAAAAATGTTACTTCAGGATCCTTTTTTGGATATTAGAAGAATTGTAATTGGCAAAAATAATTCCAGAAATTAAGACACTTAGGGAAATATTCCAGTGCTAATCCAAATAAAAGTTAGAGGAGTTAGATGTATATAATTCAAGTTTTCCTCAAAAGAACATGTTTCTTGCCCACCTACACATTTTATTATAAGCTAAAATTTTAAAAGGAATGCTGACATTTTCTTAACAGCACTGAAATCACACAATGGAATATCTCAAACTGTCACCTAGTATAGTATCCATGGGAAGGGAAGGAGAAATAATCCTTATGAGAGTGAAAGTAGGAAGAGAAAAAAAAATGAGAAGAGTCTCTTTTTAAGAAATTGTGGTACTTTTTATTAGTTTAGAATTCTTTGGAAACTAATGATGAGTTGTGTTTTGAACTAGTCCTTTGATTTACAAAACAAAATTAAATTTGTTAGATTTATTCAGAAGTTTTAAATTTTAAAAAGGACTATACTACACTATTCACTAACAGAACATAATAAATAAAATACTAAAAATAACAATTTTTCCTAACTTGACTACTTAAAACCAAAACTTAGTAAATAAAACACATCCTAAAGCATGATACAATTTACCCATGTTTATATTTTGGCTTCTGTAACTATAGAGGAAGAAACAATTTTCCCTCTTCCCAAGACAAAGAGCACTTTAATAGCACTAATTTTCCCAGGAAGTAGGACATGCACTCTTTTTTTCAGCAGCCAAGGTAGAAGTACATAAGTAGACTAGCATCTCTCTCACAATGTCATTCTCCCTTTACCCCAATTCAAGTAAAAGGGCTGGAGATTCAAGGTCACTTTTGGGCAGCAGCTTCTTATCCAATGATCACCACTCCACTAAAACACACAAAGGCTTTCCAGTGCCAGGGCAACCTGGCAACCTGGCAACCTTGCCGCGGACCAGCAAGCAACCATCAAATGGAACAGACAGAAGCTAATCTTCTAAAATATGAATACTGAATCAAAAAAAAAAAAAATACAAGCTCTACCCCCAAATGTAAATTCTCAACCCCAGGTGGTACTGACCAGAAAACTGGCATATATTTTGAAAAGATATTCTTATTTATATAGGAAAAACATGAAACCTCCTTTCCTCTTCAACTTACTTGAAACAACTCTAATTTCTCAGTGACAGGTGAGTTATCAAGCACAAGATCAATGTGTAGGGAACTCCTGATATTGTATCTGCTTAGCCAGGGCGATACTAATTCAGATCTTTTTGTGACTTACACTCTGTTTGGCTTTTGGAAAACCTATCAGATGAAAAGAGACACACTGCCAATTTGCTTCAAATGATATGTTAGTACCACACCAGGGTATAAGATGGCAAATTCTGATGTGTCAAAAAGGGGAAAAAAAAACAAAAACCTCTCCCACTTGATTTCACATTTAAGGGGAAAGAAGTCCAAGCCTCAAACTGCATATGCATAAAAGAAACAACAGTTTCTTGCTGTGCCTAAGTTCTGTGCGTGTTGATGCCGCACAAAGAGCCAATACCAAGAGCCCTACCTTGCTGACTGCAGCCCCTTGTCATCATCAGAGCTCAGGTCCACATTCACAGTATCTTCTGCAGTAGGGGAAGTGGTCTGGTCTTCCTTCTTACTATCCTGTTTGCATTTCTTTCTTCTTCGTTTTTTCTTTTTCACAGAACTTGGGGTGAAAACTACCTCTGTTTCCAGAATGTGTGAGATGTCTGAACTCTGAGATGGCCTTTCATTTCCACCTGCTTTCACCAAAGGGGTGTCAATATCTTTAAAGAACTGATCTTCTGTAGGAATTGGTGAGGTGGCAAGGTAAGCAGGAAGTTTTTCCTTAGAGAGAGCATGAAGAGAGAAAAGTTTACATGACAATCTGGACAGTGAATCTGAATAATAACAAACTGTTGGTGTATATATATTTTCACAATGGTAGAAGGACAGCATCTACAGCTAAAAAAGTCACGGGGAAATAAGGTACTGTCCACTCTATGCTGAACAAGTTTTTTACCCAGTTGCACCTGGCTAAGTGTTAGCTATTATCAGTCCACCTAACAATTCAGTTGGAGGAACTGATATGCAAGTCACCAAGAACCTAGAAAAGCTACAATTAAAGTAGAGTCAATTAAATTCTGTAAAGAGAAGCGCAAAGCAACAACAGCATTCTAAGGAGGTATTACAAAGTAGGAGTCTGTCAAGAACTCAGAACAATTAAGAACAAGATAAAGAATAAGGCAGGCTCAGGAACATCCCATCTGTCAAAGGGCAACAGGAGAGGTTAAGAGAAATGAGGAATGTCAGTAACATTTAGAGTGTTTAATGCTTGGGCTTGCTCAACCAAGGATGGTGACAGGCTACTGTAACACAGACAATATCCTAAAATGAAGGAAATTAATGAATTTTAAAACTGCATAGTACTTAACATATCCTTTTCAGGAATTCAACTCATAATTTAGTATCAAATAATCAAGTCTGGTGTTCAGGAAAATTAAGTCATTTGCTTCACTCTTCTGTGTCACGGAGGAAATGGAAGATAGTAACTAAGGTAGATAGATTAACCTCAAAAGTTAGAATACTCAAGTTTTTATTAGTCCTAAAAATGAGTGGGAGTCCTTAATTGTTTGTTTGTAAGAGGTGGGAAATGGATATGGATGTCTATTGTGAGAAAGAATGGCTAACTACCTACTATGAAATATTCCATAGATATTAAGAGGACAAAATTAGATCTAGAACTACTGAATTGAAAAAGATGTTGAGCACATATAAATGAGAAAAAGTTTGTGAGAAACAAAAAAGCCTCATGGATTTTAGTAATGTTTATTCCCATTTAAACTATAAACTCTTAGCAACAGGGTGGAAGGGTGGGGAGTTATTACCCATACTATGCAGCATAGAGTATTATTTGTTGTATAAATAGACTTATTCTTTTTTTAAATTTTAAAGAGTAGCATACTAAAGAAACTGGTCATATGTTAAAAGGAAAAAAAGGCTGGAAAGTTGACATACTTGACCTTGCTAAGCATAGTTTTAAATGGAATTATCAGAAATTATCATGAGAATCAGATAACAGTACAATTAACCCAGTGCATCTGTTGATTTTTACAAAGCTCAAGCAGTACTTTTGAATTTAAGAAACAGCAACATTTTTTTTTCTTGTGATAACTCATTTATCGCTTCATTCTGCCTCTTGCTTATCTAAGACAAAATTTTGTTTAGACCAAGTAAATGCAAACAAGGTCATATTAAAAACAATACACTAGGAAAAATGCGGATCTGGTAAATATCCCTTCTTACAGTTTCAATGCTGCTTAACATACTGGTATCTAAGTTGTTAGCTTCCAAATCTATATTAAAAAATGATAACCACATTATGCGTTTATATTGTTTTTTTCTTTCGTGAAATTTGTAACATCAAACTGGCAATTTGCCTTCAAAACAAGAAAAAACTAGCCCTTTATCCTTAACAACTCGATGATTATTTTTACTGATGAATTCTTTATGATGAAAGATATAAAGATGTCTTGTAAGTATTATTTTTTAAAAACCCGCAGTGAATACCTCCAGAACAGTTTACCACCAATCAAATCAGTGGATACAGAAGGGGGTGGGGTAACTATGCTCTCTTGCTAAATGAAGGCAAACATCAAATAATCATTTATATAAAGGGCATAGGCCAATTAATTTACATCCCTTAAGACCACAATAAAATAATTCACCTGACTGTTCAAGGTAAGAGAAGCAATGTCTCTAACCCAATGGTAAACATGTTTTCCAAGTTTAAAGGTCACACGTGTACAAACACAGTAAAGCCTGAAGAGATATGCCTTGATTACTTAGGTGGAACTGAACATATTCAAGTCAAAGTGTAAAGTGTTCAATAGTCACTACATAACAGAACTCATTGAAGGTAGAGAAAAAGACGTGCCTTCTCGTACCAAAAAAGAGAACATGCACAGGCCTTCTGTATGCTCACTATACCCACGTGTGGAGAAAGTGTGAAACTCACTTTTCCTGCTCCTTTATGACAGTATTTAATTTAAACTAAAAATAAAGGTTGTCTAACAAGCACCAATCATCTGTAAAACTAATCATAAAAACTGATGAACATTTCTGTTTTTGAACACGCACTGGAGTCCTGCATACACTGTGTAAAGTGGAGGCGACCCAGCAGAACTTACATATTCCTCTTCAGTCTCTTCCACAAAGAAAGCTTCTCCATTGTCACCCAATTTCATATGCAGATCCACTGCATCACCATTGATTTCTATATCAATCTAAGAGGAGAAACAAAGAGTGATTTAACACTAAGAGTCTTTTACTCAAGGTAAACTAATCCTGAATTCTGGATTCTTGCACCAAACTTAGGATCCAGTGGCAGCCCCTGCCCCACTCTCCACCCCTAAAGTCTACCCAATGGTGGAGAGTGAAGGCTAGGAGTGGGCAACCAAGAGTTAAAAGAAAATTTTTCATCATCTATTTTTAATTATATCATTTATTTTTAATTATAATTTTGTAAGGTATTTCATATCCCAAATGTTATAAAATAGAGGAAATGTCATTACCAAATATTTGTGCACTTCCAGGATTTATAGCACAGGCAGGGCTCATCTTACACAGTTTAGGTACACAAAAATTTTAGTTACTATGGTATGCTAACTGAGTTAAATGCAGCAAGCACAAACTTCACTGCCAGCTTTTCATCCACAAATCACTGCATAAATATTCGATGCCCATCCTGATTAATAACCCATCATGATACTTTTTCAAAGCCTGTTGGTGACATGATCTGAGCACATCTGTGATTTAGCTCAAGCATGGATCTCAAGCCTTGTGATTGTGTTGCTTCTTTGTCTCCCAGGGATAAATCCATGTGACATTTCGTAAAAATGGATAATTGAAAAAGAAAACTACTAGTCAAGATCAAAGTACAATAAGGAAACAAAAAGTGCTGGAAGTGAAGTTCAAGTTGAATGTGTACGGAGTTGAATGTGTGCTGATTGTGGCCAGTGAACTTTATAGTGAACTGCCATCAGAGACTTAAGACATGCAGCCAGTGCAGCTTAGTCACAAAAAGGATAAGAAAGAAAAGGTTGTAATGAAAAGGATGAAGAAGGCTCAGAGGAAATGGCAGTAAAAAAATTTCATCTTGAAGGAATTCTTAATCACTGACACTGGAGCGTAGAGGATGAAAACAGTCAAAAGCTGATTCCAACTTAGAAAGGAACATGCCAATTTGCTAAGACAAAAAAAAGATTCTTGCTTCATAAGTTTTACATCAAAGAGCCATGTTCCTGATAAGATAAATAGGACACTTCTACTTTCAGTATTTCTAATGTTTTAAAGTGCAGTAAATTTTTCATTTTCCTACACATTAACAACTAAATTTGAAAGTTTTAACAAAAATTTGTGAAGGTCATGGAAAGACTCTTAATTCTTCTTACTGATCATTAAGCTTCTTCTTTTTTTTTTTTAAAGATTTATTTATTTATACAAGAACCGGGGTACAGGCCAGATGTGTGGGAAGGTGAGAGGATTCACCCAAGACAGAGCGGAGAACAGAACAGGCAGACTGACTGAAATACACTGCTGAGGGGAGCAGCGGGCAAGACAGGAGAGGTTTGTCGCACCATGTGGGTATCTTGCTGGCCAGCAGGGATGGAACACATACTGCAGAGGCTGGGGAGAGCTTCACAGTGCTGTGCTCAACCGCCTGCGCCAACAGGGAGCCCCCTGATTATTAAGCTTTCTTTACAGTTTCAGTGTGTGCAGTCATTTTAATGGTCTGTACTACCATGAGAAATGAGGACTTTATATAATATTAAATACTACTATGTAACTTAAAAATAATTTAACTACCTATAGACTGTGAATACTTGTTACGTATCTTATACTTGTAAGTGAATACTAAACTTCTGAAACTCAAACTTTTATAGACTGTTTAGGGGATACAAAGATGAACACAATGAAAGACAAAGTATAGCTATAAATACAACAGTCCATAATCTTAAATGTAATTAGCTCTGCATGGTGCTTATGCTGGGAACAATTGCATGATTTGCATGTTGGGTTTTTCCCAGAGAGGACCAATTATCCCATCTGATCAGAGATTGAGTACTAGTTCACATCACGAAAGGTGGCTATATATATTCCCAGGAGCCCATGTAATGATGGGGTAAGTAACACCTTGTTAAAAAAAAGAAAACTGGTTGACATATGCTGTCAAAATACTCGTTGTACAAGTTTTATGTATGAAACACATAACAATACTTGAGGAGATGGGAAAGAAAGGGAATTTTAGAATTCTAAATCTAAAGACAACAACTATAACCTTTAAATAGTAGTATTTTTTTCATCACAGAGATGTAGGTTAGCAATTCTTGAAGTATTTTATGTGTTTTCTAGGATTGAAAAGAGAAATATTGTGGATAAGAAGAGGCATATATGGCATTGTCATAGAAATCAGCTACAAATAAGGAAATGAGGAAGAACCCTGTGGTGAAGGACTGGAATTGGAAGAATCAGTGTGAACTCATGATTTTTCCAGTTAGATGTAGATGGGGATTGATCATACACATAGGCGCGCGCACACACACACACACACACACACTTTCTAGCTTTGCCTGCTGAGAGGGCCTAGAAGCAATAATACTTCAGTAGTAATGAGCACATGTAGTGACATTTAATTTTTAAATTTCCCAATAGAAGGAAATTCGGCTGCTCAAAGAAGTAATTATAGTACCCAGATGGGTAAAGTAGATTCTTCTGGAATATCTTACAGTGTCAGAAAGTAAGTAGTCATTGCTTATAATCAACTCAACTTGAAGGAACTATCAATAAATAGCCTTACCTGGGACAATCTGAGCAATGAAATAATAATACTAGTAAGTATAAGTCAAAGAGCATAATATCCATGGGTCCACATTGATCTAAATATGTGAACAAGAAAGAATAGCTTCTCATGCAAAAGATTTTCAATTAATAAATGGAATATGTAGGATAGAAAAAGAAAATCCCCATTTGGCAAACACCACAGTAATAACTGTTGCAGACCAAACTTATCAATGCATACTAAAATTTGTGAGTGGAAGAGGAAAAAACGATTTTTGCATTGTCTCAGTTTCTTCTCACAAGTAAATTTATGGAGAAATCTAGCTGACACCATTAACAAAGTTAACATCACCAGTAATGAGACATAGCAACACAATGGGCCTCCTTAGATATTATACGGAGAAGGGCATGACATCTGGGTTATTCTCACCAAGATGAGAAAACATCAGAAATTCAAACTGAGAGACAATCTACATAATAACTGTTTTGCACTCTTCAAAAATCAAGATCGTAAGGAAGGAAACACTGAAAAATGTTAGAGAATACAGGATGAAAGCAATGTAGGGTCCTGAACAGGAGGAAAGCAGTAGTGGAAAAACATAAAAATATGAATAAGGCCTTTAATTAACAATGTTATACCAAGGTTGATTTCCTGGTTCTAAATGTTAATGTTAACATTATGGGAAGCATTTCGGTGAAGGATATATGGAAACTTTTAAAACAACACTTGCAATTTGTAAATCTAAGATTAAGATATTAAAAAATGTCAACATCATAAATAAAAACAGGAAATGTCACAGATAAGAAGAAACTACAAACATAGGACACAAGCTACAAATACAGATATGAAACTATGAAACTAAATGTTGCATATGATATGCAACTGTGGTGATGGTTTCATGGATGTGTACACATTAAAACATCAAATTGTATCCTTTAAATATGTGCAGTTCATTATGTGTTAATTACAAAATGAAGCCGTTAAAAATGGAAATAACAGACAACTAAGAATTAAATATAAATCTATGGAATAAAATCCCTACGTAATTTAAGAAATCTTAATGACTATTTTACACAACTTTTTTCTTTTACTTTCTGAAAGAAAGGGCTATAGTATGAAATAGTTTCCAGAGGATAGACAGCAACCCTAACACATTTTTTGGCTATCTTTCTTAGTGTTTTATATTACTATGAATATTACCGCTAAAAAAAAAAAAAAAAAAAAAAAAAAAACACCTGGATATGACATGACATGTAACTTTTCCAAAACAAAGCAATGCAATAAATTCCCTGGCTCAGGGAAAAACTGGTTGAAGTAAACATCTAGAGTGGTCTATGATTTATGAAGCACTGTAATAATGGCATTTCTTCCACAATCATAGGAAGAATGTTTTCTAACTTAAAAAGTAAGAACTGAAAAAGTAAAGAAATACTTATTTTGGGTTATTCAGGATGACTTAAAATAATTTATCTAACTAGAAGTTAAATATGTAAAATACTTAAAATACTTAAAACCACCTGTAGAAATTCTTTACATTAATATATACAAATGAAATATTTATTCTGCTTTAATTAAAAAAAAACAGACAAACTAATACCACCTATCAAAATTTTCACCTTTGGTGGTTATGCATTTGTTCAACACAGCTGGGAAAAGGCAGTAACACTTCTTTAGGATGTGTTATTTCTCAAGGTGACTACTTAGTCTCTTAATTTGACTCAAAAATTAATTTTTTTCTAAAAATAAAATCTAATAATAAATTGTGCCCATATTAAAGGTATTTAAAGGAACATGCTACTAGCTCTTTAGGTAACAAAGGAAAAATATGAAAAATATTTTGAGATGGCACCAAATTGGAATAAATTTTTCGTAAGGTGATTACTTCTGAAGAATACTCTTTTTGATGTACCACTTTTAGTAAAGTGAAGAAAGAACCGCTTATTTCCATATAGTCATATATCCTACACTGTGGCTGAATCTTGTTCAACATATATGACTAAGATGTTGAACTATAACTGATTTAGTTTTGAGAAATTCTGGCTATAGCATTCTTATTTTGGTATGCCATTATCTGGGTAAGAACATCTCTTGGTATCCCTTGGAGTTTATTCATCCTCTATTTTAGGTATGGCTTCAGGGAGTGAAGGTGGGAGCTGCTGTTCAAGACAGGCCTATCAATACTACCCCCAGCTATAGTGACTGCTCTCCAAGACATAAGGAACCCAAGTCTGACAAGGAGGTTAAACACTGTTATTCTGTAAGAAGGAGGAATGATGTCCACTGAAGTTGTTGTGTTAATGGGAAGCCAGGAGGCTATGCTTATATAATGATGTATATATAGATAAATCAGCCTGTGGGTTCCATTTTGAAAGACCAGAACTTACCCAATCTACTGATGAAAAACCCTATCACGAAGGAAAAACTCTTATAAGCCATTTTATGAATAGACAGATCCTTGCACAACTTATGGGAAATTTCAATGCTCCCAGTTCTTGCAGAGCAGAAACAATCTGAAAGTGTTATAGGTTAGTGTTTCGGGGGGAAAAAAAAGAAAAAATTCCAGAGAAGCATGGCTAAAAAACACTGTTTTGCAGTGGAAAATTTCCAAAGTCACTAACTGTAACTGCTTTTAGTTTCCAAAGAGTGACTAAACAGAGGCCAGAACACACAAACCCTGCCACTTTGAAACTTGGTTCTTCAGTGGAAAAAATGATTTTGTAACACCTAGAAATGTGATTACTTTTTGCTGGGGGGTGGGTGACATAAGAATACCTAGTTTTGTGAAACCCATAAACCTTTTACTTTCATTTTCAAAAATAAAAAGTTTAACTGAAAGAGGTAAATTTCTGTTTTAAATAAGCTCAGCTATGTAAAGCAGACAACATCAGAAAATAGATGTTTTCAACTTATGTCAGAGATCCTCTAACATACTAGATAATGGTGTGTATCTTTCACTGAAACCCTGAGAATACTCCACATTGCTAAGGCAGACACTGTGGGGCAAAAGGAAAAGTGAAGATACTATGTACATGCTAAGTTTTATTACTAGCTCAGTTTTCTAACTTAACTGACACCGTATGTACAAATCAACCTTCCAGGTGCTCCATAACTTGAAGGGAAGAAGATATTAAAAATATATATATATATATATATATATATATATATATATATATATATAAACCTTCTTTCTTTTCTTCCCTAAAACAATTGAAAGCCAACTGGCATACTGCTGGGTGTTAGCATTTCAGTAAGATGTGGGGACAAGTCCCAGTATCAATTATAAAACTTGGATTACAAATCAGATTTTACAGTCCTGTCAATACAAACGTCACATTAATTTCTTATAAACAAAAATAATGTGTTTTTTGGTTTTATCAGACTATTTCAATCACAACTGGCATGATGATATTACCCTAAATATTTTCAAGTGCTGTATAATGCAAAGAAACTTTTCCTAAATACACCTCACTTCCTCATTTATGAATCTAGTTTCACTGTTTAGTTTTCTGACTTGCAGCATACAGGATCAAAATTGTCTTTTATCCCCTGAAGAGACTACAGTAGGGCTATCTTGAATTTAGAAACAACCTGAAAAGCAAAACATAGACTGACTTCTCATGCCACTATCTTCAATCACAAAGGTTAAACAAACAAACAAAAAGGCCCAGAGAGCTCACAATAATGATTTACTCATTCTCACCATCTCCCTTTTGACCCTCCTGGAGAACAGGACATGGCCACACTCACCACTTTTTCTTTGGATCTCAGGACTCCCAGCTTCCCAAACCTAACGTGAAAAGGTGAACACTGATAGGTGCCATCCTGCTGTCGCACCACAATGACATCAATGCACCCGGACAAGGTAGCTGTGTTAATGCCCTTGTAGAGTTCCTTCACTGTGACAATCACTTGCCCAGCCAGTTGTCCCACATAATTCATGGTTTGAGACTGCAAAAGAAGAAAATAAGATGTTAACACCAAATTTGTGGCTCTAATGGCAATGACAAAGACAGCGATGACTTGAATTACAGCACTCATTTGTACACGAGATTATATGCCACTCATTCTTCATTAACCTTGTTGATTTTTAACTGATTAGTCTCAGGCTACCACTGTTTTTATACATTTCCATCTAGGAGCAATCCTAGAGTGTCCTCCTTTGTATGTGAGAAGTTGTCATCTGCCAATTCTGAATGCATGCAGAAGTTCCCTTTCCTTTCCCATCATCAGACAATGCCAGCTGTGTTACGGAATTTCCCCCCAAAGTTCAGAAGTTGCACAAAACCAACATATCGCACCAAGACCACCATCATAAGAATCCTAAGACCGCTGGGAACCCAAGACTATTCCATCCACTCTGGCCTCAGCAGACAAGCAGAAAAAAAATAACCAAAGATTACCCTCCCTCCAGGAGCAACTTGAAATTACAACCTTTCTGTTAGAAGATAAAGAACTGAATTTTCTATGAAATTATTAGAATATCATGGCTCACATACATGCTAGATTAAATAAACGGGTAAGATAAACCAGGCTTAATCTATTTATGACATTAGTCCTTTTACACAACACACTAGAGTATATTTATTAATTTTCCAAAAAGTTCAAGGTACTTTCTTTTTTCTTTCTTTATTAAAGCCTTTGATACATGATGGAAGAAAACAGGTACACATGGAAAAGACATGATTCACAGTTGAAAGGTAAGACAATCGAACCAGAAAGGTTTAATACCTATCATAATGTTGAAGCTAAATTACAGTATGACATGCTGCATGTCTGGAAGGAAAGTCAATTGGTATTCCTCTCTTTCTTCCTCACCCTCTCCTTCAACAGAATCCACACCAACCTCCTTATAATCCTCAATGGTAGCCATGTGCTTACAGGCTTCAGAAAGCTCCCCTTTCTCCATGCTCTTACCCACATACCAGTGAACAATGGCATGCTCGGCATACATCAAACTTGTGGTCCAGGTGAGCTCAGGCCTCACAATGGCTGTGGTGTTGCTCAGCATGCACACAGCTTGCTGTACTTTGGCCGGGTCTCCTCCAAGTACCACAGTTGGAGGCTGTTAATTAATGCCAACTTTGAAACCAGTAGGGGCCTTGATGGTGCCAAGGGTAGCACTGATATCTCTGGGAACCACATCACCACAGTATGCTGGGCATGTATTTACCATGGTGAGGGATCACATTTCACTATATGGTTGGTGGGCTCAAAGCAAGCACTGGTGATCTCTGCCACAGAAAGCTGTTCATGGTAGGGTTTCTCAGAAGAGATGATGGATGCATATGTGCCCAGAGGGAAGCGGATGCGGGAATAGGGCATCACACTGGTCTGGAATTCTGTCATATGAACATTCAGGGCTGGGGACTTCCTGGTGGTGCAAGGGTTTAAGTCTCAGCACTGTGAAGCAATCCACAGTCATTGCAGCACAAGTTTGAGCCCTGGCCAGGGAACTAACCCACATGGTGCAGACCTCTCCTGTTTTGCCCGCTGCTCCCCTCAGCAGTGTATTTCAGTCACTCCACCTGTTCTGCTCCCCACTGTGTCTCTGGTGAATCCTCTCATCTCCCCCCACCAGCTCTTGTATGCATAAATAAATCTCAAAAAAAAAAATTCAGGGATCCATCAAATCTGAGGGAAGCAGTGATGGAGGACACAAACTGGCTGAAAGACAGTTAGGGTTAGTCTAGGTTGCATGCTCATTATCAACGTTTCTAGGACAGATGTCATAGAAAACCTCGTTGTCTACTATGAGTGCTCCAGAGTGGTGATAAAGGAGTTGCATGACACAACTAAAGCTGTGGAAACTGGGAGGCTGGGTAAATGGACAACTCCAGCTTGGCCTTCTTGCCATAGTTGACGAGAGATGTTCCATCAGCAGGGAGGTAAACCCAGAACCAGTTCTCCAATGACAGCTGTAGAAAACTAAAACCCTCTGAAGAACTGTGCACCGGTCAGCCAGCTTTTGAATTTGGTGCCAGATCGAGTCAATGATCTTGCCAAAGGTGTAGTGCAGCATCTTCTTTGCCTGTATGAGCTGCTCAGGGTAGCAAAGCTGGCAGTAGGTGCCAATGACTATATGAACACTGCCCTGGACATATGCTTGCCAGCACCCATCTCACTGAAGAAGGTGCTGAAGGAGTCATCTCCTCTCCCAATGGTCTTGTCACTGGGAATGTGGCCACTAGGCTAGATGCCATGCTCCATGCCGTAAAGGTCCCAGCAGGCACTGCCAATCTGGACAGCTGCCTGGTCAAAATGGATGAAGAATGCATTCAGGCACTGTCAGTCACTAAGAGTTAGCAGGAGATGGAGACGTTGCACGGGTCTAATTACTGGTCAAGCGGGACAAGATCCTCGACTAGCTAAGTTTAAGTCAAGATAAGTAACGAACTCACAAAAAAGGTTTTAGTCTTGTTCCTCAACTACAATTCATGATTCAAATCTGGATCACCAGGATCTGTAAAGCATCCTCCAGAAAAGGCTCAAAAAAAGAGATGAGTACACCTAGTGGGGGCTGCAGACCTCCCGTTTCTGTGCCCCATACCCATTGTTGTGTAGCCAGGGCTGGCGTTATCTGACCACAGGATGGTCATGATATGCTCTGAACACTCCTTGGCCCCCGGCAACTCTTCTACTAGTTAGGAAAAAATAGCCTCCTTGTAGTCCCAAGATTGTCAAATTTCATTTCCAGTCACAGAATACCATCACATTCCGTTCATTAGACACTGACACCCCTTTGTAGTACATCAAAGCACAATTCAATAGAAGTCATTCTCCTGTGGATGGGAGGAAGCACAGACCAATGACAGACCATCTCCATTGCTAGTTCAGGGGCCAACTGACCAGAGAATTAAAACTATGTTCCACTTTTTTTCACTACAAGCACAGTTCTTTCTTTAAGCCTAGCTTTTGAGCTGCCTTGAGTTCAGAAAGTTCCCAAAGAGCACATTCCATTCTAAGTCCGAAGCTTACTTGGGAGCAAGAACACCTTGAGAACACTTACGAACCTGCAGAGAAAGTCTCCCCTCTCTATTCACAGGTGATCAAGTACAGGCTGGAAGTGCCTAGATTTCACTGAAGCCTTTTTTCCTGCTTTTACACACAAATGAATATATAATCAGAGCCCACCAGTTTTACACCCTGAAGCATAGCCATAATAATTTCACTCTGGAAAATTTGAGTATTTAAAAGCTAATGTTACCAAGGCCCCAAAATGAACCTACAGAAGAGCTGACTTTGAGCAATGTAAACTAGTTTCAAAACTTACTACTAACAAAATTAAGTGGTGTCCTTTATGTACTAAATTATAAAATGGTGATGATTTTGGTGTTAGGAAAATTGACTTGAACTTGATCTTAAGGCCAAATAAGGTACATATCAAGTGCTCGATAATTTCTTAAATAAATAAAGGAATGATCAAATGAATCAGTAAGTGAGGTAAAAAAGTAAACATGTATGAAGTGTTTCATCAGAACACTATTGTCGAACAATTAATATTTTTTATTTTGAAGTAATGCTGACTTACATGTGTGTGCCCTTTACCCAGTTTCCTCCAATGTTAGTATCTTCCAGAACTCAGTGTAATATCACAGAGTATCACTACTGATTTGGTTACGATTCAGAACATTTCCATTATCATAAAGATCTGTCTTGTTGGCTTTTTCAATAGCCATATATACCTACTTACCTCCTTCCTTTCTTAATTCCTAGTAATCACTAATCTATTCCTCATTACTGTCATTTTAAGGAAAGTTAGAGAAATGGAATCAAGAAAAAAAAAAAAAAAGCCAGCCAAGGGTACTCTTTCCTGCAAGGCTCTCCTTCCTGTATGATAGAAAGATAAGGACCTTCTCAGACATAGAAATGGAATCATACAGGATAAAACCTTTTCCAGCTGTCTTTTTCTGCCCATATTTCTAGTGGCAATTCATCAGGTTGTTACATGTATCAACAATTGGTTCCTTTGTGTTGGAACCAATGGCAGCCACCGGCTGCCAGTGTGCCAAGGT
Organism: Talpa europaea; assembly: GCF_964194135.1. Taxonomy (NCBI): domain Eukaryota; kingdom Metazoa; phylum Chordata; class Mammalia; order Eulipotyphla; family Talpidae; genus Talpa; species Talpa europaea. The sequence goes on along the minus strand of NC_140080.1, from coordinate 56,929,310 downwards.
GGTGGATACACAATTGTTTAACCAATTACTTGCTGAGAAACACCTGAGCTATTTTAATTTTATTTTCTATTACAAAGAAAGCTGCTATAAACATTCATGTACAAACTTTTGCGTGGAAATAAGTTTTCATTTTACTAGGAGTGTGACTGCTGGGCTGCAGGGGATGTGTTTTAAAAGTTTTTAAAGGGCCTGCCTGGTGGCGCAAGGGTTAAGATGCAACCTATGAAGCTATCTGCAGCCACTGCAGCACGAGTTCGATTCCCAGCCAACCAGGGAGCATCCCACATGGCGCAGCAGACCTCTCTTGACTCACCCCGCTGCTCTCCCCTCAGCAGTGTACTTCAGTCAATCTGCCTGTTCTGTTCCCCACTCTGTCTCTGGTGACTCCTCTCACCCCACCCTCCCACACATCTGGCCTGTACCCCAGCTCTTGTATGCATAAATAACTCTTAAAAAAAAAAGTTTTTAAAGACACTGATACCAGAGTTGCTGTACCATTTTTCCATTCCCACCAGTAATGTCTGAGAGACAGAAATTTTCTGCAACTTTACTTTCATTTGCTATTGTGAATTTTTTACTTTAGTTAGGATGACAGGTGTGTAGCGATTATGGTTTTAATTTGCATTTTCTTAGTGGTTAATGATGCTGAACATCTTTTCATGTGCTGATTAGCTATCTGAATATTTCACTAAATTTTGTTTCATATAAGAACACTACAACTACTTTATTTATTTTTTTATAGAGGCATGTTTTTTATTTGTTTGTTTGTTTGTTTGTCTGTTTTTATACATGCACTGGGTACAGTCAGAAGCGCGGGAGGGTGAGAGAATTCACCAGAGCCAGAGCGGGGAGCAGAGCAGGCAGAAGGACCGAAGTATACTGCTGAGGGGAGCAGCGGGCGGCAGGAGAGGTCTGCGTGCCATGTGGGACCCTCCTCCGGTGGCCGGGGAGCACCCGGGGATCGAACCGGCGCCGCAGAGGCCACGGGCAGTTCGCAACCCAGCGCTCAACTGCTGCGCCACCGGGGAGGCCCACTACAACTACTTTAGAGTAAAAAAAAAACTTTTTTTTGTTGCTTATATCTGGGGTTGAAATGGCTTACAATTTCTATATACTAAGAATGTCTCCAAAAGCAAAAGTAACATAAAAATCAGTCATCTATAATTCCTTTCACTCTTTTGCAAGAAGCATTATTCTCTAACCTAAAATAGTCCATCAGACTTTTCATAATCTGTAAATGATAATCTGTGAATGATATATATACACAACATGCTTATTCTGTCATGGCATGTACATCAATCAAGCAGCACTCAAGTGATCAATCTTTATAGTATTGCCTGATGGATGGTGGCAACTTTAAAATGAGTTTTGTTACAGAAATTTAAAAATTCTGACGATTACTTTTTTAAAAAAAGAAACTATTATTTCCTTTCAATTCTGGGATACTTACAGTTTATAGAAATTCACTCTTTTCACAAGAAGTTCTTAACAACATTGAAAAGCTCTAGTTGATGTGTCCATCAGATGTTTACACCTAACAAGACCACCCTTTTGTAAATGATACTACTACACATTACAAGTTTTACTGTATAACCACAACTAAGCCCCATCTATGCTGGACTAAGAATTTTTATTTCTTAAAATATCTGAAATGACTGGGTTTACTTTCATTTTTATGACAAACTAGACAATATTATATGTCTTTTCTAAACTGGAGATCCAAAACTAGACACAACGGCACAGATGTGGCCTGACTGACAGAGTACAGAACATGCCGGGTGCTGTAAAGATCTAGACACCTCCCCCATGGGGGATGGGTTATGCACTGGAAACTGCAGAGACAGGGCGGAACTTCTTGATCACAAAACTAAAAATGGAAAGAATCAGTAGACAGTAACGAAAATAATTAAAAGAAACCAAATGCATGAAATTCAAAAGGCCAGATAACCATTTGTGCATGAAATTCAACAGTGCCCACCATCAGATTTTTATCAAAAATTTTAAAGTGAATATACCAATATTTGGAATAAATGAGTTTTTAAGATACAACCAATAGCCAAAAGTTTAAGATTTGCTTAGGTTTTTTCCTGGGCATCAGCAAAATGAAAGTAAGCAATTGTGATAGGTAGTACTTTATAAATGAAATGCATCAGCAAATAGGTTCAAAATAGATTCCCCTCTTATAAAAACTGTCCAAGGTTATTTTAAAGTGATATGCACAATCAAAAATAAATTTTATTGGGGAAAAGAATAACCACTGAGATAGAGGCAGCTATTACACTATTTTAACAATTTCTAAATTGTTATCAATACAAAAATGAATACATTTGAGACCATTTACATACGTATCATCAAAATCTGTTTCCTAAGTTTACTTCACATATTATTCAATACCAGTATTGTTAATTAGTGGTACTACTACTCACAAACACACCTACACAGTTGTTACACGCCCATTACACATTAAGTGCTGTGTTAACCTATATATTATCTCATATAATCTTCGCAACTACCCATGAATTTATTATCAGTACTTCTGATTGTGGGGAAAGATTCAGGTGTCCACACTAAGTGGTAAAGCCAATATTCAAATTCAAGTCAAGTCTGATTCTTAAGTCTATGTCCTTGACATCATCTCTAAGTGACAAAAGTTCTAAGCAATGATGATGGAAGTCTTGAAATTCCCAGGATTTCCTGCTGCAAGTGGGCTGCTTTTAGCAACTTGAATTATTTTTATTTTTATTTATTTTAATGTTATTTGGTCACATAAATTTGAAATGATTACAGAGGACAAGAGATCATCAGGCTCAAGTCAAGTTGTCTTTAAGTCCCTATAGCTGTCTAATGTTCCCAGAGTCCCTAAGAGGGTAGAATTCAACTTAGAAGGTACCACTCAACTTTCAAAGTAGGAGATGAAAGGCAGCAATGGTACAAATGGCAGCACCTGTTGACAAGCCTCTACCTGGTCCAGGAAAATAGGGGCTAAGAGTCCCTCAGAGGGCTTGCCTCATCCTGTGAGGACTTAGTTGAGACATTTTCTAAAACATTTACTGCGTGCACAGTAGATGCTTTCGGGATCACATAGAATTTAAAGGAGGTTACAACTTAGACACAGGAACAGAAACCCCCTAAAGTGAATAAAAAGCTGTACCCCAGATAACTGATGATGGTAATCTTCACAAACCCAGCCTTCCTGAAAGTCACTCTTCATTTAAATTCAAATAAATGCCTCATTTTGTACTTCTCAGTCCCCCCTCCCCCCACTCAGCAGAATGTCATTTTATTTTATTTTATATTAGCTACCTTTTAATTCTTGCTTTACAAACTAAATGACAGGAAGTAGGAGCAGCACAAGGAATAGCCCTTGCACTCAGTGAGGGAGATGGTCCCCATACCCAGGAGCTCCAAAAAATAGGTGGTCCACTAACCCCATCTGATGTGATCTCTCTAAATCTAAAGTCCATGAAGAAAGCTGACAACTGCACATCTAAAATGCACTGAACCAAACATCTCGAGAACATGGCAGGTGCCTGGTGGAAATGCACAGAATCTGTAAACTAAAATGAAGTGTCTCCCAGCAAACATCTGGATACACCAAGTTTACCAGACAGCCTTTCCATGATGAAATAAGCTTATTTAGGAAAGGCCCTTCAGTGTAATATCTTTGCAGATTCAATTGAGAAATGATTACATAAAAAAAACTAATTCTTTTAAGAAAAATAGAGGATCTGCAATCCAGCTATTAAAATGTCCACTATGCTGGCCTGTGTCTGGTAAAATTTACTTTCATATAGTCGAAAGTAAGTACCTACTTCATGCCAGGTAGCAGAATGAGTCTTTATAATATAAATAAAATGCTGCCCTCTTTCCTTCATAGCCTCTTGGATCTAACAAGAGAAGACATAAATACCACCTTAACTTACATAAATGCCATGGGATGATGCCATTTTGGTGACATTTAGGAAGACTGGAGAAAGGGAAGGAAAAAAAGAGCTGTGTGGAGTCAAGGAAGGGTCAGGAAGCAGAAAACATTTTGTTCTAGGTCATAAATGTGTGTTAGGGGTCCCTTAGGCCAAGAAAAGGTGCATCCCCATGGACTGTCTCAGGGAAAAAAAACAGCACATAGAAAGAGCATGCTGAGTCTGAGGCCAAGGTGAGGTGATGCTAGGCTTCAGCATCTGTCTCAAGTACATCCTGTGGGCTGTGGTGTGAGGAAAGGTTGTGGTCAGGAAAATGACACAATCAGCCTGGGAGAAGGAGGATGAACTGGAGAAGAAGGAGACTGAAAGCAGAGACCATTTCAGAAGTCATTACAACAAATTCTAACAAAAGAAGTCACAGTTTTAGAAACAGAAGAGGAACAGGAGTGAGAATCAGTAAAACCCAATGACTGACTCAAAGCAAATGCTAAGGGAAAGGAAGCAGCTGGTTAGGAATCAGAGCAAAAAATACATCTGGCACCGTACTGTTGATACTGGTTAGTGAACAAACCAATTTAGACATGGAAATGAAGGCTAGATTTGATGGGGAATGTTCTATTAATGGTCATCTTCAAGAATATCACTTATTTCATTGGTACAAAGTTTTGTGTGCATAAAAATCATGCTGTGCTGTTTTTTAAAATGCAGTATTTCTTTAAAAAGTTTACTAACTCAGGCCTCTCTGGTGGCACAGGGGTTAAGTCTCAGCACTATGAAGCTATCCGCAGCCACTGCAGCACAAGTTCAATCCCTGGCCAGAGAGCTAACCCACATGACACAGCAGACCTCTCCTGTTTTGCCCACTGTCCCCCTCAGACGTGTATTTCAGTCAAATCACCTGTTCTGCCCTCCACTCTGTCTCTGGTGAATCCTCTCACCCTTCCCCCCAACCCCTGCACCTCTGGCCTGCACCTCAGTTAGTTCTTGCATGCATAAATAAAAATAAATCTTTAAAAAAAGGTTCACTAATTATGAATTTGAGCCAGGACAGAGACGCATCACTCCATGTAAAAGCCAGAGCACCCCCTCTGATAAAATTCCATGCCTACTCTTGCTACTTCTAAAATCAAGGTCATAAAATGGACTACAAAGTCCATTTGTAAAGTTTTAGGCCCTGTCCTATATCCATCTTCAGAGAAGATGTACTTCAGAGAAGATATCTAAAAATCTTTCTGAGCTGGCATCTGGACTCAGAAGACTTATTTCTTGAGAGATGAGTTTTAATCAGGGTAAGGTGCTCTTTGGAGTATTTGGGATTCTAGTCCGTGCCTACAGTTTAAGAGCTATCTTTTTAAAGAATATCAACCATAATCAGCTCCTCTGCTTGATGTGATCCTTAGAGAGTTTGCAATAGAATCAAGTTTTGATGGTCAAAAAAAGTAGAATCCTGGGACTTAATCTAGACATAAAAAGCTGTTGTCCACAATTCTGATGGAAATCCTGGTTTGGGAACTCCAGGCTTTATTGCATGAACTTTCTCCTCCCCATCCTGATGAAGCTTGAGAGAACAAAGTTGAAGTGTGAGACTTGTCCTATAAGGCACATCTATTACCTCGATGTGTGATCCAAACTTACCAAATTTTGAATTTTATGCATGTTAATAAACAAGCAGCTTACCTGATCATTTTATAGGCGTGAATTTTAGGATAGCAGTAGTTCTATCAAAAACCCATGTATAAAAAGTAGATTGGGAAGATTAGTTTCCTAGGGATTCCTTCCCTACTTACAATCCAACATTATTCAGTATCAACCTTCAGAATATAGAACAGGAGGGGACTTTCTCACCTGTTTTAGAATCTGAACAGATACATGATGTACAGAAGGTAACAATATGGTTCCCTGGATCACTGATAACATATCTCAGTCCCTCAAACACAGGAGTAAACCCCTAGTAGTAGCTATGTCTGTAATAACATGGGTCCCTGGCTTTGACATCAGGTAGCTGATAGAGAAGGAAGACAACTAACCCAAACTGGGTGACATAGATTTAAGTATGTATGAAGAGCCAAAGTGACTAAAACCGTAGGGCTGAAGCACCTGACTAGTGATCCAGAAGGTCACACGCTCAAGACACTGATATACCAAGCAGCCCTAGCTCTCGTTCTCTCATCATCTCTGTGAACAAAGGGTCCTAAGGTTCTTTGTTTGCTTGGCTGGTTCAAGAGCCCATTTCTGATGTCTGCAACAAAGGACATAAGTGCAGATAGGCTAAACTGATTTTGACTTGATAATGCCACCTGGAGTCCTCTATTACTCTCTCCACAAAAAACACTCTGGAAAAAATAGCAAGAAAATACCCCAAATGTAGCTAGTGATGCTTTCTCTGAATTGAAAAATTGGGCTTTTTTTTTTTTTTTTTTCAAATAAGAGGACATGAGGCTGGTTTTAGGCTTAGTTGTCAAGACTACTAAATTGATAAAACTCACATTCAAATGTTAAAGGTATTTTCTTTTTTAAAAGATTTATTTATTTATGCACACAAGAGCTGGTGTGTAGGCCAGAGGTGCAGGGGGGTGAGAGGATTCACCAGAGACAGAGTGGGTATTGACTGAAATACAATGCTGATGGGAGCAGAGGGTGAGACAGGTCTGCTGTGCTGTGGGTCACTTCCGTGGCCGGGGATCGAATTTGTGATTCAGCAGCTTGAGTGCTGATGTTAACCCCTTGCCACCACCAGGGAGGCCCACAATGTATTTTCTTTAAGGAGGGACAGAAACACAGATTTCTGCTCACTGGGCTCAGTTCTCTATGATTCCCCACAATCACTATCTAGAGTAATGTTCTAAAGAGGGAAGCTATGTTGCCACTTCAGCAATACAGCTCTTTCCCCGACTGGTGGCCCCAACTTTTTACTCAACAATTTGCTTCAGCTTTTCACCAAGCACTACTAAAGTAAGGACTATAACTGTTAACTATTTCACCTTTAAAAATCATCAATCCCCTGCTCTCCACCCTAGTCACTGACTGGTCCAATAATTTTCAAGACAATCTTGCAAAATCCAGTACTAATTTTCTTCTCAATCCATCCACTCCTGTTGGCTGCTCATTTTAATATTTTATAAGAAAAGAAGTTTTAATCTTCCTGGATGAGAAAACACATACAAATAAGAAAGTATGTATCCAACAGACTGTGAATCCACAGCACAAAATGGGAAAGATCAGGACAGCTTGGATGAGGACACATGAGCAACATGGTTAGAAAATGGCAAGAAGGGGTCGTGGTGTGGGTGCCCACAGCACCCTGCCCTTCCCCTTCCACGCATGCAGGCACTCACCAGTCATTAGTTTATCTCACCTCCAAACTAAATTTTTTTTGAAAGATTTATTTTTTTATTTATAGAAGAACTGGGGTACAGTCAGAAGTGCGGGAGGGTGAGAGAATTCACCAGAGCCAGAGCGGGGAGCAGAACAGGCAGACTGATGAAGTGCACTGCTGAGGGGAGCAGCGGGTGCAACAAAAGAGGCCCGTGCACCATGTGGGACCCTCGCCGGCGGCCAGGGATCAAACAGGCACTGCAGGGGCTGTGGGCAGCTTCACAGCCCAGCACTTAACCGCTGCGCCACGAAGGGAGGCCCCCCCAAACTAAATTTTGACAAAGAGAGAAGTGTCATGGTTCATCACCTCCTCAATGAACAGTGCTGGAACAGCGCTGAGTAACAGTAGGTCCTTAATGAATGTTTATTGGATCAATGTTTTAATCAATGAATAAAATGCAAGAGCTAGTGAAATGCAAAAAGAGGAAAGAATATAAACATTGCTTTGTAACCTGAAAGTGAAATTCAAGAGGTAAATTATATACATATATAACCACATATAAAAAAATACTAACAGTAGACGCTGACCTAATGTTTCAAAAGCAATGCTCAGATAATCAGAAACCAATGTCTTTCTCTGGGTGCTGAAGTCCTCACAGAAAAAAAATTGCATGTATGTTGTCTGTGTGAATGACAATTAAGAATGACACCCACTTCCGATGGGTGAATCTAAAAATACCCCAGTGAGAACAAACGATATCCTTGTAGGTAGCTCTGAAGATCACTGAGCAGCCCCACAGAAACTTGTGGTGAAAGAGAGCTGATGGTCTGTGAGAGGAAGTCAATGTGGGTAAGTCAGCTGAGGCAGAGGCAAAGCTGAGTGTGACAAAGAGCATACCATGACCCAAAATTATTACCAAAAACAGAGTGAAAGAGTAAACTAGGTATCATTTCCTACCAGTCCATCTAATCATATGAAAATGCCCAACATTAAATGCTATATGACACAACTGCCAAGCTAAATTACGAGTACAAATAGCTTCATTTTCCTAATTCATCTCCTTCAGTCATATAATCTGGTACAGATCAAGGAAAGCTACTCAATTTTACATCTATTTTTAGATGTCACCACATACAACAATGTGTTCCGTAAGTAGATCCTAAATTAGCAAGTCACCAGGAAAAGGGCCTCAACTTTTTTAACGTCCATAGCTCTCCCATGACCAAACCTGTTTTGAATTACTGAAGCTCTATAAAATTAAATGGTTCTCAATCCTGTATTTCTTTCTTGCTTTCTTTTTTTTTTTTAATTTATTTGTACAAGCACTGGGTACAGTCAGAAGCACGGGAGGGTGAGAGAATCCACCAGAGCCAGAGTGGGGAACAGAACAGGCAGAAGGACTGAAGCACACTGCTGAGTAGAGAAGCAGGCGCGGCAGGAGAGAGGTCTGTGCGCCATGTGAGACCCTCGCCGGGGGCCGGGGATTGAACCGGCGCTGCAGAGGCTGCGGGCAGCTTCACAGCCCAGCACTCAACTGCTGTGCCACCAGGGGAGACCCTCAATCCTGTATTTCTCTTAACCCCTTCTCTGCTCCTTTCCCAAACTGCAGGATCACACCTTGTAATGAAACTTTCTGATAACTCTTATCTTTTCTAGTTATGGCTAAAATATGCCCAGTTTTAATCTATATGTACAGGAGATGATAGAGTACAATGTTAGGGGGACATTTAATCTGACTGGAGGATAGAGGGAAACAGAAGTAAAATCATTAAGAAATGTAATGAGTTTAAGATTCTGTTTATGATTAATCATGAAAGATATTAAATTATGACAGTTAATGTCTGTGTAGTCATTAGACTGACTGACATATAAAGTTTTAAATGTGCACACCAACCAACTTGCTATGACAGTGGAATTTTTAAATTTCAAATAGGTGTACCTTGAGTTACTCAAAGATTTTTCTTAAAAAAAATTAAGGGGCCTCCCTGGTGGCCTAGGGATTAAGTTTCAGGTTGTCACCTCTATGGCCCAAGTTCAATCCCTGGCCACAGAGGTGACCCAAATGGCGCAGCAGACCTCTCCTATCTTGTCCGCTGCTCCCCTCAACAGTGTATTTCAGCAGATCCACCTGTTCTACTCTGCACTCTGTCTCTGGTGAATCCTCTTACCTCCCACACCTCTGTCCTGCACCTCAGTTCTTCTATGCATAAATAAATAAATCTTTAGAAAAAAAATTAAGACATACTTTTAAAAAAAAGATTTATTTATTTGTGCATACAAGAACTGGGGTACAGGCCAGACGTGTGGGGGGTTGAGAGGATTCACCAAAGACAGAGTGGGGAGCAGAACAGGTAGATCGACTGAAATGCACTGCTGAGGGGAGCAGCTGGGGAATCAGAAGCAGTCTGCTGCACCATGTGGGTAGCTCCTTGGCTGGGGAGTGAACTCATGCTGCAGTGGCTGCACACAGCTCCATAGGTTTCATCTTAACCCCTTGCACCACCAGGGAGGCCCAATTAAGACATATGTTATACAAGGTAAAATTAACCCTTTTGTAACATATGGTTTTACCCACACAATCATGTAACAGCTACTGTAATCAAAATACAGAACTGGATCAAACCCTAAAAAGCTGTCAGCACCCCTTTGTAAGTCAATCCTTTTCCCCTTTCCTCTGCCAACCACTGATCTGTTTTCTATCCCTATAGTTTGCATTTTCCACAATTCCACATAAATGGTACCATAGAGTATACAGCCTTTTGAATATGACTTCTTTCACTTAGCATAATGTACCTAAGATTAATCAATATTGTTGTATATATCAACAATTTGCTCCTTGATAATTTTAAGCAGTATCACCCTTGTATGGAAGGATGTACCCAAGTTTATCCATCCATCAACGGAAAGTCCTCTGGGTTGTTTCTAGTTTTTGATGATTACAAATAAAGCTACTAAAAAGACCTGTGTACAGATTTTTGTGTGACTCTATTTCATTTCATTTGGGTAAATACTTAAGAGTGGGGTTGCTTGGATGCATTTTTGCAAGGTTGTTTTTGCAGCTATTGTTTTAAAGATGTCTTTAGTGCACTTGGATAGTCTGAAATTAAAAAAAAAAAAATCCTCAAATTATTTACACACCGGCAGTAATTTAACTGTTTTATAAGTTTGGAGTTTCATATGTGGCATTTGCTTAAAATACAGATTCACTTATACTGATGATAGTTCAAACATTTATTCTTCATTTACTCTATCCATGTTTAAACTACACATATCTGTAGCAAACCACATATAGCCTTAAACTACAGTTCACATGTTTTACCCAGTAGTCTTCCCAGTTCTTAGCTACGGGAAAAAAAGAGAACACTAAATTCTATCTTTTCCAAATGTCATTTTACATGCCTCATCTCATTTAATCCTCACAATCAGGTGAGGTATATGCTATATACATTATACTAGTAAAAAAAACTTGGGCTTAGAAGATAAGCAACTTAACTATAACACAGTGACAGATACAAAAGTTCAGACATGTCAGTCTTGAAGGCCCACATTCTTGTTACTGTATCTTGGCACATTAAACTCCGAATAACACATGCAAAGTTTGCATGATTTTCATAACTATGTTTAAGTAGTTATTTCATAAATGCTTGTAGAAGGCTAAGTTGATACTTCCATGGAAAAACATCAAATGAAAAATGTTAAGCTTTTTGAATAGCCTTACAAATATGATTACATAATGATCATAAATGTTTTAAGCAATATATGCTTATCTTAAACTTTCTAGTATTGAGAGAATTAAGTGGCTAACCTATTTTGGTGGTATCATTAATAACCATAAGCAACTCTAAAATAAAATAGGAAATTTGATCATTTGGGTTATGTTCACATACAAGGCACACCATTCTTAGCAGGTTTCTATGGAAACATACATAGTATGTCAGTAATGACCATCACTGCAGTGTATACTCTGTAAGATACAATTTCCCTGAAATATTTTGTGTTGGAAGTTCTTTCTATTTACTCATTGACATAAAATCAAGAATGGACATTGTGATTTATCTATACTAAAAATTAAAGCTATGATTTTAGAAACAAATGACTATTCCTGTAGTTTGCAGGACTAGGAGAAAAAAAAATGTTAAACTTCATTCACCTGCATCTCATCATCTCCAAAATATCCTCAGTTAAATTCACAAATGAATTAAGGTGAAACTATCAATGGATCACAATTTTTGTATTTATGTACAAATTTACAAATAAATTGTATTTATTCCCTGGGTTCAAAGTCCTCAACCTGCATCACATGGTAACCTGGTTAAGGCCAGGTAGGAACAAGCCAGACGAATTACCCCAGTAGGATTTAAAGGTCACTGCAGCTACTCTGACTAACTCAACGGCCACTACGTTATCAAATACATGCAAGCCCATAGTTCACAGTACAAGTACCCTCAAAAACTCAAGGTTAAAAAGCTTATCATCAAGAAGTTAGATAGACAAAGTACCTGTCTTAGAAAGAAAGCTAAACTTTAGAAAAAGAATGCAGACTGCATTTATCAAAAAGAAAATAATTCAATTCTTAAAATAAGTTTGGTTTTAGTGATAATCTGAGGCATTGTGTCATTTGAGTGGGTTGTGTGTCTATTAAGAAAATACACAGCCTCGGGCCTCCCTCGTGGTGCATGGCTTGGAGTCTCAGTGCTATCAAGCTACTGCTGGCCACTGCAGCGCGAGTTCAATCCCCAACCAGGGACCTAACCCACATGGCACAGCAGACCTCTCCTATCTTGCCCGCTGCTCCACTCAGCAGTGCATTTCAGTGGCTCTGCCTGTTCTGCTATCCATTCAGTCTCTGGTGAGTCCTCTTACCCTCTGCACCTCTGGCCTACACCCCAGTTCTCATATGCATGGATGAATAGGATAAATCTATAAAAAATAAAATTAAAAAAAAATACATAGCATCCCTGTGCATTCAAAACAAGTACCTTTTCCTTTAAATGTGTTTATTTTCTCTGAAATTTTTTCATAACAATGCAGGCTCTGATACTAGGCCAGTTTCCACCCCACTACAAATACTAGGAGACCTTCTCTAGGAGGCAAAGTTCCCTCAGTTTCAAGAGCATACTTGTCTTCAGTGTAAGAAGAAATGATGACTAATCCAAGTATGGAAAATGATGACAATTCACTAACAGACCACTCATCAGTGAAGAGTACTAAACAAAGCCACAAGAGCCTGAGTCCACACTGGACCTAACAGGTATATATGTCCAAAAGCTATCTTCATTAAGTCTGACTAAATTGTAAACCCCTGGGAAACTTCTGAAAATACAATGTCTTAGCGGAAAGGCTAAAATGAGCCCTCTGGTATTAAACTAAAATTGGAAGTCTCCATGGACAGATGCACAAATGTTTATGTGCTTTTTCCTTAGAATACATACATTAGTATCTTAGTTCTCTCTATTAAGAGAACATAGAATCAAAGATATTCTAGAAGCAGCAAGTAAACCTAAAGCCCAGATCTTGGTTTCTAAATACGCTCTTCAATAAATAAAATAAACTTGGAGAAGTGGTTGATCACCGGCCAGGGGCAGGGGCAGGAAATACAAGATGATGCTGGTACATTTAGAGTATCAGAAGATAAGAAAATGTTCAAAATCAAAATAGGGGCATGTTAGAAGAACACAGGAGCCAAAGTGAAAGAACTCTCAATGGCTAAAGTTAGAACACTGAGCAACAAAATAATAGTATTGAATTAGCACCAACAGAATTATTAATGCATCTACACTAATATAAATAAGTTGGGAAAAGAGACAGTTCTCAAGATGCAATTCTAATTAATACAAATAAAATAGCAGAAATTGAATTCCACTATTAAAACACCACAGAAATAATTGTGTTAACAAATAGAGGGCAAAAGTTTGAAGAGAAACAAGATGTTTGCACATCTTCCCCCAAGATAAGTATTCATTACAAAGGAAAAGCAGTAACTTTACAGTAGAGAAACCTGGTAGCATCACTTTAATAAAGTGATCAAGGGAAACTTCATCAGTAAAACAAGACACATAGGCATCAGGACCTGTACAAGACTCAACTGCACACTCCTGTGGTATTCTTGCCAAAAATACATGCTCTCCATCTAAGCAGGAGACACCATTTGACAAACTCAAATTGAGGACAACTCTATAAAATAACCAATGAATACTCATAAAAAGTGTTAAGGTCATGAAAAACAAGGAAGATTAAGGCACTGTCATTGACTGGAAAACAGCAGTGACATGACAGCTAAATGCAAGGTGGGACTTTGGATTGGGCCCTGAAACAGAAAAAGGACTTTAGCCAAAAAAGAAACCTGAAGTCTGTATTTTAAAGAACAAATAAAACAAATCCTGGGCTCCCTGCCCCCTTCAATTCTGATTCAGGCTAAGAAATTTGTATTTTATATTTAAAGTTCAGCAGGTGTTTCCAGTGGTGAGTCAGACTTGGGAATCACCAAGGAATTCTGATCACCAGGCCACTCCCCAGATTACAGGTACAAGTGACTCCCAAATGGCAGTTTATCAAGCTGTTTCTGCTGACCACAAGCAAATGGGTCAATTCCCAATCTCCTCTTGAAAACCTCGGTGTATGGAGAGTGAAAAGAATGGAAGGTATATTTCCCACTTCTCTCCATGAAGGAATGACTTTCCCAATACAATTTCAATCTTATGACTGAATATCAATCTATAATGGTTAAAGACTTCATGCTTCCTTAGAATAAAAGATGACAAATTAGTTTTACAATCTCAGTTACTGCCTAGCTGAAGATGGCCTATTTACAGTTCAAGTGGAGTTCAGTTAAGTCTCAGAGTGTAGTAACTCCCTAGATTACAAAGCTCTCACTTCAGCTTACCCTGTGATTCAGTTTAGGCAGGTTTCTAATGAGTATTTTCTATTCAGACATGGGCAAAGGCTAAGATGGTACATCAAGGGCACACAAACTTCTAAACATGCTTTCATGAGCATTAAAATAATGTTCTAAGGCCACCGTATTGTTATTTCTATCCTTTGAAAAACATCTTTTCTAAAAACCTTAAATTAAGCAAAGTAAGAGCATGGACAATGATTTTAGGTTATGTAATGGCTTCAAAGAAGAAACAAAAAAAATCCTTTTCTAGAACAATAAGCTAAACAGTAAAAAAAATATTTTACCTAAGATCAATTAAGAAATAATGTGGAACACACAAAAGTTTTCTTCTCTAGAACTGATGTCTATAATTTTTTCTTCAGTATAACTGGTATGATCTTGAATATTTAAAACCTAAGATATGAATATGAGGCATAAATTACATAGAGAAGCATTTTCCCAAAAGAGGTGCGATTTTTATTTAGATCCTTGTACAAAGTTGTGTCCAGACCCTGTTTTCTGGGCCTGTATCTGACTCTTGAACAACTAAAGACACAGGGATGGGAGCACATCTTATCTTTCTGATGTTCAAAACCAAGTGACCAGCACCTGCAGCAGATTGACAACACATTTCTCCTAGTCGGCTGAGTGAAACAGTTTAGTTTACTGGGAATATGTGATCAGGAAACCAGTATCTAAGTATTTAGCTACCCAGAGTAGCTAATAATTTACATATGTTATAGTAAATGCAAATAAAGTCTATCTGTGAGCCTCTAGTGTGTGATAATATATATCTGCTGAAGAAAATTCTGTTTTCGTTAACAGTTCAACCATTCACTCTATGTTATTGTGGGGCAGAGGTGTGCGCGCGCATGTGTTTTCATTATAAACCGTCTCTAAGTTTTTTCTCAGAGAGAACAGATGGGGTCATAAATATACAAATGGATGATAAATAATCTTTAAACAATATAGACATTATGTTTGGCCAAAGCTTCTCATCCACCTGTGCCCAAAATTCCTGAGTTCATTTGTGGCATCAAGATTAAACAAGGCAACCCTCCCTGATGGCACAGGGGGTTAAAATCTCAGCGCTACCAAGTATCACCAGCCACTGCGACATGAGTTTGATCCCCAATCAGGGAGCTGACCCACAAGGTGCTGCAGACCTCTGCTTTCTTGTCCACTGCTCGCATCAGCAGTGTATTTTAGTAGAGCTGCGTGTTTTGCTCCCGACTGTCTCTGGTGAATTCTTTCACCCCCTGCACCTCTACATCCAGTTCTTATATGCATAAATAAAATAAATCTTTAAGAAAAGGAAAAAAAAAATTTAAACAAGGCAATTAAGTCTGGAAACAAAGATTCAAAGAGAATTTATTCCCCAAAACTGCTTAATAAAATCTCCCCATTACTTCTGTGAAGAAATGAAATTCTATTCAACTAAGTATTTTTTAGTTTTATGAACACTGCCCATTGTGGATTGGAAGAAAGTATTTGGTTTCAGATTCATTCACCTACTGCTGTTCTAGGATTTCAGGCCACGACAGGAAGTCAAGGCAAATGTGCGAGAGGGAGTGGGGGCTGGTGGGTGGCAATGCTCATCACCAGGTCCTTTGATAAAGGGTGCAGAGGAACAAGGATGGAGCGCACCACCCTCAAGATTTCCTGAAGACTCCTGCAGCTGGTAAGGGCATGAAGACCCAAGGCCAAGTCTCACTTCTGCCCCATTAGGCTGTCCTCAACCTTTGTGTACAGGGTTTTCATCTCTAAATAAGAGCCCTCCAGAATCCCTTCCTCCTCTAAAGCACAGAACTCAATTTTTTTTTTATAATAAATTTTATTGTTATATTCCCCATACAATTGCAGCCCCCCCATTCTGACCCCAATCCCTCCCCTCCCGCCCCCGCCCCCCTAAAAGTGTCTCTGGTTCATAGTTTTTTGTTGATTTTGATTTTCACTTTCTTGTAGTTATTCATTTTCCTGGTCCCTTATTTAAGTTTTCTAGATTCCTGCTATGAGTGAGACCATCCGGTATTTTTCTTTTTCTTTTTGGCTTATTTCGCTGAGCATGATCCCTTCCAGCGCCATCCATGTTGCTGCAAATTGCATGTGTTTATCTTTTTTGAATGCTGAGTAATATTCCATGGTATATATGGACCACATCTTCTTGATCCAGTCATCTATTTTTGGGCATTTGGGTTGTTTCCAAAGCTTAGCTATTGTAAACAGTGCTGCTATAAACATAGGGGTGCAGGTGTTCTTTGGAATTGATGTTTCAGCACAGAACTCAATTTTACAAGCACTTACAGGGTTCCAAGTTTGATCTCCTGAGTTTGAACTTCCATAGGATATTCTGCTCCAAAAATGCAATGAATGTAATTTTAAATAAGTAGAGGAAAATAAGGCCAGCAGATTATTTTGGAACTTTGGGGTATTTGAATATGAAGATATGTGGCCTTACCAAAGGAATTATCTTTACTTATTTAAAAATTATGAACGATTAAAAAAAAAATCACAATGTATGACAAAGCACCAAAGTTAAAATTTTTTTTTTTTTTTGAGATTTACACATTTACATTCCAAACACATGAAGTCATAAGGAAAGAGCCCTTTCACCTTCCAACAAGTGGTGTGCTCAGAGGGCATATGACTAGTAAGGAGTGTCTGGGCCACTGAGGGACTGGACCCTAGAAACCAGGATTCTCCTGTCCCTAGACACACACACCCAGGTTATAAAGTCTGACTCCTATATAATCAGTACAGTTTATTAAGTCGATATCAAATCCAGTGTCCTGAACACCAACCATTTAGAAAATCCAAGTTTCACTGGGGGGCAGGGAGCTGACTCACACATTAACGTAAAAGGGAAGTGTTACTAAAATGCAAGCTAGTCAAATACCCTTGACCTCCCTATAGAAGGAAGAATAAGAATATCTTTCAGTAATGGGGGGGTTGTGTGATAATAAGCTACTGTTCCCTAGTCAATTTTTAAATATTTCATAAAGTGAATATGTTGAATATATGTGTTCACTATTGTCCCTTTTGACTTTTATAGCACATGTGCATGGGTATGCGGGCGCGCATGCGCACACACGTGCACACACACACACTCACTCTATACCATTAAAATGAAAATTTCTAAATTCCCTTTCAGTAGCATTTGACTTCCAATCACATTCAGCAATGTCTATTTCCATCAGTCTCTAAGAACACTGAGCAAGTACACTTTCGCCAACAGGCAAAAGCAAAACGTATAAAAATATGGTAACATTTTTGAAGGTGACAATTTTTCTTTTAACTTTAAACTAAAACTAACCTGATCATGCGCCACAGATTTCAGAAGTTGTCTAATTTTTGTCTTATTTTATACTTTTCATAAATGCACATAGCCTTAGTTTTCTAATAACTTTACTCCACTGCATTTTGCTTTATATTACATTTTTTTAAAGATTTATTTTATGATTACAAGAACTGGGGTACAGGCCAGAGGTGTGGGAGGTGAGAGGATTCACCAAAGAAAGAACAGGGAACAGAATAGGAAGATAGACTGAAGTACACTGCCGAGGGGAGCAGCAAGCAAGGCCAGAGGTGTGGGAGGTGAGAGGATTCACCAAAGAAAGAACAGGGAACAGAATAGGAAGATAGACTGAAGTACACTGCCGAGGGGAGCAGCAAGCAAGCCAGGAGAGGTCTGCTGCGCCATGTGGGTAGTTTCCTACCTGGGGATCGAACTTGCGCTTCAGAGGCTGCAGATAGCTTCACAGTGCTGTGCTCAACTACCTGCGCCACCAGGGAGGCCCCTGCTTTAGATTACTTTTAAAGGAAAAGTGTCCTAAGTAGAGTTAATTTCATTGTACTTCAATGATTTTGTTTACCTAATGCAGACTTCTAATCTTACATAAGCTTATATATCTTATAGCTTTCATATTCTCTAAGGAGAGAAACTAGACAAAATTTGGATTTTCCCAATACATTGCAAACTTGTAATTTTTTGTTGTTCGTAATCACAGAAGGCTGCAGTCACTTTTCAAATCATGTATCAGAATAAAATGCCATCTTCAAAATGTTAGTTTAATATTCAAAAAATTTTGGTGGTAGCCATATAACTTTTAAATGTTTTTTCTTAATTCCTCAGCTACTGCACTCAGATGCAGAGAGAATGTGAAACTGAACACATTTAGTTTGAAATCTAGTTTTTTAAAAAAGTTTCAGTTTAAAGCAGCAACATCATTTTCCCTTTCAACCCTCCCCCAGGCATAAAGCTGTCATTTATTAAGTAACAGAAAAAGAAAAAGGAAGAAAAATGGTGTAATATTAATGAGGGAGAACAGGTAGTCAAAGAACTCTGTTCAAGCTGATATTTAAAAGTTCATTACATTTTCCAAAGAAAAGGCCTTAGCCAATTTCTTCTGGTAGGTTTCCTCCCCTCCTTCTCAGGATAATCTGCTGGAGTAAGCAAACAAAGAGAAAGGGATGTAACTCACCAGGATACTAGAAGGTGCTTTTCCATGGTAAACATCTTCAGTTTTAACTGAGCCTTCATGAATCTTCTCATCTTCACTATCATCTTCTAAGTAAAACATCTTAAAAACTGAACTAGCCTACCAAGCATGTTTTTTTTCAGACATAAAGGTACACTTCTAAATCACCAAAACAGAAAGCCGTTCTGTTTTAACAAACTAAGTGCAAACTGTTTGCAGACACTGTATTATGGTTAAAACTGAAAGGAAATGGTTCTTAAAAAAAAAAAAAGGGCAAAACATACAGGACTTTACCAATAAGATTTGCTCAAAATGTCTCAACCCCTTCTCTCCAAGGGAGATAAGCAGGGGCATGGGACAGGCTGTGCCATGTGTTTACACTGATAGGTACCAAGTCCTGCCCAATCACATGACAGTCACTTCAGTTTCCATGTCAAGGGACAGGGATTGAGTTAATGATTCTTTAAATCAATGACATTTCATTTTCAAAAATAAAAAACAACTATACAGATGCAAAAGCAATGTTATATAAATTAATCATGTAAGGGAAATAGCTGCTGTATATTTTCTAAGCATCAATGAACTGCCCAGGTTATATATGCTTTATAGAACTCAATTACTAAAGTTTCTTTATTTTGGCATACTGGCATGATTCTATATATTTTCATAATTCTGGATGGGAGATAATCTATTTGACACTATAAATAATGAACAAATAATAATTTACTGTCATAATTATATTGATATGTGGTAAAAATGTGATACAGTAATGAACACTTTACTTACCGTTAAGAATATGACACAATGCAACATGTAAAATCCAAACATTCCTAGTATTTCCTTTCCAGCTCTCAGTAAGTCAAGATACAGAAAAGTGAATTTTTCTAAAAATCTAAAATACTAACACAAAGCGAAGCAGTTAATTTCTAACTAAAACATACTATTTTATTTAAGACTAAATCTAGGAGTGTGTTGTTCATTACAAATAGTGACCAACATCAGACGATATCTGCACTATGGCTACTACCAATTGAGATGCGCTATAGGCATAAAATATGCGGCTCCCATTTTATTTCTATTGGACAACACTACTCTAGGGTCCTGAAACAATCTTGAGAGCATGAGAAAGAGGGGTGGGGGAAGGAGGATATCTAGACAAAGTTGTGTTAAGAAGATGTGAAGGTGACAGAATTCTTTATCATTTCCTTGAAGTATTTAGTTAAGTCACTGACAATATACTAGCTGAACCTCATATTTAAAGATGTTTACATTAGGGGCCTCCCTCATGGCCTGTCTCAGCGCTATCACCACTGCAGCCTGAGTTCAATCCCCAGCCAGGGAGCTAACTCACATATGGCACAGCAGACCTCTCCTGTCTTACCTGCTACACTCCCCTCAGCAGTGTATTTCAGTCAATTGTCTATTCTGTTCCCCACTCTGTTTTTTGTGAATCCTCTCACCACCCCACACCTCTGGCCTGTACCCCAGTTCTTGTATGCACAAATAAATAAATCTTTTTTTAAAAATTGGGTGTTGCCAATGGAAAAAATGCAGGGAGAAATGAGAAGCTGGGGAGCAGGGAAGTGAGTAGGGCATAAGGAGGAAGGAGATTGGAACAAACTACTTAAGATGGGGGGTGCAGAAAAGAAATAAAATGTGGGAGACTGAGAAAATACACAGTGGAATAATGAAAAGGGAAAACTAAGTAGGAGGGTGGCTAGAGGGATGAAGACACGGAGAAGAGTAAAATGAAGATAAATATTTTGCATTCTAAATATGAGAAAACTGAGGCCCAGAATGTGTTCAAGCAATCAGACAAAAGTCACCCACTTAGATTCACTACTTTTAGCCTGATGACAGGTTCATACAAGAGAAATGCTAAGGGGAGAGGATGGATGCTAACAGGAGAAATCCAGGAGGGCAGAGGTTGATAGGGATGAACTCTGCTGGGGCAACTTTTACCTCAAACATCTCTTACACAACAAGCAGGCCCCAGCCAGCCCCTTTGGCTTCCTGCTAGTCTTGGTATTGTTTTCACTGTTTGTGTCAATGACTCACAGAATGTTCTGACTGCAAGGGAGCATGCACCATGGACCCAAAGAGGGTGAGCTCATCTTCCAAACAGCTATTTACACACCTCCAGTTTCTTCCTTCAGTGACCTGACCTGTGGCATCTGACCCTCCAGAGAGTAAACCCACATTTTAGGTTCCAGCCCATCACCTATGTGGTGGCATTTTTCAGGACTTCAACTCAGCATCCTGTTCATATTCCACAGCAATGATACTAGTTAAAATAGATTCCTTCTTTATTTCTGTTTTCTATTTCCTACTACTGACCATTTAACTATATGAAAAGTAGGTATAAATAGTTTCCTAAGAGGTATAAAGATTTCTTTAAAACTTCCTAATCTGAAATTTGCTAATTTGAAAGTTGGACAAACCCATAAGTTCAAACAGAAATACCTTTACACCACAAAGCTGTTCTGATTCTAACAAGGAACATGAAAGCAATCTGCTCCCCCCAGTGCCCATGCTGTGGAATAGCAACACAATTCATCTGGGTTACCAATGAGTGAGAAAACAGTTTCATTAGTAAGAAATGATGAAAAACTTTTTATAAGCCTGGGTTGCAGAGACTTCATAATCCCCACTGTAATTGTTCTATAAAGAGAATTAACTCAAGTGTGTTTCTGCATTTTCAAGGCCACTCTTGACACAGGGATCACAGTCCGCCTAATACAGGATTCTTGTTTAATTTGAAACCAGAGAGGTAATACTGAGAGTTGTCTGGCTATAGCAGTCAAGTTTACCTGTCTGATCATTAAGAGAGCAAAGGTAAACAGTTCAATTAAAGATCTGAAGAATCATGGTCTGGCTTGTGTCATTAATTCTAGACAGTAATTCTGTGCCCTACTCAAAATCCCCAGGGCAAAGCCAAACAGGGTTCCTGGGGTTTCCTCTGCCTCACAGTGAATGGATAAGTATGCTGTGAGAGTGCCCCCCTCCTATTAGTCACAACTATATCTATTTAAATGTCTGCCTCCTCCTTCTCTCATTTTACCCTCTGAATAGCAGCTTGTCATCCCCCTGTCCCCATGGTGATACTCAGGGGTAACAACTGTATACATACAACTTTCTGTACTAGGGATACCCCATTTCAAATACCCAAGAAATCCTGTTGAAATGTAAGCTGTATTATGAAATTTGAAAGCTGCAAATAATTTTAAAAGTGTGGTGCTTCAATGTTTTCAGAAACAAATCTTTGCTATAAACACAACAGCACACCCATATATCACAAGACTAAGTAAGACGAAACCGAGTGAAGTTACTTCAGAAGAATAGTGTTAGTTTTCTCCAGTCAGGTCAATAAAGCTGGGCAAGAGCTGTTTACATTAACACATCCAAAGAAAAATTAGTGAACATCACAAATTTTAAGATTAATACCAGGTCAGACCTGAGTCTGCCATACTCAACATCCCTTGACCCTTACAAGGAATTTCCCCTTCTACTGCTGGTTCTGCCCATCTACAACTCAGTATTTCCTGGGCCACTCAAAAAACTGATAGTCATTTTGTTGCTATGACTTTGCCTCTTTAAAATAATCACAAGTATTTAATTTTAAATACTTAGTTGACAGTCTCCCTTCCTGCCCTCTTTTCCCAACTATGTGTATGAACTGCTACTATAAAGTTAAGTGCCTGCAAACCAGGGGTCAGCAAAAATCTCTTGAATATGTATTTTCTTGGGGAGACTGTAAAAAAATAAAATTTCTACAAATACACTAAGATCTTGAGATAATTGTAGAAACAGAACAAAATTAATGGTTATAGCTATGCAACTATCATCATATATGTAACTATCATCAATAGAGTAAGAAATTACTCATATTTTTACAATTGCTACTTATAGAAGCCAGGATATAAACAAAGGTTTGTCTGACTCCAGAGCTTTTGGTTTGAGTCATATTGTTGGGTGTTTAATTTACAACATGCTCGCTATCATACTAGTAGGCTTAAAGTATCATTCCAAGCAGATGCGATTATTATTTGAATAAAGACTCATCACTGAATGCTGCTGGGAAGAGTCATGCAAGGCCTCCCCCGGTGGCACAGCGGTTGAGCGCTGGGCTGCGAAGCTGCCCACAGCCTCTGCAGCACCGGTCTGATCCCCAGCCGCTGGGCAAGGGTCCCACATGGCAAGCAGACCTCTCCTGCCATGCCCGCTGCTCCCCTCAGCAGCATATTTCATCAGTCTGCCTGTTCTGTTCCCCGTTCTGTCTCTGGTGAATCCTCTCACCCTCCCGCGCTTGACTGTACTCAATGCTTGTATAAATAAATAAACTTAAAAAAAAAAAGAGTCCTCCAAATAGGACAGATGGATGAAAAGTATTCATCTGTAGCCTAAAGTGGGCTCCCATATGAATTTGACAACCTGTTTTGTTCCATTGGTCAGCATGCTCTCCCATGCTTTTAAAATGCCTATGCTTGTCAACCTGACTGCATGCCCACCACCCTTCCCTTCCTGTCAGAATGTGCAGCATTTCATATTTTTTTAATGTAGGTTCACTGTGTTCTTCAGGAAATAATGAGCAGCAAAACTGGCTAGACTATACTGCTATAAGAATAATTTAAGGGATTTACGTCTAAGACATTTAAAAAATTCAATGTCACCTTTACACCTGCTATTAAGAAATTTAACAGGTGAAATTAAAATTAAAATGAAATTGGAATTCCTAGATTACCATCTTTCAGAAACTGGATCTGCCTGTTTCAATTTAAGATGTATAGGAAGAGAAAAATGGCAGCTTTTGGTTGCAGATTTATACATTTAACCTTGAGATATTGGGATACATATGGGAACTAAAAAGTCTTCTGAAAGCAGCAACATCAGAAGAAAGGTTTCTCTCTTCTAAAGATACGTCACCAAAACACAGAAGAGTGTGACATTTTATTACAATTTATTTTTCTTCCAAGCCTCAACATATTTCACAAAAGGCTCTCTGAGGAACAGAACAGTTTATGTGAAAATTAATAGCCTCTGCAACAAAGTAATTACACTCAATTTTTTAACATACAATTTAACCACAAAACTTCTGGATAAGTGGAATAAGCAAACAAAGGTACTTTAAGCAAAATGTTCATGAAAAATTTTATGGTAAACCAGTATTAACATTAAAATCATAAGAAAACACAACACTGGCAAACTAGCATTACTTAACCTAGTTTCAACTCTTGAGTCACCCTCTGGAGCTAACACTTTGCATATATTATCTCTCATCTACACAACTAATGTGAAAGACAGATTTCTTTCTCTATTTTACAGAAGAAAAAAGACTCAGAGAGAATATATGATATAACGATGGTCAGCAGTTAATGTGAAAGACAGATTTCTTTCTCTATTTTACAGAAGAAAAAAGACTCAGAGAGAATATATGATAAAACGATGGTCAGCAGTTAGTTTTAAAAAATGCCAAAATCAGGTGCAAACTCTGATCCACCCAGTTTAAAACCTCAGCATGCCTTCCACAGTACCTTCTAGAAGATATTACTTAATGTCATAGATACTTAATACTGGAAATAGTACGTGATGAATCCAAAAGAATTAAATGTCCAGGAGTACATTTAACCAAGGAGGAAAAACTTGCGTATTTAAAGGTTACAAAACAATGCTGAAAGAAATTTAAATAATCTAAGTAACAGAAAGACATCCTGTGTACATGGGTAAAGGCTTAACATGAAGATGTCAATACATCCAAAACATTTACAGATTCAATGCAATCCCTACTGAAACTCCAAGTTATTTTTAAGAATGGAAAATCAAAGCTCAATTTTATAAGCAATTGCAAAAGGTTAAAATAATCTTGAAAAAAGAACAAAGAACACAACTTCTGATTTCAAAATATATTACAAAGCTACAGTAGACAAACAGTGAGGTACTGACAGTCACATAAGAGATCAACAGACCAGAACTGAGAGTCCAGAAATAACCCAAACATTGATGATTACTGATTTTTAACAAGAGTTCTAAGTCCATTCAATGGGGAAAGAACAGTTTCTTCAGTGCATGGTGCTGGAGCAACTGGGTTTCAGGTGCCAGAGAATGAAGCTGGATCCCTTCAAAAATTAACTCAAATATTGATGAATGACTTAAATATCAGAACTAAAACCATAAAACTATTAGTAGAAAGTATAGGAATAAATCTTCATGACTATGGATCTGGCAAACTTATGACACCAAAGGCGTGAATAAAAAAAAGAGGAAAACAGATAAACTGGATCTTGCCAAAGTTAAACTTTTTTTTTGCAAAGGACATTATCAAGAAAGTAAAAAGAATCACAAATAAGAAAAAATATTTGCAAATCATATCTACTGAGAGTTTTTAATATCCAGAATAAAGAATTTCTGCAAGTCACCAATAAAGAACCCAATAAAAAATATTAAGTCAAAGTCCTAAATAAGGACCTCTCTTAAGAAGGTATAGGAATAACCAATAAAAACATGAAAAGATGATCATTAATTATTAGGAAAATGTACATCAAAACCAAAATGAGACACCACATCCTACTCACAGAATGGCTGTACTTAAAAAAAAAATACAAAATAACAAGTGTTGAGGAGGAAATAGAAAAATTGAAATCTCTGTCCAACTGAAACCTGGTGAGGATGTAAAATGGGGCGGCCACTGTGGAAGGTAATTTGGCAGCTTCTAAAACAGCTAAACATAGAATTACTGTATTATTCAGCAACTCTACTCCTAAATCTTTATCTGAAGGAACTGAAAACAGAGACCCAAGCGGGTACTTGCACATCTACGTTCACGACAGAATTATTCATCATAGCAAAAAGGTGGAGAAAGCCCAAGGGCCAGCAACAGATGAACAGATGAAAAACACATAGTAGTGATGGGCTGCTTAACAGGGTGCATCCTGAGAAATGTGCTGTTAGGTGATTTTGCTGTTGTGCAACCATCATAGGATGTAATTACACAAACCTAGGTACTATAGCCCACTAAGCACCTAGGTTAGATGATATATAACCACTGGGACCACTGTTGTATATGCAGTCCATCACTGACCATAACATCAGTAAGCAGTGAGTGATTATACATACATAATTATTCTGCCCTAAAAAGGAATGAGGTTCTCCGGGCCTCCCCGGATGGCACAGCGGTTGAGCGCTGGGTTGCGAAGCTGCCCGCAGCCTCTGCAGCGCCAGTTCGATCCCCAGCTGCTCCCCGGCCACCAGTGGAGGGTCCCACATGGCGCGCAGACCTCTCCTGCCGCCCGCTGCGCCCCTCAGCAGTGTACTTCGGTCCTTTTGCCTGCTCTGCTCCCTGCTCTGGCTCTGGTGAAATTTTGTTTGTTGATTTTGATATTTTCTTTCTTATAGTTATTCTTTTTCCTGGTCCCTTATTTAAGTTTTCTAGATTCCTGCTATGAGTGAGACCATCCGGTATTTTTCTTTTTCTTTCTGGCTTATTTCGCTGAGCATGATCCCTTCCAGCTCCATCCATCTTGCTACAAATTGCATGTAAAACTATTAAACTTTAAATCTCTTTTTTTTTTCATTAAAAAATGTTAACTAAGAGACAGTGATCAGAGTCAATTATATTCCCCACTCCACCATACACAGTGAACATGCTAGCTATCCCTCCCAACCCGTTCACTCCCATAGATGCATGGCTTCTCCCATGCTTCTGACTGTACTCAGTGCTTGTATCAATCAATCAATCTTGTATAAATAAATAAATAATCTTTAAAAAAAAAAAAGGAATGAGGTTCTGATACATGCCACAACAAAAAGAACCTTGAAAGCATTATGCTAAATAAAATAAGCCAGACGTAAATGGACAAATATTGTACGATTCCACTTATATGAAATATCTAGACTAGATAAACTCAGAGAGAGAAAGATTACCAGGAACCAAGGGGAGAGGAATTAATGGTAAGGGCTTCTGTTGTGATGGCTGTGTAATATGACAAATGTAATTAATGTCATTAAACTGTACATTCAACAGTTAAAATGGCAAATTTTGTTTTGCCACACAAAAAGAATGCAATGAAATCCAAATTGAAACTTAAAGCAATGTCAATATGATTCAAAGCTAGAAATGATAATGCTGTTCATTCTTTTTTCTTCATTTTAAAGATATTTGACAAGTTTTACCTAATGCAATACATCTAAAAGGGATTGCAACAAATGAAAAGATTTAAATCAACACCTCAGAATTTCATAAACACACCAAAACCAAAATCCTGAAGTATCGGTATTGCATCCCAAAATTTCCCCATAAGTTTAACTTTAAGTTTAAATTTATGTGCCTTAGAGATTAAATGAAACTAGAAATATGCCAAAATGTTTCACATTTTACTGTAGACACAGGTCCTAGAGTTTTACAAAATAAACATGTTTTCAACATCACAATTCAACTGTTTAAACTAAATGCACTTACTGCTTAATTACATCTCACAATATAACTTAAGAAAATTGGGAAATTGTTTAATAGTTTATGCAATTTTAGTGTTACATATGAGATGACTGTTCCTGATTTCCACTTAGAGTAAGCATAAATCATGAGTTTATATTGCAAAACGATTAAACTTTTTTTTAAAGTCACACCTTTTTTATTCTATTTTTTAAAAAAAATTTTATTTAAATTTTATTTTTATATTCCCCATACAATTACCACCCCCTTATTTTGACCCCAATCCCTCCTTTCCCCACCCCCCATAGAGTGTCTCTGGTTCGTAGTTGTTTGTTGATTTTGATATTTTCTTTCTTATAGTTATTCTTTTTCCTGGTCCCTTATTTTAGTTTTCTAGATTCCTGCTTGAGTGAGACCATCTGGTATTTTTCTTTTTCTTTCTGGCTTATTTCGCTGAGCATGATCCCTTCCAGCTCCATCCATCTTGCTACAAATTGCATGTAAAACTATTAAACTTTAAGTCTCTTTTTTTTTTTTCATTAAAAAATGTTAACTAAGAGACAGTGATCAGAGTCAATTATATTCCCCACTCCACCATACACAGTGAACATGCTAGCTATCCCTCCCAACCCATTCACTCCCATAGATGCATGGCTTCTACTACTGCAGTCACTGCTAATATATTCATTCTTAACTATAAATACCACTTTTACTCCTATGTTCCTACTAATTTGGTAGGTTATTTGAGGCAAGTCAATTTATATCACTCATGTCATCTAAAATATGAATTTCTAGATAAAACAGTAAGACATTACCTTCAGTTTTCTGAGCAACTAATGGTGCTAAAAAGGAAGTAATTACGTATTCTATACAACCTAGTTTTCACCATGAGCATGGTGACCCTACAACAATGATAGTTCAACAAAAAAAAAGTGTAATTTTCACTTATGCATGGTTTCTCCCTTTAACCAAAACAGTTACAGTGGACCAGAACCCATTCTGTTTTTTTTTAATATTTTATATAATTCTTACATCATTTTTCATCTTTGCACAATGTATGCATTTTCATTTTGGTTATATTCCCCATACAAACACCCCCCCCTTATTTTGACTCTAGTCCTTCCTCCCCCCCTCCCCTCCCCCCCGTAGTGTGTCTCTGGTTTACAGCTGCTTGTTGATTTTGATTTTTACTTTGTATTGATTAGTCTTTTTCCTGGTCTCTTATTTAGGTTTTCTAAATTCTTGCTATGAGTGAGACCATCCGGTATTTTTCTTTTTCTTTCTGACTTATTTCGCTGAGCATGATCCCTTCTAGCTCCATCCATGTTGCTGCAAACTGCATGTGTTTATCTTTTTTGAATGCTGAGTAATATTCCATTGTGTATATGTACCACATCTTCTTGATTCACTCATCTATTTTTGGGCATTTGGGTTGTTTCAATAGCTTAGCTATTGTAAATACTGTGCTATGAACACAGGCGTGCAGGTGCCCTTTGGAATTGATGTTTCTGTGTCATTTGGGTAAATACCTAGGAGTGGAATTGCTGGATCATATGGAAGCTCTATGTTTAGTAGTTCAAGAAATCTCCACACAGCTCTCCATAGTGGTTGGACCAGTTTGCACTCCCACCAGCAGTGCAGGAGAGTTCCTTTTTCTCCACAACCTCGCCAATATTTGTTGTTGCTAGTTTTTTTTAATATGTGCCATTCTCACTGGTGTGAGATGGTATCTCATTGTAGTTTTGATTTGCATTTCCCTGATTACAAGTGATGTTGAACATTTTTTCATATGCCTGTTGGCCATTTGCATTTCCTCTTTGGAGAAGTTTCTTTTTAGCTCTTCTGCCCATTTTTGGACTGGATTATTTTCTTTGTTTTTGTTGACTCTCATCAGCTCTTTGTAGATTTTTGTGATCAGTCCTTTATCATTAGTGTTGTGTGCAAAAATGTTCTCCCAGTTGGTGGGGTTTCTCTTTGTTTTTGTTATTGTCTCTTTTGCTGTGCAGAAGCTCTTTAATTTGATGTAGTCCTAGCTGTTGATCTTTGCCTTCACTATCACTGTTTTGGGTGATGTGTCTGTAAAGATGTCTTTGATATGCATCTCGTGTAGTGTTTCTCCTATATTCCCTTCTATGCATTTTATGAACAAACCCACTTCTAATCACAAGTCAAAGTCCTATAGTAAGCTTCTGAGTAGACCTAGAAGTAACCTTAGAGAATATATCATTCAATGGTAGGTCATGTCACTCTCACTTCTGGGAATCCAACTAAGCTCCTGAATATACCTGTTACAGAAAATGTGCACACCAGAAATATGTTTTAACCCCAAAATGTATTTAATTTAGTGTCTTGAGAATCTACTGAAACCCCTCTCCAACTGGTATGTAGGCCCCAAATAAAGAACTCCTCATTTCAAATCAAATTTAATTACTTCCCAAAGTAGGTAAAAAAAAAAAAAAAAACCAAAAAACAAAAAAAAACAACCCTCTATCTAGTCTAATAACTCTTAAAATGAAATAGTATAGAAGACACATAAATGTATGCCGATCATTCCCAAGGATTGGTGCTATGAATATATTCATTTAACAAATATTTTCCCGTGCCCATTATACACCAGGCACCTGTACTGCTTTCAGCAAGTCCTGTGTATCAAAAACACAAAGACACTGTATGTTGGTCTTATTCATCCTTTCAGACATCTAAGCAGATTTTTAAACATGAAACTTTTTTTTTTAATATTTTTTTTTATTAGAGGCATGTTTTATTTATTTTATTTTGTTTGTTTGTTTTGTTTATACATGCACTGGGTACAGTCAGAAGCGCGGGAGGGTGAGAGAATTCACCAGAGCCAGAGCGGGGAGCACATCTAAGCAGATTTTTAAAAAACAACTTAGCAAAGAGAACAGGAGGAAGGCAAAAGCCAAACTGCCCCTCAGACCCTACCCCCTGCATTTCCACAGTACATCTGCGCTGGTGCTCAGGGATAAGGGCCACCATTTGGAATGCTGGATTCATAGTTTTAATATTTCTCAGCCTTGGCATGGAGACACAGGAACCAGATCATTCTTCGCCAGGATGAAGAGTGGCACAGCATCTGGGCCTCCCACCACCAGATGCCAGCTGCAACCTTCCGAAAGTTGTGACAACCAAAAAATGTTTTTAGTCATTTGAGTGTTCTCTGGGGGCACAATTTCCTATAGTGGAAAACCACCAGTTTAGACAGATTGTCTGTGACCCTGAATTTATATGGCTGTTCTAGTTGGGCCCTCACAAATGCTTAGGGCAGTCAAGCACATAGTTTGGACTTGAATTTAGACAGAGGGAGTATTACATTATAGCTCTACTACACATATCCTGATTATCCTGAGCTTCACGATTCTTCCATGCAACAGGGGTCACAATACTACCCAGGGTACTGCTGCAGGGATTCAACAAGATAGCACCTAGAAACTATTAGTTGCGCAATAAATATCAGTTCTCTTCCTTTTCATTAAAAAAAAAAAAAAAACCAAACCATATTAAGTGATTTCAAGAGCTATGCCACAGTAGGTGCCTTTTGGATGACTGTTGGGCTAGGACCCCTCCATCATTGTTTGGTGACAGTCACCATAAAGTAAGCAAATGATTAATGATCTAATTTTCATTTCAATCAAGTTCTTTTCACCTCTTTGAGCTTCCCAAACCATTCCCCCACTTCCCATGGCTCCACCCAGATTCAGCACAAATGGAATGAGTCAAATTTACATTCCAGTCCCAAACTACCAAACCAAGACTAACATGGGCCATAAGACACTTAGTGATGTAGGAAATAGTCTTATAGTAAAAACTATTAGATAACGCCTGCACTCTACACTGAGTCCCCATCAGACAAGTCTCCCCCAAAATGAAAGCAAGCTATCTTCCATAGTGTATTCCCTTCTTCCAAGTTTTAGTGTCAAACTGTTTAGTAACATCAGTACTCTACCTAACACCATTCAACATGAATGCTGTTTTTAAATTAGTAACCTCTTAAGACTACAATAAATCAATTCCATTGATATATCACAGTCCAGCACATTACTTTTTTTCCTAAAAGAAGTATCTTTAAATTTAGATGGTATACAGAAAAAATCAGTATCATTACTATATGGCCACAACTCTTAAACAGCACAAAAGCAGATACGACTCATGTGGACATACATGATCCACCAGATACTGCTCTGAATGACTTCTGGTTCTTTCCAAAAACCTAATCTACCTTGAAAGGTAAGTATCTTCCACCACTGAGCATAAAAGGATATATTGTGAGACTCTTAAAAACAATTTAAAAGAGGAAGCAGTGTGTCAAAATGTTTATGCCAACATCATTAAAATACATAAATCACCAAAGTGGGTAACGTACATTTGCTTGTATGTTTTTAGTCATATTTCTTCAGTCGCACTTTTCATAGTAGTACTGAGTTTCCCTATTTTCCATTTGTAATGGAGAGCTAAAGAAGAACCTGACATCCTTAGACTTACTAATGTGTTGCATATATATATTTTTTTAAGGTTTATTTATACAAGCACTGGGTACAGTCAGAAGCGCGGAAGGGTTCGAGAGAATTCACCAGAGCCAGAGCGGGGAGCAGAAGAGGCAGAAGGACCTAAGTACACTGCTGAGGGAAGCAGCGGGCGGCAGGAGAGGTCTGCGCGCTTTGTGGGACCCTCGCCGGCGGCCGGGGATCGAACCGGCGCTGCAAAGGCTGCGGGCAGCTTCGCAGCCCAGCGCTCAACTGCTGCCCCACAGGGGAGCCCCTGTGTTGCATATATTAAAAAGCAGTATTTCCATCAAGCTAATGACCATTATCATCATGCATCACCTTCACCCCAATAGGTACTATGAGGATGCAGAAAAGAAATGACTCACAATCCAGGACAGTATGTATGTATTATTGTATGCATTGATCAAATATCATATATATGTGTGTATGTATATATCACACACACACACACACCCCCAGACCATACCCCGTTTCCTACTCCTCTCTCAGCCCCCTGCCAATCACACACAGAAGGCATCATTTGCTTTTACAGAGACCTTGCCATAGGTGTCAAGTTCTCAAAACCTGCTAGGAACTGCAAAACTGACTGTAAGGTGACAGATTCAATGCTTTGTGAGTATGTGTGTTTCATTTTTGGAATAGTGTATTTTTCTTAACCAACCTGAAATTCAAAGGAATATTAGTTAGGTGAAAGCCACAACATTCACCTTTCAGATATTATCAAAATACCAAGCTATTGTGCCTACAACCCTTTAGGGTGCCGTAATGAAATCAAGACAGTGCCACAATTCTAACTAAAAGGTGACTTCTGGTGCAAAAACAATTTCACCAACTTCACACATGTACTGCATCAATCATTTTTAATGACCTCTTTAGGGGGAAGAAGGCTAATTCTTGATTACTAGAAGCACACAAATTAAAACAAAGGGAAAAAAACAAAACAAAGAACCAATCCATCAGCTTACTTAACCGATACATAAACGTGACCAGGGAATTCCTCAGCTCCCATGACAGTTTTTTCAAACCCTTCCAAATTAGCTCTCAGGAATGCATTCCTCCCTAGTTTCAGACAGGAAACAGAAATTCACCACTTCACTCCTCTTCTCTCTGGAAGGGCCCGAATCTATCTGTCTCAGTTAAATAGAACATGGCAACTGAGGCCAAAAAACAGCAATGTGAACTCTAGTGCAAAGGACCTGCTCCCATCTGCAGGTATGCCTTGCTGGTATGAGTACAGGGGTCTGGGGATGCAGGGGAGGCTATGAAGATGGACTTAAGTTTTCCACCCATGCCAACTAAAATACAGCTTGAATTTCATACCCTTTGCACAACTGCCTACTGAGACCCCAGTAAAATTTTCAGAAATGTTAGGTGGCTCTGAGATATCTGGCACTAAGTTACTTCAACAAGAGAGAAGGAATTTCAGGAACAATGGCAAATCAGTGAAGCAACATTTGGAACCCTGGAAAATGTAAAGCAGTGTCAATCTAAATATGTCAGGGGGCCTCCCAGGTGGCGCAGCGGTTGAGCGCTGGGTTGTGAAGCTGCCCGCAGCCTCTGCAGCGCAGATTTGATCCCCGGCTGCTCCCCAGCCACCAGAGGGTCCCACATGGTGCGCAGACCTCTCCTGCTACCCCACTGCTCCCCTCAGCAGTGTATTTGTCAGTCTGCCTCTTCTGCTCCCCGCTCTGGCTCTGGTGAATTCTCTCACCCTCCCGCGCTTCTGACTGTACCCAGTGCTTGTATAAATAAATAAAAAATAAATCTTAAAAAAAAAATATATATATATATATGTCAGGGATGATCCTTTTCTGAGCTGAAGTTAAGCAGTGAACTTGACTAATGAGGTACCTGGCCTCATAATGCTTAGATTCTAATGGCAGGAAAAGAGACAACTGGAAATAAAACCTGAGACTGGGATAACTACTATAAGGAAAAAAGAAGGTGACACTGTCAGGAAGTAAGAAAGGGCAGGGCTTTCCTTTTATTTTAGGAAATGGTGAACCACAAACAAGAATATGTGTAATTTTAAAAGGCAAAAAGAAAACTCCAGGAAGCTCACATCTGAAGAAGAACCATAATTAACATGGGAGATGGAGCATCAGAATCTGGCTGATCATGTTCATATAATTATGTTGTGATATATAGGCAAGACCTCAAATAATGTCATTTCATGCAATGTCATTTTGCTTAAAGTGATGGTTTCTGAGAATTTGCTGATGTTAAGTGAGGCCTTACTGTACCTGATATTTACTATCTCATGAGATGCTACTGCTGTTCTTTCTTTAGTCTCTTTGGCAACCTAAAAATTACTGTAGAAACAAAGCAAGAGTAGAGAATGAGGTGACTCAGACACTAGTTATTAAACATTCAGGAAACCAGCAGAAATGTTAGCAGTCACACAAATTTCCAGTTGTAATCTAAAAATTACACCCTGCAAGTTGCTTTCTGATCGTCACTTAAGAGAAATGTGACTAAAAGTATCTTTAAAAATACTACAATAACTAGACATTCTGTTAAACAGAAGGTGTCACACTTTTATCCTGTTCTCTCTTGAAGTTCACGTTTATAACTGTGTCCTCAAAACTGGTATGTTCAAATTCTAACCCATCAATACCTCAGAATGTGACCTTATTTGGAAATGGGATCCTTACAGAGGTAATCAAGTTAAAGTGAGGTCATTAGGGTGGACCCTAATCTAGTATGACCGGCTTCCTTAGAGCAGGGTATATTTGGATACACAGACACACACACACACAGGGGGATACCAAGTGAGGATGAAGGCAGAGTTCAGAGCGCTATAAGACAAGAAATGCAAAAGACTGCCAGGTAATCACCAAAGCTAGCAGAGAGGCATGGGACACTCTCTTCACAGCTCTCAGAAGGAACCAACCTTGCTAAGGCCTCTGCTCTCCAGTAGTGTAGGACATTGAATTTCTGTTGTTTAAGTCATCCAGTCTGTGCCATTTCCTGTGGCAGCCCATTTTGCAACCATCCCAGCTGGATAGGTTCATCTTCAGTTCAAACCCAAAGATAATTCTGGAGCTTTCAGTAGATTTTTACAGTTCTTTAATGTTGAACGGCTTTCTCTCTCAGCATTTCTCAGGTCGTCTCCTCCCATCTTGTAGTTCCGCCTCAGAGTGAAGCCGTCCTTATATCCCCTGCCCCTCCTCAGAGGTGTCACCATTGACATTTGCGCATGCCCTGGGCTCTCTGGGCCCAGGTGTCCACCATTACAGGTACACTTCAAGATCACAGGTGTCATCACAGATGATAATGGTGGGAGGGCATAAAAAGCCTGATTTTTTGCTTATTTACCCTACATAGCCCCAGCAAATTAATACACTCAACATAACAGTAAGAAATACAAAAGGGGTTAGAGCAAATGGCAGATACAGAGAGAGGTCACGTTTTTGAAAGACAAAAAATGGATTAAAAATTCTATAGTTCTATTGCAAGCAAAAGAAGAAAAAGTATATGAAGAGGATTATGTAAGAGATGAATCCACATGTTGCATATTAGGGAATCCAGATACTACCTAAAATTGAAATACCAACCTATACTATAACATACAAACATGGAGTTAAATCCCCCAAGATATAGGTAAAATGAATTGAAAGAAGTTGCTTCTAAGCAATAATCAGCAGTGAGGAGCAGACTTGTGTTTTTCATTATATACATTAGGATACTAATCAATTTTTAAGCTGTATGTAAAAAACCTATATATTTTTAAGTTTTTAAAATGAATGGAACTATTAAGTGATACTGCCCTAAGGAAAGAATAACAGGAATGAAACTAAAAAGAAAGAATAAACACCAAGTAAACATATGCATGAATTTTTTGCTGTTTTGCTTTAGTTAGAACAAACTCTTTTCCTATTCTTAGCATCAGCATCTGTGGCTCATTAGAGCTGTAGGTATGTCTCAGTAACAAGACAAAACAAATAAACCAGGAAATTTAAATATATCAAAGTTCTTACTAAGTTATCAAGTTAATTCACTTGGGGGCAGGGGGATGTCTTGCCATACAAGGCGTTTTCCATCCTAAGTCAAGAACACAAGTAAAAGATTTAGCCAGCATTTTAAAAGAATGAGAGTGAGAGGATTAAAAAAAAAATCAGTCACCATAATAATACAAAGTATATTAATATTTTTCAAGTAGTTTATGAATTAAATTTCATGGCGTTTTATAATCTATGGAAATGTTGATGAAAATCTATTCACTTATGAAAATGCTAATTACTTAGAGGCTTTATGAACTACTCAGCAACAGCATTTTTTTTTTAAGGTAAGCATTTACCCAAACTTCATGTACCAGGTATAGGAGGCAGTTCAACTTCTAGATACACAGAGAAGGCCCAACCTACAGATCTGGAGAAACAGAATTCATACGGCCAGAGACCACAAAAATCACAATGCTTAAATTTATAAATGTAAGTCATACCTAAGATTTATATACAAAACTGCTAACTTATAAAAGTGTATCTTCTATTTTGATACTGTAAAGATAAAAGTTTAAGAAACAAAACAGTTTAAGGTAGCATACAAGCAATTATTTTTTACTTGAAACATAAACACCTTTCAATTAAACATTATAGCCTCATGCTAAAAATAAAACCACAAGAAGCTCTATTTCCTTTGACTCATTTCCAATCATTCATGCAATACTCCCTTCTCCATTCCTCCCTGCCCCGATTTTATAATATTCTGCTTTCTGGTGGAGTAAGCAATTCCACTAACAAGCTGTTCCATAGCCAGAGATAAGTTCTAGCCACCTGCAGGGTAAATAAGAAGTATCAGGCTTTTCGGCCCTCCTGCCATTAGGATTGATGATGGAGCCTTGTGGTCCTGAATGCATGCCTGATGGCGGGCACCTGGAGTAGGGTGTGGGCATATATAGATGAGATTCACCTATGCTAAGACTGGGCTTTTAAGGGAGGAGTCACGGGGACGCCAGCAGAACCACGAGGGGAGCAGAGAACAAGGCCACCAGAGAACGCAGGAGAGCCCAGAAAGAGTGAAGACTTGCTGGGGGCTGGGAGGCCTGCCAGCCTCCCAGCACCCCTGCCTGCCGTGTACCTGGTAAATCCCAATAAAAGCCTGAAAAGCCATTGAGGGCTCCAGGACTCTCTTCTCCTTACCCCGTCTGCTAGGATCATAGAGATCCTGTTCTTACCCCGTCTGTTTGGATCAGAGATCCTGCCACTACAACACCTTTTTGCCCTTTGCCTTTTGATACTGGCACCTTCAGTACAGAGCTCTAAACCTGCCACTCCACTTCTGAGCCTCTAGGGGGCTTCTGCCTCTTGTTTAATAAACCACCTCACCTTATCCTCAAAACCAGTCCCTGAGTAGGTATTATCTCCTTATTACAGATGAGCCAACCGAACAAACTACCAAAACTATACTCAGGAATTTGAAAATTCCTAGCGGTCTGTGAGCATATTTGTTTAAGAGGTTCTTCTGTACATAAGTTGCCAAATACCAATCATCTGCTGATTGAATTACAGTAAATAAAACACCATTAAAATTCCACTGGAGAGGATCTTATCCACAATGTAGTTACCAAATGAGTCAAATGATACAGTGAAGAAGTACCAGTACAAGAAACGAATCTGTTCAAAAACTCAAACTTAGATCCTCACCAATATAAGGGGTTTCAGCAGGCTGTACACAATGTGATAGGACAAGGGTTCTGGTATAAAGAAGAGGATGAAAATCTGGCCAACTCTAACATGTTGTAACTCAATGCACCCATACACACAACCCCGTTCCATGGAAGTCAGGGTTACACAGTATATTTCTCAAATCAGGAACAAATTTAAAATCCTGAAGGAAGTTACCATGTTGGACACTGACATACCAAGTCTAAAACAGGCCAATCCAGACCATTTCTCCTTCACCAAACTAAACTGAACTACTTTCCTCTCAATCCTCTCAAGCGATATTCAGTATTCAGTATTCAGCTAGAGTTTAGGGGCCATGTTATAAACTCTGGATCCCAACTCAGCCCGCAATGTGCTGGTAATGTGGAAGGCGAGCCAAGAGACATTAGATTCGAAATGTCCAACTCATGCTAGAGCAGGCCCCAAATAGGCACGGTGAGGACAAATCACCGCCACTGTTTTCGTGGCTATTTTTACTCTACCTGGCACAGCAGATTTTACATTTATAAATGATTCAGGGAAACCCAAGGCTCCTATAGGGCAGGTGCTACCCTTCCACTAGCAGTTTACAGATGTTCATATTAGAAGTTCTCCAGTTCTACCTAATAAAGTAAAAATAAAACCTTTAAAATGATTAAGGCACATCAAATGAAATGGAAGCAAATTCTCAGAGTGCTGTGGTGTCACAGGAGTGATGCCGGCGTGTGTAACAACTGTCGTCATTTTACCAAGAGTCCATAAATTAAATCACTCTCCATTTCTCTAGTCTCCACCTCCCTTTATCACCTAAAAAAAAACCAGGACCATCGTTAACAGCATTAATATTGTCCGCGGTCCTGGGATGTTTGTTTTTCCTAGTAAAGCTGGTTACATTCCCTTGGTTGTCCTTATCTCTGAAGCCTCCCTAAATTCTTCAGAGGTCCCCTCCTGCACTGTCCCTGAAACTGTCTAATAACCCTAGCTTGCCCAGTGTCTCAGGAGCAGGCAATGGAATAAAGTCAATACCACCATAATGTATGCCTCTGGCAACTCATTCAGCTTCATTGTCTTTACCTGGAAAATGCAGCTATTATCTCTACCTTGCAGTTGACTGTGACTCTTAAAGAGATAATTTACATAAGGCACAATACCTACCCCAAAGAAGGGTTCAATCATGTATCTGCAACAACAGTGACAACCGGTTAGAAATATTAAAAACTTCTGAAGACATTTAATATTCCTAAAAAGTAACCATCAGCACTACTTTCAAACTAAGAGTGTTAGTGGATAAAGGAAATATTAAAAGACCCCCCAAACTCTGAATTTTCGCTTTTGAAATACTGTTATTTTGGCAACTTATTTTGAACTGGTTGAGCCAGTTAGAAAACTCTACAACAAAAAACAGTCTTAAAAAGCAATTGTTTATTACTCATGCAAAGTACGTTGAAGAGATTTTAAAGAAATATGTGGGTAGATGCTCTGGAGTATTTTTAAAAGAAAAAAATTCACCTAATATCCTAAAGCACACAAAAGTATATTCCCTACAGTTCTTCAATAAGCTCAAACATTCCCTGACTCATTGATTCAGAAGAAAGGGACTGCACTTTAAATAAAAGAATCATAAATTTATGAATCCAACTGTTGGGGGAAAATATACCATAAGTCGAGGAGTGCCAATTCAGAGTTTTAATTCACATTACCTAGATGATGGTTGTGCTGACTCATAGCAGAGAAAACAAAAATCATATAATCAAATTGCCAGATAACTTTATATGGAATAGGTAATGTCCAAATACCTTTTAAAGGCTTTTCACATTCTGGACATCTCTTTTAGAATTAGTTATACCAAGTATCTAGGAGAGCTGGGCACATCTATCTTGCCAGGAGCTATTTCACATCATAATGCACTAAATAGATTAAAAACATCCTCATCAGTGTACAATTTCACTGTTTACTCAGAAGATAAAAAAACTTTTTTTAGGTGTTTTTCTGTTCCAGATTAATCCATAAACTTTCAGTTTATATAATTTCTTTTTATAAAAAGAAATTTCCTTTTTATAAAAAAAATCTTACTATAGATTTAAAAATATGTTTAAATCAATACTCTGGAATAAACTATCCTTTCTATTGTATATCAGAACCACGCAAAAGGATGAATTCAGTTAGTCACTAAAGCTACTTGGTAACATGTCCATTTTTTCTTATAATAAAAATCACAAGTTCCAACATCAGTTTCTGAAGGATGATTTCCCCATCTTTAGTTTCTCCTCTTTGTCTAATAAAGCTTAGTTATAACCAACAAAACCAAATAATGCTTAAACCCATATCCCAGTACCCCTTCTTTTCAAAAATATACTTTGATCATATTTCCTAAATTTTTCAAATCCATGTCTCTTTAGACTCCCTATGTTACTTCGAATTTCAAGTAAATTAGCATATAGTTAGCTTATTAGTTAGAAAATCCCACTGTAACAATCAAACTACCTTGCTTTTCAATCACCCTCTTGAAACAGAGCAAAATGACAGCAGGAAAAGGAGCTGATGCTATTTTAATTTTAAATAGTAAATAATTTCTGGTTCTTTTCTTCCCCATTTCTTAGTAACAATTTTAATACAAACTGACAAATAGCAAGGATCATAGAAAGTTAGCATTCAAAACTTGAAAAAATGTATACTTTATCAACATTCTAATCCTAAATCACACAAAGGGCTTTATCTCGCAATGCAGCCTTTCTCCCCAAAGAATTGTTTTCCTTCTCTTTCCCTCCTGATGGACTGAAAACTTAGAGCACAATCATCAGTCACAGAATTTCACAGCAGGGGCAGATCATCAGGCCCAAGTTTCCTGCTGTTGATCAGGAGCAGGGACCCCAGGTGAGCAAAGCAGAGGCTGAGGCAGCCCACCACACAGGTTGCCACTCCCTTCAGAAACCTCACTGCCCTGTTTGAACCCTGGGGTGAGTAAATGTTCCTTTCAAGTGTCTTGAAAAAAAAAATTGAAGAGTACAGAACCAAACACATGTAAAGTGTTTAGTGTTAATAACAGTATGTTACACTAAAACTCCAGCCTGTAACTTCACCTAAGACAAAAGTTACAAAGAGTCCACCCTGGGCCTCCCTGGTGGCCCAAGGAGTTCAGTCTCAGCAATCAAGCTATCATCATGAAGCATCACATGACTCAGAAGACCTCTCCAGTCTGGCCCACTGCTCCCCTCAGCAGTGTATTTCTGTCAGTCTGCCTGTTCTGTTCCCCACTCTGTCTCTGGTGAATCTCTCACCACCCCCCCCACCCCTGGCTTACACCCCAGTTCTTATATGCATAAATAGATAAATCTTTAAAAAAAAAAAAAGTCCACCAAATGGAGGTTTTGCCTACCAAACTGTGAGCTGAAGGAAGTAAATGACAGGCCAGAAGACTTTGTGTTCAGTCAGAAGTAAAATGGCTTTAATAAAGTGAACACAGGCTTTCAAAATAAAGTGATTTGGAAAACCAAATCACTACCTAGCCACTGGCATGCAAGTAAATATGCACATAGCAGCTCTCAGACAGAAACAATTACTAGAGTCAAGAGTTTAAAAATAAGGGGGGGCCTCCCTGGTGGCGCAAGGGGTTAATATACAACCTATGAAGCTAACCAGCAGCCACTGCAGCACAGGTTCCATCCCCAGCCGGGGAGCAACCCACATGGCGTAGCAGACCTCTCCTGACTCACCTGCTGCTCCCCTCAGCAGTGTATTTCGTTTGATCTGCCTGTTGTTCTGTCCTGCTCTGTCTCTGGTGAATCCTCTCACCCTCCACACCTCTGGTCTGTGCCCCAGCTCTTGTATGCATAAAATAAAATAAATCACTAAAAAAAATTTTTAAAAAAGTAAAAAAAAAAAAAAAAAGGGATTTCAATTAAAGAAGGGCAGAGTTAAGTTAGATTTGAACAAACAAACCTTCCTGACTTAGGTTGCCAAGCACTTAAGGGAGGAGGCTGAATCTACCTCCAACAAGACTAAGCTTCCAGTTAGGTGTTACTGTGCTGCTCTTTATATTGAAATAAGTATACAAAGAAGCTATTTCCCAGAGGAATAGCTGTTAGCAAAGAAATTCAAGCTATATTTAAACTAAACATTGCACAATGTTCACTGTAATGTTCATCAACTTTATTTAACCTTTTATCAGTCTAATACTAATGTGTGACACCATCAGGATTATTCACCCATAGTTAATTCAGGAACGTTGAGTGAACTCATTCAGGAAGTGCCAACAGCTCTCAGGTCACTGGAAAGGTGACACTGCTTCCTGCTTCCTACCTTCTTTCACAGACCCCTATAGAGGCTCTTCTAAAAGTTAGTTCTGTGTCTGGACTCAAGTCCAGTGCAAGACAGCCCAGTCAGTAAATCAAAAATTACAATACAGAGCAATGAGTACCTTTATAGCTACAAGGATGAAGCAGTAAAGGACAGCTGACCTTATTATTTGCTTCTTGACAATGGCTTAATAAAGCATTCAATGGTTTTCAAATGCTTTCATTTCCAGCTCCTTCTAAAGACAAAGTTTCTCTGCTGGTTGACAACCAGTAATATTAAATGAGAATGTATCCTTCCATTTCTAGCATGCCATGGTCATCTCTAACCAACATTTTGGCGTGGAGATACTTCAGATAGAACTAAATCAAATGCAGGGCCGCCCCTGGTGGCGCAGCGGTTGAGCGCTGGGCTCCGAAGCTGCCTGCAGTCTCTGCAGAGCTGGTTCAATCCCCGGCCACCAGTGAGGGTCCCACATGGCACGCAGACCTCTCCTGCTACCCCGCTGCTCTCCTCAGCAGTGTATTTGTCAGTCTGCCTGTTCTGCTCCCCTCTCTGGCTCTGGTGAATTCTCTCACCCTCCCGTACTGTACCCAGTGCTTGTATAAACAAACCTTAAAAAAAACAAACAAACAAAAAAAAAAACTAAATCAAATGCAGAGTTACCTGAAGTCACTTCCAGTGCCCAACTTCTCACACATAGCCTCGGGCCTGGTTTTATACTCTAGCCAGGTCTGGATGAGGATGATGCCTTTCAAGCAAAGTGAGGACGATGCACTAGGAGACCTGCCCACAACCGGCGTTACCCCAATCCTTCCCCTGAGCCTTGTTGGAGGCTGTAATGCTGTCACCCACCTAGCACCACCTGCCAAACTTTTCACTGAGAATAATCAATACCAAACCATCAACATATAAACATAAAGGGCCACTAAGTCGTAAATATTTCAAAACGGGCTTTGTATTGTCAAAACATTAAGCTAGCCAGACCAAGTTTTAATAAATAATAACACTGAACGAGCATCTCCAAGAGGCAAAGACCTTGAACAGGGCCTCGCCTGAAACCAAGACTTTTTTCCAACTCAAAAAAAAAGTTTGAAAAAATAATGCCCAAATACGCATTTGATCTTAGTCTGGCGACTTCAGCAATCCTTCAGAGCATTTCCAAATATTCAGATTTTCAGCACTCGCTGAAAGGAAGGGTGATCTTTCTGCTTTTCATAAGAATGACATTTTTCTTCAAAATGTCACGCCACTTTCTCAATGTTAGTCTTAAATTTTTCCAGGCGGGTGGAGAAAATGGTGATCCGCCCGCCGGGCTTAAAAATTGACAGAAGCTCTCAGTATAAACTGTATCTCACCATGTCCGATATACAGAATCTGCAAATGAAGATCTGCAGAGGGAAGGCGGTTTGACAGGAGAGAAATTACTCACTGGAATCCGGTCCACAACCCGGAGGCAGACCCCGGGCAAACGGACGGCCGGAGGGAAATAACCCCAACTTCCCCGCCGGGCGTCCCCGCGGATCACGTGCCGCGGGCGCCCCCTCCCCCAGGGCCGGGGGCGGGAAGGAGCCGGCCCCGACCCGCCGGCCGAGCGCCCGCGGCCGCCCCCCGAGTCTCCGCGCCCGCGCCGCGCGGGAGAGACGCCTGCAGGACCATCAGCGCCAGCAGCGGCGGGGACGCGACCCTTCACCCTTCACCTTCCACTCTCCCCGCCGGGAGAAGCCTCACCCGCCGCCGGGGGACCCCCAGACGAGCGGGGAGCCCGGCCAGCCGCGCGCCCGCGTCTACGTGACCCCGCGGCGCCGGGCGGGGGGCGAGCGAGGGCGGCCCTCCCGGAGGGTCCCGGCCTCGGCCCGGCAGCGCGCAGCCCGCGCGGCCCCGGCGACCCCGCAGCCCCGCGCGGCGGCCGGCTCTCGGGAGGGGGCGGGTAGCGGCGCGGGGGCGCGTAGCGGCGCGGGGGCGCGGGGGCGCGAGGACCCCGGCGCGGCGCCCGCTTACCTGCGGCGGCGGCTCCGCTCCTGGCGCGCGCAGAGGCCGGGAGGCAGCGGCCGGGCCTGGCGGGCTCGCGGGCGGCTGAGGGGGCGGGGTCGGCCGGGGGCGCGCGCGTGGGGCCCGGGTGCCCGCCGCCGCCGCTGCCTGGGGAGCAGCCTGGGCCGCAGCCGAGCCGGGCGGTCCTCATGAATGGGACGCGGCCGCGGCGGCGGGCGAGCGGCGGGCGGGCGGCGCGCAGGCCCCGCCCCGGCCACGTGACGCCGCGCTCCCCCGCCCCCTCCCGGCCTCGCGCGCCCGCGCCGCCTCGGTTCCCGCCCGCGGCTGCGGCGCTCGGGGCGCGGGGCGTCGCGCCTGTTTCCTGGCCGGGCCTGCGTCCTTGCTCTGCCCGGCCCCCCGGTGTTACTTTTCTAAAAAAAGTTTCTTCTCGTCCCCATAGCAACACAGCGGCGCGTCACGTGGAGCCCAAGTGCCAAAAAAGAAAAAATTTTATTAAAATGCAAATGCAAGAAGCTAGAAGGCTTGATGTCTTAGTATTCAGTTTTGTTTTTTAAAGATTTATTTATGCATACAAGAGCTGGGGTACAGGCCAGAGAAGCGGGGGTGGGGGGGTGAGAGGATTCACCACAGACAGTGGGGAACAGAACAGGCAGACTGACCGAAGTATGCTGCTGAGGGGAGCAGCGGGTGAGACAGGAGAGGTCTGCTGTGCCATGTGGGTGTCTCCCTCGCCTGCTGGGGACCCAATTAGTGC
This sequence comes from Talpa europaea, assembly GCF_964194135.1. Lineage (NCBI taxonomy): Eukaryota > Metazoa > Chordata > Mammalia > Eulipotyphla > Talpidae > Talpa > Talpa europaea. Next base: position 56,885,087 of record NC_140080.1, on the reverse strand, counting down.
TGCAGAGGCTGCGGATTGCTTCATAGTGCGGTGCTTAACCCCTTGCACCACCGGGGAGGCCCACTATTCACTTTTGATCACCAATAGCACATTTGTTTGTTGTAGACTCCCTCCCCAACCCCACCCTGCCAAAACCCTATTATACATCCTCTCTAGAATATACTTTTTAAGAAAGCGATTGCCGGTACCGTGTATTATTGTTGTACACTGGTTTTTATCTTTTTTGCAGCCTATTCTGTTTTTGAAAGTTTTGAGAAGTGCATGTGTTATTCCAAATGACAGTTAATTTTCTAGTCTGTGTCCTGTGTATGATAATTTATACACCTTTGAGGATATTGAAAAATAGGCACTGAGGCTAAGTCCTGCATGATGGATCCAGCCTTAGCTCAATTTTATTTTTTTTAACCACCGTTGGCATGCCTGTGACTGGTGCTAACTGAAAAATAAAGTTTATTTAGATAGTTTATTAGATGAGCAAAGTGAGGATTGGAACCCAGGAAACAGCCCAACAGATTTTACTCTGAGGTCTGTTCTGAATAAGCATAAATTTTAGTTTATATTGCCTGAACCAGTGAGCCATCAACACCAACAACCTAACTATTCTTGATAGAAGGGGCTTCCGCTTCTAAATTGCCAGGATCCAAGTATGCAGGAACCCTTTGTTTAAATCTTTATCCATTTTGAGGTGGAGGTTGATAGGCTAGCAGGCAGCAGATTTTTGCAATACAAGTTGGAGCCTGTGAAAATGGCTTGTTCATTTACCTGCCAGACCAGGGACAGGGTCTCCCCAAAATTTTACAATCTGTTTACACTGGGCTAACATGTGACCCAGGTGGAGTAAATGTGGCATAGATGCATGTTGACTCACAATGATGCACACCAGAAAAATATGTTGTAATGCACTGTTACTTCAATAGATAAAAAAACAAGGATTAGAACTTCCCCTCCACATTTCAAAGCATTTTATTCCACAATAGAGACATGGAATTAAAACAAGAAAAAGAATTCCATCTTCATTTCCTACATCAATAAAGTGGAAATAATAATGCCTTTCTCATAGAACTGTTTTCAGGATTGCAGATTACCCATAAAGCGTTTTATTTAGCTTAGTGTCTGGAACCCCGCAGGCATGCTGTTACTGTTGCTTTCTTTCCTTTCTTCCATTTTCCTCACTTAAGACTTTTTCTGTTTCAGTTATTTTCACTACCTTCTGCCAAGTTTCCTTCCTTCCTTTCATCAAGTAGGAGATCCTAGACATCCCTCCCTCCCTCCAAACCACCACTGGTTTGATTACTCACTCTGAGAGACTGGTTCATGATTTGATTTCTTCACTCTCTGTTGTCTACCTAATTTACACCTCCACTTAAGCAAAGTAGGACCTCATTAAGTATTTGTTGCATGATAGCCCTCCACTTCTGGCTCCTGACACCAGAAGCGTGTGGGAAGTCACTGAATTATCACCTACTCCACTGGAACATCAGAGAAAGGAAGTCCTTGCTTCACCTGCTCTCCACCTTCCCACTCCTTGGAGAGGAAGCTCCTTCAGCCAGTTTTCTGCTCTTCCTCAACTCTAGATTTATCCATTAGCTTCAGCAGGCTCAGGCTTCCGTGGGAGGCGCTAAACCTGGGAGGCGCTAAACCTTAGAGAAAGAACTTTGTTGTCCCCTGCACCTGCTTCGCTTTTGTAAAGACAGACTATTTAGGATTTTTCCAGGGCATTACTAAACGCTCAGCTTTTCTGGAGCTATTGATGGGAATTTAGAGTAGAAAAATTTAGGATGGAAGGTCTCACAGGACAAACACCAGATGGGGGTAGGCTGATTAATGAATCTTAAACTAAGTTTACGGAGTTTCCAGGAATCTAAGGTGAGGGTCAGGAAAGAGTATCCTGGGGCCAGGGGGGAATATCAATCTTAGAAGACCAACCCAATCTGACCCCAAGGTGATAATTTCTACAATAACTCCATCAAATACATTATAAAAGAACACCCCTTGTGCTGGCAAATGGGCAGTTCTTGTTCTTAACACTGCCTGCCTCCTTCCTTTCCCCTTTCCTCAATAAACTTGCCATGTGCTGATGAGTGAGAACATCTGCTGAATTCTTTCTCAGAGGCACCCAAGAACCCCACGCACCAAACCCATCACCCGAACCCCAACACTATCATTAAAAGTAATTTATCAATGAAAGTATTCACTGAAGTACAGAGAGATTGATTTACTTGCCTCAATTCTCACAGTTAATAAATGGCTTCTCCTGGGCCTACCTGACTCTCAAATCTCTATCTTCATGTACCAATTTCCATCACCTTAACTTAGTTGCCTCTATTGTCCTACCACCATTGGATTTCTCTTCTCATGCTACTAGCCCATGTTGTATAAACCACAGTGATAACACTTATTCCACAAAGAGTCAGTGCCCAATAAGTTTTTGATGAAAAATAAATGAGAATTTCCAACTTTCATGATATGCTTGGCTGAGTGTCTGGACTAACTGTTCCACTAAATACAACAAAAATACTGGGTAAAATATTAAATATACATTCCAGAAAGCATCTGAAAACTGGCAAGAAATTAAGAAATAACACCAGGACAGAGTGAAGGCCAGAACCCAAAGAGTTAAGCAGAGGCCAAAGTCAGCTCTTACTAGAAGGTATTTGCTGAATCAAGTTCTAGAGAACTTGAATTTCACTTTTGGCCACCTCTGGAGTGTTAGAGGCAGAAGTAAAAGCCTAGTATAGTAGAGCCAATAATTGTAAGGCCCCCCAAAACAAAAGTACATAAAAATTATAGGAAAAAAATCAATTATTTTAAAACTTTACCAGAAACCTCACTAAAGCTGATCATAGATTGATTGAGCCATAAGTCAGATCTCAGCAATTAAAAAAAAAATTATTTCATACTGATATATTCTTTTACCACAAATCAACTAAATCAAGAATCAATTTTTTAAAAAATAAGTAGGAAAACCCATTTGCTTAGAGACTCATGGGTCAAAGAAAAAATCATTTTGGAATAGAATGGAATGTTTGCTGTGTGTCATGTATTTGATACTGTATGTAGAAGCTTGAGAGGAAACACTAAACAAGTAGTTAAAGAGAAATTTATAGACCAAAAGTTTATATTAGAAGAGAAAATATTTCAAAATATAATAACCTGTAAAGGCTAGAAAAGGAGCAGCAAAATAAAGTTCGATAAAATAGAAGGAAATAATAATGATAAAATAAGAAAACTGAAAACAAATAATCGAAAGGACCACTGGGAGTATATACTATTTTAATCATTGATTCAATGATCTAATCACAATCCAGTGGGATTTATCTTTACTTGTCCTCTGCTGTCAGAGTCAGAACGAGGGACCTAGGAGACTCATGTGTCCCAATAGCTGCTGAAGCAGAAAGCCCCCTGGGAATGTTGTCCTGTTTCTTCGTGATTATCATTTTTTTTAAGAAGTGGGGTACAGGCCAGAGTCGCCGGGGCTGAGAAGATTCACCAGAGAGAGCGGGGAGCAGAACAGGCATATGTACCGAAATACACTGCTGAGGGGAGCAGCGAGCAAGACAGGAGAGGTCTGCTGTGCCATGTAGGTTGCTCCCCAGCCAGCCTGGATATCACTCGTGCCGCAAAGGCCACGGACAGCCTCACAGCGCTGCGCTCAACCCCCTATGCCAACAGAGAGGCCCTGTTGTCCTGTTTCTGCTGGATCCCTCCAGTGCAGGGAACTTCATCTGTTGGGGCAACTCATTACATGCCTAGGGAGTTAGGGTTATTGTCCTACTCATAGGCAGATATATCTTCTCTGGGAGACCTTCCTGAGGTCACTTGATTCCTTCTAGATATAGAATCACTCTGAAAACCTTTATCTTGAAAGGGGTGGGTTTTCCCACACACTTTGCATAATTTTCAACTGGACAGGTTAGAGAACATGTCTTCTGAGGGCTCTGCTTCTAGGTATCATGCAGCTTTTCTCAGTATGTATTTTAAATTATAACCAACATGATCACAACAATAATAATAACTTCAGAAACAAAGGAGGGAAGGAGAGATTTTAACTTTCCTAAGAGGGGCCCAGAAATTTACTGCTACACTGGACAGCAATGATTCTGAGACTAGTCTGGAAAATGTTCCCTATGTGATAAACTTTCTCGTGTTTCCAGATTGCTTGTTTTAGCAGCTACTGTCTTTCTTTCCAGAACAGCCACCTTTGAATGGAAAGTCTGGACACACTGTTCTTAAAGATTGTGTTTGCAGAGTATGTCTCCTCTCCTTCCACTCTTCCAAAAACCATACTTCATTTCTCCTCAGTTCTCAGGTGTTTGTTCTGCAGGCCTGTTTTCTCCATTGTGAAATCTCCCCTGACTAAATTAATTTTCTTGGTGACACAAAATATTTTTTCTTGTCATTTCCTTGACATTTCTCTAAAATGGCTTACTGGCATTAGACAAATTTCTCCCAAATTCAGGGAGGAAGTGTAAGGTCTTGTAAATTATTTTATAGCAAGAATTCAAGTTTCAGTGTTCTCACTAGGCTAATCTTTATCATTACGTTGTAATCCCCAGAATTTATTAAATAAATTAAATGTTCAGCAAGTTTAGAACTCCGTTTGGTTTTCAATTAATAAGTATCCTCTTAAGCTGGCTGATCACCATGTACCCTGTACCAACTATTACAATGAAAAGACTACTTTTGAACTCAAGGGTGGCCCAATTTGTGGGTAATGACTTGGTGTTTCATTCTTGGAACAGGGGCCTTCACCCTCAGCCAACACTTCCTGTTACAGGGCAGGGAGAACCCCTAAACCTGCCTGCTGTAACTTGGTTCTGTCATCTACCTCATCAACACAAAACATAATAGACTTTAATGGGAAGGAACTTTAATACAATTAGTAAACAATACAGAAAAGATAAAGAATACAGTTTCTAAATCAAGCACCCAAAGTTACCCATCCCCTCGTGGGTAAAAGTCCATCCAAATGGGATTGGCCCAGAGCAAGGCCCCAAAGCCTGCCACAAGTCTAAAGCACCTTTCAGTGGGGACCCCCAGAAAAGGATCAGAAACAGCCAGGCAAGTCTGGGAAGAAAAGAGCAAAATCAAAATCAAGATAAAAGCTGCCATTGTTATCCTCCCCACGGGTCTCTCACCCACATCTGTGTCACCCAGTCCAGGACCAAAAAAAAGGGAAAGCATAATTTCTTCACGTGTCTCTCGGCTCCATGTGCCTCCTCCAGGTCTCCTTCTTGCTCTCCATCCTGCTTCCTTCCTTCCTCAGTTTCCTCTCCAGCTTCTTCTCTTCTCTTTAGCTCCACCCTCCTTTGGGTGAGGCAGGGAACCTGGAACTTCCCCTTTTCCTGGGGACCACCCTGTTACATTCCCACTCCCATTTCAATCCACCAAAAAATACAAAGCCATACAGAGATTTTCTGATTTAGCCTGGGAGGGAAGAGATAAAGGAAAAGTACAAACAGAGGAGTGGCAAGTTGCAAAATGATAAAGAAGAAGCCCAGATCCATCCCTACCCCCAAACAATCATAAATCTGCTTCAGAAAATGACTACCCCAGGAATAAGAACAAGAGCAGTTTGGGGGTGAAGGGCTCCTGAGGAGAAAATCTTCCCCAGAGCTGATGTCACCATCAAATAGCTACTTTCCTTTCTAAATTTCATATCTCCTCAAACTTTCTGGAATTTTCTTATGATACTGTTCCAGAAAATACAGGATCTGTGTATCTACACTTTGGAAGCAGATGCACCCTGGGATATCCACAAGTTAGCACATGAAATTCAAACTAGGAATTCGAAATTTATAATGGAAACACTGGATTTGTCTCAGACTTGAGTCTAAACTTAGAACACTCTGTAGAGGAGACTGAAGAGGCCTGAAAAGCTTTTCCTTCCGGGCTTTACCTTTTCTATTTTAGTCTTTGAGAGGAAGTATTATGTTGTTCTTATTTTGGAGATAGAAAGCTCCTAAAAAGCCAGTCCCCTAGCTTCAAAGAGTCTTATCAACTCCCTCCTAAGTTGTCCTCATTGAAGCCTAATAATAAGGCTTGCTAACGCTCTTTTCCACATCACTGTTAGATAATGGGACCTGAAAGATGTTTGTTTGGGTGTAACTGACATAATTGTTAAGAGCCAATGGTTCCAAGATATTAGTGCTCCAAGTCTTTGAATGCCTGGGCTAGTTTTAATTTAAAAACCCAATAACCTGGAGATATTCTCAACAGCAACAACACCGCTATGGTCCTCGTTCAGGAGAGACCGATGAAACTCCAAAGGGATTGTTTTAGTGACATACTCCACTTTCTCTGATCCCCATCATTTTTTTATTCATCCTCTGGTCCCATTTGCTAAGCAGACACTTCCCCTCCTCCCATGAAGTATGATCTCCCAAATTTACTCAAATTGCTCTCTTTTTCTGGAATGTTCTCCTTCCTCAATTCTACTTATTCTTCTGATTTTGAGGCAAGTTCTGCCTCTCCGAGTCTTTTCTAACCTCATCACTTTGTTAGGGGGAAAGGATGTCCTGAGCAAACTCCACAGAGGTTTTGTGGACTCTATCTTCACTCCAGACCAAAGCCATCAAGACGCTGGGAACTACAAATCCCATCATCACTGAAGGGAGAGTTACTGGGATCTGAGGGTAGAGTTAAGCTGACAGGTTTGCTATAAAACCAGACGTGTGGGCCTTAGGAGTCTATCATGGCCTCTTGGCTCTTGGCTTCACTTGGCTTTTCGCCAGCTCTCAGAGTACCTTTAGGATTTTAGGTCAGCGGAACTGATAGGATGCAATCATCAATTTATCTCCCTCTCTCTCTCCCTGAGTTATTCATGTCTTCAATTCACCTTCTGTTGTAAAAAAAAAAACCCTTTATTAACCTTTTTGTGTGTGCCTGCAGTTGAGTCTTATTATAAGTCCATTTAAGTGCACGGGTGAGGATCCATAGTCAGGCAACCCATTTCATACTGGGGTTGCCCCGTAACAACTTGAATGTAATTTTTTCTTCCGTTTTATTGATACCCAAGCCATTTATTGGTATCTTACACAAGGCACTGTACTGTGATTATTTATATGTAAATCCAACCTCCCTTCCCATGTTGATACCTTACTGCCTGTTTTGTGTAATGGAATGACTCCTCACACATAGCATGGTGCCTGGCACTTCCTAGGTGCTTATTAAGGATTGGATGGAGAGATTTCTCTCTCTCTCTCCACCCTGCTAGGACACAGTAAGAGAGCAACTGTCTGAAAACCAGGAAGAGGTCTCTCAGCAGAATCCAACTGTGCTGGTGCCTGATCTCAGACCCCCAAACTTCAGATCTGTGTGAAATCAAGTTTTGTTTAACCCACCCAGTCTATGATACTCTGTTATAGCAACCTGAACTAAGACAGTGCTCAAAATTTGTTAATTCAATAAGCAAACTTTTAAGAGCAGTTTTAATTCTAGGAGATAACCTATGCTGATAAATTGGCGTGTTGACTTACTATTTACATATCAGAAGGAGCCTTTGTTTTATAAAAAGATACAAGAGAGATTTTAAAATGGAATTAAGCTTCACTTAAAACAATTCCTTTCATCTTCAAAACTTCAGGAACATAGCAACAATACTACATGAAATGAAGTACATCTTTATCTCTCCCACACATGCAGTATTTAATTTGCAAAGATGGCTAAAGTCTCTTATGCCTTCCAAATTTAGTGCATTTCTAAGAAAACATTTTCTGGTCTCATTTCATTGGGAAAAGTACAGTGATTATTCTTTTAAATTTAGTCTCATAAATTAACTTGGTGTAGAGAACCATGCACATGTGTAGAGAACCACGCACAACAGATTTGTCTGTTGTATTTAGTGGCTATAAATTACTGTTTGTAATAATCTCAGAGGTTAATGCAGTAGAGGTGAAAACATAAAGCAGAGAAGTGCACGTGGATGTGTGTATTTTGAATGTGGTGTATATGTGCAGATGTGTATTAAAAGGTAAAGTTGACTTATTCAAACATAGATCACATATTTTAAGAGAAACATTGGGAGGAGACTGAAATAACAATTATAGGACTCATGGGAAATTTTTAATTCACATTCCTCAAGAGGGTAAACAATGTCACTATTAAAGAAAAAAAATTGTAGCTGAATTTATAGAAGCCTCTAAAAGAGGCACAATCAGAATATGGCACAGAGTAGGAAATTTACAATTTAATTGTCTTTAAAAGTAAGTAACTATTAAAGGATTTTCCAATTAAATAAAAGGGAAGATTGAGGAATTAAGATTTCCAAAATGTCCAGAAACTGGAATTGTGGAATTTGGACATGTGACAGAAAATCTATTTTACTTTCATAATGTATGAACAAAATAAATTTAATTACTGTTTATTACAATATATAATGTTCAAATTTTCAGAAGTTCAACTAAATAGAACTAAAAGCACTTATAATGGGATAAATGTGGGTTAGAGTATTTTATCTTTTAGTTTATAATAGAAATATAATTTTATATGGATAGTCCTGGTTGATTTTCATTCATTTTTCTGTCAATGATTAATTGATTGATTATATTACTACAGTTAAGACAATGGGTTCATTTGCTTTGATATATGCAGATGCAAAAACTGGTGACTAATTGAGCAAACTCTGTGACTCTCCTAAAGATGGTCAGTTAGTCACCATGGAACTTGTTGGAAACAAGCTCTGAATTACTGTATAGCCTTTCCTGGAGTTGTGAAACTTTTCTTCTTCCTGTTTATGTTTTCAGTTTAACGAACATAAGTTGTACACCTGGAAGGATTCTAAACGTGATACAGGTAGCGAGAAACAGGCTTGGTTTCTTTCGGGCTTTCCCCATCAAGACTTAAAGAGTTGTGTGTTCCCTGAATATAAGATAGGGGTTTGGTGGTTGGGCAGCGATCAAATGACAAATGTCTACTGCAGGGTTGAAGCTTTTAGCAGAAGTTATAAAAAGCACCAAAGGACCATGCCAAGGTGGGAACAGGTCATTATGGATGGGTTCTCACCTGTGTGCTGACAATTGCAAGAGCACTTAGGCTCAGAGAACAACAAAATGGGGTTTATTTAACAAATAGGGAAAACAAAAAAGTTTCTCAGGCCATAAGTAGCCAGCTGTCTCACCCCAAGTAGTGTCCACAGTGTCCCAAACAAAGGCTACTTGTACAAAATGGTGCTGCCCTGTCAATGAGGGCCTGGACTTGGTGGCACATTGGCAAGCAGTGGAACAGGTGGCAACTGGCAAACAGTGGGCCAGGTGGCCCCACTCAGAGGTGGCTGCTGAGGTGACACTGTAACAGCCCACAACAACAGTCTGAAAGCCTGTTTGGACAGCACTGGATGCCAGATCAGACAGCAATGGAGGCAAAAGCACTGGAAGGTGGTGCAGGGTGATCAGAAGCAATGGAAAGCTCTCAAAGGTGGCTGGACACAGAGTGCCAGTCACCGGTCAGTAGTGCAAGTCAGCACTGGTCACCAGGAGGTGGTGTCAGAGATACCAGGTTATAGTTCTTTGTGAGCTGTTGGTATGAACCAATAGTCAACAGTTCTTTGAGATGCTGGACTGAAATCAACAGTGCCTGTGGCATGCGATGTCAGAGGCAGGGCCAGAGGAAGTTGCAGCTACCAGGTCTCTGTGAAGGTCTGTGGAGATGTGGAGGTCTGCAGAGTCTGCAGAGGTCTGCAGAGTCTGCATGGGTCTGTTGAATCCCATGGAGTTCATCTGCCTCATGCTTCTCTTTTGGGGGCTGTAAGGGCCAGGTCTGGACACAGTGCAGGTTTTCTGATCCCATGTAGACCGGGTAAAGGAGGAATCAAAGTCCTCAGAAGTTTTGCAGGTTTTTTATTTGGGGTTCACCAGGCATATGGCAGGCAGGGGTGCTGGCCTGCCAGCCTCCCAGCCCCCAGCAAGTCTTCACTCTATCTGGGCTCTCTGGCGTTCGTTCTGCTGCTTCTCGACTTCTCTTTCCGCTTCTGGTGCTGCTGTTTGGCTTCTGCTGCTGCTGCTGGCGGCCCCGTGACGCCGCCCTTAAAAGCCCAGTCTCAGCCCAGGTGAATCCCATCTACCCATGCCCACACTCTATTCCAGGTGCCCGCCATCGGGCATGCATTCAGGACAAGGATCCATCATTTTTCCTGATGGCGGAAGGGCAGAAAAGCCTGATATTTTCTTTACCCTACAGGGGCCATCTGCTGAATCCTTCTCTCTTCAGAGGCCAATGCTGAGTGAGACCGGGCTGGCTCCTGCCCTGCTTATATCCTCTTCAGGGTCCCCCAATGTAGAGGCCTGATTGGACTGTTTTTTGCTCCTCACTGTTCTTTTTTTTTTTTTGGTGGGCCCCTCGCCAGCGCGGGAACGAACCGGCGCTGCAGAGGCTGCAGGCAGCCTCACAGCCCAGCGCGCAACCGCTGCGCCACCAGGGGAGGCCCTGCTCCTCACTGTTCTTAACTGTTTATGCTTATTTCCAATTCAAATAGTTAACACAAGCCCATGACTGACAGCTGGAGAGCTTGAGCATAATTAGTCCATTCAGCTCAAACCAGATTGATCCAATTACCATCCTGGTGCCAGAGTTAAAAGGAAAAGCCTAGCACCTGTACAGACTCTATCTGCCCTCACCTTTGTGGGCTCTGAAGAGCAAAGGCTGGAGCAGGCCTCAGTGGGGCTGGAGGCACACTGTACTCAGTACCCCTTCCTTGGGGTCAGATGTAACCATAAAGGGGTGGGAAGCCTGCAGCAGCAATAGGGCTTAGATACCAGCTGCTGCAGGGTGAGCTCTGTTGGGAGCCCACCATGCTGGCCTGGCACTCTGTGGGCCTCTACTGCCTGCAACTTCAGAGAGCTGCAGCACTGGAGCTGCCTCAGTGGGGCACACTATTTTTTCCCATGGCCTGAACCAGGGACCACGGGACTTGGGGTCCTTTCCACGGTTGGAGCCCCAATGCTGAGCTGCTGTGGAGCTGGGTGGGAAATCTTGCTCCTGCAGCCCTGGTGGGACTGCACACCCTTGGGGGGTGAGGCCAAGAGAGCACCTCCTCCCACTGTCACCACTGCAGCTGTACTGCTGCTGCTGGAGCAGCCTGGCCTGCACTAACCCCCTTGCACTGTGCATGGGCAGGTGGAGAGACTCCCTCATCTCCTGCTACTTTCATCGCAGCTGGCCCACAGTCTGTATGCACTTGGGGTGGGGGAGGGGTCGGGTGGGGAACCCAGCTACTGGAGCCCTAGTGGGGCTACTTGTGTTATGTGCAGTGGCTGTAAAAGGCCCATTTCTGCTACTTTCAGAGTGGCCTGTTCATTTGGAAGTCTGTTCTGTATGCTGGGGCAGAGGGGCAGGAAACCACCGCTGCCACTCAGCCTCTAGGTGCTGTGGTCCCTGTTAGAGATACAAAGTAAAGGCAAGTATTTTGCTTCTAAAAAATTGCTCTTTATGAGAAGTTGGTGCTAAATGCATGTGAGTTCTAGCTACTGACTACATCAAGTAGGGTCTCCATCTCAACCTAGTTGTTTGGCATTTCACATTTGCAAGTAACCTGTAAAATAAATTTTTTACACAATAATAAATAATATTTAATTATATATTGTCTATTAAATCACTTTTCTTCTAGTTCTTCCAATGAAGATTACTTCTAACTTCTGTGAGTTCTCTCAGTAAAGATAAAATATTTTGGGTAATAACAATAATAGCATAGTCTTACTAAGTGCTTTCTATGTATGTATATTAGGTCCATCCACGTAACTCTAAGAGGTAGGCATTATTATTATCTCTGTGCTACAGATGAAAGATCAATGCTTCAAAATGTCAAGTAACTTGCTTAATTGTCACAGCTAGAAAGTGACAATTGATCTCAGGCTGGCAAATGATAGAGCCTGTACGTCAATCTCCAGGACAAATAAACTCAATGAGCACATGTGAGAAATGAGCCAACATACATGTTCACCTTTATATGATGCCTTTGCAAAGTTGAGTTTTTCTATTACACTGTTTTTGCCCTGACCCATTGATATGTTACAAACCAGGGAGAAAATGCCATCTCTGTCAATAGGAAACTTTTACTATCCATATGAATCAGTATAAATGGAAGACATCATGAAAAAGCAGTAACGAGAGAAAACAAGTCTCTTTAAAATGTCTTAGGGTCGAAGAGCATTACTAAGTTGGCCAATGTCCTGCACCTCTCAGCCATAAGGGTGATTTTTTATTTCTTGGGAGATGGCAGCATTGCTGTTATTAGTATCTCATAAATGAAACTAATGTAGCAGAATTTTAAAAAGCCACCAAGTCCAAATATAAAATAAGAAAAAAAGAAGCATATAGTTTTTCAAAGGTAAAGATGAAGTAAAGCACTACTGAGCTTCTCTCCTTGCATTATGCAAATCAGAATCTGAGATTAATCAAGGTAAATTATCACACCACAGAGCAATTGTTTAGAAGCATCTCACGGTATTTCCTTCTTGCTCCCGCTCCACCTGACACTGTGTGTGATGTTTCCTTCCATGACGTGCTTTTGTCACATGTTTCCTTGTAGTTTCCTTCCATGACTTGTCCTTACAGATCTGTCTTACTCCTAGTTTGTGCTTAACTTCTCTTCAGTTTGTTGTCACTCAGCTCTGTTTCACTGCATTTCAGTTGCTCCTGTTAGGTGGTGCTTTGTTTTTCCAGAAGACCTAGTGAGGTGAAAAGAGTCTCTCTTCCCACCCGGCAGATTGAGGGAATCTCTATGTCAGGTTATCTGGGCAGGACCCTCACCACTGTTTACCAGTGATCAATTGGCCCTGCAAGGGGCAGCGTGGCTGGAATCCTGAGAGAGCTTTCTTTCCTAAAATATGATCCCTACAGTGGATTCCAGATTTCACATTTCTTCAATCATATTGGGGCCTTTGTTAAAATAAAATGTTTTTTAAAAGATTTATTTATTTATTTTTTAAAGATTTAGTTATGCATACAAGAACTGGGGTACAGTCCAGATGTGTGGGAGGGTAAGAGGATTCACCAGAGACAGAGTGGGGAACAGAACAGGCAGACTGACTGAAATACACTGCTAAGGGGAGCAACAGGCGAGTCAGGAGAGGTCTGCTGCACGAGGTGGGTATCTACCTGACCAGCCGGGGATCGACTTGTGTTGCAGAGGCTGCGGACTGCTCCATAGTGCGGTGCTTAACCCCTTGTGTCACCAGAGAACCCCTAAAGATTTATTTATTTATGCATACAAGAACTGGGGTACAGGCCAGAGGTGATGGTGGGGTGAGAGGATTCACCAGAGACACAGTGGGGAGCAGAACAGGCAGATTGACTGAAATACACTGAGGAGAGCAGCAAGTGAGACAGTAGAGGTCTGCTGTGCCATGTGGTCTACCTCCCTGGCCGGGGATCGAACTCGTGCTGCAGTGGCTGCTGATTGCTTCATAGTGCTGACGCTTAACCTCTTGAGCCACTAGGGAGGTCCGTAAAATATGTTTTTAGTGCTTTCCACTGGGAGTCCCATCACTGAGCTTGGAGGACACTGAGGGGATGGAGCTCAGGATGGGGACATTGTGAGGGGGCTGGTTTGAGGGGTGGATGGGTTGTGGTGGGAGCATCAAAGCCGGAGGATGAGGAACCAGCGGGATGAGTGGGATTTAGGTGGAATGCGCAGAAGGAAGGTGTGGAATACAAAATGAAAGAACAATGAAGATAATTCTCTGCTTGACAAACCTCCAGGGGGACTCTGAATAGTTACATTACACTGGGAGCCATTACTATTGGAGAAATAGATCATCACTTTCTCCCCCTTCTTCCTCATGTTCCTTTGCTCGTTCTAAGAACAAAATTTCATTCTCCTCAAATGATAGTGTGTGCAGAAATAGTGCTAGACTCTTTGGAGAGAATCATGGGAAGTTGAATTTTTCAGGGGAGCACAAGAGAAGAAATCCTTAGATGTCTGGGTAGATGACATTTCACTACCATCCTAGTCAAGGATGTTGTTCTCTTCATTGCAACAAGTGGTAAATTCATCCAAGGACTCTGGGCATTTGAATACCAGAACCTCATTGCAGTTAGGGAAGGAAAATAATTGGGGGTGAGGGGTTTAGAGGCCCTTCAAGACTTACCTGTCACATGACTGTGAGTGAAGTGCTCTACCTCCCCAACCTTAGTTTGCCCAACTATAAAGTAACCTGAGTTGCAACTGCTCCACAGGCTGCAGATCTTACTTTCTATGCACCAAAGTGCCACTCCCAACTAGGAAAGACTTAAAAACACATTTCATACCAAAAAAAAAAAATAGTTTCAATAAAATTTGTTGGCAATGTAAGCAAGAAAATTCCACGCAAAAGAACTGACTTCACACACTTCAAACGATGCTAGCTGTCCTACGAGGATCAGCGATAACACAGTGTCACTGGGAGAGCAAACTTGACATACACAGAGACCTTAGTTTTTTGGACCGAAGGGCCTTTAACCACTCAAACTTTCAGCACAAGACAAATGACTTTTGATTGTATGTAGCAAGACTTATTTGAATTGAATCAACTCAAGGAGGTGGAAAAAGCCCCACCTACATTGCAATATTTAATAAGATAAGGTAGAATCTGACGTAAGAGATCCCAAAGTTCGCCTTCTGTTCCTGTCAGGTGTGGTGGGCCAGATTTTCAGTCAGCCTGGTGACTGACTCTATAAAGTATTTTCTGTGCTGTATTTCTTCAATCATAACAGCAGGATTCCTATTAAGGAAAGAAAATAAGTTCTGACACTATTTAGCCTCAGGGATAAAGATTTACTGAAAAGCAAAAGTTTTTTTTCTTAAGATTTATTTATTTATGCATACAAGAATTGGGGTAGAGGCCAGAGGTGTGGGGGGCGAGATGATTCACCAGAGACCTCAGAGTGGGGAGCAGAACAGGCAGACTGACTGAAATACACTGCAGAGGGGAGCAGCAGGCAAAACGGGAGAGGTCTGCTGCATCATGTGTGTAGCTCCCTGGCTGGCCAGGGATTGAACTTGTGCTGCAGAGGCTGCGGGTTGCTTCAAAGTGCTGTGCTTAACCCTTTGTGCCACCAGGGAGGCCCCTGAAAAGTTTTGAAATACACTTGTGACATAAAAGCCAGACTTCTGTTCTGACATTTTTTTGTACAGCTGCATAGTCCTGGCAGCCTCACCCACACCGTCTAATGGCGGCCTTAAGATTACTTCTTGGAAGGGTATCTGTTATGGAGAAGTAGTTGGTAAATTCCAGAATAACATATTTAGAAGGTTTGAGGGTTGTCAACAAGTCTGTTCTAGTTCCTGCTTGCTGAAGTGGGTGAACTATGCAGGTTGTGTTAAATAAGGACAAGTATTTACTCAATACCATTTAAGTAAAGCCCCAATCCTGATGGACTATAGCCAAGATCTAGAAAGGTGATACTGAGCATCCTGGGAAGGAAGCCAGAGAGGGCAAAGGCTCCATCTGTGAGCAGGCAGGGTGGGAAATGCCATTCTGGTGCAGGAATGTTCATCAGGTACTTATTTCAAGGCCCACACTAAGTAATGGGACAAAGGTTAAGAGGGAATATACCATGCTGCCCCAGTAGATGCAAAATGAGCTGGGCAGATTGATGAGGCCAAGGATGACAACGACAGGAAGCAGAAGCAGCAATTCCTATATTTAGCAGGCTTTATGCTCCCAATAAACAAACATCCACAAAATACCAATCACAGCTCAGTTTGCATTTGATTCTGTAAGCAAGAACTGAAAGTCTACTCTGTGCAAGACACAGTGCTAGATGCAAAGAGGACAAGTTAAATAACACTGATAAAGTCCTGAAAGCAAGGACAGAGGGTTAACACTAGTGTGGGAAGTAAACCAAGAGGAAGTCTCTGCACAGCATTCCCTCTGAAGCCCGGCCCATCTCAGCCTGAATGACCTCCTGTTCCTGGAATCTGTCCGTATTACCCGGTAGGCACGTTCTGAACGCTTCTTGTCTTATATTCATTTCCTTTATTTATGATGAAATATTTATGGAGAAGCTACTACATGCCAGGAGATGGAAGTTATAAAGTGGCAGACCTCTCTGTCTTGCCTGCTGCTCCCCTCAGCAGTGTATTTCAGTCAGTCTGTCTGTTCTGCTCCCCACTCTGTCTCTTACATCCCCCCCCCAACTTTGCACACCTTCGTTTTTAAAAAGAAAACCGAGAAACTGGAACTCTGCTGTCGGGGAAGGCGGCACCTCGCAGCCCCGCGGCACCGGCTCGCCAGGGAAGCCGCCTCCGCGCCGCCGCCTCTTACATCCCCCCCCCACACACACACATTTCTGGCCTACACTCCCATCTCTTTATGCATAAATAAATAAAATAAATCTTTGAAAAGAAAAATGAACATCTTTTAAACATTTAATGAGTAAAGAATGAAAAGGTGAATAGAGGTGCATTCCCCCTCTTCTGTGCTAGATGGTTATCACTAAGGCCTGGACCATTCATTGTGGAAGGCCTAGTCTGTATTTTTTGAGAAATAAATGAATAAATGAATGTTTTATTTATAACAAATGTAGTCATCATCCCTCTATGTTTTTCCATTAGTTTACCTATGATTTAAGTTTTTTTTTTTTAATTTTTTAAAAAAAGATTTATTTATTTATACAAGAACCGGGGCACAGGCCAGATGTGTGGGAGGGTGAGAGGATTCATCAGAGACAGAGCGGGGAACAGAACAGGCAGACTGACTGAAATACACTGCTGAGGGGAGCATCAGACGAGACAGGAGAGGTCTGCTGAGCCATGTGGGTTGCTCCACAGTCTGTGGGGATGGAACCCGCACTGCAGAGGCTGCGGACAGCTTCACAGCACTGCGCTCAACTGCCTGTACCACCAGGGAGGCCCTGATTTTAAATTTTAAAAAGGGAATGCACTTTCTTTCCCAATCAGCAATATACCAATCAATATTGTTTTATAGCATTCCGTCAGTGGATTACTATAGTTTTCTTAACTGATGTATTTTTTGGTATTAAAGTTGTTATTTATGCTTTGATATTTTAATAGATAGCAAGTGTACAAATAATATTTGAACATATCATACATAATCTCTATTTCCTTATGATAAATTGTTGAATTTCTGCATCAAAGGGTGAACACTTTAAGGATTTTCTATCCATATTTCTGCTTTTTATTCCTGTTCATAAATTTTCTTTTAAAGATTTATATATTTATGCATAGAAGAACTGGGGTACAGGCCAGAGATGTGGGGGAGGGTGAGAGGATTTACCAGGTACAGAGTGGGGAGCAGAACAGGCAGACTGGCTGAAATACTCTGCTGAGGGGACCAGTGGGCTAGATAGGAGAGGTCTGCTGCGCCCTATGCGGGTCAACTCCCCCACCAGCCGGGGATCGAACTCAGGTCACAGAGGTGATAGGGTGATAGCACTGAGACTTAATTCCTAAGCCACCAGGGAGGCCCTTCTGTCTATTAAATTTTTATGCCCTAGCTTTCAGAAAACAATGTGAGGACCAGGCAAATTGTGAAGACTAACCCTTCTGTTTGAGGTATTTGGTATGTCTGCCCCTTTCCACATAAAAATCTCTTTCTGGTAATAATCTGACATTAATTCTCAGCTATGGGTGAACAAAGTTGGGGGCGGTGCTGTTTTTGCCCAGTGGCGTGCACTAGTGGGTTGGCTGGCTGTACAGGGCCTTTGGCTGAGTTGCTTCTAAATACATAAAGAAAGGAGCGTGTGAGACCTCCTTGCTTGAGTTGGCACAGGACATCTTCCCCATCGGGTTTACATTTTAATGGGAAGCAACTTGATGGAAGGTATTTTTCTAATTATGTAATTTTATCCAACTGAGAGGAAGTAATAGGACATATTCTGGGAAAATGAGGTTAGCTGTTACTAGAAACGAAATCGTCTGCAACCTTGACCTGGGACTTCCACTCTCCAGAACTTTGAGAAGATAAATTTCTGTTGCTTAAGTGACCGAGTCTATGGTATGGTTTTATGACAATCTGATAAGACTAATACAGTCTTGGTGCTAAGCACAGTGCTTTGTGAATGGCAGGTCTTCAAGAAATACTTATTGTTGCCTACAGTTATATTTTGGTTCTGCCATTTCCATGCCTCTTGGGTCAGGGCACGCTGGTGACATGGCCCATCATAGGTGTCCTCCAGTCTGACTGGGCTATGTTGTAAGCTCGAGCAAGGTAATTCTGGAAGAAGCAGAGTGCAAAGTGAACATGGGGATGCAAGGAGGTCTGAGTCCATGAAGTGAATTCTACTACTAAGTCTCAGAGCTCAGAGGCTGTGAGTGTCCGGGATGCTCTCGGTTCACAGACCACCCAGAGATGATAGGGAATGAGCGGATAATAAAGAAAAAAATAGATTTAAACCAAAAAAAGGAAGAAAAGAAAGATCTCTGTGCCCTCAGGAAAAGAGAAGTCCCCCAATACACGACCTGCTTATTTTTCCAATATCACACACACTGGACCCTCATCCTGGTTGATTCCAACTTTATCAACTTTTCCATTAAAGCCAAGTTGGGGACTCCCTGGTGGTGCAAGGGGTTAAGCACTGTGAAGCAATCTGCAGTCTCTGCAGCACGAGTTTTATGCCCAGCCAGCCAGGGAGCAACCCACATAGCAGACCTCTCCTGTCTCACCTGCTGCTCCCCTTAGCAGTGTGTTTCAGTCAGTCTGCCTGTTCTGTTTCTCACTCTGTCTCTGCATTTCTGGCCTGTACCCCCTGCATCTCTGGCCTGTACCCCAGCTCTTGTATGCATAAATAAATATCTTTAAAAAAAATAAAGCCAAGTTGGACTTAGTGCCTTCAATGATGGACTGTTTGAATGCCAAGTGCATCCCTCATATAACTGACTGGGTAATGGCTGAAACTGAAAAACTGGGGCAGAAGTATAGAGTAGTAGGATCACCAAGGATGCAAGATTTGAATAATTATCACTTACAGGTAAATGAACCTACCCATGCCACTGCTTAGACCAGAGAGTACCTCAGCATACGTGCTACAATGTGACCACGGTTGAGGAACCTTAAACCAAGATCCCTGAGTTCCTATCATGTTCATTCTATAGATACAACACTGAGCAGAGTCAGATAATTTTGGACCATGATCATGGAACCCCTTGGGAGTTCTTACACCTCGGCTCTAATTCCTACCAGACAAAGTTCCTCAACTTTTTCTCAACTGCTTTCTGTGTTGTCAGTTCATTAAATATGCTATAGTGTGAATTGTTACTCCATGAATATGTTTAAATACACTCACCTTTTGATGTAGTTTTGAAAATCATATTTTGTATCATTTTAAAATTTGTTGCATCATTTTATTAATCAGACAATTGCTCACATAAAAAAGTAATATAAAACTTTACCCCTATAACATATCACTAAAATAAATATTTGAAATAAGGTGTGTTTTTTAAAATTTCCCTTGTCTCTTGACTTATTTTGCTTTAAATGATTGATCAACAGAGGTCTGAATACTTCCTACTTATCTTCAGCCATGTGGGCATGCACTTTGCCCTTTATTTTAGTTTCATGTTATTAAAGAGTGGAAATGGGACAAATTGACTGCATTTTTGCTCTGTCAGAAATGAATTTGTTTCAACTTCATAAAGTTGCTCAAATGTCATTGACTCAGATTCTAGCAAAACTAGAGAAATCAAAATGTTTTTTTGAGGAAGGTTTTAGCTTGACCATGTTTTAAAATACAATAGAAAATTTTTATTACCTTTTCTAAAATAGTTCATTATGATTTTACTTACAGAATTTATATTTTTGTGCCTTATATTTTAACACAAAGACCTTCTTTAACAGCATCAGAAGTATATAATAATTAAAAAATGTTAACACCATAAGGTAGTCTAGATAAGGAACAAAATAAATATTAAAAGCCTGGAGAAATATAAACTTAAGAAAAGGTCCGATTAAAAATGTCTACACAAAGTTATGCATAGAAGTGAATAAATATTCTTTTCTCTCTTTTCTCCCCTCACCTCCCAGTGGCAAACACACTGAGTATCTCTCATTTCTCTGAATAGTTTATCCAGTGAGGTGGAAAAATACAGTGTTCACCCCAGTTTAGTCCCTTGTTTTCTGGGAGTGTCTAGAGGTCACAGAGCTGCCTGTGATTTTCCACTTGTGCTGGGCATAGACTTGTGGAGAAAGCAGGGAGTTAAAAGGTTGATGGAGGCCTCCCTGGTGGTCCAGGGGTTAAAGACACAGAGGTGTTAAGCTATCGCCAGCCATTGAGTCATGAGTTCGATCCCCAACCAAGGAGCTAACCTCCATGTGGTGCAGCAGATAGCTCCTGTCTCACTGCTACTCCCCTCAGCAGTGTTTTTTAGTCAGTCTGCCTGTTCTGCTCCCTACTCTGTCTCTAGTGAATCCTCTCAGCATGCCCCCCACCTCTGGCCTGTACCCCAGTTCTTGTATGCATAAATAAATCTTTAAAAAAAAAAAGATGAGCACCACCATGTGGGCAAGCCTGTCATGCAGAGGGGCCTGTGAGAAACAGGGCCTAGTAAATATTTGTTGGATGAATGAATGAGTAGAATAAGCCATAGTTTAGATTTTTTATTTATAAAAAATAGTATAAGATACAGGTAATTTCTTTCTCTTTCAGCTTTGGGAAGAAAACCATCATTTTCTTGCCTTTACTTCAACACTGCTAAAACTTTCTCTGAGGGCAAGATTTCAGATTTCTTGATTCTGCCCCAGCAATAAGCTGTTCTCTTTTCCTTCTGCACAGCTTTCTCTTTGAGGAAACTAAAGTTCCTCTTGGCAAAACTGCCCTAGTTGTGGGTATGACAGGAAGAAGCACTTCATGTTTGACACTCTGGTGAATGGGGACTGGAACTTGAAAGTTCACAGGGCACCTGTACTGGTAGAAGTCTGAGAGCAAAGAGGGTTCCAGACATGGTTAGCTCTCTCCAGGAGGGAATATTAAGCTGCAAAGACAGAAGAGAATTGAGAGGTGACCTAGTTGGAAAGGCCAAGGTAGCTCCTTGGCTGCTCAGTAGGGAGGATATGTTTAGTTAATTAAGACCAACCCTGGGGCAATCAAAATTTAATCTATAGATTCTTTGATTCTGGGATAGTCTCCTGGTCTCTGAAAAGACTCCTCTTTCTCATGTCCCAGCGCTGGGCAGTGGAGGCATCTTTTCTTCCAGACTTACAACCAACTCTGTGGCAGTAGAGTGGGTGACTTCTGTGTGATGTCCTGACAGCACTAATGACTCTTCAGGGGGAAGACTCGTTCCTACAGTCTATGCCCTTTCTCCTTTTTAGATTAGAGAGAGGCAGAGGGAGACCAGAGAAACTCAAGACCAGGAGGGGAATTCCTTAAAAGCAGAATATATTTTATTGTCACTGTTTTAAGTGAACACTTACACAGTGTTCTCTCCCTTTTTCAGTATAGAGATTTTTGCCCTGAAATGGGGATAGCAGGGCATAAGTCCTGTCTCTGGGTTTTAAATTTTATGACCCATGTTTGTGTGTGAGCTTTGTGACAAGTATTGTGCTTTTATTCCTTCTTGTTAACATAACTACAATAAAGTATGTCAAAACATAGTGTGAAAAACCACTTAGATGTTAGTAACTATGTGCGCTAAGTAATTTTGGAAACTTTCATGTAAATTTTAGATATTGAGATTTCAATGTACATATATGAGTTGATTCTTCAGGAGCATTTTTAATCATCTAAGACTTTTCTTATGTCATTTCATCTCTAAATTTCTGAGAAAGAGGTCAACATGCAACTGTCTGAATATATGATGTGGTGGTCACTGTGTTTCAAGCTTATAATCTGCCATAAAACCTGTGTATTTTATACAAATATCTTGCTGTAGATAAGGGAAGCAGGGCAACGGAGTAGAACATAACAAACACTTTTGAGACTGGGTCAATGGTACTACGAGTCATTTTTTCAGTTGATAGCAATCGATACAGAGAAGTAACCAGAACATACAGCCTGTAATAATAACAATATAAAGTTAGTTTGTTCCACAAATACCACAGAGTACCCGGAAGTGATCAGTTAACTGCCAAAACAGTAAGGAACATTGCTGATTCTATGCCTGGGAGAACTTGATTTTATTGCAAAATCTGTAAAATCTGCCCTAATGTAAATTTATTTTTTTTTATATTTTATTTTTTTGTGGGACCCTCGCCGGCAGCCAGGGATTGAACTGGCGCTGCAGAGGTTGCGGGCAACCTCGCAACCCAGCGCTCAAACGCTGTGCCACCAGGGGAAGCCCCCTAATGTAAATTTATTAATGCACTATGAAGATGGAAAGATTTTTGTTTTGTTTATTAAAACTTACTGTAAAAAAAAAATCAGAGTTCCCAGCAGTTTAATTCACACTCTCTCTTTTATTTGTTCCATGAATTCAATCTCAGCAATCATGTAGACATTATCCTTGGTTGATTTCTAGTCACCCATATTGCCTTGTCTTGCTGTCAGGGCTCTTTGTAGCCAATAGCTTTTGAAAGCAATAATTCCTTTTACTGCAGATCTTTCATAAAATCATAATTTTACCATAATTCCCCACCCCCCACATAAATCTCTTTCTGTCTCTCCATTTCAGAGGATGCAATCATCACCCCATTGCTCAAGCCTGCAGGAGAGCAGACAGTCCTAAGCAGCGTCATGCCCATTTTACCTCCAAATACCTCTCTCATCTCGGCCACCTCTATCACACACACACTGAAGGAGTCTCCTGCGTGTTCTAGTCCTGGTTAGGACTGGACTTCCTGAGACTGGAGGCATGGCATGTGCTCTCAGTAGCAGCGCTTACATCTATTCCTTGGTAGTGCATTTCACGGGATTGACATCAAAACCAAGAACACTGGTGAAAGCCAGCATTAGCTGGGGAAGCTTGCTTTGGGTACAAGGCTGGACAAGCAAATCTCTGGCAGAGGTACCTCAGGAAAGAGATGAAATTAAAAATGAGAGAAGCGTACTTCTTGATTGCCCATGGGTTTACCAGTCCTGTCACTTTCCATTCTTTGTTGATGTAAATTTCAATCTGATACCATTTGTTTTCTGTGACTAATTTAACATTTTGTTGCAGCACAGATCTTTTGGCAGTATCTTTTGGCTTCAGTATATCAGATAAAGTCTTTGTGTTGCCTCAATTTTTGAATAATATTTTCAGTAGGTGCAGAATCCTAGTTTGAGATTCTGCCTGAACACATCTCCCTCCTTTTTTTCCAACACTGGGAATTCTGCTGCTAGTTTTTATGAGAGGTGCATTTGGGGTTCTTTGCAGAGTTTTAGGAACCTATCCCTTGTACAGTTCCTTGAACAGATCTGCCCCTCCCCCCCCCTTTGACTCCTTTCTCCTCTTTGGCTCTTTGTAGGTGTCCAGTTTTCTTCTGGGCCCACTGATCCAGAGGACCCCTCTTGCTGAAGAAGGAGCACTTCAGAATGCTCAAGGTCTTCTGCAGAGTCCACTCAATCCTCAGCAGGTTCATCTACTTGCCATATCTGCTAGTGAGAGCATAGTGTCTTGCTCTTGCTTCATGTTTAATGTCATAGCAGTAACATGGGGCACTTGGTTGAACAAAGAATCAGCAGCAGTCAGAAAAAGAGGCAATCACTAGTCCCAAACTGCCAAGATGATGTGCAGATGCCCTTTCAAGCTGTATAAGGGAATCTGTTGTCTCATCCCTGATCCTTAGCAGGAGAAAGGAGGGGGGAATCTTTCACTCTTATTATTTTCCTCCATTGGTATGTGAGTGTGTGTGTGCTGGTTGGGGTGTAAAAGTGAGGAAGAAACAACATTCCTAAAGGCAGAATACTGTCTGTGAAAGCTCTGCAAGGAAGGACAGGTCTCAATGATGGCAGTGCTCTGAACTTTCTTCTTGGTTTGAGCCCTTAGTTGCCAGTTCTGGCACTAGACACCCCACATCATCTTATCCTTAACTGACATATATTCACTTACTTTGATTCCATTTTAACAGTGGAATCAAGTTGATTGTAGAGTAGGGTTCCAGCTGAACAGTGCCAGCAATTTCATACCTCTGAACATCAATCTACCTGGGACGACTTAGTTGACATGTTATGAAAGTACTAACTTAAACCAAAGGAATTTAAATCAGAAGATGTGACACAAGAAGTGATGAGAAAGAGACAGAAGAGGCCACCCAAATGAGAAGTCAAACAGAAGAAACATGGCTGGGGAAGAGGAGAGGTGTGTGAACTGTTTATTAATACTGAGAGGTTCCACATCACAAGACCACCAACAAAATGCACATCACTTTCAAAACAACATGAGACATACTGTTGGCTAAACAACTTGTCTCTGACTTGACAGGCTGCTGAAGTATAGTCGGAATCCATGGAGCTTACTGGCAAAAGCCTTGCCAAGTCCAAACTGTTCCACAACACATTCATCTGCACTCTGACCATCATCCCATGTCCCTCTAGCTCAGTTCTGGTCTTTTCCTTAAAATTGTTTCCTAATAGCTGTGCTAACAGTGGTTTTCTTAACACATAAATTGTAGATAAAGAAAAAAAATTAATATATCATTAGTTGGTACTCTTTTATATGAATCAATGATTTGACAATTTCCACCCCCCACTAAATGAGCACAAAACAGGGAGTAGGAAACATGAGGATTTCTTTACCCTTAGCCCAAACCATTTGCACACAAGACAACTCTTCACACACACTCCGGCACAATCCTCTCACTTGGGCATCGCGTTGCCTTTCTGGGGTTGTGAAGTGGCCTTCCTTGCTTCCTCCTCCGGGATGAACACGCTCACAGTGAAGTCGCTTGTCTCTGAGCCATACTTATTCTTCACAACCAGCCCGTATTTGCCAGAGTCGGAGGTACTCACGCCATTGATGGTGAAGTATGCGGTTTTGCCGGCCTCAAACCTGACGTTACAGTGGTCATCTGGGACCAGGGGCTTCTCGTTCTTCATCCAGGAGATCTCTGGAGTCGGGTCGCCCCACACATTGCAAGTGAGATTAAGTGCCTGCAAAACAGGTTTTGTGAAAACAAAGGACATAAGTCAGCTTTAACACGCAACTTCAAGAATCCTCCAGGAAGGTTGGCATGATCAGAGGAAGGATAAATATAAACCTCCTAGATCAGGCATAAATTGTTCTGTTTGCATGCCAATGGGGGTTACAGTTCAAAATCAAACATGAGTAGGTTTCTTTAGGCCCTTGGCTTTCTGGCATCAGAATATTTATCATGAAAGTCACATGAAGGAGATTGCTTTGAGGTCCCATCTCTACTCTTGTTTTTATAAACTCACAGATGCCTCTTGCTCTAATGTGGCATTTTGGACTCTTAGTAGAGAAATCTCATTGTCATAATTACCACCTGCTCACTTTTGCATCTCATCTGCTTGCAGAGCCCAGAAGCAGAAACCCAACAGTTGCTTCAGATAATGTGACGAATTTTCAAATTTTATCTTCCACCTTTTATTTTTTACCCAAATACCACCCGATCTGTCACACTTGCAAAGGTGCTCTACCAAGATGTATTCCTATTTCCTAACATTTTATTATGTTCCCAGCTGGATTGAAATCCCTAATTCTAAAAGAGCAATGCTTAGGCCTCTAACTTTATCTTTTTGTTGAAAAAAATTTTTAAAGATACTTGTAGATTCATAAACAGTTGCAAGAAATAATAGAGATCCTTATCTTTTCCCAGCTTCTCCCAGTTAACATCTTAAAAAACTATAGTCTAACATTGCAACTAGTACACTGACATTGACATGTCCATTTGATATTCTTTAACTTCCCCAGCCTCACCTGTGCTCATCTGGTCTAGTCTATATCTAGATTTGTGTATCCACCATCTCAGTAAATAAAAAGAATATTTCTTACCGCCCCCCGACCCAGGTATCACTCAACATGCCTTCTTGTAACCACCCCCCCCCACTTCCCACCTTCCACCCCACCCCCATTCCTAACTGCTGACTACCGCATATCTGTTTTCCAGTTCTAATTTTTTTTAATTTCAAAAACATATAAATAACATCACACAATCCATAACCTCTCAGGATTGCCTTTTTTATGTAGTATATTTCCTTGCAGATTCATCTAAGTTACTGCATTTCTCAACCATTTGTCTCAAAGGGAGAAGGAGGATGAGTAAATCAGGGGATGGAGGGGACAATGGCATAGATTTGGAGGATAGATTTGAACTTTTAGGGGTTAACTTAATGTAGTATATACACATGCTATTCTCAACGATGAACACCTAAAACAAATATAATATTATAAGCAATGCTACTTCAATAAAAAGAAGTTTGTCCCATGTAATGCTGGATGTACAGTCATGTGCAACATAACAACATTTCTGTCAAAAACGGACTGCTTGTACCATAATGCCCTTTTGAGAATTCAGAACAGCTCCATAGTAGAACAGCTATTCTTAAAGGTGTGTTGTGATATTTCGGAGGAGTTTTAATTTGCATTTCACAGATGGCCAATGATGTTGAATTAACTTCACATTTTAAATTCCATTTTTCCATTTTTCTTACTGAAATCTACATATTTTGAGGGGGAAAAGTAGGTCTCACAATATACAGAGGGAAGGATATCTTTCTAAATATCTCTTCTACAGCATGTTACATGATCATTTTTTGCCTTTTCTGTATGAGTGAGGGTAGCTTAAGAAATCTGATTTTTTCCATGATTAATTATTCTACAAATCCATTTCATCAAAAAAAGTATGTGTTGAGCTCTTGCCATTAAACTTATCCAAGGAGAGCAGGTGTGATTTTGGTAACTGTGATTACCTGTGTTAACTGTTAACAAAACCAAACTACCAAATACTTTAAGCATCATGGAAAATTATTATCCATACTTAATAGCTGATGTATAAGTAACCAAGTGTTTTACATACATTCTCTTTCCTAAGTCTTACTATGACACAGTTAAGTTGAATATTTTGAATCTCATTAAGTGAGGAAAATGGAAAACATAATTTAAAAACAAAAGCAAACATACACAGTTGAGCTTAAAGTCAACTGTGGTCATTATTTCCCACCCAGAAAGGAGAAACAGAGTCAAATGAAACTTGTCTTTGGCCAGAGCATTCCCATACATCTTGTTTTATCACCTTAGTTCCAACCACCTATTATATGTTTTTGTTTCCCTTTTAGAGGTAAGAAAAGATTTTGTTCCACTACAAATGCTCCTTCCTCATGACTGGGATATTAAACTTATCTTAATGAAACATAGGGATGAAGAAAGTGAATCCAAGTTAGAAACCGTACTCATGACTTTTCAGAGACTATGATGAAGTGAGGAAACCCCAGTTTAAAAACAAAAGAAAAAACTAAGTTTTTGACAGAAGCAGAATCTATCAAAATTCATGGAATAGCATATTTCCTTTCAAAGATGAGGTATTTAATAGGACAGCCATTTAAGTTGTTCCTTTCTTTAATTATATCTGTGACATAGTTTTCACTAAACACTTTCCACATCTTAAGATTTTAAAGGGTAACTCTGGAAAGATACTAAGTGGTTTAAATATGCCCACATCAGCAAACATGCATCCTCATGCTAGGCCTACAAAACATTAAGATGATTGAATAATAGGCAGCATTTTAAACCATGGCCTTGGCAATTCTCATGTCAATTATGAACAACCATGCCATAAAGTGAAGACGTTGGTAAGTATATCTTAAAAGAAGCAGCAAAGTCTGGGGCACTGAAACCCATTTCAAGTGGCAGAAGTGGGGAGAAAAGCACTTACTCTATGCTTACCTTGCCCTCCTGGATGGTGACGACGTCAGGGAGCCCACCCAACACCCGGGCACGATCTGTAAGCATAGACATTTGTGGTCAGTCACTAAAATGATGAGAGCCAAAGATCACATTT
This sequence comes from Talpa europaea, assembly GCF_964194135.1. Classification (NCBI taxonomy): domain Eukaryota; kingdom Metazoa; phylum Chordata; class Mammalia; order Eulipotyphla; family Talpidae; genus Talpa; species Talpa europaea. The sequence goes on along the minus strand of NC_140080.1, from coordinate 56,857,278 downwards.
ATCAACCACTTCAGGGACTAATTTTTCAATTGAGTTTTCTGCTTGTTACAGTTATATTATACCTGCCTTCAATATGCAAAATAAGAAAATAATCAATTGGTTTTGCATGTTAATCCTTCATACAGATATTTCATGCACTCAGGTGCCCATATCTCTACCTAAAACATCAGCTTGAGCTTGCTTTGTCATATCAAGACCTGCTCCCCTATTTTCATGATTATTTTCAGCCCTGGTGCTGCTGCAGTTCTGCTCAGGGTGGTAGAGCAGACCTCCATGAAGAGCCTCCAGGCCCAGCTTGACCACTTGCATGGGCTTCCCTATGAATAGGAAAATTTTCACAACCAGAGGCTCTGTGCCAGGGAGATCTGGAGGGCCATGCAGGTGTGGGTTTTCTTTGAGACCTTTCCTAGAGATCTTCCCTTTCTCATGTCTTGGTAGTTTGAATTAAGTATTCCAGGCCTTATAAAATTTTAAAAACACAAAACTAGAAGGGCTCTAAGTTCTCTTTCAACTCTAAGCTGCTGTGATCAGCAATCTCAGGAAAGATTTCAGGAACCAGAAGGGAGGTAGACTCTTTTGCCCACAGGAAATTTTAAGAGTCTGGAGAGGCCAACAACTACTGTGGACACTAGCTTTGCTTGTGAACAAGGAGTAAATGCTCCCTCCCATCCCATGGGCTCTGAGACGCTCCTAACCATGCCCCTGGCGCTGGTCTCTGCCCCGTTTACACTAGCTGTAGTCTCCAAACCGAGGTGGGATTGGGGGTGGGGAAACTGATGGCAGATGGCAGGGAAAGGGGAGGAGGAAGGTGGGAGGAAAGCAGTGCATGTCAAAGGTGAAAATCCCATCCTGAAACCTCTGAGTCATTTCCTTTGAGTTTAGATTGACTCTACAGTTTTAACCCTAAACAATTTTCAAAGTCAGCTTCCCACACTGAGAAGGAACCTGGATTATTGTGATGGATTAGCTCATGACCCCTGGGATCCTGTAAGACTCTGAGCTCTTCTAGGTCATTATATGTGACACAAACATTTGACAGAAGTTAGTAGCAAGCATAATTCTGGGTATATAGATATGAGAGTCAGATGCTTGTTCACTCAGGTGGTGTCCATTGAAACAAAAGGAGGCCTTATTGGCATCTTCTACTCTACAGGAGGTCTTGGGAATATGTGGGAAAACTTGTCAGGACACCAGTGTCAGTAACTTACCTAATGTGAAATTCACAAAGTTTCTTATTTTTTCTTTAATGTATATAAATTTTTCTGGTAACATTGTGCCTGCTGCAAGTGATTAATCACCTGTTGTGTGATATCTAGTCAGTACATTTCTCAAGATGTCTGAGTGGGAGCTCAAGGCAAGAGTTGGGTGAAATTCTTATAATGTGACTTGAGACCTTCCTTTCATATATATCCTTACTTAAGAGACTAAATAAAAACATGTAGAGCACTTAATATTAAAAAAAAAAGAAGGAAAGAAAGAACTTTTACTCTCCTCCAACTCTAAGCACAACAGCAAAATCAAATTTTGAAAGTATGCCCGGAGTGCAAGGTTTACTTACTTTTCTCAGCAATGGCAGCTTGTCTGTAGTTGAAAGAAACAAATAGACACACAAAGAAAGAAGAATTCTGTTTTAGTGCCTCTTTAAAGTAGCTAACACTGACTGCATTTCATTGCCTCAGAGACAATTTTGTTCCTCTATGAAGCAATGGAAAATGCTTTTACTGCAAAGGCCGAGATAAAAACCCTCTCTGGGGCTCCCTAGTGCCACAAGGGGTTAAGACGCAACCTATGAAGCTATGGGCAGCCATTGAAGCACGAGTTCGATCCCCGGCCAGCCAGGGAGAAACACACATGGTGCTGCAGACCTCTCCTGTCTCGCCCTCTGCTCCCCTCCACAGTATATTTTAGTCAGTCTGCCTGTTCTGCTCCCCATTCTGATGAATCCTCTCACCCCCACACCTCTGGCCTATACCACAGCTCTTATATGCATAAACAAACCTTTAAAAATTAAAAAAAAAAATAAAAGCCCCTCTCTGACCCACAGGTGAGGGAGCACACATAGGCAGTTGCTAGGAAAAAGGGACTTACTTTAATCTCTGGAATTCAGCAAAGGCTTCATCATATGCTTCAAGAAGGAAGAAAAAGAGAAGTTAGAATTTTCTTACACAGAATTGACAACATTAAGGGACTGATTAAAAAACCACAATATCAGGTCAACGTGACCAGCCCAGACACAGCTAGGCTGACTTGACTGAGACTGTGCCTGTGAGTTCACGTTACAACTTGATGGACCTAACAAGAGACGTAAATACTTTCTAGGTAGAAAATATGAAATAGTGAATTTGGAAGGTTTCAACTCAGTGAGAGACCTTTATCCCTTCTAATAGAAAGGCAAAGATTAGTTCCACCAAAGATAAAATGGGAACAAAGTTCTGTTTCAAGTAAAAGTTGGTTGTCTAATAAGCATCCAGCATCAGAAAAGCTTTTCTCTTAATTAGTCATACCACATGCCATAGCCTCTTAGCTAGACAGTTACATGTTATGTTGTCTGGCCCATTTATTTGTATGAAAGAGCAAGAGTTACTATAGTCACAGTTTGTGCCAGTGCTTGCCTGAAGCAATGTTTCTATGTCCTACTGGAGATGAGATTAGAGATAGACAAGGAAATAAGAGCTATAGAGTTCTAATTTCTTTCCCCTGAGCCTACAGAATTAAGCCACTTTGAAGACTTCAGCAAAAAGGCAGCTTTTAAAATCTTTCTCACCTTGTCTTTAAGCAACTTGGTGGTCTTAGGCTCACATTTTAAGTCTAGAAAATACTTACATAACACAAGTTTGCCAACTTTCTTTTACAAATGAGGAAAGTAAGCATAAATTAAGCTTAAAGTCTCTCAAGGTAGACCAGTTAGACCAAAGGAGACTCACGTTCCTTCACACTTCTTTTAGTCCAGGCCACACTGAGCTAGAGGTGGGCATGACAGAGATAATCTGTATTTGGTGGCAGCAAAAATACTGGTGAGAAAACCCAGAATATGAGAGAGGGAAATTAAATAAGCTTTGGTGGGCCAAAATGATTTTTAAAAAAGTTTAAATTTATCTACCACTTCTCTTTTTTTATTGTGTCCAAAGTGTTTTATGGACTGCAAAGTGTTTATCACTGCATGTGTGTGAGTCTCTTGGGGGTAGCCACTCTCCTTCCCTGCAGAGAGATCCTTTAACTAGTCTTTGCAGTCATGGTGGGTGAGTAGGGAGAGGGGTATGAGGGTCAGTGCAAAACAACTCAAGGTAGCTGCTTCTAAGTTAGGAATTTACTTTGTGATGATTAAAAAAATGAGGAGTTATGGCATACTTAGATTGTATTTTAATATATAAGAAGGGGGGGAAATCAAGCCACTGTCTCCTTTATAACTTCATACAGACTATTTTATTTCATTAGGAAATAATATATAAAGGAAGACTATGGTATTAGGAAAGGGAGAAATGGTGCCATGTTTTTTACTTTTTATTAATTTATGCATCTTTAACTTAAAGAATTTAGTAACTTTACATCATTATTGGTCTTAGATGGAAAGACATTGTCTGCATTGTTTATTATCTTGTATCCTCTTCTCCCCCAAACCCCTTATTGTCTCAGCAGATGAACAGGAATCTGAGGGTCATAGGGCGCAATTTTTCCAACTTCTTTCTATTCTCATTTGTCTTTGATTATTCAAATTTATTTTCCTCTAGTTTCTGAAGAAAGGGTATCCTTGCTTCCTCCCAAAGTTACCAAATTCCCTCTTCCCTTGATCTCAAACCTTTCATTCTTCAGGACTTTGGTTTCATCAATGATTCCCCTTCCCTCACATCTTCAGTCCTTCCAAATCAACTGACTTCGTGAAGTATTGGAACATGCTCAAATTTCAATCAACATAAAGTGATTCTTTTTCAATGTTTCTTCTTTCTCAAGTGATTGTAAATCCAGCTGCCTTTCTTTGTAAACATCTTGAAAAAGCAGTGCTTTCTCTCCGTTTACTGTCTCCTCTTTGTCACTGAATTATTGCTTTACCACCACAGCTGAGTTTAAGCAACTTTATCAAAGTCTCTCATTATCTTTCAAAGCCAAACGTCATGACCTCTTACTCCCCTTCAGGCTTTTTAAAAAGTCCACTCCACAGTTAAGTTCTATTGTGCAGAATATTCATTTACCTTGTCCAGAAAGATCCACTGTTTTCTGGTGTCCAGTTTTGCCATCAAAGAGCTCCATTACATATTTCCCTTTGTCATTTGGAGTGGGTTCATTGATCTGCAGCCAGAGCTGCTCCCCAGTGACCCCACACTTAACTCTGTCTGTGTATTTAATAGGAGTTCCGCTGTTGGAATCAAAGAAACTTTCATTAGTCTTTGCTTTCATCCAGAACTGACCTTTACTTTATCTCTTATGGAGGGTCTTACCATAAAGTTTTATAGACTTTCAAATAACATGAAATCCACATGTGTTATTCTGCTTCAGAGAAATCATGAACCCTGAAGCACAGACCTTGGACTTTAAGGCCTGGGGTCGAGGGTGTCAAAGGGTCTAACAGTCTGCATATTTAACTCCCAGTGGCAGTCTGGGATCACAGGCAGACAGCAACACCAATACTACTGTGGTATTAATTATATTTGGTTTTGCTTGGGTTTATTTGTAAGATTAAGGAAATCTTTAAAGTGAAAACACAGTGTACATATTGTGGTACTGCATATTTCATGCACTTGGTCTGTGTCTATAAATCAGATTTTATTAGCTAGTCAAAAACAGTTATGGAGGTTTATCTGTAGCTGACATCTATTGACATACGTGACTACAAAGCTATTTCACACAGATGGAAATGTGTGCTTAGAAGTAAGGCTAACAGTTAAATGAAAAGCAGAGTTGCTGCCAAGACAAACATCTGTCCCTGGATGTGAGTTTCTCAGTATTCCATGGAGGTAACAAGCAGATCCATGGGATGTATTCTTTTACAAGAGTATAAAAAGAAATAGACCCTTTGTTTTGTAATCTGACCACCTAGAATTGTTACTGTTACAGATAAACTAAGAAAAAGGTCAAGTAGATGTCTTTTCAGTGATAGTCAAAGGAACTTTATGAAGAGTTTATAAACATGTGAGAAAAGAGATAAACATAAACTATTACAACAATTGGCATAGAGAAAAGACTGGAAGGAAGTACCCCAAATGTTCCTACAGTGGCTAGGAAAATTGATATGATATAAATTTTCTAATTTGTAAAATGATATTATAACTGTATCTCCAAAACAAACATGCACTACATTTGCAGTTATAATAAACAAACTGAGGAAGTGAGAAAAGGCTGTCCCCACAGTCACAGGTAAGCTAAAACCCCTCACAAGCTAGGCCCCATGACTCTGGGATTTGGAGCCCAGAGGGGGACCCAGCCACCGCCAGGGCAGACCAAGGGTGTAGGGGAGCAAGGACCCAGATGCGCCATTTTTGAAACAGGGAATTTTGCCTCCGGACCTCACCAAAACTGTGTGGAACTGATAAAAGGCTGTCCCCATAGTCAGAGGTGAGCTAAATCCCCTCACAAGCCAAGCCAAGCCCCGCGACTCTGGGAGCTGGAACCCAGAGGAGGATCCAGCCACTGCTGGGGCAGACCGAGGGGGCAAGGGAGCACAGTCCCAGATGCACCACCTTTACAATAAGGAACTTCACCTCTGGACCTCACCAAAACTGTGTGGAACTGAGAAAGGGATGTCCCCACAGTCAGAGCTTCCGACATCCCAGAAGGAGCTCACCAAAGAGACAACTTTATCACCTCTGAAAACAGACATCAGAGAAAACACATATGTAGTGGGAGACTTTGACACACCACTATCAACAATGGATAGATCAACAAGACAAAAAATAACTAAGGACACTAAAGCTCTAAATAAGGATCTAGACCTCTTGGGCTTAACAGACATCTATAGAATACCACACCCAAAAAAATCTGAGTACACATTTTTCTCAAGCACACAGAGATCATTCTCCAGGATTGATCACATACTGGACACAAGACAAACATGAACAGATACACTAAGATTGAAATCATACCAACTACCTTCTCTGACCATGAAGGCATCAAACTAGAAATAAAACATAAAAAGAAGGCAAGGAATCCTCCTACCTCATGGAGATTGAAACCCACACTACTGGAAGACCACTGGACTAACGAGGAGATCACAGAAGATATTAAAAAAATACTTTGAGTTGAAAGACAAGGAGGACACCAATTTCCTAAATGTATGGGATGCAGCAAAAACAGTAATAGGAGGAAAATACATAGCAATACAGGCTCACATCAAGAAACAAGAAAGAACTCAAAGAAACAACCTAATCTCACATCTCAAAGAACTAGAAAAAGAACAAGAAAAAAAAAAACCCTAAAACCAGTAGAAGAAAGGAAATAATAAAAAATCAAAACAGAAATAAATGAAATAAAAACTAAAAAAAAATCCAAAAGATCAATGAAACCAAAAGTTGGTTCTTTAAAAAATAAATAAAATGGGGCCTCCCCGGTGGCGCAGGGGTTGAGCACTGGGTTGCGAAGCTGCCCGCAGCCTCTGCAGCGCCTGTTCGATCCCTGGCTGCTCCCCGGCCATGGCCACTGGAGGAGGGTCCCACATGGCACACAGACCTCTCCTGTCGCCCGCTGCTCCCCTCAGCAGTGTACTTCGGTCCTTCTGCCTGCTCTGCTCCCCACTCTGGCTCTGGTGAATTCTCTCACCCTCCCGCGCTTCTGACTGTACCCAGTGCTTGTATAAATAAATAAATAAATAAATCTTTAAAAAATTAAATAAATAAATAAAAAATAAAATGGACAAACCCCTAGCCAGACTCACAAAGGAAAAATCAGGAAAAACACAAATAAATAGGATCACAAATGAAAGAGGAAAAATCACAACAGACACAGCAGAGATCAAAAGAATAATCAGAAACTACCATGAACAGTTATATGCAAACAAACTCAACAATCTAGAAGAGATGGACAAATTTCTACAACTCTACAATCACCAAAAGCTAGATAAAGAAGACATAGAACACCTATGTGAAACTGAAATGGTAATCAAAACCCTCCCCCAAAACAAAAAAGCCCAGGACCAGATGGATTTACAAATGAATTCTACCAAACATTCAGAAACAAACTAGTGCCTATTCTTCACAAACTCTTTCGAAAAATTGAGAAGGAAGAGATAATACTAAATACATTCTATGAAGCCAACATTACACTAATACCAAAACCCAACAAAGACAACGCAAAAAAAGAAAACTACAGGCCAATCTCTCTGATGAACACTGATGCAAAAATCCTCAATAAAATTTTAGCTTGCAGAATCCAACAATGTATCCATAAGATAATTCACCACAAACAAGTAGGATTTATTTCAGGACACAAAGATGGTTCAACATCTGAAAATCAATCAGTGTAATCCAACACATCAACAAAAAGAAATACAAAAACCATATGATAATATTAATAGATGCTGAAAAAGCTTTCGACAAAGTACAACACCCATTTATGATAAAGGCTCTTGAAATTCTCGAGATACAAGGAACATACCCCAACATCATAAAAGCCATATATTACAAGCCCATGCCAATATCATTCTCAATGGTGAAAAGCTGAAAGCATTTCCATTAAGATCTGGAACAAGACAAGGATGTCCACTCTCACCACTGCTTTTCAATATAATACTGGAAGCCCTAGCCAGAGCAATAAGACAAGAGAACGATGTACAAGGAATCCAAATAGGGAGAAGGAAGAAGTCAAACTATCACTATTTGCAGATGACATGATAATATATAGAGAGAACCCCAAAAACTCCACAGAAAAACTAAACAAACTAATCAATCAATTTAGTAAAGTAGCAGAATACAAAATCAACACATAAAAATCAGTAGCCTTCCTATACACAAACAATAAATCTGAAGAAATCAAGAAAACCACCCCTTTTATTACTGAAACAAAAAAATCAAATACTTGGGAATAAACCCAGCAAAAGAAGTAAAGGACCTATACAAAGAAAACTACAAAACACTGTTAAAGGAAATAGAAGAAGACACAAAGAAACGGAAAGACATCCCTGCTCATGGATTGGAAGAATTAACATATCAAAATGGCCATCCTACCAAAAGCAATTTATAGATTCAATGCTATTCCAATCAAAATTTCAATGTCATTCTTCAAAGAAATAGAACAATTATTGATGTAATTCACATGGAGCCACCCAAAACCCCAAAGAGCCAAAGCTCTCCTGAAAAAAAAAAAAGAAGGGAATGGAGGTATCACACTCCCAGACTTCAAACTATACTACAAAGCCATAATCATCAAAACTGCATGGTATTGGAACAAGAACAGACACACAGACCAATGAAACCAAATAGAAAATGCAGAAATAAACCCACAGATTTATGGTCAACTAATCTTTGACAAAGGAGCAAAGAATATGCACTGGAGCAAAGAAAGTTTGCTCAATAAATGATGCTGGGAAAACTGTCGCTACGTGCAAAAGAATGAAGCTTGACAACTACCTCACACCATGCACAAAAACCAACTCAGAATGGATTAAAGAACTAGATATAAGACCTGAAACCATAAAACATATAGAAGGAAATATAGGCGAAACACTACATGACATACATCTCAGTAACATCTTTAAACACATGTCACCCAAAGCAGTGACAGCGAAGGCAAAGATAAGCAGCTGAGACTACATCAAATTAAAGAGCTTCTGGAAAATGAATAACTATAAGAAAGTGAAAATCAAAATCGACAAAAAACTATGAACCAGAGACAATTTTTGGGGGGTGGGGGGCGGAAGGGGAGGGATTGGGGTCAGAATGGGGGGCTTGCAATTGTATGGGGAATATAAAAATAAAATTTATTATAAAAAAAAGAGCTTCTGTACAGCAAAAGAGACAGTAACCAAAAAAAAGAGACATCCCACTGATTTGGAGAACATTTTTGCACACAACACTAATGATAAAGGATTGATGACAAAAATCTGCCAAGAACTGATGAGACTCAACAAAACAAAGTAAATAACCCAGTCAAAAAAAATGGGCAGAAGAGCTAAAAAGAAACTTCTCCAAGGAAGAAATGCAGATGGCCAACAGGCATATGAAAAAATGTTCAACATCACTTGTAATCAGGGAAATACAAATCAAAACTACCATGAGATACCATTTTATCCCAGTGAGAATGGCACATATTAAAAAAACTAGCAACAACAAATGTTGGCGAGGATGTGGAGAAAAAGGAAATCTCCTGCACTGCTGGTGGGAGTGCAGACTGGTCCAGCCACTATGGAGAGCTGTGTGGAGATTCCTCAGTCTGCTAAAGATGGAGCTTCCATATGATCCAGCAATTCCACTCCTAGTTATTTACCCAAAGGACACAGAAACATCAATTCAAAAGGGCACCTGCATCCCTGTGATTATTGCAGCACTATTTACAATGAGTGAGCTATGGAAACAACCCAGATGCCCAGGAGTAGATGACTGGATCAAGATGATATGGTATATATACACAATGGAATATTACTCAGCCATCAAAAAGATAAACTCATGCAATTTGCAGCAACATGGATGGAGCTGGAAGGGATCGTGCTCAGTGAAATAAGCCAGAAGGATAAAGAGAAATGCCGGATGGTCTCACCCATACCAGAACCTGAGAAAACCTAAATAAGGGACCAGGAAAAAAACTAATTATAATAAAGTTAAAATCAAAATCAACAAGCAAGTATAAACCAGGGACACACTACAGGGCGTGAAAAGGGAGTAGAATCAAAACAATGGTGGTGGGAACTGTATGGGGACTGTAACCAAGATGAAAATACATATATTGTGCAAAAATGATGTAAGAAATATATAAAATTTTAAAAATTGACTTAAAAATAAATTTTTAAAATGTTAAAAAAATAAACAAAATCAATTTAAAAAAACAGAAAAACAAAAATCTCCACCAAAAATCCTTCAATGTCCAAATAAATATTCAGTATTTTCTTATAAACTACATTCTATAAAAGACACTAAAAATTAAAATGCCATAAGATGTAGAGTGAAGGAATTCCTCTTTATCCAAAGACTTTAACCTCAGTAATATATTTACCTTAGAGTGTTAGAAAGACAGATAGTTTTGTGCTTTGCTGTAATAAATCCATTTTAATTCTTTAATCTCTGGCTAACACACAAGATAGTTCCTTACATTTGTAAAGCACTTGATGGTTTACAAAGACCATAGACTTCTTTCTCTTGTTGTATCCATCAGTGTTATGAGATAGAGTAGGTGTTATTACTCCTATTTTTATATGAGAGGAACCTGAGATTGAAAAAATTAAACTTGCTGAATATCCAAGGGAAGTCAGGAGTAAAATCAAAATTAAAACCCACTTCAAGTGTTTTCCCGATTATGCCACATACCTATATAGAGGCAGAGAAGTACTTCTTAATACCTGAATCTTTCTCAGGCACTGAATACACAAAACACTCATTAAGCTGATTAGATCAAGTAATGTAAGAAGTTTATTACTGGCTGATAATAGTTTCTTCAAAACTCAGTGTTCTAATCTTTTTTGAACAAGTAATTCTTTAGAGATGATGTAAAGCTTTTTGATTGATGATTCAATTAATTTATCTTCTCTTATTCTTCAAAAAAGATATATTACAATGTCTTAGATGTCACAGAGGAATTTCCTAGAATTTGATCTATTTTAACTTATAATTGCTTTCCTAAAATGTGTTCTGGAAGAAACAGAACAAAGAAATGAAACCCTAAGCATTGTACACTGGAATTTTACTTCTTTTTTTCTTTTAATATTCAGGAAATTAATAATGATGATGATGAAAACACTGTTCTATACAAAAGTAAAGTTGCTAAAAAAAAAAAAAAACAAAAGTAAAGTTGCTTCAAAGCAAACCACATATCACTGCTTTGTGAGATCCAGTTCTGGTTAACTGTTCGATTTAGGCTTTTAATGCAAAACATAGGGTTACTGCCAGGGTGCTGGCTCAGGCCTCCATCCACCACTTAGATGTGTGACCTCAGTCACCTCCCTGAATCTGAGCTTCCTCATCTCTAAGATACCTCTCATAGAGCTGTGAATATTAAATTAACTTATACATCTATATGGTGTCTAGGATAGGGAAAATACAAAAAAAAAACATCATTATCCACCTCTTTCTGATGATGTCACTGTGACCTACTGTCAGTGGGGCTGATAAAGAAAATGGGAATGAACTGAAGGTGACTATGCCCCATCAGATTTCTGTGACAAGCTGCTGCTGTGTTTCAGATCAGGAAATTTCAGGAAAGCACAGAGGGGAAGGACACTGTCAAGTGTGTAAATGGGAGTTAAGTTAGAGGCTCATTCTTGGATCCCCAGAGATGAACTTAAATGGAATCCCTCCACAACCTACATACAGGAAGCCTGGAATAGAACATGTATTTAGGTTCAATCCAGTGCAAAATACATATTCCCATATTCATCTTGAGATCTCCAAAGCTTGCCAACAGTGGACAAGAAACAAGCTAATTCCAAACTATCCCAATTTCTACAGATGACAGTAGCAACAAACGTGGGCATTTCTCTGCAGTAGACTTCTCTGGTGAATGGTCATTGATTCAAATAATGAGAAATGTGGTGTCTGTTGATACATACTGCCTCCGTTTCGTTTAGACTACAGCATGGGTTAGTTGTATATAGAAAAATAGTACAGGAATCTAGCTTTTGATGCCTGGCAAAGAAGAGAGTGTTTAAGCATGATTATTTGGAGGCAAAGCTCACATTATAGAGATGTCCACAAGTTGTGATTTTTCCCAGATCACAAAGACAAATGCTCTGTAGCCATCACTGGCCTTGCCAGGTAGGTGTTGATGGAAACCACTAACCTCACATTAAAGGAATAGTCTGGGCACTCTGTCTTTTTCTCATCAACACAGACCTGAGAGTAAGACTCCTTACCCGAGAGGAACAGAATGTTGTCTCCTCTCTTCCCTATATGGAGAGATACTTTCTACATAAGAAGGACATCCCATTTACTTACTTGTGGGACCAATTAACTTTCAGATCATCCAGGTAGTAAGTAACGAAAGAGTATAGTCGGATACCCTCGGCTGTGCTCTGGATCTTCAGGTCAGTAGCAGACAAAGCTGAAAGAAGAAAACGTATTTCAACATTTGTAGGCCCAACCAGGAGAGTAATGAAATACTGTTGTGAGAACATTTAAACTTACCTATTACTTTACATACTTCACTCATCAGTTCTTTAAAGGCTGTGAATAGAGATTTCATAGAGTTTTAGCATAAATATGCTCAATGTAAGGTCAAGTCAAAAACTTAGTTTCAAGTTCTTAAAAATATCCTGTCTGGTGAAGAGTTGACAAGTTGAATTTGTTGACTAATTCCTCTTTGAGGAAATAACTCAATTTTTATCCATTTTTAGAAGACCTCAGGTCTTATTTGGATATTTCCCCCTCAAGTTCTTTTTAACTTTCACCCTATTTACATTCTAGAAAAAGAGTCATGTGAGATTTCTAAGAAGGTTCTTGGCTTTCAGACTCCCTTTCTTCTTAAGTCCCAGGAAACCTTAGTTTACAGTAGAGGAAATTCTCTTATCTATGCCATCAGTTCACAATGAATTAACCATTTAGGTTCTTTGATATTATTCAGTCCAATGATAAACATATTCAGTCCAATGATAAACACATTTAGTCCTGATTTTTCCAAGAATAGGAAGGTGAAACCCAAGGTAGATTTCTGATATTTGTTGGCAATACTGCTAAAGATATTGTTCAGGAGCAAGAGTGGAAGTTTGGTGGTGGGAGGTATCACACGTAGGATTCAATATCATGATATGTCCATCCTGAGTAGTCTCTGAAAACTGGAAATTACTTTCTTGCTTTGTTAGTAGAGAGATTTTGAATTTCACATACAAATCTTTCTCACCACCTCTTAAAGGACTATTTTGTGACTCTACTTTTCACAGTTGCTTTTGATTCTGGAGCATTTTTATAGAATTGAAATAAAAATGATGATTTAAATTGGAAACAGACCCCTAGTGAATTATAAATTCTCTGATTATCAAAAATATACTTTTAATTTCTAGGAAGATTAAAAGTAAAGTATTTTTGAATAAAACAATAGGTCTCTCTACAGGAATTTTAATTAAAACAAAGTTTGTGGACAAAAAAATCAGCAGCACATTGTCACTTCAGCCCCAAACATAATTCTGGTAACCTATATATAGAACAGACAAAATAAACCACAGTAGTTGGTGACTGACCTTCATCCTCAAGCTTCAATCTGCTCTTATCTTTTCCTCGGTCATCTTTGAGGATAACTTCATAAATCCCAGCATCTTTCTTGGAAAACTAAGGGGAATAGATATGCCACATTGCAGCTGGTAGCCTCAGAGTATATGGTATTTGCATTTTTAAGGCCCTGTGATTTATGGCAGTGCCATCAAAACACACACTAAACAAGCACCTAGCTGTGTGAACAAAGAACCATTCACAGATGATCCTGTCCGTCAGAACTTGATCAGCTGGTAGTTTTGATTTCTTGCTCTAAGGCTGTTGCTGATTTGAGACTGAAAAGTTCAAAATCTTTATTTTTCCTGCCTTTATATTAAAAACTTATCATCACAGATAAATGCAGATAAACACCTATGAATACTATGTCTGATTGTCTCTTTACTTTTAGAGAACAAATTATAGTGGGGCTTAAGAGCAAAAGAAAAAGGAGCCACTTAACTGCCTGGCCACTCATTCATTATGAAAAACTAGTAGCTCTGAAACAGTTGTGGTGTCCAAGCAATTTTACTCGGACATTTGACAAATCCATGTATATCACAAGGAGAGAGAAGATTTTGTGTGTCTGCACTTGCTTTTTAGGTGACATGAAGGCAGGAATCTTTAGAACAGTTAGAAGTAAGTTCTTACAAATTATTGGGACAAAAGAACATGGAATTTAGCCTTTGTGCTTTGGAAGAATGTAGGGTATAGAACTAATGTATTACATTTCACATTTATAGGCACCTACCTCTGTTATAAGCAGGGTGCATATTCCATCCTTAAAGTCATGCTTTTCATCTACTGATATCTCCCTTTCATCTTTGTACCACAAAATGTGCGTCTCTTTTTTGATATTTGCCACCTGGAAGAAAAACCATAATTATCATTCTCAAAATAGGGAACACTACCCTTATGAATATAGCATTGGACAGAAGAAAAAGTACTGACTTCCCAGTCAGGGGATAAAGATTGATAAAAGAATCTTCAAAAGTTATTTTAATTGATAAAGAGTTTAGAATAAGGTAGACAAAAATGAATAAACCTAAATCAGTAACAACTCTATTTCCAGCAGAAAAAAAATTGACTTTAAAATTATATGAAAGACAAGAAAAGAATAGATAAATATATACTAACATACAGACTTAAATAAAAATAAAAATCTGAAAGCCAAGGGAAGGCAAATCCCATCAGTCTAAATTATAATCTATATCACATAAAAATGGCTTTATCAAAGGAACAGGAAAGGAACACTTAATGACAACAGAATGAATAAGTGCAAATATCTAAAAATTTAAAAAAATGAAGCTCACAAATACATGTAGAGGGGAAATATTTTTTAATTGTTTTAAATTTTTTTTCTGGTTTTGTCAACATGTAATTGGCTATAACATTGTATATGTTTAAGGACTATACAATGTTTAAGGTATATAACAATTATTCAGCATCTGCATACATTGTGAAAAGATGATCAAAATGAGGTTTATTTCCATCACCTATTATTTAATAAATTAGTTGCTTAGCAATTTTGAGGAAACTCATTTATTTATGTTTAAAATGTATTTATTGCTATCAAAGTACCAATTTTTCACATCCTTGTCAGTGTTTTGACCATACAGGATCCCCCTCCTCAGGTGAAGTCACTATAGCACTCCCACAACTAGAGTACCCATGGACCACCACCAAAGTCCATTGTGTTCTCTCTACTGCCATCCTCACCTCTCTCCCACTCCTCTGAAAGCCAGTATCTATGATCAGCTTTCAAGGATTGATTTTAAAGTTTGACTTTGTCTGACCCTTTGTCTGGTTTTTCTATATTCCACTTATAAGTGACACCATCTGGTACTTTTCTTTCTAAAAAAAAAATTCTTACTGAAAAAAATAAACCTTATTAACTAAGTCTTAGTTAATGAATAGGAACAATCATCTTGCCATCCCATATTTTTATGTTGTTTTAAGTTTTTCTTACCATCTACTAAACACAGTAACATTCACTAGTAGGGATGTGTCACTTATAATTTTGGTTCAAATGGACCTGAAAAATTGATCTTCCTCTTCTCCTCATTCTATTTCATCTTTATTTCCTTGTATCATATATTAAAAATTTATCTACTTCTTACCTTGCATTTCAATAGTACATTACATTCACTAGTCACTTCCCAGCTCAGATACTCAGCAAAATGTGGACCTACAAAATTTCAATGCCATCAGCAATCATTATTAATTACAAGTGCAAAATCAAAGTTCATTCTTAAATTCTAAAATGATTTATGATTGAAGTGAAATTTTAAAAGTTCAAGACTTAGTTTTAAGTATTTTTAAAAAATACACATTAGTAATACATATTTTAAAAAATGTATCAAGTATTAACATAAATCTTAATATTCATTTTAATTGAAGTTTTTCTTTTTATCTCTGTCTATTTTTACCTTGTTTTCTGATCCATTCTTGCCGCTGGAATTCAGCTTCTTTCTGGAGCTTTTGATAAACTAGATATTGAAAAATAAGGAAGTATGAAATTGAGCTGAGTGGTATAAATATACATACCAGTCACTCTGCTGAGGGATTTATAATTATTATTATAACACTAATACATCATGACTTCCCTACTCATTTCCTGTTTATTTATGTATTTATTTATTTTTTTTTTACATCATTTTTCATTTTTGCATGATGCATGCATTTTCATCTTGTTTATAGTCCCCACACAATTTCCACTCCCCTTATTTTGACCCTAATTTCCCCTCCCCCACCCCACAGTGTGTCTCTGGTTTATAGTTGCTTGTTCATTTTGATTTTTACTTTGTTATAATTTGTCTTTTTCTTGGTCCCTTATTTAGGTTTTCTAAATTCCTGCTATGAGTGAAATCATCCAGTATTTTTCTTTGATTTCCAGTTTTTAAATGAAGAAACAGGCCTAGAAAGTTTAAATAACTTACAAAGTTCATGAAGGTAGGAAATAGTGAAACAGTATTGGGTATTGAATATAGAAATAAGGCTAGACTTATTACTGTTTTGTTAAATGCCACAGTTTAAATCTTGGTAGCTTTTACTTTGGTTTATGACAACTGACTTATTATAATCTAGTTATAATGTATAATTAATAGATTGGGCACACACTACTTTTGCATCCTTTTTTCTTAATTTAAGTAATTCAAAGTAATTTAATCCTCAAAGATAATATCATAGTTTGTTATCTCAGAATCAAACTAACATATGTACGAGGTATATTTATTAAATATATTTAATATATATATCTCAGAAACAAACTATGATGTTATACACACAGACACACACACACACACAGAGTCTTGGTTGTACTGCAACCTTCACTGGAGAATTTTAATAATGAATGCTTATTTACAAATGATATGTAAGTGTGGTCTTGCCTATGGACCAGAGATAAATTTGGTGTCCTTTAAAATTAACTTTCATTTCTATGAAATACTACTATGGAAAGTGTTAATTGAAAGTTACATTTCAAACATTGGAATCCAATCAAGAAACAATTTGCACTATTTTTCATGTGATCCCTTTTGTACCATGAGTATTTTGCCTTAAAGGGAATAGCAAAATCATCCAGTTAATGTACTGTAGGATTCTTACCATCTCCAAGGAGAACAAGAGTAGAATGGCCAGTTGCTTTGCCATCTTGAATCTGGAACGTATATGATCCCTCATCCTCATCCTGGAGCTTTTCCATAAACATTTCAATTATACCAGTGTTTCGGTCAATATGCATCTTATATTTCTTTAAAGTGAAAAAGAAAAGAGAAATCAATAAGATGGATACTTTATTCCGAAGACAATAAGCTGAATGACATAAAAACAAACTTTACAGAGTCATCATTATAGTAAGATTTCTTGTTAATATATTTTTAAAATGTTTCAAACTCATGTCAAGGAAAAGGAAAATAGTATGCGAAATGTGTGACCTTGACCAAAATTGATTACACTTTAGCCTAACACTTAAGTTTAAAAATATAAAATTGGGTCACCCTGGTTGCCTAGGGGTTAAGTCTCAGCGCTATCACCTCTACTGCCTGAGATCGATCTCTGGCCAGTGAGCTAACCCACATGACACAGCAGACCTCTCCTGTCTCACCTGCTGCTCCCCTTAGCTGTGTATTTCAGTAGATCCACCTGTTCGGCTCCCCACTTTGTCTCTGACTCTGTCACTACCCCTCACCCTTCTGGCCTATACCCCAATTCTTCTATGCAAAAATAAATAAAAAACTTTAAAAAATATATAAAATTTTGTTAGCCAAGTCATAAAATGTAATCAAAAGACTTTGAAATTTCTATTTTACCTTTCAGATTACATTAATTTTAGTTATACAAATAATATAAATCTAAATTCTATGGGGTATTCCTGAGGGGGTGGGGGAAGCAAATATTGTTTAAAAATGAAAAATGTTGTAAAAAATAAAAAAAGATAAAACAAGAACAATGATGTAAAAATTAAAAAATTTTAAAAAAGAATAATATAAATCTACAGATCTCAAGAGGAAAGTGTTAGTCTCATTCTTTGCTATATCCCTGGCATTTAGCACATGCATGGCACAAAGCCGTCAATAAATATCTGATGAAATAATACATGAATAAAAAAAAAATCCAAATGCTTCCACAGCATTTGAAATCCATTTGCTCCTAATGAATTGCAACTTCCCTATTAAACTTTTTTAACATATTGCTTTTTTTTTTTTCTTCAGTGTAAAGTTATATCTTCATCCCTGGGGAGACAAGCACAAGTTCCATAACAGACTGATGAATGTTTCCTACAAAATATCACAGGATGAAGGCTTAGACCTGCGATCAACTCTATGGTACAATTCATGCCCCGGAGCAACTCTTGCAGGAAGCTAGTCTTCGGCAGAGACCACATTTTTATTTAGTTTTCTCCTACCCTAACTTATTTCCTTTAACCTCCAAAAAATCATTTGAAAGAGGAACTTTATTTCAAACTCTCCTTCCAGGGAAATTGATCTAAGACAGTAACATCCATCTAATGAAATATGGTTAGAACCAACTTCAACGACATTGACGAGCTCTTCAAGCTCACTGTGTATGTGCACACAGAGTATGTACACCTACCTGAGTAAATGCATAAAAGGGACATGTCTACACACATTCAATGGCTGTGGTGGGAGAGGGATGCCCACAGTACTTTTCCTTCCTTTGCACAGGTCAGGTGGTCACAGCTATTGTGACAACATTTTTGAAAATTGAAGGAGATGACCACAATGGACCCACATGTGGCTTGCTCTGGTTCTACACACAGTTACTTTATGGGCTGAAAAGGAGTACACTGCACCATTTCATGTTGTTTGTGTTACCCATTCTCCCCCTTCCTAATGAATCCTCAAATGTTTTAAGTACATATCTTGATAAAAGGAAAAACAGGTTGTTAATAATGGCCACAAACCAGGCCTACTTGGTGGTGCAGGGGGTTGAGCACAGCACTGTGAAATTATCCGCAGCCTCTGCAACACAAGTTTGATCCCAAGCCGGCCAGGGAGGTACCCACATGGCGCAGCAGACCTCTCCTGTCTTATCTGCTGCTCCCCTCAGCAATGTATTTCAGTCAGTCTCCTGTTCTGTTCCCCACTCTGTCTCTGGTGAATCCTCTCACCCCCCACAACTCTGGCCTGTACCCCAGTTCTTATATGCATAAATAAATCTTTAAAAAAATAATGGCCACAAACCATAACTTTTTCCCATCCTTCAGACACCCATTTTTATACCCATGATGGCATAGGTGAGAACCAGAGACCCTAAACCCAAGTTTGTGGGGACCACTGGGCACTTGCCCAACCAATCCTCAACCTATTGATGTGTGGAGAGGACAAGACTCAAGTGTTGTAACTCTATAAAAACCACTCTTGCATTAAAAGTAAATAGTTGATATAGATAAGGATATTAATATAGATATAGACACTCACCTATGTAAATAAGACACTAACAGACTTACACACACAGTATGAAAAAGAGACCAAAAGGCATAAACCAATACGTATATTGAAAAGTTGTAAGAATTTGTCATTTGTCCTTTCTGAGTCTTTAAAGTCTGTTACAAAAAGGATGTATTGAATTTTAACCAGAAAAGCAAAGAGATATTTTTCCTTCATTTTTTTCTTGAGCCATTGGAACAACAGAGGCCATTTCCTCCACAGAAGAATAAGGTTCCCTCTGGGGTTTCTGATGTGAACATGTGAATCCAGGTAAGTATTTTGGCGCCTTCTCAAGAGTTTCCTGATTTGCCTGAGATAGTTTGGGTTTGTGGCTTTTGCTTTATTATAACTACCCTGGAAAAATTATTACTTGCACCATTTTTCATTCTCAAAAGTTTCAGTTTGAATAACATGAATAATCAATCTATACTTCCCTGTATTGTTTTATATGTGAAATGATTTATACTTCTTCACCCCATGCCCAGTGATTTTCAAAACAATTTATTTGAATTTAGTAGCACTTTTCCTTTGTATTTGACAATGACATGTTTAAAAATATAAAAAGCATAAAACCTACCGGTCCTTCAAAGATTTCCTTATCATTAAATATGTAGCTGACTTTGGCATTGCTAGACAGCTTCTCAGCCTGCATCCAAAACCGAACCTGGCCTTTCTCCAAAATTTCAACAGCCAACTCTGATTTAACTGGGACAGCTATGCATAAAGATAAAAATGGAAATTACATTAGTAATCAATTGTTTTGAGACAGATTTTTCCAATAAATGAAAAAATAATCAATGAAAATAGCCAGTAACATCTTGCTTCTTGCAAAGCCTGGAGGCTGCAAGATAACACTGTAGGGAAATCATGATACTGAGGGACAGAAAACCCAAGTTCTAATCTTGACTGTCACTTTGGACAAGCCATCTACTTTCTCTGAGTCATAGATGTCTCAACTATAAAAATGTGGAAGATGAACTTACCTTCAGGGGTATTTCCAGCCAACTATATGACTCTACTGTGGCTCTGGTTAGGTTTATTTTGGGACAATAACAAAGTGTGATGAAAGACTCTAGAGCCGAGTCCAAGTTCTGCTACTAACAAACTGTCATATGAAGCCGGGCACTGCTTCTCTGGTCTACATTTGACTCATCTGTGAATGACTGGAATTGAACTGAAAGCTTTAAGCATTTGCCTCACTTTGGAGGTTCCAAAACATTTTTCAAAATCAATTTAAAAAATAATTAATTTTGATACATACACAAAAAATGAACATGCTTGTTATTTAAACTTTATCATCTTATTGGTATTCCTACCAGTTCATTTAAGTTCTTAGACTAAGCAAAAATTTCCAGAAGCAAATAATCAAGTCACAATAGAGAAACTATATTAAAACTTAACATGGCTTGTTCTGATTTACAATTTTATTGCTTTATCATTTGAGGTCGGGTGAAATTTAAAAATTTGACTGATACCTCTAAAAGCCAGTTTCTAAATTTGTCATAACTTAAAAATATTCTCTACAAAGGCTCCTCCAACTATACTATGCCTATATATCAGATGGCTCTACCGACATACTTTGTAGAAATGCATAGTTGTTTCTCAATATTTGCTAGTCCTTTCCTTAGTGGAAATCATCACTCTTTGCTTTCACTAGACTCTTAAACCTATCTCAGAATTTTAGGATAAGCTGCACATTAAATCACAGGCTTCCCAAACTTGCACCAAATATTCCTATTACCTCTTTACATATACCTTAAAGCTACCCTTTTCAAGCTCTAAAGAATGCCTTCATTGGCACTATTCTATGTCCACTGTAGACCTCTGCTATAGAGTCATCCTAATGCAAAATTGAAAGGATACTAAGGCGTCATCTCCTGAGGGATGTCCCATGTGGGTGGAGGATGGGCTTAGATGTCACACCATCTCTGAACAATGATCTCTTCCTTAAATCTCATGTTGCTAACTTGCTAACAAGGATATTATCTGCCTTACACCACTACCAAGAAAAGTAAATATAGTACCAGAATACACTAAAGCACTATGATTAATGACCAGTGCTCAAGAAAGGTTAATTCTCTTCTTCTTTTGATTTTACTGATGACAAAGCTGTGCCCTAATCTCCAGGAAATGGACTCAGTAACGTATTTGGGTAGCAGAGCTGCATCCAGAGTTGTGTTCCTTTTGGTCCTGTCTGTCTGAAGGACATTAATGGTTTTCCAAAGTGAACATTTTTTTAATAAAGCAGTTCATGGCCAAATCCCAGAGTGGCAACAGCAGAGGCTAAGCTTTCTTCCTATAGGCGGACATTCCTGCTTGCTACAAGTAAGTCATGAAGAGAGCTGAAAGTAGAATCTATTCTACTTGAGATCTCATTCTGAGAAATCTAATACATGAATGATTTAGTTATCTAAGAGGCCCAGAGTAATGCCACTCATGCTGGGGCACGCCCCCATTTCCATTAATGTTCACTGTCCTCCCTGAGTAATAGGAATGTCTTGGGTACCATGACCACCAGCAGTCTCCACAGAGGGCCCACACAGAGACAGCTAAGTCCTGGTTAGTGTCAGATCACTTGGGCTTAACCCTAAGTAACAGCTGTGAACATCTGGTTTAATCATGTAACCCCAAGTTCTTCATCTCCAAAATTAAATCACCATAGTACTGACCTTTTTAAGGTCATTAAGGAATTTAAATGATACATTTTACTTAAGAACTCTATATAAGAGCTCAATGAATGTTGGCTATTAATATTTTGGTTTCTTTCCTCTTCCAGTTGCTTTAGCAATACCCTACAATCACCAATTGCAAAATATGATATAATGATATCTAAGAGGACATAACAAATATATATTATTTATGCATATGTGTTTGTGTATATCTGCACACAAGGAGTATTTGTATACAGATAGGATAATGACCAATGTCTACAAATGAAAAGATATTATTCAGGATGTTGACAACACCAAAGTATACTTTTTACCCTTGGCCTAAATATGAGTTTCAAGGAATGCTGGCTTTTATATCTGATTGACTAGAGGCTTAGAAATTTAGGAATATGCTAGGATGGGAAGGCAAAGTTAAATTCTGCTTGAAAATAATTTCTTTCTTTCTTCTAAGCCTGAAATTTCCATAAGCCCTTTTCTCTGGCAGTTCATTTGTCCCAGCAAAATATCTGTTATTTATAGGTTAAAGTCATATATTTAGTGGTTTTCAAAATATTTGTAAAAACAGCTTAAAATAGGGGAATTTACTATGCTAAGGGATAAAGGCACACCACACTCTCCAGCACATTCTGAAAAAGACAGGGCCACTTAAAACCTTACAAAATGTCAAGAAAATCACTTAATAACTGTCAATATTTACTAAGAGAAAGTGGGTATAAATTGAGAAATTAGATATACTGCTTTTACTTTATCATTATATCACTGTAATCATGTAGTGACATGGCCGTGTAATAGAGGTAGGGAGAGAAAAGTACTAAAGCTACAATCTTTAAAATGCTGCTTCCATGGACTAATGAAAACTCCTTTGGACTTAGAGATTTGGTACTTACATGTCAGAGTTTTTAACACATTCTTGGGTTCTGTCTCTGTACCTATCCAAATTCCATACCTGGTCTCTAATACAAGGGTACAGTTACTCTTGCTCCTAGAACCAATAAGAGCTCTTACACTTAAGCAAAATAAAATATCTCAATGCAAATGACAATGACATCAAGTAATTACCATGTCCAAGTCCATCTGATCTTTGAACTTCAGGGGAAGACTTGACACCTTCATTCTAGAATAATAGCACATATTCTCTCATCTCCATCAATTAAACTAATGTCAATGTTAATTGGGCTGAATATTTCCTAGACATTTTGTCAATGCTTATGGTCCCATTAACTAGCTCAGTGGGTGCAGTTGTTTCTCTCCTTTCCTAGCAGTGTTCGAGAGTGGAGAGAATGAACACAAATGGGGTCTGCCTGTTTTTGGGCTCCCTCTGTGTTCAGCATCTTGACCTTCTCTCCACACTTGACCTTCTCTTCACAGCTCTAGGAACATGAAGGGAGAACAGCCACCAGCCCTTCTGCTCTAAGCAGTGGATTTTTTGAGGGTCACTATTCTTTTTCAATTAATATTTGCATTTTTCCTGAAGAGTCCAAAGATCAACCAGTAACATACTGATTATTGATCACAGTCTTTATGTGGAGGTTCCATAAACAATGACAACAGTCATTGCTGGAATAGACACTAAGGCATAGGGTAATGAATCACCTAGGTTCATAGAGAGTGAGTCAAAAGTAAGGTACAAAGAGAGATCAGGTCAAACCTTTATCTTCCATGTAATTGAAAAACAACAACAACAATAACAACTTGAAGACACTATTCATGCTATTTCATCTCCAGTTCCATGGTGAGTAAGCATACAGATAAGAAATATTTCTTCCCTAGAATTTAGAAAGCCCGTATCCCACCTTTATATCCCATAGGCACCCCACTGAGCTGTCTTGCTAAACAAAATTTCTTTTGAGACTGCTATAACTGACACCAATAGTCCCAACAACTTAGTCTCATGATCAAAAATGCCATCCTTGGGAATGTAAGGGAAATCAAGCCAGTGGATCCAGAGCAGTGTGATTTTAAATCACCACTCTGTTAGGAATTTCAGGAAAGCACACACACGTATAGGTCATGGAGCTTTGGTGAGGATGAGTGAAGCATGTATAATATGGAGGTGGGACAGCTATGTAAATGATTGACAAATCAATAAAGTTTGAAAAAATATGCGGTTTAAGCTGATTGAAAAAGGAGAAATATAGAGAGTTTTGCCTAGAGTCTAGAGTTAGGGTACAGTCATGAAGCTCTTGGATTAATGAAGTATTAATTTAGGGTTTACACAGTGAAAAACAACCTGATTTAAAAGAAAGATTGTATGCTATCACTTTCTATTTGTTTTCTCAAACTCTAGGGTATAACTTTCTGGATAATTCACTGTTTTGGCCAATGGGTACCGATGGCAGGAGATTTTATCAGGACAGTGGAACTTTCCGAGCATCATTTCAGACTTCATTCTCTTCTTGTAGGTGTCAACTGTAAAATTTAATCTTTTATGTGGAAAGTGTTTCATTGAAGGCTGTATAGTTAATTTAGAGGGATTCTTTTTCTGACCTAGGTATTTTTACCTTATTTTCCAGGAGTTTAAAATGGTAGGCGTGGTGCTAAATTAAATTGCTTAGGAAGAAGTTAGTTTGTCTAAAAGAAATACAAATGAATTCATCATTATACATGCAAAATCTCCAAATCTGACAGTAAAAAGTGAAGAACTTACTCATGTTATATCTTTGTGACCTGATTCTTTTCTTTGTAACAGAGCATGGGATGTATTTTCTATGTTATATCCTCTCTATCTCATGAGAACAATAGCAAAAAAACAAACAAACAAACAAACAAAAAAACAGCACTGCCAGAAAGCATTTATAGCTGCCAATGTGTATGTTCCATTGCGTATGTTCAATGTGTATGTTCAAGAGCCTCTTTTCTTAATTCCATCAAAATTGTCAATTGTGCTATTCTATGTCACCACCTAATAGAATCACTAAACTCTGAATGCATGTATCATGGACACTTACTTGGGAACTTGTGTTCATGGCTGAGAGCAAGTAAACGTTTCAATTCTGTAAGGTGAACAAAAGAACAATTAAACCTTGAACTACTAAGACAAAAGACATTTGATCTTGAAGATCAATGAGACACTAAAGCAGCATTAAACTTGTGGATGAATTCATTTTTAAACTCACCTTCCTCATCTATTAAGTAGCTTGATGCTATTCCATCAGTGTCTGTTACATCACAGGAGTAAATGCCCAAGTCTTCCATCCCAAGGTCTTTGAACGTCATCTTTGACCTTTAGAACAGATCACTTGGATAAGAAATGAGTCAAACAGGGTCTCTGTCCCAGGCATTTTCGTGTACTGCTCTTCATTGTGAATGAACACTTGTTCCTCTCCTGCTTGCTGACCTAAAGCCTCTCATTCTTGCTGTTTCTAGGGAAACCTTCCTGGTCTCTTCCTAGGGTGACAGTGAGAGGGAAGATAAAAATTCCCCATCCCCAAGCATATATATCCAGGAAAAAGATACTGAGAGCTCATCAACTTAACTAAGAAGCCTGAATCTGTTTTTCATCTTATTGCAGAGCCTCCTGATAGTGGACTCTGCCTACCTTTCTATATCATCTTCTGCACTTCTCTATTTTGAGTTTCTCATACTAGTTTGGAATTCCTCATTTCTTTATCTGTAGGCCCCCTATGTATAATCACTGTGCCTTCAGGGACAGGATCATTTTGTTTACTATTATGTACCATGTCTGGCAGATAATAATGTTTAATAAATATTTGTGGAATGAATAAATGAGTGGGTCAGTGGTCTACTTCATTTTGTTTTCAAATTTTTGGTGAGTTATATTGTTCATCAGTGTCTAAGATCAGGCAAGAATTTAAATGTTAATCAAGTGTACAAACTAGAAGAAAAATTTATAGCCTGATTGTCTTTTCCTTGACCAAATTTATATTTTACTTCAAGGACTGTGGCAACAAAATGTCTTTTAATTGTATTCAGTATTTCCTTGCCATTCTCCAATAAAATTTCCTTTTTTTTTTTTTTTTACTCTTGAGATCTTTTGGGCTTCTTTGTAATACTTAGGAATATTTTGCTTTGCCAAATATAATCCAATATGGTTGGCATTATAAAAATAGTGCCAAGCCAAAGTGAAAAGAAACTCAGAATCTTGGGACTGAAAGTAAGTAGTAGGTCAGAAAATAATCTCCTCCCCGCTCTTCAATTTTACAGTAAAAGAAATTCAAAATTCATGGAAGTTAAAAGCTAGCTGCCCCAGTCAACAGTCAGCTCCCAGGATGAGAATTCTTTCCCATGTTTGATTGTGTTTCCAGTGTATTATTGTGGTGATGACACATGTGACATTAGGAGCCTGAGGGTTTTGAGTGATGACCTTTTGCTCAGTTTCTGGTATGCAACAAGGTTCCTGGTATGAATCTTGCTTCATGTTAGACCATATACTGCCCTAGGGCAGGATGGACCTGGGTGGGGGTCCATGACTACTGACCCTTTACTCACTCCTTGGTATGCAACTCTAGAACTCACTTCTTGGTATGTAGCCATATCATATCTGACCATCTACAGCTTCCAGTGCAAACCCACCTGGAACTTTGGAGAAACTAAAAGTGTATATAAGCCTCTGACTTCCTATGAATGGGGCTCAGCCTTTGGCTGAGAATTCACTAAGTCAGCACCAGTGCACATTAGCCCTAGTGTCTACGTTTCCTTCATGCCATATAACTGGTGTAAGAAGCAAAAGAGATTATACCTAATTCATTTAATTTGTCATATCTCAATCAGCAAGTAGAAGCTCTCCATAAGCATCTTCATCTTTTCTTCAAAATTAAAAATTTTAATAGAATAATAGACATCTTTCCAGCTGACTTTTATGCCAATCAAAGCTTTTCTAACATGAATGACTTCATATATGAGAAAGCACTTTAAACGGAATAATGCAGAAGGTATGTTATAAAGATTGTTGTTTTTTGGGCCTCCCTGGTGGTGCAAGGGGTAAGTCTCAGCACTATGAAGCTATCAGCAGCCATTGCAGCACAAGTTCAATCCCTGGCCAAGGAGCTAACCCAAGTGGCGCAACAGACCTCTCCTATCTCGCCCGCTACTCAGCAGTGTATTTCAGTAGATCCGCCTGTTCTGCTCCCTACTTTGTCTCTGGAGAATCCTTTCACACCCCTTCTCCCCACACCTCTGGTCTATACCCCATTTCTTGTATGCATAAATAAATAAAAATAAATCCTTAAAAATATTATTTTTAAAGCTTATACTGATTATTACTTTTTACATTACCAGACATAAAATATTCATTACTTTATCTCCAATACCAAATATTTAAAATGGAAAATAAGAGCTTACTTCATCCTCTTATCATGAAAAGGAAGCCCATTATTACAATTTGAAACAGTTCATACTTGTTGCCTTTGCTTTCAATTTCCACTCGTGGAGAGTCCTCAGTGGACACGTAATCTTTAGACCAGGTGAACTCAGAATTTGGAGTCATCTGATCACATTCAAAGTTTAAGGAAATGACTCCATCATCATCCACACTTACAACAACTTCTTTGGTTCCTAGAAGATCAAAAACAAAGTACTGATATTTTCTGGTTAAGAAAAAAAAAAAAAAAGCAAAAAACATCCAAGCAAGAACTCCTTACCTTGAGAAACTTACAGCAGGGCCTTGAGTTTGTGCAAGGGAAAAGCCCTAATTCTCCTCTACAATTCAACTTTTATACTGTAACAGGGAATTAAAGGAAGGCCATGTTTTTGAGAGCTAACACCACGGATGGTATTGTTTGTCCAGGGCTATAAAAAAATTGGTTTGTGTGGCTAATGGTATATTTATGGGAAGGGGACAAGGCAGTCCCTGGAAAAGGGAAGGTTGAATGGTTCTTAACAGAACTTAATTCATGACTTGTTTCAATAACATTAATATCCAACTATTTGGGGGGAACTGATAGACTAAAGTGTCCAAAGAGAAATTGAAGGGGAGAAAGTAGAGGTAATAAAATTTCCTATATTTACATGTTCAAAGTTTATAAATCTTTTAAGGATGGAGAAATATTTGGAAACTTTTCTTTTGATCAGGTAACCTTAAATGGATCTAAGGATGTCTCTCTAGACTAGAACAGCAGCAACCTAGCAACAACTGTTATTAAACTGTATGGAAATTTAAATCGCAATGGATTTTAAGAAATCTAGGCATTTCCAGAAGATTGGTATTTAGATATAAAAAGATTTACATTTAAAATTCAATTTGGTGGTAGGGTAACTATGGTGACCACACCTGATGATAGAAGTACTTTATCATGAAAAAAAAATGAATAAGGACTTAAAATAACAATAGTTCAATTAAAAAAGATGCAGTTAATGGGCCTCCCCAGTGGCACAGTGGGTTCAGCACAGTGCTGTGAAGCTGCCTACAGCCTCTGCAGCGCGGGTTCAATTCCCAGCTGGCCAGGGAGATTCCCACATGGCATGGCAGACCTTTCCTGTTGTGCCTGCTGCTCCCCTCAGCAGTGTATTTTGGTCGTCTGCCTGTTCTGCTCCCGCTCTGTCTCTGGTGAATTCTCTCACCTTCCCGCGCCTCTGGCCTGTATCCCAGCTCTTGTATAAAAATAAATAAATCTTCTTTTAAAAATTGGTGCAGTTAATGTTATGAGTTCTTCAGTCTGGATACAAATTTGTGTCCTTATTGAAGGCAGTGTGTGCTTTAATTGTAAACCAACAAAAAGTAATTTTTTTTAAAGATTTATTTATACAAGAACCAGGGTACAGGCCAGATGTGTGGGAGGGTGAGAGGATCCACCAGCGACAGAGTGGGGAACAGAACAGGCAGATTGAGTGAAATACACTGCCTAGGGGAGCAGCGGGCGCAACAGGAGCGGTTTGCCGCGCCATGTGGGACCCTCGCCTGCCGCAATCGAACCTGCGCTGCAGAGGCTGAGGAGAGCTTCACAGCACGGTGGTCAACCACCTGCGCCACCAGGGGAGGCCCAACAAAAAGTGATTTTTAACACATAGAATGCTTAGATAAGAATAGTTCTAGGAGATTTTAAAAAATTGCTTTCTTAAGAAAAAAGGGATATCTTCATATTACTTAACATAGATAAAAAGAAATAATGATCAATTAAAACTTAATTGTTCCTTAAGTGAAGTGTCCACCATATATTACATTTAAAGGCCTGTGTCTACCCCATTGGAAGTTGCTGACCTTGTTTTATTTCCATTCCCAAGAACCCTTGACAAATTCTCACAACCCATTGTCATATCACAAATAGTGAACAGTGTTCTTACTGATATTTAAGAAGAGACTAACACCTAAGAGTGTAAGGGCTATAGAAATCAAAACCTTCTGTATATTTGTATGGTTCTGAAGAAGTTATAGAAAAGTCATGACTTTTTCATTTCATAAATGACTACTATAGGCAGGTACTAGGTTGTTGGCCTATCGACAGAAAAGACAGTTCATCTTTTGAAGGTGCCACAGTTGATGCACGTTGTTGCATAGGCCTGTTTTCACACTAGCATTACCATGAGCTAAATAGACAAACGCATGCAAATAAACTCATACCCAGGTTCAGTCCTGGAGTTTCTGAGTTAAATGGTGTGGAAAGGAATCAGTATTTTCAAAAAGTTCCTGGCATGATTCTCATGCACAGCTGAAGTGAAAACTACTGTTCTAATAGGTGAGAGCTATTAGTGAACCAACGAATACAAGAGTACTTCCCTAATGAGCCAGTTGAACTAAACTTTTTTTTTTTAAAGATTTATTTTTATTTATTTATTTATTCATTTATTTATTTATACAAGCAGTGGGTACAGTCAGAAGCGCGGGAGGGTGAGAGAATTCACCAGAGCCAGAGCGGGGAGCAGAGCAGGCAGAAGGACCGAAGTACACTGCTGAGGGGAGCAGCGGGCGGCAGGAGAGGTCTGCGCGCCATGTGGGACCCTCCTCCGGTGGCCGGGGAGCAGCCGGGGATCGAACTGGCGCTGCAGAGGCTGCAGGCAGCTTCGCAACCCAGCGCTCAACCGCTGCACCACCCGGGAGGCCCCCAGTTGAACTAAACTTTAACAATCAGCCTAGCTTCCTGCTGCAGAATCCTTCAATACTCCATCATCACAAGATCATGGAGCATACATTTGTATTCTTGGCTTAACAGGTTCTGGGATTGACCAATTTTAGAAACTGGATTGTAATAGCCTTTGGTTAGTAGGTTGTCAACAGTTCTGGAATTGAATTCTTCTAACTTGCTTTGCTCCTACTAAGTACTAACTTCCTGCAGTCCAGTACCTGCTTGGGGCTCTGCCACGGTCTGGGTTCTCCTGTCTGCTTCTGGGTGTCTTCAAGAATACCCGCAGCCTGTACTGTCAGTTCTGTGTTGCCCATTAGATCACCTGCCATGCCTTGGCAGTTCTCTCTCATCTCCAGTCTGATCTGGCTCACCCTGCCCTCACCTACACCCTGGCCTGATGTAATCAACACAGATACTGTCTTAAAAATATCAAATACTGAAAACAGCACCAACAAATCTACACTAAGTGTTTTTCAATTTATTCTTCTAGGCTTTTTTAGTGAATAGATTTCCTAGTAAAGCATGACACACGTACTCTATTACTTGGATCTTCTTAACCAGCAAGATTAGGTTTGTGGCTAATCTACATCTGTTGTCATACTTGTTGACTTCAAAGGGAGACTGATGACACTTCCAAGCCAGGTCAATTAGGCAAACTTTTAAATGAAAATCAAATTATACTTGAGATGTTTTTGAGATCTGTAGTTATATAAGACTTATTTTCTATCTGAAATTTTAATGACGTATTCCAGAAGAAGTTCTTCTTCTGAAATAGCAATCTAAGCTTCATATCAAAACCCTGAAATTCATAACAAGTCCCCTCCTCCTCACCCTATCCATTCTATCATAAAATAAATATCTGGATAAAAGTAATATGTTGGTATCTGCCAAAATAATACAGACAACCTTAGGCTACATGTGTTTTAATAGGGACTTATGAAATCTTAATACTTAGTTTATAGCCCTTTTAACTATGGGAACTATTTTATGAGGATCTGCCATACCTCTTGTTACAGCATGTTGCAAACATTGGCTTTTCCACTGGCTCGTAAGCCTGGTATGCAATGACAAAGTCACATTCCTCCACTTTTGGTGCCCACATAGCACCTGGTATGTAGTAGATACTCAAGAGATACATGTTGCAAGAATGAATGTGTCTGTTGCATATGGGACAAATCCAAGTATCTCCTGGGTTGTGATACTCCTTCATGATGAAGCATTTTGACTTTGTGCATCCCAGAATTCATTCCAAGGCTGGAAGCCAGTGGTTCCTGAGTGGGTTAATTTGGTGCTGTTTACTGTATCCATGTCTGCAGCTGTTAGTAATTATATTCTGGGAATGGAATAGGCAAAAAATGACTTCTGGTGCCTCGTTTCAGATCAGTGAAATAAAACCCTCGCCCAGGAACTCACCATGAGATTCTTTCCTGGTACCAAAATTTCCATAGTGATTACTTTGTCAATATAATGCTTGACTCCCTGCCATTCTGAGGCCAAGGACAAATGAATAAAAAATCAATTTAAGCTTTCTTCAACCTGTTTGGATTTGGAATCTACTGCTTAAAGGGTGATTTTAACTTATCAATGACTAGATCAAAAATTTACTTTTATACTAATCTAAGTGTTCTTACAGTGGGGTCCTTTTGCATGTCCATCTGGCAGCATTTATCTCCTCATATTTCTATAAGAGTATGTATCCTGGAGCCTTTGTATGTTACTTTTTACTTAGCATATATTTTCTAGTATTTTTCTATTATCTCATGACATTTTGCTAAGGGAATTGATATGAGGTGTGGTGCTCGCTCCAGACACAACTGCCAAACGTGCGTAAAAAGGTCACTCTTGTAGCATCCAGCTCTAGAGGGGAGTTAACAGAGTAGTTGAAAGTAGGTTATGAAGTAACCAGAAGAAAGGGGCAGATATTTCAAAAGGTACTTTTGATATACTTTTCAAGTAATAGGAAATGAGAATAGAGCTTTCTATGTTTACATATTTTTAATCATCAAAAATAATACATTATGTATCTGCTCTTTGTTTATTTCACCCTGAAAATAGGAATGGATTAAAGTGTGTTCTTGGACTAGAATGAATACTAACTTAAAATAGTTAGCTAATATTTTTTATCCTCTCCCATTCCCAGTGTTTTATGCATCTTTAATGAACTGAAATATATAACTTTGAAAAGTGATAGATTAAATGACAATATAAATAATACATAATAATCTGAAGCTTTTTACTCAGTGAACACTGTAAACTTTGTTCTTGTGACAAAAGGAAGACTGTCTTTCCTAGTCCAGTCATGGCATCTCTTGAAACTGAGAAGTGAGTGCTGCTTTGACTCTATAGATCATTCAGCTAAAACCACTGTTAGTTTAACCCAGGGGTCAGCAAACTCTGGCCTGTGGGTTAAATCTGGCTCATTGCCTCTGCATGGCCTGAAAATTAAGAATGGTTTCTGTACTTTTAAACATTGAAAGAAATCAAAAGAAGATTAATATTCCAAGATGTGACAATTATATACAATTTTAAATTTCTAATGCATATTATATAATGCATAGCATGAGCACAATGAGGCTTTCTTGGAACTGTGCTCATTAGTGTATATAGGTCTATGACTGCTGTTGTGACAGGGCAGAGTTGACAGGGACTGTGTGGGTATAGAATTGAAAATATTTACTAACTGGCCCTTCACAGAAAAAGTTGGCTGACCCCTGGTCTAATTCTTAGCTATAATTACATAAATCCTACTTTTGCTCAAGACTGTACTTTCTATGGGCTGTTTCAGCTTGCCCTGTGATAGGTAAATGGGGGCTTACTGGCTGTGTACTCCATACTCCCATTAGAGTACATAGGAGGGCTCTAATGGTAAACAGACTAACAGGAGTACATAGGTGCACTCTATGTATGTTTGAAACAGTTGGCCCAGGAAACATAATGTGATGAGAAACAGCCCTATTTTCAGGTTTGGACCAGAAAAGCCCTGGACCACTGCAAAACTGGCTCATTCTGTCTTGAGGGTTTATGACAATGTAAATGTCATGTCCCATGGTAATATTTATTCTTTATTCAGATAGCACTTTGAAGACCTTGAGAATTAGGAAAAGCACAGAAAGATAAGCTTAATATTACTGTATAGTATCTTACACAGAGGAGATTAATTTTAAGGAAAAACTAGAAGCCCACCTGGACGGGTTTCTGCCACAACAGGCCCAGCGAGGTCAGACGGCTTCCCCACACCTGCCTGGTTTATGGCTCGGACACGGAACACATAGCTGACACCCTCCTTGAGGCCTTGCACCTGAAATAAGTAGGCATAGAAGTGATGGGTTTTTGTGACATTTAAACATAAATTTTCTTCCTCTGTAATGATGATTTAGTTACACAGCACAGTGGGTTCTGGACTTGGATTCCAGACTGAACACTGTCAAAGACTAAGAGAGTGACTTTAGCTTTGGACTTCCTTGTCTCCAGGCCATCTGTAAATGGACACAGAACATTCCTTGATACTGTCTTCCTATTGATGATCTCTTCTTGGTGACCTCATTCATTTTAAGTAATTGGAGTACCACTAGCTTTAGAAATAAGAGACTGATATATGTATGCTTTAAACAAGTGAGCCAACTTATTCTTTGGTTTAAAAAAGCCAAAATACAAAGTGTATTTTGAGACATTCCATGAATAATTTCAGCTAAAATTCCTGGCAAAAGAGGGGAATTACAAGTATGGATCGTGGACACTTAGACCATTTGTTTAAAAGCATGTTAAAACACTGGGACAAAAGAAGTAAAAATTAGCCCTGTAAATTTAATAGAACTATTTCTGATAAAAAGGCAAGTAAATAACTTACATGTGAATGTTAGTAATTTGTGAATAATCAAAATGTATTCAAATTCTAAAT
Source organism: Talpa europaea (assembly GCF_964194135.1). NCBI lineage: Eukaryota > Metazoa > Chordata > Mammalia > Eulipotyphla > Talpidae > Talpa > Talpa europaea. The sequence goes on along the minus strand of NC_140080.1, from coordinate 56,823,432 downwards.
CCCTGAGTCTGTAATAATCAAGATGTTTACCGAAGCCCTCATTATATGTGTGCCAAGCTAAAATTATGGCTATAAGAGTTGCAAAAAATCTCTATAAAGTATTTTTAATGATAGTTATGCTTTATAAGTTTTTTTGTGACTTTTTTGGGTTCAGAACAATCTCATTACTATTATAAATACTGTTAATATTTCCTACTAAATTTTTTCTTTCAAAATGTGACTTTTTAAAGTTGCATTTAAGAAGAAGAAATTTATTACATCATTTATTTAAGAAGAATTTATTATATCAGAGAACACAATTTTGCCCCCCTCATAATTTTGTGATAGATATTAATATCCACACTGTGATTAAAATCAAACAAAGCTAGAATGCATTTGTGGCCATATATTTAAATGAATTATGTATTAAATTGTTATGTTTTAAATCTAATTATTGTACTGTATTTATGATAACAGAAAGTCACTACTTACGCAGTGAAAATTTTTACCAGTGCTAATGAATATCAATCAATAAACAAACAAACTTGAATTTAGGCATTGGTAAATACGTGGAGTTTGATGTATTTAATTTCAATGTTTAAAAATAATGCCAGGAAGCTGGATTTACAGAAAGGAACAGAAACATTTCCTTGTTATGAAAAAATAGAGCAGTTATCAGGTGCCTGCTACATCTGCACCTGCCACTCAGATAATATATGAGTCAGATTTTTGCAACATGGCCCAGGAAGTGACGCCACATCCCAGTGTCCAGTAACTAAGGTGACAGGTACACTCGTCCTCTCTCCATCATGGCGGGGGGAGTGACCATTAGCCTCAGAGCACCATAATCTTTGTATGTCTTTGGAATTTTCCCCAATTCCCTGTAGTTTACGAAGAGGCTGCATTCCCTTGCCTTCTCCATCCAAGTCCTCCACCCCTTTACTCTCTTCTCACTAAGTCAATTCATTAGGCTGTAATTATTACTATATGAGAAAAATGAGAGAACCCTAACTCTGTTTGGTTAAATCTTTTTGGTAGAAAACATTCCATGTTTAATGCTCTCTAGGAACACCCAAACACGGGAGCTTAAAGACATATGGGTGCTCCCTCCAGAAACCTATGAGCCCATTATGTCCAGGAGGAAACTGTGTTCAGTTCTCCCGTTAGTGGAGCTCTTTTGCCCACACTCACTTAAGTTTGCCAGATTATACCTGTTAATATGTACCTTTTTTCTGCATCTCAGGCTTGAATATTTTCTAAATGTAAAACATCTGGATAAGTAAATGTACATGAAAATGAGTTTGGCTATTGTAGGTTAAAAAAAATCTTTACTTTTCATCTTTATGACTTTATTGTTTAAGTTTTCATCATGAGCTGTGTCAGTTTTATAATTGGAAAATTCAATAATTTTATTTCCATTTAAAAAGCTTTGCTTCACTGAAACCATAAAATACATAAAAGGAAATATAGGGAAAACATACATGACATGCACCTCAAAGACATCTTTACAGACACATCACCCAAAGCAGTGATAGTGAAGGCAAAGATCAACAGTTGGGACTACGTCAAATTAAAGAGCTTCTATACAGCAAAAGAGACAGTAACTAAAACAAAAAGGAACCCCACCGACTGGGAGAACATTTTTGTACACAACACTAATGATAAAGGCCTGCTCACAAAAATCTACAAAGAACTGATGAGACTCAACAAAAACAAAGAAAATAATCCAGTCAAAAAATGGGCAGAAGAGCTAAAAAGAAACTTCTCCGAAGAGGAAACGCAAATGGCCAACAGGCATATGAAAAAATGTTTAACATCACTTGTAATCAGGGAAATGCAAATCAAAACTACCACGAGATACCATCTCACACCAGTGAGAATGACACATATTAAAAAAACTAGCAACAACAAATGTTGGTGAGGTTGTGGAGCAAAAGGAAATCTCCTGCACTGCTGGTGGGAGTGCAAACTGGTCCAACCACTATGGAGAGCTGTGTGGAGATTTCTTAAACTATAAACATAGAGCTTCCATATGATCCAGCAATTCCACTCCTAGGTATTTACCCAAAGGACACAGAAACATTAATTCCAAAGGGCACCTGCACCCCTATGTCCATAGCAGCACTATTGACAATAACTAAGCTTTAGAAACAACCCAAATGCCCAAAAATAGATGACTGGATCAAGAAGACGTGGTACATATACACAATGGAATATTACTTAGCAATCAAAAAAGATAAACACATGCAGTTTGCAGCAACATGGATG